>NC_137888.1:130003249-132530570 GCF_963455335.1 Martes martes
ATATACATATACATATATTTCTCAGAGATATAAATATAGTATAAATATTTTGGGGGGGTCTTTTTTTATTGCTTTATATTTTGAAAGGCCAGGATTGGGAGTTGAAAGGCTAATTATCCATCATAAATCTTGCCTTTCTACAGTTTGAATTAGACAAAAGGTACCCTTTTATGCTGGTTTCCCCTGGCCAGATTATCCGATAGTTAAATATGTCTAAAAGAAGATGCTATTGGTTTTGGTTAGTATGCTTATCCTTTTTATTATATACCCATTGACAAGGAGGGTGTTCTTAGGAATAATTAAAGGAAAGATTTCATGAACTCTGTGGAGAGAGTAATTTTTTTAAGAGGGGGTTGAAACTACTGGGAAACATGATGACTCCTGGTCAGCCCTGTGACTGTTGAGCATCTTTTCTCAGTCAGTACCCGCTGGCTGTTAGACCTGTAAGCCACAGGTACTTTTTTGATCTAGGAGGTCATCTCACATTCTGGCATCCAGAAAAATTCTCTGTCATTTTCTAAGTTTTTCTAGCCTGGGTGTATACTATTATTCTTTCAGTATGGAAGACCCAGATGTGTACTCACATGCTAAAAATGTAAAGAAAAACCTTAGCTCTTATAGGTCAGTAGTAATCTTTTTTCTTTGAAGGAAAAATTGCAGATGTTGATATCCCCCATTTTCTGAGGAGATACTAATATTAACTTTGTACAAGTTGTATTTACTGAATATGAAAATAACTGTACTATATGTTGTATCTTTGGCTGATTCTTTTTATTTTCCTAATATAGATTGAAAGGAAACTTGTTCTGCTCAGTGTTTTAAAAGAGCCAGTAAGTCGTTCCATATTTGATTATGCTTTGAGGTCTAAAGATATTACTAGCTTGTTCAGACATCTTCACATGCGCCAGAAGAAACGAAATGGGTCTCTTCCTGACTGCCCTCCACCGGAGGATCCTGCCATAGCACAGCTTCTGAAGAAATTGCTCTCACAGGTTGTATTACATTTCTGAAATCTTAACATTTAGACACAAATTTCATAAAAACATTCAAGCATCCATTTAGTTATTAAAAATACTTTTGGTTGTTTAGGTTGCATCATAACAAATGAGTAAATAAACCTGACAAATATATACATTTGCCTTGGCATCTAGGAGATACTGGGATGATGATAAGGCATTGGTTTGAGCCATATTAGACCTATTAAGTTTCTTTTTTTTTTTATAGATTTTATTTGTTTATTTGACAGACAGAGATCACAAGTAGGCAGAAAGGCAGGCAGAGAGACAGAGGGGGAAGCAGGCTTCCTGCTGAGCAGAGAGCACAATGTGGGGCTCAATCCCAGGACCCTGGGATCATGACCTGAGCTGAAGGCAGAGGCTTTAACCCACTTAGCCACCCAGGTGCCCCGACCTATTAAGTTTCTTACGTGATTATTGCACGTACAGATAAGGGAGAGAGTACATACAACCTTAAATTTGATTAATATTCTTGGTTCAGTTCCATATTTCACCAAAAAAAAGGGAAAAAATTAAATTAGAAGAAACATTGCAAAGCACAGATATAGGACAGAGAGATCCTAATTTATTTCAGTCCAAATTTAGAGTTTTCTCACTACATGCAAACAGCTGAAATAACTGGGATTTATAATACATCTTAGATTGAATAAACCAGATACTACTGTATATTGAAAGCCTATGATTTGGATCAATTACCAAATCTTGTTAGAACTAGGAAGTAATCTTTTCATTATACTTGGAATTAGTAAGTTCTCTTTAGAAACAGTCTAGATTCCGTGTCCTGTTTTAAAAGGGTTATATGGAACTTAAGTCAAGATAGAAATGAAAATGGTAGAAATAGAGACTACAGTTTCTGAATAAATGCCCCATGATCTAGAAAGTAAATGAGTAAAGTTATTAAAAAATAACTTTAATGACTATATTTAAGTCTGTAGGACATTTTGGTTAAGAGAATACTTGTCAGTCATGTCTTACCTAACAAGAAGATGAGAAAATGTTTCAGTTGCCAGAGAGAATTTGATAAATTTGAAGATATAAATCCTTTCTTGTATTAGTCACTAAATATCCAGTGCCGTTTCATGCTCCTGTGTTGGTTTGGGTGATTGAATATCCCATATGAGCCTGGTCAATAACTTTGGTTCTTCTGGGTCTCAGTTTACCTGGAGGCTGGAACTGCTTCTCAGTGTCCCTTCCAGGCCAGTGGTTCTGTTTCCTATATTTTAGAAGACTTAATTTGGTGTGACTTGAATTACCAAAGAGCTTTTTCTTTGGGTTTTCTTTTAACCTTGGCTTGTACATTAGATGTATTTTATATTTTAGAAAACAATTTATGGAAAATTAGATATTGAATCACATTTCCTTGTTGTTTCTCTTGAGTAAGTAATCCTTATTGAAAAGATTTTAGCATGCAATAAAAACCACCCCAGTTTAGCTGTTTCCTTGGGCTTAGATGGTGTGATTCCTTGTATTTCTCTCTTCTACAAATCCTGTGTATTAAATTAAAAGCTTCTATACTAAAATTTCATTGTAAGTCATTAGTTATTTAGGGTCACTCTAGCCACCAGTTCTTACTTTTCACCTTGCTGTGTGTATAGGTTTTGCCATTGCCATGGGTAAAAGGAGGGAGGGGAAAGGAGCAGTTTTCATAGCTTTTTTACTTTCTGCTTCCTGCTGTCCTCCTAAACCCTTCTACCATCACTGCTTCCACAGCCAGCCCTTGTTATTGGGTACCATGATGAAATCAGTAAAACACACTGACTTGTATTCCTCTGAAATGTTAGTACTTGATGTATTCATTTGTCTGTCATTTGCACCCTCATTTGTATGAGTGGGGAAGGAGGACCATGTTTTCCCTGGTTTTATGTTGTTTCTGTGAACAACGGTTCTAGGAGACTCCTAAGGGTTAGTAGTACTCTGTTTCAAGGGACAAGTAGGAGGGAGAGCAGGCTAGAATCTTTGAGGTCCTCAGAAGTAACAGCAGAAGATTACTGGCTTCCATTTTTTGAGGACCTACAACAAGACTACCACTGCAGGTGGTGCTGTCCATATTTTGTGACTGTCCTTATGTAACAAGCTTGAACAACAGGTGTTATCCCCACTTTATAGTTAAGGAGACTGACTCAGTGAGGATAGTTAAGTTGTCTATGCTCACACAGTTTAGTAAGCTTCAAAGCTGACATTGGAACTAAACCCATCTAACTCCTTTACCATGCCATCTCTCTCTCTCTCTCTTTTTTTTTTTTTAATTAATTAATTTATTTGTCAGAGAGAGTGAGAGCACAAGCAGGGGGAGTGGCAGGCAGAGGGAGAAACAGACTCCCTGCTGAGCAGGGAGCCTGATATAGGACTCCATCCCAGGACCCTGGGATCATGACCTGAGCCAAAGGCAGATGCTTAACTGAGCTACCCAGGTATCCCAATCACCATGCCATCTTGCCTCAAAATAAGGGGCTGGGAGCTAAGGCTGAGAGGCTTGCTTAAGTTTTTTTTATGGATTTAGGAAGGGTCCATGTGCAGTTCATCTCCTCCAGCTCCTTGCATGCCTTTTGTCTGCCTTCACTTCATTTTGATCCCTGTACTACCTGAGTTTCTTGGGATTACTCACAGAGGCTTGGAGTCAGGGGAGACTTTGGAGGTAAGAATTGAGTCCCTGTTCCTAACGTAGGGATACAGAGGGAAGGATGCTTTTAGCCTCTGCAAATGGGAATTCTGAATATTCTTACAAAATATTTCTTAATTGGGGTTTTACAGTGCTCTTTTGTATAGGACTGCACTTCAGATACATAACGGGTGAAATAGGCTTTTCTAGACCATCCTAGTATTGTTTCTGTGGGAAAATATGCTCAGGGTTCTGGGTAATAGACTTTTAAAGTACACTTTTGGAACATATGGAAGTTAGAATCTGCCTGAACTCCAGATTTTCAGTAGAACTTACCATCTGGAGGTGGTACATGGTGGGGCTATTTTAGAATTGCATCTACAAGAGCTGTTTTATTTGTATCCATTTGATCAAGCAGTAATACAGGATAAGAATATTCTGATTTCACTCCTTTTAAAAAATGACAAATACTTTAAATTTTTATTTTTATTTTTTAATTTTTTAAAAAAGTATTTATTTGACACAGAGAGAGCACAAACAGGGGGAGCAGCAGGCAAAGGGAGAGGGAGAAGCAGGCTCCCCCCTGAGCAGGGAGCCTGACCCAGGGCTCGATTGCAGGACCCCAGGATCATGACCTGAGCTGAAGGCAGCCATTTAACCAACTGAGCCACCCAGGCACTCCATAAATTTTTAATTTTTTAATGATTTTTTATTTTAATACTTCTGGATTGGTAATGTAAACACAAGGTGTAAAATTGAAAAAATACTGGAAGATCTATAATAAAATACAGGTTTTCCTATAATCCCTGATCCCCAGCCACCCAGTTTCTTTCTCTGTTGATAATGAATTTTATGTTTTTAGAGTGCTGAATTCCTTTACATAGTGTCAGATTGTTGTGTTGTACAGTTAACTTACTTGGAATCAGTTTGATTCTTTTAAGCCTTGCTTTTTTAAAAAAATTTTAAATCCAGTACAGTTAACATAACAGTGTACAATATAGTGATTCATCAATTCTATACATTATCCATTGCTCATCAAGATAAGTCTACTCTTAATTTCCTTCACCTATTTCACCAATTCCCCCCACCCCCCACCTCTCCATCAGTTCTCTGTAGTTAAGAGTCTGGGTTTTTATTTGTCTCTCTTTTTTTCTGTTTATTTCTTTTGTTTCTTAAATTCTATATGAGGGAAATCATAGGGACTTATCTTTCTTTGACTAGCTTTCTTAAAAAATTTTTTTTTTCAATGTTCCAAAATTCATTGTTTATGCACCACACCCAGTGCTCCATGTAATACGTGCCCTCCATAGTACCTACCACCAGGCTCATCCAGCCCCCCCCCAAAAACCCTCAGTTTGTTTCTCAGAGTCCACAGTCTCTCATGGTTTGTCTCCCACTCTGACTTCCCCCAACTCACTTCTCTTTTGCTTAGGATTACATTCTTTATGTCTCTCCATGTTGTTGCAAATGACAAGATTTTATTCTTTTTAATGGCTGAGTAATATTCCACTATATATATGGAGTAATATTCCATATATGAGTAATATATGAGTAATATTCCATTTTATATATATATATATACACACACACACACACACATACACACACACACACATATATATATATACCACATCTTCTTTATCCATTCATCTGTCATTGGACACTTGGACTGCTTCTAAATTTTGGCTATTGTAAATAATACTACAATAAACATAGGGGTGCATATATCTTTTAGAATTCGTGTTTTTATATTCTTTGGGTAAATACACAGTAGTGGAATTACTGATCATATGGGTAGTTCTAGTTTTAATTTTTTGAGGAACCTCCATACTGTTTGCCACAGGGGCTGTGCCAGTTTGCATTCCTATCAACAGTGCATGAGGGTTCCCTTTTTTCCACATCCTTGTCAATACTTGTTATCTCTTGTCTTTTTAATTTTAGCCATTCCATCTGGTGTGAGATGATATCTCAGTGGTTTTGATTTGCATTTCCCTGATGACGAAAGATCTTTTCATGTGTTTGTTGGCCATGTGTATGTCTTCTTTAGAAAAATGTTTGTTCATGTACTCTGTTTTTTAATCGGATTATTTCTTTGAGTTGTACAAGTTCTTTATATATTTTAAATACTGACTCCTTATTGGATATATCATTTGAAAATATTTTCTCCTATTCATTAGATTGTCTTTTTGTTTTGTTGATGGTTTTGTTGATGTTTCCTTTGCTGTGCAAAAGCTTTTTTATTTTGGTGTAGTCCCAGTAGTTTATATTTGCTTTTGTTTCCCTTTCTTGAGAAGACATTTCTGGGAAAATGTTTCTGTTGTCCATGTCGAAGAAATTATTGCCTGTGTTTTCTAAGAGGTTTATTGTTCCAGGTCTCACGATTAGGTCTTTAATTTATTTTGAGTTTATTTTTGTGTATGGCGTAGGGAAGTGGTCTGGTTTATTGTTGTGCGTTTAGTTGTCCAGTTTTCCCAGCACCATTTATTGAAGAGACTATCTTTTCCCATTGTATATTCTTGCCTCTTTGTCATAGATTAATTGGCCATATGAGTATGGGTTTATTTCTGGGTTCTGTATTTTGTTTCATTGATCTATGTGTGTGTTTTTGTGGCAGTATCATACTGTGTTGATTACTGCAGCTTTGTAGTATATCTTAAATTCTGGGATTGTGTTACTTGCAGCTTTGCTCTTCTTTCTCAAGTTTGCTTTGGCTGTTTGAGCTCTTTTATGATTCTATACAAATTTTAATATTATTCTAGTTATGTGAAAAATGTTGGTTTTGTGATAAAGATTGCATTGAATACAGATTGCTGTAGATTGCTTTTAGTAGTATGGACTTTTTAACAATATTAATTTTTCTAATTCATGAGCATAGCGTATCTTCCCATTTGTGTTGTCTTCAATTTCTTTCATCAGTGTTGTATAGTTTTCAAGAGTATAGGTTATTCACCTCCTTGGTTAAATTTATACATACGTATTTTGTTCCTTTTGGTCCAATTTTAAAAGGATTTACTTTATTAATTTCTTTTTCCGCTGCTCTGTTATTAGTGTATAGAAATGCAACAGATTTCTGTGTATTAATTTTATATCCTGCAACTTACCTAGCTCATTTATCAGTGCTGATAATGTTTTGGTGGAGTCTTTAGGGCTTTCTCTGTATAGTATCATGTTATCTACAAATTGTGACAGTTTTCCTTATTCCTTACCAATTCAGATGCCTTTTATTTCTTTTTCATGTCCAATTGCTATAGCTCAGACATCCATCACTTTGTTGAATAAAAAGTCGTGTGAGTGGACATACTTATCTTGTACCTGATGTTAGCAGAAAAGCTCTGTTTTTCACTATTGAGTGTGATGTTAGCTGTGGGTTTTTTCCATATAAGGCCTTTATTATGTTGAGGTAATGTTCCTGCTAAAACATTTTGTTGATAGTTTTTATCATGAATGGATGTTGTATTTTATCAAATGCTTTTTCTATATCTAATCAGATGATCATTTAATGTATTACAGTGATTTGCGAATATTGAACCATCATTGCATCCTCTGAATAAATCTCACTTGATCATGGTGAATGATTTTTTTTTAAAATGTATTGTTGAATTCAGTTTGCTAATATTTTGTTGAGGATTTTTATATATGCTGATCAGAAATTTTGGTCTTTAGCTCTCTTTTTTTGTGGTGTCTTTGTCTGGTTTTGTATCATCCCCATAGAATGAATTTGGAAGTTTTCCTTTCTCTTCTATTTTTTTGGAATAGTTTGAGAAGAATAGGTATTAACTGTTCTTTAAATGTTTGGTAGAGTTCACCTGTGAAGCCATCTGGTCCTAGATTTTTGTTTGTTGTGAGCGTTTTGCTTACTGATTCAATTTTATTTCTAGTAGTTGGTCTCTTCCAGTTTTCTATTTTTAATGTGTTAAATAGACTTCTTATAAAAATACTTTAAACATGTAAGTAATATAAATATTCTATGAAATTTTTCTGTAGTCTGAATTTTTTTTGCTGATACTGTATTTTTGCATTTAGGTTTGTAAATGATTTGTTCTTCAGTTTTCCTTTCTTGTAATGTCCTTTAGGTATATATACCAAATACTAAAGAAAAAATCCTGACTTATAATCTTGTCTTGAAATTACTACTAATTCTTGACAGTTCACCTAAATGCTTCCTGTTTAAGGATGATTGCTCCTAGTAATGTCAGTTTGCAATTTCTGACTTAGGTGTGTGTCCTATGGGAGTCTGGAAACTCTAATATGATTGTATTATTGTTTAAAAGAAGCTTTTTCCTCCATGGTGCACTTCTAATGTTTTTTATTGAGATAATACACATACAGAATAATTCACATTTTCATCATCTTGGAAAGAAATGCCATATCCATTAGCAATTATTCCTCATTTACTTCTTCCTCTAGCCCCTGGCAACCACTAAATCTACTTTCTGTTTCTAGGAATTTGCCTGTTTTGGATCTTTCCTATAAATGGAACTGTACAATATGTGGCATTTTTGTGTCTGGTTTCTTTCACTTAGCAAAATATTTTCAAGGTTGCTCCATGTTATGGCATATATTAATACTTCAGTCCTTTTTATGGTTCTTATGGTGACCCCTTATGTGGACTAAAATGAACTTTTATGAACTCTTTTATGAACTAAAATGTTGTCTAACAAAAAGAATAGAACTCTTGCTACAGCTGTGAAATTGTCTACATTAGGCAAATTTTAGGAGGAAAAATAAAAATAAATGAAGAATTTCAGGCCTGTATTGGAAAAAATCAGTCAAGGATCTCTCTATGATTATTGTACTTTAGTACAATTTTATTTTATTGTTTCTTAGCTTTCTAACTTTCTAGAGTTTGTGTCCTGTTGTGACTGTGGGTTGTGAATATTATTTTAAACTCCAGTAGGATCTGGATTAAGGCCTTGGGAATTGCTATTTTATTAATTTTTTTTCCGTTGGCATAATAAAATCATTCTAGAGGATTCTGTGGATGGTTTGAAAATTAAGAAAAAATTGCAGTACTGTTCCATTTACCAGAATATTTGTTTCACATTGAATTATTTAAATTAATTATTTAGTATTTATTGGCTGTCAGTTTCAAGTATTCTTAAGTGTCTTAGGTAGATTAACTAACTGAAATTTCAAAATAGCCAAAAAAAAAAAAATTTCAAAATTGCCTTATAAGATGGATGCTAATAATTATCCTTATTTTCTAGATAAATCAGTAGAGGTTTAGGGAAATTGGGTAATTTGCCCAAGTTTACACGTATAGTAAGTAATAGAATTTCACTGTACTTCGGCAGTCTAACTTTAATTATACTGTTATCCTAGGGTGTATTGCTTGCATTTGCTGTTTAGTCTGCATATATCAATTTCTGACGTCTGTAGAATGTTTTATGTATCATAGAGTCCCTTCACAAACAGTGTCTCATTTAATATTCTCAACACATCTAAGAGCAAGGTTGAAATAGTTATGCTTTCTTTTACTTAATATTGTACTTCCAGAATTTTTGTTTAGATAGTAAATGCTTATTCAGAGTTACATATTAAAGATAAAATAGATAGCAGGCACTGTATTAATTTCTTTAGAGATTTCAAAGATGAATTATACTGAATGCTTCCATTTAGAAAGAAAGTTAAGGTACAAATCGTGATACAAAATAGAAAATGCGGGACGCCTGAGTGGCTCAGTGGGTTAAGCCGCTGCCTTTGGCTCAGGTCATGATCCTAGGGTCCTGGGATCAAGTCCCACATGGGGCTCCTTGCTCAACAGGGAGCCTGCTTCTCTCTCTGCCTCTGCCTGCCACTCTGCCTGCCACTCCACTTGCTTGTGTATGCTCTCTCTCTCTGACAAATAAATAAAATCTTAAAAAAAAAAAAAAGAAAATGCCACAATACAGGGTATTCTGGGAGATCAGAATAGTGAGATGTTCAGTATTGGTACTTTCTTTTTCTCTTGCCTTTTTGTTTGGTTTATTTTAGCATTCTGATTCTTAAAATTTTACAGTAGTGGTTTGACATTCAGTTGTTAGGCATTCCAATGCCTGTTATTGCTTTTGAAAATAACCTAGAACGTATTTTTTTTTTGGTTTTAGGGAATGACAGAGGAAGAGGAAGACAAACTCTTGGCACTGAAAGACTTCATGATGAAATCTAACAAAGCAAAGGCCAATATAGTAGACCAGAGCCATCTCCATGATAGTAGTCAGAAAGGTGTCATTGACTTAGCAGCATTAGGCATAACTGGGAGACAAGTTGATCTTGTTAAAACCAGACAGGAACCTGATGATAAGCGAGGTTAGTATGTTTTTTTGTATGTTTGTGTGTGTTTAGCTTATTATTATTACTTCATAAGGTTAGCTATAGCTAATTAGTAGTAAAATGAAAAACCATATTTTCCAAATATAGAATGTCAAAGTACTGTGGGTGACTCTATTATGTAGCAGGAAAATTTGCGGGGAGGAAAAGTGGAGAACTGAATTAACAGTTAAAAAGTTATATAGGGACACCTGGGTGGCTCAGTTGGTTGAGTGTCTGCCTTTGGCTTGGGTCATGATCCCAGAGTCCTGGGATCGAGTTCCACATCAGGCTCCCTGTTCAGTGGGGAGCCTGCTTCTCCCTCTTCCTTCTCTGCCTGCTGCTCCCCCTGCTTGTGCTCTCTCTCTGACAAATAAATTAAATTAAAAGGAAAAAAAAAGTTATATAACCTGTCAAAGTCATGGCTTTCTGTGTCAGATCAGGATTCAAACCAAAGCTTGACTCCAAAGCTCTGCTCTTATGTGAAATCATGTTGCCTTTATGGAGATGTATATTGACGATGAATTCCTATTTTTTAATCCTTTAAACACCAAGCCAAGGTCAATAGTCTGTGTTAAAATGAAATAGTTATCTAGTTTGTTTTAGTAGGTAATGCCCAGTGAATTGAAAAGAACAATCTTGTTATTAACAATGAAATACAAAAGAGTAGATGTGAGAGAAGACTTAATTGTTTGAAGTTTCAAGATTTAGAACTGTCAGCTATTGTGACAAGAATGTTAATAGACATTGACTATATGAGATTTTTATGATTTTGTGTGTTCTTCCTTTAACCCTTTCTGAGGTGTAGTTACTTCCAGGTATATGCCTTTAAAAATAGTATCAGATTTTAAGGACAGCTGAATTATATTTAAAATAAACCTCTAACTGCCAAACTTGGGGTAAAATTATTTGGAACGTAATTACCTGTGGTTTACATCGATAATAATTGAAACACTGATACAGATTATAAGAAAAACACAAGCACCCCAAAAGAAAAATATTGAAGGATTTGAACTTAAAACTGATAGAATAATAGAAATGCATGTTTGAAAAAATAAATAAATCCAAAACAATGAGATGCCCTTTTCTGCCATGTGATCAGCAAAGACTGAATGATACCTATTGTTAGTAAGGGGATAGGGAATAGGCATTGCCATACACTGTTGATAGATTATAAATTGAACATACTCTTTTTAGAAGGCAATGTTGTTACTCTTTGAGTCACCATTTTCAATTCTGGAAATTTCTTCCAGGAAATACCGATAAGCATGTGAAGAAATATGTATAAGAATGTTCTCAGTTAAAAAAAAAAGAAATAATTGAAGTATCCATTAATAGGGGGATAGTTAAATAAACAATTAGTGTATTTAGTTAAGAGAAAAACAGGTTGTGAAACACTTTATATTTGTACTATTTAATTTTTGCAAAATGATATGGTGTATCATTAAACTATATAGTCTGTGAGGTTTACAAAGTTATGGGGGCAATTCACGTTATATTTTGGTAATGCTAGAACTTTGTGTTATTTGATGTACTTTTTGTAATTGGAGAAAGATTTTTTAAAAAAGGTTTCTCTTTATACTCAGGAGGTAAGTGTATAACAATTGATTTTTATATTTGGTTTGTTTGTATCCTAAGTAATACTAGAAATAGGTCATATTTAGCAGTGTGGTCAGTGACATTTGAAAAAGTTGCTTTTATTGTTGGTTCTTGAGATAAAGTGGTTATTTGAAATTGAGCTAGCCTTGCGAAACTAGGAAGCAGTTAGGTCTAATTATTAATACCATTGAAAGTGCATCTGTTCCATTTATCCCAGAGATAAAGTGAGAGTTAATGAGTTGATGTGTAAATATAAATAAACCAGAGATCAGAAAGAACAGATAGCATGTGAAGTCCCTCCCCCACCAAAAAAATAAATAAAAGCACATATTGATTTCAGAAGTTTCCTTTAGATTGACTGTTCTGATTCTGTTTTCATAGCTA
The DNA here is from genome assembly GCF_963455335.1 of Martes martes. NCBI lineage: Eukaryota > Metazoa > Chordata > Mammalia > Carnivora > Mustelidae > Martes > Martes martes. The sequence continues at coordinate 130,015,136 of NC_137888.1, forward strand.
GAAAACATGTAAAACAAGACTCAAATGTAAATGAAGAATGGAAAAGCATGTTTGGGTCACTGGAACCACCAAACATCCCACAGGCTCTACCTAAAGGGACTGACCAGGAGGTGATTCAGACTGGGAAACCACCTCGTTCTGAGTCTTCTGCTGGCATTTGTGTCCCTTTGTCAACTTCTCCACAGGTACTACCACCTAGGCAATAATCCTCTTTTTGTTTTTCAATCCCATTCTGTTTTGGTTGTTTAAAGGCTGTGTACTATATTGGAAAAATCAATATGGTGAGTTGTCCTTTAGGGAGGATATGTTTCATTATTTTTTCTTCTTCAGATTTTTATTTAAATTCTCCTTAGTTAACATATAGTGTAATATTGGTTTCAGGACTAGAATTTAGTGATTCATCACTTGTATATGTAACACCTAGTGCTCAAAACAAGTATCCTTCTTAATGCCTATTACCCATTTAGCCTATCCCCTGTCCACCTCCCTTCCAGCAACCCTCAGTTTGTTCTTTATAGTTAAGGACATGTGTCCTTCTAAAAACAGGTTTATCTTTAATTTTATAGCCAAGGGGAAGTCTCTAATTATTGAACGTATCAAAAAAGATCTTGTGTTAGAGTACTCACCAATAAAGTGATCTAAAATTGTGGGTTGAAGATATCATTATCAAATGTGATTATAATTATTAGCTTGCAGTGAACCTTTTAAATCTTTTTATTCTTCCTCTAATATAACATACCTGTAAAATAGCAAAAATACTCCTGGAAGTCCCTAGTTTGCCATGTGTGAGAAATGTTATGATGATTTTATATATCTGAAATAAATTTGCAATTTAAGGTGACTCTTCCCTAAGCCAATCATAGTTTAAATGAAAATATTAACTGAACCAACTCATAAAATTCTATTTCTTTTCACTTAAATTAATGAGGATTTTTGTTTAATGTTATTGCTGTAATGATAGGTTTTTTTGGTTGTTGTTTTGTTTTTCTTAGTAATGTAGAGGTTTGGAAATGTAATATTTGTAGTTAATTTTTAGTTAGATTTTCACTGAAAAAATACTATAAGTGGATTTAAAAATTGGTACATTAATAAGGAAAAAAGCAGATATAATGAATAGAGAGAAAGAATATTGGTACAGTTTTATCATCTAGTATACTTTGCTTATGACATAAATAGTTATAATTCTGTTTTGCAGCTTCCAGAAGTGACAAATGTCCAAAATAGAAAACCAACAATACAGGTTTTAAGTAGTACAATTTTACCATCTACCTACCAGATTCGGATCACAACTTGTAAAACGGAACTTCAGCAGCTCATCCAGCAGAAGCGGGAGCAGTGTAACGCTGAGAGGATAGCTAAGCAGATGATGGAAAATGCCGAATGGGAGAGTAAACCACCACCACCTGGTAAAAGTGCCACTGCTAGGTAGTTGTATTCTAGCGTGGGTGCCAAAGCCTGCTGTCTAATGCAGGTTAATTAAAGAAGTAAGAACAAAATTGTCACTTGGAAGCCCAGAGGAAGAAGCATTAAGTGAGAAATTTTAAGTCATTATTTGTGGAGTTTGGATCATCTTGGCTGTGCGGGCAACTTGCAGTGTCTTTAGGCTACTTAGTGTTTCAGTCTGTCTGTGGTCCATTTTCTCCGTTTATAGTGCTATGTTTTACCTGCCTGCTTATGTCATGCCACTTTTTCATAGAATGTCAGTCTTCTTGGAGTAAGCTTCAGTTTTTAATTAGAAGGGTTTAACATCTATTTATTTTCTTTAAAAAAAGGTAAAGCATTTGTAAAGTAATGGGTATTTTTATTTATTTATTATTATTTTTTTTAAGATTTTATTTCTTTATTTGAGAGAGAGTATGAGCAGGGAGAAGGACAGAGGGAGAGGGAGAGAGATCAAGCAGGACTTGATCTCAGGACGCTGGCCTCATGACCTGAGCTGAAGGCAGACACTTAACCAACTGAGCCACCCAAGCACCCCAGTAATGGGTACTTTTTAAAAAGAAAAAAATCATCATCTCTAATTCCACTACTCAGTGATTAACAGCATTAACATTTTGTGGAAAGATTGCTGTATTTTGAGAAGATTTAAAAGAAACTTGGAACTATTTCAGATGAAAATGTGGCTCAGCTATGTTAACAGACTTGCCCAGTGTAAATGTGATGGAGTTAGTTTTTGATATTAGATATGCAGATTTTAAAAACATTTTTAATGAGTTTCTGTATATAGATTGTAATAATAAGAATTTAACTGGAAAACTCTGAGAAGCAATGCATAGTGTGCTTATGTGTAGAGATTTAAAATCCCATGAATTGGGGCGCTTGGGTGGCTCAGTGGGTTAAAGCCTCTGCCTTCGGCTCAGGTCATGATCCCAGGGTCCTGGGATCCAGCCCCACATCGGGCTCTCTGCTCAGCAGGGAGCCTGTTTTCTACTCTCTCTCTCTCTGCCTGCCTCTCTGCCTACTTGTGATCTCTGTCTAATAAATAAATAAATAAATAAATAAAATAAAAATAAAATCCCATGAATTCCTATGTGCTTCCATTGTGTGCTCCAGGGGGAAAAAGCTGGCGAAGGTAAATGATTTAAAGATTTAAAGATTTAAAAAGTATTATTAAGTGGTAAGTGGCATCTCAGGTCAAATAATATCCTGGAATAGAATCTGTCTTTATAAGTAGCATTTTATATTTAAGTGGAGCTGTACTTTTTATTCAGTAATCACAAAAAAGGTATCAAGTTTTGAGGTTCAAGAAATGTGCAATGACTGTTGAACGTTTGATTTTTTTTCTTTCCACACTTGAATGATTGTGTGAAATTGATTTTCTCTAGAGGGAAATGTTCAGTCTAGCCTGATGGATTATCTAGACTTCACGGCAAAGTGTTTTTGATCACCTTCAAATCTAGCGTATCCTCCTTAAAAATCACATTCAGCTTTTCTTCCCACACATGTGAGCTAGAGATCCAAGAAACATTTTTTTATTTTAGAGTTTACCAGGTTTGGCAATAGTCTTAGTTTCATTTTTGTTTTCTGATAAAAAGAAATAATTTTATCCTAAAATGACATTGTTATCACTTAGACACTCTGCTGAATCCTAATATAGGACCATCTTTAGCATAGCTTTCTGTTTTGTTTTATTTTAAAATTGATTTAATATTAAATATTGAATGTTTCACTTAATATAAAAGTTGACTCATCAAGAATTGAGGATAGTTATGTGCAAGGACCTGTGCTAGGTACTGTGAATGATTCAGAATGGATAAGAATGGTTTCTGGCTTTAGCAAATCTATAATTATTAAAGGAAATTAATCATACACAAAAGAATATGCATAATAAGACAAGTGTATAGATGTCATAAAGAAAGTACTAGAAAATCCATGGGCATTCTGAGGCTATAATTCATAATACTATTTAATTAAAATGTTGATGCCATACAATAAATGATTGCAGGTAGAGAGGAAATCAACATTTCGTTGTTTACTACGGACCTCAGATGATGTTAAACACTTTATATATCTTGCTTATCCATATCCACCCTTTGGGCTAAGTAATATTTCCCTCATTTTACATTTGAGGAAATTGAAGCTCAGTTTAAATAAGTACCCTGAGGTCACACATTATATTATGGTGGATCTGGGTCTTTGAGACTTTGAGAACCAGCTTGCCTCCCTAGCAGCCAGTGTCTCTAGGTTTAGGATAGCCATTATCTCTGGCTGTTGAACAAGTAGTCAGGGTTTTTCCAGGTGGTAAGTGACTATTGTGCACTAGACCCTAGAGGAGGGCCCCCCCAAGTGCAGTCTTTGTAAAGGCTCCTTGGTCAGCACTTAATTGCTGTCTTGGATGTCTTAATAAATAACAGTAACTGTCGTGGTCTAATAGATCACTCTGTATTGTTTAGCTAGTGGTACCCTTTGTTTAGTTCTTATGATTGTTCTCATACTGGTCATTGTGACTGTAGCTGGAGGCGAGAGGAATATTGTATTTGTAAACTGTAGTTTAAGACCGACTCTTTGCTTTTCCTTAGGGTGGCGTCCTAAAGGGCTACTAGTTGCACATCTTCATGAACACAAATCTGCTGTGAATCGAATTAGAGTCTCTGATGAACATTCACTTTTTGCAACATGTTCAAATGATGGCACAGTGAAAATCTGGAACAGTCAAAAGATGGAAGGGAAGACCACCACTACAAGGTAATAATGCTTGGGAGAAGATTCCATTCAGTCAACAAATGTTTATTGAGTGCTCAATCTGACAGGTGCCATTTTAGGAACCAGGGATATAGCAGTAATACATGGACAAAAATACCTGTTCTGTGGAGCTTTCCTTTTTTTTTTTTTGTTTTTTTTAAGATTTTATTTATTTATTTGGAAGAGAGAGAGATCACAAGTAGGCAGAGCAGCAGGCAGAGAGAAAGGGGGAAGCAGGCTCCATGCTGAGCAGAGAACCCAGTGCGGGGCTCGATCCCAGGACCCTGAGATCATGACCTGAGCCGGAGGCAGAGGTTTAACCCACTGAGCCACCCAGGCGCCCCTTGGAGCTTTCCTTCTTATGAGAGGTGACAAACAATAAACAGTATAAATAAATAAAACATATAGTATGTTAAATGGTAAAAAATTTTGGAGAAAAATAAAGCAGGAAAGAGGGATAGGGAATAGAGTGTGGGGGGAGGGGTAGGTAGAATGTTAAATGAATTGACTAGAGACTGCCTCATAGAAAAGGTATCACCTGAAACAAGTGAAGGAGAAAGTCATGTGGATATCTTGGGGAAGAGGATTCCAGGCACAGGAAAGGAGGGATATCAAAGGCTCTGAGGTAGAAAGATGTTCGGCATGTTTTGAGGAATAACAGTCTGTGTGGCTGGACCAGAGTGAGCAAGAGGGAGGAGTAAGAGGAACCAGATTACATAGGGCCTTGTAGGCTATTGTAAAGGACTTTGACTTTTACTCTGAGTGAGATGGGAGCCTTTGGAAGATTTCAAGCGGAGGAGACATATCTAAGTTAAATTTTAGTAGAATTACTGTGGCTCTTGTATTGAGGATACTTAGCAGTTAGAGGCTATTGCAGTGATTCAAGCAGAGGTGGAGGTAGTGGGAAATGATCAGATTCTGGATATATTTTGATGGTAGAGCCAATAAGATTTACTAAATGGGTTAATGGAGCATGAGCAAGAGAAAAGTAATGATGGAATAGCTAGCTGTATAAGGAAAGCACTTACTATGCCATTGCCCCACTGTTATGGTCAAGATGGGGACTAGTTATGACTTGAAATCTCTGAAATCTTTACGCATGATGTGATTTTGGTTAAGTGTGATTTAGATTTGTATGTTTATAGTTATGTCCCTTCTTAATAATGCAGTCTGTTTGTCTGCCAGTTCCCCATTTCCCCATTCCCATCAGTCCTACCATATTAATATTTGTTCTCTGCTTAAGTTTGGTCTGGGTCTGAAAAGCTACTAGAAATCAAAATTGAATTTCATGTATAAAAAAAATGTGGATAATCTCTGGTGCTTTTCTCATTATCAGTTCAGTAACTACAGTTAATCACAAAATCATGAAAAAATATCTTTGGTAAATAAGAAGTATACTCTTAACAGTGTGATAGAGTTTTGTGCTGTTTATTTTTTAAAAGAGCTCTATGTTTTTGCTTGATTATTTTCATGTTCATTCCTTTTTGGTGTATTACATTGGTCAGAACATAAATCAAAACCAGTAACAGAATCCTGGCTCCATTTCCTAATTTTTTGTCAACACTTTATTATGAAATTTCAAACATGTAAGTAAAGTTGAAAGAGTTTCACAGCGAACATTCATATACTTGCCACATGGATTCTGTAATTTTACTCTATTTGCCATGTTATGAAATTATCCCTCCTCCTATCAGCTCATCTTTTTAAAATGTATTTCAAAATAAGTTGCAGATGTTAGTACATGTCCCCTAAACACTTCAGCTTATTTATCATTAGCTAGAGATCAGTACGTGTTTATAAGTTTTTTTTGTTTGACATGAAATTCATATTCTATGAAATGCACACATCTTAAGTGAACCATTCTGTGAGTCTCAACAAATAACATACACTTGGCAATTTACACCACTCTCAAGATATAGAATGTAGCCATCACACCAGAAGAATGTCCCCTAGTGTCCCTTCACAGGAAACTCCTGCCTTCTCCCTGCCTACAACCATTCTTTTGATTTTTTTCCCCACCATTGTTAGCATTTTCATTAGTATTTTGTCTAAAATACTAATACTCTTTGTTTAAAAGACTATTTGCTTTGTTGTTGTTGTTGTTTTATTTTCTTTACTTTGTTTATTTTATTTACTTTTTACTGTTTTGTACTTTGTTTAAAATACTAATACTCTTCTGATAATTTTTTTTCAAATGGCTCTTTGTTACTATCATCATCAGTTGAATTCATTGTCCCTTTGTTAGGAGGGGAAGTTCAGTTGACATGTGTAAACTTCTCAAGAAACAACTTGGGGGTACCTGTGTGGCTCAATGGGTTAAGCCTCTGCCTTTGGCTCAGGTTATGATCTCAGGGTCCTGGGATGGAGCCCCGTATTGGGATCTCTGCTCAGTGGGGAGCCTGCTTCCCCCTCTCTCTCTCTGCCTACCTCTCTGCTTACTTGTGATCTCTCTCTCTCTCTCTGTCAAATAAATAAATATATAAAATCTTAAAAAAAAAAAAAAAAGAAACAACTTGGAATCATTGTTTAACTTTACAAAAGCCTCATTTGTTAATTCCCAAATGATTTTTATTACTGAGCTGTGCCTTCTGTATTCCAGTATCGTATTTTAGGGAGTGGTATCCCAGGGTCACATTTCAGACAGTGGTATCCCAGAAAATGTGGCAATTCAGCTGACTGTATGGTCTTTGGGAAGTTTATATGATAATTAGGAGATTGGATTTCGCCTGGATGCAGCTGTTTTCTTGCTTTTCTGTAACACCTGCTGTCTTGTTTGTGGAGTGCAGTAGGCCTTGGCTCAGAGGTGCTTCATTCCACAGTGGGGAAGAGAAGAAGGGAACAGAATGTGTTACCCTCATCATATGCCTTCATGAACTGGATTAGGGGAGAAGCACACCATTATTATTGCCAGATCCAAGTGGGAAACAGCTGGTGGCTGGGAAGGAGCAACAAAACTCCTTTTTCTTAGGAAAAAGTATTTTCTTAGGAAATGTTGCTAGTACATTCTGACTATTGAGGTTTTTTCCCCTATGTGTTATGTTGGCTGGCCACCCAGTTCCCGGTCCTGTCTTTTTCATGGAGTATGATTGTGATTTAGGCCACCCAGCTCTTGGCCCTGCCAGTTACTTCTTTCTTGATTTAAACTGTTGATTTGTCCTTTGGGGACTAGTTTGTGAAAAATTGCTATTTTTCTAATCTCTTACATAAATTTTTTAAAAACTTAATTCTTTATAGTATTCTAAATCATATTTTATGTGTTTCTTGTTTACCCTATTTTTGGCTCATTTAGCTTCTCAATTTTAGGAGAGGTTGATGAATTTGGTACTTGAATGTGATGATAGAACATCTCCGTGGAGTTTTATCTCTGTGAAGAGTTGACACAGTAGGAGAGGTGTGCAAGAAAGTTACAGTGTTGCATATTTTAGAATTGCTGGTGGTGTTGGAGGTTGAAATTTTTGAGTGGAGTGGCTACTCTGAAGAAAAGGGAGCACAAGGGCCTGTAAAAGTCCTGAGGATGCCTGAGGACTTGATCTTTGCCAGTTGAATTTTGGGGATAGGAAGAGTGGTGGTCAGGAAAGGAGAAAGAAGCAATTTAAGTTACATTTGCAATGGAAGAAAGAGTTTTAAGAAAGGAACTTAGAGGCAGCTCTCAAATGCAATGAAAAAAGCCAACTAGCATGAAAACCTAATAAGGCCATTGGGCATTCTCATACAGTGCCCTTTGGTGGAATGCAATCGATACAGCCATCATCCTTGGAGGGCTTTTTGATAATATATATTACAAGCACTTATGATGTCCATATCCTAAGGAAATGACTATGAATGAACTCAGAGATTTAGTTTTAAGGGCTGTGCAGATTGGCTTCCTTTATAATAGTAAAAACAATTAGAAACAAACTAGAGGTTTAGCAGTAGAGGTAAAATTGGATAAATAAGTGCTGGTGCAAATACAAAACTGATGTTGTGGGAATAAGTCTTTTTGATATAAAATACATTGATACATTGTGTGAGAAAGTAGGTTTGAGAAGTAGGTTTAAGAACTCATGTAGGGTTTCTATTTTTGGAATGACAAAGTAAGGATAGAACACTAATAGATACTGTCAAAATCGACTTTTTCAGAACTCTAGAAATTAACTAAGTCCTGCATTAGTTTGAATAGTGTTATTCAAGAAAATCAGTTGACTTAGAACAGTGAGCCATGTGTTCTCTAATTTTATCCCCTTTTAGCTAACAGTGTGGTAGCTTTGAAAACTAATAGTCCCCCAACCTTTTATCATGCTGTGCAGTAACTTTGAAACTCACAGTCCCACAACTGTGGTAGCCCTGAAAACTAGCAGCTTAGTAGTGACTAGAGGGGTCATACACGCTAAAAAGCCCCATTTCAAGAGAATTGTCACTATTTGACCTTTTTGCCAGTTTGCTGAAAACTTGGTTCTCAGTGTCTATCTTTATTTGATCTGACTCAACCTGTTCTTGGAGAAAAAACTGCCCACAGGGCATTTGTTGAAATTATCAATGCTGTTTGTTTAACATTGCAGCAGCTTGTTTGCTGTTTGTTTAACAATGTAGCAGCATTACTAGTTGTAGCTAACAAGAGGCTAACAAAAAAACTTACGAGGAAGAACTAGGGAATGATATGTCTTTAGGGGCCTTTGAAAAGTTCAGACATATTCATGGGTATCTTTAAGGCCACATGCATGTATAGGGTTATGTGCATGCTCAACAAAGAACTGAGAAGACCCCGAGTTCTTGCCTCTGGCTGACCTTGAGACTGTGCAAAGAGGAAATGAAGGATAAGGCAAAGTTGTAAACTGTTTTGTTGAAGGTGTGCCACAAACACAGTGAACCTCAACAAAGGCTAGAATACTTATTATTTCAAGGCAGGTAAGGAAAGGAAATGTCTGTCTAGTTATTAGCCAACTACTAAGTTAACTGAACAAAGACTTTAGTGGCTACGCATGAGAAAGATTATGGACTTTAGATAATTAATCCTGGAAGAGTCACTAAATAAACAGCAAAAACCTTGGGATATTATTTCCAAAATTGACATATGAAGTAGAATATCTAGTTTTGAACAAAAAATTGCAGGTCAGGAAAAGAGACAGGAAACTATGGTCTATACACAGGAAAAAAAAACAGTGGAAACTATTCCTCAGTAATCTCAGTTATTAGACTTACTAGACAAAGACTTTATGTTAGGTATTAAAAATATTATCAAAGAATTAAACCGGGTCTAAAGAATTAAAAGTGAGTGAAGAAAATGTCTCACCAAATATACCTATCAATAAGGATATAGAAATGATCAATAGAGATTTTGCAGTTGAAAATGAAATAACTGAAAAAATGAAATAAGTGAACTAAATGAAAATTCACAAGAGAGATCGTACAGATTTCAGCTGGCAAGAGACAAAATCAGCCAAGGGTAGATCAGTTGACATTATCCAAGCAAAGGTCCAAAAACTAAAAAACAATAGAGAAAAATGAACAGAGCTTCATAGGCGTGCAGAACACTATCAAGTGTGCCAACATACACATAGTAGAAGTCCCAGAAGGCAAGAGAGAGAAAAAGGAGGAGAAAGAATATTTGAAGAAACAGTGGCTAAGAACTCCCCAGATTTGGAAAACATTAATATGCACATTTAAGCAGCTCAGTGCACTCCAAGTAGGAGTGGCCATACTAGACACAAGATAAGCAAACCTTTGAAAGAGTCTTGAAAGCAGTGAGAGAAAAGGGACTTACTGTATACAAGGGATCCTCAATAAGATTAACAGCTGGCCTTTCATCAGAAATGGTGTAGACTGGAAGTCAGTGGGATGACATATTCAAAGTGTTGAAAGTAAAAGACTGCCAACTGATAATGCTATATCCAGCATGTCCTTCAAAAACAAAGAAGAAATTAAGACATTCCAAAGTCATTAAAAACAGAGAATTTGGCGCCTGGGTGGCTCAGTGGGTTAAGCCTCTGCCTTTGGCTCAGGTCATGATCTCAGGGTCCTGGGATCAAGCCCCGCGTCAGGCTCTCTGCTCAGCAGGGAGCCTGCTTCCTCCTCTCTCTCTCTGCCTGCCTCTCTGCCTACTTGTGATCTCCCTCTGTCAAATAAATAAATAAAATCTTAAAAAAAACAAAACAAAACAGAGAATTTATTGCTAGAAGATTTTTCCCTAAATGAAATACTTAAAGCTATCTTTTGTGTTGAAAGAAAAGGACATGAGACAGTAACTTGAATTCACATGAAGAAATAAAAAACATTGATAAAGGTAAACATATAAGTAAATATAAAAGTACAAATCATTTTTATAACTCTTTTTACCTATTGTCTTATTTAAAAGATAACCACATAAATAATTATAATACCGTGTTTATGAGCTCATAGTATATAAATCTAGAATTTGTGTGACAATAATAGTACAGAAAAAGGAGGAAGGAACAGAGAGAATTTGGAGCAAAGTTTTTGTGTATTAATGAAATTGGTATTAATCTGATCATCTTTAGATATCAAATGTATTTCCCAGGGAAACCACTGTAATAAACCTTTCAAAAACATGTAGTATAAGAAATAACAAAGGAATTAAAATGGTATACTAAAAAATACATTTTAACAGAAAAGAAGGCAGTAATGGAGGAATACAACAATAATAACAACAAAACCTGTGTAAGACAGAGAAAACAAATAGCAAAATGTCAAACATAAATCCTACCTTTTTGATAATCATATAAATGTAATCAAAAGACAGAGTTGGCAGAAAGTATGAAAAAAACATGACTACATGCTGTCTACAAGAGACACTTTATTTTTTCAGTTTTAAAAATTTTAATTGCAGTATAGTTAACATATGGTATTATCTCAGTTTTAGGTGTACAATACAGTGATTCAATAATTCTGTACGTTACTCAGTGCTCACCATGATAAATGTACTTTTAATGCCCTTCACCTATTTAACCCATCCCACCGACCCACCTCCCTCTTGTAATCATCAGTTTTCTATAGTTAAGAGTCTGTTTTTTGGTTTGTCCCCTTTTTTTCTTTGGAAACAAACTATACATATGAACGATATCATAAGGTATTTGTCTTTCTTTGAGTGTTTTTTTTCACTTAGCATTGTACTCTTTAGATCCATCTATATTGTTGCAAATGGCAAGATTTCATTCTTTGAAATGAGTAGTATTCCATTGTGTATATATACCACATCTTTTATCCATTCATCGATCAGTGGACCTTGGGCTACTTCTACATTTTGGCTGTTGTAAATAATGCTGCAATAAACATAGGGGTGTATGTATCTTTTTGAATTAGTGTTTTCATATTCTTTGGGTAAATGCCCAGTAGTGCAATTCTGGATCATAGGGTACAGTAATCCAATTTTTAATTTTTGAGGACCCTCCATACTGTTTTTCACAGTGGCTACACTAGTTGGTATTCCCACTGATAGTGTATGAGGGTTCCTTTTTCTCCACATCTTCACCAACACTTGTTTCTTGTGTTTTTAATTTTAGGCATTCTGACAGGTATGAGGAGATATCTCATAGTGGTTTTGATTTGCATTTCCCTGATGATGAGTTATGTTGATCTTTTCTTGTGTCTATTGGCCATCTGTATTTCTTCTTTGGTAAAATGTTTATTCATGTCTTCTACCTATTTTTTCATTGGATAATTTGTGTTTTTGGTGTTGAGTTGTATAAGTTCTTTATATATTTTGGATACTAACCCTTTATCAGATATGTCCTTTGCAAATATCTTCTCCCATTCAGTAGATTGTCTTTTAGTTTTGTTGATTGTTTCCTTTGCTGTGCAGATGATTTTATTTTGATGTAATCCCTCCCCACAGTTTATTTTTGCTGTTGTTTCCCTTCCCTCCAGGAGACATAGCTTAGAAAAATATTGCTATGGCAATATTAAAGGGATACACTTTAGATTCAAAGACACAAGTTGGTTAAAAGTAAAAGGATACACTATGTAAACAGTACCTAGAAGAGAACTGGAGCAGCTATATTAATATTGGACAAAATTAACTTTAAGACAAAAATTGCTATTATAGATAAATAAGGACGTTTTATAATGATAGAAGAGTCAGTGTATCAGGAAAACATAACAGTTGCAAACACATGCACCAGATAACACATCCCCCAAATGAAGCAAAAACTAACAAAATTGGATAGATCAAGTAGGCATAAGATCAACAAGGAAAATAGATTTGATCAACACTACAGACTAACCAGATCTAGAGATTTTAATAGAACACTCCACCCAACAGTAGCAGAATATAAATTCTTTTCAAGTGCACATGGAACACTTTCCAGATTAAACCATATATGAGGCCATAAAACAAACCTCGGTAAATTCAAAAGCATTGAAACATATTAACATATATGTTCTCTAACCACAGTAGAATGAAACTAGATATCAATAACAGAAAGGTCTCAAATTGGCAAATATATGGAAATGAAACAACACATGGCTAAATAACCAATGGTTCAAAGGGAAGTTAGAAAATACTTTGAGATGAATGAGAATGAAAACACAACATTCCAAAACTTATGGACTGTAGCTTAAAGGAGTGTTTAGAGACAAGTGAGATTTCATCAAAGTTACAAACATTTGTGCTTCGGAGGACACTGTCAAAAAAGTGCAAGGACAACCCCCAGAAAGAGAGAAATACTTGTAAATATAAATACACACCATATATATATATACACACACACACACACACACTTTTTCAACTCAACAATAAAAGGACGACTAAAATATGGATAATGGATTCAAATAGATGTTTCTCCAAATAGGACCAATAAAGCTGTTCCACATGATTAGTCACTAGGGAAATGCAAATCAAAACCATAGTGAGATACCACTTCACACCTGCTAGAATGGCTGTAGTTAAAAAGACAGTAACAAGTGCTGGAAAGGATGTGGAGAAACTGGTACCTTTATATGTTGCTGGTAGGAATGTAAAATGATGCAGTAATGATGGAAAATAGTTTGGCTGTTTCTCAGATGCTAAATACAGAGTTACCTAATAATGACCGCTCAATTCTATTTGTAGGTATAAACCCAAAACAGTTGAAAACATTTGTTCACATGAAAATGTGTACACACGTGTTCACAGCAGCAGCATTCATAATAGCCCAAAAGTGGAAACCACAATGTCTGTAAGCTATTGAATGGACAAACAAAATGTGGTGTATCCTGTATAGAGTGGAGTATTAAGCCACAAAAAAGATTGAAATACACATGCTACAGCATGGATAAACCTTGAAAACAGGCTATGTGAAAGAAACCTGATTCAAAGGTCAGCTAGCATATTGTATGATTCCATTTATATGAAATGTCTGGAATAGGCAGATCCACAGAAAGTAGATTAGTACAGATCTTCCTTGATTTATGTTGGGGTTATATGTCATGATAAAACCATCATAAGTTAAAGATACTGTCAAGTCAAAAATGCATTCAATTTACCTAAACTACCTAACATCATAGCTTAGCTTAGCATACCTTCAAATGCTTAGTCTACATTAGCCTACAGTTGGGCAGAATCATTTAACACAAAGCCTATTTTAGGGGTGCCTGGGTGGCTCAGTTGTTAAGCATCTGCCTTTGGCTTAGGTCATGGGATCGAGCCCTGCATTGGGCTCCCTGCTCAGCAGGAAGGCTGCTTCTCCCTCTCCCACTCCCGTGCTTGTATTCCCTCTCTTGCTCTCTCTCTCTGTCAAATAAATAAATAAGATTTTTCAAAAAAAAAAAAAAGCCTATTTTATAATAAAGCATTGAATAGCTCATGTAATTTGTTGACTACCAAAAGAAAAACTCAGTCATTGTAGATTATCATAATGGTTTTAAGTGTGTTAGTTTTTTACCCTTGTGATCATGTGGCTGCCTGTGAGTTGTGGCTTACTGCCACTGGTCAGCATTATGAGTAGATCGTATGGCATGTCACTAGCAAGGAAAAGATCAAATTTAAAGTTTGAAGTACGGTTTCAACTGAATGCCTATTGCTTTCATACCATCATAAGGTTGAAAAACTGTAAGTCAAGGACTATCTGTAGTTGCCAGGAGCTGGAGGAATGGAGGATTGGGGAATGACTGCGGTTGGGTACAGGGTTTCTATTCAGGGTGATGTAAAGGTTCTCGAATTACATAATGGTAATGGTTATAAAACTTAGTGACTGTACTATCAATCTCTTTAAGAGAGTAAATTTCATGATAGGTAAATTATACCTCGATATTAAAAGAGAGGGAGAGAGAGCAAACAAATGCAAGAGACTGAACAATAATGGCACTCCTATGTCTCCCAGTGCCTTGTCCCTGGATCTCTATACTTATCTACCATACTGGTACCTTATTGGTATCGTGTTCCAACAAAGCTGTGATTAAGAAAAAGTGAACTAGAGAGTCAAGATTAATAAAAAATACAACATATCATTCCATATTTATTTAAGAAGCAGATATGAATATATTATAATATGCATAGAAAACCCTTTGGAAGGTTATGTAACAAAATGTGAATAGTGTTTCTGGGGATAGAATTATAAATGTTTTTACTTTTCCCTATTCTTTTCTATAGTTTTAATATTCTTTGTAGTATGTATTAGCTTGCATAATAAAATGAAATCAGTAGAAAAGGTGGAGATGAATAAATTTGGTGATTAGGGACTTGTGATCTTTCAGAAGTATGGCCCCAGAGAAGGATGAGTATGCACGTTATGAAGGAGGTACTGAAGGTACTGAAAGAGGGAATTGGTAATCATGGGAGGCACCCTGTGTAGTTCATATATTCAAGCAGTTTGGCATTGAATTTGAGAAAGGGCAGTAGATAAGAGGTCAGCATGTGTGTGGGAGAGACTGAATATTATAATAAATATTGTGCATTTATGAGTGTTTTATTATTTACATATTATTTGAGCTTCACTGTTCCAAGTAGAGAAGTTAGGGCAGTCCTGTTTTGTAGATGAGTAAACTGATACATAGCAAGGTAAGTGGCTTGACCAAGGTCATATGAGTTGTCAGTCCTGGAACTCAGGTCTTTCATTCCAAAGCCAGTGTTTTTCCTGCTATGTCAGGCTGCATCTTAGGAATTACAGAATTACTGAATGGTGCAAGAATAGGGCTTATGGTATTGTAAGAGTGGAAGGAGAGCTGGATGAGGGCAACATGAATGGGAGCTTCAGTTGGAAAGGAGGATGACAGCTTTTCTGTGATAGGAGAGAAGTGTATGGGGATGGCCATTTGAAAATAGGAGAAGAAAAGTTGATTTTGTGCCAGCGCTTTTGGTCAGGATTCTAAGGTTTGTTAGGAGAGCGAGGAGGTGAAACAGACCTCAAAGCAGTAATTTTGTTGGTTAATAGCCATGTGGATATTTACTTAGTAATAGCAATAATAATGCTCTGTGGCCTTTGCAGAAATGCATTGTTTTCTTTTGTACAGATCTACTCTTACATACAGCCGAATTGGAGGACGCGTCAAGACGCTTACATTCTGCCAGGGCTCCCACTACTTAGCCATTGCATCTGACAATGGTGCCGTCCAGCTTCTTGCGATTGAAGCGTCTAAGCTGCCCAAGTCTCCTAAGATTCAGCCTCTGCAAAGCAGGTATCTTCTATCTTTTGTGTTTTTAAAACGGCATTTAGTGCACTAGGATAATTTAATCCTATCTTGCCAGTGTAGTTTGGATCAGCTAAGGGCCTATTAGATTGTATTCTTTTTTTAGCACATGAAATAAATAAAACTGTGTTTTCAGCTGAAATCTGTCACATGCAGTTAGTTTCAGAAAGCTCTGTATATCTTCTTTCTGCTCTAAGGTCAGAAGGGCGGCTTTGAACTTGCGGCTCATCCCAGTCTGGAATCTGTTTGAATAACCTAATTATCAGATGCATCTTTTGTCTCAACTATGAAAAGCACAACTCTGGCTGGCTGATTTTTAGAATGTGAATGTTCTTCATTAAAAAAAAACAAAACAAAAACTCAAAACGTCAGCATTTTGTCGCTTGGCATTAAAATATCTGAAGTCGTTGGGAACATGGAGTGCTGCTTTTAGTCAAATAATTTGCTTATCATTGTAAAACAAAATACTGGCTGGTTTTATATAAGAATTTCCTTCACTTCTTACATATTGTGGTTGCCCCCAGATTAACACAGGGTAAGACATTTAAAGATAAAGCAGAACAAGTTCTCAACTGACCAGTATGTGCTACACACCTAGGATTCCAAATACGAAGATATGTTATCCAAATTCCAAGATATGTTAGGTTCTCTAAGACACTACAGTCTAATGGAAGAAGCAGACCAGTTAACAGATGATTTCAGGTGCAATGTGATAATGTGCTCATGTTACAGGGATGGGGAGCCAGCTTGCAGGGCATAGGGAAGAAGGCCTGGAAGAGGGGAGACCAGATGTAAGTTAGCCAAAGCAGGGTGGTTGAGAAAGGCATGCAGGCAGAGGGGGAGATCCCATAGAAATAAAACAGAATGAGCAAATTTTTATAGTTAAGTGGATTCTAAGACATGGTGGTTGGGGTAGCTAAGGAAGGAAAGGATGTATGTTGGATCATCTAGGGTTTTATTGTTTATATTACTTTATTTGTTTATAACTTTGTTTTGCCTTTACAATTAAAAATATGCATTATGTTTAAGACATTCACTGAACAGATTTGGGTAGCTTTTGTCTAGGACATATTATATATTGTTTTTAACCTGCCATTTTTTAAAAATTGTTTCAGCAGAGGAGGACTGTATCACAGTATAACTATTGAGTTCCATGGAACTTAACCAACAGCTGTTGGCAGATTGTGTTGTGTGACGGCTGTGCTGGCCGGACACACAGACAGACATGCACATTCCTCCCATAGGTACCTTGCAGCTGATAGCACTTTCCATTATGAATGTTACTGTCTTCACCCTAAGCAAACATTGACTACACAGATGGGGAGATTGTACCAGAATGTTTAGTAGATTTCACTCTACCTGATAGTGGTTGCTCCAAAGAAACCTTGCCATGAGTCTTTTTTTTTTTAAAGTTTGCTTCATTCAGTCATATTGGCTGTTGTTATGCCTCTTAATTATTAGAATTTATGGCATTTGGACTTTTCATCATCCCTCTGGGGGAAATACAGTCAGTATTAGAATGTTTGTAAATATAGTTGCTTATATTTATAAGCCACCTGGGTGACTTAGTCAGTTAAGTGACTGCCTTCAGCTCAAGTCATGATCCCAGGTCAGGGTCCTGGGATTGAGCTCCACATCAGGCTCCCTGCTCAGCGAAGGGCCTGCTTCTCCCTCTTCTTTTCTGCTTCCCCTGCCTGTGCTGTCCTGCTCTCTCTCTCTGTCAAATATATAAATAAAATCTTTTTTTTTTTTTTAAATATAGTTGTTTATCTAAGATGTAGAGGTCAGCAAACTATAGCCTACAGTATGACCCATAAGCTAAGAATGATTTTTGGATTTTTAAAAGATTATAAAAAAATGAATATGCAATAGAGATATATGACTTGATATATGACTAGATATATTTATTGCAAAAAATGAATATGCAATAGAGATATATGACTTGCAAAGCCTAAAATATTTACTGCCTGGCTGTTATTTGCTGACTTTTGATCTAAGAGATAAAACTAAAATAGTATATGCTGCAAAAGCATGATATGTACTGATCAGGGAGGCTGGCCAATATGTTTATGAATTCTTTTTGGTTTAAGAATGTCTCAGCTTGAAAAAAATAGGCATATCCATATAGTGGAATAGTACATAAAAAGAAACAAAAAGGAACCAGTGTTGTTTTATTATTTTTATTATCAGTTATGAAAGGAATAAACAGTTGATTAATGCAACAAGCAATGAGTCCTACATTCTTTTTGCTAACGAAAGAAGTCAGACCCAAAAGGCTACTTACTGTATATTTCCAACTGTGTGACATTCTGGAAAGCATAAAATTATAGGGAGGAATTGAGATCAGTGGTAGTCACAGGTTGACAACAAACGGGCTGCACAAGATAATTTTGGGGTGTGCACTTGTTCTGTGTGGTTCTGTGGTAGAAGATCCATGGCTGTGTTTCTGTCATAATGCACAGGACTGTATACCACAAAAAGTAAATTTTACTCTAAGTTAAAAAAAAAAATTAACCCAGATATAGGATGAAAGGTAGAATGCAGTCTATGACCAATCAGTCTACTTACTCTACAGATGAAGCATATAGGCACATTGAAGAGTGTGGGCAATAAAGGAGCCATCCTAATACCTGTGGAAAACAGTGGTTTAACTGGGCACTGCAAGGTGAATGACAGAAGAAACTGAAGTCACTGTTCTAGTTGGTTATTTGTCACAGGAATATGGTTTATCAATTCCAAAACTACTTTAGTTGTATGCTAAGGTTGAGCAATAGGTAAGTATGTAGGTAATGAGAGCCAGGTTTCTCACTGCTGAGGAAAGAAGTTACAAATATGAAAAAGGGATTGCTGAAATGAACCCTCATTCTAGATAGATATGAATATGGACTCAGTATCAATAGGGACTCATGATATATGTATATGCATATGTGTGTATATATATATGTGTGTGTGTATTTGCATACATATGCACACATACACATAAAAGGATACAGAAGTACAGATAATTGTGTGTAGCTATGAGGTGTCATATACATATTTTCTAGCTCTGGTCATTGAGAGGGATTAGAGCAGGGATACCACCATAGCAGTGAACACTTAGCACACAGACCTTGGCTTTTAAGCACCATTCTCCTGGGCATCTGGGTGGCTCAGTCAGTTGAACATCTGACTCTTGATTTTGGCTCAGTTCCTAATCCTCAGGGTCGTGGGATTGAGCCCTATGTCAGGCTCTATGCTCAGCAGTCTGCTCAATATTCTCTTTCTCTCCCTCTCTCTCTCTCTAATAAATAAATAAATCTTTAAGTACCATTCTCCCATAAAAGGAACCAGGGCTCCTTGGAGAACTTGTTGATTCCAGGGCTGAGCAGTGAAAATACAAGATGAGTCTTGAGTATCTTGTGAGGCCAGAAAGTTAGGAAGTGGTTCAAAAAAGCACATTGAAAGGACATCAGAGCCAACCTGAGGGAGCTTCCTGTGGCCAA
Organism: Martes martes; assembly: GCF_963455335.1. Classification (NCBI taxonomy): domain Eukaryota; kingdom Metazoa; phylum Chordata; class Mammalia; order Carnivora; family Mustelidae; genus Martes; species Martes martes. Next base: position 130,034,398 of record NC_137888.1, read on the forward strand.
AATTGGAACAACTTGAGCAACAAAACAATAATACTAGTATTGGGTTACAACTCAGAGAATAAAATAAATATCCACAAGTCCATACTGATATAAGTAAGTAAATGAATAAATAAATTAATGGGGGAAGAAGTGACCAGTCTTCTTTACAGAAGAATTCTAATCAGTAAGTATAGAAGGAATGAGGGAAATAGTCACCTTTAGAACACCACAGGTATGATCTATCAAAGGATTCTAAAATTTGTAGACAAAACTTCAAGCAGAAACAGGATTTTTACATGGTCTCAAAAGTATTTGCCCTAAAGATTGAGTAGTTATAAATGAAAAAATAATTTTACAGTGGAGAATCTTGGTAGATGCCACTTAGCCAAATGATTAAGGTTAATATCACCACTAATATGTTCTTCGAATTAGCATCAGGTACTTCCTCATAAATGCCCTGAGAAATTATTTCATGGTCTTCCAATAAGGCATATACTGGGTGAGAACACTTGAGGCAAACCCAAATGGAGGGATATTCTGTAAAATAACCAGTAGTCTTGAAAAATGTCACAATCATGAAAGGCAATCAAAGACTAGGGTCAGATAGATACATGACAACTGAATGCCATGTGGTATCTTGTTTTGGATCCTGGAACAGTGGAAGGACATGAGTGGAAAGCTAATAACCTGATTATGTTCTGTATTTTATAAGCATTGTACTAAGATTAATTTCTTAGTTTTGATAAATTTTCTATGATTATGTAGGTTATTAACATGAGGGGAAGCTGGGTGAAGGATATATAAGAATTCTGTGTACTATTTGTGCAACTCTTCTGTAAGTCTGAAGTTATTTTAAAAAATGCCTCAGGTATCATTGGCTTGATGGGTCACAGTTGTTATTTCTTGACTATGGTTAGAATATAAATTTATCTTAAATAGAAGCTGGTCTATGTTTTCAGTGACTAGAAAAATCTTTACCTTTTGCTTTGTGTATTTCTTTAGAATTCTAGACCAGAAGGATGATGGCTGTGTCGTGGATATGCATCACTTCAACTCTGGGGCACAGTCTGTTCTCGCCTATGCCACTGTGAATGGCTCTCTAGTTGGTTGGGACCTCAGGTCTTCAAGCAATGCATGGACACTAAAGCATGATCTGAAGTCAGGCCTCATCACTTCCTTTGCTGTGGACATCCACCAGTGCTGGCTTTGCATTGGTGAGCTGATTTGAAAATCATTGACTAGGTTGTGAATGCCACTAATATCTGGAATTGCCTTCTTGTGAAAGTTTTTTTCCTTTTTCATCATTGGTAATCCCCCGCCCCTTTTCTGGTGGGGACGGAAGCGAAGGAAAAGAGAGGGGAATCCCAAGCAGGTTCCACACTCAGCTCAGAGCCTGACACAGGCTCAGTCTCACAACCCTGAGATCATGACCTGAGCCAAAACCAAGGCACCTCCTCATCTCCTTTTTTTTTTGATTATTACATTATAATCACTTGCAATTTAATTTTTTTATTAAAAAAATTTGAAAGGTTTCAGTATCCCAATGCCTAAAAGTTTCCTTTTTCTCTTTGTTCTTAAATGAGCCTCTTTGTAATCATTATAGTGATCAGATTTGGTGGCATTCTGTTATCCTGCCAGGGAAGCAGCAGGCTTTTTTTATAAGAGCATTTGAATTTGTGCAGACTTGGGTTTCAAATTCCAGTAACCCCAGGCAAGCTGCATAGCTTCTCTGAGTCTTAGGACCCTCATCTTCAAATGGGGCTAATCCTTTCAAGGGCTGCTTTGAGGATTTAATGAATTAAAAGCATCTATCACAGGGCCTCCTACTGGAGAAGAGCTAAACGGCGGTTTCTTGCCCCGTTATTCCTCCTTACCTCCCTTTCTCAAAGGCTGAAGGTGTACCATGTTATCTTGCTGACTGCTTTCCTATTTTAGTTTCACATTTTGCCCCCATAAGGCTTTGGACCTGCCCCTTGAGAATGTATCACATCTCACTTTTTCCCATTTGCCATACTTTCTGAAGAATTATAATCTGTTGTGCTTGAATTTTGGTTTCCAGATTCCCTAACTTATATTTATGACATTGTTAAGTATCTGCCCTTCCCTTGGTCTTTTTATATAGTTTATATGGAATACATTGTGTTTGCCTTTTGTGGGAATAAACTGTACGGGTTCAGGAAGATATGATGCCAGGCCTATGTGTAGATATGAAACTCTGAGAGTAGCTTAGTAAATGGCAGTGATGGCTCTCAGATGGCTCTCATCAGCTTTGAGGGCAGCCAAACTACCTCTGGCTGTTTGAGCCATTGTCCTGCAGTGGGGCAGGGTTGCAGAGGGACCCTGTTGCCCTTTTGCCTTTTCACACTCCCAGTATCTCCATTGGAATTGGAGACCAGTCCAAGAATATGCTCTGTGCCTCTGTCAGGACCAGCTGTTCAGTGTTGGGGTTGGCAGTATTCTTTGGAGATGGGGGGCTTCTCTGTGGAGTTTGTTGTGGGCAGATGTACAGGTACTCACTCCAGTTTCTGCTGTGATTGGATATCGATACCGGTTTTCAGAATGTTTTGGAGAAAAGGGCACATGGAAATGATTGAAGTCTGATGATAGCTATAAAGCTGCTGCCACTATGGGTGGGTTAAGTGATCACTGAATGCCACTAAAACATGGGTTTTGGTGATTTAAGGCATTCTGAACATTTTGGCTTATCAAATGCAGTTTATTTCTTCTCTAGACCTTTTGTTTTTTATGTGTGCCTTTGGCAATTAATACCAGTATAATTAATGAATTATTCATTTTCAACTTATATTTATTTGACAATTATGTAGTAGCATTTTGATCTTCATTTTATATCTTTATTTAACAACCAGAAGTGCTGTGTGACCCCAGGGAGATAGCTTCATGAGAACAAAGAATGAATAAAATACATTCACACAAAGCTAACGGTGTTTATTATTTGTATAAATGCAGCTTGGTGTACTTTAATCATTGTATGGTAATCTTTTTGACTTTTTTTTCCTTTAAGGTACAAGCAGTGGTACTATGGCTTGTTGGGACATGAGGTTCCAGTTGCCAATTTCCAGTCACTGTCATCCTTCCAGGGCTCGAATCAGACGCCTCTCCATGCACCCTCTGTACCAATCCTGGGTGATTGCAGGTAAAATGGAGGGCTGGCTTTCAGGTGTTGGGGGATGTTTTTTAAAGTGTGTAATATGCTGCTGCCAAGACTCAAGTTCTTAGAGTTTTTATTTCATGTGTGAACCAAATGCTTGATTTTGTTCTGTTTCTGATGATGGAAGTTCCCTCCACTGCTATCTCGCTGTCGTTTCATATTTATTATCCTTAAAAATGATCTCATTAATTGTACCATTACCTTCCATTTGTTTCCTTTCTCCCATATTTTTGTTGAAGCTGCCACCACCATCTTAGAAATCTGAGTTAGAAACCTTGACTCATCCTTGTCAGATGCCATTTCTTGTTGATGTGTTTCTGTTGTGTTTTTTGCAAGCTTTCTTCCCATCCTTCCCCTCATTGGGCATTTGGATTTTCTTGTATAGATTCTTGGCAGGTCTTTGAAACTTAATTTCCTTATCTGTAAAATGTGGTTAAAAATACTTTCTTAGGGGCATGTGGGTGGCTCAGTGGGTTAAGCCTCTGCCTTCGGCTCAGGTCATGATCCCAGGGTCCTGGGATCGAGCCCCACATCGGGCTCTCTGCTCAGCGGGGAGCCTGCTTCTCCCTTCCTATCTGCCTGCCTCTCTGCCTACTTGTGATTTCTCTCTCTGTCAAATAAAAAAAAATTAAATAATAAAAAAAAATACTTTCTTAGCAGAGTTGTAAGAATTTGAGATAAAACACTGTGCAGAGCACACAGCCTGGCATATGTGCAGTGCTTGGTAAATAGTAGCTCTTGCTGTTCTTATGTCTTCTCATTGGTTGTCTTGCATGTAGCCTCTTTGGTCCCTTCTCATATGCTGCTGCTGTCAAAGACTTTGTGTTGCCAAATTTGATGGCCATTGATCTGCTCACCTCTTACTTGACTCATCCTTTGGTCAGTTACAGTATCCTCTTTCTGAACTACTTTCCTTACATGACTTCAAGGACATCATTTTCTTGGTTCTTGTGTTCATTATTTGCAGCTGATTCCCCATCTTCTTTTAAAATTGGCCTGCTCCACTGCCTCAGGGCTCAGTCTTTGGTCCTAACTCCTTCTCCTCCTACACTGGCTTTGCTGTATGACATTGTGTAGTTCCATGCTTTAAATACCACATTTATTCACAGATTTATAGCTACTTAAAATCCTCCCTAAGATATCTAATAGACACCTTAAATTTGACATGTCTAAACCGAATACCTGGTCTCCTTACCCTGAGACAAAACTGTTCTTCCCACCATATTGTCCAAGTAAATGGCAGCTCTTTTACTCGAGGTGCTCAGGAAGCCTGGTGTTGTCCTTGATTCTTCTCTCTCATCTTCCTTTTAGTCCTTTAGCCAATCTTGTATGGTCCTAAAATACATTCAGAATCTGACCAATTTTTACTATTTCCATCACTGTCTCCCTTATCCAAACCACCATAATTTCTTGTCCCTATTAATACAATATGCTTGTAACTCCCTGCTTTAATCCTTACTTCTTAAGACTGTTCTTTCTGCTGTTCGGTACCTTCCCATTCCAAGTTACAGCCAGACTCCTTACTATGGCCCAGATGCCTATTGGGGATACACCCCTGCTACCTCTCTGACTTTTTTTTTATCAGTCAGCGTTCCAATAGGAAACGGATGGCATACCCAAGGTAGGATAATTTGAGGATTTATTTCCAAAGGAACTATTGATGGAAGTATGGTATAGAGGTATCATAAAAGCAAAATGAAATGGGGCTGGTATCAGAAGACAGTGGGGGACAGGATGGTTATTGGAGTTTGCAGAGAAGTTGAGTAGAGAGGGCCACCTTGAGAGGAGCAGTGAGTTTGACATGAGGGACACAGCCTCCCTGAGATGAGACATTCGTCTATCCCTTTGGTCTCCTACTATGGCTTCCACAGGCCTATATTAATTCCTTTGACCATTTATTCTTAGGTATAATAAATTACCACAAAGTTGGTAGCTTAAAACAACACACATTTATTCATTAACAGTTCTGGAGGCCAGAAATTTGAAATGAGTTTTGCTGAGCCAAGTTCAAGGTGGCAGCATGGCCACATTACCTCTGCGGGGTCTAGGGGAGAATCCATTCCCTTGCCTTTTCATGCTTCTGCAGCTGTATGCCTTGTCTTGTGGGCCCCTTCTTTCATCTTCAGAGCCACCACCGTAGCATCTTGCTCCATTGTCCTTTTGTTTTCTGCTGTCAAGTCAGCCTCCCTCTTCTAAGGACACTGTGATTGCATTTAGGGCTCACTTGGACAACCCAGGAGAATCCCATCTTGAGGCCCTTAATTTAATCATATCTACAAAGTCACTATACAACATAAGTTAACATGTATAGTCTCTGGAGATTAGGAACTACATATTCAGGGGGCTTTTAGTTTACCACCGGCCAAACCTACGTAGAAGCCAGAGGGCACACACGGGGCCTGTTGATGTGGCCTCTACGGATTAGCCTTGGAGTGGCGAATGGAACGTGGCCAGCCCTCCCATGCCTTTTCCTGTCTCTCCCCATGCTCAGGTCACCACAGCCACAGGGGCTTTCTGGCTTTCTCCTGGAACTAAGCACACTCCTGATTCAGGGCCTTTGCATTTTTTTGGTTTATTGTCCCCATTAGAATGTAAGTTCCATAAAATAGAGAATTTTTTTTTTTGTCGTTGCATTTTTTTGCCTCCTCTTCCTCAGCATCTAGGACAGGGATAAGTTCATAGTACACATTGTTGGTTCAGTAGATATCAATGAAGGAATGAAGTATTGTCACCACCACCCCCCCCCCAACCTCAAAAATAACTAAGGGATAATGTCTTTCTCAGGTCTACACTTTCCTTTTTCTATCCCGTCTTCATCTCCCATCCCTCCCTATCACAGATGTGCTTCAGTCACACCAATTACTCATTTTCCCAAAGAACACAAAACATTGTTTCTGCCTGAAATGACTTGCCTGTATGCCACCTGTATCTGCCCAGCTCTACTTGTTCTTTTAGTCCCAATGAAAATGTCTCCATGAGGTGACCTCAGTTCTTGCCAACGGATTGGATCTTTTCTTTGAGTTCAGGTGGAATTCTGCAGTTCTTTTTGCTCTCATTGTCTTAATCCTTTAAATATTTTTTTCTCTACTTCTAGACTGTAGGTTTCTTGAGGGCAGAATCTGTTTAGGCTTTACCTTTCTACTTCACAATTCTCTTCACTGTGTTGTACATCAGTAAATATTTACTGGCAGTTTATTAAAACAGTCTGGTGACAGAGTCACAGTATTCTTCAAAAGTAGAGTGAGGATTTTTTGCAGGATCAGAAAAACAGAAAGAGGTACAGGCTGACTTGGATTATCTACCAAGATGTGGAAGCTCTGAGAATAGTGCTCTGGTCTGAGTAATGGTTCTAGTCTGTGTTTCCCTTAGCTGTGCAGGGCAACAATGAAGTATCCATGTGGGACATGGAGACTGGTGACAGAAGATTCACTCTCTGGGCTAGCAGTGCACCACCACTCTCTGAGTTACAGGTTTGCCTCCAGTTTTTATTCTAAAGACTAGTCGAGTTTCCCATACCCCAAGCACTCAAACCTCGTATCTGTTGGGCTTTTGGGTTGTTTTAAATTAGTCTTAGGTGGCTTTCCCATTCCTCAGGCTTACTAACGACTGGAAGGTTTGGTTGCTAGCTCCATAAGGCTTGTGAGGTCTCTATGGAGCCCCAGTAAAAATCTGGGGTAATTGGAATGTGACCCTCTTACCCACACTTTTTTCACGTTGCTGCCCCAGGTACTTCACTGGGGCAAAAGGTAGGAAAGAGGTTTTGTTCTCCTTTAGTTGAAGTCCTCCCAAATAGAAAATGTTAAGAGGCTGAAGAGATTTTGCCTCTTTATTCAGAATGATACAAAGCAAATGCATTTTAAGGTCCCAAAGAAAGACCTATAGAAGATATACGTAAATGGTCTCTGATTTCTTCAGTTAATCAGAAGCCTAGAAAGCTACTGTCAGTTGACTTGTTTCTAGAAATGCCAACACTGGTATCTTTAATTTGCTTCCCATTTCTTTCTTTTTGAAGCCTTCTCCTCACAGTGTCCATGGTATCTACTGTAGTCCTGCGGATGGAAATCCCATCCTTCTAACAGCTGGCTCAGACATGAAAATAAGGTACAATATCTAATAAAGGATACTTACTATGTAACACTTGAGAGAGATAATAAGGATAATATGTGGATGGATACTGTGGTTAATGTTAGGGTGTTATCAGTGTTGGTAATGTTTATCCTCCACATCTTGCAGGAATAGCTATTAAAACTTCATTTATCCCTCATTTTATGCTATTCTAGGAAAAATCTCTTTTCCTAATGAAAAATAAGTTATGTATTGATGAATATAAGTTAATGATCATTAATTCCTCCCCATCTCTAGATATGATCAACATTTGTTTTGTCTCTCTAGGTTTTGGGACCTGGCTTACCCAGAGAGGTCCTATGTTGTTGCAGGAAGTACTAGTTCTTCGTCTGTGTCCTACTATAGGAAAATAATTGAAGGCACTGAAGTTGTCCAGGTACAAGCAGTCTTGTTTTCTTTCAGCTTCTGTAAGCACAAAAATGACTTTGGCCAAGATTGGGAGTATTTAAGAGAGGTGTTTATTTTCTGTTTGCTTTTCTGTGTTTTTTTTTTTTTTTGAAATTCACTTTTATTAAGGTATAATAAACATATTAAAGGCACACACATAAGTACACAGTTTGAAGTAAGCACTTTATACACTTGCTCAATCTTTACAAGAAAGTACCTTTTATTACTTTCATTCTACAAATAAAGTTAAGCACCATGAAGTAACTTGTCTAAGATCATCCAGGTATTAGGCAGAAAAGCTGGGGTTCAGACCTGGCTATTGGAACTCTAAAGCTTATGTCCTTGAGTTGGGCAAAAACTTCATGCAAGATAATGAATCTGCAAGTGCCTGGGTCCTAGAAGGTGCTCAGTAAATGAATGAAAGCTTCCTTTATGACAGATAAGTATTTGCATCCATATCCTGGTCATTTATACCCCTTTATTACAGGCTTTCTCTTTTTTCTTCTGATGGTGGCAGAAGGTAATACGGAAAATTTATAAACAGGCCAATAATTTGTACATATTTGTAAGTGGCCTACTTGTGGAAAACAGTATAATTTTGGACTCTTTTACTCAGTGTATTTGTGAAAGGATGACTACCTCACAGAAAGTTTTAGCTTTAACGGCAACAACCTATTCCAGAAGCAACAATATTGATAAGAGGTACAATGTGGTACAGGCTTTTAACTTCTGGCATTCTCCCTGACTTCTAACCATTAAACAGGAGATCCAGAATAAGCAGAAGGTGGGACCAAGTGATGACACCCCTCGGAGGGGTCCAGAATCTCTGCCTGTGGGACACCACGACATCATCACAGATGTGGCCACCTTCCAGACAACACAGGGCTTCATTGTTACTGCATCTAGAGATGGGATTGTTAAGGTGTGGAAATGAAAAACTAGTAGTTTGTAAAATTTGTAATAAAGTTATATGTATACTGTAACTTGAGAGGAAAGGTATTTTTAGAGGACAGAAGTGAGATTCCTTTTCAATATCGTGTCTGTATATTTACTATTTCATTATTAAACAGATCCCATCCAAGGTGGTTAAGGAAGTTGCACTCGACTAACATGCTCATGCATATCTCTGCAGGAATCAGCCAGACAACAGTATCTGGGACTTTTTATTGTATAGGTCACAGAGGTGAGGAATTTAAAATGCTAAGACTTAACAGGACCTAAGTTTACTTTGTATTGAAAAAAGTGGTTGTAAGCTATTAACAATGTAGACACATTTTTGCTATTAAAAGTGCGATTCAAACCAGCTAATAAACTGTATTCAAGCATCTTAAGGTTTTTTTTTTTTTTTTTGGTTTTTTGGTGTTTTAAATAGTAAACCTGAGCAGAATAGTAAACTCTTCAGCAATATTTGTTCTGAAGAAATGGACTCAGTGTCACAAAGAATCTGTGTCAGAAGTAAGTCTTATGCCCACATTTCTGGACTTTCAGTATTGTTTTTTCTGCTTTATATCTGTCTGCCTGATTATTTAATACTAGAACTGATCTGTGTATCGACCCTTGAAAAATGTCTCTCCTTGGTCATTCCACTTGCTTTTATCCAGTGTCAGTTAACTAAGCTGTTAAAAACATGCCAAACCTCTATACTTTTAGATTAAGACAAATTGGCCTTCCCACAAAAATAAACCCTTCAGGCTTGTCAATTATTATTTGTACATTAACCTAATTGTCTCTTCACATTTAATTGTCATCCATTTGCTGAAGGGTTTATGGTGTTTAAAATACTTCATTTTTAAATTAGTTACATGAGTCTGTAAACCAAAGAGTTAAGTAGATAATCTGACTCTGAGGAAAATAGTACTTAAATACTCAAATTTAATTTTCTGTAATTATATGATTTCATTATGTACATGACAGTTTGCAGTGCATAGGTCTGTCTTTACAATTCAGTGCCCTTAGTTTTTGTTTACCTGTCTAAGCTCATCAGAAAACCCTGTCATTCGTAAAGGCCTGAGTTAGGAGTCTGGACCTTGACAAGGCTAGACAGCTAGTGGAACTGAGGATTTGCAAATTTGACATTGTCCTGTTACATTGCTTCTGCTTTTCTTTGTGTCTGTTAGGACCATATATCCAGAGTTTCTAGCTATTAAGTCAGACTTCATGTCTGCAGAGGTTGGAGGTCACCTGTTTGTGACAAACCTTTGGCCTTAGAAAGGCATTAAGCCTGGAGCCATTAGCGAAGCCACATGACTGAAAAACATGCAGAGAGGAAAAAAATGGAGTGGGCCGGTGAAGATGTGATCCTTATCTTCCTGCCATCCATTCCTTTTCCCACTTAAACTCCCCCTTTTAGAAAAGGGGGGGCACTTGGTTGAATTATTACTAAGTATTGCAATCTAAGGCTCTGTTGAGTTGCATCTTTTTTAACTTTTTTTTTTTTAAACATGCTTGACTCACAGCTTACTGCCGAGATAATAGGCATGTCCCTTATAGTCAATTAATTTACATGTTTAAACCAGGAAGCACCACTGCTTATTTATGTGATTCTTGGTTTAAATAGGCGTTTAGTTAATTTATATTCACATTTTTGCTGTTTTTTTCCTTTAGAGAAAGAGGTAAATCATGGGAAATGCTAATATTAGAGATTTCAAAAAAGGAACTTAGTAAATTTACAGTATGTTTCAGACCCTTCATCTATTAAGGATAAAAAGATGACCAGGGGTGCCTGAGTGGCTCAGTGGGTTAAAGCCTCTGCCTTCAGCTCAGGTCATGATCCCAGGGTCCTGGAATCGGGCCCCACATCGGGCTCTCTGCTCCGCAGGGAGCCTGCTTCCTCCTCTCTCTCTCTACCTGCCTCTCTGCCTACTTGTGATCTCTGTCAAGTAAATAAATAAAATCTTAAAAAAAAAAAAGACCCAAAATGCTAAATAATCTCAATTACCAAGGGCAAAAATTTTTGGTGTACTTTATCAATGCAGAGAAAATAGATACATTTTTAAAGTATTGCTAGCAGTAAACAGGAGTTTTTGCCTAATCCAAAGTTAACCAGAAAAATCCCTTTTATTAAAATACTTCTTAAATATTGCTCATCATTTTCCTCTATGTGAAACATGAAGTTTTCCTGAACCCCTAAGCACCGCTTAGGATATGAAGAAAATTGATGTGCTCTATTCATCTGTTTCCTGAGTATGAATATGACATTGGGAGCTAACTATGGAGTTGCCTGAGTAAGGATGGCAGAAGTGGTTTTAAAACACAGTGGAGATGGTCTTTCTTTCCTAGCTTTTATGAAGAGAGATCTAGAAAAGAAAATCACCCTCTCGTCTTAGGTGTCAATAGCCATCTGCTCCATGCATCCAGGCAGGGTCTCCCTCCTTGAAAAGAGTGATGTTCTACCAAGCAGGGCCATTGCTACCAACTCTGGAGCCAGCTCTGAGAATTTGAGGAAAGATCCAAACATTGTGTCTAAATTAAATAAGGTGAATTTGGTCTTTAGTTGTTGAAAATACTAGCCCAGCATAAGATTAAGAATTAGTGATCTGGATGGAGGGGTTGAGGAGGGAGCAAGCTGTCAGAATGCTATTGGAGGATAGGCATTCGGAAGACCTTTCTTCAACTTTGATCTCTGTGCATCTCTTTACATCTCTGCAATTTCAAGTGGATTTGTGGATTAAAACATTAACAACTTAATCTTTTCCAGACTCAATATGCCTTTAAAACTACTTAGATCTGTCAGTCCTATTTGGTACTGCTTACTACTGACTAAATAGCTATCTTACGGGTGAAAGTAACTCAGCTTCACCAATGACCAGTTGTCTTTACTCTCCTTGCCTAAGAAATATATGGATTAGTGAAAAATAGTATATTTAACAACAATGGTAAAGAATAAAAGTCCATCAAAATGGCCAGGCAGGAGGCCCTATATAGTGAAGGAACTTCTATCTCAAAAGCAATTATTTATATTTGGGGGGAATTAACAAGTTTCTCAGTGAGTTAAGGAGGAGTTGGAGCAGAGAACATTATTCTCTGCTTTTTACCTGTCCTAGCAAACAACTGCAGAAAGTGGGAGGAAACCTTCCAACACAAGCCTATCAGAAAGCTGGCCACTCCACAGAGTCAGTGATGTGTTTAAATGGTATCATGGAAAGCCAGATTATCAAAATTATGACATATAAGATCAGTTTGTAAATGGAAATGTTGAGGTCTTTCAAAACATTAACCTTTGGTTAAACGTGAGCATTAAACTGTATTAAGTAGAGAATGGAAGCTTGGTTTGCAGAAAGTGGACTGAATAGAGACCTGCAATTAAAAGAATTAGCACTGGCTCATGTATATACTATGCAAAATTTACCTTCAAATTATATCTCCATTGGACTTAGCAGAACACTTCTTTCATTCTTCCATCTTTTAATGATAACAGTTCTTGAATGTATCAGAGTGCTAGAATTATGAGATGTGCTCAAAGAAATGGACAAGATCGATCTTAATACCGATGAGTGCAAAGGGTTAAATTGCCTAATCTACAACCTGTGTTTTGTCCAGCCCTCCAGATTGGACTTGTGGATATGGGTGGATATCCAAATAAAAGTTTCCGATAGTTATGCCAGTGAATTTAGTTACTTAAATCCACAGTCTTACCATGCTTCTTAAAGCTAAATTCTTCAAGCACTTCCTTTATCGTATTGTTTTGGAGCAGCTTTTATCACCTTTTTTCCATTTTTAAAGGTATGGAATGTGTTTCTGGTAAGATTTCGAATAATATCATCACTGCTGCCTCTTGCTACTCTTGGAAGATATTTTTTATCTTGAAAGAACTTTGCCTTCTGTAATACATCTTCTTTGAGGGCAGTTTTATGTGGTCCAGGAACAAAGCTGTGCAACAAAAGGAGAGAAACATCACAGAAGATAAATGCCATTTCAACTTTAATAGACTATAATAATTCTGTCCTCCTAAATGTTGTCCCCATTCCTTGTTGCATCCTTCCTAAATGTACACTGTGCAGAAATACCAGAAGCTGAGACTGTGACATAAGACATCTTGTCAAAATATGCAAAATCATTTCAACAGCAAAGTTTCCTCTTCATGGAACATGTTCTACCCAGAACTTAATATGGCTGGCTTCCTCTGATTACTCAGGTCAGAGGTCAAATAGTACACCTCATTAGAGACTGCTACAGCTATAGTTTTCTCAGCACAATATGTTTATCTCACAACATATCACTGTCTGAACTTTTATTTACTTATAAACCTCTTTGTGATCTGTTCTCTATTCTACCCTCCCAGACAGAAAATTTCACAAGACCATACCTGGTAATCATAGTAATCCCAGGAATCTTAGAAGAGCATATAGTAGATACTCAATAAACATTTATGAATTTTGAACACTACATCAAAAAATAATGATGGCTAACTGAACATAATAAAGATAAAAAACCCACAATTATCTAATGAAAACATGAATGAATTCTACTCCCTTCTTTCCTTTCTCCCTCCCACCCATCCATTCTTCCTTCCTTCCGTCTGTCCATCTATCCATATGTTGACTCTCTGTGGAAAGCACTAGGTTATGTATAGTGGGGGACATAGAGATAATGCCCAGTCTGGCAGGCACATAAAGAGTCTGTCAACTGTAAAGGACAGCTGGGGTCAGACTCTGGAAGGCCAGAATGCCAGATTGACAGGTCAAGGAATCATAGAAGCCAAGTACTGACGGGAATTCCTAACCTTATCCAATAAAACTGTGCTGTTGGAAATGTCCTATAATTCACTGGCCAGTGTGGCAGTCACTAGCCACATATACCTATTGAGCACTTGAAATACAGTTAGTGTGACTGAGGAACTGAATTTATCATTTCATTTAATTGAAAGCTAGTGGTTACCATATTAGCGCAGGAAGGGAGCCATTTCAGACAACCTTATTTTACAGGGAGGTGGTAGAAAGATCTTTGGGTCCATAAACGTTCTTCTGTTCCAGCTGCAGTACTTACTGGCTGAGAGCAGCTCTGAGCAAACCACTTAACTAGAGTGATTCTTGTATCTTCAGGTGTAAAATGGTAATAAAGACAACCTATGTTGTGAGCAACATTCGAAATCCTCTAGACTAATTACCATGGTGCTCTGTTGGTTACAGATGAGGAAACTGCACATACAGGTGAATATCAGGGACAGAACTGAGACTATAACCCAACATTCTGATACTAAGAGTTTGGTGTTACTTACATTGAACTTGATTTTTATCTGGGACACCATGAAAAACTATCAAGATATTTATTAAAATATTTTATTTATTGTGGCATCTGGGTGGCTTGGTCAGTTAAGCATATGCCTTTGGCTCAGGTCATGATCCCAGGGTTCTGGGATCAAGCCCCATATCAAGTTCCTTACTTGGTGGGGAGTCTGCTTCTCCTTCTGCCCCTTTCCCCCCACTTGTGTTCTGTCTCTCTCAAATAAATAAATAAAATCTTTAAAAAAGTTTAATTGAGAGAGAGCACGTGAGAGAGCATGGTGGGGGGAAGGCAGAGGGAGAGGGAGAAGCAGACTCCCTGCTGAGCAGGCCCAAGGCAGCCACTTAATTGACTGAGCCACCCAGCTGCCCCAACTATCAAGATATTTAGAATAAGAAAGTGAAATGAAAAAAAAGTCATGCTGTCAGGAACACCTGGGTATGGGTACAGAACCATAGGAAAGGAGGTGCCCTGGGGCAGGTTGGATAGTTAAGAAGGTATAAGGAGGGGCGCCTGGGTGGCTCAGTGGGTTAAAGCCTCTGCCTTCGGCTCAGGTCATGATCCCAGGGTCCTGGGATCGAGCCCCACATCGGGCTCCCTGCTCAGCGGGGAACCTGCTTCCTCCTTGCTCTCTGCCTGCCTCTCTGCCTACTTGTGATCTCTGCCTGTCAAATAAATAAATAAAATCTTAAAAAAAAAGAAAGTCAGTTCGCAGATCTCAGATGAGGCGCATGGAAAGGACAGATTATCAGAATTAAAAAAAAAAAAGGTATGAGGAGCTTGGTATATAAGCTCTTTGTAAATATTTTTAGAATGAATGTGTGAGAGCCTGGTTGCATAAGAAGAGGTTAACCAATACTGATAAACCTCAAACATTTGCTGAGTCCTGGTCAAGGGAGGAGTGGAGAGAACTCCAAAACATTGACATCAGAAAAGCAGAGCCAGTATTCACTACGATCCATTTCTTCATATTTTTCTGCTTTCATGAGCTTTAAACCTGATCTCTTATGAAAACAAAGATATTTAGAAAACGAGTAAGTGAAAGATGAAGAATTTAAAGTTAGTTCACGTCTTTCACGTACACATGACATACATGCCTGCATATATGCACACATGCACACTCCACATAGTCCTCTTGCCTCTATATTGAGAGCTAGAAGCAAAGGAGACATCAAATCAACAAAGAACCATGCCATTATATACTACATGTCTGGGCTTCTGAAATTCTAATCCCAAAGTATATCTCCATTCACTTCCATCAGTGCTATCTGGAATATACCAAGTTGATCAAGAGACTTCTCCCAGTTACCAAGAAAGCTAATTTCAGTGCAAATATAATCTCTCACACCTCCCATTTTTGCTCTTCTATTTTCTTATTTCCAGAACTAAGTATTAGGACCTCAAATTCTCCAGAGCCATAATTGTTTATATGCGCAGAACATGGCTTCACCAATCACGGAGAATGTATGCTTTTGAATCTCGATCACACCATTTTCATGTCTTGGGTTCCCCTCCCCCAACCTCCCTCTTTCTATTGGATCCTTTTTTTTTTTTTTTAAAGATTTTATTTATTTATTTGACACAGAGAGAGAGATCACAAGCAGGCAGAGAGGCAGGCAGAGAGGCAGGCAGAGACAGAGGGGGAAGCAGGCTCCCCGCTGAGCAGAGAGCCCGATGCGGGGCTCGATCCCAGGACCCTGAGATCATGACCTGAGCTGAAGGCAGAGGCTTAACCCCCTGAGCCACCCAGGTGCCCCTCTATTGGATCCTTTTTATGATAAGTTATCTTTGTTATCTTCCTCCCTGTTAAGAAAAAGCTGTTAAACTGGTAAATATGACATTGCTATCTTTTTCCCCCAAATAATTTGATTCTCAAAAGGTTTGAACATGATAAATATTATGTCTCTGGACTTTTTTCACTAGTATACACAGGAGCTTGTATTTGATTAACATCAGGTAAGAATCATTTGATTACCTTGTTTGGGAACCATATAGAATTCCCATTTTTCCTTTTATCCCATATTGTTGAAATACTTCTTTACTGATTGGTAACTCCAATAATAGGGAGTCAAGATAAAGAAACAGGAATGAAATACAGCCAATCATTTTGCATCCTGTCCACAACTCTAGTAAAGCTTGTGTAAAGTCTGGCGGCTAGACAAAATGAGGTGGGTGGGACTCTTCAGTTCTCTGTGATGACAGATTCCTCCATCTATGCAGATAATCAGGAATCAACTCTGCTGCATTTACTAGTTGACTGGATGCACTGGAGTCAAAAATGCAGACAAGATTGCCTCTATTTCAGGAATCCTTTTTAATATGCATCTTGTGCGTCTAGAAAACATACTTTGGAAGGTAGAATTACAACAGATGCATTATTCATATGACATTGGTGACTGTGTCCATTTTTTACAATTTGATTGTTCTGGCTCTGGTCTGTCAGCGCTTTAAAGTCTGGCACAACAGCTTCCCTCACTGGATGAAGCAATAAGCAGGTGGCTTTCTGTCTTTTATTGTCTCTGAGCGGATCTAAGCACTTACAAAGAGGCTGCCTTACAGTCTCACCCTTACTGGCCATCTGTCTCCTTGATTGCTTGTGTTCAGTTCCTTTCTTTTCCATCTGATAAGAACCAGCTTCTACCTGTATTTCTCAAAATCTCACAGTGAAATCATCTAATTCTTATGCAAGTCATTCTGAGACTTGGCAAGTCATCTTTATGGCCAGGCATCTTGCCTAGCAGGCATTCTCAGCTCCCTCAATTATGTGCTCAATTCTGCCTCACTTCTCTTGAAAGGCTCAGACAGGGAGTTTGAGAAGCATCTGTGTGGCTTGTTACTTTTTTTTATGGTCTTTGGTCACGTAGAGAAGGCCTGTGGTGTCCTAGGCTAAGTCTCCATCAAGAAGTTCACCAACAGCGGTATGGATTTCATGTCTCAATTCCTGATGTCCCAGCCATTTCCTGTCATTTCCCTGTTTCAGATACATAGGAGAAGCTGAGCCTCAAGGATAGCTGGGCAATGTGAAGAAGGGGAGGAAACATCCTGTCAAATAGTACCATGAATCCCCTCTGTTCATGTTGATCTTTGAACAAAATGCATGGTAGGAATAGTTTCCAAAAATGGGTTTTGATTTTTATAGGCTGGCTTCATTATCTGCCTTTGGCGATTATGGCCAGCAACATATTATGTGGAGCCTAGTGCAAATGCAAATGGGAAGCTCCTTTCCATGCTGCCAGACACCTGCAGCAGGGGGAGCCCTGCTCTCTGTGGACCGACCTCACAGGCCTGCTTTAGGCCTGAATTCAGGAAGCATTTGCTGCTGGACAGTTCCCTGCTTCCCAGCAAGGTAAGCAGATTTGAAGCAGAGGCTTCTCAGAGCTTCTGGAGCTGGGGCATCTGGATTGAGAGTGCCTCTCTGGCCCCAATCACCACACAGAAATTCAGACACTGCACACTAAAAGTAGGCACACATTATTCAAGGCATTTGCCTAAGTGCGATTCTCAGGGGCTAGTCACATTTGATTTCACTCATATGTGGGGCCCACATGTGTGTGTGGCAGTACAGCATGATTTTTCCACTGAGACACTTGCCTAACTACAATCATTTCTAATTAAAAAAAAAGTAATGTTTATACAAAAAATATATGTATATTATTAAGTTTTAAGAGAACTTTTGCCTTTATTGATACTCTTAAAAATATCTTAATTAAAAAATATTAAGTTCTACTCTGATTCCTTTCTTTGGGTATATATATTTTTTCTTCTATAACATCTCAAGAGCAATGTTTAGCTTATTACCTTTTAGAGTTTTAAAATTTCCCTAACATAAGAATTAAGACTATAAACTTTCCCAAGTTATGACTTCTGACATGTCCCACAAATTCTGACATAACATCTTGATTATTATACAGTTCTAAGTGTTTTAAAGTTTTCATTATATTTCTTTACCTTATTTAGAAATGTGATTTTAATTAAAAAATGTATGGACTTTAAAAACCTTTTTGTTAATTTCTAACAATCGAATTCCAATCACTTTGGATTGTATGACACTAGTTCTTAGAGCTGTGTTGACACCTACTTGATAAGTTAAAAACTGCACAATGAACACCTGGTAAACTCTCCACCTTGATTCAACTAGCTGTTAATGTTACCTGTGTTCTTCGGAAGAATGTCTTGTTTCTCTATGCATGGTTCTAAAATGAACCTATTAAATCAAGTTTGTTACTTATGATGAAATCTAATGTCTTTACTCATTTTTGTTTGCTTGACCATTCAGTGTTCAAACTGGTGTACTGAAGGGCGCCTGGGTGGCTCAGTGGGTTAAGCTGCTGCCTTCGGCTCAGGTCATGATCTCAGGGTCCTGGGATGGAACCCTGCATAGGGCTCTCTGCTCAGCGGGGAGCCTGCTTCTCTTCCTCTCTCACTGCCTGCCTCTCTGCCTACTTGTGATCTCTGTCAAATAAATAAATAAAATCTTAAAAAAAAACCTAGTGTACTGAAATCTCCAACTCTAATGATAGTTCAGTGGCAATTTCTCCTTGTAGTTTTTTAATCTCCACTTTGTGTATTTTAAGATTTTGTTACCCTCTTAGAAATCTGGAATTGTTAAATCTTCTTCATGAATTGAACACTTTGTCACCATGCAGTGGCTTTTTATCCCTATAATACAGTTTCGTTAAAGAGAATATTTTATTTGATATTAATAGTATATTCTAGTTTTGTTTTTCTGGTTACGGTAGGTTGGTATATATCCTTGCATATAGCAGTATGAAGTTTCCAGATTTTTTTTTTTTAAGATTTTATTTATTTGACAGGCAGAGATCACAAGTAGGCAGAGAGGCAGGCAGAGAGCAAGGAGGAAGCAGGTTCCCCGCTGAACAGGGAGCCCGATGTGGGGCTCAAACCCAGGACCCTGGGATCATGACCTGAGCCGAAGGCAGAGGCTTTAACCCACTGAGCCACCCAGGCACCCCTAAAGTTCCCAGATTTTTAAAAAATTTACCTGATATTTTCCTTACAATTTTACTTCCAACTTTTCCTTGTCCTTATTTTGTGGCTGTGTCTCTATAATTGAAAGCAAGTTATAGCTGGATTTTATTTTGTTTCTTAAGTCCATCCATCTCTGTAACTGGCATGTTTAGTTTGTGTTTATGACAACTCCTGATATATTTCAGTGGATTTGATTCTGCTGTTTTAACTTCATGCTTTCTATTTGTCCTCCCCCACCTTTCCCCACCTTTTATTTTGTATTTATTTATTTATTTTTTAGATTTTACTTATTTATTTGACATAGAGAGAGAGATCACAAGTAGGCAGAGAGAGAGGGGGAAGCAGGCTTCCCGCTGAGCAGAGAGCCCGATGCGGGGCTTGATCCCAGGACCCTGAGATCATGATCTGAGCCGAAGGCAGAGGCTTAAACCTCTGAGCCACCTGGGTGCCCCTTTCTCACCCTTAAAAAATATATATTTATGTTGTTTTTATTCCGTTTTCCCGAACTACTTTTTTGCTAGTTAGCTACTTTCCATATTTCTTTTTCACAGGCACCGTCACAATTTCTAATGGATTTTTAAGAGAGTCTAAGTTTTTCAGTAGCCTAACTGCCAGCCCAAATATTTCAAGTTCCTAGAACCCTTAACTCCACTTACCTCTCCATGACATGTCTTATTATTGTTCCATTTTTCAGTACCACCTTTTTTGCCTTACAGGCTCAACTTCATTTTTTTAAGTAAAAGATTATTTTATTGTCCAATATATTTTCTCACGTTTAAATAATATTTATTAATATGTATTGTCTTAGTACAACTGTTTTTTTCTGTTAAACCACTAGGTGGTTTATTTTCATACCTTTGTTAACAAAAAAATGGCTTTTTTGTAACCCTACAAATTAGATATTATTATTACTTAAAAATCTAGCATTTAGATTTTCCTATTAGTGTTCCATCTCAGCTTTTCCTTCCATAGTAATTTTTATTTTTCTTGAACTATGTACTTCAGAAGTTCCTTTAGTAAAGGTCTTTGTGGTCAACGGTTGTTTTTTGTTTATCCTAATTATCTTTGTTATACCATTATTTTTTAAAGTTGGTTTAAGTTGATAAAAATATTCTTCTATTACTTTAAAAATTCTTAAGTTTTGTGGCTTCCACTATTGCTACTGATAATCCAGCTGCCAGCCTAATTGTAGTTTCTTTGTAGATAATCTACCTTTCAGGCTGCTTTTTCCTTTGGCTTGGTTTCTGCATTCTCCTGTGCCATGTCCAACTTGCTTTCTTTTTATTTATCCTGCCTCTTGTACCTTGTCTTTTCTTCATCTCTTAATTCATATCTTTCATAAATTCTTGAAAATGATCATCTCTTCATGTATTTGAATATGATCTCATTTATTATTTCTGTTTTGTCTGATTTCAAGAATTCCAATTTGATATAGATCTTTCCATTCTGTTCTGTCTCTAAACTTCTTATATGTATCTTCTCTGCATTGAGTGATTTTTTCAGCTTTATTTTCCAGTTCATTATGTTTCTCTTTAGATGTGTCTATTATTCTGTTTAATTCATCCACTGAGTTTTATTTTTTAATTCACAGAATACTTTAAGGACAAAACTATGAATAAATAAATACCTGTATACTTTTCACCTATCTGGTTCTCCAAATGTTACCATCTTGTTCCTCTGTGTGTGTATATACACATATATGCATACACACATCCATATAATCATATATACTCATATATGCATGTACATACACACACAAAACCCCATCCTATTTTCTTTTAGGAAAACCACCTGAAAATAGACTGCAGACATTATACATGTTACTTTTAAATACTTCAATATACCTAACCTATCTTAAGAACAAAAACATTCTCTCATATGAATATATTATTACTACACATAAGGACAGCCACATGAAGCAATAATAGCGTTTGACATATTATTCACACTCAGATTTCCCCAGTTGTCCACTAGATGTCATTTATCATAAGCTTTCGTTCTGACCTGGGATCCAGTCAAAGTTCACTCTGTCACATTTGATGGTTATGTCTCCTTAGTCTCTCCCATTTTAGAATAGTACCCCACAACCTCTTGCTGCTCATGGCATTGAAACCTCGGACTAGTCAGCTATTCTGAAGAAAACTCCACATTCTGAAATTGGCTAATGGTTTCCTCATTATGAGATGTGGGTCAAACATTCCCTGCAAGAATCTCACATAGCTGATATATCTCCCCCTGCACCACTGCAGGAAGCACATAATGTCAAATCTTGGTCACAGTGGGAACTGCCAGATCTTACCATGTACATGCACATTTCCTTTCTTTGTAACTAATAAGTTAGTACTATGTGAATGATCTGGGAGACTGTGAAATAGCCTGTTCCCAAACAACCTGTCACCCAGTGGTTTTAGCATTCCTTGATTCTTGCCTAACTCCATTATTACAGTGGAGATTACAAATTGGTGATTTTTAAAAAAAGATTTATTTATACATATTTAATGCATATTTATTTAATATGTTTATTTAAAATTATTTATAGTAATATTAATTATGTTAATATATTAATAAATATTTATATATATTTAATACATATACATATTTGATTTTTAAAAAAGATTTATTCATACATAAATCATGTGCTCTCAGAGAGCGCACATGAGCAGGAGGGGCAGAGGGAGAGGGAGAGAGATTCCCAAGCAGACTCTGTTGAGCACAGAACCCGAGGCAGGGCTCGATCTTATGACTTGGAGATCATGACCTCAGCCAAAACCAAAAGCTGGAAACTTAACCAACTGCATCACCCAGGTGCCCCACAAATTGGTGATTTTTTTAATTCTACCATTTTCTTCTATATTTATTAGGTAGTATACTTCTATTAAAAAAAAAAAAGAGCCTTTACTACCCTCCTCCCTTTTTGGATCTCTATATAGACTTATGGATTTTAAAAATTCATTCTGTTGTAATCCATTAACATTATTCTTTCTGATATGAAACTGTCCAAAATCAGACCAGTGAGAATCTTTCCAAGATAGCCCCTTTGTCCATTTGACAAGACACTGCTAGTTTTTGGCTACTTCCTTGCTTTCTGGCATAATAAATATCTGAGAGTTGTATTCTACTTCCCTGCTACAGTCTAGAATTTAGCTTTTGCCTCTTCAAGAAACCCTGGTTCCTTTGAGTGGGGAATGGTATTTAGAAACCACTATTATCATTATCCCTGTTGTCACGGAAGTGTCCCATTGGTTGTTTAATTTCCACATTTAGATTTTCCACTTTTAAAAATCTCTGGTTATTTTTCCGATCAACCTGGTCATTTTTTATTATCTCTTATACCCTCAAATTATATTTTAATATTATGTAGCAATAGATTTTGTCCAAATAGGATGGAAGAGGAAGGAGAGAGAGAAGAGAAGGAGGAAGAAATATTCAAGTTCTTTCAAGCTGAAAATACCTTTGCCACTGCTGCGGGGGCGGCTTCAGATCTGTAGAGCTGAGTCTGCTGCACTTCATTTTGAAGTTTAAGGGTGGATATTTGTTGATTGCACCTAGGAAGAAAGTCTGTGATGAGTCTCTTATTCATGGCTATTAACATTACAGCAATCTGCTCTGTGTGCCAAGTATCACTTCACTGTTTTCGATATTCATCAAAGGAAGATAGCAAGTAAGGTGGCCGTATAAGAGATGAAAGCAGGTTTCTCAGGGGAGTCTCTAAAAAGGGGTTTAGAAAAATACATCTCTGCTGAATTTATAGCCAATGCATTCAACTTACTTTTCATTAAGATGCCTTTAGCTGCTAAAGTTGGTCAACGTTAGAGGAGATATTATGAGCTAGTCCTAAAAGTCTGGTCTCTAATTGACATGAACTATTCAGAATAGCTATTTTTTAATTTGCTCTTTTGCAATATCAAAATGCAAAGGGAAAGGGATATTCCCTTTATGGTTTCTGTATCGTTAACTGCAGTAAAAATAGTGCCATCTTGGGTTTAATTCATTAGTGGCTCACTTCATTTGGAAGTATATTAATTTTTTATAATAATAAAACATGCCTCTTCCCACACAATTTAAACACTTAAAAGCCATTTTTGATGGGAAACTTTCAAAAATATTTATTTACTTGAAGCATTAAACTGAACAGACTTGGTAAACACAATTAAATCTCGTCCTTGGTGCTCAAGGGTCATTAAGTAGCAAGTTCATCCTGAGCTGTGATATAGCATTGTCTCTAAAGTTGCTGTTGCAGACTGGACTGTGTGATTCTAGACTGAATGGCCCAAGACTGTGATGTTGTGCATTTTATTTTTTATCTGTCCTAGTTCTAAGCATCAGGTTGTTTGTCAGTTTTGTTTCTCTCAGAAAATGTGTTAATTCTGATGTGGACTATGCTCGATGACTGCCTTGATCATAGCGTGGTGTTAAATAAGAGAGAGGGAGCTACACTAGAATCCCCAGAAGGGCAGTGACGGTGTCTGTTTGGTCACTCCTTGATACCCCCACACCTTGGGGTGCCTGGGTAGCTCCGTTGGTTAAGCATCTGACTTAATTTGGCTCAGGTCATGATCTTAGGGTCCTGAGAATGTGCCCTGTGTTGGACCCTGTGCTCAGCACAGATTTGCTTGAGATTCTTTCCCCCCCTTTGCTCCTCCCCCACAGCTCATGTTCTCTAAAATGAACAATTTTTTTTTAAAGATAGCTCCACACCCAAACTGTGAGTGGCTCGGTGTAGGTACCTGATACATATGTGTTGCTGTTGAATGAGCATGAGACTGTGGGTTTGCTATATGATTATGTTAAAGCCTTTTTCAACTTCTACTTTTACAGCTATATTTCAAAGACAGGAGATTTCTAGACACTTAAGTTCTAGAAAAGTAGTGTACAATTGTGTCACAGTTATGGTTTTCTGAAAGCACTGTATATATCTCTCACCTACCCCAAGTAATTCTTAAGGCATCTCTTCCTTTCCCTGGATAGTAGTGGAGTGTCATTTTTATCTAATCATACAGTTTGACTAATTACCATGAAACACCATGAAGAATTTTCAGGGACTGAGGAAAGAAATTCCATCTTAAATGTTTTTTCAAATTTTTTTTTTTTTTTTGCCTCATAAAGAGTGTTTCTTTACAAGTTTCTCAGTCTTTCAGTGTGTTCTTTTGTTTTACCCTTACAAAGGCCTTGTAATTACTTTTTTCAGAATGATTCCTGGCCTCCCCCCTTTTTTTGCCTTTTTTCTAGCTCCTCTTTCTGATATCTATTCAAAAACACGTCCACATAAATTTCATTCTAGGAGCTTGTGGCTCCAGTGTTTCTCAAACTATAATGTGCATATGAATCACCTGGCAGTTTGATAAAAATGCAGATTCTAATTCAGAATGTCTGGAGTAGGGCCTGAAACTCTGCATTTTCTATGAGCTCCCAGATAATGCTGATGATGTAGGTCCTAGACTCACATTTGGAGAAGCACAGGACTAGGGGACATGACATCAGTACCATCAGCAATTTCCCACCTCACCTATAGTGACTGGTCCGTCTTTGCAAACTTAGCTGGTCTCACTTTGTAATGTCAGTGACCAGTTTGAGACATGATCAGAATCTCCTGTAAGGTACACGGGGTGTTCTTCAGCCTGTGTATTCACTTTTATCTGGAGTCTAAGGGCTCATTCACCATGAAAATGTTTAGAAATCTGACAACTTTTGAACCTCCAGAGTCATTGTAGGACATGGCTTTTTTTTACCTATTCCACTGCATACAAAGTGAATTGCATACTTTCAAGGCAAAATTATTTCAAGAAATACAGCCCATGTTTCTTTTTTATGAGCCCCAGTTACACTAATTGCTGGCATCATAAAAAGTCATTAACAAGGCTGAGAAAGTTTTGCAAGGATGTATCTTTCATTCTGACAGGTAAAATTGTATCTCCTATACCTGAAACTCTGCCTTTGGAACTTGTAAAAAAGCAAAGCCGAGAACTGTTGAATTTTTCTTTGGCTTTCTCTTTTGGTGTGTTAACTGATGAAGCTTACCTTCGAAGGGTAGTGTGTTAATGTTACATGGCAAGGATTTCTACTTTATAGCTAAGGTCCAGGCTGTGACTCCCCCCACCCCCGCCTATATTGCTCTATGCAGACAGATGTGTGAGCAGCTGCTTGTTATGATTGCTTCTCCATAGGAACCAGAGGCATAAAAAAGATGAGCCAGAAAATTAAATGCTAGGAATTAGAGGTTTCCTCCCTCCACCATCCATCATTACACATTTTCCTTTATGACCCTGCAGTGCCCTTGAAGACAGAGATTTCCAAGAATCCATTGTCAGTTCATCAACTCTTCTCTTGGGAATACCAAATATACTCTTAATGTGTAAGAAAGAACAGATTTTATGACTTACGCCTGATTGAGTTTACGAAAGATTTCACAAACTTCACACTGTATCTGTGGTCAGGTTTATGAATTCGGCCAAGCTGGACCAAGTGGTGATCCAAAGGGTAGCTGGCTAGATCTTCCAATTCCTTGTCATTCCAAGCAAGGCCAAGGGAAAACACAAATAGGGCATAACCTTGACATTTGGCTCTCAAGGATTCTTTCTTTAAGGTTTCCCTGTCCAAGTGACTGGTTTCCCCAGCAGATATCACAAATATGACTTTGTTTCTTCTCATATTGGGTGTATTTAAAAAAATATTGTCCAGGGTCCACTGTAAGGCATGACCGATGAAAGCATCTCCATTTAGTTGTTGAACTGATTCTTCCAGGTGTCTCTTCATGAGGCGTTTGCTATTGTAGGTGGTAAGGTTGAACTCAGTTCTAACGGGACTCTTCTGAGTGTTGGGTAGGAAGTTAGGGGGAGCATGGCTTAAGAGGGCTACCCGGTCTCCAGTGACAGAGGTCTCAGGCTCTGGGGTGATCTCAAAGTGATCTAACAGTGCTCCCAAAAAGTGTCTTATGTCTTCAAATTCAGCACTTCCCACATGCCGGGAGCTGTCCAGAAGAAAAGCAGCATCCATGTAAGACTCTGCAGGGGGTGGTTTGGCTTGATCACAAAAAGGGTCTGGCTTGCATACATCTGCAGACCAAAAGTCACATAGGGTTATTAGTAAAACAGACTGGAGAAAAGATAGCATCTCAAATATTTTAACATTTGGAAACTGCATAGTTTTTGATATTAAAATAATTACTAAATGACTTCGATATTAACAATGAAAGATTTCCTAGTCCATAATTTGCATCTGTATTTAAAATGTACAGATTTTACACCCAGTTGGCATCTTGAATTCCATTCACTAAGGCATCTGACTTTTAAAAATTAGGCTGCTTTCAACAGATGTTTAATCTTGGCTGTATTTTAAGTTTATAAAGATTGAAGTGGACAGTTCATCTCATTTAAGAGTGTACCTTTTCATGACATAAAAGCTAATGATCTTTCTAGATAGACAAGACAGGTAAAGCAAAGGTCCTTATCATTATGCTCAGAATCTTCTACTATGAAATGTAGTATGCTTGAAGTGGGAAAAAAGCAATGAATTCTTATACTTCAATTTAAATAAAGGCTTGTAACTCAAGTCCATCTGGGTGTGGACACTAAGGACAAAGCTATAGCTCATGTTTGTATCTCCAGTGTGTTTATTAGTTGAAAGCTTAATACGTGTTTGTTAAATACATGAATATAAATATTGCATATTAATAGCCTTTCATTAAATATGGGGTCATTTAAATAAATATGCATGTCTCATTTAGCAAAAGAATGTGTCGTAATAAAACAGAAAGTGAATTCCACTGAATCTGACCACAATGAATATTCAGAGGAATAAAAAAATTTGGAAATGGAAGGATCTTAGAGGTCACCTAATCTAATTTTACAGAAGAGACTGATGGTAAGAGGTAAAATCATTCTGTCAAACAATATGCAAGTGTTTCTAGAAGTTTCTATATGTATGAGGTCAGGGTTTATTGTGAGAGAAAGGGCCATGTGGTGGTGTGGCAGTGGGAGGCCCCTTGGCCTAAGAGCCAGGATGCCTGGGCTCTGGTCTTGGCCAAGTCACCACTAGGCCTCAATTCTGCACAGTTAGGTAGGGGGGGGTCAGATTCACCCAGAGAACCCTTCCAAGGCCAACCTCTGCAATCTTGATGTTTGTAGTAATAGTTAATGGTTAAGGCTGAGAATGCCTCTTTAAGAACTAAAGAAAAGTGAAATGGAATGACAAGCATGTGGACAGCTGGCACTTAGATATGTGCCTGGGGCAGGAATAAAAGCAGTCAGATGAAAGGTTAAAAACCAGAATGCAGATCTCTGGGGATGTAGCAAACTTTCTAACTTCAGTCTTGCTCATGGTCTCCATAAAGATGTGGCTTTGCACAAGTTATGTTTCCCTTACTGAAATTTGGTACAATTTTACGACCACATTTAATGGTCGAGTGACAGAACAGTCACCTGTGTGCTAGGCAGTTTCTAAAATCAGAGACAGCAGGCTTCCCGTTTGCTCAATTTTGTGGGATTTTTTTAATTGCAAGAAACGATAGCCAAAATATCTTCCCTTATATGCCTCAGAGACAAAACAAGGATTTAAGCCAAGAAATGGGGCCAAAATCTATCCCCAGTCACACATGTACAACTTCTGACTGTAACATACCAGCACAGAAGTGTAACTGATGTGTCTGAAAGCTGTGCTGAGGCTGGGGTGGGAAGCCTTCCTCACAGCACAGCCAGCCACTGCCTCGAGTAAGAGGATCAATGCCTACCCAACCCTGTGCCACAGAGAGGGACAGAGGGAGGGAGAGAGGAAAGTGGGAGGGAGAAGGGAGGAGGGGGAGGGGAAGGGAGGGGAGAGACTAATGAGTACTGGGAAACAGAGGAAGAGACAGAATAGAGGGGTGTCTGAAGCAATTCCACTTCTAAGAGTTACCACCTCCCTGTGAGGTCACTTACATGGCAAGCATTAGCAACTCATTGACACACATGGAGAAGGAGAGGAATCAACCATTTTCTTCAAGACCAAATACCAAGTGCCAGGGAGAATAACAGGTCTCTGTTACTCATAAATGGCAGCGTTGTGAGGCTAGCCTTCCTGGGTCTCCTCTGGCTGTGCCGTAGGCAAATTATCTCACCTCTCCAAGCCCCATTTTTGTCATCTGTCGAGTGGAGCTAGTAATAGTTCAGATGTCTCAGGGTGATTGTAAGGATGGGATACGACAATGAGAAGAGTGCTTGGAACAGAATAAGCTCAACAGCTTCAACATTAACTATCACCAGCACCACCACCAATGTTATATAAAGCCGTTAGAACAGGGCACGGCTCCTAAGAAACGTCTGGCAACTGCTAGAAATCACACCCACTGATGACTGCAGTGGCTTCTACCGTCTTCATAATTATTGGAACACTCAACTTACCAGCATATACTCACCCACAGCTGCCTCTCTAGCTAGGCCTATAGATTGTGTATAAAATACAGCGACAGACAAACCAGCATGGCAAATCTTTCTGATTCTTCTTTGCAATGAAAAATGTATGGATTTCTACTAATTTCCACTTGTACTATAAAGTGTTTCTTGAGGAGTTGTGAACATCTGAGACTTAGAAGACACATAAATATACTTTACAGCATGAAAACCTTGGCACTGAGATAGGCTGAGTTTTCCTAATAATCATTACCATTTCCTGGAAGCTGCAGAAGTGTGGAGGGCCTGGAATGCAGTCCTCCTGCTAGGAGCCCTGCTGGCTGGGGCTCTGTCTGTGGACCAGGCAGTATGAGGAAGTGAGCCCAATGCCCCAGGGAAATCTTCCCAAGGCCTCTTGTACCCCTGCTGCCAAGGTCCAGTTACTCGTGCCAATAGTGACTCAGTGTGCTTAACAGGCCTGATCAAATTATATTCTCTCTGTGGGTCTTACCATAGCAGAAAGTGCACCGCTGGAGTCTCTCTAATGCTGGCGCGTAGTCAGTCCCAGATGGAACCATTATGACTTGGAATGTGCCAGTGTCATCAATCTGCAAGAAGCAGAAGCAAGAAAAAGAGCAGCTTAGTGGGTGGAGCTGCAGGAATCCCCCAGGATTGTTCACAGCACTGAGATCTTTTGAGTGCAACACTGCTCCTTCTAAAGAAGGTCATAGGGAAGCCTAGTGCGTCTTAGGGTGGCTAGGAGCCCTGCTTGGGTTTAAGCCTTGGTGTTGCCTTTAGCTGTAGGTCAGGTTCCTTTGTCTCTGTTTCATCATCTACAAAATAATCACACTACTACCTAATAGGGATACACTGGCCATTAAATGGGTTCATAACTGAAATGCATTTAGTTGTACAGGGTGGGTGCTGTGTGGGTCAGTAGAGACCACAAAGCACTTTCCTGTTCATTATCTCAACAACCCAGTGAGTTTGTTCTTATGTGCATCATGCCTATTTTACAGATGAGGAAGCTGAAGCTCAAAGGAAGGTGAGAGGACCGATCAAAAGACAATGCACATGGATACTGTTTAAGGAAGAGGGTCAGAGGACAACCCCCCCCCCACACACACACACATGCCAAGTCCCAGAGAACCAAGTGAAATCACAGAATGTACTTTATTTTATTTTAATTTATTTATTTATTTATTTATTTATTTATTTATTTATTTGACAAACAGAGATCACAAGTAGGCAGAGAGGCAGGAGAGAGAGAGGGGGAAGCAGGCTCCCTGCTGAGCAGAGAGCCCAATGCGGGGCTCGATCCCAGGACCGTGGGATCATGACCTGAGCTGAAGGCAGAGGCTTTAACCCACTGAACCACCCAGGCGCCCCCACAGAATGTACTTTACAACTGTCTCTGAGTTCCCATTATGAGCCAGGCATGGGAGCTGGCTTTGCAGACCCAGATCCACATCCAGGGGCTCTCCTCTGAACAATTCCCACCCCCTTCCAATTCAGTCCCATTGTTAGTAACCTCTCTGGGGAGTTTGAGGCTAGAGATCAGAGGTAAAATAGGCTTCAAATAATGAAGAATAATTAGCTTGTCAGTTAACAGATTCACAGATCCATTGATAACTGAGGGAAAATTATAGGTATGGTCTTATCTAATGCCTAAGAGATGGGACAGACAACATTTCCCTACTCTTTCTCCAGAAAATGTCCTTTGAACACTTTATCCGTAAAAGCAGGACTTGGGGAGCCATGTATAAGTGTGTGTGTGTTGGGGGGGGGTGCCATCTCTCTGCAGAGCAGATTGCACCAGGGATGGACATCTCAGCCAATTGGACCCATTCTCTCAGGAATTTGGAATTGGGGTCCTGAGGGCAGTGAGTCCCTCTCTGTTAGTGGTAAGCACTAATAGAGCTGTAGGCTGGCCATGCTCTAATTGAGGAGCAATGGGAAGGAAATGAGGGAAATGGGAAGGAAGGAAGGTGGTGAGGGCTTTCGCTAAGGCTTATCTTTGTTTCATCCCATCTTTTCTTCTGTGTAGAAGAGATGGAGAGATCTGTGCTCACCAGAATTCCTCCCTAGAAGACCACTGTGTTTGCCTTCATGAGCTGGATGGGTTAGAAGGGGAGACTCGGAGGAAACATGGTAACTGAAGCGTTTGGCATGATTTCTAGGCAAAATATATAGAAAAAAGAATGGTTAGTGCCTGGGAAAGGCTGAAAGTGCCCGGAAGGCGGGAAGGTGAGCATTGTTGTGGTATGAGCAAAGAGGACAAAAAAGATGCTGTGACAGGGCAGTGGAGCTGGGACAGGGGTGGTAGAGACAAATGGGGACATTCTGTAGAGGAAGACAGCACCCTGCATTACGGTGCCCCTTCTTTTGACTCACTACCTTCAGTGAAATCTGTACTGCCCACTGATTCTTCATGCAAATGGATTCTTGGAACAAAGGCTGAATCGTGTGTCCAGGTAAGCACAGAGTGAAAACAGAAACTGCTTACCTAGACCCAAAGCAGAGGACACCTGGGTTATAGTTGCATCTTTATAATAAATTTACCAGGGGTATGCGCATATGCGTACTTAAGCTAGCTTAAATTGGTCTTGGCAACGTGTAAAAAACAGTCTTGACTCTTGAATAATACAACAGCACCATTAGTCTGTATTGTTAATGGCTTTTAATGGGTATCTGAGCAATGTTTCCAGTGAACCATGCCTTCACTTCATCGGGATTGTGATGAGTGACCAGGAAACCAAATCCAGAGAGCATGGATCAGACCATCTGGTAGGGGCACAGTGCTTTCTTATTGCCAACTATCAGGATCCAAGGGGAAAAAAAATCACAAAATGTTTAAGCTAGGAGAAATCTCAGGAACTATGTAGTCCAAGCCTAGCATTTACAGATAAGGAAAGTGAGCCCCGAGGGAGGTGGAATATGGGAGGCTCCAGTTTAAATTTTGCTTTCTCCAAATAAGACCTACTTCCCATCTTCTGCATTAGCTGCTTTTATGATCACAGTTCTGTGTCAGGGAGTCCTAACTTAGTTTAGAGCAGTGTTCTGAAGATGTCATCCAGGGACTGCTGCCGTTTGTTAACTAGTTTGTGTTCTGCATGTCTGTGTTGTGACAACTTCCGTATTTCTGGCAGTGGAGCTGGTTGATAACTTAGACTTTGCATTTAATCGTGTATCAACATGTTGTTGTCAACTTAAAACATCATCCTTCTCCTATGGAGTTTAGTGTGTTGCTTTACTAGGAGAGGTCACAGGGGGTCTGAGCTCTCCCTGTCCTCCCACCCCTCTTCCCACCAAAGTAATCTCCTAGTCAATGAAGTTTGGCAGATGTGGTTTTAGATATCACCAGCACACATCACTAGAGCAACTATAGTTAGCATGTTACAGAAAATTCCTTAAACTAAACGAGGATCAGGGATTTAAAATAAAAGAGTTCTATGGTTCACTTTTCTTAGCTCTCACTTTTTATTGCTATTAAGTGCACAGATGGGCTAGAGGAGGCCTTCAGCAAATGGTTTGGGAAGATACCCTCTTCCCTCATTTCTAAACATCACGGGGCTTTATAAATTGGTGTGTTCAAGAAATGATACAATTAATACTATGTGTAACCATCTTTCTTTGATGGTTCATATTCATTAAGGAGTTCTTTTTAAAAATAAAAAGGTTGGGTGGTCAAAGTGCCACAGTTTCCCATTAAGCCCCCTACCCCACCTATTCCAGTTCTGCCTCCAATCACAAGAATAAACTGTAATGTCAGTATTATACTTAATGTTTCTCTCATCTACGATGCTAAAAAGCAGAGTTAAAAAAAAATCCTAGCTAAAAAAGAGATCTCTTTTATAAGTCTATTAGAAAGGGAGACCCACTCTAGGTTAGAATTCTTTATGGGTGGCAAGTAAAATTTCACCAGCGGTAAGAGGTCGTTGCCAAACACACTTAGAGGGGAAAAGCTGGTGGCAAAACAAAGCCGAGACTGGGGTTTTTCCAGTCAAAAATGGCCTTCTGTTTCAGAAGGGATGAATAGCTCATTACTCAGCTTGATACCATCATGAGAAATTTCCAAAAGGGGTGGGAGGGTCACAGTTCATGTGCTAAGGGAAATCATGGCCTGTTGTCAGAACATCTGCTTCCAAGTCCTGCAGCGTGTGCCTGCATGGGGCCCAATTTTTACACTGGACTGCTCAACTCTCAGACGAATCAAGATTTAGAAAAGTCATGATAATTATGAAACAAGTTAGGGTTTTAAAATATGGCCCCCAAATAAAAATGCATTGTCACTAAATTTTTGAGGTCTGTTCTTGAAATAATAAACAACAGTTCAAGTATAGGAAGCACAACTGAACAGAATGGATAGAAGAAAGAAAAAGAGGGCAAAGGAGAAGTAGTAACATAATTTCCCTTCTGTAATGCCAGGTATCAGTAGTGGGTTCTTACCAACTTGTATAACAAGCCTCTATTTTGAACCTTTTTAGAGAACCCTGTTTAGTTCCATCCTCTAATGGCAGCTCCATGAGTGTGGGTTTTTGGTTTTCCACTTCTGCTTCTCCACAGCCTACGATAGCACCCAGTATACATGAGGTGCTCACTAAGCATTTGCTGGATGAACGAACCTTAGCACCAATTCTGACTTCTGTCTGCACCTCTGTTTCTACTCAAGAAGTGTTGGGAGCCAGTGCTGCTCCGATTTTGGAGGGTCATTGTCAAGAATTTGAATCTTCAGTGGTGCTCTTTTGAGATAAAGTCCTTCAAGAAAGGAGCAAAGAGCCTCCAGCTGATTTGGCTAGGAACTCTGAGTGAGACTGTTAACAGTCAAAAGATTTTAAAGCAAACCAACAAAGTATGTCTTCTCAAGTTATAGGCTATGCACACACCTTTGAGTGGTGGTGAAATAGTGTTTATTTAAATTTATATCACAAGTACTATCAATTATTTGCATTAGGATGTTGTCTCTTGTTTTGTGAATAAATAAAGCCAAGGGACAATGGGGCTCTCAATAAACAGAAGGAATTATGAGTCTGTATGTAACCACACCTACTCACTGAGTTTCTGAGCTGCTGTGTTTTATAGCAGCTTCACTTGCATGGCATGGCCCAGCCTTTTCTAACTGATGTGCATTTTCCTTTCTGAGCCTGGTCTATCAGCCTGTCCTTTTGCATGTTCAATGACACTAATAGCAGTGTCAGCTCCTTTACAACCTAGATATCAATTTTGTTAAACAGATTTTAGTTCATCATCAAGCAGATAAACAATAACAATAGCAATTAGAGCAAAAGCTATCATTCTTGAATATTTACTATGTGCTACGCACTGAGGAATGGTGTCCTATCATTTCACCTACACAACAGCTCCAAGAAGCAGGCACTGTTTTCCATACTTTATAGATTAATACTCCATTTCAATTCTGTTGTGCTTATTTGACACCTTCATAGAATATTATGGTGGTGTAAAAGGCCTCAAAAACTTAGCCTAAGAGATGAAAGACCTGTACTCTGACAACTATAAGACATTAATGAAAGAAACTGAAAATGACACAAATGGAAAGATATTCTATACTCATGGATCGGAAGAACAAATTTTGTTAAAAATGTCCATACTACCCAAAGCAATCTACAGATTCAATGCAATCCCCATCAAAACATCAACACTTTTCACAAAACCAGAACAAATAATCTTAAAATTTGCATGGAACTACAAAAGACCCCAAATAGCCAAAACACTCTTGAAAAAGAAAAACAAAGCTGGAGGTATCACAATTCCAGATTTCAAGTTATACTGAAAAATTATGATAATGAAAACAGTATGGTAGTGACACAAAAATGGACACATTGATGAACGGAACAGGATAGAAAAGCCCCCAAACAAACCCATAATTATATGGTCAATTAATCACTGGGAAAAAGACATTCTCTTCAACAAATGGTGTTGGGACAACTGGACAATGACAGGGAAAAGAATGAAACCGGACCACTTTCTTACACCATACACAAAAATGAACTCAAAACGGATCAAGGACCTAAATATGAGCCCTGAAACCATAAAAATCCTAGAGGAAAGCACAGGATATAAGTTCTCTGACATCAGTGTAACAACTTTTTTCTAGATACATCTCCTGATGCAAGGGGAACAAAAGCAAAAATAAACTACTGGGATTATATCAAAATATAAAATTTCTGCATAGAGAAGGAAGCAATCAACAAAACCAAAAGTCAGCCTACTGAATGGGAGACTTGCAAATTACATATCCAATAAAGGGTTAGTATTAAAAATATATAAAAAACCGATATCACTCAATATCCCCCAAACCCAAATAATCCAAATAAAAATGGGCAGAAGACATCTCTCCAAAGAAGACATCCAGATAGCTAACAGACACATGAAAAGATGCTCAACATCACTCATCATCAGGGAAATGTAAACCAAAACTACAATGAGATATCACCTCATACTTGTCAGAATTGCTAAAACCAAAACATCAAGAAATAACAAGTGTTGGCAAGGATATGTAGAAAAAGGAACTCTCATGCTCTGTTGGTGGGAATGGGAACTAGTGCAGCCGCTGTGGAAAACAATATGGATGTTCCTCAAAAAGTCAAAATAGAACTACCCTGGAGCTTTTCGGTGGTTCAGTCAGTTAAATATCTGACTCTTGGTCTCAGCTAAGGTCTTGATCTCAAGGTTGTGAGTTCAAGCCTGTCATTGGGCTCCATGATAGACATGGAGCCTACTGGGGGGGGGGGGGGAAGGAACTACCCTGCAAACAAGTAATCACACTCTTGGGTATTTACCCAAAGAATATGAAAACACCAATTCAAAGGGATATATGTATCCCCATGTTTATTGCAGCATTATTATAATAGCCACATTATGGAAGCAGGCCAGGATCCATTGACAGATGAATGGATAAAGAAGACGTGGTATTATATACAACAGGATATTATTCTGCCATAAGAAGAATGAAATCTTGCCATTTGCAACAACATGGATGGCACTAGAGAGTATAATGCTAAGTGAAATAAGTCAATCAGAGAAAGACATAACATTATTATTTCACTCGTATTTGTAATTTAAGAAACAAATCAGCCAAAAAATAAACTCCTAACCATAGAGAACAGAGGGGAGGTGGGGGGGGGGAGGGGTAGGGGAAATAAGTGAAGGGGAATTAATAATACACCTATCACAGGGTGCCTGCATGGCTCAGTTGGCATCCAGCTCTGGATTTCTGCTCAGGTCATGATCTCAGAGTTGGGAGATCAAGCTCCACCTCAGGCTCCATGCTCAGCATGGAGTCTGATCCAGATTCTTCCTCTCCCCCTCCGTCCCTCCCTGCACTCTAGCTCTCTCTCCCTCTCTCTCAAAATAAATAATTTTTTTTAAAAAAAGAATAAACCTCTCATGATGAGCACTGAGTAATGTATAGAATTGTTGAATCACTGTCTTGTACACCTGAAACTACTATAACACAGTATATTAACTATATCAGAATTAAAGTAAAAATCTTAGTCAAAAAGGAAGTTCCCATTATAAAATTTTTTTATAACTATTTATGGTGATAATGTTAACTAGGCTTACAGTGGTGATCTTTTCACAATATTTACAAATATTGAGTCACACACACCTGAAGCTAATACAATGTTATATGTCTGTTTACTTCATAAAAGGTCCCCTTGATCCCAAGTGGTCTATTTATACAGCTTCCCAACCAAAGAAGCTATAATAACTAGGATGGCTTTCCTTTTTAAAATTTGGATAATTATATGATTGTTGAAGTTATAAAATCAAGTCAATTGGCTTTCATTGCACAGCAACTATTGCTACTGGCCACATAAGTGACATCAATGAATGTTTATTGGCCTTCCTGATTTAGTAGCTCTATACCCAGAGGCAACTCAAGAGTTCCTTGGAGAAGCACTGGAATAGTAAATCTGTGTTCAAGTCCTGACATTGCCACTTCTTAGCCACGTGAACCCGGGCATACAGGTTTAACCCCTCCAGGCTGTTTTCTCACTGATTAAATGGGAATAGTAATTATACCCACCCCTTACATACCACTTGTGAGAATTAAACAGGATAATGCATACAAAGGGCTTAGCATCTTCCTGGTACACAGAAATAAATAGCCTAGTTCAATCCTTTCTTACAAAGTCTTCTGAGTATAGCCTCTCCCCACCTCCCCCCAAAAAAAGTTACGTGGAAAGCTTAACCATCTTACCGCAAACGCACGCTTGATGGAGGGCACGTTGCTGAACGCGATCACGACCGGAATGATGTCAAGGGCACTGAATTCCATAGCTGCCGCGGCAATGGTCTGGGCATCGGCAGACTGGCCGCTGCTGAAGAAGGTGGCGATTCTTCTGGTGTGAGCCCCCGGAAGCGTTCGCTTGAAGACATTCCTGGAGATAAACCTCATCACTTTGCCGATCTCCCTGCTGTCTGAGGACCTCTCGTAAGGAATAGCTTCAATCTCCCTGAGGAGCTTGTTCTTCTTGTAGGCGTCTGAGAAGCGGATGAGGTGTCGGGCGTGAGAGGTGTAGGTGAGGACGGCGATGCGTGCGCCCACCGGGCAGCTGTTCTCCCGGATCCTGACGCCCCTCACCAGGGAAGACATCAGCTCCTTCATGCGCTCAAATTCCTGCTTGGTGACATCTCGAGACTGGTCCAAGGCAAACACCAGTTCGGTGGGATGCACGGGGCATTCTGGTTTTCCTGAAAGGCAAGAACATGTTCCTTATGTAGCATGCTTATTTAAAAAAAATTTTTTTTTAACAGATACACAGAGGGCAAGGTAATTTTTAATGTTAAATATGCAAATATTTAAACATTAAATAAGCATTAAATACTAAAATGAGCAGTTGAAATCGTCAATGTTTAAATCTTCAATGAAAATGCTATTTTAAAGATTGAATTTGCTCTTTTAAATAAAGCCCAAGTGAAAATATCATTCAATTTGAGTTTTTATGTAATTTGGAAGTTAATGGCCAAATTCCTTCGAAATAATCAAAAGCTCATGGATATGCCCTTTTACTTACAGAAATTGGATCACTGGTATTATGTTTATTGCTGGAACTTTATACAGTGAGCTAAACTAAAACATACATTGTTTTTACTTAATAAGGAAATGTAACAGGAGTTGAGAAAGGAATGGGTCCAAAAGCTCTGTTAATGATTTCAGAGAGATTAGAAGAGAATGGATGTGCCATACATAGAAGAGCCCATCAGGGGGCACCTGGGTGGCTCAGTGGGTTAAGCCTCTGCGTTCGGCTCAGGCCATATTCTCAGAGTCCTGGGATTGAGCCCTGCATCAGGCTCTCCGCTCAGCAGGGAGCCTGCTTCCCCCTCTCTCTCACTGCCTGCCTTTCTGCCTACTTGTCAAATAAAATAAATAAAGAAATAAAACCTTTAAAAAATAAATAAAATAAAAAACAAATAAATAAAATAAATACATAAATAAATAAAATCTTAAAAAAAAAAAAAAAGAATAGCCCATCAGATGTGGAAAGTAGGTGCTACAGAGATGTGTTAGAGACCTGACCTGATTATGGACTAGCCCTGTGACCTTGTCCTAGCGACTTATCTTCTCTGGGCCTCACTTTGCTCATTTGTAAAATGCTGGTCCTAAGATTAGCCACTGCAAAGCCCTGTATTGAGATTCAGTGAACCAACACAGGCAGAGCACTTAGGACAACAGTGCCTGGCACACGACAGGTGCTCGGTTAACGTTAGCCATTATTACTACGGACTTTTTCATTGTGATGACTATGCCACTTAAAAGAATGAGGAAAGCTTTCAGGGATATATTTTTATTTAGTAGTTGAAAAGGCAAGTTTAACCAATAAATATACCTATTACATAGAGAAACTAAATTGGTAAACTTGAGCGTTAAATGTAAAATTTCAAACTTATTTATTGATCCCAATTCATTCATTCTAATCCTGGTACCCTGCATTTATCACAGTTGACACTTCATATTTGTCTGATTAGCTGATTAATGTTTTCCTCTCCATGGAGTGTGAAGACGGGGACTGTGTGTCTCTGGATCTGCCAGATTATTAGTTCCTGCCATTTATCAGGGTTCTAATAAATGCTGACTGAATGAAGCAGCAGCAAACAAAGGACAGTTCTTTTGCAGCAGGTAAAGGGAGAATAAAACTTTTATAATGGGGAAGAGGCCTGGTATTGAGATATAGGTTGGTAAAAGGAAATAAATCTCAATGATGAACTTCTCTTGGAGGGTTGTCTCCTCTCATTCAGATGCCAGCAAGTCAGATTCAGAGATAAGAAAAGCAAAATGAGGCCTACCAGCTCTTTATGAGAACTCAGAAACTCAGGTTTTATGAGGCTGGCCTGGGCTGGTCAAGGATCGAGTCCTCTGCTGTGACTAGCTGAGCTTGGCCCCCTTCTTGGTGCTAGATGATTATCTCCTTCTGGTCCTGGACTCTGTGACCTAATAGGCTAAAGGACCAGTAAGAAATATTTAACCTTAAACCAAACTGTGTATCTCAGTGGAGACAGGACGTATTTTATTAGCCTCTGAGTCTAACTCAGAAGGCTGAGCAGATGTTAAAAAAAAATTGAGGTCATGTCAACTTTACAATAAAAAGTGGAAGTATGACTAAACATGAAAGTGTTTCTGCCAGCTTTTTGTTTGGGCTGTGATTTGCTTATGGGAACACCACCACAATAAGGCAGCTTCAGGTGCAATTTGGAGATAAAGGGAAGAAAAAGATTCACAGCACTGGCTGAAATATGAAAAAACACAAGTTTTCAGGAGAAAGTACCTAAAGACTAATTCAACTTGCAAAACACATGTTCTGAAATCTAGCAACCTGCCAGGAGCCAGAAGATTCTGAAGAACGCTGGGCTGGCTTGTGGTGGTACCTAGCAGTTCTTCCTCAAGGCACAGATGACCACACACAGGCCTGATCTGGCTCTGTGGCCATACACTGATGGCTGCTGCTTGGCAAAGAGCAGGTGACAACAAGGACAGAGAAAGAGAAACCGCTGACATGTACTTAAAGCACAGCACTGGCAGCCCTCTCCCGGCACCACCACATTTGTCTGAAACACAACACTCTCCTGACTAATCCTCTGGCCTTTAAACTTATACTCCCCTGCAATCTACTTTTCCACAATGGCCCAAATAAGTGCTCAAAAATTGTTCATCAGCTCACGTTCTTCCTTTCATACTTTGAATACGCTCTTTAATGCCCTCTCATTCCAGCTTGAATACAATCCACCCTCCCTATTTGAACCTCTATTGAATCAAGTTCAACTTGACCTGACTTTGGCTTGCTTCGTTTTCTCACCCCCCCCCAATCTGCCCCTCCCCCACTGGACTTCCATCAGTTCCTACGCCTGGATCTGTCCTGCAGCATGGCTTCTGCACTTGCTGTTCTTTCTCCTGGCTCTTGTAAAGCTGTCTTCTTTTTATTCTCCAGTCTAAACGCCAATGTCACTGCCTCAAAGAGGAGCCCTCCATCCTAAAGCAGCTCTTTCCTCCCCTAACATTATTCTGTGACAAAGCCTCCTGTTTTTTTATCTCCTTCACAGCAAGGATAGGATTCCATATTTCTTTGACGTGTTTATCATCTGGATCCTCTGCTAGAATGGGAGCTTCTGAGGACAAGAATTGTGTCCATCTTATTCAGCCCTGTGTCCCCAGTGCCTAGCACATAATACGCTTTT
Source organism: Martes martes (assembly GCF_963455335.1). NCBI lineage: Eukaryota > Metazoa > Chordata > Mammalia > Carnivora > Mustelidae > Martes > Martes martes. Next base: position 130,074,328 of record NC_137888.1, read on the forward strand.
TTTTGTTAAAGATTTTTTAAAAAAATATTTTATTTATTTATTTGAGAGACAGTGAGAGAGAGTATGAGCGAGGAGAAGGTCAGAGAGAGAAGCAGACTCCCCGTGGAGCTGGGAGCCCGATGAGGGACTTGATCCCAGGACTCCAGGATCATGACTTGAGATGAAGGCAGTCACTTAACCAACTGAGCCACCCAGGTGCCCTAAAGATTTTATTTATTTATTTGACAGAGGGAGAGAGATATCACAAGTAGGCAGAGAGGCAGGCAGAGAGAGAGGGGGAAGCAGGCTCCCCACTGAGCAGAGAGCCCGATGCGGGGCTCAGTCCCAGGACCCTGAGATCATGACCCGAGCCGAGCCTAAGGCAGAGGCTTAACCTACTGAGCTAACCAGGCTCCACCCATAATACGCTTTCAATAAATATTTTTTGAGTGAGTGAAGATGCAACCAGAGGGCGTGGATTGATGGGTTTAGACAGAAGGTATAGGGTGTAAAGGTTTAAGAGGATAGCTGTTGTCACATCTAAATTCATAACCATTAGGCTACAAAGAAAATGAAGGGAAGGAGACAATTATTACAAAAAACCCAATAGTAACATCAATGGGAATGTTAGTCATTAAAATATTAATAAAAAAAATCAAACCACTTGGTTGAGAAACAGCTGTGAGACTCAGCTAACGCTGTGTAATTGACTGGAGGCAGGTCTGTGCTACCAGAATGAGGCAGCAAAGACATCTCAGATGAAATTTATATCATTTGGCAGGCAACACACATTGTTCTAACTTGTCTTGCCAGATGTATGACATTTTGGAGCTTGAATATGACTTGATGTAAATAAAGATTACTCACCATGTCCGCCAGCTGGGGGAGAAGAACAAAGGAGATTGGGTTATTATTTGGTAGAAGAGAGTTTAGTACTGTGTAGGGAAATCATGGCAGTAGAAGCTCTGCCCTGTGTGCTTTTTATAATTGACTCAAACACCGAGGCAACAGGAAGGGTCTGGAGAAAATGCAGGTGAATCCCAGCATCTTGGCAAAAACAAGACAGGGTGGGAGAAATGGGACAATATATAGCCATAAATCAGTAGCCTGCCGCCAACTGTCAGAAGGAAAGAACTTCTGCCTGGGAAGGAACGTTGCACTGAATTTAGAAAGGTTAAAAGGACCTAACATCTCTTTCTTCTCATTTTTCTCCATGTAGAGATCTGTAGATATTGATTTTATATACATGCACATATATAGTCTGTACAGATACGTATTTGTGTTGTGTGTTTACTCTGAAGCAGATAAAGCATAAATAAGCCTTAGGCCTGCACTGTCCGATATGGAAGTCACTAGCCACGTGTAACTATTTAAATTTTAACTAAAATTAAATGTATTAATTTCAGCTTCTCAGTAGCACTGATCACCTTTCAGGTACTCAAAGTCACAGGTGGCTAGTGGCTACTATACTGAACAGTGTGGTAGAACACCTCCATCACCACAGAAAGTTCTGCTTTCGACTTCTCACTTGCCCAGGGCAAGACCCCGAGAAGGGACCTAGTTGTGTCTTCACAAGATCATGTGCTTTTACAATAAGCAAATGTTGTTGGTCGTGATTTCCTTTCTCATTCTAAACAACCTTTTCTTTTGAAATAATTTTGTACCTATTTTTTGGATTTGTGATTTTATACTGAGACTCTCAAATTATAAAAGATTGGGTCTCATCACACTTGGTCTACCTTTGACTCATTATAGTTCCCATGGCTCTAATGTCAAAAAGTGAACTGTGTTAAGTCATCCCAAAGCAACAGATCTTCATGACTTAACACATATATTTTGATTTTCATCATGGGTGGTTCCATTATGGTACAAATAGAGCTGAGATCAACACTGCATTCAAAGCTTTGAAAAGTCTGTGGCTTTGAGACCAAAGCTCTCTACAGAAATGGGCTCCAAAATCATTCATGGTGTTTATTTGGGAAGTCATTATACATTTGTAAATAAACACTAAATAGTCAATTCTTTGCTCATCTTGTATGTGGAATTCCTTTAATGGTGCTAACATATATTTTGATAGAAGATGCTGCTATAGGAGTCTTAAAGCAAATTCAAAAGAGCATTTACCAAAATAAATGCCTTTTTGCTTTAAAAATTGGGAGAGAGAAAAAATACGCAGGCAAAAATCAATAATATTACAAGCAAATCAATCAGTCAATGAAAAGTAACCAAACATACCTTTCTAGAAAAGAAGTAATAAACAATAAACCGAAGTAAGTGCTCCCACCCATCAGGACACCTTGTTATCACAGCTAGCTTTCACACCAGGTGAATTCAATCCTGTGTTACTGTCCGGTGTTAATCATTTTTAGAAGTTCAGTGTGACTCTCCATTGATTGATTTCACCATCAGAAGAGTTCTGACCTCATACCTCAATTTCCCCTAGGTTAAAAGCCCTAGACATATTATTAATTAGTGCTTGGAACAAGTTCCAATAGACATGAGGAGGGCAGTCAGAGAAGGCATTATTAGTCACCAATCTATGTTAACTCAAAATATATGCAGTGACATTTCTAACGTTAAGAGATTGGTTGGTAAATTGTCTCAATTCTGAGGGCAGAATTCACTGCTCTTCTTCTATGAATGCTTTGACAACTTGGGTGATCAATTTAAGCAGGATACTTACGGCTGTGGTCCCGTACATACTGAATGAGCTCACACATCTGCAGTTCAAAAATAAAACAAAGAATTAACCGACCGACTGCCAGGTCTTCAAGCCTAAAAATAAATAAATTTAATGGAGTACAGAGCATTCTGTTGGAGTCAGGAGATACATACAGAAAATGAAGCCAGTCCTCTGGCCCCTTTCACACCCTAGGGAAAAAAAAAAAAAAGAAATGTGGTCTCATTGCTCTGTCCACACTCATCAGTAGCCAGAATGTGCACTAACCTCAGAAAGTGAAGATTTCTAAAGTTTTTATTCTAATTAAGTTAGAGGAAGAAAAGAACACATGTAGGAGGATCCTCATCACTGAGTTAAGAGTAACATTCCAGGGGAAATCGAGTGCAAGCAGCAAGCTTGAGGAACACAAACCTCCGAAGGCCACCTTCCTCCAGCCCCATCTGTGGACAACAAGGGTTGTCAGAATCTAAGGATGGAGCTGAATACTTAACACTGGCATGAAGAGCTTTGGAGCAGGCTTATGGCTTAGATATAGATGAGGCTGAACCATCTCTTATAACTGCCCAACCTTAAGGGACATTCAGAGTTCCTCAGCCCCATACTTTGCCTTGGCCACTGAACAGCAGCTGAACTGAACCTTCCTGTTTCCATCATTGGTTGGATGATGAAGGGACCAGACTCAAACTGTACATCTGGAAAGGTAATCCCAACAGTCTTCCAAAAATGAATGAATATACATATATATTGATCTGTCTGGATTGGGAATAGAAAGAACAAAGTAGAAATGGTTTTAATTTCACATGTTCAAGTCCATCTTTGGAACAGGAAGAGTCTGGCTATTCTCAAAGAAAGACACCCGAGGAAAAATGCCGTGAAGCCCCACCCAGACTCCTAGGGAAAAGTTCCATGTGAATACAACTTTGATCATTGATTCCCTGTTTATTAATTTCCTCTCCCTTCCCTTCATTCACTAACCACTTACTGAATATAGGAGGAGGACAAGGACTGGGCAAATAAAATTCACCCATAATTGAGAGATCACATTTTAGTCCAATACTTTTCATTTCCTCCCTCAAATTCCCCTTACCCCATGAGAAATGGTGACTAATATTTAATCAGCATCCCCTCCTCCTATCTCTAGGATATTTTTCTGCACATAAATGCAGAAAAATAGTGAAAATAGTTACCAGGTGCAAAGATAGAAAGCATGCACATTTGGGCAATGAAGACTCCATGCATTTTATTGAGAAGAGGATCTGGTGTGATTTATGACTTTTCAACTTACCTTGCGTCCAGGAGGTCCTGGCTCCCCAGGGGATCCCATCTTTCCAGGAGGCCCAGTGGATATCTCAAAGCAGAATTTATTTTAAAATTATATTTATACATATATGTATGGTTCTTGTGTTTTATTTTACTTTTTAAAAGATATATTTGTTTATTTATCTTTGACAGAGAGAGAAAGCACGTGAGTGTGTGCACAAGCAGGGGGAGCAGAAGAGGGAGAAGCAGACTTGTGCTGAGCTTGATGTGGATTCGATCCCAGGACCCTGGGATTATGATCTGAGCTGAAGGCAGACATTTAATCAACCGAACCACCCAGGCATCCTTAATATTAGTGGGTGTTTTAAATGTCAAAGGGAATACATTTTTAGAACATTGAGAGATTTCCAAAAAGCACACAAAAGGAAAAAAATCTTCAGCCATTCTTTCACTTCCAAATAATCCTTGTTAACATTTGGTGTCTTTTGGTATTTTTATATGTTTATATATGTATATATATTCTTTTAAAATATAATTTTATACTTTTTCCTGTTATTTTTTGAACTAAATACATCTCTTGAAGTTTTCATGTTATTAAATTTGGGGGGGGATCATTTTTAACGGTAGCATAATATTCCATTGCACAGATGCACCATGATTCCTTTCATCAGTTCCTTATTGTCGGCATTTAGGTTTGCTGTCATTGTAAAGCAATGCCAAGAAAAATTATATGTTGTGATTCTTATTATTTCCTTAGGGAAGGTTGCTAGAACTGGAATTGCTGGATCAAAGGAGAAATTTTTATCTGAACGAGACAATGATGACAACAAATAAGTGAATAAAACCCCCAGAAGAACAAAAATTTAAATATAAGACCCCTGAAACAACAAGAAGAATACACTTAGAAGCTGGCTGGAGATATTTGTAGTGAAATGAGGAGTAACAGCAGTAAGAAAAACAATTGCTGACTACTTGCTATATGACAAGAATTCTTCCATGTGCATTTAGCAGTATGATTTATTATAAAGAAGGCTGGAATTAAAAAATCAAGGCAGTATTCCTAAGTTCATTCAAAATGCCATGGGACTTATAACATTTACAGGGATGAAAAAATGAAGTCTGAAATCAGCTTAATTTGTACAAGCATTACCAATGAGACAGGGAATAACCGTTGATGTTCTTTGAGTATTCTACAGTGTGCTAGGCTGAGTGAAAAAAACCTCACTGATTATATTTTCTTTAGGAGATACAGATCAACCTCCCGGGGGAGGGGCGGGAATGGTAGACTGAACATATACATTGACTTCTGCTCCCTCTCAATGTTTCATCAAAATGATGTAAGTAGATATTTTTATTTAAAAAAATTTTTTAAGGGTTTTATTTATTTAGTAGAGAGAGTACGAATGGGGGAGCAGGCAGGGGGAGAAGCAGGCTTCCCGCTGAGCAGAGAGCCTGATGTGGGACTGATTCCAGGACCCCAGGATCATCAGCTGAGCCAAAGACAGACCCTTAACCATCTGAGCCATCCAGGCATCCCTAAGTAGATTTTTTTAAAAGGCCAAAAAAAAAAAAAAAAAAAAAAAAAAAAGGCAGGGCGGGGGAAGACTGAGAAAGAAAACAATAGCCACAAACCTCCAGAGGCTAGAAAGCAGATGTACAGGTGTTAAACGACTTAGCAGATATGAAAAAGCTGGATCCTAAGCCAGTAGCAGGGAAAGCCAAGAATCCATTCCCAGAAAGCTCAAGAATTGGCAGCAGGTACCTCCAAAAGTGGAGGTGAAGGGGAGGGGCTAAATAAGAAGGACTGGTTGAAAATCATTTTAGGAATCCTCTGATCTCCTCTCCATTCTCTGCAATTGGGTGAATGTCCCTTTTTCTACTCCCACAACAGACAGAGGTAAAGCTGAGGGATCTGCACCAGGGAACTCCAGGCAGAGTTGAGGGCCCATGGTAGCCTCCTGAAAACAGGGTGATCTGATGAAGATATGTGAAATAGGGATGAGATCCCTCACGTTTCCTTTTCCATGTGGTTTCATGAAGACTACAGCCAGACCTTCATCCTCAGGCAGGAAATTGAAACAGTCTTGTCAGGGAAATCTGACCAAAGAAAGAAGACCTAAAGGTACAGATATCAGATGTCTGCTAAGTAAAGAACTCAGCCAGACCACTCTTCAGTAAAACCTGTAGCTGATCAGCTCTATCAATGTCTCTGGGGCTTCCAATTAGCCTTTTTGTCTTTAATTCTTAAATAGGAAGAGATAATAGCCCATTCTCCAGACACGCTGGGTATAGAGATCAATACAGAAAAAACAAAACTACAGGAAAAAGATTGTGTTGGACAAAGAAGCTGTAAAAATACTAATTTATATCCTCAGAAAACTAAGAGAAGATGTTTCAACCATGAAACAAGACAAGATAGTGTAAAAAATATTTGGAGAACAAAACAAGCTCTTTAAAATTAAATCATGAGAAGAGCATTGAGAAATAGTCAAAGAAATCTCCCAGAAAAGTAGAGCAAAAAAGACAACCTGAGAAACAGGAGAGAAGAAAGAGATAAGGGGCAGGTGGATTGCCTTTTTTACCCCCTCGTATGAAACTTAGTGAAATTATTTGACTCTCTGAATTAGTGGTTCTCAGCTAGGGAGAACTTTGTGCCTCTCTCTCCACCTCCAAGGGGAAATTTGACAACGTCTGGAGACATTTTTGTCTCTTATAACGGGGAAGGGTGGAGAAGGGCGGTGCCACTGATATCTAGTGGGTAGCGGCCAAGGAAGCTACTAAACATCCTACAGTGCACAGGAGAGCCCCTGAAACTAAGAATTATCCAGCCCCGGGGCACCTGCGTGACTCAGTTGGTTAAGCGGCTGCCTTCAGCTCAGGTCATGATTCCAGCGTCCTGGGATCGAGCCCTGCATCAGGCTCCCTGCTCAGCAGGGATTCTACTTCTCCCTGTCTGCTTGCTGCTCTGCCTACTTGTACTCACTCACTCTCTGTCGGATAAACATATAAAATCTAAAAAAAAATTTATCTAGCCCCAAATGTTCATAGTGTGGAGATGAACACATCCTGCTTTAAAATATGTGCATGTGTAAAAAATATATATGTATATACACACATACACACACCACACACACACATATATACATACATAATAAGGTTAAAAACCATGACAAAAAAAATCCTTCAGTTGGGAGGAAAAAAAATTGTGAAAATTTAGAAAAACTAAAAATGTAATCATTCCAAGAAAACTGAAGAGGCACTTAAAATTGAAGGCAAAACTTTATCAACAGAAACTTCTACCAATAGAAACTTCAACTTTTTCAGAAGGAAAACCTGAAAGTTTTCAGTGTCTAAACTTCAAATTCGGAAATATTTACAAAGATAGGGGAAAAGCAGCTTGGCAGGTGAAATAATAAGTTACAAACAGTGATAAATTGTGGGAAAAAAAGAAATTCAAGTAATCAAAGGCCAAAAGAAAAAGTTCACATGCTTCCCATTGGTTCATTGTTTTATAAAAATGATTAATCTGGCACTGGGGGACAAGAACCCAAAAACAGCTGAACTTGTTAGCATGCTTCCAATGTTCGAGAGTAAAGTACTTCATTAACAAGCCAAGGGAAAGGATCCAGAGGTATTTCAATGCAGATGACATGTGGATTAATTTCAAAGTGTTTTCCAATTATCTTCCTAGTTATTTCAGTCATTTAAAAAAAAAATCAGTGTTAAAGGTCAGTCATCCAAAAACATGCATGAAGAAAAGAATTATAGCTGAGATGCAGTCCACTGAGGAGGAGCAGGATGGAAGGAAAGAGTAGATTCTTTATTTTGTATCCCTGAAACCCAATAAATAATGACTACACAGGCAAGAGGTGTCCAAGATGGTGTCATAGACCCTGAACTCACCTCCTCCCAAGGACATACCGAATCTATACCTACCTAGAGAGCAATTCCTCCTGAAAAAGAACTGAGGGCTAACCGAACAGCTCCCGCACAACTAAGGGTAAAGGGACACAAAGAGAATGGCAGGAGGGATGGAGACACAGTAACCATGGAAACCCCACCCTTGATGCTATGAACTGCAGTACTATGAAATTCTCCAGGATAGGTCTCATTAGGCTACAAAACAAGTATCAACAAATTTAAGAAGACTGAAATTATAGCAAGCATCTTTCCTAACCACAATGGGATAAAACTAGAAATCAATCACAAGAAAACTGGGGAAAAAACACAAATACATGGAACTAAGCAACATGCTATTAAACATCTAATGGGTCAATAAAGAAATCAAAGAGGAAATCAAAAAATACCTGGAGATAAATGAAAATGGAAACACAATGGTTCAAAATCTTGCGGAATGCAGTAAAAGCCCTTCTAAGGGGAAGTTTATACCAATACAGGCCTACCTCAATAAAAAAAAAATCTCAAATAATCTAACTTATACTTAAAGGAATAAGAAAAAAAAAAAGAGAGAACAAAGCAAGTCCTAAGTTAGAAGGAAGGAAATCATAAAGAGCAGAGCAGAAATAAATGGAATAGAGGCTAAAAAAACCTATAGAAAACATTAATGAAACTAGGATCTGGTTCTTTGAAAAGTTAAATGATAAACATTAACCAGACTCATCAAGAAAAAAAAGACTCAAATTAGAAATATAAGAGAAGGTACAATCGACACTACAGAGGTACAAAGGATCAGAAGAGACTACTCTGAAAAACTATATACCAACAACTTGGACAAACTGGAAGAAATGGATAAATTCCCAGAAACACCGTTTCCAAGACTGAATCAAAAAAGAAAATCTGAACAGACCAATGACCAGTAATGAAATTGAAAAACTTCTAAAACAAATATCCAGGACCAGATGGCTTCACAGGTAAATTCTACTAAATGTTTAAAGAAAAGTTAATATTTATTCTTCTCAAACTATTCCAAAAAACAAAAGATGAAGGAAAACTTCCAAATTCATTCTATGAAGGCAGCATTACCTTAATTAAAAAAACTGGGGAGAAAAAGCCCACTGCAAGCAAAGAAAATTACAGGTCAATATCCCTGATGAATATACATGCAAAAATTCTCGACAAAATATTAGCAAACCTAATTCAACAATACTCATCCAGCACAACCAAGTGTAATTTATTCCAGGGAACAAGACTAGTTCATACTCACAAATAAAACAACATGATATCAACACATTAACAAATGAATAAAATCTTATGACAAAATTCAGCATCTATTCATGATAAAAACTCTCAACAAAATGAGTTTAGAGGAAATACACCTCAACCTAATAAAAGCCATATACAAATAAATTCACAGCTAACATCATACTCAGTGGTAAAAATCCAAAAACATTTCCTCTAATATCAGGAACAATACAAGGATGTCCATTCTCACCACCTATATTCAACAGAGTCCTGGAAATCCGAGCTGTAGCAATCAGACAAGAAATAAAAGACATCCAAATTGGTAAGGAAGAAGTCAAACTGTCACTATTTGCAGATGACACGATATTATATATAGAAAGCCCTAACAACTCCACCAGAAAACTATTAGAATAAGGGAATTCAGTAAAGTCACAGGATACAAAATTAATGTAAGAAATTTCTTGCTTTTCTATACATTAATAATAAGGTAGCAGAAAGAGAAATTAAGAAAACAATCCCATTCACAATTGCATCAAAAAGAATAAAATGCCCAGGAAGACATTTAACCAAGGAGGTGAAAGATCTAAACTGTGAAAATTGTATGACACTGATGAATGAAACTGAAGATGATACAACCAAGTAGAAAGATATCCTATGCTCATGGGTTGGAAGAATTAGAATGTTCAAATGTCCATACTACCCAAAACAGTCTACAGATTTCAGTTCAATCCCTATCAAAATACCAGAGGCATTTTTCACAGAACTAGAACAAGTAATCCTAAAGTTTGTATGGAACCATCAAAGACCTTGAGAAGCCGAAGCAATTTTGAGGAAGAAAAACAAAATTGGAGGTATCACAATGTAAGATTTCAAGATAGACTAGAAACCTGTAGTAATCAAAAGAATATGGTATTGGCACAAAAATAGACACAAAGCCCAAAGGAAGAGAATGGAAGACCCAGAAATAAACCTATGCTTGCTTATATGGCCAGTTAATCTATGACCAAAGCAGCAGGTATATACAACAGGGAAAAGACAGTCTCTTCAATAAATGGTGCTGAGAAAACTGGACAGATACATGCAAAGAATAAAACTGATCAATGTCTTATATATACACAAACTCAAAATGGATTAAGTACCTAAATGTAAGACTTGAAATCATAAAACTCCTAAAAGAAATACAGGCACTAATCTTCTGGATCTGTCTGTAAGGGAAACAAAAGCAAAAATAAATAATTGGGATTATTATCATACTAAAAATCTTTTGTGCAATGAAGGAAACAAGCAACAAAATGAAAAGGCAACCTACTAAAGAAAGAAGATATTTGCAAATGGTATATCCAATAAAGCATTAATATCCAAAATATATAAAGAACTCTTACAACTCAACACACGCACATACACATACAAAATCTGGTCAAAACATAGGCAGAGGACTTGAAGAAACATTTCTCCAAAGATGTACAGATGGCCAACAGACACATGAAAAGATGCTTAACTTCACTAATCATCAGGGAGACGCAAATCAAAACCACAGTGAGATACCACCTCACCAGTCAGAAGGACTGCTATCAAAAAGAAATAACAAGTGTTGTCAAGGATATGGAGAAAAGGAAACCCTGGTGCACTGCTGGTAGAAATGCAAATTGTTGTGGCCAGTATGGAAAATAGTGTGGAGGTTCCTCAAAAAATTAAAAACAGAAACACAATATGACCCAGTAATTCCACTTCTGGCTGTTCACCCAAAGAAAACAAAAACAGTAATTTGAAAAGAGATCTGCACCCCTATGTTTATTGCAGTATAATTTACAATATCTAATATATGGAAGCAATAGATGAATGCATAAAGAATGGATATATGTACACACAGTAGGAGATATATATATATATATATAATTATACTATGTATGTACATATACACACACAATGGAATAACACTCAACCATAAGAAAGAATAAAATTTTGCCATTTGTGACAACATGGATGGACCCAGAAGGTATTATGCTAAGTGAAATATGTCAGAGAAAGACAAATACCATACGATTTCATTTATATGTGGAATCTAAAAAAAAAAATAAAACCACAAAGGAATAAGCAAAGAGAAAACCAGAACAAAACCAGAAAATCAACAAAAATAGAAATAGACTTATAAACACAGAGGATCAACTGGTTGTTGCCAGAGGGATAGTGGGTGGAGGAATGGGTGAAATGGGTGGAGGGAATTAAGAAGTACAAACTTCCAGTCATAAAATAAGTAAGTCACAGAGATGAAAAGTAAAGCATAGGGAATATAGTCAATATTATTTTAATAACATTATATGGTGATAGACAGTGACTACACATTGTGGTGAGCATTTTGTAATCTATGTAACTGTTGAATCATTATGTTGTACACCTGAAACATTGTGTATCAACTATATTTCAATAAAATTTTTAAAACCCTGGAAAGAGTCAAAGACGTAGAAATGATCAAGTGTAATGCAAAAGAGAATGAACACATAGGAGAGCAAAGAAGCTTCTACAGGATCCCTTAGAAGAGCAACAATGAGCTAGGGGGAAAAAAAACTCATCTCTGTAAAAAAGCTTTTGTCATACTTAATAAAAAATGGGATCAGAATAAAATTCACTATGATGACAAAATAAGAAAACCACCTCAAGTATCAAGGTTATAGCACTTTTTCTTTTCCTGCTAATTAACATGGTGTTAAGATCAGTTTACCCAATCAGTGAAGAAAAGAAATAAATTTACTGAGAGGCAATTATCAGAACAATGTCTTTCACAAAGCAGCCATGTCCTTTATACATAGTATAAATATAAAGAGTCAACAAATACAAAAATCCATTCCTAAGCCCCTGGAACCCGAATATGCTGATGCCTGTGAGACTGTATTGTACACTTGTCTCCATTACGAGTGATCCAAAGCTTTCGGATATTTCCCAGTCCTTCTATGGAATAACAAGGACAGATTCAGCCATAAATGGAAACTCTCTCATAAAAATTAATAATAGTCTCTTAAGCTAAAAGGGCAGAGGATCTTTCAGGGTGTACATCATTAAAAGCAGTTTAACAAAACTTAACAGTGAAGAACAAGATGCCAGTGGATATTAGGCTGCACTAAATCTCCCAGGGAAATGGGATTAAACTAACCATATTTTGCCAGGGTGAAACTGTTTTTTGACCATAGGGATTCCTAAAACAAATGTTATTTCCAGAGTTGAGAATGGTACATTGGCAGCCAGGACAGGTGAACTTGTTCATTAAAAGCAAACACTTCTTTGCCTTCTTGCTGGTGTTGGAGGATGAGTCATACACCCATCCCCCTTTCCCAGGTTTGCCTTCAAAACACACACACACACACACACACACACACACACACACACACACACACACACTCTTTGCGATTCTTGGGGAACAAGTGACAACTCAAACGACTGTAAAAGCATGAAAAGGACTTCCCAAAGTAGCCAAGGTAGAAAGGCATTAGAATCTAAGAAGCTTACCGTCTTGCCTCTAGCTCCCTTGGGTCCAGTTTCTCCTGGACCACCAGGGTCCCCAATCTCACCCTAGATAAGTTCAGAAAAACACAATGGTTATTAAAATCAAAGAGCTATATCTCAATATGTTTTTAAACTTATTCCAACATGAAGATGTTTTTCATATACATTTTAATCTTCAACAGTCTTCTTTCAAGTGTCTGCCATCTCCCCGCTTCTCTCTGCCCCCCCATTTTTATAGCTCTCTACACAGCACGCTGCAGCCTCATTGTTTGACTTCTGTCTCTGTCTCTCCAGCCACAACACAGCTTCCTTTGACTCATGAACACTGCCCTTTATTTTGTCCCCCGATCCTATCACAGGACCTGGCATTTATTGAACTCAGTAAATGTTTCTAGTAAAAGTGATAGCCTTAAGGTAAAAGGCATCATTGCTAATGTATTATTGGAAGGTGACTTATAATCACATTGGAAAAATTGGCAAGGTGAAGTATTCAGGTTTTGGTTTTCCTTACATTTTACTTTCCTTTGAGCAAAGAAGAAAATACTTATGATAGAGGAGGAGTCCACATGAGAAGAAAAAATAAGGATTATTTCTTCCTTTACTTACGTATTTAAAAACTAGAAATAAAATTTTTTTAAAAGTCTGCTTCTGTCTTCCCCATTTTCCTCATAAAGATTTCTTTCTTTCTTTCTTTCTTTCTGTCTGTCTGTCTTTTAAGAGAATCCCACACTGAGCGTGCAGCCTGACGAAGGGCTGAATCTCACAACTCCAAGATCATGACCTGAGCTGAAATCAAAAGTTGGACACCTAACTGATTGAGCCACCCATGTGCCCCTAAAGGTTCTTTCTATTCATTTTACCATTATCCTTCTATTGTCCTGTGATACATTTTATAGCCTCAGGAGTAATTTCTAATTGATCTCTACTTAATATGAAGTACACGGTACCTTAGGTCCACTTTCTCCGGGAAATCCTTCTTGCCCCTATAATTGACAGTATAGAAAATTAATATTTGCACACATCACCAAGGTAGATTTATGCTGACTTTAATTTTACCTGCTGCCTTACTTGGTTTTAGCACTCTGAATCAAGAGAGGGCCAAAACAACTAAAAATTAAACTGTACAAGCACTATTTGAGAAACTAGCTCCAATTTCTAAATTAAGCTATTTATACCAAAATATCATGACAACCTAGATAATTGGATAAATGTGCACATCTGAGGAATTACAAATCAGCTCTCCTCCTACTGAAGGCATTTAACAGGACAGCTGGCCAGAAACTTGACAGCTGGTCAAGTGTTTCTGAAATAGTCTTCTTAACAGATATTTCAATGGAGAAATTTGAGAAGCCTAGAGCCTAAACCTGATCATTGGTTTTCTAGGCTTCTGTTTACCTTACTTAGTCCACGGGCTATAATTGAAGATGTCTGACAATCCCCATTTGATGAAAATAATTTATTTAAAGTTTAGTTTCTGATTATTATAAGTAGAGTCTCCTCAAACATATATAAAATACAAAAGAATAGAAAGGAGAAAAATCATCTAAAATCTCACTATCCAGAACCATTATAAATGCTATATTTTCTTTAAGCTCTCCAAAATGCATTTTTAGCACAATTGGGTTAAATATTCTTTTTGATTTTTTTATATCCTGGTTTTTTACTTGATATTGTCACATAATTTCTTTACATGATTGTAAACTTCATATACATTCATTTTAAAGAGTGGCTAATATTCCAGTGCCATAAGCTACTCAATATTTCCCTCATCAGATACTGAACTTGTTTTCAATTAATTCCCTATTCTAAAAAAAAATTTCTGTGGAAATGTCTCATTCATTAGTGATTTCTTTTTTCAAAGAAATTTTAGCTTTTTGGGGTTTGTTTATCCTTCCAGACAGCCTCTTGCATCACTCCTAGTGGGATTTCACTTGGAATTAAATTGATCCTTTAAAATGTTTTAAACCTTCCAACAAGCATTTGGACGTCTTCATTTAGTGAAGTTTTTAATTTCAGTAATTTTTTTGTTGTAGGTCTCAAACATTTTGCAGAAAGGATATTCTTAACTCTACTATGTTTTTGTGGGTATTGTTATTATGGTTTCTAAGTGGTAATTGTTAGTGTATAGGAATCACTGGTTTTGTAAATTTATCTATCTTACTTCCAGATCCTTAAATGTTCAAAATACAAAGTTGTAATTTTTTTAACATCTTAATTTTTTTCATGTTCCAAGATTAATTGTTTATGCACCACAAAGTTAAAAGTTTTTATTTTTGAGCTATTGCTTGGCCCAATGCATTTAGAAAGACGCTGTAAAAACCTCTTACCAATGGCTAAACATATTAAGAAGAGAACTTTGGAATGCCTCCCTAAGTAAAGTCTAGCACAGAGCTGCTAAGATTAGATGCACTGTTCGGGTTGGAACAAGTCAGGCCCTGGCTGCACATCTTTGCAAAGGAACAGAAAATTAATTTTCAAGTTTCAATTGTTGCCTGCACCTTAAGCCATCAAATTGTTTTTTCTTTCACCACAGTCTCCAAGGGATATCAACAAATAAATTATCAAAGTCTATCTCCAAATGTCCAAGACTGCCCTATTCACTGTCTTCTTTTTTTCTCTTGAATGTGTCAAAAATAAAGACCACAAAACCAAAACAAGCAACAGAAAACAAATGGAAATGTCCAGATTCCAGTCAATGTGTCTTACCTTTGCTCCTTTACTTCCAATGCTACCATAACCTGGGTTGCCATCATCACCCTGTAAACAAAGGCATTATTTACAAATATCCCAGACTACAAACTGGAGGCAGGCTTCCTCACATGAGAATAAGACACCCAGTCTTTTGGTTTGATTAGGACAAAGTAAGAAGTGGATTCTCTCTCTGGGGCTGGCCACTAACATTTGGTACTAACTAACATAATGCCACTAAAGGCAACTCTCAATGACGGAGAGAGACAGTGCATTGTCCCTGAGGCTCACTTGTATCATCTTAAAATGGGACTAAAAATTATAACTACCCATGGTGTAATTATGAAGACTAAATGGGAAAATTTCAGGCATATAATAATCTCAGTAGAAGGAGTTAGTGTTGTTAGCTCTTCTGTTTAACACGTGTACTTTAAATGCCTTTCAGTTTTCTAGATGAGAATAAGACCTCCTAAATGTCTGGCCAGAGGCTACTGTCAGACCCTTGCAGAAGGTCTTTGTGAGAAGTCCTGGAGCGCTAGGGGAGTGTGGGCTGGGTTTCTGATGAGCAGGTTCTGATGGGAGGAAAGAATGGGAGAAGAGTTATGGGGATGCTAAACGTAAGTTTTGTCCAGTTTATCATTTAGCTTCAAAGCATCCCAGCCAGGATGTTTGGTACCAGGGAAGCTGCCACCTTAGGAGAGCTGGCTAAGGAACTAGTCCAAGTTGAGGATAATATCTCAGTTTCCAGAAGGCTATCGGGCTAGACTGGGGTGGTATCTTTAATGCACTCTTCAGAGAACCACATGGGATATCTACTGAACTAGAAGATTCCAAGTTCCAGGTCAAAAGTAGCGATCCAACACAAACCGGCAAGCCTCGAGGACCCGGGAGGCCAACAGCTCCTTTCTCTCCCAAATCTCCAGGTTCTCCCTGTCAAACAGAATGAAACATGTCCTTATTAGTTTGCTGCTGTTTGTGCATGTGTGTGTGTGTGTGTTTTGTAAAGGAAATTGGAAGTGATGGTACTAAGACAACAGTTAGTTATACAATTGCATCCATGTGTATCACACACAGTGACAACAGATTTGTGGTCAGGACTGTGAGTTGTGTAAGTAATGCAAAGAATTGCTGTTGCTGGCCAGTGAGGTCTCCTCCATTGATGAATGAAGTCCCAGCAAGTCTGATGCATTGTTTAGTGCAATCTGCCATCTTGGCAGCTCAGTGCCATGGACCACACCCTTGGAAATGTCTTACCATGAGTCAAAGAGGAAGCTCTTTACTGTTTAAAAAAATTAACAAAATTGTTTCCAAGATGATCCATCAAATCTGGCTGCTGCAAAGACAACAGGCTTACTAATCTAGCTTGAAGTGCTGATCAAGATAACCAGGGTAGCACGACATCCATGGCAACAGTTCCTGACTTCTGACTAGTAGAACATCTACTGTGGGTTATAAATCAATCTCAGTATTATGTTGAGTCAAGTCCAGCTACTTGAGAAAGTTAAAGTTAACACAGCTTTACAAAAGAAGGTTAACTCCTTAAAAAAAAAAAAACAACCCTTAAAATTTTCGACTTTAGATTTATAGAAATGTTTAAGTAGCACAGAGAGTTCCTAGATACTCAACATCTAGCTTCCCTTATTAACATTGTAATAGTTACATTAGTAGCACGTGTTTATTACAATGCATAAAGGAATACTGATTCATTATTATTAACTAAAGCCCATACTTTGTTCATATTTTTTTTTTTTAAGTTTCTACCTGATATCGTCTTTGTGTTCCTGGATCCTATCCAGTATACCATATCATGTCTCCTTAAGCTCACTTAGACTGTAACACAGTTTATCAGATTTTCCTTGTTTTTGATGACCTTGACAGTTGTGAGGAGTACACTCAGATAGTCTGTAAGATATCCCTCAACTGGGGTTTTTCTCATGATTAAATTGGGTTTTATGGGTTTTAGGGGTAAAGACCACAGAGGTTAAGTGCCATTCTCAGCACAACATCATCAAGAGAACGTACTGTCAACACAGGATCATTATTGATATTAACCTTGATCACTAGGCTGAGGTAGTGTTGGTCAAGTTATTCCCCTCTGTCCTTCCCATAATATACTCTATGGAAGAAGGAGTGCACAGTTAAGGAGTGGGAGTGGTTAACTCATTTTTAAGGATAGAAAGGCAACCCAGTTAAGTGTGAAAAGTGGACAAATGGACAAATGTCCACCAGTATTGAACTCTGAGACTAACATAGAATCGGGTTCAATGGATGGGAAACAGAAGATCACCTTCCCTGAAATCTTTCTTTCAGGGTAGTGACTCTCAAAGTATTCTTTGGAGGCTACCTACCTCACAATTCCCTGAGGTCCACATGCAAAGGAAATTCCTGCCCCCCGCCCCCAGTATAGTCTCTGGTAATGGAGCCCAAGAATATGTCTTTTTAAATAAGCTTCTCATCTGATTCTTATACACAGTGAACTTTGAGAACATCTGCTTTAAGGTAGGGAAACAAGGGAAGCCATATGACTTGATCAGGGTCACTTTGTTATTGATACAGCCAGGCGTTGAGCCCAGGATTAATCGCTAAGTAGCTTGCCTCCCTGGGAACTTGAGCTTATTGGGAAAAAGGTAGGATTAAGTGTTCGGGCTCATCTCAGTTAATGATGAATCTAGAGGACTCAATTTATCTTGGGACTTCCCAAAGGATTTGGGCTTGCTTTGAGGGCACTTGTTTCCAAATTCTTGCCCCCCCCCTTTAAAAGTCTCTCTTATTAATAATCTTTTTGGCACAACTACCCTGCTCCTATCTATTTCCTTTTATACTCGCACCTGTAACTGACTCTCACCTGTAACCCTCCATTCCTGCCCACCTCTCTCCTGGTTCCTTCTGCCACGCCCTTTGGAGTGCTTTCATTTCATAAGCAAACCTTCTGTATGCATTCATAACATCTGCACACAGACCTACACCTTTCCTCACTGTAAGATAAATTTGATTCTCATCAGTGACACCACTTCTCCTGCAGCCATCTTGAGGGTGAGAAGGCAGCAGTTGTCTCTGTTCCAAACTTTCCTTTTCAGACTACTATTGCTACAGTGCATGCTCTAGGAATCCTTCCCTGTTGGAGTTGATTATCCCTGTTTTCCATCTGTCTCATTTCACCCTCGAGTCAATGGTCCTTGCAACTCAACAGCTGGCATCCAACATTTCAGAGATTCTTAGCAGATCTTCATTACAAAGCTAGCCCCTCTTCTCATGCCCTCATTCTCATCCTCTGGGTCAAGGAATTTCTCCATTAATTATATGTTCTGACATCTTCAACCTTCTTTCTCTCTGTTTTTGTCTTCTTTGCTCAGACACATACTATACAGTTTCTCCTATCATTGAAAACAAATTCCCAGGGTGCCTGGGTGGCTCAGTTGGTTATGCAACTGCCTTCGGCTCAGGTCATGATCCCGGAGTCCCAGGATCGAGTCCCGCATGGGGCTCCCAACTCCACCGGGAGTCTGCTTCTTCCTCTGACCTTCTCCCCTCTCATGCTCTCTCTCATTATCTCTCTCAAATAAATAAATAAAAATCTTAAAAAAAAAAAAAAGGAAAACAAATACCCAGCTTCAGTCTGTACTAGACTGGTAATTAATGTACTCCCCTTGCCCCCAAGCCTAGCTTCTTCAAAAAGTGGTTTATAGCCCTGAATCCATTTCTTCCTCACCAAGACATTATTTAGTCCCTTTGTAGGCTCTTTCCCTTTCTTTCTCCTCCTCTCAAATGCTACATTTTTGAAAATATTCTTTGGAACATCTTAGCCACCAGAGGCAATGGTTACTTCACTCCCCCTTCCTTATCTGTTCTGCACCAGCTGATACATTTGACCTCTCCTTCCTCAACTCTTCTTCTCAGCATCCAGTATGCATTTCTTTCCCCTCTTTTCTAATCATTCACTATCTCCTCTTCCCCTTCTTACAAACAGACACCACCAAGAGTCTTCTTAAAACTCCAAATGCATCTGAAAATGCATCTCCCACCAGCCCTAAACTCTTTTCTTTATTCCCCAAAACAAATGGTTCCCTTCATTCTGATACCACTCTTTCTCATGACTTTCCTACTTCTGGGAGGGTACTACACTCATGCCCGAAGTCCGTAAGTCATCTAGCCCTCTTCTCTCTACCTGAGTTCCCTAATGGCAGAGTCCTCCAGAATCATCATGAGCCCCTCCTATCCTCAGCCTCTTGAGTCATCCAATCGCTGCTTGTCTTGGAGACTGTTAGAACACACCCACTAGTCTCCTAGCTGCCAATCCCTCAGCCTTCAAAATATTTCCACACTGAGTAGCCTATTCAAAATCCTCCCAAGTCTGGCTGTGTTCAAACACTCCATTAAAAAAATTATAAACAACACTGTACTTGCTACCTAATAAAGTAAGTGACCACAGACTTTTTTTTTTTTAATGTGCCTATAAGACAGGATCATTTCCCCCCCCCAAATACCCACACCCAGGATTTTCCAACCCTGTGCTTTCCTTCATATTTAGTTTCTTCTCCCTGAAATCCTTCATGCCTCCAATCTGCTTGTCAAAGTCTTTCTTATCTTCTAGGGTCTGCTCCAAGTCTGTATCCTCTATGATGTTTCTTTCCCGAGCCCCAAAATACTTCACTAATACTATATTTAAATTTCCATTCTCAGACCCATATTCTGGTCTACTTCATGTCATAGATTATTGTCTTGAAAATATTCTAAATTCCATGGGGATTGATTCCATGTCATATCTATTATACAACCCAGAAATTCTTTCATTAAGCAAATATTTACTAAGCAATTGCATGCCAGGAACTGTTCAAAGTATTCATCAGTGAGCAAACAGTCAAAGATATCTACTCTCCTGAAGCTGAGTGTCTAATCCAACAGAATACCAGTAGAGTGACTTTGTCTTAAAAGGTGTGCACAAATGTTTGCATGCAAGGAGGAAACAAAGAAGAAAAGAAGACAGAAGGGGAGGGAAGAAGAGAGGGGCAAAGGAAGGCCTGCCCCTAGAACAGTCTTTCTTCCCTGAGGTCTCCCCAGCTACGATTGGGTGTAGCCCCTCACGAAATTATGCTGAGCTGGAATCCTTGATCTCACTGTGGTCCGCACCCACGTCCTTACATGTTGCTGGTTCTTTAAGAATCAACCCAGGGTGTCAGGGCAGTAAGAGGTTCCCCTTTGTGTTTAAAGTGCTCTGGCTAATACAACCAGACACACTTACTTTGAGGAGAAAACCTTAACTTTGGTGGGCTTAAAGAATGTGACCTACTTTATTTCCTTGGCTTCCCAAATGGCCTGGATTCCCTGCTTCTCCTCCTGGTCCTGGAGGCCCCTGAAACAAAACAAGGATTGCAAATATAGCAGAACATAAAGCAAATTTCCCCTAAATCCTTTGTGTCTCTTCTAAGAGGAAAATGAACCACAGATGGGAAAAGAGCTATGGCTTTATTGATTTCTGTTCTGGAAAAAAGTATCACAGCTGTCAAATAAAAACTAGTAAATAAAAGAAAATTAATAAAGTAATTCATGACAGATGTGGCTTAAATGATCATGCTTTCTTGTGAGTCT
This sequence comes from Martes martes, assembly GCF_963455335.1. Lineage (NCBI taxonomy): Eukaryota > Metazoa > Chordata > Mammalia > Carnivora > Mustelidae > Martes > Martes martes. The sequence continues at coordinate 130,095,161 of NC_137888.1, forward strand.
TCTTTTCCAAAGAGATTTTACATTCTCACTGTTTTGCTTTTACAGCAGATGTTTCTAAAATGTCTAACATTTAAAGAAGGCATTCCAAGTGACATTTGCCTTTAACTGTGTTCTGTCTGGTTCCTTGTTTTGGTAGAAAGCATTTTTTTTAAGGTAAACTTTTATTTATTTGCAAACAATATAATTTGTCCAATAGAAAGCTCAAGAAACTTCACCAAAATAATTAGCATTAATAACAAGATATGTTCAGGCATACTAGATAAATATTCTGAAAGAGTTTTCTCTTTCCCACTGATAAGTTAGAAAAGTAAATGTACATAAATTCCCATTTACCATTAGAAAGAATAAAAACCATAAAATATGTAGAATTTAATAAGAAAGATAAAAGACCTATATAAAGAAAGCTTTAAGATCTTATTGAAGAACATAACAGAAATTGAACAGAGGGATAAACATACCACACACACATATGGAAAATCTATTTGATATAACAGAAGTCTCTTTAATGTTCTAGAAAGCATGTTTGTTGGGATAGTTTTAGAGCTGAACACTTAAAAATCCCAATTCAGAGACAGCCCAATTGCCTTCTTGTGTTATTAACACTTGGGATCAGATTTTTCCTTTGGAATATCCAAACACATGGCCACAGAAATCTTGTGGTTAAAATGTTTATATAGGTACTTGTAAATAATCTCAACACCAGTGAATTGAAATCATTTTCAAAAAAAAATTTTTTTTGAGGGGGTGCCTGGGTGGCTTAGTCATTAAAGCGCCTGCCTTTGGCTCATTTCATTATCCCAGGGTGCTGGGATCAGCCCTACATTGGTCTCTCTGCTCAGCAAGAAACCTATAATCCCTCTCCCACTCCCCCTGCTTGTGTTCCCTCTCTGTCAAATAAATAAAATCTTAAAAAAAAAAAAAAATCCCCCCCCCCTTTTTTGGCCATGGTTGCTGAATTTAAAAACAAATAAACCAAATCTGTATAGTAAGCATGATACTTAGCAAATCTTATTCAGAAAAAAATTATATTAACCTTTTTGTCTTTAAAAAATTAAAAATATAGTAAGTTGAACAAAAAATTTCCTAATAGGAAAGACTGTTGAATAGTATATTGGTCATTTAGGGAAGATAATAATGATCTTTCCACAATTTTCTCTCCTTTCTTTATCTCAAAAGAAGATCTCGATTTCACCTTCCATAGCTCTCAACCCTTTCCCTTGGAAATCTCACTTCCACCAGTTCCTGGGGCTAGCTTCCATGACCTTCATATTCTATCTAATTAGACTGTTTTCTGTTCTTACCTTATTTGAATTTGATCATGTATTCTTTGAAACTTTTCCCTTAATTTCTGTAACACCATGGACTTCCTGGTCCCTTTCTCATCTCTTCTCCATTTGCCTCTTAAATCTCCATGTACCCTGAGGCTCCATCCTTGGACCTTATTTTCTCATGTAATCCCCTCCTCCTGAGTGACACCCCCATAGATTCACATAACCATTACTTTACAAAATAACTCCTAAGTACCTGGATCTCCTGCTCAAACCACTCATCTGAAAGCCAGACTCGTATATTAAAATGTCTCTCAGATATCTCATAAGAATTGATTGCCAAAGATAATTATACTTACTCTAAGTCATGCTTGGTTTCATATTGTCTTTTTAAGGAATGGTGCCACCCTTTTCCTCCCTGAATCCCAAGCTGGAAACAGGAATTATCCTAGGTCCCTTCCTTAGCTTATCTCTCAAAACCTATCAGTTACAAGTCCTACAGATTCTATTGCCTTTCTATAACCATTGCTCTTCTGCTATCACCTACCTTCTCTCTTCCATTCCTATTGCTATCACCTACCTTCAGGACTTTCTTCTTTCTGTCTAAATTCCTGGATTCCATGACTGTAGCCTGGCCTCTCTCTAATCCATTCTTCTCTCCTTTTCCTTTTGCTTTAGAATGTCAGGCTGATGCTACCACTTTTTCTGAAATACTGAATTCTGAGTAGCCTTCAGAATAAAGTTGATGGTATTTATCGATATATAAAATCCCTTAAAATGTTGGTATTGCAGGTCTCCATAGCCATCTGAGACTACTTCAATCACTATATGTTTTATGCACAAACCAACTGCAGTCATCAAATACTTCTTGTTGTCTTAGGTCTTCACACTTGTGCAAATTCTTTCCTTAGTTGGTTCATTTTTCTGTCCAGACACAATCTCCCTCTTGTAATTGTTTACTTATTTCTTTCTCTCATCTACTAGATATTAGCCTGTATGTTCTTGAAGGAAGGGGTATATGCAATTGGTTTCCTATCTCTGGAACTTAGTACAACACCTAGAACCCATCAATGTACCCATCCATTCATCTAGCTATCCATGCACCTATCCAGGAATAGCCCCCAACAGGGATGAAATGATGTTAGTTTGATTTTCCATATGACATTTTTTAATGTACTTCACAGAAGGATAAATTAGATTTCAACTCTCCTTGACAATAAGGGGCAAATTGGAAGTCTTGCCTAGGAGATCACCTTCTGGGCTTCCTTCCAACATAACCAGCTCTATGAGATGAAGGAAATTTCAGGGAGATTCCCTCATGTGTAGTCACTTCAAGTACACACAAGAACAATGAGAGATTATCCTGTTTGAAAGCCCTCCAAAATGGAAGAGTTCTTAGATTGATGGATGTATACATGCAGACAGGGCACGGTCATCTGAACATCAGAAAACATGATTCTATTTCCTGTGCAGGACCACACAAAGTACCAGACTGGGGTTTGTGACTCCTTGAATGGGTCTCAAGCTCCACGAATGGTTACCCAGATGTATTAACTACTCAAATACTGCTGATTGTATAGGGACCGTGTTTTTAAAGGAAAGATAAAAAATTCCCTGCCACCCCAAGATATCAAGGAGTCAAAAAAGTTGATTTGATTTGAGGGCAAGAGCATCTATGGAATATAAAGAGAAGATTAGGGCATTTAAAGGAAAAGGGCACCAGCTAGAGGTGAAATTTTTATTGGCTTTGTTGTAATGGCAGCCTTTTATTGAGCATTTATTTTGTGAAAAGCACTATGCTCAGAAGTACATATTGACATTATACATGCTTTCTCAATCACAACGAGATTCATATGATTGACACTACTGTTTACAAATAAAAATCAGATTGTCAAAGCATTTAACTCTAAATCACCAAATAGGAGGCTAAGAAGGGAGCTAAACCTGATTCTGACTCTACACTTACCTCTTAGCCACTCTTTCTGTTGTTTTGAGACCTGTATCTGGGACAGGATTCCCAGACTCTACTAATCATGCACCACCTGAGACTGGAGTTCTAAAAATATGAATCTCCAAGCTTGATGCAGGAAGCTGGGGCCAGATCTACTCTCCACTCTCAGGACTTGGGCTTGTGGTCCTTTACTCATGTTTTGACTCTGCCACAGAGCCTTCTGCAATCACAACTGGTTAATACAAGTGTTAAGTGATGATAGGATATGGTTAGAGTTTAAATGTTTTTAAAAACTGTCCTTAGATAGCATCTTATCAGAAAGGATTGAAGTAGGAGTTTGGGATTAATGACTGGGGCAGTGCCAAGGACACCCTGACTTCGGATGGAATATGGCCGCACAGGCACAAGAGATTTAGGATCTTCTCATGTTCAAAAGGAAACCTGTCACTTATGCTCATGGTGTAAAACTGCCTACACTGACAACCAGTAAGTTGTCAGGCTGGGCTGGAGCTACCCAAGGAGATTAAATGCTCAGTGTCTTTAAGAGTCCAATATGAGCTAATTCTTAGAAAATAAAAGACAAGAGCCAGCAAGAGGTAGACTAATGCAAGAACAAACCCCAAGATATCCGAGATGTTGATCTTGACAGTGCTAACCTAAGACACAGCCTCTAATCTCAACTTCTAATCTTTCATGCATCCTATACTCCATCCATATTGAGCCATTTACGGTTCCCCAACTCACTTTGATATCTTCTTAGATTACCCGGCTCCTTTTCCCAGATGCCTGCCTCTCCTTTGGTCACCTGGAAAATGCCTCCCTATCCTGCAAAAGCTAAATCACTCTTCTGCTCTAATACCGTTCTTGCTCCCACCACTCTACCCTTGGTGTAGTTCCATTTTAGCATTTAGTACGTCACATCTCAACTATTTGTTTGTGTTGGTGACCTTTATGAGATTGGGAGCATGTCCTTTATTTTTTTTCTTTAAAATCTTTTATTTATTTATTTGGAGGGAAAGAGAGCGAGCGAGCGAGAATGCAAAAGCAGGGGGATGGTGAAGCAGACTCCCCATGGAGCAGGGAGCCCAATCCCAGGATGCTGGGATCATGACCTGAGCTGAAGGCAGAGGTTTAACCCACTGAGCCACCGATGTGCCTTGGGAACATGTGCTTTTATCCTACTATAGGATCCTACTATATACTGTACAATATAGGACTTACATACAGGAAGCACTCAGCAAATATTTGAGTAAAAGGAATGGTTGATGGATCATCCAACCTAGGTTACACAGAATGATGAAATCCAACCATTGCAGTTCAGATTACACATTGTTATACTGTTATTATTATCATGGCCTTCCTTGGATTGGAGACTCTCATGCTTTGGGCATAAAATGTCCCTGCTAAATTAGGTAATACTGATGCAATATAGTAGTAATAAACACTTAACATAGTGCTAACTATATTGCAGGCACTGTTCTATGAACCAACCTATATTAAACCATTTAATTTTCACCTGATGAGGTAGCTCCTATTACCACCATCCTTATTTTATAGCAGAGAAAATTAAGGCACAGAGAGGTTAAATAAATTACCCAAGGCCACACACCTAGGAAGGTACAAAACTGGCAAACCCAGGCAGCTTGGTTTCAGGCACTATGCCCTTAACCACTATGTTATGCTCTATAAAGATGACAACAGAAATTCTACTTTGTGTTCCAAATTTGCACGGAATAATTCCAACATTTCTTGATATTGTGTGTGATATTAGTGATTATTTCACTAAAACAACTAAGAATAATTCCAGTACTAACTGGAATTACTAAGTATGTCTGATTTTCCATTCCTTTTCTAGGCATTGATTACATTAGTGTAGTACCCTAGGGTAAACCAAACAGGGGAACAAAGGAAGGTATAAAAGAATATGCTGCTCTTTTCAAAGTTATACCTTCTTTTTCATTGTGCCATGGACTATATTTCTTTCATGTCGTAGCCATATACTTGGTGGATTAACACATTTTGATTTATTCAGAATGCCCCAACACTGCATAAATTAATAAGCCTTCAGAACACTGTCAACAGAAATCACATGCTTTTTTCTAAATGTATATACTAAGAAAAAATTAAAGTCTTCAGTTAAAAAACACTCCTATGAGGGATGCCTGGGTGGCTCAGTTGGTTAAGCATCTAACTCTTGATATCAGCTCAGGTCTTCATCTCAGGGTTGTGAGTTCAAGACCCATGTGGGGCTTCATGCTGGGCATGAGCTTACTTAAAAAACAAAACAAAAACCACTCCTGTTATTCCACTTAAGAGGCTAGTTCTTAAGCCTATGTCAGTGGATTTATAGAGCCAATAAAGAATAACACTCTCTTGTATACTTGGTTGTGTTTGTCTCCTGTGGTTTTCCTTTGGAAAAAATAATTTTGAGATCCCATTCATCATGTCCTGAATATAGAAAATTCTACACATCTTTGAAATAGCACTTTCACTGTGTTGACAAGGGTATTTCAAGAAAAGCAAGCAAAGAAAGAAAACCATGGTTTCTAGCCAGATAAATGGAAGAGGTAGAGAGAAGTGGTGCCTTTTGACTATAGTTGGCAATGCCAAGAGGTTGAATGATTTATAACTATAACCAATCTTGCCAGAGCAAGATTAAAGGGGTCTCACTCAGACAAGTACACTACAGGGCAAATGGAATAACTTATTTGAGCAACAGTCACTTGGATACAATTTTGGTTTCTAGAAGAAGAGAATTACCAAGTTCTTTGGATTTCAATCCATCTACATCTTAGTATTTTATATAAGATGAAATAATCACCTGATATATGTTTCCCTTGGCATTTGTTGGTTGTTGTTTTGTTTTTTTTTTTTAATCCTAACTCATGGTGCCAGCAAGTTTTTAATGATTCGGGATGTGAATACAAAACTGTTACTTTTCAATTTAGTTCACAATGAAATTTTTAAAGTTTTCATGCTGTTTGAAGGAGTACGTTCATCAAACTGGGAACAAATATCCTGATGAGCAGTAATTAATAGGGTTTAAAATATTGCATCATAAGATACAGGTTTATGCAAATAGTTTCTTAAATATTTTGATGATGAACACGGTCACTTATGTGTTGGACCACTGCCTGATAGACACAAAGGAATATATTCCCTTTATCCCATTAGTCAAGAGCACATCCCAATTGTGTCTCATTCATTCATTTACTTATTATATAATAAGTAAATATAATAATAATAATAATAATAATAATTGTATTTATTATATAAATACACGTTGAGCTCTACTGTGTGGCAGCCCTGTCGTTCTAGGCTCTGGGATATAGTACAAGTAAGACAAATTTCTGGCCTTCGGGGAGTTTACAGTGTAGAAGGGGAGACAAAAAGCTAAACAAATATAATAACAGTTAGGCAGAGGCCAGATCATGTAGGGATCTGCTACTCAATGTGTGGTCTGGGAACTAACAGCATCAGTACTGACCAGGAGCTCACTGGAAGTGTAGAACCTCAGGACCCACCCCAGACCTACTGATCGGAATCCAAACTTCAGCAAGTTGTCCAGGTGACTCTCAGATACTTTAAATTTGGTGAAGCGATGTGGGAAAGTCAGTCCCAGTACAGGGTCTCTCTACTAGAATCACCTGGGGAGAATTTAAAATTACTGATACCCTGGCCTTACCTTCAGAGATTCTGATTTAAATGCTCTCAGGAGGGTTCCAGGTGGTGAAGTGTTTGATAATCTTCCCAGGAGATTCTCATGTGTCGCTAGGTTGAGGAGCACTGAAGAAGGTTGTATTCTTGGTGCAATGGGAAGCCCTTGAGGAGATCAGGGGAGTGGCATGACCTGATTTCTACAGAGGAGGAATTTTTAACCCACAGTAATGGCTGAGATGTTGAGGCAAAGAGGGCTAGAAGCCATCTTCCACCTCTGTGTCTGACAGAAAGACAGCCCACCCTGCAAGGTATAGACCACAATATGATGCTGCCTTCAATCACATTGAACACTGAACTAAAAATTTTGCTGGTTCACAGGCAGTAAATAACTCCTTCTGCAGAAAAGAAACTGCAAGGACATCCATATTAAAGCCAGGATCAAAGCTAGATGCAGTCATTTTCTCTCATTACATACCTGAGGACCTTTACTTCCCAGACCTCCTTTCTCGCCTTTCACACCAGTCTCTCCTCTGGGACCCTACATACATACAGAGCATACAGAGAATTAAAGTATTATTTTCTTTCTAGAAGAGAACACTTGAATGTTAACTTAAATATTAAAGATGGACATGATCAGTCAGTCACATGGGCAGAAACTGGAAAGAGAACTCTATTCGTGACCTTGGCTCCGTCTTGACCTGTGAGCTCTCCTTGTGTGTATACAAAGGTCCAATTTGTAATTTAGGCCATTGGGGGCATTTACAGTCGACTGAACAAATAGTGCACAGTTGAATTTTTCAGGATTGCTCTCTAATCATCCTAAGCATCTTTAGACTCCAAATGCATTTATTTCTTATGTGATAAAGAAAATAATCCTTAATTACATAATCTGAAACCAAAATATTAAAAAGATTTTTCTGTTCAATAATCACACTCAACACTGGTCATAAGATATAGCATGTGGTAGATGAAATCTGGATATTTCTACTTCTAGAATATTATATTGCCTATTAATTGTGGCCTCTGTACATTAGGCAGAGAAACCTTCATGCTGTGTTTGGTTTTTCCATTTCCTTTTAAATTATGTCACGAAAGAAGAGTCTGTAAGGTGGAAGAAGGGATGTTGTTGTATTATTTGTTTAGCATGAAATAAAGCCAGCCAATCTATTGAGATGTTTCTCCACAACCCCAGTGGCAAATGTCTCACTTGAAGATAAGAAACGTGAACTTTCCTCAGCTGGCAAGTAAAACAAACAAACAAAAAACCAATCAAGTTCAAAAGAGACAGAGGTCCAAGGGGGCAGACTGTTTATTGCTCTGAAATCTTGGTAAAAATGTGAACCCAATTTCTCATCTGATGTCTAAAGATATTTCATCCAACTTCCACGTACCAAGCTGCCAACACAAAATAGTTATTTTTTTTACTATATGGATTAAAACTTTGAAAAATTATAGAAACTTTGCTTGTCCTGCATTTGCCAAACAGCAAATTTTTTTTCTCAAGATTTCAAAACAAAGTTTGGAGAGAAAAAAATAGGTTCTAATTTTCTACAGTCTGACCTCCTTTCCTTCACCTCAGCATTTTCTAGGACTTCCTTTCCCTTCTCAGTATTCTTTCAGGCTACATTTTGCTCTTTCTGGCACATGCTTCTTTCCCCTCATGTGATTGCTTGTAAGAGCCAACCATGGTTTATTCCTTGCAAAGGAAAAAGTGCTGGAGGCAGCTCTCTAGGGAAGTGAGCAAGAAGGTAGGCTGAGTGCCACACTATAGATCACTCCGCTGAAGACTTCAGCTCTATTTGGAACATTTCTTTCCTAGAGTAGAGCCAGTTTTTCTACCACACAGCCATCCAGATATGCGTGTTCTGGGTTCTTACTGTGCTACATTGACCAAAATTCCCAGTTTTGGGGCTCAACATTTTCTTTGGTTCAAGGTCTCCCCTAGATATCCTAGCTAGCTTGAACTCATTGCACAAGGGCCCTACCCAGCATATTCATTCTCTTTTCATCTCTTGACAGGACAAAACTTAAAGGAGACCAAATTCTGGTCTTGTTGCTTCCTTACTTTATTTCCCTGAAAACACTTTAAACATCTGTATTTCTGCAAAGAGGTTTGAAGGATTCCAAGAACTCAAGACTCCAGATTCTTCTTTATGTTCTCAAACCCTGATTAGTTCTGATATGTACCTGAGGGCCTTTAAGTCCCCATGAGCCTTCAAGTCCATCTGGGCCCGGGATGCCTGTTTTCCCCTGTGGTGAGAGAGAATCAACTTGTTAACACCGTTTCCTGAGAATTTTGTTTCCTTTATGTACAAGATTATATACTGTTAACCACAATGTCAGTGCAGGATCTTTGGCAAAAAATGAAAGATAAAGAAATAAAAATTTTCTATAATCTCTTCAAGCGGAGACAACCACAGTTACTATGTTGGTATATTTTCTTTCAAGTTTTTATACATATGCACACTCACACATTCCTTTTTTTCTGTAATGTTTGTAATGTATTCCACTTGGGCATTTGGCCTGAAGAAACTCAGTTTACGTTTTCTTCAAAAATATCCAGACATCTTACAACACTATATTCAAATAGATTAAGTATCTATGGGCCAAAATTTGAGCAGTATCTTCACATTGCCCTTGAACTCTTACAGAGATAAGAATTCCAAAGAAGAGGAAGGATTAAAAAGCATAATTTAGTCAACTATTGGGATAGCCTAAGTTTATGCCCCATTTACTACACAGATGTGATTGAATGTCCCTTGCTAATTGCCTTTTCCTAGATCTCAGAGGAATTTCTCAACACGTTCTCTCCCCAATCTTATTTCATGCTGTTATTCTGGATTTGTTTTCCTTTTTGTTGAGGTCTAACCTTGAAGTATGTTTGAGTAATGTCTGTAGATGGTTAACTCTCTTGGTGTTGGTCTGAAAATGTCTACATGCTCATTCACAGTTCAGCTAGGTATAAAATTCTAAATTAACAGCTATTTTTCTTCTGTACCTGCATATATCATTTTGTTTTCTGCCATGTTTTATTGCCAAATATAAGTCTGCTGCAATCTAATTTGTTATTCCTTTCAAGGGTAAAAATGCTTTTTCTCTCTGGTCATGTTTAAGATGTTTTATCTTTAGCATTCCAGAGTTTCACCATGATGTGATTGAGAGCGGATTTATTGTTTATCCTCATTGTATTTTCAACCCGAGGGTCTGTGTTTCCTCGATTGCATAAATTCTAAGTCACAATTTCTTTTTCATAAATATTACAGATACATGAGGCATGTATATCACCAACATGTACAAAGAAGATAGGATACAATATTTGGTACAGTAAACTTTTGAATAAAACACTCAGAATGTCCAATATGTATCAGGGTTTTGCTGTACATACTCCCAGTTTATAAAGGGTTTATGTAAATTGTAAGATTTCAGAGTTAATTGAACAAAAATCTAAAAGATCACTCAACTGAGTTACTAGTTTGCACATGAAATCCAAAGTTAAATTTAATAGTAATTGGGCCAACTAGTGTCTCTTGTCAATTTTTTTTTATAGTCTTTGGTTGGACTGCCCAAGTCTTCATATTATGATTTGAGTTCTTGAAATTGTAGCCTAAAATATTTCTAACATTTTATTCCACAACCAATATCATCAAAAAGTGAAAGAACTTTAGTCTTGAAAGAGGTTTCTCAGAGCCTTTATTCTTATTCCTTGACTGGACACAGGATACTTACCATTTGGAGTTAAGAAAAAAAATCATTATACCTGTGGGCCTGTATGTCCCCTTCGGCCATGAGCTGCCTAAAATAGGAAAGGTAGGTACCATTAACTCTGAAAGAAATGCTTTTTATATTTAAATTAGTAATGAACACCTTAGGACACTCACTTTATTTTCTTTTAAGTACCCACATATTGCTTAAAACATTTAATTATCCACTGCACCAGGACAGTAAAATGTTGCCAATTCTGAATTTCTTATCCTAGGGCAATAGGTTATTAAAATCACAGAGACAACTGAAACCTGTACATACTTAAGAGAGCAGTTTGTGGTCAATAATTTGTCCTCCCCTAAACTATTACTAGAGCTGATCACAATCTCCAAAATTGGCTGATTTGAATTTAATTTCTTTGCATATTTCCAAAGTACTATCAAGTAAGCCAAAAATCAGGAGTGGAGTGGCCACAAGGCGGGAAGCCAGAGGAAAAACTAGGAGAATTGACTCATTTGAACTTTATTATAGATTAATTTCAGAATCTAAAGATAACCAGACTAATTTTACCCTCTCCCCCCTAAAAAGCCAAAAAATAAGCTTATCTGTCAAAAATCAGACAATCATCCCAAGCATTCAGAAGTTCTCAATTCAGTAGGTTAATGAAATAGTCAATCAAAATAATAGCACTACATAGTCAAGTGGAATTTTCCTAATACTCTCTCATATGTAAGGTCAGGGCCTGGATATATTTCAGATCAACAATCTAAAATCACACAAAGATGTTTTATTGTCTAACTTAGGATGTCTCAGTAAAGTCATAGCAAGACTGACACCAGGATTTGCAAAACTCAGTATATATCAGATGACATTTTCTTGATGGAAATTTGAGATAGTTAGATCAAAATTCTATGTGAGGCCAGTACTACAGACTCTAAATTCCTCTAATCGTATTTTAGTTAAAATCTATTGTTATTTAAGAAACAGACTGTGTATATCTGGAGAAATGGAGACCTATCTCTTTAACATTTTGAGATGAGAGTGTAAATCCTCTCTGTCAGAGGGAGGAAGAGAAGCTCTCTCCAAGGGTTTATCTGTTCTGGTTCAATTCTTCAGTCACACTCAGAAAAATATCTGCCAATAATCTATTACCTACAAAGCATATTGTATGAGAACCATGGGAGCATAAAGATTTCACACACATACACACATAGTTCTTCACCTCAGGAGACCCTCATATTTTGGGTTTGGGGGTGAAGAGATAAATATTACAATATTTACAAGGCATAGAATGGCAAATGCCATAAGAAAGGGGAAGATGGAATATGGGTTTCAAAGAAAGCAATTATATCCAGTTTGTCAAATTAGGAAAATATTCCTAGAGGGAGATTGTTTTTAAAAGTTTTTTTTAAGTAATCTCTACACTCAAGGTGAGGCTCGAATTCACAACTCTGAGACCAAAAGTCTCATGCTCTACTGACTAAACCAAGCCAGACACCCTGGAAGATACTTTTGGTATGGGTTTCACAGAATGTTAGGAGTTTGATGGGTAGATGAAAATGAAAGAAGTCTTTCTAGTAAAGGGTATAGCCTAAGTAATGAAGTAGAGGCAGGAAAACAGGAAGTGTATTTGATAGTGTGTATTTGACTATTTCTGGGTCAAAGGTGTGAGGAAAGAGGGGAGTAGTAGGATTACTAAACTGAGGGGTTCATACTCCCTTTATCAAAACCACTGGGGCCCTTAGAGCAGAAAATGTGCATGGCCAGACTTGGGCTTTAAGTGGATACACCTGGGTGTGGTAGGCACAACTGAACCTATATTCAGGCAAAATAAAGGGCTTCCTATAGGATATGATTTATGGGATATGAAACTGGACCTTACATCCAAAAATCTTTCTCTGGTCCACTGTCACAGTGTTTGAGATAATATCAAGAAACATTTGGTGTCTGCATCTTTAAAGCTCGACTTTGAGAGGGCTTAAAATTAGCCATCTCAACATTGAGCTCCTGCTCCCTAGAGGCACTGGGGTGAGTAGTGGTAAGTAAAAACTGACTTCTGCTATAAACATTGGGTTACAGATGGCCCTTCTTTTCACTACATCTGTATCTTTGGGGTAAATACCCAGTAGTGCAATTGCAGGGTCATAGGGAAGCTCTATTTTTAACTTCTTGAGAAATCTCCACACTGTTCCCCAAAGTGGCTGCACCAACTTGCATTCCCACCAACAGTGTAAGAGGGTTCCCCTTTCTCCACATCCTCTCCAACACACGTTGTTTCCTGTCTTGCTAATTTTGGCCATTCTAACTGGTGTAAGGTGGTATCTCAATGTGGTTTTGATTTGAATCTCCCTGATGGCTAGTGATGATGAACATTTTTTCATGTGTCTGATAGCCATTTGTATGTCTTCATTGGAGAAGTGTCTGTTCATATCTTCTGCCCATTTTTTTATAGCAGCAATGGCCACGGTCGCCAAACTGTGGAAAGAACCAAGGTGCCCTTCAACGGATGAATGGATAAGGAAGATGTGGTCCATATACACTATGGAGTATTATGCCTCCATCAGAAAGGACGAATACCCAACTTTTGTAGCAACATGGACAGGATTGGAAGAGATTATGCTGAGTGAAATAAGTCAAGCAGAGAGAGTCAAGTATCATATGGTTTCACTTATTTGTGGAGCATAACAAATAATATGGAGGAAAAGGGTAGATGGAGAGGAGAAGGGAGTTGAGGGAAATTGGAAGGGGAGGTGAACCATAAGAGACTATGGACTCTGAAAAACAACCTGAGGGTTTTGAAGGGGCGGGGGGTGGGAGGTTGGGGGAACCAGGTGGTGGGTATTAGAGAGGGCACAGATTGCATGGAGCACTGGGTGTGGTGAAAAAACAATGAATACTGTTAAGCTGAAAATAAAATTAAAAAAAAAAGCAAAAAAATAAAATAAAATAACATAACAATAGCTAAAAAAAACAAAACAAAACAAACAAAAACTGACTTCTGTCCCTAGGCAGGAGTTTATAAGCTCCTCCTAACAGAGGAGACAGACTTCAACCCTCTTTCATGCAAATAATGGAAACCTCTCTGGAAGTCATCACCTAGGGCTTTCATAATGGCTATTTGGGATTTAAATTTTAAATGGAAATCATGGGTTTGAGATACCTTGGGTAGGTATGAGAAACTGAAAGAAAATAAGGAAATGGGGGAGATTATTTATACTTTTTTTAAACATTTTTTAATGTTTTAGATAGGAAAGATTAAATCCCAAAATGTCTTCATGGGTCTGCCCATGGGCTTGCAGTTGTCTGGTAACACATCCACACGGTCTAACTTATCTGTGAAAGGACATGTGAATGAGCACAGCAAGAAAGAAAATATCCCCAAAGTCATCCTGCAAGTAAGAAGACCTGGAACAGGATACTCAATCTTGTTGGGCCCTTGTAGCCTGGCTGTCTGATGGTTTACCAGGACCCACTTTCCCGGATAGGTATAGACTGATTTGAGACACAGTCCTCAGGGAAAAAAGGCAGGACACTCATTCACAATGATGGCTGACTGCCCACCTGGGGGCACTTCTGGCTGCCCCTTAAAGGAGCGCCAAAAGAGTTGAAAAGGGAAAAGCATAACTAACAGCCTTCTAGACTGAATAGGACTGAAGGCCATGTTTTAGTATAAGGCTAGCGTTGTTTCTCATTATCCATGGCACAAGAATCTGTTCTAATTCTCAGTGAAGTTTGGGTCAGAAAGAATCAATCTCCGTTCCTACCTTCTGCCCCAGTTCTGTGGCTTTCTGGTCCTGATCCTACTCCCCTGACCCTCTCAATCCAACCCATTACAGACTGCTGGCAGAGCTTGTTATCCCTGAAGTTCCATCCCCCTCTCAATAGTGCTTTCAAACTGCAAGAGGGGGATTTAAAAAACCCCCTTGCTGGCAACAGTTGGCAATGTCTGGAGACAGTTTTCGTTGTCACAAGTTGGAGGTGTTGCTGACTCCTCATGGGTACAGCCAGGGATAACACTATACATCCTATAATGCACTAAACAACTCCACACAACAAAGAATTACCTGATCCAAAGTCAATAATAGGTTGAGATACCATCCCTTGAATCTCAACATGATTCTAGGTTCCTTGAGAGTAAAAACTAGGTCTTATTTGATTTTGTAGCTCAGAGTTGGTCAACCGCTGTTATTTCCCTGCATGCCACATCCCACCACCATCCTCCAATCACTTTTCAGTTCAGCAGAATCTTGTTGCACAAAGGAGTCCTCAATACTTATTATCTATCAGGGCACCTGGGTGGCTCAGTGGGTTAAAGCCTCTGCTTTCGGCTCAGGTCATGATCCTGGGGTCCTGGGATTGAGCCCCGCGTTGGGCTCTCTGCTCAGCGGGGAGTCTGCTTTCTCCTCTCTCTCTGCCTGCCTCTCTGCCTACTTGTGATCTCTGTCTGTCAAATAAATAAATAAAATTCTTTAAAAAAAAACTTATTATCTATCTACATTTTAAAAAATTCTTCCTTCTTTCCATCCCTCCCTCCTTCCTTCCTTCATTTTTATTGTGTTATGTTAGGCACTATACAGTATATAATTAGTTTTTGATGTAGTGTTCCAGGACTCATTGCTTGCATATAACCACCAGTGCTTCATGCAATCTGTACCCTCCTTAATTTTTCAGTTTTTCAGTTAGTGGCATAAATTTTTCTTCTTCCTGAAAGGATAATGACTTTACCGTTATTATAAATGTGATACAGGCTGATCTTTAAATATTCAAAAGCAGGAAAAAAACAATAAACATTTAAGTCATCCCAAATTTTATGTAGATAAATCTATTGTTAACATTTGGCAATCATGATTCCCACCATCTTTTTATGCATGTTTACAGATAGAGTTCTCAATATTTAATTAAGAAAGGATCATGGTACTTATGCTATTATAAAATTAAAATGTATTGAATTTTACTTGAATTTAATAGAAGAACAAAATGAATGGGGACTGTATTGCCTGAATTTTCTAAGGCTGTATCATATTAATTACTCATATGTACAAAGGACTACTCAGGTGAGTATGAAAATCTTGGACCCCTGGATTTCCCTCAGAACTCTACCTATTCTACTGCTCTCCCTTTTGGCCCTGGTTGTTGTGAAGAAGGCTGAAGACAAACTGGGTTTTCCTTCTTTTGGAAATTTTTGGAGTTTCTTCCTTTACATAATAAGTTTGGTAATTTCACTAGGATGTACCTCAGTGTTAATGTTTTTGTATCAGTTTTTTTCTGAGTCAGAAGATGACTTTTATACTGCACATTTGAGAATTTTATAAGGAATTCTCTATTACACTTCTGGATATTTTTTACAATATCCAGAAATGCAAATTGTACAGTTGTTGGCTCTCCATTGTCTATCTCTATCATTGCTTTTATAGTTTCTTGATTACTATATGTCCAAGTACATTTTCAGTCTTATTTATTCTTATATTTTTGTTGCTCATAACCTATATTGCACATTGATCACCCCCAAACACTACCAGCTTGCTTTCTTCACTTTCTATCATCTTGTCAGTTCCTTAGACTCTTTTTAGAGCAATCGCAAAGCCCTAGTTTTTTCGAGACTTTAGAGAACTATTTGCCAGAGTCGTTCTGTCTTTTCCTTGAATAATTCCCCTTCCAGTGAGGGTTTATTTGCCCTTTGCTCATGCCGTTTTCCTCTTCTTTCTATGCACAAGTCTTAATAACCATTTAATAATGAAGATTAATAATATTTCTGATTAATAATCATTTTTGAAGAGGGCCACCTACTTACTGAATAACTGTATGTGGTATAGCAGGACCTGGGTCAGTGGCTTTGACATAGATATGTTGTCTCAAACCTTTCTCACCATGAAGTATTTCTTTAACTCATGCTACCTCTCCCTTCAAATCTGGGCATTGAAGAGATTCATGGAACTCACATTAAGCCCCTTAAATCATAGCTTTACAACAGTCACTGTTTCTTCAATCTTTGCTGCCTCCATGGACCAGACTGCTGGTTGTAGATATTAAAAATGAAATATTCTTTAGTTTCCCATGATTTCTGCCTCTTCTGCTACACTTTCTATGGGAATATTTTCTGATCTTCTCAAAATCCAAAAACTCCTTTTAGAGAAATCGGATCCCTGATGAGGTCTGAAGTATAGGTATAAATTTTCCCGAGCCTCCCTTCATTAGGCTCTAGATTTAAAAAGAACTGGCCAATATTTGTCATCACATGTGGTCACTCTTTGTTAATCTCTTTCTAATTTCTTGTGTTGTTTTTGGTAAGTTGCACAAAAAGGAAGAGGGAAAAAAAAAAACACACGGACTTTGCCATCTTTAGCTGGAAGTCCCAATTTTACTCCTGGATGACACTGCTGAATCTATAACACAAATGGGGACATTATTTCTCAGGAGTTGTGCAGTTTAAACAATCATGGTGATACTGTGTTAGCCTCTAGAGAGACTACAGCCTCTATAAAACAATAAAAGCACACATCTCATGCCAGGAAATCTTGGATGATATTCTTTAAGTTCAAATATTTTCCCAGGGTATGTAAGCTGGCTACACCCTTTTAGAAAGTGAAATGAATAGCAAATGTATTGCTTTATCTTTAGGTGCATTAACAGAGCAGCAGTAATAAAGTGTTTTCCCAACAACTAAATTCTGCATGTTTTAAATGTAACTTCTGTTTCCATTTCCATTTTCTCTGCCTAGCAAAGAAGAGGTGTTCCAAGTTATAAAAATATTTTCTTGATGAAGTGTAATAGGTGGTTCTATGAACTTCTGCTCAGAAAATACAATGCATAAAAAATGCAATATATCAAACTAGTTTTTATCTGTGCTCAATAAATAGCATAAAGAATTGAGGAGGGAGGAGGAGGAAGTTGAAGAAAGCTAGATAACAAAGAATGGAAAGGAAATGCTGCAAAATGAAAAAAAGACAGGTCTAATATAGAACGTAACACAACCATTTAAGTGTATTTAATTAGTTACCTCTTTTTTTTTTTAAAGATTTATTTATTTGACAGATAGAGATCACAAGTAGGCAGAAAGGCAATAGAGAGAGAGAGAGAGAGAGAGAGGAGGAAGCAGACTCCCCGCCGAGCAGAGAGTCTGATGCGGGGCTCAATCCCAGGACCCTGAGATCATGACCTGAGCTGAAGACAGAGGCTTAAACCCACTGAGCCACCCAGGCACCCCTAATTAGTTACCTATTATTAGATAAAAATTTTCTTTTATAGTTTCTGTGCTCTTCCAAGTGGTCGGGCACAGAAACTTTTTTAAAAAGTACTTATTGAGGGGTGCCTGGGTGGCCCAGTGGGTTTAAGCCTCTGTCTTCAGCTCAGGTCATGATCTCAGGGTCCTGGGATCGAGCCCCGCATCAGGCTCTCTGCTCAGGGGGGAGCCTGCTTCCCCCCCTCTCTCTGCCTGCCTCTCTGTCTACTTGTGATCTCTGTCAAATAAAAAAAAAGCACTTATTGAAAAAATATGACAAAACAAAACAAAACAAATAAACTAGACCCCAAAAGGTTGCATAAACAAATAATCCAATTTCATTCTAATTTTTCCACAGTATGGGGTTCCTCAAAAAATTAAACACAGAGCTACCTTATGATCCAGCAATTCCACTTCTGGGTTTATATATCCAAAGGAAATGAGAACACTAATAAAAAAGATATTTGCACCCCTGTGTTCATTGCAGCATTACTTACATAATAGCCCAAACATGGAAGCAACCTAAGCATCCACTGATGAATGAATGGATAAAGGATATGTGAGATATAGATAGAGATAGAGATATATAGATAGATATAGATATATAGATATCAGAATATTATTCAGGAAATAAAAAAAGGAGATCCTGTCACTTGCGACAACATGGATGGACCCTGAAGGCATTATATTAAGTGAAATAAGCCAGAGAAAGACAAATGCTGTATGGTCTCATTAATATGTAGAATCTTAAAAATATTTTTAAAAACCCCAAATAATTCCAAAAACTTGACTTCTAGACACAGAGAACTTTCAGTAGTTGCCAGAAGTAAGGAGTGGTGGGTGGATGAAATGGGTAAAATGGGTCAGAAGGTACAAACTTCCAGTCATAAAATAAATTATAGGAATGTAATGTACAGCATGGAGACTATAGCTAATAACACCATATTATATATTTGAAAGTTGCTAAGAGAATAGCCCTTAAAAGTTTCAGTATAAGGAAAAATTTGTAACTACACATGGTGGTGTTAACTAGATTTATTGTGGTGATTATTTCACAGCCACAGATACATATCAAATCATGTTATACACCTGAAACTAATATGTTATATATCAACTAAATCTCAATGAGTACTCTACATATATGCTTTAGGACTGAGCACAAATAAAAACTAGTTTAGTACACTGTATTTATTATGCATTGTATTATTTGAGAAGTTCATAGGATCAGCTATTATACTCCACCAAGAACATGTTTTTGTGTCCTGGAACACACACCTTCTTCGCAAGGCAGTGAATATAGAAGAACAGAGGACTTACACTAGGGCTGACTTTCCTAAGCAGTCATAAAATTCGGCAGAAGAATGGAGTCTGGGACTCAAAATGACATACTGGCAATGGCCATTAGTGTAGCGAGAAAGCCAAACTTTCACCACTCTTCCCCTAGCTGGCTGTTTTTTGTTCTCTTTGCCTAGGCTTTTCTCCTGATCAGTAATTCTCCTTGCAACCAGCACCTTCCTGCTTCAGCTTTTCCGGGGCTTTCTACATGTGGTCCGCCAGCTATGTTCTCAGAGCTTTCCCACGCGTCCCCAAGGTAGCGAACCCCAGCAGAACCATCCCAACCCCTCCCCACAATCAGCCATTTTTATCACAATATAGGCTACCAGAGCAGTGGGTCTCCTTGTCTAGAAGGGCTCTTACTGTCTTTCTTCTGGAGCCTGGTGTTCCAGGAGGGCCTGGCCAGCCTCTTCTACCCTGTCAAGCGAACAGACAGATGAGCGACAGTAATTAGACAGCACTGACACATTTCCTCTTCAACATCTGCTTGTGCTGCAGGGAGAGTGGATGCGTACACACTAACTAGGGAGTTATCCTCCCTCTGGATGTGGATTGCTTCCACTGGTTATAAACCCTATGTCTATGCAGGAAATGAGGAACTACAGGACAAAATGCTAATGACATGACTTTATCTGTTCATCACCACTGTCTAACTTGTCTTTGGGTGTAAGTTATAGAGTATCTGAATCAATCTATCCTCACTGTGTTGCCACAGTGGATAATGACTCATGCGTCAGGTATGGCTATGACTGGTTTGGATTCCTACCTTTAGACTTCTTATTCCGTTTGGCTAACCTGTGTAGATTAACAGCTGCACGTGAATAAAATCTCACAATACTCATATGTCTTCCCAAAATAGAAAATGAAGGAAAAATTGTGAGTCTATACTGAAACATGTGAGACTTATAATTACCACTTAGTAAAAATGGCAGGTAGCTTTTACCTAAGGGTTATGATGTGGCAAAGTCAGTCACTGAGTTCCCATCATAACCTTCAAAAGTAGGCTATTTATCCTATTTTGTAGATGAGAAAATTGAGCTTTACAGAAAATGGCCCAAGGCCACAGAACTGGTAAGGCACAGAGCATGAGGGCCCGGCCCCAAAGTAAAGTCTTTTCAACTACATCAGACCTCTCCCCCAGGTGAAGTCACCAAGGGAACTTCCTCATCAAGAAGATTGAGAGAACTCTTTTCCAGATAATTACACTTTTTAAAAATTCTGAACAATAAGGTTAGATGATCACATTGTGGTTTGTGAGATTCCATGAGATCAATCCCAGGAGATTTACCTTAGTTTATAAGCTGTATAGATCTACTAGATCTTTTTCTTTTTATCATGTACTACAAATAATATGAAGTCTTCTTAGGGTACATGACTTCTGTATCCTGGAAAGGGCAACAATTTACTGGCTTGTTCATTCCATCAGCTAGTCCTACATTTTAAGTTGGGGCTTAGATGTTTGCATTCATAAATGCTTGGTGAAGCAAGTCACCCCAAATTCAGAAGAACAAAGGAATGTTTTTTGAATCCTAGAGTAGCAGATAAGGAGGAGGAAAAAATATATTTGCTCCTAAAAATGTTTTTTTCTGTATCAAGTATGTACATCATTGCAAGTTTACTTTCAAATGTCCACATAATTACTTGTCTTCCACGTTGTCCTTTCAAGCCCTTAGGTCCTTCTATGGTATTGTCAAATCCAGGAACTCCCTAAAAAACAGAAAACAGAAACTTTGAACGTCTCTCCTTAAAAATGTAACTGCATATAATACATTTACTCACTCCCCTTGAAAAAAAAATTGACAAAGTCAGTCCAATCCATTTAAAAGCATAGATAGGTAAAAATTACAAATGGCTTACACATGATTTCTTTTTGTCCTGTGTGCTGCATTATCAGAAGAGAGTGGAGACATAAGGTGAGTTTGTCTGTGTATGTGGGCGGCGTGGGGGAGCAAGAGCTCACCATAGAAGGCATCACCAAGAGAAGCAAGGGTGACATAGTTTGTGTTTATGACAATTCTCATCCTGGGTCTGGAGGTACCCCTTCTCACTACTGCCACCCCTTCTCTTAATGTTTGCTCTTCTTTCTTGGGGTCTACACAAGTTTATACTTGAGGTTGTTAGAATTTTACTCTCCCCTACCTGTGGGAGAAGGGAGACATTTGCAATGGGTTCCACCACAAGAACATAAGTACACTGAGAAGCACTGAGGACTGTATCTGCCATCCAATCTCTTTCTTATCTTGGACACCTGGTAGCCTTCTAGCCCCTATGTTCACTGCTACTTTTCCAGTTTTCAGAAAATTCTGGAATCTTGAGTTTCCCCCAGTACTCGTACAAACATTCTAGCAGGAACTCATTCTGGGATATTAACCTTTGCAGGCCAAACTGAAAGCTTTCTATCTTGGATAGTTAGGACCACCAATAGGGCAGTATCACCATGATGCTGGGACAATCAATTGAGCCAGTCAGTTAAGTCAATGCTCCAATAAATTGAGAGGGGACAAGAATTATCCAGTCCTGCTGAGTGCCAGCTGCTGGGCTGTTCAGCTGATAGCAGCCCAGAATAACTTCATCAATCAATAAGTAATTTGAGATCACCAACAGGGACATGCCATTGTTCCAAATACTTAGAAGGATTTTTAAATAAATAGTTTCAATGCTTACCGAGTTTGTAGGCTATCAGAGAGAAAAAGATGAACTTAGAATTTACTTTATAGCTGAGATTACCAGAATTTATGTGAAAAATTCATTCCCTTCCCCATATACCAAAGCCAAAGATTATTTTCTACAATTTCTGGTTTAAGTTTAAATATTTGTCTGTGAAGTTCTCTAAGCAGGGTATACCTAAATTACAGTATTAGAGAATTGTATTTTGGCCAAAAAAGGAAAAGATAATGTAAAGTGCAAAATTTTATTCTGCTGGATGTATAAATAACTTATTGAGGTGCAACTCTAAACTATTTAATTGAAGAGATGGCATTTACAAAGTTACATGCTACAGAATAGAACATTCTAGTTGTTCGGTCAGTCTGAATATGATCTGTCCAGTCTTTCAAGTTCTTTCTATGCAACTGGACAAAAGAGCAAATTTATAATTCAACATGGGTTTCTAATAATGATATGTTTTAGAATGATGAACCTTACTAAATTCTGTAGCTCAAATGATCGGGTTCGGTTTTTTTCCCTGTATCACATGAGATTATATGAGATTTTTAAAAATGGGAAATTCCAGACAGCCAAACTAGCTTTCATGTGATCGGAAGTTCCGTCTGAATAAGCACAGACTTTCAGGAATTTGTGCCATTTGTATGCATTCCTATGAATAATCTGATCATGTGTGGGTTCTAGTTATTCAATCAATCTTGCTCTCCCAAATTTTTCCTGAAATAGTAACCCATAAAAACCACATATAAAAAGGCTCAGAGAATTGTCTTCAGTTTGAGATGTATACTCCCAAGTGGGTGGGAAGAATTATCATGCATTAAAAAAAACTATCTAAAATTAGTATCGTGACAAACAGCACATCACAGAAGTTCTAGCAGGTGGAATTTTCAGCCATCTCGAAGTCATAGAACATTAAAAAGAATAAAACCATCTTACATTATTCAGATTCTTTTGAAAGTGTTAAGTAATTGCACAGACAACTTAGCAGACAATTGGGGGGGGGATTCTGACCAAAGTGCATGGCAATTTTATAGCAATATCCCAAGGAAATTTTAGCATTCATATATAGAAGACTGAAATGTCTTTTGAACTACTGTTTATTTTTATTTATGGATAGTTTTTGGTTTCTATGGATTTTTTTTTTTTTTTAAGATTTTACATGTTTATTTGACAGACAGAGATCACAAGTAGGCAGAGAGAGAGGCAGGGGGAAGCAGGCTCTCTGCCAAGCAGAGAGCCCGATATGGGGCTCAATCCCAGGACCCTGGGATCATGACCTGAGCCAAAGGCAGAGGCTTTAACCCACTAAGCCACCCAGGTGCCCCAATAGTTTTTGGTTTCTAATTAGGTACTTTGAAGTTGTTTCAAAATTCTCAGGTCATCAGACTATTATAAAAAAAATATCACTTAGGGGCGCTTGGGTGGCTCAGTGGGTTAAAGCCTCTGCCTTCGGCTCAGGTCATGATTCCAGGGTCCTGGGATCGAGCCCCACATCGGGCTCTCTGCTCAGCAGGGAGCCTGCTTCCTCCTCTCTCTCTGCCTGCCTCTCTGCCTACTTGTGATCTCTGTCTGTCAAATAAATAAATAAAATCTTTTTTAAAAAAATCACTTATTAAACAATGTAGTCTTCAAGTGCCAATTCCTCTGCTTTTAAAACAGTTATCTTCGATGTGTACCTAACATTTATATTTCTCAATCTGCTGCCCTAAATTCTTTCTGTGATCAATCCATTGTCTTCAGTAACTCCTCCTCCAGTATACAATGTCCTGTGAGTGTACCAGTTGCCCCACAACCATAATTTAGCAATTATTATTGTCAGCTTTTTAAAAATTTAGCCATTCCGATGTGTCTGTGTAGTACACTGCTATGGTACGTTGCTGGTGGAAGTGTGAATTAGTACAAAGTTTTTGGAAGACTGGCTAAAAAGGCTTAAGTTTAATGAGACTGAATGAACTATTGTTACCTGAAAAACATGGAAGAATTTCACAAGCATAAACTTGAGCCAAAGAAGCCAGAAACAGGAGTGTGTCCCATACAGTTCTACTTACTTAAAGTTCAGGTACATGGGTAGAACTAATTTATGGTTTTAGGACAGTGATTACCTTTGGGTGGGGCTGGTAATGATTGACATAGACATGGGGGGGTGATTTCTGGGATGTCCTATTTCTTCACGTGGGCGCTGAGTACACAGGTACATTTACATTCATCAAGCTGTGCATTTGTAATGTGTACTTTTCTGATGTTATAGTTCAAAACTAAGTTCTAGAGATAATGCCCAGCATGGTGATTATAGACAACAATAGTATATCATATACTTCACAGCTGCTAAGAGACTAGCTCTTAAATGTTCTCATCACACACACAAAAAAATGATAATTCTATGACACAATACAGGAGTTAGCTAACTCTATGGTGGTAATCATATTGAAATATATAAATGTTACCTAATCAATACCTTATAACACCTTAAGTTTATGCAATGTTCTATGTCAATTATATCTCAGCAGAAAAGTTTAATAAACAAACCTAAATCTTAATTCATTAAGATTTGGGAGACTTACTTTTGTGTGGGTGGGGTGACGGAAGTCCTATGGCACTGATGTTTCACTGGACCTGGCATGTCCCGTATATTGGTGTGGGTCATGCCTATTCAGCTAGATTGTATCCCGGAGAGCGGGCACCTTTGTGTCATATCAGGTGTTGCCTGATATAGTCCAAGCTGGCCTTGGATTCAAGAAAATTAAGCTCATATTCTTAATTAAAAAAGACTCTTAGAGAATGGAAGAAAAGATATGGCTTTGTTTCTTCCACCCTATCCATATTTTGAGGTACTCAGAGGAAGAGAATGGAGGGGACTGTAATTCCTTCACGGCTCCAAAGCACGATAACGATTCTGAATACGTATTCTCAAACAAATGCTCCAGCGATGAACAAGATCTTCTCACTGTCCCTGCTCATTCCATACATGAAGAGGACCTAGCACAAGGGAACTGCTTTTAAAATTTGACAAGAGTTGTCCCTGTGATGATCCGAACTCAGGATTGCTACTGTACTATCATAAAGTGGGGTTCTTTCCTTCTAAGAAGCTGATGGGAACCAAGCCCTGTTTAGCTCACAGCCCGCACAGCCCCAACACTTACAGGGTCTCCTCGCAGGCCCTTTGCACCTCCGTCACCAGGAACCCCTCGCTTTCCTGGGCTGCCCTAAAAATAATACAAATCAGAAGAAGGACAAAACAAGAATTTTTAATAACATTAGTAAAAGCAAAGAGCTTATCTTCTCCCTGATTTGAATAATTAAATTTTTCTACTAGAGTTATTTTTTAAGCTGGAAACCAAAAAAATAGTTTCAGGCATCATATAAATAATCTAAGAGTGATCTCAATTATTTACCACAGTGATGAAATCTCTGTTCCAGACATATTTGTTGTCTTAGTTTTTATAGCTACTTTATAAACCAGGTATTGTTTGTATCTTTTTTTAAATTAAAAAAAAATTAAAAAAAAATTTCTATTCAGTGTGCCAGAATTTATTGTTTATGCACCACACCCAGTGTTCCATGCAATACGTGCCCTCCATAATACCCACCACCAAGTTCACCCAACTTCCCACCTCCCGCCCCTTCAAAACCCTCAGATTGTTTTTCAGAGTCCATAGTCTCTCACGGTTCATCTCAACCTCCAATTTCCCTCAACTCCCTTTTCCTTTCCATCTCCCCATGTCCTCCGTGTTATCTCTTATGCTCCACAAATAAGAGAAACCATATGATAATTGTATCTTTAATGAAGCAGCTGTGATTCAGAGATGTTATCCATTTTCTTCAAGGTGGTTGTATCCACTAGAAATTGGGTTCCTAACTCAGCTGTTCACTCTCCAAAGGCAGACAAAGTGGATGATGACAGTATGGCTGCCATCAGCGTCTGTTCTAGATGGGAATGAGTGGCATACACTTTCAATGTGCCGCCCCACACTACAGACTCTTATTAACACCCTGCTACCATTCTTAGTGTGGTAGCTGCTTTTCATTAATGGCCCTAATTCTTTACTTCTGTATCTATGCCCTTTGCCATGTGACTCTGTAATGCTTTCCAGCTGTGGTGGGACATGAATCCCTAAGCCCCGAGTTTGGTCATGACTTAATCTGACCAACAGAAAGAGATGGAAGTTTTGCTGTGAGAGTTCCAAGTCTAAGCCTTAAGAGACCTTGAGAGAACCTGTGTGTTTCTACTTGTTCCCTTGGGCATCTGCCATGGCCATGAAAAGGTGAAGGCCAACATAGAGAGACAGGGCTTCCTGGTCCTAGGAGGAAGATAAGAGACATGTGGAATAAAGCCACCAGCCAACCTACAGATAGCTGAGCCAAGGTCAGCCACGCTCAGCCTAGACCAGGGATCTGGGCTGCAAACCTTAGATACACAGGAAAGAAATGTTTATTGCTATATGCAGTTGAGGTTTTGTGATTGATTGTCACAAAGCAGTTTTGTGGCACTCGCTGACTGATATGCTTAGGGTAGCTGTTCTACTCTGTTGGTCACATCTCTAACTGCCAGGACATTTTTCTGGTTGTCTCTTTATTGAATCCCTACCTGGGATCCTTCATCACCCTTTTCTCCTTTTTCTCCAGGAAGACCACTCTCACCCTAAAAAACAGAAGCATAAACTCAAATTTCCATTTTCTTGATGAGAAATAGCTCAGAAGGGCCTTTCTGGGACAAAGAAAAGGCTCTACCTGTTCTCCATTTAATCCACCAATTCCGCTTTCTCCAACTTCTCCCTGAAAAGATGTGAGCAGAATAGAGTGTATTACACATTTATGTGGAAAGAAGTCAGACACCCAACAAGTCTAGTTTTTTCTTCCATATACAGCCTAGTCCTGAGTAATAACAAAGATGGCCGAATAATAGAAATTGTGAACAAATAATACACCCTGCCTGCAATAAAAGACAAGAATAAGCAAAATCTAATGGCTGGCAATAAAGGAAGATCAAGAGAAATTTCATTTGCGTGATCTGTTGGTCAGTAGTTTCAAAAAACAAAAATATTTCTAGGTAACAGACGGGCAGGTAAATGGATATGATTGGTACCATACCTCCTGTCCATTTAGTCCCCTGTTTCCCTGAAAATAGAAAGGACAGTAGTGGTTAGCATAAGAAAGTGGAAGTGATGTTGGGAGGACTTCACAATGCCTTATGCAGCTCTTACCTTAGGACCTTTGGCACCATAGCATCCCTTAGTGCCTTGCTCTCCCACTGGGCCACTGGCTCCTCGGTCTCCCTGAGAAAGGGAACATACCTGGATGAGCTTTTTCCCTTGTACTCTGGATTCTTAGAAATTTTACAAGTTTTGTGTTGGAAAAAAATGCGTAACTGCTCGTGGTTTACAATCCAGAATTCATGCTTATTAAACCTGAGAATGGAAGTTAATTAGAACTACTCTGATGACAGACCTTGGCTTTGGATCCCACCTGGATACTGCCCTAGGAAGGGTGCTATCTAAATAAAACAGACATACAAACAAGTGGCAGATGAAATGTACTGTCAAAATTTTAGGCGATATTCCAGGAACAGATAATGAATTGGTGAGGTCCCAGAGTAGGATGTTCTAGGTATGATCTAACGAAGATCTAAGCATGATTTCTAATCCAAAAATCCATTTTCCTTCTTTTTCTGTCTTTAACCAAATGTCATTCCTACAATCCTTGTCTTGGTAACCCCACTAGTCTGTGCAGTCTTGTGATCTGGAAACAAAGGGGTCATCTTCTGCTTCTCTCTCCCCAGGTCACAATTACATACATTCATCCTCCTTAACCACTCATACTGCCCCCAACTAAGATTAGGACTGCTTTGTGTTGTGCCGACTACTGCAAGACTTCTATCTGTAACCCCTGCCTTATTAGCATCAATACATCGCCTGAGTATGCTCTAAATCCATGTCCCCATCATTTTTTACTCCTGTGCTTAATATCATTCAATAACTGCCCATCAACTGGAAGACACCAAATCTTCTGTAGGATAGTCAAGATTCCCTATAATCTGGGTCTTGCTTGCCACATAACTTCCTCACTGTGTCCTGGGCTCCAATCAGGTTGGCTATGTGCCATTCTACACACACACACACACACACACACACACACACACACACACACATTCTGACTCAGTCATATCATTGAACATATTTTTCTCTCTCTAGTAACATGTTCTCTCCCACAAATTTGCCTGAAGAAATATCTATTTGTCCTTCAGATATCTGCCCAAACATTACCCCTTGTTCGCAGCCTTCCTTTCTCAAGCCTCAACTGCTACCAAGGCTGTAAAGTATTTGTTCTGCTGTGCTTTGCCACAATGCACCTGACTGTACCATTGGAACAATCCTTATGTATAGCAACTAGAAACAAGGTTGTCTCATTTGACTCTCCACTAGTCTGAAGTTACCTGAGATAGGAATCACATTTTTCTTTTATTTTTTTTTTATTTCAAGAGTCTAGCACTGTGCCTGAAACATGGTAGAATGCTTTAATATATATTTGTTAGATGAATATATGAATGGAGAAGTTCATTTATTATGGTAAATGGTAAGATGCTCAATATATAATTGTTAAATGAATGCACAGATGGAAGGAAGAAAGGAAGAAGGATGGATGGGTGGACGGATGAATGGATGTATGTGAAAAAGAGTAGAGGTCCTTGATAAATAATGTGGGGGTCGGTTTACCTGTGTAAAATGGATCAGGAAGGGGGAAATGGCAGTGATTTGAGTCCCCTGGTGAAGAAAATAACTTCCGCATTAAGTTCATTGTGCAGCGTTGGCGAACAGCCAAAGAGGAGACAGTAGGTTAATAAACCATTATTGACCACCAGAAGCAAAGCCCGATGAGAATTAGAAAAGACCTCAGATTTTGCACATGAATTCTTTTCTGTTTCCTCCTGAGTTGGCACAAATGATTTCCTATTGTAGATATGTTCTCAGGAATAAATAGAGGCTTAAAAAAACCTTGACTTACAGCAACGCCTTCCTCTCCCAGATAGCCCTCACTGCCTTTAAAACCTGGGGATCCCTGGAAATAAGAAAACGAAGAATGCATTAGCACTCCACAGACCAAAAACCAAAGGTAATCAAGCAAAAATCTTTCATTCTAGTTTTACTTTATGCAGAATTACAGGAGTTTGAAAAAAAAAATCCTATCTCCACAACCTAGGCTGTATTTATACACATAAAAATAAATGTAGTTTTGAAACAAGTATCCAGATAACTCAAGAGTGTGAGCCACGTGTGGGTCATAATGCTGTCCATAACTCTCTCTGGGGTTATATATAGAGCTAGAATATTTTTTTCTCAGACAAACCTTCCAGTGAACACAGCTATATTTGCCCTCGACAGACTAGAATTATCCTCTTTGTATTAAAAAAAATCTTTTTTTAGGATTTATGCTACACATAGAAAAAGAGACCACACACATTTCTTTTCATTCTTCCTGAGCCCAGCTTTAAATATAAAAAATCTACCATTCTCCTTACATCAAGTGAAGTGGATTCAGGAAATAGTCTGAAAATTTTCTTCAGGGACACGAACATGTTGATTTGGGAGTTATGGTGCTATCTACAAATTATTCACAAATCAAACACACATGTAAACAAGCAGTACTGAAATTATTAAACACATCCATAGTATGTCTGCACATATTTTAGCATTTCCTAAAGCCCCAAATCATATTTTGTATAAGAGTATATACACTTTTTTTGGTTAGGAGATATATAAATCTATTGTTGGCTACTGTTTTATGACTGGCAATTTTGTGCATATTATCTGTGACATTTTTGGTCTGGCTATAGCTGACTGAAACATTGCCACATCTTTTGTGAGGATAGGGTGAGCTGATCTAATTTGCTTATTAGCAGACTACCCAAAACATTCCCTACTTCATTTAAATGACTCTGCAGTCATTAAAACTGGAAATTGAAATGACATTGGTATTCAGGAGGTTTTCATTATTCAACACCGAGATTACAGTTGATTTCTCCGGTTGTTGTCATCACTGCTGGAACACTAGATAATCAAGGATCTTGGCGGTTGTTCCTCCCGACACTTGAACTGAAAGCTCTTGAGAAGACTCCCATTTAGAATGCCAAGGGAAAGCCAGGACTATCTAATTGTCATGGAGAATAAGTAGTTACCTCAGAGGCTCTATCTAGAAGTAAAAAATCATCCTTTGTTTCTACCTAAACCCATGTCTGAAAGACATACTACATTCAAATAAAGTGAACCATAAATCTTAACTAAAAATCACCTTTTTCCCCGGTGGTCCAGGATCCCCCATTATGCCATCCCCTCCAATACACTTGCAGAATAAACAGCAGCATGTCCTTTCAGCAACATTAACCTTGAGGAAGAGTAAGAAATTCATGACATTGGGTGGCATTGCTTCCCAAATCACACATACACGCTCAACAGTGTCATTCAGGCTTCCTCCACAGTTTCAGAAACCTGTTCCCCATTAAAGTAACTTTGCTCCAGATACAGTGCATGAGACATTCTTCAGCCACTATCCTTCCTTCTATGGTCTGCATTCTCTACCCTATGAGGACTTCAGAGTCAACTCAGAGAAGTTTACTTTTCCATTTAAATTTTATGTAGTTAACATGCAGTACAATATTGGTTTCTGGAGTAGAATTCAGTGGTTCTCACTCACAACACCCAGTGCTCATCTGAACAAGTTCCCTTCTTAATCCCATCACCATCCAGTTTATCCTCTACCTCCCTCCTTCAACCCTCAGTTTGTTTTCTAGTGTTGAGTCTCTTATGGCTTGTTTCCTCAAAGAGGTTTTTGTATTCTATTCTATTGTGTTGTATGCTAATCTAATCTACTAATCTAGTCTCTTATTCCCATCCCATCCCAGCATTGACCATGGTGTTGCTGATCACCTTATATATATAATTCTGCCCCCAATATTTTGTTCAATAAAATGAATGCTGTTTTCTCCTTTCCCTGTTTCATGAAATCTTTGTGTGCTAGAGAATTTAAACAGTGCCTGATGTCATAGTGCTCGGAATGGAGTCCGATGGTAAACACTTCCAGAAAAGTTTGTGTGACAGGATTTCTTTTTTTTTTTTTTTTAATATTTTATTTATTTATTTGAAAGACAGAGATCACAAGCAGGCAGAGAGGCAGACAGAGAGAGGAGGAAGCAGGCTCTGCGCTGGGCAGAGAGCCCAATGTGGGGCTCGATCCCAGGACCCCGGGACCATGACCTGAGCCGAAGGCAGAGGCTTTAACCCACTGAGCCACCCAGGCACCCCTGTGTGACAGGATTTCAAAAACACCAATTACACACTCAACATTTCCAAACCTTTGCTATAGAGGATGGGGAATGGGGAGAAGATTCACCTTTATACCCTGGCCAAAAAATCACATTATATATTGAAAAATACCAGTGAATTTTATCCTGAACCTAGTCATCTTCTGAAAAAAATTGACATATTCCACTACATTTCTACAATTAACGCACAGTTTTATTTTTAGGAAAATCCAGTTTGCAGTAAACACGTTTGCCCTTGGTGGGGTAGAAACAATCTTTGTGTTGAAAAGTTTCCTATCAAAATTCTGGTATGATGGGGCACCTGGGTAGCTCAGTGGGTTAAGCCTCTGCCTCTGGCTCAAGTCATGATCTCAGGGTCCTGGGATTGAGCCCTGCATTGGGCTCTTAGCTCAGCGGGGAGCCTGGTTCCCCACCCCCATCTCTGTGCCTGCCTCTCTGCCTACTTGTGATCTCTCTCTCTGTCAAATAAATAAATAAAATCTTAAAAAAAAATTCTAGTGTGATGAAAAATGGAAATCTTTTGTTATAATAATCACTTAGCAATTGTACTTCTGTGTTTATTATATAATGTTACTTTTCAGCCATTAGAAAAAAATTTTCTCCTAAAAATGTCAGAAAAACTAATAAAACTTGAAATGTGTGAAATCAAATAACAAACTGGATTCTGTGATTTTCTATTAGATAATACCAATTTTCTTTGGATCACTAACACCCTACAGCATTAGGTCTTTTACTATTAACGTTAAAATTGACCTATTTCTATTTAAGGTTTTTTGTTTTTTGTTTTTTACCATATTGCACTGATGTGATATTGAAACACTGACAGG
The DNA here is from genome assembly GCF_963455335.1 of Martes martes. Taxonomy (NCBI): domain Eukaryota; kingdom Metazoa; phylum Chordata; class Mammalia; order Carnivora; family Mustelidae; genus Martes; species Martes martes. The sequence goes on from NC_137888.1 coordinate 130,127,100, forward strand.
CTTGTTTGGAAGAATTAACTTCCTCCCTCTATGCATTACCAAGACAGATTTCAAAGACAGGGAAACAAAAATAGTAGGAAAAAAAAGATCTTCTGTAAAAAAGATACAGTCTTCCCATGTAGAAAGCAATTCCAACAGAACTTCCAGATTCTTGAAGTAATTATTTTTACATAATTACTACACTGAACAATGGTGTTTAAACATCTCTTTACATACAAATTCTACAGGTGAAAAATAGGAGCTGGCATGTTATTGGAAAGTGTCTTGATGTGCTGATTACAGAAGTTATAAACCATAAGCAAATGGGAGATTACTAGCCGGTTATGAAGGTGAAATTGGTACCACATAACCTGCTAACCCTTCGCCCCTCTAGTTTGAATCCTTGTATGTTTCTGAAAGAAATGGGACTAGGAGGCATCCATGTAGACATCTGGCTCTAAAGAGAGTTCACAAGGCAAACCTCGCAGTCAAGACTTTTACAAAGCTTTGGATCGCGCACACAATACGGCACAGGGGTCCATCCTCATGCTGCTCTGTTCTTCCTCCAACATCGGGGCAGGGGCCTCTTCCTTGGGTTGAACTCCAAGCGCAGTCAGCTCTCCTTTACCAGCCGTGTTGCCCGGAAAATACATGTCTTAAACGCGAAAAGTATACTCACTGTGGTGAGCTGTGACACTTAGGACCCACGAGGGATGTGAAAACCAGCAGGCTGAGGGAGCAGTGGATTCACCCTGTCATTACATTCTGTGACTGTAATTTGGGCTCGATTGTAGGTGCTATCAATCTCTTTCCTTTTTTGCCAAGGAGAGTAACTAACCATGCTTTGATGTATCTCTACCATATTACCTTATTTTTTTCAAAACACCCTCTTCTTTAGGCTGTTCACTAATTCAGAAGCTTTTTTCCACACTCAAGGGAACAAAAATTAGTTCAGATTTGTCAGCATAAATATTAAATCTATATACAAAACAATCAGAAAATTGAAAATCACGAGGCTTTTCTAAGTCACTTACTAGTTGCTTTGACAGTCGGCTCCCAAGGTCCCTCATTCCAATAGTGAACTGGGTTCTGTACTCAAACCCTTTCCCAAATTCAATGTAGAGAAGATCAGCCAGGTCACTGGAATCGGTGGCTCCATCCAGAGCAACGGTTACGAGGGCATTCAGGCCTATCCAACACAGTTTACAGTTCTCCAGGTGAGGTGGGTTTGGCTATTTTAATCTTTTTGCCTATGTATCTACATTGTTATTCTGGGAAACCGGTTGCAAGACGAACACTCATTTCATTATCTACTTCCCCCAACCATGCAATGTAAAACTGATGAGTGACAAGACTATCTTCAGAAACAAATGGAATTCCATTTTTCAAAGTTAATTAGATTGGAAGCAGGGGGATATTACAACAGAACTTACAGCTCCTGGATGATTTGAAGTGAGATATAATGATTTAAAAAGGGTCCATAGAGTATACTAAGATGCAGAGAAACTGATATATCAAGAAAGGAAATGTTCTAAAATTTTGCTATTCAAAGGGGGATCCTTGGACAGCAGCACTTACATCACCTGGGAACTTCTCAGAAATACCGAATTACCTACAGAATCAGAATCTGTATTTTAATAAAATCACATGACTTATATGCACATTAAAGTTTGAGAAGCACAGCTATAAAGACCTCTTAAGAATTTGAGAATCCAGTTGGAATTATAGTGAGAGACTGTAAGACTGTAAGAGACCTCTTGTCAGGCAATTAGAAACAAATGACATATAATCATCCAGAGTCGTAGCTCATAAACTCTGGAATTTTATAGATCAGAATATTTCAAAGAAAAGTATCAGGGACTAACAGAGGGTTTTGACCTATTTAGCAAAGTATTAATTGATACAAACATGAAATGATTAAATGCCGATTTATATAAATATGAAGTGATACCAGTAATAACCTCGGCAATCCTTATGGTGGAGGTAGCCATAGTAACAATGTGCTCTCATTCATTAATAGTTACTATGTGCCTGGAAGTCAGTTAAGTGCTTTCCATGCATTAGCTTACTTGTAAGCTACAAATCCAACTGTATGGGTATGTAGAATTATAGCTGTATTTTACAGATAAGCAAATGGAGGCTTGGAGAGGTTAAATGGCTGGCTTGAGGGGTATTTTTAGGTTTTCACCCAGACAGCCTGATTCCAAAGTCTACAGTCCAAAGACATTTTAATAACAAAAATATACTAAGGACATAATCAGAGTAAAGAGAAGTCCTAAAATTGAATAAACTTAGCTTTATGAAAACTTGACTCCATTGGCAATAAGTTTTCTCATTTCATTATGGAAGAGAAGAAATCTTTAGATGGGACTTGGAAGCCAATGGACTAGAATAAAGAAATGTTCACAGACCCGAGAGTTAAGAATGTCGTCTCAGTGTATGCATGATTCTGAATGAATGATTTGGGGTGAGTGGAAGAGAATGGGGAGAATAAAGTTTCAAGGGTATACTTGAGGCTTGAGTTCTAGGAGAGGAAACAGAGGTTGGCTGAAGTAGAATGTGAGAAGAAACATTAACGAATAGGCTGCCCAATTTGTCCTGATTTACCAGGACTTCCCTTGTTTTAGTGTTGATATCTCTGGCTTGTCTCAAATAAACAAGGCGTTAGTCACTGTTCCAGGAATGAGGATGACAAGAAGAAAAGGGATGGTGGAGTGGGCTGGAGTAGACAAATGAAGAATGCTGAGCTCATTAAAGGAGTTTACTGACCAAGAGAAGGCATACTAATGGATCTATTTATAAGGGGGGAAATCTTATATCTGACTTTTCTTGTAAGTTCCAAGAAATGTAAAAATTTAAGAGTTATGAGAACCATGGGATTGTTGATTTGCAGCAAATCATGCATATAACTATTATTTGTAACTGCTTTCCTCAGGATGAGGGACTCCGACCCTGCTCCTTTCAGACTCATCCAATAAAAAGTCAAAAGACCTAAAATACAGTTTGTAACAATAAGGAAGAAAAGATTTTGAAAATGAAAGAATATAAAGATCATTGAGAAGAATCTAGAGCACTAGATTAAGAAAAACTAAAACAATTCAAACCCTAATCCATGTGGATTATTTATAAAGCTACATTCACAACTGAGTATCCTTTTCTCTGGGTCTCCTTTTGTCTCATTACGAGTGCACAGTTTATATGTATAGATACCTGGCCCCAAATTAGGGAGGCTCTCCTAGGTTAATGGATCATAGGGCCAGGCATCAACTGGAATTATATATGTTTAAACATGGGAAAAGAGCTAGAGGTACTCCTTTTCCATACTGAGAGCCATTCAACAATTTTCAAAAAATATGATGACTATCATCCCTTTCTCTCTCAAAGATTCTGAATTTTTGAGGATATTAAAAATCTAGCTTCTGAAGTTGAAACTCACTTAATGGTTTTTCTTTGGGAGCTGGGAAAAAGAAAGCTAGTCTTAGAAATCTGTGTGTTCTGGGGGAAACTTCCTGGAGAAAACTCTTATGTTGTCTGCAAAAGATACATCTTTTTCACCACAAAAGAAAAGCTGAAAATAGAAAAAAACAAAAAAAACAAAAAACAAAAAAACTCTACCCACCCAAATTAAACACTCTAGTGTCTTGTTCTCAGTCTTCATTAATATCTCCACTGTAGATCATTTTTTAAAAAGTCCAAGACTTGAAAAAATTTTTTAAAAAGCGTTAGAAAATAAAGATCAAAATAAAAAGTCTTACTTTTCAGCTGTAAATACAGCTAACTTTGCAATTTGTTTAAGATTGAGGAGAGATCTCCCCAGGTTCTAGTAGCTAACCTGGGAGCAGCCCAAGCAGGTGTCTTAGGCAGGTTCTCTAGAAGCAGAGCCTGACAAGGGGATTTAGATGCTTACAATTTATTGAGGAAGCACTCTTAGAAGAAGGAGTAAAGAAAGCAAGATAGGGCAGGGGAAGGAGCTGAGCAAGATAGTATTTCAGCTGAAGACTAGCTTCAGTCTGATCCCATGGGGAACTCTGGAACATAAATTATACCACTAAACTGGTGTCATTTAGAGGCAAATGTCCAATTTCTTGTAGTCTACCTGCTGCCTAGGGTTAGGGTAGAGGGTAATCTTCCAGGTGACATGGGTTCCACCGGCCAACAGCAATTCTTCAGAGAAAGGAGAACCTGTGAGTTTCTAGCAGCCAAAAGTCACAGTGGCTGGAGGATGGGGGAACCTGCTTGGAAAAGGGGTCTGGGTGGGAGCACCAATAGCATCCTCTTATAAGAAAGTATTTCTATTCTTAGTCAAACCAGAACATGCGGATTAACTTTTCTTCCACTGATCCTTATTTTGTAAGAACCAACAATAAGTCAGACTGGGCACTGGTTCCTAAAACAAAAACCCCAGTGCCAATACTTGAAAAATTCCTTAGCACCATGGATGGTCCATCTGTAGTTGGAAGGAAGGAACTAATTAGAACACTCCAAAACATGAGTAGATTTGTCCAACAATGTCTAAGATTCTGGAAACTTTAACAGTGTCAAAAGAAAATAATCTACTTCTTCTATTCCTTGGTCAAGGAGAAATACACTGTTCACTTCTGCAGACACTAAAGAAGTAGCAATATTAGATAATGTGGGCCAAGGGAGACAAGACCATTCTCCTGGAAAGCTTAGGAAGAAGACACACAGTGATGTGAAAGAAAGGGCAGGACCTTCTATTTCATGCTGTTTCACATCCATAGTGTATGAAGAAAAAAGTAGGTGCCAGAATGTTCTGAGAATTCATTTGCTCTCTCAAGTGCATATTGGTTGACAAATTCAGGGTTATTTGAGTGCTTGAAAACTTAAGAGCCAGAAATGAGCTCTGAGGTTATAAATTCAGTAAGCAATCCTTTCCCACTCTTCCCCATGCTCAATACCTTCTTTTCTAAGTTCATCAGATTTTTGTTCAAGCTTTTCAATGTCATCATCCAATCCGTCTGAAAATAAGAGAACCACCTAGGAAGTATTCAAAAAGAAAATTAAGTAAAAAAGAGGTCATCACAACCATAGACCAGCAGCAGATAAAGTAAAACCAGCTTACCTTTCCTCGAGCAGCTGATTTATTCTGAAACGCATCCCACAGAGAACTCAAGAGGTTTGTGTTAAGAAGAGATGGTCCTTTTACTGTTACATCCTTCAAGCTGTTCAGTATGTTTTCACTATAGATCTCAAACTTGGGTGAATATTTTTCCATGGCATTGGTCACTTGAAAAGCCACACTAACTTGAGTCTCTGTGCCCACCTCACAGCTTACCCCATTGAGGGAGCTAATGGCACGTAAGAGGTCTTGAAGGTAGGTTTCTATCCAAGGCTGACCTTCAATCAAAGTCTGCCCATGCTCATGAGTTGAGATGTCAAATCCCACCACAACGTCCACAAAACAATCTAGGGTTCAAAGGAAAAGTATCTTATTAGATCAACAAATACCTTTATTTAGTTTGTTTGCCATATTTGAATCAAGGTATTTGAAGTTCTTATTTTGATTCTAATTATAAAGTTGGAAAACAAGGAAGAACATGACTGAATAAAGGAAGAGGATTAGAATCACTCCTTTATAACCTGTAAAAGTATAAGTATAGAATTTTTTTTAAGCTGCTATAAATCTAGATGATTTTGTAACAAAGTCCTGAAAGACATCATTGTGGTCACTGAAAAAGCCATGCAAAATCATTTAAGTATCTAAAGTTATATGCCAGAGATGGCATTGCCTTCAGAGCTCAGGCACTCAGGAAGCTGAGGCCATTGCCATTTGGAGATTCGAGAAATACCTAGAGAGTTTTTGCATTTAGAGCGCTTTGCTTTTATCCGTATTAAAGCCAGGGACATGTTAAGCACTGGAGAAACTAGAAGGGACTTGATAATTTAAGCTGAGCCTCCTAAAGGGGAGATAATCAGGGAAGGATAAAATGATAGCTCACATGCATTCTTCTTTCCAGAACTTTTAAGTTTGGCTAAAAACTTTAAATTTTTCTAGCAAATTCGGTTGGATACAGACTCAGCAAATCCAGCAAATGTAAGCAGCTTGCTTGGTTTAAAAAAAAAAAGAAAAGAAATGCAGAGGGGGAGAAGACTATCTATTTTTAATTTGCTTTGTTCAGATAAACAGTTTTTCAAGATAGCTATTGTGTAGAAAAATGCCCCCCTACGCTACCTCCAGACACACTGGTCAGATATACATTTGCAAGTCTTTGAAATCAAAATGTCACTTTCAGATTTTAAAATAAGGGCCAGTAACTTGATTCATTTTTTCTCCCACTCCTTTGTACCCTGATTCATATTTAAAGAGAAAAGATTGGGTGAGGGAAAATAAATCTTTATCTGATAATCAACTTTCACCATGGCATTTAAGGTAAATCAATGTTACCAAAACATCTGAAAGGTGGGTTTTCTTTAGTTTTTATTTCTTGTTTTGCCATAGGTACTTTCTTAGACAAATCTCTTCTCTGATATTTGGAAAGGGAGATGAGGAAAAAGAAACTAGTCAGAAAGAAGCATCAGAGTAAGTCCTTTCCAAAATTCCTCTTGAATCAATCTCCTATCATTTCAATCTTGAGAATGAAAGTTTCACTCTGGGATAAACACGGTTTTAGCCCCTGAACAGAAAACCAGTAACCAAACTAGGTCACGGCCTTCAAGGAAAATAGTCTCTTTCGAAAAACAAACATCAGCAGAAATGCCAAAATATCATTGAGTGCTCTGGGGAACTGTCCCCTCTAAAAATTTAGTGTTTTAACTTTTTGTCTAGATTAGTAAATAAGTTCCTTGTGTTTATTTAACTAATTCAAACTGACAAATGTTTCCATAATAATGTGATCAAAGGAATGAATTTGAGGAACAAATCCAGAGTTGGCAGCCACATGTCTAAATGCAATTAGACTAGACCATATTAATCAAGGGGGCTTTCATGGAAGGAAGGGTCTTACCAATTCAGAGCCTTCAGAGCTAACAAGAGGCAGGGATGGTTTGGGAAGTGAGCAAGGGAGAAGGTGAACACTGGATGTCCAAGGAGAAATAATGAAGGATGAACCTACGATAGCAGGAGGGGGAAATCGAAAAGTGGCGATAAGCGCGGAGCAAATTGAGAAGGGAGCTCACAGCCCTGCTGTAGAGGGTGATAACAAGGAGAAGCAAAACTAGTGTTTTGAGCATTGGACTTGTCCTTACAAACCACAGTGTGGATGTCTGGATGGGGGGAGGTCTTTAAGGGGGAAGGCCCCACGTTCCATTTTAGTCATGGACAGGTCAAGACACTGCTACTGCTGGGTAACTTTTCACAAGTCTCCTAACCTTTCTGGGCATTAATTTTCCTGTTCATAAAATTGAGATTATATATTCCAAAATAAAAATAAAAACAGAAAAGAGTGGATTGGACTAAACAGGTAGTCTGACAGCTAAAATGCCAGACCTAAAAATGGATTTTAATTATCTGACTTATAAAGTCCATAATTAGAGTAGATGATGGCAGATTCCTAGTATTAAGAAATACCGTCAAGGGACACCTGGGTGGCTCAGTTGGTTAAGCGGCTGCCTTCGGCTCAGGTCATGATCCCAGTGTCCTGGGATCGAGTCCCACATCGGGCTCCTTGCTCAGCGGGGAGCCTGCTTCTCCCTCTCCCTCTGCCTCTGCCTACCACTCTGTCTGCCTGTGCTCGTTCGCTCTCTCTCTCTAACAAACAAATAAATTAAAAAAGAAATACCGTCAAGAAGGTAGGATAGATCAGTAAGATTAGAAAACAATTCTTAAATACTTTAAAGGGGAAAGTGGGGCTATTGGCAGTTATTGGTTAGGATAAGGGGGAAATTTGTTTGGGGCCTTTGAAAGAAGGGGTTTCTCAGATGAAAAAAGAACGATCTAGAAAATAGGTAGGGTAAGAGACCTGGTTTATGTATTTCCCAGATTTGCTACCTCCTCCCCACCCAATCCAGACCTGGACATTTATCCATTGGATAGACTCAGCTGCCACCATCATCTGGTCCCCTAAAAGTGTGCAGGGTGGTTGGGGGTGACCAGGCTTTGTCATGGCCTCATATCCTCAGGGCAAGAGGGCCATGATGACTCTGGTTCCCATATCCAACCCAACTGAACTCATGGGAAATCCGGCTCCTTCCACGACTTCCAGTCACAATTATCATTCACTGTGGATCCCATGTCTGGTTTCCCCAAAGGGCTGATAACACAACCCAGTAGGGTAGGAGAATTAACTCTCCGTGAGGGTAAACACTGATCAATGAGAGTCAGTAGCTGGGAGGAAACTGGCAGATAGGTCCTCTTCTTTATTCCCCCTGATGGACCCGTCTATGTGGTGGTGCTACGCACTTCCTTAGTGATATTCTACATGACTGATGCACCAATTTTGCTTTCTCAAGAAGCTGTAGCAAGCTTAGTAATATACCATCTTGTATGTATTTTTTCTCCTTTCCTGTAAGACTTCTCTTACACTCACTCATACTTCCCTGGGATTGCACTTTCAAAGTATTAGCACCTAAAGTATTAGCATATAAGCTTTGTTTTGAGCTCTATTTTCTAGAGAACCCAATTAAGACAGAAACCTAAGAGATCCTCGTCAAGGAAATTTGGGAATGACCATCTATTTTTGTCATTGTATTTCTCACATTCCTTGAATCAAATCCTTCCCCAGACTGCCTCTCACTTAACTCTCCTTTTTGATACATCTATCCACGATGATGCAAATGTTAAGAGGGACTGCTGATTCTTTTGCTACCTAATCATGGCTCAATGAAAAAGGCAGCATTTCTGTATCCCGAACACTCCGTGATAATCTCCTCTAGGTGGTCAGAATACCCACGCTCAGAGAAAAGTCAGGAAAATAAACATGAATGTAAGCAAATAATAAACATGAAGGTAAGAAAACAGACTTTGGAGTTTAGTTGCTTAAGAGAATTTGCTATATGTTAAGCCATTAAATTTGAATATAGCTCTGAACTGTTGCAAAAATATTAACATTCCTAAACCAGGGAACTCTTGGTAAATTGTCCTTCTGTGAACTAACCCCACGACTCCACATATTTGTATATTTATATGATCATTATAAGATATCCTCTGCAACACTCTATGGTAGTTACTAATAGTGTTCATATACCTACCATGCACTTCCCATTCATTATCTCATTTATCCTTACAAAACAGCCTAAGTAGAAGCTCTTCTAATATTCATTTTGCAGAAGAGGAAGCTATGACTTGGAACAGCCTGCCGAAGGTCTCAATTATTATTGCAGATCCCACACTTGGGATATCAGATCCAGGCTTGTCTGGAGTTCATATGCTCAACTACCTTAACCTTATTTTACCAATTCCTGGGAGGCTCGTGTTGATAGGTCATGCAGGTTACAAGTTTGCTTACTAGATTGTAGCATTAGAAGTCATAGCTCAGTAGCAAGTGGTTTCCTTAGTGGGAAGCAGCTTATGGGAACAATTTCAAGTTGCAAACTTATGAGGTCTTAAGCTCAGCTATTAATTAGTGAAGCACAACACTTAGACACTAGTCCTTTATAACATCAGCATAAGATAACCCAGACAACAACTGTATCAAGAAAATAGGCAGCTTAACTAAACAACCAAAAAATGGGTTGGTGTCAGACAGACCTAGGTTTCAAAATTTGTTATCTGGTACTTCCTGTAGGATCTGGGCCAGGTTACCAATATACCTTTGAACCCTAGTTTCTTCATTATAAGTGGGAATAGAAATACAAACCACATGGGGTTTTGAGAGGATTTAACCAGATGGTGCATTTAAAATGCTTAGAGCACCATGCTCGACCCCCTTCGTAGATGCTCAGGAAACACTGATTCTTAGTCACTTCCCTCATATCTCAATGCAGCTGACCATCCTTTCAAAACATTGAATCATAGTATACACTCAGAAAAACAGATGATTTAACTTCATAAATGGAGAAGAAAGGATAGTGACTTCTCCAAAGCTATGCCTATTTTAATAAGAAGCAAAGCTAGACATTTAGGTTCTAAGTCTGATTTGCTTTAAGTCATACCCAACTACTGGATTTCCTGGACTGGGGTGTGGGGGGGCGGTTGTAGTTTAAGAAGAACCGGTATGCTCTAGTACATCTGCATGTGCCTTTGGAGCTTTCTCAGTGTTCATTCCAGCCTCTTTAGGCCTCGGCCCCCAGCTCAGCTACAAAGTCCTCACATTCTTGTTTACTGTAGTAATAACTTCAAGTTTATCTTAATATAGAGTACTTCTGTTTATTTATTTTTACATTCATGACTATTTCCTTAAAGATAACTTACTACATGGGAGTGCATACTCCTGGTTTTCACTCTCCACATGGTTTTCTTTCAGTCTCTCGAGAAGAGACTAGATGGTCCCAAGATAATTTTCTGCGTAATAATTGGAAATGGGTATTTCATGTGAAACAGGAAATTAACATGGAAGGTTTGGCTAAGTCACCAGACATTCCAAAGTATGGGGATATCATGAAGCAGGGTTCATGAAGACAATAGTCCCTAATCAATGACAGGACTCTTAACCCTTAGCTTGTACATCAGGTCTTATAAAGGGTTTGAACCTAGAGTTTAGAAGAGTGTTTTGGGGGAGAGAACTGTTGATGTGTTGGGAGGTGTCTCACCTGCACATATACACATACGTAGAAGGAAAGGAGATAATTTCCTCTTTAAGTCAGGTAAGAGAAGCTTTAAGAGAGTACTCAGAGATGAGGCAAGCCTAGAAATTCTACAGAATGTGTCACAGGATGGCACACTGCTCTCTCCGCAAAAGAGAGGTGACCACACCAAGAGGTTATAACTTCTAGTATTTACCGGGGCTACTGATACGTAATTGTTTCCCCTGGAGCTGATATGCCCACATGAAAGAAGGAGCCACTGTGGACTCCTTTGATCTCCTGTCCAAAAAGGCTAACTGGAGGGCCAAAGAGATGGCGGCAGAATAAAGCTGAAGACATCACCAAATGCCCAGAGGGTGAGGAAGGCATAAGGGAACATCTGGAATTGAGACATGTTTACCTCTCTCAGAGGAACTATGGTTGAGAGATCCCATGACAAATGTGCTTTGGATAGGGGTAGAGGTGGTGGAGGGCAGGAGGGAAAGTCTTTGGAAGACCCATGAGTGGACCCAGATTTAGATATAGGCTATTGTCACAGAAAACCAATTCTTGACAAGCATCATCAAGTAAGGACTTTTGTGTGCTTCTTTAGCTCTTCTCTCTTCCCCAGCTTATTTTGGAGAAGCCAGAAAACATGGCTAACAAGAAGGTGGGGCCTGGGAGAAGGGGGTAGAAGTGACAGATGGGCAACAATGGGTAAAATGCCAACCATGTGGCGCTTCCTTTTCATGGCTGGTGAGCAGACTGTGGGAAGCTGGGAAAGTGGAATAACCTTGAATGAAGTTTTTAGTTTTAACGGTTACCCTTCGATGGATATACTAATCACCAAGAAAAGGTTCACTTATTTCCTGAAAGTGACTAGGGGCAAAGGAAGAGCTGGCCCCCATGAATAAATTTAATGGATCAGTGGTAGACAAAAATGAATAACTTTATGTTGACTAAGCATGACATCTGGGATGTAATTATAAAGATTAAATACGCATTTTCTCATTTAATCTTGACAATGATCTTTTGAACTAGGTGATGCTACTGCTCACATTTTATAGATGAGAAAATTAAACTTAGAGAAGTTAAGCAACTTGTCCAAGAAAAAAATGGCCATCAAATAAGGATGCGTAGCTAGGCTGTCTGTCTCCAGAGCTGCCTCCTAGCAACTAAATAGCTTTCCTTTTCCTGGTAAAAATCTAGAGTTTCTATTTACCATAGATAGTTACACAGAACCACAGTCAACCCATTGGGCACATCTACAAAAATAGAGAAAAAAAATAATCCTTCTTTCAAGATCTTTCCTTCCATCTGTTGGAAAATGTCAAAATAGACTAACTTTTAAGAAGGTATTTACTAACTTTTGCAGCAAAAAGTTTCATAATAAAAATCTAAATTCTCTGGGGCACCTGGTGGCTCAGTGGGTTAAGCCTCTGCCTTCAGCTCAGGTCATGGTCTCAGGGTCCTGGGATCGAGCCCCACATCGGGCTCTCTGCTCAGCAGGGAGCCTGCTTCCACCTCTCTCTCTCTCTGCCTGCCTCTCTGCCTACTTGTGATCTCTCTGTCAAATAAATAAATAACATTAAAAAAAAATCTAAATTCTCAAGGCTGTTCATTCTCTATACACCTGTACCACAGCCCTTGGCAGCCTGAAAGTCCTTTTTCCAGGCAACCAAAACCTGTCAAATAGTTTACTTCTTTGAGACATAGTCTCCAACTTCTGAAACCAATGCAATTGTAAACAATGGCCTCTTCCTTGTGCAACAGCATTCCCATTTGCAAAGGGGCATGCACTCTAGGGGGTGGGGGTAGGTGGGTGGTGTATGAGACCAAAGGCTCTCAGATGTCCTGTTTTTTTTCAGTCCACAAGTCATAAAAAAAATACTTGATGACTGTGAAAAGTTCAATCTGAAATCCAGAGGCGCAAATCTAAATTCTCCTACCAGACCCTGGGGATGTAAACAGAGCTGGAGGAAAATGTCAGCAAAGACAGGGAAGGAAAAAATATGAAGGACACATTAAATACTTACTGCTCTCACCCCCTGAGGTACAGATGTTTCGAACTATCCTTTTCTTGACCTTTGTCAGTTCATCAAAGTTATGGACCGTCAGTTTTTTATCTGCAGTCCCGGTGATCTGAATGAGCTGTTGATCATCCACATCTCCAATGCCCACAGAGTAAATGTCAATGCCTCTATGTCTCAGGTCTTCAGCAGCCTGGGCCACCTCATCTTGGGACTGGCCATCCGTGAGGACCAGCAACACCTGCGGGGTACCTGCATTTATCCGGCTGCCCATGTCTGGCCGGAAGTAATGCCCCACCTGCCGGAGTGCAGCACCAATGTGCGTGTATCCAAAGATCTGCTGGATGTTTTCGATCTGAAATGATATCTCCTTCTTGCCTATGAAATTTCCCAGTGGAAATTCTGGCCGATAGGTATGGCTGAACTGGGCAGCACCTATACGTACTCTGTTGACACTGACATCAAAGTCTTGAACAATAGATGCCAAGAATTCCTTCATCTTCTTGAAGTCATCTGGATGAATGCTATTTGAACCATCCATGAGAAACACAAGATCTACTTTTTCAATTTCACAATCTACAAAGAAGAGGAAAGGGAGTAACAACAACAAAAATCAGATTATTTTTTCTGAAACCTTGCAAGTGCAGATTATGTGCTTGTAGCTATATAGAAATGAGATTTGTGAAGACGGCTTCTTATCCTATGCCATCCAGTGGTCACATTAATGGAGAGGAAATAAAAACAGTCAGTTCATAAAGGCATAAACAACTCATGTATCCCTTTCTGCCTTTCTTGGGATTTCCATTTGGTCTTACACCATATTCTTTTCCAAGAGGCTAGAGAAATAAGAGTAGCACCATGGTAAACTCATTCTTACCTGCCATGTAGCCTTAACCCTTTCAGAAAGCCCAGTGCTAGTAGTAGCACAGCAAGAGAAAACAAAATAGCACACATCCACTTGGGGAATCAAAAAGACAGATGGTCTGTATGATTCACTTGGCCTCCCTGCCTAGGTGAGCCAATCAATACTTCCCTGATTATTATTAGGGCAAACTGAGGTTTTCAAATCATGCCTCCCAGTCTATATCTTGTCTGTTTTCCTCTTTTTCAGCTCCTTTTCTGGTGCATATAGGCAGAAATATGTACTTAATAAAAATATTTTTTGGCAATGCAATATAGTTTAGAGAGGCTTCCTTTGTATTAATACAACAAATACAAAACAAAAAGAATATGAAAGACCAGTGCCAATGAATGAGTTATGCTTGGAACATGCTCATGTGTGTTCCCTTAGCCTTCTGGTAAACATTATCATTTCCTTGAATTCCCCCAGAGATTTCACCATTGACTTGACTTAGTTAATTCTAGTTAGCCTAAGATTAAAGGTATCCGAGATTCCTGCAGTCAAGATAAGCAGGGAAGAGATAAAGAGAAATATGATAAATAGATCCCTTAGGAACCAGTTAACTCATTAAATTCCTGTTTCAAATAAGAGAGATAAAGCAGTTTTTTTTTTTTTAAAGCACATCCAAGGAGACCTTTATTTTTTTTTAACTTTATTTTTTCAGTGTTCCAAGATTCATTGTTTATGCACCACACCTGGTGCTCCATATAATATGTGCCCTCCTTAATACCCACCACCAGGCTCCCCCAACCCCCCATCCCCCTCCCCTCCAAAACCCTCAGTGTGTTTCTCAGAGTCCGCAGTCTCTCATGGTTCACCAAGGGAGACCTTTAATACAAAAATTCAAGGTCAACTTCTGCAGTAGGCTTAAAAGGACAAATCGAATTTTAGGCACTGGCCAACAGAAGCTAAGAATTCTCCCAGTTTTCAGTAAGACCCAGACAGATTTCATTAGTTTTATGAAAGAAATAGATAGGGTTAGATTAGGGTCTTCTAAGGAGGCAAGGCATAGGAAATCCAGAAGAGTCAAATAATTTTTTTTTAAAGATTTTATTTATTTATTTGACAGAGATCACAAGTAGGCAGAGAGGCAGGCAGAGAGAGGAGGAAGCAGGCTCCCTGCTGAGCAGAGAGCCCGATGCGGGGCTCGATCCCAGGACCTGAGCTGAAGGCAGAGGCTTTAACCCACTGAGCCACCCAGGCGCCCCCAGAAGAGTCAAATAATTTTTAAAAGGAACTATACCCAAGATGTTGGAACCCTGGATTAATAGCAATTCATCTAATAATACTTAGTATTTTTAACAAGACACCCTAAATAAAAAATACTAAGGAATTTTTAAAAAAAAGATTTTATTTATTTGACAGAGGAAAAGCACAAGCAGGCAGAACAGCAGGCAGAGGGAGAGGGAGAAGCAGGCTCCCTGCTGAGCAGAGAGCTAGATGTGGGGGTTGATCCCAGGACTCTGGGATCGTGACCAGAGCCGAAGGCAGATACTTACTGAGCCACCCAGATGCCCCAGGATTTTTTTTTTTTTTTAAATAGACCATAGTGTTCCTTTAAAAACAAGGTGTAGAGTGGCAGCTGAATAAGTGAATGAATGACCACATACACACATAAATGTGGCAATGTAATCCCTAGCCAATGAACCAGAAACGTCGGGCAAAGGAAGTCCACTGTGGTCTGCTCTAGAAACATCAGTCTGGAAGTGTGTTTTGTATTGGGCTCCATGTTTTAAACAAGCTTCTGTTGATAATAAGCAAAGGGACTGGGATCTTCCAGCCGGCAGGAGAGAAGACTGCTGGTTCTTAGGAAGACGTGGAATTAGATTTCTTGTGTGAAAAGCAGGAGGAAGAACTAGTGATTGGAAAGGACGGGTAAACAATTTTGTGTTCTGAGAAACAAAGCCTGCTCAAAAATGGTGAATCCCCCAGGATTAGAAGAGTTTAAGCAATGAGCAGCAAAGCAGTAGGAGGTATTCCTCTTTGGGGAGGAGGCCAAACCTGAGATTCTCTAACAATGGGTAGTTCTAGGACCATGGGTGCTTCTCCATTTCCTCTCTGGAGAACCTGCTTTGACGGGCTATTGTTTTGGTTTCTCCCTCACTTGGACCTCTGATGATAATTAAGACAAGTTTAATGGACAAAACTTACCTACTTTCGAAGAGTTACATACACTGGCTGACACATCTGAAAATATTCCCTTCAGGCCTCCAAACGTCTCCACAAAAAAGTACTTGTCACTCGATCCTGCCATGGCTAGCAGCTCCACAGGATTGGCACCAGCAATCCCCACGGCCAGGACAAGAATGCCTTTGTCCCTCAAGGCCTTGGCTGTGGCATTGAGCTTATCTGCATCATGGGATTCCCCATCAGTGATCACAATGAGGACTTGGGGGACCCCTTTCTGCAGACGGCTGCCCCTGGCTTCAGTGAACATGTGGTCTGAGAAGCCCAAGGCCTCGGCGGTGTAAGTGTTGCCCCCCATGGGCTGGTCCTTCTGGAGCACCGAAATCACCTCCCATTTTGTGCCAAGGTCACCCAGATAAAACAGCACCTCTGGGTCATCAGCATACTTCAGTGCCCCAAACCGGACCTGATTCTTGCCAACATCAGCTTTTTTCACCAAGTCAACCATAAAGTCTTTCATGATATTATATTCATCATGGTCAATGCTTCCAGAGCTGTCAATTACAAACACAACATCCAAAACTTCAATCCGCTTGCATTCTAAAAGAGGAAAAAGGAAAACCACACAAGATTAGCTTTGGAGATCATGGGAGACTCTTCTGCTCACATCTGTTTTTTTCCATTGCCAAGGTGTACTCCGCACGGGATCAAGCTGTACATGAGAATGTCCAGGGTAACAGGACAATACACATACGTTCATGCCGCCAGTATGTAGAAATAGTCAGGTAAGACTTAGGACAAGGCAGACATGAAGCTTACTGTAGGGGGAAGTAATCACAGGATCATAGGAATAAACACTTCAAATGCTTTGGACTAAAAAGGAAAAAATAGCATTCTGCAGAAATTCTCCTGTATAAATAGTTTCTTCAACATGTGCTTTCATTTACACAGATTCGTTGTGTTTTTTTTTTTTTTCTTTTTTTAAGCCCAGCATCGAGATTTTATTCTTAAGATAAACCTTTGGGAAATGACCACATGAAAATGAATTTGGCAACACTGTATATTTTTTCAGTTTTATGATAGCTCATTCTTCAAGGTTACATGTTCTCCCTTTTTAATTTTCCTGAACATTATCTCCTTTCATTGTTGGGTCTTATCCTAGAAATAAGCCCAATTCACACTTGGCCTCAGTAGTCCTGGCATGATATGCCTGTTCACTTTTCAAACTTTGGGTCAGTGGCATGAGAAAGTAAAGCAGGGAAGACCCCATTAATACTTAATCCATGTGTGTATAACATATTCTATCTAAAGGTACAGAGTTCCAAATTCCAACTCATTCATTCCGGAGAAGTAGAATGTCAGTTGGTTAATGATTTAGTCCATATGTAGCACAATCCCTCTAAGGGCCTTGGAAAGTTATGTTCCAAAAGTTAACTCATTGGTTCTGGAGAAATGGAATGCTAACAGAGTAGCCACCCTCCTAGAGGCTCACCCTATTTCCTTCCTCTGCCAGCCACCTGCTTGCTATATGGCAGAGCTGTTAAAAACTCAAGAGCCAATGTACTTACCCCACTGACTAGAGGCCACGTTGTACATAGCCATAAAGTGAATTCTCAAGAAAAGCCAGTGATGGGTATTGAGGAAGGCATGTGCTGTGCTGAACCCTGGGTGTTATACTTATCTAACAAATCACTGATCGCTGCATCAAGGACTAATTCTGTGCTATACAGGAGCTAACTGAACATAATAAAAAAAATAAGAAAAGAAAGGCTGGTTCCACAAAAGAAGACACTACATCTCTCTGGGTTTTTGCTGCCCTCAAAGCCTGCCTGGATTACCCAAGGGACTGAGCTGGGCGTTGAGAGGGGGGGCCAAGGGGGTGGATTCTCAGTGTTGGCACACTTTGAAGAGTTCAGATTTGTTCTGGGTAGAATTATCAGGAAACACAATTCAGGTGTATTTTCTACAGAACACAGACTACAATCACCAGAACTTCCAGTGGAAAATGAACAGAACTGTTCCTTGAAAATCATGGTTCCTCTTTCCTCAAAACTCCATTAAGATCCATGTCCTTCGGGGCGCCTGGGTGGCTCAGTGGGTTAAAGCCTCTGCCTTCAGCTCAGGTCCTGGGATGGAACCCCGCATCTGGCTCTCTGCTCAGCGGGGGGCCTGCTTCCTCCTCTCTCTGTCTGCCTCTCTGCCTACTTGTGATCTCTGTCTGCCAAATAAATAAATAAAATCTTTAAAAAAAAAAAAAAAAGATCCATGTCCTTCATAGAGATTTTTCAGAATGCCTCTGTCATCAGGCCCCATGGATCACAATGCAAATCTGTCCCTTCCCTTTGCTGAACTTGTTTCATCACTTGCATGACTCTGCGCTTTCATGGAAGGAGGATGGGGACTATACTATTTACTTCCTTTGAGGCATCCATGGTTCAAGTTCCCATACTATACTCCTCTTTTATAGGATTTAATATCACAGTGTTTATACCAACATCATCTCAGTTTATAGAAGTATTCATTTTCAAATATTGTAAAACAAACGTCTACGTTGGACATCAGGTCAAAGGGGAGCCACCTTGACCAGGTCATACTTTTTTTTTTTTTTTTTTTTAAATTTTATTTATTTATTTGACAGAGATCACAAGTAGACAGAGAGGCGGGCAGAGAGTAGACAGAGAGGCAGGCAGAGAGAGAGGGGGAAGCAGGCTCCCCTGCTGAGCAGGGAGCCCGATGTGGGACTCGATCCCAGGACCCTGAGATCATGACCCGAGCCGAAGGCAGCGGCTTAACCCACTGAGCCACCCAGGCGCCCCTCAGGTCATACTTTTGTACTGCTTGCCTCACATGGGGCCCAAGGACACAGGTTATAGGAGGCTGGCCCCCTGCCTCCAGGTGGACGGACTCTGTGGTATAATTCATGCTTAGGGTTCCCCAGGGGATCGGGCTGAAGCTATACTCTAGCTGAGACCACTTCGTTGCTTAGCGCTTAACATGTGCCCTATCCTGCATTCCTTGTACCTCTTCTGAAAATGCCTCTTCAATAAGTCACTTCCATAAGAACCCCTGACGCAGCTCCTGCTTCCAGGGAACCAGACCGAAGATATCGCCTTAGTGTTCTCTGTCTACAAATGAGAAACGATCTAGGCGGACCAAAATTGTTCTGTATAAATCCAACAGTTCTGTTGAGGAAAGGTACATTTTTTATATGTAGGTCAAACCCACTAGGATGAACATTTCAACTAAACACAAAGTTTGCAATGTTCAAATAGTCTACTTAATTCCAGACATAATGGCTGAAGTGGACATATGTTTGGATAATCCTGCTAGTGCATACACCCACACCTACCTTCCCGGGGGCTGCATATTCCAAAAACAAGATCATCTTCAATGTGTTGCAGAATATCAAAGTTCTCAACATAAAATACCATCTCGGGCCTCCCGCTGATTTCCTCGAGCTGGGTGACATTGGAACCAAATACCCCCACTGAGTAGATAATTATGCCTTCTTGTCGAAGTGCTACTGCTGGGTCCTTGACTACGTCCTGAGCTTCACCGTCAGTAATGAGGATGAGAAACCTCCTGACATTGGGCCGGGCCCCCTTAGCAGGGCTGAAGTACTGAGACACAAAGGTCAGGGCACTACCGGTCAATGTCGTTTCTCCAATGTGAGTCATCCGGTCTATTGCATCTGAAATTTCGTTTTGGTACATATATCTGTTGAGCTGAAATTCCTCCTTATTGACGTCGCTGAACTGGACTACGCCGATTTGTACCCGATCTGCCCCAATCTGAGATTTGCTCACCAGGTTTTTCATAAATGTTTTCATTTTGATGAAGTTTTCAAGTCCTATACTGCCAGAACTGTCCACCAGAAACATGATGTCTGCTTTCATCTCTTTGCAGGCTGTAGGGGAGAAGGCAAGACACTTATTCAAGGTAGCTTCAGGTAAAAAGGTTAAGGGTAAACAGGAAAATCCAAAAGACAAATAATTCTATATTGAAGTTAAGTGTGAGCTTGGTAAGGATTGCTAGCAAGTAAATAAAGCACTGAAGGCAATAAAAGTGAGACTACTCTATTTGTTATTTGATATTAATATATGATTCAGGATGTCTTAACTTGAGCACTGTTGACAATTTGGGCTGGATCATTTTTATTGTGGAGAGCATTCCTACAGTATCCTGTAATGCATGGACACTTAGCAGTATCCCGACCTCTACCTGTTAAATGTCAGGAGCATCTATTGTCATTCATAGTCATTATTAACTACGTCATCATCATAACATTCATAACTATGTCTGTCATTCAGCTATGACAACCAAAAATTTCTCTAGATATTGCAAGTATCCCCCAAGGGGCAAAAATCACCCCCAGCTGAAGACCACTGATACAGTTGTAAAAGGTCATAAAAGTTTTATTAAAAAGCAATTTAAATAACCTGAGCTACTCCTTCAAAATCAGAAATCATTTGCGGTGTCTAATTATAGGTATATCCCAGCAGGGATTTGTGGGAAGAGGCTAACTGATATTTACTAGGGAGAACGCCTCCAAACATCTTTCGTATGCTTCTGATATTAATTAGACCAACACTATAATGGGCTCCTAGTTTTTCTCTGGAGAACAAATGTAGCTACACAAGTCAACAAACCTTGACTTAGTAATTTATGCTATTTCTCTAAGCCTGGGATGTCATACTGCAAGAAAGTAATTTAGGAGCTGAAATCAAAAGACGAAGCCACCATGTCCCCTACCTTCTTCAGCACAGATTTCTTGAACAACTTGGTTTCTTATGTCTTTCAAAGCATCGAAGTCATGCACATAGTATACCCTCTTTTCCTCGCCTGCAATTTCTCGCAGCTGTGTTTGGTTGGCCTCCTTGACCCCAATGGCATAAACACGAATGAGCTCTTCTCTCAGTCTGTTCGCAGGCTCCAAGATGCTATCCTTGGACATGCCATTGGTCAGGACAACAAGATGACAGGGCACTCGGTTTCCTCTCTGCTTCTTCGCTTTTTGCAAGAGCCCTAGTGTGAAATTCAGGGCTGCACCCGTGTTTGTGTTCCCACCCATCTGCCGGATGTTCTCGATGGCCTTTCCCAAGTCATGCTTGTTAGTGTATTTATTGATCTCAAATTCCAAGTCCCAGCTGTCAGCGTACTGGACAGCCCCAACCCGCACCTTTTGGGGAGCGATGTTGAACATCCCTACCACCTCGGACAGGAAGGTCTTCATTTCGTGGAAGTCTGTGGCCTGGGTGCTTCCAGAACCATCGATGAGCAGGTAAATGTCTGCTTCTTCAGTATCCACACAACCTAAAATGGAACCGTACAGTTGGTTGTGGCCCAGAGGCAAGTGTGAAGAAGGACTGGGAATAGATGGGAAGCAGAACAATGGAAGAGTCTTCAGACAGAAAAATGGAAAAGAGCTTCTAGGCATAAAAGATACTGCTAGCCTAATGTAGGGAAAGCATAGCATTACTGGGGCCAAATGAATTGCTTCTGACAGTTTAAGACTATTTGAATAGTTCTCTGCCATGAATTAGAGCAAATCTGGATACAATAGAAGATGAGAAAGAAAACCTGAAGAGGACTTTTACAAGTCACTTTCCCCATTAGCGAATAACTGCTTAGCAAGCAGGCAAGTGGTATGCTGGGAAACAGAAGGTCTTTAATGGGATATTGTGGACCAAGGAGTTCTCTTTTTTGAAAACTTGAACACACTATGGACTCCCCATCTACTCCTAGCCAGTTCACAACCTAGAGGTATTGTCAGTGGCCTTATTTGCATAGAACAAGAACACTTTGATAGTAAACATGCTAGAACTATTTGTTGATGTCTACATATATGGGCACACATCAATTACATAGTACGCACGTGTATATATGAAATATTTAAAATGCATCACTCTCCGTCTCTCCAAGCTCACGGATAGCAGAATAGCCCCTCACAGCAAACCACTCTGTCCTCAAACCAAATTGTGCTTCCAGTTTCTTTTCCAAGTTGGAATTCGAGGATGGTGGGAGAAAAGGAGAGAAAAGTTCAAAAAGAAAACAGTATAGGAAAGAGCAGGGGAACAGGAGAGGCAAAGGAGAAAATGGAAAAAGGAAAAGGCAGTCGTGTAACAAAGGATGACATTCTGGGATGTTTAGAAGTCATGGAGAATCCTGGTAAAGCTGCACACAAGACCACATAAAAAAGGAAATCCCTCCTCCCCATCCCAGGACCTCAACGGCTTCCCTTCTCCCTCAGGTTACACTTCGTATGAGTAAGCGAAGGTAAGGAGTCGGGAACTTATTCTCCCTATCCACAGCACCCCCTGCCAACCCCTCCTCTATTTAGGATACCTGAGCGTCGGGAGAAAAGAAAAAGGCTCTGAATCACCCTTCTCTCAGCTAAGGACTTTACC
Organism: Martes martes; assembly: GCF_963455335.1. Lineage (NCBI taxonomy): Eukaryota > Metazoa > Chordata > Mammalia > Carnivora > Mustelidae > Martes > Martes martes. The sequence continues at coordinate 130,149,164 of NC_137888.1, forward strand.
GGATTTGAGAGTTTCCGTGCGTTCTGAGAAAACAGAGACGGTGTGCGTGATCTGGTTCCGCAGCTTCTTCAGAAACGTCTGGTTGTGAGCAGCCAGGTCGGAGAAGGTTTTCAGTTTGGACACGTGCTGCTCGGCGGGGTGAGAGGCGATCTTTTCCAGCTGGCTGTCGCTGGCCCCCTCGATGCCCATGGTGAAGATGGTCACGCCCTCGCGCCGGAGGTTAACGGCTGCCTTGGTCACGTTATCCTCTGAGGGTCTGTGGGTCACCAGCACGGCGATCTGGGGCACCCCCTGATTCTTCCGACTGCCGTTGCGTGCACTGAACACTTCCTTCCTGATCTTTCTGATGGCAGCTCCTGTGTGAGCCTTCCCAGCCCGGGGAGAGAGGTTCTGTATATTCTGGAGAACCTCTGACTTATTTACGCCCCTGCTGAGTGAATTTATCACCTTCGTCTCGTTGCTGTAGGTCACCAGGCCAACCCTCATGCAGTTTTCCTTTATGTCAAGAGCAGATACGCTCTCTTCCAGGAATTCCTTGAGGTAGTCAAAGTTCTCCTGGCTGCCATTGACAGACACATCTAACAGGAACACCACGTCAGCCACAGACGGGCCTTGGCAAACTGTATGGACAAAGAAAGAACAGGCACAAATTCAGCTGGAGACCTGGCATCCCTGCTCAGCATTATAAGGCACGGAGAACATCTACCAGAACCTGGTTGCACACTTAAAAGAAAGAATGCCATGCGCAAAAGGATCGTGAAGCTGAGATCACAAGGTCCTAGATTCAAATCCTGGATCAAAGCTCAACTCCCAGCTTTAATTTCCTTATCTGTGAAAACAGCATTTATCTCAGGAAATTGTGATGGAGAGCACATGTGATGACGTGCTTAGCATGCAGCCCCATACATAAAATTCGCTCCGTGAACAGCTGCTACTGTGATCGTAATTAAAATATCACTAAAGTCAATAGGTAGAGTCCAGATGTTCCTAAGGTATTGTAATGGACTAGAAATTGCACTTTGCATTATTTTATTTGGGAAAGAATTTAATAAGAGGATTCGTGTTTTCCTAGAATAAACAAGAAAAGCATTCTCCGTTATCAATAGACAATTCTACTGTCTCGTTCAAACAGATCTACCTGGCAATAATATGAGTTTCCTATGTTACTTACTGACACTTGTACAGTTGGAGAAAATTGTTTTTTACTGGCTTTCTCCTGCCCCTCATTTGAATGAGGTTCATAAACACCTGGTCATCCTTGTTAATACAAGAAGACAGACCTGGACAGCAGGTTGGAGTTGGGGCAGAACACAGGGAAGCTCGGCCAGAGAAGAGCTGCAGAAGGGAGGCAGTATGTGGTTGTCCGACCGAGGGCCTGGGGAATCCAGGGGCCTAATCTACCCGATTTCCAATTGCAGCCTGGAGTGGGGTCAGGCCATGTCACCTCAAATGATCCCTGCAAGCTTTTCTCAGCAGAAGCAGGGGTTTGGCCTACCTGAAGTTGTTTCTAGCCCTAGCATTCTGAGATTGCATTATGTGGTTTCAGCAGGCAAGGATTTAAGAACAAATTTACCTTTCAAATGAACCAGTAATAAGACTACATAGCAACAGAAGCCCAGGCTTTGGAGGAAAGGGGTGTTCATCCTTACAATCCTCTCTCCATATTGATTTTTCAAAAGCATTTAATCATCATTCCTATACGTGTGCCCTAAACCCACCTTCCACAAGAATGTCATCCGCTGCTCCATCCCTGTACTGGGTGGCTTCCTTGATGATCTGCGTCATGTTTTGGGAAAACGCGCCAAGGTCCCTGACCGACCGGAGGTTGAAATGAAACTGAGCCGTGGCCATGGCCTTCAGCTGCTCCTCGGAAGCACCCTGCAGCCCCACGGACACGATTCTCACCCCGTCTTCCCGCAGGGCTTTGGAGGCCTCTTCCACGTCATCCTCGGACTCCGCGGAAGCCAGGACCACCAGAATCGGGGGAAACTGCTTCTTGTCCCTCCCGCCGGCCTGCGCGGAGAAGTAGGTCCTGCGCGCCTCCCGGAGCGCCTGGCCGATGCGCAGGGAGCCGCCCATGAAGCCGAAGTTCTTCTTGAGGTGGTTCAGCATGGGGTTCCTGCTCCTGAAGGTGCTCAGCTGGAACTCGTTGTGGAACTGGTCGCTGTACTGGGCCAGGGCCACGCGGTACTTGTGGGCCTCTATGGGCAGACTGCTGATCATCTTGTTGATGAACGCTTTCACAAAGGGGAAGGACTTAGTTCCCAGGTGATCCGAGCTGTCCACCAGAAACACCACATCTGCATACTCAGGGCCTACAAAACCAGAAACATAGAAACAAAGCAAAAATTTTAGAAATTACCACCCTGTTTAATGCCAACCATTTGTAGAAAAACCTACTTTCTTTTATTTGTATTTTTAATACTTTTCCAATGAACTGGAAATAATAATCTGAAATTACACATTCTCCCAAGAAAAGAAATCTATTTCTTGGGCTGATTCCTTCCATATACCCTTTTATTTAAACTCATCACAAATTAAGCATCAATTTTATATGGAATTAATTAGATAAATTTAGAGAAGTAAAAAAAATCCTGGGTTTTTATACATTTAGTGACTGATTCATTCCTCTCCCCTTTTTTTGCTTTCAGAATTTGCTCTCCATTTATATCAAGAGAATAAAAATTTTAAATGAGAATCACATTGCTTTGAATTTGTTAGAATGGAGAAATCTGAATGGTACTCTTTCATTGTAATTCTTCTTTTAGCAAGGCAACAGGGATCTGATTAACTTATACACATAGTAGTTTTGTATTCCCAAGTGTTAAATTGATGAAGTTTAAAAAATACCTAACAATCACAAAAATGTGGCAAATTTAAAGTTCTTTATAATATTTTTTGATGAACCACAGGAATGGGCATTATTGTTGGTGGATTTCTTCTTATGTAAGTAAAACTTGATAGAAACTAGAATGCCTTAAGCTAGGAAAGGGATTATGGTTTTAGTTCCCATTAAAAACATAATTTTTATATAGGGATATAATACTTCATTGAACTTTTAAGGCTTCATTCAATGTCAGGTTCAATGTTAGCTATATAGAATTAGATTTTTATGTGATAGGGAATCACTGGGTTTAAGCACAAAATGTTGTTTACTAGTGATCTGCTGGTTTGAATTCAGAGTTCTCACCACTTTGGTAGAAGATCCATTTCCTGTCTGGGGAAGGGAAGGGAAGGGAAGGTCTATCTGATGGTGCAGATTTAAGAAAATATGGTGAAATGGAACAAAGAACAGGAGTCCTGACTTTGTTATCAGCTAACTCCACCTGCTCTGTCAAACTAACATACTTGGGCCTCTGGTTCCTCACCTTTAAAATGAGTGGATTCAACTAGGAAATACCTACAGTCCTTCCTCACTCAGATTCTGATGAACTGAAGTGGTTACCAGATAAATTCTAATCAAATTAAAATAACATCATCCTCTTCCTGTCTACAATTGCTAGGAAACCAGCATCGGCAACCCCACCCCCCCACCGCCCCCGCGTGTGATTCTGTTCCCTTGACAGCAGTCTGACCAAGGCACAGAGGATAATATTCTTTCCTAGCTTCTGAAGAATCTAATTTCAACCAGTTTGAGACTCCTCAGATGACCATATAGCCAGCAGTGACTTGAGGGGAAGAAATAAGTGAGGGTGAATTAACATTGTCTTCCAAGAGAAGGCTGGAACCCCTATGAGGATTGTCAGGGGAGCCCTGTCCAGGATGGCTTGACTTGTGACCAAAAGTGGCCTTTCTACTCATGAATAAACCCCACACCTCATGTGGAGAAAGGAAATGTGGACAACTAGCACATGAGATAGATTCAGGTTCTGATACAGGCCGACATCATGTCTGAACCATGGGACAGTGAGCAAAAAGCACTGCTTCTCTTTAAAAAGCTTAATATCAAGCATAGTGAGATAGCAAAGGAAGAGGTTTACAGAACAATGTCTAGTTTCTCTCTTCAGAAGGTCTTGACTTGCTTCCAAAGTCAGAGTCCTTGAGAAAGCCCTGAAAGCCAATATAGCTGGCCTTGGACATGAACTGGCCAGTATGAGAACTCACCACATAGAGGTGGGAGGGGCAGGGAGGGGTACACCAGTATTTTGACTTCCTGTCCACCAGGCAAAGATTACTGACAGACAGTAGACAGCAATGGAGCTTTCTCTAAAGAGAAAGAGCTCTTTCTTTACAATAAGCAAATACTTTAAACTGGAGCAGAATCTGGATACTTAACTAAGACAATGTTTTGGCACAAATGAACTAGGAAGAGACATGCCAAATTTCCTAGGCCTGAATCTAATATTAAGAGATGCAAACTCCCAACAGACCTAAAAGGGGTTGAAATTGAGGACAAATAACAGCTCTCATATCACATCTGGAATAAGGTCCAGAAACAAATGATCTATAAAGACAAAGAGGTTGACATCAAAAAGAAATTGAGCTACCATCCACACCTTTACAAAACTTGAGGAAAATAATTCTTCCTTTTTTTTTTTTTTTTTAAACTTACCGGGATCTTTGCTCATAGAGACATGGGAACAAATTATTATAAGGAACAAAATCAGCAGCATTTTCATATTAGGACCTAAAAAAATCTCCAGCTTGAAATCTGAAAGGCAAAAACATAAACACCTAAAATTGTTGTGAATATTATTTTGGAATAAAGTCCCACACTTAAGAGCACACAAAATTTTATAGCAAACTGGATGCAATAGAAGGCATAGAATCTCTGAGTTTCTGATTCGTGAAGTACCTTGGAGAAAAAGATCCACAAACATTTACACAATCATTTAAGTTTTTCCAGGTCTAAGATCCTGTAGAAACATGAAATTTTGGATTGTCAATGGCGATAGCCAAATACATTCTAGTTCCAACAACATTTCATGTCTCTATTAGTCATTTTCCCTGTACCCTAGTGTTACCCAGGGTCCACTCACTGCCAAGACAATTCAGAGTTCACGGCTGGGACACAGTCTAAGACTTGACTTGTAATGAACATGTAGGTGTGTTTCATATTTAAGCAGTACGTATTTTTAGATGTGGTCAAAACTCCTTGTTTTTTTCCTTTTCCTAAACAATTAAAAAGCTAACCATTTCTCTTTATCCCTAAATTTGAGGGAAGACATAAAAGTAGTGCCCTCCATTTTCCATAACGGTATCTTGATCCTCCCAAATGACTCATTTTGCACCATCTTGCTTCCAAGTACCTAGAACTGTGTGAGGCAAGGATTTTCCAATTCCACTTTGACCTAAAGCATTTTCAGCCCCCTAGAATTATTCATTTCATAGAATTCAATAAAATATTAAAGATACTGAAAATAAATATTTTCATGAAGCAGGATGGGCTCATTCATTCATCCACTCAGTGAAAAATCAGTTGATCCATATTAATAAACTAGTATCGCTTTCTTGCTGAATTCTTACCCAAACATGAATTTGCAATGTTATATAGGGCTGTATCACTCCTAGTGCTTAGTACTAGCAGTGAGGCTAGTCAGGCAGGCTTCTAGGGCTTAGTATTTCATCCCTTCAGAAAAGGGACCTGTGCCATTCAAAATTCCATCCCCATTGCCTCACCTACTCCATCATCCCTCTGACATTCTGGAATTTGGGACTCTGCTGTATTCCTTCATAAGCCTAGATGATATAAACTTTTCAGGCTGTAAGTCAATTTATCAATCCTATTCCAAGGTAATCAGTGAACTGGAAGGGGCTCATATGAGGTTGTTTTTAGTTCAACCCTTTTATTTTAGAGGAATGTTAGTCCTAACATGGATTGCCCAAAATGAAAACCAAGTTGTAATATCTACACATTTTCTACCAAAGCGTGTAACAACAAATTCCAACATTTGTTGAGCCTTTACTCTGGTCACGCCCTGCGCTAACTGCTTTACATTTGTTCTCTTGTTCGATATTGATAACAAACCTAGTACCAGGTGATATTATTCTTATTTTACAGATAAGGAAATAGATTTATAAGGGAGAAGTAAGTAACCAACTCAATCACATTGATGAAATGGGCCACAGTTGGATGTACAGGCCACATAAGATCTGTCCTTGCAAACTCTGTTACCCTGCATCCCAATCTCAACATTGTAAACACAAAAAGTGTCTCCAGCTTTCTTTCCAAAAGTTAAAACCTGGATAGAAAAGTGAGGATTAGGAAAGGCCACAATAATCCCAACGCAGCATGAAGCATCTGGAAATTTCCCCATGCAGATGATCAATACCAGTGATACAATAAAATTTGAGTTCTTTGGAATGGCATCTTGCGAAATAATTTTCTTGCACCCTTTAAATGGAATCCCACATCTGGTGTGGTATAAGGCTATACAGTGTAGAATCCCACATGTAAAAGTTTCTCTTAAGATGCATATGTGCCATGTTTTGTGTATACAGTAAGACTAGTAGTGGGTTAAGCCTCCAAGCTCATGCTTAGTAGGCTTGGGATCATTTTGACCACACCAAAATGGATGAACTGCCTATAATCTCTTTGCTGTTCTGCTCCCAATCATGGCCAGGATTTACATACATTTTAAAATATCTGAATATTTTAAAACAATTTTAAAAAATACCCGAAGACATGAGGGGAGAAAAAAGGGGATATTTACTTAAAGTAACAACATAAATTTAAATTCATTGTACACTCCATCTTAACAATGAGATTGGTTATTATAGAAATACTCTCAAAGGTACAGTTCTCTTTAATCTAAATTTTGTTGTAATTCATTTATTCTGAATCAAATAAGCTGAAGCCAATCTACTTCTTCTGGAAATTACATGCTATAAAAAGCTTTAAAAAATCTGGATCACTGTAAACTTTCTGTTGAGAAGGTAGAATGTTTCTAATTTAAACCACAGCTGCAAAAGCAACATAGCCACCAAACCCTTGGCTTCAAACCCAGAATGTTTAGAACTTGTGCAACACCTCTCTTGAGGCTATGAAGAACAAGGGGTTTCAGGGAGACCTCTGCCCCATGCAAGCCAATTCATAATCTAGGACATGTCTTCAAAAAAAATATTAACAGCCCAGAAGGGATACTAAAAAGACTTCAGCAAAATTAAGATAAATGCCAAGTTTTCCTTTAAAATGAGCATGCAAGATACATCGTTTCCAAGCATATGGATTTTATTTTTCTTCAGAAACAAGAATATTGTCAACTGTTGCACTGTAAGAAAAAATACTGGGTCTGTGCTGCAAAGTTCAGGATAAGTTGTCATTTGCTTATTTATCCCCATGCCCCCATCTCTTCCACTATTTCCCATTCTTGAGCCGTACTAGTTCTCAGAAGTCAAAAGGTGGAAAGAAAACTATCCAAAGAGAGACAACGTTCATGCTGAAATGTGACAGCCCAAATCCTTGGCACACAACAGGAACAAATAAACAGTGAATCGATGATGGTAAGCAATACAAAACACACAAGCAGTCTTGGGGCAAGCAAGCTGCATAGTTTTACTGATGTCATGTTTTTCCCAATTGCAGTTTCTAGAATCACAAAGAGAGGCTGTGTAGACTGATCATATTGAACAAGGTCATTAGGACCTGCCATTTTGTAAAATGAACACTCGTGTGTGGAGAAATGCTTGGTTCAGTGGAAAGAGCACAGGCTAGAAAGTCTCATGACCTGGGTTTCACTCTGTTCCTCAGCGATTGTGTCACTGGACACCCCCACCCCCTCACTTCTGTGGATTCCTAATCTGAAGCACAAGAGATTACATCCTCTAAATTCCAACTGTCACACACTGAGAGTTCTTTGATCTAATAAATAGTACTAGAAGAAAAAAAAGTGACCAGTTAAGCCAAGGGCACAATGAAATATCAAGCACATGTTCTGAAACAGTCTTAGGGAGGAAAGTGCCCCTCAGACAATAACAGGTCTTGTGTTACATGGACTACAACAGCAAGAGAAGGAGCCGGTCTCAGTTATTGACCTCTTCTGGGTCAGAAACTCTGCTGGAATCCTTCCAGACCCAAGGACATCCACTTAAGGGGATGAAAATTTCAATAAGGCAAACCTTATTTTATTTGTCTGGGAATTATATGCCCTGCTTAAAAATTAGGAAAATACAGAATAAATCCAAAATAAACATAAGAATACTAAAATACTAAAAATTTGAGCAGAAATCAGCAAACTAAAAGACAAAAATAAAAGAAAATTAAGATTGAAACACCCACCTCACAACAGACTAATAAAAAAAGAGAGAAGAGACACAGATAATTGCATGAATGAAAAAGGAGACATAACTATAGATAAGGCAGAGACTTAAAAAGTTGAAGCAGTAGTTAAAAATATTCACAGAAAACTTGAATCCTACATGATTTTATTGGCAAGTTCCAAACTTTCAAGAAACACATCATTTGAATCTTCTACAAATTCTTTCAGAGACCAAAAAATAAGAAATATTAGCCATTTCCTGTTTCCCTTTTGGGAGATCTATAAAATCTTGATATGTAAACTAGCCAAGGACAGTATGAGAAAAGTATATTAAACACCCATTTTACTAATGAATATAAATATCAATAGTCAAATTATGGAAAGAGCCCAGAAGTCCATCAATGGATAAGTGGATAAAGAAGATGTGGTATATATACACAATGGAATATTACTCAGCCATCAAAAAGAATGAAATCTTGCCATTTGTACTGACACAGATAGAGCTAGAGAGTATTATGCTAAGTGAAATAATCAGTCAGAGAAATGCATATACCATATGATTTCACTCATATATGGGATTTAAGAAACAAATAGATGAACATACAGGGAGAAAAAGAGGCAAACCAGAAAACAGACTTTATTTTTATTTTTTTATTAACATATAATGTATTATTAGCCCCAGGGGTACAGGTCTGTGAATTGCCAGGTTTACACACATCACAACACTCACCATAGCACATACCTTCCCCAGTGTCCATAACCCAACCACCCTCTCCCTACCCCTCTCCCCCCAACAACCCTCAGTTTGTTTTGTGAGATAAGAGTCTTTTATGGTTTGTCTCCCTCCCGATCTCATCTTTTTTCATTTATTCCTTTCCTACCCCCCAAACCCCCCATGTTGCCTCTCAACTTCCTCATGTCAGGGAAATCATATAATTGTCTTTCTCTGATTGACTTATTTCGCTAAGCATAATACCCTCTAGTTCCATCCATATCATCGCAAAGGCAAGATTTCATCTCTTTTGATGGCTGCATAGTATTCCATTGTGTATAGATAGATAGATAGATACCACATCTTCTTTATCCATTCATCTGTGGATGGACATCTAGGTTCTTTCCATAGTTTGGCTATTGTGGACATTGCTGCTATAAACATTTGGATGCACGTGCCTCTTTGGATCACTACATTTGTATATTTAGGGTAAATACCCAGTAGTGTGATTGCTGGGTTGTAGGGTAGCTCTATTTTCAACTTTTTGAGGAACCTCCACGCTGCAGAAAACAGACTCTTAAATAGAGAGAACAAACTTAGGGTTACTGGAGGTGAGGGGCTGGGGGGATGACCTAAATGGATGATGTGGATTAAGGAGGGCACTTGTGATGAGCACTGGGTGTTGTATGGAAGTGATCAATCACTAGATTCTACACCTGAAACTAATGTTACACTGTGCATTAACTACTGGAATTTAAATAAAAACTTGAAAAAGTAAATAAATGTAAAAAAACCTAAATGAAACATTAGCAGATCAACCCCCTCAGTATTAAAAAAAAGAGAATATGCCATTACCAAGTTGGATTTAGCTCAGGAATACAAGGATTGCATTTAAAAGATACAATCTAACTATGTAAATCTAAATATGTATTTAAAAACACAAGAATGGGGCGCCTGGGTGGCTCAGTGGGTTAAAGCCTCTGCCTTCGGCTCAGGTCATGATCTCAGGGTCCTGGGATCGAGACCCATGACGGACTCTCTGCTCAGCAGGAAGCCTGCTTCCCTTCCTCTCTCTCTACCTGCCTCTCTGCCTACTTGTGATCTCTGTCTGTCAAATGAATAAACAAAAATCTTAAAAACGCAAGAATACAACTTATATTAGTAGACTAAAAGAAATAAAAAGTAAATATAAAAGAAAAAACACTCCAATTCATGATTTTAAGAAAAACCTCCCTAACAAACCAGGAATAGAAGCAAACAATCTGACAAAGGATGTATTTTAAAAATCTACAGTATATATCATCTTAACAGAGAAATTATAGAAGTATTCTTTGTTTAAAGTAAAATTGAAGTATAATTTACAGTGTTATTTTAGGCTCAGGTTTATGATATAATGATTCCACAATTCCATACATTACTCAGTGCTTATCAATACATATACTCTTAATCCCCTTTCTCTATTTCCCATTCTTCTCCCATCTCCCCTCTGGCAGTCACTAGTTTTTCCTCTGTATTTAAGAGTCTGTTTTTTATCTTTCGTTTGGTTGGTTTCTTGAATTCCACACATGAGTGAAATCATGTGGTACATGTATTTTTCTGACTTATTTCATTTAGCATGAATACCCTCTAAGTCCATCCATGTTATTGCAAATGGCAAGATCTCATATTTTTTTATGGTTAATATTCCATTGTAAATATACATACCACATCTTCTTTATCTATCTGTGGATGGAGATTTATGTTGCCCCCATATCTTGGCTATTGTAAATAATGCTGCAATAAACACAGGGGAGCATATGTTTTTTCAAATTAGTGTTCTCATTTCTAAAAAAGATTTATTTATTTGAGAGAGAAAAAGAAAGAGAGAAAGAGCACATGGAAAGGGCAGAGGGAGATAATATCCAAGCAGACTCCTGCTGAACACAGAGCCTGATGTGGAGCTCGATTTCATAACCCATGAGATTAGGACCTGAGCTGAAATCAAGAGTCAAGTGCTTAACCACTGAGCTACCCAAGCACACCGCAGTGTTTTCATTTTAATTTGGGTAAATACCCAGCAGTGGAATTGCTAGATCCTATGGTAATTCTATTTTTAATTTTTGGGGGAACCTCCATACTATCTTCCACTGCGGTTGCCCCAATTTGCATTCCCACCAAAAGTGCACCATAAAACTCCTAGAAGAAAACATAGGCAATGAATTTTTGAGGTAGCTGCAGAAACATTTTTGTAGGTAGAGCTCCTCAGGCAAGAGAAACAGAGGCAAAATTAAACTGTTGGAACCACACCAAAATAAAAAGATTTTGCACAGAAAAGGAAACCAACAAAATGACAAGACCGCCTACTGAGTGGGGGAAGATATTTGCAAATGATGTATCTCATAAGAGGTTAATACCCAAGTATATAAAGAACTTAAACAACTCAACACCAAAAGACTCCAAATGATCAGATTAAAAAATAGGCAGAGGACCCATACAGATGGCATACAGATGGCCAACAGACACATGAAAAGATGCTCGTCACTTAACATCAGGGAAACACAAATCAAAACCACAATGAACTATCACCTCACACTAGTCAGAATGGCTAAAATAAAAAAGACAAATAGTAAGTGTTGGTGGTGATGTGGAGAAAAAGGAACCCTCATGACTGTTGGTGAAATGTACCCTCTTTAAAATGAGGAACCAGGAACGGTGGCTCTCTTTCACTCCTAAGTTCTAGCAAAATTAAATGCACAAGAATTGAAAAAAAGAACAAGAACACATAAAATTGTCATTGTTTACAAGTGACATGACTGTTTAAATCCATAGCCAAATTATTAAAAATAGCAAATATTTTAGGTCTCTTCATATAACATCAAGATATAAAAATCAATTGCATTTCTATATATCCACAATAAATAGAAAATTTAAGTCTTTTCCCAAGAGTCAAGTTAAAATAGCATCAGCACAGGGGCGCTTGAGTGGAGGAGTCAGTTAAGCAACCAATTCTTGGTTTCAGCTCAGGTCGTGATCTCCTGGGTTGTGGGACTGAGATCTGCACTGGGCTTCCCACTCAGGAGGGAATCTGCTCGAAGATTCTCCCCTCTGCCCCTCCTCCCACTCTTTTTTTCTCAAATGATAAATCTTAAAAAAATAGCATCAACATATCAAATATCAAGAAAAACATTAAAACACATAAAAGATTGATAGCAAAATTTATAAAACTTTACTGAAGGATGATGTGACCAAAATAACAAAATAGTAATGAGGTCAACGCTCTATAATCTCTTCAAGAAGATAGAAGCAGAGTAATTCCTAACTTGTTTTATGAAGCTAGCATTGCCCTAATACCAAAACCTAATAAACACATTATAAGAAAACAACAGACCAATATCTCTCATGAACACAGATGTGAAAATCTGCAACAAAATATTAGCAAATCCAATCCAACAATGTATGAAAAGAATTATATACACCATGGCCAAATGTCTTTCATTTCAGTTTGCAAGTCTGGCTCAACATGTGAAAATCAATGAATGTAATCCATCACATCAACAGTCTAAAGAAGAAAAATGACATGATCATGTCAACAGATACAGAGAAATCATTTAATAAAATTTAACACCTATTCTTGATAAAAACACTCAGCATATTAGGAATAGAGGGAAATTTCCTCAACTTGATAAATAATACTACAAAAAATATATAGCTAACATCATACTTAATGGTGAGAAACTCAAAGCTTTTCCATTAAGTTCAGGGACAAGGCAAGGTGGTCTCCTTTTACCACTGTCTTTCAACATCACACTAGGAAGTCCTATCTAATAGAATAAGACAAAGTATGTGAGGTTGATGCAATCCCTATCAAAATTTCAATGGCCATGAGAGACTATGGACTCTGAAAAACAACCTGAGGGTTTTGAAGGGGCGGGGCGGTGGGAGGTTGGGGGAACCAGGTGGTGGGTATTAGGGAGGGCACAGATTGCATGGAGCACTGGGTGTGGTGATAAAACAATACCGTTACGCTGAAAATAAATGAAAAATTAAAAAAAATTTCAATGGCATTTTCACAGAAATAGAGCAATTTTAAAATTTGCACAGAACCACAAAAGGCCCCAAGTAGGCAAAGCAATATTAAGAAGAACCAAGCTGGAGACCTCACACTTTCTGATTTCAAACTCTATTACAAAGCTATAGTAATTAAAATAGTCTGGTATTAGCATAAAAAAAAGACACAGATCAATGGAACAGAGAGCCCAGGGCGGTGGGGGGCCGGGAATGTATATACAGTCAATTAACTTACAACAACAGAGCCAAGAACATACAGTGAAGAAAAGACAGTCTCTCCAATGAACGGGGTTGGAAAAACTGTACAGCGACACACCTCACACCATACACAAAGATTAACTACAGATGGATTAAAGACTTGACACCAAAAGCAAAGCAACAAAAAGCAAAAACAAGTGGGACTCCATCAAACTGAATACTACAGTGTGGCATTAACAAAAGAATAGACAAATAGATCATTGAAACAGGAGAGGGAGCCCAGAAATAGATCCACATAATATAGTCAATTGATTTTTAACAATGGTGCAAAAACAATACAATGGAGACAAGATAAGTTCTTTAACAAATCACGTTGGAACAACTGGATATTCACACACACACACACACACCCCTAGACAGACAGACAGACACACACACACACCCCTAGACAGACAGACAGACACACACACACACACACATGCACACCTCTAGACACAGACCTTACATTCTTCACAAAATGTAACTAAGACATCGGCAAGAGAATGAGAAGACAGGTCACACAGACTAGTAGAAAATATTTGCAAAAGACACATCTGATAGGTGACTGTGGCCCAAAATATACAAAGGACTCCTTAAACAATAAAACAAACAACCCAATTAAAAATGGAGCAAAGAGCCTTAAGAGACACCTCAAAGAACATTCATAGGTAATAAATAAGCATATGAAAAACTGCCCACATCACACGCCATCAAGGAATTGCAAATGAAAACAACTAGATACCACTGCACACCTATGAGAATGGCCAATATCCAAAACACTGATACTACCAAATGCTGGCAAGACAAAGAGCAGCAGGAACTCTCACAAACTGCTTGTGGGAATGCAAAATGGCAAAGCTACTTTAGAAGACAGTTCAGTGGCTTCTGACAAAACTAAACATACACTAAAGACCTACCACTTGTGCTCCAGGGTATTTACCCAAAGGAATTAAAGACTTCTGTCCACACAAAAAGATACACATGGATATTAATGTCAGCTTTATTCCTAATTCCCAAAACCTGGAAGCAGCCAAGATGTCCTTCATCAGGTGGACAGATAAATAAACTGGGACAGCCAGACAATGGAATTATCCAGAGCCAAAAAGAAAAGTGCTATTAAGTCATGAAATACATAGATGAAGGTTAGATACACCTTACTGAGTAAAAGAAGCCAATCTCTTAAAGGTTAAATACCTTTTATCCTGGAAAAGGCAAAGCTATGGAGACAGAAAAAGATGATTGATTTCCAGGAGTTAGGGGAGAAGGAGGAGTGAATAGACATGGCACAGAAGATTTCTACTTTGTATGATACCATTATATGGTGGACACATGTCATTATAAATTTGTCAGAACCCCATAGAATGTATAACACCAAGAATGAACCATAATGTAGACTTTGGTTAGTGATGATTTATCAGTGTAGATTCATCAATTGTAACAAATGTACCAGTCAGGTGGGGGATGTTGATAATGGCAGAGGAGATGCATATGTGGGGCCTGGGGGTATATGGGAAATCTCTGTACCTTCTGCTCAATTTTGCTGTGAACGTAAAACTGCTCTAAAAAAAAAAAAAAAAGTTGATAAAAAAAGCAAAGGAATAATAAACATGAGATGCAGGATAGAGGTTGCATAGATATAGGAGGCAGGGGGATGGGACTGGGAGGAAACCTTATAGATAGGTTATTGTTAATATTCCAGTTTTCATATGGGTAGAGTTTCACAGGCTTATTACTGGTAAATAAAAAAATAAATAGAAGTCTTACAAGGACCTATGGATGACGGTGTCCAATGAACTAAGGGTTAGGATTAATCCAATTTTGTGTACCTGAGATCCAGTAGATGTATAGAAAAATTAAAAATTGATTAAATACAATTAAAGGGAAGAAAAAAAGATCAGGTAATTAAGCCAAGAACCTAGTGACACGTTGAGGGCAGATTTGGAACAGTTACAGGGAGAAATCCGTCCCCCTGTGATTGTCCTCTGTGGTAAGTTCTGTATTACTGGAATGGGGAACAGAGAAGCAAAAACATATTTTGACCAAAAGACTTTTCACGAGTTCAGAACTCTCCCAGCATCCTGCAGGACCCAATTAAAGGAACTCAAAATTTCACCCATGATAAGTCACCTAACATAATCGTGATTCTAATAGTGACATCTCTAGCTGTTCAGCAAAATTTGTGTTGCCCCTTCTGCATTGCAGAATTGTACTTTGCCATGTCTGAAAACTGGGGATGATCTGTCCCAGACCTACTTGCAAGGGCTAAATGATGGCATTCAGGCCAGGAAAACATGAGGGGAAACGACGTCACCCAGTTCCCAGCCAGGCCTTATACCTCCCTCAGGGTGCTCTCCCATCTCTCTCTCCCTTCCAGTTGGCTGGAATGGAGACAACCTCAAAGAACAAATGTTGACAATGGCAGAGCTGCTCTCAGCCTGGGAACCCCATGACTGTGTAGAAAAGGGCTGCCCCATGAATATGTTGATATGCCTACTTCCGTTAAATCACAGAAAATGTAAATTACTATGGTGTTTTCCAGTATAGATCATGGGGTTTATTTGCTACAGAATTTAAAGTCACTCAAACTAAGAAAACACCCAACACTTGCAATGGTAGGATAGCGCAAAATAGGGGCAGGAAAGCATCTGTGATCAGGGCATAGGAAAATTCCTGAGGCACAAGGGGAATCACTCCACCAATAATGACTGTGAGGTCACACCGGACTTACACGATGATCCAGTTGTAGGCTGTGTCGTCTCGTGGTCAAACTCACAGGGTCTGGCATCAGACTAACTAATTAAAATCCTGCTTGTGGGGCTCACCAACTGAGTGACCATGCAAGTAATGTAATCCCTTTACGTCTATCTCTCATCTATAAAAAGTGTTATCGCCCACATCCACTTCAAGGGACTGCTGTGGGGGTTACACGGACTGATGATACGCCTACAGGGGTTGGCGGAGCTCTTGCCTTGCTGTAGATATTAACCTAATGATAGCAGTCATTTTTATTCTTGTTATTGCCATCTTTACAATGGGACCGCTTGTGAGGAGAGCAATCTAGAAAACACCTGGAAAGGAACTCTATTTACTCCCTGTCCTCAAGTCCAGGTATAGGTACAACAATGTACAGGTGTCTGTGTCTCTCCATGACCATCGTCTCCCCAAATCCTGTGAGGTAGGTAGGAATTATTATTATTATTATTATCATCATCATTATTTCTATTTCACAACAGAAACATCTGAAGCTTAGCAAGGTTGAGCCTCTCCCCAAGCCACACCAGTCTTGAGGTTCTCAGGCTGGGACTTTTCCCACTACATTATATTGCTTTTCTTGACGCAAAGCCCTGCACGCTATCCAGTTCTCTGAGGATGAAGGAATTTTATCTTATGTGTTAGAATGCATCAGATAATCTGTTTATAAGTTGTTGTTTTTTTTTAACTGGAAATTGTTTCTTCGAGTTGAATATCCATTGCTGTGAACTGCTCTTTACAACAGATCCTGTTAAGTCTGAATAGAGGTTTCGCACCTCCAAATTGCTGTTTTTCCCTGTCTGGCTGAAGCTACAAAAGGGCAGCCATACTGACATAATTCACAGAAGCCAGCAATGACATCAGCTAGTCTGAGATCTGTCCGGCAATACCCAGAAGGACGAGGGAGGTAATGAGATATGTTGGGTCATTGATCAAATATTTCTCCACTAGAGCCAAATCAAAAGCGTACACAGCTTAGGATGGCCGGAAGTAGAAATTAGGTCTAAATGATTCCCTTCAATATCCTGGCAGTTAAGCCCAATGCAGATAGATATTCGACAAGTATCTACTAGTTGTTGACCTCTTTCGTTTCAGTCTTAAAAAAGCACAAAGCAACTGAAGAGATTCAGACAAAGAGTAGCATTCTAAACTTGGCATGGATTTTCTCTATCAGCTTTGAAAAATAGTAGATACTTTTGGAAAATATTCTGACTTGCATTAAGCAAACAAAGTAAAGAGTAACTCATAACATCCCTGGTCTGATGGACTGTAATGGGGGGAGGGCACCCAGAAAGAATAAGGAAAGCAAATACTTACCGAGTACTTACTGTGCTCCAGGCACTGTTCTAAGGGCTACAGTGAATCCTCTGGACAACCCAGGGAGTATCAATAAATACTATTTATTTTAGAGAGGAGATTGAGTCGGAGGACTAAGTAGCCGACCAAAAGTCACACAGCTCTTAATTAATAGAAGTGGAATCAACTAACCAAATGTGAATATAGTGTCCCCAACTGTTTGCCTACACTGAGGAACACAGATCTCAATCTAAGTGTTGAGCTATAAGAAACACACTAAATAAGTAACATGCATGATGTAACAGTTAATTGTTGACTCTGCCATCTCGGTAAAAAAGCTGCCCAGGCTAGAAATGTAGGAGTTATCATGAGTTCCTCAGTTTCATACCCCTAAGCAAATAAATATATTTATTTTAAGACCTAGATCTCAGATTCTGCCATGACTCAACACTTTGACTTCCACTCTAAATTAAGACAGCATTGTCTCACCTGGATTTTAGCAAAATCTTCCTAATTGTACTTCCTGCTTCTACTCTCTCCTAACTACCAATTCTTCCAGAGTGCTCTAAGTTAAAAAAGGAGGTATTATCACATATCTACTCAACATTCCTTAGCTTGTCCATCTGGGCCCTACATGCTCTGGTTCTACAAATCCACTGACCTCACCGCCTCATCTTCCCCTCCCCCACCCCACTCCAGCTTCGCTCATCTGGCTATTCCTTGAACAGGAAAAGCTTGTCCTACCTCAAAGTAGAACATTCGCATTTTCTGCTTCTTTGCTTTGCTTAGATGTTTGCTTAAACATTAGATACTCCTTAGACTTTTGGCTAGTATCCTCTTCAAAAATAATTTCCCCTTATATACCTTCCCCCATCCTCATTATAATATTGACTGTGGAAAAAATAAATTTGGGGTGTTTTTTAAAATAAAGTGTAAGTAAAATATTTGACCACAATATGGAAGGGGGAAGGAGGATATTATTCAAGAAGAGCATAGGTATTTACTAAGGTTAAACTCCGATAAAGCAAAAAACTGTCCAAAAGCAGTCTGACCAAATACAAAATCATTAGGACCCTGGAATAAATTCTTAAAGAAGATACAGTAAAATACAGACCATAAAGGAGTGAATATAAGTAGCAGACAATGTAAGTACATTAAAATGTTAAATGTTTAATGAAAGAGGTCATAAATCATAAGCAACTAGACCACTAAACCCAACAGAAAAATGGACAAGGGCTATGAGCAGGCAGTTCACAGCAGAGGTAATCTGAATGGTTCACAGACAAATGAAAAGATCCTTAACCTTACTCATGACATGGAAATGCATATTAAAACAATAAAATATCATTTCCCTAGGAAACTAGAAAAAAATTAAAGAGACCGACAATATTAAGTGTTGACAGGATATAGGAAAATTAGAGCTCATGTACATGGCAGGTCGGGATATAATTTAATACACTCACTTTGGAGGGCAATTTAGCAATCATCTAGTAAAATTAAACATGACCTAGAAATTTCATTTAAAGTGAATGCCCTAGGGAGCCTGTGGGCCTCATGGGTTAAGTGTCTGCCTTCTGCTCAGGTCATGATCCCAGGGAATGGGACTGAGCCAGCATCTGGCTCTCTGTTCAGTGGAGAGCCTGCTCCTGCTTCTCCCTTTCCCTCCTCCTCCCCCTGGTTGTGCTCATGAGTATGCTCTGTCAAATAAATAAATAAAATCTTTAAAAAATAAAGTGAATGCCCTAGAGAAACTCTGGTACATGTACACAAGATTTCTATGAATGTTTGTAAAAACTGCAAATCATTCAAATGTTTGTGAGGAGGAAAATGGAGTAATTAAGCTGGGGCATACTCACACATGAAAATAGTTTTTGGGTGTTAAATAACTTAGTTCTACAGGCCTTAATAGGAATAAATCTCAAAACAGAGAGAGAGCACTAGTTGTAGGTTGGTGTGACTTATTCACAGCAGAACTCCTATTCCAGGATGAAGGGATCATGTAGGAAGTCCTGGAAGTAGTATGATAGCATCCATGAGAAATGATTAATAGGAATAAATCTCAAAACAGAGAGAGAGCACTAGTTGTAGGTTGGTGTGACTTATTCACAGCAGAACTCCTATTCCAGGATGAAGGGATCATGTAGGAAGTCCTGGAAGTAGTATGATAGCATCCATGAGAAATGATTAAAACACACCAAAATACTATTTTTTTTAAAAAGCCTGTGTATATTAAAGCAAAGCTGGGGATAACACAAAACTACTTAAGAACAGCGGTTCTTAAAACAAAATGGAAATAGGAAGACAAAATGGAAAATAGGATCTGGGAGAGGGATCAAGGAGGCTTCAACCCTATGTATCATATTTTATTGAGCAAATTCTGAAACAAACCTTGGGTGATGGTAAGTGTTAAATCTGGGTAGATTTATTATTTATTATTTTTTCTAGTTGTATATTTCATGAATAAGGAAGGAAAAAAGAATGCTAAACAATATAATGCAGGAAGTAAGAAGGAACCAACCCAGGATCTTGAAAAGGGAGTTTCCATGTCTTTGAAAACGAACCTGGTAAGGAAATTAAGTATCCCAAAATACTGAACAAAAGAATTTCTATTTTCATTCCAATATATGTCCTTAAAACAAAAACAAAAACAAAATAACCTCCTAAGATGGTAAGGATACAAAAGGATCATTGACAGAGTCAAGAAACTGTACTCATTAGAAAATGTGGTAGATTAAATATGGCCATGAATTCTTTGCTACTGCTTCCACTGAAAAGGGAATCTAATTTCCCTCACTTTGGAGTTGGGTTGTCTTATGACTTACTTGATCAATAGAATGTGGTACAAGCAATGTCTTGAAACTTTTAATACTATGTCATAAGAAGCCTTGTGGCTTCCACCCAGGCTCATGAAACTCTTAGAGCATGAGAAGCAGCAACCAATCATCAGGAAAGAATTTCCACTATTCTGGGACCACCATATTATGAAGGCCAGCTAGCCCCGTGAAGGGGCTATGTGGGAGAAGAGAGAGAGAGAGATGCTTCACCAGACCTTATATAATCCAGCCATCCAGTCCAAGTACCAGATATGGGATTGAATAAGCTTTCTGGTAACTCCAGCCCCAGCCACCACCTGACTGAGACCTTGAGCAAGAACTGCCCAGTATAGATCAGTCAACCCCCACATAACCGTGAGACGTAAATTATCCTTACGCCACTATGTTTCGGAATAGTTTGTTTTGCAAAATTAGATAATCAGTACAGAGAAGAAGGTCCAGTCTTAGTTTTTTTGAAATGCTGAATTTGAGATGTCCACATGGCATGGAGGTGGAGACATTCTGCAGACAGATGGACACATAGTATTGTGGCCTTAGTGATCATCTTCATACTCATGAGTACAGTCACATGCTTTGGTCCCACAGTGCATTGTCCTTAGGCATACAAATCCACCAAAAACAGACCTGGACCTCATGAACTCAGTCTGATGGGGGGGAAGGGACGCAGATCTGTGCTATGATGAGCAAGTCCAGAGGACTACAGGGAATCAGAAAAGAAGCCTCTCAATGCCTTGGGAGGGAAGGGGGCATAGGGGTGCAGAGAGGATTTTTCTGGAAAAGGACTGCTTCAGCCAGTTCTGAAGGACAGGATCTTGATCTTAAGCATGAGTGCTCCCTAAGGAACTAAAGATGTTGACAATAAGGGTAGTAGAGTTATTGATGAATGCCATCATTTCCAGGAACTTGAGACCAATAACTAGGCAAATTGCATTGCCTTGGCAACTGCCCCATTAGGTAATTTCTATATTAATCTCCGAAGGACACAGAAAGGACCCTGCCTACATTACTTTAAAAGCTATCAGAAAAAGAAAATAAATTAAAACAAAATGCAAAATGCAGTATGCAAATTCATGTACTTGTTTGTTCATTTAACATTTTCCAAGGTCATATTTCATACTAAACCCCCTGAATTGGTTATTCTCTTACAAAAAAGATATAAAAGCCATGGTTTTGCTTTTTCTGGGGGGAAAGCCTTTATTTTTATAGTTTAAAAAGTGCTTGGTCCACTCTCTGAAGAGACACAACTATTCCCATTTTTATAGCTATTAACACTGAAATGCAGTAAGATTGAGTAATTACCCCAAGGTCACTAACTGGCAAATAGAAGAATTTGGACTCAAAATTATCTACTCCTCTTATGAGGGCTGCCCCTTGCTTTGAGGAGGTTCAGTGTAAGTGGGCAAAACATAGTACACATACGTAGAGATGTGAAAAGACCACTGGAAAACTGTGATCGAGTGAAAAGTGTGCAAGGGAAAAACACATCTCAAAGTGGGGCTGAAGGATGGAGATCTAGGAGGCCACCTTTGGTGGCAGTGGGTTTTGAGCTGGATTTTGTGTCAACTGATAAACTGCTTTTGCTAAGGGGAAAATTTGTGGGCCATACGGGTATCAGTGCTGTGTTGGTTTAATGGCAGTGAACTAGAGAGAAATGGCTCCTGCATTTTCACAAGTATTTATACCCATGGTTCTCAACTAGAGATTTTGTTCTCAGAGGACATTTGGTAATGTCTGAAAAGATTTTTTGTTTTTCCTGCTGGGGGATGGGGGCAGTGCTATGGCCATCTAGTGGGATGGTGCTAAACATCCTACAACACACAGGACAGTCCTCCACAACAAAGAATTATCTTAACCAAAATGCCAATAGCTGGAAAACTATACAGGTTGAGAAATTCTTACCTACACATCTTTACCACATTGTATTAGGGCTTTCAAGAGAAATAGGACCAATAGGGTATGTGTGATACATAGAGAGCACAGATGTGTGTCTTTCAATGGAGAGTGGAAGACTTGGCTCATGTGAGGTGGGGACTGGCAAGTGAAGTCTTGAGAGCGGGCTGAAAATTCTAGCAGAAGTGGATGTCACAGTTCTGAGTGGGAGGACAATCTTCCCTAGAGACTTGGGAGCCTCGGTATTGCTTTGTAAAGTCTTCAACTGATTTGGATGAGGCTACTCAAATTATGGAGGATAAGATACTTTATCCAAAGTCCATTGATTTAGATGTTAGTCACTTCTTTACGATCTCTTTACAGTAACATCTTGATTGGTGTTTGGCCAAAAAGCTGGGCACCAGAGCCTTGCCAGGTTGACACATATAATTAATCATCACACATATGTAACTTTAGAAATCCTGTGCGGCAAAGATTTTATCCTTGTTTTAAAGATAAAGGAAGTACAAAAAAGAGCTACAGATGGCCATGTGTCTCTTGTTGAAAGATGTTCAATATCACTCATCAGAAAAATTCAAATCAAAACCAGAATGAGATATCACCTCACACCTGTCGAAATGGTTAGACTCAAAGAGACAAGAAACAAGTGTTGGTGAGGATGTGGAGGAAAGGGAACTCTCATGCACTACTGGTGGGAAAGCAAACTGGAGCAGCCACTATGGAAGGCAGTGTGGAGATTCTGCAAATAATTAAAAATAGAAGTGCCATATGATCCAGTCATTCCACTACTGGGTATTGATCCAAAGAATACAAATTTGAAAAGATACATGTACCTCTATGTTTATTAGAACATTATTTACAATAGCCAAGATATGGAAGCAGCCCAAGTGTCCATCCACAGATAAATGAATAAAGAAGATGTGGTATATACATATGATGGAATACTACTCAGCCATAAAAAAGAATGAAATCTTGCCATTTGGGACAACATGGATGGACTTAGAGGGCATTATGCTAAGTGAACTAAGTCAAAGACAAATATCACAGGATTTCCCTTCTATGTGGAATCTATAAAAGCAAAAACAAAAGGTAGAAACAGATCCATGAATACAGAGAACAAACCAATGGCAACCAGAGGGGCGGAAGAGGGAGACACAGGCATTCAGTTACGAAATTAATGAGTCATTGGAATAAAAGGCACAGCATAGGGAATAGAGTCATGGATACTGTAACAGCGTTGTATGGTGACACATGGTGGTACAGTTGTGGGGAGCATAACATATAGAGTCGTGAGATTACTATATTGTACCCCTGAAATTAATGTAACATTGTGTGTCTACTAAACTTCCATAAAAAATACATATATATGTAAAGAAAAAAAAATAAAGATGAAGGAAGTAAATTCAGAGAAGTTAAAGAATGTTCCTATATTTGCACGGCTAATACTACCAACAGTTAACATACTCAGAGCACTCCCGGTGAGCAGGTGTTGTGCTAACAGCTGTTGTTAATCCAGGGAAGGCGATACTATTTTTATTGCCTCCATTTTATAGAGGAGAACAGGGAGACACAGAAAGGCAAGGTACATTTCCTGGACCAAACAATTTTTAAGCAACAGAGGCAGGATTTGAAGCCAGGCAGCCTGCCTAACCTGTGGCCCTCACCCAGAATTGCCCGGAGGACTGACCGAAACAAACTGTGGGGCCCTGGGACTGAATCAGTAAATCTGGGATGGATCCAAAGATTTGCATTTCTAACAATCTCCCAGGTGATGGTAATGTGACCTGCTTTGGGAACAATCAGTTGCAAGTACGTGCTACACTCCGCTTTAGATAAGGACAGCAGCACTGGGCCAAAGGGCAGGCATTCCACAAATATCCCGAGGCCCCATTATAGACAAGCACGGAAGTTCTCATCACCAATTCGGATGTGGGGGTGAGTTCCACACCTCCAGGAATTCCCTAATACCAGCTGGGTATCCTACAATCCAACTCAGTTCTGTTACTATCCACTTGGAGATCCCGCTGGGTCCTACAGGTTAAGGGCTCAGTTCCAAAAAACTCCTCCTCTTCCACCCCCCACTTCAGATGCCAAGGGCAAGTCCAAGTTGTTACCTCTGCTTCTGGCCAGCTGGCTATAAATCAGAGGTTCCAATGACCCTCTCCTCGGGATCAATTAATTTGCTAGGTGGTTCACAGACCTCAGAGAAACATTTTACTTACCTGCTTTTCAGCTTGTTGGGAAGGACAGAGCTCAGGAAAGCTGGATGGAAGACAGAGGGCAAAGCATGGGGAGAAGGGAAACTCCCACTGCCCTCTGTGAGTGTGCCATTCCCCCCTAGAGTCCCCACACATTTAGCAACCTGGAAGTTCTCCAACCCCCTTCCTTTCGGCTTTTCATAGACGCTTCACTACACAGGCGTGGTTGGTTAGGCCATTGGCCATTGCCGATTGGTTCAACCTCCCATCCTCCTCCCTCCCAGAAATGTTCCAACCCTCTCTTCCTGATTGGTTTCCCTGGCAAATAGCCCCCATCCTTAGGTGCTTTCAGTAAGTCAGCTCATTAACATACACCCGGTTCTGGTGGAAAGGGACTCATTATGAGTAACGAGAGACACCATTCCACCTTTACAGCTCAGGAACTGAGGACAAGAGACCAAATGTTGTAACACGAGATGCTCCCATTGCTGTTATTGCTCAAGAAAATCCAAGGATTTGGGGAACTGTGAGCAAGGAACTATAGAGGAAGACCAAAATACGTATTTCTTCTGAATCACAATATCACACCAGGTAACAGATAAAACAGTGGCGAGCCAATCATGGTTCCTGCGGCCGTGACTTCTCCCTGGCCTGGAGGATGACTGCGCAGACAGAAGGAGCCCAGGCTTTGACGGATCACCCTACCGGAGGCAGGAGGCGCTCCCAGCGGGGACTCCTCCCCTGGCTGTGGGGTCAGGGAGGAGACCCCAGAAGGAGCGGATGGCTAAACTGAGACCCGACGTTGAAGCAGAAATTAGGAGATTCTAAGGGGGAAATGAAGTGTATCCAAAGCGGTGGTGGGACTAACATGCATCTGCAGAGGCCCAGAAGGGAAGGAAGGGCTCACGCGTTGGCAGAACCAAAGGCAATTCAGTGAATTAAGTCACAAAATTTTGCCTACATCTCCTTGGCATGTCATCTTCTATGTTTCATTTTCCTCATCGGAATAATAGCAATGAAAATACCATATTTCTTGGATTCAAAGTGCACATTGACACCCCCCGCCTCATTTTAACGTTTGTGAAATCAGCATCTGTTACTATAGATTTGTATGTTCCCTGCTACATTTCCCCTTCCTTGAAAGCTTTGGCGCAACTGAGGGTGTCTCAGAATTAAAGAAAGGTGAATTATTTTTACCTTCCCTACCTCCTCGGGCCGAGAGAATACAGGCTCTCAAATAAGAATCAGGCCTCCCAGTGGCTCTCAGCCCTGGTTGCACCTTAGGATCACCTAGACGGCTTTTCAACTCTTCCCATGCCTTGGCTCCATCCCCAGGCATCCTAATTTTATGGATCCAGAATAGGGGCCTCGTGGATATTTTCTGAAACCCAGGTGATTCTCAGGTACAGTCAGAGTTGAAAACTGATCCCACCTTCTCCTATGGCGGGGGGCCAGCGAACTACCCCCTTCAAGCCAAATCTGACTCGGTTTTGCTAAACACAGTTTCACTGGAACGGTCATACCCATACATTTTTACCTGTTTTCTACGGCTGCTTTTACATCACAATGACACAGTGGAATGGGCGCAGCAGAGACACTGTGACCCACAAAGTCTAAATTGTGTCTTCTCTCTCTCTCTCTACAGAAAAACTTTGCCAACCCTGGTCCTGCACTGTTGCTACACAAGGTGTGGTTCTGGGCTGAGCATCTTCAGCATGCCTGGGAACAGGTTGGAATCGCTGAATCCCAGCTTTAGTGAATTAGTCTTGAATTCCACGTGTAGTGAATTAGTTTGCAGTGGAAGAAGGTTCCCAGGCAGTCTGTGTGCACAGCAAAGTTTGAGAAGTCCTGTCCTTGCCCGTCTGACTGCTGTCACCCTCTCCAGCCGCTTTTCGTCCTGTACCCTTGGCTCCCACTCAGTCCTTATCCTCCAAGACTTCATTGCACTACCTGCTCAGAGAGGTCCTCTCCTGTCCTCATAAATTAGATATCCTTTGCGATTTTTCTCTCGTGGCATCTTTTTTATTTTTCTTCCTTGCACGTCACCTCAAATCTGTGACTAAATATTCATTTGCATGTTTATCTCATTAGTGTCTGGCCCCCTCACTAGACTAGAAGCCTCAGGGGGGTGAAGCCTGCCTCCAGGACATGAGAGCGAGCTCTGGAAGGTACAAAGCACAGTGAGTGCTGCTTTCAAGAAGGAATAATGAAAAGGGGAAAGGTAACTTGAAAGTAGCTTGATGGGAAAAACCAGAACCAATTACTATGCAGACCAGGGAGGGCACGACCTAGAAGGTCCTGCCGGATGAGCAACTAGCAGATTTAATTTCCTCTTTTTGTATTCCGGGGTCAAATATTAGTATTCAATCACACAGAAACACTCAAGTACTTCGGTAAACCTCTGCAGACCAAGGATCCAATTTTACCAGCTGTTCATTAAATGAAATATCCATATATATGTATCGAGAATTTAATTAGAAAGGCAGCGGTCCAAGGATGTGATCATTGCTTGAGAAAGTTACATTTCAGGCAGCTTTTCTCTTCCAAGAGGACCAAGGAAACTCTTAATTGCCTTCTATTCTCTTTTTCCCTATTAATCACAGCTTGCCTCAACTGATTTTTTTTTTTCAAAATGCCCTTGGGGAGTGAACATTTTTGAATGGCTAACTTTTTAGATGGAGATTATGCACACCAGCTGCTCTTGTCTAAAGCTATAGTGTCTTTCAAAACAGAACACAAGCCAGATGGCTTAGGATGATCAACTTCAGGCCCTAGGCATAACATTCACTAATAGTGGGATAAGATCAGTGGTTTTCCTGGAGAAGTAGAAGAGCTCAAAGGAGGAAAGAAGAAATATCATAAACTCATTTTGCCCCCAAAGAGCCTCAAAGGTGATTAGAACATTGCTGGCTGCAACTGGTGGGTGTATGCCTAATATTTGAAGTACATTTTGGTAATCCCTTCTTCCGCAAATAAAAGGGCATGGTGTTTGGAAGGGGTCCACTGCAAGAGGGAAAACAGCCTGAACGAGGAGTCCGGAGACATGGCTTCTGGTCCAAGGTGAGAAACCTTAGGCCATTCCTTTAATTTAACCTCATTTTGAGACTCATTTTGCTCATCTGTAAAATAAGGTGGTTTTAGTATATTTACCTATCCATTAATTTATTTATAGGCATTGTGTTAGGCAGCAGGTGGCAATGAAAAGTAAAACCAGACATGGTCTTTGTCATCATAGATTTTATAGTCCATTGAGGGACTGAGTTATTTTTGAAGGAATTATATCAAGTGTAAAATTACAACTACAGTCCATGCTATAAAGCAGAGATTTCTCTAAAAGACTCTATAGCCAAACTGTCAGTAAGTCTGGTCAACAGTACCTTTGAAATACATTCCAGATCGACCCACTTCTCATCACCTCCCACCATAGCCATGCTACATTTGCTTCTTGCCCAGATTCCTATTCTTACACACTTCCATGCTTTGACTCTTGCCTTTCTTAATGTATTCTTCACACAGCAGTGAGAGTGATCTTTGAAGACCATACATGAGGCCAATTATCTCCCTGTGCAAAATTTCCAGTGAGTTTCCATCTGGCTTAAACTCCAATGCCATACGTGTGTGGCCCATGGGCTCCCCATGATATTGGCCATAGCCCATGATTTCCAATCTTATCCTCTTCACTGTGCTTCCTCCACTCCAGCCACACAAGTCTCCTTGCTTTTCTTGAATATACCAAAGTTGTCTCTGCTACGAAATATCCTTTCCTTGCCCCTCAGGCAGCCTCATTTTATTCCTGTGTTCTCTCAGGTCTCTGCCCAAATGTCACCCCTTAAAGATACCTCCCAACCACCCCATCAAAAACAACTCTCAACTTCCTTAGAGTCAGTCACTGATCACTTAAATAACTTTTTTCCCTGGTCTTTAATACTACCTGGACGTTATTTGTGGATCTTTGTTGTTTATATCCTCCCTGGAGGAGGAAGTTGTCCATTTTGTTTTCCAACACCTAAAATAAGACTTATACATGAAAAGGTACTTAATGTATTTCTTGAATTATGTACTGTGATTACATATAATAAGGATAATTGATAACTCAGGAAAGGCTTCCTTAAGGGGGACTGTTGTTTAAGCTAGTATCTAGAGGAATGGTGAGACTTAAACTGCCTAAGAGGGGTATGGTGTTCCAGAAGGCAGGAAACCTTGTGTGAAGGTCCTGTGGTAGGAAGGAAAACAGAGTGGTCAAGGAACCAAAGGAAGTCCAGTATGAATAGAGCACAGAGCAAAGAATGACACTTAATGAGGCTGGAAAAGAAGTGACCAATGTATGGCTTTGCAGCGTCTTTCAATGATTTCTATCTTTATCTCAAGATCAGTGAGAAATCATTAAAGGCTCTTAACTGGGGGAAAGGGGAGGAACCAAACAAAAAGAAATAGTCAAAGTGATTTAAAGACCCATTTTTGCTCTGAAATTCTAAGATTCTATGAAAAGTCAATCAGCAAAATGAGAATGGAATTTTGAAAATATTAACCAAAGTCAATTTCAGTGACAGAGATTCGAGCAGCCAAATTTTGTAGTTACTCAAACATCATCTCTTTGGGATTTTATGCTCATGCTAAGTTCAGCACTCTACCTTTCTTTGCTCCCCTAAAAAAAAAAAATAGAGTCAAAATTTCCACTTACAGGTGAAAATATGACTTTTGAGTGAAAATATGACTTTTGAAATATTATTCTAAATATGCAAGGATCTAAGTTGACCATTAACATTGGAAGATTCTAGGCTTTCGAAGCATACATTTTTTAGCTTACCCCACCAAATAGACAGGTAGGAGTGTCAAGGCCTGGGATACCACATCCTGAATTCAGATCCCCCACTGGTCCACAACTGATGCACCTTGAAACCTCAGACCCTCATCTGTGGAAGGGGGATGATGATGGCATTTTCCTCACTGAATTTTCATGAGGATCAAATGTGATGATGTAGATAAAGTGTTTAATAAGTGCTGAGGGAGTTGACGTAACCCCCTTGACAGGGGTATTCAAAGATCCAGTGGGTGAATAAACCTGGAGTCAGCCATTTCCATCTACCTGGGCTGGTTCTAGCCCAGCCACTTCTTGCTTACTGGCTGAAGCCAGTGACATAGCTACAGGTCCAAATGCAGGGCACACATCTCCTTTCTCAGTGGAGAGTTAAGCAGATATGCAATGTATGGAATTGCAACCTCTCTTTCAGTATCCAATACACTACCTGACTCAAAAACTTTTTTTTTAAAGATTTTATTTATTTATTTATTTATTTATTTGAGAGAGAATGAGAGAGAGCGTGCAAGAGGGTCAGAAGGAGAAGCAGACTTCCCCTGAGCAGGGAGCCCGATATGGGACTCAATCCCAAGACTCCAGGATCATGACCTGAGCTGAAGGCAGTTGCCTAACTAACTGAGCCACCCCGGTATCCCTGACTCAGTAACTTTTCTAGCTGCTGACTGAGATGACAATGAAACATTGATGCCTAATTGCAACTTTCTCCATGAAGAAATTGAAAGAACAGATGGGGCATTGAGAAATAAAACAAATGAACAGATAAATAAAAACCTTCAAGCTTTGGGGAGAAAAATAGACACTTACCTAAAATATTTTGCATGTAAAGATACATATATATGGATTTATGAGGTGGGTCTCTAACAGACAACACCATCAACCATCAATTTACCTCTTATTCTTAGCATAGTGACTGTTAATTATGAAAGACTACATGTGCCCAAATTGTTGGGATATCTAGAAACAAAGGGGGTTTATAAATTGTGTGTGTCCAAGGGGGACTGGGCACCCTTGGCTGGTAAGCTTTAAAAGTGGATTTGCCATAGATTTAAGCAAGTGTGCCAAAACAGTATTTTACCAAATACCCAAAGTCTTTAAATGATAGTGTTAGTTCCCTGAGGTGCTATTACTCTATTTTCCAACCCAATTGTGTATTTGACTCACTCCCCACTCATAAAATCTAAAAAGTTATTTGCCTTCATTGAGCAGTGCAAATCCATTAATTTGTTTAGTACTTGCCTCTACCCAGTTAAATCGCTTATGAATGTGCATCAGGGTTTGTGAACATTTTCATGACAAGTCCCCGGGGGTCCAATGATTAGGTGCTTACGGTGGTTGTTTCAGGATGATGACAATAATCATAGAAAAGGGGGAAAATCAAGAAAGAATTGCAGTTGGGAATAGTTTTTTAAGGCAAAATTCTTGGAAAAAGCTCCTCCATTTGGAAACTGGATTCATGGCATTAATCCAGGAAATGCAGATGTTGGGAGCTCAAGGAGAAGGATTGTTTGGAAGACACTAGGTGAGGCAATTAGATGCCATTATATGTTATTATATCAATTTCATTTCCAAAAACACACTCCATGCATGGTTTGAAAGGACATCTGACAAGCAGGATGCTTTTAGCTAAATGACATTTCTTTCTTCCGGGTTCCACCAAAGCCCTTATAGCAAAATGCCCCTTTAGCTTATACCTCCTGGAGTGTGAACTGCACTGTCTCAAAACATCACAGGGTCAAGTTTAGCATAGTTCCTATCTTGCTGAATCTGAAGGAATTATTATTGACTGAGTGCCAACTATGCACCAAGAACCAAAAATCCATAATCTCCTCAAGTCTCCGCTGTCATCCTCTGCTTGCACATGGTTTTTACTTTAGATGAAGAAGATAAAGTTCAGAGAGATTATGTGACTTTCCCATGGTCATCAGCTAGTAAGAAACCTAATCTTGGCTCATTTATTCATACAACAGATATAGCTACTAAGTGGCTAGCCCTGAAGATATCCTAGTCAACACAAAAGACAAAATAATCACAGTTTAATGGAAGAGAAATATGACTGGAAGTCTGGGGTACTGTGGGGACCCAGGGTAGGGTACCTTACCTAGAACAGAAGGTCCAGTAATGCTTTCTCAAGGAATGGACATATTAGCTGAGCCTTAAGGGAAAAAAAGGAGTTAGGCAGCTTCAGAGTCTGGAGAACTCTGTTCTAGGAATTCTAGAGGGAATTCCAAATGCAAATAGTGGGATGTGGGAGAGAGCAAGAGTTTGCTTTTATTTTTGTTTTGGTTAAAAAACTGGAGGATTGGGAGTGGTGGCAAAGAAATAGAAAGACATGAGGAAGGAGAGGTAGATAAAGTTGGATGGTGAGAGGATTCTCAACCATGGTAAGGAGTTTCAATCATATCCAAAGTCACTGGACTAAGCAAAGTACAGGTTTTTGGAAGCTCACCAAGGCTGAAATATGGAGAATGTTAGAAGAGGAACAAAACTAGAGGCAGGGAGGTGGACTAGAAGCCAGTTGTTTTCTGAGTGAAAGAAAGGATGGTGCTTGGGAACTAGGAACAGAAATGACCGGGAGATTATTAGGAAATGAAATTGTTAAGACTTGGAGACTGATGAGATGGGATTGTTGATGAGGGCTGACAGAAGGACAGGACTTCAAGACCACTCCAGAGTCTTCCGGTGGGGCCATTGGGTCATGCCATATGTAGGAAGTAGGGAAGGTGTGGAGGTGAGATAGTAAGTGCCATTTGGCATTTGCTGGGTTTGTAGTGGAAGATGTTCAGAGGTCTTGTGGGCAGTGAGATATCTGGGTCTGGAGTTCTGAAGAGAGGTCTGGCTTTGGGGGATGTGTTAGGAAGTCTCTGGTAAATTTGATGGGTACATTTATGTGTCAACTTGACTGAAGTAAGGGATGGTAAAACATTATTTTTGGGTGTGTCTGTGAGGTGTTTCCAGAAGAGATTAGTATTTGAATTAAAAGAATGAGTAAAGAAGATCACCTTCACCAAAGCAAGTGAGCATCACCCAATCCATTTGTTCCAATAGAACAAAAAGACAGATGAAGGGCAAATTTGCTCTTTTTACTTGAGTTGGAATGTCCATTTACTATTGCCCTCAGACCTTGGCACTCCTGGCTCTCGGGCCCTCAGACTTGGACTAAATTACACCTTGGGCATTCCCGGTTCCCTGGTTTGCAAATGGTAGATCACAGGACTTCGTAGCTTCCATAATCATGTGAGATAATTCCTATAATAAATCTCCTCTTATATATTTCTGTATATCTAACTATTGGTCCTGTTCCTCTGAAGAACTCTGACTAACATATTAAGCAAATGGTGACCAAACCTGAGGGAGAGATTGAAACACCCACAGAAATATAAAGAGGCCAATTCCATCTTTACATAGCATGTGTTTGAGCTGCTTCTCATAACCAGAAGTATATGCTCTTTCTCTAATGATGGGGTCACCTGAGTCCTTGCTCCCTCCATGCTCTCCCTCCAACAACATAGTCCTCAAAGGGATGATGGGAATTCAGGAGTGGGTCACAGCCAACAAACTAACATCTCCAGACAACAAACTAACATCTCCAGACACAAGTAAAACAGCACTCTCTAGGGACAAAATTCTGTTCTTTAGTGTGGAAAGCAAGAATTCCATTCTTAATTCAATTTTTGGCTAGAGTAGAATCTATAGTATACTTTTATCTAAAACACTGCATTTACTGAAATAGCTAACAAACTTATGCTAGGTTGGGTTTCCCCAAAAGTGGATTCTGGACTAGAATTTGTGCAATTACTTTATTTAGGGAGTGATCTATGGAAGCACTGGTAGAGGAGCTGGGGAGTGAGACAGAAGAAGGAAGGAAGCCAATGTAGAATTGTTAGTGGACAGACACGTTGCCATTCTGGGGAGCTGGAGCTCATTCCCTTGGGGGCACCTGCCAAAGAACGTATAGGTCATACCTCAAAAGTTTCCTCTTCCAAGGTGTGAGAAAGCTGGGATATTCACCAACTTTCATGCACTACTGGGTGAGGGGTTGCTGTAGAGGGTATTAATGCCCAGGCCCTTTTGACCTACTCTACATGAACCAGTCATGCTCCCAAGGCTGGAGAAAGACCTCAGGCCTTTACAGGGGCTTAAAGTAAAAGGTCTGCAGTGTGCACTAAAACAGTGGGAGAAGAGGGAATGTGGGGAGGGCTCTGATGTCATCTGCTAGAGAGCAGAGAAAAGCCTGGAAGTGAGGGAGATCTGCTACAATGTATAACATCATCTTCTTAGTGTTAGAGATAGTCTAACCATCCCAGACAATTGTAGAAGTGAAATGAGTATAGAATTAACCACACATGATGGCTGTGGTGAGGCAGGGTACCAAAAGATGGCATGTGGACCATTTGACACACTGTGGGATTATTTTCCACCAAACAGTAATAGCCAAATGTGACTATGACTTGCTCATGATCTTCAAAGTTCTATTGTATTTGGACTCATGTAACGGAGACTTTTAGTCAGAGTTTCTTGCCAAACATTAATCAACTTGTTTTTAAAGAACTCAATAAGTGATTAGCTTACAGTTTTTTAAGCCAACACAAAAGCCTTTGCCAACTAAGTCTGGCAAAATCTTTCCCCTCCAACATCTAGAATACAGTACTTAGAGCATTCCAAGAGCAATTTAGAATCAAATTGATACCCAATCCTTAATTGTAAATGGTTAAAGAATGGTTAAACGTATAGTTATTAGGCCTTTGTGACTCGAGGGGAATGTTCAGGTTTCCATTCATAATACCAAGTTAGTTTGTATGCCGTATCTTTCTTCTCTCCCCTCTCCCGCTTGAGCACTTGGGGGGAAACTTTCTATTCATAGCAAAATTAAACCAGTAAATCTCCTTGGACTTGCTATTTGGAAACATAAAAAAGTATTATTTTTTAGGTTTATCTCAGTCCATGAAGACAACTCATAAAAGGTAAGATTTATAGTCTACTGTTTTTTGTTTAGCAAAAATGAAGGTCAGAAGCTGAGACACAAGAAGAGGTCATACTCCCTCCTTCATCTTGCCTGAGGTTTCGCATGTTAGTGAATTTTCTGAGTGCAACTGCTCCAGATTTACACGAGAAGCATCCTTCAGCCAGACTTTTGAAATTGTAGGCCATTCATTTATCGCATAGTTAGTGAGTACATGACTAGTGCCAGGCGCTGTGGAAGCATTAGGGATATGAGAGACACAAGAGCTCTTTTCTTCTGCACATGGTTTGTGTTAGCCAAACAGTATCCATTTTTATTGATGTAGTCCTTTCCAGATTCCCCTGCCAGGGCCTTGGGGTCACCCCAAGAAAAAACAATTTTGGAAAGAGGGTGAGGAATTAAGGCGGGGAGTGAGACCAAGTCTCTAACTATTCTTTCTCCCTTAAAAATACTGGCCTTCAACTCCTTGCTGTTTTGTAAATGATCCTCTATGCCTTTGTAACTCTCAGCTCACTTAAAGACCTTCAGGTTGACTTGGGGTCTTTATTTTAAAATTCTGAAAATGTCAGAGCTTCTGCTGAAAACAGCAAAATGGTTTTGTTATCCCAGAATCATTATCCAAAGAAACGAAAACACCAAGTGTGCTTCTCCCAGCCTTCTACCTGCAGGAACAATTTGACTGCTCTAGAAAAAGTTTCCCGAAGTTGTAAAGCATAAGATAAGAAGAGATACATAGTGAAGTCAGAATAGGCATACCTCGCAAACACCTCCTCTAGGACAGTGGTATACCCAAGTGATAGGTCTTTCCTTAAGTGATCTCTGCAAACTGGAAGGCTTCCAGGGGAAAAGGGAGATTACAATGTTTGGCAAGTTAGCCATTTCTCTTAATCATGTGTTATACTCCATGGAAACAAGTTATTTCAGGGAGTTCAAAACATGGAATAAAATTGAGTTCGACATTAACTGAATTATTGGGAACACTTCTATTTGCCCTGAACCGTAAGTGTTAACCATCACCATCACTGCCACCTTCATTTAGGGAGGACTCACATCTGGCATTTTCTACAGATCTCCTTTTCTCCTCACACTTGCCTGTGAGGTGAGTAGGGATCACCGCTCTGCATGACAGGTGCAAGAAACCTCAGGGAGGTGAAATGATTGTCCCAGCTGTAGTCTGTAACTTGAACCTAGACCTGTTTCAGAGCAAAGGTAAAGCACATCCTACTTTCCAAAAAAAGGGGACAACAACAAAAAAGTCAGCAAGGAAGAGCAAAAAAAAGATACTGGCCAACATTTGATCACCCTGGAAAGTTCTATATTCATGAAGCTCATTAAAGGGGAAGTACAGAAAATCAAATCTTCATACTTATTTCTTGGGACTGTGGAAGTGACAATTCTTTGGTCATAAAAACATCCTCATAAGTCTGGACTACTTTTATTTATTTACAGATGGTTTAGGTGGCAATCACATAGTTTTTTAGAAATTCCAGCAATGGGGATATTTACTGACAGGGAAGATTTTTTTCAAGTCATGTTTAAGACTGTTATATGAGCAAGATGATGCGGTGTTCTGTGTACACATAGATAAGTAAATAACACCAATTTTTCTTCACGATTCTTGTAATGTGACCTTCATTTGGTGACTTAATTAGCGGCTCTTAATACTGTCTATGCAAATAAATAAACCTTTTCTTTATAAACATTCCAACGACTCAAACTTTTCTGCAATTCAAACTATATGAAGGGAATAGGAAAATGGAAAATTGCAAGCATATAACATTTAACAATGGTCTTTTCAAAGAATTGTTTCACAGGAAGATTTAGTAAAATAAGCAAGCTTTTTTTTTTTTTTTTTTTTAAAGAAAGCTGAATGGTTCTTCAATGGGTGTTTCACATAAAGTCTCTTATGTAAATCACAAAGTTTGATTTCACAGGGCACAGGGTCTAAAAATACGTGGACTCCTGAGGAGCAGAAAAGCTTTCTTTTCAGGTTTTCCTGGGCACTTCTAGTATCTTGGAAAAAAATGAGGGAGGAGGAAGGAAATTGACAACTTTTATTAGAGAAAAAACCTTTAAGGCCAAGTGTTTTAAAATGCTTCATTTAGACTCTTCAGGATTTTTATGTAGGTCATCTCATCAATGGGGACACTAAACAGTAAGTTTACATTGTAACTTCAAAATGGCATGCTTGAACACTTCCTATTAAAAATAGGTGCTTTCTTTAAAAAGAAATGTGACTGCTGATTCTGTAACTATAGGTATTCTTGACATAAGACTTCTAATATTCTCATATCTCGAGTCTTCATGACTTCCACCAACATCTCAGATATCCCAAAACAGCATCACCACCCCTTACTCCTATCAAAACTTTTCCTCCCACAGGCAAAGATCACCTTTAAAAATCACAATAGAGGGGCGCCTGGGTGGCTCAGTTGGTTGGGCCACTGGTCATGATCCTAGGGTCCTGGGATTGAGTCCCGCATTGGGGTCCCTGTTCTGTGGGGAGCCTGCTTCTCCCTCTCCCTCTGCCGCCCCCCCTGCTAGTGTTCTTTCTCTCTCTGTCAAATAAATAAAATCTTTAAAATAATAATAATAAAAAAATCTCCATAGAGTAGACGTCTAAAAAGAGAAATAAGAAGTCTTTTATCAAGAAAGAAAAGGGTGGGGGGGGGCACCTGGGTGACTCGGTTGTTAAGTGTCTGCCTTTAGCTCAGATCATGATCCCAGGGTCCTGTGATTGAGTCCCAGATGGAGTCCCAGATCGGGCTCCCTGCTTAGCAGGAAGCCTGCTTCTCCCTCTCCCACTCCCCCTGCTTGTGTTCCCACTCTTGCTGTGTCTCTCTCTGTCAAATAAATAAGTAAAATCTTAAAAAGAGAAAGAGAGAAAGAAAAAAAGAAAGAAAGAAAATGGGAGAAATCACTTTCTTGTTCCAGTGTTTCTCCCTCCTCCGGCTGCCTCCTCCCCTCATCAAAACTATTTGCACTTTTGATACTGAGCCTGGTAGCTGGTGTTCCACCCATTCCAAGATGTTACTGGGTATTCATAAATGGGTCCTTTTTTTTTTTTTTTTTTTTCTGATTTCCCCTCTCTCCTCAGAGGATTAAAAACCCCAACCAAATTCATTTATCTTGAATAAATTTGGGTGAGGTCAAGAAGCAAAGGTACAGACTGGGTCTGTACAGACATGGGAGTGACTTTTCCTGACCTGGGCTGGTTACCCTCATTCATCCTTTGCATAGTCCTAGGTGCCTGCCACAGGCCGGTCCCTGCCATTGGTTTGGGGACAGTGTTGGCTGAAGCAACTTTCAGCCTTCGAGGTACATGAGTGTGCAGTGAGGAACAGGGAACCCGGAGCAAAGGGACAGTAGAGTGTGCTGTATGTTGACAAGAGAAGCATGCAAAAGACTAAAAGATGGGGTGAGAAGGGCTAATAGCCCAGAGGAGGTGAAAAACCGATGGAGGCGATTTTGAGTTTCTGAAATTCACTTCTTTCCCTCACTGCAGCCTTCTTGAAGTGCCCCCCCCCCCTTCATCTGGCCCCGTACCTCCCATGCTATTACGGACCACTTGCAAACGGCTTCAGGACTTACCTCGGGGAAACTTCCACGCGGCTCTCAGCCCTGCGCGTGCCAAGCCCTGCGTGGGTTTCCTCCCGGCGCGCCCTGAGCACACCGCCCGGAGCGCAGCGCCGAGTGCCGCCAACCGCGGGGAGGCGGTGGGGACCTTGGGTGGGGACCTCGGGAACCGGGGAAGGAGCTGGAGGCGGCACGAGCTGCCTCTCGCCTCCCGGTGTCCCGCAGGCGGGCGGCAGCTCCCACGCCCCTCCTTTCCGCTATATAAACGCCTCTCCCCGCCCTGGCCCGACCCTTCCCCGCCCCGGCGGCCCCGGGCCCAGCGCACGTCCCTAAGGAGGGGGGGCGGGTGACGGAAGCGGGAGTTGGGGTTAAGGGGGCTGTAACTGCCCCGCACACGTCTCCCCTGCAGGGAACCCCCACCCTCTCAGCTCTAAACCCTGGAAGGATACTGAAGGCGGGGAGACTGGGGCGTTCACCGTGCACGCCTTCTCTGCACCCAGAGGACCCGAAGGGCGGGGGGATCCAAGGGGCACGAAAGATGACAGCTCTGCTCCTACTGTTGGAACTGTCGCTGGGCGACTTTGTCTCTGTCCTGGGGTCTTCGTGAAGAAAGCAGGGGCTGGCAAGGGAGCCCTAGAGTCTTTGGGTGGTGGGAATTTCCTCTTGCCTGGGAATGGAGACCAGAGACTGTGCGCCCCACGTTTGAGGTCAAGCGCCCGTCGGAGGCCCCAATCAGAATTTAGGGTTTCGAGAATATCCTTGATTCTTTTTGTCTACTGGTCTAATCGCTTAGCTGTCCATTTATTTATCTATCAACTCATTCATTTCTCAAGTATTTAAGCACTTAGTTTGTGCTGCTGTCAGGTGTTTGGGATACAAAACCAACCCTGGTTTTTAGCTGCCTGTCTCAGTGGGGGCCAGGCGTGGCAACCAGGAATGGGGTTGGGGTCAACGCTGTCAGGGGAACACAGAAGCAGGGATCCTAACGCAACCAAGGCCAAAAGAAGCTTCTCTGAGGAAATTAAGTCCAGACTGAAATGTGAAGAGTGAGCGAGGTGTAAAAGCAGGGAAAGAGGGTCAAAGACGTGGATCTGCGGCTGCAACGGCTGGGAAGAGAGAGGGAGCACTGCCCCTCTTCAGTGGAACCAAGAGTGGGTTTTTTTGTTTGTTTGTTTGTTTGTTTGTTTGTTTTTAATTTGCAGTTTACTGTCACCCTTAGTAAAGAAAATTTTTAAATTTAAAGAACGGTAATCTTGTAAGTGGTAGAAACTGTACCTTGAATGCAGGCAGATTAGCTCTGGAGTACTCTTTTATCGCGTGGATTGTCAACTTGGCAAATGACAAGTTCAAAACAGAGTTTGTTCCCAAGAAATGGGGATTCTCTGGAGTCTGAGGCATAACTCAAGTCTCAGTGAGACCTTCACCAAGTGCAACTTTGGCCAGGTCATTAACCTCAGTTTCTTTGCAAGTGGAATGTGAACAATAAGACTTTCTCATGTGCCTCATTCAGTGCCCTGGATCATGAGACTTCATGTTCAAAGACATGGAAGAGCAGTGCCAGGACAGGGGACTTTGAAATGGTGACTCCTCCATGGGTCCTTTGGCTTTGGTGCAAAGGAAGCTGGGAGAACATTGGAACAACAACAGAAACAGCAAAGCAAACGTTGGGACATCTCAGATTATTATTGCTTTTACCTAAAATTATTAGAAGTAAGTAATTCAAGTTTTCATAACCTCATATATTGTTATTATTTTTAATAATGCACTTTAAAACACAAGTATACGTTTCTTATACCAGGTCATTGTTGAAAGAGACAGATGTGATACCTGATGGGAGGTTTTGTAGCCAACTGCTAGCCCACCCAAAGCTCCTTTCAAAAGTGTACCACGCCCCCCAAAATGCCGATTCTGTTAGTCCCATAGTAAACAATAGTCTGATAGAAGGGCTTCTGGGAGTCACATGCCTGTGACCCATGGCTCAGCCAGGACCAATGATCATGTCAGTTTAATGGGAAGGCTTGCTAGCACTGCCTTAAGAACAAGCTAAGTACCTCTGACATCTTGTTTTGGGTCCTCTCAAATCATTCTATCATGTGTTATGGATCTTTTGATGTCCAAACTAACTTTCATGACCGGATCAAACTTTGACCAGCACTCAAAGAATTAGGCTTCCTTTCACCTAGACTACAGCAAAAAGGCAGAGAAAGAAGAAAGGTTCTTGGATCTTATAAATGCATGTGTTTGCCTAGAGTGACCCTAGTTTTTCCGATTAGGCAATCCTTAATTTCCAGAGAAATGATAAGTAGCCAGTGCTCTTTGCTATATTTCTGGAGCTTGTTTAGGGACATCTGTAAGTTAAATGGAAGTATGGGTGCAGTATGCACTTAAATGGGTTTTTGGAGCCCATGACAACTTCATCAAAACCAGACATTAATTACATCAGAAGATAACAGCAGCCATTAACTAAAGTCATACATAAGAACTGGTTACCCATGACAGTGTTGGGACTTTGGAAACCTTGTCCATTCATAGTTCAACTTTTGGGAGGAAGTGAGCTTGGGAAGATCCATGTTGACTTTTGAAATGTCTCCAGAGCCCAGGTTGGCTAGATCTTCAACGTTCAGACCCTCAAGCTACTGAAGTTGCCTTCTATTTGATCTACCAAAGTCCAGTCTTCTCTTTCACCTAACTCCACTCCGCCAATTTATCCTTTATTTTTTTGACAGGAGAATCTTTCTAAACCACAAATCTCATCAACCACTCCACTGACCTAATGCTATTAATGGCTCTCCACTGTTCCTAGAGCAGAGTACAAACTCAAGGCACTTTATCTCTCTCCCCATTCTTCCTTCTTGCCTTTTGTCCTGTCATCCAACCACACTTCCACCACTCATTGTGAGCTCCACTGTCCTAGTAATGACTCACATTGATTGATCTCATGCTGCTTTCCTTCCTCTTGCCATTGTCAAGACTGTTTCCTTTGTATTTATGTATTCACTTATTCAGCAAAATATATATTGACTACTTATTATCAACCAGGCACTATGAAGGATTGGAATTGTTTTTATGATGATAACCTGTATTTTTTTGGTCATAAGTTAGAATAATATACTTAATCCAGGGATCCTACTTGGTTTACTAGGATCTGTTTATAAAACATGTTTTAAGTACCTACTTTGTGATAGATACTATATTAGACATCAAAATGTGATCAGCCACAGTATCTGCTCTTAGGACTTCAGAGCCGAGTGTTGGAGTTGGAATAATCATCTGATTATTAATGTGATAGTGGTCTGTATCCATTGGGCACTATGGGAGAAACCCTGGAAAGAAGGTGATACTTGTGATAAACATCAGACCTGGGTTGATTGAGGATGGTTGGAGGTGCTG
The DNA here is from genome assembly GCF_963455335.1 of Martes martes. Taxonomy (NCBI): domain Eukaryota; kingdom Metazoa; phylum Chordata; class Mammalia; order Carnivora; family Mustelidae; genus Martes; species Martes martes. The sequence continues at coordinate 130,190,072 of NC_137888.1, forward strand.
TGGATAGCAAGGCAGAGGGAACAGCATGTATGAAAGCATGGAAGTCAATGGTGGCTGGACAATGAGGGGACGCACTGTGAAATGAGGTTAGAGAAGTAGGTGGGGACAGGTGGTGGAGTTGATGTGAATGAGTGAGTAGGTGAGTAGGAGGAGTCCAGAAAACCTTCCAGGCTTCTGGCTTGCCACTCTGTAGGGGTAACACCATTTACTGAGATAGTGAATGGAGGAGGAGGAGGAGGTTTGAGGAGGAAGGTGAAAGAAAAGAGTTCTATTTTGACTATTTTGAGTTGGAGATGCCTGGGTGCTGTTCAAGTAGTGATGCTTACTGGCCAGATTGGATACATATAGGTCTGGGGCCTGGGACTGAGGCCTCAACTGGAGATGTGGATTTGAGTTCAGCATAAAATTGGTAGCTAAAGCCATAGACAGGTGTGAGATGGTATAAGGAGAGTTCATTTATTCATCATTCACTGAGGAAATATTCACTGAGCACCTGCCACTTGGGAGGCACTGTGCTAGACCTTGGGGATACATCAGGAAAAAAACAAAACAAAACAAAACAAAACAACAAAAAACAAGCAAGATTCCTTCTCTTCTGGTGCTTGAGGAAAGAAGACTGGGAACATCTTACTGGATGGCAGGAGAGGATTACAGTTTTAATGCAGTGAGAAGGCGGCTTTGAGCAAAGTCCTGAATGAAGATGAGAAGTAAGTCCTGAGAGACAGCAGAAGGAGCAGTCAATGCAAAGACCCTGAGGCAGGGACATGGCTGGTGCATTTGAGCAAACGGAAGAGGCCGGTGTTGCTGAAACAGGGTGAGTAAAGGGAGAAGTAAAATGACACCAAATGAGAGAGGTAATGGGAAGGGTTCAATTAGTGGGGATCAGTGGAGAGTTTTGAGCAGAAGAATGATATGATATGATTCCTGTTTAAAAGGATAATACACTATAAAGGATTAAAGTACAGTCCTGGGAAACAGCTGACATTGAAGGGATGGGCAGAAAAAAAGATAGTTCAGGGCAGTGGGAATGTTGCTAAAGGGTCAGATCCAGGTGGTCTTAAGGATATTAAGAACTTAAGACTCCAGGACATGATGACAGCTTGTGCAAAAATGGCCAGTGAGGCAAGAGGGGGACTAGAGAGGAACCTTCTTTCAAAGGAGGGTAGCTATGTAGGAAGCAATTCATGCATGGTCCCAAGGGTCACAGAGAGGTCAGGAAAGAGAAGGTTTGGAATGCATCTTTTGGATTTGGCACTGCAGAGAGTCCTAGTGGCTGTTGCTGTAGCAATGTGAGGGAGGGGAGGGTTGGTAGTCAGAACTTGGAGCCCATAGAGTGAATGGGAGATAAATGTGTTGCAGGAGAGTTGACTCTTCCAAGAAATGTGACAGAGAAAGAAGATTTAGGATTGTAACTTCACCAAGGACTGGTATTTTTAATTTATTTTTTATTTTTTAAAGATTTATTTATTTATTTGTTAGAGACAGAGAGAGAGAGAGAGAGAACGAGCTGGGGTGAGGGCCAGAGGGAGAAGGAGACTCCATGCTGAGCAGGGGCCTGGATGTGGGGTTCAATCCCAGGACCCTGGGATCATAACCTGAGCCAAAGACAGATGCTTAACTGACTGAACCACCAGACACCCCCAAGAACTGGTGCTGAGGGGATGTTCATCTTATTGATGATAGCATAGTTTTTCTCTTTTGTAGAAAAGTGGAGAACATCTGTGCTCATCAGTGGGCCAGGAATAGGAAGAGGAGTATGCGGAAGATGTCCACATTATAGGAGTTCAGGGTCTGCACTTTACAAGGTTTGCCATCTTTTTTATCCTTCAAAAGAAGATCTAAGAATAAGAATACACTTAATAGGCTTAGTCAACAGACAGGAAATAAGAAGAACTCTAGGACAATCTCTAATTGTAAACTGGGGATTTTAACATAGTACAGTAAAGCCACAGGTAGGGTAGGTGAATTTGGGTGCATCACCACTGTCTATTGGGTCCTAATTCCCACTCTATCCTCCTCAGACTTAAGTGGCCTCGAGTTTCTTCATGGTTGGTAGAGAGAACCCAGTTAGGAAATGACCGTCTTGTGGTCACTGGAGAATTACCAGGTACACAGTGAGTCACAAACAGTATAAACTTCATTATCTTTGCTTTTTCCCCTCTGAGGCCATATAGAACGTCCAGAAACATCGGTTATCATTAAACTGGTACTAGAGCAACCCTAAATGTTATGCAATTGATTTTCAGGTGTCACTTACCATATTGTAGGACATGTTTAATGGTACAATTACTTAATGAGTGTGTTGAACTAGTCAGAAAGAGATTTTTTTTTAAGCTTTGAGATTTTGAATCAGTTGTGAAGTCAGAGCAGAACAAGACTGCCTCTTCCCCCATTCAGTCCAATAAATAATAAGAAGCTGAAGGCATCGAGCCAGATTCTCTCATTGTTTGATTTACTTCTCTGGTACAATTCTATGAGAGGTCAATTCACTTTTATAGCCCATTAGGGTATAATTAGGGTTCAGTAGACATTTTCTAAATCTTCTTCTTAAGACTAAATGGTACGTACTCCATTTTTAAAGGACCAAAAAAAAAAAAAAAAGTTAAAATCAAAATGGAACAAAATTTCTCTTATCTTCTGTAAGAATATCCACTAGGTTCTAGAATCAAACTAAACCATAATCCTCCAAGGATGGCAAGAGAGGGACCGCTAGTCTTTGTGAATCCAGTCATGACCCCAAGATTTATCTTGTTTATGGAAGCTTTCCCTCATGGATGTTGCTACCATTGTGAAGTACCTCACCTTAACTCCTTGGCCCAGCAGGAGGTTCACAAACTTTCCCTTAATTTCTGGATCACAATCAGGAAAGTCTAAAACAGCCCTATATAGGACTGTCTAAAGACTCAGGAGAATAGCAGAGAAATAATAACAATGACAACAACTAGCCAACCCCGTGAGGTGGGTAGGTGTCTTACAGAAGAGGAAGTGGGCACAGAAAGTCAAGGAGGCCATCCAAACTTACTTGCTCAACTACCAACTGTTGAAGCCAAGATTGAAACCTAGGAAATGAACCAGGAAGTGAAAACAGGGGTAGCAGACAAACAAACAAGCCATCTGCTCTACAAGGTGGTATGGGTGGTAGCTTGTCTTTCTAAAGATGGTTACAGCAATCAATCTCTCTTATGTTTTTGTCTCTGCAATTTGAGTAAACACCATTTCACTGTCTTTTTTGTGTTAGGTGTGGAGACTGTCTTAGTTTTCCCTCTCAGTCCCACTCAAAAGGCCACCTCTGAAACAAGGATTCATGTACCAGCAGTTTATTTTGGAGGTGATTCTAGAAAATCATGCTAAGGGAATGAGACAGGAAAGGGAAGACTGCCAATGAAGGGAGTGTTAACTAAGCAAGTGACCACTGCGGACAACTTCAGTTCAGTCCTCCTGGGGAATTTTGGGAAACAGTACAGAACATGCCTCAGTCTTTAACCCACCAAATCTCTATGTGTTATTGGCTAAGAGATGCTCCCCAGAAAGGTTAACTCTCTGGCACAGGGAAAGCAGCCACTAGCATATAGGATTGAGTGTGGAGGAGTGGGACGGCAGATAACATCTGCTGGAGAGACCTTTTGAGTCTGTGTGCCTGGGTCCCTGCGTAAGCTCCCAGCAACAGCAAGAAAATGGAAACATGATCAAGTCTTATGTTTCTGAACTCAAACAGAATAAAAAATCATCTTGCAGCGTGCTCCCACCCTGGCCCCTGTCACTTTTCTCTCTGAGTCTTTCTGAAATACTCTCCCCACTTGGTTCCCATCTGCCCCTGCCAGTCCTTGGTACTCATGAAGGAGGAGGGCGAACACCTATCTTCCCACAGGAATGTTACTGGAGAAGCACTGACATCTGGAACGTCAACGTAGAAGAAGTGCCATGCACTCGTCAAGGAGACCATGTCGTGTCTTTGTGCCATGTGGGACTTGTTGGGGTTATTAACTCTAGCTAATTTTAACTGAAAATTATTGAAAAAGCACACATTAAAAGCTAGTTACATGTGTGATTTGCCTTTAACAAGAATTGTTCATCTTGGTTATATGTAAAATAATTCAATGTTGATGGAGTTCCTAACCCTGATGACCAAATCTTTCCAAATTGGAAATCACATAAAAGCTTTGAGAAAGGTTTGAACTCATAATCTGAGTGCCTTAATATATATGTGTGTGTGTGTATATATATACATATGTGTGTGTATGTATACATATATATACATATATACATACATATACATATATACACACACATATATATGTATATACACACATATACACACACATATATATACACACACATAAGTATACATATATATGTATACATAGTATATACATAGTATATATATGTGTGTGTGTGTATATATATACATATTCCCTTTTTACAAAGCAATACATTTATCTATCATAGTGCATTTTCCAAAGTTTTTCGATTTTGAAATGAAAATGCCAAACATTTTCTTCTATTTAAATTTTATGACAGGACTCTGAGGTCCTCAGAGTGTGTGAGGAAATCCCTTAGTGGGATACATGATACCCCTTGAGGCAAGTTTGCTTATTCGAGGTTCCTTATTGCTTTCCAATTAGTTAGGAATTTAAGCTAAGGCATACTATGTCTTATACATGGACCACAAATACAGAATTTTCCAAGGCTACAGCTCTGGATTATTCATAATGAGATCTTTCCAGACAAATATTGAATAGCTAGCAAGTGTAATCTCTCCACCTGCCAGCATGTCTTTTAACCGTTATTTAAGGACACCAAGGACAGTGGTTGCAATATGTCATGTAGGCAGAACAGCTGACTCTACGGTAAAGCTTTGTTCCCCTGCTCTCCATTCACACGATGCTTATGGTTATTTCAGAGACACGTTAAGGGGCCTGTTGAATCTTGAGGGAAGCACATAGTAGGCGTACAGTAAAAAGAGTTCAGATACGTTTTACTAAAATTTTAAGCTTTGATTTCTCATGGAGGTAGGGGTGGACACCCTACTCTGGAGAAGCCCTCCTCTGACCTTTGGCCCAGTCAGAAGAGATGGCCTTATTCAAACTGCCTGAACTAAGGCCCCATGTTAGGCATCTGGAGAAGCAGCCAATCACTGTTGTAAAAAATAAGTCAGTCAGTCAGATTTTCAGCAGAACATCACTTATCCACTTAGGAACAATGAACTATAGCATTTTGGTGTACATTTTTAGCATAAAGTGTATATACATATATATATGCATATATATATGTGTATATATATCTCTCTCAACTATGTTTCTAGGAGCTTTTACTAGTCTAATAATAGGCTAGAACATGACCAAGAAATATAAATAATTAAAAACTTTGGTGAACTTTGTTTTGGAGCAAGAACAACTGACATTTGCTGCAACTGGTAATTTTTCTGTAAGGAAGATTATTGAATAAACACGTATAAACATCTCAGTTTTCTGTATTTATTTCAGGGAAGCCCTTGTAAGAAATAATTTACATTTTCCTCTGACGTCTCACAAAGCCAACCCCTTCTTGTATATTCTTTCCATTCCAAGGTCTCGTATGTTGGAGTTTGTTGTTATAAAACATTGGATATGATATTCTTCTCCCACCCTTTTCCCCAAAAGTTCTGAAGAAGTTCGGATTTATTGTGATTAGTCACCCATCCTCTGGGACCCTGGTGCCGAGTTATACATCTTCACACACACGCATGCACATGTATACACACGCTCCCTGTAGAAATTTATACACGCACTCCTCCCATCTGCAGAGGCCATGGTTTCTGGGAACACACTCCAAATTCCTCTGTACAGTCATTGCAGGAGCGGTGGGAAAAATAATTATGGCCATGTATGTAATAAAAATTTGCCTGAAGAAATGGAGCACTGTAAATGCATCCAAGGGGCAAAGATTTATTTCCTATGACATAAGCTTGGGGCTTATCTGGTCAGCATTTTGCTGAAAGCAGGGCCTCAGAGCACTCTCTCTTCTTAATTAGAACTTCCAGAACTTGCTTGCCTTAAGTCCCCTCCTGGACATATGCTCTGCCCCTCTCTCCTCTGTAGCTCATCCCTTCCAGTTACAATTCGGGAGATGAGGAAGAAATGATACAGGTATGTTTTCCTGCTGACACTGTGGGCTCACATGGATTCTAAGCTGGGACTAATTTTCTATTCCTGGGAAAGAATTCTAAGACATGTCTTTTTATTTATCCGTACTAAGATTCAGAGCATTTTCTGTTGCTGTTGTTGCTAAGGGAACACTATGCAAAAGTGGAAAAACCCACGGTTTCCCTTCTAGCTTTTTTGAGGAGTGGGTCGTTTAATACAGCAGAATAGTCTTTAGTAATCAGAAGTATATGTCATGGCATTATTCCCATCTTTCCTGGAGAGCAGCTTTTTCTGTATCTGTGCTTGGCCTCATAGGCGATGAATTAAAAAACAAACAAACAAAAAAACCATCCCCAAGAAACAAACAACAACAACAACAACAACAAAACCAACTTCAAGATGCTCTAGTCCAAGCTCTTCCTTTCTCACATGAACTAATGGAGTTGCAGGGAGGGCAAGTCAGCGGGTACGGCAGTTGGTGGCAGAGCCAAGCCTCAAACTACTGTTCCCCTCCTCTCTTCTCTGTGACCTGCTGGTTCTTATACTTCATGACCTGCTATGCTTCAAAATATACAACCCAAACCAGTTTTCTTTTCCTGGCTTGTCTCCTTCTACACTCACTTGATTCCTTATTGGGACATCACTTAATTTTCCATAAGCCAATTTAGAGCTCAGAAAAGTATAGATTTTACTATTTAGTTTAAAAACAATATGTCATACTAGGCTTGGTTTTCACATATTTTGTCCAGAAATATGCTACCCAAAGAGAACAATGACATTCTTCTAACAGAAATAGCCAGTTCTCTTACTTTGTGGCTGTCCAAAGAAGAATATGGTTTGGTGTTTTTGCTAGGTGAGTGTGTCAGACAGCTGGTTTTTCCCTCAAAGGTCTATGTTCCACCTCCCACAGTGTGACGTTCTTACTGGGAAGCTGAGAACCACAATTTGCAGGCTCCTTTGCATCTGTATGTGGGCATATGGCTAGTTTGGGCCAATAGAAATGCAAGCGAAAACAATGTTTTTCCCCCCAAAGAGAGTAACAAGCAAATTTTCCTTCACTTACTTTTTCACTTACTCTTTCCTCATAAAACAACTGAATCCATAAGAGGAGGGGGGAGTCAGAAGAGGGAAGAAGTAAATATCCTTGAAATCTCAAAATTTCCATGCGGAAACCTTGCTAACCATAACAGCGGTACTAGATCACTAACCAGAAATAAATGTCTGAAGTATTAGGCTCTACCAAGTTATCTTTTGTTGTGCAACAAGCCATTCCAGAACTTAGAGGCTTAAAATGACAACAGTCAGTTATTTTGTTCACAAAACCAGTTGGGGCTCTGAGGAGGGTAGTCTCCTGATGCACATGGTATCAGCTAGGGCCGGGCCGCGGGGGGCTGGAGGACCGACTTTCAAGGTGCATTACTCACATGACTTGTAAGTACTGGACGTGGGCTGAAGTTCAGCTGAGGCTGAGGGCTGGTGGCCCCAGTTCCTCTTCGTTCTGGCCTTTCCACTGGCTGTTCGCCATCCTCGTGATATAGTGTCTAGATCCTAAGAGCAAATGTCTCAAGAGACAGACGGCAGAAACTGAGTTTTTTGAAGTTTGGGCCCAGAAGATGACACAATATCCCTTATGCCATAATTTATTGATCAAAGAGTCATACAAACTAGAGTCAAGCTCATGAGACATAGATCCCAATTTCTAATGGGAAGAATGTCAAAGAATTTGGGGGCCATGTCTTAAAATCATCACTTAAGCCACTGTGACTTTGAGGTTTATATATTAAGGCAGCTGATGTTACAGTTAGAACCACTACAAGTGAGAGAGAAGGAAAGTACCAGCTCCTTCACAGTCTTACATATTTTAATTATAGGTCATCAACCAACCAACAACAAAACTTGCAGAGGAGGGCTGTTAACTTTTGTGAATTACAGAATGAAGAGATCTTTAGGGGGCTTCTGCACGGTCCTGCTGGGTTCAGCTTTACAATGTACTTGCAGATCTCCTGTATGTCAGCAAAACCTGCTCAATAACAACAAAAACACTAGGAGAAAAATGGCAAAGGACATGAATGGATGGTTCACAGAAGGGGAAATAAACAGCCAATGATATAGAAGAAAGCTCTCATGGTCATTTATTGGGTTCTCTGCCCAAGGCCCACTTCCCCATCCTAACAGCCCTTGGATTTCCTTTAAGAAGTTTTCACTTTCCCTCTAGCTATGACTCAGTGGGGTTGTAATGAGAGCACTGCCCATTCCCAGCCTGTGGTCCAGGGTCAAATGGAACTTGAAAGTTAAGAGAGGAATAGAGACCAAAGCTGTTGGGGTTCCATTTTGTTCTTGCATTGGTGCCCTGAGCAGCCCTGACTCAGGGATGCCCTTCCTACTGAATCCACTGCTGGCTGGAGTGACTGCCTCCTTACCTCCTGACACACCTGTGTCCCACCCATTCCTCAGCCTGGTCTTCCAGGCTTCCATGAATCCTGTGGGCCTCGGCTACCCTTCCTCTGCATGCCTCTCATTTGAGAGCTCCTTTCTGTTGCTCTCGATGAAAGAACACTATACAAATGTTCACTCACAAGAATAATGAAATAAGTCTATGTTAAAGCAATGAGATACTATTTCGCTTATCAGACTGGCAGAAATCCTAAAAAAATAAATGGTACTACCAGTGTTGTTAAAGTTTGCGGAAAAAAAGGACTCTGTTCATAATTGCTCGTGGGAGTGTTCATTGGTACAGTCCTTCTGGAAGGCAGGGCAGTATGTATGAGAAAGCTTAAAGTATGCACATGTTTTGATTGAGTCATATAAAAATTCTGTATAAAGAGAATATATAAATAATATAAATAAATATCTGCTAGGATATTTATTGAGGTATTTTTTATAATTAGGCAAAATCAGAAATAATATCTATAACTTGGGTGTCCATGCAATCCATGAGGGGACAGTTTTGATATTGAAAGAAGAAACTATTGATAATTATGCCAAGATAAGAGGCATAAACCTGCGTCAGGCAAAACCAGATGATCCTAGTCACCTTATACGTGGACAATGATCAGGAGGCAGTACCGTCCTTATGGCACACCCTGACTGTACTGTGCATCCAAACAACAGAATTCAGTCAACCTATTAAAAATGGTAGTAAATTAAAATTCTATATTTGTTTAAGTCCGTTTCTGGAACTTTGTTTCGCTCCATTGATTTACTTATGTCTTTTTGCACCCACTTAAAAAATATTACAGTTTCATGGTATGTTTCAATATACAGTAAAGCAAATCACCCAGTTTTTTAAAATTCTTCCAAATGAAATTTACAACGATTTTCTCAAGTTCTGTGCCCACCCTCCCCAAAATGTTAACTATATAATACTTTGGAGAGACATGACACTTTAAAATATTCTCTTTTAAGAAGATGGCCTGTATCTACTTTTGCTTTCTTTGATATTGTTCAGTGGAATTAATAGTTTTCCTACATTTCTTGTTATGTTTATGCCTAGGTATTTTCCATTGTTATTGTTGCAAATAATATCCCCTCATTATTGATATATTAAAGAATATAGATTTTTATATATATGTATAACCAATCATCCTACTGAAAATCCTTTTTTTAAAAAGATTTTATTTATTTATTTGACAGACAGAGATCACAAGTAGGCAGAGAGGCAGGTTGAGGGGGGAGCAGGCTCCCTGCTGAGCAGAGAGCCCGATGCGGGTCTCGATCCCAGGACCCTGGGATCATGACCAGAGCCGAAGGCAGAGGCTTTAACCCACTGAGCCACCCAGGTGTCCCCGAAAATCCTTTCCAATATAATAACATTTAATTACATTATGGGAAGGGATTTTCTAGATAGATAGCCATGTAATCTGAAAATAATAACAATTTTGCCTCTTCCTGTCCCATTTTGTTTTATTGTCCCGTTGTATTTCCTGAATGGAATTAATAATAGTGTTAATGGGCATGACTGTTCATTTCTGACCTTAATGGGAAAGTACCCTCTTTCCTGTCTTCTACACATTGTTCTTTCACCAACTCACCTACTTATGTCTCAGATCTCAATTCTTCACTTCTGCCAGGATGACCAGTCCTGTAGGTTCCGACTAGACCAGTCTCCCTATTACTTTCTCTCACTGTATCATGTCCCTTTACTTCATTGCACTCACCTCAGTTGTAATTTCAGATTGAGTCATGGGGTTATGAGACAAATGACTGTCTCCCTCACTTACCTGTAGATTTCATGAAATCTGAGAACTTGTCTGGTTTTACTCACAATGGTATATCCAGCACTTATTAAAGGGCGACCAGGTTGATAGCTTGACAAATACTTGTTGAATTAATTCATTCAAGAATCTTGTCATAAGTGTGATACTGCTCATTTTCCTATTGTATACTCCTTGTATTTTGTCTATTTTCTTTTGATGTTTTATCATTGAGTTTTAAAGTTTTTGTGTTTTTCATTTACTAGCTGTCTAGAATTGGGAGTGATTCCCTCCAATGCTCACATAACAGCAAGTCAGAGCTGCGTTCAAAAGTCATACTGGAGGCTTGGAAGCTTTCCTTTCGAGATCTGTCATCTAGGACAACTTTGCATACACTGAATTGCGGAGTGGAAATTGCTCATGTTTGAAGGTTTCATCTCTCCTTCACTTCCCTCTTTGTCCCACTCTGTCCTTCTGAGATTGTTTTTGCCAGAATTTCCTCTTGTTTCTGTGTGATTTCCTTGAGAAAGGAAATTCAGTGTTGGTTTTTCTCAGGATCTGAAAAAAGTCCTTGAATTTCACGTTCTCAGTTGGCACCACTCTCTAATTTGAGCTCTTGCCAAGAATCCCTTTTCCTTTTTTGTGCTCATCTCAATGCTTTGAAATGATGTTCAGTTTTGCTCTTAAGCATCTTTCTTGGATGTTTGTGAAAGTCATCCCAAAGCCTCCTAGAATTTGAGAATAAACAAACACATAACTAGCCCACTGGTTAGAAACAATACATGAGCGAACACCAGTAATGTGTTGCTTCTGTAACTGACTAGCAAATCATTTAGACTTGCTGGGCTTTAGTTTTCTCATCTCTGAAATGGAGATTATAATCATGCCTACTTAATAAGGCTGTTGCGAGGATTGAGTAAAGAGCTTAGAAGAGTGCCTGGCTATTATCATTGGAAAGATCTTGTGCTCAAGAATGAAATGGATAGTTGGAAATGAACACAGTTATACACATGAATTTCTGCACGGAAAGCAAGTGATGGAAAAGGGAGCATTATAAGAATAGTCTTACATTTTGGTGTTTTTTACAGGATTCTTAGTTTAGGAATCGATTTGGGAGCATCTCTGACATTAGTCACCTTGGCTTACATGCCTTCTCTGCCAGGAAGCGCAGGATCAGTCAAAACCTGTTGGACAGTAGAGATTTAACATTAAGTACGTCCTATTTGTTCAAGTAATATCCCCGGTCTATAATTTCTTTCATCACTATGCAGATTTTCATAAGTTTTATAGCCTTGAATATAATAAACTTTTTTCCTTCGTGATTTTTTCATTGCTTTTGGCATAGAAAATATGGAAAAAAATTAATAAGCAACAGACAGAAGCATAAATGGTCAATATATATGACAGAATATTTAGTTTCACTGTAATCAAAAGTATATAAACTAGAATCATGGGATTTTTGCATATAGAATAAGCAAAAATAGGAAAAATACAATTTTAATTGTTTAGATGTAATATGACCTTATATAGTACAGATGAGAAATAAAACTATTAAAAATGATTTGACAATATGTATCAAGAACCTGAATTTAATGTGATGGCTAATTTTATGTGTCATCTTGGCCACAGTACCAAGGTATTTGTTCAAACATTATTCTATGTTTTTGAGGATAGATTTTAGGTGAGATTAACATTTAACTTAGACTCTGAGTAAAGTAGATATGCTCCATAATGTGGGTGGGCCTTATCCAAGCAGTCAAAGTCCTCAATTAAAAGGACCTCTCTTGAGGCACCTGGGCAGGTCAGTTGGTTAAGCATTCTACTCTGATTTCAGCTCAGGTCATGATCTCAGGGTTGTTAGATGGACCTTCTCATCGGGCTTTATGCTGGTCATGGAACCTGCTTAAGATTCTGTCTCTCTCTCCCTCTGCACTTTCCCCTCACCCAAAAATACAAAAATAAAAATAAAAAGACCTCTCTTGTGAGGAGAACTGGCGCTGTCAGCCAGTTAGGTTTCCCACAGCAGGAGATCAGAGTGGTGCATTTCCATGGCCATTATTCATCCTATCCTTCCCCCTTCAAAAGGAAACTTTGGATTCTTTGAACAAATGACCAATTCCAGGTCTGAGCAGGAAAGGTAGAAAGTAAAGCTGGGTTATTTTGTACCAAAAAATAAGGAAATACTCAAAGACTAATGGGTCATGTACGAAAGGGCTCAGGAACTACCCTGAAGGGGTTACCTCTGGCTAAATCTGGGACAATGTGCACATTGCATCAAAAAGAATATTGCAAACAACTAATGGTTGCCAGAGGGGAGGTCGGTAGGGAATGGGTTAAATAGGTGATGGGGATTAAGGAGGGCACTTGCTGTGCTGAGCACTGGGTGTTGAATGCAAGTACTGAATCACTAAATTGTACACCCGAAACTAATATTACACTGTATGTTAGCTAACTGGAATTTAAACAAAAGCAAAACAAAAATAGACCTCTCTTGAAGAAAAGAGATTTCTACCTGAAGACCACCATCAGACTCATACTGCAGCATTTCCTTAAGTCTCCAGTCTACTGGCCGACTCTGCAGATTTTGCTTTGCCAGCCTCCACAGTTGCATGAGCCAGTTCCTTAAAATAAATCTCTCTCTATCTATATGTATATATCCTATTAGTTATATTTCTCTGGAGAATTCTGCCTAATACATTTAGTAATAATCAACTTGAACTTAATAATACCACTTATGGGAACATATCACAAGAAAATAATCATGAAGATAGTACAAATTTATATAGCAATAATAAAAAAATAGTAAAAAATATCCAAAATCTTATAATTAAGTAGGTATATCATGCCATATGTACCCATAGAAGGAAAGATACAGTCTGTAGTCACTGAAAGTCATGTACTGGAATAATATTTATTGATATGGAAAAATGTTATTTGTGGCGTAGTCACACCCTATCCCTATATTTATGTATCTATGTACCTATCCATCTAGATCTGTCCAATATGGTAGCTAGCCAGTAGCCACATGTGACTGTCAAGCACTTGAATTACAGCTAGTTAGAATGAGAAAATAATTTTTAACTTAATTTTGATTGCTTTAAATTGAAAAGAACTTATGCTTAATTGAGGTATTAGAGAACTGTCAAGTATGGAACAACTTAGATATTTTGATCTGCTCTTTTTTTTTATTAAGACTTCATTTTTTTGAAGTTGCTTTGGGTTCACACCAAAATTAAGAAGAAGGTACAGAGATTTCTCATATACCTTCTGCTCCCACAGATGGATGGCCTCCCCTGTTACAAACATGCCCTAAAAGAGTGGCATATTTGTTACAATTGATGAACCTACATTCACATATTATGATCACCTAAAGTCCACAGTTTACATTATGGTTCATTCTTGGTATTGTATATTCCAGAGCTTTGGACAAATGTATATTATGGATCCATCATTATGGTATCCTACAGATTATTTTCATTGCCCTAACAATCTGCTGTGCTCTATCTATTCATCCCTTCCCACTTAATACACTTTTCCCCATTTTTTAAGCTTTAATTTTATGAAATCTATATACAGACTTAATACTTTTGATGAAAATTGAAATAAGTTTTAACTATAATGCCAGATTATACTGCAAATTGTATTTTTGAAGTTTTCTATAATCGTCATATTATTTTTATAATCAGAAAACTGTTAGTTAAAAAAATATATATATAAGGTTATTTTTAGCAGCAAGAAATAATGAAAATATTTCCAAATGTGCCTTTCATGACATTCATAGTATAAGTATCCTACTTTTCAGGAACAAGAGTTTCTAGGCTGTTGGAGAAATAATATTTCAAGCAGTACCTAAAATTTGAGGAAATCAGTCAGTCTGGATCTACATGTGGGAATTTGAGAACATTTGTTAATACTTCAAATACAGTTGTTCAACACATTTTGTGAAAACTCTTTTCTTGAGCCATGAATAATTTGTTATTATCTTCCTGAACTCTGGCTCTCAGTTAATGCTTTCTATTTCCTGAGGGATTTTATAATTAGATTTGGAAAAAGATAAACTGTCTCTGGAAACTATGTAAAAGACTAATTTCTGAACAGCTCTATTCTTGCAGAAAAGTCACACTTTGACCAAAGGAAGAGAGAGCTTGCAATTTTCACTGACATTTTCCTGTCTTTCTTCTGCAATATAACCGTTTGTGAGTTATCTTTGAGGAAGGCTTTTCCATCAGAAACTTTCTGAAATCGGATGATTCTGTTAAGTTAGTGAAATGATCACTCCCCATCATCACTCATATGCCACATCATAGGGCAAAATTCTGAGAGCCTACAGGATTACAGGGATTAGCCTAAACTATTTGTGACTTTCTTCCTACTTGTGATCAAGTCAACTCTAAATAATCCCTAAAGTAGAAATCATGAACACTGTGCCCTAGCATTGATCATTCATTGGTGAGTATTTCTAGCTCTCTTTAAAGACAAGGAACCTGGGTATCAGAAACATTAAGTGTGTGGTAAATGTTAGAACTGGCTTCTACTCCTATCTTCTGAATTCCAGAGCCAGTGTTCTTGTTTCACTGGAGGTTTCTCACTAGACAGAGGGTTGTAATAGAAGTATTTGCTGTTTGCTCTGCATTAGAAAATAAAGGAAACTTCTGGTTCAACATGGTGGATGACTACACATACCTTCCTCTTCTTGGAAACCCTTTCAATGTCAACAACAGTAAAAATATTAATGCATAAGGACAAAGAGAATTAGAGGACATTCAGTCACAAATGAGAATTAACACACTTTCTTGGAAGAGAGAAATCTCTCAAAGAGAGTGGTGACTTCCTTAGCAGAGTGGAGAAAGCTACAAACTCTAGGTGTCCAAGAGAGACATATAAGACACAATCTGAATCTTCTCTCAGAACCTTGGAAAAGCTTAAAATTTAAAGCACAGATTGCATGGAGCACTGGGTGTGGTGAAAAAACAATGAATACTGTTATGCTGAAAATAAATAAAAAATTAAAAAAAAATTTAAAGCAGCAGGTACAGCAAAAGATGTGGAGAAAGAAGCACAAAGCCACCATGGGAGTGACTGAAATCTTCCATGCAAGGTGGCTGGGCCTTTGCTCTGTTCCTCTTTCCAGAGGTGGTTGACAAGCTCCTCCTTCACAGAGAGTTTCAAATCAGCTATTTGCTGCTGACCCTTAAATAGAAACAAATAGTCAAAGATCACTGGGCAGTTGAGGAAAGTTTCTAATATGAGGAAGACTCAAACAAACAGAAAAAGTAACATGGAGAAAAGAGAGGACCTAGGGCCAAGGAAATTGCTAGGAAAATAGAACAAGAGAGATGTAGAAAATGGAAAACAGGATAAGAAATTTGGGAAAGTCAATCCAGGAGGTTTTAACTTGCAACAAATAGAAGGAGAGAATTTTCAAAGAAAAAAAAAAAAGAAAGAAAGTTCTCTAGAACTGAGAATGTGACTTTCCAGATGGGAAAGGCTCTCCATGTGCCCATCTCAATTAATAAAAAAGAAATACACTCAGATTGATATTTATGAATTTTAGGACATCAGGAATAAAGAAATATCCTAAAAGCTTGTGGTGGGATGGGCACTTCACATACAAAGAAATGGGACATTGAAGTGACATTTGACTTCTCCAAACAAAACAGGAAACTATAAGGCCGTGAAGCAGAGCTGTCAAAATTTGGTGGCAAATTATACTCAATTCTATGACATAGCATTTTATACACAGATAAACCATGTGTTAGTTTCCTAGGGCTGCCATGACAAAGTACCACAAACTGCGTAGCTTAACACAATAGAATTTTATTCTCTCAGTGTTGGAAACCAGAAGTCCAAAATGTTGGCAGGGGCTTATTTCTTTTAGAGGCTCCAAGAGAAATTTTTCTGTTTTCTCTCTCCTGGCTTCTATGGTGATCAGTACTCCTTGAGTATTCTGTGGCTTCTAGAAGCACCACCCCAGTCTCTGCCTTCATTATCACTATCTGCCTTTCCTCTGTGTGTGTCTATGTCTTCACAAAGCCTTCTCATAAGGACACCAGTCACCAGATTTTGGGCCCACTCTAACCCAGTATGAGCCCACCTTAACTAATTACATCTGTGAAGGAGCTATATCCACATAAGGTCACATTTGGAGGTTCCAGGTGGACATGAATTTTAAGAGGACACGGCTCAACCCAATACAATCCATCAACCAGAATAAAGACATTTGGGGGCATGTAAGTAATGAATAATTTTATCTCCACATACTGTTTCTTAGGGAAGTTACTGGGGAATATATTTTACCCAAATAAGTAAGTCTCTTTAGGCCTGAGAAAAGGGGAGGACATGGAACTAGGTAACAGGAAATCAAGCAAGGAAAACAGAATTAAGAGCCCCTCAGAGCAGAAGAATGGGGTAATCTAGGAATGAAGTCTCCTAGGGCAAGGGAAAGAAAATACCAAATATCTGATATATTTGAATATTTTGGAAAATAAAACTTCCCATTATTTGTTAGAGCTGAAATTCTAAGATAAAACAGAAGTTGAGTAAGAAAGAGAACATATGCATAATCTCTCTGTTGGCTCAGTACTAGGCAATCTTTATATAGTCATAAATAGTAATGCTAATCCTTGATTTAATAAAAAACTTAAGGAACTATATCAAAAAGGTGACACTGAATAATTATGTCAAGTAAATTGCTAAATATTCATTATTCATAACAGGAAGTCAGCAGATGATGTGTAAAATTAATAGGACATAAAATTACAATATTAGCATGTTATTTAGAAACAAAGCAATAAAAACTAGAGGAAGAAAGTAATAAAAGTTTACATGGTAACCTCTAGGAAATGGATCTGGGCAGGGGATAAGAGGTAACTGTTGTCTTTTAGTACGCCTTTTAGGTTTTTTTTTTTATTTTGAGTAAGTAATACTTTTATAGCAACTCAAATTAAAAGCAAAAAGCATAATACAATACACTTAATAATTACCTGAACAGTGTGTTAAAATACAAATTCTGTGTTAACATTCAGGGACCCTAATTTACTAGGAAGAGGGGTCTGGAACTACATTTTAACAAGGCCTAAGAAATTTTGATAAAATGGTTTCTGGACCCTGCTTTGAGAAATACTTGTCTGGAAATATCCACACATTTCTGGGACATCAGCTCTAGCTGGTTTGTGTAGAGACCAAGTGAGCTTGTCCTATGTGTTCATGTCCACCCCCTTATTGATAAGTGCTGAAGTGAGAGACCTAGATGCTGAGGTCAGGCAATATGTTCAGGCAGTTGAAAAGTCTTCCAACCAGGCAGGTTGCAGACATTGCCAGAGTCCTGTGTTTTCAGGAGTCTGAGTCAGTCTGGTAGGTGCTAGAAGGCATATACAAAATGAAATGCCATCGATTATGTCCCACCATTGCTATGGAATGGCTGTGAGTCTGAAGGTGCCTGAGGTCACATCCCAGTCTGTGTTCAGGAGAATCTTAGACATGTACCCAGTGGGAATGCTGAAGTGAAAGCTGTTGCAGAAATCTGCTACTTAAAACAGTGACAGAAGGTCACTGGGACAGCAAATGTAAAATTCTTATAAAACCATGATCAGCCATCTCTAAAGTTTGACACAACCCTGCTCCTTGGTCTCACTTGAAAGTTATCACTAGCCTCCCAAATAAAATCACAAGGGATGGTTCCTAACTTCTGCTGAGGAGCTGCTATGATTCAGGCACTCTTTGATGCACTTTACACCTGCCAAATCTTACAAAACCAGTTTCACAGATGAGAAAAATGCAGATTCCAAGAAGTTAAGACACAAGCCCAGCATTACATAACCAGAATGTAAAAGAAAAAATCTTAGTTTTTCCGTAATTCCAAATTGCATCCTGGACTATCTTTAACCCTAGAGGATATCAAATAACAGAACTACATCATTTGTTTAAAAGCTGTGGAGTATGATCCGTTTATCCATGTGCTCACTGGATAGAAATCCTGCTGGTCTGGCATGAGACTCTCATGCGGATGCCTTAGAAGCACAGCATGTAAGACCCAATGGAGCACATGCAAGGGTCACCAAAACACCACTATAACTTGCTGTCACAGCTGTGGGGGACCAGCAAACATCTACAGCTGGCTGGACACCCTGGGGGTGATGAAAAGTGGGAGGGTTACAGGAAGGGAGTGGCTGACTATAAGCAAAGACCAATTTTCAAGATGAGGTCACTGATTGAAGAGTTTCAGAAAATTGCTGCTGATAGCAAAGAAAGTAACAAATTCTACAGGGCGCCTGGGTGGCTCAGTCAGTTAAGCATCTACCTTTGGCTCAGGTCATGATCCCAGGGTCCTCAGATTGAGCCCCGCATCGGGCTCCCTGCTCAGGGGAGAGTCCGCTTCTCCCTCTCCCTCTGCCTGCCACTCTCCCTGCTTGTGCTCTCTGTCAAATAAATAAGTAAGATATATATTAAAAAAGTAACAACTTCTTAATCTCAGTTTATAAATTGAAGGAATTTGGGGAAAGATTGTATTGATGGTGATGAAGAGGGGTAGATAGTAACAGCTAACATTACTTGAGTACTTTCCATATGCCAGGCATTGTGCTGAGTATTATCTCATTTAATCCAATGAATTACAGTTTGTATCCCCCTTTATTGATGAAGAAATCAAAGCCCAGAGATGTAGGGATTCACTCATGATGGCATGACCAGTTAGGGACAGAGTTAGGACTAGAATTCCATCATGTGAAGACTAACTTGGGCTATTTTTTTTTCCCTCTGTACCTTATAACAAATTTCTCTTCCCATGAGAATGTGTGAAAAGAGTACAGACTTTGGAAGAACCAAGCAGACCCAGATATAAATTCTGCTTTTCCTCAGACTATACTCCCCTCTCTGAGTTCCAGATCCCTCATTTATAAAATAGAGATAATCTCATTCTTCCTTTTGTTGTCAGCATTAAGGGAAATAATAAAGTGCATATTATAGCATCTGGTACACAGTAAGAAAGTAAGAACTCAACATGTGTGAAGTGGGTTTCCTTTCCTTTCCTTCCCTTCTCTTCCCTTCCTTTCTTTTCTTTTCTCTCTTCCTCTTGCCTTGGGTGTGAAAATAATGTCTATTTGGTTTGGTCTTTTCAGTTATCTGCCCTCTTAGACAGTAATCACCATATAGCATATTGACCTTCCAAATGGGCAAACTGTGTATTCGCACACATACAAAGACACACAGAATGAAGCATTTGGAGGGAACAAGAAAATAAGAATACTAAGAAACAATTTTAATGAATTTAAGAAACATTAAAATGGCTCCTTTGTGTTGCTAATATAGTTAAGTAGTATTTAGCTGGTGTTCAGCTGTGCAACAGAATTGCCTGGAGCTTTAAAAATGCCAAGTGTTTAGGCTATACCTCATACTAATTTAATCCGAATCCGTATGGTGAGGGTCAGACATCAATAGTTTTAAAAAACTCCTCAGATGCTCTCAGTGAGCAGTCAAAAGTGACAACTATTGGAGACAAGTTAGGATGGCAGAAGAATAAGGGACCTTAGGCTTGCCTCGTCACTCAAAACCAGCTAGATAAATATCAAATCATTTTGAACACCCAAGAAATATTGATTTGAGGACTGATTGAGCCAAACTGCACAACTATAAATTAAAAAACCACCACATCATGGACTATAGGAGCTGTAGAGAGTTGATTTGGGGAGAGAAAAGCTGCGGGTCCTGCAGAGGGGAGGGAGCCCTGATCACTGAGAGAGGAGCAAGAGAGAAAGAAAAAGAGAGAGAAAGAAAGTGAAAGCACATGTAGAGAATTGCACAAGAAAAACTTTCCCCAAAACCATGGTCTGGGAAGGGGAGAGGGGCTGACTATCACAAGTTTTTGTAAACAGTGGAGCACAGAGTCTGAAGTTTGGAGGTCTGTGCTATTGCCAGGATCACACCTGGCAGTCTTAGCAGGGCTCTGGTAGGAAGGGCAGAGACCTGGGAGTGGACAGCATCATCTGAGGATCCCCTGGGTCACAGGAGAGAAGTGGTTCCCCTGCTTGGAGTGCATTTGGGAGTGGTGGCACAGGGACAAAACCTGCAGGTGACATTGAGCTGTCCCATTCCCTAGCACAGGAAAACAGACACTGACTGAGGACAACAAACCTTAGTGCTAGCTTTTGGCTGCTCTTTACTGTAAACTCTGAACCTCTGTGTGGTCACACAAGAGATTTCTGGGACAAGCTGCCAAGGGCCACAGTGCAGTGAGACCCTCCCTCAGAGGAGCAGCAGAGAGCTCTAAAACCTGGAGTTTGAAACCCAGCCACACCCCTGAGATTAAAAGGAGTGCTGAGCCACCTAACAGGCAGACAACTCAGATGTAGGCAGGTGAAGGCAGGGATCTGGTGGAGGTGATTGTTTGCTCTTCTGTGAGGGTTTTCTGAAGAGTGTCAGGTACAAGCTCCCCACTCCAGGGACTAGAGAGCAGGGAGTTGCCATTTCACCTTGCCCATCAGGGCTGACAAACTTCAGGGAGCAAAACAGCACCACCCAGTGGAGGCTGGAGATGCTTACACTAAGCCCTACTCCCTTGCACCCTGCAGGTGATCTCCACTACCGAAAGTCTGAGACCTAGAGCAGCAGGCTCCTCCACCAGAAGACCAGCACAAACTCTTCACACATACCAAGTCTCCTGATCATGGAGCACTGCAAAGCTTCAGTTCTAAGGGAAATAGGATCTAGGTTCCTTTTATTTTACTCAAATTAATTAATTAACTAGTTAATTAATTTGGGTCTAGCTTCTTTTAATGAGCAGACCAAAACATACCTAGGATCTAGCTTCCTTTTGTTTTGTTTTTGTTTTTGTTTTGTGATTTTTTTTAAAAAAAATCTAGCTTCTTTTAACAAGCAAACCAGCAGACCAAAACACACCTAGGATACCTAGGCTCTAGCTTTTTTTCTTTCCTTCTTCCTCTTTTTTTGGTAAAACCTCTTCTTAGCAATTACTCTCAGGAGCAGGAATGCAACAGCCTTTCCTAAAATTCACACACACACACACACACACACACACGACCCAGACATAATGACAACATGGAGGAATTTCCCCCAAAGGAAAGAACAGGAAGAGTTCACAGCTAGGGATTTAATCAATGTAGATACAAACAAGATGTCTGAACCAGAATTTAAAACAGAACAGAATTTAAATGTCTGAATAGAATTTAAAATTAGCTGGGCTTGACAAAAGCATTGAAGACACTAGAAAATTTCTTACTGCAGAGATAAAAGAACTAAGAACTAGTCAGATTGAAATACAAAATCCTATAATCAAGACACAAGCCTGACAGGATGTAATAGCAATGAGGATAGACAAAACAGAGGAATGAATCAGTGATACAGACGATAAAATTATGGAAAATGAAAAAGCTGAAAGAAAAGAGGAAAGAATGGTATTGGATCATGAACGTAGACTTAGAGAACTAAGTGACTCCGTAAAGCATAATAATATTCATATCATAAGAGTCCCAGAAGAAGAAAAGAAAAAGGAGAAGGTTTAATTGAGCAAATTATAGCTGAAAACTTCCCTAATCTGGGCATGGAAACAGACATCAAAATCCAAAAAGTACAGAGAACTCCCATGAAATTCAACCAAAGCCAGCCATCACCAAGACATAACATCATCAAATTTGCAACATATGCAGACAAGGAAAGAACCCTGAAAGCAGCAAGGGAAAAAGTCCTTAATCTACAAGGGAAGGCAGATCAGGTTTGCAGCAGATCTGTCTACAGAAACTTGGCAGCCCAAAAGAGAGTGGCAGAATATATTCAACGTGGTGAATAGGAAAAATATGCAGCCAAGAATACTTTATCCATCAAGACTATCATTCAGAATAGAAGGAGAAATACAGAGTTTCCCAGAAAAACAAAAACTAAAGGAGTTTATAACCGTTAAACCAACCCTGCAAGAAATATTAAAGGGGACTCTTTAAGGGGGCACAAAGAAGACCAAAAGTAACAAAGACTAGAAAGGAATAGAGAACATCACCAGAAATACCAACTTTACAGGTAACACAATGAAACCAAATTCATACCTTTCAATATTCACTCTGAATGTAAATGGAGTAAATGCTCCAATCAACAGACATAGGGTATAAGCAATGGATTAAAAAATAAGACCCATTTATATGCTGCCTACAAGAGATTCATTTTAGACCAAAAGATGTGTGCAGATTGAAGGTCAGGGGATGGAGAACCATCTGTCATACAAATGGACATCAAAAGAAAGCCAAAGTAGCCATACTTATCTCAAACAAACTAGATTTAAAAAAAAAAAAAAAAAGGCTGTAACAAGAGATGAAGAAGGGTATTATATCATAGTTAGGGGTTACCCTTCAAGATCTAATAGTTGTAAATATTTAAGTCCCCAATGTGGAAGCACCTAAACATATAAATCAATTAATAACAAACATAAAGAAACTCATTGATAATAATACATTAATAGTAGGGAACGTATATGTCCCACTTATGGCAATAGGCAGATCATCTAAGCAGAAAATCAACAAGGAAACCATGGCTTTGAGTTACATGCTGGACAAGATGGACTTAACAGATATATTCAGAGCATTCCATCCTAAAGTATTGAATTAAACATTCTTTTTGAGTGCACATGGAACATTCTTCAGAATAGATCACACACTGGGTCACAAATCAGCCCTCAACAAGTACAAAAGGATGAGATCAGATTATGCATATTTTCTGACCACAGTGCTGTGAAATGTGAATTCAACCACAAGAAAAAATTTGGAAAGACCACAAATATATGGAGGTTAAAGGACATCCTACTAAAAACTGAATGAGTTATCCAGAAAATTAAAGAAGAAATTAAAAAAAAAACCATCTAAACAAATGAAAATGAAACATGACAGTCCAAAACCTTTGGGATACAGCAAAGGTGGTCCAAAAAGGGAAGTATATTGCAACACAGGCCTACCTGACAAAGTAAGAAAAGTCTTAAATACACAACTAACCTTGCATCTAAAGGAGCTAGAAAAGAAACAGCAAATAAAGACTAAAGCCAGCAGAAGAAAGGAAATAATAAGATTAGAGAAGAAATAAACCATATAAAAATGAAAAAAAAACAAGTAGAACAGATCAATGAAAATAAGAGCTAGTTATTTGAAAGAATTAATAGAACTGATAATCCCCTAACCAGCTTTATCAAAAACAAAAGAGAAATGACCTAAATAAATAAAATCATGAACGAAAGAGAAGAGATCACAACCAATATCACAGAAATACAAACAGTTATAAGAGAATATCATGAAAAATTGTATGCCAAAAAACTGGACAATCTAGAAGAAATGGTCAAAATCCTAGAAACATATAAAGTACCAAAGATGAAATAGGAAGAAAAAGAAAATTTGAGCAGACCCTTAGCCAACAAAGAAGTTGAATCAGCAATCAAAAATCTTCAATAAACCAAAGTCCAGAGGCAGATGGCTTCCCAGGGGAATTCTACCAGACATTTAAAAAAGAATTTATAACTATTCTCAAACTCTTCAGAAAAAAAAAAAAAAAAACAACAAATTGAAAGAAAACTTCCATACTCATTCTAAGAGTCTAGCATTACCTTGATTCCAAAACCAGACAAAGACCTCACTAAAAAGAAGAATTACAGGCCAATATCCCTGACAGACATGGATATAAAAATCCTCAACAAAATACTAGCAAATTGACTCCAACAGTACATTAAAAGAATTATTCACCATGATCAAGTGGGATTTATTCCTGGCTGCAGGAGTAGCTCAATATTTCCAAATCAATCAATGTGATATATACATTAACAAAAGAAAGGATAAGAACCATATGATCCTCTCAATATATGCAGAAAAAGCATTTGACAAAGCACAGCATCCATTCTTGATAAAAACCCACAACAAAGCACGCATAGATGGAACATACCTCAACATCATAAAAGCCATATATGAAAGACCCACAGCTAATATCCCTCTCAATGGGGGAAAAACTGAACACTTTTCCTCTACAGTCAGGAACAAGACAGGAATGTCCACTCTCACCAGTATTATTCAACATAATACTAGAAGACTTAGCCTCAGAAATCAGACAACAAAAAGAAATAAAAGGCCTCCAAACTGGCAAGGAAGAAGTCAAATTGTCACGCTTCTCAGATGACATGATACTCTATGTATAAAACCTAAAACTCTCCACCAAAAAATTGCTAGAACTAATACATGAATTCAGCAAAGTTGCAGGATAGAAAATCAATGTACAAAAATCTATTGCATTACTATACACTAATAATGAAACAGCAGAAAAAGAAGTAAAAGAATTAATCCCATTTACAATTGCACTAGAAACAATAAGATACCTAGGAATAAACCTAACCAAAGAGGTAAAAGATAAAACCAAGAGGTAAAAGTTCTGAAAACTATAGAACACTTATGAAAGAATTGAAGAGGACACAAATAATGAAGAAAAAAATTCCATGCTCATGGACTGGAAGAACAAACATTGTTAAAATGTCTATGCTCCCAAAGCAATCTACACTTTTAATGCAATCCCTATCAAAATACTCCCAACATTTTTCACAGAGCTAGAACAAACAATCCTAAAATTTGTTCAGGACTACAAAAAATTCCAAATAACCAAAGCAATCCTGAAAAAGCAAAGCAAAGCTAGAAGCATCATGATTCTAGACTTTAAGCTCTATTACAAAGCTTCAGTCATCAAGACAGCATGGTATTGGCAGAAAGACACATAGATCAATGGAATAATAGAAAACCCAGAAATGGACCCACAGCTATATGTTGAACTAATCTTCAACAAAGTGGGAAAGAACATCCAATGGAAAACAGTCTCTTCCACAAATAGTGTTGGGAAAACTGGACAGCAACATGCAAAATGAAACTGGGCCACTTTCTTATACAATACACAAAAATAAATTCAAAGTGGATGAAAGACATGAGACAGGAAACTATTAAAATCCTGGAGGAGAACACAGGCAGAAACCTCTCTGACCTCAGCCATTACAACTTCTTACTAGACATGCCTCTGGAAGCAAGGGAAACAAAAGTAAAAGTGAACTATTGGGATTTCATCAAGATAACATCTTTTGCATAGTGAAGGGAACAATCAACAAAACTAAAAGCAGTCTGTGAAATGAGGGAAGATATTTTCAAATGACAGATCTGATAAAAGGTTAGTATCCAAAATCTATAAAGAACTTACCAAACTCAACACCCCCCCAAAACCAAATAATCCAGTTAAGAAATGGGCAGAAGACATGAATAGACATTTTTCCAAAGAAGACATCCAGATGGCTGACAGACATATGAAAAGATACTCCACCTCACTTGGCATCAGGAAAATACAAATCAAAACCACAATGAGATACCACCACCTCACACCAGTTAGAATGGCTAAAAATAACAACACAAGAAACAACAGGTGTTGGCAAGGATGTGGAGAAAGGGGAAGCCTCCTACACTGTCAGTAGGAATGCAGACTGGTGCAGCCACTCTGGAAAACAGTAGAGGTTCCTCAAAAAGTTAAACCTTATGTCATAGTCATACCCTATGACTCAGGATTGCACCACTATGTATTTATTCAAAGGATACAAAAATACAGATTCAAAGGGGAACATGCACCCTGATGTTTATAGTAGCATTATTAAAAATAACCAAATTTTAGAAGGAGCCCAAATGTCCATCAGCGGATGAAGATGATGTGGCATTATATATATATAATATATATAAATATATATTGTATTTACATTATATTTATATAGTAATATTCCATTATATATAATGGAATATTACTCAGACATCAAAAGGAATGAAATCTTGCCATTTGCAACAACATGCTAGAGCTGGAGAGTACTGTGCTAAGTGACGTGAGTCAGAAAAGGACAAATACAGTATGATTTCACTCATACGAGGAATTTAGGAAACAAAACAGATGAATGTGTTGGGTGGGGGGAGAGAAGGAGAGGAAGGAGACAAACCATAAGAGACCCTTAGGGTTAGAGAACAAACTGAGAGTTGCTGGAGGGAAGGTGGATGGGGGAATGGGCTACATGGGTGATGGGCATTAAGAAAGGCGCTTGTTCAAATCCTCATATCAGAGAGGCAGGGTGGGGGGTCATGGGGACCAGAGAGAGAAAAAATGAAATAAGATAGGATCAGGAGGTAGACAAACCATGAAAGACTCTTTATCTCATGAAACAAACTGAGAGTTGCTGGAGTGGAGGGGGGTGGGGGAAGGATAGGGTGGCTAGGTGATGGACATTGGGGACGGTATGTGCTATGGTGAGTGCCGTGAAATGCATAAGCCTGATGATTCACAGACCTGTACCTCTGGGGCAAATAGTACATTATATGTTAATTTTTTTTAAAAAAAGGCTCTTCTTATTGTGATGAGCATGGGGTGTTACAGTAAGTGATGAATCACTAAGTTCCTGAAATACTCCTGAAATCAATTTCATACTCTATGTTAGTTAACTAAGTAGAATTTAAATAAAAATTTAGAAGGAAAAAAAGTGAGAATCATTGAGGTACACTAGAACAGTCATTCTCGAAATGTGGCCCTAGGACGAGCAGTGTCAATACCAGCCAAAAACTTGTTAGAACTGCAGATTCTCTTCATTGGAGAAGTGTCTGTTCATATCTTCTGCCCATTTTTTGATATGATTATCTGTTTTGTGTGTGTTGAGTTTGAGGAGTTCTTTATAGATCCTGGATATCAACCTTCTGTTTGTACTGTCATTTGCAAATATCTTCTTCCATTCCGTGGGTTGCCGCTTTGTTTTGTTGACTGTTTCCTTTGCTGTGCAGAAGCTTTTGATCTTGATGAAGTCCCAAAAGTTCATTTTCGCTTAAATGTTCATCATCACTAGCCATCAGGGAGATTCAAATTAAAACCACATTGAGATACCACCTTACACCAGTTAGAATGGCCAAAATTAGCAAGACAGGAAACAACATGTGTTGAAGAGGATGTGGAGAAAGGGGAACCCTCTTACACTGTTGGTGGGAATGCAAGTGGGCGCAGCCACTTTGGAGAACAGTGTGGAGATTCCTCAAGAAATTAAAAATAGAGCTTCCCTATGACCCTGCAATTGCACTACTGGGTATTTACCCCAAAGATACAGATGTAGTGAAAAGAAGGTCCATCTGTACCCCAATGTTTATAGCAGCAATGGCCACGGTCGCCGAACTGTGGAAAGAACCAAGATGCCCTTCAACGGACGAATGGATAAGGAAGATGTGGTCCATATACACTATGGAGTATTATGCCTCCATCAGAAAGAATGAATACCCAACTTTTGTAGCAACATGGACGGGACTGGAAGAGATTATGCTGAGTGAAATAAGTCAAGCAGAGAGAGTCAATTATCATATGGCTTCACTTATTTGTGGAGCATAACAACATAACATGGAGGACAAGGGGAGATGGAGAGGAGAAGGAAGTCAAGGGAAATTGGAAGGGGAGGTGAACCATGAGAGACTAAGGACTCTGAAAAACAACCTGAGGGTTTTGAAGGGGCGGGGGGTGGGAGGTTGGGGGAACCAGGTGGTGGGTATTAGGGAGGGCACGGATTGCATGGAGCACTGGGTGTGGTGCAGAAACAAAGAATACTGTTACACTGAAAAGAAATTAAAAATTTAATTAAAAAATTAAAAAAAAAAAAAAGAACTGCAGATTCTCGGGCCTCACCCCAGGGCTATGGAAAGAGAAACTGGAGGTGGGGAGCCCTCCAGGGGTTTCTTATGCACACTGAAGTTTGAGAACCACTGGCCTAGATATCCAATTTTCTCCCTTATTCTGTCTGGATTAGTAGATTTTCATGCCCCACTCATTGTTCCTTTTAGATATTTCCCTTTTATGTCCATGCATCATGCCTGAGCACCACAGTCCTTTCTTGCCTAGAAAACTGATTATCCTGTGCCTGGTTCTCTTTCTTTCAATCCCCTCCCCCTCCTCAGCCAGAACCAGCTGTAATTAAGCCTAACTGCGCTCCCTCTCTGGCGCCTCCAGAGTAGAATCTAAGCTCCCCACCATGGCACATAGGCTCCTCTCCGGCTGGCCTTTGCCAACCTCTCTATGCCCATCTCCCATCACTCCTAACTTCGGGTTAGCGATACCAAATGCATACAGTCAATTCCCTTCTCCATGAAGATGATGGAGCTTATGGTTTAAACAAAAACCTATTTTAAGAACAAAGAGCTGGGAGAGACAATTGCTTTTTGCTGGATTATTTACCTGATTTTTGTTTGACTAAACTGTATCCAATCATTTTCATTCAGTTCAAAGAACCTCTTCTCAAAGGAACCTTCTCTGGGTTCCCTGTCTGGGCTAAGGAGTCCTCCATATCACAGTGTTCTCTGCATACCCTCACCTTAGCTTGACTACGTTACAGTGAAATGACCTCTTTCTGCGTCAGTCTTCCCAGCCTGATGACCATGAGCTCAAGGCATATGTCGCCTTGTTTTTATCTTTCTATTCCCCTTCTCTGGCATAAGGCATGCCAAATGGCATGAGCTGAAAGTCTGCAAAATGCTTCGAGTCATTTACAGAGCTTCCAGCAAGTGAATTCTCAGCCAGTACTTCTCAAACTTAAATGTGCATATGAATCACCTGGAGATTTTACTTGTAGGTTCTGACCCAGTTGACTTGAGGTGGAGCCCAAGAATTCTGCATTTCTAACAAGTTCCCAGGTGATGCTGATATTGCTGGTTCATGGTCCATAAGCTACACCTTGAGTAGTTAGGATTGTGGCCCCCCAAACCATGAAACACAAAGTACTTATAGACCCATATATGTAATACTAGAAAAAACTTCTTTACTTTGTAGAAATGCTAGTAACTGAGAAGGTAAAAGATGATTTTTTTTTTATTCATTTATTTTTTTGAGAGAGAGAGCATGAGAGGCGAGAAGGTCAGAGGGAGAAGCAGACTCCCCGTGGAGCTGGGAGCCTGATGTGGGACTCAATCCCAGGACCCCGGGATCATGACCTGAGCTGAAGGCAGTGGCTTAACCAACTGAGCCACCCAGGTGCCTGGTAAAAGATGATTTATGCTATTTACTAGTCTATTAACTAATCTCTTTTCATCATAGCCCATCATCCTGGAGTTGTGAATACTCTTGTAAAAGACCGTAAACAGGCGTTTCATGAGCCAGGCCCCCACACAGCTGTTGTTCTCATCCTAGGAACTGAGAACTTCCTTATCAGCCACAGTTGCGGAGAGGACAACTTCTAGCTGTTATAGGAATTTTTCTCAACACACAATCCAAATTCAGTTTGGGAAGTAGAAGCTGGAAAGAAACGAGGGAGGCCAACAAGATTAGCCAGGATCAGCAAGATAGGGCTTATTCATTCATCCCTTCCCTGCCCAAACTAAAAATAGTTAACGAGCACAAACCACTCTAAGTTCCAAGTGTGCTACAAGGTGAGCTGCTCCCAGGCTGTCAAGGTGGGTGAGTCCTGTAAGAGTGGCACCAATTTTCAACTGTGATTATTCAAATTCTCCACCCCACTGCTCACACTCAGATAAAAGATTTAGGAATCAGATTCAAGATGTTAAATAAAGTTGCTCTGAGACATCACAGGATTCTTAGTCATCTGTAATTCTGACCAGCTGTTCTGCAATTCAGTGCCCATGTCACATAAGGCTGCAGTGCTCAGCTATGGGCTGTTTCTGCACAGAAACTCTAGGAAAATAGGTACTTTCTGCATGTGCCATGGCTCCTTCTTGAGGACATGCAATTTTGCTTACAGGTCACTCTATATTCAAATAGATGGGCTAGTATGGAATGATTCAAGATTGTTTTTTTTTAAGTGTGCTGTTTTTTTTTTTTCTTAAAGCTTTAAAGAAAAGACTTTTCGCTTCCACCAATTCCCAGATATCCAATCCAGTCACACTGGTTCCCCTTATACCCTACTCACATACCGCCCATTGCCTCAGGGTGGGGGCGCGCGCACGCGCGTGCGCACACACACACGCGCGCACACAGGTTTTGCTGGTTATTGTCCCCTTGTCATTTTTCATGCCAGTTTTCCTTCTTCACCATCAAACCAAACCGTATTTATCTTTCAAGATTCATCAAATTTTTATCAGATACCTTTTAAGTGCCAGGAGGCATCCCGGGTGTTGGGGAACAGTGATGGGCAAGTAGGGGTGATCACTTGGGTGCCTCCTGGGGACATAGACAAGTGAATTAGACAAGCTGTTATAACCGTCTCTGATGAAGACCTAAAGGGAGAGATCCAGCACTAGGAGAATATGCAGTGTGGTGGGAGGTTACAGCCCAGCTTTGCAAAGTTTATGGGTGGTGTTCCCAAGCAGGTGAGCGCTAGCACAGAAAGATGAGTAGGACGCACTGAGGGGAAGAGGTTCCTTGCAGGGGGATGAGATTAGACAGGAAAGGTGAGCAAAGGTCGGATTTTGCAGTCTTTTAAGGCGTGGAAGGCGTTTGTACTGTTATCTTAAAGGAACTGGAAGGATAGCGTTAATGATCTGTAAGTCCAGACCTGGTGTGGATTCCTTTTATTCCTTGAAGTGTCCTCCAGTGATTGAAATCCCAAGTGATTTTTTTCCCTTTGATTTCCAAAGCAATTACTGGCTCTAGTTAGCAGCCTCACTCTGAATTCATGTGCAGTATTTTTCATCATCCTATGGTCATTCTCTGCTCTTGGTTCTCAACTTTTTTGTCCCCACAACACACACCCAAGTATTATATTTGGGGCTGGAATGTTCAAAATACATAACACATTTCTTTAAAAGCTCCTTATATTTAGAGTATAATTGTTCCTCCAGTGAAACAATGTCACTTTCTATCACTCTTCTTATCTCTTACGTGCATCAGATTGTGCTGTACAACTTTAAGTGACCTCTCAGACACAAAATTCACATGAAAAGTGAATGTACACTCAGTGGTAACATAAACTAATTTTATATATTAATCAGACTTATGTGGTATACCAGTGATGGGGCAAGTTTCCCTGGTGCTTGGTGTTCAAGGAGAACCATTGTTCTAGGATGTTACCTAACTCTAGCCACCTTGACTTAAATGCAAACTCATCAAGGGTGAGGAGAGTTATACATATTTTTATTTTTTATTATTTTTATTTTTTTATAGAAACATGAGTTTAGGATTTTATTTATTTGTTTAAGAGAGAGAGCGAGAGAGCACAAGCAGGGCTCAGAGCAGCAGAGGGAGAGGGAAAAGGGGAGGGAGAAGCAGACTCCCTGCTGAGCCGGGAGCCCTGCATGGGACTCGATGCCAGGATCCTGGGATCATGACCTGAGCCAAAGGCAGACGCTTAACCAACTGAGCCACCCACGTGCCCAGGCATACATATTTTAAAATTCCTCACAATTCTTAACATGATGTTGGATGTAGCATAAGGGTTTACTTGAATTTTATGATTATTTTTATGACTGGACTTACTCTTTTTAAATTATGAAATATGTCAGACACCCAAAAATGTATAAAAAATAAAGAACACCATTTTTCTAATTTTCAGCTTAAGAAATAAGACATTATAATGACAATTGGACCCCTGTTTTGCCCCTCCCCGTGAAAGGTAACCAATATCATGAATTTGGTGTTATATAGGTGGTGCTATATATGTTTTTACTACACTTGTGCACAATCATAAACAGTAGGTAATATTGCTTCTCAGGTTTCAAAATGTTGTATAAATGATGTCCTAATGTATCCTTCTGCAACTTCTTTTGTTTCAATATTATCTTGTTTGTCCACTGTTTACAGATATAGCTTTAGTGTACAATATATCACATTTAGGACATTTCAGTTGGTTTCAACTCTTTAGGGAAACACACAATGCTGTGGTGAACGTATTTTCATTTGGTTCGTTGTGTACATGTGTGAGAGCTTCTTCAGGCATATAGATCCAGTACGGGGACAGCTGGGTTGTAGGATATATGCATCATCAACCTTGCTAGGAACTGCTAACAAGCTTTTCAAAGGCAGAACAATCCACTGTCCCATCATCAGAGGCTGAGTTCCTTAGGCTTCCCATTCTTGACAACGCATGTTATCTTCATGTTTAGGGATCTGATGTAGTCCTCAACATACATTTATTTTTATTTATTTATAATTTTAAAAAAATTTTAAAGATTTTATTTATTTATTTGACACACACACACACACAGAGACAGCACAAGTAGGCAGAGAGGCAGGCAGAGAGAGAGAGAGAAGCAGGCTCCCTGCTGAGCAGGGACCCTGAGACCATGACCTGAGCTGAAGGCAGAGGCTTTAACCCACGGAGACACCCAGGCACCCCTCATACATACATTTATACACATGTGCACATATGAGGATTCTTAGGGAAAAACAAAACTTTACTAAAGAGTAGAGTTTGCTTTAGAACTTCACAGAGAGCAATATGTGGGTACTTCAAAACTTTTGACAGCCTAGCTTTAATTGATTGGGTTATTTTAAAATTATTCAAACAAAAATAGTAATGTTGAGGGAATTTATGTGGGAAAAGTACATAATTGTCAGTACTATTACCCAATGAACAGAGTCACTTTAAAAATACACAAAATAGGATCCAGGGGCTAAACCGGGGAGAAACCCAGGCGGGGTCAGCATAACCCCAGGTCCCGCGGGTCACGGAAGGACCGAGGGTGTCTGAGGGCCGCGGAGCTCGCAGGTATTGGAGTGGGGAAGCCAGCTACAGCGACAGAGCCTAGGACTGAGCTCTCAGCCCGGGGTTATCTTGTGCCAGTTGCAGGCTGGGTGGGCTCGGAGCGCGGCCGGAGGCCACGGAGAAGGAAGCAACCGGGCGCTTTTCTCCAGATTCCAGCAATTGACTGCTTTCCTTGAGGCGCGGCCCGCAGGCCAGGGAGGTGGGGCGATTGGGCGCTTTGCTCTGGGGGCGCACTGAGGAGCGGAACCCCAAGCTCTCGGCTCCTCCGGGAGGAGAGATTGGGAGGCCGCCATCTTCATTCCTGTCCTCCAGAACTCTACGGAAAGCGTTCAGGGAACAAAAGCTCCCCAAAGCAAACCCGAGCGGATTACTTAGCCCAGCCCCTGGCAAGGGCGGTGCAATTCAGCCTGCGGCAAAGACACTTGAGAATCACAACAGGCCCCTCCCCCAGAAGATCAACAAGAAACCCATCCAAAACCAACTTCACTCACCAAGAACAGCGGAATTCCACAGCAGGAGAAAGCAAATCTTATCTGGACAAAATGACAAGGTGGAAAAACTCACCTCAAAAAAAAGAATAAGAGGCCCTACCGAAGGCTGGAGACCTAATCAATATGGACATTGGTAACATGACAGATCTAGAGTTCAGAATGACAATTCTCAAGGTTCTAGCCGGGGTTGAAAAAGGCATAGAAGATATTAGAGAAACCCTCTCCGGAGAGATAAAAGCACTTTCTGGAGAAATAAAAGAACTAAAATCTAACCAAGTTGAAATAAAAAAAGCTATTAATGAGGTGCAATCAAAAATGGAAACTCTCACTGCTAGGATAAATGAGGCAGAAGAAAGAATTAGTGACATAGAAGACCAAATGACAGAGAATAAAGAAGCTGAGCAAAAGAGAGACAAACAAATACTGGACCACGAGGAGAGAATTTGAGAGATAAGCGACACCATAAGACGACACAACATTAGAATAATTGGGATGCCAGAAGAAGAAGAAAGAGAGAGGGGAGCAGAAGGTATATTGGAGATAATTATTGGAGAGAATTTCCCTAATATGGCAAAGGGAACAAACATCAAAATCCAGGAGATGCTAAGAACACACCTCAAAATCAATAAAAATAGGTCCACACCTCGTCACCTGATAGTAAAATTTACAAGTCTTAGCGACAAAGAGAAAATCCTGAAAGCAGCCCGGGAAAAGAAGTCTGTAACATACAAGGGTAAAACACTAGATTGGCAGCGGACCTATCCACAGAGACCTGGCAGGCCAGAAAGAACTGGCATGATATATTCAGAGCACTAAACGAGAAAAACATGCAGCCAAGGATACTATATCCGGCTAGGCTATCATTGAAAATAGAAGGAGAGATAAAGAGCTTCCAGGACAAACAAAAGCTGAAAGAATTTGCAAACACCAAACCAGCTCTACAGGAAATATTAAAAGGGGTCCTCTAAGCGAAAAGAGACCCTAAAAGTAGTAGATCATAAAGAAACAGAGACAATATACAGGAACAGTCACCTTACAGGCAATACAATGGCAATAAATTCATATCTCTCAATAGTTACCTTGAATGTTAATAGTTTGAATGTGAATAGTTACCTTGAATGTTAACGGGCTAAATGCCCCAATCAAAAGACACAGGGTATCAGAATGGATAAAAAAACAAAACCCATCAATATGCTGCCTACAAGAAACTCATTTTAGACCCGAAGACACCTCCAGATTTAAAGTGAGGGGGTGGAAAACAATGTACCATGCTAATGGACATCAGAAGAAAGCTGGGGTGGCAATCCTTCTATCAGATCAATTAGATTTTAAGCCAAAGACTATAATAAGAGATGAGGAAGGACACTGTATCATACTCAAAGGGTCTGTCCAACAAGAAGACCTAACAATCTTAAATATCTATGCCCCTAACATGGGAGCAGCCAACTATATAAACCAATTAATAACAAAATCAAAGAAATACATCGACAGTAATACAATAATAGCAGGGGACTTTAACACTCCCCTCACTGAAATGGACAGATCATCTAAGCAAAAGATCAACAAGGAAATAAAGGCCTTAAATGACACACTGGACCAGATGGACATCACAGATATATTCAGAACATTCCATCCCAAAGCAACAGAATATACATTCTTCTCTAGTGCACATGGAACGTTCTCCAGAATAGACCATATCTTGGGTAATAAATCAGGTCTCAACCAGTATCAAAAGATTGGGATCATTCCCTGCATGTTTACAGACCACAATGCTCTGAAGCTAGAATTCAATCACAAGAGGGAATTTGGAAAGAACGCAAATACATGGAGACTAAACAGCATTCTTCTAAAAAATGAATGGGTCAACCAGGAAATTAAAGAAGAACTGAAAAAAATCATGAAAACAAATGATAATGAAAACACAATGGTTCAAAATCTGTGGGACACAACAAAGGCAGTCCTGAGAGGAAAATATATAGTGGTGCAAGCCTTTCTCAAGAAACAAGAAAGGTCTCAAATACACAACCTAACCCTACACCTAAAGGAGCTGGAGAGAGAACAACAAAGAAAGCCTAAACCCAGCAGGAGAAGAGAAATCATAAAGATCAGAGCAGAAATCAATGAAATAGAAACTAATAAAACAATAGAACAAATCAACAAAACTAGGAGCTGGTTCTTTGAAAGAATTAATAAGATTGACAAACCCCCTGGCCAGACTTATCAAAAAGAAAAGAGAAAGGACCCAAATAAATAAAATCATGAATGAAAGAGGAGAGATCACAACCAACACCAAAGAAATACAAACAATTATAAGAACATACTACGAGCAACTCTATGCCAACAAATTTGACAATCTGGAAGAAATGGATACATTTCTAGAGGCATATAAACTACCACAACTGAACCAGGAAGAAATAGATAACCTGAACAGACCCATAACCAGTAAGGAGATTGAAACAGTCATCAAAAATCTCCAAACAAACAAAAGCCCAGGGCCAAACGGCTTCCCAGGGGAATTCTACCAAACATTTAAAGAAGCATTAATTCCTATTCTCCTGAAACTGTTCCAAAAAATAGAAATGGAAGGAAAACTTCCAAACTCATTCTATGAGGCCAGCATCACCTTGATCCCAAAACCAGACAAGGATCCCACCAAAAGAGAGAATTACAGACCAATATCTTTGATGAACACAGATGCGAAAATTCTCACCAAAATCCTGGCCAATAGGATCCAACAGAACATTAAAAGGATTATTCACCACGACCAAGTGGGATTTATTCCAGGCTGCAAGTTTGGTTCAACATCCGCAAATCCATCAATGTGATACAATACATTAATAAAAGAAAGAGTAAGAACCATATGATACTCTCAATAGATGCTGAAAAAGCATTTGACAAAGTGCAGCATCCCTTCCTGATTAAAACTCTTCAAAGTGTAGGGATAGAAGGCACATACCTCAATATTATCAAAGCCATCTATGAAAAACCCACCGCAAATATCATTCTCAATGGAGAAAAACTGAAAGCTTTTCCACTAAGGTCAGGAACATGGCAGGGATGTCCGTTATCACCACTGTTGTTCAACATAGTGCTAGAAGTCCTAGCCTCAGCAATCAGACAACAAGAAGAAATTAAAGGCATCCAAATTGGCAAAGAAGAAGTCAAACTATCACTCTTTGCAGATGATATGATACTATATGTGGAAAACCCAAAAGACTCCACTCCAAAACTGCTAGAACTTATACAGGAATTCAGTAAAGTGTCAGGATATAAAGTCAATGCACAGAAATCAGTCGCATTTCTCTACACTAACAACAAGACAGAAGAAAGAGAAATTGAGGAGTCAGTCCCATTTACAATCGCTCCCAAAACCATAAGATACCTAGGAATAAATCTAACCAAAGAGGCGAAGAATCTATACTCAGAAAACTATAAAGTACTCATGAAAGAAATTGAGGAAGACACAAAGAAATGGAAAAATATTCCATGCTCCTGAATTGGAAGAAAAAATATTGTGAAAATGTCTATGTTACCTAAAGCAATCTACACATTTAATGCAATTCCTATCAAAATACCATCCATTTTTTTTAAAGAAATAGAACAAATAATCCTAAAATTTATATGGAACCAGAAAAGACCTCGAATAGCCAAAGGAATATTGAAAAAGAAACCCAAAGTCAGTGGCATCACAATTCCAGACTTCAAGCTCTATTACAAAGCTGTCATCATCAAGACAGTATGGTACTGGCACAAAAACAGACATATAGACCAATGGAACAGAATAGAGAGCCCAGAAATAGACCCTCAACTCTATGGTCAACTAATCTTCGACAAAGCGGGAATGAATATCCAATGGAAAAAAGACAGCCTCTTCAACAAATGGTGCTGGGAAAATTGGACAGCCACGGGCAGAAAAATGAAATTGGACTATTTCCTTACACCACATATGAAAATAGACTCAAAATGGATGAAGGACCTCAATGTGAGAAAGGAATCTATCAAAATCCTTGAGGAGAATGCAGGCAGCAACCTCTTTGACCTCAACCGCAGCAACTTCTTCCTAGGAACATCGCCAAAGGCAACAGAAGCAAGGGCAAAAATGAACTATTGGGATTTCATCAAGATCAAAATCTTTTGCACAGCAAAGGAAACAGTTAACAAAACCAAAAGACAACTGACAGAATGGGAGAAGATATTTGCCAATGACAAATCAGATAAAGGGCTAGTATCCAAAATCTATAAAGAGCTTAGCAAACTCAATACCCAAAGAACAAATAATCCAGTCAAGAAATGGGCAGAGTACATGAACAGACATTTCTGCAAAGAAGACATCCAGATGGCCAACAGACAAGAAAAAATGCTCCACATCACTCGGCATCAGGGAAATACAAATCAAAACCACAATGAGATACCACCTCACACCAGTCAGAATGGCTAAAATTAACAAGTCAAGAAATGACAGATGCTGGCGAGGATGTGGAGAGAGGGGAACCCTGCTACACTGCTGGTGGGAATGCAAGCTGGTGCAACCACTCTGGAAAACAGTGTGGAGGTTCCTCAAAAAACTCAAAATAGAGCTACCCTATGACCCAGCAATTGCACTACGGGGTATATATCCTAAAGATACAAACGTGGTGCTCCGAAAGGGCACGTGCACCCGAATGTTTATAGCAGCAATGTCCACAATAGCCAAACTGTGGAAAGAGCCTAGATGTCCATCAACAGATGAATGGATAAAGAAGAGGTGGTATATATACACAATGGAATACTATGCAGCCATCAAAAGACATGAAATCTTGCCATTTGCGACGACGTGGATGGAACTAGAGGGTATCATGTTTAGCGAAATAAGTCAATCAGAGAAAGACAACTATCATATGATCTCTTTGATATGAGGAAGTGGAGATGCAAGGCAGGGGCGGGGTTGGGGGGAGGTAGGAAAAGAAAAAATCAAAAGATGGGATTGGGAAGGAGACAAACCATAAAAGACTCAATCTCAAAAAACAGACTGAGGGTTGTTGGGGGGAGGGGGGACGGGAGAGGGTGGTGGGGAAATGGACATTGGGGAGGGTATGGGCTATGATGAGTGCTGTGAAATGTGTAAACCTGGCGATTCACAGACCTGTACCCCTGGGGATAAAAATACATTATATGTTTATTAAAATAAAAAAATTTAAAAAAAATTTTAAAAAAAAAAAACTTTACTTAAAACTACTCTACTTATATCAATTTATTACTTGTCATGCAATTCAATTCTAGATTGCAATGTGACTTCAGCTTTTATTCATCAAGGTAGAAAAAAAATATATACAAAATAGGGGCACCTGGGTTGCTCAGTGGGTTAAGCCTCTGCCTTTTGCTCAGGTCATGATCTCAAGGTCCTGGGATAGAGCCCCACATTGGGCTCTCTGCTCAGCAGGGAGCCTGCTCCCCGCCCCCCCTGCCTACCTACTTGTGATCTCTCTCTCTCTCTGTCTAATTAATAAATAAAATCTTTAAAAAAATATGCAAAATATACTTGCTTGGCAATTACTAGTTGCCTTGACCTAATTGAAAGATTTAAAAAATGAATTCACTATTGTAAATATATATATATTCCAAATATGTTTAATCCTGTACTGGTGTTTCAGTGGGCCTGAGTTAGATGACAGGTAGTTAAAAATGAACAGAATAAGCTTCCAGCTCAGACTTGCTTTTATTCTAGAACTTGTCACTTGTTCCATTGTAATTCCCAAGAACAGCTCTGGTCATATAGAATATTCATTTTTTCCATAATTTTTTCCCCAGCAAAAACCAAGTACATATAAAGCAAAGCATGTTAAATGTAAAACAAATGATCACAGGACAAAATAGCCGTTCATAAAATTAGCCTCATTTCGCTTTTTTCTTTCTCACAAAATCCATTCTTTTCTAAATGTTCTGGTAAAGAGCAAACATTGACCGTGGTGGCAGCAGCTGGCCAGGTGGGTTTTATAGGGCACTCAGGGCTGGATTCACCAGTTGTACCAGAATTGAAGAGATGGACGAGAGTTTCTCATTCTATGAGGAGATAGGAGACATTCCTAGGAAATTCTAACTCTAACTGCTTTTTCTTCAACTGCCCAATCTGAGATGTAGACGTGATGAAAATTATGACAAAATCTTCTTTAAGCAGATATAGCATCATATTGCTATCTGAACCATACAGAGCTCTCGAAGAAAAGATTCCGTTAGCTTTTCCTGGTCAGTTGTCCAAGTCCTTGGAAGAGATGAAATCATTCCTAGTTTCTCAGTTATGCTTGCTGATGTCTTCACTCAGAAAAGTCTCCCTTTCAGATTTGAAGCAGAACAAATTTAACATGTTATTAGCCAATTGGTTTCATGAAAAGTTCCTACCCCTCACCACTCCACTTCTGACAGATGATTTATAGTTTCTAGTTAGAACCACATGGAATTACACATTGCCAATGGAGCGATCTTCCTTTTCTGCTATGATCATCTTGAGTCCTCACCATCTGCAAAATATAAAAATATGAATTGTTCTCAATGTCACTGGATTTGTTTATCATGTTCGCTCTAGATTCAACTCCTCTTTTGCCACATATGAATTGAACACACATAGTTTGCTGCTTTCAAGAGTCAAAATAAAAGAGTGATGTGATGATCTGTACACATGAGCAACATATAAGTAGAACTATAAATATGATTCTCCCTGGGAAAACGTTGGTACATTCATCATCTGAAATTCCACACTTAGCACATTCAGTGGCTGGTATCACTGATTCAGAGCAGGAAGGAATGTGCAGAGCAAGGACTCTGCCCAGAATCCTTCTAATATTCTTTTTTAGCATTAATTTCTAGGACAAAATGCCTTCCCTTCTTGTCCTTCTTCCCTCCTCCTCCCTAACCACCCTCGTGTGAGCTTTCACTTTAGCATCAACACCTACTATTCTTAGGAGGGCTGCTGTCCCACCACTGGAGTGGTTTTAATCACCTGCAGCATGAGTGCCTGGGAAGTCACAGCCCCTGTCCTGTCAATGATCTACCAAGAGAGTGAGAAAGCCTGACTCTTGCTCAGGTCAGGATGACTCTGCAGCGTAACTCAATATGCTGGAGTATCTGAGTGTAGCAAGCTAAAGCTGTACTTGATGGTCCTTTGCCTGAGATGACACCCTTGCTTGTCTTCCACTTCTTCCCTGTCTTGCTTCTTCCATTCCCTTTCAGTTTCTCCTGTGAGTGAGCGCCATCACCATAAATCACAAGTACACAAGTCCTCACTGCAGGGTCAGCTCCAGGGAACCTGCCCAAGGCAGGATGTGAGAGATGATCCCATGTACTTATCTTCAGACTTACTTACATACCCATCTCAAAGGAAACAGTCATGTACACTTGCCTTGCATATTTTAAAGTTAACATCTAATTATTCTTTTCATTATGAGTTTAAGCATTTGAAAAGGATGTAATTTGTGACATAGTATAAAAACTCACATTTAGAAATAAAACTGCCACCTTTATCTTTTAATTTACCCAATAGAATATATATAGCACAAGGATTTGATAGCACCCATTTTCCATTGAAAATATATGTAAACATGCTCATGGTTCAAAGTCAGATATTTTGTGGTGTTCATTTTTCTCCGTAAACATGTATTTCCATTCCACTTCCCACACAGAATTTCATTTAATTGTAATATATTTACATGCTTTAAAATCTTTTGTTTGCCTAATCATAAATCTTTGCATCAAAAAATATATTTAAGCACATGTTTTTTATTTCCTATGACTATAAGCTTCTATGTGTTAACATTTTCTGATGGAATACCATTACAATTTATCAAAACAGCATATATATTTAAATTTTGGTAATTCTATCAAAACAAAAGTCAAAAATTTTATTGGAAATGCACTTCTTATTGAGATGGATAGTTTTTGGCTATTACTTTTACTTACTAGTACAATTTACTGCTAGAGTGATGCAAATTTTTTTTTTTAAGATTTTATTTATTTATGTTAGAGATCACAAGTAGTCAGAGAAGCAGGCCTGGGATCATGACCCGAGCTGAAGGCAGAGGCTTTAACCCACAGATGCCCCGAGTGATGCAAAATTTAATATTAATTCTATTAATATTTATTGTTATAGATTTAAGCACTGATAAATATTGTTTACATAGACAGATGGGTTTTGAAGGAATTTTATTATAGCAATAACAAATTATTATGGCAAATATGAAACAATTCTTTGAATTCTGAGTTATGTGCCAAAAACTACCCAGTAATCTTTCAAAAGCTTTTATTTACAAAAGAATCTGTTACCCTGTCACTGGATGACATTTTCTCATTTCTGGGAAATGCACCCAAAAACACTTCACTGAACTTATCAAATAGCTATTAATAATACTAGTTAGTTATTCTTTCACTTACAGGTATGGTGTTTAACCCGAGACACTAAAATGTGGCTGGAAAATCTTAATATTGATAAATAAAGCACACTTCACATGTATGCGTTACCGTATTTTTTGATAAAGTAATATTTCTTATAATCTGTTTTATGTATTTTTTTCTTCAGAATCTTTTTTTTTGAAGATTTTATTTATCTATTTGACAGAGATAGATCACAAGTAGGCAGATAGGCAGGCAGAGAGAGAGAGAGGAGAAAGCAGGCTCCCCGCCAAGCAGAGAGCCCGATGCGGGGCTTGATCCTAGGACCCTGGGATCATGACCTGAGCCGAAGGCAGAGGCTTATTAACCCACTGAGCCACCCAGGCGCCCCTTTTCTTCAGAATCTTGAAGCTCCAACTTGGCTCATTCTCTTGATGGGACATATCCCCATATAGCCTAATTGGCAGAACTAGTCCTTACAGTAAAACAAATTAACATCGCTTTCTCATTTGGGAGATTTGGTCTTCCAACTGAAATAAGCATGTTACTGAGGGTCTCTGTGATGATGTCTTACTTATGATTCCATTCCAAGATAGGTAAATGATTAAGGGTTTTGTTATGATTTTTTTGGCCTGATGAAACAATGCCTGCTCTCCACTGATACTTTACTTATAGGCTCTCTGCTTTGTTCTCATGGATTTCTCACTTTGAAGAGAGGTGTTTTTTGCCAAGATCGGGGAATGGAGCAGGCCAGATTATTAAATGAAACTTATCATCACTCCTACCATCCTTACTCTATAGTATAACTGAATTCAAACATCGAAACATGAATTCAAATACCTCATTTCTAGCAACACATTTCTTCCTTAACAGAAACATGTACAGGATGGGAAAGACCTGAAGCCTTACCTGGCTTAAAGGAGGCCTACAGATCAAGTATTTAAAATGACTCTTTGACAACATGTTCCCCACTCCTTACTTTGTGCCTCCCTAGGAGGGTTTACATTTGGGCAGAGCACAGAATCAGATTCAGAATGGCTGAGAGAGATGCCTAGCAGGCTTAGTTGGAAGCACATGCAACTCTTGATCTTGGGGTTGTGAGTCTGAGCCCCATGTTGGGTATAGAGATTACTTAGAAATAAAATCTTAGGGGCACCTGGGTGGCTCAGTGGGTTAAGCCTCTGCCTTCGGCTCAGGTCATGGTCTCAGGGTCCTGGGATCGAACCCCGCATCGAGCTCCCTGCTTGGTGGGGAGCCTGCTTTCCCCTCTCTCTCTGCCTGCCTCTCTGCTTACTTGTGATCTCTGTCAAATAAATAAAATCTTTAAAAAAAAATCTTAAAAAAAAAGGGTGGCTGAGAAATATGCCTTTTTTCTTTTTTTATGAGGTGGGGGGCATTTGTAAAAGGGAATGCAGGAAAGGAGACCCTCCATGATTCCTCAAATAGAGACATTCTCAGGTAGACAGAGTCCTTTAAGACTAATTTTTAGAAATCCATGCCCTGGGAAGTCTTTTTGTGCCCCTTAGTATGAAAAACACTGGCCTTCCCAAGCTCCTCATTACACAAATAAAAAAGCTGAAGACCAAGATAAAATTTGAGATCACAAAGCTAGTTGGTGACAGAACCAAAATTAGCATCCAAATCTCCTCATTCCTAATCTGGCATTCTTTCCACCATGGCCATCAGCTCTAATGCCATTTGTCATCACCACTGTCATCATCATCATCATTTTAAATAATAGCTAAC
Organism: Martes martes; assembly: GCF_963455335.1. Lineage (NCBI taxonomy): Eukaryota > Metazoa > Chordata > Mammalia > Carnivora > Mustelidae > Martes > Martes martes. The sequence goes on from NC_137888.1 coordinate 130,233,639, forward strand.
ATGTATTAAGCTTTCCCTCTATGTAAAGTGATATTTGAAACAATTTACATTCATTTAAGGATCACATTACCCTACGATGTAGGCTTTATTATTCTGGCCATTTTACGGGTAGAGAAATGAAACCTCAGAAAGGCAAAATAATGGGCCTATGATCACATGACCAGTAACTGCAGAAATAGGAGTCAAATCCATATCCTTATCCAGTGACCCCTGGGTTTACTCTTTTAACTACTGTTTCCCAAACTGGTTTCTATAGAACACTAGTCCCTGATAAATGATTCTATGGTCATAATGGTTTGACGATAGCCCCTCTCTCAGAACCACAATGAAGATTAGCCCAATAAAGGCACTAAGAAGTCCTGCAAAAATGATACCTACTTATCAGTGTTTTACAAGAAAAATTTCTCCCAATTACCTATTAATATCTAACAAAAGGACTTCCATTAAAGAAGACTAATTTAGGCCCAATATTTGTAACACTAGGTCAGTGGTTCTCAAACCCTGGCCTGCATCAGAATCATCTGGAGGGCCCCAACCCCAGAGTTTCTGATTCAGCAGGTCTTTGGTAGGCTTCAAAGATCTGCATCTCCAGTGACTTCCTAGATGATGCTGATGTTGATGGTCCAGGGACCACACTTTGAGCAACACTGTTCTTGATGTTAGAAAAATAAAGACTAATAAACAAGCCCTAACGTGATATAATGGGAAAAGGAATACAGTTGTTCTTCTTAAAAATCCACATTAAAATCTTGCAAATGTACATTAATGAGCAAAATAGTCTGTACATTAAGTAGATGGATAAAATCAAAACATCAGAAAAATGAGTAGGTGAAAAGAAAAGCTCACTCTCTCTGGGAAAACAAAGATAAGCATAGCAAGATCAGCATATAAGGGCTGATCATCCTTCACAATGGATTATTTTTAATTGTCACATATATTACCAGACTTAGATCATTCATGTAAGATAATACTAGCTGATTACATGTCAAGCACATTGTGTATTTTGACCTTCATATGTATCATCTCCAATCTTTCAACAACCCAGATAATGAATTTTTTTTCAGATAAATATTTTATTATCTTTTTTCCATGGATTATTTGTGTTCTAGAAACATAATTGTAGGGTATACATCATTGTGACGAAATGGTATCGGACTAGATGCTGTGAATATTCTTTGGTAAGACAATTTTAGATGTCTGCAGCTTCCATTTCCTTATCTATAAAAAGATACAAGACAACTCAGTGATTTCTAAAGTCATTCCATTTTCAAATTCTAATCTTGCATGATTCCAAGAAAGAAGCCAAACTGACATTTCCTAAAGAGACTCAGACTGACTTCATGGAGAAGAGATGGCCAAATGTCACCCAATCAAGTTATTGGCTAGCACTCTCAGAGGGAAATGAGTAAAGACATCATCAACTTCTGGATGCAGGATATATAATTAAGTAGAAAAATGGAGAAAACTTCTGGAGGAAAGAAATTTTGGAGAATAATAACAAAGAAGAAAGGTCTCAGTAATGCTCACTTGATAATCCTTTTGAGTTACCAAATTTATCATTTTCAGCAGCAATCTCACCTCAAGATACCTAACAGGACTGATCGAATAGAAATTTATAGAAGTTGGGACGCCTGGGTGGCTCAGTTGATTAAGTAGCTGCCTTCAGCTCAGGTTGTGATCCCAGTGTCCTGGGATCGAGTCCCACATCTGGCCCCTTGCTCAGCAGGGAGCCTGCTTCTCCCTCTGCCTCTGCCTGCCACTCCGTCTGCCTGTGCTCATTCCCTCTGACAAATAAATAATCTTAAAAAAAAAAAAGAAATTTATAGAAGTGTTTTTCAAACTTATATGCATATTGGGATTGCTCTGGGACTTCAAAAAAAATGGTTGCCTGTGTCTCCCTCCCAGAGATCTAAGTGATGTAGAGTGTGGGCTGGACTGTGAACTGTCAACAAATATCCAGGTCATTATAATCCATAGACAAGCTTGGGCAATGCTGATTTATAGGGTTTCTTCCTGTAATTATGTTGTTAATTATATCCCCTGCTGTGGACTCTATTGTGTCCCCCCAAATTCAGATGTTGAAACCCTACATGACTATATTGGATATATGGCCTTTAAGAAGGTGACTAAGATTAAATGAGGTCTTAAGATGGAGACACAATCTGATAAAAGTGGTGACCTTAGAAGAGGAAGTGACACCAGGGCTGTCTTCACCATGTGAAAACAGAGCAAGAAAGTGGCTGTCTGCAAGCCAGGAAGAGAGCTCTCATTAGAAACCAAACTGGCTTTTGCCCTGATCTTGGTCTTCCCAGCCTCCAGAACCATGAAAAAAATAAATTAGTGTTGTTTAAGTCCCCCAGTCTATGGCATTTTTTATGGTAGCCTGAGCTAAGATATTCCCTCTTACATCTACCCTCTCTATCTCAGATCTGATTCCTTTCTCCAGTATTGGGAAAGCACACTAAATCAGGACCTGCCAGACTAGGGTCAAGTCCTAGGAAGGCACTAAACCTATTTGAGCTTCAGTTTCTCCATCCAAATATGAGGGGTATTATTTCCTGTCTCTTACACAGGGTTTTGGAGAGAACTCAGTGGGGTCATTTACATGAAATTACCTTAAAAGACAGTATGGCTCTGTACACAGGTGAGCTGCAGCTGGTACCTGCCACTTTTTCTCACTCAACCAGCTTCCCTTTCCAATCCCCTCCTTGATTTCCCTCTTGGGTCCCCTCCTCAGTATGTTTTCTCAGCCATCTGATCCTCAGTCATTTGGCCTCACCCTAACTCCCTGGTTCTCCCATCACTGCTTTCCTTTAGCACATGTCTGTTAGCAACAAATCCTCTTAGTTTTCCTTTATCTGGAAATATCTTTATTTTGTCTTCATTCTGGAGGGCCATGTTCACTGGATATAAAATTCTGTGTTCCGAGTCCTTTGATTTCAGTATGTGAAAGAAAAATATGTTTCACTATCTTTCAGCCTCCATGATTTCTAATGAGAAATCTACCATCATTTGAAGAATTGTTCCTTTCTTTTGTAATATGTAGATTTTCTCTAGCTGCTTTGAGATTTTTCTTTATCTTTTGTTTTTAGCAGTTAATGATGTCTCTTGAGTGGGGTTTTAAACTCTGTAAAGTTATATCTTCTACTAATTTGGGAATTTTTTGTCCATGATTTCCTCTAATATGTATTTTCTTCTGAATGAATCTAACTTTCTTTTCTTTCTACTTTCCTTCTAGAATGCCAATAAAACAAATGTTAGACCTTTTGATATTATTTTACAAGTCTTCAAGGTTCTGTTCATTTTTAAAAATCCCTTTCAGATTATATAATTAATATATCTTCAAGTTCTTTGAGTCTTTCCTCTGTCATCCTCCTTCTGCTTTTGAGCCTGTCCATTAGTTGCATATAACACCCAGTGCTCATCGCCACACATTTCTGCTGAGAATGTCTTTCTGTTCATTTCAAGTTGTTTGCCTTTATCTCATGGAGCATAGTTATCATAGCTGCTTCAATGACTTTGTCTGTTGTTTGTCTTTTCCTTTGAGAATAGTTCACATCTCCTGGTTCCCTATATGTTGCCTAGCTTTAGGTTTTATCATTAAAATTTTGAATATTATGTTGCATAGACTCTAAATTCTAGTATGATTCTGTGTAGAATTTTAAATTTTTTGTCAGCAGGCAATCAACCTGGTAGGTTCCAAGTGCTGTGTTACCTCCTGTGGAGATAGCAAAGCCTTTGCTATCCTGTTCTGGGTCTTCCCCATCCATGCACAGCATAGTGGAGAGCCCAGGGCTTATGCAGCTCCCATAATTAGAATTAGAGGATCCCCTCCTCCTCCAGTTCTCTTCTCTCTGGGGCTATGCCTACATGCTGGCCAACAGGGCCTCTCTTCCTAGTTCCTCTGGCCAGCAAAACAAGGTTTCTCTTTAATTTTAGCTAGCTAGCCTTCTACTCAGCTCCAAACTTTGCCTACTTTCAGAGCAAAACAGTGGGCAAAATAGTGAGAGGAGGGGTGCCTGGGTGGCTCGTTGGTTAAACATCTACCTTTGGCTCAGGTCATGATTTTGGGGTCCTAGATTGACCCTTGCATCAGGCTCCCTGCTCAGTGGGGACCCTGCATCTCCTTATTCTTCTGCCTCCTCCCCTACTTGTATGCTTTCTCACTCTCTGTCAAATAAATAAGTAAAATCTTCTAAAAAATTTTAAAAAATGAGAGGAAAAAGAGGGGAAATGGGGATTTCTTCCACAACCTCTTACAAACAAGGGTCCCTTTTCTTAGTTCTTCTGTCCACAAACATGGGGTTTGTACTGAGTTTTAGCCTCCTGCCTTACTGTCATTACACAGTTCCAGGACTGGGGTCTGCCCTCAGCCCAAATCCACAAAAGGAAACAGAAAAAACAATGGGAAACTTTATAATATATCTGCTTTTTGTTTCTTTTCAGAGATCTCAGGAGGTTGCTTTTTTGTGTTTTCTCCAGAGTTCTCAGTTGTGATCAGTGGGAGAGAGAGGCTATATGGGCTTAGTCCATCTTGACTGGAAACAGATATTTCATTGTATTTATATTTGATTTTTCTTTTCTTACACGTCCCTTCCCTTTCTATAGTTTTCTATATTTCTTTTATTCTCATCTCTCCTATTTTCCATCATTTTGCTGATTTTGTTCAATATCTATATACTAGCTATGCCTACAATTATACCCATATCTAATACATATAGTATAGATGTATATATGAAGTGTTGATATATATAATATATATTATATATATTACAATATTGTATATTAATATAGTGATATATATTACATACTTAATATTGTACATATATACTGCATACATACATGGCATTTCATTATATAATCATACCAAAATTGATTTATCATACCTGCTATTGGGCATTTTTGTTTCCACTTTGGGACTACTACAAATAATGCTTTTATGGACATTCTAATACATGACTTTTGACAAATATATATATTTTCTGTAGGGCATATACATTAAAGTTGATAGTCATAGTATATGTATACTTTCAGCTTTAGTAGACACCCAAGAATATTTATTTTAAAATGATTTCCCATGTAGTTTTGATACACAACAAAAATTGTGAATAGCTTTTCTAGAGCCTACTATAGCTTCCTGTTCTCCATCTTCCATTTTTTCCCTTTAACTGTAGGTCCAGAGATACCTCCTTACATTGCCTAAGAAGCTGCCCTCAGCCTCCAGAGAAGTCTCGAAAGCACAACAGCCTTGTCCATTCCAGGCACTGGTTTGAAGCCCACATCCCAGAGCAGGAAAGCCTGGGTTGCTAAGGTAGAAGGCAGACCCTCAAACACTGGAGGCTTGTTGCATAGCTCTCCCCCACTGCATTTTGCACAAGGATGAAGGGCTCTGCTTGCTTACTCAGGTCTTGTGTGGTCCTTTTTCTCATCTCATTCCCCGACCCCACACCAAACAGCTATACCTACTTCCAGTTCTGGTTTTGTCAACACCATTGATTCGTATTTTTTATTTATTTATTTATTTATTTTTTGCCTTTCTGGAGTTATGTCTTGTCTGCCTCCTCATTTTGGGAACCCCTTGCAACCCTAGATGATAGGCACCTCTATCCTGTCATTTCTACTTGTCCCAGTGAGTTCTCCTTGCTCATCTTCGCTCAGCTTCCACCAGGGGAAATCCAAAGGTACTTCAGGGTCTTCAATTCTATTGTACCCAAGGTTACCTTTTTTATCTTGTTGTTTACCATCTGCTAGAGCTGACATTTCTTCTGATTGTGCCTCTTCCTCATTGTTCACCACCAGTTCTCCAGTTGAAAAGAGCATGTATAACTTCTGGATCAAATCAGTAGCAGTCTCAGAACCATTACTAGGACTGATCCCTAATACAAAGGAATGCTGCTCCTGGGAACCAAATTCATCAAACAGCTCACTGTTTCCTGTCTCTATTTTATACACCTCAGGAATAAGGCTGAGGTGACAGAGAAAAGAGATGAAAAATACATTAGCCAAGTCCCTTGCAGAATTAAACGTAAATACAGGCAGACATAGAACAGCAATAAATTTTATGCACGTGCTTGGAGTAGTCCAAATGCAGTTTGTGGATGAAATTTGACTCAGGGGCATTTTTAAAAAAATAGTCCAAAGGAAATTAGAATGTTGTAACAATGGTTTAGGACTCCAAAGCAATCTTATTTTCACCACTGAATTTTTATTGAGTATTTAGTGTTGTACTTTGCAAAATCAAACAGAAAAGAATCCTTCCTACTAGTCTTTATATGGGTTCTGTTTTTTAAATGGTGAATGTTCTGGTTGCTTTTGCAATTTTTTTCTCTTTTCGTTTTTATTTTGCTCTAAGATTGTTATATCTCGCATTTGATGTTATAAGTTTTCTGTTTTGGCAGTACCCAGTATTAGAGTGGTATTAGATTAGGTATTACAAAGAACATTTTTTTTTCATAAAAGCAACATAAATGGAAACATGGTTCTTTCTAATATGGGTCATATTCTATCTGCTATTAACTCCAGATCTGTGCATTCATCACAGACCAGGAGTATGTCTCTCTCTCTCTCTCTCACACACACACACACCTCTACATCCCAAGCAAACGTGCATCCTGAAAACTAAAGCACCATTCATTTAAAATTATTTTTGTAAGGACTGTTTCCAGCTGTAGTATTACCCAAACTGTGAATTTGCCAACTCACAATGCATTGTTTCCTGAGCCAACGTTCTTTGGGTTGGGAGAGGTGATGTTAACACACTTGGGTCTCAGATCTGCAGGGGGATATTTGTTGATGGCACCTGGAGAAAGAGTGCGCTGGTTAATCTAAACTTTACCCTTCTATATTCTATCGCCCAAGTCAGTTCATCTTCTCCTGTGGTTAGAAGGTATCTTCAAGAGCAAATTAATTTTATAAAGTCCTTGGCAAAGTAGTCACCCTCTGACATTTGCAATATCTCATTGGCAAAGTCAATGAGATAAAGCAGTGATCGAGTCAAAAATTCTCAAGCTCTGTATGTCACAGGCTTGTGATACAATTCAAGGACATCTCTCCATCCCTTCTAAGATCTATTTCTCTTCCTCTAAATGGAAGATCTTTCCAGAAGACACATTGAGCTACTGAAATTGTCTGTCCTATTTATCTTAGGGTTGGAAGGAAGCATCCTTTTTTTTTTTTTTTTTTGCAAGTGGTAAGACTGCTATGATACATATGAATCCTGAATTCCAAAATTCCTTAGGGTTACATGAGCCCTGGGGCTTTGTGCAGGGCAGCGAATCTGCATTTCTGTTAATTCTCTGGGAAACTTGCAGGAGCTGCAGGTAACTAATGTGGCCTCTGTCTCATTCCTAATCCTAGCACAGGCCAGAATTTGCTTGACGCCACAAGCTCTCAGGTATTCTACTATACCCACATCTAAAATTGCAACTCATGGACAGAGGCTGGAGCAGTCACTCTCAAAGCCCCACTATAAAAAGACACCCTTAAGACCCTGCTTGGCTATGCCTGAGCCAGTTGTTTGGGACAAAGGTTCTAGAAGAAATTCATGCCCATGACTCAAAAGAATTAAAGTCAAACCAAAGGTAATTTGCAATGAAAGATAAAACTGAAGTCCTTGGAGCAGTTGGAGAGTGATGGTAGTGGGATATTACTGATTACATCCGTATACTTCTTTTTGGGTACAGGATTGAAATATAGTTTAAAGAACAGGAGCACAGCTCTGGGGTCAGAATGCATGGGGCTGAGTCCAGAATTTGCCAACTGTTAAGCTGTAAGCTTTTGGGCAATTTATTTAATGTCTCTGAACCTTTGTTTTCTCACCTGTAAAATGGAGATACTAGTACTTTCCTTTGAGGGCTGTATTGAGAATTAAATAATATAATCCATTTAAAGAAGTTGCTACATAGTACCAAGTACATAGTAAACAGATAAGGGTTAAAAAACACTTTTTGCCTATATGGTGGTTTTCTGGCAAAGACCTTGACAGTGCAGTAGTAAAGTTCAAGGTCAGTAAGGCCTGATATTTTTCTCTGGTTTTCTCACTGCCTCCTACTCACACCTTAGACCGTACCACTCTCCACTGAAGTAAGGAGTTATTACTAAGCTACCTAGTGGACTGTACACAGAGACATTAAATCTATTGCAAAAGCAATAGAAGAAAAAAGGTTTAATGACTTACGTCTGATTAAATGAACAAATGGCTTGACAAACTTGATGATATAGTTCAAATCTGGCTTGTGGGTTCGGCCAAGCTGGACTAAGTGATGATCCAGTGGGTGGCTGGCTAATTCTTCTAATTCTTTGTCGTTGTGTATAGGACCAAAGGAAAACACAAATATGGTATAGCCCTGACACTTGGCTCTCAGAGCTACATTTCTTAAGACTTCCTTGTCTAAGGGGTTGGTTTCGCCAGCAGATATAACAAAGATAACTTTGTTTTTCCTCAGGTTGGGCGTTCCTACAAACACATTGTCAATTGTCCACTGCAGGGCATGGCCAATAAAAACATCTCCATTGAGTTGTTGAAAAGAGTCTTGGAGATGATGTTTCATTTGGTGTATACTGTTATAAGTAACCAAATCAAATTCCAGGTAGGCAGGGCATTCTTCACTGTTGGGCATATAGCCTGGAGGAGAATAGCTCACGACTGCCACTCTGTCTCCTAACATGGAAGTCAGTGGGTAGGAGGCAACATGAAAATAATCAAGCACTGAGATTAGAAAAGCTTTCACTTCCTGAAACTCATCATTTCCTATTCTTTGGGAAGCATCTATGAGGAAAGCCACATCCATGTAATATTCTTGAAGAGAGGTATCTCCAGGTTCATTTGTAAGACCTGGTTCTTCTTTTCTGCCATGGTTTTCATGTCCTGCAATAGAATAGCTCAAGTCACTCTTTTCAGTAGAAGGCTAAATTTGGAACTGCTAGCCAAGGATGACCAAAAAACATCATGGGATTTTACCATGTGTTATTCCCATACCCATGGCAGACATCATAAATCAATTATAGTACTTATTCCCAGATGCATTCTCCAAATATGTTTCCACGCACTGCATGGGAAACCACCAGCATGCCATAGGTGCTGTCATGTGAAAAGAAATGTATTTGCTAGCCTGTCTCAGATATTTGTCAAAGGACTGGTTGATCCTCTAGCTAGTATCCTATGTAAGTTGAGAAACATATAACTATTTTTAGTGCACTCCACATGATTACAAAATCTGAAGTACACATTTGCATGAGATCTAATTATTATGCAGCCACTCTAAGAGAAAAAGGCATATATGTCAAAGTCATATTTATTGATGTCACAAACACATATACCTTTATATACATGTTCAAAATATGTACCATAGTGTGATGTCATGCGAGCAAATATAAATGCTGACTTTAGAATCCAAACCCTGTGTAAGACCTTAAATACTCTAAGATGCTGGTACCTAAAGTGCCAGTCCACAAAATGTTTATTGGCCCAGGACAAAATAAGGAGCTTGCACATGTTTTAAGTCATCCGCATTACTAAGCATACTGTTTAGTTCAGCCGACTATTTTTTTTTTGCAGCAAGACTTTCTCAATGAATGAAACAGTGCCTTGATTTACATTCTGATGCTGATGTCTTATCTTGCTGCAGATCTGCCCTTCAAGTAGCACTGCTCTAAGCCTAAGGGATCACGAAACCATGTCCACAGTCATATTCATGTGGATGGTGACTGGTCAGTGAAGCCACAACAGGAAATGCCAGCTCAGAAGGACAGGAAGTAGGTGGCCAATGTTCTTTTTTCTATGAAAAAAGTATGTCTATAAACCTAATCAAGTAAGAAGATTTCTAATTGGCAAAATTTATTGATCCCCATCTGTGCTAAACCCCATTATTCATGCTTTATATTTATTACTTTATTTACTCCTCACAATACTCACAAATAAATCAATTAACCTGTATTAATGCCATAAAATCTTAATAAAATAGGATGTCAAAAACAATCCCATGAATAATGCTATTAACAGGGCAAACGACCCGTTACACGTTTGTAGCTCAAATAAATCTGAATTTCTAGGGTAAACTCCACATTATCTTTTTTTATCTATTGTTGAATTTTGACAAATAAAAATTATATAAAAATCATAAGGTATATAATGTAGTATTTTGATATCACTACACCTTGCATAATGATTATGACAATCAAGCTAATATTATTGGATTTGATTTACTTAAAATTTTGTTTAGAATTTTTGCAGCTATGTTTATGAGGAATATTGGAGCCTACTTTCATTTGCAAGTAAAGTCTGTGGTTTTGTTATCATGGCAATCTGGCCTTAAAGAATGAGCTGGAAAGAATTCCTTCCTCTTTAGTTTTCTGTAAGAGTCTGTGTAGAATTGGTATTATTTCTTCCTTAGGTATTTTGTTGAATTTGCCACTGAAGTCATTTTGGCTTAGAGTTTTCTGCATGGGGAATTTTGAACTACAAATTCAATTTCTTTAATAGGTTTAGGGCTATTTAGGTTACTTCCTGAATGAGCTCTGGTAATTTGTGAACTGCAAGAAATTTGTCTATTTCACCCAAACTAATTTGCAGGCAAAAAATTATTTATCATATTCTCTGATTACTCTTTTAATATCTATTTCCTTTCTCATTTCTGATATTAGTAGTGTCTTCTTTTTTTTCCTGGTGAGTTTGACTATAGGTTTATTGATTTTTATTGATATTCTAAAAAAAAAAAAGCTGCTTTTGGTTTTACTGATTGTCTCTTTTCTGTTTCATTGAGTTCTATTTTAATTATAGTACTTCCTTTCTTCTGCTGCTTACCCAGGGTTCTCCTTTTTCTGTTTCTTAAGGTGAAAGTTGAAGTCATTGATTTGAAAACTTTCTTCTTTACCAACATAGGTATTTAATGCTATAGATGACCTTCTAAATCCTGCATTAATGGAATCTCACAAATTCTGGCATATTGTGATTTTATCTGCATTCATCTCAAAATAGTTTCTAATTTCTCTTTTGATTTATTCTTTGGCCATGGATTATTTGGAAGCATTTTATTTAGTTTCCAAATACTTAGGGATTTTTTGAAGTTCTTTCTGCTATTGATTTTTAATTTAATTCTGTTTTGGTCAGAGAGTACAATTGGTATGACTTCAATCTCTTAAAATTTTGAGAATTGCTTTATGGCCCACAATATGACTTATTTTGGTAAGTGTTTCATATGTATTGAAAAGAATATGTATTCTGTTGTTTGTGGAGTGTTCTATAAATATCCATTAGGTGAGGTTAGTTGCTAGTGTGGCTCAAGTCTTCCTGCTGATTTTCTACCAAGTATTAGAATTCTGATGCTCTTTTCATTAAAAAAAAAGAAACAAAAAAACCTTTTTTCTCCCCGAGTTTTATTTTAGATAATTCCATTACTACATCTTCAAGTTCACTGATTGTTTTCTTTTACCAAACCTAATTTGCTATTAATCCCATCCAGTATATTGTTCTTCCTAGACATTGCAACTTTTATCTCTATAAATTCCATTTGAATCTTTTTTTAATATCTTCTTACCTCTACTTATCTCTACTTAACTCTTTCACATATGAGATATAGTTATAATAACTGTTTTAATACCTTTGCTAATTCTAACATCTGTGTCAGTTCTGGTTTGTTTTAGAGTGATTAAGCTCTTGATTATGGTCATGTTTTCATGCTTCTTTTTTCCCACAAATACTGTGAAATTTTCCTTTTTGGATGTGGAATACTTATGTATTCTTACAAATATTCATGCTACATGCAAACTGTTTGATCCTTTTGGGTCATGCTATTATGATTTGTTTGGCTAGTCTAGAGCAGTGCTTAATTTAAGGCTAATTATTCCCCACTACTGAGACAAGACCTCCCTGAGTTTTCTTTCCAATACTCTATGAATTATGAGTTTTTCCAGGCTTTCTGGCAGGAAAAGGCACTGTTCGTGGCCCTCTATGAGCAACTGGCACTGTTCTGTAATCTTTTCTGATGGTTCTTCTCCCAGGCTCAGGGCATTTCATCACAGGCATGTCCCCTCACCACTCTACTGAATAACTGAGGGGACCCTTTGCAGATCTCTTGGGGTTCTCTCTCTGTGCAGCTCTTTCTTTTCTGGCATTTTGTCATGGGAACTCTGACCACCTTGGTCTCCCTGGATTCTCAGTTCTGTCTCCTCATCTCAAGAAGTACATTGGGCTCTACCCCAGTTCTTTCTTCCTGCCCCATGGCAGTAAGCTGGGGCAATCATAGGGTTTACTTCATTTGTTTTTGTCTCTCAGGGATCCTTCTTTCATTTCCTGATGTCTATTGTCTTTCATTTCCTGATGTCTATTGTCTTGAAAACTACTGGTTCATGTGTGTTTGTGTGTAGATATATAAATATATATCTAATAGGTGAGAACTAGCCATTTTGTTTGAGATGTTCCTATGTTCTCTTCCTTCTCACAAAAGGACTAAGAACTCATGATTTATACACCAGATTCTTCCTTTATCGATACATCTGTAGTAACTGAATAGGATTTTGAATTTCATAAGCAGGTATAACATTTTTGGGCTTTCCATTCCCCATAGGAACCTAGCTTTAAATTCTTTGAAATTTTTTTTTATCCAGATAAAAGCCCCGGATTAAACTATTAGATATGAAATTGGAAGTGCAGACAAAAGCATTTATTTCATATTCCTCCTTGCTGTGACTGCTATGTACCATACTTTAGCCCTAAAAAATCACCAACATAAACACTTCTAGAGTTCTTAGCTGTAGTGTATTTGGCTATGAAGGTCAGTTAAATGGACATGTCTGTCATGTTTACAATGTTTACAATCCTGGAGATGAATAACCACCACCTGCTCTGTCATCAGGATCTTTGTTTTCCAACTATAGCATTTTGGCTTCTTTAAAAAGAATAATCAACACACTTTGTTAAAACATGAGGAAAAGTATTTCATAAATGTTCTGTAGGAAAAGGAGGATCGACTTATGTTAGTGAAATGTTTTTTCATGCATGCCCATATCAAAAGGTTTACTGCTTTTCCCTAATTTTCTCTTTATAACTGAGAAACATCTCCATCTTTTTCCAAAGTACCCAGCAGAATTATTTTCTAAGGAGGCATATTTTCGCCCACAAAATCTGTAAAAATAGGCTCTCTTCCTACTTACAGGATTAGCATGAGAATCAAGAAGCTAAATGTAGATACTTATGGTTCAAAAACTCTAAAATTAGTCAAACATGAAGTATGATTATTCTAACTTTGAGTCGAAATTCATCTTACTTAGGGAGAGTGGGTGTTCAAAAATATTTCCTTTCAAGAAAACCTGGCAGGAATTGGATACAATATATCCATAGCTCATAGCAATGCTGTGTATTTTCTGGAAATGTCATGGAGCCAAATTCCCATCTTCAAGTTTATGGAAGAATTTCCTCAGAATGGCAGAGAAGGAAGGGCTGGCTTACTTTATTGTGGAGGAGGCTTGGAAGGAATGAGGGATCCAGCTAGATTTCCAGGGAAGTGGCCTCAGAAATTAGTCTAACTTTGGTCAATATTAAAGCCACAACACCATGTGTGCTCCAATAACTTTAGGGAGAAGTGGGGTTGGAAAGGGAACTTAGAAGGGAGAATCTACAGGACTTGAGCCATTTGGACTGGGATTAAGTATTCTGTGAAGAAGCTATGCTGCCTTTCATGGCAGTTGTGGGAAACCTCAAGATATGCATGAGTTATCCAGTGATCTGCTTTGGAATCTGTCCAGGGGTCAAAATTAGTCATGTGTTCTTCATAGGCAAGCCACGTATAGGCAAGCCAAGTATAACCGAGGCTAACTTACATATATATTTCTATCCAATTGTACTGTAGATTAAAGTAACATTGTTTTATAAGATTTCCCATGAGGCTGGCAATGTTTTCTTCCCTGCTTTTCCACTGAGTATTTGATGAGCCTTCAGTTCACTTCAGGTCTTATGCTCAGCTCTGTGTATGCCTTCTCTCAGTTAACCTTCCACAGGGCACTATGAAGGTAGAATTACCATCATTCCCCTTTTACAGATGAGCAAGCAGAAGCTTGGAGAAAGTAAATTACTTGGCCAAGAAACGGCAGCTTCTAAGTGGTAGAGGAAGGATTTGACCCCCACTCCTGTAACTCCCTCAGAAGAACTGGTCCTCGGATATGAGGGTAGAGCACACATGAAGGATCATATTAACCACTTCACCAAAGGCCCTGAGACCTAGTGTGAAAAATGAAGTTCTTGGTCAATTGCCATTCCTTCTGAGTGAAGCCACTAGAAGAAGTTTTCCTCCAAAATAGGCAACTATATGATTAAATAAAATTTGCAATTTTTTCTTCTCTAGGCATTGTGGAACATTGGTTATGAGCAGAACCTTTGGTGTTTTGAATCCTGTCTCTGTTGTTTGTTACCTCTATGACTCTGAATCCCTCCCTACTTCAGTTTCATTATGTAAAAAGCAGTAATAATAAACTATAAACCTTATAAGGTTTTTTAGAGAATTAAAGTTTGCACAGTGCCTAACATATCCTAATTACTCTACAAATATAATTTTTGGAGGGAGATAAACAAATAGAAAAGTCCCAGACATCTGAAAATCCTGCCCATGTTACTCTATTCGCAAATGAGAATTTCCATCAGAAAAAAACGCACAGCCAACTAGAATTAGTAGATGATAACTTGCACACGCACATATGTACGCATGTTCTCAGAAATTAGAAATCTCATTCTGCTGTGTTTGTGAATGTTTAACTACAGGGGAGTTAGCAATAATTTATGTACCTCTCCATTTAATGATGCCATCCCAGACCTGTCCTCCCTCCTGTCTGCTGAGGTCACTGGCCAGGCTCTAAGCTGAGGCAGCAAGGGAGGGAGGCACAAGAATTTTATGCCAAAGGGAAATAAAGACACATTTAAAATTCCCTCCTTTTATTGTATGAGGTCCTCTTTCCCCCATTTGCCTAAACAAGTAGAAGTGACTGTCTTAAAATAGATTTCATCCTCTTCCCCCAAAGATGTGGAATAAATATTTTTCTTGACCTAGACTTTTTAGGTGGCACTTAGTCTGAAAGACTCACTCTACAGTCCACTTCATGCTCTGAAACAAGTCTGCAGAAGGTACCAGCATACTGAGAAAAAGTGACACATGCCTTAGGAATTATTTAGACCCAGACTACCCAGATCTAACATTTTGGTCTTTATGGTGTTATTCTGTACTCTGGCTTCTGGATAAAATTATAAGCAGTTTATAAACCCAAGTTATTCTGGCATTATAGTCTCTGGATGGGTTTATAAACAGGATTTTTTTAAATGAAATTAAATTTTTGGAATAAAAATGTACTACTGAAATTATTTTAAACTAATTCTCCCAAATGATGATGTGATTGAACTTATTCTCAAATTTGGCAATTGGATTTATTTCTTCATCTGTAAATGCAGACAACGCCATCACCAGGAAACATGGCATACCTAGTTAAAAGTTAGTGGGCATGGGTTTGAGTCCTGACTCTGCCACTTAAAGTTAAGTGCCTGAAGCT
The DNA here is from genome assembly GCF_963455335.1 of Martes martes. Taxonomy (NCBI): domain Eukaryota; kingdom Metazoa; phylum Chordata; class Mammalia; order Carnivora; family Mustelidae; genus Martes; species Martes martes. The sequence continues at coordinate 130,249,167 of NC_137888.1, forward strand.
TTTAGCCTTTGCATCAGTCTCCTCATTTGTAAAATATAAAATATAGGGGAGCCTGGGTGGCTCACTCGGTTGAGTGTCTGACTCTAGATATTGGCTTGGGTCATGATCTCAGGGTTGTGAGATCAAGCCCTGTGTTAGGCTCTACACTCAGGAAGGAGTCTATTTGAGATGCTTTCTCTCTATTGCCCTTTGTCCCTCTCCCTGCTCACATGTGTATACTCTAAATAAATAAATAAAATCTTGAAAAAATACAAAATGTAATAATAACAATAATAATGGACTTTTTGGTAAAGATTAAATAAAATCATGTGTATAAAGTGCTTAACACTGTGCCTGGCACAGAGTTGTGCTAAGTAAGCAGTAGCTTCTGTGGTTATGATTATTCCTCACACATTGTTCAATCATCCCTCAAGTGAGACAGTGCATGCGATGCTTTGAGAATTGTACTGCAGAGAATAAATATTGGTCCCCAAAGCATTCCATTTGCACTTTTAATTAAACTGAATACTTTCTGGGACGTCTGGGTGGCTCAGTTGGTTAAGCGGCTGCCTTCGGCTCAGGTCATGATCCCAGCATCCTGGGACTGAGTCCCACATCAGGCTCCTTGCTCAGTCGGGAGCCTGCTTCTCCCTCTGCCTCTGCTTGCCACTCTGTCTGCCTGTGCTCACTCTCTCTGACAAAACAAAACAAAAAAAACTGAATACTTTCTGACTTGTGTTACGCATTTTTTTTGTACACACAGAATATCCTCTGTCAGACCACAAGCTCCTAGAACACAGGGCCTCTGTCTGAGTCTTAAAAGCAAAACAAAAAACAAAAAAACAAAAAACCACTCCTAAGCCCCCAAAGAGACTAGCTCAGGGCTGAGCTCAGAACAGGAGCCAATACATATTTGCCACATGAAAGGACATCTGAATAATCATGGAAAATCTACCTAAAAGCCTAGTGCTTTCATATGGTAAGCCCTCATTGCGGGCTGTCACTGTTACCTTCACCTCTACCACCCCCACTACTACCATCCCACCTTCACAACTCCACCACCACCAGCATCACCACCATGATCATCACCATCCCACTTACATACCCCGACCTCCATCTCCACCATTGACAATATTGGTGCCACCAGCCTCTCTACCACCCTCCTCCACCACCACCATCAGCAACAGCAAACACCTTCACCACCACCGTCTTCACTACCACCACAACCAGCACCAACACTGTCATCAGATGCCCCTCTACCACCAACACTATTACCCTATTACTACACATATTCAAGCTTTATTCCATAAGAAAGTGGTCTGCCTTGAAAAAAATGTCACTAGTGTTCTAGAACATTGCTTTATTACTTGTAATAAAGGATTGCCTGAGACATACAGAAATAACCTCAATGAGCATTTGAATTAAAATAGTCCACATACCCTGAACAACCAGTTCACGTTAGTTTTGTCCACATGCAAAACCTTCATGGAAGATGACCAAAACTATAATTATGAGACAATAAATTCTCAAGCAAAAGTAAATGCAACGAACAGGAAACTCAGTTTATTCCCCAGAGAACATCAAGATGGTTGAAATTTCCTAAAGAGTTCATGAGACATATCGTGAAAATTCAGATATGACCACCATTTTATTACTACCCTCCTCTTTAGAATACATACAGAAATAAAAGTAGGACATTTACCTGATGTTCCACAGGTGATTCAGAAGCCAATTCTGCTGCATTTAAGTCTAGCACGGACTTAAGTTTAGCAGAAGTCAAGATAATATATTCAAGTTCAATATATGGCAGTAAAAATTAGAAACAAGTTAAGTGTTCAATGAAATAAATAAATTCATTCATTGAAAGTAACGTTATGAGATACAGAAAACCAGTATGAAGCTTGCAGCAATATGTAAAATGTATGACATAACGATGTGAGAAGCAGGATATCCAAGGGACTGATATGATGTAAATCTATGGGCTTATGGAAAAACCAAAGAATATATGCCACACTACAAATAGCTTTTGCTAAATTGTTTGAGATTAGTTGTATGTAAATTTTATGTATGACAGTACTTCTATAATTTTTTAAAAATTAGCAGAATTTTGGGTCCCTGGGTGGCTCAGTCGGTTAAGCAACTGCCTTCAGCTCAGGTCATGATCCTGGAGTCCTGGGATCAAGTTCCACATCAGGCTCCCAGCTCCATGGGAAGTCTGCTTCTCCCTCTGACCTCTCCTCTCATGCACTCTCATTCTCTCTTTCTCTCTCTCTCTCAAATAAATAAATAAATAAATAAAATCTTAAAAAAAATATTAGCAGAATCTTGATAGTATAACGGGAAAACAGTAGACAGGGTGTAGGAATTGTGAGTCCCTATTCTGAATCTTCCTGAAAGAACTTGGGGGCATGAAGTTTCTTCTAAAAATGTGTTTCTTCCATTATTGACAGTTTGACTGGATAGTGCTTTGGTGTGAGGGGAGGGTCCTGGGATTGTATGATATTTAGTAGCATCTGTGGCCTCTGTCAGTTAGATGCCAGTACTACCTCCCAGGTGTGACAACAAAAATCGTCTCCAGACATTGCAATATGTCTCCCAGGGTGCATACAGTGAAATCACCCCCAGGTGAATTTGTAAGAGGATGATTAAATATCTTTCCAGCTCTAATGCCCTGTGATTGAGTCAAAGTCAAAAGACATATTGGCTTTAAAAAAAAGGGAAAAATGTTACTTCTCATTTCTCAGTAAAATTCATTGAAAAGAACATTAGCTGATGTTATCCTATGGCCTGAAACCCCTTAAAGCTATGAGTGAGCCCCCCAGGCTGAGTCTGGGTTGGTAATTAACATTTCATTACAAGTTATCCTGTCCTTTAATCTTGAAAGTCCGCTAACTATATCTTTAATATTGATTAACTTAGTATCTTTGATGAAAGTGCTATGCTTGCCACTGGCTCAGCAGTTACAACTTAATTAGAATTAAATCACCCACTTTTTATTACATAATTCCAAAGAACTATGTGTATTCCACTGGTCGGTAATTAAGAAGAACTGAATTTTCCAAAGGATTTTTATATTGCACATGTTGTGGTCAAAATGCTTGACATTATCTCATATATTTAGGTCTTAAAAAGTATTGTAGTTGTTGTTTTATTTTTTTAGATGTTGGATGGAGGGAGGCATGGCTGTTCTGTGGTTTTAGATGAGTAAAAAAAAATTATAATGCAGTTCACCTGGAATCCTTTGAAAACAGGAAGTCCCACTTTTGTTCTGTGGTGCTAGCGTCTCAATTACTTTCAGCTCTCTTGAGAAGAGCTAATTTGGCATGCCAAAGTGGCAGGACGAGCAGTGGTTCTTAAAACACAACCTATATTGGGCGCCTGGCTGGCTCAGTGGGTTAAGTCTCTGCCACCTTCAGCTCCGGTCATGATCTCAGGGTCATGGGATTGAGCCCTGCACAGAGCCCTGCACCGGGCTCTCCGCTCAGCGGGAAGCCTCCTTCCGCTCCCCGCCCCCCTCGAGGGCCTCTCTGCCTACTTGTGATCTCTATCTGTCAAATAAATAAATAAAATCTTTAGAAAAAAAAAAACCCACAACCTGTATTAGAGCTACTTGTTAAAACTCAGATTGCTGAGCCCCAGCCCCAGAGTTTCTGACTCGGTAGGTCTGGGGAAAGTGCTGAGAAGATGCATTTCTAATGACTTCCCAGGTGCTGCTGGTGCTGCTGGTGCTGTGGGGACCACACTTAAAGTTTCTAGCCTTTTCCTTGCCACTCACATCCCTAAATATGAAGCAGTAATTCTGAGGCGGGCTTAGCAATCTGAGCTTATGAAGGACTTCCAGGTGATTCTCATACAGACTGTCCTTCAGCTGCTATAAGGATTGGAGAGGGCCATGGAATTGAAGACAAACTTGGACATCAGAGCAGGTAGTAAGAAGCAGAGGGAGAGGCATAGGGAAGAGAGATAGTGATTGTGCATCTCATGGAAAACACACAACTCATTTCCAGCCCACAGGACTCTGGAAACTATACATTTCTTAAATGGTTCAGATTCCTGACTTTCTCCCAAGACTCTCAGTTCAAGGGCAGAAAGATCAGCCCTCAGCCATGAGAATCACATTACAAATGAGTAATAAGCACACATGTGGGTGTTAATGCCAGTTATCAACCTTTTATTTGTGCAGTACATCTGGAACTAATCAAAGTTCATCTCTTAGCAACTGAATAAAACATCTGAACCACAATGTCCTCTCCATGAAGATGGCACATTATATAGAAAGTTCTCAGTAGGTTTTGGCAACTGGCTAAAGATGATAAAAGAAAGGACAGCACTGAATCCCTAGACAATACTTTTTTTTAAAAAGACTTATTTGACAGAGAGAGACGCAGAGAGAGAGAGAGGGAACACAAGCAGGGGGAGTGGGAGACGGAGAAGCAGACTCCCCGCTGAGCAGGGAGCCCGACATGGTGCTTGATCCCAGGTCCCTGAGATCATAACCCAAGCTGAAGACAGACACTTAACAACTGAGCCACCCAGGCATCCCGGCCTAGACAACATTTATGATCTGAAACTCAGATTTATTTTAGAGGATAAAAAATATCTATTATCTTAGGTGTGAGACTCACACTGTTTGCAGGCTACCACAACATGACACAACCCTCCACGGAACTCCCAGCACACTTCAGCCCACTATAGGAGAAATGAAGTGGGGCGGGACAACTAATAATCTACATTTTTTCCTAGTAGAGCCATGTACAATGATTTCTTTGACCAAAATGAACCTTCCTTTTGCTACAAGTATCTTGATTCCCCTTTTTCAAATGGAAAAATCTATTATTACTGAACAAGGCTTGCTAGAAATGGCAACAAAGATGAACTCCTTTTCTTTCTTTTCTTCTTAAATATCCAGTCACATCTGCCTTTTCTTGAAAAGATTCACATTTCTGAGTTATTCGACTTTAGAGTGCTTACCTTTACCAAAATGATCCCAATTGATAATTTGGTATTTAACCTTGTCAAACCACATTTTTTTTTCTTTTTAAACCGAACCATTATAAATTCCTGTACCATATCATTAAAATGAACACCAAAAATTAATTGTATCTATTAAAAAGAAGAAATATCTTATTCTCTTCTTTAAGCTATGTCTAAATGATAATAAATATTGCTTAACTAAAAAATACACACAGTTGAAAGTCTTGATGCCAAGGTACTACAGACATTTTGTCTTACTGAATTACATCATTTTTTAAGCCCTATTTTTCAACTAATGGTTGACTTTTTTATTATTAATTCTAGCTTGGAAAAGGAAATTCAGTTGTCTTAAAGGTAAAATGAAAATATTTATATTTCATAAGTAGGAGGACAGGGTGAGGATGTGAGTGTTGAACCCAAGGAAAAGAAAAGGTATTTATCCAAGGAAGTTACTTAGAATGAATGTGATTCATTTTCAGGAATAACTGGTATAAAATTGGCCCCTTTTCCTTTTAAACTTGCATTGTCTAACAACATATGTGCTACTTCTGACGTAGTGCATTCAATGCTGGTATTCTGGTCTAATGAGCATTTTGGACGCCTTTAACATGCATAGCTGGAAATGGTTCAAGTCTGTTTAGAATGTCCTGCCTTTCAACGAAAACACAGACAAAAAGCCTACCTATCTGATTTGTTTTAAAGTATTAAATCCTGCCAGAAGGTATTCTTGCTTTGCCACCCAAATGTATACAGGAGACAGAGGGACAGTCTGTGCTCTATCATTTCCAAGTACCTCAAAAATACCATACCTTCTCACGCAATCAGAGTCTGAGACACTGGCCCAGCCAGCTTTTGAAGTGATTTTAATCCTTGCTTTGCTCTGACAGTCTCTGTATTGTTTCCTTCTACATCACACTAACCTTCTAGAGAAATCTTAAGCCTGGTGAGAACATCAGGGACATTTCTTAGAGCTTTTATCAGTGGTCTTCCCAGTGGTGCCCGTTAACTTGTAAACCTTCATTTTCAACCATAGCAGCAGCTGTAGCGACCATCTTGAACTTGAAAAAAAATCACCTTAGAGAACAGCCTTCATTTACTGGGTTCTCTGCTAGTATTAAAAGACAAGGACCCCGTTATTTAAAAATTCCATCACAACTTTTTGTTTCCTTACCAGAAGTTAAACTTGCAATTTCTTTAGAATCATGACCTTTCTTGTATGTGATCTTTAATTCCTGTGGCATAAGCATATGACTTGGTATGTAAACCACAGAGTCACTTCCAATGTCCTCCAACACAAAGGAAGAGTCTTTTCCAGCACTTAATTCCTGGCCAATGAAGCTGTTCTCTCCTGAAGAAATATCATGTGGCTCAGGAGTAAATCTAGCAGATAAAAACAGAATTTTTAGATGAATTTTGGTTGCCGTGGGGAATGCAAATAAAATATCTCAACAATTTGATATAGTTACTTAGTCATTTCTTAGAAGAAAACAAGTGGTAAACATTTAAATTCATTTCAATAAAATCATTCATTAAGATTTGTTATTATTAAACAGAATAAACTGATAAATTATTCTTACTTGTCCTTCATTTCCCCCATCTGCTTATAGCCTAATAACTATTACTTTGGAATAATATGAGTCTAATTTGCCATAGTTTTAGATAAATGACAAGAAAGTCGATCACAGGTTATTTGGAACAACCATACAATTTCTCAGATTGATGTCACTCTCCACAGAAAATAGAGAAAATAAAAATCGAGACCTGTTCTGAGAAGAATAAGACTATACAAAACTATACATCAGATCTCTTAAAATGGTGTCTACATTTATATTCTTGGAGTTTATGAATTCTCTGATAATTTGAGAATGTGTTTTTATTTAGATGATGATAGAAAACATATTCAATATTAAGTTGATTCTTATTTTTATTCTATTTATGCACCTTGATGTAATTTCAGTGTCCACGTTCATATTTTTTTTTTATTTCTTTTCAGCGTAACAGTATTCATTGTTTTTGCACCACACCCAGTGCTCCATGCAATACGTGCCCTCCTTAATACCCACCACCTGGTTCCCCCAACCTCCCACCCCCCCGCCCCTTCAAAACCCTCAGGTTGTTTTTCAGAGTCCACAGTCTCTCACATTCACATTTGTATTCGATACTAGTGTTTGGTACCTGGCAGTATTACTTTGACTATTGGGAGTTAATGAGGAAAGATAAAAAGGTCAGATATAACACATGAATAACACACTCACACAAGTTAAAGCCAAATGATATGATGACCCACAATATGAACAACACTTCTGCAACAGTACAGGTGAAGACAGCAGTGAGGAATTAAGGTTTCATGCAACAGAGTAGGTAAGCTGAAAGCAGGTGTCCTTCTGCAACATGCATCATATTTTACATTTTTTTTTACCAATATATACCACATTTTTCCAGTTTTCAGGAATTCTATTTTGGCAAAGCAGAATCATTCATTATATTAAATTAACATTTTAAATTTGTGTCTTACTGATTTTGCTTGGATTTGACGCACATTTATTTTAGTCTGATAGTTGCACAAGAACTACAAACATAGTATTCACAACTAGATTTATGTTTGTACATGTCTGAATAACATTACAATATTTTGTCTGCAGTTCCATAAGAATTTAAATGAATTTATGACTTTAAATGAATTTATGACTTATTCAATGCTGGGAAATATTGCTTCACACGACATCAGTGCCATGTTGTTCTTCAGGTGTTGGCTGCTGGACACTTCCTTGTTAAACTACTAAGTGAATGAAATCTGAAATTACAGGAATATATACTTGCATGAATTCTGAGCACACTTCATCTTGCCATTGTGCTTCTGGATGTGTGTAAGAGACCTTATCTGTTCTGAGAAGCTCTTTGCTTAATTGCAATCTAAGAGGAAGAAGTAATTATGGGCTTAAATCTGGGCTTTCTCAAGGCTGCTGTTGGGGATCCAAGCTTGGGGAAATACAGAGAAGCAGACAGAAACCAAATGGGCCACTCACTCTGTTTGAAGTTCAAGATTTATTCAGATTAATTATATTGTTACTTAGGACACAATTTTAAGAAAAAAATACTTATATGTGCAATTACATGGTGGGGTCTTTCATGCCATCTTTTGGGGGGATGAAACAATGAACTGCATGTAACTCCAGACTTCAGTGAGACAAGGCTTTGAGATAAACTGTAATAACTGCCTCCCCAGAAGTATAAGAAGGTACAAGAAAATAAGGATTTTGAAAGTAAAAATGGGCTTCAAAGGGGCCATGGATGATGGGTAAGCTTTCACTGGAAAGAACAGGGTTCCAAGTGGTGTGACCCAAGACCCAGGAAGGAGAAGCCACCATTCATGCAAAGCAGACAAGAGTCCAGTATGGCTAGAACTCAGGGCTGATGCTGGGGAGAGATGGGAAGGGAGGTTGCGGTGGCTAAGGCTATACTGTGGGTTCTATTCTGGAGTAGATTTCAATGTAGAACTTTCTCAGGAAACCACGAACAGAAAGGCAAAACTGTAATACAGCTCATGAGGATGTTACAGAAACATCAATCCAGAAAGCATCCTTGCTGTGTGGCTTCTGCTATAGAAAATGGAAAATATGGGAAGACTTTACTTCAGAGACCTTATTAGCTTCCTCAACCTAATAACCCGCCATCAACAGTTATACACCCGTCAGTCAATTAACAGTCGCTTGTAAAAGGAAGAGATTTCTAACTCACAAGAGATCACTATTTTGATAAGCTTCTTCTCCTGAGACGAGTCTGCAGGCATTCTCAAGCTCTGGTGGGGGGTACTCATTGAATCCTCCTATGGAGAGAGCAGAGTTAGAATTAGGTTTTTAAATCAGAAATTATGTTTGCTAAAGAAAAAGAATCCCAAAAGGAATCTTCTTGAAGCAATCAATGTCACTAAAATATTTCAGCCAAACTTGGCTGGGATAGAAACAGAAAATAGTAGCAACTAGAAACAGCATTCAAAACTTGATTTTAGAGGTTTTTTTTTTTTTTTAAGATTTTATTTCTTTATTTGACAGATAGAGATCACAAGTAGGCAGAGAGGCAGGCAGAGAGAGGGGAGGAAGCAGGCTCCCTGCTGAGCAGAGAGCCCAATGCAGGACTTGATCCCAGGACCCTGGGATCATAACCTGAGCCGAAGCCAGAGGCTTTAACCCACTGAGCTACCCAGGCGCCTGATTTTAGAGGGTTTTGCAGCCAAAGAATTACTAGGCCCATGGAAAACAAACCTTCTCAAATTGTTCATTTAAAGGTTAATTGTGATGCAGAAACACATGATTTCCACATGCTCAGGCTAATAGGATCTAAGGGAAATTTTATTCTGAATCCACCAAGCTTTTCACTCAGATTTATGCTAATGGATCAAACCTAGAAAGGGTAGCATTTTATTACATGCTGCTATTTCTGTGCTGTTGTACCCATTAACACCAATTTCCTAGGAGGAAAATAATCAAAGAAAAGGTCTTAGTTTACTGACCTAAATAATATGCCCTCGTATTCCCTTCCCACTTTCATTCTGTATTAAAAAGTATATCCTTATTTTCCCTCATTCAGGAGAATAGTTTTTAGTTAAAGAAGGCTTTTGGCCACGGAATGATCCACAATTCCATGAAAATAGCTCAGAGAATGTTTATGGTTTTATAACAGTTGTACTTCTCTAGTTCTAGGATGAGCATTTTTTCCCCCATTTCTCAGAAATGAGACTGTCTTCTAATCAGTTGCATCTGCCAGCTGTCGTTAGTGAGGTGGGAACTGTCATACGGGGGGTGTCGCCCGTGCACGAGGGAATAGTAAACATGCCGGCACCAAAAATCGTAGAATAAGGGTCAGTAGTTTAGGAACATTTCCAGGCAGTATTAGTAAACCAAGCAGTTATGGGCAGGCACTGACCTGGATGCATTTATCAACATTGTTCAGGTGGCAATCAAAAGCAAGCTAGCTCTAATCACTGCAAAGCTTAACTTGAGAGCCCAGCAAGAACGTCTCTGAATTGTTTTATAGTCTTTCAAACGTGCTGTGTCGCCATCAATCCCGATGACATAAAGGACAATACTGCATTGAACAGGATAGATCTCAGTGAGTTAGAGTCAAGAAACAGCTCCCAGGAGGCCAGTTTTGAATGTGAATTTAGGAATGCCCCCACCAGTCAATTCCACGCATATTCCCTGTTCACGCATGCACAAGAGGGACATCTGCCTGTCTGTCTAAAAGGACTCTTTCAGTTACTCTAAAATACAAAACTCTAATAGGGAAGCTGGTATCAACATTTAATTGGAAGCATTTTTTCTTTCTTTTTACATAATACATTGGTATATCTTACAATTGATTAAATTAAAGGTGGAGCTTTCTCTGCAATGGAGAGTGAAAGCTCAAGATATTATCATGATGGTGATGTTGGAGATTCCTTAAATACCAGGGCAACTTTGGAATTTAAAGGGTGGTGGGATTGGTTCCAACAGACCTACATCTAAACCTGGTAGAGTCCCAGAAAGAATGGGTTCAGCCCAGATTCTGTAGGATGCCCTAGAGGCAGGGTTTCTCAGTTTCAGTGCTATTGACAATTTGGGCTGCAGCTTTTGTTTGTTTGTTTGTTTAACAACATCGTTGGTCTCTACATACAAGATGCTAGTATCCTCTCCCTTGGTTGTGACCAAAAAAAAAAAAAAAAAAAAAAATCTCCAGACATTTACAAAATTTGAGGGGACAAAATCATCCCCAGTCAAGAACCACTGCTCTAGAGATTTTCTCAAATCATTGTGAGGAAGGTATTTTTATTCCTAATCCTTTGGAGACTGACACTTGTGGTTTCTATCTTGTTACATGAGAGCGAGTACACTGTTCATGCACTTGTATGCTGTGGTAATGTCAAATTGCCTTAAAGGTTTGCGAATGCTTATTCTCAATGTCTGTATTTCTCTCTTGCAGATCAGTTTGGGGATATTACCCAACTAATGGGTGACATTTTGTAGTGCATTGGCCTCAAGCCTTCCTACTCAGTGTCATTATTAGACCAGAAGCATTGACATCACCGGGGAGACTATTAGAAATGCAGACCCTCCACCCTATACATACTGAACCAGGACAAGATTCCTATGTGATCTGTATGCTTATGCTCTTTGGGAACAGCATAGGCCTATGCCATCTTTAAAACTTCATACAGGTCTCCAGGGTGTGCCACGGTTGAAAAAAACTAGGTGCAACAGGGCAAACTTTTATGTAAATACTCATCGAAGGACTACTAAAATGTCTTTAGGTCGAACAGGTGTGGCTCCAGAGACCTCCAGTCACTCTGTACTGGTAGTGCTGAGATTTTGTGTAATAGACATTCTGTCATGAAAGAGGTCTCACCACATTATGGCCAAGGTAAAAACAAAGTAGAAGCAGGATGTGTCCCACCCCCATCCCTGTCTCACCATCTAATTTGTATATTTGGCTTAGCTATAGATTCAAAGATGTGTTAGGCTATGAATACTACTAACAAACACTAAATTTAACGAAACAAAGAAGAAAAAACAAAATAATGACTTACGTCTGACTGAATAAACAAATGGCTTTAGAAACTTCGTAATATAATCCAGATCTGGTTTATGAATTCTCCCAAGCTGTATTAGATGGTGATCAAGTGGGTAGCTGGCTAACTCCTCCATGTCCTCCTTATATGCAGAGCCCAGGGAAATCACAAATATGACATAGCCTTGGCACTTGGCCCTCAGAGCCACTTTCTTTAAGAATTCCTTTCTCTCATGATATTCTCCAGCTGAGATAACAAAAATGACCTTGTGTTTTCTTAAGTTTGGTGTTTGTGGGAAGAGGTTCTCCACAGCCCACAGTAGGGTATGGCCAATGGTAGCTTCTCCTTTAAGCCGCTGGAGGGAAGACTGGATGTGCCTCTTCATTAGGACTCCACTGTTATAAGTTGTAAATCCAAACTCTGTTTTTACCACAGCCTTTTTCCTCCTAGAATTATCCCAAGGAGAATAGCTCAATAGGGCAATCCTATCACCAAAGTCTGAGATTCTAGGGTCTGATGCAATGTTGAAGTTGTCAATCACGGAGCTCACCAAGGTTTTCACAGCATTAAACTCATCATTTGCTATAGTCCGAGGATTGTCTAAGAGGAAGGCTACATCCATGTATGAATTTTCAGGTAGAAAAATCTCTTTGATGCAAGCATTTGGAAAACATTTATCTGAAAATACAGAGAGACTCATGATTGATTCAATGTCTGCACAAGAAGACACTATTGTTTGAGATCTTTTTCAAGTGATTCAGTGACTGATTACCAAGTATTAATAATCTGATCAGTACCTCTTTAATCTCACATTATTTCAGTTAATGAAGAATTTTCAATGTCCCAATATTTCTGTGGCCACCAGAAGGCAATTTGGTAAGGTTTTTTTGAAAGCAGATGTAGGTAGCATGTATGCTTGAAGTCTGCAAGTCATGTCTAACTCATTTAGAAAATATTTTCAATATTTTAGAGGTTTTTGACATACACAATACCAAACTGTCTCCAAAGAAAACCCACAACAATTGGGATAGTATTCTTAACAAATTTTCACATTCTGGATGCTCTAAATATTACAGAGATTTAAGCCCTGATGTATGGTATTGGAAGACTGGGAAACTGAAAATGGAATCTATATTCAAAGCCAGAAATATTTGATAAAGTCAGACTTAATAACTTACCCAGAAGGCATGTGTTTCTGCACAATAAATTCTCAAGGGTCTTACCGTAGCAAAGTGTACAGCGTCGAAATTTTTCTAATGACTCATTTGGAGAAACTGGGATCACCTGAAATGTTCCAGTGTCGTCAAACTGTAAAGAAAAACAAGTATATGCTTATTTGATCATTTTCTTTAACCATTATCAGGAAGCCATTGTGTGCTTACTTTAAGGATTAGTTTGAAAAACCCCTAACTAATTACCATTATCTTGCATTATAGCCTTTTCTATTCAGTACATCACTCTTTCTCTCTCTCTCTCCTTCTCTCTCTCTCTCTCTCTCTCACATACACACACACCCACACACCATCCCCCTTTTATTTTAAACAACACAAAGAAGTATGTAAGGGAGGTATCAGCATCTTTATTTTATGGCGAAAAAAAAAATCACACGATAACCATCAGATTTACCCACCAGGACAAGAATTAAAATCTCACACTTATTTCCAATTCTGAAATTCATCACTGAATTTTACAGTCTTCTTCTTCTTCTTTTTTTTTTTTTTTTTGGTTTTTTTTTAAGTACCCCATGTGGGGCTCAAACTCACAACCCCAGGATCAAGAGTCTCATTTTCTACCGACTAAGCCAGCGAGGCGCCCCTATATACTTCTGATTATGTACCAGCCGATTATGTACCACACATCAGCTTCTGAAGTTGGATCCTGCAGAAATCGGATCCTGCAGAAATCTTATCTACATACAAGTTTCCTTTGGCCTCTTTAAGCAGTGATCCCAACTATTTCCATCCCAATAACATTATTTAGAAGAAAGTACATCTTTCAGATGTCAAGTGGACTTCCTCAATCACAAATTCTCGTTTAAAAGTTTATTTCCAAAGATAGTAGACAAAAAACATTGTCTATTCAAAATTCTTGGTAGTACATGGCTTGATTTCATCTGTTTTTTTTAATTGCTTTTCTTGCTTTAATATTTACTGAAATGGGCAATATGTGGCATTCATTCATTCTTTAATTCACTTATTCATTCGGCGAGTCAATAGCTATCTATTGGACATTTACTCTGTTTGAGGCACCAGGAAGGCAGATACTTTCATTACAATGAAAGAAACCCATCATTCCCAGGTGGTGATGAGGTATCTTTCAATCACAAGAATACTCATGTTTTTTCCCTTTTCTCCTTGGGAAAGTAAAGGGTTAGAAAAGCCACACCCTGTTTTACTGCAAAGTGTTGAGTGAGCTTTTGAAAATACTTATAATTATTCCAGTCTTATAATCAGAAAGTGTTTACCACATTCCTTACTATTTCTTTTGTGAACTTTGGATGCTTTGGGTATTATTTTGCATTTGACCTTGCTTGTCCCCCGTGGAAAGACTAAAGGCTGCCTTGGTAAATCAAGGAAGTTTATTCATAGGAATAAACCATATGATCTTCATTCATTTGTTCGTTCATTCATTCATCCAACAAATCCTTACTAAATGTCGATAATGTTACAGGTGGTATTCTAGGAACTGGGGACATAGAAACGAACAAAGCAGATAAAATCTCTACCTTACAGTCTAGTGCAGCAGGGACATATACCATAAAATAACAAATAAGTAAGTAATCTAGTATGCTGGGAGATAATCTTTTTTAATAGAGAAAACTGACTTCCTACAATCCTTTCTGTCAATTTCTATTGTGACTCTCCCTGTGGTTCCTATTCCCAAAACTACTTGGATGTGTCATGAACAGATTAATTCTCTTTGTGTTAAAGAGTGCTTCTTTTTCTTTTTAAAGTAGAAATATAGGTATTTGTGTATATATCTAGACTTTTATAACCTCTTGGACGACACCATGGCTTCACCCAGCTCCAGGAGCATGTCGTTCATGGACAATCTGAATATGTTTAAAAACAGTAGAACAGTAGATGGAGAAATTCTTCAGTTTTGGGGGGAGAGGCAGAAACATAGATTCTCATAAGAATCTGTTGATCCAAACCTCTCTTGGGTTCATATATTCATTTTAATTAAATGTTTTATAAAACATCAGGGTTCAGAGAGCCCCTAAACCTCATCTGTCATAAGTTAAGACCAGCTAGTCAATGAGATACAGCAAGCAGATGACAGATGTGAGAAACACCTGATCTGCAGGGGGCTGGTAGAGCCCCAAATTCGTGGCCCCTTCTGTCAGACACGCCTTAGCTGGAATTCTGATTTAACCATTTATTAGCTGCACAAAATTGGAGAAGTCCCTCAAACTCTCTGGACCTCAGTTTCTTCATTTTTAAATGGAGATAACAGCAACATTCACTTCAGAGAACTGTGAGCATGTAGGTAAAGTTTTAGGGACAGCACCTGGTGCACAGCGGGAACTGAGCAAGTGTGGCCACCGTCATTTCTGACTACTGTTGTTATCAGACACCAGATTTCATGGATCCTGGCAACAATACAGCTGGGGAAATTGCAGAAAAAGAGAGACCCTCTATCCCACCTCCAACTCTACTCCTCGCTATCCAAGGGAGGTTCTTACCTCAAAAGCCTCAAGGAAAATCCTTTCATTAAAAGCAAAGACTGCTGGGCTGATATCTAGGGCACTGAACTCCATGGTGGCCGTGATGATGGATGACCGACTGGCCGCTTGCCCGTTGCTGAAAAATACAGCGACCTTCCTCATGTTGGCTCCTGCATATGTCCGCTTGAAAACGTTCCGGGCCACAAACCTCATTGCATTACCAATGTCTTGGGTTTCTGTGGGGGTTCGATATTTCATCTGGGAAATAAGCTGGAGGAGCTGCTTCTTGTTATGGTAGTCTGACCCACGGATGAGGTAGCTGGTGCCTGAGTCATAGGAAACTACAACAACTCTGGCTCCCACGGGGCAGTTACTTTCCCTGATGTTAAGGTCATTGACAATGGATGTGATGACTTCCCTCATTTCATCAAATCTCTGTTCAGAGATGTCGTAGGACTGGTCCAGGGCAAATACCAGCTCTGTTGGGTACACTGGACACTTTTCTGCAAACATGAAAAGCAGAAGTATGAAGTCATTTTGCTGATCAGAGGCCCTTCCCGTGCCTTTCCTTCCAGGGCTGAGGCTGGTTCACACCACGGGCTAGGGAGATGAGGGGCTGCCTCCAGCTCCAGAACTAGAGGGACGTACAAGTAACTCGTTGTTCCCGTGAAGGTGTTACATGAGTCTAGAGCGTTCATATGTGTTGGTATGAGTGCTCAGACTTCACAGCCCACAATCAGCCTGCTATTTATAAGGAAATTGATGGGAGTGTCTGGGCTCATAGAAGCGTTCTGAATCCTGATCACGTTGGTAGCTACATGAATCTACGCATGTGCTGAAAGGGAACTCACACAAAAAAATGAGTTTTACTGTAAGTAAATTTTTAAAAACATGAATAAAAGGAAACGATAGCTTTGAGGGTTTTGAAAGTTTACTGTCTTCGAAAATCTTCAGACATGATCTACTAATGACTATAGTCAGTTGGAAGATTTTCATCCACTTAGGCAACAAATATTCACTCAGTAGCATGCTGGCTGACATGACAGGTGACATACGCCAAGATACATGCAAAGATGACCGAAATTCAAGCCTGCCCTCAAGGACTCTTTCCTGGAGAGGATTGCCCCACGGAAGGGTACAGAGTGACTATTATTCTTGATGAGCATTTGGAGGACAAAGAGGCTGTTTCCCAAGAGAGGGGTCCTCAGGGCCCTCATGGAAGTCAGCTTTTAAATGAAAGCAAGGGTGGCTGGACCCCAGCAGGCTTGCAATGAGCTGTTATAAAAATGGGGCTGTCTGCAATTTCCAACTCAATGCTAATATTCTTCTGATGATTGGGCTTTGGGAATCTCATAGGGAATCTGCACTATGTATCAAACCTAACTGTTCAAAGTGCTATTAAATTCTCAATATAGGAAGAGAAAAAGGGGTTATTTAAAAAACCAACACCCTCATCTATATAGGCTGCTCTACTATACTCAATCTGGCTAAGTCCCCAAGCACATTAGACTCTAAATAACCCACACGCCAACCCACTGTTCTCAGCAATAGGATAGGAGAGGAAAGGTTGATCTAGAGATGTCTTGAATCAAGGAATTTTCAGTGAAGAAAAAAATATCAAAGCCAATAATGAACAATAAAATATGAAAAATTAAGTATTCTTCCCTTCTTAGCCCTAATACTAAAAATTATTAAAGAAGGGGTAGGCAAGCATCTTCAAGACTGACCTATTGTCACAGATTCTCCCAGAAAGCAGAACCAGTTTCTGTTTATTTTTATTGTCTTCTTCTCCTAGGGCCCAGCAGGGTATCTGATAAATTTAATTCAAATCCATGAAATTTTATTGGGTAAATTGGGTATATGTGTAAGTTTTTTGGGTTTTTGTTTGTTTGTTTGTTTTTCAGAATTAAAGCTCATGATGCCAAATTTTGGGATAAGCGCAAACTTTTGGAATAAGTCCCTATGGGCCTTCTTCAGCAGGATTCTGGAAGTCCAGGAGCTCTTCACCTTGACATAACTGCTTCAGCAACAAGGGAGTCCAAGGGATCTACGGTGCCCTGGGACACCCACTGCAGTCCAGGCCCCAGGAAGATCATCCACAGCAAGGTCAGGTGTACAAGATGTAGGCACTTGGTGAGATGAAAGACGTGTGTGGGTCAGAGACAGGAAAGCAAATATCACCGGTCCAAGAAGCCAGTGTTCACAGGGTCAGCAACAGAGCAAAAGAACGTGGTCATTCAGAGCCCCGTCCCTGAGTTCCCCAGTAACGCTGCCCCCTCCGTGAAGAGACTGAACTGTGAACTGAGACAAGACCTAGAAAGCACAATAGTGTGAAGGGGATCGGGGCTGGGTGTCACCATCTTAACAATCAGGTAGAAACATGACAACTATAGCCATAATCACAAGATAGAAGTGTCTGCATAGAAGAAAGAAGTCCTTTTCCCCATGTGGCTGAGAGTTTCTCTTAAATGGGTCTTGTCAGAATGCAGTTAATTACTTCAACAAGAAGCACAGTACAGTAAGAATACTCACCTTTCCAGCAAGCTGTAAAAACAGAGAGAGAGAAGAATTGGTTATATTTTTGGCACAGACTAAAAATAATCCCCTAGAACAAAATTTCAGCAAACCTTAATATTTTGTTTGACTCTACTTACAGATGAGGCTAATTCCTAAATTATAGGAAGCCAAGGTTGGAGGCCTGAGGAACATGTACACAGAATTTCACTAATGGGGAACCTTCCTGACCTTTTCTCCTTGTGAGCCATGGCCAGCAATTTTCAGCACAATCTCAGTTGAAATCTGAAACACTGATCACTTGTCTTCGAAGCAGAATAGATGAGCCTCTGATTAAAAGGCAAGATAGTTCAAATTCAATTTGTTTTGTCTCTCTTCCTATAGCCTTGAGCGTCATTCAGCAAGGCAAGGCTAAAATATGAGGCTTATTTTCTTCCCAGATGAACCCCTTGGGAACCTCTCTTTCCCTGCAGAAATGTGGGGATTTCCCAATAATCTTGGTCTTTGTTTAAAAATACAGCTGCTGCGTTTGAGTGCTCTCTGTATCTAGGGAGAGTTGGGAAAGCCCCTAAGGGTTTCTCCTGAGCAAAACAGCATCTGGTTTTTCTAAGTGATTTACTCTATAAGTTGGGGACCAATCTGAGGGAGATGTTGGTAAATCTTTAGAAAGCACTGGCCTGACAATTTCTTTGCTAATGTTCTCAATTCTTTTTTTTTTTTTTTTAATGTTCTCAATTCTTAAAAAGCAAATGAGTCCCTTCGATATAATAAGATTTTATCAGCACTGGGAACAACCTAGCTTCCACCCTGCTGTCCCACAGCTCATGCTCTCTCATGTCACCCCTATTAACACCTTTGAACTGTCTTAATCCTGTGGCTGCTGAGGTGCTAACCGCCAACAGACGGGACTCAGAACCCAGAGCCTCCTCTGCATCTCAAGGCCTGCCATGGATCCCTTTTGCTCTGAGAACCTCCATTTGTTCACCGGCATCTTGCTGTGAGGCTAGAAACACGGGCTCTGGAGTTGGACGCACCTGTCCAGGTTTGAGTGTGACAAAGCCACTTGACTTTGGGGGAAACCACTTGATCTCTTTTCACGTGTTTATTTTTCCTAAAACTCTTCTTTACTTATGTCCCTAATTCTAATCATTTGGGCCCTCCTATTTTATTTGCAACTGGTGGATGGGCTGCTAAGGTGGGCCAATCAGGGCTTTGATCATGCACCTGACTACCTACTTGGGTTATTGTTCACGTGTTGATGGTCTTCTAGGCTGACATTAGGAGACTAACTGTCTCAACCTCTGATAGTGACCGATGTTTTATGGTTAACTGTTTTGTTTCAGGATGTCTCGCAAAGGTCACTTCTTCAGAGCCTGCTAGACAGGATGATACTGTGGTCCTGTCTAAGCTATAAAATAAGATACTGGGGTGGTTTTGTCTTAGTTGTCCCAGCTCCCCGTTTTCTTATTGGGGACCCTGGCCCTGACCACCTAACTGTCCAATTAACTCCTAACACAACCACCAGCATTCTGCATCCCCCTTAGCCCCCTATTTTGGGTGGGGTCCCAGTCACCATCTCAGGATATGGGCGTGTTGCAGGACTGGGGTGCTACAGGACTGAGGAACAAATGTGGTAGACCAGGAGGCCCTGCAAGAGTCCAACCCTTCAGGGCCCCCATGATGTCACCTATAAAGCCAGCCCTCTGAATTAGCTCTAAGACCTGTCACCCAAATGCCATCTCAGTTCTGCATTCTGGAGGTCCATGCTCCCCGGTCAGCACTGTTTGGTTACAGAACCCACACTCCCCTGGCCCCCTAATTTCCTGGCTAACTTCTTTCGTTCAGTGTTGGAAAACTGTCTTCAAATCCCTAACCCTCCACAGCCTGGTATTTACCTCCCGCACTGCTTCCTTCTCCTTTGTTCTTCCTTGGGAAGATACCTGTTGATTTCCTGAGGAGAACTCCCTTGCCCTACAATGGCTCTTCCTCTGTCCTCCTCCTGGAGCCCCAGGCCCTGGTTCTCACTTCCTCTGGGTACTGGAGAGCCTTTCTACTTCTCAAGGAATGTCTTCCACCAGGGTCCCCTTCATTTGAATCTTCTCTCCCTTGGCCTTTTCCTGCTTCTTTTCAAACTATGACATCTGCGGAACTTCCCCATCTCCGCAATGCCATTTGCTGCCCTTTGGCCCCACTCTTTCTGCTAAGATGTCTTCCTGGATTCATCCTTTGGGTTTCTGTTTCTTTCTCTGTAGTTTCACATCCTTAGGACCTCGCCCATCCCTGTGGCCTCAAGGACCACAAGTGTGTGAGTGACTTCAACACCGCAGCCTCCTTACTTGATCCGTACATTTATGACAGTCTGTTTATTTAGCTGCCTGGAGATCACTTAATTTAGAGCTCACACAATGTCCCCCTACCTCTAAAATGTTTAAAGTCATCCTATTTTCCCACCAAGCAAGTTTCCCTTCACAGTTCCTCCTGCCTCTCATCCACAGTGATACTAAGCCTCTCCCGCTCTGGCCTTGTACTTATTTCAAACTTGTTTTTCTTTTTATTCTTTCCTCACCCCATACTTGCAATGACTACATCTTTATCCAGTTCCTGCAGTAAAGTCTCTCCAATTCTCCCATCTTAAATTCTTCCGACAGTGATCATATAAGCATCATTGTAAGTCAACATGGAAGCAAGAAAAAAGATCATTTAAAATTCTACCACTCTAGCAAGTAAGTGGCAACATTTTTCTACTTTTGCTTTGACAGCTTGTTTCTGTGTACATATTTACCTATATGTAAAAATAATGAGGATCCAATTTAATTTTCTGCTTTTTAATGACAATATTATTCATATTCTGATAGGAGTCTTCAAAAAAGCCAGTATCTGCTTAGTATTTGATCAGAAGATGATGTACCATAACCCAATTATTTTCTAAGTGCAAATAGTCTAAAGGTATATTCATTTTGCTCTAATGAATAGTATTTCGACAAGCATATTTGACTATATATATTTTTCTTTTATTTCCTTAGGATAAATTGTTAGAAATGAGATCACTGGGCTTTTTCTACCTCATTTCCCCTTCTTCCTAACCAAAGACAATATATTTGTTGACTCCTGCTTTATTCTTCTGCTCAAAATATTCTCTTGCCGCTCCCCCATTACTTTCCCATAACTGGATTCGAGTACCCCATCCAAGGAGACTTCATTACTAAGTAACTAACAGACTAAACACAGATCTCCATGTTCATCCCTTGAACACCAGGCCCTTGCAGACCTTTGTACAACATGTGAGCTAATTCACATACCATTTGAGTTGGATTTGTTTCCCATAAGCACATTTTCTCTCCTATATGAATCACACTTCTTAAGTCTTTTACTTATACCCCTTCCCCTCCCATCTTTGATGTGAGCTCTTCCTACAGCAGGTACTCAGGACAAAGCTGTTGCAGAGGACACATGCCACCAGTGGATTCAGCTTACTAATTCTGCATACCCACACCACACTCATCCTAAGTGCCCTCACCAATCCATAGACCCCCTTGTCCTATGACACACAGATACTCACGACTATGGTTCCTTGTGAACTGGATCAGATCACATTGCTGTAAATAAAAAAAGAGAAAGAGAACAGAAACATGAGCACCGTGACCTCTGAGTGGCCATATTTATTGGCCAGTGGACTGGTTAGGTTTTCACTTGTGAATAAGGAGATACATACGGAATATACAGGCTTCCCTGCCATGCCTTTCATGCCCTAGGAAAACAAAACAGAGCAAGTTATTGAGATGTGAAATGGAGTCTTTAGTGACAAAGCAAGAGTAAAGAAAAAAATACCTCATTCTTAAAAACACAGCTGGCAGAGAACAGTTAAAGTATTCCAGAACTGGTAGATTACAGTGCTATTTCCCCACTTAAATCAATGGTGTAAATTTCTTTGTTTCGGTGTTGGATCAGTTAAGCTAATGTCTGCCCAGAGTGAACTGAATTACTTTTTGAGGTGAGAAGTAAAGAAATAAAAGTATTTCTTAAAGATGTTTGTACTAAGGATATAACACTTAGAAGGTACTTCTCATGAGAAAACTTGAAATGTAAACTGCAGGCTTCCCAAAGCATGCCACAGGGAGAGGAATTTGTTGAGAATTCAGAGGTACAGATGTATTATGCATCAAGGAATTTAAAATGCAAGGTGGTAACATACAACCTCTACATTTGTGAAAGAACCAGAAATAATTATGTAGCAAAATGGGCATTATACAAAAGAAGAGCTTTACACAAAGAGTAAGTTATAAACAAAGGAGTACATGTCATTGGCTGAAATGAATCAAGGAAGCTTCCTAAAAAATAAATAAGTAAATAAATAAACAAATAAATAAAGGCAATGCTTTCTTCACAGCTTGAACTTTTCTCCCCTTATTACTTCCTTTTCTCAGGCTTCTTCTTTGCAGCAGTTCTTAACATGTTCAACACACACAGATCTCTTGGGGAACTAGTGAATGCTACTATGCTGGCTCCAGAAAATGCTATTATAGGCTTACATTTGTACAATTTCACTGGCCTCAGAGGCTCAACCAGGGATGTCTGTGTAAGACCCCTGTTCTAAATGACAACTGGGTCATCCGTCTGTCCATCCAACCACCCATCCATCCATTGAATAAACAGTTAAATGTCTGCTGAATGCTGAGGTGGCCCATTGTGTACTGCTGGTGTTATCCAGAAATGTTGTGGCATCCATAATTCTACCCACTGGGAGCACAGATTCTTCCTGCCAGAATCAGGAAATTACATATCTGACTGAGAGAGGCAGAGTCTCATCCTTCCTTTCGTAGGTTATGGCAGAAGACAGAACAGAATGCATTGATTTAAAACAGAGAGAAGAACAGTTTTTGGCTAATAAATAGAGGGGGCAGCCCACATCTTATAGAGGATCAGAGCTCTAGAGCGTCTGTCCTAAAGGACCAAGTTAGAAAAGAACTTCAAGCAAGTTCTTAAGCAAAGGCTGAGGATTGAGAGCCCAAGACAAAGAAGCTGATCTGATTCAAGCAGACCAGCAGACCCAAGATGGAGAAGTCACGTTCTGGTAGAGCAGCAAGCCCAGGACAGTGAAACCAGGCTCTAGTGGACCAGCAGGGCCAAGCACAAGGCTGGGAAGATGCGGGACCCCCACATGAGATCTCCAGAATCTGGAAAGGAAATCAATCCAGACCAGATCAGCATAGCTCAGAGATTAATTCTCACCCAGGGGACTACATATTCACCAGCTCCTTGACGTGAAAGAAAGAAAAAAAAGGTGTATTAGAGAAGCCTTAATAGCCAGTTGACTCTCATTCTATTGTCGTCCACAAAACATCCGTGCTTTTGTTTTCTCTCTAAGGTCCCAAGTTGAAGAACTCCAGGTAGTCACAAAACACTCAGGGTGCACAGAACAAGATGGGCTGTACACAATGCTTCCTACACCTCTACACAAACCCAGGCGCTGGCAACTTTTAGCTCTTACCTGACTATGCTCATCAGGGGATAGAGATGTGTAAATAAATCATTATGCTAACAGGAGAGGCACTGAAATAGAGATATGGATGTTTCATCCCTGGGAGATGGGCCTGACTCTGCCTGGGAATGCTCCCAGAGGTGACATTTTTCTTGCAGTGGAAGCATAGTAGGAAGCTGTGGTTATATTTCCCGATCTCTCTGGAGTCTACATTTTGAAGATGGGGTGACAACCGCAGTGATGGGGGAAACTATCAACTTGTCTTGCATGCTAAACTTTACCAGGACACCTTTATGGAGCTTCCGTATGCCCATTCCTATTTTTAAACTTTAGTAAAGAAATAACAGTAACAGCTAATATTTGCACTGAACTTTTTCAGTCACAAAGAGTGCTCATATTTGAGAATCTGGTCCTCACTCCTACCCTTTGAGGTGGTAGGACAGGATCTGTTGTCCCATTTTAGAAGTAAACTGAGAGAGCAGGTTGACCAGCCCAACGGCACATAGCTAGCAAGAAGCAGAACTTGGACTTGAACCCAGTGCTCTGACTTTAAAATCTGTGCCCCTCCGGGGAACATCCAAAAAACTAGTACAGGCTACTTCGTTCTAGTGGTGTACTTACTCTCCGTCCAGGAGGGCCCGGGGGTCCTGGAGGTCCCTGTTCACCTTTCAGGCCTACAGTGAGCTGCAGATAAGAACATGCTTTAGTTTCCATACTGTTTATATCCATGGAAACCACCTCAGTTTTAATGAGACTTTACACTTCAAAAACACTTTTTTAAAGATTTTATTTATTTAGAGAGTGCATGAGCTGGGGGAGGGGCAAAGGGAGAGGAAGAGCAAGAATCTCAAGCAGACTCCGGGCTGAGCACAAGCCCGATGTGGGGCTTGAACCCACGACCTGAGATTATGAACTGAGCTGAAATCAGGAGTCAGACACCTAACCTACTGAGCCACCCAAACATCCCTTCCAAAAAAAAAAAAAAAATGTTTTTAAAGAAAGCAACTATTAATTCAAGTCAAGTAAATTCCTTACTTATAATGTAAATAGCCATTCTTAACCATTGGAAAACCTCCCTTTCCCTCTTAGCCTCTCCATTTAGTGACATACTTTGCTCTGGCACTGGCTGTGCATTTGAATCTAAATTAGTCATAAACTAGGATTGGTGCTAAAAAAAAAAAAAAGGCAAATACACTAGGGCACACAGAGATCTAATTAAAAACTTCCCATCTGCAAAGGATCCAATACAAAAAATAATTCTCCACATACATAAGAGGACACGGGTGGGCTGTGTCCCTCCCATACTTCAAGGTGATGGATATGGACGCTAATGAAATTTATCCAGCTGGATAGAAAATATCTGTTGAATTGCATCTCTTTCATGCTGATAATGACCACTGATATTACACTCCCACTTCAAAGTAAAAAGATGCTTGTCTCAGCGTTTTGTTTTTTAAAAAAACTGTAACATTTTACTCTACCCTTGGCTAATTAGATCTCAACAGCCTTCTTTAAAATGAATGCCTGAGATGACCTTGGTCATGGGTGGTAGAATTGTCAGAAAACTCTCAGGGTCACCCCGGGAAGATGTCAGCTGCATATCCGCTCAGGGTTAATATTCTGGACTTTAATATAAGCCTTAGAAAATACTGGAAAGCACTGACATTTTTTGGAATAGCCAGTTATCAATCTATAAATCTTTAAAATAGTTCAGATTCATGGAACCATAGAATTTTAGAGCTGAAAGTGATCTTTGGTGTCAAGTTCAAGTCTCATGTTATAGAAATAGAGACCCTGAAAAGGTGTGGTAAAGGTCACACAGCCCGGGAGAGGCATTTCAGATGCCCCTGGGTTAGATCAATAATCCACATTTATTATTACAACATAAAAGCCAGCGTCTTCCAAAGAAACATTTATTACTTCTGGAATTATAAGCCACTTACTGTTAATCCCCTAAATCCTTTGGGTCCAGGGCCCCCAGGAGTTCCAGGATCACCGACAGCACCCTAAAGATTCAGATATAAGGAATCAATATATTAAAATATTTGCTATGAAAGAATAAAAATAATTCTCTCTAATCTAAAACTTAATTGATCTTATAACTATATTATATCTTAAACATTAAATGTCACCTTCTCCTGTTGCTTGTAACTCAGTCATTGATAAACTTAATTATTCTCCAAACTATTTTTAATTTTCTAAGAATACAAATATTTATACAATAAATATCAAGTCAATGTCTACCTAATCCATTTTTAAAAATATCTAAAGAAAAAAATGCTTGAAAATCAGGGAAAACATATTAACTACAGAAAATACTAAATAATTAATTACTTCCTAAATTCATGGATCATTTCTGAAAAAGCTGAAGGTAAAACAAAAAAAAATTTACTCTGACCTTGGTAGGAAATGAATTTTAGTACCTATTTATCAAAAAACTAATTTCATGTTTATCTCTAAACTGAAATATGCTAATTTTCTCCTTTTATCAGTAAATTAGAAAATTGGTCTTCTACAAAGAGAACTCTTGTCCTAACAGTTATTTATACAGTTCTCTCTTGCACTCTTCTCTAGTTAAGGAATTTCTAGTTAAGAATTTCTTCTGGCAGTTCAACCATTCAAAGCACTTTTAAGAAGATTCAAAAACTGGCTGTTTTCCTGTAGTTGATTTGATTTGATTGGACTTCAATTTCTAGTAATCCATATTTTGTATTTTAATTTGAGGACCAACTATTGGGAGACACTCTTCTGGATAGGACACTTGAAAGAAAGAAAGAAAGAAAGAAAGAAAGAAAGAAAGAAAGAAAGAAAGAAAGAAAGAAATCTATCTCAATCCAGAATTCCAGTGTATAAGAACGACATAACAGGAGCTGCTCAGATGGAAATGGAAGGTGTGCCTTGGTGACAGAATGCAGAGGTGGATTTCAATCTGGTAGGCAATGAGGAATTCTGGAAACTGTTCGGGAGAGGAACATGTGTAGGTCACACTGTGGAAGACACCAAGTGAGAGCAGTGTTTGGGACTAACCGAAGCAGGGAGAAGGTGGAAATGGAGACCATGAGAAGAATGTTGTCACCTTCCAGGCAATGGGAAGCAAAGGCCACAATGACAAAGAACAAACAGTGATAGCTGAAGCCAAGAGTTTGAAATGAGTTTCTCCAGGCAGAGAAATCAAAAGGACAGAAGGACTAGACTTGAGAAGATGTCTAGAGGTAGTTTCAAGACCAGGGACATCAGACAATGAAGGACAGGAGAGTCTTTTCCAGTTTAAAGATTCATAGTAGTTAAGTATCATCCTTTATTCATGAAGCCCTGGAAAAACAACTGTCCTGCTTTTTTGATTTTTTGTTTTGTTTTTTTTTTTAACCTTAATTCTCAAGTAGAAAGTAAAGATCATGGTAGTTTCAAAACAAGGTCGTGTGCACAGTACCTTTTGACCCATATCTCCAGGGAATCCTCTTGGGCCCTACAATTCGCAGAAGAGAACATAATGGATCAACAGCCCACTCCTGCAGTACGATCATTTCTTCTTACATTATTTAGGTTTGTTTCGTCAATTAAAGAAATAATTACTTTCCATATTTACCTTTACTCCTTTTCGTCCCATTTGACCATAGCCTGGGATGCCGTAATCTCCCTGTGAACATACCAGTTCATTTTAATCTCTCAAAAGTGAAATTTAATTGCAATCTATACTGGTAGCAGGAGATAAGCACTAGGGACTTCCAGGTAGAGGGGGCCTTATCAGTGACTTTGTGCTCTGGGGACATGAGCATTGCTGGGTTTTCCTCACTTCCTGCTATGTCCCCTGGTACTTTGGCCAGCTCGGCTCTGCAAACACTGTAGGAAGCAGAGGGAAGACGAGTCAGGACCAAGGGAGTCAGTGACAGTTACTTGCCTGGAATATTAGGGGCTGATTGAAAGGACATGGCTGAGGAATTTCCCCAAAGAAGAATTGCTAACGGCTGATAGACATATGGAAAAATGTCCTCCTCACTAGTAACCAAAGAAATGCAATCTGGAACAGTAAGGAGATGCTATTTTTTGGTAATAAAATTGGTAAAGATCAAAAAAAGGAAGTGACAAAACCCACTGTGGGTGTGCATGCCCTGAAGTGTGCATTCCCCTATGTAACATATGGGGGCGTATATCATTTGAATATTCCTGAGGCCACTGTGCAAAAGAGTTCAAAGCCTCACTTAAATAGGCATATATTCTTTGAACCATTTGTGCTACTTCTAGAAATTTCTACATAGAAATTATGATTTTTGCCTAAAAATTTAGTTAGATACAAGAATGTTCATTGCTGTGCTGTTTATGACAGTAAAAAATGAAAACAAGTCAGGTATTTAATAGCAAGAGATTGGCCAAATGAACTAAGGTATATACATTCAGTGGAATATTTTGAAGCTATTAAAAGTAATGTAATGACATGGAAATACGCTCATGATATACTGGTAAGAGGGGAAAATTGAGCAATTTTTTTTGGTATCTCTAGGATGTCAACATGTATTTCAAAATAGTGAGATGATGGGTAATTTTTCTTCCCTATTTCCCATCTCTTACGCTTGGTAAATTTTCTACAGTTTCTACACATAACATTTATAATAAACATTATTTTCGAAAAGAAAGGAAAAAATGTTTCCTATATCTGCTGCTCCGTGGACAGAGACGCTGGTATGGCCAGAGTCACTAGAACAGCTGGTTCATTCCTTGGCTCTACTCCCCTCTTCTTGTTGTTGCCCTAGAGTTTTGCAAGACAGGGAGAGATGTGGATAGTGCTGTTTTTCAACCACCATGCATCTATATGGCCATACCAGTTGTGAAAATAATGAAATGTCCGGCTGTGACTTATCCATTATCCTCTCTGCGTGCCCCCTTTCCCTCTGGCTGTTTCCCCTTGCTTTAACAGACAGACTAGCTATGGAATGAGAGCTGCAGGGGGTGGGAGTGCATCTTCCTAGGAGGTTCTAAAATACCTTTCAATACCCCAGGTGCTTAGGCTGATGGCATCAGTCCACTTGTCTTTACCACAGAACTGAGCACTTGGAGCAGTGGAAAGATAAGGGTCCTAAAATGTCATACCTGTCTTCCTCTCTGTCCGACTTGCCCCACTGGCCCTGGATCTCCAAGAATTCCAGGTTCTCCCTAGTGAGTGAGACAAGAAGAGCTTTGGATCAGTAAAATCAAACCCGGCTCCCACCACAGGAAGTTGCGAAGGGAGTCTCAAGCCTCTCAGTGAGGGTTCAATGCTCAGCAAGGAGAATGGGTGTAGGAAACCGGTGATGATGTGTCCAAAGGAGAGCAGAGCAGGAAACAGCAGCACAGCCCAAGGCCGTGTGCAAGCACTGCTTTCCCCGTGTGATGCAAGGACGGAAGGAGAAGGCAAAGAGTGGAAACTCTACTCCAGGGCAAGTCGATTCATTGGCTGATGTGTTTGCCCATCCAACACGTGTTTACTGTCCTGGAAAATAAACTGTCGAACAAGATAGATGTGGTCCTGGCCTCGCCAAAAACAGTCTGGTTGGGAAGAGAGATGATTAGACAGGCAGTTACCAACTCAGGGGCCCATGGCAGCCAAGGGGAAGGGCCTCTGAATTGGGTTTGGTGGGGCCAGGGAGGAGGGCTGGCTGAAGGGAAGGAGCAGGGGCACTGGGGCTTGAAGGCTGAGTTAGGTAAGCCGAAGAAGGATTCGGGAGGAGCGAGGATGGTCTGGGTAGAGGGAAGTCATTGGTGAGAAGCCTGGGGCAGGCAGGCAGGAGGGAGAAGAGCTCTGAAACCTCAGAACTAAACAGCGTCAGAGGGCCTTCGAAACACTTCGTTAGAGTTTGGATTCTCCAAAGAGCCGCAGGGAGGTTAAGACCGGCTGCATAATTTACGGGGCTCAGTGCACAACAAAAGCACAGGCCCCATGCTCAAATATGGAGACTTCCAAGATGGTGACAGTACAGCATTAAACCAAGCCTGGGGCCCTTCTGAGCTTGGCCCCTACTGTGACCACACAGGTGCCAGGCCCAAGGAGTTGGCCCCAGAGCAGGGAGCCCCCTGAGAGGTCTGAAACAGGGGAGTGGGCTTCTGAATGGGCCTACAGTCTGCGGTCTGCCAGTCTCCAGTCTGCCAGTCTCCCACAGAGCCACATCAGAGACAGATGGGTGAGTCAGAGAACCGTATGCACAAACAGATTTGAGTCTGGACACCCCTCAGCCCCCTGCTGGACTCCGTCATCATGCACACTCATGCATTCAGGACACCAAGGAGGTGAAGAGATTTTTTCAGAGTTGTTTCATGACGTATGAGATCTCTGTGTCTCTCTAGTGAAATGGGGCCGTTTCAGGGAAGAGATAAGCAGTTAGAAATTCTTTGCTCAATGGAAGCAAAAGAATGTATCAGCAGAAAGCCAGTAGGTGGTTGATGGGGCCTAGATCATGTGAGGAATTAACATGGAAACCCAGAAAAGAAGGGAGGTACTTTTTTCTCAGTATTTGACATCTTAAAGAGATAACACTTACTTTTTTCCCTGAAGGCCCAGGACTTCCGATGTTCCCTTTAGCTCCCACTGGCCCGGAAGAGCCCTGAATGAAATTGCGAGACACATATGTTGGCCCTGTAGCAATTCTTAGAAAACCTATTAGATTAGTTTTGCTTTTCTTCGTGTCATTTCCAGCAGCTCCTTGATGCCTCCTTAACAAGAGACCCAGCCACCCAGCGGGGAGAGACATCTGCCGCAAAGCAGGTGACTCGGGGTATAGTGCTCTGTAGAGGACCACGAGTCTTCCTCTGCGGGGATACTGCTGGTCCATATGGGGCCTTAGTAAGAAACAGAAAAGGGGCCCTCGACGTGCCAAATGTTAGTTCTAAGTGCAGCAGATTTGTTGTAATGTACTGATTGTGTGAGGACGAGATATTGTCATTTGCATGCAATGTGCCATGCACACGTCCAAAGCAGGATGTGTTTCAGTCCCAATCTGCAAATGGGCGAAAGTTACTAGGACAGTGACTGGGCAAACACACATATTCCTAGCCTTCTGGGCTCCGGCTATTGGAGCTGCAGAACTGAGCAGTTCCAAAACATTTTTCATAGGAATCCCTCACCATCCCAACCGTCATTACTCACTGTCAGAAACTCAGGGCCAAATAGATTGAGAGGGTGAATTCAAAGCTGAACTGAGAAATCAAATCAATTTGGGTAGTGAGGGATCTTTGTAGAATCAATTTCAAATATCTACAATCAATGGAGAAACGCATGGCACAGATAGATTTTTAAAATTTAGAAAAACCAGAATAGTGTACTGGGTTTCGAAATGTCCCCAAGTCCGCCCAATTCGTATTCTTGCGAATGCTTTCTTCAGGCTGATGCAGTGGGTCTGTACCTTCACAGTAAAACCCCAGTGAAGGAGAGAGAGGAGGGCTTAAGAGACATGCAAGGAATCGGAGTTGTGCTAAAAATTTGCCCCGATTTTTTGTCCCAAGTCTGTCCCAAGTTAATTGAAAAATAAAATACCCCATATGTAGATAATATAAAATAAACTACAGAAGATGATGTTTTTGAAGGAGGAAGAAATGGTGTTGCTGGAGGCCACTGACTTTAAGGTTCCTGGGTCACTCACCTGAGGTCCTTTATGCCCCTCGCTTCCCTTCTCTCCTTTTCTGCCGGGAATTCCATCTAACCCCTTCGGTGGTAACATAAATAAATAAATAAATAAATAAATAAAAGAAATATGGTACAGTGAAGCAGAGGAAATGTACTTTTGAAACACGTCCACAGAAAGGCACTGTTCCAACCCTTCAAGTAGCCTTTTAACTCTGAGATTAAGCGTATCTTACAATAGGAATGGAAGGGAGGACCAGACTCAGTGGTACAGAACTTATCAAGGAATCCCTGCCTGGGCCCAAGACTGTCATCCCGCTCTAACAGGGAGACATGAAAAGGAAACCAAAGGGAGAAATAAAGCCCTTAGAAGAAGGAAGTAAGACATAAACAACAATCAGATGGATTCTTTGCTGGGGCAGTTTACCTGGGCCAGAGCGCTCACCATCAATGTGTAAAAGAGAGAACAAAGTTGTTTCAAGTTCCCACAAAAGGACATTTAGCAGAGGAATGTAAGCACACTTTCTACTTCGTTTACTATCACATACATGTGTACATACTATATTTACCACACAATACACGTATAGATCTCTCACACAGAAGAAAAAACCAGAGGTGCTGGTCAACTTTGCCCTCACCAAAGCACCAGCTATAAAATGGCCCCAGCTGCCCAGTGCAAATGGTGGTTGCACCCACTGGACTAGATGTGGTTCACTCCCTAAGTATCAAAGGGACTCTGGAGTAGCTGAAGTAATGTCACCCGTCTCCCTACAAGGCCTGGGGATAGATCAGGACTGATCCCATGGTTACTTAACCTAAAGGATTTGCTAACTGTTGGCTTGGTTTAGGAACCCCAGAACCCTCAAGAGAATACCAAATTCTGCCTTAATGTGAATCATCTGAAACCTCCTGAAAGAAAAATGAACTCTTGAGAAGGCCTCAGGTCTATGCACACCTTCCAGGCAAGTTCTGGCTTAAAGTGGGACCCATAAGGTAACTAAATACTCCTGTTTCCAAGGCCATTACCTAGGGATGACCCCAGCATCTTTCCAGCATGGAAGGAAGACAGAGATGTCCAGACTCCAATGCTCATATCAGTAATGATATGGCCAAGAAAAAATGGCTCATGTCAAGCCCTATAATTAATATTCTAAAAGGACACTCACCCTGTGTGAATTAGCTTTAGATGAATTAAATGACAGTTTCCAATTCCTAACTTTCCTTCATGGGATCTGTGTGCAGGCCTTCCATTTAGGAAAACCAACTTGTTGATCCTGATATTCATTACTAATATAATATTAGGGTCTTAATAATTCATTATTACTAACAAGCTGATAACAACAGTGGTGAACACAAGAGCATCCATTTCCTCTGTTCAAAATAGGAGCAGGTTTGATGGAACAAAATCACTCTCCCATGATGGGAAATGTAGAATTCCAGAAACATGGTCCATGGAGGAAGGCAGGAGCAGAGTAAACATTTCTCAGTCATTTATTTTTATACAGAACTACCAACCCTCTTCCCATCAGGATAACTCAGCATTATTTATCAATATTTAGGAAATTCTTCAACACACCTGGGGGCCTTGTAATCCGTCGGCTCCCTGAACACCTTGAGGTCCACGATTTCCTGGCTCCCCCTGGTGAATGAATTTTCAGTGTTAACACTTTTTCCACACAGTTTCCATATACTTTCTCTCTTTATACTATCTAGTACTATAATATATAGTACATGGGTACTATTGTGACTGAATCTTGGCTCACCCCTTACTTGGCCTAGGATTTTACTCTTTCCCATACTAAAAAATGAACACAAGATCGTTTCTGATTCTAGTAAAGAATTGCACTCTTGTGCAGTCGATTCGCAGTGTGGGTGAAAAGCAGGCAAACAGACAGCAGGTTCTTGGGTCTAGGAGGTGTCTGTGAAGAGGGTTCTACCTTCGGCCAGGCCTGTCCAGTTTCTGGCAGCTGAACTAGTGTTTCCCTCCTTTGGTGGGCCATGTCCAACGCTCTGCACTTCCTACAATGTCCTTGTCAAATGCTCATTTATTCCCAGGGTCATCTGCATGTGAGGAACCTCCTTGGACCGTCTACCACGGAATGCAGGAAGTAAAGGGTACTTACCGAGGCACCTGGGGGCCCCCTTCGGCCTTCCCTTCCCTAGAACAGAAAAGGCAAAGTGTTAGTGTTGTGTCTGTATCCAGATGGAGCGTCCTTTAGAGGCAGACTGGCCTGTTTGATTCCCTGACAGACGTAAGTAATGAGTAGCTCACAGAAATGGCTTCCCTGAGGCACTTTCCAAAGACAAGTTTTCACACTGGGCACTTCATTATAGACTAACATTTGGGGGATTGATTGAAAGCCAATCTGAAAGTCATTACAGATCCAGCTCGTCTAACCGCCTCTGACAATTATTCGGGAGGCTGTTTGGAGAATCAAATCATTCTGAAGAACCTGTCTTCTATCCTCCCCTCTTCAACAAATCCCACAAAGTACCGTCTGCTAATCAGAAGCGTCCTACGTGAGGACAAGCTGTGTCCCGTCCATCTCTCTGTCCGAGGCCCTGCATGTATCTCAGGGGAGAGTAGAAATTGTGAAATTCAGTGCTTCTCATGGGCCCACTGAGGTCTGTTTTCATGGAATTCTGCAAGAAGGAAACGGCTGTGGGTCTGCTCAACTACATGGCGGTTCAATGGCACTGCCATGCCCCTTTGAGAAAGGGGCTGATCTCTGATGCTGAGAATCTGCACTTAACCAGAAGTGATCTCCACATTGCCAGCTCAGGCTCTCCCTCTAGTGGCTCCTTTGCCACACCCTGTCCTTTCCAGCGAGTGATCAACGCAGATGATGCAGACCCTAGATCCTAACTTCTTTCCCCCTAAACAGCAACAATAAAATCTGTACCTTCATGGCCTCCTCACCCCTGCCTATTTGAGCAAGCCGTGGAACATCTCAACCATCAATTTGTGATAAACAACTATGACTACTTTAGGTACAAGACAAAGATTTCATTTTTTAAAATTTTTATTTAAATTCAACTAATTAACATATAATGGATTATTAGTTTCAGAGATAGAGGTCAGTGATTCACCCATCTTATATAATACCCAGTGCTCATTACATCACGTGTCCTCCTAAAGACTTTTAAAAAATTCTATGAACTATTGAACACGACACCTGAAACTAATGATGTACTATATGTTGGCTAATTGAATTTAAATTAAAAAAATCAATAATAATAATAATAATAAATTAAACAATTCTATTCATGCATTCAGAAAGGTAGCCATGGAAATTATTGGAGAATCGGTTTTCTTTCAACTGCCTACCTTCTGGAGTCCCTTTGAATGAACTTCCTAACCAAGTATCATCTCTACCAGGTTGGCTGATGATTAGAATTCTTCCACTGGGGTTCTGCTTCCCCCATTCAGGGACTCTCCTATCAAAATGCAAATGCATTTTGGGAGAAGTTACCCATTGTACCTTGTCAGCTCTTTGTACCTTGATGTATGTAATAGAGCTCTTGACAGATGAAAGCAGAGAAGAACTAGCAAATGGAAGTTGAGGCCACTATTACCCCGTGATGTCATAACTCCATTAAAAAGGGTAGAAGAGCATTTATTCTGTATACAGACAATATTCCACAGTGGTTAGGGACATGTCTTTAGAAGTCAGGCACTCTTAAGCTCGACACTGCCCTTTAAAGCCTGTGTGGTACAGAATAATTGTGCAATAAGCCTTAGCCAGGTTAGGACCCTGGACTCTGGAGTGAGATGGTCTGGGTTCAAACCCCAGTTCTGCCACTTGCTACTTATCCTGATCTTGGGCAAGCTGCTCAAGGGTCCTTAATTATTCTCATCTATAAAATGGATATAATAACAGAATCTATCTAGTGGGTTTTTTAGGAGGATTTAATATTTGAAAGTGATCTGATCAGGACCCGGCACAGAATAAATGCTAGAAGTACTATTATTTACAAGCTTTTGTGTGCGGCAGGCCAAAAACAAGGGGCCTATAATGTCGTTTCAAGTCGTCTGGTTCTCAGCACATCAGTCCACCGTTTTGGCAACAGCTGGCACAACTAACCCACATAAGCTGGCTTCTGTCACAGAGGAGGCAGTGTCCTACACACTTGCTTGTGTTCTCAGAATCTATCTACTCAAGATCCTCTGACCCTCACAGAGAATTCTGGCCTTCACTGGAGAGCTGGGGGAAGAGGCAGAAAAGCTTGATGTTGCTTTAGATTCACGTTGCCTTGTTCAGTTCAGAAGAAAAGTGACTGCAAAGGTAGGATCTTGGTGGGGAAGCTGGTGAAAATAGGAGAGGGACGCTGAGAGCCTCCTCTCTCTGAAGTGACTTCAAGTCATTGGCTGGTTTGTCCAAGTAGTAAACCCCCGACCCCACCCCAGCATCTCTTTTCAAAACGTGCCTGACTGATGGTGACAGTTATAAAGCTCTCTCAAACTAAGAGTATTTTCTCTTAAACCAACAAAAATACGTACTTATCTTTAAAAATTTATCTCATGTAGTGTATCTTGCTGCTCTGCTGCTTCCTCTGGTTAATTTTAATTCTTGCATATGGAGAAGACTGCAGAGTCCCAGAGAATTTTTACCAGAAGCACCAGGAAGCCTAAGCCCTCTGACTAGATCTTATCCCTAAGAACTATGATTCAAGATAAACAAAGGCAAAAGGAATTAAAACACATTCCTCCACTATCTGTTCCAGAGAGAAAGGCAATCAGCCGCAGACTTCAAGGTGATAAGACTCCAAGTCTGTAATAGAAAAGAAGCCAACTATTTTCCGTTCCCTCTTGAACAAAGCTTAGGGTCAGATAGATCTAGGGTGCTGTACATTATTGTCTTTTCATAGTCTTCATTCTGAGTGCATTATAAAAGGGTTTCTTTCTTTTAAGATTTTATTTATTTATTCATGAGAGACAGAGGGTGGGGGGAGGTGCAGAGGGAGGAGCAGGCTCTCCACAGAACCAGGAGCCGGACCCCTTGCTGATCCCAGGACATCAGGATCACCACCTGAGCTGAAGGCAGATGCTTAACTGACTGAGCCACCGAGGCTCCCAATAAAAGGTTTTCTAACACATTGGAAATGTCACCTCTCACTTCAGTAGTCCATTAAAAAAAAGTGATTTCTTGGTTGTTCTTAAAAAAGAATGGGAAATCCAATATCCCTGTTTTAGGCTTGATATCACATGAGATGTTATAAAGTTGCCCTTATAAAGAGTCTGGAGGTTACTGCAGGCTTGGCCCTAGTCACCAGTGTTTTGGTTCATTCAGGAATAATTTATCAGTGACTTTTCTTTCCCATTGGCAACACTTGAAGAGAAAGAGAGTATGTTTATCCAATTCATATTCTTAGAGAAGCTCAAGGATGCTAAGCTGCTGGAGGAGGGCTTTCGTGTTAGAGGCACTGACTGTCTCCAAAGATATTCAGAAGCTTCTGGAAGGCGGAAAGAGGAAGGCAGACTGTCACAGAAGTTCTCAACAAGGAGTGATTTTGTCCTCTGTCCTCACTCCCCACTACCCTCATCCCAGCATCTGGCAAAATCTGCAGACATTTTATCTGTCACAACTTGGGGGGAGTGAGCTACTGACATCTAGTGGGTAGAGAACAGGGTTGCTCTGACACATCTTATAAAAGCGCATCATAGCCCCGCACATCATCTGGCCCCAGATGACAATAGCACCGATGTATCAGCCCTGGGCCAGCCAGCTCTGCACTGGCAAATATTGTGAATGCCTCTGTGGCGCCTTCGGGTGAAAAGGAGTGAAAATAAATGTTCACAGAACATACTTACCCTATTTCCTCTGGAATTAGGACTGCCTGGTGTCCCTTTCTGTCCAGTTCTACCCTAGAAATATAATTGTTTCCCCAAGATTGTAAGGCATTCTGAACAACTACATCAGCATAAAAACTTCATGCACTATTAAAACAGCAGAACAAATGTGTCATGCTAGAATCTACCTGCATATTAACACTACTGGGTATCTGTTAGAGAGGAAAATGGCATAGCAACGTGCACTGCTAACTATCAGTTTCCCATATAATATCACCTGCCAGAAACTTAATAATTTTACCCGTGGAAGTATAACCCACTACAGATGTGTCTTGTTTCAGGAAATAAGGTTCTTCGAAATGTGAACTTAGGGTTGTTATTCAATTATAGAAGGGTTACATATTTTACTAAGTAATTAATTTAGACTTTATGAAAGTCTCATTTCAGTAACAGAATTAGTTATTCATACATATATAAATAGATCTATAGATGCTATGTATGTAAAATGGATCCAATTACTTGTCTTCCTTGTTCTCCTTTGGAGCCCTTTTGTCCCTTGATGTTACTGTTTTGTCCTGGATTACCCTGGAGGAAGATTTAAAAAGGATTTTAGAACCAAGAAATATTAGCTTTTTTTTTTCCCCACATACCATGGTACAATTTTAAAGTAGGAAGCTAATTTGGTTTTTTAAAATTATTATCATATAATGTTTTGTTTCAGGGGTACAGGTCTGTGATTCATCAGTCTTATCCAATTCGCAGCACTCACCATAGCACATACCCTCCCCAATCTCCACCACGCAGCCACCCTGCCCCTCCTACCCTTCTCCCCTCCAGCAACCCTCAGTTTATTTCATGAGATTAAGAGTCTTTTATGGTTTGTCTCCTCCTCTGGTTTTATCTTGTGTTAATTTGGGTTAAGTGAGGAAAAGTGAGAGAAAATTCTCCATATTTGAAATTCATAGATTTTTGAAAAAATGAAAATATTTCCCTAAGTTTGAAGGAAGAGGGTTTGGTGACAAATGAAGTGTTAAGAGTGTTTGCTAATGACTGATGAAACCATGATGATTTTCTCTTCTCTGTATTGGCACCGTCACTGATGCACTAGTCCAAACATGCTTACGCTACTCCCTCAGAGATGCAATAAGATTCCTTTTTGATCAAGTCTGCAAATAGGGAATCTGTAAGATTAGAAGCCCAATAAGTAAAATTGTGAAAATTTCTCCCCAAAATGAGCTTGAAAGTCTCAATGTAACATTAAGGATAATTAGGATCGAACCTTAGTTCCCAGTTCCAAATTTTCAAATAATCAGCTAAGGTCAGATGCACACAGATTTTTTTTCCATAGCAGTTACTTCTCAGTCAACAGCTACTACTCCAAATCCCAAGACAAGCCCTCTTCTACAGCTTAGCAGGAGACACCAGGGAAAGGAGAGAGGAATTTGGAACAACTACACAATTCAGAGCTGACTAGACCCAAGTAACTTACAGGATCTCCTGGGAAGCCCTTCTCCCCATATCCCCCAGGGGGACCTCTGGAACCTGGGCTGCCCTGAAAAAAAAAAAAAAAAAAGTATATGAGCTTCTGAGTTAGCTTGTATGAGGGTTTTATAATGGTGTTAAAATGTCAAATGTGTGTTTTGGAGGCCAAAAATTAATCGGACAAAATGATCCATGTTTCTCTCTCCCAGCCAGTTTCCTCAGACTTCTTAGGCAGTACTCAGTGCAGTTTTAAGCCTATGGTCAGAATTATCTATAGGGAGGCTGAGCAATGGGAAATTTCTCATGATCTAGCATAGCACCATCTGACAGAACTTTCTACGGTAATAGAAATGCTCTATATTTGCATTGTCTAATATGGTAGCCCCTAGCCACATGTGGCTACTGAGCACATGAAATGTGGCTAGGACGAATGAAGAGCAGAATTTTTTACAGTCACTAATTTGAATTTAAATTGTCATATATTGGGAGTGAGTATTACATTGGACATTGCAGCCAGTCTAGAAACTTTTGATGTTTATGATTAAACTGCCCACTGGAAGCCTTCACAGGAGTTTTCCACTTGTCACCTCAAACTCAGGTGTTCCCAACTCAGCTGGGCCAAACCAGGGCACTTGAAGGCATTTTGACTGACTCCTCATTTCCTGCTTTTCTGGTCACCTAGATCTAGAGATCTTATGTCCTGGAGACAGAACTGGGGTGAGAGAAGCAAGTCACCTAGGGTGCAAAATTTAGGGAGACACTCACACTTTGCATATCTCTGAGAAGGAGTACTTTCTTTTTTTTTTTTTTTTTTTTAATTTATTTATTTGTTAGAGAGAGAGAGCGAGCGAGCACAGGCAGAGAGTGGTAGGCAGAGGCAGAGGGAGAAGCAGGCTCCCCGCCGAGCAAGGAGCCCGATGTGGGACTCGATCCCAGGACGCTGGGATCATGACCTGAGCCGAAGGCAGTCGCTTAACCAACTGAGCCACCCAGGCGTCCCGAAGGAGTACTTTCTTAAATCCTGCACTCTGGCTGCTCGTTCCAGCCCGGGCCCTGCTATGTCCTTAGTATGTCTTGTGTCTGTTCTCATTGACATTGCTTTACTTGAAGGCTTCATCACTTCTCATCTTGATTATTCCAGATTCTCTCATCTATGCCTTGTATCTATGCCGTCTCTGACACATCCTCCACAGCACTGCCAAGTAATAGTTCTAATATGCAAATTCACGTGTGGTCCCTGTATTTAAAATCTTTCAAAGACACCTGATTGCCTAATGGTTAAAAGCCCAAGTCCTCCACATGGCCCACCAGTGCCTTCCCAATCTCTTCCCACTACCTCTAGAACCTCACCTCCATCTACCTGTACTCTGATGCTCAACTTGCAGTGCCCCCAAGCCTCCATGTCTTTGCTTATGCTGTTCCCTCGGTCTGGAATCCCTTTCCTCCATGTCTTGCTAATGCCTCTCATCTTCAGCTCAGGGATCGTTTCCTCTAGGAAGACTTCCTGGACTTCCTCCCTACCCTGCTGAGTTAGGTGCCCTTCTCTGGGCCAACATGGCCTCAAAAACATTCTGCACTGTCTTTGGCTATTAATATGTCAGTCTTTTAATATCCCAGGATCCTTGAGGATAAGGACGTGTGGTTCATCTCTGAATCTTCAGCACATAACCCAGTGCTTGGCATATGCCAGGTATTCAAAAATATTGGATGAATAAATGGATCAGAACATAAAAACAGAGCTGCTTGGAACCAGGTAGGCACATGTTAATAAGGATTGAATTGAATTTAAGATAAAATAATTTCACTGTGATTTGCTACAGCGAGGCCATCAAAATAATTCTGTATTTTTCTCTTGCTTTTTATGTTGTTTTCTTTTTTCCCCTGATGCAATAAAGAG
Source organism: Martes martes (assembly GCF_963455335.1). NCBI lineage: Eukaryota > Metazoa > Chordata > Mammalia > Carnivora > Mustelidae > Martes > Martes martes. The sequence goes on from NC_137888.1 coordinate 130,289,082, forward strand.
AACATGGAAGCCACTGACAGGCAAAAACATTCATTTTCAGATTTCTGAGGAACACGCCCATAGAAGAACCTTGTATGCCTTGACTCCCTCTCTCTGGAATTTCTGAAAATTCCCAAATGGGAATGCAGCATCTACTCAGTAGTAACAGGACTTCACTGCATGGTCAGGTCAGCTGTCACACTTCTCCCTACGAAGCACTGGCACACATCAGTTAAGACTGTCCCTGTTACCAAATGCTCCTTCTTTGATGTATTGAAAGTGTTACCTGAGATCCTGGATCACCTTTTTCTCCCTTTTCCCCAGGAAATCCACGAAAGCCCTAAAGGAAGTCGAGGAAAACAAAATTCCCATTTAAAGAGAAATACATCAACCTCCTGACCATGTTATGATACCTGAAGCACGGCTTACCTCTCCCCCATCCAGTCCGTCAACCCCATCCTCTCCTTGTTCTCCCTGAGGGACAACAGGAGTGCATTCAGGTCAGAGGAGGGCTCTGCCACATGCTTAATGGGAAGCTAATTCCGTCAGGAAATCGAATTGCACTGAGAAGACAACTACAGTACCTTACTTCCAGAAAATCCTTTGGTTCCCTGTAAAAGACGAAATCTCTCTCACTGACACATCAAAGACAGACAGCAGTTGGATTCACAGACTGTTGGAGCAGGCAGCGGCTGCCTCCCTAAAGAAGCGATTGTGTTTCTTTAATTGCTTCTGGCTCTCTAAGCACAAAGGGATGATAGAGGGATTGAACGAAGGCTCTGAACTCATTGAGATTTCTAAGAAGTCGAATTAGTCCACAGGTGAGGACATAGATGTGTAATTGGAACAAGGCAATGGGGGGCATGGAAGAGAGAAAGGGAGGGAGAGAAGGAGAAGAGACAGCATGTTGTAGGGAATTCAAAATCACATTTCTCGCAGAGCCTCACCTTTTGACCATGCTCCCCTGGACATCCTGCAATCCCTTTATCTCCTGGGGGTCCAAATTCTCCTCGTCTTCCCTAAGAAAAGGCAGCCAAACAGGTGAAACAGGTAACCACAGTGACTCTTTTGTCAGAAGTTGCCAGCAGTTTGCCCTTTAAAAGTGAAGCTCTTCCTTCTGCAAATGCATTCATTTACCTCTGGTTCTCCCCTCTACTCAACACGTCTTCCCCGTCAACCTTCCAGGCCTCCTTATAGACCCAAGATCACACAGAGGTGCAGGAGGAGCCCAGTTGCTTCACTGTCCTCAGCAGACAGCACAGCCAAACGTTCGGAAGTTACGTCACATTCCAGCCCCCTTTCAAAGACTCTGGTAATACATGTTGGCCCCAGCATGGTAGCCAAGGTCCCAGGGCGGCCCTGGAGAAGCCAGCACAGCTGATGGTACTGAAGCCAGCTGGTACCGGGGGACCGGAGCTGAGGAGAAGCCATTGATAGGACGAGCCACTGCTACCAGAACTCGAAGATGGGGAGTGTAAGTGCTCATGGAAAGGACCACCAGGGGAAAGAGTCCCAAAGTCAGACCGTCCACTGGGGGAAGAGTGCTCAAGGTCAATGGTGTGTGCATCTCCCATCAATCCTGTTTCTCCCAGGAAATATTTCAATACAGGAAAATGCTTGAGTAAAATGAATTTCCAGAGAAAAGAAATGTGGTGCTCCTTGAAGACAGGAATCCCCCCACTCTCTCTTTACCCAATTATGTCCCTTGTGCCTGGCTCAGTCAGATCTGGCTGTAAAGTGGGTCCTTAGGGTTTGCTGTTTGGATAAATAGTTGTTTAGCAATGAGCTTGGTTATTTCCTCCCTGGTAGTTTAGGGGAGAAGGGATCTTCCTTCCTCCTGCTTTGCTTTCTTTATTCTGGAGGTTACTCCCAGGAAAGTAGGAGGCCGCACTCATGGTCACAGGACACTGAGAGATACTGAACATCGTGACCTCCTGTTGACGGGACTGCCAGCCAGATGTGGGCTTGTGGCCAGACACTCACACTCAAAGTCTCTATGCTGCGTCGGTGGGCTCTAAGACCCTTCTGCAGGTATGGGGTAGGTGGGTTAGGGCACTCCCTTTGTGGTCATTTTGTAAACTAGGTCAACACTAGAATCTTAGAGGAATGTTATCTGTCTATAGATCAGGAGACTGAGAGGAAGTTAAATGTCTTGCTAGGGTTTCTTGTCTAGGTCAGCCTTTGGCTGTCTAACTGAGCTTATGCTTTTAATTATACCTGCCCAAGCATGATATAATTTTGTTTTAAATATTGCTGCCCTGGTGGAGAGCTAGCTGGATTCTAAGGGGATGGAGATGCAGGCTGGATGCTTCCTGAACTTTCCCCACCCCAAACAGAGCCACTCAAGTATTTCAGTTCCTTCCAATCTATCCTCATAATTTGATCGATGAACCACGTGAGAGTTCTGGTTTAAGGGTCAAACAAAGACTGAGATTAGAAAACCTCTGTGTTACATGGACCCACGAAGCCGTGCCTTTCCGTGCACTAAGCACTGAGCTCCAGGTCTGAAGACAGCCCCTCACTAGAAGTCAGTCCTATTGCGCCCTGCACAGGGGAGACAGGACCATGCCCTCCTCCCTGCCACTGATAAAAACATGCCAGGCAACATGTAGGCAAGGCTGCTCCCTCCTTTCCTGCAAAAGTGGATTTGGTGAGTGTTCATGATCCAGACCAAAAAAAGGGGCAAAGGAGAAACGCATTTTCTTCCAAATCCACCAAAACACCCCATATAAACAAACCCCTTCTGTAGGAACATAAAGCTGTCCATGCAAAAGAAAATCATTGCTTGTGTTGCGGGGGAGGGTCAGAAAAACTTACGGGGTCTCCGTCCTCTCCCCTGTGTCCTCTGCTGCCTTTCAGACCTGGAAAACCCTGGGAGGAAAGAGGAAAATACATTTAGGTCAGCTCCCTTCAATCTGAACTTATGGAATCATTAGACAATTGCCTCCTTTCAACTTGGTCACAGTGTCTGCAGGGGTGGCTGTGAGTCTGGGGGAGAATCTGACAACCCCAGACTCCTGCTGGAGTCTGACCTGTGGAGCTGGCTTTGCAGCTTAGGGTGTCTGGGGGGTTCCTACGCCTAAGAGGCTGCGTGGTAGGCAGCTATAGCCGCTACAACTCTCCTAGAAGGCAAATCGATCACATTTCCAGAGAGATCATTTTATTTCCTTTTGCTTTTCTGAGAGCTCAAGGAAAAAGAAGCACTTCTCCCCCCGAGGTTACATATATTTCAGTGGCGATCATCACTTCCTCTACCACGTGGGGTTTAACTGCCTCGTGGCTTATTTACGGCAAAGATTTCAACAGGGCTTTGCTTTCCTCACCGTAAAACAGAGGTCCCAGCTCTCTGCTCAGTACACCTGGGGGCTGTGCTCTTGGAATGTAACTCTAAGACTGACCAGAGCCAAGTGAGGGGAGAGGAAACTGCTGAACAAAGCATCGTAACTCAGTAAAATGCCTAAGATCACGTACCCACGGACAGACAGCGCAGAACTTATTAGTAAGTATTTGCTCTCTTAAAAAAAAAAAATAAGACTCCATTACTTATGATATCTAAACTGCATTTGAAAAAGTGCATAAAATAAATAAAATCTAAAGGCATGGTTTAATTATTATAAAGTGAATGTCCATGTAGCCACCACCATGACCAAGAAACAGGACGCAGACTTGCCGCCCTCCCCCAACCCCCGCCAATGCCAAGCACTCCCACCAACACCCCAGGGGACACACTCTTGGCTTTTATGACAATACTTTCTTGCCTTTTTTTTTATACTTCACTACTGAATTATTCATCCCTAGACATGATTGGTTAGTTTTGCTCACTTTCAAACTTTTTATAAATGGAATCATACTACATGTATTCTTCTGCATTTTGCTTTTTTTTTTTTTTTTGGCCATTACTGTATTTATAACACTTATTCGTGTTGTTTTATGTACCTGCAGTTCATTCATCCTCATCACCTTAGAGCATTCCATTAGCAAAGACACCGTGACATATTTATTTACGCTATTGTGTAATGGATCTTCTAGAATTCGTTTTTTAAAGGGCTGTTAATCTGCAATGCCTTGCTCTTTTTGTGGTTCAGTTTCACTCATTGCTGATGAACTACAGCCTTCCCCACGGTCTCCAACACCTCTTGCACTCCTCAAACTGTTCAAAGCTGCAAAGGTGCAAAAGTACAAATGGCAAAACCAAGGAGCAACATCAAGAAGGATATGGAAGAAAAATGGGAGTCATTCTTGACAGCAGTATCCAAAATGAGCCTTTCGAAACTGGCCTCCTGCACCTCAGAAGTCGCATGAAATAAATGTCTGAAGCAATTACATCGGCATTGAGTGAAGACTGCAAGTGCACCGCGTGGCCTCAGTCCCACCCACCAAATCAAGGCACACTGGGTAAAATAGTTTCACAACTGAATGGCACCTTTGTGGCTTGCAGTCCTCGGGATCCACGAGGACCTGGATCCCCCAAACACTTGCAAAATGTGCAGCAGCAAGTCTTCTCTGCAGTGTTTCCCTAGAAAAGCAAACTTGAGTGAGCAACAATGGTCAGGAACTTCTCGGCATTAAGAACTGTATTCAGAGATCCTAAGGCACCGCCTACACAGCTATCCTCTCTCTTTGGGGAAGGGGCTGCAGAGGATCAGTGGGGCTCTATTGGCTTCATACTGAGGACGGGACACTGAGCTAGCAACTGCGACACAGCATCCCCTCTCCCCGAAAATGCTCTCTCTACAGAAAGGGCACCTGCCCCACAGATGGCCACAGACCAACTTTGCACAAGACTGCCTGGCTCGTCCTTGACAGACTGCAGCATAAACTGCTGGGAGCTTTTCTATGTGACTAGGGGCTGGTTGTTTTTGTTGTTGTTGTTGTTGATTTTAATGCCCGTGCCTTCATTTGGTGAGATAATAAAGGAGGGAAGGACACACAAAAACAAAAATAATGCTACTCTGGTCTTTCACACTTTTTCATCTACTAAAAACCATGCACTTTAGTTAGTGGGGCAAGCAAGGAGCTCTCTAGAAATACTCATCAAAATTCCAATTTCATTCTGATGGCCTTTTGAATAACTGCATTTCTGCTCCACAACTCACCAGGTACTGTGACAGCATCTTGCCCAGCTCTCTCATGCCAATGGTCAGGTGAGTCCTGTAACCAAATCCCTTTCCAAATTCAAAGCTGGAAAACTCATCGTGGGCAGTCGTATTTAGGGACACCACCAGCAGAGCATCAAGTCCTAGTCAGTAAACGTAAGAGATTCGAACCAAAGGAGTTGCACGTGAAAGAGAAGAAAGCCTGTTGTATTTCTACTCGGTAAGTGATATTCAGAGAATCAGAAAAGGGAAAAGGAAACATAGGAAGAAGCAGGACTCTTGACATATGAAGAACCAAACAGGCTTGCTTGCTTGTTTAGGCTTCAAACCCAACAGAAAAACAATAGCAGAAAACTGTGTTTAATGCCTCACCACCAAGTTTTGATAGGTGCAATTCTTAGGTATTTGAAAGCAATTTTTAAGAAAGAACATTGTTATCAGGGAACTACAAATCAAAACCACAGTGAGCTACCACCTCACACCAGTCAGGTGGCTAAAATTAACCTGTCAGGAAATGACAGGTGTTGGCGAGAATGTGGAGAAAGGGGAACCCTCCTACACTGTTGGTGGGAATGCAAGCTGGTGCAGCCACTCTGAAAAACAGTATGGAGGTTCCTCAAGATGTTAAGAATAGAGCTACCCTATGACCCAGCAATTGCACTACTGGGCATTTACCCCAAAGATACAAATGTAGTGATCCAAAGGGGCACCTGCACCCCAATGTTTATAGCAACAGTGTCCAAAGTGGCCAAACTATGGAAAGAGCCTAGTTGTCCATCAACAGATGAATGGATAAAGAAGATGTGGTATATATACACACATGCAATGGAATACTATGCATCCATTAAAAATACAAAATCTTGTCATTTGCAACAACATGGATGGAACCAGAGGATATTATGCTAAGTGAATTAAGTCAATCAGAGAAAGACAATTATCATATGATCCCACTAATAGGAGGACTTTGAGAAACAAGACAGAGGATCATAGGGGAAGGGAGGGAAAAATGAAACAAGATGAAACCAGAGAGGGAGCCAAAACATAAGAGACTCTTAATCTCAGGAAACAAACTGAGGGACAGGGGTGGAAGGGATAAGGTGGCTGGGGGATGGACACTGGGGGCGGGGTATGTGCTATGGTGAGCACTGTGAATTGTGTAAGACTGATGATTCACAGACCTATAGCCCTGAAACAAATAATATAGTATATGTTAATAAAAATAAATAGATAGTTAGGTAGGTAGATAGGGCATTGTTCATCTTCAGAGGTTTTCTAAATTTTTCTGAATGTAAATTAATAATAGTTCTCGAAGTCATCTCCATGGCTGAACACCCCTGGGGGCCCAGGCCCTGAGAGCCTGAGGATAGCCCAGGGTGAACTCCTGACCATAGCCAGGACTCCATTTATTCATTCATTCACTCACTCATTAATTTGCTCACTAGTCCATTTGTTCCACTTATCCTTTCATTAAACAAATATTTGCTTATTAGAAGCCTATTGTGTATTAATCACTATACCAGGGACACAAGATGAGTAGGACAGACACACTCTGTCCCTTCACAGAAGTCCAGTCCAATGGAAAAGGTGGACAGGAATCAGATGGCTGCTCTGAGAAGTGGAAATTGTCCTGAGAAGGAATGGCAAGGTGCTTTGAAGGCCTAAAGGAGAAGCTCCCAACTTGGTCTTAGAAAGTCATGGAAGGTTTCTGGGAGATACCTGCACTGATCCTGAAGGACAAATGGAAGCTGGTCGAGGTAGAGAACCAGAGACAGAAAGTGGAGAAGGACTGGGAGAGTTCTAGGTAGAAGAAAAGTGTATGCCAGGAATGGGGGCCTGAGGCGGAAGGTGTGCTGAAGAAAGAAGGGGATGGCTCTGTATGCCAGAGATGCTGAGTGTGGGGAGTGAGGGGAGGTCAGAGTGGGGAGAGGAGCCAGATCCTATAAAGGACCAGAGGTTGTACTAAGGAACGTGATGTGCTCAGAACAGTGGGAAAAGAGGACAATACAACCCAGCAATCAAGCAGGAAATTTTATGGCCTCTAGGGAGGTTGCCCATGGACACTAAACCCCAGAAACCAGTGTGGGTCTATACCCAGAAAGTCTCAAACAATACATCTCATCTGACAATCAGTGGAGCCTCATGTCACTGCATAAGACTCTCAAAACTTCTGCAGTTAGCTTCCAGCTTGGTCTGAAACTAGGATGAGGGTTAGGGGTTGTATACTAAGAAATGCTTTTCAAGATCTATGTGGATTTCACATGGATAATCAGAAACAGTAGGGAGTGTCCTAGGTCAAGAGCCCTGGAACCATAATCTAAGAGAAGAATTTGTGTATACATGGTTTATTGAGGGAGAAAGAGATAGAGGAAGGGGAGGAGGATGTTGTAAGCAAGAATGTGCCTCAGTAAAGTCTTCACCTTGATATGACTCATGAAGGACTCTGGTGTGTAAACTGTATCAGAGTTGACCCACTTGAGGAAGGGTGCTATGTTTTCTATCCCTTTATCGATTGTCGCCCTTCCATTTCCAGGTGGGACATTGTGTAAACCCACCCCCCACTCCAAGGTAATGGTTCAGGTCAGCCAAGGACACATGACTGTAGAAGGTCACAGGTAAAAGCACGTGGCTGTGGCATTTGCAGTATCTGGGGGATAACCATACAGGCTGGTCAAGGGGGTTGGGGAAGGCATCAACAGCATCTGCTTCCAATGGCCAGACAGATCCCAAGATCTACCACACCTGAGTAAGAAAGGACTCATTAGCACATTCTGTGTTGCACCACTTAAATTTGCAATTCTGTACCTGCTGCTCTGAGCCTGTCTGATTGATCTTCAAGCATTATCTCGCTTTCACCCCCAAGACCATCTGAAAAGATGAGTAGAACCTAGAGGAAGAGAAAAGCAGAGGATGGGATGATGTGAAAATGAAACATATAACTGGGGAGGACGAAACAAATGAAAGAATGCAGAGATGGGAGACTGAATGTGACAAGAGTACCTGTCCATGGGATTTAGGTCTATCATTAAAGGTCTCCCACAGCGACTGTAGGAACTGTGCATTCAGATGAGTTGGCCCATCGACATTGACTTGCAGCAGGCTGTCAAATATTGCTCTCCGGTAGAGTTGGAACTTGGCAGGGTCATTGTTCACCTTGAAGGCCACGTTCACCTGCACCTCTGTGCCTGCCCCACAGCTGACCCTCCGGATGGAGGTGATGTCCTCTAAGATGCTTGGGAGGTAGGATTCCAGCCGGGGGTGGCCATAGAACAACGGCTGCCCCAGCAGGTGAGTGGAAATGTCAAACCCGACCACTACATCCATAAAGCAATCTGGAGACCAAGAGAAACGAGGCCAGATTAATGAGTAGACAAGAGTAAGGAAGAGCAGACCAGGCAGAAAAAAGGAGAGTGGTCATGGCATGGCTCAGGACTAGAGTGTCCCTAATACCCAGTGTTCAAGAAGGCAGATATTGTCTGCTTGATCAACACAGATATTTCCTCTCTCCTCTTTCAAATATTTCAAGTTCCAATCATGGTTTAGCCTCATTTTCAGTGGCTGGCTGTGTGTGTGTGTGTGTGTGTGTGTGTGTATGTGCGTGTACACACATGCATATTTTTTCTTTTAATGATGACATATTATGATTCATATAATCATAACATTTTAAGAATTTGAAATATCCTTAGGGATTTTTTAATCCAGAGGTCACAAATGTAAATGGCTACAAAGGCCAGGTGGATGATGTAAAGGAGTTAGATGGACAGGGAGCAAAGAGAATGAAAGGAGAATGACCACCCCGTCTGTTCACTACTCAATTCCCACTGAGAGTAGCCATGCGGGAGATGGGTCTGGTGTAATCAGATTGCCTTTCTTTTTCCCAAGGAAAGCCTGAAATCTCCATTTTTCATGTGCAAAACTTTCAGTTTGTAAAAGCTGTCAACTAATTTTAACAAGTTGTCAACATTAGACAGGACCAATACAATTCAGCTGTAAGTTGCCATTTGGTCACTTCTGACCCTGCCTGATTGCTCATTTTATCACTAAGGAAATCATGATGCCTGGAAGTTGTTACTACTGCACAGAGCAAGAACCCTGGCTTTTGGATTCCGGTGCCAGTGCCCTTTCCACCACTGTAATCTGCTTCTAGCTGAGCACCCCAAATGGGGCATAGACCATCTGGAAAGCTTGGAAAGACCAACCCATTCTGTGAAAGAAGTGGCTTCAGTCATGACTCCAGAAACAGAAGCACGCTGAGGAATTTCTGCATGTTGTACAAATTACACAAAATGTTATATCCTGAGATGTCATCCTCCCAACTCCCAGCCCAAATGTACAGAACCTGAGTCCTACATGGTGACTCTCACCTGAAACGAATAGTGACCTCCCCATCAGATGGCTCATTGCTGTCCCTTCATTTCTTTCCCTTCCTCCCCTCTTGACTCACTTACCTCCTGGCCTTTACAGCCATTGGTTTTTTGACTTCTGGGAATCAAATAATCACTAGGGCAAATTCAAATCTTTACTATGTTATGATTATACAAATGCCATCATTAAAAACAGAAGAACATATGCACACACATAGGCTCAAACAGACACACAACACAGAGACACACATAGGAACACGGAGTCCCTTACAAGACGGTTTGACAAAGTTAAAGTAGTAAAGCTGCCAACTAGCCAAAGTCTGTTTCACTTACTTCCCATGGAACACAAGGCATTATTCAAGGCCTGCCACAAGTGGAGGGGGGCAGAATTAGGAGACTGACTTTCGGTGGTAAGAGAGGCACAAAGCCTGGCTTGCAGTGAGGGGTCAGGACTGACCAGAGGACACAACCCAGGACCTCCTCCAGCCTCTGCACCTTTTTCCTCACCTCTGAGGGAGGCTAGCTAATCCCAAGCTTCCTGGAAACAGAGGAGAGGTCTGTTTGCACTGAGCACTCTTCAAAAAATACATTCAGCTACAGCTAGCCGCCAGGACATCTTGGGGAAATGAAGCCCCAGGAAGGTGGCAGTTAAATCAAAAACAAATACAGAGCAAGGGGAGCACTTACTGGTGGTCCCGCAGCTCTGGCAGATTTCACGAACCATTCTTTTTTTCGTATCCACATCCATTAATGTATTAAAGTCTTTGAGGGTGATTATTTTTCTAGAATCGCCTGTTATTGGCAGAAGTTGTTCCTTATGGACATCCCCTATGCCCCAAACCAGGATACAAATTCCGAGGTTTCTCAGGACTTTCACTTCATCAGCCACATTGTAGTAGGGATCCCTGGATGTGATGACAACCAAAGTTTGAAGGACACCAGCATTTCTTCTCCCACCAGAAGATGGTTCGAACATGACTTTCACTTTTTCAAGGGCCAGGTCAATTCGCGGAAACCCGTTGCTCTTGGTGGTGGTTTGAATTTGAGTCTTCAGCTTCGGTATTGTCAGAGAGTTTTTCAACTCAATAATTTTCTGGAATCCACTCCCAAATTGAGCCAACCCGATTTTTATTCTCTGGTTCTGAAGGTTAAAATTATCAATTAAGTCTGACATAAAAGTTGTCATGGTAACAAACTCTGAGTGGGAGACCATGTCAGAGCCATCAAAAAAGAAAACCACATCAGCTTCTTGAATGTCACACACTGCAATTGGGAAAAACAAAACAATTATTTTCCTCACGAATTATTCTAAATTTTCCCTTTCCTCAAATTCTTCAATTGCTTTACTAAATCCCCACATTAGTAGCAAATTGAGATAAGTCAACAGAAGAGAGAATTACTGGTTGAAGGAAAGAAGGAAAGAAGGAAAAACAGTGGGAAGGAGAAAGATAATAGACTTAAAATTTTAATATTTATATATTTAATAACTTCAAAGAGCTTCAAATTTTAATATTTATGTGATTCATTTGAAAAGACAGTGAAAGTTGCTTAGAGAAAGAAGTTTGAATAGATTGAATAAGTTCATTAAAAAGTAATTGCAAAGGCTAGAAATCCCTTCGATACACTCAAACTGGAAGGTTCACCGAAGTCAAGGTAATGGTACCCATGTATTATGGTTAGTATTCCTGTTACTATTAATGCTACCACTTTACATTTGTGTTGAGAATTACCATTTTAAAAAATGTTTTTGGCATACAGTAACTTAATATTCATGATCATGTTATAAGGAATTAATCTCATTTTATAGATACAGAAATGGAATTTAGAGGTTAGGTAACTTGCCTAAGAATACACAATTGTTATGCAGTGGAGTGGGTACCTGGACCACGTCATTCTTTTTATCTTTAAATCCAGTATTTTTTTCTGCTGCAGTTTTTTATAATATCATAACCCAAATATTAAAATGCAATGGGACAAGTGCTAATAGCTAATAAAGAGGGCAAAGGGTCATCTCCCTGAAATCCAAGGTGAAATGTCCCAAACCCAGGGATAATATTCTACCCTCAGTTCCAATCAAATGCAATGGCTGGGATAGGGACAACACAAAGGTGATTAGTAAAGGCAGTTGAGAACAAAGAATGCCCGCTATCACACAATTCTTTCTAAGAGTTATCTGCCCAAATAGACCTTCAAGGAAGAATTTGCTGCCAGTTGTGGGAGTGTGGTCAACAGAGGGCCTCAGACTGTCAGCTCCTTCATGGTTAGCCTCACTGCAAAGAGAGGTCTTGCAAAAGACCATGACCTTTTAGGGAAGCTCATATCTGGGGACTAAGTGGGAAGGGGACATAACCACCCAGTCATCTTAGTCTGATGCTGGACAACACTGATGGGCAATATACACTCCAGAGCTCTTCGCCAGGTTTGGAGCTTTGTCAAGCATGCTTCACTGTGCAACTACTTCTGCCCATCCTTCTTTCCCACTTTCCTTCACAGGGTGTGGATCCCTAATAAACACCATGTATCCTAGACTCTGCCTCAGTATCTGCCTCTAAAAGGTAGGGATGGGAGATGAGAATAAAACAGACTCCATCTTTGTAGGAAAAGACTGTAGTCCTGGTGATGTAGTAGATTTGGTGGGGACCCAGTGATAAACAGGAGGCCATGCCTGCCCAAGGAAATCAGTCTTGTGACAGCTATAGATAAAAAAAAATAGCAAATATGTGTTCGGTGCTACCACCAGGAGAAATAGAAGGTGCAGAATCAGGGATACCCAGTGGGATCACTGTCAGGTATTGGGACAGGAAATTGGCAAACAAAGGCTGAAATGTGAAATACTAGATACAGTGTGGGAAAATGGGCTGGTGTATTCGTGGTGGGTAGAATGTTGTGTACAAAGATGCAGAGGTATTTCAGATTGACAGGAGAGATTGTAAAGTGGGGAGTGGCAACAGATGAGGTTGGAGATATGGACAAGGCTAGATGGAACTCAGGAATTTAGAAACTATAAACTGTAAGCAAAGCAGTGACATAATCTAGTGTGTGTTAGGAAGATCACTCAGTGCTCAGAACGGACTAGAAGGTGGCAAGACGAAAGGCAAGAAGACCAAATTTTAGGGTGGGAGTCTAGGGACAGGCTAGAACAGGCAGAATTGAAAAGGTCCTGCTGCCTTGGGAAAAGTCACAATTTTTATTAAAGATAATACCATCATTCAGTATCCGAAACCAAGGAAACAAATTCATTGCTCACTTTGAGCCCAGAGGGCCAATCTTACACTTTCCTCAAGTGGGATGCCTGTGGCCGTCCCTAATCCACTGGTATCTCATGGAATCCACTTACGTCCCTTCCCTCCCTATGCCTACCCACCAGCCTCTACTACTCCATATTGAACTCCCATATCCTTTTGTCTGTATTAATGGCCCATATCTAGAAAAACACACAGACTACTTCAACTTCAAATGGCCCAAGAGAATGTCTATAATCCCATTTAGACTGTCCTGGATCTCTGAAGACAGAAGTCTATCTGTGAAACCATGCAACTCTGAGTCTGGCCTGCAACTGGTATTCAGTGGTTGCATTGAGACCATTAACGGAATAGCACAAGAGGCCCTGAAATGGGGTAAGGTCAGTATGATCCCAGGTAGAGTTCCTTTCTGCCAAGAAAAAGGGAACAGGGTAGCAAGACCTCAAAGAACATTTCTGAAACCTTCTTCCATAAGCTCTTCAACGGATGCTGTCATGGAAAGGCAACTTTCAGATCTTGCTCAATCAATGCATTTCTTTTAGAAATAAGAAAATAGCCTGAGCAGAGAAAGATTCAGCCCATGACATCCAGGTAATGAGAAGCCAAGATTTAATTTATTTTTTTCTTAACCTTCTATTGCCACCCCCAGAGAAACTTTAAAAATTACAACTTACGCTCACGGGCACTGATACACATTCTTTCTTGCAGAGGCAGGTAAATATCTTTCAGTTTGTTGAAATTATCTACATGGAAAGTATTGTTTTTATTCCCTGCCATAGCCTCAAGTTCAAGTTGGTTGGCCTTTCCTACACCCACTGCGTAGATATCGATGCCTTTGTTTCTCAATTTCAATGCTGTGTCATTGAGCAGATTTCGGTCATCAGACTCGCCATCGGTGATGATGATCAGCATCTGCTTCACATTTTGCTGGATGCGGCTGCCATGTTCTTCCGTGAACATTATGTTTGTGTGATCAAGAGCCCTGGCAGTAAAGGTACGCCCTCCTGTGTCCCTGCGCCTCCTCAGGTGTTCAATGACTGCAGATCTGTTTGAGTATTTCCCAAGGTGGAAAAGAACCTCAGGATACTCTGAGTATTTGAGAGCTCCAATCTGAACTCGGGCACTGCCAACATCTGCTTTCTTCACCAAATGGATAGTTAGATTCATCATGCTTTCTTGCTCTTCTGTATTTATGCTGCCTGAATGGTCCAGCACAAACACAATGTCCAACACTTTAATATTTTTGCAATCTGAAAGAGAAAGAAAACAGGCATCACAATCTTTCTGCAGTGTATTCTACACAGACAGCTGAGAAGGGCGAGGAAGCGAACGTCTGCCATGAACCTACTATGTGCCAGACACTGCTTCTCACTTGTTAGACATGGCTGTTGCCATTTTACAGAGTCAGAAACTGAGACTCGGTGATGTACAACTTGCCCAGATCATGATTCCACGGAAAGTGTAGCTGACAATGACTCTGCAGTGGGTGGTTCTTAAGCTACACCACTCGTTTCTGCTATATCTCATTAGGACAAGTGATGCGTTTTCCTAGGCAGGCTTTCAACTGAAATGAAATGTCAGAAGGTAGTTTAATATCAGTATAATGATGAGATAGGACTGATGTTTGCCAAACTGGCCTGCTGCTTTAAAGAGCTCGGAGGCTCTCTGTATTAGCTGGGATTTTTATCCTACCCTCTCTGGCTCCAGCTGTCTTTTCAGATTCTGCTAGGTGAGCTGTTCCATGTGCACCATGCCTCTCTGCTTTCATTTCCACTCCTTCCCCTCGCCTCCTGGATTAGAACCCCGAAAGACCCCAAGTAGGGGGAGAGCTAAGGCCCTATCACTTCCGCTCAGCCCGAAGCTCTCCTCCACATTGGAAGTCAAGTGAGCACTCTGGAAAGGTCTCCAAAGTATGGGGTTTCTCTCCCCTCTTTCTCTTCCCTCAGTAACTTAAGTACATGCCTTCTACAATTTCACTTTCTCCCCTTCCCACCCAAGTATGGTAACTTCAATCCTTATTTCTGGCAATGGTCTCAAATTCTCAAGGCTAAGATGCTGTGGGTGGGCCCAGGATATATCTGTAGGAACCTGGGGCAATGACATGATTTGACATTTATGAGTCAATCTGATGTGTGAGTCAGCTGAAATTTCACCTCATGCTATAGACAGGGCCTTCACAAACATCATGTTTATCAAAATGAAGGAATGCCAGGAAGATCTCCATGGATTTCAAAGGTGGGGATGTGGCCTGTCTTAGAATGTCTCAACATTACCAAGAGTTTGAGAATCATTGCCATTTTAATTAAGCTGTTATGAGAGAAATTGCAGTGTCACTGCCCAAAACTCAGAGTTTACACTAAAACATTTTGTTAACTTGTGAAAATTTCTCACACAGAATTCTGAATAATATAGTCCAAGGGAGGTCTCTATGTTGCCCGGGGAACAACATACAACAAATTAACCAATACTTCAGTGTGTTGTCCTGGTTGTATCCAAAACACAGATAACGGCACATGATAGATTTAAAAGCAGAGTTGTTTTTAGTCTTATGTGTGGATTTATAGCCAAGTTCTCATCCAAGAGCCATTAAAGTTGATGGACTCAAACTGAAGATTTGCTTGACGCAATTTGAAAAGCATTACAGTTTGTGAGAGATAAAAATGATGATCCTGAACAATCAGTTTTAAAAAGTAACAAATTAAAATTTTCCAAAGAGATAGATACATGAAAAGACAAATGTAAAATAGCTCACTCATAGAAGTGGAGAAAAATAGGTGAATCAATGAAATCCTTTAAAACAGGATTTGGGGGTGGGGGGAGGGTATGCTTAGGATATTGGATTTCGTTTACCTAAGAAGAAGAATTTGTATTTCTAGGTATTTACCACTTGACAAGGATTACAGGTAGGCAAGAAACATTCTGGGGAATCATTTGGGATTAAAAATTTCCTTTGGAAAATCTAGGTATTCAGGTAGTAAAAAGTTGGAAGTTCAATGGAAAATTCTGAGAACTTTTTGGAATAGCTTCAAAGTCTCCACAGCCAGACTACATTGTTGCTAAACTGGCTGACAAGATTGTTCAAGTGGAATATCCCTGGAGGTCACAGGTATTTTAATAAAACATAAATAAGACTAAAACTTAACACCACAGTCCAGAGAGAGTCCAAGCCCATGGTACAACCCACTGTTCACCTGAAGAGGTCAACAGCTCACATTTCAGAGTCCTGAAGGATAACAGTGTTACTCACCATGGAGAGCACAAACACGAAAAATGAGTTTGCTTTCTATTGTCTTCAGATCATCAAATTTCTCAACCTGGAAGACCAAATTGCCATCCCCACTGATCTCCTCCAGCTGCGTCCTATTGGCGCCGTACACCCCCACAGAGAAGATAACCACACCTTTGTCCCGAAGAGCTTTAGCAGGGTCTCTCACAGGATCTTGCGCTTCTCCATCCGTGATGAGGATAAGAAACTTTTTGGCCATAGCACGGGCCCCCTTGGCAGGGGTGAAGTATTCATCTATAGAAGTCAGTGCATTTCCGGTCAAAGTGTTTTGGTTGATGAGAGACATTCTGTCTATTGAATCAGAAATTTCATTTTGTGTAAAGTATTTATTAAGTTGGAATTCTTCTTGAGTTTGATGGCTGAACTGAATGACACCAATCTGAGTTCTATCTGGACCAATCTGAATCTTGGCTAATAGGTTTTTCATGAAGGTTTTCATTTTTCCAAAATTGTCATGTCCTATACTGCCAGAACTGTCCACCAGAAACATGATGTCAGCCTTCATGTCTTCACATCCTGCATGTTGTCAAAAAGACCGGAAATGAGCCAGGTTGACAGGATTTTCAGAATATAGAGAAATGGTAAGACAGAAATAAATGCATTGTCAGAAAACATCAAAAATTAACTCAAGCACCTGCTACTACATTTGAAAATTTAACCTGTAGAGGCCTGCTGACTAGAATTCTGAATCAGAAATCCACTGAATTATTATCCACGAAGTTTTAAAGAGAAAATGCAACTTCCAAAGCATATATTCATTTATCCATAATTCATTTATTCATAATTCTTGAGGTGTATGAAATGCCAAGTATCAGGTTATGTGTTAAAGGATGCAATGATGATCAAAAAAAGGAATCAGAGAAAAAGCAATCAATTCCCTACACTCATAGGACTACTAGTTCAGGTTTTTATGTATAATGTAAAAACACAAAATTCTAAGCAATCTTTATGTTGCATTATTTTCTTGGATAATTTAACATGATTTGATAAATATTATAAATCAATATTAAAAATCAGGGTGAGAAACTTACTAGAGATAATAAGTGTATTAATAAGCGCATATCCATTCAGCATGGACTGTTCCTTTATTTATATATAAAATTTGAAGAAAGGTACCAACTGGAAATTCACATATTTTTGTGTGTATATATATGTGTATATATATATATATATATATATATATATATATATAAATGTGCATGGATGTACACATTGAAGACCAATTTCTATAAGCCACAGAAAAAAAACCAGTGTTACTAATCCATTGTACAGGTGTGTGTGAGTACATCTATCTCTCTCTCTACATATAGTATGTAGATATTGTTGTTGGCATGTATCTCCTTAGTTTTATCCTTTTGGTCTACCTGCTCTCATTGCCATCTTAAGTAATCCTTCCCTCAACACTCACAGAGTCTACCCCATACTATTTAAAAATAGACAATTAGCATTAGTCAAAAAGAATAAAACAATGCTTATTATTTTTTAATAATTTATGTAAGGCCCACCAGGGAACATTAAAACCACCATTTAAGACCCAAGCTGCGGGACCATCTTGAAAGTCATTAATAGAGAGGTCACTAAATATATTTGTGGCCTTGACAAGGCCCCACTGCTGTGAAATGTGGAAGCCTCCCTTCCATGAAACATATGTAAAAGGAGTAGACTTTTACATGTGGTTTAGTGCTCACTGGGTCTACCTTCTTATATCTGTTTGTGATGAGACTGCTTCCCATCCTCTAATACCTGGTCTCCCATCCTTCTGTGTCAACTAGTTTCAACTAGAAACTAGCTTCAACTAGCCAGGTGATTGTCCAGGAAAAGACCATATATCTTAGTCTTCCTTGAAGCTTTATGTGGCCCTGTCACTAAGTTTTGGTCAATAGATATGAGCAGAAGTGACTTTCCCACGTCTGGATCATAACATTAAAACAATTGAGTGTAGTGGACTCATATGGCCCTTTCTCCCTTTCTACAAATGCAAGGGGAAGAGAACTAGGGGTTCACTTTTGACCTAAAGATGGGAGCTATGTGTTGAGCATGGACTGGTCTCTCTACAGACCTCCACTACTCCCCCTGGACCATTATACAAAAGAGAAAGAATACTCTGCATTGTGTAGTTTGGGGTCTTTCTGTTAAAGCCCCTTTTCTTGCCCCCTCAGCAATAAATACACTGTGTTTCGCTCCATATGCATCTGCTGTAAGACTAGTCAAGTGTTTTTCTGGGTCCTCCAGCTTTGGTTCCTTAGTTTCCCTGCCTCTGTTTACCATCTTATGGCTCATTTCCTTGTCCATAGCTTGTCTCCTCTCTCGTGTGTGCCAGTGTTCAGGCACCTGCACGACAACAACCTGACCCACAGGAGATTATGTACTGCACCTCCTCACATTGGTGCAGGCCTGTCTCCCTTGAAAGGACTGAGATACAGTCTACTTCCTGTTTCCTGGAACCCTGTTACGTTTCTTTGCATCGACCCCAAGAAACATTGGGGAAACTTTGCTCTTGTACTCTTTCTAGAACATCCTGAAGACCCAACTACTGTCCATAATGGGGAGAACAATGAGCAATATTGGGATTTCTGATTTTGCTGTGAGCCCCATTTATCTATTTTTCTTTTTTGTTTCTTCATTTTCTGCTTTTTAAAGTTATGTTCAGTTAGCCAGCATACAGTACATAATTGGTTTTTGATGTAGAGTTCCATGATTCATTAGTTGCATTGCTTATCTATTTTTTTATTTTAGTGACTCAGAAAATCCCCAAACTTTTTCACTTTTCTAAGTTCAAATAAGTGAAAATTCTTTTGTCTTCTCATCAGTGAATACCTTAGCCAACTTCTACAATAGCTCCTTTTTATGTAGCAGTTACTATGGGCCCATATGCATTATTTTAAGTTTTCCATATGCATTATCACTTTCAAGCTTCACTATAGGCTCCACACAGGGATGAAGGCAGGTAGACAATATGTAACCCATTCAGGGTCCACAGGTAATAAGGCTGGGGTTTGAACTTTGACTCATTGACTCCACCATCCCTTATCTTAACCAAGAAGTTAACATATCTCTCAGCACATGGAATTTTCATGTGTTCATACTAGCAATCAACACATATCATCTTCAATTAGTAAGTGGCTATTACTAACAAGAGAAATCATAATCAGGTACAGGAATTTGAAAATTATTTTTCCTAACTTTTGCTACATGATTTTTAGTGAGAATGAAAATGCAAATATGTGCTTCTGTTACAAATAAAAATAAACAATTGTTATGCGTGTACTAGATATGCATGAATAGAGAAATGATGGCTGATGTGTGTTATGCTAAACCTGTGAGGGTTCTATGATGTAGGTGTTACCCTTGCTTAATCGACGAGGCAGTCTGAAGGTCAAGTAGGAAAGTGAGTTGGATCCTAAAGCCAGAGCCCATTTTCTTTCCACTGTGCTCATCTGCTTTAATTAGCCCATGCACATACTCACACGCACGCACACACACACACGTGCACATGTGCACACATGCACACACAGAATAGAGTCTCTTACACACCATAGTGGTGGGTTTTGTCAAGGCCACAATATTCTTGGCAACCTTCCTACTTACGACTTTCAACATGGCCTCAGGGCATCTGTCTACTGAGGGATTTTCCAATCTTGGCAATTGGTGCCTGAGTAGCTCAGTGGGTTAAGCCTCTGCCTTCGGCTGGGGTCACAATCTCAGGGTCCTGGAATCGAGCCCGGCATCAGGCTCCCTGCTTGGCAGGGAGTCTGCTTCCCTCTCTCTCTCTGCCTGCCTCTCTGCCTACTTGTGATCTCTCTTTCTGTCAAATAAATAAATAGAATCTTTAAAAAAAGGGGGGGTGGGTGCTGAATCCCTCCCTGATGATAAAGGAAGTTAGCAAAATGTTAACCAGACAACTGGTCATGTCACTTCTTGTCTCAGCCCAGCTATCAGTCTGCCTGAAGTACCTAATGAAGTATGGAGAATAAAGCCGTTTTTGTTTTGCTTACCTTTTTCTTTGCAGATCCTGTGAACAACTTCATTTTTTATGCTTCTTAAAGAATCAAAGTTCTGCCCAAAGCTAACCCTTTCTTCTCCCCCAGCAATTTGTTGGAGTTGTGCTTTGTTAGCCTCCCCGATGCCAACTGCATGAATGGTGACTTGCTCAGCCCTGACTCTCTCCGCAGGCTCTAGGACTTCATCTGCAGACCTCCCATCCGTCAGCACAATGAGGTAACAGGGAACCTGGCGTGTCCTATGCTTCCTGTCCTCTTTTATTATTGACAGCATGAAATCCAGGGCCTCCCCAGTATGGGTCCTGCCTTTGAGTTGCTCGATGTTCAAAATAGCATTTCTTAAGTTCACATTATTAGAACCATCATTGATATAAAACTCCACTTTCATCTTATGTGAATACTGCACCGCTCCAACTTGGACTTTGTCTGGGCCAATGCTGAACATTCCTGTCACAGCCAACATAAATTCCTTGATTTGCCCAAAGTGTTTCTTCTGTATGCTGGTTGAGCCATCAATGAGGAAATAGATATCAGCCTCTTTTGTATCCATACAGCCTGCAAGAAAAAAAAAAAAAGAAAAGAAAAGAAAAGAAAAGAAGGAAATGAATTCTTTGTTAATTACAGAGACTCTGGGGAGAACATTGCAAGAGGGTTTGTAGGGGAACAGGAGGACATGAAGGTTCTAGAGAATGAGAACCCTTCATCATTTGCACAGTCTGTCTGCTACATCAAACCTGTTCATGTCCATTTTCTCCTTTGAAATTCACGACAACATGATGGGAAATTGAAACAGAGTGACCCCCAGTGCTTTGTTTCAGGTCATACAGCCAGTTAATTAAAAGGAAGGACCAGATTCCCAAGTCTCCAGGCTGCAATTAAAATTGTTTTTCTAGTATTAACATGTGACTTTTTGGACAGTTTATGCCTTATCATTCCTTGAGAAATGGAATGAAGATGACCAACTGCCTTACTTCCCCGATAACCTCTTCTTCCTGGAGCAACTAGAACAATATATTTAAAACTAGAACCAGATCATATTACTCTTCTACTTAAGTGGTTTATCACTGCATTTAGAATTTAAAAATAAAAACTTGGCCTGAATGTTCTCCCTGCTTTTCTCTTGGACCCTGTTTTCAGCAATTCTTCATCTTACTCACTGTGCTCCCACCACTCTGAGCTGCTTTCCTTACTTCGAAAATGCCCCAGGGCTTTTGTTTGTTTGTTTAATTTCTTTTCAGTGTAACCGGTATTCATTGTTTTTGTCCTTGCCCTTCTCTCTTCCTAGAATATTCATCCCCCTAAATATCCACACAGCTGATTCCTTCCTATCTCATCATTTGCCAATTCAAATGCCAGTTCTTCAGAAAGACCTTCTCTTCCCCTCTAGCTAAAACACATCAATCATTGCCTATGCTATTACCTTATTTTCTCTATGACATCCTAGTTTTTGAAGTTATCTTCTTCATTTGTTCATGAACACATACTGCTTCCTGCCACAGAGTGTCAGCCCCACAAGGGCAAAAACTGCCTTCTCTGTTTTTACCTAGTACACCTGGTGTATCACAAGATTTCAACAAAAAATTTTTAAATAAAAGAGATTTCAGGGGCTCCTGGGTGGCTCAATGCGTTAAGCCTCTGCCTTCGGCTCAGGTCATGATCCAGGGTCCTGGGATCAAGCCCCACATCGGGCTCTCTGCTCAGCAGGGATCCTGCTTCCCCCTTCTCCCTCTGCCTGCCTCTCTGCCTACTTGTGATCTCTCTGTCAAATAAATAAATAAAATATTAAAAAAAAATAGAGATTTCAATGTTCCTTCCTCTGTTGAGTAGATTCTGTTCATGCTAAAACATGAAAACATGTTTTAACTTTACTAATTCTCTACTTACAACTCTATCAATTACTCACTGAAATTGGGTAGGAGAAAGAGCGTATTTTCAAATTTTGGTTATTTGTGCAATTACCTGGTCGAGTGTGTGAACAGATCTTTAAAATATAAGATAATTTAGTCATTCCACAATATTTTCTTTCTTGACAGCTTTTTGGCAACTTGTAGCTATTGACACTACTTCAGGCTATGGGGAGTTGGTCCTTAAGAAATCAGAAATACTGGCAATAAGTTGGGACCTGGGAATTAAACTATGAATCAGGGGCACCTGAGCATTTCAGTCATTAAGGGTCTGCCTTTGGCTCAGGTCATGATCCCTGGGTCCTGGGATCGAGCCCTGCATCGAGCCCCAAATTGGGCTCCTTGCTTGGCAGGAAGCCTGCTTCTCCCTCTCCCTTTGCTGTATTCCTTCTCTCGCTGTGTCTCTCTCTGTGAAATAAATAAATGAAATCTTTAAAAAAATTAAAAAATAAACTATGAATCAATCCATAAAATATTAAGGCAAAGATAAGCAGTTATCTGCAAAAGATAGGATTAATCTCAGGCCAGAAAAACTTAACAGCAACCAGAATGGATTGATTTATATACCTAATAAAGAAGAATCAGGGGTTTTCCAGAATAAATACAGTGGTGGTCAG
This sequence comes from Martes martes, assembly GCF_963455335.1. NCBI lineage: Eukaryota > Metazoa > Chordata > Mammalia > Carnivora > Mustelidae > Martes > Martes martes. The sequence continues at coordinate 130,311,568 of NC_137888.1, forward strand.
CAATGAAGGACAGGAAAAAATGTGAGTCACAGTGGGTAACCAAGGCAATGCCCACCTAGCCCACCTGGAGCTATGCTGTCCAATACACTAGCCACTAATCACACATTGCTATTAAAAAGTCAATTTAAAAATTTAAACTACTTAAAATTCAATGAAATTTAAAAATCAGCTCTTAAGTTGAACTAGCTACATTTCAAGTTAACATCCCCATGTGGCTAGTGACTATCATGTCCAATAGTATAAATATGGAACATTGCCATCGTCACAAAATGTTCGATTGGAAAATGTTGAAGAAGAATGTGCCCTAGCCCCTCACCTGTAGAGTTATACAGAGACAGAGATAGAGAGGGAGAGGGAGAGGGAGATCTATATTTTGACTTTAAAATAGAATCATCTACCCAGCTGAATGATACCAGACATTTCAATCATAAAACTAACTCCATTGCTATGATTCTGCAACCTCCAGCAATCTCTCGATTTCAATTTAGCTTCTAAGTATGCATGCCTATAGGGAGAGAATATACTTCTCAGAGGACATGAATGTCCAGGTCCCTGGGCACTGGACATCATAAATATAACTGTCACTCTTCTATACATCAGTCTCTTGGTTTGATTACAGTGAATCTCTTCTTGATTTAATGAAACCTGACTTAACTAGATACCTACCCTGTGACAGATGTGGTAGAGACAATGACTAAGTCAGTATAGACTGGTTCTCTGGGTTTGACCATTCTGAATCTACAAACCTGGCCATCACACTCTAGACCATGTTAAATTCACTAAGGTCAAGGCTCTCAAACATTGCTAACAAGAATTTATAGGGGAGCTCGCTAAAATGCAAGTGCCCAGGCCTTAATTTGAGACTGATTCACTAGGTTTCTGGGAGGGCTTGGACAAATGAATTAGTAATAAATTCCTCAGGAAACTTTGATAAGTTTATAGCTGACCCTGTTGGTACTTAGCCTGTATCCCCTCAAACTCTACCATTTCTCTGCCCACTGGTTCCTAACACGTTCACTCTGAGAGCTTGCACCAGGTCTGTCTGTGGGTAGATTGCACTCAGTGTGCTGGAACCCTCTTTGCATGGGGCTTGAAGAAGTGCCTGGAAATGTGCATTCTCTCATGTGCTAGAATACAAATTCTCTAGCTACACTGCCCCCTGACTGGGACAATTCTAATGTTTAAACTACACTGTCTCTAAAATGGCCCTGTAGAATTGAACCTCTATGGGACTTGGCTTATCATCCTCTCCTTCCTGGCCCCAATCCTCACTTTCCTACTAATCTCCAGTTTTCCCTGGGTATATTTTCCAATATATCAGTTTCACACAAAGCTTTTTCTGGCATCTATTTCTGAGGAACCCAACCTAAGTCAGGTACCAAATTTTGAGAACTACTCAATTAGTAAGAAGCCACCTATAGACTACGGCCTCATGAAGAACAGCTATCCCCTTCACATGGCCCTTGCCTCTAGTCTAGGTCCTATACCTTCCCATTTAGAATTTCCATATTGAAAATAATCATTTTTTGTCATGTCATTGTCACTCTCCAAGAGAGACCACACTACACGTTCCTCCTATGCCCTCGTAGTTGGTACTAGACCAGAATGGCTAGGGAAATTCCCCCACATGTCACTCAGGAGGGAACACAGGTCTTGTTTCTTGCTCCTGTGTGTAATGTATTCATGCCACAGGAAATCCAGGGCTGGCCCAGAATAAATTCTTAAACCTTCAATTGACTGGTCTGAGTTTAAAATTGGCCTTTAAAATCATTGGAAAATCACAAGCCTTTTCTATGTAAGTTCTGCCAAATTCCAGTTCCAACTGTTCAGAAGCATTTTATCTGCAAAGGAAATGTGTGAAAACAGCAGGTATCTCAGAATTAGGGAAACACAAAGTCACATCAAGTTTCTTTTAGCATGTACCTTTGAAAAGAGCTAAGTAAAACTATAGAGGATTCACAGTGCATCTTAACTAAAATATCTTCACTAGAATGATGGAAGACAAACATAATAGAAAAGGTCAAAAGTGCAAAAATACTTATGGTTGTGTGTAAAGATGTAAGGATTAGGATGATATTATCCAAGACTTCCAGAAGGGAAAAATATGTGTGATGACGTATATATCCAACAGTTAGGGTATGTTAAGCAAATTATATTCCATTCATACCATGGAATTTTATTGCCAACCTAAAAAGAACGTTGTAAAATAATATTTAAGGAAATGGATGAAAGTTTGATACAAGGTTGACAGAAAAGTAAGTAAGGAAGATAACATTGGTTATCCCCAATATTATTGTCTCCTTCTATACTAATCAAACCCCCAGTTTTTACCAAGGTGCTTGGCTGCCCTAAATAAAGACTACATTTTCCAGCTCCCATTTTTACAACTAGGTGTGACATGTGACTAAGTTCTGGCCACTGGGGTGTAAACAGAAATATGTGTCATTTTTAGGAATATCTTTGAAAAAAAGGAAGTGGAAACCTTCCCACTTCCTCCTTTTTCATCTTTCTTGCTTGCTGGATGTGAATGTGATGCTTGGAGAATTATCTTGGACTATGATCCTGGGAATAAAAGCCACAAATGGCAAAAAAATAATGTAGAATGTAGAAAGAGACAGGGTTCCTGACACTGTGGTATACCACACCAGCTCTGTCTACCTACCTTAGGACTTATTTGTGAAACATTAAAAAAAATAGTTTCATCCTCACAGTTAAATGCTGTTTTTATTTCTGTTGGTCACACACAAATGTAATCATAACTGATTTAAATTACCCAACATTATATTCCTGCACTGTATGATACAATACCCACCAGCTACATGTGGCTATCAAAACTAAACTGAATTAAAATTAAAGTTCAGAAAAATTAAATAAAATCCAGATTTTTGGTTACACTAGCCACATTTCAAGTGCTGAATAGCCACATGTGGCTAGTTAGTGACTGCCCTCTGCCCCTCCCCATCCAAAGTAAATAAATAAATAAAAATAAATTAAAAATATGTGTGTGTGCCAGTGTATGTACATAATTGGGAAAGAGAAGAAACCAAATGACATGAGAAATAAATGTTAAAAATGGTTTTATCTGAAAGATAGGATTACAAATGATTTTCTTTTCTTCATGTTCATCATATTGTTAAACTTTTTTATAATGAACACATATTACTTCTTTACATTTTATTGAGGTACAATTTACACACTAAAAAATTTACCCTTTGTAATCATTTGATGATTTTTAGTAAATTTGTGAAGTTTTGCAACCAGAACCAAATTTAGTCTTAGAATATTTCCCTAACTACTGAAGTTCTCTCAGGCAATTACAGTCAGTCCTCACTCTTGCCCCTACTCTAGGCCACAACTCATATTACTTTTACAATAAGAAAAGTATTTTTTAAAAAAACATACCAGTTTTGTCAAGGTCCATTCCCTCAGCACGAGTAGAAATTTGGGACCAAATTTCATTCTGGAGTTTTTTCTGGAAGTTTTTACTGTAAGCTTCCAAGTCTGCATAGGACTCGAGCTTGGAAACCATTTGCCTCGGAGGGTAAGACACTATTTCTTCTAACTGGACGTCACTAGCTCCTTGAATATTCATGCCAAACACAGTCACATCCTGCAGCCGAAGTTGTATCGCCACGTCGCGCACCTCATCAGTCGATGGTCTGTGAGTGACAAAGACTGCGATCTGAGGCACTCCCTGTGCCCTTCTGCTGCCACTTGACTCTGAGAAGGCTTCTAGCCTCATCTTCTCAATGGCAGCCCCAGCATTGGATTTCCCAGCCTGGACAGAAAGCTTTTGGATTTGCTCCTGAAACTCATACTGGGTTGTGCTTGAATTTAGAAAGGAAATAGTCTTGGCTCTATCACTGTAACTCATAAGTCCAAGGCGTGTGCAGTTGTAACTCACATCCATGGAGGCAGTAATGTTCCTCAGGAAATTCTGCAGGTTCCTTAAATTTTGTCTGGTGCCAACTGATTCATCTACTAGGAACACGAGATCAGCTAATGAATCTTTCTGACAGGCCACTGGGAAGGAGACTATGGAGAGAGAAAAAAGTACAAAGATTAGTGTAAACTACTGGCCCAGAGTGAGAAAGGCACTTTACCGATTGTCAAAAGGCATTAGTGAGAACAGAGGTGGTCATGACAGATGTAGTTAGCGTTGTTTTCTTTTAATAAACAACAGATAAAAATTCTGAACAAGACTTACAAGGTCACTGACTTCAGAGTCTTTGCAATAATGTTCCTTCTCTCTGAAAAATGCTTCTTACCAACTTTTCTATCACTCCCCACCATCAGTGCCATCATGATATTCATGACCCCCATCACTACCAGTATGACCACCCCACCACCAACCACCACTAACTGCTACCACTCTCACCTCCACCACCATCGCCACCTACCAATGCCCCTATATCCACTTCTACTATCACCCCAACCATCAACAACCAACCACCACCTATACCTCCACCACCACCATCTCTACCTCTACCTCTACTACCAGCAACAACAATTACCAACCACCACCATCACCATGACCACCACCATAACCACGACCACCATCTCTACCACCCCTCTCAAGTGCTAGGCGGGGATGGATTAACAGAAATATCTCTGACCTCAGGAAGCTCACGTTCTAGGGGGAGGACAGATAACTAGATTATATTATTTCAGTGCTCACAAGGAACTGAAACAAGTAAGTCAACTGAGTTACTCTTCTGGGGATGTGGGAGAAGGACTGACTTACTTGAGATAAAAAAAAAAAAAAAAAGTCAGGGGAGTACTCTTTAAGAGGCTTGCACTGGGGCTGAGATACAAAGAGAAGGATTCAGCTACATACTCCTATTCCTGCCAGAAGAGGAGTTCTGGCAGAAGGAACAGGAGGAGGTGGGAACAAGAAAAAAGACCAGAGTGGCTGGTGATAGTGAGTGAGGGGAACAATGACGGATGAGGCCAGAAAGAAGCAGCGTCCAAGTCATATGAGAGTCACATGATCTTATTTAAATCTTTAAAACATCAACCCAGTTGTTGAGCAGAGATAAAAAAAAAATTCAGGGATAGCCATTAATAAACAATTGCCCTAATCCAGGAAAGGGATCATGTTTCTTGGACAAGGATAATAGCAGTTAGGAGGAAACAACAGTATAGTTTTGATACATGAATTAAAGGTAGAACAGAGAGGGATTTGACGATAAATTGGATGCTAGTGTTAAAAGACAAAAAAGAAGTGGTGAGAACTAGCTTTTTGGCATGAACAACTGAGTGGATATTGGTGGTATCTTTTTTTCCAAGACAGGGAAGACAGTAGAAAGAACAAGTTGCAAGAGGGATTCAAGAGTTCCATTTCAGTCACGTTAAGTTTGGGATATTACTGAAGATGCCAGGTATGCAGTTGGTTGTAAAAATCTGGAATCCAGGGAACAGAACACCATATGCATAGAAAAAGCCTATTCTAGGCACAGGTAGAAGAACTATATCTGTGGAACTCATAGCCAAGAGATAAGTTCAATCTTGCCAAGAGCTACCCGCTAGGATTGTGAACTCTAGAAACCAGAAGATTTGTCTTATCGCTATCCCTCCAGTACCTGGTGCCTAGTGAGAACTCAAATTAAAGATAATTCTCATAAATCTACCAATGCACTCTGTACTCCACACAGTTAGCTAAAACCAACTCCTGGCATGACCTAATTGGGTTAGTATTTATTTGCAAATAGCTATTACTATGAATAATAGTAAACTGTGTGCCAAATGCCATACAAGCCATCTCACACATATCAAAGTAGACGCTATTATCCTCACATTATAGGTAAGGAAACGAAAGCTCAGAGGTTAAGTAACTTATTTAAGGCCATTAACAGCCAATCTAGAGTCTGAATCTAGACCTTACAGAGTCTGAAGTTCTTACCCTTAACCTCTAAAGGCGAGGATAGTGTCCCATCAAGCAAAACCTTGTTGTATCATATTGATGTGAAGTTAATTAGGAGAGAAGCACAATCAACACACAGAACCTTCTAAGAAGGTGGTAAAACCCTACAGTCCTGAAGAGCACAGACTAAGCAGCCACCTGGAAGATCTCCCAGGTCCCCAGAGTGGATGGTTACAGAAGGGTTTCCTGTCTGAAAGAAGAACATAAATCATAAAAACTTGCTATTTTTCCAAGGTGGCAGGAGTGAGAGATCAGGAGAGTGGAAGAAAAGGGATTCCCTGGTGTCTCAGGAGTGACCCTAACTGTGGTAGAACCTCGTAAATACTCACTAAAACCCACTTCTTCTTCTTGGGCATAGAGCTAGACCTGACTTCCCCACCTCACTTGCAGTTAGGGGTGGCCATGGGACTAAGATCTTGATAATGAAGTGTGAGCAAAAAAATGTGTGTCTCTTCCAAGCTTATCCTATAAAACTCTCCCGTGGGTGATATTTCATCTTTTTTCCCACCCACCAGCTGTATAACAATCCCCAGAGCACCTTGGAAGTCACACGTTGAAGACAGAAGAGCCACCACCAACCCAAGTATCTGACTAGAGGAGAGACAGCTGGTCACTTTGACCACTGGCGCTAGAATGTTACAAGGGAAATAAATTTGCTATTATTCAGAGAATCTATTTGTTATTAAGGCCTGAACTGGTCCTATTACAGAATTAGGCTGTAGCTATAGTCATGGAATCAGTAATGATGGGGCAGAAAGGAAGTTTCAAGGTCATCTTAGTTCCCATGACTTACAAATGGGGATGCTGATGCCAGGCTCAGAGAGATGACATCAATTCCCCAAGTTCACACAACCAGCTAGTGGCAGTGTCTGGGTCTTCTGACCTTGTGTTCAGAGCACTTTGTATCACACCAGGTGGCTTCCTTGAGTCTTAGAACTAGATAGTACTTGCTCAGAATGGCCCATCATGACCAACTGAGTGCAGAGGCAGGCAGCAAAATCCATTTTGCCAGGAACTCTTTCTACCTTACTCTGGAGAGAATGGTGGGAGCCTTTCATGAGTCTGGGACCTTTACTGAGTGCTCCCCTGGGGCTGTACTCTGGCCTGTTCTGAAGCCTGCCCATCAACACCACATGGGTGGCTTCCAATCTCAGTTTACCCATTCCTTCCTAATGCTGTCTCCAATCACCTGCCAAGTAAACCATTTGTACTCAAGAGTCTTCTGTTTTGAGGTCTTCATGGAGCACTCACTTAAAACACAAATAAAGCATTTTTCACGTGAGACACTGCAAGGCATGAGGTCATAAGTTTTCCTCCTTTTGGCCTAAGGGATCAAGAATGAAAGCAGAAAAAAAAAAAAAGAATGAAAGCAGATGAGGAGGTCTTTTGCATTTCTGTATGAAATACAGGGATTTCCAGGGGCTGACGGGAAGATGGATGTAGCACCTGGTGGTTCTGATGTGTGGCTGCTTAGAGATAAAGCTGAGAAACAGCAGTCCCCAAGGGAAGCCAGCTGCAGTGACTGAGGTAAGGCACTGCTCTCAAGTAGCTGTGTACACAACAGGTATCAACACAGATGATGGAGCCTTTGAGGGAGGGTCTTGCTGCCACAGTAGAAACTCTTGGGGGCTCTCAGGAAAGAAGTTGGAGGAAATTTTATGTTGGGAGGAATGCGATAGCTAAGGTGGTAAGTTACACAGGAAAGGGTGCTGAGTCAGTTTAATCTGAGCTATGCATGGGTCCCTGTCATACCATAAGCTTGTCAGAAATATTTCCAATATTTCTTCACTCAAATATTTCAAGTATTTCTTCAACTTTCAAGTATATACTATTATTTAATGGCAGCTCCTAGAAATTTAAAAAAAATAGCATTACTGCCAAGACACATCCTAATATCAAAAATGTTAAAATTTGTATGTGGGGGGGGTGTATCTTAGACATGGAAAATGTAAGCACAAGATGATTGCATAACTGAGAGGGGGAATGAGTCAAAGTCCTGGTGTTAGTAGATCCTGACACTCATTAAAGAGATTTTACCTGGAAGGAGGAAGAAACAGGGCAGGAGGGGCTAAGCCAACACAGCAGGTGGAGGGCTCCAGATGGCAGCCCGCTTGTGGCTCTGTTGTACACCCAAGGGTATACTCTTCTCTGCCTGCTCTCATTTCAAAGTTACCCTTCTCCTTAAGTATCTCCCTGTATTAGCTGACAGGCATTTACCGGGCATTCAGCAAGGGCCTCACACCAAGCCAGGCCTGTGAGGGCCAGAGAACAGACCTGGAACTTCTTTCTTTATCTATAAGACTTCCATTTATTTGCTCACTAAGAAAGAGAATGCTAGTTCATTGTCAGGCACTGTGTAGACCTGAAGAATATAGCGATAGACCTACATGTCCACTTCTGCCCTCAACGTGCCACCAGTTCATTGGTGGAGGGGACAGACACAGAAATGAGACATCCTTCACTCTCGGAGGTGCTTCTGGCCTCATGCATGCACAGGGAACTGTGACACACAAAAAAGAAATGTGAAAGGAAAGCCTTCCAACAGGATAGGACTATAGGGCTCAGATTTAAATGATGTCAGGAGTCATCCAAGATATAAGAAGACGAAGGAGTGCAAGGGAATGCGTCAGAGAAAAGGCACAAGCAGACACGGCAGGTGGAGTTGACAGGGATGTGTAGAAATATCCAGGACTTCAGTGTGGCCAGTCACGGAAACCAGAACGGGAGCTACAGGAGATGAGGGCGGAATGCACAGAGCCCCCTGCCTGGGACGCAGGCCTTCCTCACCTTGAATATCGGCAGCTCCATCCCTGTACTGGGTGGCTTCCTTGATGATCTGCGTCATGTTTTGGGAAAACGCGCCAAGGTCCCTGACCGACCGGAGGTTGAAATGAAACTGAGCCGTGGCCATGGCCTTCAGCTGCTCCTCGGAAGCACCCTGCAGCCCCACGGACACGATTCTCACCCCGTCTTCCCGCAGGGCTTTGGAGGCCTCTTCCACGTCATCCTCGGACTCCGCGGAAGCCAGGACCACCAGAATCGGGGGAAACTGCTTCTTGTCCCTCCCGCCGGCCTGCGCGGAGAAGTAGGTCCTGCGCGCCTCCCGGAGCGCCTGGCCGATGCGCAGGGAGCCGCCCATGAAGCCGAAGTTCTTCTTGAGGTGGTTCAGCATGGGGTTCCTGCTCCTGAAGGTGCTCAGCTGGAACTCGTTGTGGAACTGGTCGCTGTACTGGGCCAGGGCCACGCGGTACTTGTGGGCCTCTATGGGCAGACTGCTGATCATCTTGTTCATGAACGTTTTCACAAAGGGGAAGGACTTCGTTCCCAGGTGATCTGAGCTGTCCACCAGAAACACCACGTCTGCATACTCGGGGCCAGGCTCTATCAGAATAAAATGACAACAAACCTAAACTAGGTGATTGATTGTTCAGCCTTTACATTTGAGACCACAATACTCATTTGAGACTGTGTCTTAGGTTAAGACTAATTCAGCATCCCAAGGGAAGTGTCTTCTGGAGGTCACACAGAAGAAACGAGACTGGTTTTTGTGAAAATATTAAACGAGGACTTTTGTAAAGTGAAGGAATAATGTTTTTCTTTCTCAACTCTATCCCAGAGACATTTTTTTTTCTTTCTTTGGCTGGGGAACCCCAAACTCCGATAATATACTAAAGAATAAACAAGAAAGCCCCCAAGTAGTCTGTGGATTAAGAGTAACTTTTAGAAACCATATCAGCTAATCAGGTGTCTTGGGTTGGAGAGTTTAGAAGCAGATCTGAGATAGGGACTTCGGGGATGAGGGCTTCACTGAGGGGAAGCAGGCTAAGGGAAGTAGGAGAGGAGCAAAGCCCCGTATTTGCCTGATCTGAGAGGATTCCAGAGCATGTCGCTCTCTGAGGCAAGAGGGCTGTTTGTTTTTTTTTTTAATTTTTTATTTATTTTCAGCGTAACAGTATTCATTGTTTTTTTCACCACACCCAGTGCTCCATGCAATCCGTGCCCTCCCTAATACCCACCACCTGGTTCCCCCAACCTCCCACCCCCCGCCCCTTCAAAACCCTCAGGTTGTTTTTCAGAGTCCATAGTCTCTCAGGGTTTTTTATACTCTTCTCTCGGCCAGTCACTGGCTACAGACCATCCCCAGGCACTGCAGGAAAGGAGCGGAAGGCTATGGGCACAATCTCCTGCATTATCTGACTCTCGGAGAGCGGAGAGCGATTCTCCTGAGAAAGCGGGCCCTGTCTGTGAGCTGTCACAGGCAATATTCACAGCAGCTGGGCCCAGGGCAAGGGTGGTAAGAGGGGTACCAGCCTGATAGAGGGTCTGGGCCCAAGGCAGACGCCACCAGGATCTACTGTAGTAGTCAGCCCCCTCCACGCTGGAAATCAGGGATGTGCTAGTAAATGCCTAATGATTGCTCCCTCTTTCCAAGTAACTCAGAAGTTTGTCAGGGAATCCTAGGATGCAGACTGACCTCCAAAACAAATGGATCGACTCTATTCACAAAGAGACAGAACACTGGGAACTAAGCAAATCAATGAATAATTAAAGTTCTTCTAGCCAAGTGTAGCATAATTCATGCTTTTGCCCTTGGCTCTCTGTCATCTTGGAGAGATTGTTTGCTTGACAGTGTGCCTCCAACTATAATTCAATGCTGTCTGCTTTGATTTTTTTGGTAAATAAATAAATCCTTTGTTTCTGTGTATTAAAATGAGAGTCAGTTAAGCCATAAAAATGTTTATGTTCTTAAATGATAATAAACATAAAATATACCAGTACCTGGACTATGATCTGCCAATGTTTCAGTCCAAAGGATTAAGATGAATGTGATTAGCAGGATTTTCATTTTGTTAATGAAGTCTTCTTGCTTGTATTCTGTAAAAAAAGTTATTTACAATATGAAAAAATCTCACTGTATAACAAGACATAACGACTGGAGAACCTGGGTTAGAACGCAATTCACAACACAAGTGTCTGTCAAGTAATGCCTGGTGTGTTTATAAACGCTCATTAAGCATTTGGAGTATTTACTGCAAACAGAGAATGCTAACATTTGCTGAGTCCTCACCATGGCTTAGATACTTTTCTCAGTGCTTTATGAGTATTGTCTAATTTAATCTTCACAACTGTCCTACAGGGAGGGACAAATACTGTGGCTATGTGACATCTGAGGAAACAGCGCAGAGTGGCTTGGGAAGTGGTAGATCCAGGATCCCAACCCAGACAAGGCGACTGCAGAGCCCAAGCTCTTCACCACCGTACATAGGTCTCATACGAAGTCTGTGTCCTCACAAATCACATATTCTTTACTCTTTTTTTAGATTTATCTATTTATTTTAGAGAGAGTGAGATTGAGGGGGCTGCAGAGGGAGAGAATCCTCAAGCAGACTCCCCGCTGAGCATGAAGCCCAATGTGGGGCTCCATCCCATGACCCATGACATCATGACCTGGGTTGAAACCAGAGTCAGGCTTCACTATTGAGCCACCTGGCACTCCCTTAACCTTCTATTTTTATGTCAATAATGACTGTTGTGTATGTTTACACCTTGGCTCAAAAAAGCCAAAGCTACCCACGTCTCTTTCTTCATGAAATGCTTGTGAAATCCGTTCCCACATTTACAGAGATACTCAGTTTTACAAATTACTTAAGCTCAGCATTTCTCTCCATGCAGCTCACAATCAATCAGAAATCTTCAGGGGACATTACAGCCTTTAGAAATTCCATCGATTCAGAGTTGTTCCTTATAAAGAGGAAAAGAGATCAAATGACCAATACGCAAAAATAAAGCTGCCTTAAGTCAGATACCAAAAGTATAAGGGCTTGGTTTTTTTCTAGAATTGACTTTTCCAGCAATTCCTTTTTTTTTTTTCCGCAACACTTCTTTTGAAATTTTTGACTATTATTTTTTAAAAGATCTTATTTATTTATTTGACAGACAGAGATCACAGTAGGCAGAGAGGCAGGCAGAGAGAGAGAGGGAGAAGCGGGCTCCCTGCTAAGCAGAGAGCCCGATATGGGGCTCGATCCCAGGACCCTGAGATCATGACCTGAGCCGAAGGCAGAGGCTTTAAGCCGCTGAGCCACCCAGGCGCCCCCGAAGTTGTTGATTATTAAGGAAGGTTGAGAGAATCATTGGAATCTAGATTTGGAAGGGACCCCATAGATCATTGAGGCTAAACCCTTATTTTGCTAAGGATGGCCACTAACAAGGCTCCCCAGTAGTTAGTGGCTGAATCATGGCAACAATGTCTTTTAAATCTATATTCATCATATTCTAATATACCATATATTTTACTTATTCATTAATTTTAGTATTGAGATATAATTTGCATACTATAAGATTTACCCCCTTTAAAGTGCTCAACATTTTTTAGTATGTCACAGAATTTATATCTATTATCATTAATTCTGGAACATTTTCATGACCCCCCCCCCCCAAAAGAAAACCCATACCAGTTAGTTGTTAATCCCCAACCTCCTTTTCCCACTGACCCTGGTGAACACTGATTTTTTTTTCTTCTCTATTGATTTGCCTATTCTGGACATTACTATAAATGGAATCATATAACATATGGCCTTTTGTGTTTGGAATTATTCATTAATATATTTTCAAGATTTTTCTATGTTGTGACATGTACTAGTGCTTCATTCTTTTTTATGGCTAAAATTCTGTTGTATGGATATACATTTTAAAAAATCTATTCTGGGGGCACCTGGTTGGCTCAGTGGGTTAAGCCTCTGCCTTCAGCTCAGGTCATGATCTCAGGGTCCTGGGATCAAACCGCACATCGGGCTCTCTGCTCTGCGGGGAGCCTGCTTCCCCCTTTCTCTCTGCCTGCCTCTCTGCCTACTTGTCTCTCTGTGTGAAATAAATACATAAAAATCTTTTAAAAAATCTATTCTGTTGATGGACACTTGAGTTGTTTCTACTATTATGAATACTGCTGCTATGAACATTTGTGTACAAATTTTTGTGTGGATACATGTTTTCATTTCTTAAGGAAATACTTTGAGTAGACTCCCGGGAGTGGAATTTTTGGTCATATGGTAATTTTATGTTTAACATTTTGAGAAACTGCCAAATTGTTTTCCTAAGTGGTTGCATCATTTTGCATTCCCACCAGCAATGAATAAAAGTTCCAACTTCTTTACATTCTCACCAACAATTTTTATTTTCTGTCTTCTTTTATTCTAGTGGGTATAAATGGGTATCTTACTATGGTTTTGATTTGCATTCCCCTAAGAATGAATGACATTGAACATCTTTTCATTTACTTATTGGTAATTTGTATACCTTCCTTAGAGAAATACCTATTGAACACTTGACCCATTTTTAACTGGGTTATTTATCTTTTTTTTAGTGTGTAATAAGAGCTCATTATATATACTGGATGTTAGATGATTATTATATATACTGGATGTTAGATGATTATCAGATATATAATTTGCAAGTAGGCTCCTCCTACTCTGTGGGTTGTAACCTTTTTCTTAAGGCTGTCTTTAAGACACAACTAACTTTAAATTTGATTAACTCCAATTTATCTATTTTTTCTTTTGTTACTAGGGCTTTTGGTGTCATAGCTAAATCACCATTACCTCATGATTATTTACTCTGATGTTTTCTTTTAAGAGTTTTATAGTTTTAGCTTTTACATTTCAGTCTTTAGTCCATTTTGAATTATTTTTGTAGGTGGTATGAGGTAGGAATTGAATTCTACTCTTATTTATGTAGATATTCAGTTGTCCTAGCACCGTTTGTTGAAAGGACTTTTCTTTTACCATTGAGTTGTCTTGGTATGCATATCAAAAACAAATTTACCATAAGTATATGAATTTATTTTTGGACTCCCAATTCTATTTCATTTATACCTATATGTCTATTCTTATGCCAGTACCACACAGTCTTGACTATTCTACCTTTGTAGGAAGTTTTGAAGTCAGTCTGTAACTTTGTTCTTTTTCAATGTCGTTTCGGCTGTTCTGGGCCGCATGTATTTCTAAATGACTTTTGGGATCATCTCATCAATTTATGCAAAGACAGATGGACTTTTTATAGAGACTGCCTTCAACATATAGATAAATTTGTGAAGTATTCCTATTTATTTTTTTAAAGATTTATTAATTTTAGAAAGAGAGAAAGAGAGCACAAGAGACCATGAGCAGGAGGTTGCAGGGCAGAGGGAGAGGGAGAGAGAGAATCTCCATCAGACTCCTTGCTGAGTGCAGAACCCGACGCGGGGCTCGATCTCACAACCCTGAGATCATAACCTGAGCCAAATGAAGTTGGATGCTTAACTGACTGAGCCCCCCAATGCCCCAAGTATTGCTATTTTAATTATGTTAAGTCTTTCAATCAATTAATACAGATTGTCTATGGAGAAAAGAATTTGTTTTAACTCTTTGCTTCATATTTCTGTAATGTTTTTCAAGAAGAGGAAATTATTAGAAGTCAGGGATAAAAGGAAGTCCTCTCTAAAAAGCCATCCTGATTTAGGAGTCAATAAATATTCAGAGCTGTTATATATCCTTCCTCTGGTTGGATGTATATTTGGAAAGTGAGACTGGACTCTACCCAGCTCAGGCTTAACTTAGTTGCCCTATTCACCTGTGGTGCTAGAACCTCAAAGATATCATGGGTGGCCATCCATGTGCAGCTCCGCTGCAGCCTGCAACCCTTGGCTTGGCTCCACTCTGGTTCCCTCTTCAGCTAGGTCCCCACTCTGCAGGTCTTGGCACCAAAATTGTGGATCAGCAACAAGTGAGGTAGGCAGGCATGTCTTATTTATTTATTTGTTTTTAATCTAATTTAATTTTATTTTTTGTGTGTGTTCCAAAATTTATTGCTTATGCACCACACCCAGTGCTCCATGTACTATGTATCCTCCTTAATACCCACCACCAAGCTCACCCTTATTCATTTATTTTTATTGTGTTTCTCTCCCTAGATCTTGGAATCAAGCTCTAAGAGAATGGGGATTTCTATCTGTCTTGTTCATCATTATATCACCAGCTCCTGGCACATAGTAGGCACTTAATAAACACTATAAATAAATATTGTAACTTTGCATATAAACTATTTCATGATTATGTACATATATCTATAACTTAACTGTGTAGAGGTGGAATCACTAGGTCAAAGGTATATTTAAGATTTTATGAGTATTGCCAAACTACTAACCATTGGGTTATATCAAATAATATTCCAATACCCAACTCCACAAAAAGCATGTTTCATAATTTTCAAATCATTGTCTTTTTTTACAACTTGAGATACAATTGAAAAATTACATTAAGGTGTACTGCTGGTTATTTGATATATGTGTTTATTATGAAATGATTACCACAATAAGGTTAGTTAACAAATACATCACCTCACATAGTTACCATTGTGTATGTATATATGTGTATGTGTGCTGAGAACTTTTAAGATCTATATTCTTGGCAACTCTAAAGTATACAATACGGTATTGTTAACTATAGTAACCATACTGTGCTATAGTTACTGTAACCATAGATGTAATCATACCCCAAATTTATTCATCTTATAACTGGAAGTATGTATCCTCAGACTACCTTCATTCCTTCCCCTACCCCCCTGAAAACTAGTACTCTACTCTGTTTCTATGAATTTGGTTATCTTAGATTCCACACATAAGTGAGATTGTTCAATATTTGCCTTCTCCATCTGATTTATTTCGTTGATCATAATGCCCTCAAGATTCACCCATGTTGTTGTAAATATCAGGATTTCCTTTTTTCATGGCTGTGTGTGTGTGCATGTGTGTGTATCACATTTCTTTATCCATTTATCTGTCAATGACAGGTTGTTTCCATGTCTTGGATACTGTAAACAATGGTGCAATAAACAACGATACAGATTCCTCTTCAAAATAGTGATTTTATTTCCTTTGGATATGTAGCTAGAGTGGAATTGCTAAATCATATGGTAGTTCTATTTTTAATTTTTTGAGGAACTTCCATACTGTCTTCCATGGTGGCTGCATCAATTTACATTCCCATCAACAATGTATTACAGTTCTTTTTTCTCCACATTCTCACCAACATTCGTTATCATTTGTCTTTTGTGTAATAGCCATTCTGATAAATGTGGGGTGTAGTTTTGATTTGCATTTCCCTGATGATCAGTGACATTGAGCACCTATTCATGGACCTGTTGGCCATTTGTATACCTCCTTTGGAAGAATGTCTATTCAGATCCTTTGTCCATTTTTAAACTGGATTATTTGTGAGTTTGTTTTGTTGGGGGGATGTTATCAGGTTTCAGTACCTTGTATATTTGAGATATTAATTCCATATCAGATAGATTTGCAAATAATTTCTCCCATTCCATAGGTTGCCTTTTCATTTTGTTGATCATTTCTTTTGCTGTGAAGAAAAGCTTTGTAGTTTGATGTACCCCTGCTTGTTTTTGCTTTCACTGCCTGAGCTTTCGGTGTAATATACAAAAAATTGTTGCCAAGAGCCGTGTCAAGGAGTTTTTTCCCCTTTGCTCTCTTCTAGAAGTTTTATGATTTGGGGCCTTATATTTTTAGGTCTTTAATCCATTTGGAGTTAATTTTTGTCAGTGGTGTAAGAGAGGGGCCCAGTTTCATACCCTTGTACATGGCTGTTCTATTTTCCCAATACCATTTGTTGGGAAGACTATCTTTTTAACCATTGAATATTCTTGGTTCCTTTGTTGTAAATTAATTGACCATATATGAATGAGTTTATTCCCAAGGTCTCTATTTTGTTCCACTGGTCTATGTATCTGTTTTTATGTTAGTACCAGCCTGTTTTGATTACTATATCTTTCTCATATAGTTTGAAATAAGGAAATGTAATACCTCAGCTTTGTTCTACTTTCTCAGGATTGCTTTGATTATTTGGGGTCTTTTGTTGTTCCATATGAAGTCTAGTGTTGTTTTTTAATATTTCTGTGAAAAATGTCACTGGATTCTTCGTAGAGATTGCATTAAATCTGTAGGCAGCTTTGGGTAAGATGGATGTTTTAATAATATTAATGCTTCCAATCCATGAACACAGATATCTTTCCATTTATTTATGTCTTTCTCAATTTCTCTCATCAATGTCTAAGTATTTTATAGTTTTTGATGCTATTTAAATGGGATTGTTTTTTCTCTTTTCTTTTCCTGAGAGTTTATTGTTAGTATATACAAATGCAACTGATTTTTGTATGTTTATTTTATATCCTACTGAGTTTTTTCATTAGTTCTAAGAATTTTTTGGTAGTCTTTGGGATTTTCCATATATAAGATCGTATCATATGCAAACAAAGACAATTTAACTTCTTTTCTAATTTGGATGACTATGTTACTTTTCTTGTCTGATTGCTCTGCAGTAGGATCTCTAATACTATATCTGTTGGTTCACAGACTGGCCCCTATACCCAGAGGGCAAGGACAAAGTAAAGAAAGAGGCAGACCACTCCTGACTGATAGATGGCAGGTTTAATAAACAAGGGAAATGACTCATGAGGCTTTTCTTGGGTGGCTGCAAGATAAATAAATCTCCACAGTCACCCACCAGAATCTCAAAAGTTTATGTAGAGACCTTGACTGCGTTCAGTCACATATATTGTCTAGATGGTCTCAACCACACCTTATTCTCTTGAGGTGATGTCCTTGGACAATTCCTAATATGGGAATGGTAGATATAGCATATATACCAAGGACAGGGTAGAGGTGAGAGGCTTCTGATTGCCTAGGTCAAACTTGAGAGTCAACTAGCAGTCATGTCCTCTTGATTATCTGCTTCAACAATGTTGAATAGTATAGTAATAGTGGGCCCCCTTGCCTTGTTCCTGATCTTAGAGGAAAAACCTTCAACCTTTCACCATTGAGTATATGTCATACTTGTCATATACGGCCTTGATTACGTTGAGGTATGTTCATTCTACTCAATTTGTTGAGAGGTTTGTTTTAATCTGTAAAGGATGTAGAATTTTGTCAAGTACCTTTTCTGTACCTATCAAAATAATCATAAGACTTTCATCTCTCATTCTACTAATGTGAGGTATCACATTTATTGATTTGTACATGTTCAATCATCCTAGCATCCCAGGGATGAATCCCACTTGATCATGGCATATGATCCTTTTAATGTGTTGTTGAATTCAGTTTGCTAGTATTTTGTTAAGAATTTTGCATCTGTTGTGAAGAGCACTGGGTATTGTGTATGTAAGCTTTGAATCACTAAACTGTCTATCAGAAACTAATTACACTGTATGTTAAGTAAATTAAATTTAAATAAACTTTTAAAAAAGAAAGAATTTTGCATACACATATTCATCAGATATAGTGGCCCGTCGTTTTCTTATAGTGTATTTATCTCAAGCTAACGTCGTAAGTTAATGCCAGCCTTGTAAAATGAGTTAGGGAGTGTTCCCTATTCTTCAATTTCTCAGGAAAATTTGAGAATTCTTCTCTAAGTGTCTTGTACAATTCACCAGTGAAACCATCTGGTCCTCTACTTTTCTGTGTTAAAACGTTTTTGATTATTGATTCTGTATCCTTACCCATTGGTCCATTCTCTGTATTTACTATTTCTTCTTGATTAGGTCTTTTTTTTTTTTTAAGATTTTATTCATCTATTTGACAGAGAGAGAGAGAGACAGTGAGAGAGGGAACACAAGCAGGAGGAGCGGGAGAGAGAGGGAGAAGCAGATTCTCCACTGAGCAGGGAACCTGATGGGGTTCTAGATCCCAGGATCCTGGGATCATGACCTGAGCAGAACGCAGACTCTTAATGACTGAGTCACCCAAGTGCCCCTCCCCGATTAAGTCTTGGTAGGTTTTGTTTCTAGGAATTTATCCATCTCTTCTAGGTCATCCAATTGTTGGCACAGTTATTCATAGTAGTCTCTTGTGGTCCTCTATGTTTCTGTGGTATTAGCTGTAATATCTCTTCTTTCACTTATAATTCACTTATAATTGCATTATTAGAGTCCTCTCTCTTTTCTTCTTGGTGACTCTACCTAATGTTTTGTCAATTTTGTTTCTCTCTTCAAAGAATCCACTACTATTCTTGTCAATCTTTTCTACTGTTTCCCTATTCTCTATTCCATTTATTTCTGTTCTAATCTTTATTATTTTCTTCCTTCTGCTAACTTTGGGTTAGGTTTTTCTTCTTTTTCTTGTTCCTGAGATGTAAACTTAGGTTATTTAATTGAGATCTTTCTTTTTCTCTGAATGTATGCATTGATAGTGGTAAACTTTCCCCCTTAGAAATGCTTTTGCTACATCCCAGAAGTTTGAGAATGTTGTGTTTCCATTTTTGTAGAGCCCCTAGCAGGGCTCTGTAATCATTTCTGGTCCAGCAAGCTCACAGGCTGTGCTCCCTGGCTGGAAGGGGTCCACATTTGGACTCTGTGACTGAGCAATGCTGTGGGACAGGCTCCGCAATTGCTCTTGGTCTGGTGGAATCTTAGGCTGTGCTCTGTGACTGGATGGTGCCACTGGCTGGACTCTGTGTTTAGGTGAGGCCACCATCTGGGCCTTGTTAAAATCAAGGACAGATAGAACCTAGCCTTGAAGGTTCCTGAGCAAACAGAATCAGTGAGTAATCAGGCAAAGCTTAATTTAGCTTACTTTAGGAGGCTAACTCAACCCGGATCATTTCTTGCCTCTAGAAATCATAAGCAAACCTGAACTGTTTCTTAAAATTGATATGAGGCAACCACCGAAAATTGTAATATTGTAATCAATCACTGTGAAGAATAAACAGTCACCCTTTCTTGCTATATAAGCTGCCTTTAAACAATACACCCCTGAGACTCATTCTTTGTTCTGGCTTGAGTGCTCCTGTTTTGCAAATTGTCTCTTTGTGGTGTAGAATTTTGCTAATTACCACTTCAGTGATTCATTGGTTTTATGTTGGTTCTTCTGAACTTTTGACATTTTATGGTGTTAGAAGTGGGATGCATGGAAGACCTCCAGCACCTCCAGTGCTGGTGAGCAACAAAGTGTTGGTACCCACAGGGCCCACTGAGCTCACAGCTTTCTCCCTAACCCTGGGGCTTAAGGGAAGTCTTTCTTGGATCTGAGTTCTGCTCTCTGCATTCTAAACTCACCAACTGTATTGTGCACACTTGTCTTCTGTTTCTGCTTTGCTTTCTGGTTTCTGCTTTTGTTTGCTGGTGTGTAAGTCACCCATCCTGTCCAAATTTCAGGGAAAACATGTGATTCCACATGTTTTAGAACAGCTGTTGGAAAATAAAGCCCCTCATAGTTAGGGTGTTTCAGGATATCCAAAGACAAGATAGATTCTACTTGGCCCTTGGACCATTATCTTGTGCCTTTCTGGCAAAATGGGTGAAGTTTTTAATATGCAGAATCGCAATGGCCATTCTGCAGAATCTTTGTTTTAGATAGGTTCACCTTAAGTGGCGCCCTTAAAAGAAAGGATCCCAAACCTCTCAGAGACAATGGAATTCATTCTTTGATTGGTATGCAGAAGCTTCTAAAAGACAAAATAACTTCAAATATAGTTCTGAAAGGATCCCTGCAGCATACAAATAAAAAAATCTATAGTAAAAGACTTTGGCCATCTGAGCAGGTAAGCTTACTTAACTTGGTCCATTTGTCGGAAACACAATTTGAATTCAAATATTTTTTTCACTTTTGTACCTGAGACATGGCTAAAAGTTTTAAAACAAAAGTTATAAGATCTCTGTGTCTATCTGCATGTTACATATGTCTATGTGTGTATATTGTGGATATGGGATATTTTTCTATCTCCAGATGGTATTGCCAAAATTAATTTGTAAAGAGCTCCATTTAATTGGCTCAAAGAAAATTAAGCATTTATATAAATCAAGTGTACCCTCAGAAACACAGAAACTAACCTAAAATTTTTCCAAGTTCATATGACCTGGGATAATCTTTGATAAATAAAAGCTAATTTCAATTTGTCGACTTAATAAAAGCAGGCATTTCTTCAAAATTTGTCAACAAGAGGGCACCTGGGTGGCTCAGTGGGTTGAGCCGCTGCCTTCGGCTCGGGTCATGATCTCAGGGTCCTGGGATCGAGTCCCGCATCGGGCTCTCTGCTCAGCAGGGCGCCTGCATACCTCTCTCTCTCTCTCTGTCTGCCTCTCTGTCTACTTGTGATCTCTGTCAAATAAATAATAATAATAATAATAAAATCTTTAAAAAAATTTGTCAACAAGAAAAGAATTTAAGATGATGGTAATTATTTTGAGAACTAATCTAAGCACAATGTTAAAGCCAAGTAATTTAAGTGAATATAAATAAGATCAAAGTTTGTACTAAGTTAAACTGAATAATGGATATTCATTGGATATCTAAATCATTTCCAAATAAGACAAACACTGAATACTAAACATAAGTTTATCTACTTTCAGCTTTTTAATTTTTATCCAGAGACCCCCCAAAAAAACACATTTGAGTCTATTAATAAACATGTTTTATGTCACAATGAAAAAAATTATTAGGAGAAAGAATATGGTTCTAACAATTTTGAAATATTCTTATAAACTGGCTAATCTATAGAATGCTAATCTATGGTAGTTCATATTGTGTGCTCTCTAGATTTCACTGGAGAGCAACTTGAACTGTCAAATCATTGAAAAAGTTGGAAGAGCTGAGAATACAAAATGAACCAAAGAGAAGCTGTCATAACATTTAGAGTAATAGGTATAAATGAATTCTGCATACTGTGTGTGCTGGTGCTAAGAGAATGTGGGCAATGCAGCAAGCATGCCTTTGGAAGGTGAGAAGCATGGGGCCACCCATGAGTGCTTTCTCTTACAGCAGAAGGCTTTACTGTAACTTCTCATTTTTCCAGCTGTGGTCTCAGACCATTGGTGAATGGTGATTAATATTTATTTAAATAGAAGACATACATATTATCTATATTGATCCATACAGAAAAGTGGCTAATATATATCTTCATTTTATCTATAATTTATAGATTGATTCATTATAGATTTAAATTCTACATATAAATAAGAGAGAATAACTTCATAGAGTGCAAAACAGTGTTATATACATGGCATATACTGAAAATAGAAAATATGTGCCAGCTTATTGAATTTTTATTTCAGTTACTTATATGGTTTTACATATGTAAGTCTGTGCTGGGTCACAACATACACTATATTTCTTGCCGTGAAATGATCCAACATGTTTTAAAGCCACTGCTCTTATAAAACAATAAACTGAGTAACAAAAAGTTCTGTGCAACCAACTAAAAATACCAATACAAGAACAATCACCATTTCTGTCCTGTACACACATAGTGGTGACCCCCTCCCCAGGTCAGGCTGTGATCACTCTGGGAGAGGTTCAAACTTGATTACCTTCTCTTTTTGTAGCCAGATAGCAATCTTTGTTTAAAAGAACTTTCCGCATTGCTTAGAACTTCTTACAAGGCTGGGAATTCTGCTGGTGGCTTCCCAGATATTTATATTGCTGCTGTCAGTTTGGAAGTTGTTGACCCATTTTCCAAATTTCTATTCTGCCTACTCAACATAGAGCAAGCTTCTTGAATAATAACGTGGGGATCCTGTTGCCCTTACCTGTTCTGTCATTCGCATTCTAAAAGAGCAGTGTCAGGATGAGCCTATAGACATGAATGAATCTCACATTGTAAAACCCAAAAGGGATACAGTTTATTTAAACTATATTACATAGGAGTTTATATTCATTTAACGTAGTATTTAGGCAATTACGTTTTCCTATAAGAGTAAATCTGTAATTACTCTGTAACAATTGCCTTGCATTCTTGTCCAGATAAGCTTTGTAAGTTCTGAAATTGAGAAAATAATATTTGAACTAATAAGGTTGAAATTAAGAGCAAAAGAAGAGAGGTTTGGGGAAGTTTTTGTTTGTTTTGGTTTTCTGCTGGTTTTTGTTTTTGTATAACTACTAGACAAAATAAGGATTAAAAAATGACTATACATGAAAAGTAGAAAGTGTGTTTTCAATAAAAGAAGGTATGAAGAATGGAGATGCATGTTTGGTAAGGGGAATAAAAGGTTATTTTATCCTAAAGTAAAATGATTGTTGCAGAATAAGAATATAGAATGCAGAATATAGATATAGAAAGCTGTGGTAGGTTTGTAGAAAATCAATTTTGAGAAAGGAATTCTTTAAAAAAGTTTTATATTTTTGAGTGAGAGAGAGAGCACGAGTGCAGGAGCATCAGAGGGAGAAGCAGACTCCCCACTGAGCAGGGATTCCCAATGTGGAACTCAATCCCAGGACCCTGAGATTATGATCTGAGTCGAAGGCAGATGCTTAACAAACTGAGCCACCTAGGCATCTTGAGAAAGGAATTTTATGTGTGGTCAAGCTAAGATTATGATGAATTTAGTTAAGTTAAAAAGAAAAAAAAGGGGGAAATGCAATATCAAAAGTATACTGGTACAAAATTAGCATCTGGTTTTCTTTCTGTTAAAAGGACACAGTTTTCTTAGATTCTGGTCTGTAAACAAAGATTTTTCTTTACCATCGTGTATTCTGCATAAAAAACAAAGATTCTATGTTTTGTCTTTATCAAGTCCTTGAACTTCCTAAGAAAACTGAATTTTCCCTACTTAAAGACTTAAGTTGTTCTTAGCTCCTCCTCCAATACGTGTCTAAAACTCTCCAATCTGACATTTTCAATTTTCTGCCACTAATTTGACTTGGAACCACTATGAAACTAAAAGCTGCCCTTTTCCTAAAGCCATGCAAGCTAAAGTTGGACAACTTGATATAAACTTCAGAGACAGCACAACAACTCAATGTGTGAACAACCCTCTTGCCTTTTCCTCTGTGGCCACTCAGAAAGGTCACCAGGCACAATCACTGCAAATGAGGAAAATCTGCCTGATTACCACGGCTTGTCTTCCTCTATCTAAAGATGCTTAGAACCCGACATCTAGAAATCTTCTCAACTGGCCTCTCTCCAGACTCAGAAAGCTAAATTTATACTTTGCTCAAATTATTAACCTTTGTTTTTCTTTTGTTTCCACGGAAACACCTCTCACTAAATTGCCTGCTTGCTGACATCATAGAGAGGCCTAATTTAGAAGAAAGCCCCCCTGCAACACGGCCCCCTGAAATCTGACCTCCTCAAGTTCACCTGTTCTTATCTGGTCAGGAAGATGTGTGTTTGCTAAGACATCATGTGCTTATGTAGATAACTTGTGAAAAAATCATACAGGGGCTTAGAGAGGTAACGCCTGAATCTGATTATAACCCATTTGATTTATTTAATTGGTTAAATCTTGGCTCCTGGGAATCAGTGCTCTGGAGAGTTTCTCAAGCCTTGGCTGTTCTCATATTAACATATCAAGTGGGCCATATATTCTCAAAGGTTTTAAATTCTTATCAGAAGCCACTCTATAGGCCAAATGGTATCCATCAGGACCAGACAACTGGATGAAATTAACAATAACCACATGAATGATGAAGAAGTGATTACATGGCCCTCTGGCCTGATGACCCGACTAATGGAAAAAGCAAATGTGTGATTCTTTGGCATGACTACATTAACCAATTCTTGGTAACCAAGAATAATGCTATCATGATTTGGACAAACTTTCAGCTTGCGGAGAGAAAGCCTGAACAGAGGGAATTGTTAAAATTAGGGATGAACAGAGATGATCCTTGAAGGTTCTCTGAGCAGACAGAACTGGTTAGTCATGAAGGCAAAGTTTCATTTAGCTTTTTTTGCAAGGCTACCTTGACCTGCATCATTTCTTCCTTGTGCCTCTAGAAATGATTAGCAAATTTGAACTGTCTTCTAAAATTGATATGACGTAACCACTGAAAATTTTAATATCGTAACCAATTCCTGTGAAGAATAAAGGATCACTGCTTTCTCACTCTCTAAGCTGCCATAAATAATATACCTGAGACTCATTCCATGTTCTGGTCTGAGTGTTCCTGGTTTGCAAACTGTGCACAATAATTTTTACTAATCACTACCTCAGCAATTCATTGGTTTTACTTTGACTATGTTAAACCTTTGACAGCTTCACAGTTGGACAGAGCTCTGTCTGCAACCAGGCAGGGGCATAGGCTGTCCCTCAAATGTATGGGGCTGCAGGCTGAGCTTCACAATCAGGTAGCCCGCTGGCTATGCTCTGCTATTGGGTGACACTGCTGTCCAGACTCTCTACCTGGGCAGGGACTTTCACAGGATCCTGTAGTTGGGTGGGGCTGGAGACTGAGTTTTGAGGTTGGGTGGGGTCACTCTCTGGGAACCTTGGTAGACTGAAGCCACAGTCTCTGGGCAGAGTCACTGGCTGGGCTCCCAGCCCAGGGTCACTCTTCAGTC
This sequence comes from Martes martes, assembly GCF_963455335.1. NCBI lineage: Eukaryota > Metazoa > Chordata > Mammalia > Carnivora > Mustelidae > Martes > Martes martes. The sequence goes on from NC_137888.1 coordinate 130,336,804, forward strand.
TCTTAGGTCATGCAAGGCCAGAGGCTATGCTCAACAATTGGGCAGGGCTGCTGGCTTGGTTCCCCACCTGACCAGGGCTCTGAGAAGTTTCCATAGCTGCCAAGATTCTCTGCCCAGGATGCTTGTCAGGCAGGGCTGGAGGCTATGCTCAGCAGTTGCATGAGGCTGAGAATTTGCTTCCTTGCCTGGGTGAGGCTATAGAATGAGCTCACTGGTCTATTCGGCCCACTGGGTAGGGATTCAGACCACTCCCTGGCCAGACAGGGCAATGGGCTTGACTTAGTGGATAGGCAGAGCTGCTGGCTCGGCCCTCACTCAGGTGCTAGTGCACACTGACGTGGGATTCAACAAGCTGTGAGTGCTGGTTGTGCTAAGCCATGTTCCGCTTCATCTCTGTTTGATCCTCGGTGGTCGAATCCAGCAGATTCCCCCAGTGATCCCTGTGCTTGTCTGGAGGAGTGGCAACATGATCAAAGTGAAACTGCTCCTCCTACCTTCTAAAGTCGTCTTTCTCAATCTCTGTTGTCTGGGGGTGATTTTGGGATTTTCACAATGGTATCTTGCCTATGGGTAGTTGCTAGTTGGTCTTCTTGAGAAGGGGACTAAAGTTGGGAAAACCCACGTGGCCATCTTGATGGCATCACCTCCAGGGGCTCCTGGACCATGGCCAAGAGGGACTTGAGCTATTCACAGGCCACTACAGAGCCCACAGGTGAGGGTGACTCTGGCCAGACCCCTTATATATAGCACCGGTGACAGGACCAAAGCCAGGGAAACTGTAACTGAGCTCTCGGAGATACAGACATGTTTCTGGGTCTGTGGCAGAGACCACAGTTAGCAAATCAGGTACATGCCTCCATCAGAAAGGATGAATACCCAACTTTTGTATCAACATGGACGGGACCGGAAGAGATTATGCTGAGTGAAATAAGTCAAGCAGAGAGAGTCAATTAGCATATGGTTTCACTTATTTGTGGAGCATAACAAATAACACGGAGGACATAGGGAGATGGAGAGGAGAAGGGAGTTGAGGGAAATTGGAAGGGGAGATGAACCATGAGAGACTATGGACTCTGAAAAACAACCTGAGGGTTTTGAAGGGGCAGGGGGGTGGGAGGTTGGGGGAACCAGGTAGTGGGTATAATGCAGGGCATGTATTGCATGGAGCACTGGGTGTGGTGCATAAACAATTAATTCTGTTACGCTGAAAAGAAATAAAAAACAGAACAAAACAAAACAAAACAAAAAAACCCAGGTACCTGGGTGGGGACCTGCCTTCTCCAAATGGCTCTCCTTGCTCTTGTACTACCTCGGGTTTCACAATCTCCTACCTGGATCCCAGTGCTCTCACAAAAAGATACTTTTGCTTAGAAATTATGGTTGTTGGGGATTGGGGGATATGAGTGAGTGGTTTCTTATTTGGGCATCTAGCTGATGTTTTTCACTTCGCCTTTTCATTTGCTTTGTCTATTCTGCTTCCTTTAGTATAAGCTCTTCTGATTTGTCTTTCATATGCTCTTGAGAGAAATCTAATGGGCACATGTAAGCTCATTTTTCATTCCCTCAGCTGGTAATGTGCTCCTGAGGAAGGGTGAAAGCTGGCGTCCCTCTGCATGGGGTGGGGTGGAAGAGAGCAGCCTCTCGGAGCAGAAAATCTGCAGTGCTATAACCAAGCCATCCACTCCCAACCCCCCTCCCAGCCCCACCTCTTCCCCACGCACTTCTACCCCAGGCCCTGCGCTTATTCCTGAGCAGCTACCCTTTATTAATTATTTCTTATCAGCAGCTCTTGGTTTTTCCACGGCTCAACTCCCCAACCTCTCCAGTTTGGATTGGGTAGAAGAAGATAGCAGCTACTAGCAAATTGCCATCCTGTCCAAACCAGCAGAGAAAGAGTAACGAAAGATGAGGATAAAGAGGTCCCAAGGCATCAGAGCGGGGATCCAAGCACATAGGAGAAGGTTGACTCATATCTCCACAGATCCTCTTATCTCTAAGTATCTCTGATACTTAGATGGAAGGTCCTGAAGCTGAGAGCGGCAGGAACAAGCGGTACCTTGAGGAAGCCAGTCAGCCATTCTGGAAGATTTATACCCCAAACCAGACTTGGGCACAAAGAAACTCCAAGCTCAAACAGCTGCCATGTGAATCGACTTGTACATTCTCCCACTTTCAAATGCTCAAACTTTCAGAGGCTGATTGGGAATTCAAGCCAGCATGGTCTCGTGGGGAATACCCAAGCCCACTTCAGGGGGGATCGATAGCCAAATTGCACATCTGAAGAGAAGGTCCCACATGCAGTACCAGACAACAGTGAGGTGGCCTTGCTATTTTCCATAGGGATGATCAGCCCATGTTGGCCAACCATGGAGAGATGGAGAACGAAACTCCTCTGCCCATTGCCAGGAGACAAAGTAGGAGAGTAATAGTGGATTAATGAATAATCATCTCCCTTCTCTTGTTTACATTCCACCAAGCTCCCCCATTCTGAATGGTAAACTGTACTTTCTACGAGGAGGTCTGTTTAAAAACAGAAGGCATGAGATCTAAATGTGATTTGGTGAAGCAAGAAAACAAAGAAGCTTAATTGAGTGAAATACCAAGGTGCAAAACAAGCTTCCAACTTCCTGACAGGTTCAGACATCGAAAGAAAACAACAATTATGCAGTAAGTTATAGGAACACATCAAAGGCACTGGTGTCAATCTTGAGCCCACTGGATTGGAAATAAATATGTAAATAGTTTATTGGAGGTTTATACTGCTAAATCCTAAATCAAACATAATACAAAGAGCATTCTACAAACACCAAGTTTCATTTCTCTCTTTCTCTCCCTTTGCAGCCAAAGGAGCAGGATGGACTAAATGATGGCAAGAAAGCAAACACAGGCCATCTCACCTTCTGCACTCCAACCTGATTCCCCTCTCACCAGTGGCTGCTCTCCACCATCCCTGGGTATTCACCCCTAACTCAGGGTATCTGCACCCCAAACAGGCCAACTGACCAGGATATGGCGCTCCAGCAGAGGGAGAAGGATACAATTTAGGAATCACAGCCTCCAGCTGGTTACGACTCCCTGTAGGTCCCCACTCACTACCTGCTGAGGGCTTGTGATGTTGTACAGCATGGCCAAGGTCACACAGATGGTCCATGGAAGAGCTGAGGCTTAAAGCCCAGGTCTCAGCCTCCCTGGTGCTTTGGTGCATTTCTGGGAATATCAGGGAGGCACATGGGTTTCTCTCTCAGAAGGGACAGCCAGTCCAGATAATTACCCAATCTTATTTTCCTGTACTGGATGCCCACCTTGTGGATGCCTCATGGCTCTGCTTCCCTTGGTTTTCATACTTGTCTTGTTTCTCGCATGGCACTACTCCACAGAGAGGATGTCCCCTCTCAACTACACCCCCAAACCTATTAACACACTCAGACTGAGTTAACCACTCAGACTTCCAAGACCATCCTCTTGTTCGGCACTTGTCACATTTTGTCTTGTTCTGTAGTTACTGCCCTACTTTTCCTAGTCCCCTACTTCTACACACACACACACACACACACACACACACACCCCACAAACACCTGCAAGCTTGTCGAAGGCAGGATTTGGCCTTTCATTCCTCACTACTGAATGTCCCACTGACCTAGGTCAGTGCCTGCTCTATAGTGAGTGCTCAAGAAATAGTTGTTGAATTAAGTTAATTACTTAGAAGGTGCTAGAAGCTCCATCAATCCAGTCATTTCTACTCAACAAACCTCACAGCAGCAATTCCAGGTTTTTCTAGAAGCAAAACTTCATGTTTGGAGTATCCTGAGATTGATAAAGTAATGCTCTATGAGGGGGAAGCAAATTCCACATCTGAGCAACAGTGTACAAAGCTGTATTGACCATTCTAGACAAGTCCCTGGGAGCCTGCAGAGGCCACACAGGGTGGACAGTCCTAGTTGCACTGTTAGAAAAAGCAAAGCCTTCCTAATCCCTAGGGTCAACTCATCGAGAAAGCAGATGGTAGGGGAGGGAAGAAGTTTGGCATTAGTACTAGGACCAACATGTCCTTTAATATAGGTCAGGCAAAACAGGTGAGAAGTGAGGGTCCAGTGTTCCAGATTAGCTAAAAACAGCTTCAGTTCAGTGCCATCAGTATTTACTGAGTTATCATGATGCATGAAGCTCAGGGTAGGAAACATGGGAAAACAAAAGTTAAGACCCAGTCCTTGCCTAAAACAAGAGTAGAATTTTTGCCAGGCAAAGTCCAATTCATAACTTAGAAACTGACTCAATGAGGCTCCTGTGTGGCTCAGTCAGTTAAGCGTCTGCCTTTGGCTCAGGTCATGATCCCAGGGTCCTGGGATTGAGCCCACATTGGGCTCCCTGCTCAGTGGGGAGTCTGCTTCTTCCTCTCCCTCTGTTGCTCCCCCTGCTTGTGCTTTCTCTTGCTCTCTGTCAAATAAAAAAATAAAATCTTAAAAAAAAAAAAAAGAAAGAAAGAAACTGACTCAGGAAAGTCTTCCTTCCTCTGCAGTCTCATTGGACTTTATTTTATTCTTTCTATATATTTACACATACACACACACACACACACACGTGTATGTACATATATGTACCACGTGTGCATCTACATCTACACTTCTGATTATTCACTCAACAAACATTTCTTGAGAATAACTCTGTTCTCTGCATGTTGCGGGCAGTTTGGATTCAGTAGTGGCTAAAAGAGACAAAAATCTTGGCTCTCCTGAAATTTGCATTCTGGTTGCTCACATATCCGCTTCCCCCTCCAGATTGTAAACCTCTTTGGAGCAGAGATCACAGTGTGTTTGCTGCTTCTTTACAACCCCAGTGCTCAGCACAGAGTGAGTGCTCAGGAAGAAAGCAGAGAAGGAATCGAAGACAGGTCTGAAGGCAAACACTGATGCAAACACTTCAAATAAGGCAAAATGATGTGTCCTCTCAAATGAGGGCCTGAACAAAATGCAGGGAAACATCAGAATTAAGGAAATCTTCAAAGAAGAGGTAGCTTTTGGATTCCACTTGATGAATGCCTAGAATATAAAAGGCAGAAATAATGGGCAGAGACAGCTCTGGTGTCCATGGTGCTGGAATAGCAAAGACCAGGGATAGCAGCAAGCAGCCAGTGTGTCCTGGAGGTGGCCAGCTTCTGCTTTGGCTGTGGTGCAGGCTGTGCAATGAGGAGAGGTGGAAGACATGGCTAAAGGAAGAGACAAGGATTGAGATGGCAAGAAGGCAGAGGGCTCTAAATCCTCTAAGGAGCATTTTAGGAGTGACTTTATTCTGTTGGCAGTTATGAGCTGATGACAGTTCTTAGTTGAAGGAAGAGGAGGCAAGGAGAAGCCCCGGGGATACTGTGGAAGCACTGAGATTTGCATCAACGGCACTTTGACCAGAGATCCCCTCACTGCACTTTCCAAACCAAAGGGTGACCTTATGCCCAAAGGGCAAGCAGACAGATCAAGGACCTAATATACAGAGGAGTCCACAGCTAGGTGGCACAGAGCATCAGTACAAGGAAACAGTTTCCCAGCTTTTTCTTATTTGGGGAATGACTTATATTCCATCCTAAGGATATCCTCGTCAGAGCAAATTAGATTAGGACTGAAGGCAGAAATGTTTATGCCACTATCTTCTAAAACCAAGACAAGTAAGGAACCTAAGAAACATGAGCTGCAGCTTAATTAACAAATCTACCAGCTGTCATTTGCTCAGTCTTCCAATATCGCCATTTATAGATAATTAATGGAACTGTTAATAGGCTTTTGGACACAAAGAGTAAAAGACATAAAATAGTCCCTTTGAGAGCATATATCCTACTTAGGAAGCCAGAATAGTCATGTGAAAAGATAAAATATAAAAAGCTCCAAATGCTAAAGAGTAAGGATCAGAACTTGTTGATTTCTAAAGTGTCACTGCAAACACCAACATACAATAATGATTTGTGGCACCTACTCCAGTGCCTGACATACAATGCGTACAGAGTAAATATTTACTGGAAAGAATAATGAATATGATATTTCAGAATAAGTTATAAATAATGGAATAAGAATGAACTTTAAAAAAATAAAACTTTATTTTATGAAAAATTTCAACAAAAGCATACTAAACCACTTGATAGAAATTCTAAGAACTTCTACAAGTTTGATGAAAAATTTCATCATTGGAATTCATCATTCGAATTGTGATCTCCTGAGACTTGGTTCCCGAATAAGCATAACAAGAGGGTTGAAGTTCAGCAATAAAATGTTTTCCTTTTGTGAATCAGAACCAAGTTCTTCTGCTGAAGACATAAAACAGGAAGGTCCTTACTTCCAAAGTCTGGACCACTCAAAGGAGGCAGTCAAACTTCTTGCCAGAACATGAGCAGAAAACACATGAGTACATCCAGAAGGTTCCTATACCAGAGGCCTCAGGCATCAAAGACTGACATTTTTCAAGTATTATTTATTACCCTTCAAAATCTCATCCAAAATCTTATAGGCCAGATTTTTAAAAATAAACATCCCCAGAGAGAAGAATGTTTTGCTTATGTTTCTGAGACTTCCATCTGCTAAAACTTCAAAAGGCTTGTTATATCCACATAGGAATAAATAACATTGAACCATAGATGCCCTTGAAATCATAAAACTCCCAAATTAGTAACATCTCCATCTATATTCTCAATGCCTGATTTCCACTGGGGTGGTAGTTGGCTTTCCTGTGGTAGTCTGATCTCCTTGAGTCTGTGCCTCATTATTGGTGCTGCTGCTGACAAAATGGAATGCTGTTTTGAAGGCTCTGCTCTTCATTCTCTGGGCTTGTGGTTTTCAGCCATGGCTGATGGATAACCACTAAAAAATTCTGATGCCTGGTCCCACTCCCAGACTTTCTGACTCCATTGGTCAGGGGTGTGGCCACAGCACTGGGATTTTTAAAAGCACACCAGGAGATTCTGATGTGTAGCCAAGGCTGAGAACCTCTGGGTTAGGCCACCCCAAAGGGCCTAAGCAAGTTCTCTGTAGAGAGTACAGGGATACAGTCCCAAAGAGAAAAACATCTTACCTTCAATGACCTTGTCTGTAACTTGTGATCAGTAATGGTTGTAGCATTGTGTTTTTATATAAGATTATATATATATATATATATATATATATATATATATATGCAGCATCTTGTAATAGACATCTATTTGGTGAGCACAACATTCACAACTGCTTATAAGAAACTGTTTTCCCTATTTTCAATCCATGTAGTTGCTGGAATCATGAGCTTGCCCTTACTCCAGGAGAAAACAACTGACTTAAGCCAGCACTGCTCAATTTCTGTGACTGATCCAAGGATGAGCACCTGACCTAGACTTTCAGAGCCGATAAGCATCTGCCAATATGTGGGCTTTTGGTAGATCTATTGGGAGGAAGACACTCTCTTACTGCAAGGATGTTAAATTGGTGGACTATAAGTCTACAGTTGCTGGCGTCACCTTGCCACCATGAAGGAGAACCCCAATATCAAGAGAGACATGTTTGTGACGACATCAACTGAACACTTTGATCAGCCTGACATGAACCTGGGACATCCTAAGGTATTTTAGCCAATAAATCCCATTTTGTGCTTGAGCTAGTTTGATAGTTCACAGACAAAAGAATCTTGATCATCATGTACTGGCAACTTTGAATATGCTTAGATATCAGATCCACTGGGAAATTCAGGATTGGGTCCTCTGGGATGGTTCCTTCTTGCTGCAACTTTGAAGAACCAGAACCTCTAGAGAGCTCTCAAATTCCCAGTCCCTCTGGAGCTGACCAAACAGCATGGTACCCACACAGTTTCTTCCTCTGTCCCAAGCCTGAATAGCCCTTGTCTTTTTTTTTTTTTTTAAGATTTTATTTATTTATTTGACAGACAGAGATCACAAGTAGGCAGAGAGGCAGACAGAGAGAGGAAGGAAAGCAGGCTTCCTGCTGAGCAGGAAGCCCGATGTGGGGCTTGATCCCAGGACCCTGGGATCATGACCTGAGCTGAAGGCAGTGGCTTAACCCACTGAGCCACCCAGGTGCCCCTGAATAGCCCTTGTCTTATACACAACTTCAAATCATAGCTGTACTTTCAGACCTGCCTGGCCTATCTCCTGATTACTGTGGCTCCATCTACCTTCCATGTTCCCATTTGCCCCAAACACTCAGCCTACACCATTAGTTTTTAATAGCTCATGTGTGTGTGTTTTATTATCTGTACTGTTTCTTTCTATGTACATGTTTAGTTGATCCATCTTTAGTGTAATTTTTGAGGGAAGGGGTCATGTTTTAGTCTACTTTCGGGTTCTCCAAATATAGTGCAAAGCAAGTAAATGCTTGCTAAATTTAATTAAAAGTATATAGTAGATTAGGGGATAAATGCAAAGTTGAATGTGTGGAGTATGATCCCAATTTTTTAAAATTATCAAATATATTTAATTTTAGGGTGTGGGGTTGAGGGCACTTTTAGTTGATTCTTAAATTAAATATTCCTTTTTTTCCCTAAGTAAAGCAAACATAAAAATTGAGTGGAAAAATCCACAAACACACGATGTAGTTTTCTAGAATAGTACCAGTTAAAGACTGTCGTTCCAGTATAGTGATTAAAAGCATCCTGTTTCTCTCTCATAAGCATCCCAGAACTTCCAGGTTCCAGTTTGGAATGTAAGGAGCTTGAAAGTCATTGATGTGTCCTAACACAAGTAAAAAGATGAACCATCTGAAAATCAACAACTCTTCTTGGATCCATCAGAGAATTGAAGTCAGAGGGTAAGCCACGGCTCCATTAGAGGCAGAAAGAGGTGGATACAGAGAATCTCAACTCATGAGAGCAGAAATCTATGTGCAGACATCTCTCTGGATACCTCTGTGGGAACTAGTGCCAGGCTATAGGAACATAAACCATAACTGACAAATTGTTGGAGGCTCGATGTAGACAAATAGGAGGGTTAAAAATTCCAGGGGAAGGCCCACACTTCTGTAAGTTTTACCCCCAAGAGCTCTACCACATTCTTCCAGTGAGGACCTGAGAAAAACCCCCGTGCTTCCAGCAGGAGGGGTGGTGTGGGGGAGTAACCATTTTTGAAACATTCCAGAGTTCTGTTCTTCTTAACAAGACACGCCCTCAGGAGACACTGTTTTACCAGAATCTAACCTACTGGGGTTTTACCAGAACCGTATTAACCTGGGAGAAGGGAATTACCTACCTCCAGCTCCCTAACCCCCTGTCTGACCAGAGGGGGTGAGAAAACAGAGAAGTATCTCTGAAGTTCACAGGCCAGGAGCACGAGCTCACTAAAAGACCAAGACCCAATCATAGGATGATGGAATGCTTCCCTTCCATCCCTTCCAACCACACTTCACCACCCCATCACTAAACAGTTACTTATCGCAGTCCCTCTTGCTCACTCCGTCATATCCAATTTTCAACACAAAATTGTAAGGCAAGCTAAAAGGTAGAAACACAGTTTAAAGAGATAGATCGAGCAGCATAACTAGACTTAGAAACTGCAGGGATATTGGCATTATCAGTCCAGGAATTTAAAATACCTGATAAATGTGCAAAGCGCTCTGATGGAAAGAGTAGATGGCATGCAAGAACAGATGGGAAATGTAAGCAGGACATGGGAAAATCAAGAATCAAGAAGAAATATAAGAGGTCAAAAACACTTACAAAATGAAAAATGTCTTTAGTGGGCTTATTAGTAGACTGGATGCAGCTGAGGAAGGAATCTCAGAGCTTGAGGAGATGTCAATAGAAACTTTAAAAACTGGAAAGCAAAGAGATAAAGTCTGAAAAAAATGAAATAGAATATGCAAGAACTGTGGGACAACTGCAAAAATTAGAACATACTTATAGTGGGAATATAAGAAGGGGAAGAGAGAGAGAAAGGAATCGAAGTGTAAGGGCCTATTTAGCCAGAGCGATTCCATCCGGTTAAACAGTGATTTTGTCGTTTATGCAGTAAAACTTAAACTGACCCTGCCCCCCCCCCCCCAGGGGAACTTACTTAAAAGCAAGTCTGGGAAACCAGTAAAATATGGTCGACCAGTCCCTGATAACAGAGCCCAAATACAAGGGCAGGTCAGGTCAGGTGGAGATAACAGAGCCCGAATGCAGGGATGAGTCGGGTCAGGTGGAGACATCCCATCAGTAGAGTATGCATATTGTCTCCCTAGCTACCAAGGAGTGTGGGCCCCACCTTTCGGGCGCCCATTCTGACCAAGACGATAGGCTAGTTCAAATAGCTACTAGGGACGCCTGGGTGGCTCAGTTGGTTAAGCAGCTGCCTTCGGCTCAGGTCATGATCCCGGTGTCCTGGGATCGAGTCCCACGTCGGGCTCCTTGCCCAGCAGGGAGCCTGCTTCTCTCTCTGCCTCTGCCTGCCTCTCTGTCTGCCTGTGCTCACTCTCTCTGACAAATAAATAAATAAAATCTTTAAAAAAAAAAAAAAAAAAAAAAAAAAAAAAGACAAATAGCTACTATGGGGTGAATTGTAATTCAATTGGCCACCCGTGTGTGATCTAGCATGACTGTGCAGCTTTCTCTGTGTGTTACAATCTCACTGGCCACCTGTATGTGGCCAGGCTCAACCACATGGCCCTTTGCTCTATAAAAGCTAGTCTGTAAGGCAGGGAGTGGTCGCCCTCTCTGTAAGAGGCGGCGCCGAATGGTCAGTTTGGGTCTCGATGCTTCGCGCAAAATAAAGCTTTGCTTGACTTTCGCTTTGTATCAGTCTCGCTCCTTTGACTACGGACCTAACAAGAAGAAGTATTTGAAACAATAATGACTGGAATCTTCCCCAAATTAATGTAGACACCGACCACAGATCCAGGAAGCTCAGAGGATAACAAGCAGGATAAAGGCCAAAACAAAACAAAAACAAACAACACCACCAACAAAAACTATATCCAGGCATATCATACTCCAAGTACAGAAAATCAGAGATAAAGTAAAAGTCTTGAAAGAAGTCAGAAGAAAAAAATACACCTTACCTACAGAGGAGCAAAGATAAATATTACATCTGACTTCTTGGCAACTAGGCATGCAAGAAGAGTGGAGCGGAATATTCAATGCATTAAAAGGAAAAAAAACAACTTGGAATTCTGCATCCTGGGACATTATCCCTCAAGAGTGAAAGAAAAACACACATTTTCTCAAACAAAAATGGATCGAATTTTTCCCCACTAGAACTGTCTTGTTAAAAGAAGTTCTTCAGGGAGAGAAAGTAATAGAGGTCAGACACCTGAATCTACATAAAGATTCAAGTTTTAATGGTACCTAGGATTTATTTTAATCAGGTATAGTAAGACATGCAGACACAAAAATGATTGTCATGAAAGAAGAAATGTTTATTTTACTCACAGCCGCCTAGGAACAGGAGGCAAAGCACAGGACAAAGGGCCATCTAGGAAGAACTAAGGCAAGAGGAGCAGGCAGAGAAAGAGAGAGGAACTGAGGGTGGGAGCTTTCATTGCAGTTTTCCTGGGAAGGAATGAGTGCGGCCAAGTCAACAAGCCAGGTGGATTTAGAATTGGGTAGTTTGAAGAACTGCAGGGGGCTCTGGGCTGTCACAGCAGTCTCTGGTTGTCTAGCATGATCCTGGGATGATTAAGAAAAGGGGATAATGTCCCAGAGTTCAAGAGCCCAATAAGAGGAGTCAGGTGCCAGTATGGGCTCAAGCTTGGTATGTTTACGTAACAAAGAAGGGCTTGCAGGCAAATTCTTTCCTATCTCTAGGAATTAGTCAGCCATGGGGTGAGGCAGTCCCTCCCTAGTCAGCAAGACTCCAGATGCCAGAGCCTCAAGAATACAGAAATTAGGAAAATGTAGATAATACAAGAACATTAGAAAAGGAAAAATTAAAGCTAAACACAAACTTTATTCTTCTTATTCTTAAACAGCCTAAGAAATAATAGTTTCTTCAAAATAGTAATAATAATGTAATTGATGATTGCAGTTTGTAAGTGAAATGAATGATAATGATACGAGGGACAGGAGGGATGAAGTAGGGGCACTTGGTTACTATAAGGTATTTGCTGTACCCATGGAGAGACACAGTTTTATCTGGAAGTGGATTTGGAGGCAATCAAGGTGTCCTTCACCAAGTGGAATGGATAAATATACTGTGGGACATCTGGACACTATGATATTATTCAGAGTTCAAAAGAAAGAGCTATCAAGCCATGAAAAGAGACAGAGAAATCTTTGATGCATATTGCTAAGTGAATGAAGTCAGTCTGAAAGGCTACATACTCTACGACCCCAACTGTAGAAGCATCCAGAAAAGGCAAAAGTCAAAAGATCAGCGGTTGCCAGGAGGTGGGGGAAGGTGACATGAATAGGAAAAGGACAGAGGGCAGTGAAACTACTGTGTGATACTAGAATGATGGATACAGGTCATTATAAATAGAGTGAACTGTAATGTAAACTATAGACTCTTGGTGAATAAAACAGTAGTAAAGCCAACTTGACCTGCTTTATATTAACCCAATGAGCTGAAAATTCTAATCAATGTCAGTAACAATCTACTCATTCCTAGTTGCACAGACTACTTCTAAGACACCTCCACTTTGGTGTACCCGACTGATACATAGTCCCATTCCCTACAGACAACACTCACACCAGTTTGTATATTGTTCTTCCAGGAGCTGTCCTACACGTAAATGAATCACAACGCATGCTGACTAAAAGCAAACTTGATTCTCAACATTAATATATAGTCAAAACTGAGGCCGCATCATAGTATAAACCTGAGGGATCCAAAAATAAATCTGAAATTTTATGCCAAACTTATAAACTATAATTATTTTCTTAAAACTTTAAAAGCAGAATTATAAGCCATAGGTACTACAGTTCAGGAACAATATTCCTAGCATGGTCATCTTCTGGATTTTTCCTGAGGCCACTGTGTTGCATTCATGCCACACAAAGAAGATACTGGCTTACAGATGACAAAGAGCATGTTATGTGAAGAAACTTTTTTTTCCTTAACACTGCGCCTTTCCCCATTCTTTTTATATTCTTTATGATGTATGGGATGAAGATAATTTAATATAAATATGGACTACTTGGTGATTTTCCTTCTTTTCAAATTTTGAGTTGACATAAAGGGCATCCCCCCACCCAAACTTTAACAAATGGTGAGGGAATGTGAGGAATTCAAAAACAGAATTTTTTGTCTTGAAAGATTGATGGTGTAAGTGGAAGTAATAAGGAGGAATAAAATCCAGGTCATAAAGATAATTTGGTTTTATATCATGAGTGCTAACACACTAAGCCAAAAGCCAGCAAACTTTCCCTGTAAAGAGCCAGATAGTAAATATTTTGGGCTTTGATTCCAGTACAAATACCCAATTCTGCCCTTGCAAAAGCTACCACAGATAACCCACATAAACAATTGAGCATGGCGACAGAGCTGTGTTAGGACAGCTGCAGGTCCCATGAACTTTGCCTTATGAGTTTCCCATCAGAATAAAATTAATTAAAAATTATTTTTTAAAGATTTTATTTATTTATTTGACCAAGAGAGACAGAGACAGCGAGAAAGGCAACACAAGCAGGAGGACTGGGAGAGGGAGAAGCAGGCTCCCCACTGAGCAGGGAGCCTGATGCAGGGCTTGATCCCAGGACCCTGGGACCATGACGTGAGCCGAAGGCAAACATGTAAGGACTGAGCCACCCAGGCACCCCTAAAAACTATTTCTGATATAACTTTTGATACTTAACAATGCTTTTTTTTTTTTCCTGTCATAGGCAAAACTTAACAGATTTTTGTGGGCCTTTATGTGAAGAAAAAATTTAAATATTTTTGACCCTCAAAGTTTAATTTTTTTCCTTCTGATTATTAAAGAAATTAAAGCATTTCATGAGACCCTAAAAGTACTGGGGGCCCTAGACACAGTGCCTTCTGTGCCTAGCGGATAAGTTGGTCCTCTGTGGCTGTGTTTCAATAAAACTTTATTTGGTGGCAGGTTGCCAACTCTACACTAAACAATTACACAAGTTTAGTATTATGATTTAATCTCTATTATTCTGCCTGGTGTATGTATATGTATATATATATAAATTATATATATGTAATTTTCAAACAATTATAACAGATTATATATATTTTTATAATTAAAATTTTTATATTTAAATTTTTTGAATTTTAAATTTTTTATATTTTAAGTTTGAATTTAAATTTTTTTTGAGATTTTATTTATTTGACAGACAGAGATCACAAGTAGGCAGAGAGTCAGGCAGAGAGAGAGTTGGGGAAGCAGGCTCCTCGCGGAGCAGAGAGCCCGATGTGGGGCTCAATCCCAGCACCCCAGGACCACAACCCAAGCCAAAGGCAGAAGCCTTAACCCACTGAGCCACTCAGGTGCCCCTAAATTTCAATTTTTATATTTAAAACAATTAAAACAAATTATATATATATAAATTTCAAAAACAATTGTTGGCTCAATATTCCTCCTAAATGTACCTACCTAATTTTTATTAATACTCATATTATCTGTTAATCTATTTCCTTAATTATTTAACTATTGAAAATCCTCAATAATTGTCACAACCCAGTATGGTCACACTGATTGAAATCAACACCTATTGTGATTGGTCAAGGCCTAGTCATTAATTATTAATATCAATTTTGTGTTTACCTTATTCTTCCTAATAGTTGCACAGTAAACCATTATACTGATGCAGCCTAATTTATTTAACCAGTTCTCTATAGATTATTTTCAATTTTTTCACAACTGTGAACAATGTCACAATAAACAGCATTGCACAGTGAAAGAAGTATTCCTATAGGATCACTTATTAGTAGTGGAAATTCTGGGTCAAAGGAAATGCATATCTAAGTTATAATCAATATTAGACAATTGTAACAAAAAATGTTATGCCAAATCATGTTTTCCCACGGGAACACATGGGAGTCTTTATTTCTTCACATTCTCACCACACACTTTTTAAGTTTTGGAATCCTGATTAGAAGCAAGAAATTCCATATCACCACATGGCTCTTTGAATTTGCAAGATTATTAGTGAGACTGTTAGTTATGAACTGTATACTTAAGATCTTTGCCCATTTCCCCTCATGAGTGTTTGTCTTGCATTGATCTGGATACACTCTTAATATTTATGAATATACACAGTGCTGGATTTTTCTGATCTTTTACTGCTTTACAGAGGGAATCTTTTCTTTTACTCACCTCACTAAATTATTATTTGTACCAGCTACTTTACTGAACCTTCCTGCTAACTCAGATTATCCTAGTATACTCTTATTTTAAATACAAATAATGATATGTTGGAACCTTCTTTTTAAATGTATATGGCTAATGCTATTCTCTTAAACTATTACATTATCAGAACTTTGACAACAATATTAAAAAATAGTGTTGTTAATATTCCTAACTCAATGGTAATATTTCAAGTTTTTCACCATTAAGTGTGATATGCTGGCAGTTACTTTTAATATATATTTCTAATCATAGAAATAAGAAAACATCCTTTTTTTTCCTTATTTTAAACTAAGGTTTAAGAAGATCAATAATGGCTGCTAAATTTTACCAAAGACATTTTCAGCATCTACTACAAATTATCTGTTGAACTTATTAACAAAATATTAGTGAATAATTTATTACAGCTCTTAATATTTAACTATTTTTGTTTTTCTAGAACTCCATTTAGTCATTCTATATTTTCTTTCATGTGCTAACATTTAGTTCTGGATTTTTCATCATTGTTCACAAGTGAGGAATGCACATTTTTCGTCTTTCTGTGGGTATTTTTGTGTGATTTTGTATCAGCTACATTGGCTCATAAAAAAGACTTGAGAACTTTTCTCCTTTCGTTTTGCTTCAAAATAGTTCAAGTGACAGAGGAATTACTTACTGCAAATTTCTAAAGCATTTACACATGACACTAGCAGGACCAGAACGCTGACGTTCAGCAGACTGGATTCCTTCTGATGTTATAAGCCACTTAGGTCTTCTATTGTTACATTAGATTTTGTTAATTATCATTCACGTTTCCTTCTACAGTTTTCCACTTCACCCTGGTTTCATATTGTTTATGATAGAACCAGATAAATTAGCCTCTCATTTTTCTCTACCCTCTAAGTTTTATGTCTAATTTCTCATTTCTAATATGCATTTTGTGTTCTTTCTTTTTTTCTGGATTATGATAACTAGTAGATTATTCTTTTTACTGTGGTTTTCTCTCCAAAAGACTTTTTTTTTACATTTATTAACCAGTTCGGTTGTTTTCCTCTCTTAATTTTCAATTTTCTGTTTTGATTTAGGTTCATTTTGTGTCTTCCAACTTCTTGAATTGAAGGATTAATCCATTTATTTCTATTCTTACTTAGAAATGAAAGTTTTCTGGGGCAATGCCTTTTCCTAACCCTACATAGGCTTTGATAGGCAAGCATTCCGTCCTTATTATTGGCCAGATATTCTTCAAGTGTGGTTTTAAATTTTTCTAGTGGGTAGAGGAGCACCTGGGTGACACTGTCAACAGAGCACCCAACTCTTGGTTTCAGCTCAGGTTGTGATCTCAGGGTTGTGGGATTGAACCCCACATCAGGCTCCAACCTCAGCACAGAGTCTGCTTGAGATTCTCTCTCTCTGTCCCCCTCTGCATTTGCCCCTCCCCCTTGTGCTCTCTCTTTCTCTCTCTCTAAAATAACTAAATAAATCTTTGGATTTTTCTAGTGGGTAGAAATTTTAAACTTCTTTGTTTTATAAAAGTTTTATTTTTAGTGATGTGCTTTTACTACTTTTGATTTTAATGCATTGCATTCAGATAATGTGGTCTATAATATTTCTCTTTTTGGGAACAGATTGAGGTTTCCCTTGGGACCTGATATGAACTCACTTTTTAAAATGCTTTATGGATGCTTGGGAAAAAAATATTTTCTCCTGATGATATAGAATTCATTGTTAATCTATTAGGTCATCCTTACTTATTTTTTTCTGTTTAATCTCTCAGGGGCTAACAACAAGTGGATCAACCTTTCCTCTATCCTGTTTTTCATTTCTTGCAGTTTGGGCTTTATATATTTCTATACCATGTTAGCTATTTCATCAGGTTTGGGACAACTCTTTCTTCATTGCAGATCATGTTTGCCATTTACTAATATTATGTGACCTTACATTATAGTGTGTGCCACCACTAGATGGTGAACTTCATCACAGAAAGACATTTGCTTTGGCCACTATTATATCCGTGGTATTTACTGGTACCTGGTCAATAGTTAGCACTCAATAAATATTGGTTTAAAAATAGAAAAAAGGAAGGAAGGAAAGGAGGTTTTAAAAAAAGGATGTGTTATGCCTCATTTGATATATTTTTTTTATTTATCTTAACATTATATAACAGCATAATCCCTGCTTTCTCTTGGATAACATATCATTAATGCCAATTATCAAATCTTTTTTTATAATTTATTTTTTTAAAATTTCTTTTCAGTGTACCAGAATTCATTGTTTATGCACCACACTCAGTGTTCCATGCAATACATGCCCTCCATAATACCCAACACCAGGCTCACCCAACTTCCCACACCCCACCCCTTCAAAACATCAGATTGTTTTTCAGAGTCCATAGTCTCTCATGGTTCATCTCTCTCTCCAATTTCCCTCAAATCCCTTCTCCTCTCCAACTCACCATGTCCTCTGTATTATTTCTTATGCTTCACAAATAAGTGAAACCACATGCTAATTGACTCTCTCTGCTTGACTTATTTCACTCAGCATAATCTCTTCCAGTCCTGTCCAGGTTGATAAAAAAAAAAAGTTGGGTATTCATCCTTTCTGATGGAGGCATAATACTCCAGAGTGTATATGGACCACATCTTCCTTATCCATTTGTCCACTGAAGGACATCTTGGTTCTTTCCACAGTTTGGCGACCGTGGCCATTGCTGCTATGAACATTGGGGTACAGATGTTTTCACTACAGATGTTTTCACTACAGATGTTTTCACTACTTTTCACTACATCTGTATCTTTGGGGTAAATACCCAGTAGTGCAATTGCAGGGTCATAGGGAAGCTCTATTTGTAATTTCTTAAGAAATCTCCACACTGTTCTCCAAACTGGCTGCACCAACTTGCATTCCCACCAACAGCATAAGAGGGTTCCCCTTTCTCCACATCCTCTCCAACACACGTTGTTTCCTGTCTTATTTATTTTGTCCATTCTAACTGGGGAAAGGTGGTATCTCAATGGTTTTGATTTGAATCTCCCTGATGGCTAGTGATGATGAACATTTTTTCATGTGTCTGATAGCCATTTGTATGTCTTCATTGAAGAAGTGTCTGTTCATGTCTTCTGCCCATTTTTTGATATGATTATCTGTTTTATGTGTGTTGAGTTTGAGAAGTTCTTTATAGATCCTGAATATCAGCCTTTTGTCTGTACTGTCATTTGCAAATATCTTTCCCCATTCTGTGGGTTGCCTCTTTGTTTTGTTGACTGTTTCCTTTGCTGTGCAGAAGCTTTTGATCTTGATGAAGTCCCAAAAATTCATTTTTGCTTTTGTTTCCTTTGCCTTTGGAGACATATCTTGAAAGAAGTTGCTGTGGCTGATATCGAAGAGGTTACTGCCTATGTTCTCCTCTATAATTCTGATGGATTCCTGTCTCACATTGAGGTATTTTATCCATTTCGAGTTTATCTTTGTGTATGGTATAAAAGAATGGCTGAGTTTCATTCTTCTACATATAGCTGTCCAATTTTCCCAGCACCATTTATTGAAGAGTCTGTCTTTTTTCCACTGGATATTTTTTCCTTCTTTGTCTATGATTATTTGACCATAGAGTTGAGGGTCCATCTCTGGGCTGTCTACTCTGTTCCACTGGTCTATGTGTCTGTTTTTATGGCAGTACTATGCTATCTTGGTGATCACAGCTTTGTAGTAAAGCTTGAAATCAGGCAATGTGATGCTACCAGTTTTGTTTTTCTTTTTCAACGTTTCCTTAGCAATTTGGGGTCTCTTCTGATTCCATACAAATTTGGGGATTATTTGCTCCAGCTCTTTGAAAAATACCGGTGGAATTTTGATCAGAATGGCATTAAAAGTAGATTGTTCTAGGCAGTATAGACATTTTAACAATGTTTATTCTTTTGATTCAAGAGCATGGAATGGTCTTCCATCTTTTTGTGTCTTCTTCAATTTCTTTCATGAGTGTTCTGTAGTTCCTTGAATACAGATCCTTTACCTCTTTGGTTAGGTTTATTCCCAGGTATCTTATGGTTCTTGGTACTATAGTAAATGGAATCGATTCTCTAATTTCCCTTTCTGTGTTTTCATTGTTAGTGTATAAGAAAGCAGCTGATTTCTGTACATTGACTTGGTATCCTGCCACATTACTGAATTGTTGTATGAGTTCTAGTAGTTTGTGGGTGGAGTCTTTTGGGTTTTCCATATAAAGTATCATGTCATCTGCGAAGAGAGAGTTTGACTTCTTCATTGCCAATTTGGATACCTTTTATTTCTCTTTGTTGTCTGATTGCTGTTGCTAGGACTTCTAATACTGTGTTGAACAAGAGTGGTGAGAGTGGGCATCCTTGTGTTCCTGATCTCAATGGGAAGGTTGTGAGCTTTTTCCCATTGAGGATGATATTTGCTGTGGGCTTTTCATAGATAGATTTTATGAAGTTCAGGAATAGTCCCTCTATCCCTATACTTTGAAGCATTTTAATCAGGAACGGATGCTGGATTTTGTCAAAAGCTTTTTCTGCATCAATTGAGAGGACCACGTGGTTCTTCTCTCTTCTCTTATTGGTTTGTTCTATCACATTGATTGGTTTGAGAATGTTGAACCATCCTTGAAACCCAGGGATGAATCCCACCTGGTCACAGTGGATAATCTTTTTAATGTGCTATTGGATCCTATTTGCTAGGATCTTGTTGAGAAATTTAGCATCCATATTCATCAGTGATATTGGTCTGAAATTCTCCTTTTTGGTAGGGACTTTGCCTGGTTTGGGGATCAGGGTAATGTTGGCTTCATAAAAAGAATCTGGAAGTTTTCCTTCTGCCTCCATTTTTTTGAAACAGCTTCAGGAGAATAGGTGTTATTTCTTCTTTGAAAGTTTGGTAGAATTCCCCAAGGAATCTGTCAGGTCCTGGGCTCTTCTGTTTTGGGAGGTTTTTGATCACTGCTTCAATCTTGTTACTAGATATCTGTCTATTTAGGTTGTCAATTTCTTCCTGGTTCAATTTTGGAAGTTTATAGTTTTCCAGGAATGCATCCATTTCATCTAGGTTGCTTAACTTTCAACTCTTTTTAATTTTAGATGTATCTCTGGTAGTGGGCATTTGGCTGAACATAGCTTTCTGATCCAATCTGGAAATCTTTTTCCTTAATGGGGGATTTAATTCTTTTTATATTATATTATAAAACATATGTTTGGACTTGCATCATCTCTATTTCATAATAAAGATGATTTATTTTCCCTAATATTTCTTTTAACTTTTTTTGCCTTGTTGTTTGTTTTCTTTTTATTTTTTATTTCCCCTCTATTGATCATCATTTTGGAAGAAAACATATCAGATTTTTACTTAGAACAAGCTAAATAAAATTATTTGTAAATAAAATGTTTTAACTTATATCTAAATTTATCAACCTTAGAAATGAAATTCATGACCCCCATCTACAAAAGATAAGAAAATTAATCTGTTTCCTTTACTTGCCTCTTTCATTTTCTTAAAGATTTTTTTGTTTGTTTATTTATTTAGAGAGCGTGTGAGCATGAGGAGGGGCAGAGGGAGAAAGAGAGAGAATCCCAAGCAGACTCCGTGCTGAGCACAGAGACCCATGGAGGGTTCTATCTCATGACCCTGGGATCATGACCCCAGTTAAAATCAAGATTTGGAGGCTCAATCAACTGAGCCTTCTTTGTTTTTTGAATTGAATTTTTTTGAAATTTTTTTGAATAATTTTTGATTGAATTTTATATGGGCAAGAGAAGTCTTCTAATCTTTTAAAATTTAGGGTTTTTATACTGTAGCTTTTTATTTTATTTTATTTTATTTATTTGACAGAGAGAAATCACAAGTAGGCAGAGAGGCAGGCAGAGAGAGGGGGAAGCAGGCTCCCCACTGAGCAGAGAGCCCGATGCAATGTGGGGCTCGATCCTACGACTCTGGGATCATGACCTGAGCCAAAGGCAGAGGCTTTAACCCACTGAGCCACCCAAGCGCCCCTGTAGCTTTTTATTTTTAAGAACATAATTCTTGCTCTGTGACCACAATGCCACAACTATGTCAATTTTATTTCTAAGTTTAAATAGGATTAATGTGCCCTATAAGTCCATATCCATTCTTTTTTAAATTTAATTAGCCAACTTTATAGAGTATCATTTGTTTCAAATGTAGTGTTCATTTATTCATCAGTTGCATATAACACCCAATGCTCATCATAACACGTGCCTTCCTTAATGCCCATCACCTAATTACCCCATCCTCCCACCCGCCTTCCCTCCAGCAACCTTCAGTTTGTTTCCCATAGTTAAGAATCTCTCATGGTTTGTCTTCCTCTCTGATTTCTTCCCATTCAGTTTTCCCTCACTTTCCCTGTGGTCCTCTGCACTGTTTCTTACATTCCACATATGAGTGAAACCATATGATAATTATCTTTCTTTGTTTGACTTATTTCAATCTTCATAATGTTCTTCTGTTCCATCCACATTGATATAAATGGTAAAATTTCATTCTTTCTGATGGCTAAGTAATATTCCATTTTATACACACACACACACACACACACACACACACACACACACACTCCATCTTCTTTATCCATTCATCTGTGCATGGATATCTGGGTTCTTTCCAGTTTGGCTATTGTGGCATTGCTGTTACAAACACTGGGGTGCACATGCCCCTCAGATCACTACATTTGTATCTTTGCAGTAAATACCTAGTACTACAATTGCTGGGTCATAGGGTAACTCTATTTTCAATTTTTTGAGGAACTTCCATGCTGTTTTACAGAGTGCCTGTAACAGCTTGCATTCCTACCAACAGTGTAGGAAGGTTGCCCTTTCTCTACATCCTGACCAACATCTGTTGTTTCCTGACTTGTTAATTTTAGCCATTCTGACTGCTGTGAGTTGGTTATCTCATTGAGGTTTTGATTTGTATTTCCCTGATGCCGAGTGATGTTGAGCACTTTTTCAGTGTCTGTTGGCCATTTAGATGTCTTCTTTGGAGAAATGTCTGTTTGTGCCTTCTGCCCATTTATTGATTGGATTACTTGTTCTTTGAGTGTTGAGTTTGGTAAGTTCTTTACAGTTTTTGGGTACTAGGCCTTTATCTGATATGTCATTTGCAAATATCTTCTCCCATTCTTTCAGTTGCCTTTTAGTTTTGTTGACTATTTCCTTTGCTGTGGAAAAGTGTCTATCTTGATGAAATCCCAATAGCTCATTTTTGCCTTTGTTTCCCTTCCCTTTGGAGATGTGCCTAGCAAGAAGTTGCTGCAGCCAAGGTTACAGAGGTTGCTTCCTGTGTTCTCCTCTAGGATTAATGGATTACTATCTCACATAGAGGTCTTTCATCCATTTTGAGTGTATTTTTGTGTGTGATGTAAGGAAACAGTCCAGCTTCATTCTTTTTTCCAACACCATTTGTTGAAAAGAGTGTCTTTTTTCCATTGGATATTCTTTCCTGCTTTGTTGAAGATTAGTTGACCATAGAGTTGAGGGTTTATTTCTGGGCTCTCTATTCTGTTCCCTTGATCTATGTGTCTGTTTTTGGGTCAGTACCATACTGTCTTGATGCATACAGCTTTGCAATAGAGCTTGAAGTCTGGCATTGTGATGCCACCAGTTTGGTTTTCTTTTTCAATATTCCTTTGGCTATTTGGGGTCTGTTCTGGTTCCATGCAAATTTTAGGATTATTTGTTGTAGCTCTGCGAAAAGTGTCTATGTATTTTGATAGAATTGCTTTGAATGTATAGATTGCTCTGGGTAGCCTAGACATTTTGACAATATTTGTTCTCCCAGTCCATGAGCATGGAACATTTTTCCATTTCTTTGTGTCTGTATCATAAGTGTCATAAGTGTTCTGTAGTTTTTAAGTATAGATCTCTTACCTTTTTGGCTAGAGAGTAACCTTAGGTAAAGTCCATATCTACTCTTGGGTTATTTATTTTGGTTTTTCTTTTTGCCACCTAAAACAACCAGGTCAGCACTGTCCAACAGAAACAGAATACCAGCCACATATGCAATTTTAAATATTTTAGCAGCCACATTAGTGAAGAAATACATGAAATTAAATAATGTATTTTACTTACCCCAATATATCCAGAATACTGTAATTTCAATGTGTAATCAATATAATTATTAACACAATATTTTACTTTTTTCATATTAAATCTTCAAAATCTGGTATGTCTTTTATTCCCATAGCACAATTCAACTCAGACTACTCACATTTCAAGCACCCAATAGTCACATAATGACTGGTTACCATACTGGACAACAAAGCCATAGATCATGATACACAATGGAATGACATCATTTTTTAGGTTCTCAGCCCAAGGTCTTCCACCCCAGGCTAAGAAGATCAATGTCTCAGCAGATCCACAGACCTTACAACACACACCAGTTACAAAGCGCTGAGCTAGACGACTTCAAAGAAGTGGCTAAGGAAGACAGTGTTTCTCAAGCTTTAATGTGCACAAGAATTACCTGAACATCTTGTTAAAATGCAGGTTCTGATTCAGTAGCTCTGGAGTGGGGACTGAGATTCTGCATTTTTAACAAGCTCCTAGAGGATGTAGGTCCTCAGAAAATACCTGACTAGCAAGGATTAGGCTATATGTCCTGACATCTGGCATAACTTGAAGAATGTCTTTCTGATAACTTCCCACATGCCATCTACAGCAATATAAATCAGTGCTGTCTAATGAAAACATAGCACAAGCCATCTACTGAATGTGGCTGTAGAATTCCCTAGTCTCATTCCTGTCATTTTCCCTCTAAGCTTTCATCACTGAGTCATTGTCTTCTGAAACCTGATGTTGCTGAGATCATTTATATGGCTAGTTTAATTAATTTATTTTTTTTATTTTTCAGCTGGAATATTTTATTCTTTTTCCTCAAATAACACCATGCTAATCTTATTTGGGTTTGGAGGGTTTTTTTTATTTTGTTTTGTTTTCTCAGAATATGATGAGACTTTTGACCTGCCAATACAGATGTTCTTTTCCTTTGGAAAAGTTTTCATCTAATTCTATATTTTCTCAACTAGAAAATATGTATTTTTTACATTTTAATCTTTCTCAAATGAGAAGTATCTTATGACACATTCATTTAATATACAGTTTTATTGTTCCTTTTTATTTGCCCAAAACTATTTTTAAATCAAAGGTACATCTTGACATTAATGATAATTTGAGATCATAGAAATACAATATGTTTTGTATTTATTTTCAGTTCCTTTTATCCTTTTTTTTTGTCAGAAAATCCACGTTTCTCTCATTTTCCATCACTATTATCCTAACCATTTTTCTCTCTTTGTCTTTGCCCTCTGCAATATATGACATTTTTTCCCAGTTTTCCTCCAAGTCAAAACCTAATTTTCCACCAGGTTAACTTATGCCTTAATTTGGGTTTTGGTTTTATCTCCTTTCTGTGCTTTCCTTGGCTTTGTCTTTCATTACTTCTTGCATTTCTCTGAGCCCTTCCTTTAGAAAACCTGTGTTCTCTAATGCCTAGAGTATAGAGTAATTTTCTTCTGTTTCCTGGAACAATCCTTGATCTTTGTTTTGCATATAACAAATGCTTCCTTTTTTCTTGGAAGTATTTTTGCATAAAACCCACATTGATGCTTTAGGTTTTCTGTGCATTTCTTTGAATGTGTGTTTGGACAAGGGTGGAAGGTAAAGTTCAGGCAGCAAGGATCCAATAGGAGTTGGTCCTACACATTTTACATTCATAGTTCTCAGCTATTCTGTAGTTTATTGTTACTGAGAATAGACATTTTCCTCTCATTATACTCTTAGCTGCTTGTTACTACTTTATAGAAAAACTATTAGATTCTTTCCTAAATTTATCTTATAGTCAGTCATCTCAATTAACTCAATTGACTTCCACTTTTTCTCTTAGTTATGGTCTATCTGAAAAGCAGGCACTTACAGCATGCATTTATTTCTTATTATGTATCCATCACTATTTCTTGTTCTTTATAACATCCCTATGAGGTAAGTACTACTATTGCCTCCATAAGACAGAAGAAAATAGTGGTGTTAAGTGTCTTACCCAAGTTTACACAGCTAGTAAGTGATTAAATGCTGATTTGAACCCAGGTGTATGGGCTTTTAGATCATTAAATCATCTTTAATTATTGAATTTAAAAATTTAGTATGTATCTCCCTCTTTCCAAACTTTTTCTTACCTTATTGCAATGGTAAAAAATGAAGTATGCAAAGTTATCTTCCTTTTCTCATTTCTTCTACAACATGATCCCTCCTGATTAAGGAGATCTACTGGGTACCAGAAAAGCTAAGATCTACAGTAGCTCAGTGCTAACTAAGCATGTGCTCATACACAAGGGTTTAGTAATTCTAAGCCTCAATTTTCCTATCAATGAAGTGGTAATAAACACATCTACTTTTTGACCTCTCCAGATTACTCTGAGATTTAAATAGAACCATTTATGTAGACTGTTTCAAGACCTCAATAGAGATAACGCTATTAGCGCAATTTCACACCCAGAGCACTTCTAGTTCAGGGGACTGTCTGCTTAACTTGAACATCCTCAAGACATCCAGTTTTCTAGAAACTTGTTATTATCACGTTTTCTCTACCACCCTCTATTCTTCAATGCACACACATGTACACAACACTATTGACACAACCATTGTCACTTTACAATCTCTAAAGAACCATTCTTGTCCTGTATTCATTTTTCAGAAACTCCTAGTTGCATATTCATTACCTAATATCCCCTCTTTGTTGATAGAACCCCTATGATGGATAGGGCAATGGGCTCAGCTATAAAAACACACTTCCAAACCTTTGTAGCTAATGCTAGCCAATGAAATAAACACTGAAGGTGAATGAACCAGAAGAAGAGTCAATCTTTTTGCATGATGATTATCCCCTTACTAAAGAAACAGTCTCAGAGAGGTAGTACAGCTTGCCCCCAAACCTTCAGTCTCTGTGACTGCAAAGATGATGTTCCTTCCACTGCAGTATATAGTCCTTATAAAATTCTCATCCCACTGTTCTGCTCTTTTCATGTTCTTCATTATCTTCCAACCATGCTAAGGGAGAATTCTCTAAGTGTCACTTTGGTCCACCAAACAAAGTAGAATTTTACAGTGGCTTTTCAGAGACCCAAGTCTTGAATGACAGTATGACCCCAAAACATGACTTGAAGAATTAGAATTCAAGCAGGTCAGAAGAATCCATGGCTGGACCACAGCACAACTGCCAATGCCCTACTAGCTAGTCCTTCCTCTTAAGGTAGGCATGACCTCTTTATCCTAGGTTCCAGCTTTGCCCAGTGCCTATCACCTCCTCCGCTGTACCTGCTCAGAGGGGACCTGGATCTAAGACCCTAGCAGATTGACAGAGGCATCCCCCCAAGGAAACGACAGGAAACGACAATGTTAAGAAAAATATACGTCACAAACAAATGCCTATCCCCCTCTGTCAGAGCTAGAGAGTCCTGGATAAATGTTCTAGGGTTAAAAATTCTTCTCTTTCAGAAGGTAATCTGAACTTGAAGGAAGGAAATAACAACATAAAATATGACAAAAATAAGACCTATGTTGCAAACCTTATATTCCATTATAAAAGAATGTTGAGTATATATGCTCTCTGAATTCTTACGAGCAAGCTCAGTGTGCAGCTATGATTCAGGATGAGGAATATTTACAGTGGCAAGCTTTATTTTCACAGGCACATGCCATTCTTAGCAATAACTTGCAATTTTAACTGACATTTCCAAAGTTGTTTTCAAAACAGAAGTTAGCCTTGAAATCTGTGAGCACGCCTCTCAGATGATTTAACTTACAACATGCATACATAATTAACTATGACCATTGTATTAAGTATTTTGTCTACTTAACATATTAATAAAGATTCAATATTGTAACCATACAGCAGATAGGGAACTCTGGGGAGATACTTTGAAATACTGCTGGCAAGTGCCACATCAAAATCATACACCCTGCATCCACCCATTGACAAGAGGGGAAAACTGAGAAATATCCACAGAGATTTGCTCCAGAGTCTCAGAAGGACTCAGTAGTAGATTTACACTTAATATTTAAGTTAAGCCACCAAAAGAGAACAAAAACACAACTAACAGCAAACCATTCATACAAACTTCATCATCAAATATGTCTTGAGTGAGGTTCTGAGCAGTGACAAAGGAAATCTGCAGGAAGGGTTCAAAACCTTGGAGATCAGGGAACAGCACAATTTGGGTCCCTACAACATCCATAATCATTTCCAAGGCGCTTTTCCCATAGCAACTGATTTCTTCTCATAGTTTGTATGAGATAGCTAGCTTTGGTACCGGATTCACTGAAGAAGATGACAAATTGCCTTTCTCACTCTGATTCATAGGAAATCTCAGGATCCCTATACATTCTACAGGTAAAAATGTATCAGGTAGACTTCAACACAAACATCAAAAAATATGTCTTAAGGATTTTTGGAGTTTTTCTCAAGGATTTTTGTTCAGAACTCATGAAGTAAATCTCTTTCAAAATAGCTAATCTGGCATTCTGGGTTAAAAACAACAACAAAAATTAACCTCAGAAGGAGCCGTTAAATACTAAAAACCCCAAATAAATGTAAGGGTATGAAGCACTACACCAAATTACAAAGATCCTCTTTAAAGGAAAACTACTCCACCAGTGTGGAGATTTTAAAGGTACACAACTCCCTCCTTGACTCTGAAAGAACCTTGCTTGGAGCCTTGCACATAGTAGAGACACTGAGTGCCGTTTTGAGGAAATCAAAGATCACAGTTCACAGTTTGACACTGAACAGCAATTCCCGCAGCCATGAGCCTTTCAAATTTCCTATTTTATCTGAATCTATCCCCATATCTAATGCCTCATGGCTTATCGTCTATGCAGGCCTTCCTGCTCCCTTGGGAATTCCTGCCTGGTGTGAGGGGTGCAAGTCTTAAACTAAATGCCTCAAGGTCAGGGTTAAGAAAACGTTAGCTGCAGCAGACTCTCCTGGAGGGCTTATGAAAACACACATTCCTGGGCCCCATACCCAGATTCTGGTTCAGCTGACCTCGCTTGGGGCCCAAGAATTTGCATTTCTAACAAGGCCCCAGGGGATGGGGATGCTGGGGGTCCTTGCCTCACACTTCAAATAGCACTGCTCTAATGTTCTCTCCGATTCTAAAAGTCTAGCCTTCAAGAACCTAGTCTCAACCATTTGCGAGATTCCTTAGAGCCCGGGATTTTAGTACATCCCACAGGTGCAAAATCACTGGGAATAAACTCACTCACACCGGCATATCGGCCCTCTGCGCTCTCCTCCCGTTCTTGGGCCTCAAGCCACCGCACCTCACACTCACCGAACTTTCCCAGGGTCTTGGGCTGCTCAGAATCTCAGGGACCAACCCCCAGCTCTGCAGAGGTCCGCAGGGTGCCCACAGAGGAGGAGGACGGGAGGGAGCGCACGCAAGGACCCAGGGTCCGCGCTGCGCCGCAGGTGGTACCCAGCGGCAGCCCTTTATAGCCGCTGCTGACCCTTGACCTTGGCCAGGCTGCCCTACTGGCTGGGGCTTTTAACTGCTCACGGGTTTTCATGTGAGTGTCCAGAGACGCTCCAGCTGCCTGTTGGCTTAGCAGCGATTCCGGAGAAGCCGGGGGCTGCCAAAAGAACTTGAGAAGTTTCTCAGAAACCGAGGGCAGCCTTTATCTGCCAGCCGCTGAGCTGAGGTCACTGCTGCTGCTTGGGCTGCGGACTCACTGTTTAGCTCCAGGGATTTACTCACTGGTATCTACAGAGCCCTCCTGCAAAGAAGCAGAGAAAATGCCCAAAGAGGGGAAGCTGGGGGACAGGGGCGAGTAGAGAACACCTATGCTAAGAGTCAGTTCCCTCCCGGAGCTCCCAGCAAGAGCAAAGTTGGAAAGTGGAGCAGGCAACAAAAATGAATATGTGATTTAGCACAGATCACAATGAAGAACTTGGAAAGCACTGCCTATTCTTAGATGAAGGGTTTGTTTGCTTGTTTTTTCCTGGGCATGTGCTCACAGCTGAGATTTTATATGCACACGTGTTCCCAGCTGCTGCCCTTGAATTCTGTCTGTCGGTGCCTGGTATTGCTGAAATCACTTGCTCTGATGAGAGTTTATTAAGAAGCCAAGAGGAAACATGAGAGATGGGAGCTCCCCCTCACTCAGCATGGACTTCTGAGGGACTAGGCTGCTGGATTCTGGGACTGCTTCTGAAGTAAATTAGAAGGATTCCAAGTATTTCTCAGAAGGGATGGTGTTGGAAGGATGGAGAGAAGGCAGATGAATGAAGGCTCTCAGGACTTTTCCCCTTTATTATCAGTTTTTTAAACAAAAAGAACACAAATAGAAATAATCTAATAGGGGCGCCTGGGTGGCTCAGTGGGTTGGAGCCTCTGCCTTGGGCTCGGGTCGTGATCCCAGGGTCCTGGGATCGAGCCCCGCGTCGGGCTCTTTGCTCAGCAGGGAGCTTGCTTACCTTTCTCTCTCTCTGCTTGCCTCTCTGCCTACTTGTGATCTCTGTCTGTCAGATAAATAAATAAAATCTTTAAAAAAAAAGAAGTAATCTAATAACTTTCTTCTTTATTATTGTTAACAAGGAGGAAAAATGGTTTTTCTCAGAAGATGGTGTATTTGCTCGAAGCCAAAGGTATCCTGGACTTCTGGAATCCACTTAATACAGTCAGGATTATGGGATGTTCTGCACAGAACATCCTGAAATCCTGGATTTGAACACAGTTCTGTTCAATTTGGGGAGGAGGTCTCAGCCTAGACCACAGGGGGCAAAGCCCCAGAACCTGCTTACTTGGTTCCTCTCTCTACTAAGGGGCAAGTGTATTTGTGTGGGTGCATGTGTGCCTGTGTGTGTTAGGGGGTGGGGAGGTATGCTGTGAGTGTTCACCATCCGTGGTTCCACCCACCAGACCTGTTCTATCAAACATGACCTGCCTCAAGAATCTTCCAAGTGATGTAACAAGAACCATCAAAACCCAATAAAGCAGAATGGCTGGGGGAGATGGGAGGCCGTGCTCTTTGTAAAACGCCACACAGCCTTGTTTCTAGAACATAATCAGGAAAAAACCTCCAGTTTCCATAGAATGATTTCCCTGGTTGAGAGGCACTTCCCACCAACATCAATATCAGTGAGTCTCAGATTCTGTTCAGACTCTAATGGAGAATGTGCCCTTGGCCATCAGAGTGAAACACAGCGAGTGACACTGAAGGCTGAAAGCTCCAAAGGCCGAAGTCTTGGGGACAAATTATACTTCTGGTTCACATTCACGCTTGGTCCCAGTGGAATTCTTGCTCATGCTGTGTCCATACACCCACAGTGTACAAAGATTTATAAACCAAACCTTCTTTCTCAATCCAGCGTAAAATCCAGAGGGAGAAAAAGAAGGCAGCTGCACTTCAGGAGAAGGGTGGGCCCCTTTCTTCACAATTAGTGAAGTAATAATCAAATAGCATTGGAGTCAAAGGAAGTTGGCTTCTTTGAGTAACTTTTCTGGAAAGTATTATTGTAGGGATGTTTTTACTTACAATACAATTTCAATGTAGTTTTTTTATGACCACAATATGACACAAAAGTGACTTTAGGAATCTACAACCTTTTCCACACTTCCTTTTCCTTTCTTTTGGTTGTAAAATTTATTTTATTTTATTTTGTTTTATTTATTTATTTATTTTAATTTATTTGACAGAGATCACAAGGAGGCAGAAAGGCAGGCAGAGAGAGAGCGGGGGAAGCAAACTCCCTGCTGAGCAGGGAGCCCGATGTGGGGCTCGATCCCAGGACTCTGGGATCATGACCTGAGCCAAAGGCAGAGGCTTAACCCACTGAGCCACCCAGGTGCCCCTTGGTTGTAAAATTTAAACAAACTTTCTCTCTAGACAAATTATAATGCCAAGTTTGCGTTCTATTGAGAATTACATTTATCCTCCTAAGGATGAATTAACCTCATTAATTTGTTTGAGAAAGTAGGACTTTTAAGCTGAATATTTGAAGGAATTCAGACACTAAAATCACCAACTTTTCTATTTCCTAATACAGGATATAGCCTAATTGGACTTACAGTACATGTATCTGACCTTGGTGTCATTTTCTTTAGAAAATGGCCATCTTCTCTAGAAAAGGAAAAGTTACTGAATAAAATAATAGGAATCCAGAATTTCTGAATTGTGGAAAGAATATTAAATGTTTTCCAGAGAATTCACCACTAGTTATATTTGTTATTCATTAACCCAACCTCAACAGTCTCGGATTTTTGAAACTGTTTTAAATAACAAGATAACACATCAAATTGTGTTCTAGCCTTCATTCTTTAGTTCCCACTGAGAAATATTGGTGGCATTTCCAAAAACATGAAACCTGTGCTACCAGAAATATGCAAGATGATTTTGAATGGGAGATAATCTAAATAAACATGATTGACTTTCACCTTGATACAATCAGAATTATTAAAATATGGGGAAAAAAGAAAACACTTCTCTCACCAAGTGCCTCAGTGTCACTCTGTCATGCCTGTATACCAGTAGGTAGAAAAATTAATAAATAAAATGCAATACTGATAACTAAGCCAACATACTTTCCTGAGTGTCCTTGCATTGGCTGTTTCACAAGTGGTTTCAAATCAAAATAGTCAACATTCTATTGTGGCACCCTCAGGGGCAGCCTGCCCTCAGATCCTACAGTAAGAAGAAGCCTAAAATATCAAACTCCAAGTTCCCTTGACTTAGCCATCAAGAATGATAGCTATGAGCCTTTTTAAAGAGCCCAAAGCAATTTCAATTTTGTTTCTTCACCTTGATTTTAAAGGTATTGAAAATATGCTAAAATATCTTTTTAAAAATCCTGTTAAATAAGAATAACAATTTTATTATGTATTCCCAAGCTATTGTGGGGAACATGTGCTATCCCTGTTAATGCAAAACCATATGAATTATAGTATGAATTTTGATAGTTACATGATGTAAAAATGGTGGAGATAATTGTGTTTGCCACACAACAGTGTGATAAGAATTCAATGAAATACCGTAGTCATGTGTCTTAACAGGGTGGCCGAGTGCTTAATCCTTGGAACATAATCAAGCTCAGTTTAAAGCTCAGCTGTTTCTTATTGGCTGTGATTTGGAGCAGGTGATTTCATCTCTTTCTGTCAGATTCCCCATCTACTAACCATGGATAGTATCTATGCTACAGATTGTTGTGAAGTCTGGATCTGTCACTTATGTCTAATATGACTGTGTACAGTGCATAGTAGATGCTCAATAAATACTACCTTCTTCCATTGTGCTTATCTGAAGTCTTGTCTCGAAAGTCATTTTGTACAACATTTTTTCCCCTGTTTGGTGGAAATGGCACATTTCACAGCACACATCAGAAGACAATAATTAGTGATTTCATACCCCATAGCAGAGGTCTTTATAGCAAAGCATTCCTCTACAGGAGAGGATGTGAATATTTTAGATATAGCAGAAATCTGGACTAAAATTTTCTTTGCCTTCGCCTAGAGTGTGCGGGATGTGACGTTATTGAAAGAGAAACTACAAGAATTAAAGACAGAGAGGACTCTGCAAGGAAGGAAAGCCCACATACCCCAAGCTCAGTGGAGTTGCAACTGACCCCAAATAAGAAAGGATATACTGCTGTAGATGCTTTCTCATTGCTTGTAATGCAAACACTGGGTGGCATGCAAGACCTATCACTCACTGGAGACTGTGCCCAGTGACTGTGCCCACTTTGGCTACAATGGAGGAGAAAGCAATGTATATATATATACATTGCTTTATATATATATATATGTGTGTGCGTGTGTGTGTGTGTATATATATATATATGAAATATATATGTGTGTGCGTGTGTGTTTGTGTGTATGTGTCTAAAAAGCAAATATGTGTGTGTGTGTGTGTGTGTGTGTGTATATATATATATATGGAGGAATAATAGTTGAACCAAGGGGGAGGATTGAAACATAGAAACCCTTATGATTATGGGTTTCTGCTCCTGACTCAACATGGGCAAGAAAGGGAATTTTTGTTTTAAGATTTTCACAGTCAGGAGAGGAGCAAGATGGCAGAGGGCTAGGAGACCTAAATATTATTAGGTCCCAGGAGTTCAACTAGATAGTTAGCAAACCATTCTGAACAGCCACAAACTCAATAGGAAAGACAAGAGAAGAGCAGCAATTCTAGGAACAGGAAATTGACCACTTTCTGGAAGGTAGGATGTGCAGAGTGAATCTGAGGCAAGGTTTAGGAAGATAGACCGTGGGGGAGGGGCAGAGCACAAAACAGGAGCTTTTATAAGTCTTTTAGACTTTTAGAAGTCTGCGTCACTGAGGGACATCTCTCCAGAGGCTAAGTGGGGAGGGGGAGGGGTGCAGGGGGGGCGGTGGTGGAGCCCTTGCAGGGGCAGTGTGGTCTCAGGACACATGGGGTCACAAAAAGATCAAGGGTGTCTGAGTGTGGCAGAGCTCCCAGGTATCAAAGCAAGGAAGTTGGCTGCAGAGACAGGATCGAGAAGTGGGTTCTCAACTTGGGGTTACCTTAAATTGTGATCCACAGCACAGTTGGACCACTGCTTTTTGGTCAGGGACCCAACAAGCAGCAGATCCGGGGATACTCACCTTCCTCCTCCAGGAAAAGTGGTGCGGGAATGCGTGGCAGGAATCTGCTGGGTTTGGAGGCTCCAAACAGGGCTGTGCACCAGAGATAGAAATATTTGGTCACAGGCTTGGTGAGCTTGGAATGCAACTGGAGACCAGGGAGATGGGAGGGATTGACTGCTTTTCTCTGATGGTGCACTGAGAAGTGGGGCCTTGAGCTCTCAGCTCCTATGGGGCAGGAGATCGGGAGGCTGCCATCTTCATTCCTCTTCTCTAAAGCTGTACAGAAAGCATTCAGAGAACAAAAGTTTCCAAGAGCAAAACCGTGCAGATTACTTGGCCTGGCCCCTGGCAAGGGTGGTGCAATTCCACTTCGGGCAAAGACATTTGAGATTCACTGCAACAGGCCCCTCCCCCAGAAGATCAGCAAGAAAGTCCAGCCAAGACCAAGTTCACCCATCAGTGAGAACTGTGGAAATCAAGAGTTGGGCAAAAGCGACACATAGAATTGATGAGTTTTTCCTCATAATCATTTAGTCTTCCAAAGTTAAATTTGGAAGGTATTTAACCTTTATTTTGTATAGAAATAAATTTTTTTCTTGGGGCACCTGGTTGGCTCAGTGGGTTAAAGCCTCTGCCTTCGGCTCAGGTCATGATCCCGGGGTCCTGGGATCGAGCCCCATGTCGGGCTCTCTGCTCAGCGGGGAGCCTGCATCCTCCCTTCTCTCTCTCTGCCTGCCTCTCTGCCTACTTGTGATCTGTCTGCCAAATAAATAAATAAAATCTTTAAAAAAAAAAAAAAAGAAAGAAATTTTTTTCTTTAAAATTTTGATTTACAATTTCTTCTAATAGATGAAAATATACCCTAAATCCAGCACATGGCTTTGTTCTAGTCTCCAGCCTGATGACATTCTTTCCTCTTTTTTTTTTCTTTTTTCTTTTCCTTTTCAACCAACTTTTATCTTATCAATTCCTTTTTTTTAATCTTTTTCAATTTTCATATTTATAGTCATATTCCATCCCTTCATCATGTTTACTCTTATTTGTGTGTGTGTGTGTGTGTGTGTATACATAATTTCTTTAAAATTTTGGGAGGTAGTTTCTTCTAAAAGACCAAAGTACACCTAAAATCAATTGTGTGGCTCTGTTCTTTCACAAGTCTAATATATATATATTTTTTTCTTTTTTTCCCCTTTCTTCTCCCCCCAATTTAAGGTCTCCTCTGATTTGCTTAATGTATATTTTTCTGGGGTCATTGCTACCCTTTTAATACCTTGTTCTCTCATTCATCTATTCTTATCTGGATAAAATGACAAGGCAGAAAAACTCACCACAAAAAAAAAAAAAAAAAGAACAAGAAACAGTATCAACAGCTAAGGACCTAATCAATACGGATAAGAGTAATATGTCAGAACTAGAGTTCAGAATAACGATTATCAAGGTGTTAGCTGGGCTCAGAAAAACATATGGGAGATGCTAGAGAATCCCTTTCTGGAGAAATAAAAGAACTAAAATCTAACCAAGTTGGGGAAAAAATGTTATTAATGAGGTGCAATAAAAAAATGGAGGCTCTTATTGCTAGGATAATGAGGCAGAAGAGAGAATTTGTGATATAGAAGACCAAATGATGGAGAATAAAGAACCTGAGAAAGAGAGAAACACACAACTGGACCATGAGGTGAGAATTCGAGATAGGTGATACCATAAGACAAAACAATATTAGAATAATTGGGATCCCAGAAGAAGAAAGAGAGAGGGGGGCAGAAGGTATATTGGACCAAATTATAGCAGAGAATTTCCCTAATTTGGCAAAGGGAACAAGCATTAAAATCCAGGAGGTACAGAGAGCTCCCCTCAAAATCAATAAAAATAGGTCCATACCCCATCATCTAATAGTAAAACTTACAAATCTCATTGACAAGCAGAAACTCCTGAAAGCAGCTAGGGACAAGAGGTGTGTAACATACAATGGCAGAAATATTGGATTGGCAACAGACCTATCCACAGAGACCTGGAAGGCCAGAAAGGACTGCCATGATATATTCAGAGCACTAAATGAGAAAAATAAGCAGCCAAGAATCCTATATCCAGCTAGACTGTCATTGAAAATAGAAGGAGAGATAAAAAGCTTCCAGGACAAACCAAAACTAAAAGAACTTGCAAACACCAAACAAGCCCTACAGGAAATATTGAAAGGGGTCCTCTAAGCAAAGAGAGAACCTAAAAGTAAGAAACCAGAAAGGAACAGAGACAATATATAGTAACAGTCACCTTACAGGCAATACAATGGCACTAAATTCATATCTTTCAATA
This sequence comes from Martes martes, assembly GCF_963455335.1. Taxonomy (NCBI): domain Eukaryota; kingdom Metazoa; phylum Chordata; class Mammalia; order Carnivora; family Mustelidae; genus Martes; species Martes martes. Next base: position 130,372,942 of record NC_137888.1, read on the forward strand.
GTTACCCTGAGTGTAAATGGGCTAAATGCCCCATCAAAAGACATAGGGTATCAGAATGGGAAAACAAAACAAAAACAAAAACAGAAACATCGATATGCTGTCTACAATAAATTCATTTTAGACCCAAAGTCACCTCCAGATTTAAAGTGAGGGGGTAGTAAACCATTTGCCATGCTAATGGACATCAAAAGAAAGCTGTGGTAGTAATACTTATATCAGATAAATTAGATTTTAAGCCAAAGACCATAATAAAAGATGAGGAAGGACACTATATCATACTTTAAGGGTCTGCCCAACAAGAGGATCTAACAGTTTTAAATATCTATGTCCCTAACATGGAAACAGCCAATTATATAAACCAATTAATCACAAAATCAAAGAAACACATCAACAATAATATAATAATAGTAGGGGACTTTAACATCTCCCTCACTGAAATGGACAGGTCATCTAAGCAAAAGATCAACAAGGAAATAAAGGCTTTAAAAGACACACTGGACCAGATGGACATCACAGATATAGTTAGAACATTCCATCTGAAATCAATAGAATACACATTCTTCTATAGTGCACATGGTACATTCTCTAGAATAGGGTACATCCTGGGTCACAAATTGGGTCTCTACTGGTACAAAAAGATTGGGATTATTCCCTGTGTAATTTCAGACCATGATGCTTTGAAACTGGAACTCAACCACAAGAGGAAAATTGGAAAGAATTCAAATATATGGAGGCTAAAGAGCATCCTATGAAAGAATGAATGGATCAGGATGCCTGGGTGGCTCAGAGGGTTAAGCCACTGCCTTCAGCTCAGGTCATGATCCCAGGGTCCTGGGATCGAGTCCCACAACAGGCTCCTTGCTCAGCAGGGAGCCTGTTTCTCTCTCTGCCTCTGCCTGCCTCTCTGCCTGCTTGTGCTCTCTCTCTCTCTCTCTGACAAATAAATAAATACATAAAATCTTTAAAAAAAGAAAAAAGAATGAATGGGTCAACCAGGAAATTAAAGAAGAATTTAAAAAACTCATGGAAACAAATGAAAATAAAAACTCATCTCCTCAAAATCTTTGGGACACAGCAAAGGCAGTCCTGAGAGGAACGTATATAGCAATACAAGCCTTTCTCAAGAAACAAGAAAGGTCTCAAGTATGCAACCTAACCCTACACCTAAAGGAGCTAGAGAAAGAACAGTAAAGAAAGCCTAAATCCAGCAGGAGAAGAGAAATCATAAAGATCAGAGCAGAAATCCATGAAATAGAAATCAAAGAACAGTAGAACAAATCAATGAAACTAGGAGCTGGTTCTTTGAAAGATTTGATAAGATTGATAAACCCCTGGCCAGACTTTTCAAAAATGGAAAGAGAAAGGACACAAATAAATAAAATCATGAATGAAAGAGGGGAGATCAAAACCAACCCCAAAGAAATACAAACAATTATAAGAACATATTATGAGTAACTATATACCAGCAAATTGGACAATCTGGAAGAAATCGATGTCTTCCCAGAGACATATAAACTATCACAACTGAACCAGGAAGAAATAGAAAACCTGAACACACCCATAACCAGTGAGGAGATTGAAGCAGTCATCAAAAATCTCCCAAAAAACAAGAGCCCAGGGCCAGATGGCTTCCCAGGGGAATTCTACCAAACATTTAAAGATGAATTAATACCTATTCTCCTGAAACTCTTCTAAAAAATAGTAATGGAAGGAAACTTCCTAACTCATTTTATGAGGCCAACATTACCTTGGTCCCAAAACCAGACAAAGATTGCATCAGAAAGAATTACAGACCAATATTCTTGATGAAGACAGATGCCAAAATTCTCACCAAAATACTAGCCAATAGGATCCAACACTACATTAAAATTGTTATTCACCATGACCAAGTGGGATTTATTCCTGGGCGGCAAGGTTGGTTCAACATCCACAAATCAATCAATGTGACACAAAACATTAATAAAAGAAAGTTCAAGAACCATATGATACTCTCAATAGATGCTGAAAAAGCTTTTGACAAAGTACAGCATCCCTTCCTTATCAAAACTCTTCAAAGTGTAGTGATAGAGGGCACATACCTCAATATCATCAAAGCTATCTATGAAAAACCCACAGTGAATATCATTCTCAATGGGGGAAACTGAGATCTTTCCCCCAAGGTCAGGAACATGGCAAGGATGTCCACTATCACCACTGCTATTCAACATAGCACTAGAACTCCTAGCCTCAGCAATCAGACAACAAAAAGAAATTAAAGGCATATGAACTGGCAAAGAAGAAGTCAAACTATCACTCTTTGCAGATGATATGATACTATATGTGGAAAACCCAAAAGACTCCACTCCAAAAATGCTAGAACTTGTACAGGAAATCAGTAAAGTGTCAGGATATAAAATCAATGCACAGAAATCAGTTGCATTTCTTTACACCAACAACAAGACAGAAGAAAGAGAAATTAAGGAGTCAATCCCATTTACAATTGCACCCAAAACCATAAGATACCTAGGAACAAACCTAACCAAAGAGGCAAAGAATCTGTACTCAGAAAACTATAAAGTATTCAGGAAAGAAATTGAGGAAGACACAAAGAAATGGAAAAATGTTCCATGTTCATGGATTGGAAGAACAAGTATTGGGAAAATGTCTATGCTACCTAAAGCAATCTACACATTTAATGCAATCCCTATCAAAATCCCATCCATTTTTTTAAAGAAATAGAACAAATAATCCTAAAATTTATATGGAACCAGAAAAGACCTCGAATAGCCAAAGGAATATTGAAAAAGAAAGCCAAAGTTGGTGGCATCACAATTCTGGACTTCAAGCTCTATTACAAAGCTGTCATCATCAAGACAGTATGGTACTGGCACAAAAACAGACATATAGACCAATGGAACAGAATAGAGAGCCCAGAAATAGACTCTCAACTCTATGGTCAACTAATCTTCGACAAAGCAGGAAAGAATATCCAATGGAAAAAAGACAGCCTCTTCAACAAATGGTGCTGGGAAAATTGGACAGCCACATGCAGAAAAATGAAATTGGACTATTTCCTTACACCACACACGAAAATAGACTCAAAATGGATAAAGGACCTCAATGTGAGAAAGGAATCTATCAAATCTATCAAAATCCTTGAGGAGAATGCAGGCAGCAACCTCTTTGACCTCAGCCGCAGCAACTTCTTCCTAGGAACATCACCAAAGGCAACAGAAGCAAGGGCAAAAGTGAACTATTGGGACTTTATCAAGATCAAAACCTTTTGCACAGCAAAGGAAACAGTCAACAAAACCAAAAGACAACTGACAGAATGGGAGAAGATATTTGCAAATGACATATCAGATAAAGGGCTAGTATCCATAATCTATAAAGAACTCATCAAACTCAACACTGAAAGAACAAATAATCCAGTGAAGAAATGGGCAGAAGACAGGAACAGACATTTCTGCAAAGAAGACATCCAAATAGCCAATAGACACATGAAAAAGTGTTCAACATCACTTGCGATCAGGGAAATACATATCAAAATCACAGTTAGATACCACCTCACACCAGTTAGAATGTTAAAACTAACAAGTCAGAAAATGACAGATCTTGGCGAGGATGTGGAGAAAGGAGAACCCTCCTACACTGTTGGTGGGAACACAAGCTGGTGCAGCCACTCTGGTAAACAGTATGGAGGTGCCTCAAAAAGTTGAAAATAGAGCTACCCTATGACCCAGCAATCACACTACCAGGTATTTACCCTAAAGATACAAATATAGGGATCCGAAGGAGCATTTGTACCTGAATGTTTATAGCAGCAATGTCCACAATAGCCAAACTATGGAAAGAGCCTTGTCACCCCCCATCACCAGATGAATGGATAAAGAAGATATGAGATATGTATGTGTGTTTGTATACATACATACACACACACACACACACACACACACACACAATGGAATATTATGCAGCCAACAGAAAAAAAAATCTTGCCATTTGCAATGATGTGGACGGAACTAGAGAGTATTATGCTAAGGAAAATAAGTCAATTAGAGAAAGACAATTATCATATGATCCCTCTGATATGAGGAATTTGAGAGACAGGGTGGGGGGTTGTGGGTGGTAGGGAGGGGAAAAAATGAAACAAATGGGATCAGGAGGGAGACAAACCATAAGAGACTCCTAATCTCAGGAACAAAAACAAGGGTTGCTGGTGGGGGGGGGGGTGTGGGATAGGGTGGCTGGGTTATGGACATTGGGGAAGATATGTGCTATGGTGAGTGCTGTGAAATGTGTAAGCCAGATGATTCACAGGCCTTTACCCCTGGGGAATATAATACATTATAAGTTAACTTTAAAAAAAAATACTTTCACAGTCTGCCAGGTTTTCAAAGACCAATGCAATTAGGAGCCCAAGTACTTGGTATAAAAGTCAGCTTCATCAAGGAAGGTATGAAGGCAAACCCCAACAACATATTGATGTGGCTGCAATTTGCCTTTGTTGTTCAAAACCAGCACTTTGTATCCTTTAAGGCCTCCTTCCTTCTTGAAACCTCATTGCCATATTCAATCAAATGCTATAGATGCTCAGAGATGTAGACCTCCAGTAAAGAGTCAGAGGAACCTTCTGGAGGATTAACTGGGCCTCTCTGGCAGAACACATCATCTCTCTTTATAAGTATCCCTTAGCTAGGAGGCATGGACAGGAGAACAACACAGATGGGTACCAAGCTGAGTACCGTTGAACACAGAGCTGCAGATCAACTTCAAATTTCTGGATTGGAGTCTGAACTTTGGGGCTTCTTAACCACCCTACCAAAAGAGAAATCCGGTTTTAAAATCACCTCTTAAAAAAACTCCATGGCTCCCTGTGATGCTGTGATTTATAATAATAATTATATGTTTGGTATTCATCCCAGGTTCCTGGCACAGAGCTTCTAAAACCTTAGGGTTTCCTGGGACCAGAACTGTAAAGGCATCTTGTTGTGTTAATGAAATGACTTCTGGAAAGCCTTTAGGTAAGGTAAAGATGGGGACTTGTTGCCATGGGCAGCAACCAGGTAATTGGAGGATTGGAACTTTCAGTCCCCAACCCCACTCTAATTTCCAGGAAAGGGAGAGGGGCTGGAGGTTTCAGCAATCACCAATAGCTGATGATTTAACCAAACATGCCTATGTAATGAAGCCTCCATCAAAACCCAAAGGACAATGTTCAAAGATCTGCTCCTAGGCTGGTGAACATGTCGGGGTTAGGGAGAGTGGCACACCTGGATAGGGCAAGGAAGTTCTGTGCCCCTTAACTTGCCCTGTGCATCTCTTCCATCTGGCTATTCCTAAGTTATAGCCTTTTATTTTATTTTATTTTTAAAATTTTATTTACTTATTTGACAGACAGAGATCACAAGTAGGCAGAGTGGCAGGCAGAGAGAGAGAGAGGAGGGAGCAGGCTCTCTGCTGAGCAGAGAGCCCAATGTGGGACTCGATCCCAGGACCCTGAGATCATGACCTGAGCCGAAGGCAGAGGCTTAACCCACTGAGCCACCCAGGCGCCCCAGTTATAGCCTTTTATAATAAACCAGTCATCTTGTAAGCAAAATGTTTCTTTGAGTTCTGTGAGCTACTCTAGCAAATTACTTGAACACAAGGAGGGGGTCATGGGAACTTCTAATCTGTAGTTGTTTGATCAGAAGGATAGGAAACAGCTTAGACTTGCAACTGGTGTCTGAGGGGGTCAGAGGGACAGTTTTGTAGAACTGAGCCCTCAACCTGTGGAATCTGACACTAACTCTGGACAGAGAGTGTCAGAATTGAGTTGAATTCTCAGACACCCTGCTGATGTCTGAGAATTGCTTGGTGTCCGTTGGGAAGCCCCAAATACTCAACACACACATTGGAACTGGGCCTTTGAACCCATAGGACTTCCCAGTACTTACAAGATAAAATTAAACTTAGAGAAAACTGTAAAATTTCTTTAGTGATCTAGATGCAGTCCACTTTTCTAGCTTAAACCAAAATCTAGGCTATCTTGCTGTTGCCCACAACCATGCCATTCCATAACTTCATACTTCTGTTAGTGCTATTCCCATTTGTCTGCTTAGCAAACTTTTAGCAATCCTTGAAGACTTACTCAGATGTTACCTCCTCTGTGAAGTCCCTTCCCCATAATCATCTCTTCTCAGTGTCAGTTGTTCCCATCTCTGCAACAATACATACAGACAGATCTAGATATGAATACATACCAACACACAAATCTCAATATAGTTATTAGAGCAATTAACTTTCATATCTGTACTGGACAACTGTTGTTTTGAATTCTTAGAAGAGTATTCCCCTCTCCTTTCCTGGGAAACATTTATTCTACCTATATGATTCAAAGAGAGCTGTCATTGCTTTAGGGCCCTACCTCCCTAGTCAGAGTTCTTAGTCTGGGGATCTCAGGTTCAGAGAGGTTGAGTTTCATTCCTCAGCAGATAAATGTGAGTCTGAGGCTAATGGAAGCCACATTCCAGTTGTGGTGAAAGAAGACTGTTTAAAGATTAGACATGGTCTGCAGAGGAGGAGGGAGAACTTCCTGGGCTATTAGAACTCCAGGCTCTAGTCATCTTTAAGACTTTGTCCTTCCCACGATACATGCACATTGTCCAGGAAATGGCTCCTCTTGGCCTAAATGAGTTAGTTGTGTTTACACGATAAAAGAAACCTGACTAATGTAATGACTATTCATCCACTTAAATATTGGTTGCATTTAATTACTGCAACTATATCTTACTCCTCTTGGAGTAATTTCCTATTTAAAAATAATCCATAGGAATTGGTATGGAATGGAACATTCCTCTGGGTCAGGCTTCAGAGGCTGGCTTTCCCAGTATTTTTTCAGAGTATCACCCACCACTCAGGACCCTATTTCTGAAAGATAAGCTCCCTCCCATGTTTCTACCTAGAGCAGTATGATTCTCCATTGTTGCTGCCTGGCCCAAGACAGAAAAACTCCAGGCATTTATCCCTAAAATACCCAACTAATCACCCTGTCATTTGCCCTGAGCCTCTTGCTGCTTACAGCTTCTATTCTTTATCTCTCAGCATGGTCATTCTTGATCTTCCTCTGTCTTTCAAGGTAATGTTTTCCCACAAATGGACTGGGCTGTGCTTTTCCTCCTTAACCTGAGAATACCTAATTTGCATCTTTAGGAAATTTCTCACAGCTTCTGGTCTTCCAAGAGTTTCCATTTCTACTTGCAAGTATATGTATTTACTGATTGGTTTATTTATTTATTTTTCTATCATTTCTAGGGCTTTTGCATAAAAGTTGATGTGCCCCAAGCTCATCTCACCATCTTGAAATGGCTTCCACTATATGAATCCTGTAACTGCTACCAATGCCTTTCAAAATATCCTGAGCTTTTACTCTTCTTGCTGCCTCACAAATAAGCCCTGGTCTGAATGGCAAAAATCTAAAGGAACCAAAATAGACCTAAGGGAAATCAAGTATAAGGCTTATAAGTAATGCCAAATGCTCTGGGTCCTTTTCTGCTCATTTTACTTTTTTGTCCTTTTCTGCTCATTTACTTGGTAAACTTACTCCCTTTCTGATTGAGTAACTCGGATCTATGTTTATATATCTGAATTCTTAATTATTGCTGAACCACCAAGCACAAACATGCCAAGCACAGCATGATAATGCTATAAACATGTCTCTGAAGAATAATGAGACATTTCAAATCCTCATGCTAATTCCACTGTATATATTCAATCACCAAGTCTTATATGGGCAGAGTATCCTGAGGTCATGGTCACTGCAGTTATCCCAGCTGCACACATCTGAAATTTCTGAGCTGTGCTTCATTAGTTCCCTAAAAAGAAAGCAACATAACTGATCAAGGCAAGAAATAATTAGAAGGGGACATGCATACAAGTGGATGAATCTTGGTGTTCTGGCCACCATATAAGTCTATGGCCACCATGTAAGTCTACACAATATCTTCATCCCAATGATTAGGACTTTTTCATTATTACTGTTGTGTTTAGAAAAGTTTCTACAGAGGATGCCAAATACTTCCCAAATTTTTGTGTAAAAAATGTGAAACAAATGAAATTTATGCTCACACCATCTGAAATTCCTATGATATAACCCACATCAACCCCACCCAAGAAACTTGAGAGAATTTATAAATAGGGAGGAAATTTAAAAATCAAGGACAAGGTTCAGATTTTATATTTCCAAACAGGTGAAGTCCTCTTGAATCTAATTTCAACAACCCAGTGAGACAATTCTGAAACCCTGTTTTATAGCACTGACGAGAGAGCACAATTCTCTGCTGGGCAGGTACATCTCACTTTGACCACCACCCCCACAAAACAAAGGAGGTTACTTAAAGAAAGTTGACACCTGATCCTGCTCATATAGTTACTATACAGTGAAAAACTCAAAGGGCGTTTTGACTGTGCCCATAACATCTGTTCAGAGGAAAGCCGCATATTAAAAAAACACACTTATTCATGTTTATGGGAGATTCAATAATGAGGTAACTTATTTGCTTTCTTGCCACATTGTGTTTGTAGTTTTCAGGAATCCTCTGATTTCTAACCAGTAAGATAATAGAATAAGTTAATTCATGAATCAAGACAAGTCAAGGTTATATCTAAATCCTCCTAAATGAATAAACAGGATATTTTATAGGCACTCAGAAAAGCTCCATTCCCTCCATTCCATTCTAACTAGTGTTAGAAATTTCAATGACTATGATCCTGAAAAATATGAATGGCTTGGATCTTATTCAATATCTTAAAACTTTGTTGATCAGGTCCTCTGAGCAAATGTTATCTAAATTTATTATCTAACTTCAAAAGGCCTTCACTGCCATGTGACCAGCATTTTATTTATTTCATTTGTATTCTGTTGAATTTACCACAAATCTACCTCAAATTTTCCATACCAGTCTATTTAACCCCCACACTCTCTTAGGCTATCAATTTCCCAGTAGACAATAGTAATGGATGACATTGGTTTCCTACTTGAAATCCATTCTGCTACTTTTCTTTTTTTTTTTTTTAAGATTTTATTTATTTATTTGACAGACAAAGATCACAAGTAGGCAAAGAAGCAGGCAGAGAGGAGGAAGCAGGCTCCCTGCTGAGCAGAGAGCCCGATGCGGGGCTCGATCCCAGGATCCTGAGATCATGACCTAAACCAAAGGCAGGGGCCCTAACCCACTGAGCCACCCAGGTGCCCCCATTCTGCTACTTTTCATTAGCAGTGAACAAATTTTACCCAGGTGTCTACTCTTTCTGTGTGGCATTATCCTCAGGGAAATTGATCCTACTCCCAGCACAGTTTAAGCCAATCATGTGGTCCTATTCCTCTTGCCAGTGAACATGTGACCTTCAAGACAATAACACACAAGGAAACATCTAAATGTTTTCTATTAAAAAGATACACTCTCTTTCCTTCTCTGGACATTATCATATTCAAATTAGATGCCTGGTGCTACAGCAGCCATCCTGTGACTAGCTTGAAGATGACAGAACAGAATAATAGAAAGAACGTAGGACTTTGGTGATATCATCAGGCAGCTGTAGCTTATGCCCTGTGGCTTCTCTTCCCAGAACTTCTTATCTGAAAGAATAAATATCTTTTTTGAGTCAGCCAACTAGGTCAGTTTTCTGTGACTTGCTGCTGAAAATATCCTAACTGAAACAATTATTTAATTATTTTGCTTCTCCTCCTCCTCCTCCTCCTTCTTCTTCTTCTTCTTTTTTTTTTTTTTTTTTTTTTTTACCTAAACTGCTAAACCTCATGTTGCATTCTCCTGAATTGTTACGTGGTAATAGGTTTTGTTGACCTCACCATTGAAATTTTCCTCCTTTGTCTTTGGGAGACCATACCAGTTAGGTGTTCTTCCCACATTTTGTGACATTTTTTCTTTAACTCTATGTCCTCCTTTAGCTTCCTGTCTGTGACCATACCACAGTTTAATCCCTGACCTTCTGCTCTGTTTTTCCTGCATGCTTTTCTATTCTCATGGCTTCATCTCTCAACCATGAACATGAGAACACTAATACCACAACCCAGGACTTTGCTCAGATTTAGTTCTATATCTTCTATATCTTCCACTGTCCACTGGAAAGTCCTGTCTGGGCCTCAACCATCTCAATATTGATGTATCCACTAGCAAGCTTACATTCTTTTCCCAACGCTCAGAAATGCCACCAGGAGCTAACAGTATTCTTCTATATGCAAACCTTAAAGTCATTTTTGATTGATCACTATAAAGATAGGCAGCCATCAAGGATGAAGAGCTCATGCAGACTGTCCATCTGTCATCCCATTTTGACTGCCCTCCTGTCCCCACCACATAATTTCTAGTGCTTCAATATTTATTCAAGAAGATCTTCCTTTTATCTACTATTCAGTGGTCCAGAAATGGAAACTAACCCATTCGGTCCTGATCATGGTTTATCCATGAAATGGGAACCTTAGATTGATATTTGGGAGTTGTCAATGACCAGATTTTCATGGGTGGGGGAAGTTGAAAAATCTTATGAAAAAGAGAAAGGAACAATGAGAAATAGCAAACAGAAAGAGAGGAACAGAAATAAGAAATGGATAAAATATGTGATGGAGTTCAAATTTTGATCTGAGTTGTTTCTGAGACCTAGCTCCAGTCCTGACCTTGGAATCTAAAAGATATCTCCAAATCCTAACAATGAAATCTCCCTTATCATTCAGTTAGTCCAAACTGGGTTTTAGTTATCCATAGTAAAAAAAAAAAAAAAAAAAAAAAAACACTTTGTAGAAGATCTTCTCAGTCTTTTCCTTGAAATATTGGTTATTTTATTTCTATCCTCTAAACATTTAGTTTCGGTTCTCATCCCCTAAAACTCTACAGCAGTTGGTTCTTAACTGGGTTCCCTGCCCCTAATATATTTTCTGCTCAATATGTCCTATGATCCAATTCAAAGTTATCTTTCCAAAACATTGCTTTGCATATGCCATCCTTTTTCTCAATAATCTTCCATTGATTCCTATTGCCTATGTGATTCTATACAACTCTGTGTTTACTGGTGCTTTCCATAAGCAGCTATGCAAGGTCTTTGACAATGTAGCCCATACTACTTTCAAATTTCTTCCACTTTTTATAAATGTGAATCATCTTGTTCAGTTAGCCTTATCATCTCATTTCTTCCCTGAACTTGCAATGAAGAATTTGATAACTTTACTTAAACTGTTTTCACTGCCTGAAAACCATTTTTATGAATTCTGCTTTTTCATGAACATTTTCTCATTAATGTAGAACTCAGAATCTTTCTCTCTAAGAAGGCCTTCTTTGGAGTGATAGAGTACAATGTTTGTTCACGATTTTATCTTCCTCCCACAACTTTACCAACTTCACTGTGAAAGAAATCTGTTTTCCCTCTCAATTTATTTTGGACTTCACCTCATGACATATATTGGCCAATGGAATAGAAATAAACACAGAAGTGCTTATTCTAAGTTAAACTTTTAAGAGGTATGGAGTTTTAACCAGACTTCTTGGAGATTCAAATCTTTTCTATTAGACGAGCATAATTCAGGTAGCCAAATAAAAAATCATTTAGCAGATAGGACTATAAATCCAAGTCTGAAATCTAGCCTAATACAGTTAAGTCTAGCCAAGATCCACTGGACCACAGTTTGAGTTAAAACTCATAAACAAGGGGCACCTAGTGGCTCAGTAGGTTAAAGGCTCTGCCTTTGGCTCAGGTCATGATCCCAGGGTCCTGGAATCAAGCACCGCATCGGCCTCTCTGCTCAGCAGGGAGCCTACTTCCCTTCCTCTCTCTCTGCCTGCCTCTCTGCCTACTTGTGATCTCTGTCTGTTAAATAAATAAATAAAATCTTTTTTAAAAAACCTCATAAACAAAACTAACCTTTTGTTGTTTTGAGCCACTGAGATTGTGGGGACTGCTTGTTATGCAGCACTATCACAGCAAATAGTAAATTCCTTTTTTGAATCCCTAGAACACTAATTGTCTTTATTACCAGTTTCAAATTTAGAAAACATTCTTATTTTTATCTTTTGGTGTTTGTAATAATAACTAATATTTGTCAAGTATAATTGTTGTGTGAGGCACACTAGATAACTTAAATATTTTATATTACCTAATTTTTCAAAAAAAATGTAAGAAGTAGGTATGAGTATTCCTGTAAACTGTTGTGGTTTAAAACACTGAGTAACTTTCCCCAAACCACAAAGGTGTTTAATGAAAGAATAAGGATTCAAATGCAAAATCCATGTTCTATATGTCTTTTCAATTTGGAAGCTTTGCCAGTTTGCCAAAAATGGTAAAACCCATTAGATGTAGTTTCTCAATTTCATACAACCAAGAAAGACAACCAAAAGTGCAGTGAATTTACAACCTTGATAAATAAGTGAGTTTATTTTCCCAATTTGTACATGAGGAAACTGGAACTCCTAGGGGAAGGAATTCTCTGTTAGCAAGTCCACCACTCTTTCTAAAACCTCCGTCATGGGGAGACTTTAGTCTCTGTTATGCCTCACTCAACTCTACTCTTTTGAGGAGAAAGTGAAGTCCATTCATCCATGTGTTTTAGACCTCCATCTCTTCCCATAATGTAAGTCTGGTAGGAACTAGCAAAGAGCCTGGTCTACTGAAATTGCTCAATATTTGTGTGTTCAATCATGGAAGAAAAGGCAGAATTCTGCTCCCAGATGAGTGGGAGGACCCGTAGGAGTCACACTGAGTGACATGCCTGGCATAGAAATTGAGATTTTAATATTTCTAATCTTTTATTATCCTTCTCATCCACCAACAGAATGGGGCCATGTTTTGCTTCCATTTCATAAAATGCATTTTATAGGACAAGGGAGTTGAGTTCACTCATTTTTGAGCAAACATTTCATGAACACCTTTTCTTTCCAAAGACTGGAGAAAAAATTTCCCTGAGGGAAGAACCTTCAAACTATATTATCAGAGAGAGGTATGTACTGCCCATGATACCCCATAATTTCTGGAATTTTTTTTTAATTTAAATTTTAGGTAGTTAACATACAGTGCAATATTGGTATCTGGAGTAAAATTCAGTGATTCATCACTTACATACAACACCCAGTGCTCATCATAACAAGTACTCTCCTTAATACCGATCACCCAATTACCCCAACCCTCCACCCACCTACCCTCCATCAACCTTCAGTTTGTTCTCTATTGTTGGGTCTCTTATGGTTTGTTTTCTTCTCTCCTTTTTTTCTTTTCCACCTTACCATATGTTTGTCTGTTTTCTTTCTTAAATTCCACATACAAGTGAGATCATGTGGTATTTGCCTTTCTCCAACTGACTTATTTCACTTAGCATAATATACTCTAGATCCACTCACGTTGTTGCAAATAACAAGATCTCATTTTCCTGATGAGTAATATTCCATTGTGTGTGTGTGTGTATACACACACACACACACACACACACACACTACATCTTCTTTACCATTCATCAGTCAATGGACATGTGGTCTCTTTCCATAGTTTGGATATTGTTGATAATGTTGCTATAAACATCAGTGCCCATGTGTCCCTTTGAATCTGTGTTTTTGTATCCTTTAGGTAAATACCTAGTAGTGCAATTGCTGGATCGTAGAGTAGTTCTATTTTTAACTTTTTGAGGAAACTTCATACTGTTCTCCAGAGTGGCTGCACTAATTTGCATTGCCCCCAGTAATTGCATAATGCCACCATATTATTGACAATTATCTTGCTGATGGTAGATCCCATAGAGCACAATGATTCTCCACAAGAAGACTCGAGCATTGCTTCAGTTGGGGAAATACAATTATTTTCAGTCTTCACTTCAACCAGTCAAGCAGACTTAGACCTCTTTCAGGAATAGGTGTTTTTGTTGAAAGTACTAATAGCACAAGCCATAGAGTATCAGCTCAGGTAGGAACCAAAAAACAATCTCAGTTAAGAAAATTCTTAATATAAAAAGCTTTACATTTTGCAGTGAGACCAAGAACCATTTTCTTTAAGATTTGCAGCACACAGAATTTGTTCTCATGGCCTCTGCCTTCCATCAACAGAAAAACTGCAGACTTAAGCAGTTTACTTTTTTGCGGAATTAAACTATGAAATGTAAAACTGACAAAATATAATTTATGAGCCTTTCTCTTTCTCCCCCTATCTACCAATCTCTGCTATAGTAACACAGCTAGTAGTAGGGTAAATAATGGAAAGTGGTGGGGAGGAGAGGATGCAGAAATGGATAAGTAAAAGTTTCATCAACACATGCTTTAAATTTTTTTAAAAATGATTTTATAAAATCCATCAGTGTTTTTAATAAATAGTTTATCAAGAACAAATAACAAACCTCTCAATAAATGATGAAAAATTAGACCTTGTTGTTAGAAAAAAAAATAAAAGAATGTCTTCTTCCACAACGTGAACACATAAGTGATGTGTGATTATTTTCTCTCAAGCTATTTCTTGTCTTTTCATGCTCTAATGGCATCTTTAAAAGAGCAAAAGTTCTTCCTTTTGATAAAATCTAATTGATCAATTATTTTATAGGTCATGTTTATGGTATTCTGTCTAAAAAAATCTTTGCCTAACCTAAGGCCACTCAGATTTTCTATTTTCTTTTACAAGTTTTATAATTTTTGGTTTCACACTTAAGTCTATGATTTACTTTGCATAAATTACTGTATATAATGTAATGTATGGATTAATATTCACTTTTGGATATGAATATCCAAATATTCCAGCACAGCTAGTTGACAAGTTTTTCTTTCTCATACAAATTACCTTTTCATCTTTGTCAGAATCAATTGATTTTATATATATATATATTCTATTCCTGGATTCTTTATTCTGTTTCATTGATTTATTTGCCATATTTATGCCAATATGACTCTGTCTTGATTGTTGTAATTTTATAGTAAATCTAAAGTCAGATACTGTAAGTCCTTCAGTTCTCTTCTTTACAGACTTATTTTGGTTATTCTAGATTCTTTGAATTTCCACATAAATTTTAGAATCTGATTATAAATTTTTATTTAAAAATTACTGGAGTTTTTATTAGAATCCTTTTAAATCTATAGATAATTTGGAAAGAATTGACATCTTAAAAGAGATTGGATCTTTTGATTTGTGAACACAGTTATCTCATTATTTATTTAGATTTTTAATTTCTTTTAGCAATGTTTTATAGCCCTCAGCATACAGGTCTTGCATATCTTTTGTGACATTTATGTATAAATTGTTTACATATTTGAAACTACTCTAAATTTTACTTTTTAAAATTCAATTTCTACTTGTTATTTGTGGTATAACTTTTCTGTTGCGGCATAATTAACATAAAATAAAATTCATGTGGCTTACATGTACAATCCAATTAGTTTTAAAAAGAAATAGCTGTGTAATTATCAATAAGATAAAATATTATCATCACCACTACAAGTTCTCTCATGTTCATTTGCAATACCCTATGCTGGTTTCTGGCTATCACTGATATTTTTTTTCTATCATGTTACTTCCTAGAATAAATGGAATCAGATAGTATGAGCCTTCTCTGTCTGGTTTATTTTACTGGCTTTTGGAATGCATTAATATTGTTGGTATATAAGTATTTTGTTCCATTATACCTGAATACTATTCCATGTTTACCATAATTATTTATTCATTTTCATGTTGATGGATGTTTGAGTTATTCCCAGTTTTGGGTTCTGTTGAATAAAGCTACAGTGAAAATCCATGTACAAGTCTTTGTATGGACAGATGTTTTCATTTCTCTTAGGTAAACACCTAAGACTGGATGCTAGGGCTCCCTTAGTTATCTTATCAGAGAAGTTAATATAAACATTGTTAACTCTGTCAATGAAAAGGCAAAAAGTGACTACTCTCTCAAGCACATGTAAAGATATTAGAAATCTCCACTTTATCCTAAAAAGTAAAAAACTTAAAATACTGAAATGACATTCTCTTTTAGGAGCTATACAAGAGAGGAGGACACAAGGCAAACTGCTGCCCCCAAGAAAAGAGAGACAGATAGGTGTGTACATGGAGTCAAGACTTAGCAAAGCAGAGACTCATGAGGGGAAAACAGGTGCTAGGGTAGGAAAGCCTGATCTGCAATTGTTGAATTGCTGGAATCTCAGTGTGAACAACTGTGAGAGTTAAAAACTCCAGAAGGCCCATTGTAGGTGCATCCCATGATAGCATGAGATTTACCTCTAGGAACATAGTAAATATCAAAGAAAACCCCCTCAGCTTCTGGCAAGTGGAGGGTGAAGGAAATCATCTAGTAATATACCAGAACACTCTGCATTTCTTAACAAGGGCTAAACTCAGGAGAAAGTAGTTAACCAGAGCCTAACCTGCTGGGTTGTTATCAGAGCCTAACTGATCTTGGGGAAGGAAATGCCCAATTCCAGTCCACTTTAGCAATCCTGACCCACCTAAGAGGGAAGAAAAAACTGGGTAGCACAGTCCAGAGGCATCAGTTCACTTGAAAAATTGAGACCTAATCGGAATGCTTCCCCTTTCCCCACACCTCACTATCACATTACAAAAGGCCTATCTACAGCAGCTCTGTTTGCACATGATATCATGCTTGACCATGAAGAAAAAATTACCAGGCATACCAAAAGACAAAAACACAACCTGAAGAATCAGAGTAAGCATTAAAACCACACGTCAGGAGGGTTGGAATTATCAGACCAGGAATTTAAAATAACTATAATTAATATGCTAAGGGCATACTCCAATACTGTGATATGGTGGCATGTTAAACACTTAACTCTAGTATAAATGGTATAGGATTAGAAGTAGTAAAAATAAATATAGGGCACCTGGGTGGCTCAGTCAGTTAAGTGGCCAGCTCTTGATTTCAGCTCAGGTCATGATCTTGGGGTCCTGGGTTTGAGCCCTGCATCAGGCCTCATGTTCAGTGGAGAATCTGCTTGAAGATTCTTTCCCTCCCTCCCCCTTTGTCCCTCTGCCCAATAGAGCTCACTCTCTCTCCTTTTCTCTAAAATAAATAAATAAATAAAATAAATCTTTAAAAAACTTGTAATTTGTTACATACTATATAGTAGTAATTTATTATATACTATATAAAAATGTAAGTTGTGATATCAAAAACAAAATGAGGTGGGTGAACAAAAGGGGAGGGTTTTGTATGCAATAAAAACTATTATCAGCATAAAATATACTGTGATATCTATAAGATATTTTATGTAAGCTTTGTGACAACCTCAAAGTGAAAAAGTAAATAAAAAATAAGGAGAGGAGATTCAAAGCATGCCACTAGAGAAAATCATCAAAGGAAGAAAGCAAGAGAAGAAAGGAGCAAAAGATGGCATTAGTAAGTTCTTACCTATCCATAATTACTTTAAATGTGTGTGGATTAAATTCTCCTACTAGTAGACAATATGTGGCTGAGTGGACGTTTTTTAAAAAAGCAAACTGAAGCTCCAAACTATATGCTATATGCAAGATTCACCTCAACTTTAAGGACACATTGGTTCAAAATGGGAGGATAGAAAAAAATATTATACACAAAGGGAAATCAAAAGAGAACAGGGTTAATTATACCTATATCAGTGAAAATAGACTTTAAGACAAAAACTATAGTAAGAGACAAAGGAGGTAATATACAATCAAGGAATTAATTCATCAAAAGGATATAACAACTGTAAATATATATGCACCCAATACTAGAACATCTGAATATATTAAGCAACTATCAACAGATCTGAAAGGAGAAACAGACAATACAGTATTAGTAGAGGACTTCAATACCCCACAGTCAGTCATGAGTAGTTCATTTAGACAATCAAGAAGGAAACATGAGGCCAACTGATTGTGTCACAAAGTAGCACATCTGACTCTAAGAAAGAAACATGAGACTTGAACTGAACATTACACCAAATGGACCTAACATGTATGCAGAACATTCCCTCCAACAGCAGCAGAATATACATTCTTCTTTTTTAAATATATTTTAAAATTTTATTATTTATTATTTGAGAGAGAGAGCACGTGTGAGAGAGCAGGAGAGAGAGCATGAGTGGGGGTAGGGAGAGGGAGAAGCAGGCTCCCTGCTGAGCAGGGAGCCCAATGCAGCACTCCATCCCAGGACCCTGAGATCACAACCTGAGCTGAAAGCAGATACTTAACTGACTGAGACACCCAGGCACCCCAGAATACACATTCTTCTTAAGAACACATGAAAAACTTGCCAGAATAGAACATATGTTATTTCTTTAAAAAAACAAATCTTAGCAAATCTTAAAAGATTGAAATTATACCAAGTATCTTATCTTACCACAAAGGTATGAAACTAGAAATCAATAGCAGGAAAAAAATTGGAAACTTCACAAATATGCAGAAATTAAACAACATATTCCTGAATGAATAACAGGTTAAAGAAGAAATCAAAAGGGAAATTTTAAAAAAAATCTTGAAACAAACAGAAAGGAAACACAATATACCAAAACTTCTGAGATGCAGCAAAAGCAGTTCTAAAAGGAAAATTTTTAAAAGATTTTATTTATTTATTTGAGAGAGGGAGAGAGGGCATAAGTGGGGGAGAAGCAGAGGGAGGGGGAGAAGCAGAGGGAGAGAGAGAAGCAGACTGCCCACTGAGCAGGGAGCCTGACAGAGGGCTCAATACCAGGACCCTGGGATCATGACCTGAGCTGAAGGCAGATGTTTAATCTACTGAGCCACCCAGGCTCCCCAAAAGGGAATTTTATAGCAATAAATACCACAGAGGAAAAAAGAAATATATGTTTTAAAAAACCTTACTCTTAAATTTCAAGGAAAAAGAAGAATGAACCAAGGCTGAAGTTAGCAGAAGGAAGAAAATAACAAAGGTTAGAACAGAAATAAATAGAGAGTGGGAAAAATAGAAAAGATCAACAAAACTAAGCATTGGATTTTTAAAAAGATAAAACTAACAAATTTTAGCTAGATATTCTAAGAAAAAAAAAGATTCATAAATAAAATTATAAATGAAAGAAGAGACATAACCACAGAAATAAAAAGGATCATAAGAGAACTACTATAAATTAGAAATTATAAATCAACAAACTGGGCAACCTAGATGAAAAAGATTAATTCCTAAGAATATACAACTAGATAAGGCTGAATAATTAAGAAATAGAAAATTTGAGCAGACCAATAATGAATAAAAAGATTGAATCAATAACTTCACAACTTAGAAAAGCTTAGGACCAGATGGCTTCATGAGTGAATTTTACCAAACATTTAAAGAAGAATTAATGACAGGGGTGCTGGGTGACTCAGTTGGTTAGGCCTCTGACTCTTGATCTCAGCTTAGGTCTTTATTTCAGGATCATGAGTCCAAACCCTGCATTGGGCCCCACGCTCCTCTCCCTCAAAAAGAAATTATTACAAGTCCTTTTCAAACTCTTTCAAAAGGTCAAAAAGGGAAAACTCCCAAACTCATATAAGGCTAGAATTACCCTTATACAAAATCCAAGAAAGGACACTATAGGAAAAGAAAACTAGAAGTTCCCTGATGAATGCAGACACAAATATTCTCAACAAAATGCTAGCAAAACACATTCAACAGCACTTTAAAAGAATCATACAACACGATCAAGTGGCATTTATTCCTGGAATGCAGTTATATTTCAACAATTGGAAATCAATCAATGTGATATACCACATTAATAAAATGGAATATAAAAATCACCTGATCATCTCAATATATGCCAAAAAGGCATTTGACAAAATTCAACATCCTTTTACAATAAAAAGAACTCTTACAGAGTAGGTTGAGTGGGGGATATGACTCAACACAATAAAGGCCATATATGACAAGCCCACAGATAATCATACTTACTGTTGAAAAGCTGAAATATCTAACATCAGGCACAAGACAAGGGTGCCCTCTACTACCATCCTATTCAACATAGTACTGGAAGTCCTAACCATAGCAATTAGGTAAGAAAAGGAAGTAAAAAAAGATGTTGACAGCATAGAAGATTTTGGTGATGACTGAGTTCCAGAAGATGCAGTAAGAGGTTTAGGGGCTTTGGATATAGGTAGAAGAAGGAACAGAAGGATTAAGGGGTGCACAGAACCTTTATGGAGGTGAGAGTCCAGCTAAACTTGGAAGACCTGAAAATCATGCTTCCTATGGTGACTAATGTGGAAAGAACTATAGCACGTGACAGGAAAGTTCAAAAGACTCTGAAGCAGAGGCGACTGGTGAGACCTTCAGCTGGTGATGAGGGTCTTGCTAGAGCACCAGGTGCTCTGTGGTCCTATCACCACTCTTGTCAATGGAAGTACTAAAGCTAGGAAGAAGCCACCCAGGAGTTCTGTACACTTCTATCTCTTACTCCAAAAGATATATAGACTTTTGCTCAGTACAAAATAAGTGACATGAAGTTATTTTGCAAATCTAGAGCATTATGTGTAAAATAACCAAGCTTATTTACTTTTTGCTGCAATTAATGAATTAATAGATTTGGCTTCTTAACAATCACGCATTTATATTCTGAAATGTGAAATCTGCCATCAAAGTTCTATTAAAAGCAAAATTAATGGAACAAATATGTTAGATTGTGACCAACCCTAGAAAGGATCTAGCCCAGTTCTTCATTCAGAAACAGCAATTTTCCAGGATCCCTGGGTGGCTCAGTCAGTTAGGTGTCTGCCTTCGATTCAGATCATGATCTCAGGGTCCTGGGATCCATCCCCGCATCAGGCTCTGCACTCATCAGGGAGTCTGCTTGTCCCTCTCCCTGTCCTTCTGCCCCTACCCTCCATTTGTTCTCTCCCTCTCTCTCTGAAAGAAAAGAAAAGAAAAGAAAAGAAAAGAAAAGAAAAGAAAAGAAAAGAAAAGAAGAAAGAAAGAAAGAAAGAGGGAGGGAAAAGTGAAAACATGCATACTTGGGCTACAGACTCCTGGTCCCTTACCTTCTACATCCAATTTAAACAAAACCTCCAATCCCATATTTTAGTGACATGTTTGTATCAATCTCTCCATACATATAGTGAGGGAAATGGTATCAGCCTATATACAAAGCTGTGAAAGAACTACTGCATTTATTTATTTATTTTCTTTAAATCTGAGTACCCATCTCCTTGGATTGCTGGATAATTCACTATTAGTTGCTATTGGTTGAATTCCTTTCAGAGAGGAAATCAGAAGCCATGTGATCTCCATGACAACTGAAAACAAGAGAAGAGCCTTTCAACTCCAGGTGCTTATAGTTGCCCCTCACATCCTCATGTCCAAAACCCAGTGGTCCCCCATGGTCTTAAGCTCCATTTCAGAGCTCTATGTGGGGATAGAATTCTTTGTCTAGACAGCAAATGTGAGCTCAGGGTTCCATCTTTCTGAGAATTAAACAAAATAAAAAATTAAAATCCCATTCTTCTAGGAAAAGACTGATAGTTTTATAGCTATGGTAACAAGTAAACATTGGAGTGGGTTTTTTTTTTCTTTTCTCTAACTTTATTGTAAGAATATAATATACAGTACATGTAACATACAAAATGGGTTTTAAACCTATTTGATTAATGGCTACTGGATTTAATGAACAAATACCTCTGGAAATCTCATGCTGTGGAAGTCAGCCAATAGGTGGTGGACTCCCTCCAGTGAACCTGCTTCTCATGATGAGGTCAGTTCACTCTTGCCTCTGAAAACAATACAGCCTTCTATGCATAGCGATCCAATTTTCCCAGCACCATTTGTTGAAGCACCATTTGTCTTTCTTCCACTGTATATTTTCTCCTGCTTTGTCAAAGATTATTTGACCATAGAGTTGCGGGTCCATATCTGGGCTCTCTACTCTGTCCCACTGGTCTATGTGTCTGTTTTTGTGCCAGGTACTATGCTGTCTTGGTAATCACAGCTTTGTAGTAAAGCTTGAAATTGGGCAATGTGATGTCCCCAGTTTTGTTTTTCTTTTTCAACATTTCTTTAGAAATTCAGGGTCTCTTCTGGTTACATACAAATTTTAGGATTGTTTGTTCCCACTCTTTGAAAAATGCCAGTGGAATTTTGATCAGGATGGCACTGAAAGTATGGATGGCTCTTGGCAGTATAGACATTTTAACAATGTCTATTCTTCTAATCCATGAGCATGGAATGCTCTTCCATCTTTTTGTGTCTTCTTCAATTTCTTTCATGAGTGTTCTATAGTTCTTCAGGTACAGATCCTTTACCTCTTTGGTTAGGTTTATTCCCAAGTATCTTATGGCTCTTGGTGCTATAATAAATGGAATCAATTCTCTAATTTCCCTTTCTATATTTTCATTGTTAGTGTTTAAGAAAGCAACTGATTTCTGTACATCAATTTTGTATCCTGCTACATTATAGAATTGTTGTATGTGTTCTAGTAGTTTGGGGGTGGAGTCTTTTGGGTTTTCCATATAAAGTATCATGTCATCTGTGAAGAGAGAGAGTTTGGCTTCTTCTTTGCCAATTCGAATATCTTTTATTTCTTTTTGTTTTCTGATTGCTGTTGCTAGGACTTCTAGGTACTATGTTGAATAACAGTGGAGAGAATGGACATCCTTGTCATGTTCCTGATCTCAAGGGGGCTGTCAGCTTTTCCCCATTGAAGATGATAGTCGCTGTGGGTTTTTCATAGATAGATTTTATGAAGTTGAGGAATGTTCCCTCTATCCCTATACTTTGAATCATCTTAATCAGGAACGGATGTTGTATCTTGTCAAATGCCTTTTCTGCATCAATTGAGAGGACCATGTGGTTCTTCTCTCTTCTCTTATTGATTTGTTCTATCACACTGATTGATTTGAGAATGTTGAACCACCCTTGCATCCCATGGATAAATCCTACCTGATCATGATGGATAATCTTTTCAATGTACTGTTGGATCCTATTAGCTAGGATCTTGTTGAGAATCTTGGCAACCATATTCATCAGGAATTGTTCTATAATTTTCCTTTTTGGTGGGGTCTTTGCCTGGTTTGGGGATCAGGGTAATGCTGGCTTCATAAAGATTCCAGAAGTTTTCCTTCTGTTTCCATTTTTTGAAATAGCTTCAGGAGAATAGATATTATTTCTTCTTTGAATGTTTGGTAGAATTCTTCAGGGAATCCATCAGGTCCTGGGCTCTTGTTTTTTGGGAGGTTTTTGATCACTGCTTCAGTCTCATTACTAAATATTGGTCTATTCAGGTTGTCAGTTTCTTCCTGACTCGGTTTTAGAAATTTATAGGTTTCCAGGAATGCATCCATTTTGTCTAGATTGCTTAACTTATTGGCATATAACTGTTGATAATAATTTCTGATGATTGTTTCTGTTTCCTTGGTGCTAGTTGTGATCTCTCCCTTTTCATTCATAATTTTATTAATTTCGGTCCTCTCTCTTTTCTTTTGGATTAGTTTGGCCAATGGTTTATTGATTTTATTGATTCTTTCAAAAAAACAGCTTCTAGTTTCATTGATGTGTTCTATCTCTAGTTTCTATCTCATTGATATCTGCTCTAATCTTGATTATTTCTCTTCTTGCCTGTGGGAGAATGAAACTTGAGACCATTATCTTACACCATACACAAAGATAAACTTGAAATGGATAAAAGACCTCAACATGAGGCAGGAATCTATCAAAATCCTAGAGGAGAACGTAGGCAGTAACATCTTCGACATCGGCCACAGCAACTTCTTTCAAGATATGTCTCCAAAGACAAAGGAAACAAAAGTGAAAATGAACTTTTGTGACTTCATTGAGATCAAAAGTTTCTGCATGGCAAAGGAAATAGTCAACAGAACAAAGAGGCAACCCAAGGAATGGGAGAAGATATTCACAAATGACACTGCAGACAAAGGGCTGATACCCAAGATCTATAAAAAACTCCTCAAACTCAACACACACAAAACAGATAATCGTGTCAAAAAATGGGCAGAAGACATGAACAGACACTTCTCCAAAGAAGACATACAAATGGCTAACAGACACATGAAGAAATGTTCATCATCACTAGCCATCAGGGACATTCAAATCAAAACCACACTGAGATACCACCTTACACCAGTTAGAATGGCCAAAATCAACAAGACAGTAAGCAGCAAGTGTTGGAGAGCAAGTGGAGAAATGGGAACCCTCTTACACTGTTGGTGAGAATGCAAATTGGTGCAGCCACTTTGGAAAACAGTATGGAGATTCCTTAAGAAATTAAAAATAGAGCTACCCTATGACCCTGCATTTACACTACTGGGTACTTACCCCAAAGATACAGATGTAGTGAAAAGAAGGGCCATCTGTACCCCAATGTTCACTACAGTAAGGCCACAGTCACCAAGCTGTGGAAAGAATCAAGATGCCCTTCAGTGGATGAATGGATAAAGAAGATATGGTCCATATATACAATGGAGTATTATGCCTCCATCAGAAAGGATGAATACCCAACTTTTGTATCAACATGGACAGGACTGGAAGAGATTACGCTGAATGAAATAAGTCAAGCAGAGAGAGTCAAGTATCATATGGTTTCACTTACTTGTGGAAATTAAGGAATAACATGGTAGACATTGGGAGATGGAGAGGAGAAGTGAGTTGGGGGAAATCGGAGGGGGAGACAAACCATGAGAGACTGTGGACTCTGAAAAACAAACTGAGGGTTTTGGAGGGGAGGGGGTGGGGGTTGGGTGAGCCTGGTGGTGGGTATTGTGGAGGGCACGTACTGCATGGAGAACTGGGTGTGGTACATGAACAATGAATTTGGGAACACTGAAAAAATAAATAAATAAAATTGAAAGCAACACAACCCACAAACACCAAAACCATGTGAGATCAGTGGGTCACATTATTCAATGAGAGGTTGCCCTCCCAGAAGATCTCTCCCTACAAAGTAAACAGTAAATTCACCTTTTTAATTTCAGACAGTGAAAGGTGTTCTCTGCCTTCAACTCCTAGATGCACCTTATGCTAAGAGTTGCTTTCTCTTGCCTCACAGCCTCAAGCTCTCTTTTTCAGTTTAGATAAGCCTCTCTCTTTACCCTATTATTGCCTTCTGGCAGAATTCCCAATCAAATGTCATAAGGAGAAAGGGATGGTATCAAATGATACCATTTAGAGCTCACCCCACCTATACAAATCCAATTTAAAGCATTTCAAAGACATTGTGTGTTAAAGACATTTCATGGTGGATGGGATTGGGACTTCTGCTTTATATCCATTCTTCTCTTCCCTAACTGCTACTTAAAGGAATATGGCATAATCTCTTCAGTGAATTTAGACTTCAACAAAGATGTGAAGATCCTTTGATTTCAAGCAGCTTTCAGTTTTAGCTTTGCCAAAATCATAAAAATAAAAAATAAATTTAAATCCCAGGAATTATCCAGGGCCTGGATACTTGCTTGAAATGGTAGAAGGAACAAGTGCAGGAAGAACAAGTACAAATTAATATTTTAATATATCACATAACAAGTGAATCTTATTAATTTGGACACTATTAATTCAGGGTTAATAATAATAATTTAGACAAATCATGAAGGAGAAAATATTTTAAGAAAAAGATGTTTAGCAAATCCTATTTGTATACAATTTATTCTCTGACTACAAATGATTCTTAATTATCATTAAGATTTCTCTAAGTAAACTCTATTAGGGTATGTATGTTCGTGGTTCAGACAATGTTACAAATTTTGTTTAATTTTCATTTTGGGGATTCATCAAATAATGGTCCATTTTTAGAAAAAAATATATATATACCACTTATCACTACATAAGTTTTAATCCTCTTGACGGCCTATGAAGATTATAATTCTTACCTTTCAGAGCACCATGAGGATAAAATACAAATACAGTAAAATTTGAAAATACAGTAAAACAAAGTTTAGGTAATATTTAAAATTTTTAAAATGTACTGGGCCACTAACATATTTAGTGTACTATGTGATATCTTGAGGATAAAAAGAGATTCATGAAAATACCAATCGTTGGGGAATTTATAGTCTAGCTGGGGAAGGAACATTGATCTGCTTCTCCAACTTAGAGCTGGGTGTTCTGTCCTGGGGACCATGTAGAGAGTACCCAAGAAGAAGAGATTAACAGGTACAGACTTCCAGTTATAAAATAAATAAATCATGAAGATATAATGTATAGGGAATATAGTCAATAATACTGTAAGAACTGTGTAGGGTGACAGTAACTAAATTTACTATGGGGGTCATTTTATAATGTCTAAAAATATTGAATCACTATGATGTACATCTGAAACATTTAATAGGATATTGTAGTAAATTATACTTCAATTCAATTTTAAAAAAAGTGAGTTCCTGACCCTGTGTTTTCATGCCTGTACCAGAATCCGCTCGTCTTTTCCTGCCTCCTGGTCTACTTCCTGGCCAGTTCCTGACTCTAGCTTCATTGAAGTCTCTCTCTATAGTTATCACTAAGGTATGAAACTGAAACTTATCTTTAGGGACTTGGGACTAACCCTCCATCCTTCCTCAGGTAGCCCTATTTTAGTCTATCTGTGCTCCCCATTGCTCTGAATAGTAACTCGACTGAGGGAGTCTTGCTCCTGCCTAAGAATGCTCTCTGTCTCATGGAAAAGAATCAAGCATATAGTACACTAACCATGATATGAAGTAATACCAGCTAAGAACCCGATGAAGGAGCCACAGGCAATACATGCAATATAAAGTTCAGGAAGAGTTGTCCCTGAGAGCAGGACCAATCAGGGAGGTGGGACTTGAATTGCCATTTGCTGGAAGGGTGAAGACTGGAGAAGCAGAGGGAAGGTGTGTGGCATTTGGAGAAAATAAAAGGGAATCATCACAGGGCAAGAGGGAAAGACTATGAGATGAGGGGTGCCTGGGTGGCACAGTCAGTTAAGCATCTGACTCTTGATTTCAGCTCAGGTCCTGATCTCAGGATCATGAGATCAAGCCCTGCATTGGGTTCCACACTTAGCAAGAAGTCTGTTTAACACTGTCTTTCCACCTCTCTCTGCCCCTCCCCCATTCTGCTCATTTTCTCTCTCTCTCTCTCTCTTTCAGATAAATAAATCTTTTTAAAAAGTCTGAGATGAAACCATCAGCTAAGGAGCAGATTCTTTGTGGGATGGTACAATATTGCATTGCTGTTTTATTTTCATCTTTTTCTAAAACCATCACCAACACAATTCTAACCCCCATTCTCAGGGCCACCATCACCACCATCTTTATCAATGTGGTGAACACATACATACATATCCAAAGACACCCACACACTCAAATTACCTTATCTCTTAATTTTACTTTGGAATAGAACCAAAATCATTTGGATCATTTGTGATGTTTTGTTTTCTGTTAAGGGCTTAATGATGAGAACTACTTACCCTGATCCCCATTGTTGTGCTTCACTGCCCAAACATTTTGAAACCCCATAAATACAGCATCTTCCACATTTGCACACTCTAGCTTCAAAATTTCTCAGTCCATAAGGAAAATACAGACCACTATATCATGTCAGGATAATTATTTCTAGCATCTTACTACCACGTTGTTCTTCTGGCCATGTCATGGCACAGGTCATGGTATCTTTATATTCACTGCTTTATTTATCAATTCGGCAAGCATTTATTTAGTCCCTACAATATGCCAGGCACAGGTCTTGCAATAAAAAGTAAAACTGACAGAATCAGTTGGAGAAGAGGTGGACATTGTGTTAATTATCTATCATTATCTCTTGCCACACAATAAATTACTTCCATGCCAGTGGCTTAAAACTACAGTGATTATTTATTATCTCAGACAATTTCTGTGAGTCAGGAATTTGGAAACTGTCTCACCATGTGGTTCTGGCTAAGGTTTCTCAAGAGTCAAAATGTTGGCAGATGAAGGCTTATCTGGAGTTGGAAGATATGTTCCAAAATGACTCCCTCATGTAGCTATTGGCAGATGGTTGCCTAACCAACCTCATGATATGGCAGCTGGCTTTCCCAAAAATGAGTGATCCAAGAAAGCAAGACAGAAATAAAAATGTCTTCCATGCTTTCACCTGAGAAATCGCACACAGTAATTTCCACAGTATACTAGGTTCCATAGGCCAGCCTCAGTCAATATAGGAAAGGACTACACAGGGCATAAATACACAGAGGTGGGAATCATAGTGCATCTTGGAGACTGGCTGCCAGACATTAATAAAATGATAACTCAAATAAATGTAAAATTATAACTACATTAAGGAGGTCTTTATAGTCCATGTCAAAGATATATTTTAGTCTTTTTTCTAAGATTATTGAGACACCATTAAAATATTCTAAGTAAGTTTACAAAGCTTACATTTTGAAAAGATCACTCCATGAGTTCTGCCTTGGGCTGTATGGCAGACAGGACATTCTGAAAAGCCCCTCCTCCGTGGTCATGAAACAATGAGCCGCTAGGTAAATTATAACTCAGATATTTTTTAATACAGAAGTACCAAAGGTCCCTAAAGGCCAGAAAAAAAAATAAAAAATAAGTTGAAATTACAGAAGTAAGCAAAGATGGACAAAAGCTGGTGCTTCTGAGAAAAGAAGCCAATTTCAGAAACCTAGAATTTGGAGGACATGGCTAGCTGATGGGGAGCAGGAGAGCAGCTGATAGACTGAGGCCTGTTGGGAGTCACTTACAGGGTCCTTGAAGAAAAGTCTGTGTACTTACAAAGAGAGCCAATATGGGAAGGAGCTCTTTCTGCTTCTATTCTGCATGGAAAAAATTATAAAAATAACAACAGCAGACTTGCTGAGAAATGATCACTGTAGGCTTGCTCCAATGTGGGTCTGGGATTTAGGTTTATACTACCTCTGCCTCAGCAATCACCAGACCTAAAAGTTGAAGTGCTACTGTGCTGGTTCCTTGTGATACCCAGCCAAAGCAAATGCAAATTCTTTCTGAATTTTGAATAAGAATACAAATACTAATTGCAGACTTTATTATGTTGCGTATTCATGTTATATTTTTTAGGGTAATGACTTAAAAAAACCAGAGTATATGATGTCTTACCTAGTAGAAGGGAATAAATGGAATTTATTTAAAAATGCATTGCTATACCATAGGAAGAATACAATACTATCTTTATAAAATATGCAGACTAAAACACATTCATTATGTTACTTCTGGTTATCTCTGAATGCATACAATTTAGTAGTTAAGAAGATGCACTCTAGAATCAGATAGCCTAGGTTCGAATCCTACTCTCAGTACTTACAAGCAGTACTTACAAGCACACTTACATGTGATCTCAAAAAAGTCATATATCTTCCCTGTTCCTCAGCTTTCTTATCTGTAAATTAGAGGTTATAAGAGTGTATATCTCACAGAGGATTCAATGAGTTAACAAATGTGAAATTCTTTTTTTTAAAGATTTATTTATTTCTTTGAGAGAGAGAGAGAAAGAATGTGCATGGGTGTGAAGAATGTGCAAGGGGAAGAAGGAGAGAATTTTCAAGCAGACCCCACCCACCCCCAGCACAGAGCCTGATCAGGGGCTCAATCTCATAACCTTGAGATCATGACCTGAGGCTAAACCGAGAGTCAGAGGCCTGACTGACTAAGCCACCCAGGTGCCCCTAAATGTAAAATTCTTAGAACAAAAAGGGATATGGAGTAAGTACATACCATGTTACTAAGATTTATGTTTTTAAAAAAAGTACTTTTATTTTCTTGTTTATATACATCTGTGGAAGATTCACAAATTCACTAATAAGCATGATTGCCTGTGAGCAATAGAGGGAGACAGACAGACAGTAAATCTTTTATCCCTTTTGATTTTTGATCCATGTACATTTACTCTCTACTTAATAATTAATTTAGAAATATATATAGGTAATATATATTCAAATATATTTGAAATGAATTATAAATTTTAAAAGATTACTTACATATTAGAATAGGCTAACTGCTGTGATGAGTAGACCCAAATCTCACAGAAATATATACATTGTTCAGTTGTTCCCAGGTACCAAACCATTCCTACTTGCTATTCCTCAACCCAACCTATATCTCTATGAACAGTCCTTTTATTAAACTCTTCTAATTATCCAATTTGAGTCTGTCATCTAAGACTAAGAAAAGTGGAGTCCACCAATGTGATAGGTGATTGATATGACTAATTGGATGTGTCCTTTTTACCGTTTCCTTGACACAAGTCCCATGCTGACTGTACATCTGCTGGGGTCTCTGATGGTTAAAAGGAAACACACAAAACTCTTTGGCTTAGCTATGATTTGCAGCTTTTCTCCACTGCTTTCCCCTTAAAAAGCCCCAAAACATTGAGCAATCACTCAGAAAATTTTGAGATTAAGATTGAAGAAGAGTGAGACTTTTTTTTTTTTTTGAGCCCTAGAGAGAACGAGTGGGGAGAGGCAGAAGGAGAGGAGAGAGAATCTCAAGCAAGCTCCATGCTGAGCATTAAACCAACATGGGGCTCCATCGCACAACCCTGAGACCATGACCTGAGCTGAAATCAAGAATCAGACACTTAACCCGCTAAGCCACCCAGGCATCCTGAAGATCAAAAATTTTTTCAATGTCTGACACTCTTCCAAGGTGATCAAGGCAGAAACAAGTTTATATGATGTGTTTACATATGACATACACTTTGCCTGTGTGATACATTATATACCATTGTAGATACAAAAAGAAATATGTGAAAGAAATATGTGTATGACTCTTCAAACAACGAAAGATAGTCAATACTTTGGAAGAGGTAGAGAACAGTTTCAAGTTTAATTGGGAAAGACATATGTCTGCAGTAGCTAAACTCATGGTGCATTATTTAACTTCACCTAAGGTTAAATACTTTAGTGAGGAACCTTAGAAATGCCATTGGTGTACAGTTAAGTATGAGCTGTCAGAAAAATTCCATAGGCTAAAGATATAAGCTAAGCCTCAGTAAGTCTGTGAATACCATTCATTCCAGTACAACGGAACTAGGTAAGGAATGTAGTAAACAAAATCACTGAGGAAAAATAGCCCAAAATACACTTGGAGGAATAAGCAGGGTGAAACATTATGTAGGCATGTTGTGGGGTTTGCATTTTATTTAAAAAATTTTTTTGAGAAATCTCTGAACAGTTTTAGGCAGCAAAGTGACATGGGTCCATTTACATTTTAGGTAGAACCCTGTCCCTGCTTTGGGATAACTGAATGGAGCGAATGGATGCACAGATAGTTCACTGGAGACTATTACAGTGGTCTACATCAGAGGGATGGTGACTCAGACTAGGCTAGTGTGACCGTGTAAATGGAGGCAGTGGCCAGAGTCCAGCTGTAATTTGAAATAAAATTGCTTTGGTTTGGCAATAGATCTGACATGAAATATGAAGGGAAGAGAAGTGTTAGAGCTGGTGTGTAAGTTTCTCGCTTGAGCTCCAGGGTGGATGACAGCTTTTAATGAAATGGGTGGGATAAGAAAAATAGTTGTTTTTCTTATCACAATCCTAATAGCTGAGAAAAATGGGTGCTTTAATTAGATGTTTCTGTCTTCTTAGACCAAACAAAATCATAATCTTCAGTATAAGTTTTCACATACTTGGAAAACAATGTTGAGTAGCAGATGTGAACATGCGAGATCAAGACAGTTGGGAGCCAGTGGAACAGCTTTCTGTGAAAATGTGAGAAATTGAGGGGAGACAGCTCTGCACGGTGGGCAGGGAGAGATTGAGAGGTGCTCAGCCTTTGTGGGAACAGTAGCCAGAGACTGCCTCATAATACCCCTAGCTAGTGGGGTGTGAGCTAATCTAGCTGTGTCCTGGCAAGCCAAGGGGTCATCGAACAGGTCAGTTCACAAGTTTAAGTAGTCCAGGCCATACTATTGTCTTGATCAGATGCAAATGGATCTTGAAAAGGATGCTTCATCTTAAGAAAGAGATAAGAGACCTTTCCTCCCCCATTTGATTCTTGAATACCTTTTTTTGAAATCATACCAATATTCAGCAGTTTCCCAACCACTGTTGGGAAATTCTTCTTTAATCCACTTCATCTCCGAATTTTGTTTTAATTAAACCACTGTCTCCAGCTTGGCCTTAAGAAAGCTAGAAAACAGTCATGAGTCATCACCTTTATGGAAATAATTTTAAGTTAACACTCGTAAAGTTTTCTGACTGGTGGAATCCAGAGGTCAGATGTCCCCATATAGAGTTTCTGTTTTTGCTCTTTATGATGCTGGACCACCCCAGCCTCAA
This sequence comes from Martes martes, assembly GCF_963455335.1. Classification (NCBI taxonomy): domain Eukaryota; kingdom Metazoa; phylum Chordata; class Mammalia; order Carnivora; family Mustelidae; genus Martes; species Martes martes. Next base: position 130,405,083 of record NC_137888.1, read on the forward strand.
CACTGGTTGCATTCCTTACAGAGAATTCACTCATATTAAAAGCACTAGTGGGCAATGCAGATTTTGTTGAAGACTGTTGTGTGTACAGTTGTTATACTGCCCTTAATCAGTAGGGACCCTAATCACATACCACAGAGCAAACTAATAAAAAAAAAAATTCTCATTAGACATGCTATCCTAAGTCCCTTCTGTCACCATCTCTCCAGGGAGTTCTCCCTGGCAGGATGCTCCATTCCTCAGTGCTCCCCACCAAACCTCAATGCCTCCCCCCATTTTATTGGGCTTTTCTCTCTGAAGTATAAACCACAACCTACCACAGTTGTTCAATAATAAGCCCTCAAAGAGTGGAAGACTTTATCCTTTTTCTCTCACAATCTTTTTTTTTTTAATATTTTATTTATTTGACAGACAGAGATCACGTAGGCAGAGAGGCAGGCAGAGGGTGGGGGGAAGCAGCCTCCCTGCGGACCAGAGAGCCCGATGCGGGGCTCGATCCCAGGGCTCTGGGATCATGACCTGAGCCGAAGGCAGAGATCTTAACCCACTGAGCCACTCAGGCGCCCCTCTCTCACAATCTTATTCACTGTTGAAGTTCTTGGGTTTTGCTGGGCTCAGCTAAATTCAGTACACGTGGCATCCTTCCACCTTTGCAGCTGTAGGTACTATTTTTAAATACTGATTCCTCTAGTACCAGCACCAGGAAAACAGGAAGGTTCCATTAAACATATGTGGTGCTCCTACCTGGGCTCCTCAAGGAGGCAGTTCCCAAGAGAGTAAGTTGAAGCCAAACCACAGAGGACCAAAACAACATGAAGGATGAGAGCCAGAAGAGATTGGGTATGCCCATTCATTGATGATCAATCAATCAATTCACCCAGAGATGGGGTGAATAGAAAGACAACAGCCCCACAAATGAATGTGCAGGACTTCAGGTCTCAGACGTGTCACCCATTTGTCCTGTGTATTATTAGCATTTACGTAGTATGGACATGAACATGAAAGAACTAAAATACCATCCAGCCTTTCTCCACCTGAACCACAGAAGACAAAAATATCTAGAGTGGTTATTTCCCAAAGTCTCCCAAGAATAGTACATAATTAGTACAATTCTAGATGCAAAGAAAAGAAGTCAATTCATGGCATACAAAGATGTGTTAGGTCAGAGGCTCTGAACATTATCAACCACCCCCCAAGGGCTTGCTAAAACAGATTCCTGCAGCCCACCCTCATAGTTTCTGATTCAGCTGGTAGAGGGTAGAACCTGAAGAAAACATGCATTTCCAACAAGCTCCCAGGCATCACTGTGCTACTCACCTGGGACCACACTTGGAGAACCACCACCTTAAAACATTAGGGAATAACTCCCTTGGAGAATTCTGGTCGCTAAAGGTCTAACTGGACTAAATCGTGCGTAGTTTCTTTCATGTATGTCAGCTCTCTTGATTTCAGTGCCTTCCCCTCTATACCAAAGTTCTGACTGTTACATTTAGAGCCATTATGAAATTTTAAGCAGAACTTAGCAATACATAGAACTTGCCCTAGAAACTGATTTTTAATTCTTTCCTCCAAAGTGCATTTATCAAACTTAACACCATAATAGCAGACTAGATGGTCCATAACTGAAAGTAAAGTGGTTTTGAAATATAACCAAACTCTGGATATTACACCACACAGGTATACTGATTATCCAATCAATTTTGATTAACCTCCAGTAACGTACTCGGGACATATCAGTGCCACAGTGCAAATGCATAGGACACTTTTCCTACCACAATCCAGGAGGAAAAAGAGATGAGGAGTATATAGGTACCTCCAACAATGGAATAGGATATTAATGGCATTAACTAAAAAGGCTATATGAGTTTATAAGGACAAATGCAAATTCAAAAGAATTGTTTTAAGTCTCTCTAGTATCTTAAAAAAAAGGAAGAGATTTCCCACTTCCCTTTTCTTAGAGTATTTGCTTTTGAAAATTTGTATTTCTAAATTCTTTTTCTGCATCTTTGAGACATATGTAAATCTTTTAAAAAGCTAAATAAGCCTCTTGACAGTTTTACAACCCAAAAATGTTTTTTGTTTTTTGTTTTTGTTTTTGTTTTGAGGATTTGGGAGCCCTCTCTTTAAAATGCAATTAAAGGGGATACCCAGGTGGCTCAGGCGTTCAGCATCTGCCTTCAGCTCAGGTCATTATCCAGGGTCTTGGGATTAAGTCCTGCATCAGGCTCCCTGCTCAGTAGGGATCCTGCTTCCCCTTCTGCCTGCCACTCCCTGTGCTTGTGCTCTCTCTCTCTATCTGACAAATAAATAAATAAAATATTAAAAAATAATAAAATAACCTATAATTGAAGAAGATATCGCCCCTGTCTCCCAGTTTCCATGGTAGGGTAGGATCCTAACTTTGACAGGGCACATGACTCCAGGTTGCAAAACTACCTCTCGTGATAAAGATATGAAAAGTTATTTTTCCTTTGGATCAAGACAGTTAGCAAACACAGAAAGCCACCCAATTACCAGATGAATTCAGGATGAACTATGTGTGACAAACGGCATTGTCAAGGCTTCTTTCTTGGGAACCAGTCCTTTGTCTTCAGAACACATGTGCACAGAACACACAAGCAGGCTTATACCTGCCTGGCTGCACAAAAGGGTGAGATGTCTTTCTGTCTTTGCAACTGGATAGCAGATGGCCTGTCATGCCCCTTAGGGTCTGGTCCAGTAACCAAACTGTTTTCATTTTTTCCTATGTTTAGTAGAGAGGAATTTCTGCATTGGCAGGAGATTTTGTTGTTGTTGTTGTTCTTGATTATATTTCCTCCAAAGTTCAGGGTATGGAAATAACATTTCTGACAAGATAAAGGTCAGATGGGAGAAGGTCTCCTAAGGGAGAGGCCTGGAAGATGGGGTAGGACGTTGATCGGCAAGAAGAGGAAAGGGGGCATTTCAGGCAGAGAACATGACCCAAACAAGGGCTAAAATGGTACAATGCAAAAATGTTCAAGGAAGGGTGGAGAAATCAATTTAGCTAAACTGAAGGACTACTCACTTGAGAAACAGACTTAGAAGAGCGGGGTCTGCGTACAATGCCAAAGCATCTGTTTTGTCTCAAAGCTTGTAATCAAAGCATACAGGATTAACAGGACTCTCCCGGGCAACCAAGTATCAAGCGGAAATAAATGACTCAACACAAATTTCATTGAAGAAATCGCAGAGAGCTATTTTTCAGTAGTCATGGCCCCATCTTGGAATTTCATTTAGAAAACTAAAGAATCTTTAAGGTCCCATTTATCAGTGTTTTAATGCCAATAATTTAGTTAACAAAATTTTAGATAATATCCACTTTGTGCTAGTGCTGAGCTAAGCACTGAAGAGATGGAAATAAATAAAGGAGATATGGTTTCTGCATTCAGAGAGCTTATAGACTGTTAGGTCAGTACTAATGTAATACCTAAATTTATTAGTCTCTTTGCTGTTAGGCTTTATTCTAGGCACTTAACCCAACTCCGAAAGCAAGCATTATCATACTCACTTCATAGATATAGAAACAGCCTCAGAGAGTTTAAACTGCTCAAGTTTATGTAGTCTGAAATGCAAGGTATAATTACAATTTTTTTTTAATTTCTGTTTTTTCTTTTCTTTTTTTTTAAGATTTTATTTATGTATTTGACAGAGAGATTGAGAGAGAGGCAGCACACCCAGGAGGAGGGGCAGGCAAAGGGAGAGGGAGAAGCAGGCTCCCCACTGAGCAGGAGCATGATGCGAGGCTCAATCCCAGGACCCTGGGATCGTGACCTGAGCTGAAGGCAGAGGCTTAACCCACTGAGCACCCCACAAATGCAATTCTTTTGAGATCAGAAGGCCAAGCTCTTTGTAGGACAGCAAGTGCTAAAACACACATTCCTGCCTTATTCCCAACCCACTGAGCACCCCACAAATGCAATTCTTTTGAGATCAGTAGGCCAAGCTCTTTATAGGACAGCAAGTGCTAAAACACACATTCCTGCCTTATTCCCAACCCAGCAGGAAACAAGTTAGTCCTTTATTAAGCATATTGGCAAAAGGTTTCTTGCAGGTGCCCTTTATCAATCTGAGGAAGTTTCCTACTATTTCCAGTTCACTGGAAGTTTATATCACTAAAGGATGTTGAATTTTAGGGTGCCTGGATGGCTCACTTGATTAAGTTGTCTTCCTTCAGCTCAGGTCATGATCCCAGAGTCCTGGTTTCAGTACCCACCTTAGACCCCACATGAGGCCCCACTTCGGGGTCCGTACTCTGTGGGGAGTCTGCTTCTCCCTCTCTCTCTGCCCACCCTTTGCTTTTGCTTATTCAAAATTAAAATCTTTTAAAATAAGAGGGATGTTGAATTTTGTCAAGTGCCTTTTCATGATCTGTTAAAATGATCAGATGATTTTTTTAGTGTGTTCTGTTAATAAAGTGGTTTATATTGATTCATCACAAATGTTAAAGCAACCTTATATTCCTAGGATAAACTCTAATTAGTCGTGATGTATCTTCCTTCTTGTTGGATTCTATTTGCTATTTATTTTTTCCTGAAGTGTAATTGACAGAGGAGATTATATTATTTTCAGGTATACCATATAATGATTCAGTCTTTGTATATATTACAAAATGATCAACACAATAAGCCACAATAAGCACATACATAGTTGTAAAAAATTATTTTTCTTGTGATGAGAACTTTTAAGATCTCCTTTCATAGCAACTTCCAAATATGCAAGACAGTATTATTAACTACATTCACCATGTTGTAGATTATGTCACCATGACTGACTTATTTTATTCCTGGAAGTTTGTACTCTTTGACTCCCTTTGCCTGTTAGCTAATATTTTGTTCATGATCTTTATATCTATAATTATGATAGATATTGATCTGTAGTTTTCTTTTCTTGGATTTTTTTTGAATGTTTTGATATAAAGGTAATCCTAGCATCTTAGGATAAGTTGTGCAGTGATCACTTCCATTTTCTGAAAAAATTTGTACTAGGTAGGATTTTTCTTCACGAAATTTTTCATAGACTTCTCCGTTGAAACCACTGGGACCTAGATTTGTCTGAGTGAGATAGTTTTTGATAATAAATTTGATCTTTAATACATGTAATAGGGCTATCAGATTTTTTTTCTTTTGTAATTTTTGATAAGTTGCATTTTCCGAGAAATTTGTCCATTTTGTTTAAGTTTTTTAACATGTTGGCAAAAAAAAAAAAAGATGCCCATAGTATTTTCTTGTTATCCTTTTAATTTTTGAAGGATCTGTAACTGATAATCCCTCCTCATCCCAGCTATTAGCGACCTGTGTTCTCTCCCTTATTTTCATCAGTCTCATTAAAATTTTGTCAACTTTGTGGATCTCTTTAAAGTACCAGCTTTTAGATTTGTTACTTTTCTCTGTTGTCTGTTCTCTTTCAATGACTTATTCTCTTCTCTTTATAATTTCCTTCCTTCTACTTTATTCTTACTCTGTTCTTCTCTTCCTAGTTTCTTAATGTGGGACCTTAGTCCTTGATTTTAAATCTTCTTCTTTCCTAATACAAATGCATAAACCTATAGAGTCCTTTTAAAGACTGTCTTTTCAAAGTGGTTACTGCCTATGTTCTCCTCTAGGATTCTGATGGATTCCCGTCTCACATTGAGGTCTTTTATCCATTTTGAGTTTATCTTTGTGTACGGTGTAAGAGAATGGTCAAGTTTCATTCTTCTACATATAGCTGTCCAGTTTTCCCAGCACCATTTATTGAAGAGACTGTCTTTTTTCCACTGTATATTTTTTCCTGCTTTGTCGAAGATTATTTGACCATAGAGTTGAGGGTCCATATCTGGGCTCTCTACTCTGTTCCACTGGTCTATGTGTCTGTTTTTATGCCAGTACCACGCTGTCTTGGTGTTCACAGCTTTGTAGTAAAGCTTGAAATCAGGCAACGTGATGCCGCCAGTTTTATTTTTGTTTTTCAACATTTCCTTAGCAATTTGGGGTCTCTTCTGATTCCATACAAATCTTAGGATTATTTGCTCCAGCTCTTTGAAAAATACCGGTGGAATTTTGATCGGAATGGCATTAAAAGTATAGATTGCTCTAGGCAGTATAGACATTTTAACAATGTTTATTCTTCTGATCCAAGAGCATGGAATGGTCTTCCACCTTTTGGTGTCTTCTCCAATTTCTTTCATGAGTATTCCATAGTTCCTCAAGTACAGATCCTTTACCTCTTTGGTTAGGTTTATTCCCAGGTATCTTATGGTTCTTGGTGCTATAGTAAATGGAATCAATTCTCTAATTTCCCTTTCTGTATTTTCATTGTTAGTGTATAAGAAAGCCACTGATTTCTGTACATTGACTTTGTATCCTGTCACATTACTGAATTGCTGTATGAGTTCTAGTAGTTTGGGGGTGGAGTCTTTTGGGTTTTCCATATAAAGTATCATGTCATCTGTGAAGAGAGAGAGTTTGACTTCTTCATTGCCAATTTGGATACCTTTTATTTCTTTTTGTTGTCTGATTGCTGTTGCTAGGACTTCTAATACTTCAATATCAGCCACAGCAACTTCTTTCAAGATATGTCCCCAAAGGTAAAAGAAACAAAAGCAAAAATGAACTTTTGAGACTTCATCAAGATCAAAAGTTTCTGCACAGCAAAGGAAACAGTCAACAAAACAGAGGCAACCCCCAGAATGGGAGAAGATATTTGTAAATGACAGTACAGACAAAAGGTTGATATCCAGGATCTATAAAGAACTTCTCAAACTCAACACACACAAAAAAGATAATCATATCAAAAAATGGGCAGACAATTCTCCAATGAAGACATACAAATGGCTATCAGACACATGAAAAAATGTTCATCATCACTAGCCATCAGGGAGATTCAAATTAAAACCACATTGAGATACCACCTTACACCAGTTAAAATGGCCAAAATTAGCAAGACAGGAAACAATGCGTGTTGGAGAGGATGTGGAGAAAGGGGAACCCTCTTACACTGTTGATGGGAATGCAAGTGGTTGCAGCCACTTTGGAGAACAGTATGGAGATTCCTTAAGAAATTAAAAATAGAGTTTCCCTTTGACCCTGCAATTGCACTACTGGGTCTTTACCCCAAAGATACAGATGGAGTGAAAAGAAGGGCCATCTGTACCCCAATGTTTATAGCAGCAATGGCCACGGTCACCAAACTGTGGAAAGAACCAAGATGCCCTTCAATGGACAAATGGATAAGGAAGATGTGGTCCATATACACTACAGAGTATTATGCCTCCATAAGAAAGGATGAATACCCAACTTTTGTAGCAACATGGATGGGACTGGAAGAGATTATGCTGAGTGAAATAAGTCAAGCAGAGAGAGTCAATTATCATATGGTTTCACTTATTTGTGGAGCATAACAAATAACATGGAGGACATAGGGAGATGGAGAGGAGAAGGGAGTTGAGGGAAATTGGAAGGGGAGGTGAACCATGAGAGACTATGGACTCTGAAAAACAACCTGAGGGTTTTGAAGGGGTGAGGAGTGGGAGGTTGGGGGAGCCAGGTGGTGGGTATTAAGGAGGGTACGTATTGCATGGAACACTGGCTGTGGTGCAAAAACAATGAATTCTGTTACGCTGAAAAGAAATTTTAAAAAATGGAAATAATTTAAACACTCTTTAAAAGAGAATGAATAAATTAAAAAAAATAAAGACTGTCTTTTATAAGCTTTGGCATGTTGTATTCATTGTCATTCAGTTCAAAATTTTTTCTAATTTCCTTTGTGATTTTGTCTTCAGCCCATGAATCATTTAGAAATATGCTATTTCATGTGCTTGCTTAGGCAGCACATATACTAAAATTAGAACAACACAGAGAAGATTAACTTGGCAGCTGCACAAGAATGACATGCAAATTCATGAAGCATTACATGCTTAGAAAGAAAGAAAGAAAGAAAGAAAGAAAGAAAGAAAGAAATGTGCTTTGCATTTCTAGGTATTCATGGTTTTTCCAGATCTCTTTTTATTATTAATTTCAGTTCAATTCTATTGTGGTCAAAGAATACACTCTGTATAATTTAAGTCCTATTAAATTTATTGAGGCTTGTTTTGTGGCCCAGCATGTGATCTATTATCATGAATACAGCATGTGCATTGGTAAAGACTGCACAGTCTGCAGTTGTTAGATGTAGTGTTCTATAAGCATCAGTTACATCAAGGAGGTCAACAGTCTTGCTCAGATATTCTGTGGCTCTCCTGAATATTTTTTTGTCCAGTTGTTCTATCAGTTCCTGGAAGAGGAGTATTATATATAAGATACTGTAACTGTGGAATTACCTATTTCTTCCTTTTATTCTGTCAATATTTGCTACATGTATTTTGAGATTCTATTGTTAAATACATACATTCTTATAATTGTGTCTTTCTGATGAACTGTTCCTTTTATCATTATGAAACGCACCTTTGTTTCTGGTAACATTCTTGTCTTGAAGTCTGTGTAATATTTAAAATAATGATTTCATTCTTCTTGTGTATCCAGTTTTCATGACATGTCTTTTTCCCATCCGTTGACTTCTAATCTTTATGTGTCTTTGTATTCAGTGTGCCTCTTCATGAAGAACATAGTGTCTTGCTTTTTATCCACTCTGTTTAAATCTGTCTTATATTTGGAGTGATTATATATTAATATTTACTATAATAATTAACTTGTTTCGATTTGGGTTACCATTGTATTATTAATTTTTCTTGGTTTAATTTTTCTTTAATTTTTAGTATCATTTCTACTTTCTTGCCTTCTCTTTTATTCTTTGTATATATTGAGCATTTCATTCTAACTTATCAGTTGGCTTCAGCTGAATTTGTTTTTCTAAGCAACTACTCAAGGGCTTACAAAAAACAGACCTAGCCTGGGCTCTGAGATTCTCCCATACTATCTGGCCCACAGGGTCTACTTTTTTTGGTTCCTGGCCTGGAGGACAAGGTTCCCAGCATAAATTAAGCTGCCAAGGCTGCTGTGACCATCTTGCCTTTCCATGAAATGGAAACTGCCCTTAAAACAAAGCTTTAAGAGAGGAACCAAAAGGAAAAAAAAAAAAAAAAAAGATAAACACAGATACAACCCATTGTCTTCTGTGATTAAATATTATGGGGGAGTAATCTGAAGCCTGCTTAATGTTTCTGTTTTTACACTTACTGCCCCTTTTCAACCTGGTACTTACAATGTGTTGTTTTGCTTTTACAAAATTTTCTTCTTCCTCTTTTGATATTAAAATCTTTGCCAGGATATTCCTACATATTGAGTATTTTGTTAGCTGTACCAAGAACTAAACAGAGCCTTTTCAAATTTTGAATTTAAGGTTTTACTTAGCTCTGGATATTTTCTCTCCCCTGTCAGCCAATGCCACATTCTTGTTTTTCTCATTCAATTTATTGAAACAAAATATCTACTATCTCTTTCCCATCTATCATCTTCTTGATGAGTTTCTTCTCTCAGTTTTTCCCTGGTATATTCTGAAAGCATTCCATGTTTGTTTTCTACAACATGACAGAGTTTTCAACCTTTGACTGTCACTGCTATAAAAATACTCTACCATATTTCAGATTTTTATGCATTATTTCTTTTATGTAAGCCAGATCATTTTGCATTTCTACCCTCACTTTAACATCTTCTTCAACCTTTATGTTGTAGAGATTTTTTTTTTCATCTTTTAGGAAAGAAACCAATAACTGATTTCTAAACTATTCTTTTTGGGGGCGCCTGGGTGGCTCAGTTGGTTAAGTATCTGACTCCTCTTTTCTTAAAGATTTATTTATTTATTTGAGAGAGAGAGAGTACGAGGGGGTAGGGGGAGGCTCAGAGGCAGAGGTAGAGAGAGGGAGGGAGGGGAAGCAGACTCCCAGCTGAGCATGGAGCCCAATAAAGGGCTTGATCCTAGGACCCTGAGATTATGACCTGAGCCAAAACCTAGAGTCAGAGGCTTAATGGATTAAGCCACCCTGGTCCCTAAGCATCCTACTTTTTTTTTTTAAGATTTTGAGAGAGAGAGAGAGAGAGAGACAGAGAGAGACAGAGAGCACTAGAAGGATGGGGTGGTGGGGAGAGGGAATGGGAGAAGCAGGCTTCCCACTGAGCAAGGAACCTGACATGGGGCTCAATCCTAGGGCCCCAGGATCATGACCTGAGCCAAAGGCAAACATTTAACTGACTGCACCACCCAGACACTCCAATGTCTCACTCTTGATTTCAGTCAGGTCATGATCTCAGGGTCATGGGATCAAGGACTGGACTGAACTCTGCCCTCAGTAGGGAATCTGCTTGAACTAATCTCTTTCCATCTCCCTCTGTCCCCCCCCCCACCTCTAAAATGAATTTTAAAAATCTTTAAAAATAAATAAAATCTAAAAAAATAAAATAAAATGTTCTCTTTCTGTGAAAAAAATCATTTTCAGATATTTGCTCGTCTCATAATCATCAGCAGAGCTTTTGTTGTCCCTACATTGCCCTTTTTGTATAGTATCCATAGAGCTTTTCTATTCATTTACTTCAAATAGAGAGACCTATACTTAGAATTTGGCAACAATGTGGGATGTCCTTAGTTCTTTTCACTGTCCTCTCTAGCACTGGCATATCCTCATCTCAGACCTAGATAAGAATGTTGGGTAAACCTGGACTAATTTAATTAGTAGAGTCTGACAGTATTCATTTAGCATGAGTCTGCTGTCCTGAGACTGGCTGTTCACTTGACCCAACAGCTGGAGATCACTAAGGCTAATTCAGATGTGTACAGCTTTTGTTTCAGTGAGCTATATTACATGGAGGGTTAAATCCTATGTGAGCATTGCTCCCCAGACCCCCACCTGCCCCTGCAACTGTTTGGTGAATTTCTCCAATGACAAAGAATCCTAGGACACAGTGAGCCTCCACCCATCTTCTTCTCTTGTCATATTTGTGGCTAGGAATATTAATCTCTCAGTGAATATAGAAAGAAAGGAACAGGAGTCTGGTTTTTGGAGTGTGAGTAACTGTTTTCCAGGGAACTCCTGCATCCCAAATTTAGGAAGACATCGCTCAAAGCCTTACTCAGTTCTCTGAGGGGCTCTGAACTGTCTGTTTGCATAAGGTGGTTGGGGGGGGGTGATCTAAGATGATGCTCCTTCATCATCTTTTTCACATCATCATTTTCACATCCTAAAATGGTATGTTCTAAGAAAATCCATTCCTGCTCTGACATCTCCTATCTTCATTTTCCAGTGTGCTTGCTAGTTTTTATCTTTTTTCTATTTTTTTTAAAGCTATTTTAATAAGAAGTTTGGAGAGGAAATATCAGGTCTGGCTGGATGGTCTGTCCCCATAGCAACCCAGAGCCCTCTATAATTGCCTTCTGAACACCCTGCTTATTTGGTATGATTATGTCGATGACTGTCCATGTCATTGGTAAAAATAAAGCTGTCAGTGTGACAACTTTCCTAAGTCAAAGAATATTCCACCCTGAGGCTGGATAAAATCTCTGATCCTCAAGGGGGGCTGACACTCAAGGGCAGAAATGTTTGCTGTGGGCACACGCATTCATGAAGAGCTCCTTCCTCTAGGATTCCTGCTCTCCTCCTCCCTAATAGCTCTGCTGATTCTCCATGGAAAGAGCCAGACAAACTCACAGTTCCTTTGAATTTGGATATATTTGAGACAGAATACTGAAAGATTAGACTCTAAGGGCAAGCAGCTAAGTTTACATTTCATTTATCCTTCCTTAGCCCCTTACCAGCACTGCTTTAACTGATATATTTATCTTGAGAGCCTGTTTCGACCTCTACATGGACTAATTCATTTTACTGCATTCACTCTTTTTTTCTCCAAATATTTTATTATAAAAATGTTCAAACATTCTGAAGAGTGGAAGGAATTCCCCAGTGAATTTTACACTATACCATCATCTAGATTTTACCATTAACATTTTACTCTCTTTGTTTTAACATGCTTATCCATCCTTTTACCCATCCATCCACTTATTCATCTTATTTTCTGGACACATTTCAAAATTATAGATATCAGTACACTTAAATATTAAATGCTTCAGCCAATGTGCCACTAACTAAAGTTGAATATTTGTTTATGCTTTTGTCCTTCTGATATACAAAATTTGCGTACAATGAAATACACAAATTGAGTGTTTGCTGAGCTCTAATAAGTGTATTTACCTGTGTGACTCAAACATCCTCTGCTATCCCCACTCTGGACAATCATCACCCTGTGATTTCTCCCCTGCAGTTCTGTAGCAAAGAGAAAGCAGTCTCAACTAAACTGGAACCAAGGGAAGGGGGTTCCAGGAGAGACATAGAAAGAGAACACTGATAGAATAACTCATGTGTTTGAATACATTGAGGGAAGCCTTATGCTTCTCACAACACTTGGCAATAAAATAGGGCCACATATATAAATGAGTATCAAATAAGACAAAAAGCAGAAGTGATTGTTATTGCCCCCCAAAACAATCAGGTTATTAAATATATATGACATGGTTCTGCTAGGAATAATATTCACATAATTGTAGTAATATAAACCCTGCATGTTGATCTCATTTAAAAAGACAGAATTATTTAGAAGATGACAAGAAGGGACATGGATATGTGATTAAGAAAGCCTGTAGTAGAAATTCCATAGGAAGTATCTAAAAATAAAACAACAAGAAAGACATGGTAGGAAAATTATACGAAAAAGTGAATATGATTGCCTCTGGAGAGCTTGAATTGAGGAGGTAAAGGGCAAGAAATTTCTGTCCTTTGTAGCTACTTTAGTAGAAACAATTGGTTTTTAACCTATGTACTTATAGAATCTTGTTAAAAATTAAAGTTAAATTTTAAACAACAGAAGAAATCATTACTGTGTGGCAGATTTCCAATTCCATTAATACTATGTGTGAGGCATATTGGAGGAGGGGACCTCTCATCAAAAAGCAACCAGAAATGTTGGGAAGTATACTAATCTTTAATTCAATGCCTGAACTTAAAGAAAGAGGAATCTCCCAGGCAAAACCAAAAAGAAACTGAAAAGCAGAAGGTATCTCTGGCATCATTTTCCAATTAAAGAAACCAAGGAACTTAAAATGTAATGATCCTCAGAGAGGGAGACAGGATGTTGGGCCTATGCAAGGGATTGGAATAAAAACCCTACATGAACTGAGACTCTCAAAGAGCTGCTCTCTTGGTAAAAGAGAGTATTTGAAAAGAAGAGCCCTTTCCAGAAAAGAAGGACATTCCAAGGAACTTATCTGTCTTGGCTTGGACCCTGAGTGGGAAAAAGGAATGTCTCACTTGAGAATTGCTAGGAAAAGCTCTACTCTCATACAGGATAGGGGTTCAAATGTACAATGCATGATCTTAGACTCCCAAGTTAAGAAATTATCATTAAAAGTGGTCTTAGATTAAAAACAACCCTGGGATTTCTGGCAAACGCAAACATAAATCATCTTCAGGAGAAACATGCTTGACCCAGAGCTCACAAGATTCTGACAGATAAAACTCGCCTGCCCAACAAAAAATACAAACTCAAAATTAGAAAGTAAATTTAAAGACAACAAGAAAACAAAAGTCAATCCATCATAAACAAGAGTCTTTAAAAACTACATGTATCAAAATGAGAGTCTCAAAACTTCAGATAATGCAATTATCATATATAAACGAAATATTAATACACTTGAAATTGTTAGTTAAGGGATGACTGGATGGCTCAGTTGGTGAAGTGCCTGACTTTGGCTCAGGTCATGATCCCAGCATTCTGGGATGGAGTCCCACATTGGGCTCCTTGATCACAGAGAACCCACTTGTCCCTCTGACTGCTGCTCCTCCTGCTTGTGCTCTCACTCTCAAATAAATAAATAAATAAATAGAAATTATTAGTTAAAAGAAAGAATAACAATAGCATGAGGTAGGAACAAAGCACTATCACAAATGATAATGCAAATATGAAAAACACATCTAGATGTCAATGAAATTAAAAACTCAATGAAGGAGTTCTACTTTCAATACTAGTAATTTATGATTCAATAATTCCACTATTGGGTATTTAGCCAAAGAAAATGAAAACATTAATTCAAAAATATATATGTTCATTGCATATATGTTCATTGCAGCATTACTTACAATAGCCAAGATACAGAAGCAATAGATATGGATCAACAGAAGAATGGATAAGGAAGATGTGGTATACACACGCACACACACACACACACACACACACACAGAAGAATATTATGCCACCATAAAAAAGGATGAGATTGTGCCATTTGAGACAACATGGGTGGACCTAGAGGGTATTATGCTAAGTGAAATAAGCCAGAGTGAGAAAGACAAAAATCATATGATTCCACTCATTAAGTGGAGTCTAAAAAGAAAAAAAAAAAAAACAACAAGCAAAAAGCAGAATCAGACTTCTAAATACAGAGAACAAACCAATGATTGTCAGAGGGGAGGAGCCTAGAGTGATGGGCAAAATCAGTGAAGGGAAGAGGGAGATACAGGCTTCCCATATGGAATGAATAAGTCACAGGAATAAAAAGCAAAGCACAAGAAATACAGTCAATGATATTGTAATATCAATGTATTGGGACAGATCACAGCTACACATGTGGTGTACACAGAATGATGTATAAACTTGTCAAATCACTAAGCTGCACACCTGAAACTAATGTACCATTGTGTGTCAACTATACTCAAGAAAAGGTGAAAACAAAAAAGCATAAATAGAAATTTAGAACATCACTCCTACTTAGATTGAAAAGAATTATTTTCTGGAGTTGAACAGTTATTAAACCTGTCTCAAGAAGAAATAGAAAAAGCAAATAAATTAAAACCATGAAGGAAGTTGAGGAAGTTCTTAAAGAACTGCTCTCTTTACACTGTCACCAAATAAAGAAACAAAACTGATATTTTAGTCATTTTTCAATAGAAATAGAATAGAAAGAGTTGGTACTATTTAAATTGCTTTAGCCCCAGAGAAAGAAAATAAACTTCCAAATTATTTTTTATTTTTTATTTTTTTTTAATTTTATTTATTTGACAGACATCACAAGTAGGCAGAGAGGCAGGCAGAAAGAGAGAGGAAGGGAAGCAGGCTCCCCACTGAGCAGAGAGCCCTATGCGGGGCTCAATCCCAGGACCCTGAGATCATGACCTGAGCTGAAGGCAGAGGCTTTAACCCACTGAGCCACCCAGGCGCCCCCAAATTATTTTTTTAAAAGGTCAATTCTTTCCTCAAATCCTGACAAAGATACAAAGGAAAAAAGAAAACCATGATCTGATGTTATTCAATATTAATAATAATACTTAAATAGAAATTACAAATACATTACAGCATTTGATTTAAGAACACACCATAACCAAGTGGAATTTTCAAGAATTATTTAATAATAAAAAATTTAATAACTTATTAAGTAAGTCAAAGAAGAGAATCCATTTAATCATTGCAATAAAAATAAAACTCTGATATTCAGAGCCCTTTGTTAAAACAGATGTTCAAATACAAAGACTTTTTTTAATTAAACAAAAGTTATACATAACATAAATCAAAATGTATGCTAATGTGTATTTTGTGATCTGAGGGATGAGTTATAAAGTGGGGAAGGACTTTGAGAGCAGTCACACAAAAGCAAAGCCGTGAAAGATTAAAAGAATTTTTATACCCAGTTAGAAGTTTGTGCTGTCAGTTTGGTTAAAACTACATTTCCCAGAATTCTCTTTGGGATATGGTTACAAGTTAAATTTGGACAGAAGAGGGCTTTCCATGAGATCTGGAAGTTGAAAGTGAAGGTCTCTGGAAGTTGCCATTATGGAGGCGGGTGTGGGATACTACAGCTTACCCTTGCTCTCTCTGCTCCACTTCCAGGTCTTCTTCTCAACTGATGATCCTGTTCATCAATAGCAGCCACAGTCTTGATAGAAGCTTGATAGAAATTGCTTGATAGAAGACAAGAGAGACAAAGGTGGTAGAGGCATACCTTCCTATGGACCTTCCCATGTGCTTCCTCTTTGCACTCTCACTTCAATGGGTGCATTGCCTTGACATCTCAGATTGGTGACTTCTAAGATTCTTTTTTTTTGTTTTTGTTTTTGTTTTTAAGATTTTATTTATTTATTTGGAAGAGAGAGCATGAGAAGGGGGAGGGTCAGAGGGAGAAGCAGACTCTCTGCCAAGAAGGGAGCCCTATGCAGGAATTGATCCTGGGACTCCAGGATCATGACCTGAGCCAAAGGCAGTTGCTTAACCAACTGAGCCACCCACGTGCCCTTCTCAAATTCTTCACTCCCTCCAGAATCTTATTTCTTATTCTGAATCCTACATGCCAAATTCAGTGTTCTACTTCCCTAATTGAATCCTGAATGACTTGCCAGCCACTGTCATCCATACATTAAAACAACCAAAAGTTTTTCTCAAACATGTAAAGACCCAAAGTATAAGTAAAGTATTATGAGCCTTCATGAAGATCAAGACAAAAGTGATTAAAAGAACAAAATGACTAAGGGAAAAAATAAAAAAGAACTCATAGTAAAGAAGTCATGAGCCCATATCAGATAAAGGGCTAGTATCCAAAATCTATAAAGAATTTATCAAACTCAACACCCAGAAAAACAAATAATCCAATCAATACATGGGCAGAAGACACAAATAGACATTTCTGCGAAGATGACATCCAAAAGCCAACAGACACATGAAAAAGTGCTCAACATCACTTGCCATCAGGGGAATACAAATCAAAACCACAGTAAGATACCACCTCACACCACTCAGAACAGCTAAAATTAACAACTCAGGAAATGATAGATGTTGGCGAGGATGCAAAGAAAGGGGAACCTTCCTTCACTGTTGGTGGCAACGCGAGTTGGTGCAGCCACTCTGGAAAACAGTATGGATGTTCCTCAAAAAGTTGAAACTAGAGCTACCCTATGACCCAGCAATTGCATTACTGGGTATTTAACCCAAAGATACAAATGTAGAGATCTGAAAGGGCACATGCACCTGAATGGTTATAGCAACAATGTCCACAATAGCCAAAGTATGGAAAGAGTCTAGAGGTGCATCAACAGCTGAATGGTTAAAGAAGATGTGATATATATGTACAATGAAGTAATATGCAACCATCAAAAAACCAAAATCTTGCCATTTGCAATGATGTGGATGGAACTAGAGGGTATTATGCTAAGCAAAATAAGTCTATCAATCAGAGAAAGACAATGATCATATGATCTCACTGATATGATGAATTTGAGAAACAAGGCAGAGGGGAAGAGAGGGAAAAATGAAATAAGATGAAACCACAGAGGGAGACAAACCATAAGAGACTTTTAATCTCAGGAAACAAACTGAGGATTGCTGGAGTGTAGGGGGGTGGCAGGAATGGGGTAGCTGGGTGATGGATACTGGGAAGGGTGTGTGCTATGGTGAGTGCTGTGAATTGTGTAAGACTGATGAATCATAGACCTGCACCCTTGAAACAAATAATACATTATAATGTAATAAAAAAATATAATAAGATAAGATAAAAATAAATAAATACTGAATAAAATAGAGTTGGAACTTTTATTCATGCTAATGTAACACAAAAACAACATGGGACCTTTCCCAAGACTCTTGAGAAGAAAGGCAAAATGAATCCTCTCTTGTTCCTTACCTGGTTATGCTTTTTCCTGACTTAATTCAAATCAACCAAGACTGATTAAACAGCTACTAAATAGAAATCTTAACAATCCCTGCAGAGATACAAAAATGACAGTCATACCTTCAAAGTGTGTAAAACGTAGCAGGAAGGACAGATAAACAATTTTCAAGAAAGAAAGATATTTTATGTTTTAGGAACACAGGAAGAGGAGATTCACTTGAAGCTCAGGGGATCTAGGGAGGCTGATGAAGATAGTGACTTCTGGCACTTTGGAAAGAAGGAGTAGGATACTTACTTAGCAAAGAAGCAGGGAAAGAATTACAGTGTGGAGGAACAGCATGTACAAAGGCTGTAAAAAGACTGATGAATCACAGATCTGTACCCTTGAAAATAGAGAATTAAGACTAGGTGAGTATAGGAAATAAAGATATAGAACAGAATGTCAATATCATTAAAACTTGAACTTAGATTAATAATGGAAATAAATGTTTGGAAGCAATTTGGAAGACAGTAAGAGGGAAATTTTCTAAGTGCAAAATTTTTTCAACCTTCAAGTTCAGTGTCACTCATCAAGCTAATAAATACTATATGAACTGGAAGTTTTTTAAAATGAGGTTTAAGGACTGTTAAAGTTAAGAATGTACTTATGTGAAGCACTGAAAACAGATGATAAGACATTCAAATTAATGAAGAAAACGTTCAAAGCAAAACAAAGAAAATGCAGATCATAAAACAAAAGAATGCTTTCCAAAAGAGAAAACACAATATTATGAAAACAAAAAAATCCTTTTTAAAGAGGGAGATTGATCAGTAAAACCGGAGTCTGACTCTTTGAAAAAAGTAATAAAATTGACAAATTTTTTTGTCACTCTGATAACAACAAAACAGAAGACCTGATAGATAAACTTTGAGTTGACAGAGCAAAACTATACCTAGAAATGGGGTTAGAAATTAGAGATTCTTGCCATGCATAACTTCATTCAATAAACACTAACATTAACAAAAATGGGTGATTATACAGGCACATCTAAAATACCAAAATATTCTTAAGTAGGAGAAAACCTTAATAAACCAATCATATTATGGTAAACTGCATAGGTTCTTGAAGATGTATCCCTAAAACAACCACCACACCCAGATTGTACTATGAATGCATTGAATCAATCTTTGGAAAATTCCTTTATTATGTCAACTGTTCAAGTTCTTGGTAAATTATGGAAACTATCTAATTGATTCAACAATGCTAACAGAAAGTGCTGATTTAAAAAACCCAGAAAATTGAAAGGAAGGAAGTAGGGAAGGGAGATGGAAAGAAGAGGTAAAGGCAAGAGAAGCGAAGAGAAGAGATGAAACAAAACACCTATAGGTCATTTTAATTTATGAACCTTGAGTTCTATTGTGTAAGGCAGTTAGTTTACTGATAGATCAGATTTTCCCCCATGGACTCTCATCAGGTAGGTCTAGAGCAGCTTGCTCAGGGGCTTGTGTAGATCTACTCTTAAACTATGGCCTCTCAGAGGTCTCAGCTAAATGCCCCCTCTGTTCAGTGAGTCCTCTTCACCCTGGCTGGTTAGAACTCCAGCATTCCCCAGCACTTTGTGACTTCAGAAAACTCCATTTAGATCACAAACCCACAGTAGTCATTCTGCATCTGTCCTTGTGGGCTGTGTCAGCCAAAGGCTCAAGTGGTCAGCAAAGATTTCTAAGAGATCCATCTCTGCACTGCTTCCTTTTCTCTGTTTCTCTGTCACATATATTCTAGCCACCCAATCTACTCACCTGTCTCTGGAATCCACTTTCCTGTGCTACTGTTCAGAAAAATCTCCAATGCAGACAGCCGGAATAAGTGCAGAGTCCAACTCATGTTTTCCCTTTTCTTGAGGATTAGAGCCCTGTAGTGCCTACTGTTCAATGCTTAAAAATCATTGGTTCAAACTGGTACAGCCACTCTAGAAAACAGTATAAAGCTTCATCAAAAAGTTAAAATTAGAACTACCCTCTAATCCAACAAATGCACTACTGTGTATTTGTCCAAAGGATACAAAAATACTGATTTGAAGTGATACAGCACCCTAATATTTATAGCAGCACTCTCAACAATAGCCAAATTATGGAAAGAGCCCAAATGTCCATCAACTGATGAATGGATAAAGAAGATGTGGGAGAGGATGCCTGGGTGTCTCAATTGGTTAAGCGACTGCCTCTGGCTCAGGTTGTGATGCCAGGGTCCGGAGATGGAGACCAATATTGGGCTCCCTGCTCAGTGGGGAGCCGCCTTCTCCTTCTGCCTGTCAGTCTCCCTTCTTGTTTTCCTTCTCTCTCTGTCTCTCATGAATAAATAAATAAATAAATAAACAAAATCTTTTTTTTTTTTTAAAGATGATGATGCATGAGAGATATATTTTCTGGAATATTAGCCATAAAAAAGAATGAAATCTTGCCATCTGCAAGATGTGGATGGAGTGGAGTGGGGAGTCAAGGTGGCAGAGGAGTAGCAGACTGAGATGACATCAGGTCGCAGGAGTTCAGCTAGATAGTTATCTAACCCTTCTGAACACCTTCAAACCCTTTAGGAGATCAAAGAGAAGAGCAGCAAGTCTAGAAACAGAAAATTGACCACTTTCTGAAAGGTAGGACCGGCGGAGAAGTGAACCCAAAGTGACAGGAAGATAGACCGCGGGGGAGCGGCTGGAGCAATGCGGCTCAAAATCCAAACTTTTAGAAGTCTGCTCCACTGAGGGACATCACTCCAGAGCTAAGTGGGGGTGGAGCCCTCATGGGGACATTGTGGCTCGGGTCCCCTGGGGTCACAGAAGGATCGGGGGTGTCTGAGTATCACAGAGCTCACAGGTGTCAGAGTTGGGAAGCCAGCTATAGAGATGGAGCCGAGGAGGGAGCTCTCAGCTTGGGGTTACCTTAAACTGTGGTTGATGGTACAGTCAGACTACTACTCTTTGAGCAGGAACCCCACAAGTGGCAGATCGGGAAGACCTACCTTCCTCTGCCAGAAGAACAGAGAGACAGGAATCTGCTGGGTTTGGAGACTCCAAATGGGGGCGGTGTGCCAGAGAGAGAAATGCTCAGTCACAGGACAGGTGAGCTCGGAGTGCAGCCAGAGATGAGGGAGACTGGAGTAATTCAGCACTTTTCTCCAATGGCACACTGAGGAGTGGGGCCCTGAGCTCTCGGCTCCTCTGGGCTGGAGATTGGGAGGCCACCATTTTCATTCCCGTCCTCCAGAACTCTATGAAAAGTGTTCAGGGAACAAAAGTTCCTGAGACTGAACCTGAGCAGATTATTTAAGCCTGGTCCCTGGCAAGGGTGGCATAATTCCACCTCAGGCAGAGACACTTGAGAATCACTACAACAGACCCCTCCCCAAGAAGATCAGCAAGAACATCCGGCCAAGACCAAGCTCACTGATAAAGGAGAACAGTGGAATTCCAGAGGAGGGGAAAGCAAAACATGGAATTCATGGCTTTCTCTCCATGATTCTTTAGTCTTGCAAAGCTAATTAAATTTTTTTAATTTAATTTTTTTCTTATTCTATTTTTTTAACTTTTCCTCTTTCCTCTTTTAACATTTTTAACTACTTAATCTTAACAATACCTTTCTAAAAAAAAATCTTTTTAAACCTTCATTATTATAGTCATATTTTATCCCTCATTGTATCTAACTTTATTTTTTGTATACATATAGGGTTTCTTCTAAAAAATTTTAGGATACAATTTCTTCTAATAATCAAAATAAACCCTAAATCTAGCACAGGGCTTTGCTCTAGTCTCCAGCCTGAGCAAATTCTCTCCATTTTCTTCTTCTTTCTTTTTCCTTCCAACTTATTAATTCCTTTTCTAGAATTTAAAAAAAAATTTTTAATTTTCATCTTTACAGTCACATTCCATCCCTTCATTGTGTTTACCCTTATTTTGTATATGTATAAGTTTTTCTTTCTTTAAAATTTTGGGAGGTAGTTTCTTCTAAGAGAACAAAATATACTCAAAATCAAGTTGGTGGCTCTGTTCTATTCACCAATCATATATATATATTTTTTTTTAATAAAAATTTTTTTTAAATTTCTTATTACCCCCTTTTTCTCCCCCCAATTTGACGTCTCTTCTGATTTGGTTAGCATACATTTTTCTGGGGTGTTTGCCACCTTTTTAGTATTTTATTCTCTTGTTCGTGTATTCTTATCTGGATAAAATGAACAGGTGGAAAAACTTGCCACAAAAAAAAAGAACAAGAGGCATACCAAAGGCTAGGGACCTAATCAATACAGACATTGGTAATATGTCAGATCCAGAGTTCAGAATGATGATTCTCAAGGTGGACTGGTCTCAAAAAAGGCATGGAAGATATTAGGGAAACCCTGTCTGGAGAAATAAAAGCTCTTTCTGGAGAAATAAAAGAACTAAAATCTAACCAAGCTGTAATCAAGAAAACTATTAATGAGGTGCAATAAAAAATGGAGACTCTTCCTGCTAGGATAAATGAGGCAGAAGAGAGAATTAGTGATATAGAAGATGAAATGACAGAGAATAAAGAAGCTGAGCAAGAGACAAACAACTATTGGACCATGAGGGGAGAATTCGAGAGATAAGTGACACCATAAGATGAAACAGTATTAGAATAATTGGGATTCCAGAAGAAGAATAAAGAGATAGAGGGGAAGAAGGTATATTGGAGTGAATTATACTAGAGAATTTCCCTAATATGGCAAAGGGAACAAGCATCAAAATCCAGAAGGCACAGAGAAACCCTTTCAAAATCAATAAAAATAGGTACACACCCCGTCATCTAATAGTAAAACTTCCTAGTCCAAATGACAAAGAGAAAATCCTGAAAGCAGCTTGGGACAAGAAGTCTGTAACATACAATGGTAAAAATATTAGATTGGCAGCAGACTTAGCTACAGAGACCTGGCAGGCCAGAAAGAACTGGCATGATATATTCAGAGGAGTAAACGAGAAAAACATGCAGCCAAGAATACTATATCCAGCTAGGATATCATTGAAAATAGAAGGAGAGATAAAAAGCTTCCAGGACAAACAAAAACTAAAAGAATTTGCAAACACCAAGCCATCCCTACAGGAAATATTGGAAGGAGTCCTCTAAGCAAAGGGAGAGCCTAAAAGTAGTAGACCAGAAAGAAACAGAGACAATATACAGTAACAGTCACCTTACAGGCAATACAATGGCACTAAATTCATATCTCTCAATAGTTACCCTGAATGTAAATGGCCTAATTGCCCTAATCAAAAGACACAGGGTATCAGAATGGATAAAAAAACAAAACCCATCAATATGCTGCCTATAAGAAACTCATTTTAGACCCGAAGTCACCTCCAGATTTAAAGTGAGGGCGTGGAAAACAAAGTACCATGTTAATGGACATCAGAAGAAAGCTGGGGTGGCAATCCTTATATCAGATAAATTAGATTTTAAGCCAAACACTATAATAAGAGATGAGGAAGGACACTATATCATACCCAAAGGGTCTGTCCAACAAGAAGATCTAACAATTTTAAATATCTATGCCCCTAACATGGGAGCAGCCAACTACATAAACCAATTAATAACAAAATCAAAGAAACACATTGACAATAATACAATAATAGCAGGGGACTTTAACACTCCCCTCACTGAAATGGACAGATCATCCAAGCAAAAGATCAACAAAGAAATAAAGGCCTTAAATGACACACTAGACCAGACGGACATCACAGATATAGTCAGAACATTCCATCCCAAAGCAACAGAATACACATTCTTCTCTAGTGCACATGGAACATTCTCCAGAATAGATCACATCCTGGGTCATAAATCAGGTCTCAACCAGTATCAAAAGATTGAGATCATTCCCTGCATGTTTACAGACCACAATGCTCTGAAGCTAGAACTCAATCACAAGAGGAAATTTGGAAAGAACCCAAATACATGGAGACTAAACAGCATCCTTCTAAAGAATAAATGGGCCAACCAGGAAATTAAAGAAGACTTGAAAAAATTCATGGAAACAAATGATAATGAAAACATGACTGTTCAAAATCTGTGAGACACAGCAAAGGTGGTCCTGAGAGGAAAATATATAGCGATACAAGCCTTTCTCAAGAAACAAGAAAGGTCTCAAATACACAACCTAACCCTACACCTAAAGGAGCTGGAGAAAGAACAACAAAGAAAGCCTAAATTCAGCAGGAGAAAAGAAATCATAAAGATCAGTGCAGAAATCAATGAAATAGAAACCAAAAAAACCAATAGAACAAATCAACAAAACTAGGAGCTGGTTCTTTGAAAGAATTAGTAAGATTGACACACCTATGGCCAGACTTATCAAAAAGAAAATAGAAAGGATGCAAATAAATAAAATCACGAATGAAAGAGGAGAGATCACAACCAACACCAAAGAAATGCAAACAATTATAAGAAGATACTATGAGCAACTCTACGCTAACAAATTCGACAATCTGGAAGAAATGGATGCAATCCTAGAGATATATAAACTACCATAACTGAACCAGGAAGAAATAGAAAACCTGAACAGACCCATAACCAGTAAGGAGATTGAAACAGTCATCGAAAATCTCCAAACAAACAAAAGCCCAGGGCTAGACGGCTTCCCAAGGGAATTCTACCAAACATTTAAAGAAGAATTAATTCCTATTCACCTGAAACTGTTCCAAAAAATAGAAATGGAAAGAAAACTTCCAAACTCATTTTATGAGGCCAGCATCACCTTGATCCCAAAACCAGACAAGGATCCCATCAAAAAAGAGAATTACAGACCAATATCTTTGATGAACACAGATGCAAAAATTCTCACCAAAATACTAGCCAATAGGATCCAACAATACATTAAAAGGGTTATTCACCACGACCAAGTGGGATTTATTCCAGGGCTGCAAGGTTGGTTCAACATCTGCAAATCAATCAATGTGATACAATACATTAATAAAAGAAAGAACAAGAACCATATGATACTTTCAGTAGATGCTGAAAAAGCTTTTGACAAACTACAGCATCCCTTCCTTATCAAAACTCTTCAAAGTGTAGGGATAGAGGGCACATACCTCAATATCATCAAAGCCATCTGTGAAAAGCCCACTACAAATATCATTCTCAATGGAGAAAAACTGAATGCTTTTCCGCTAAGGTCAGGAACACGGCAGGGATGTCCATTATCACCACTGCTATTCAACATATTACTAGAAGTCCTAGCCTCAGCAATCAGACAACAAAAAGAAATTAAAGGCATCCAAATCAGCAAAGAAGAAGTCAAACTATCACTCTTTGCAGATGATATGATACTATATGTGGAAAACCCAAAAGACTCCACTCCAAAAATACTAGAACTTGTACAGGAATTCAGTTAAGTGTCAGGATATAAAATCAATGCACAGAAATCAGTTGCATTTCTTTATACCAACAACAAGACAGAAGAAAGAGAAATTAAGGAGTCAATCCCATTTACAATTGCACCCAAAACCATAAGATACCTAGGAACAGACCTAACCAAAGAGGCAAAGAATCTGTACTCAGAAAACTATAAAGTACTCATGAAAGAAATTGAGGAAGACACAAAGAAATGGAAAAATGTTCCATGCTCCTGAATTGGAAGAAAAAATATTGTGAAAATGTCTATGCTACCTAAAGCAATCTACACATTTAATGCAATCCCTATCAAAATCTCATCCATTTTTTTCAAAGAAATGGAACAAAGAATCCTAAAATTTATATGGAACCAGAAAAGACCTCGAATAGCCAAAGGAATATTGAAAAAGACAGTCAAAGTTGGTGGCATCACAATTCTGGACTTCAAGCTCTATCACAAAGCTGTCCTCATCAAGACAGTATGGTACTGGCACAAAAACAGATACATAGATCAATGGAACAGAATAGAGAGCCCAGAAATAGACCCTCAACTCTATGGTCAACTGATCTTCAATAAAGCAGGAAAGAATGTCCAATGGAAAAAACACAGCCTCTTCAACAAATGGTGTTGGGAAAATTGGACAGCCACATGCAGAAAAATGAAATTGGACCATTTCCTTACACCACACACGAAAATAGACTCAAAATGGATGAAGGACCTCAATGTGAGAAAGGAATCCATCAAAATCCTTGAGGAGAACACAGGCAGCAACCTCTTTGACCTCAGCCGCAGCAACTTCTTCCTAGAAACATTGCCAAAGGCAAGGAAAGCGAGGGCAAAAATGAACTATTGGGATTTCATCAAGATCAAAAGCTTTTGCACAGCAAAGGAAACAGTTAACAAAACCAAAAGACAACTGACAGAATGGGAGAAGATATTTGCAAATGACATACCAGATAAAGGGCTAGTATCCAAAATCTATAAAGAGCTTAGCAAACTCAACACCCAAAGAACAAAAAATCCAATCAAGAAATGGGCAGAGGACATGAACAGACATTTCTGCAAAGAAGACATCTAGTTGGCCAACAAACACATGAAAAAGTGCTCCACATCACTCAGCATCAGGGAAATACAAATCAAAACCACAATGAGATACCATCTCACACCAGACAGAATGGCTAAAATTAACAAGTCAGGAAATGACAGATGCTGGCGAGGATGTGGAGAAAGGGGAACCCTCCTACACTGTTGGTGGGAATGCAAGCTGGTGCAACCACTCTGGAAAACAGCATGGAGGCTCCTCAAAAAAGTTGAAAATAGAACTACCCTATGACCCAGTAATTGCACTACTGGGTATTTACCCTAAAGATACCAACGTAGTGATCCGAAGGGGCACATGCACCCAAATGTTTATAGCAGCAATGTCCACAATAGCCAAACTATGGAAAGAAACTAGACGTCCATCAACAGAGGAATGGATAAAGAAGATGTGGTATATATATACAATGGAATACTATGCAGCCATCAAAAGAAATGAAATCTTGCCATTTGCGATGACATGGATGGAACTAGAGGGTATTATGCTTAGCGAAATAAATCAATTGGAGAAAGACAACCCTCATATGATCTCCCTGATATGAGGAAGTGGAGATGCAACATTGGGGGTTTGGGAGGTAGGAAAAGAATAAATGAAACAAGATGGGATCAGGAGGGAGACAAACCATAAGAGACTCTTAATCTCTCAAAACAAACTGAAGGTTGCTGGGGGGAGGGGGGGAGGGAGGGGGGGAGGGAGAGGGGGGTGGGGTTATGGACATTGGGGAGGGTATGTGCTATGGTGAGTGCTGTGAAGTATGTAAACCTGGCGATTCACAGACCTGTACCCCTGAGGCTAAAAACACATTATATGTTTATAAAAAAATTAAAAAATTTAAAAAAAAAAGAGAGATGAGGGACTTGTCTGTGTTTGAACTAGAGATTTAAAGGAGGAGTTTTGAATACCTATGTATCAAGTAGGGTTCTGACTGGTGGCTGGTTCCCAAAAGCCTAGTAAATAATAGCTCATACAAATAAGGAATTTATAATCAAATGACTAGAAGTCCAAGATAGGCAGTAGACACTGGTAGGTTTGACAACTCTAACAAGATTACAGACTTTTTCCAATTTTCTGCCATCCTTAGCAAAGAGGTCTTTGTCTGCAGGCTCATGTCCACATTGTAGGCAAAAAGAGCAAGGAAGTTGAAAGGCAGCACAAGCTCCTATGAACTTCTGAGTCACACAGCTTCCCTGGCTACAAAGGAGTCTGAGAAATTGGGCTATCAGCATTTCAGGCTATAGAGTAGAATAGGGTTGGAAAGGTTGAAAGCCAAGGAGACAATGTGATAGTGGGCAGTAAGAAAAAGAGGCAGTAAGAAAGGAAGTCAGTACTCAAGAGACAGAATTTGTTTTGTCAGGTGTTTTTCCAGCTGGGAGATTCTCATCCCATTGCCAGTTTGGGAGAGTCCTGGGGAGGTACAGATTGTGGGGAGCTGCCACTGTTAAAAGAAATGATCATCACAAACACCATTCTATATTTTGTTTAAATAAAAGAGAAAAGACACAAAAAATACACAAAAGGAGAAACCATAAAGGAAATGATTGCCAAACTGGCTACATAACATTGGAAAACTTCCACCCTCTATATTTCATATATATATGAAATCATATCTATATATGTGTATATATATATAGATAGATAGATAGATATGATTTCATATATATATGAAATATAGAGGGTGGAAGTTTTCCAATGTTATGTAGCCAGTATATATATATATATATATACACACATATATATGTATGTATATGTATATATAAAACAAGGTCTAAAAACTAATGACAAACTATCAAAAATATTAGTTACGCATATGACAGAGAATTTTCTTTATTTACGAAGAGATCCTATTATCAGTAAGGAAAAGATAACGAACTATGTAGAAAATCTGACTTAAAGACTATAAATAGGCAGTCTTTAGAACAAACAAACAAAAAAAGAAATCCAATTAGCCATCCCAAAAAAGGTGATCATATTCATAATTAAAGAACTATAATAAAAATGAGTTACCATTTTTAATATATCAGATTTATCAAAATTTTGAAATTTGATGAAACCAGTGCTGATAAATGTAAGAGAAAGTGGGCACTCTCACACCACAGGTGGGAATTTAAATTAGTGCCATCATTTCAAGGGCTATTTGGCAAGATCTATTAAAATTTAAGATAGATGCCTCTTTTGTTGCAACAATTTCATTGCTAGTAGTGAATTTATTTATCAACATTTGTCAGAACACAGTGCGATCAAAACTGATATTCAACCATTATATGTTGATATGGTCTTCTGCTGGTGTCCATCTGTATGATAAGTGTCCATGTAATAATGTCTTTAATATCAGTCTTAGTGTTTATATACTAACTAAAAACTGGAAATTACCAGTTCATCTGTATGTTGGAGACTAGTTAAATAGATTGAGGTCTTCCAGTCCAAGAATATGTGATATCTTTCTATTTCTTGGTGTTGTCTTCAATTTCTTTCACCAATGTCTTAATAAACTTTAGTGCATCAGTATTTCAACACTGTGGTTTAATTTATTCCTAAGTATTTTATTCTTTTTGATACGGTTGTAAATGTGACTGCTGTCCTAATTTCTTTTTCAAATAGTTTGTTGTTTGTGTGTAAAATGCAATTGATTTTTTTATGTAGACTCTGTATCCTACAGCTTTACAGAATTTGTTTATTATTATAACAGTTTTGGGGTGGATTATATAGGTTTTCCAAATATAAGACCACATCATCTGCAGAGAAGCCATGTCTGATTTGGATGTCTTTTATTTCCAACTTTTTTTTCCTAATTGCTTCTGGCTAGGACTTCCAGTACTATGTTGAATAGGAGTGGGGAAAATGAGCACCTTTGCCTTATGCCTGATATTAGAGGAAAAGCTCTTGACTTTTCACCATTGAGTATGATCTTAGCTGTAGGCTTGTCATATATTTCTTTATTAAGTTGAAATACATTCCTTCTTTACCCAATTAATTGAGAGTTTCTATCATAAAAGGATACTAAATTTTGTCAAATGCTTTTTCTGCACCTATTAAGATGATCAATTTTATCCTTTGTTCTGTTAATGTAGTGTATCACATTTATGGATTTGTATATGTTGGATCATACTTGCATCCCAAAGATGAATCTCACTTGATCATGGTATATTATCTTTTTAATGTGCTGTTGAATTTTGTCTGCTAGCATTTTGCTGAGGATTTTTGCATCTATATTCCTCAGAGATGTTGGTCTGTAGTTTTCTCTTCTTTAGTGTCCTTATTTGGCTTTACTAACAGGGTAATTATTATCTCATAAAATGAGGTTTGTCAATTTTTTGGAAGAGTAGGAAAAGGATCCTGTTAATTCTTTAAATTTTTGGTGGAATTCGTCACTGAAGCCATCTGATTCTGGGATGTGGTGTAAATGCCTGGTGTAATTAGCTTTTTTGACTGTAATATAAGTGCCAGACATTAAGCTTCTCATTGCCAAGTCATCCATTATAAACACATTCATCTCAAATAAACATATTGCTATCACACAAGACAAAGAGCCAGGACGCCTTACCCATGAAAGTCTTGGTTTACCTACATAATTAACCATTTGAATGACTCTGCTTTTCCCTTCTTGTGACTTAATTCCTGGTCTTATGTTTTAAATTCACCAATAAAAATTGAGCCTGTGAAAACTTAGGCACCCCTCCTTCAACCCTAATAGATGCAAAACTGAGGTCCACCCTCTCAATCTCTCTCTGCACACAGCTTTGCTGTGTGGCCCTGGGGCATTCTGCCTGCCCTCCAGCTGGTAATAAACCTTGCTTTTTTTCAAAGTTCCCAGATAGTTGTTGCTGAGGTGCATCTTTCAATCATAATAAGAACCTCAAGGGCCAATGCAGCTATAACATTAGTTCTGGCAAGAGAAATATCTGTCAGGACTCACCAGCCCATGTACCAGTCCAGGTGAATGCCCCCACTTATTTCTAGCCCATAGCATCACTATTGATAGGTTGAGAATAACACAAAACATGGGCTTTTCTTTTTTGGGAGATTTTTGACTACTGATTCAATCTTCTTATTTGTTATTGATCTGTTCAGATGTTCTATTTCTTCATGATCAAGTCTTTGTAAGCTGTTTCTAGGAATTTATTCATTTCTTCTAGGTTATTCAATTTGGGTATATAACTGTTCATAGTAATCTCTTTGGATCCATTATATTTCTGTGGTATCAATTATAATGTCTCCTCTTTCTGATGTTATTTGAGTCCCCTCCGTTTTTTTCTTAGTCCAGCTGAAGGTTTGACGGTTTTATCTTTTTAGAAAACCACACTTTCTTAGGTTGATCTTTTCAATTGTCTTTCTAGTCTCTGTTTCATTGATTTCTCCTCAAATATTTTTTAGTTCCTTCCTTCTGCTAACTTTAAGCTTAGTTTGTTCTTTTTTTATGTTCTTGAGGTATAAAGTTAGGGTTTTTGAGATTGCTTTTTTCTTACTATAGACATTTATTTCCATAAACTTCCCTCTTAGAACTGCTCTTACTACATCCCCTAAGTTTTGATATGTTACAATTCCATTTTCATTTGTCTCAAGATATGTTTTTATTTCTCTTGATTTTTTCTTTGACTTACTAACTGTTCATGAATAAGTTCTCTTTGATATTTGACAGTTTTTTCATAACGTATCTCAGTGAAGTCCTCTTTGTGTCGAATCTCTTTGAGGACTTATGAGCTTTATGTACCTAGATGTTCATTCATATCACTCCTCACATTTAGGAGGTTTTTAGCCATTATTTCCTTAATAATATTTCTGCTCCTTTCTTTCTCTCCTTCTCCTGAAGTTCCCATAATGTAAATATTATTTTACTTTGTGGTGCCCTACAATTCACTTAGGCTCACTTCATTCATTCATTTTTTCTTCTTTCTTCTCTGACTTGATAATTTCAAATGACCTACCTTTAAGATCAGATTCTTACTTTCTCCTTGTTCAGTTTGCTGTCGGTGCTCTCTATTGCATCTCTTAATTTAATTTGTTATATTGTTTAGCTCTAGAGTTTGTTTGTTCTTTTTAATGAATTCTATCTCTCCGTTGAGCTTTTAATTTTATTCACATATTGTTTTCCTGATTTCATTGAGCTGTCTGTGTTCTCTTGTAATTTGCTGGGCTTCCTTAAAACAATTATTTCAAATTCTTTGTCAAACAATACACAGAGCTCTTTTGGGGAGCAGTCAGTTACTGGAAAATTATATTCCTTAGGTGGTATCATGTTTCCTTAATTTTTCATGTTTCTTGTAGCTTTGTTTAATGTCTGAATGTTTGCTAAAGCAATCACCTCTTTCAGACATACAAATGGTTCACCTGCAGGTGGGTACTAGGGTAGATGTGGTGGTTTCAGATTTGAGGAGTGCCTACTGGTATAGTCTCTGTGCAACTCAGTTTTGGTTAGTGATGGCAAAGACTGTAAGGGTCCTCAACAATCAACACTTAGACCAAGGTGTCTGTAGCATCAGTAAAGGCTACTGGAATCTTCAGTGGTGAAGACCACTGGGGACCACCTGATCTCTTTTTCTCCTCTAAGGGATGTCATGGTCAAGAGGATTCCTCTTGGTACTGGGTCAAGCTTATGGGTGCCCTAATGGTGGTGGCAGTATTGGTATCTGATGCATTTGTGAATCAGCCACCGAGCTTAAGTCTGGAGCACTGGTGCTCACAGAGTGACAGCAGCTCCAAGGACTGGGCAGTGTCTAGACTGAAGTGGTAGTGTCCCCAGTGCCTCAGGTGTGGGTGTCTGTGGCACAACTGTGCACTTGGGATCTGGAGTATGGGCATTCACAGAGAAACAGTGGCTCTGAGGTCCAAGGCACTGGCTAGCACATGTTTCCTTGGGTGCCTGAGACAAAGCTGAGCACTAAGTGGCCACAGAGCCAGATTCTAAAGCAAAGATATGCATGGGGAGGTAGCACTTGAGAATCTGGGGTGTTGGTTTGTCTGCATTAACAGTGACTTTGGCACCTGAGAGGGAGCCGTATACATAGCAATTATTAAGCCAGGATCTGGAGTGTGGGTACACACAGAGCCAGGGCCTGAAATGCAGCTGCATATGGAGCAACTGTGACTCTGATGTCAGTCAGGCATGGGCCTGTGGGGGACGGGGGGGGGGGGGCGGCGGGCAGGCAGTCCAAGTTCCAGGGCAAAAACAACAGCAGCTCATTCTGAAAGGTGCACAGCAGCGTCTTTCTTCTGGAGGTCCATGGCAGCTATGGCTGTTGGTATGTCAGTGGCCAAAGCTGTTTAATCTCAATAGAGTAGGCTGCTGGGGTCCATGGCGGTGACATTATGGGGTCCCCTGCCATGAAAGCTATGGGGAATCTGCAGCTGTTGCTGGGGCTATGAGGTCCTCAGCAGCAAAGGCAGAAGTGGTCCTCGGCAGAGTAGGCCACCAGAGAGATGGCAGCAAGTGGCACCTGATCATGATAGAAGAGGCCTCCACACCTCTTCTTTGTTCCTAGTCATCTCCAAACATCTCAAGTAAGACAATCTCCTCAGTGATCTTTTATCTGTAGTTATTCATTTATTATCCTAGTGTGTTACAGTAGATTCTTAACAGGGCTCTTGAGCTCTTTCAGGATTATTTTTGTTTGTGGATAGCTGTCTAATTATTGTTGTTGTGGGTATGAGGAGACAAAGGCCAGTATCAACTACTCTGCCATCCTATATTGATCAGCAATGATTTTTTTAATGTGACACGAGAAGTTTAAGCAGCAACAACAACAACAAAATAAATAAATATAAGAGTGGAACAACCTCAAACTAAAAAGCTCCATGCAGCAAAGGAAAGAATCAGTAAAATGAAAAGGTAACCTATGGAATGGGAGAAAATATTTGCAAAATATATATCTAATAAGGGGTTGATATCCAAGATATATAAGAAATTCCTCTAATAGCAAGAAAGCAAACAACCAGTTTGAAAAAATGAGCAAAGTACCCAAATAGGCATTCTTCCAAAGAAGTTGTACAAATGGCCATAGGTAGAAGAAAAGGTACTAAACATCACTAATCATCAGGAAAATGCTAATCAAAATTATGATGAGGTATCACCTCACACCTGTTAAGATGGCTATTAGTAAAAAGAAATAACAGGGATGCCTGGGTGGCTCAGTTGGTTAAGCATCTGACC
Source organism: Martes martes (assembly GCF_963455335.1). Classification (NCBI taxonomy): domain Eukaryota; kingdom Metazoa; phylum Chordata; class Mammalia; order Carnivora; family Mustelidae; genus Martes; species Martes martes. The sequence continues at coordinate 130,438,323 of NC_137888.1, forward strand.
TCAGCTCAGTGCATGATCCCAGAGTCCTGGAATTGAGCCCCACTTTGGGCTCCACACTTGGTGGGGAATCTGCTTATCCTTCTCCCTCTGCCCTTCCCACTTGTGCACATTCTACTTCTCTCTTTTAAATAAATAAATAAAATCATTCTAAAAAAGAAATAACAAATGTTGATGAGGATGTGGAGAAAAGGGATCCCTTATGTACTGTTGGTGGGAATGTAAATTGGCATAACCATTATGGAAAATAGTATGGAGGTTTCTCAAAAAATGAAGAATAGAACTATAATATGATCCAGCAATCCCACTTCTGGGTATATATACAAAGGAATTGAAATCAGTACCTTGGAGATATCCATGCTCCCACCTTCACCCCAGTATTATTCACAATATCCACTTTGTGAAAACAACCTAAGTGTCCTTTGGCAGATTTAAAGATAAAGAAATTATAGTATGTATATACAATAGAATACAACTCAGCCTTAAAAAAGGATGGATATCTTGCCATTTGCAACAACATGGATGAACTTGGAACACATTACACTAGGGAAATAATTCACATACAGAAAGAAAAATACTCTATGATCTCACTTAAATGTGGAATCTAAAAAAATTCAAATACATGAAAATAGAGAGAACAGTGATTACCAAGCTCAGAGAGGTGGGAGAAATGTGGAGATGTTGATTAAAGGGTACAAAGTAGCAATTATGTAGGTTGAGTATTTAGAGATATAATATACAACATGGTGACTATTGTTAATAATTCTATAAGATACACTGGAAATTTGCTAACAGGGTAAATTTCAGGTGCTCTTTCCACATAACAATAACAACAAAAAAAGGTAACTTTGTGAGCAGATAGAGCAAGGACTTCTTTCTTTATTCTTTACTTATATATCCCAAGCTTAAAGATGTGTTCCTAGCATATAAGAACTAAGGTAAGTAAGTGCTCAGTAAATATTTTTTTGGATAAATGGACATTACTTCTTATTTCTCTCCTGATAAATTTCTTTTTAAGCCCTGTCCAATTCTAAGAGTTGAAATTAAAGCAACCTATTAAATAGGAGAAGATATTTGCAAATGATATATCTGGTTAGGGGTCAGTATCCAAAATTATATAAAGAACTTATACAACTCAACACCAAAAAGAACAAATAATCCTGTTAAAAATGGGCAGAAGACATGAACAGACACTTCTCCAAAGAAGACATACAGATGACCAACAGACATATGAAAAGATGCTCAACATCACTCATCAGCAGGGTAACACAATTAAACTACAAGGGGCTATCACCTCACACCTTTCAGAATGGCTAAAATCAAAAACATTTAAAAAAAAAAAAGGGTTGTTGAAGATGTGGAGAAAAAGGAATGCTTGTGCACTCTTGGTGGGAATGCAAAGTGGTGCAGCCACTCTGGAAAAGAGTATGGAGGTTCCTCAAAAAATTAAAAATAGAACTACCCGTATGATCCAGTAATTCTATTACTGGCTATTCACCCAAAGAATATAAAACACTAATTTGAAAAGATAAATGCACCCCTATGTTTATTACAGCATTATTTAAAATATCCAAAAATATGGAAGTAATTCAAATGTCCAATGATACATGAGTGGATAAAGAAGATGTGTTATTTATACAGTATAATATTACTCAGTCATAAAAAAGAATAAAATCTTTCCATTTGAAACATCATGAATGGATCTAGAAAGTATAATGCTAAGTAAATAAGTCAGTCAGAGAAAGACAAATACCATGTGATTTCACTCATACATGGAATTTAAGAAACAAAACAAAACAAAAAAAGAAGACAAATCATAAAACAGACCCTTAGAGAACAAACTGATGGTTCCCAGAGGGGAGGTGTGTGGGGGATGGGTGAAATAGGTAAAGGGAATTAAGATTACACTTATCTTCATGAGCCTGGGGTTATGTATAGAACTGTTGATATTGTACACCTGAAACCAATAGAACACTGTACATGAATTGTACTGGAATTAAAAAAAAAAAAAAAGGTATTTCAAAGGACTTTGAGATTAAAATGAGTCTGAAGATTCTGACATCACTCTTTAGTTTCCCCTGAGGAAAGTGATCAAGAAATCAAAACCAGGCCCGGTCTGAGTATATCTTTTTGTAAGAGAAGGAACTCTGATGTAATTGCTATCTTCTGATGAATGAAAAATCATGCTTTTAAAATGTGCCCAGTCATAAATGCATAATGAAGAGTTTGCCACCACTTCCAAAGAAGAAAATTAACTCAGACCAACATAGAATATGTTCTACTTTCCTGAATCAAGGGTTCTATGAAGAGAACATTAGCTCACATGTTCTCGCTTCGTATTTCTAAGAAATTTTTGTATTATTATGATGCATAAAGCATAAATTTTAAAAAAGCCAAGAATCAATGGCATAAAACATAAATGTACACTCTAATGAATGCATGTAAAGTAAATACCTATGAAAATAGAGAAAGCTTGAACATTTTCCGACACCCCAGTTGTTTCCCAGTCCCCGGCTCCTCCCTCTGCAGAAGGATAATGGGCTAGGGACCCTAGGAAGTAGTCTCTGGAACAGAGCTTAGCATGTAGGATGTTTACAAGAGAATGCTCTTGAGATCAATGCTTGTGAAAAGGAAGGGAAGAAAATCTAATTAGGCAGAGAGTCATTGGGCTGCACTAGTAGTCTCATCGAAGTTCTCAGCTGACCCCCTCTACCACATTGCCATCCTGACTTCAATGGTAACTGCATCTTTGCTTTTTTTTTTTTTTCCTAGTCTCATCACATAAAGGATAACAATATAATTTAATTTTGTCTGTTTTCAAAGCTTTGATAAATGGAACCCTATTCTGTGGATGCTTCTGTCTTTTTGTCTCAAAAATATCTCTTTTAAGATTCAGCAATGTGGCTGAAACTTAACTCAGTTCCAATAATTCATTTTCACTGTTGTACACTCTGTTTTAAGGTATCCCAGCATGTTTACTCATCTCACTATTAATGGACATGTGGACTGTTCATGACTTTAGGGGTCTGAACTTGGTGATGTGAACATTGCACATAAACGTGTATGAATCCCGGTGATCGTGTTCGTAAGTTTCCAAGGGATATGTGTAAAAGTGAAATTGCTGGTTCGGGATATTTACATTTTAAATTTTAATAGAAAACGTCAGAATGCTTTCTCATTTTCGCTCCATAGAGCCATGTTTGAGAGTCCCCATTGCTCTCCATCTGTATCACTGGGACTAGGCTTTGTAATGCTGCAGTAACATCCCCTAAATCTCAGTGGTTTACAACAACAAAGGTTACTTTCTCAGCCATATTTTGTTTCCATCACAGTAAATTGTTCCTGATCCCTGTAAGATCCAGGCTGATGAAGCAGGCTCTATCTACAGCACTGTTGTTCTTTTAGAACTTTTTACTTTCCCAGAAACATATTCATGTCATCTACAAAAAGAGATTGTTACTTCTTCCTTTCCAATTCTTCTGCTTCTAAAAGCTTTCTCTGGGTGCCTGGGTGGTTCAGTCAGCTAAGCAGCTACCTTTGGCTCAGGTCATGATCCTAGGAGCCTGCAATGGAGTCTCACAACAGGCTCCCTACTCAGCGGGAAGCCTGCTTCTCCCTCTCCCTCTGTCTGCTGCTCCCCCTACTTGTGCACTCTCTCTCTCTGTTTCAAACAAATAAATAAAATCTTTTAAAAAAATAAATAAAACTTCCTCTAACCTAACTGCATGGTGTTTTACATAGAGTAAGGCTATATTATTAGGTGCATACGAATATATAATTTTTTATCATTATGAAGTGACCCTAAGCCAAACACTCACCAGTAGACTGGTGCTTGGCTGTATTCACATGAGCCAGCTCAGCCACAACTTTCATCAAATTATAATCACCCCAAAACTTAGTGTTCTAAAACAACAACCATTTATTTAGCTCATTATGCTAGGGGTCAGCAATTTGTGTGGGACTCAACTGGGTGGTTCTTTTGTCCTCAGCTAGGCTTGCTTCTTTTAGATGCCTAAGATAAGAGATGAGCTAAAGAAAGAACGATTTAGTTTGCATGCATAATTTAGAGAGACTACAGGAGGCAAGAGATGTGCCTCTCTCCAGTCTCCTCAGCCAGAAAAGACTTGGCCCAGAAAAATGGAGTGAGTTGCACAAGGTCACCAGGGAACTCACAGAGGGAATCAGGGGCTGAATTCAAGTACCCCAGTCTTGTTATTTCCCATAACACCATAATTATAACTGTGAATCCCCAGCGGCATTGAAAGCATACCTCTGGGACTCTTCAAAAACCAAAGGAATAATCCACCATGAGATCACAAGATAGAAAAAAATGTAAAAAAGGAGAAAGGCTGGGAAAGTGCCTGGTCAGCATGAGTCCCTACTCAGGAGAGCTCAGGAAAAATCCTTGGATTAATTTTTACGCTTTAAGAGAAGGCTGGGAACCAAGTTCAGAGCCTAACAAACCTAAACCCTGTGATACTCTGGAATCAATGAAATCCACTGTATGTTTAAAAGCACAAAGCAATCAATTCACAAATGATTAAAACCTCTCCACTTTGCCCAGTGAACCAGGCAGATGCCATGTTAAGTCCACACACTTTTTAATTCTAATTTTAGGCCAAACTTATTCATTGAATAAGATTAGATGTCACTTGACCTTTCTACATCTTAATTCATCAGAAAAACCATTATCTCCACAGCAATGCATAGTGACATTGTGATAACAGATCCAGGGAAGACATTAAAAACACATGAAATTTTTTTCCACTTGGCTGCTGGAGCACTGATACCCGGGTGTCTGGAACAAATGCAGAATATCTACAAAGCAGAGGCTTCTTCTAGAGCAAGAGGTATGGAATGAAAGAGTCACACATTGTTGTGGGGAGAGGGTGGTTCATTTCTAATAGTCTTTGAAAACAGAGAGTTACAAATTCAGGACCAAAAGAAAATCTGCCTGACCCTGTGCAGGGCAAGCAGTTTCAAGGTGAAAGGCTCACAGTCTAAAGAGACTCATGGGCAAATGGTGCAAATATGATGGAAAAAAAGACGAATTCTTTCTTGAAAAGGGATGAGTTTTCACAGAGGCAATGAGAGCTAAGCTGGATTTTGATACAGATAGTGGCCCTGGTAGACAGCAAATACCTATGAAATACTTCTCAAACAAATGAATTAAAAGGCCACTACCCACAGAAGTATCACCACAGGCAATGGCATGGATGAATGGGTTGTGCAATTTCTAGGAAACTACACATGATTTATTTAGTATTGCTCAAGAAAACTTGGAGGGACAGAACAACCATCACCATCGATAAGGCTAGAGACTAGAGGCAAAAACCTGATTTCTGAGGCCTTGAATGCTGCACCAATGCTTCCTAGTGAGTCCTGTTGGATTTGGGAGGTTTGGGATGTGGGAAAAAAATGAAAAAGGACATTCCCCACAAAGGAACTGTGATGGAGATGCACCCCCCAACGAATCCCCCTCAGCGGAGGGCTTGTTGCCCCAGCTGTAGGAGTGCAGTTGGCAGACAGCCTTTAGCTGAACCCCTTCAGAGCTGCCTCACCCATGAGCACACCCACTTCCAAAGGTCAGTGGAGCCCACGTCCAGTGGACCCACTTCCAATGACGAATGGAGGCAGAGGATACAAGTCCAGCCAATTCCACACACTCTAGGGCAACTCTGGCAAGCCCTTACCTCCAGAGCTTCCTGAGTTCGTGGAGGCAGTCATTAAGATTCCCTGCACCATAGTTCAACTTTTCTTTCAGTCCATGCCTGCTGCTGCTTCTCCCAGACTTGGGCCAGACCAGAACCCCAGGGGCAGGTGGGGAGCATCTGAGGCAGACAGCAAAGTCAAGCTCCCTTATTTCAAGCAGGAAATTTCTCTCTTCTGTCTCAGTCCATCCTCCTTCTCCCACCACCCCTAACGCCCAGAGCTCTGACTTTCAGAATTCTCTGATGGCATCAAATGCTTTGGAACAGTGGAGTAGAGCCCAAGGAGCCCTGCTCTTGGGATCAAAAGGAATTCAAAGCCAGTTTCTGTCAAGTGCCTGGTCAAGACACTTCACTTTTCTGAGAATGGGAAGAACAACAGGAAAAATAAAGAACAATGCCAACACCCAAGATTTAGCAGTGGGAGTAGGTAAATACTTGAAAGACTGTGGGAAAGCACCTTGTAAACTGCAGACTATCGTGGTTTCCAGTCCTCAGTCAGATTGTCTCTCCACCTCGGCTTTTCAAGTAAACTTTCTGCCAAGGTCAGTAGAGATCCATGGAAGGCTTATACCACCATCTTATAAATGCAGGGAGATCTGCAGGTGGGTCTCATAAGCATTCCAAGGATGAGAACAACCAACACCTGAATGTCTCCTCCCACCATTCCTCTTATATTGAATCTTTGCCTTTGGGTTAGGGAAGGACAGGGTGGGAATAAGAAGTGGAAAATACATCACAACTCAATTTATATACCCTTCTCAGGATAGATACGCTCGACTCCTACCTGCATACCACAGCTGAGGGTATGCCTAAAAGAGAGAAATGCACGATGAGCAGCTCTGTCAAGCAAGATGGAGCATGCGTTATTCCGTTCCCATCACAAACATGCTTTAGCCAAAAGCAGGTACAATGTAGTATATTAAGGAAGGGGGGGAAAAAGATCGTATTCCAGTCATTCCTGGATTATACCAAAATGATTACCTTTGGGAGTAAAGATTATAAGTGATCTTTATTTCTTCCATATGCATTTCTGTGTTTTGCAAATTTGCAACCATGAACACATAGTTACCCTTTTGTGATCAGATAAAAATAATTGCCATGAAAATAGAATAAAAATTTTAATGTTCCTATGATTGTTTCATATAAAGCTGGTTCCCATCCCATCTCCTTTGTCACTGGGCTGAGAGGAAGAACAAATAGGATTCTAGAAATGACAGCTTTTGTTATCAAACCAGGAACTTGCCAGAGAGTAAGTGCCACTTTGTGTCCCTTGGGGAAACCACCAGCTGCTTGTGATCTGTTATGCACTGAATGTTTGTGTCATCCCAAAATTCATATGCTGAGCCCTAACCTCAAGGTGACTGTATTTGGAGATACAGCCTTTAGAGGTAATTAAGGTTAAATGATGTCATAAGGGTAGGGTCTTAATCTATGGAATTAGTGTCCTTGTAAGAAGAGACACTAGAAAACCCTTCCTCCCTCTCTTTTTCTCCTCTCTCTTTCTCTCTCCCTCCCTTCCTCCTTCCTTCTCTCTCTCCACAGAGGAAAGACTATTTAAGGGCAGAGCGAGAAGGCAGCTTTCTTCAACCCAGGAAGGAAGCTCTCACAAGGAACCAAATTGGCCACACCTTGATCTTAGACTTCCAGTGTATCTTAGGCTTCCAGAACTGTGAGAAACAAGTTTCTGATGTTTAAGCCACCCAGCCTGTGGCATCTTGCTACGGTAGCCCAAGCTGATTAGTACACGATCCCCTGAAGGCCCCACACGAGACACCCTCAATACCCAGCAGCTCTAGAATTCCATGCAGTGCCCACTTCTTCCCTGAGCCTGGGCCAGAGTCAGAGGCCTGAGGAATAGAGCCATGAAGCCCAAGGAAGATCTCACAAAACCACAATTTCCTCACAATCTGTATGGAAAAAATTTTCATCCGGGGTGAACCTAGACCCTTCACTTCATATGTGCATTGACGACCTCGGCTTCAGTTGTTGAGTCACCGGGTTTCAAAAGAACAAGAGTCATTGTAATTGACGACAAAGGATGGGTCCCAGGCGAACTCACTGCTTCCTCTCTATCAACAGCTACGTCACAAAATGGAACACAGAATATAACACAATAAGCAGGTATCACACACGGTTTCCCATAAGTGGTTTAACCAAAATACCTTTATTTTTACTTTAAGTGACAAGGATTAAATATCACATGAAAAATCTCCAGACCCCGCTTTGACTAACACTTCCCTGTTCTCTAGTGATAAACAAGAATTCAAGTTTCAACTCATTCCCAAATTAGGTTCTACTCACTGCTCACACTGAGTTTTCTTCTGCTAGAGCCGAAAACAAAATTTTAAGTAATGTTACAGGTCAAGTTAAGTTTCTTCTTCATTCAATTCTCGGTCCTTTACAAACTCGCAGGAAAGTTTTAGTTACTCTTTTAGCTCCTAGAATGCAGTCCTTCTCAAGTCACAAATCATCTGGCCCAAGTCCTCGCTGGTAGGAAAAAATTCAGAGGGTTAGGAATCCTACCTATGAGATCAGAGACTGAGCTACTTAATTGCTGTGTTGTGTGGCACTGTCTCAGGAAAGGTAAACTTGTTTTCATCGGCTATGAGAACAGAAGCAGCCAGAACGAGGTTCTGCCCTAGCGGGGTGTTGGGACACACCGCGCTTCACACTCTCCCTGGGTTTCGAACCGGTTAGCATTGCCCCCACAGCTGCCATACCAGAACTGTTGGCAGGACTGCTTCTTCTTGTCGTAGTACCATTTCAGGGTGTAATCCTGGCACTCCCCTGCCATTGGGTCCATGGAACAAGGATCTGCAGCAAAACAAATGCAGGGAGAATTGAATGTCCTGCATGAGCATGACCACAAAAGAAAGATGGTTTGGAGACAGAGCTTGGGAATGAATCCCAGCCTCACCACTGACTGGCTCTGTGAGCCTGAGCTTATCCTGAACTTATTCTCTCTGAGCCCCAGTTTCTTCACCCATAAAAGCAGTGAAAAAACCCACATCACAAATTCATCATAAGGTGGCATGGAACATACATGAAAAGTGCAATACAGTTACAGCTCTTATTTTGCTCGGTACTCACCATACAAAAGATACATGAGATAATGTGTAAATGAGTGAATGAATGAATGAATGAAGCTTTCTGATGCCAAGAACACCTCGCTTGCCTGTTATGTTCATTTCCCTCTTTTTTCAAATCATATCAATCCCTTGACTAATCCTAAACCCATCCAGCCTTCTAGCGACCTAGCAAAATATCCACCTTATTACATGTATTTCTTACTATAGTACCCTGACACTTGCCCAAGAAGTTAAGATGTATCTATTATAAGAAAAACATGATGTTCCTGAAAAATGAAAAATAGCATTTATAATTAACAAGTTACAACAGAACAAAATCTGAGATGCCCTGAATTTTACATCAGACATTAATTTCCCTGTGTATGTAACTTCTGTCTTCCAGGGAGAACAGATTTCCTTGGATACACTTGATGTCACAGAAAAATACTTGTCTTAGGTCCGCGGCCATAGAATAATGGTATCCTCCAGATAGGATTTCCCCCTGGGCCTTCTAAGCACCACCAAATAAAAATGATAAGGTCTTCAGAAAGCAAGAGGATAAAATTCACTGTCCGTTCCTTGGAAGACAACTCCCATTGCCATAACGCGCCCAGAGCAGTTTTCTTGAAGGAGTGACCACATGTGCTGGGCCCAAGGGAATGAGATACACTCTCAGTGAGGTAAAGAGCTGCTCATGGAAATTGTCCAGAAGAAACCAGAGCAAATGCTTCTCCAAAACTTGTCAGAGTTAATAGGAAAATACTCCAAAGGTGAACTTTTGGCTGTATTCTGTAGATTCAATAAACAGATCTGGGGCTCAGCAATCAGCACCCTCTGCCATTACAAACTAATTTAAACTGACAGCCAAGGACTTGTTCAAACAGATCATTCACAAAGCAGAAATAAACTACTGGGACTTCATCAAAATAAAAAACCTTCCGCTCAGTGAAGGAAACAGTCAACAAAACTAAAAGGCAACCTACAGAATGGAAGAAGATATTTATTTGCAAATGACATATCTGATAAAGTGTTAGTATCCAGAATCTACAAAGAACTTATCAAACTCAATACTCCAAAAATAAATATTCCAGGTAAGAAATGGACAGAAGACATGAATAGACATTTCTCCAAAGAAAACATACAGCTGACCAACAGACACATTAAAAGATGCTCAACATCGGGGCGCCTGGGTGGCTCAGTGGGTTAAAGCCTCTGCCTTCGGCTCAGGTCATCATCCCAGGGTCCTGGGATCGAGCCCCACATCGGGCTCTCTGTTCTGCGGGGAGCCTGCTTCCTCCTCCCTCTCCACCTGCCTCTCTGCCTACTTGTGATCTCTGTCTGTCAAATAAATAAATAAAATCTTTAAAAAAAAAAAAAAGATGCTCAACATCACTCATCATCAGGGAAACGCAAATCAAAACTACAATGAGATGTCACCTCACACCTGTCAGAATGGCTAAAATTAACAACACCAGAAACAACAGATGCTGGCGAGGATATGGAGAAGGGGGAACTCTCTTGCACTATTGTTGGAAATGAAAGCTGTGTAGCCACTCTGGAAAACAGTATGGAAGTTCCTCAAAAAGTTAAAAATAAAGCTACTCTATGACCCAGCAATTGCACTACTAGGTATTTATCCAAAGGATATAAACATAGTGATTCAAAGAGGCACCTGCATCCCAATGTTTAGAGCAGCAATATCCACAATAACCAAACTAGGAAAGAGACCAGATGTACATCGATAGATGAGTAGATAAGGAAGATGTGGAATATGTATCTATCTATATATATATAGATACATATATATCTCTCTCAAAAAGAATGAAATCTTGCCATTCACAACAATGTGAATGGAACTAGAGGGTATTGCACTAAGCAAAATAAGTCAGTCAGAGAAAGAAAAATACCATATGATTTCACTCATATGTGGAATTTAAGAAACAAAACTGGTGAACATAGGGGAAGAGAAGGAAAAATAAGATGAAACAGAGAGGGAGACAAACCATAGGAGACTCCTAACTATAGGAAACAAACTGAGGGTTGCTGGAGGAGAGATAGGTGGGGGGACGGTAATGGGCATTAAGGAGGGCACTTGAAGAAAGGAGCACTGGGTGTTATATGCAACTGATGAATCACTAAATGCTACCTCCAAAACTAATAATAGAGTATATGTTAATGAAATTGAATTACATTTTTTAAAAGTCTTTTAAAAAGTAAAATAAAAATAAATGCTTAATGTCCACTGAGCATTTAAAATGTGGCTATTGCAACTAAGGAACTTATTTGTTTATTTAAATTTAAATAGCCAATGTGGCTAGTGGGTGGTCAGTACAGCTATAGGTGAGTAAATCCTGATGCTTTCTCTCCGAGGTATTCTTTGTAAGACTCCGAGCCCCTGAGTCTTCAGTTTTATCTTATCAGTAGGGTATGGCATTGGGCAATATATGTCACCCAAGCAATTATTGTTAGCCCCCAATTTTACATTTGCATTATTTTTATCATGAACATTAACTTTTACCTTCTTAGAAAGGTTCTACAGCAGTGTTACTCAAGAGGCCCATAAAATCAAGGAATGAAGGAAAAAAAGGAGGAAAGATGAGTGTTGGGTAGGAATGGGTGTTTCTCCTGGTATATATGTCTTATAGTGTAGTCATGGAGGAAAAACAAAAACAAAAACAAAAAATAGATCTGTGTGCTTTGGAGAGATCACTGGAATTGAAAATATGCCAAGATTAGCCTGGTTCTGTGAAAGAAAGGACACTCACTTAATTCTTCCCAAGTAAGTACAATAAAAGATTGCCAGTGTTACGGCAGAATTTGACTGAAGATACAGGGGCACAAAGGAGGCCATGAAAATTTAACACTCCCTGGAGTCAGAACAGACTCTAAGTGGAGGTGAACTTGAGTAGTGAAAGGTGAGTAGAGGTAGTCCAGGTGGCCACCATGGTGAGGAGGCAGACAGGCAGGTGAGGGTGAGCACCTCTATGGTGACAGGAAATAAATAACAGGGCATAAAGGGACAAATACTGCACAAGGCATCTGCAGGGGAGTGGTGGCCAGAGGGGCCCCAGAAGACCACGGCAAGGGTCTGATTGAGGGACCTGTGTGCCTTTCCCAGGCAGAGAGACACTATCTTCTAAATAATGGGGAACTATTGAAGAAGAGAAATGGCATGGTCACACATGTGCAGGCAAACAAGAAAAATTAATTTGGTGCCCAGACAGCAGTTGGAAACAGGACACATTGGAAGAAATGAGATGAGACAGAGAGTTCCGCCATTACCCTAGAAGTGAAAGCCAAAGTGTTGGAAAAAAGATGTGGGAAAGGGGGATGGACTTGAGGGATGCTGAGGAGAACCACACCAAGGTATAGTCACCAGCTAGAGTGGGGAGGCCAGGAAAGGAGAAGGACCAGCATGATGTTTGGGTTTTGGCTTTCCATTCCTGGGCTGATGGTGGTGCATTCCAGTAAAAGAATAGATGAGGAGAAGGTTTGAATGGTAAAGACAAGTGGAGCTCATTTAACTGAGTTTGTTTGAGATAACTGAGGATGTGTGCCACAGCCCAATCTAGAGGGTAGGTGAATACAATGGTCTGCAGCTCAAGAGAGTGAAGGTAGAAGATATGGATTTTGGAGTCATCAGTCCAGAGGGGAGAGCCAAAGTCCTGGCAGAAGAGTTCACCCCAGTGTGTGTGTGCAGAGTGCTCGGGGGCTGACCGCAGGCCCTGGGGGGAAAGCATGGTGGGTTGAGCCTGAAATTAACAAAGCCTAAGCGTCTGTACCCCTCATTTGCATAAGTTTCCTCTAAAGAAATACTCACTTTGTCCTTAATTTTAATATCTTTTTTTCCTATTCTTAAAGACTGGCTTATATGTAAGCATTGTATCAACATCAGATTCCATAAAACCCAGATCCCCCTGTGAGGATGGACCTGGAAAGAGGAGCCCACAAGAATGGACAAGTGAGAAGTGGGAAGACCAAGATAAGAATGCTGTTTCTGAAGCCCAGAGAGGAAGAGGTCTGAAGAGAAAGGTAGTGGGTAAAGCCCCAAGGAGCTCAAGTCAGGTCTGAAGAGGCCCTTTGGTCTTTCTTGACAGCTCGAAGCACACTTGAAGACAAGGGCTGGCTGTTCTTTCTGAAGAGGTCTAGAAACGAGGGCGTGCAGCCAGTCCTCTAGGATGTCACAGGAGGCTGTACCTGGCCACTTTTATTTCTTTTGAAATAAAAAAATACAAAATAAAATAAAATAAAATAAGGGTATCTGCTAGAGAAAGAGACATGGCAGAAGGAACTTGAAGAAGTGGTGAAGGTTTAGAGGGCCCTTGGAAGGCAACAGGAGAGGAACTGGCCAGAGCCATGTTACTGACTATGGGAAATTGGGGGGAACTTCCAGCCTCAGTGTTTGGCTGTGAATAGGATTGGATGAGATGACCGGTAAGCTCTCCTCCATCTCCTTCACCTTGAATTTGTGGGAGAAGGTGCCTTAGAGCAGTAGTTCTCACACTTGGTTGCTCAGTGGACTCACTGGGTAAGTTCCACACGCAGAGATTCTGACTGAAAGTGTCTGGGGTGAGGTCTAAGCATTGAGAAGGTTTAGATTCTCAAGCAATTCTAATTTACAGCAAGACTGAAAATCACTGCCTTAGTAAGATTACCTGAGGACATTATATAGTGGAAATACAAGAACTAGCAAGATCAGTTCTTCTATGCTTAATGTTTAACTGTCCGTGCCAAGAGTGCCAATTCCTGAGCTGTCTGGTTTTGTTATTTCCCTTTGGACATGTGTTTGCTTTGGAATCTAAGAGAAGAGGACATATCATTGGTGTCTTAACAGCTAACTTGTATCCTTCTATGTGGCAAACACAAATTATCCAGTTTTATTCTTAAAATAATCCTATGAGGTGGATATTCACATAATCCCCACCTCACAGATCAGAAAACTGAGCACCTGGAGAACCACCTGGGCACATTCAAAAGTTCTGGGCAATTATCTCTCATTTAATCAAAGCAGGACTGACCCCCACCACTCACTAGAAACCTCTTTCAGATATCTTTTCCCTGCCTTTTCAAAACTTCAGGGTCAAATTTCCCCCCACTATATCTCTTTCTGTGTGTTTACTGTTTTGCTTAGTTTGCTCATTAAGAGGTAAGAGGTAACATGGCATTTGCATGATCACATGCCATAATCAGAATCAATGCTACCATTGTTTTAGATGGATCCAAAACATTCCAAACACGATTCTAAAACATTCTTTAAACTTGTCCAGGTTATATGTAGCCACTGATACAGAGATGAAGGAAACTTCTACTTTCCTTCAAGGTTAGCAGTATGTTCGTCACTTCTGCAATAGATCATTGCTTCTGGGCCATGAAGTAAACACTTTACAGGGTTTGTCTCCATAATAATATTCCCTGAAATAACTGCTGTTCAGTTCTAGTTTTACAGTCAGATGAGAGTCAGCCTTCATATGTTTTCTTAAATTAATGGCTTTAGTTACGTACATGACTTTGTGCATTTGAAAGGAAAGTACCTAAAAAGCCAAAATTTGTACTCTAACACTGTGCACAGGAATTTTTTTTTTTAATGAAGACAATCTAAGGAGCAAGAAATAGTTTGGTTTTTACCATAGGCAGTGCCTGAATTTCCTTCTTTTCCGGTTTGTTTTTGTCTTGTAGACCTTTCTTGTCCATTTCTTTCAGCACCATATCCATTCTTTTCATGACTATCAAGTGCTTCTTGCCAAGTTACAGATTTCATTGTGGCTTTTCTATTCTCCTTTAACAAAACACCTGTCCCTTCAAGTGCTTCCAGATCATCCGCAAACCCAGATCTGCCAAACTGGGGCTTGGGCAACCTGCATAGAAACAATTCTGTCTCAAATTACAAAACAATCACAAAAACTGGGAGGTTCAGTCCCCAACTGGTACGAGTGGGCTCAAGAAACTTCAGGTTTGAGCATTTCCTGATGACTTTGGTGTGAGATTGGCTAGTTTCTTAGGTTTGCAGAGATGTTTGTACAGAAATCAGAATAATATGGTTGGCATTATTAATTTTGCCTCTGAGACATGGAATTAAAGGCTGGGAGGATGTAGTAGAATGGAAAATTGTTATTTCTTTGCTTTTGTATACTGATGTGCCCTTTAAATTTGTTATATTGGTCCTACATTATTCTTAACATTAAAAAATAATAACTTAAAAAAAAACACAACAGATCAAAGTTGTTAAACAAAGGAGCATCCTAGCCCAATGGTTTGGGTCAAGTCAAGGACTTGGCATTGCCTGTGACCTTTCTTTAGGGAAAGAGGCTCCTGCATGGGGACAAAGCTGTGGGATAACCTCAGCTCTGCCTTCAGCCTACCTCCTGATAGATCTAAATGGTTTCAGCAGAGTATCCCCTCGGTTCGGGCCTCCACATTTTCCAATAAGCTCAGGGGGTGGGTATTGGTTTATTCCATCTAAAAATAAAATAAAATAATTAAATCAAGTCAAATCAAGCATAAAATAATATAAAACTTTTAAAAAAATACAGTAAAATAATGTAAAAAAACAAAATATTATCCATTAAGACATAAAATTTAAAAGACAAGAGGACAAAGCATAAAATAAAACAAAATGAAATATACAATACAATAAAATAAAAAACAAAAAAATCAAGCAAAACATACAAACCAAAAAAATCTAACATAAAATGAAAAAAATATATAAATTCAAATAAATCAGAACAAACACCAAAATAAAGGCAAAGAAAATAAAAATCCAACAAAATAAAAACATGAAATTCATTCTATCACATAAATAATATAAAATAAAATCAGAACATAAAAGAGTATACTAAAACATAAAATTAAACCTAACATAATGAAATATTTAAAAATTAAGTAAAATGAAATTGGAACAGACTGGGAACATGATTCCCCCAACCTGCTTCTCCCTCAGAGTCACTAAGCCACCAGCCATCTATTAGAATTCTGTCCTCCACTTCCTACAAAGGTAAGGAATCAGAATCCACATTTTAACAAGATCCCTGAAAGATACATGTGCACATTAAAATTTGAGAAGCACTGTTATATACCACTGGATTCTGTAATCCATATTCCTGGATATAGGAATAATAAAAATTATTCCTTGTATTTGCACAACACTGGTGCTTTCAAAGTCCATTCACATATATACTGGAATGTAGACTTCGCAAATAAGGATGAGACTGTAATTCTCATTTTGGTAAAAGAGAAAATCAAGAGGTTAAAGTAGAAATCTGAGGCCTCTCAGACAACAAAGGAGAGGGCCCAGATAAGAAACCAGCACTAGGCTTGGCATACTGTGGAGTCAATTGATAGCTCAGGGTTTCAGGAAATGCGCTGGGGGTGCTTTCTGGGGACTCCCCACAGGACACACTCAGCAGCAAGGGTGAAGGTTCAGTGGGCACCTACTTGCCCAAATACCAGGCTCTAGTAAGTTCCTCTCCCTCCCCTACCCAGGGCATCCTCAGTACTTACTTTTTAGAAGGTTCAGGAAGGCCCTCGTGAATCCCTGGGCATAAGCTACTTCCTCGTCTGAGATTCCCTCCAGACGCAGCAGGTGCTGCTCAGTGGGGAGACTGGCCACGCCCTCCAGCTCGGCCAGCTCTTGGGTACTCACGCCCGGGCCCAAGGCCAGCACAAACAGAGTGATGCCCTCGCACTTGGCCTTCAGGGACAGAGTCTTTAACTTCTCCTGGTCCCAGCTGCTGGTCTCGCTGGCCACGATGGTGAAGAGGACCCGCACCGGCCTGGGCAGAGGGGCTGCCAGGAGCACCTTCTCCAGCGTCCACTCCAGGGCGTGTCCCAGGGCGGGAGGTCCCTGCAGAGTGCGCCGGAAAGCCTCCCGGATGTACTTCCGCATCCGTATCTTTTGGCCGTAGGAGGTCAGGTGGAAGCCCTCCAGCACAGGGGGGTTCCCTGCACCTGGCCAGAAGTCTGGAGTCGTGTGCATCACCAGGGCAGCACGCGCCCCACGGGGGGACACGCTGGGCTGTGCCGCCACCTCCAGGTCATCGAGCACAGCATCCACTAGACTCAGGGCAGTGCGGTACACATCAGCACCAACGCCATAGGAGCTGTCTACCACAAATGCTATGTCCATGTCCCCTGTGAGGGGTCCTGGCACGCTCTGTTCACACTCTGGGTCTGGTCTGCACTTGTCTGGGGAGGAAGAGCCAGGAGAGACTGGGGTTACCATGCATCCCTTTCCATTCCACGCAGACACATTCCCAGACTCTCAGTAAGAGCAAATGCTGCTGAGTGCGACCTGCATTGTGTTAACAAGGTGAGCTGATGGGCAATGTAAGTAATCATGCCCATTTTTTCATAAGAATGAATTCAGACAGTCTAGTCCTACTGTTAATGTTTTTAACCACTAGGCCATGGCTTTCTAATCTCTGTGTTCACAGACACCTGCATGATTCATCCTGGCTCTCTTATCAGGCGTGTGATCTTGGGCAAATTATTCAGCCTTCCACATGCCTGTTTCTTCATCTGTCAGTTGGATATAATGATGATAATAGTATGTACCTTATGAGGTTGTCTGCGAGGTTTAAATAAAAAATGAGTTAATACAACTAAGTACTCAGTAAATACCAGCCAGGCTTATCCTTCTACAGGAGAAGGAACCAAGACCCAGAGAGACCACATGTCAAATGATTTGGTGGATGTGAAAGCAGCTCATCAACTGTAACATACGCTATAAACAGCAGTCACTGTATTTGACTTGACCAACTTCTCAGGGCAAATCTCCCACGTAGTGTTAGGTCTAAGTGTGGACCAGTAGAGGGAACAATTAAATCCCCTTTCAGTTTCACCTATAGGACTCCCTCTGGCCCTGGGTGCCAGGGGTGTGGATGAGAGTGCTTTGCACTTGGGCAGGCAAGGGCTTCAGCACAAAGTTCTCTCTGGCACAGATGAATATGAGTGCAGGTAGTGATGGAAGCCAGAGACACAGACACATCAAATGACTTGCCAATATCCCACTGGTAGTCAATGGCAGTTCCAGGCTGAGAACTCAGGATTCCGGACAATTAGTTCAGTGGTCTGCTTTGCACACTAAGGGCCCACTAAGTGAGGAACACAAGCCCAGCCATCTACAGGAGCCTGGCTGGACAGATAAATAAGCAGAGCAGACCAGGGATAAGACTACAGGGACAGAAGGGACTGTGGGGCCCTCCAAGACATTTGCCCATCAAAAGAGGTCAAGTACAACTCAGTTCAGGCTGACTGTGGCCACAAAGGAATACAGTGTCTGTGATTCTCAAGATGATTCCTAAGAAAAACTGGAAATCCAGACTTCATAGGAATTCCCAGATCCTAAGACTCTGCACATATTCAAGTGAAAATACATCTGTAGGGCCCATCTAGCCTGTGGCCACCAGTGAATTCATCCTGCTCTAAAGACATCAGTCTGATCAGAAATGCTGTCTGGGCTTACCATAGCAGAGAGTACAGTGGGCCATGTGTTCCACGTCCTGGTGACTCTCAGTCTCCCAGACGAACAGCTGAAATCTATTGGTTCCATCCATCTAATCCAACACATATGCAAGGTTATCAGTAGTGGAATTAAATTTCAGGTCACGTTTTTTTATGCTTTTTCCAATTCAGATGAGAAAGACATTTGTATGATAGTTTTAGAGAATACATGTATTTATATACAGATAAATAATTTGGTATTACCTATTACAGTTATTTATTGTCATTTAGTTCTCTAGTTCTAACCTGACCATTAGACTACTGTTGCTGTGGGGACATGCGGGTCTTCAGACTCCCGATGTGTATAAAACTCAACCAGTGTTGTGTTGTGTTGTGTTGGAATGAAGGTCAGGGAATTGAAGATTCAATCATTTATAAATTCCATAAATGTTTAGTGATTATCCACAGTATGCAAGATGCAATATGGTGGGAGATTTAAACACAAACAGGCAGACCCTTCGAGGAGGTGGTCATGTAGGTCATACACCATTAGAATGGAAAGAGGTAGATACCATAAGGGAGGCCTCTCTAGCATATTCCTGGTGTTCAGGGCTGGTACATACCAAAGCCAGAAGGCAAGAGTGAGGAGGACTCAGGGAAGGCTTTCTAGGGATGGCAAATCTATTTACCTCCTTCCTTCAACCTTTCCAATTATGATTAATGTAATAACTGATATCAAAACTTAAAAGCAAACAATGATAACAACAATAAATCCAACAAATTCATGTGACAACTAGGTAATCAACAAACTCATTCCCTCTTCTTCCTAGGGCCACAAGAGATGACATTTTCCATTGCCCTTGTAGTTAACTGGGACCATGAATGTGGTCTAGCCAATGCCATGTGGGTGGAGGGATCCCATTTCTAGAACATGCATGATACTCTGTGTGTGCACATCTGCCAGCCAAATATGAAGGACTCAGAGAAAGATTTAGAAGCCCCTGTATGAGGTGTCTTTGGTAGAAGCCCAGGTCCTGAAATGGCTGCATAGAGCAAAACGGTCTTCCCCTCCACACTTACATCCAAGGACCCATGTTCCCTTGTGGCAGATGAAGAAAGAATACTTGATTATGTTAAGCCACTGAGACTTGGACATGAATGTTTCTGCACTTAACCTTCCCTGACAGATGCAGATTATTTGCAGGCCTTCCACCTCATGATGAAATTTGGAATACTGTCAGATTATTTATGTCCAGGTGTGAGGGGGTATCTAAGATTAATCATGTCCATCACATTGTCTGCTCTCTGTCAAAATGTGAAAGACAGGGCACCACTAAAGGGCCTCTTCCTTAATCCCTGTGGCCAAGTAGGTTGTAGACCCACCTCTAGAATCAAGGTGCTAGGGACATGAAGCTGTCATGCTAACCCTCAAGCAGAGAAGACAGGCAAAGGCTACTTTGGGAAAGAATTTTCTGTAACATGTCCTCCTAACAGAGCTCTTCAGTCTTTCTGGTTGGGACTACAGCATATCCTCAACTTTAGCTCTCAGAGTCAGCTTACATGAAAGAAAAACCCATGTGGAGAAATAAATATAAAGAGTTGAACTTTTGGAGAGAGGAGCAAGATGGTGGAGGAGTACCTAAATTTCATCTGGTCCCAGGAATACAGCTAGTTATCAAACCATTCTGAATACCTACAAACTCAACAGGAGATCGAAGAAAAGAATAGCAGCAATTCTAGGAACAGAAAATCGACCACTTTCTGAAAGGTAGGACAGGCAGAGAAGAGAATCTGAGGGGATAGATGGAAAGATAGACCACAGGGGCAGGGGCCAGCTCCTGGCAAGCAACAGAGTAGCGGAGTACAAAATTGGAATTTTTACAAGTCTGCTCTGTGGAAGGAGGTCACTCCAGTGGCTAAGCTGGGGGTGGAGCCCTTGTGGGGACAGTGAGGTCTCAGGACCTGCAGGATCATAAAAAACCAGGGGTGTCTGAGTGTGGCAGAGCTCCAAGGTATCAGATGGGGAAGCCAGCTGCAGAGACAGAGCCGAGGAGTGGGCTCTCAGCTCAGGGTTGCCATAAACTGTGATCTGATGCACAGTCAGGCCACTGTTCTTTGAACAGGGATCCCACAAGTGGCAGATCTGGGGAGACCCCCTCCTTCCTCCTCTGGGAGAAGTGGCACAGGAGTGCACTGCAGGAATCTGGGCAGGAATCTGGAGCAGGGGCCTTGCATCAGAGATAGAAATTACCCAGTCAGCTCTGTCACAGACTGGGTAAGCAGAGTGTGGCTGGAGGCCAGGGAGATGGGAGTCACTGACTCCTTTTCTTTGAGGGCACATTGAAGAGTGGGACCCCAAGCTCTCGGTTCCTCTGGGGCCAGAGACTGGGTGGCCGCCATTATCATTTTTGTCCCCCAAAGCTGTACACAAAGCGTTCAGGGAACAAAAGCTACCAAGAGCAAAACCGAGCATATTACTTGGCCTGGCCCCTGGCAAGTCCCATGCAATTCTGCCTCAGGCAAAGACATTTGAGAATCACTGCAACAGGCCTCTCCCCCAGAAGATCAGCAAGAATATCCAGCCAAGACCAAGTTTACCGATCACTGAGAACTGCAAAACTCCAGTGCTAGGGGAATATAGCACCTAGAATTCACAGCTTTTTCCCCATGATTCTTTAGTTTTTCAAAGTTAAATTTTTAAAATTGTCTTTATTGTTTCTTTTTCTACTTTAAAAATTTTTTTCTTCTTTCCTTTTCCAACCAACATCTTATCAATTCCGTTTTAAATATTTTTTAATTTTCATTTTTATAGTCATATTCCATCCCTCCACTGTATTTGCCCTTATTTTTGTATATATATGAGTTTTCTTTCAAAATTTTGGGAGACAATTTCATCTAAAAACCAAAATATACCCAAATCTAGTGTATATTTTTCCAGGGTTGTTGTTACACTATTAGCATTTTGTTCTCATTCATCTATTCTTCTCAGGATAAAATGACAAAACAGAAAATCTCACCTCAAAAAAAGAGCAAGAGGCAGTACTGACTAATCAATACAGACGTTAGTAAGATGTTGGAAATAGAGTTCAGAATGATGATTATAAAGATACTAGCTGGGCTTGAAAAAATCATAGAAGGTACTAGAGAATCCCTTTCTGGAGAAATAAAATCTTACCAAGTCAAAATCAAAAAGGTTGTTAATGAGGTGCAATAAAAAAATGGAGGCTCTAATTGCTATGAATAATAAGGTAGAAGACAGAATTAGTAATATAGAGGACCAAATGATGGAGAATAAAGAAGCTGAGAAAAAGAGAGACAAACAACTACTGGATCATGAGGGGAGAATTCGAGAGATAAGTGATACCATAAAACAAAACAATATTAGAATAATTGGTATCCCAGAAGAAGAAAGAGAGAGGGTGCAGAAGGTACACAGGCGCAAAGTACAGTGGAGAACTTCCCTAATTTGGGGGAAGAAAACAAGCATCAAAATCCAGGAGGCACAGAGAACTCCCCTCAAAATCAATACAAATATGTCAACACCCCATTATCTAATAGTAAAATTTACAAATCTCAGAGACAAAAAGAAAATCCTGAAAGCAACTCAGGACAAGAGGTCTGTAACCTACAACAGTAGAAACATTAGATTGGCAGCAGACCTATCCACAGAGACCTGGAAGGCCAGAAAGGACTAGCATTATATATTCAGGGCACTAAATGAGGAAAATATGCAGCCAAGAATACTATATACAGCTAGGCTGTCATTGAAAATAGAAGGAGATCCTGGATATCAACCTTTTGTCTGTACTATAAAGAACTTCTCAAACTCAACACACACAAAACAGATAATCATATCAAAAAAAGGGCAGAAGACATGAACAGACACTTCTCCAATGAAGACATACAAATGGCTATCAGACACATGAAAAAATGTTCATCATCACTAGCCATCAGGGAGAGTCAAATTAAAACCACATTGAGATACCACCTTACACCAGTTAGAATGGCCAAAATTAGCAAGACAGGAAACAACGTGTGTTGGAGAGGATGTGGAGAAAGGGGAACCCTCTTACACTGTTGGTGGGAATGCAAGTTGGTGCAGCCACTTTGGAGAACAGTGTGGAGATTCCTCAAGAAATTAAAAATAGAGCTTCCCTATGACCCTGCAATTGCACTACTGGGTATTTACCCTAAAGATACAGATGTAGTGAAAAGAAGGGCCATCTGTACCCCAATGTTTATAGCAGCAATGGCCACAGTTGCCAAACTGTGGAAAGAACCAAAATGCCCTTCAACGGATGAATGGATAAGGAAGATGTGGTCCATATACACTACGGAGTATTATGCCTCCATCAGAAAGGATGAATACCCAACTTTTGTAGCAATATGGATGGGACTGGAAGAGATTATGCTGAGTGAAATAAGTCAAGCAGAGAGAGTCAATTATCATATGGTTTCACTTATTTGTGGAGCATAACAAATAACATGGAGGACATGGGGAGATGGAGAGGAGAAGAGAGTCGAGGGAAATTGGAAGGGGAGGTGAACCATGAGAGACTATGGACTCTGAAAAACAACCTGAGGGTTTTGAAGGGGCGGGGGGTGGGAGGTTGGGGGAGACAGGTGGTGGGTATTAAGGAGGGCACGTATTGCATGGAGCACTGGCTGTGGTGCAAAAACAATGAATACTGTTACGCTGAAAAGAAATTTAAAAAAAAAAAAGAAAGAAAATAGAAGGAGAGATAAAAAGCTTCCAGGACAAACAAAAACTAAAAGAATTTGTAAACACCAAACCAACCCTACAAGAAATATTGAAAGGGGTCCTCGAAGCAAAGAGAGAGCCTGAAAGTAACAGACTAGAAAGGAACAGACAATATACAGTAACAGTCACCTTACAGGCAATATAATTCACTAAATTCATATCTCTCAGTAGTTACCCTGAAAGTAAATGGGCCAAATGCTCCCAATCAAAAGACACAGGGTATCAGATTGGATAAAAAGGCGAGACCTATCAATATGCTGTCTGCAAGAGACTCATTGTAGACCCAAACCACACTTCCAGATTGAAAATGAGTGGGTGGAAAGCCATTTACCATGCTAATGGACATCAAAAGAAAGCTGGGGGTGGCAATCCTTATATCAGACAAATTAGAATTTAAGCAAAGACTGTAATAAGAGATGAGGAAGGATACTCTATCATAATTAAAGGGTCTATTCAACAAGAAGATCTAGCAATTATATATATTTATGCCCCTACCATGGGAGCAGCCAATTATAGAAACCAATTAATAACAAAATCAAAGAAACACATTGACAATAATATAATAATAGTTGAACAGTAACACCCCTCTTACTACCACAATGGACAGATATTCTAAGCAAAAGATTAACAAGGAAATAAAGACTTTGAAAGATGCATTGGACCAGATGGACATCACAGATATATTCAGAACATTCCATCCCAAAGTGACAGAAAACACAATCTTCCCTAGTGCATATGGTACATTCTCCAGAACAGGTTACATCCTGGGTTCCAAATTAATTCTTAACCAGTAACAAAAGATTGGGCTCATTCCCTGTGTATTTTCAGACCACAATGCTTTCAAACTAGAACTCAATCTCGAGGGGAAAGTTGAAAATAACTCAAATACATGGAAGCTAAAGAGCATCCTACTAAAGAATGAATGGGTCAACCAGGAAATTAAAGAGGAATTTTTAAAAATTGTGGACTCTGAGGAACTAACTGAGGGTTTTGGAGGGGAGAGGGGTGGGAGGTTGGGTGAGCCTGGTGGTGGAGGGCACATATTGCATGGAGCACTTGGTGTGGCACATAAACAATGAATTCTGGAACACTGAAAAGAAATTTTAAAAATAAATTTAAAAAATTCTTTAAATTAAAAAAAAAATTCATAGAAACAAATGAAAATGAAAACACACTGTTCAAAATCTTTGGATGCAGGAAAGGCAGTCTTAAAAGGAAAGTACATAGCAATACAAGCCTTTCTCAGGAAAGGTCTCAAATACACAACATATCCCCACACCTAAAAGAGCTGAAGAAAGAACAGCAAAGAAAGCCTAAACCCAGCCCAAGAAGAGAAATAATAAAGATCAGAGCAGAAATCAATGAAATAGAAACCAAAAGAATAGTAGAACAGATCAACAAGACTAGGAGCTGGTTGTTTGAAAGAATTAATAAAATCGTTAAACGCCTGCCCAGATTTATCAAAAAGAAAAGAGAAAGGACCCAAATAGATAAAATCATGAATGAAAGAGAAGAGATCACAAACAATAGTGAAGAAATGCAATTATAAGAACATATTATGTGAGCAACCATATGCCAACAAATTAGACAATCTGGAAGAAATAGATGCATTCCTAGAGGTATATAAACTACCAAAATTGAACCATGAAGAAATAGAAAACCCGAACAGACCTATAACCAGCAAGGAAATTAAAGCAATAATCAAAAATCTCCCAACAAACAAGAGCCCAGAGCCAGATGGCTTCCCAAGGCAATTCTACCAAACATTTAAAGAATAATTAAAACCTATTCTTCTGAAACTGTTCCAAAATAGCCAATAGAATCCAACATACATTAAAAAATTAAAATTTCCTCACCTGATTATGCTATTTCCTGACTTAATTCAAATCAACCAAGACTGATTAAACAACTACAAAACAGAAGTTTTAACAATCCCTACAGAGATACAAAAATGACAATCACACCCTCAAAATGTGTAAGACCTAGCAGGAAGGACAGATAAACAAATTTCAAGAAAGAAAGAGGTCAATAATATGTTTTAGGAACAAAGGAAGAGGGGGTTCATTTGAAGCTCAGGAGATCTAGGGAGCCTGAGGAAGATACTGACATCTGGCACTTTGGGAAGAATGAGTAGGATACTTACTTAGCAAAGAAGCAGGCAAAAGGATTAGAATCTGAAGGAATAGCATGTACAAAGGCCCAGAGGTACATAGTGGTTTTCTCTAGAAGTCTCTATTCCCACTCCCTATAGATTAGAGAACGCCCACGTCCAATGTGCAGCCACACACCACATCTGAAACCCTGGAACCCCCTGCCAGATGGTGGAGGCGGACGTGAAGAAAAAGGGCAGAGCTGCCCAAATTCAACATTTAGATCTATTCCACATGGTCATCAGATCTGAGTACTGACCAAACCAAATGGTCCTAATTAATCACCAGGGGTTAGAGAGAACAGTAGACATTTGATAGCTTTCCTGGAAATCACATGAAGCTGCTGAAATCAGGATCCACGGCAGTGTTCCAGGAGCTAGGGGAAGACTGAGATAACCCTAGGAGCACCCATTTTATTCCAAGAGTTGTGGAGAAACATTAAATTCGGGTACATTACTTTTAAATCACAAGAAACATACGGAAATGTGCTATAAAATGCAGTTTGTGTGAATTTTTAAGATTGTATGAAAGACATTAAAGAAATCCAAATATCCCCCCAAGTTTGGTCCCTGAGAAAAGTCCAATGCGGCAGTAACAGACGTGGTGTCAGTATCCCAGGTCTTTGTCCTTGATCTGCCGTGGTTGGCTGTGTGACCTTGGACAAGGGTCTGGTGCCTCAGATTCCTCAGCAATAGAGTTGAGGGCCTGAATGGATGCCACAAGTTTTATTCCTGTATCAACACAGCCTGGTCCTCTGTTTTAATCTTCTGTATTTGCCTCATGTTACCTTGTCTATCTGAGAAACTCGGAGGATGTAACTCTTCCATCTGTTGTCTGCTTATTGGAAAATTACCAAACCCAACTGAATTGGAATAGTTACAAAACTTACATCTTTTTAAAAACTTTTCTTAGGAAGAATAATTTTGTGATCATGTCTAAAATGTTTAGTGTTCTTGCAAAAGTAGAATTGTGGGAACAAGTACACAAAAACACAATGGAAGTCCATAGGGAACTATGATTCAGTATAGATTCATCCATACCCAGTTGTCATTAATGAACCTCTAATTACTTTGAATTTGGGCGCACCAGCGTGGTCCTAGTCACTGATAAGGTAAACAAGATAATTCCCGGGAAAGCTCAAACAGAGAGACAGTGTGGGAGGGAATTCAGTATGAGGAGAGGAGAAAATTGGCTCTATGAGTCTTAGTGAAAACTCCCATCAGCATCAGAGAAGGAAATTTCAAAAACAGAGTACCTTACACACAGACTAAGTGACCTGCTTGAGGCGCAAAGCTTTATGGTAGTTTGAATCAATGCCTCTGGCAAGTTTCTCAACTTCATTCCTGAGTGTCCAGCTGTAGTTTGTTGGGACTAGTTGTGTACTAAAGATGGGAGTGGACGGGAGTGTAGGGAGGGGAGAAGACATGGCACATGGATTTGCATTCACATCCTCTTTTATTTCTTAGACAGAAAGATACTTCTTCAAAGGATTCAGGCAACTCTCAAACTCCAGCCCCCAATTTTTAAAGAAGTCCCGATGAGCCCTGAGCTGGAGAGACCCACAGGGTTCAATCCAATGTTCTAGCTGCTGCACAAAGCTGCCAGGGTCATGGGACAATGTTTATTCCTGGGACTGAGCTGGGGAAGGCTCTCGGCTTGTATGGGAATAGAAGGAAAGAAAGCAAGTGCTGGGGAGGAGGATTTGTCTTGGACGGAGGGAGAGCTAACTGGACCGTAAGGAGAGAGACTTAGAAACCGTCTGGCTTCCAGTTGAGACAAGAACTTGGGGAACAAGGGAAAATGGACAAACTGGCAAAGGAGGCAGACAGAGTAGTCATGCGACCTGTGACTGACCCTAGGAGCTTGAGTCCGGCCCTGGCTCCTTGCAGTTGCCATGACCCCATCCTACCAAGACTGCCGTGAAACAGCTGCCTACTCCTGGACTTCCCAACTACCATTAGGGATTGGCATTGGATTGAGGTGGCAGGTGGCAGAGTGGGACTTGGAAACCTGACAGATTAGAGTACAAATTCCAGGACTATGCAGGTTAAAACAAGTTGCTTTACCTCTGGCCTTCCCTTACCTCATCTGGGAAATGTAGATTATCATTATTAACTTGTGGGATAGATTGGACCAACACTCCTCAAACTTTAACACTCATGCAAACCATCTAGGGATCCTGTTAAAAATGCAGAGCCTGGGATGGTGCCCCCATCAGGCTCTACCCCACTCTCAACGTGGAGTGTGCTTGAGATTCTCTTTCTCCTTTTCCCTCTGGCCCTCCCCCTGCTCGAGCACGTTCTCTCTCTAAATGAATAAATTTTTAAAAATCTTTTTTTAAAATGCAGAGCTCAACTAATTAGATCAGTGGTAGAGTCTGAGATTTGGCATTTCTCATGGACCCGGGTAATGGTCTTGCTGCTGGTCCCAGGACCACATTTTGAGTATTGATGGGTTAAGGTGACAAGGCATGAAAACCACATAGCACGGTGGTTGGAACTTCATAGGTGCTTACTAAACAGAAGCTGTCTAATTTAATAGTTCTTGGGTGAAGAGGCACTCTTCAGGTCCCTGAAGAAGAGATGGTAATAATAATGACTACCCACTAAGTATACACATAGAAAGTGTCAGCCCAATGTCCCTGTAGGCACCACCTCTTAGAACTCTTACAACATATCTGTGAGCTTATCCCCATTTTACAGTTGAATAAGTTGATGTCCCAGTGTCAAGAAAACATGCCCAGATAACATACAGGACCAAAAAAGAGTGTGAAGTCTTATTTTTTTTTTGAGATTTTATTTATTTATTTGACAGACAGAGATCACAAGTAGGCAGAGAGGCAGGGAGAGAGTGGGGGGGAAGCAGGCTCCCTGCTGAGCCAGAGAGCCCGATGAGGGACTTGATCCCAGGACCCTGGGATCACGACCCGAGCTGAACGCAGAGGCTTTAACCCACTGAGCTACCCAGGCACTCCCAGAATGTGAAGTCTTTGCCTAATTTCTTCCCTTGGCTGCTGATCCTGGACTTAGAGGAGTAACAATCTAATGGAAAATAGCAACCCACAAGGCCTCAGCTGCAGGTTATCCATGGCCTCTGAAAGAGGCTCTCCAGGCAACCCAACACTTTCTTAATTTAAAAAAAAAAAAGTCCTCCTGTAATTTTTCTGAATCCTGAAATTACACAAAACTTAAAATTACCCACCCCCATTTTTTGACCATCCTCTTAATGTTTCTATCCTTTAAAGCTGATTTTCTTGTCTCCATGATAGCCAGCACTCCATTCTTTAGATTCTTCTTTTTTAATACACAGAAATAAAAAGAGAGCTAGTTCATAGGTTTATCTCATAGTGTTATAAAGATAAAATGAATTAATACATGGGAAGAATTTAGAACGTCTAAACTCCCTTCCTGTTCTTGACTTTTGAACTCAAAATCTCATTGCTGAAGAAAATTCCAGACCTTGAGCAAGTTATTTAACTTCTCCATGTCTCAGTTTCATTATCTGAGAAATGGTCCCATAATAGTTATCTCACTGGGTTGTTATAAGGATTACAAGAACCAATAAGTGGAAAGATCTTAGTACAGTGTCTGAGTCAATAAACATGAGCTATTTTCCTAGGTACTGTTTCAAGGGGAAATGTACTAGACTTTTCATAAAGAAAAATTAAATTTGAAACCTGGGACTCAAATTTCATTTTCCCTGCAATCCTCTGCTTTTTAACTTTAAAAAACAGGGCAAAGATTTTGAGATACATACAGACAATTGGATCCAGACACAAATAGTCCAATGCTGCAAAACTTTTTTTAGGGCTAAGATGACTCCATGGATGGCTTAAAAACCCATTTTAATATGCCCCACAGCCTCTGAAAACATTTAAATGGACTGAGAAGTTCGGGCATCTGTTTATATAATGATTTTAAATTTAACAACTATCATTTTTCCAGAAGAAGCATGTGGGTGTTGTTTTGTGAAATAAAACAACATAGAGGTGAAAGACAAAAGCCTCACGGAACGTCAAAGAGGTTCCTCAGGCAGATAATTCCAAAGACAAATTACAGGATATTTCTACTCTCCTAATAGGATACCCCTAAGGATAATGCACAGAGTAGGAGAGAGGTTAAGGGCTGCAATTATCTCCAGTTATGAAGAAATGAGGATTTTTCTGACAGGCCTTGAGAATGGAGCTGTCATTCTTATGGTTTCTCTCCTTGCTGGTGTCAACAGAAACGAGGTCATGCATTACATTTGAGCGGGCAAGCAACACTTAGCACCATGTAACATTTCTACTTTGTTACATTTAGGAAACAGAATTGGTTTCCAGCATCCCAGGGCAAGAATATGTCTAAGAAACAGAAAGGAGAGCAGAGAGAGGTGACCGAGCTGAGGTCCAAGTGTACTGAAGCTAGCAGATTCTTTTCACATATGATTATATCCTTTTACCTGGAACCTAAAGCAACTAAGAGGCCGAGAACATCCTGACCAAATATTAACTCTACATCAGATCCCAACAGTCTGTCCAGGATCCTCTCAGACAGCCACACTGCTGGACATTTGAGGAATGTAACTGTACCCTAAGGGTCACTCTCCAAATGTTAGGGAGATGCTTTTTTGAAAATAGATCCTTACACCAGGAAGGGAGCTAGATAACATTTACTTGTGACCTTCTCTCCATTTTAGAGCTGAGCAAAATGAGACTCAGAAAGATGAAGAGACTTTTCCAAAGGCACTCATTGTTGATGGAAGAGCCAATCTCTAATTTTAACTGTTATTTGGTTATACCCTGTCTTTAGGAATCCATTCAGGAAGTTATTGAGGGCTGCTCCATCAACAACACATCTCTGCCCGCACATCTTCCAGGACAAGAGGGATGTAACAGCAAGAAAAGAACTCAGCACTTTGCATTTTAACTTTGTTTCTCAAAACCCAGGGTATGTAGTCCAATGGTTGCAAGCTATCATAATTTTATCTATTGATTCCTAGAAGCATATCCACAGCTGTGATAACAGTGTCTGTCACCTACCATCTCTCTTTAAGAGAAAATTAAATGGTCTAGCACAGCTAAATTAACTAGCTATTAGGCTGAACTATATGACACTTTCATTTTTGCTAGCCCAACACAGTTGAATATTGGCAATGGAGTCTCTTAGAGAACCTGTCTCTATTTTGATAGATCATCCCATATATTCCATGAGAATGTGTTATGTGGGTTTCAGTTAGAAAAGTCAAGTCTGGAGAATAGGTAAATAAATTATGGTATGTACACACTTAGCATAGTTCAGAACAGCAGTAAAAAATAATGATACCCATATACACAACATAGATAAACAAGGAGAACAGACATTATGTTGAGTGGAAGAAGCCAGATACGAAAGAGTACATGTTATAGGATTCAATTGAAATGAAGGTTCAGAACAAGCCAAACTGCTTATTTGACTGCGACAGAAGCCAGAAGAGCAGTGACTCTGTGGAGTGTATAGTTTGGGGAAGCATGAGCAAAACTTAAAGGATGCTGAGAGTTTCATATCTTGAACCATGTCTTGGTCACAAGGGGTTTAACATTTATAAAAATCCATCCAGATGTGCATTTTAAATTAATGTGCTTTACCCACTTTGTTATATGGGTATGTGTTTTATACAAGAAAGGAAGAAAGAAAGAAAGAAAGAAAGAAAGAAAGAAAGAAAGAAAGAAAGAAAGAAGAAAGAAAGAGGAGATGAGGGGAGCGGAGGGGAGGAGAGTAAAGGGAGAGTTACATTCTATAAACCCTCATGATACAGTTTAGCATAGTGTTTAAGCATGGGCTCTGAAGGCAGATCAATCTGCTACTAACTAGATATTTGACTTTTGATGGTATACTTAACTCTCTATACTTAACTCCTCAGTTTTCTTATCTCTGAATAAGATATTTCTTATCTTCTTATCTACTCACCTCAAAGAGTCTTGGGGATATTAAATAAGTTAATGTTTGTGGGTAGCTCAGAGTAAACACTCAAGAGTGGCCAGTTGGTGCTAGTAGTTACACTTGTAGCAGAGTCCATAATAAGAACACCTCCCTCCCCCTGCATACACATCAATGCAGTCCTTGATGGAGGGATAAGGAGCAGGTACTAAGCCGCCACCCCCCAGTGACTCCCCCACTTACCAGCAGGTCATACGGGAGGTTGTGCACCTCTGTGAAGGTGATGATAGCAGAGGTGATGTCCAGCGCGCTGAGCTCCAGGGTGGCGGTGCTGAAAGCATCTTGGTCATGAGACCAGCCCGCCTGGAAGAACACAGCCACTTTCCTCACGAGAAGACCGGAGCGCACACGTTTGAATACATGTCTGGCCACAAACCTCATGGCCTCCCCAAGGTTCCTGCTGCCAGAAGACCCTTGCAGAGGGATCGTCCTGACCGCCTGCAGGAGTGTGGGCTTCCCCTTGTGGTCTGAGAAGCGAACCAGGTAGTCAGTTTTGGCGTTGTACAAAACGATGGCCACTCGGGCACCCGTTGGGCAGTTACTGTCACTTATTTCCATCCTCTCCAACAGAGACAATAGAATGTTTCTCATCCTCTCAAAATCCGACTGGGAGACGTCGTTTGACATGTCCAAGGCAAAGACCACTTCGCTAGGGAACGCTGGGCATTTGGAAATACCTTAACACAATAGACACCCAGATTTAAGATTTTCTGTAATGCCTCTGAACAGGTGATGTCTGAGTGAATAAGAAGATATATTGCCTACCTGTCGAACAAGCTGGAAGGGAAATTGTTTTGGAGGAAAAAAACGAGACATGGTTAGTTTATATAGGCAGTGGTATGGTTTCTAGGTGAGTGCTTCAATATGAAAAACTATCTTCTCTGAGAAATTCAAGCAGTGACCTTCTCTGACTCCTGCTTGAGTTTGGCCAAGACCTCGATTTGCTCCCCAATATCCATTTTCCCTTTTTTCTATAGCAGTAAATCCTCAGTCCCGGGGCATATGGCTGCCCGGAAAAAAGACTCCATTTCCCAGTGGGGAAGCCGGAAGAATGGAAAAAGAGATATGGTAGAGGAGCACCTGGGTGGCTCAGTGGGTTAGGGCCTCTGCCTTCGGCTCGGGTCATGATCCCAGGGTCCTGGGATCGAGCCCCACATCGGGCTCTCTGCTTAGCAGAGGGCCTGCTTCCTCCTCTCTCTCTCTCTCTCTCTGCCTACCTCTCTGCCTACTTGTGATCTCTGTCTGTCAAGTAAATGGGTGAAATCTTTAAAAAAAGAAAAAGGGGAAAAAAGAGATATGGTAGAAACAACTTCAGAAAGATATCCTTCCCCTTTCCCTTTCTTTTCCTGCTGCCTGAAGCTTAGTCAACATCTTGGACTTCGAGCTGATTTTGGAAACAGAACACCCTTCCCACAATGCAGAATCAAAAAATATAAAGAGCCTGTGTCCCTGAATACTGTGGACATCCATTTCAACTCCAGACTGACCCCTTCATGGCTTTGATCTGAGAAATACATTTGTGTCATTATTACTGAGTACTGAGGTCACACTGTACTGAACTTAAACCTGACTAATACATGGAGCTATTCTGAAACTATATATACACACACACATATATACATATATATACATATCTAAAACTGTATATAATACATTATATATATTATATACTATATATTATGTATATAGTATATATACACATATATATTGCTCAAGTAATATATATATTATACATAATATACATATATATTGCTCAAGTAATATGTTTTTATGGAAAATATCAGAAAACAAAAAATTAAAATTATCCTTAATTCATAATGTCTATGTATGTGTATATATGTTTAATTTGTTATTTTATTTTATAAAGCTTGGACTTTAGTATATGTCCTATTCTGAATCTTTTTTCACTTAGTATATGATGAACATGAATTCTTTTCATTGATAAATTTAGAGCAGAATTGCCTAGTCCACTATAGATGTCTCATGATACTCTCATGATACTTAGATTTTTCAATCTAAGAGTTTTTTACATTAGGTTCAATGTATATGAAATATCTGAGCTTGTAGATAAAAGTGATTGAGCAGGGATGCCTGGGTGGCTCAGTCATTGGGCTTCTGCCTTCAGCTTGGGTCATGATCCCAGGGTCCTGGGATGGAGGGGCACATCAGTCTCCCTGCTTGGTGGGAAGCCTGCTTCCCCCACACCTCCTCCCCCTGCTTGTGTTCCCTCTCTCACTGTCTCTTTCTCTGTCAAATAAATAAATAAAATCTTTAAAAAAATGATTGAGCGATTATATATATTTCGACATGACAGAGTTAACAAAATTAGGTCCTTGGCTTGGTATATTGTGTATATTTTTTGCCCATTTTTCTGTTCACTTTTTTTTAAAAGATTTTTTATTTATTTACTTGACAGAGAGAGATCACAAGTAGGCAGAGAGGCAGGCAGAGAGAGAGGAGGAAGCAGCCTCCCCAGCAAGCAGAGAGCTGGATGCGGGGCTTGATCCCAGGACCCTGGGATCATGACCTGAGCCAAAGGCAGAGGCTTTAAGCCACTGAGCTACCCAGATGCCCCTTTCTGTTCACTTTTGACTTCACAGTGGTCTTCAATATAAACAGGTTTTAACTTTTTACATGGTCAACTCTGACATTCTCCCTTTGTGGTCAAAACAATTGTATTATTTTTTGTGATTTCTAGGAAAAAGGACTCCAGAATCTCTTTCAACAGCAACTAAATGGGAATGGACAGAACATGAAGTTTAAATAAGCAGGGCTAGGCATTTGTGGAGAAAAGCCAAGCACCCAAATTAAGCACTCTGCCAAATCAATGTTCTCTCCCTATTGCTAGTGAGTGGAGAAGGGTACATATTACAGGAAGCAAATATCCAGGAATACACTGAAGACAATGAGTAAATTCCAATCTGGGGATGTGACCAAATATTAACATCTGATTATTTGCAATTCCATTGTTAAAACATAAATGCAAATAAAAAAGGACACATTTCTTATTGAAGGCTCCCTGATGATCCCTCTTGTTTAAATGGATGGAATAAGAATAGGAAAGTTTTTCTTTATTTGTTTTGTGATAAGAAGCACTGAGATGCAGACATGCAGGTGTGCAATTGGCATTTCCCTTCATGAGGTGCCACATTATAGTGGAATTTCTCTTCACTATTGAGACAGCATCCCTTTCAGCCACTTCATTTCTGAGACCCCACTGGCAAAGGTTACTTACCCAAAGGGAGACTGAGCCAAATACATTAATTTATAAGAGTCTTTCATGATAGACAATGGCTTCTCCCAACCCTCAGTCAAATCCACAGGTGATTTATGTCCCCAGTCCATGACCATGATCCAGCCTCACCTCACACCACCGGCCCCCACTTGAGCCTTTCCCAAACAACTTACGGCAGTTCTCTTGTATGACAGCAATGATTTCACAAGGCTGTTAGAAAGATGGAGAAAGAGGGAAAAGGGAAACGTATTTAATCTGAAGCATATTCCATCGTTCTCTCATGACTTAGAAATGTCATCTGTGTATTATCAGTTTCTTTCTGAAGCTTTTTAAGCTACAATAGAAAACACAAAAATTGTTACAGCAGATGAAATGATTCAGAAATTATGTTTCTAGATACAGCAGATATTTTGAAACATTTAAAATGTAGTTTATATACCATACAGTGCTCATATTACTAGACATAGATAAATAAGGGGAACTCTTTTTTATTTTTTTTAACTGCCTCAAAAAGCAATGGAATCAAATCTGATTTTGAGGAAGTTTTGATCTAGAAATCTTGGCCTAAAATGCAAAGAACTGTCTTCAATTCCTGGATCTCTATGTCAGCAATTCCTGGAACAATTCTTTAGGGTGAATGCCAGGACACAGACCCCTCACACCTCCATTAGAATTCTGCTTCACTCCTTTGATCTCTTCCTCTGTGTTCTGTTTATCCCTTGGCCCCTTTATTTCTTGGTTCTTGCTTGCCCCCACTTCCTTCCCACCACAGTAGTATTTTTGTGCCTCGGAGATGAAAAATGGTCGTAACTTTTGAGATTGTTTTCAGGTGTGTCATGAAACATGAAGATGGATTCTACCATCTATAGACACTTTATAAGCAACTTCTGAACTTTACAAAAAGGCATATTGTGTGGGAGTTGTAGCCTCAAAGTCTTTCCCTTCGTGTCAGCCAATAGTAGCACTCAGAAACATCCAGATTGCCTCCATGATTTAAAACATTATTCTACTCTTCTCATTGATGTGATTATAACCTTTCAGAGGAAAGTCTATAAACTTAAGGTACTTAAAGAATTTATAAGAGGAGAAACAATAGAATATAGATTTCTACTGTGTGGAAGAGGAAAGCCTCGTGTGTTAAAAAGAACAAGGTTTAGATTTAAAATGTTTACCTACCGTCATATCTGCCAAACCTTTGGGACCCTTGATGCCCTGAGAAGAGAAGAAATGGTTTAAAATGTAAGATTCTGAGGTCTGACAAATTATTCTCTGGAGTTAGCAAAACATTCTCAGAAAGATATCATAGTACATAGACCACCTTCTTCCCCTGCAGTCCTGGCCCTGGAATTCTGGCTGACCCGCTAAGGAAAAAAGTCAGAGTGGATTGGAGGTGTGCTCAGACCTCAGAGTCTAGGATATCCAGGAGCATGGGACATAAAGATTCTTAGAAGATCAGGTCATCTTGAGAGCAAGCCACACAGTTTAGGATCCAATTCAAGAAAAGGCCTGTCAAGATCTCAGGGCCATTCAGAAACAGTTCTAAAGTAGACCCCAGCCACTTCCTATCCCTCCTCCTCAGGCTACCCACCACCATCTTATCCCGGCTCTAGTGCCAAATAAGCCGTCCCTGGAACCCTTCAGAACAGATAGTCCTGACTGGGGTACTCTGGGAGTCTAGAGATCCTTGTTTTTATTTAGATTCTACAAGCTAGTGATTTGTCACCTCAGGCAGGTCACGATGATCTTTTTCAGCCTTTGTTTTCTCGTCTGTAAAATAGGTGTGTGCATCATTCTGCTTCCAAGATTTTTGCTTCTATGACTTTGTGGCTCCTCTATAGTAAATCCTAAATGCAGTGAAACCACCAGGTTCAGCCCCTGGCTTACTCACTCTACCATCTCTTGTGAAAGGACTGCCTAGCCTCATGGGACAAGGGGTAGTGCAAAATGACAAGAGCCCCAGAGTCTTTCCCTTCATACCAAATGACCTCCCAGGGAATTAAAAATATATATTATTTGTGGACTTGCAACATTGTCAGTTTAGTTCAGATTATATAAATGTCACATTTTGTTAGGATTTCCTTCCAATGTTTGCACAAATGTTTTTGCTCATCTTGTTTACATTGATAAGCTCAGTCTCTGGTGAGTTTATGTATTATGTATTTAGACAGGTTTATAAATCTCCAGCTGCTCTAATATCTTCCCGATGTTCAAGTAAACAATATACATTGAATAAATATACTGTGTAAGGACTTAAAGCTAATGTCCTCAAAAGCAAACTTGGCTCATTCCCTATACAGATCCTCTAGTGCCTCCCAAATGTTCATTTCTTCATTCATTCAGATGGCTCTTAGCAAATCCTTATTCACTTTTACACAAAGGTTGAAAATAAAAGAAAGAAGAATCTATGTTACCACTGGTCCTGGAGGGCCTTGGTCACCTGGAGTTCCGATAAGTCCAGGAAAGCCAGCATTACCCTAAAAATATCCAAACCAAAGGAATAAGCTTCTCCTCTTGAATACAACTTGGTTAAAACCATCAGACCCACTTTGAGATACTAAACTGTCATTCTTTCTAAGCTCCAATGAGTCTGCTTTGGACTAGTTAAGTTTATGAACTGTATCCATGGAGTGAGATGCCAGTGGTAGAAAGGGAGGTGGTCTCCTTCAGGAGCCATCTAAACTGCCCCCTACAGACCTAACCTCAGCCAACATGTGGACATACACACAGACACACACTTTCAAACCCGGCCTTAAAGGATGGCTCAATAGTCAGTTTAGACTCCAAGTCATATAATTAAAAGAATATAGGAAATACACACTGAGGACCTGACATAAAGAGAAAGGAAAATTTCTTTCACCACCTTCTGGTCTTTAGAGTCTGATAAAAGGTCTATGCCGACCATGGTTTACTGGTCATCTTATAGGTATCTGAAACATGTAGCCGATGTTTTGTCCTTTTTTACTTGAAACCAGAGACATCAGTTATTTGAAACCAGAGACATCAGTTATTTGAAATCAGAGACATCATAGAGCAGGGCAATATTAGCCAGCAGCAAACCATGTTAGGCATAGCTTAGTTTTTTCCTTTATGCCCTTGCCAGTGTATGAAAATACCAATTATTGAGTGCCTAGATAATAAATATTCTCTTTCCTCTTTTCTGCACCGAATACTAGTCCATGTCTTTCCCAGAAGGCCTTGTTCTCTAATGTCTATCAGCTAAAAACTGTCAAGGTTTTAGATATCCACAGGCTCTTTCCAAAAAGAGCTGCCAGTGATTGTAGCTTTTCGAGACTGAATCTTTGGAACCCGAGGGAATGGATTTTTAATGGTGGACTCCACAAAGCACAGTGAAGACGTGGCTCAAAGTCCACCAGGATGGCAGCCACGTTCCTGAGAGTCTAATCCTAAATTAGCTAAGACGAAGTTAAGGCTTAAAGGAATCTGACAGAAATAGCGATGTTTGCTCTGCAGCTAAAACACTATCCTCCCAAGTGATATCCAGACTTATCATAGATATTGATATTGTGTAACTGAAACTCCAACTTGGATTTTCTTTTATTATGCTTTGATGAGCTTCATTTGCATTCACAAGATCAATGAGAGTGGTATTAATTAGGGGGTAGGGGGAGTGGGGTGGCCAGAGAAAGGTGTGGAATGTCTACTGAGAAGGACAAGAGCTTCCTGCTGAGAAGTCCATTAACCCAATAGAAATTCTCCCGTGAGTAGTGTCATGATATGTGCAGTTATAGATCTTGGGAAATTCCTTTGATTCTTACCCTCCGCCCTCGGATTCCCTTTGCTCCCTTCTCTCCTCCATGGCCTGGGTCACCATCTTCCCCCTTCACAGAATCAAAAGCAAAACCTTGAGTTTGAAGAAAAACAACTACAAACAAATGACACATGCTGCATACCAGTTGCCAGACCCAGAAAGATATCTTCTTACTTGTGCACCAGGAGAGCCAGGAAATCCAGGTTCGCCCTAGTGTCAGAAATGAGATAAGGTTTTGTTTACTGTCATATGATTAAGTCTTTCTTTGACATTCCTCAGGGAATAAGAAGAAACTATAATTTTGAGAAAACAGACTCAAAACAGGTGCCAGGAAAAACAACTATAGTAACAGTTGTTATCTTGAGCTACTCCCAAATGACCATATTTGATTTCTATAATTCAATGTGAAACAACCGGCAAATGATCTTTACCAATCTTCCCCTTCCTTCTTTGCCAGACAGAAAGGGAACTATGGGACTATGTATTACATATTGCGTAATGGAATGTCCTTCTTAAGCATTTTTATCCAGTGGTCTAAATAATCGGAGGTCTGATCCAATGTAAACCAAAGGAAAGGGTACCAAACTGGCTGCAGGAAAGCAGGTGGTCATTGTCAGATCAAAGGCACACTACAAAGCAACTGTTCATTCAACAAGTATTTAGTTAGCCCCTGCTACATGCCAGGCACCTTTCTAGCCACTGGGAATTGAGCAGCGAGAGAACAAAGACCCTGCTATCGTGGAACTTACCTGCTAGTGAGGAAGAAATGTATGTCAGGGAGAGATGAATCCTATTCTAGAAAGAGGATTAAGGGATAAAGAATGACATGGATAGGTTTGGACAGGGGTAACTATTTTATACAAGGTGGTCAGACAAAGCCTTTTGGTAATGGCCGCATTTGGGCAAAGACCAGCGTAACTTGAGGAAGCCAGCCAAACAGGTATCTGGGAGAGAGCATTTTAAGCAGAAGGATGAGTGTGTGAAGAACCCTGAGGCAAGAATATGAATGTGTGCTGTGTTTGAGGAACCCTGGAGCAGAATGGCAGGAGGGGAGCAGGAGGAGAGGATGTCAGGGAGTTCACAGAAGGACCAGATTGTAGAGTCTTGTAGGCCATGTTAACAGAGGGGCTAATTCTGAATGACATCAGGAGCTGAAGCTGGGCTTTGAATAAAGGAATGACATGGTCTGATTATCCATTTAAAAGATGAGTCTGGGGACGCCTGGGTGGCTCAGTTGGTTAAGCAGCTGCCTTCGGCTCAGGTCATGATCCCAGCGTCCTGGGATCGAGTCCCACATCGGGCTCCTTGCTCGGCAGGGAGCCTGCTTCTCCCTCTCCCTCTGCCTGCCACTCTGTCTACTTGTGCTCACTCTCACTCCTCTCTCTCTCTCTGACAAATAAATTAAAAAAAAAAAAGATGAGTCTGGGGGTGCCTGACTGGCTCAATTAGTAGAGCACATGACTCTTGTTCTCAGGGTTGCAAGTTCAAGCCCCATGTTCAGTGTAGAGTTTACCTGAAAATAAAATATTTAAAAAAATAAATATAAAATAAAATAAAATAGGGCTCTGGCTGCTGCTCAGAGGACTAACTAGATGAAGCAAGAGTGGAAACAAGAATGCCAGTCAGGTGGCTTGGTCCAGAGGGTGGCAGTGGCAGGGGTGAGAAGTGATGAAATACTAGATGTATCTGGAAGGTACACTCACAGTATTTGATGATGAGGTAAATACAGTAGTTGAGAGACAGACATTTATTAAAGATGGAGCAAGTATCTTCCTTGCACAACTGGCAGATGGGAGGCTGCACTCCCTGAGACGGGGAAGGCTAGAAGAGGGGCAGGTTGTCAGGGGAATCAGTTTTGACTGACCAGATATTTGATGATATTAAAAGATTATTGTTAATTCTTAGGTTGATAATGGTACTGTGGTTATATTTATAAAGAATCTTTTAGAGATGCAACTTGAAATATCTACTCATGGAATATATGATATCTGGGATTGCTTCAAAATAATTGGGGGAAGGATACAGGTGTGGTGGGTACATATAAAACAAAATAAAACTGGCCAAGGGTTTTTCATTGCTTGAGTTAGGTGATGGGTACCTGGGGAGAGGTGTCATTATATTAGTTTCGCCACCTATATCTGTGTTTGAATTTTTCCATAATCAAAGGTTAACAAACAAAAGAAGAAGAAAAAGGAAGGAAGAGGGGGATGGAAGAGGAGGAGAAGGAGGAGAAAGAGGAGGAGGTGGTGGAGGAGAAGAAGCAGGGAGAGGAGAAGGAGGAGGAGAAGGTTGTTTTGTTACATGCCAGGCTTAAGGTGGAAACATGTTTAGAGTTTACGACACTGGTCCAAGCTGGAGAAGTGCACTGGAGATCACAGGATAGATTAAGGATACTTGATGCCATGGAACTGGATAAGGTCACCTGAGAAGAAAGTAAAGAGGAGAATAACAGAAGTATAAGGAACAAAAAGAGCAAAGGAAAAAAAGAGACAGACAGACAGACAGAGAGAAACCAAGAAACAGCCTCTTAACTATAGAGAAAAAACTGATGGTTACCAGAGGAGAGGTGGGGGAAGGGATGGGGGAAATAGGTGATGGCGATTAAGGAGGGCACTTGTGATGAGCACTGGGTGTTGTATGGAAGTGTTGATCACTATACTGTACACCTGAAACTTTGTTAACTATTTTGGAGTTAAAATTTTTAAAACTTAATAAAAATTTTTAAAAATTAAAATTAAAAAAGAGAAAAGTGTAAGGATAGAGTCCTGAGTTTTCTAATATTTAGAGGTCAAGAACATTCAAAAGAAACTAAAAACAAGAAGCCAGCAAAAAACCAGGGAAGTGGTATGTTCTGGGAGATGAGAGAGGAAAGGTTTTAAGAAGAAGGCCATGATCACCTTTGTCAAATGCTGCTGAGACTTGGAGTATGATGCAGACAGAGAACTGACCACTGGATTTAGCACCATGGGTTTTACCTTGACTAAAGCAGATGTCATTGAGTGGGCAGGGGCCAGGGGTAAAGGTTCAACTGTCATCAGTTCAAAAGAACCAGAGGACAGAAAGTGGAGTTTCTCAACCATGGCACTACTAATATTTTGGACCTGATGATTCTTCTTAGTTGTGAGGGCCTGTCCTGTGTATTACAGGATGAAAAATAGTACCTCTGGTCTCCATCCACTAGGTGCCCTCTGCATCCCCTCTCCTAGTCGTGACAACCCAAACATCTCCAGACATTACCAAATATGCCCTGGAGGGTAAAATCACCATTGGGCAAAAACCACAGATATAGACCTAAACTGTCAAAGAATTTTGCCAGAGAGAAAGGGGACAATGGGACTATGTAGTTAAATGAGGGGTTTTTATGTTTGTTTTTTTCGATGGACTTTATTCACACTTCTTTGTATACTGACAGGAATATCTATGGAGAGGGAAGAAAATTTGATGATGAAGAAGAGAAAAGACCCAAGACCTTAATGAAGCAAAAAGGGAATGGAATCCAGCCCATGAGAGACGCGATCAGTCTTAGATGAGGGCACAGACTCGTATCTATAGCAGTAGGAGGGAAGACAGGGTACAGAGGCAAGTCAGTTGGCCTATGCCATGGCAGATGTATGCAGATGTTCTCTGTTCATTTCTCCTATTTGTTTCATGAAACAAGAAGCACAACTGTCTGCTGAAATTTGGAAGGGAAAGCAGGTCTTGGAAGTCTGAGGGAAGGGGAGAAGGTACGAAACAGTCAATTCAGAGAGGAGAGTGAATAGACATGGGGAAGGTAGCCAGCCAGTCAAGCAACAATGAGGACTGTTTAAAATGAAGCCATTAAGTCTTGCCAGGAAAAACCCACAAAATGTGGACTGAATCCCTGTGTTCCACAGTGTTGACCACACCACAATAAGGAGAGTCTGCCCTTGGATTTAGTGCAGAGCTGGTATGTGGCTTAAAACATGGGCATTTGAATTCTACCTAGAATTCCCCAGCTATGCAAAGTCCCCACTAGAGAAGAAAGACAGAATGTGCCAGGATGGGGCTCCAATGGCATAGCTTCTACACTCAGATCTGTCTCTAACCATGTGTGACCATGATGTGTGACCAGTTGTGTGACCATCGGCACATTACATCACTTCTTTGAATCTCAATTTTCTTATCTGTGAATCAAAAAGGCCAAACTAGATGATCACCGAGGTCCCCATTTTTCATCATTGCACAGATATTTACTAAAAGTTTACTATGTTTTGGGAATTTATGCCCATTAATTATACTCAGGGCATTTTTCTGGTCAATAAAATAGCAGCAGTGCCATCAAGGGAAATAAGAGAATTGCAGAGAAGCCAGCCCAGGGTTAAGTAGCTGGGCATCACTAAACATCCCAGTGATTTCTTATGTTGTGAAGCAATAAATGGTAACTCACAGAACAAAGCACCCAGAATAACTGTAACTATTGACATCTGATGAATTGAAAGCTTCATGTGAGTTCCATTCTTCAAAACCTCTGTCAGTAACCCTTCAACTACAACATGCTAAAATACCATCTTCTTTGGGAGCAGAAATATTCAGACACATTTACTGAGTACCTACTCTGTGCCAGGCTCATTCCAGCAATACAAAACTGAGTAAGATGCAGTCTACTGTCAAGTTCACAAACTTGACAAATACGTAGGGATAAATTATAATACAACCTCAATGGAAAGGGACTACTGTAGAAATATGACTAACACACCTTAGGAACACAGAGTATAGGACAACCAAATCTGTCCATGGAAGTCCAAGAAGGCTTCCACAAAGAGAAGTTGATATTTGAGTTGGTCTGAGAAAATGAGGAAAAATTGTCAAAAGGAGGGAGATGGGTAGGGACATCCCAAATAAAGGCAAGAGTGTTTGCTGAGGTGAGGAGTTGGGGAGGTTCCTGGCTCAGGTGGGACCATGTGGCACAGGTGGAAGATGAGAAAAGGAGTTTGATTTTTAAAAAAGGCAGTGACAAAAAAATCAGTCTTTTTTTTTTTTTTTAAGGAGAGAACTCTGGCAGCTACAACATGTCATAAACAGCATTCAGAAACCATGTCTGGCATACCACTTGGATAGTAAGTCTTATTCTATCTAGTAAAATAAAATAAAAACTACAGTCCTTCATTCAGAATACTTCATAACTTAAGCCTCACCTTTTTTCCTTTTCTTCCTGGATGTCCATATCCATCTGGACCTAAAAGACCCTAAGAAAATGACACAAGATGAATGGTAGAGTTATCCATACCAGTGCTTGGTTAATTATGTTATCTGAACCCTTGGATTAATCAGCAGTGAAAGGAAGTGATCAAAGCAGACGGGCTGGTAGAGGCTTATCTTATCTCATAGGATAAACTCTAAGCTGCCTTTATAGGATAAGGAGAGGATAAGGGCTTAAAATTTTTAAAGAGCAAGGTATAAGCAGTTTGAGGGTTTTTTTGTTCTGTTTTGTTTTGTTTTCAGTTTTTAAGTCCTTCAGCAAGATTCTATACCTCACCAAGATGATACCATAGTTGCAAGGAACCATATCACCATTTAAAATCCCCCTTGGGCTTTTCTTGCAGGATAGAGTAACAATGGCAGAAACTCTAGAACTTGGTAAGTTTCTAGAGATAAAGACAGACTTTAGGAAAAAAGATTGGGATAGAGGCAATGAAGTTGAGTGAATCAGTGCATAGGGCGTAAACCAAGACAGACCTGAATTTTCATTCCATTTCCCAATTGGTTGTATGAGGGGCATTAGCCAAGTTATTCAACCTAAATTTCAGCTTCCTCACCCATTAAATGGGGTAAAACACCATGTACACAGCATGGCTGCTGGCAAGATTGAGTGAGATTATGCATGGAAAGCACTTCGCACAATGCCAGCTCAGAGAAAGTAGTCATTATTCTGCTGCTGATGGTGCAGCAGTGATGATGTTTGCAGAGGAGCAGTAATGATGGTGGAGGTAGAGGCGATGGTGGTGGTGGTGGTGGAGGTGATGGTGGAGGCGGTGATGATGGAGGTGGTGGTAGTAGTGGTGGTGATGGTGATTTTGGTCACAGTGATGGTGTTGTTGGTGGAGGCAGTGACAGTCGAGGTGGAGGTGATGGTGAGGCTAGCAATTATGACTATGTTGATGATACTACTGGGATTTTAGCATCTGTACACAGTGTGCTTCCTATATT
Organism: Martes martes; assembly: GCF_963455335.1. NCBI lineage: Eukaryota > Metazoa > Chordata > Mammalia > Carnivora > Mustelidae > Martes > Martes martes. The sequence goes on from NC_137888.1 coordinate 130,482,578, forward strand.
AAGGAGTGAATTCAGAACCTTTAGGTGCTTTTTTGCTCAAGGGACAAGAACTGCACCTAAACCAAGTAGTCAACTGCAAAGGACAATTTTAAATTTTAAGCCACAAAGATCATTCTTATGGCCTAAGGAGGAAAGTTTGAAATGTTAGAAAATGAAAAAGAGTAAGATTAAGAAGATTGCCAAAGATTAATTATTGGGAGACCAAAAGAATGCAAATGAGGTTCATTTGCGGTTTTCCCATCTTCTTTCCATTGAAGGACACACAGAGCTTCAGGCATTTATAACCCCAGAGACCCAAATTGTCTATTATGGAGATATCTGCCTCTGACTTTCCTGAAATGACACCTTCCAGGAAGGCACTGCTCCCCAGCTTTGTCTGTCCCAGGGAGAGATCAGTAGGAACAAACTTTGCATTATTTTAAATCAGGATATTTTCACAAAGTTAAACAGTGTTAACTTCATCATCTGGATTGAGTGTAGATGCAGAACACTACTTGTCTCAGATTCTGGTTGACGGTAACCCTGTTTGTTCTTTCCCTTTCCACGTTTAAATTTCTCAGCCTGCTTTTTTCTCCACCTCTGGCTAACAAATGCAATTTCAGTACTGAGTGCAAAACAACAGCAGGTTTTGCCCATTGTTCATAAAAAGAATCTCAGAAACAAATCGAAGCTGCAGGGAAGGCAACATTTTTCCGTATCATAAAGCTCTTTCCCATAAACTGGTGACTTGAAAATAGCCATAAAATAATTAACTTGTTCTCATGTTTAGAAGGATGACTAAGGAAGGTCTAAATGCATAGCTGTGTCTCTGGTAGTTTTACCTATTGAAGTAAACCTCTAACGATCCTTGGTCTCCAAGGGTTATTTCTGTGCTCTGGGCAATTGAGCCCACACACTTAAAAGTTTGCATTCTGATGGCCAGTCTTATTTGTTTCCCTGGAAAAAATGTTTCGTAAAACATGTCTGTATTCCAAAAAGTCTCACATGCCTGTAAAACAGCTTTGTCAAACAGAAGAGGCTCACTGGCACGTCCCTCTTCAACAGCATGGGAGAAGGCAAAATAAATCCCGAGATGACTGTAGGTTCTTTATTTGTAGGAAGAGTTTGAGAATCTTTGACTTTTTAGATTCACAACAGTTCTGGGGACCAGATCATATTTTTGTCCCAAATATTCATGAAGAATATGAGAATTTGGTGGGAAACAAGAAGAAATAAGAAACAAGAAAGTGAATCAAGAGTCCAAAACAGAGAAAGCAGACTTACAGGTTGTCCTCTTTGTCCTTGTGGACCCCGCGGGCCTGTGGCTCCTACATCACCAAATTCCCCCTTTTGCAATAAAAGGTAAACATGAAGTTAATTTTCTCCTGTGAGTTCATGCAATCTTATGACATTTTCCTTAGAGATTCTACACTCACACTTTTCAGGTCCTATTGGCATCACCGTATAGTCCAAGGTAAGTCTCTTCCTCTAGACTTCGTTACACACAGATAATAACAAATAGAGATTTTGGCACTGAAAATTAGCAAAACCAGGTATGAAGCACCAGGAACAGAATTTTGTATTATTCTGATTTTTTGAGGTGTGAATGTGAGAATCTGTATTTGTACTGAATCCATATATGTATCTTTTTATTGATATGTCTTTGCCTACTGATATAGGTGGCCAACTATCCATCCATCTTTCTATATGTCAGTCTATATGTCTTTCCTTCCCTGTATCCATTGGTCCATCTATAAGGTAATGGCCAGTCAATACCACCTCCAACCATATCAGAAACTCCTGCTGGAAACGATCATGTAAGGAGAGATTTGCATAAGGAAACCCAAGTTGCAATTAAAAAAAGATGTGTTTTTCGACATTTACCTTCATTCCTGTTGGTCCAGCTTTTCCTTTGGAACCAATTGGCCCAGGAGGCCCAGGAATCCCCTGCAATAAGATCAGGACTAAAATCACCTCAAGGGGCACAATGTTAACTGTCTGACTCTCTTGCTATTATTGAAATAGTCTGGAACTGGTCCTATACTCACAAATCACCTTTAATGTTTTGTACAATTAATCATATCCTTCAACAGACAAAATGTTTCCTATGCACATTTAATCTCTGGGCTGCATGGTGGGGTGGGGGAGGAGGAGGGAGGCATTCTGGGCAAGAGGTCACATCTTCCAAGTACTGAGCACTGAAGCAATGATCTGGCTGCTAAAGGGAAAAACACCATTTGATTAGGAGATCGAGAAGACAAACACCTGGACTTTCACCCACTCCAAACAGAAAATATTATCAAATGAAAATGAAAACAATACAATGGGTTTACAGGACTAGACTCTTCCTGCTTGAGAGAGAGTCAGAACAGACTTAGAACATAGGCCATCCTGGAGATGTGAGTTTGAAATCTCCAGATCAAGATGCTTCTGCCTAACTTAAATCACGCTGCTCAGTGTTGAAGCCCAGATGCTCCCATCATTAGAAGCCACTCCTCATCACCTGTCTCAATGAGGTCCGACCCTTCCATGAACTGCTGGGATCCTAGGTTAGGAGTAGAAGGGACACCAGAGGGAACCAAGCTGGGAGCCACTTCAGCCACTTCCTATCCAGATGACAAATCATTCTTAATCCCTTTGAGCTTCAGTCACCTCATCTATAAGACTGGGATGGCAATGCTTCCTTTTATGTTTATAAGCAGTAAATTAGTCTTTGATGCCCCTTTTACAGTTCTATTTTTTGTCACACTATAGGTAAGGCACTATGAGCTTGGGTTAAACACCCTTGGGGCTCCAACCCAATCTCGTTGATCACTATATTCCCACAATACCTAGAGAAGGGGGTATACCCAGTGATCAAATTAGCTATTTCTAGAAACCCCTGATACCCACAAATCCCAGGGCAAAGAGCGTAGCTTTACGTTATTCGTCGGGAACACTCAGGTATCTGAATGCCATGGCCACTGTTAACATTGTTAATGAGCAGCTCTGCTGTACCTTTTAGTGCTTCCAACTTACCTCAGCACCCGGTAAGCCTCTTTGTCCAGATTTGCCTGGTGTTCCTTGTCTTCCTCTCAGTCCCTAGTCCCAAGATGAAATTGAAGTTCAATCAATGTTTATGGAGCTATTTATTCCCATGTAACCCCAAAGTCACCTTAGTCAACAATGAGAGCACAAATCAGGGTGTCCTGACCCATCACTAGTGTGTTTATCACACTCCACTCAGCAGCATCTGCAAGGGAGCCCCCCAGGCTCTTTCTACCAGAAACACCAGATGTGAGCCTTTTCCATCTGTACCTATAACCACCTCTGCAGCTGAGTCCAATGAGCCCTAAAATTTCAGAACACTGCTTTTATATTTTAATATGCCCAACTAATTTTAAATTCTAAAAGGGGAATGAGAGGGGCTGCTAAGATACTGATCTCCTTTCAAAATTCAACCTTTGCTTTATATATCCAAGGGCTGAGGACCAGAGAACGTATTTTGATTTTATCAAGAACCAATAGTACAGTTGCTTGTTCACAATAGTACAATAGCCTAATCTCACTGGGCATGTTGCTGGGGAGGTACTCATTTTCTCCCTGACCTATTTAACTTTACTGATTTCAACACTCATTTTTCTCCAGCTTTTCTGAGAAATGCTTTCCTGTTAGAAGCATGGATCGTGGCTTCTATACCTTCTATACTCTTGCGTGAGGCATTGTAATCACCCATTTAAATAGAGCATCATACTCACATCCCAGTGGGTGGGGAAATTAAGGAGAGGTTTTTATTGATTATCTTGCTCATGGTTCATAACACAGCTTGCTCCCCTTGCACTCAGCGGTATGATAAAGTGAACATAAAAAAGAAAACCACGACGCCACAGTGGCAGGGGGTCCAAATTTGAATTATGTCAGTGATCAAAAGAAAGGCAAAAATCCATCTCTCGGTTGTTTCTCCCTATGTTCAGACACTATTTTCCATCATAAAATAAATACAATCTCTAATTACACTTCAATCACCCTTTTCATTCTTTTGTACCTTTGTCAAGTCAAAAAACAACAGAAACCTTTCAAAATTATCGCGTGACGCTCATAGACTTTTTAAAGTTATGGAGAATGATTCAATGTGTTAGTAAGAGTTGTTGTTTTAAAGTTCTTCCATTTAATACTTGGAAACAATTTGGCCTTTAAAAAAAAAAGAGGTAGGACATGTTCCAGAAGGATTTACAGAATGACAGATTTGGGTTATACTTAGAAGATTCCAAAAGAACTGGTTGGAAGTTCAAATTTCCAGTTATCACTGAATAGTTACAACACCCGACTTGAGGACAAGTCCCTTCCTTGCCTTAATGTTCTGAACATCCCACGCCTATTAGCAAATTGCCCTATGTATAACAGATACTCAATAAACCCTTTACTGATTTTTCATGCCAAATGTGAATACTTTGAAGACACAGTTTCAGAGGCAGTAATTAAGAACATATATTTTACAACTAGCCTGCCTGAGTTTGAATCCCATCTTTATCATTCAATAGTTGTGTGAGCTTGGCCAATTTACCTAACTTCTCCATCCCCCCTCCATTTCTCTCTGTAAAATAAGGATAATAACCTTCCGTTAAATGTTGAATGTGTTAATACAAGTGCTTAGGGCCGTATTTAAGACATAATAAGAACTTAGTAAATATTAGTTATTGGAGTTTAACTTGCCCAGGAGAGATACTATACAATTTGCTTTGGAAGGCCCTGGAAAAGAGATATCCAAGGCCATTCTGATATATGTTAAGTCCCTATCCAAGAATCTGTGTGATAATTTCAAACAAATATCCTTTAGCACTAAAAACAAGTTCACTGATACAACCTGTGAGCCTGGGTATCCAAGCTCTCCTTGGTAACCCCGTTCACCGGGTTCTCCGCGCACACCCTGTCAAAATAAGCAAAACTTAGTGAGTTCACGAGGCACTGATAACATTTCTATTGAAGGCAGGTTTTCCTGCAAGATGTCACTTGAAAGCCACAAGAGAAAGAAAGAAAGAAAAAAAGGTTTTGATTGTCCGTGCTCCGTTCTCTTGGGATTGGAGAGGATATGGGAAGAAGAGCCTCCACTTATGTTGGAAAACCAGATTCTTACTGTCTTTCCCAGTCTTTGCACGTCTCCTTCCAATATCTTGGCTGGTGATAAAAGCAAAATTATTTTGTTTAAATAACCCAAGCTCCCACTTCACAAAAGGTTCGTAAAAAGCCCATTCATTCCTTTTAAGTGATACGGCTAAATGCTTGCTGGTGTTAAGGACACTTTGCCCTTGTGAAGAAACTTAGAAGGTTGAACACAGCAACAGGTGTGACATTCTGGGGCAAGGCACATGAAACACATAGAGAAATGGCAGAAAACTGGCTTTTTTTTAAAGATTTTATTTAATTTGAGAGAGAGAGAGAGAAAGAAGGAGCTGGGGGAGAGGCAGAAGCAGAGGGAGAAGCAGACTCCCTGCTGAGGAGGGAACCTACATGGGGCTGGATCTCAGGACTCTGGGATACTGAGCTGAGCCAAAGGCAGACGCTCAACTGACTGAGCCACCCAGGTTGCCCCCAGAAAACTGGCTTTAAAGCCCTACAGATTCAGGGCACCTGGGTGGCTCAGTCCTGGGATAAAACCAGCATCAGTCTCTGCTCAGCAGAGAGCCTCTTTCTCCCTTTGCCCCTCACCCCTCTCATGCTCTCTCTCTGTCTCTCTCTCTTCTGAATAATAAATAAATAAAATCTTTAAAAAAAAAAAAACACCCTACAGGTTCTTACAACATTAAGCTGGCTCTCTAGGCAAAAGGTGAGCTGTTAATGTGATTCATCTAATAACTGATTAATTTCACCCTCAAATTAATATTTTCACTTCTACAGAGAAGATACGTTTTGTAAGATTGAGGATAATACCCATTTTGTGAATTATTCTGCCTTCTTTTTCATGTTATTCAGGCTTTGGGAAGGTTACTATTTATTCATGGATTTGCAAAGAGAAAAAAAATCTTGAACTCAGAATTAATCACTACATAGATCAATTCCTCATGCTTCTGAAGTTTTTAAAACTATTCAGGTAAATGGGAAGGACTTCTCTCAATCATTACTGCTGTATTATTCTGGTCTTTAGCGGTTGATTTCTAGAGTTATAAACATAATTTTTTATAAACATTTTATTTATTTATTAAAGATCACAAGTAGGTGGGGGGGGAGCAGGCTCCCTGCCAAGCAGGGAGCCCGATTCGGGGCTCAATCCCAGGACCCTGCGATCATGACCTGAGCCAAAGGCAGAGGCTTTAACCACTGAGCGACCTAGATGCCCCAACTTTTTTATTTTTTTAATTTAAATTCAATTAGCTAATATATAGTACATCATTATTTTCAGATGTAAAGTTAAAAAAAAATCATCAGTTGTCTGTAACACCCAGTGTTCGTCACATCACATGCCCTCCTTAATGCCTATCATCCAATTACTTCGTCCCCCCATCCACCTCCCCTCCAGCAACCCTCATTTTGTATGTTTTAAAGGCACATAGCTAGAAATTTTGAGATAGGTTGTGAAATGTTTGCCTATCACATTACTGACATTGACAGTGCAACATTCTGAAAACAATTTGGCTCTATGGAACAAAGTTCAGACTCTTTTATTGTACCTCCATGTCTATACATTTATATTAAGGAAATCATTTCAGCAAAGCAAAAGCAGGAACAAGACAAAAACCTTATAATACAGTTTTTCTTTACATCACTGACTATGATATCTAACATAATAGAAATTACCTAAACGCTCAACATAAGAATTGTTTAGCAAATCATTGTTCTTCTACAGAGTATGCTATAATATGTTAAACTGATAACAGGAAGATTGGAAACAGAAAAGCAGACTGTAAAATAGTATACCCATTAAAATAACTCCTTATTATCTATCTAGTACAGGAAACACACAAACATGAAAATAATTGCTGGAGGCTAGTGGGTTTATGGACATATAAAAAACAAATGATATTCTTAATTTTATCATAATTAACAAGTTCAAGTTTTTCCTTATTGCCAAAATAAACTCTGCATTGATTTGTTTGCCATAATACAATGTTTTCCATAAAAAATATTATTTAGGGGGCACCTGGGTGGCTCAGTGGGTTAAGCCTCTGCCTTCAGCCCAGGTCATGATCTCAGGGTCCTGGGATCGAGCCCCACTTTGGGATCTCTGCTCAGCAGGGAGCCTGCTTCCCCCTCTCTCTGTGCCTACTTGTGACCTCTCTGTCAAATAAATGAATAAAACCTAAAAAAAAAAAAAAAAGCAATGTTTCACAAGTGACACACAAGTCACACTGTGTCAGAAACATGCAGAGGGAGAATGAGCATGGACCCCCTCTCCTCCCCCTTAAAAAAACATATTATTTAGAATTCCAGTTTGTTATGTATCTTGTAGATGCCAGCATCTCTAATTTTATAGACTGTAATGAACCACCTTTTTCCATATCCAAGGGATGCTGTGATTCGGAATTCAGCACCTCTGTAAACTGTACTCTGCCAATAGTACTTGCCCATCTTTAGCAAGCTGCAGCCTCAAAACATAAATGCATCTATATGACCAGTGTTCCGACACTGGGTTAACTAGCAAACTACTGATGTGTTGAATAACCCCACTTCACCTTGGAGTCTGCAAATAGTTGGGATTTTATCTCTTATTTTTAAAAAAATTTTAATTAAAAAGCAAAGGAAAAAGAACAAAGACAGGGATTCATCAAGATTACAATGTGCTAAATGGAGAGGCTTTCTATGAAAGGCAGAAGTTTGCACACATTTTTCTCTGCTCCCCAAAAGAGAGGTCACTGTTTTACAATTTGTCCCGATAAGACAACAGTACAGAGGCCCAGAGAAAAATGGATCTGAATTAGAGCAGGAAGACAGAGGGCCCAGGAAGGAGGAAATCCAAGAGAAATATATCCCACCTGTTTGAATACATTGGGAAGTTCTCAGTTTTCTCAAAGAGCTTTAAAATTAACTGGTAATAGGCACGTAGAACACAAAGCAAATAAGAAGAGAGGCTGGCTCAAGGAAAACATATTTGCCCAGCCATATGAGCAATCAGCTGGCTTGACCAGAAGTGGAGAAGTTAAGCGTACGGCAAGGATGAACTGGAGACAAGTGTATGGAGAAGGAAATGCACAGGTTAAGAACAATCTTTCTCCCCCATAGTCAGAAATCGAGAGAAAAATATCCCAAACTGAAAACCAAGAAACAGCAAAATAAGCATGTTGTTTAGAAAAACAGCAATAGAAAACCATAAGAGACTCTTAATCTTGGGAAACAAACTGAGGGATGCTGAAGGGGAGGGGTGGGAGGGATGGGGTCGCTGGGGGATGGACATTGGGGAGGGTATGTGCTATGGTGAGTGCTGTGAATTGTGTGAGACTGATGATTCACAGACCTGTACCCCTGGAACAAATAATACATCATATGTTAATAAAAAATAAAAATAAAATCAAATAAGGTAAAGTAAAAAAAAGAAAAGAAAACCAGCAATAATACCAGAAGGAATTGCCCAGAGATGAAAGAAAGTGTTCCCGAAAAGCTGGAAAGAATGGACAGGAAGATATCTTTCACTATTAAGCTTACAAATGCAGTTTGACTTTCAATATATGCACAGGCTTCACTCTTATTTAAATTAAATTTAAAAAAGAGTAACACAGGAGATGGGGTGACATAGGGAAACAAAAATAACCATGACCCAACTGAGCAGAGAATCCACAGTGAACTGAGTGGACATTTAGATAAACTACACCTAGCATCACAAAAGACTTAAATAATTCAAGAGTAAGAAATTCCTTCTATTGCCTAGAGCCACTTAATTTCCTCAAAACTTAGGCTATTTCTTTCTGCCTTTTGGGGGTAAAAACAATAGGATAAAATGATAGCTCAAGACATTTATTTTGTAAGTATTAAAACCAAATTAATAGTACAAGAGAGTATCGATTTAAGAATTTATTTCAGGACACCTGGATTGTTCAGTTAGGTGTCTGTCTCTGGTCATGATCTCAGGGTCCTGGAATCAAGCCCCACATCAGGCTCTCTGCTCAGCGGGGAGCCTGCTTCTCCCTCTCCAACTGTGCTTGCTCGCTCACTCGCTCTCTCTCTCCCTTCCTCTCTCAAATAAATAAGACTTTTTTAAAAAAGAATTGATTTCAAATCCTAAACATTTTGTGAGAAATAATATTTTACTTGGTGTTGACAGAACTTGTTTGACTTTGAATTTCTCAATATCCATGCTTTTCTAACCTGTTTGATCTGAAGACTAGCAGTTCCATCTTCTTTTATACCTAGGAGGTCAGAAGTCACTACCCAACACACACACACACACACACACACATAGGGACTTAGAGTTGACATAAATCAATCTATGGCTTTTTCTCAATCTCTAAATCATGAGAATGCTAAAAACAAACAAACAAACAAACAAACACAACCAACAACAGCCAAGCATGACCACACTGTGTTAGAGAGAAGACTATATAATAAATTTATTTTGTAAAAGAATTTCTAAGAGCACCCTGATCTTCAGATTTGAATCCTGTTTCTACTGATTATTAGCCATGTGCCCTCTGACAAGTTTTGCTAAATCTGTATCTTTTCTTTTATCTGTAAAAGTTAACCAATGGTGCTCCTAACTCCTGGGGCCTTAGAAGGGTTACTAAAAGTGTTAGAAATAAAGGCATAGCACAGTGACTGATGCTAGATAATTGCTTAGCAAAATACAAGAATCCCCACAGAGATAGCCTCTATCCCACCCACAAATCACATCCTTCCCCTTTGAATAAATGCTAAAAGCTCAATCCTTTTTCATCGTTTAGGGACTATGAGATCCCCTAGCATACCCACAGGAAGTCTCACTTCTTTAAATGAAAAAAAATCATGATTTCAGAGGTAAAACCATTCACTAAGGTATTAGCTTCCTTTCAACCTAAATGAAATATTATACCAGGTTGGAGGGGAAGCAGAGAACCATATTAACTTTTTCTTCTTCATGGAAAAGGTCTTAATGAAAACTTCTCAGTGATCCTCCTGCAACCTCAGACAGCCCAACCAGAACTCCCTTTGACCTCAGAGAGAACTATTTGAAATAGGTATATCTATGAAGTGAGAAGCAAGTCTTTCCAGAAAGCACTGACCTTCAGCCCTGGTGCACCTTGTCTTCCTCTTGACCCCTACGAGTAGAAGGGAAGCAGAGACCTTAGAGAAGGAAACAAGCCAATTTTCAGCCCAGCCAACCTCTCTCCTCCACAAAAACAGCTGAAATAAGACCCATGAGTGGTTGTACTAACCTGAGGGCCAACATTTCCAGGCTCCCCCTGAGGTCCATCAAAACCAGAACGTCCCTGAAAAGGAAGAAGTCAAGGGAATAAAAAAGTTTAGAGGTCTGCACTCTTCTGCCTTTTTTTCTTCAGACACGAGCTCTCCGATACAGAGGCCACTGGTCACAGGTGGCTCTCAATTTTAAATTCATTAGAATTAAATTAAATTAAAAAGGTCGTTTCTCAGTTATACTATACACATTTCAAGGGTCCAGTAACTCCATGTGGCCAGTGGCTACCATATTAGCACAGATATAGGATATTGGAGCTCAGAAAGTTCTGTTGGTCAGTAGTTCTCTAGAAGCAAATGCATTAATTCTGGGGTTTTAAAATAGCCATGTTGTAGGCACCTTTCCCCAGAGATTGTTCATGTGACAACTTTTCAGTGTTCATCATGCTGGGACAGTAGTCAGAGATATTCCTGAATAGCCTGTGCTTAATATTTGAAAAACACCGGTACTTCCCTTCCTACCCGTCATATAAGGTGCAGAGTGGCGGACAGAAACAGAAGGCAGAAGAGCGAGTCTCTGCACGTGCGGAGTGACCAATGCGGACTGATGATGACAGAGGGAGAGGTTACACACGGTCAGGATGAGGAAATGCTCTAGTGCTCTCATTTCCTCAAGGTCAGAAGTGAGAAGATGAGTGATGTCCAGGGAAAATGAGTCCATCTTTCAGGAGAAATGGAAACCACCTTGGATTCCAAGTAGGGATATTTTCAGATACGCAGTAAAGTCACATGCCAACTCAGTAAGAACACATAAATAGGAAGAGAATGTGAAATACAGAAATAAAAACATTTGTGCAAAGCTGTTCTTCCAACTGTTATTTATAATAGATTAAATTCTGAAACAATATAAATATCCCACAGTATGAGGGAAATGTTGATAAAATTATGATAAGAAACGCTTTTTGAAATAGTATGCAATTATTAAAAATTATGTTTTCTCAGAAGCATAAGGAGAAAAAATGTGTCATAACATTCTTTTCAAGTATGTTAAATTTTCTGAAAGAATAATTTATCCCGAATATGGAGAAAGACAAAATGATGTTTCCTCATTTCTTTATATTGTACTAGAACATTTTAAAATAAGCCCATGGGATCCTTATCTGACTTTCTCAGGGAGAGTAGATTTGCCATCAACAAGTTAGGAAAGTTCCGTAAACTGATGTTTTTCTTGGCTACTGGAACTATTAAATTTTTCTCTACATTTTACTTTTCTGTATTCCCAAATATCTGTAGTGTTACTTTTTTTTTTAAAGATTTATGTATTTATTTGAGAGAGAGGAATGAGGGACAGAAGGAGAGAGAGTATCCCAAAGCAGACTCCCGGCTGAGCATGGAGCCCCACACGGGGCTGGATCCCAGGACCCCGAGATCACGACCTGCCCTGAAACCAAGAGTTGGACGCTTAACCAACTGAGCCACCCAGGTGCCCTGGTAGTGTTACTTTTATAATGGGAATTATTTTTAATATGGTAGGCTGTATGAGAAAGGAGTCTTCAGACAAGGCACTCTCATGATTGGTCTAGATTTTTAAAAAGATTTTTTTTTTCTTAAAATGCTTATCATTTTCTCATTTCAATAGTAGACAGTTTTTTGCAGCATAGCAAAGGAATTATCTGGGCAGATGTTGGAATCACTGGGTGAAAGACTGTCGGGAAACAAGAAGTTTACAGTCTCAGAGTATCATCGCCAGATTACTTGATCATTACAAGGAAGGAAAAAGTATGTTTACAATGGATAAGTATGGTGAACCTCATCTTCCTCAGGTGACCAAATTAATGTACCAGTAATGAGACAGCCAACATAGTGTCCCTCCTGATGATCGAGAAGGGTACCGCCTAGGAACATCTGGGTGGCTCAGTCAGTTAAGCATCTTCCTTCAGCTCAGGTCAAGATCCCAGGATCTTAGGATTGAGTCTCACATTAGGCTCCCTGCTCAGCAGGGAGTCTGTTTCTCCCCCTCCTGCTGCTCCCCCAGCTTGTGCACTTTCTTTCTCTCTCACTCGCTCTCTCTCTGGCAAATAAATAAATAAAATCTTTTAAAAAGAAGAAGAAGAAGAAGAGGAAGAAGAAGAAGAAGAAGAAGAAGAAGAAGAAGAAGAAGAAGAAGAAGAAGAAGAAGAACCACCCTAGGGCAAATAATACATTTTATGTTCATTAAAAATAAATAAATAAATAAATAAATAAATGAAAAGAAGAAGGGTACCGCCTTGCTTAATCTGCCAAAAATGCTTAATCTGAGTCTAGTCATGCGGAAACAATCAGACAAATCTTAACTGAAGGATGTTTAGCAAAATAACTGGTCAGAAATATCAATGTCATGGAAACAAATAACTGGACAACAGCTGTGACTGAAGGATACAACCAAGGCAAGACAATTAAATATTCCAAACAGTCCTTGATTAGATCTCAGAACAACAACAATAAACACAGACATGAAGGGCATCATTTGGGCAAGTGCAGAAATCTGAATATGAACTGCATATTAGAAAATAATTTTGTGCCATATTAAATTTTTTGAGTGTGATGACTGTATTTTGTTTATATGAAAGAATGTACTTGTTCTTAAAAGATACTTGCTGGGGGCGCCGGGGTGGCTCAGTGGGTTAAGCCTCTGCCTTCCGCTCAAGTCATGGTCTCAGGGTCCCGGGATCGAGCCCCACATCCGGCTCTCTGCTTGGCAGGGAGCCTGCTTCCCCCTCTCTCTCTCTGCCTGCCTCTCCACCCACTTGTGATCTCTGTCAAATAAATAAATAAAATCTTTTAAAAAAAAAAAAAGATACTTGCTGACTATTTGGAAGAGAAATGTTATAAGACCTTCAATTAATCCTTGATTAATTAATTAATCAAATAACTCAATATCAATATATCAAATATTACCTATGTATTTGTATAGAGAGACATAAAGTAAATATGGCTAAATGATAAAAATTGATGTACACTATGCTGTTCTTGAAACTACAACTTTTTCTGTAGATTTAAAATTTTTCAAAATGAAAAGCCAGGGTAAGAAATAATACAAGTTCGTCATAGAATATTTCAAAAATTCAGAGGGTAAGGTTAAGAAAGAAAAAAAAAAAGCTTAATTTCTGGGTGTTTATCTTTCCAGAACAGATATAGCTATATTCTACTAATTTGGACTCTTGGGTGCCTGGGTGGCTCAGTTGGTTGGGCTACTGCCTTCGGCTCAGGTCATGTTCCCAGAGTCCTGGGATCAAGCCCCACATCGGGCTCCCGGCCCAGGAAGGAGTCTGCTTCTCTCTGACCTTCTCCCTTCTCATGCTCTCTCTCACTCTCTCAAATAAATAAATAAATAAAATCTTAAAAAAAAAATTTGGACTCTTGCTGAATACAGAGTTTTGTAATCTGGTCTTTTCACTTAATATTACATCATGAATGTTTTCCTTGTTATGAAATAGTCTTCTAAACTATTTTTCACGGCTTAGTAATATTTGATTGTGTGCCATTGTTTATATAAACAATCCCTTATCATTGGACATTCAAGCAGTGTAGTGATTTAAAATCTAATAATCTAATCTCCATCCTTGGAGCTGAATTTTTGTGCTGGTCCATGATTAGCTTCTAAATAAATCTCTAGAACTGGAGAGACTGGATCAAAGGACATACACACCTTAACCCTTGGCAGATACAGTTGGGGGCTACACAACACTCTTGCCCCTTTCTTTCTTGCTGAGAAAATGTTTCATTTGGGACAACACACTCAGCCCCAAGGAACGAATTATGACAGGTCTGAACCAGTCATGGAAATCTCATTGCCTCTGTCAGAAACTTGCTTTCTCTGGTATCTTGGGCAGGCGGGGTGCACATGAGCCAGCCAACGTGCCAAAGGGGACAAAAAGAGAATATTGCTGACCGTGACCTGATCAAAGGAAAGTGCCTTTCCTTCTGGCATTTTATGTAAACATAAAGACAAATGCTTGGGCTGCTAAGTCCAGGGACCACACTGAAGATGTAACCATGGAAGAAAGGGGCTGAGTCCCTGATGACATCCTGGCTTTTAATGATATCATAGAGCTATGTATCAATCCAGGAATGAACTTTCCCTGGATTATCAAAAACATGTTTAGGGGCGCCTGGGTGGCTCAGTGGGTTAAAGCCTCTGCCTTTGGCTCAGGTCGTGATCCCAGGGTCCTGGGATCGAGCCCCGCATCGGGCTCTCTGCTCAGCAGGGAGCCTGCTTCCCTCTCTCTCTCTCTCTGCCTGCCTCTCTGCCTACTTGTGATCTCTGTCAAGTAAATAAATATAAACCTTTTCAAAAAAATGTTTATTAGCTAAACACTGTTAGTCAGGCTTTGTCACTTGCATATGAAAATATATAAACTTGTATATTAAAATATACAAGCAACAAACAGCAGTCCCAGCTGCTGTACATAGCCAGACTGCCTTCCAAAAGGCTTGTATTTGTTTTCCTCCTCAGAAGTGAGGAAAAACATGATGGGTTTTGCATTCTTTCCCCCATACTGGGTGTATAATGAAGTTTCTGTTTCATTTAAAAGACTGCTTCCTTCAGGGGACTATCTCCATCCAAACTGCAACATAGAATCTGCTCTTTGGTTCAACTCAGAACCAAATACAGGTATCCTCCCTCTTTAAAAGTATGTGTTCAGCCACTTCACTTTTATGAAAGATCTACATTAGTACCAGGTTTCACTAACCAAAAGAAATACAAGGAGGATTTTCACTTTTACAGAAAAGGGCAAAAAGTGAAAACAACGTTCAGTATGTGTTTTGCACTGAGCCTTTACAGAGGCCCTGCCAAGCCAAGCTTCTTCCCCAGGGACCACACTCAGCATCATCTCAGCCGCAGCCACCCTAGCTTTGAACTCTGTGAGCAACCATTCATCTCAATTTATTTTGTGCATCCCTTAGCAAGATGTGTCCTAAGGTATCAGGGAAGCCTAAGAGAGGTTATTTGGGGGATCTGGGAACACTTAAACATGTCTCCGCGGAAATTAATGGTAATTGCTTCTTTGCTTACTCCGTTTCTGTTTATGATTGGTTTCATAGTAACTCTCTGCTTCTGCTTCAGGATAGTCAAGGAAACCTGTACCGAGGAAAGACTGCCCCCTAGAGGTCTATCTTCTAATGGAATTTAATGGAATATCTCAAGAATTTCAGCCTCTGCAGCAGCAAGCTTATGTAACTGGTGAGAGTGACTTTTATTACCCAAGTTTATTCAGGAAATACTTAGCACCCTTCTTTGAGCCCAGCACGGGAGTAGAAACCACGTGGAACACAAGTGCAGTGTGACGTGGCATCACTTCAGAGGGTCACAATTGTGGTTTGCACACGCAATTCAGGGATCTAATGTTCCAAGTTAGCCCTTAGCTCTAAAGTCAGCAATGGAGACCTCTGAAAACTGGGAGCAGGAGGTTCGCCCCATGGCTGGGGCGCTGTGATGCGCAGAGTACTGGACAGTTTGTCTAGAGGCTGGAGTGCTTTCCCAGCTGTAAAACCATGAGCAAACCATGGAAATGAACTCAATTCATACATTTTAATTCCCATGACAACCACTAACTCATGGAAGCTTGCAAATGTTTTCTGTAACCTTCCCACCTTGCAGATGAGGAAACCAGGGCTCAGATGGGTTAAGGGGTGCTGGCCTGCTCTTCTCTTAGCTCAATCCCATAACTGATTATCTATTCACTGGGCTCTCTGATCTCAACTCACCCAAGAGAACCCTCTCAATGGAGTTTGTTCAAAATAAATATAATTAACAACAAGATGAGAAATTATTGTAGTAAGGAGTGGCAGTTTTCTGGCATAGCTACATAGTACTGATCCTGTTACAAACTGGATTGTACTTGGGACCTGGACATATATGAAATGGATATGAATGAGCCACAATTCAGGGAAGAGAATCAACATCCTAAAGTTTTGTCAAAGAAGGTAATTTGGAGTCCAAAGCAAATAGAGGGTACTTCCCAGTTATAAACATTTTGCTGTGCAGACCCTGTTTCTGGAAATTGGGAATGATAAGAGGTGAGGACTGAGACACTTGGGTTACTTTAGTCATTTTTCAGTCATGCATTTTAATGACTAGGACATAAAACATCTAAATATGTCTTCCAACCAGTTAGCAGTATCTACAAAGTTAACAAGTCTTCTACCTTCGGTAAGGTCTTCTGTCATGACACTTCCAATCTTCCAAACTAGACAAGGATCTTGTCTTTAAAAATGGCTAGTACTCAATTCACATCAACACTGGCAGTGGTGAAAAGTGAGTCAGCCGTGTAATGGCCTAACCACTTTTAAATCAAGACATCATTATGAAATTGAAGAATTTTTAAACTGAAAATATCTTAGGCATCACTGAGCCCAATGCTTTCATTGAGGAGATGAAGAAACCAAGGATAAAGGAGATTAAGTAACTTGTGTTACTAGTATTGTGGGAAATGAGATTTTTTTTCAGGGAAAAAAAAAAAAAAAAAGAACCACAAGACAAGGATGCCAGGACAAGGCTATAAGTGGAGATTAGCATTCTGAGCTCCTGTCTCTACAGGCAGTGGAGTCCCACAGTTTTGCTCTCTATGCTCATCCAACCAGAACGTTCAAGCCTTCTTCGCCAGCTAGCATCCTTCCCACATGTACCAGCATCCCTGAACAAACAGAGGCCATCTTACCCAATGTCCATGCTTTCCTTTTTCTCCCTTAGGGCCTTGGATGTAACTATCTGCTCCAGGATCCCCCTGAGAAAAGAAAAGTTTGCTTACCTCAAATGGACAGGAAAGATAGGAAAAGAAATGAAAGGATTTTTTTAAAGGTACCAAAGTAGACATTTTAATTGTCCAGACTTGCTCAGAAATCCTGAATACTCAATGCAATTAAAGTTGCATTCAGTTCTTTAAGAACCTAAATGTTCTATAAGATGGGGTCTTTTCACAAATCTCTTATTCATTGCAAGGCTAAGATAGGCTGAACAGATGCCTCATTGATGAATAATTAATTGTTGTCTTTGTGTCTAAGCAAACTGTTTGTAAGTCCCTGGATAAAAGCAGCTCTAATCCTTCAACCAGCACTTACAGGGTCTCCTCTTAACCCAGGCTCCCCGTGCTCTCCAGGAGGTCCAGGTGGTCCTGTCAAGCCCTTATCACAGAAAAAAAAAAGTGTCACTTTAAAAGATCATCTGTTGCCTAAAGGAAAGAGAACATTAAGAGGGAAAATGAGAATCACATTAAAAGAGCAATTTAGTACTTGAACTTTAAAGCATTTGCAGCTAAATAGGTGAAATTGCAATGCAGAAAAGAGCATACTTTTATTGGAAGTCTGTTTATGTGGCCCTAGGTGTGCATTACCTTGCTGAATCCTTACAACTCAGGAAGTACATAGTGCGGGCAAGGAACCCAAGGCTCAGGGAAGTTGGACCCAGTCCTCCCTACCACTGAGTCCCTGATCTTTCCACTTCTCCCTGATATTCCTACGCAGAAACACACATAAGAAGAAGGCTCTCTCTATCACAGACATGGGCAGCACTGACACAGCCAGATCTCATGAAAAAGGGGCAAAAAAAGAGAAAAATATTTCTAGAGCTTGTACTATAGAAAGAGAACCAGTGAGGTGAAGCAACTTGCCATAAGACTATGACCTTATAAGCAAATGGTTGCCTCTCTTAAAACCTACCGTTTTATGGTGACATAACACAATTTAAAAAAAAACACTGTTAATGGTACCCGCTCTGTGTAGTAGTTCCTGCAGAGTTGGGAAGAGCCCCCACCCTAGGAACCTTTCTCAAATTGTGTTATATGCCTTGTTCTAGAGGGTCTATGCCACACTCTGACCCTAAGGAAGTGGGACTCATCTCTGAGATCTGGTTCTCAGACACGCAGGGAATGGAATGTTCTCTACACTCTAAAAAACAAAAAAAAAATGCCACTTCTTATTGTTACTTGTAACTCCACCTTATCTCTTTTCTCACCTGATATAATGATAAAAGGGAGTTACTTAATTCTAAATTCCAACTCTGCTATCCAATTTACCAGCCAGGCAAATTTCTCTGACTTCTCTAAGATTCCATTTTCTCATTTGTGAAACAGATGTACCCATTCTATCGGGCTGCAATGGAAATTAAATGGAATAATCAATTAAAATGTTGAGTATAGAGCCTGGCATTTGGTTCTTATTATGATGTGCCTAACTTTCTAAGTGTTTTGCTGGATACCTTCTACAAGTTAGAAGCTCTTAACATGCATTTATTGAATTTAACTGAATTGGATGGAAACTAAGGCTCTCCAGTCTTGAAAGAAGCGGGGTGTCCCCCACCTTCTCCAAAATCTAATCCCCAAATTGCAGCTTATCAATTAAGCTTCCCTCAATAAAGAACCATTTCTTGTGACTCCCTGTGTTACTTATCAGGAAATCAATCCCCACCTTGGGGTAAAAGCATTACTCTAATGCCATGAGGGGTACACAAAAACATAACTCCACCCCTTATCTAATTCAGTCAATCAACACAAGCTGAGTATAACAGTTCTGAGATGGATCCCTCTGGCTGGATTCCATAATTGCTTAGTAATATCTGCCATGGGCACAGGAAGGCAGAGCTGTGGTACACACACCAGGCATCTGCCTTCCCTTACACAGAAATATAATGTGGGAAGGATGTAGAGAAGGGAGAGAGCACTACAGACAGATATGGTCAAGAAGGGGGTATCATGAGGGGGAAAGAGAGGAGTTGGAAATTGGAGGGAAAGTGATATTCAAATAAACACTGGAAATGGAAGCTGGAAAAGCCACTCGGGGATAGGGTACCTAGCATGAGTTAAGACACAGAGGTGGGCATGTACGAGGATCCTCAGGGGACAATGAATAGTACAATCTTATTGGAAAGGACACTTTTGGACTGACAGTAGTGAAGGATGTGGCTGAGAGGGCTGGGGTGTGAGACTGAATCACTGGTGACAGGGAGCCTTGCAAAGCCCATGAGGGCATGGTGATTACTGATCCAAAGGTTAAGGACGCCAGTTTCCATCATTCATTTCACTAGCAGCATAAGAGGGTCTTCACTAAAGATTCCAAAGAGCTAATATTTATTGCCCTTTAACTCCCAATCTAGAACTTGAACCACTAGAGGATTATTTCCCAGAACTTAAAAATAAACTGTCAAGGTCAGTTTATGCAGTAGAAATTTGAGAGAAGAATATCTTCATACTTTACCCGATTTCCCCTATTTCCTTTTTCTCCAGATGACCCTGGGGCTCCACGATTACCCTAGAAAAAGAAAAATAAATATACAAAGAAGCTTTGTATATCAAGTCACACCAGAAACTTTTTTCACGTAGTTTCACATTCTATCTAAGAGCGGAAAGTTTCTTTACCATCCAACTTGTACGTGACAGACTAAATGCCCTGAATAATCCTTCCTTTGAAAATAATATAAATTCCAGATAACCAAGTTTAAGATACTCCACATATGTTCATGAGCTGGTAAAAAAAACAAGAGAAATCCTTAGAGTTCAGAGTAAAGAGAAAGCAGAAATCCAGAGAATAGTGATTGGCTGTCTTTAGGACTTCTGATCACTCCATGAGTGCAGTGTGAAAAACCAAATCCCATCATTTATTTTGAAGTGATCTCAAGAGGACATGTCACCACGTATGAGACAGAAGCAAACAACCGCAACGCAGAACTTAATGACATCTCACAGATGAAGTTCATTTAAAAACAAACTTAAATCAAAAGTCACCAAAAAAGGGAAAAAATAAAGAAAAAGAAGGAAAAAAGAGAAAAAAGAAAATCAAATCAATCAATCCATCAAAATTCACAACACACGTGAAGGAAACACCATGAGGGAGAAGCCAGCAGAAACAACAGGTAACAAAATCAGGCTTGTAATGACTACAGCTATTGGAATTATCATACGCAGAATATAAAATATTTCATTCATTTAAATAGGTTAAAAAAATGAGTAAAATAATAAGCAACTGTTAAAAAGAGACCAAACAGAATCGAGAAAGAATCAAATAGAACTTCTTAAAGTGAAAATCAGAATAACTGAAATTAAAAATCCAATTGACAGGTTAAATGGTATATTAAACACAAGTGACATAAGAATTAATGAACTTGAAACTGGAGAAAGTACTCCAAATGCAGTACATAAAGACAAAAAGAAAATATGAAAGAGGTTAAGAGACATTGCAGATAGCACAAGTTCTCACAGATTTCTAATTAGACTTCCATAAAGAGATAATAGAGAAAATGGGAAGGATAAACATTTCAAAATGAGAATTTGCTAAGGAGTCTCCAAAACTGACTGAAGGCACAAATGCTCAAATTCAAAAGCCTAACGAGCTCCAAGCAGGATAAATAAAAAGAAACCCACACCTGGACACAACATATTAAAACCACAGAACACTAGAAAGAAAGGAAAATTTTTAAAGCAGCATGACAGTATTTTTTTAAGATTGCTGACAAAAGTAACAACAAAGAGTTTGATGGATAACTTTTTTTTAAGATTTTTTTTTATATTTATTTGACAGACAGAGATCACAAGTAGGCAGAGAAGCAGGCAGAGAGAGAGGAGGAAGTAGGCTTTCTGACGTGGGGCTCAATCCCAGGACCCTGGGATCATGACCTGAGCCGAAGGTAGAGGCCTCAACCCACTGAGCCACCCAGGAGCTTCTTAAGCTGGAAGGTTAAGAAGGATAACTTCTTAAACAGCACTAGTAAGAGACAGAAGACAAGAGAAGCCAGAAGACTATGAAATTCCATTTTCTAAGTGCTGAAGGAAAATCATTACTTCCCCAAGATCTCTTTCAAGAAAAATGGTAAAATAAAGAAATTTTCAGAAAAACAAAAACCAAAGGAGTTTATAGACTCCATTAAAGGAAATTCTAAAAGCTGTACCTGAGGCAAAAGAAACAAGATCTTTCATGTTCCTTTGAAGGCATACAGGGAAAGTAACAAATATGAGGGTAAAGCTGGATAAGCAATGATTAAGTAAAGCAATAAAAATAACAATATCTAATTGATAGAATTTAACAAAAATAAATGGGAATAAAATACTGGACTAGGTGCCTGGGTGGCTCAGTGAATTAAGCCTCTGCCTTTGGCTCAGGTCATGGTCTCAGGGTCCTGGGATTGAGTCCCACATCGGGGTCTCTGTTCGGCAGGGAGCCTGCTTCCTCCTCTCTCTCTCTCTGCCTACTTGTGATCTCTCTCTGTCAAATAAATAAACAAATTTTTTTAAAAAGATACTGGACTATAACATGTTATTATGGGAGACAATTGATTAGAGCTATGTTTCTAGGGTCCTTATATTTTGAGGATAAGGGCAAATAATAGATTAGACACTGTTGAGTATGCATGCTAACATTTATAGACTGTGTATAAAATATACATATAAGTATAAAATACAGTATAGTGTTTTATATTTTAAAGTATAAATACAGAGCATAAATACCAAACTAATAGAGGAGAAACATAGAAATGAGAAACGTTCTATACCTGTTCTCCAACAAAGCCATCAACACCTTCATCACCAGGGCTTCCCTGTGGAGCAAAGGAAGATGAAACTGTTAGGGAAAAGAGGACCAGGTGTACATGCTTACTGCTTTGATGTTAACTTCCTTGCTAATGTTTGTTTTAGTTGGGAGAAGAATCTAGACCTTCTGAAATGGCGTTTATATACTGCATTCATATATTAAAAAACAATGATCATTTTCATTCCCAAAACAGTCACTAGTGTTATACACTGTTTTTCCTGACCGTTTTAATTTCCAAAGAAAACGATAAGAAACTCAAATCTAAGGGATAGAAAGACTTCTTTTCCAACTTTTGCACTGGGAACAAGTAGTAACTCTTTCACAAGACTGAATGAAACATTTCCCACTGGTCCTCTGCAAGTTAAAAGTGGTTCTTTGGTCATTGGCATTTTTAATATTAAAAAGACTGGCAAATATGCCTGAATGAATTTACATAATGGAAACTCAGAAGATCTCTTGGATTAAGGAGGAGTTAGATGGGACTATATCCATATGTATGTATTTGGGGAAACTTACTATAAGAAAACTCCTTAAGAATGGAAAACCTGAAACTAACTAAATAAGAGTAAAAACTAGCCCCTGCAGAGTGCCATCTCATCGAATATTCCATCACTTCCAACTCATGGCCCTTTGTTTTGCCAACAATCTCAGAATGACAGTTGTATTTATTATAGGGGCACCTGGGTGGCTCAGTCAGTGAAGCTTCTGCCTTCAGGTATGGTCATGATCCCAGGGTCCTGCTTAGTGGGGAGTCTGGTTCTCCCTCTGCCCCTCCTTCTGCTCATGCTCTCTCTCTCTCTCTCCCTCTTGTTCTCTCTCAAATAAATAAAAATAACAATTTTTTTAAAAACATACTTCTTATAAAGCATCTTTTGAAAAAGAATGTCCAGAGTTTTGTAAGCCAAATAAAATGCATATTACATGTGTGAAATCAACTATTTACTCCTACTATCTAAAAGGAAATCAAGTTTCAGGCACTTTTTTTAAACCAGAGGACAGCTGAGTTAGTGCATGAAAATAAGCACACCAAACTCTCAGACTACAATTATGTGATATATTTGCTACAGGCCATATGGATGAATCAGTGGCTCCAGGAGACATGAGTAAAGAAGCTCAATCAGCCCTTGTCTGTCTTGTTCATCACTTTGTAGTCACTCCAAGGATAATGTGGGGAACAGAGTTGGTACCTACAAAAATATCTTTTGAGTGCATGAATGAGCGAATGAGTACTTTGCCTCCAAATCTGAATGTAAAGTCATTATCCTACTGTGCCATCTCCTTTCCTATCAACCCGTACTGGCCTCCATCTCCCATTTGACACTCCCCTTCACTACCACTCCTTGCATTCAGGACCCTCTCTTCAAGAGCATCATGTGACAAATATGGTGGCTTAATTATTACAGATAAGTATACATTTTCATATATGTCCCTGCTTTATACCATTCATGAACATGGCAGTTTGGCTATTAAGATCATCCCACCTATCCCCTTGTCAAAAAATTTTAAGTCCCACCGCAGGTATGCAAAGGAAAAGCAAGTGGAATCCGGACTGTTTCCCAAAGAAATTGCTCTCTAGCTTAAGCAAGAGGAAGGACGGTCACCTACCTTCTCTCCTGAAAATCCTCTTGCTCCCTAAAGTTAGAAAGTAATAAAAAGAATTGAGCTTGAATAAGATTTTGAAACCTTTGTTTCACTTAGGAAACCACATATTCCTGAATTCCAAGAAAATGCAATGAGTAGACCGAAATGAAGATTTCCTCTTCTGCCACTATAATGGCCATCACAGCAATCTGATTATTGCCACTCCCCTTTGCCTGTGACTTGGAGAAATTCATATCGGTAACTCCTCACACAGTAGGGGTGAGCAGGAAATGGTAATGACCTGCCACTTATTAATAGCACAATCATATGTTTTCAAACAAAAGTGAGAATACACTGGCTAGGAACCTTAAGAAGGCTCCCAGGAAAAATAGGAAAAATTAATTGAAGTGTAACTTATTAGAATGTACAAAATATGGTGGCTATGGTCAGAAAAACTCTCTATAGGACTCAGAGATTATAGAGAAAATTTTCTAGCCTTATTAAAGGAGATTCTCTAATCCTGGAAGGTTAAGAGACATTTATGAAACCACTGAAAAAGTAGCCCCACCCTTTAGTTCTTTAGGCTTTGAAATTTCAGTATTTTCAAACCCCCTTCCAACTGCCAGAGCTATGACTTGTCCTGAGGGCGTTTTCTGGTACCAGAGCCTATCCACATGCAATGCAGCACAGGAGTGCTGAGGAATTAATACCCACTGGGAGCAGCTTGCAAATAATACCTGATAGGATTTGGGGTATAAGTACCTCAGCTCTCTCCCCTTGGGTGGGACCACATTGAGGTGCATGTTCAACATTGGTTCACACAGTTCCTCAGCAGGATTAGGCTCTATCTACCCACCATGGTCATCTAATTGATACCATACCCTTTTTAGGTCACCTTTCTTCCTTAACTTCTCTCATGTCTTGTTAGTGTTTACTGAGACCCCCTCCTAAGAAACTATTTGCACTTGGTTCTTTTCCTTAGGCTCTACTTCTGGGAAAACCTCAGTCTGAGAAAGAGCTAAGACACTATGTTGAAAAAGTAAGATGCTCCTCAAACTCAAGGGATAAAACCAGGACAGGGAAAGAATTCCACAGCTTGAGGTCTATACTCACCTTAGGTCCTCTCACACCTGGGCAACCTTCCTCACCTCGGGGTCCAGGAAGGCCTTGGGGACCTCTTTCTCCCTATGGAATAAAGACACACACAGAGACAGTCAAGCAACTATCTTCATCATCACCCAACCAATAAAGACCGTCAGAATGATTAAAATATGACACTGTCCTTACAATTACTTCTATAGCCTCAAAGACCTGACCAGATCACCAGACAATCAGAACGTTCATTTGTCAACTACCCATACTAATAACCCCAAATCTTACAAATTCGTATTATCTATATTTTTTGACTAATTCATTCAAGCCACATGGACAAAACTTCAGTACCCACGCAAAACTGAAGGTGTGTCTGAACATTTCCTTCTGGAAGCTAGAACTGGATAAAGTTTTCCTTGTGGTTCTACAAAGAATCAACCATTATTTAACTCCTTTTCTTCTAAGTGAAATCTTGCCCATTCCTAAGGTATAGATCATACGTCACCTCCTCCTCTGAGAAGCTTTTTCTGTTACATTGTGTGCTATTACCCGTTTCTGTGTTATATTGTTTCCTGCTATTTTGAGGACTTCTAGGAGACAAGGACATGTATTTGGTATTTATCTCTGGGTTTCCAACCCTAAGTACACGGTGTGGCATGCAGCAGACATCCAATCAAGATTTGAAGAATGACTTCCTAAATTACATTAGTGAATATAAACTTTTGATCTAGGTATTGGATAGGGAAGGGACTGGTAGATACTATACCTTTGCCAAACTGATTAAATATAAATTAGAAAGCATTGTATATCCCATGAGCTTTCATCAGGAGGGTCTACAAATGTAATCTCATTTTGATTTAATGAGTTCAAATGACTTCACGACACAAGCTGCCTGGGACAGTAAAAGAGAACACGGTAAAGTGAGAAGCATTTTGGATCAAAAATGAAAGGTCCTGGGATCAAGCCCTAGTTCTGCCTCCAACTTGCTTTGTGAGCTTGGATAAGTACATGACTCTATGAATTACAATTTCCTCCATTTATAAAATGTGGACCTTAGTAATATCGATGCTAACCATTCATAGGATCATTATATTGAATGCATGAGAATCTGCACTGAAAGTACTTCACAGGCGCCTGGGTGGCAAAGTCGATTAAGCATCTGACTCTTGGTTTCAGCTCAGGTCATGATCTCAGGGTCGTGGGATCGAGCCCTGCATCAGGCTCTGGGCTCAGCATGGGAATGTGCTTGGACTTTCTTTCTTCCTCTGCCCCCCTTCCCCTGCTCATGCACACACTCTCTCTCTCAAATAAATAAATCTTTAATATAAATAAATTAAATAAATCAATAAAATCTTTAAAAAAAGAAGGAAAGAAAGTACTTCACAAATTATACAGATTGGACAAATGAGGTGTTTTGTACTTAAATAGGAAGAGATAATGAGAAAAGCACAGGTTCTGACATCAGACTGACAGGGGGTTGGGCACAACTCTAAAATTATCTATCTGACCTTATAAGTCACTCTCTCTGAGTTTTGAGCCTCACATCTATAAAATGAAAGTATTAGCCCATATCAGTAGAAATGTCACAAAGGTGAAATGTCTTAGTGGGTACAAAATGCCAAATGCAAAGCCTCAGACACAGCAGATGTCAAGTAAATGTCCATTTCCCCCGCTCTTCCTCATCTGCCTGCATTTTTAGGTTCAATATGTGGTGGTGAAGTTTCATCTGGAAAATTTAATTTTAAGATGTCTCTTTACTCTTTTGTCCTACACAGTGTTACCAATCATGAATAATTGGTCATTGCCTTCATTAGGAAATAGTTGCTATATACAAAACAAATGTCCTTAACAAAGGAGCACAAAGGGAAAATTCTTAAAGTTTATTTCTAACAAAACGTAACACTCTTAGGATGGCTATTATCAAAAACAAAAACAAAAAGAAGCTAGTGTTGATGAGCATGTGAAGAAACTGGAACATTTACGCACTTTTTGTGGGAATAGAAGAGTTCAGCTGCTGTGGAAAACATACAATAGTTTCAAAAAAAAAAAAAAACCAAACCCTAACAATAGAATTACCATATGATATACCAATTCCACTTCTGGGTATACACTCCCAAAGAATTGGAAGCTAGGTCTCAAAGAGATATTTGCACACACATTCATAGCGGCATTACTGACAACAGTCATAAGGTGGAAGCAAGCCAAGGGTCCATTAAGAGATAAACTGATAATAAAAAAAAAGTGTCCTTATACATACAGTAGAATACTATTCAGCTTTAAAAAGGAAAGAGATTCTGATATGCCACAATATACCTGAATCTTAAGGATACTATGCTAAATGAAATAAGCCAAATACAAATACTGTATGATCCTACTTCACAAGGACTAAGAGTAGTGGAATTCATAGAGACAGAAAGTAGAATGGTGGTTGGCAGAGGCTGGGGATATGGGGTCATCGGGAGTTAGTGATAATGAAGACAGAGTTTCAGTTTTGCAAGATGAAAAGCGTTCTAGAGATGGATGATGGTGGTTGTTGGCAACAATATTAATGTACTTAATAACACTGAACTGTACACTTGAAAATGGTTAAGATGGTCAATTTTATGTTGTGTGTCGTTTGCCACAACTAAAATTTTAAAAGAAAATTGTGAAGAAAAATTTAAAAACCTACTCTCATGACTTCTATTCCCAGTTTCTAAAGTTTTGGGTGTTATACAGACATAATTAGGTATGAGTTCTCCCAAAATTATTCCTTAGAAAAAGGGATATTCTTAAACTTGAGTTTTCACAAAGATTTTCATATTTCAGAATCCTCTGCCCATTGCTTAACCTTGAACAACATAGTGTTGACACCCAGGCAATGTCAATATTTGATTATTTATGGGATCCTCAAGGATATCACCTACCAGATCAGTTAAAAAAGAAAAAAAATAGAGGTAAAGTAATCTAACAGAGATCACTTATTTATCGTATTTGACCATGAGGTCTCACAATTTCAAATGTTAGATGCCGTGCAAGTAAGATTTTTCAAAGCAATAGAACTCATAATTATACTGTGAAGACCATAAAAATATTCTCACAAGAAAAATGAGGCAATGGGTTTTTGAAACTGAAAATAAATTTTCAGTGACAGACTTTACAAACAGAGCTAAAAAGCAGTTTATCTTAGAGATGCCTGGGTGGTTCAGTTGGTTAAGCATCTTCTTCTTGATTTTGGCTCAGATCATGATCTCGGGGTCGTGGGATCGAGCCCTGCTTCGAGCTCCATGCTGAACATGGAGCCTGCTTAAGTTCTCTCTCTTCCTCTCCTTCTGTTCTCCCCCTGTTCTCTTCCCCTCTCTCTCTCTCTTACACACACACACACACACACACACACATACACGTGGTTTATCTGAAACAACTTAGACAGAAATTAACAAAATATACTCTAGAAAACCAGGTAAGGTGTTTCCAAAACAGAGGCTCCAGTAATGCTGGGAAAACTGATACAGAAACTCCGTGGGAAGAATTTTTAATACACTTGTTAAGCCAGAAAGATTATAATAAATAAAAAAATACACTACAGTGTTCTTGGGAAGTTCACAAGTGGCATATGAAGGAGAGAAGGGGAAAGGTGGCAAACATTTGGATAAACACTTCTTAAAATTAATAAACTATAAATAATTTAAAAATTAATTGATAAAATATGAGAAAGAGAAAAAAGCAGAATTTCTATTACATCACTTTACATAATGAAAGACTTTAAAAATGTTAATAAGTAATTAAATAAGTCAAATAATATAAGCGTACATTTGTCACCTATCCTTCAAAGTTTATATCTTCTAATTGGGCAAAAGAATTTTTTAGATTATTCTCATGAGAAAACAAGAATCACTTTATAACAGGCACCTATGTCAAATTGTTTTGAAAACAAAATTTGGGCTTACAGTGTTTTTCATTCAAATACTAAGCTCTATCCTGTTTAAAAATTGGTCTCCCATTTGTCCACACTAGTGGCTTAAAGCTATGAACTATAGCCATGATTCTATGGAAAGAATAACATGATCATAAACTGTTCAAATGCTAGGCTGGTTCAAGTTATTTTTGAGAAATGAGAATAATAACATTAGTATCTTATTTTGTAGATGAAATGAGGAAATGTATACAGAATGTTTTGCCATGCATCCAACACATATGAAGTCTTCAATAAATGTCAGCTAGTTTTGTTCCTACTGAAGTTACATAACTGTTTTGGGGGGACCCTAGATAATCTAATATGATATATAAGGCTTTGATTGGTAACCAATGCATATGTAAACCCCCATCCCATATGAGGTATATTTTGAAAATAAATAGAATTCGTGAGTCAGGCAGATGGTCTTTTCCAAAGATGGCCGCGACAAAATCTCAGTGCTCTTCTGGAACCTTGTCACACCCCCAATTGAAAAGAAGGGTCTAATCCCCACCCCCAGCCACCTTGAATCCAGTCTGGAGTTAGTGACTTGCCTGTACAAGTTACCACGTGACTTCTGAGGCTTCCTCAGAAGATTTGAGCTTAGCCTTCATCTCCTGGAATCCTCCCTCTCAGGATGGACCCTGCCTAGTGGGAGCTCCCTCTCAGACCCAGCAGCCATACCTGTCCTTGGACCACCATGGCCCATCCTTCTCCCATCGCAGCCAAGCTCCAGACAGTGAGAGAGGAAGTCATCTCTGCAGGGGGCCCTCCAGCTGCCTAGTCAGCCCAGCTGAGACCTCAGACACCTAGGAGACAGCCACCCACTCTTCCAGTCTTAGAGCCCATGGATATAATAAATTGATTGTTGTTTTGGTTTTGTAGGGGGTAGGGAGGAGTGGGGAGAAGAGGAGTAATAGAGAACTGTAACTATGAATTAGCTCTTTGTCGTTATATGCTTTCAATTTGAATCTACAAATTACAGCCCCCTTCTGAAGTCTGCCATCTGCAGAGAGATGTCAGTCATTACACAGACCAATCTGACCTACTCTGGGGGGGAACAACATTAAAAGCCATTCAGGAGACAACATATTTTGTAGTTACCTTCTCTTGCAAGAAATGCAGGAAAAAGAAAATAACACATGCTAGAGCCCTACACACCACACAGAGCTACTGAACCCTTGCAATATGTCTCGTCCAAACTGAGATGTGCTACAGATGTAAGATACACACAGGATTTCAAAGACAGTGTAATTCTAAAAAATAAAATACTAACCATTTTGTTAGTATTGTTTGTTAGTATTTGTTAGTGTTTGTTAGTATTGTTTGTTTTGTTAGTATAGTTTGATATTGGTTATCAAATATTGGTTATTGATATAATTATTGAAATAATTATATTTTGGATAGACTGGGCTTAATTGTTAAAAATAACTTCACCTATTTCTTTTTATTGTCTTTAAGATGGCTACTATGAAATTTTAAATTCTATAAAATTATATGTATCACTCACATTTTATTCCTAGCTCTGTACTGGACAGTCTTTATAAACCACCTTGGTTTTAGGATGTTAAGACAGCAGAAAAGGGGGACAAAATTATCTCTTACCCTAGACAGACAAGGGCTTGTTTATGTTATTTGTCTGGAATTGGTGTCAATGTTCCTAATAGGATGGTAAGACTCTAAATTATTCTCTTAAATTTGGCCAGGCTCGGGGCACCTGGGTGGCTCAGTGGGTTAAAGCCTCTGCCTTCAGCTCAGGTCATGATCCCAGGGTCCTGGCATCAAACCCTGCATCCAGCTCTCTGCTCAGTGGAGAGCCTGCTTCCCCCTCTCTCTTTCTGCCTGCCTCACTGCCTATTTGTGATCTGTCTGTCAAATAAATAAATAAATAAATCTTTAAAAAAAATTTGGCCAGGCTCATTGAACCATAGGCCAAGCAGACAGAAATAAAATAACATTTCTAGGACATTTTAAAACATCATAAAAATGGAAAAGAATATTTTCACCATACCTGAACAAAATAGCAAAAACCCACAGACCACACTTTTGAATGTATTTCTAACATCAAAGACTATAATTGCTGAGGCAAAATAAAGACAGAAAAGTTGAGCGATTCTCCCACAAATATAATCAGAGAAATGAATTGGCTGATATAGCTCCCAACAGCTGCATTTCTTTTCTAATTTCTGCTGATTTTCCAAGTTCCAGCAGCCAAAATATTCAGGACAGTAAAACAATGTACAACTCTGAGGGGCCGATGAGAATATTAATGCTTAGATATCCCAGCAGTTTGAAAAGTGTGGTCAAAGGACCCCACAGGTCCCCAAGACCCTTTGGGAAGGGGTGCTCACAAAATTAAAACTACTTTTCCAATTACACGAAGATGCTATTATCTTTTCTTACTCTTGTTCTCTTCCAAGTGTACAGCAGAGTTTTTAAGAAGCCACAAAGCAAGTGATATCACAACCAACTGAACACAGAAGCGGACATATGAATCTAGTTATCTTCTAATAAACCAGATATTGAAAACATGTAAAACAATGCCACTCTTCTCACTTATCTATTTTGTTTTGGAACATATAGTTATTTTTCATAAAGGAATGTCTCATTTATATTAAGGGCTTGTTTTTGTTATTTGGGAGTAAAATAAATAAATATTTTAAAATTATTTCCATTTGGGGGCTCCTGTTTTGCTCAGTTGGTAGAGTGACTGACTCTTGATTTTGGCTCAGGTCATGATCTCAGAGTCCTGAGATGGAGCATGGTGTCAAGACTATGCACTAGGCATGGAGCCTGCTTGGGATTCTCTCTCTCCCTCTGCCCCTCCCCTTCTCCATGAGCTCCCTCTCTCTCCCTCTCTCTATAAAACAAAACAAAATAAAATAAAATAATAAAATTCTCTCCTTCTTAGTTTCTAACATAGTAAATATCAACAGACAGAAACTACATCAACAGATGTTTTCTCATCATCCCATCTAGTTTTTAGTGTAATTTACTCTTTATCAGGAATTGAGTGAAATGTTTCACATACATATTCTGTAATGTTGATGACATCTCTGTCAGGTACATACTATAAAACTTATTTTATCAGTGGAGAAATGGATGTGAAGATAGTTGAATATTTCGCCTTTTCTTTCCATGTTGTGTAAGTGACTGTTTGTGTATTGACTGTTTGAATCTAGGCAATCTGAATAACCTTAGAGAGAGTACAGGTGCCCTGAGACCAAAAGTTTGAGAACCAGTGGTATGTACATATCGACTTTAAAATAGACACCTGTGATAAAGTGGTTTTCCATAATTAAAAATCAACTGAAAACTATGGCATTTAAAAACCCTTTTGATAGGGGTGCCTGGGTGGCTCAGTGGGTTAAAGACTCTGCCTTCAGCTCAGGTCATGATCCCAGGGTCCTGGGATTGAGCCCTGCATTGGGCTCTCTGCTCAGCAGGGAGCCTGCTTCCTCCTCTCTCTCTGCCTGTTTCTCTGCCTACTTGTGATTTCTGCCTGTCAAATAAATGAATAAAATCTTTTAAAAAAAAAACCCTTTTGATATCATATGTTGTAATAAAGATGGGCCCCATCACATTCCAGTCCCTTTGGTAGCAATTCTCTCTATGATAGACATTTTTCCCCACAGCTAATCACACGATGACTAATTTTCCCATGCCCAGGGATATATCCAGGGTTGTAAACAGACTTTTGGTGAGTAACTATAACTCTGTCACCTTTTTGGCCACTCAGAAAGGCATCTGAGGGGTCTTGTTGTAAGAATGGCCTTAGTTCTCTTCAATTATTTTGTTAAATTACTTACAAACACAGCTATCTCATTAATAGTAACAAATTACCTGCAATTCAGCTCACAATTAATAATTACTATTACATACATACCCACGAGACACAGCCCACATTTTCAATTATCTCGAATTCAGATTAAAATGACCACCTTTCACCATGAAACACATTTTAGAGCCTGAATCTACAAAATTTGTCCACCTAACATTTGTTATAACAAATGATTATTTTTATACAGATATTTAAGGCCATCTTAAATGGCATAGAAAAATCTTCATGACTTAAGTGCAGTTAAGTATTTCTAATATTTGACCCATTTTACCATATTCCTTCAAATAAAAAAAAAGTCAATACTTACATGTCCACCTTCTTCACCAGGATGACCAGGTAATCCATCAGCACCTGGCTTTCCCTGAGAAAAAAGGAGAGCAAAGGAAATAACTTGGATTCTAAATCCTTTCCCTAAATTTACATGAAATAAAAATTGTTGTTAGTAGGGTCCTGGGTGGCTCAGTCCGTTAAACATCGTCTAACTTGGGGCACCTGGGTGGCTCAGTTGTTAAGCCTCTACCTTCGGCTCCTGTCATGATTCCAGGGTCCTGGGATGGAGCCCACATAGGGATCCCTGCTAGGCGGGAAGTCTGCTTCTGCCTCTCCCACTCCCCCTGCTTGCATTCTCTCTCTTGCTGTGTCTCTGTCTCTGTCAAATAAATAAATAAATAAAATCTTTTTTTTTTTTTTTTAAGTCTAACTCTTGATTTCAGCTCAGGTCATGATCTCACTGTCATGAGATCAAGCCCTACATCCAACTCTGGGCTCAGTAAAGCTTGAGATTCTCTTACTCTCCCCCTCGGTCCCTCCCCACTCAGGCTCTCCCTCTAAAAACAAAAATAACAATAATAAATTTAAAAATTTAAAAAAAACTGTTACTAATAGATACCTTTTTCTTACTGAGTTGGCATTTTATTGAGAATCAACTAAATGTTGAGCACAATGTGTAGGGATGTGAAGAAACAAATATTTTTAGCCTTTTTTTTTTTTTGCACACAAGTAGTTTTAATTTATGGAAAGTTTTTTGGGCCATGTTCCTTAGAAACCCATCTCCTGAATGTATTCTTCTAATAGAAAATCAGTCTGGTGATTATCATGCACAAAAAAACTTAAATTTTAAATTAACATATCTTTATTCTGTTTTTGGCTTGTCTTGAAGTGAAAACTTGAATACCTGTTTGTCTTAATAACTGGCACGTCAGCCTATTTTTATTTTTCTAAAATACCATTTTGCCACTCTATTCTGAAAATCCAAATCAAAACTAGTTTCTAGTTAAATGTTTTAGGAACACTGCTCCTCTTAAAGAGACCTTTGACCTCGTTTTTCAAAATATCAGTAAGCAAAGGTGTTACCGTCTATGCTACTTATGAGAAATGGTTGTTTATTTCTGTCCGACTCAGCTGTTTAGTCTCTTCCAACCTCTTTCTCTTTCTCTTTTTTACTTCTTCTTAGATAACCAAACACACAAACCATTTCCCCTCAGGGAACTTTGGCTTGCCATGTATAGCCAGATGTGTTTACTTGATTTAAAAATGGTCAGTAAGACACGGGAGCCATATTCTCTTTGGGATCAACAAAGACATGAACATCAACACAACCAACCACTGAATTCTTAGAGACAGAAAGAGCAGAGAAGTCAATTACTCAAAACATTCCCATTTTTGGCCTTTGTGGCTGAGTCCTTGAGTTACAAAAAAACATGTCAAGAGGTTCCCAAGCTTGATTTCCTGATTCTCCAGTCTGATATTTAAGAACAATGCAAGGGGGAAAAATCTTGTGCTAAGGCGTATCTACAATTTTTCTCAAAAAGTCATTATATACTTTATACTCTTCTAAATCAAGATTAATGTGCAAAGCCAGTAAGAATTCCAACAACCTCACAGAAAACCGTACAAAGAGAGAATGTGAAAAGATGGGAAAAGCCAATAGGTTTGATTCAACTTTACATGAGGATTTGTGATGATGCCACCATCATGTAGTTCATGTGTGAAGGGTACTTGTGTCCCTGCATAACTGAAGACCATTTTTAATGAGATTTATTCTCCCTTAATAGTGGGATATGGCAATTTTGCTATTGCTTCACCATGGAGTTAACAGAAAGACAAAGTGACCACTCATGAACCAGCGATTGTATCTCTCCACAGAGTTTAATGCCACAGAATGGAACAGTCAGCTCGAAGGGGAAGAGGCAGTGACTCCTGTAAAGAGAGAAGTTGGTGTACAAGGGAACATTTTGTAGACAAGCGAAAACCACTATGCAGCAGGAGAGTATGTGAAACTTGTCTGTGAAATTATTTGTCAAATAAACATGAGGGGAAAGCATAATATAACGGAAAGAACGTGAGCCTTGGTGTCAGGTAGACACAGGGGCTTAAGTCCCAAAATGGCTCTTCGTACCTGTGTGACTTTGGGAAAGCAATGTTCCCTCTCTAAGCCTCTATGCCACACCTGCAAAGTAACATTCACCCCGAAGGTGTGTTAGAGGGCAGAATTACAAAGGTGTGTTAAAGACAAAACACAGGGCTTGGTATGCAGTTGGTGTTGAAAAGCCCTCTCTCAACCCCACCATCCACATCTAACAATTCTCACCTTGCTCCCGGGGTTCCCACTATCGCCCTGGTACCCATCTTCTCCAAAACACTTTATAAATATGTTGCAGCATCTTCTTTCCACAATTGAGTCCTGAAAAGCAGAATTCATGTAACATGACTTTTTTTTTTTCATCTCTGTTAACCTGTGTCACATGACGCACTAAAAAAGACAAAATTCCCTCTGGGTTTTTTAAATTATTAGGGTGAATAGACCTAGTGAAGGACGGTGTTAAAAAGGAAAAAATACTTACAAGTTGCTTCAGTAAGACGCTTGGGAGGGATTGCAGTGTGATGCTCAGGGGCTGGTTATATATGAATCCTCTGCCAAATTCTAGCTCCTGGAGCTCTTCTAATTTATGCACACCTTCCAGGCCAATGAAGAGGAGCCCAGAGAGTCCTTCAAAATACCGGCAGGTAGGAGAGTTACTTGCACATCTTTTGAAAGGTCTTCGTCCTGGCCCTAAGACAGTCGTGTAGCATCTCACCCTTCCTATATTCATCACCAGTCTTGTCTCAAACTGTATTTTGGACCAATGAAATGGGAGCAGAAGTGGCATGTGTCACTCGCTGGGAGAAATTTTCAGAACAGTGTATAATTTGCCCTATTTCCTGCCCCTGCCACAGGAAGAGACCCTTTTTCAGCCTGGGTCTTTAAGGGATGAGAATGAGACACAAACGAATGGTCACAAGGCCTAAGATAAATATATTCTAGCTAATTTAAGCCACTGGGATTTGAAGGTTGTTTATTACTGCAGCATGAGCCCATTCTACTGAGGAAGGCACTAAAACATCATGTGGATTTGCCCACATAACAGAGAACAAATGGACAAGGACACTTTACAGATAGGCTAGAAATCACCATTCATAGAATTACAGAATAAATATTTGTTCATATTTTGAACATTAAGTTCACACACACACACACACATACACGCATCAGCTTTTGGCCATTATAGACAAGCTACTTAACAATCTTGTGGTCAAAAAGTTGTTTACATGTTCTTAATTATTCCTCAAAATAAATTTCTAGGAATGGAAGCCTGATCTAGCATGTAGACAAAGTTTGCCGTCTTTTGTCAAATGCTTCAAATTCCCTTCCAGAAGATCCACAACATTTTAAACTTCCTGTGTGGTGAATCCAATTGGGAGCAAGTTATCACAGTAAATATTCCAGCACCTTGTTAACCAAGGGAAAGCATCATCTCAAGAGGAATATTCTGGACATACTCTATGGAGAAGGGAGAGGGGCACAGGGAGCTTGAGTGACTGCTTGTTCACCTTGAGTTTGCCTTCGAGCTTTTATATGACACAAAACGGGAACAGAAGAGCAAGGGCGTATAGCTCCACAGGTGGTACTGCCCAGCTGAGGGAGCTGGGGGGCCCTGAAATCCAGCCAGCCCACTGCTCTTTAAGCCAAATGCCCAAGGAACTGGGTCGCATACACCCAGAGCATTGGCATCTTGTTCTGATTTCACCAAGATGCCATAGAGACTAGTGGCAGCCCTTGGGGGATGGAGAAAGAGGAAGAATTGGTGAGCAAAGGAGGGAGGAAGGGCAGTGGAAAAAGCAAAGCTCAGCTTGAGGGTGATTCCAGAGTTTAAGGAAAAGAGACGTATGGACCACCTGGTAGCCTGAAAGAGCAAATGGGACCCCATTTATCAGGAAGTAGGAGTTGCACATACAACCCTCAAAAGCAGATGCCAGGCTGGTAACTGGTCAGTCCTGTCTCGGTCAGTGACCCTTGGTCAGTGTCGGGGATATGGGGCCCAGGGTTCTCTCAACCCTGATTCATACAAAGCATCAGCCTTGTGGGCACTGATCTCCAACCACCTGGGTTAGTCTGTGGAAAGCTTAATGGAATCCAATACCATCAGGAAATCTGAAAGAGGATCTTAGTCCCTCAGCTGTGGGAGGAACAACCCACCCAGAGCAACTACAAGCGCTTACCTTTGCTGCGGAGAAGCTCAGATGTTATCTTCAGTCTCTGGAAATTATCATCCAGTCCATCTGTAAACACTAAAAGGATCTGTTGTTTATGAGGGAGGGGGAGGGGAGAGTGGAGGGAGAACAAGGATGGCAGGGAGGAAGAGGAGAGGGGAAAGATAAATGCTGGAAGTTATACATTTTGTAAAAATGCAAGGATAAGCTTAGCTTTTCTGGTTGTATCCAGCCTTTCACCCTGTTTCATTTCACCTATTTATTTATTTGTTATTTTATTACACGTTCACTTTTACTTCAACATTTCCAAAGACAGCTGGCAAAAAAAAAAAAAAGAATTTGAACCAGCTTAATGTGTTCCCTTAAAAATACCTTCCAAAAATGGTCTTACAATGTTCAGCTTTATCAATGCAAAAAAAACAAAATTTAATGCAGTTTTATAATTAAAATGGGTTACATTTACTCACAGAAAATTTTAATTTAAAAGTGAATTCCGTATTTTAAGAAAGAAACCCACTGAATGCATGATTGGAGGAAAAACTAAATGTAACTTGCAAAGTCTGGGGATGTCATTTCCTAATAAACATCACATAAGACCTTTTCATCTCTGCAGTCTTTAGTGGGGTGTAGTTCTTTGGCACCAGGAAGGGAGGACCCTGACAAACCATTAGCTAGTTACTAAAGATAGTTCAAAGAGCTGACTGGAAAATAATGGGCCCTACTCTACTTGATAGTCAGTGACCATAAGGAGCTAATATCTTCCAGGTTGTCTTTGGAATGAACTTGTACCATGGAAGAATCTAGATCTCCATGTTGTGAGCAACTTGAGGGCAGGAATTTATCCTTTTACCTCTACCAGCATTGTTGAGCACAGAACCTCTAGGGCTTAGTAAATATCTGTTGATTGAATGAAAACATATCCCTTGTTGTTCTTAACTGAGTAAGATTATGGTTTTCCTCTGTGTAAGTGATTCTACTGGAGATTCTACACAGAGTTTATTGGCTTACTGGCTTCAGTTTATTGGCCTCAGTTACAAAAGCCTTATCCCTCCCACCCTGTCAATTGGTACCATATCATGGGTTCTCAGCATTTATTACCTTCACTTTAGCAGAAGAGGGATGGATAGCATGATCTCCCAGGGACTGCAAAAAATCCGCATCCATATAGTTGCTCGTGGCAGTCTGATGAATTAGGAATGTCTGAATAATATCATTACTATACTTTTTAAAGCCTGAGTCAAAGATAAGCTGGCCATTTGAGCCAGGGACCAAGTAGCGGAACATCAAGTCAAGGCCACCAGCATCACTACAGCTGATGTTGGAAAGCAAGGCCAACTGTTGCATCACCTCTGGCAGTAACCCTTGAAGCTTCTGCTGAACTTGACTTGTGGGAGTGGAAATATCAATTCCTATGGACAAATCTATGTTGCATCCTTTGAAGGTGGAAGAGAAGAAAATCAAATTAGTCATCAATAGATTCATGATGGAGCCCAGAAGACATTAGCCAACCCTGAAAGAAGAATTTCCAGCCAACCCACAGAAATATAAGCTAAACAATGGCAGTGATTTTTTAATTTGGGGGCTGGTTTGTTACACAGCAAAGCTAACTGATACAACATACATACAACAGAGGTGTGTCACACCTCTGTTCCTCTGCAGATCCTATTCCCTCCACCTGAAGTGTCCTTTCCCATCTCCTCCACCCCAATCTGGCTAACCCATACATGTTCTTCAAGTTGCAGTTCCAAAGACACCCCCTTCTTAAAGCCCTCTCTGACTCATTTTCCTAGGTCCTCAGGTTGACTTACCAAATGCCCCTGTATGACCATGCTACTTTATTTGAACTTCTCTCCTACTAACCAAAGATTCCTTCATAGTAGGGATTATATTATCTTCCTTTTCCAATGCCTAATACAGATACATGTTCAGTAAGTGTTTGATAAATGAATAAAGAAGGGAATATAAATGAGCCTTGAGTCTCTTTCAGCACATGCTGTACTATTTCCTTCTTCCCCGGAAGTTTCTTTTCTCATTCACCACCTCTGCACACATCTTATTTTAGGGGAGCATATTAGAAAAGATCAAGACTTATGTTTCTTCTATCTGAAAATTGTTAAGCACTACTGGAAGAGTGTTGTAAGAATCTGAAAACCCACTGATCTTTCAGGCTATACACACCCGCCCACTGGTGAATAATAAGACCGTGCACAGAATTC
Organism: Martes martes; assembly: GCF_963455335.1. NCBI lineage: Eukaryota > Metazoa > Chordata > Mammalia > Carnivora > Mustelidae > Martes > Martes martes. The sequence continues at coordinate 130,521,600 of NC_137888.1, forward strand.
CAATGGGGAGGCCAAGTTGGTCACAGACGCACCTGAACTAGAATCTGGACAAATGACTTAAAATGTAACTTAACAATCATAAAAGGGCCACAATTATTAACTACCTCTGGACAACAAACATAACATGCAATTGTCCAGGGCAAGTCAAGACATGTGGACATTTTCTCCTTAGACCAGCACACACTGGAGTATTCGGCTCAGAATCAATAAAAACAAAACTGCAGATTTTAGGGGAGAAATTTGAAGAAAATAAATAAATACTGGACCCTTAACCAGGGAAAATGGTCATAAACAATGTCTTAAAGTTTCTCATGGATCTAAGATCCAGGGCTGAGCCATTATTTTTCCATCCCCTAAATAATACACTCTGTGCTAGGTGACCAAATGCTTCCAGAATTACCAAGACAGAAAATGCACTCCTTTCATATAAAATCTTGGTTTTGTTTTGAATTTTAAGTCTCTAATTGAAATTCACCAAAAGGAGTTTTCACAGATGTAAATCCCATTTCTACATCAGATCTCATTTCAGAAAAAAAGGAATTTCCTTTCTGCAGTATGGTATATCATTCCAACACTTCTAATTTACATTTTCCCCCAGAAAATGTCAGTTGGTTTTATTCTGTAAATGTAAGAATCTGCAAGCATTTTTTTTTCCCCTGTTAATGGAGAGGGTTGAACCTTGCCAGGTAATCTCTAAGGTCTTTATGATTCAGGTTTATGATTCTAGAATTCTAGAATTAATTAGGTTCCAGCCATTATTGAGGTGCTCAGCTAATTTTATCAAAAATTCAAAAGACAAAGCTGAAGATGAATGTAAATCCTAATTTACTATGTGGTACAAAATAATCTGAAAACAGAAGTTAGAATCCTGTATCTCTTAGCCTGCCTGGAATAATACCTAGGTACATATAAACAAACAAACAGAAATGGATTTTAACTCCTGAAAAATCTGAACTACATAATGCAGGACAACCCATAATTCATGCTTATTTAAAAAATAATTTTACATATCCACTCTTTTCGATTGATTTCTGAATTCAGCAAGGACACGGCAAAGTGATATCCTTTATGCAGTAAAACAAAAATATCAATTTAATACTCAAGAAAATTAGCTCCAGCTTTCAACACCAAGCTTCTGGAAAATCCAAACCCTGGACTCCCATTATTTCCTATTGGCATTTCTTACCTCTTCCTTGCTTTTCTCATCTGGTAATTTGGTATCATAGTAATAGTATCTGCTTCACATGGAGTTGATGCAGGAATATTAGGCTTTATGGGTTTCATTATACACTCCTTTATATGATTTCATACTATAATATGCTTTATTATACTATACTACACTTTACTATGTATTACTATATTGTATTATACCATTGTATACCATCCTATGACATTCTATACTATATCATACTATATTAAACTCTTCTATACTATACTACCTTTCGTGATACCTTACAATATCATACAATACTGTACTACACCACACTACACTATACTACGCACTATACTATACTACCCTCCTACTCGAAGTGTAGTTTGAGTACCAGCAGGATCAGCATCACCTGGGAGCTTGTTAGAATTGCAGAATCCCACCCTAACCTACTGAATCAGAATCTACATTTCAATGAGAGCTCCAGGTGATTCAAAAGTATATTCAAGTTTGAGAGGCCCTCTTCTGCTCTACCATGCTGTTCCAAAAAACAGTATAGAACAATACCTAGTATACAGATTCTAGAACAAGATGGCCTCAAGTTTAAATCTCAGCTGTGCTATTTACTTGGGCCAAATAGCCTGATTTTGCTGTGCTTTAGTTTCCCCAACTGCAAAATAGTATCTATTTAATAAGATTATGTGAAGATTAAGTGTTTTAATATGTGGAGGCCAATGGAATCGCTCCTGGCACCAAAAAGAGACCATCTAAAGGTTAGCCATTCTGATTATAATGTGATTTGCTGGAGAATCTCACTCCCTGTGGATAAGAGGGAGAGTTGTCCATGAAAATATGCTGCGGGTCAATGGCATGTTGTAAGGCAAGTCTTGGGGAAGAGCAGACCTAGACTGTTGGGAGGAAGAACACCTGTCTCTGGACCTTATTGTTTAGGATTAAAACTTGAGGAGATAAAATGGTGTTGAGGATGACCTCAGCCATAGGAAAGCTTCCTGGCAACAAAGTAGAGAGGCCTCTGTACAAAGCCATGTAGAAAAAGACCTGTTCAAAAGAGCACCTATGGGGGTGCCTGGGTGGCTCAGTGGGTTAAAGCCTCTGCCTTCAGCTCAGGTCATGATCCCAGGGTCCTGGGATCAAGCCCCGCATAGGGCTCTCTGCTCAGCAGTGAGCCTGCTTCCCTCTCTCTCTCTCTGCCTGCCTCTCTGCCTACTTGTGATCTCTGTCAAGTAAATAAACATAAATCTTTAGAAAAAAATTTTTAAAAAAAAGAGCGCCTATGTACCTGCTATTATTCTCTGCTTCTGTTTTCCTTCTGGTATGCCCAAATCTTCAGTAAATTGTGTTTACATATTCTAGTCTGGTTCTTCTATCTACAATGAATAAACCTAAGAGTTGTAAGGATATTCTAGAGACAGAGTTCTGACAAGGTTCAGGCCCCTGGAGTCCAGAGTGGTGACGGCCATGAAAACAATTGAAAGAAACCCTAGGGAAAGGTGAACCATAGCATCCAGGATTCAGGCCCACTGTCCTCCCCTCAGAGTGACCCTCCCTCCCTCCCTCCTCCAGCTAGAAGGATCAGTTTCATTTTATTAATAGAGACAACAGCATCCCTGACACTTACGGTGGGCTCATAGATCAAATAACAACCCTCTGTCACTCACCTTGTGGAAGGCAGACCTTAAGAAGAATTTTCTTCTCCAAGTTCTGCAGGGACTCAAAATTCTCTTCATAGTATACTTTCTGTGGGTCATCAGTAATCTGCAAAAGCTGAGCACTTTTGGCTTCTCCCACCCCAATGGCAAAAATAATGATGTTCCTGTCCCTGAGAGCCTTGGCTGGCATGACTACATCATCCTGAGCAACCCCATCAGTGATCACAATCAAATACTGTTGAACATTGGGTCTCCCTCCTCTTGAACTATCAAAAAAAGGCCGAGTGAAATTCAGGGCTTTCCCAGTGCGGGTGCCATCATTCATCTGCTGAACATCTGAGATGGCTCTGTGGATGTCCACCTTTGAGGAGTATTGGTCAAGCCTAAATTCTTCCCGGGGGGCTGAGCTGAACTGCAAAAGGCCAATCTGAATTTCATCAACACCAATATCAGCTTGGTTCACCATCCTCTTCACGAATCCCTTCATCTTTTCAAAGTTTTCTGGGGAGATGGATTCCGAACCATCTATCAGGAAGATAATATCAGCTTGCCTATTCTTACAGGCTGGGGACAAAAGGGAGAACAGAACATTCACTCAGAGTCTGAAACCAATAAACTGTAAGGCCCCAGGGACAGTCCAGGGTGGCATATAGACAACATGAAAATATTTTTAAAGGGGGCGGAAAAGGAAGTCAATGAGATATATTTTCTTTGACCCAGCACAAAGGAGACACTGCTGATAAAGATAGAATCTAACCAGCTTACTTCATTTCAGGTCGTGGTCACTCTGTGTCCAACATTCAATTTTGGACCCCAATGAGTCCACACTTTGAGAATGAAGCCTATTTAATTAGATTTGATACATGTACTTGGAGGGAAAGAGAGACTAAAAAGAAACAACGCTTACTCTCTGAGGAACAGATGTCTTGTACCACATCTTTTTGGATGGCCTTCAAGGAATCAAACTCAGGCGTGAAAAACGTCTTGTCTTTAGCTATCTCCTTGAGCTCCATAACATTAGCATTTTTTACTCCAATAGCATAAATTGTGACTCCTTCTCTCCTCAGTGCCTCTGCAGGCTCAGCCACTGGGTCCTCAGATTTACCGTCCGTGATGATGATGAGGTACCAAGGCACATTGTTGCGAGTGGTGTTCGCAAAGACCTGAGCCATGCTGCTCAAGGCTTCACCAGTCATGGTGCCCCCTTTCTTCTGCTGGATGTTGTCAACAGCTACCTTCAGCCCTGACACACTGGAATACTGGTTAAGGATGAAATGAATATCAATTTCATCCGAGTACTGAACAACTCCAAACCGTACTCTGTCAGGTCCAATTTGGAACCTCTTTATGGCTTCATTCATGAATGTTTTCATTTCAAGAAAATTGTCGTGGTTGATGCTGCTAGAGCCATCGACGAGGAAGTAAATATCGGCCTTCTCCATGTGTACACAGTCTAGACAATAAGAAGGAGTGACCTATTAGAACGGGGTGTGACACACCCCATAGCCAAAGCTGTTCATCCTGATCCCCACCCATAGGCCCTCAGCTCTCATTGTCCCCTTGAGAGCCAACAGCTTTCTACTGAAAGTACCTGTGACTCTGCCTAGGGATATTGTTTGACCAGAAGCAAAACCAACTACATAGCAGGCAGGCCACAATGCCTGGGAGTGAGTTTGGAAGCACCACCAACCAATGACTGAGAGGGGAGTAGTGGATACATACCCAGTTCCCTTGCCCTTTGGGTGGGACAGCTCTGAGGTGAACTCTACGTAATCTTCCTGAGTCCCCAGAAGAACTGAGCCCCAACTGCCTACAGCAATTACCTCATTAATTCAGCCTCAGTTGGCTGCCTTCCTTTCCTTTCTCAAATCTCCACCCCCCTACCATATTCCTGGGGGGGCACCTCCCAGATAAATCACTTGCATCCATATCCTTGTCTCAGAGGCTGTTTCTCAGAGTCTGTTTCTGGTGAACCACACTTCAGACGTGAAGTAAGTAGTACTTGATATTTCTCAAATGGGGAAGTTGAGGACAAGCCAGAGTAAACTATCAGGACATATTTGAAGTTAGGAATTTTCTGACTATCCAATATTCCTGTGTCCCGTGCAAGTCAACCTTCTTAAAATACAGGCAAAAGAGTATACTTTCTGAAACTTAATTAATTTAATATAAAGCTTTCTGTTTTAAATGAGCCTTACTTAAATGAATTACTGTGTATGAAGGCTTAGACTCCAAAGGGCAAAATGGTTCTACGTTTAGGTCCTTTCTCAACCACTTGGTATCCAGGCTTGCCCCTTGGTGTCTCAATTTCCTAACCTGTCAAACGGCAATCTGAACACCTACTCAGTAAGATTATAGTGAGGACTAAATCAGATCATAGAAAAACAGCAGAGCTGAGTATTAAAAACGAATAAGATCACCCATTGTCACACAGCAGATTCTTAAAAAAAAAAAAAAAAGACACATAATTTTCTTCTTGCACCACTCAGAAAATGTGGTCCAGCCTTGTGTTTCTAATCTCTAGACTCCCTTGCCCCAGGGAAGAATCAGGAGACTTTCCATGTTTCCTGGCTGAATGGGAAGTGGTCTGAGGCGGCAGATGAGCTCCTGTGGTCAGGCCTTTCACTTGCAAGGACCTTGGTCTGCATGATACATGGGACACACTTATAAAGTATTTATTGTTTATCTGAATGAAGTTCAAAGGCAACTGGACATCCTGCACCGTATCTGACAATTCTAGTCTAGCGGGGCAGATATTGGAAGGGGGTGTGACTTGGAAGGGTATGGAAAATAGTTATCTACCTCTCTGGTAGAGTGTTTGTTGAATGCTTAGAGACTCAAGAGGAAGTTATAGAAAAAGAAGGCAGAAATGCAGACCTTACCGGAAGCCATCACCCACTGATGACAGCTAGATGGCTTGCCCAAGTCTACAAAAAAGATTATTGGGCAGGAAGAGGAATCTCTGGAGCCAGCCCCATGCAGCAGTAGTCCAAAGAGGTTCCACTGCAGCGCAGGGCCTTTGCACAGTCCAAAGGATCCCAGAGCCCTAAAGAGTGTCTGGCACTATACATTCATGCCAATCTTGGCAGATGGAAATTTGAGGCAAGAGGGAAGAGAGAGAGAATAACTTCTACAGTCTGGACACTGTTATGCATCCCTATGTATCACATATACAAAGTGCTTAGCAGAGTCTGACACAGAGCTGATGAGTAATAAATGGCAGATATTATAGTCATGATCTTATAAGACATTGGAAGTCATGATCTTATGGTCATCTGGGACAGATTTCTTGTAAAATTGCCCCAACTTCCATTTACCTCTAACCACTCTAGATTTTGGGCTGATTTTCCTGATTTCAGGTTTCATTTTAGCTGTTATGCAGTGTGGGAATGAAATCAACCCTCACCCCTTAGGCTGTCTATGAATCAGAAAAGAGAAATGGAGACTTCTTCTCCCCTTCTCCCCTACAGATTATAGGGAGCGGGTGCCCAAGGAACTGAAATTCATAATGATTTTGTTTCTCATTCCCATAACAGAGAAAGGGACCAAAAATACATGCCAAAGTGAAAGATGGGAATTTATTTAGATATTTTAAATCTCTAGACCTCAGCACAACTAATGCAAGAAATTACAAGATTATTTATTGATTGTTAAAAAAAAAAAAAGGTTAAGTGATTTTACCCTGAAGATACAATCACAGCCTTGAATTTTAAGTTAATTATCTACATTTCAAGTAGTCAACTTCTTTCTATTATCCTGATTTGAATCTTGGAAATATTAGCATGGGTGGACAAAAATAGTCAAATGAACAGACACAAAGATACTTAGGATAGCTGGTAAGTGGAAAATTAGGGACTTAAAATTCAGGCACTTTGACTCCAAGGTGCATATACTTAACTGCTATGTTTTCTCTGGTGTTTTTTTGAAACTGCATACATAGCAGGAGCTCTCCTAACCAACTTCCTCTTAAGCAGCTCACCAGGTAACTAACTTCTTCTCTTCCTCCAGTCACACATGAATGATGCTCCCACAATACACTGAGTGCCCTCCCCATGGGACACCCAAGGGTAACACAACACAGTTCTGCTTTACTCAGTGGAAGATGTGAAAATTAATAAAGGGAGCCTTCTCTAAAATGGAGATAGGAGAGCAGAAAGGGGAACTCTCATGCTCTACCACTTGTCCATTTCAGTCCCCAACAGAAGAATCCTCAGCAGGAAAAAAACAATTATAGTCCCAACAGGACAAGAATGAATAATGCATCTCCTATAAGAAATCAACTATCCCAGGAACTCAGCCAAGGGAAAACTGCCATCATTCTGAGCTCTTGCATTTTTCTAATGGACTTTCATTCAAAACAATCCCTTCCAATTTCTTCCTTCTCAATAAAATAATATTCTTCTCCTTTGTTTGTTGGACTTGCCTGCTGTCATTGCTATAGCTTGCCTGTCCCGAATCGCAGTTCTCTGCCATTCCCAAATTAACCCATTTTTACTGGTGAAGTAACTGACTGTTTTATTTGTAAAGTTAACAAAGAATAAGCCTACCAAGAATAACGTGGGTTTATGCTCAGCCTATGTATGGCAGTTTTGTTACTACAATTACACAACGAATCAAATATTGTACAAATCAATAGGATATGAGTGTGAATAAAAGAGGTTTATTATGTCTATGAAAACCAGGTTAACTGGTTTAACTGACCCAATAAAAGCAAATTGCTTTAAAGGAAATTGTTGGTGTACCAGATAGCACTACAAAAACTGAATTTTTGAGACTATCAAAAATCAGGAATCTATACTCAGATTGTTTCAAAAGTAGCTAAATTTTCTTCCCACTCTAAAGAAACTAGAAATTAGGGGCACCTGGGTGGCTCAGTGGGTTGAGCCTCTCTGCCTTAGCTCAAGTCCAGATCTCAGGGTCCTGGGATCAAGCCCCACATCAGGTTCTCTGCTCAGTGGGGAGCCTGCTTCCCCCATTCTCTCTGCCTGCCTTTCTGCCTCCTTGTAATATTTCTCTCTGTCAAACAAATAAATAAAATCTTTTAAAAAGATAAAGAAACTAGAAATTACACAAACTATACTATTGGATGTTTGATGAAGAAAACATATGGAAATCCAATCAGCAGGGCTCATTTTCAAAGAAGCCTTGGCTCTACATAGAAGACTGGCAAATTAATGTTCATTTACATTTTAAGTTAAATTTTTTTAATTTCAAGAATGTTCTTATCCTTTTAGAAATAATGTTCTACTTCAAGAAAGTTAAGATTTAGTAAATCCATACTTACATCCCTAAGGCTTCTACTGTAAATTACATATTACATATATTTTCATCAAACTGATAAAAAAGGGGCACCTGGGTGGCTTAGTGGATTAAGCGTCTGCCTTCAGCTCAGGTCATGATCTCAGGGCCCTTGCTCAGCAGAAAGTCTACTTCTCAGGTGCCTGGGTGGCTCAGTCTTTAAGTGTCTACCTTCGACTCAGTTCATGATCTCAGGGTCCAGGATCAAGCCCCGCATCTGGCTCCCTGCTGGGCAGGGAGCCTGTTTCTCCCTCTCCCTCTGCCCCTGCCCTTGCCGTAGTCTCTCTCTGTCTCTCTGTCTCTCTCTCACATCTGTCTTCCTTTCTCTCTCTCCCTATCTCTCTCTCTCTCAAATAAATAAATAAATAAAATCTTTTAAAACTTAAAAAAAGAAAAGAAAGTCTGCTTTTCACTCTCCCTCTGCCTGCCACTACCCTTGCTTGTGCTCTCTCTCTCTCTCTCTGTCCAACGAGTAAATAAAATCCTTTTTAAAATAAAAAATAAAAATAAATTTTAAAAACTAATAAAAGGGATGAAGGTTAAAATAGGATGAGGGAGGAATATTCACTTTTTACTTCATATTCTTTCGCCCTGTTTGGAATCAAAACAAAAATAAGTTTTGTGGGGTTTTTTTTAAAGATTTTATTTATTTATTTGACAGAGAGAGACACGCAAAAGAGGGAACACAAGCAGGGGAAGTAGCAGAGGGAGAAGCAGGCTTCCCACTGAGCAGGGAGCCCAAAGCTGGGCTTGATCCCAGGACTCTGGGATCATGACCTGAGCTGAATGCAGACACTTTACCGACTGAGCCACCCAGGCACCTCCTGTGTTCTTATTTTTTAATAAACTGACTCCAAAATCTTTCCTTTGTTGAGGAGTGGAGGAAACAGGTATGGGGAACAAGCAGAGTGAAGATACTTTAAAAAAAAAAAAATCAAATTTGGAAAAGGTTCTCCTACCTTCTTGTGGCTCCTGGCCCATCCCAGAAATGAAAACCCTTCTGTCCACAGTCTCAGGGCAGAGCTGGTTCTTAATCTTGTTTCCCACAACAGACAGTTGCAGAAAGGATTCCAGTAAGATGACATGCTTCCAAGGAGGATATGACGCTATAGTCTCCAGGTCCTTACTCTCTGAGGCAAGGTGGGTGCCCACCCCGTAGATGATAACCCCTGCCTTACGGAGGAGTGAAGCTGGCTTGGACAACTCATCTTGAGAGAAGCCTTCTGTGATGACCACCACCATCTGCTGCACACCATGCTTGGACCGCCTGCCCTTTTCCTCAATGAAAACCTGATTCCTTAGGAACTCCAAAGCAGCTCCAGTCTGCGTCCTTCCACTTTTTCTCCGGTAAGTTAATTTGTCCAAATACTCCAAGATTTGGGCTGGGTTCTGAAATGCATCTAAGGAAAACTCCAGTCGTGGTTTCTCACTGTAAAAGACCAAGCCAATTCTCACACCATCTGGATGAACGTTTAGAGAGCTGACAGTGGTCTTTAAGAAGTTGATAACTTGTTGGAAATTTGATTGCCTGTCCCAACTGAATTCCTCAATGAGAAAGACCAAATCAGTGGGGATAGTTGTTGGACATGCTATAAACAAAAACGGAAAGAAGGACTTTAGCATGAGAACAGAATAATAAAGATAATATACTCATTTGGTATCATGTTATATTTTATGTTGTACTATGCTCTCTTTTTATATACTATAATAATATATTTAGTATTACAAACTCTAAAAGTATATCATACTAATTTATATGAATGGGTTTTAGAATTTAGTGGAAGTCTTTATGAGCAGTATTCGGCATGATGGTCAAAGAACATCACAGGTTTCGTACTTATCACAGAATTTTTCACTGGGAAGAGTATTCACATCACTTGCAAAATATGTAAATATGTGAATATTCACAAGAAGTGCTTTAAGATCATTTTTTTCAATTTGTCAATGTCCATTAGAATCATCTGAGCCTGCCTCGACTAGTTTTTTTTTTCCCTTCATTTTTCTATTTTCAAGAAACACTCAATCAAATTCTCTATTATAGGCCTAAAACCTCCTTGATTTAATAATTTTTCCTCTCAGTACAGATGCAAATAAGAGATTGTGACTATTAACTTGTGTATCGTTCTCTGATAAATCTCATGTCACTTCAACAGAGGCAACATGAAATGTTGCAATTGCCTATGAAAAGTCTTTGTCCACAAATTGGGCTAACTGGCTTTTTCATTCTGCTATAAAAGAGCCTTTGCTTGAACCTACCTCAAATGGGAGCATGGAGCTGTACCTGCCTAAACTCCCTTCCAAAAGGAGTGCAGATTCTCCCTCCAAATTTAAGATTTTGCCTGCCTAACGCAGGGAAACCCACTGTGTCCACATATATATGAGAACAGAAACCTCCCTAACACAGAACCAAAATCACCCATGCAAAAGACTGAAGCCAAGGTATAGAGAGCGGAGTCCTGTTAAATAATGTTTAGAGAGACAACAATCACCTTTTGACTCACCTTTGGCCTCTCAAGGTCCTGTGATTTCCCTTTTTTATAAAGACCCTCAAATAATCCTAGATTTAAAGAGTGTTGCCCCCTGATTTTGCCAAGTCTAAAACATGTTCTATAGAAACTCCAAAGCATTTGACTTCTCCCTTCCTTCATCTGCTGGTATCAAGTGCTATTACAGTTGACCCTCAACCAACATGGGTTTGCCCTATGATGGTCCTCTTATATACATGGGATTTCTTTTTAAGAGTTGACACCAAAAGCCACAAGGCATTTATTTACAACTGCCCACCTAAGTCTCTAGAGACACAATCAAAGGTGCCTACCAGCTTCTGAGTATGAGGGAGGCCCGCCAAGGCTGTCAGCAGCCCCTGGGGCCCTGGGACTCGGTAGGGTTGCAGGTTGCCCTGTGTGTCCATGGGGTGGTTGGGTAAAGTGCCAGGGTTGGGGCAGGAGGCTGGGCTGAAGCAGAGGAACATACCTAGAGGTCAGGGACAGCACTGGGCAGGAAACCCTGAGCTCCTGGTATACCCACACCCTCCCACTTGGCTCTCCACTCACCAGGGTCTCAGACAGACCCCTTTCCATTGTGGTGCCTCTCCCCTCCACCTTCCAGAAGCCAGTGCACTCAAGGCGGGCCACATCTGCCCATGTCCACAGGCTAGTGCTACAGCCCCAGGCCAATGGGGCAGCTATACTACACCTCAAGGTTACTGCCACAAGCCACAGACCCACCTGGCAGCTACCTCCACCAACTGGAAACCCCCAGGCCGTAGGACATCGCCATCTCCATGCCAAGCCTAACCTGTGCAGCCCTGGCTCAGCCTGCATGTATGCGGATTTGTTGCAATAAATGTATGTACAGTACTATAAAAGTATTTTCTCATTGTTATGATTTTCTTAATAGCATTTTTCTCTTCTCTGGCTTACTTTATTGAAGAATGCAGTATATGATACATATAACATACAAAAATGTGTTAATCCACTGTTTAAGCTATCCGTAAGCTTTCTGATCAACAGTATGCTATTAGTAGTTATGTTTGGGGGAAGTCAAAATTTATATGGAGATTTTCAGCTGTGGGGGTGGGGTAAGGGCCCCTAACTCCTGAGGTGTTCAACGGTCAACTGTATTCTTCTTTGAAGTTGTCTTCAAGATTCATTCCTTTTCCTCATTATCAGAGCCAGCATTGGTCTTGACCCAGGTAGCTCCTCCGTACGTGGATAGATGACAGCTCAGCCTTACAGTCTTTCTGAGTCTGAGGTGTTGTGTGGAACTCAGCCTGCCTCTTGAAGCCTTCCTTTAAGACCATTTCGGTCACGTTATTTTTCCTGCCTAAAAGCCTACAGTTACTTCCCAGGGCCTTTAGGACCCTTGGGGTCCATCCTACCTCATCAGTCTCATCTCTACCTACCCATCTCTACTACCTCTCATTTCCCACCCCCAATCGGCTCCATTTTTTCATTTTCTTCCGCATTTATCCAGCCTATTTCCACTTTCACTTTCCACTTACTGAAGGTCTTCCCCTTACCAAGAAGGCTCTTCCCTTTTTCCTATATATTAAGACCATACCCATTATTGATGGACCAACACAATTCTGCCCAGGTCAGATTCTCCATTACCCACCCCCCTTCTATTCTACCCCTACTTAATGTAATGTCTTTAAAGTGCTTCTTAGTTCCTTATTATCTGTGCTTGGATTTTCCTCATCTTGTCTCACATGTGTTGGTCTCTCTGACTATAAAATGCAAAGGACTTTCAAGCTCTACATGTTGAGAGGTCTGGGCAGAGCTCTGATAATTCAGAGAAAGAAGGGATTTATCATTTCTGTTGTGAGGATCAACCAGAAGCTCTGCCAAGAAGATAACAACTAAAGGATGAAGTTTTGCCTGTGGGCATCTAGGCTGGTGGTCCAATGCATTCAAGGACAGAAACAGTGATGGGAAAGTATGGCACATATATAGCAAATGGTGAGTAGTTCAGCTTGGCTAATGGTTAGAACATATAAAGGGACTTAGCAGGAGATAAGGTTCAATGGTTCTCATCCCCAGGGGACATTTTGAAATATATGAGAATATTTTGAATTGTCATTGGAGATGCTTTTGGCAGGGACCAGGAATGCTAGACCTTTGACAGTGCACAGTACAATCCTACACTATGAATGTCTCCCTCAAAATGTTAATAACACCTCTCTTGAGCATTTTGAACACCAGCTTCTCTGGGGAGAAGTCTGAATTCTCCTTCTCCTAGAAAAGGCATATGGTAACTTGAATTATTGTTCAAAGATATTAACTCCCCACATCTCACTTCCATGGGAGAAATATACTTTCTTATTCCATTGATGATGACATGACTATATGACTTGGTTGGCCAATGGGATGTTAGCAGATGATGAAGCAGAGGTTTTAAAAGTGCTTATGTAATTAGGTTTTCTCTCTTGCACCCCTGCAATTACCATGGGAATAATATGCCCAGACTAGCCTAGTAATTACAGGAGGAAGATGAGAGCTATGGAGCAGAGCCAAATGTAGATCAACCAACCCTCAGCCAAATCTCAAATCTGTGAAAAAGCCCAGGGAAGATCAGCAAAGCCATTCAGTTGAGCCCAACAAAGATCAGTTGATCCCCAGCAGATCAACGAAAATAAATGATTCTTTTTGGCCACTGACTTTTTGGATGGCTTCTTCTGCAGGCTCGTTGTGATCATAGCTAACTAATACATGGTATGTGCCTGAGGAAACCCCATGCCGCCTCCTCTTCCCCATCCGCTGGTGCTGGTATCCCAGTACTGGGGAATCCAGAATTCTCCCCTTCTCTACTCTTCCCCAGAGTTTCTTTTTTTTTTTTTTTTCTCCCCCAGAGTTTCTGAGACCTCCCAGTGGCTGACACATGTAGGGACCAAATCTTACCTACTACAGGCTCCTTCTCAGATGCAATCCCAAACCCAGGCTGCCTGGTCCCTTGGATCACCACACCCACATCCTGCATCAACTGTCTGACTCCATCTTGTCCTTCCATCTCATATACAAGGGATGGAGTTGCCATCCCCTCCAGTTCTCTCCTGTCGAAGTCCTGGACACCCACAGACATGACTTTCACGCCTTTCTCCCTCAATTTCTGGGCAGCATCCCAGATCTCATCCTCAGATTTGCCTGAGGTCATGACCACTGCATACTGGGGAACACCCTGGAGAAACCGGCTTCCCGCTGCCTCCTGGAAGAAGGTCTGATGAAGGTATCGCAGAGCTTTGCCTGTCCTTCTGGAGCCACCTCGGAGCAAAAAGTGGTCACGGATGTGAGCAGTCATCTCATTCCGGGTCTGGTAGGTATTGAGCAAAAATTCGGTATGACCTTGACCACCATACTGAGCCAGCCCAATCTGGTACTTGTTCCTGCCAACATCCAGCAGGTCAACCACTCTGGAGATGAAATTCTGCATCCACTGGAAACTGGCCCGTGATGTGCCCTGTGAGGTGTCGGCAAGAAAGACCACATCTGCATAAACCTGGGAGAATTCTGGAATTGAAGAGAGGAAGAAGAAGGCAAAGACATAGAAGAGAAAGTAAATCTAATCAAGATCTCATGAAAACTGAATACAAGACTGCAGGAAATATAAGAGGGAAAAGTACTGTACTTATGTAACAATGTATATATTCTACTTCACCTCCTCAGTGTGAGCCTTTACAAGACTCTCTCCCTCTTGCACCCTGCTGCCTTTGTTGTCTGTTTTATTACACTAAAGCACCTCTTGCCTACTCTTCTTCCACCAATGGAAGAGGCAAAGGAAATGGACATATATGGAGGAGTTATTTTGTGCTAGCGATTTTTATACTCATACTCATTTGATTTAGTCTCCAAAAACCATCCTACTAGGCAAGTGTTATTATCTTCACTGTACAGATGAGAACATTGATGTGAAGAAGTAAAGCTACTTGTCCACACTCACCTAACTATAAAGTGGCACAGGCAGGATCAAGAACATAGGTCTTCTGGACTTCCTCTGGACAACATGGCCAGATGTCCTTTTCTACCCATGAAAACTGCGCACGTTGTTCAACCCCCAGCTCTGAGGTTCCTTCACCTAGGAAGTCCCCCCAGGTTCTCCAGTGATGACAGCCAGCTCATTCTCCTGCCCTCCCACTACACTCAGTGTGTCCTGGCTCATACTGTATTTAGGTGTCCTGGTCAGAATATTAAGCTTTGACACCCCTTCTTACCTCTTATCTTACCCTCCACTGTGGAGCACAGAGTCTGAAGAATGCTTCCTGAGAAATCCTGAAGGGTGTTAAAGTTTTCGATGTTGAAGAGATAATTCTCAAATGGCTCACTAGCTATTTTTTCCAATTCCTGGACATCCTGAACATTGACCCCTACCACATACACAACCACTCCATCTTCTTTTAATTTGTTGGCTGCCTCCTGGACTTCATCATTTGACTCCCCATCTGTCACCAGGATAACTATCTGAGGAACCCCGTCCTTGGCCCGGCTGCCAGCTGCCTCAGTCAAATAGTGCATCCTGATAAACTCCAGGGCACTTCCTGTGTTTGTGTCTCCAGTACGGTAGGGAAGATTCTGGATCTGCTCTAGGATCACACTCTTCAGAGGGTACTGGTTCAGCTGAAAGGCTGGGTAGATGTTGTCATTATACTGAGCAAGTCCCACTCGGACCTGGTCACTGGTGATGTCAAGCCCCAAAACCACAGAATAAAGGAAGTTCTTCACTTTCTGGAAGTTCTGGGGTCCAATGCTGGTTGAGCTGTCTACTAGGAAGACAATGTCTGCTAAGACTGCCTCTCTGCAAGCTGCAAGAAAGAAGACAAAAGTCTTGGAGTCACTCAAAATGCTTGGAATTAATGGGGCAGAATGGTATACAGAAAGGAGAGTGGGGCCAATCAGACTATACTCTGTGGCCTTCAGACCCCCAAAATGACAGTGCTCAGAGAAGTAACAACATTCACTGTGCCTTTCCTTCCCTCAACTCCATCATCTCCCGAGGGTTCTGTCTTGTTCTACTGATATGTCCAATCTTGAAACTCACTTGGACATCCCTTGAATCTCATAAAGAAGAAACTCCCTTCTATAAATGTAGCAGCATGCTGAAAAAGGGGTTGTCCTCTTTCCAGTGATAATAAACTTCATCTCTACAAGTGTGCTGGTACCAACAGTTCAGAAAGCTGGAATGTATCCTGTGTTTCATTTTACACATCATTGTAGCTCCACCACTTAGAGCCCTATGATCTTATCAACCACCTTTCAAAGACTCGGTTTTCTTCTCTTCAGCACTGAAAACTTTATACCAGCCCTCACACTCTCAAAGGGTTGTTTTGAGGATAAAATAAGATAATCTACTGTAGCCAACATGATTTGTGCTCTGCCCAGGTTCTTTTGAATTCCTTTTCACTATTTCTGTTACACTGTTCGTTGGAGGACTTCCCTTCAGCTGCTGGAGCTGCTTTGCCTACTATATATGAAAGCCTAGCTGAAGCATAATTTATATTTCTGAGTTCTCCTGTAGAATCAAGCTAAAACTACCCTCTGATTGCCTGAGATTACATTCTTCCTTTCTTTCCTCTACCTCTCTGTCTTGCACCCCCCACATCCTTACCAATCTCTTGGGAGCTCTTCCATAATAAATAATGTATATCCAAATCCTTGCCTCAAGCTCTGCTTCTGGGGAATGCAATCTACAACACTTGTCCTATTGGAATGGATCTGGTCTTAAAAACCTGGGACCAAATCCTAGCTGTGCCATCCAGTCATGTTACCTTTGCCCTCAGTTTCCTCACTTAAAAAATGCAAATAATAATACCAGTTGCCTCACATATCTATGTAAAAGTAAATACTAATTACCCTACATATCATACACATCTCCATGGGTCTAACAAAGAATCACCTTGCATATGTATCTATCGGTCAGAAGGGCAATGTAAACAAGTTTGGCAAACAGTATAGTACCAAGCAAATGGTATTTAGTATTACTAGGTATTTAAAACCTTTTTGTAAACTCTAGAGTGATACACAAAAACAAGGTATATGATTTGGCTATACAAATGCAATACTACCACCACACACCTGCAGCATCAAATGGGTAAAAAGCTTCAATACTTCTTCCAATTTACCTACCTTATGTAAAAATGCCAAAATAATGAATAAGTAATGAAGGCTCTATCCTCTTATGCATTTTGATGAAAACCACCAGCAAGCTTCTCTTCCTCTGCTAAAAGTTCCTTGCTTTCTCATAGAATTAAGTAATAAACACCTAAAGGATTTCTGCAAGTCTCTACCCCGTCACCACCAACAGAAGTACAAAGCTAATGACAGTTAGATCATCATGGCTAATGGCCATAATGCTATCACCTCTGATGGGCTGAACACTAGGATAAGTACCCGACTTGCATAATTTTATTTAATGACTTCAACAACTCTCTGAGGCAGGTACTACCATCCTAGGAAGAAAATTTAGATTCAGGGAGATAAAGTAACTTGTTCAAATTGACACCGTTAAAAAGTGGAGGAGTGGGATTTGAGCCCAGACCTCACTTTTCCCTAAATTCATCCTCATAACCGATACTTTATACCAACACAGTGGCAATAAAATAAGCAAGCTTCCTGGAGGATCTACTGCTGCTCTCTTCTCCTCAGCCCCCCACCCAGGCAACATGGATAAGTTAATCCAGGAAGAATATCATTCTAAGAACAAATATTCTTCCTCCAAAAACGACTTCCATTACATCTGCTTAGAGAACCAGCATATGGCCCACGGGATTTATTTAAAAAGTTGCTAAGTCTCAGGATGCCTGAGTGGCTCAGTGGGTTAAGCCTCTGCCTTTAGCTCAGGTCATGATCTCAGGGTCCTGGAATCAAGTCCCACACCGGGCTCCCTGCTCAGGGGGAAGCCTGCTTCCCCTCCCTCTCTGCCGGCCTCTCTGCCTACTTGGGCTCTTTCTGTCAAATAAATAAATAAAAGTCTTTTTTTTTTTTAAGTTGCTAAGTCTCTGGTCAATGATTGGAGAGGAGCTTTGAGTACAGATTGTTTAGTGAGATTGTAATATTAAAATTCAACATACACACATATGGAAAATAAGGACAGTGGGAGAGATGAAGAAGAGATAAAGCTTTGAGTCCTGTGACTTCTATATCAGAAACAAGAAGGGGAAATTCTCTGTACCTGGAAAGACGTCGTCAGCAGGTTGAGCTGCCTTTGCCAAAGTATCGCACAGCTGTTGCCGCAGCTTCTGAGCGTGACTGCCCAGATCAGAGAATTTGGGAACAAAAGAAGCGAACTTCTCCTCGGGACTGCTCGCAATCTCCTTGAGCTCTGCCAAAACTGCATCTTTAACACCAACGGTAAAAATGTGGACTCCAGCCCTCTTCAGGGCCTCGGCGGCTTCCCGCACACGGTCCTCAGCGGGGCTGCTGCTGATCACCATGGCCACCTGAGGCACGCCCTGGGTTGCCCGACTCCCCGCTGTTGTCTGGAAGTGCTCATCTAGAAGGACCTGCAGGGCCAGGCCCAACCTGTGGCCCCCAGGCCTAAAGTGAAACCTCTGAATTTGATTCAACACATCACTTTTGCGGGGGTAAGAGGAAAGTAGGAATTCGGAATGGAGCTGGTCGCCGTACTGAGCCAGCCCCACGCGGACGGACTCTTTGCTGACATTGAAGCTGTTTACCATGATGTACAAGAAGTTCCGCACGCTGCGGGTATGTTGGGGGTTGATGTTGGCGTCCACTAGAAACACGACATCTCCCACGGACGCCTTCCTGCAGACTGGGGAAGAGAGTCAGTTCAAGATAAAACAGCACAAAATTGACAGCTACCGGCTGTGACTCTATCTCTCCCCACTTGTTGCCTTCACAGCCCACAGCTCTGCCTGCGCAGCTCTTTGACAATAGTTAATATGCACAGCCTAAGCGTATGGTCATCTTCCTTTGCCTCCTCGTGGCCACCATCTACCCTTGTTCACCAGCCACATTCCAACAGATATCTGATCCCCTCAGAGAGATCCCTGACTATGGCCCTCCACCTATCCCTTAAATTTAATAAAAGAAAATACTTTCGACCAGTAGAGGATGTGTTGGTGCCCCACCTAGATCTTTGCTGGCTGGCACACCTGTGCCCCAGCTGCTTCAAGTGCTACAGTTAACTGCTCCCCTCTGACACTTTGTCTAGAGACCTGTCCGTGGCTGTATTGAGCAAAGCAACCACATCTGGAGACACCTGGAAATTTATACCACCTTAGTGGCCAATGGTTGATCATATGGTGTCACAAGCACCTGGCCCCCTTGCCTTAACTGAAACAACTCTGGTGCCGTTTATGTTCCAGCATCTTCCATGGCTCAGGCCAAGGCTAGATGATACCTGAGGGTACGTCCTTGCTTGGCTTCTTCACCCCCAGCCTATCTCACTTCTCTTATTCCCTTACAGGTTTTCTAAAGAGTATTCCCTCACAATAACATGTTCACCAAATCCCTTGCTCAGACTCTGCATCTAGAGAACCTGACCTAGGACCTCTGCTTTCTAGCTTTGACTCCTGGCATTCCTTAGCTACCACCAGCCCCTTTCAGTTTTATCTTCTGGCATTACCATAAGTGTGGCTCCTATTTGTCCGTTGGCTCCCTGAACTCAAGCCTGCACTGTACAACCACGTCTCCCAAACCCAGTTCTAACCCCGGAAACCACAACCCCAACAGGGACCAGAGTGAGTGTCACTCCAGCTGGGCCCACCCTGGCCTCCAGCATGGAAGGGATCAAACACCAGGTGGCTTGCAGGACCGGGGCCAGGAGCTCATGTTTCTGCTTCTCAGATTGCATCTCTCTATGATAAGGGTTTGACCAGATGACCTGGTCTCTTCCAACTCAAACACTGCATTGCTGTGGCAAGAAGTAAATGCATGGATTGAACACTGTGCTTGTGGGGGCCAAAAGAAGGGAAGAGGTGATTATGATCTCCCTGTTCATCAGTAACTGGCATGACTTTTCCCCCACACTTGGCAACGTGATTGTCCATGATGATGGTAGGAAAGAACCCATGAATCAGTGATGAGAGAGAAGAAAAACAAAACAGAAACTAGCTGACGAGGATGTTAGTTTCAAGTGGTCCAACAACCAGCAGATGATCATCCCACGCTGATTAAATACATCTTGTATTTGATCTTGCGTCTGGAGAGTTAAAATACTGGCTGGGCCTGGCCCTGCACATACTGTCCCCTCTCCACTTGGCTCTCCATGGTCCAGGCTCCTTAGTCCAAGTTCTCACAGCTGCCATGTGGCCCCTACCTGCTCTTCCATCTGCTGAGTTTCTTTCTCTCGCTTTCTTTCTCTCTTTTTTTTTTAATAAATTCTCATAGAATCATGTTCATTTTTCCCATTTTTTTAACGTAACATTCATCAATGTGCTTATTCAACTAATGGCAATCTCCCCAACTAGACAGTGGGCTCCATGCAAACTGATACCCTATCTTTTGTTTGTTTGTCCATCACTCGGGTATCTAGCATAGCATAAGTCACCCAAAAAAATATTCAAGGAAGGAAATATTTGGGAAAGAGGGGAGGAGAGAGGGAGGGACAAAGGGAGAAGATATCACTTATAAGAATGGAAATATTGAACATTAATGAAACCAAATAAGGGAATCAGAAAATTTTAGAGCTAGAAAGAATCCTATGAGATTATATAATACAATACCATAGCCACTAGGTACATGTAGTGATTGAGCACTTGGAATGTAGCTAGCACAAATGAGAAAATAAATTCAAAATTTTACTGAATTTTAATCTAATTTAAATAGTCACATGTGGCTAATGGCCACCGTATTGAAAAACGCAGGTATAGGGGTGCCTGGGTGGCTCAGTCCGTTAAGCGTCTGCCTTTAGCTCAGGTCGTGATCCCAGGGTCCTGGGATCAAGTTCCACCCACATTGGGCTCCCTGCTCAGCAGGTAGTCTGCTTCTCCCTCTCCAACCCCCTCTCCACTCCCCTCCCTGCTTGTGTTCTCTAATAAATAAATAACATTTTTTTAAATGAAAAATGCAAGTGTAGAAGAATGAATCCAGTTTGTCCATCTCACAGATAAGGACAATAAGACCTAAAAAGGCAAATTACTCACATAAATCAGTTAGAACAGACCAGTTAGAAACCAGGTCTCCTGACATCCAGGACTGCCATAAAGAAGATTAAATTAAAAATCTATATTATAGAAAGGCAAAGACCCTATAAGAGTTTAGGCAGAGAAGGGCTGACAAAGAGTGGTGTGCTCCAGCAACACTAAATCACTTTAAGTTTCCAGAGTCCCACTTCTCAGAAGTTTGCCTAATCTTGGTCATAAAGCCAAGTGGAATCATGATTATTGAAAAGGCAGATGGACCTTTAAGCGTTATTTCCCTTTGGCTCTCCAGAATGCAATGCCATGTAGGGATGACTGAGTGTTTTGTCCCCTTTATATCTCTTTCAGAGGAGATAAACACAGACATGAGAGTGTTGCCCTGATCTTTCCAATCAGGAGAAAATTCACAGTTGTGAAACGGTTTTCCAGGCAAATAAGTATGGGTTCCAGACAAGCACCTGGAGAGATGTATTGCATTTTTATACATTGTTCCTTTTCTTAACCCCTCCACCAGCCCTTTGTCATTTTAGAAGGTGTTTGAAACATGAAGAGACAGACTGTCACAGCTTCTGTTCCCAATAGCGGGGAGTCAGAACTGGGGGTAAATTTTAGAGAGCTTCACGTGTTGTTTTTTCCCCCCAACAAATAACAGTCTGTGTAATTATATATAAATATTTAAACCTCAATATTGTCTCAGTGGGGCTTCAGGCTACTCAAACAATCTTTTCTTCCTGAGACTTTCATCGTGAAAAGTCACAACAATCTGTTAAAATGACTGCAAAAAAAATACAAAGGTGTCACAGGCGTTTAGTGAGGGGATCCATCTTGCAACGACAATTACCTCTCAGAACAGCTCTGCCAAAGGAGACAAAGCAAAATGCAGAGTCAAGAGAATAGGCCTGTGTTTACAAAAGCATTTGAGAGCCTGGTAATGCATTCAGAAGTATAGCATTTTTTAATAGCTATTTTTTTTTTGTCATTTGAGGCTTAGCTTTGGAAAAAAAATCATGTGCCCACTGTTCCCTAAAAGCTTCTAGATTCTAAGCTCTCCTGAAAAGAAGCATTTCCCTTCCATTGATTATAAAGCTTCTGTACTATTTTCTTTTAAGACAGTCACTACCATAGGTCCCCGGCAAGGTCATCATTTTTAGCTTAGAGAATCCAATGCATTACCAATTCTCTGTGACTTGATGAAGCCAAAGCTAGCTGCAAGAAAGATGAACTCCCAAAACGCCTTCCAAGTCTCCATTCTGGATATGGGCCTAGGGAGAAAAAAAAAGAAGGAAAAAACCTCATAATTAAAATTCTGTCTTCATATGTTTAAAATGAGTGCATCATGTCATATGTTAATTATATCTCAAAAAGTTGAATTTTAAAAAAATATATATAGAAACACGTCTTTCCCCAGACTAATGGAAACTTGATTAAATAAATAAATAAATAAATAAAGGGCTTGTTGCTACATTGTTTCAATTATGCAAGGAAGATGGTCTTGCTGACCCAGCTCAGGAAGAGTTTTGTAAACACCTGGCATGAATACCTCAGACTTCACTGTTTAAAGTTGTCCAGATATGACCTGAAAAGTCTGAAACATATGGGGCATGGGTAGAATTTCTGTCTCACACACTGAATTCATTCAGTGGAACATAAACATTTCTGGATGATTTTGTTTGTATTTGTATACAAGCATTGGATGACCTTATAAATATTTGTGGCGTGCAGAAATATTCAAATATCTCAGGAGCACATTGGTCTGATAAAATCAAGATAGCCTGGAAATATTTTATATGTTCCCAGAAAAAGCTGAATATCAGACTTGAATTCATTTCTGAAGGCCTCCATGAAAATTATCCAGTCCCAATTCCATTTCTGTTTTTTTGACTCTAAAGAAGTCCATGTGTTTAAAAATAAGAAATTCGCATTGAATGAGGTTTCAAATGGAACAGGGAACACCTTCTCTTTCTATTCTTAGCCAGCCATCCTCAGCATCCTCAGGGAGCTGAAAGTAAGGATTCTTGACAGACTGAGTTTGAATGCCAGACCCACTACTTAGTAGTTGATCTCGGGCAAGTTGCTTCACTGCCCTGTGCCTGTTTCCCCATTTATAAAATTAGAACCAGAATGGCATCTACCTCAGAAGTCTTGCCATCAGGATTAAGTGAGCTCATTACTGTAAAACGCTTCACCTATGCCCAGTACATAGAAATCCCTCCTAAAGTGCTTGTTAAATAAAATAAGTCATCTTGGCTACCCACTATGAAGTAAAGAAGTATTGCCTCTAACTTGAAACTCAGAATCTGCAGAAGTAGAGGAACAGTAATACCTGCATTGTGCACTCATAAGGAGGTTATTTGGTGTATGTGTTTTAATTTGTATTTTTTACTTAATTCATTTCATTTTCACCCAGCTGATTGCTATTTTGTAAGTTACTATGCTGATACCTCCGTGTTCCTCACCTCAAACCTGGGAAAGGCCAACAGAGCAGACCTTACTCTGCTCCTCTTGTTGATGGAAATGAAGAAATGAGGCCCCAGCAAGGCTAAGTAGCAAACCACAGCTACACGGCCATGGACTGCCAGGCTCTGTTCCATGTAACCCTGCCCTAGGTACAGCGCATGACAGGAACTCTAACCCCTCCATGAAAATTCCCAAGTCCAGACTGTCACTCAACTCTCCAGAGCCCAACTCACGTAAAATGAAGACCTGTGAATAATTTACCATGGGGTGAAAACGCAAACACAAGCCCTAAATTCCTGTATCCACCAATTTGTCTTCAGAGAGCACAGTTTTATCTACAAAACGCTGTGTGGGGTGCTCCAGAGAATGGAATTACAAACCTTGCTTTTATGTTTAGAAAACTGAACAATCTATTGGAGGGGGGAGAAACTTTACATAATAGAAACACTAAGAAATTCAGGAAACTTTAAACGCATACTTTAAATGTATCAGAGAGTTTAGGCAAGTATCTCCTTGTGTCTACATCACTTTGCAGTCTTGGGCCCTTTAAGGGGAAAGTTGTGTGGAAATCATAGCATGATGTCTAGATCCCAGCTATCCAACAGCTGAGGCCCTCTTTCCAGAAAGCCTAAGTGGAGCCATCCTGTTTCCCTAAGGACACATTTCTACTGTGCATGCTTAATTTACTACTTACAAATGACTCAAGGATGTGGGATAACCACATCTATTTTTACCACTTTATGGTAACAGAAAATACTGGGAGAAGCCTTGACCTCAAAAGAGGCCCACAGGCCTTAATTCTGGTGTCAGTTTGACCATTTGCTTTGTGGACTTGAGCTAGCCAGTTCCCCTTTTGAGGTTTATGTGATGACTCTCAAGAGTTTGGTACTGATTTGGGACATCTACTACATTGCCCACTATATTGCAAATGCTCCAGAGGGTGTTGGTCCAATAATTTTCCAATAATAGATGTGATACAATTGGATTTCTCAGTTCCTCAGAGAAACATCAACTTCCCACTAATGTCTCCTCATGGAGGCTTATAGGTAATTTGAAGGAAGATACTTTATGACTGTAAATATCCTATTCCCTAATAAACTTTTATCTAATGGCAAGTAAACAAAAGCATGATTACAAAGAATAGAGCTCGAGAGTAAAGAGCTTGAGAGTTTGAAAGGGCCAAGAAGAATGGTCCAAAATAAATTCAGTGTTATTTTTATGATTATTATTATTGTTGTTATAATAAAATACTATGCTGCAACTTTTTAACTCTTGGATTAATAAAGTTGGATAAAATAGAAAACCTTCAAGTAGGGTATCTACATCTTCATATTTGGTTACATCCTAATTATTAGTATTAATGCAGCTAATGACAAGAAATGAGAAGTATTTTTAGTTAGTTATAAATAAAGTACCAGAGCTTTTTATGGAAATCCAGTGGGAAAGTCAGATGTTTATAAACATTTTATAGCTGTGCATATGTGTATTTACATTAATGAAGAGAAAAAGTTCTATAGATTAAGAACTTAATACCTATGTTGTATATACAATTTCATGAGGATGTTTATATCTAGTTTAAGTTTCTGAAGGGGTTTTGCATTTGAACATGTAGAGTTCATTGTGGAGGGGAAAAAAAATTGAGCCATTAAATGAAGGCCATAGCAATAATTGATTGAGGGAACAATCATCAAATGAAGCTAAAACCATTGGGTAGACACATGTTGGGGGAAAAGGTTTTAACACGGTCTCAAAGTATCTCCTAACACATTACTTGTAAGTTACAAAGGGCAAAAAGGTACGTTTACAACTGAAAAACATGGTAGACATGATGTAACCAACAATGGTAGGCTATACCAATATCACATACTTCCTGATGTGATGCATGAGAAAACTACATCACTTATATGGTAGTCCTCCTCCAATCCCATGACTTAAGTCTAATAATGAGGAAAAAATCATACAAAATAAAACTTGGAGACAGTCTAAAAAACACCTGACCTGTGGCTTCTCAAAAATATTAGTGTCATGAAAAAACAAAGAAAACCTAAGGAACCAACTGAGGTTAAAACAGTCTAAGGAGAAGTGGCAATTAAAGACAATGAACAATCTTGGACTGGGAAAAAAATGCCTATAAAGGACATAAAGGGAGACAACAGGTAAAAATTTAATATGGACTGAATGTTACATAATAATTGTGTATCAATGTTACATTTCCTGAGTTTGATCTTGTGTTGCAGTTATGGAAGAGAAAGTCCTTGTTCTTAAGAAATTTACATAATATGAGGCAAAGGGTCTTAAGGTCACCCACTTACTCTCAAAGATTCAGCAGAATTATAATAATTCATAGAGAGAGAGAGGAAAAAATATTGTAATACTTTGCAACTTTTTTAATGAGTGTTTACTGTTTACCAAATAATATGTCAGGCACTAGAAATAATATTAAAGAAATAGTTCTTCTCTTGAGAAGACTTGGAACTCTAGTGGACAAAAAGAGATGGATACACTGTAATATTGTGACATGAGAAAAATAATATAGAAAACTGTACAAGGTGCTAAGGAACACTTTGGTGAACATCTCCCTTCACTTGGTGAAGGCTTCACAGAGCAGATGATGCTGGAGTTGAGATTTAAGGGAGGAATAGAAATTTAAAAGTGAGCAAGTGGGGAAAGGGCATTCCAGGTATGGAACAGAGCATGCAAGGTCTCAGAAGAGATATTGGACAACCCCAGATAGAGCTCATCCAAGGCCTTGGGAGCTAAGGTTTTGGAGTGCAAGGAAACTGGGTAAGCCTTCTTGGAGCTCACACAGCTGTGCTACATAAGCTCTGAGGGCATACATCTCATGGAGTCTTTGGTTTTCTGAAATGTGTGAACTAAGAAGGTGGGATAGAAGAGGGAACTGGGTAGAGTTTCTCAGTCTTCAACCATAAACCCCCTTCAATTTATTTAATTAAATCAGCTGTGCTTTATACACTAGTCTCATTCGAGTTTCCTGTTCTCCCTCTATTAACCCCTCAAAAATAAAATGAGAAGATGCAATCTCTAATGTTCTATGCCAGTGGGTCTTAGATTGAGCATTGTATTAGAATCATCCAGAGGGACCTGTTAAAACCCGGCTTCCTGGACCCCATCTTCGGAGTTTCTGATTTAATAGGTTTCTGTGGTAAGAATTTGCATATTGAGTGGATCCAAGGCACCACACTTTGATAACTACTCTTCTCTGCATTTAGCATGCAGTGGTTACCAACCAGACAGATGTCTGCTGCGCTTACTTTCAACAGCATCTGGAGCTCCACATGGAGAAAAGCCAAGTGTCTATTACCCATTAAGTGGGGAAAGGGAAGAGGCGATCAATTAAAAATGTTTTCCTTATACGTACCTGACTGAGAGGTAAGCAGAAGCTTCAAAATATTTAGATGAAAGACCCAATGCAAATGTGCCAAATTAACTTAACACAATTTTTCAATTTGTTTTTTAATTATACTTTATTCCCTGAAAAAATAAAGAACACTCTTCTTTCTCTTTTTTTTTTTCCAAAATTTTTCTAGTCATTTAAACAGGATTATTTTAAGCACTGTATTATCTGGCTTTCTTACAAGACGGTCTTGGAGTGTACCACATCTGGGGCACAGGAAGCTCCAGAAGGCAAGCAACTGGGGGACATGAACAGATTCTTCTGTACACATCACATCAGAAACCACATGGCATGTTTAACAGTTAAGAAAAATGAAGGTTATCCTTAACCTATTGCATAAACATTAGCATTTGCTTTCTGTGCCCATTCACAATTCCTATGACTGCTTGGATATATATAAACTGTGTTGTAACATATTTGAGGGAGGCTGTGTCAAACATTTCAATGAAAATTAATGTGTCATGGGGCTCAGAAAAAAAATAACAAGATGCAGAATCCTGGAGCATTCCTCCAGGGAAGGATAAGGATTGCAATGGCAGAGTTCAGCAGGGCAGTGTGTAAAGCAGGAAATGGGTGCTCATGGCCATGACACTCCCATCAACTGTGGTCATGTGAAAACTAGCGCACAATTTGTGAGGTGTTGAAAATTTCAGAACCGAATAAAATCTCAGCTCTTGGGCAGTTTTTAAATATCCTAGTCCCTTTTCATATACTGATTCACCTAGTTTCCCACTGTGTCTGACTCATAGGTCATCTACTCTCTTTGCCATATGGCATTGACATTGCTTAATCATTTATCTACCTTACTGGGCTGTGAACACACAGAGGGAGGAGCCACAATCCGAGAAATCTTGGCAGTGCTGGATTCTTTGTTGAAACTAATAAGTCTTTCCCTTTTGTGATCATTATATAAATGTTTGAACTGCTGAGTGATTTAATCCAAGGGAAAAAGAATACTCAAACGCTTTCAAGTTATGTGTCGCTTAGAAACTCCATCACCCGGCATTTCATGAGCTTAGTTCTGGCAGAAATGGGAATAACTACCCTATCTTTCTCAAGTGTTTCATTCAGGAAGAATGCCTACAATCCACTAAATAGATCAGGCCCCTCTAAACACCCGAAGCAGGTCAGGACACTCTGCCACTCCCTACTTCCTATCACCAAGAAACAGAGAAGGAGCAGGTCATGGTAGTAAACAAGGGCACAGTGGCCCTCTTCAATTGTCTAGGGCTTCATACACCCAGTCCCTTATTTCTTTGATGTCCTTTAAGAAAGTTGCTCCAGAATCTGGAAAGAAAGTGTAGTGTGGAGCAATAAAAATTGCATGGATCTTGACTTCGAATTTTCTGGTTCAAGAGTCAACCCTACCACATTCTTGTTATTTGGCATCTTGGAAGTCTCTTGAACTCATGAAACCACAGCTCTGTCAGCATAAAATAGAGGTAATGATACTGTGCCATCACTTATATCACTTTAATAACTTATAAGCGTTATTGTGAAGATAGCATAGGCTAATGCAGTAGGAAAGACTTTGTAGAAAGCTATAAAACTTGAGAGGTTACCATTACTTTCGATCTACAAAACAAAATTCCAAAAACTGAATCCTTTCTCACTGATAGAACCAAGCCTCAGAGTTTTTTTATTCTAAGAGGAAAGAATGCATTGCTTGAATCAAAGAGCTGTGGCTACATTTCTGCTTCATTATGTCAAGGAAATAATCACACTATGATGAAAGCGTATAGGAACGGACGTGCCACAGCAGAGAGAAAATTCCCTAAATCGGAGAAGTGGGGCACCAGGTGTGACAGCAAGCTGATGGTCACCTGGATGAGATAAGCTCTTGGAAATCTTATATTAGGAAATCTTAGCTATGTTCTTTGGGTCGAATCTTTCAGTTTTGTCTCCAGGGCCTCAGCTTAAAAATAACAAGTGCCATTAAACCATTCTTTGTATCTTTTTTGCATATCTTAAATAGTGTATAATAAAATTTTTACAGACAAACTGAAAAACTACCCACTAAATTCAGCAACACAAACCTATTGCCCCTTGGAAAGGTGATGATATTCTTTACAGGCTGCAAGAAGTGTTGACCATGCTACATATCTTTCTGGAGCTTACAGAATTATAAGTTAGTGTGTTTTGCCAAGTCCACTCAGACTTGGATGATTCAGAGTATGTCTTATTCCTTCCCTCTGCCTAGAAGGTGGCATACTACTCCTTGGCCCCAATACACATGTGCTGGTGCACACACACACACACACACACTGACACACCTGCAGGCTCCATTCACCCTTCAAAACTCAGCTTACATGTCACCTTCCTAACCCAAGCCTGATGGCAAATCACTCCCTGAAACTTGTACGTTTATTTCAGGGGATAACTGGGATTTATTAAAACTGTGTCTTTATCATTAATATATGCTCAGCACCTAAAACAGTTCCCTTTGCTCTCTTTTGTTCTTTCTCTCTCCCTTCCTTCCTCTTCCCTCCATCTGTTTGTTTCTCTCAGTTCCTGGCAACTACAACCTTGACCAAAAACCATGGAGTTATCATTAACTCCTCTCTCACGTGCACCCTACATCCAACCTGCGAGAAAATCATGCTGGATCAGCTTTTGAAGCTGTTTACACAGAAACTGATCCTCTCATCATTTCTCCTGCAAACAGGCTGGTTCAAGCCACCATCATCTCTCTTGCTTGGTTACTAAAACAACCTCCATGGTTCTCCCTGCTTCTAACCTTTTTCTCTGAAGCCTATTCTCAACATACATCCAGCAAAATCCTTTTAAAACTAAAGTCACCTCTGCTCCAAGCCTCCCAATGGCTCCCTGTTTCATTCAGAGTGAAAAAACAAAATGGGCTATAAGGTCCTATGTAACCTGGCCCCCAGTTTTCTCCAACTCACCTCTCAACCTTGCACATTAGACCCTGATTGCTTTGGCCTACTGGCTGTCCTTCAAATAAGCCAGTTACACCCCCTGTTAAGGGTCTTTGTACTTACTGTTTCCTCCATCTGAAATGCTCTTCCCCATGAAACACCATATACCCACATATAACCCTATGTAATAACCACACACATCTACACATATCCACAGGTAACTACGTATATCCACAAATATCCGTATATATCCTATATGACCATATATGTCTACATATATCCCCACATATGTCCCCATATATCTACACACATCCCCATATGGTCCCATATGTCATACATAACCCCATATATCTGCATGGCTGATTCCCTTGTCATCTCAGTAAGTTCCACTGTAGCCATTCTACTTAAAATTGCTACTCATCCTTGTACTCCCAGCACACAACCCCATTTACCCCCCTCTGCTTTCCCTGTTTTCTTCTTTTATCACCTCCTAACATGCTATGTAATATTCATCATGGTTTTTATGAATTACCTGTTGCCATGCCCCACCTTTAACTAGAATAGAAGCACTATAAAGAATTTTGTTTTCCATGATATATCCCCAGTGCCTGATATATAGCTCAGAAAAGATTTGTTGCATAAATTCATTTTCTCAGAAAAAAAAAATTCAGGTCCTTAAGACAGAATGTTGTGTACAAAGACACAGAGGCATTCTTGGGAAGATCGGTGCCCCCAGGCCATTATTTTTTGCCAAGTGGAAGACTCAAAGCCAATTGGGCTCACTTTTATATTTTAATTATAATTTTATTTTTAATTCATTTGAATTAAAAAAATATAATCAGAACAAACATCATAAAACTAAACATTTGGCAAATTTGTAGAATAAGTAAAACCAGATCACAGGCACAGTATTAGAAGAGATTTAAGATCTCTGGGAAATCTAAAATGGAGCCAGTCTATGACTACATGCATGCCCAAGAAGGCAGGGGAGAGGTGAAGCCAGAGGTAAATCTTTTAAAACTCACAGCCACAGAAGTTCACTTATACGGTGAGTTGCTCAAACCTAAGACATAAGATTAGGTTGGAATGTTGGGGCAAAACAATTTCTTGTATGATCTTTTTAAAGGACTCATGGTGTTTTTATTTCAGGCCAAAATATCAGGTAGATAGCATCCATTATTTTACTTCCTAGTGACTCTGTAATGCACTATATGTGCTATTTTGGCAAAAATGTAGACGAGGCTTCATTACTCTTGGTCAGTGATGGAATAAACGCATCCATAGACCTCTCAAAGCCCATTCCTATGAGTCAGAATCTACCAGACAGAATATATGTGATGGCAGACTACTTTCAAAGGCCGGTGGCATACACATTCAGGGCTGAAATGAAAAGGACCCTTCTGCATTTGTAACTCCCTGGGCCAATTTCTTAGCTTTTGAAGATCAATACAAAAGAGAACAAAAAGATGCTAGATTGTTCTCCTGTGGTCCCGTGGAATAATTCTCAGTCAATATTTGATCCTTTCACCCCACAGAAGTCATCCTTAATAGCTGTCACCATCCCTATCTTTGTCCAGTGAATTTAAATGTGTAAGTACCAACCCCAGTCATCAAAAAATTGCCCGTAAAATCTGAATCTGGTCAATTTTACATTAATTTTTCCTGAGGTACTTTATAATCATTTTCTTGAACTCTAGTAAATGTTATGCATGCTGATGTATTTAGGGAATTTGCTGATGTTTATAATTTACTTTAAAATGCATTTAAAAATAAGAAGGATTAACAGATGGCTAGAGGG
Source organism: Martes martes (assembly GCF_963455335.1). Taxonomy (NCBI): domain Eukaryota; kingdom Metazoa; phylum Chordata; class Mammalia; order Carnivora; family Mustelidae; genus Martes; species Martes martes. The sequence goes on from NC_137888.1 coordinate 130,552,859, forward strand.
ATGGATATGTGAAAAAAAAAAACAACTACATTAAAACATTCACGGTGAATCTCAGTGGTGGGTACATGTATTCCCTGTGAATTCTGTAACTTTTGTTCTATGTTTGAAATTTTTCATTAAAATTTTAAATAATTATCTAACTTATTTCTTAAAATTATGTATGGTAGTCAAATGGAAAGGAAAATGAGAGCCTAATTCTATGAATCCTGGCAAACTAAATAGGAGAAAACTCTATTTCTAACTCAAAATTGCCTCTAGGATTGTTCTGAGAGAGTCATTTTTACCTGAGTTTTATAACTCTACTAAAGCCTTATTTATTCCCTGAGTCTTTAGTGTTTTCTTTCTTCCTTTGGCCTTACAATTCTAACACTAATCTCCATGTTTAAATTCTCCCAAAGATTCACATCAGTGAAATAATTCATGAGACATGTGTGAATCCCCATAAATTGGTTTCCCCTTCCCACACAGATGGTAAATCCTAGGCCCAATCTTCAAATATTTCACATCTTCCTACTCCACAAAAGTTCAGAGTTACAGATCTCCTTTCATCATACTTTGAATCTTAAAGGTTACCCTTCTTCTGTATATCTAACAGAGATACTCTTTGGGGTTTTCCCTCCACATCTTCATCCCCATCTCATTTTGTGTCCATCTCTTTGCTATGCGAGGTCTCTCTGTATCACTTTCTTTTCTGTTGGTCTGTCTATGTGTCCCTGTCTCTCTCTGCCTGGAAGTGATAGAGAAGCAGGGCATTTGCAAAAATACATGGAAACAAAGTAGGGTTCCCACCTACCAAACTCTCCCTGGGAAAAGGCATTTCCTCCTACCTGGCAAAACCTTTCGGACTTGTTCTTTTAATTCGTCCTTCTGGTCTTCATCCCTTAAGAAGCTGTTTGAGCCCTGGGAATTCCCTAGAGTACAGGAAGGCTCAAGGGTACAGTGACACATCAGCTTTTCCAGTATTTAATCCTCTCCTGGGGGAAAGGAAGGGGGGGTGAGGGGAGGAGCAAAATTGGTGTTTATGGTGACTGATGCATTGTTTTTTTCTCATGCGTGTTTTATTGCCATTAAATATAAAGGGTCCTTCTGTAAACACTGGTCTCAAAAATGCATACAAAAACTTACCAGGAAGAGCATTCTCAAAAAATGGCAGTAATAATAATAAAATAATAGAAATAAAACTAACTTTTTTCAAATTTAATTAAAAATTCCTAGAATAAAAATTTATCCTAATTATCCTTATTTCAATGATTTGGTGTCCACCTAAAGTCTCTGGACTGTGAGCCTCTTGAAAGCAGGAACTGAGTATAATTCATTTTTGGGTCACTCATGTTCCCTGGATATTCCCCAGCCAAGGGTCTTATACATACATACTTATACATACAAATCATTTTAACACAGGTCTCAAAATAGTAGGCATAAGGGTTGGATGAATTGGTGGATAGATGGTTGGATAAATTCATGAACTGGTCAATGACAAAAACTGTCCACATGGACAATATTTACCAACTGTCTGTACTCATCTGGGATGTTCTAAACCAGCCCACACCAACCAGATTACAAATCAGGATGGAGTCAAAGGAAATATATAAGTATTTATACATATATATACATGAGTTAAACTAAGCATTAAGCAGCTACAACAAGAAACCAACAATGAAGGTCATTTCCTTCTCACATAGTTCAGTCCAAGGTGGGTATTCCAGGTCAGCAAGCTGCTCTCCTCCACACAGTCATTTGGGGACCCAGGCTAATATTCAACATGTGGCATCTAGGGTTTCTGCAAGTACCACAATGGTAGCCAGTGGGAAGGGTGAAAGAGCTAACCCTACAGACTTCCTCCTAAAAGAGCAAGGCAGAGGCTGCTCACATTCCTTCCACTCACATTCCACTGGTCAGAGCTCAGTGACACTGTCATATCCAGCAGAAGGGGCGCCTGAGGTTTAGTTTCCCAGCAAGCAACCATGTGCCCTGCTCAACTTTGTCCCCATAAAAGAAGGAGAGGGAGAATGGAGGTGGAGGAGGGGTTGGTCAGCTACCATCTCCATCATATTTTGTATACTTGTCATTCACCATTACCTCAAAATCTGAAGACCCATACTTGGACCCATTTCTGGCAAAAGTATTCAAGGAAATGGGGTCAAGTGAAGTTTCCCAAAAGAAATTATTAATAGAAGGATAATTTATCATTAACAGAGTTGAATTCAGGCTTCTCTGTGTTTTTCCAGGATTGCTAAATTTGACCTAAAACCTAGAGAGCCCGCTACACAGAAGATAACTTCCAAAATGATAAGTTAGCTTGTTCTTCATCAAGTTTCCCTTAATTATTCCTGATGTGGGGATAACAGGAGCAGAGCTTTGCTCTACCTGGAAATAGAGTAACTTCATATACAGCTAAGAAGCTGTAAGTGCTCACTAACTATTCTTGATTCCCTAAGGGAAATAATCAAGCCATCACATGTAAAATTCTTCAGTAAAAACAGTGTTGTTCAGATATTCAAAGCCAACCAGCACTTTCAGTCTTTTGTGCCTTCCTGCTCAGCAGGTCATGTTTCCTCCTCCCCGCTGCCCCCACCCCATGACTCACCCACCTCACAGCATCCCCCCTTCTGTCTCCCTTTCATTCCCCAAAGTAGTAGGTTAGACCCCAAGATAACTTTAGGCTCAAGATCTTAAACTCTTTAACACAGACCCTGGTTAAATAGCAACGTCCTTATTTCTCCTGTTACTTCAGAACATTCACCATTCTGTTCTGCTCTGTAAACTCTTCTTGACCTTCAAGCAATATTCCTACTTCTTGTCTCCTCTTCTCCCATAAGGGAGAAGCTTGCCATCTTCATTTGGGTTCCCCCAAAAGCAGACCCTGAGAAAAGGACTTGGAGGTATGTCATTTATTTGGAAAGCCATCCAAGGAAGGAAGAGAGGGAATATGGAAAGTTAGACCTGAAAGAATAAAAGCCAAAAAGCTTGCCTTGATGTGTATGTTACTGTGGTAGGCAACTGAGGTTCAGTCTCTCTGGGAACCCTCTGAGAAACTCAGAATGGCCCTGAGAACAATCCCAGGGAGATATAGTTGGGATTTATTCCCTGAATGCCACCCCTCAGTGGTTGAGAACTGAAAGGGGGGCGGATGTGAAATTCTCAGCACTTCCCAGCTGCTCTGTGAGCAGGCTGAGTAAGTAAACTCTCTTGGCAACCGAGAAAGCTCTCAAGTGGAAGACTATGGTGGGAAGCTGAGCACATGGTCAGAAACTGTCCACAGCTTCAAGGAGCTCAGAGATGCACTGAGAGGATCTGGAGCATGGATCAACAGCCTCTGCTACATGTGCCAACTTCTTCAACTCGAAGTTGCCTCACCTCAAAATCTCAGATTCTTCCTCCCCTTGGCTATTCTCCCCATGAGTTGAGCTAAATTCCTAAGCTCAAAGTTCACAACTTCCTCCTCTTTGCTCTCGAAAATGTCTATGCCAAAATCCATTGTTGTCTTCACCCTTACATACTGGGCTTGTTTCCTTCTGCAATGTTTCCATCACTAAATTGTGAGCTGCTCAAGGATAGAAATTCTATCTCCTTTGCAAATATTAGTCCAAAGTAGAAGCTCCACAAATATTTGCAGAGTGAATAAATGGCAAATAATTGCCTAAATAATATACGTAAACTTCAAAAGACCTTTAACTTATCTTTGTGACTGACATGACATTTTCACTTTAACTCACTCCTTGATGTTTGATTACAAAAGCCATGTTGTTATTTCAAGGGAGACTCTGATCAACTGTGTATCTGATGAGTGGAAGAGAATCTCCTCTGTGAAGCTTTGGGGAGGTTGGGGGGAACACTTTTGTTAATTAACAAAAGGACATGAGAAAATTTGTTCTCTAAAAACACAGACTGTCAGAAACTGATGTTTGGAATCACATTTAGTGAGAATGAAACACCTCTTTTTTGCCTAGAGGATCTAAATTGTTTTAACACAGAAAAACAGACTCAATTTCCAACCCAGGTGCAGAGCTTCAGATAAGAGTTTTGAACACAACATTCCACATTTATCTTAACTTTGTGGTTTCCAAGGAAACAGGACCCTGAGTTCTCATCTCAGCCCAGACATGATGTCAACTCCTTTATACAACCCCCTGCTTCACTTTGAGTGAGAACACTGCTTTGTTGAAATTTCACTTAAGCCCCAACTAAATACTAAATACTACAACCCTCTAAATACTACAACAAGCCTGAGTCTTCCTTTGGTGAGGTGCCCCTTTGGTGTGCAGTCCCTTAACTCAGCAAGTAACCTTATTGGATGACAAGTGGCTCCTTGGTGGTTTTTATCAGATGGACTTTATCACCTCTGGCCAATTTGTTTGTAGCACAGACAAATAAATCAAGGTTGCTAGTGATTACCATGAAAAGCACTTAGACACTGAGAAGACTGGGCAGGCAAACTCTGGTCAGGAGATAATTCATAATTTTTTTTTAAAGACCTAAGTGCTTTGAGTGTATAATGGACTTCTGAGAAGGGCAAATTTATATGGTAGACCCAAACCTAGAGTTGAAGGGATAAAGAGAACAACCAAGACAAGATGAAACCCTCCTTTACTCCTCACCTACCTGGAATGAAAACCTCCTTATGAAAAGCTTCCATTCTACCCTCTGCTCCAGTGGGAGCTGCAGTCCCCACACTATGACTGGCCCAGAAATCAGCATGTGACCCAAGTCTGACAAATGAAAATCCTTCCTTAAAATTTTTCCCCAACATCTCTGGTTATGAAGCTGTAAAGATAAAATGTTGAATTTGTCTGTCGCCATGGTTTCAGCACTGTGGGGCCGGCAGCCTGACCCAAGAACAGAGGAAAGCAGAGATGAAACTTTGAGGACATTCAAGTACCTGCCCCTCCACTGTTTTGGGGGCTTTCTTGGTTTTGGTTTTAGTTTTTGGTTTTTGGGGTTTTTTTGTTTGGGGGTTTGTTTTTTTGTTATTTTGTTGGGTTTTGGTTTTGGTTTTGTTTGTTTGTTTGTTTGTTTGTTGGTCATTTGTAACTCAGAATCATCATTACAACTTTTACACAGACAATCTAAAACTTTTTCCAGGGTCCTAAATTATACTTTCTTACTTGCATTTTACTATGTCTCTGCAGATGCAGCCTGCACTTCTGTTCATCAATGAACAATGGATAATTCAATATCTCTTTCAATTTTCTTTTGCTACCAGGAATTCTAGAGCCAAATACAATATCCAGCAGCAGCAAATGTTTGTACATTTTACAAAATTTAGCCCTGGAAGGGATCTTACAGATCATCTAGTCAAACCTCATTATTTTACAGAGAAAACTTGAGGTCATAAAAGGTGATACAATTTGCCCAAGAGACACATAAACAATTAACAACCATATTCGCCAGTAACTGATCTCATCTACACACTCTACTGTCTTTATATTCTCTCTGTTCTTTTATCTGAAAACTGCCTTAAGTAGGCATATCCATTTTCCTCCTTACTGATGGGAGGGAAGATGGCAGAGGATGAAGGGATGATTCTCAGAAATTAGGGAGGGAAAAGGGCAGAGATAATGGGATTTAACCAAGGAATTAATGCTACTCAGATCTGATAAAACCTGGACATGAAGTTCACAGTAATTCCAGAAAGGGAAGGGATTATTGATGAGTGAGGAGGGGAGTTTGAAGACTGTCAAGAGAAGACTCAGACTTCATGCTATGGGCAGGAATTCCTAAAAAATGTTTATAGCTATAGTTTTCTAAAAATTTAAAGACATTTCCTCATATCTAATGCAGTGAATTAGGCAATGCTAGTCACAAATTTGTAACTTAGAGTATCCAATTAGAAGTATATAGCAGCCAGCCTGTGGCAGAATCTTGGATGTAAGCCACCCCTCACAAGCCCTTCATGGATAAGAAATAGCAAGAGGGGAAATGATGCAAAAAATGTTATCTGTGATTCATAATGTCTTTGTGAAGCCTTCAGGAGCTAAGATTTGAGCAGCCATGAAGAAGAGTGATAATTTTCAAATCCGTGAGCCAATATGAGACCCTATTTAGAAGAACATGTACATATCAGTGTATAAACTAGTTTCCATTGGTGACATCTGACTTGTCTCCCTCTAAAATTCCTCTTTTAAATTTTTTTAAAGATTTTCTATTTATTTATTTGAAAGAGATAGAGCACGAGTGGAGGGGAGAGGGAGAGGGAGAAGAAGACTCCCTGCTGAGCAGGGAGCATGCCACGGGGCTCGATCCCAGGATCCTGGCATCATGACCCAAACTGAAAGCAGATGCTTAACCAACTGAGTCACCCAGGCACCCCTCAAGTTTCTCTTGATCCGGAAGCTGGAAAGCATATGCAGGACCACAGTCTTGTTCCCTACCCCCACCCCCTACAAACAGAGACATAAAGGCCTTCTTTCTTTTGGGCCAGAGAGGAAGGCATTGGAATTTTTGGATTCCCAGAAACATGAAGAATCTCTATTATCACCCAAATGTTGGCTGAGTATTCACAGTGGGAATGGCACTCGCTGGCTTCCTGGAATCCAGACTAATCCCAAAAGCTATGTTCCTTGGAGAGATAAGATATCTGCACCCATGACAAAGAGCCGACAGAAAGGGATTGAGAAACCAAACATAAGCAAATACCCAAACTTCATATAGTCAAAGCCTGGACTTTTGGTCATTCATATAATATCATTTTTAAAACTATATCCAGTATATTCAGTAATTCTCTTACACAACTTCATAACTTCATCAGGCTACAGGGCAAGAGATCCAAACCCACTATAGGAGAAAGAGAATTTGCTTTGTGTCTTTATCTACTAAAGTCACATATTTAGTGTTTATTTGGATAGCATATGTGCAAAAACTTCCTCAAAAAAAAGTCATAGCATAAATTTTCATGCTATGACTAGTGATTTAAAAGAAGATCGAAAGATCATATCGATCTGGCAAGATGATGGAGGAGTAGGAACCTAAATATTATCAGATCCCAGGAGTTCAGCTAGATAGTTACCAAACCATTCTGAACACCTAAAACTCAACAGGAGATCAAAGAGAAGAAGGGCAGCAATTCTAGGAACAGAAAATTGACCACATTCCAGAGGGTAGGACATGCAGAGAAGTGAATCCGAGGAGACATACAGGAAGTTATACCATGGGGGGGAGGGGAAGGCTCCCGGCAAGTGAGAGAGCAGCAGAGCACAACATAGGAACTTTTAGAAGTTCTCTCAGTCCCACCACTGAGGGATGCCACTCCAGAGGCTAAGAGGGGGGTGGGGCCCTCCCAGGGACAGTGTGGTCTCAGGACCCAGAGGGTCACAAAAAGACCAGGGGTGTCTGAGTGTGGCAGAGCTCCCGGGTATCAGAGTGGGGAAGCCTGCTACAAAGACAAAGCCAAGGAGGGGGTTCTCAGCTCATAATTGCCATAAACTGTGATTGGGGCACAGACTACTTCTCTTTGAGCAGGGACCCCACAAGTGGCAGATCCAGGGAGACTCACCTTCCTCCTCCGGGAAGAGCAGCATGGGAGGGTGTTGCAGGAATCTTCTGGGTTTGGAGACTCCAAAAGGGGCTGTGCACCAGAGATAAAATGATCGGTCACAGGCTGGGTGAGCGCAGAGAGCGACCAGAGACCAGCAAGATGGGAGGGATTAACTGTTTTTCTCTGAGGGCGCACTGAGGGGTGGGGCCCTGAGCTCTCAGCGCCTATGGGGCCAGAGATTGGGAGGCCACCATTTTCATTCCCATCCTCCAAAGCTCTATATGGAAAGCATTCAGGGAACAAATGCTACCAAGCGCAACCTGAGCAGATTACTTAGCCTGTCTCCTGGCAAGGGTGGTGCAATTCTGCCTCAGGCAAAGACATATGAGAATCACTGCAACAGGCCCCTTCCCCAGAAAATCAGCAAGAACATCCAGCCAAGACCAAGTTCATTAATCAATGAGAACTGCAGAACTCCAGAGCTAGGGGAAAGCAACACATAGAATTCATGGCTTTTTTCCCATGATTCCTTAGTCTTTCAAAGTTAAATATTTTTAATGTTGTTGTTTTCTTATTCTATTTTTTAATTTTTCCTCTTTCCTATTTTAATGTTTTTTATCCATTTTATCTTATCATTACCTTTCAAAAATATTTTTTTAATTTTTATTGTTATAGTCATATTCTGTCCCTTCATTGTATTTAAACTAATTTTTTGTATACAGATGGGGGGGGTTGTTAAATTTTTGGGATACAGTTTCTACGACTAGATCAAAATATACCCTAAATCTAGTGCATGAATTTGTTCTAGTCTCCAGCCTGATCACATTCTTTCCCCCCCTTTTTTTACCTTTTTTCAACCAAATTCTTATCTTACCAATTCCTCTTTCAGAATCTTCTTTAATTTTCATCTTTACAGTCATATTCCATCCCTTCATGACTGCCAGCTATCTACAGATATTTTTGTACATATATGGTTTTTGTACATAGATAAGGTTTTCTTTCTTTAAAATTTTAGGAGGTAGTTTCCTCTAGCAGACCAAAATACACACAAAATAAAGTGTGTGCTTTTCTATTCAGCAGTTAAATATATATACATATATATTCTTTCTTTCTTTTTTTCATCCTTTTTCTCTCCCCAGTTTTGGGTCTCTTCTGATTTGGCTAGTGTATATTTTTCTGGGGTCATTTCCACCCTTTTAGTATTTTGTTCCCTATTTTGTTCACTCATTCATCTATTCTTATCTGAATAGAATGACAACACAGAAAAACTCACCACAAAAAAAAAAAAAAAAAAAAGAACAAGAAACAGTACCAACAGCTAGGGACCTAATCAATATGGACATTAGTAATATCTCAGAACTAGAGTTCAGAATGATGATTATCAAGATGTTAGCTGGGCTCAAAAAAATATATGGAAAATACTAGAGAATCTAGTATTCTAGTAGAATCTAGTATTCTAGATTCTAGTATTCTAGTAGAATCTAGAATCTAACCAAGTTGAAATAAAAAAAGCTATTAATTAGGTACAATAAAAAAAATGGAGACTCTTTTTGCTAGGGTAAATGAGGCAGAAGAGAGAATTAGTGATATAGAAGACCAAATGATGGAGAAAATAAAGAACCTGAGAAAGAGAGAGATAAACAACCACTGGACCAGGAGGGGAGAATTTGAGAGATAAGTGATACCATAAGACAAAACAATATTAGAATAATTGGGATCCCAGAAGAAGACAGAGAGGAGCAGAAGGTATACCAGACCAAATTATAGCAGAGAATTTCCCTAATTTGGCAAAGGGAACAAACATCAAAATCCAGGAGGCACAGAGAGCTCCCCTCAAAATCAATAAAAATGGGTCCAGACCCCATCATCTAATAGTAAAACTTACAAATCTCATTGACAAAGAGAAACTCCTGAAAGCAGCTAGGAACAAGAGGTCTGTAATGTACAATGGCAGAAATATTGGATTGGCAACAGACCTATCCACAGAGACCTGGAAGGCCAGAAAGGACTGCCGTGGTATATTCAGAGAACTAAATGAGAAAAATAAGCAGCCAAGAATGCTATATCCAGCTAGGCTGTCATTGAAAATAGAAGGAGAGATAAAAAGCTTCCAGGACAAACAAAAACTAAAAGAATTTGAAAACACCAAACCAGCTCTACAGGAAATATTGAAAGGGATCCTCTAAGCAGAGAGAGCCTAAAGTAACAGACTAGAAAGGAACAGAGACAATATATAGTAACAGTCACCTTACAGGCAATACAATGGCACTAAATTCATATCTCTCAATAGTTACCCTGAATGTAAATGAGCTAAATGCCCTAATCAAAAGACACAGGGTACCAGAATGGACAAAAAAATAAGACCCATCGATATGCTGTCTACAAGAAACTCATTTTAGACTCAAAGACACCTCCAGATTGAAAGTGAGAAGGTGGAAAATAATTTACCATGCTAATGGACATCAAAAGAAAGTTGGGGTGGTAATCCTAATATCAGATAAATTCGATTTTAAGCCAAAGACTATAATAAGAGATGAGGAAGCTCACTATATCATACTTAAAGGGTCTGCCCAACAAGAAGATCTAACAATTTTAAATATCTATGCCCCTAACATGGGAGCAGCCAATTATATAAACCAATTAATAACAAAATCAAAGAAACACATCAGCAACAATACAGTAATAGTAAGGAACTTTAACACCCCCTCACTGAAATGGACAGATCATCTAAGCAAAAGATCAACAAGGAAATAAATGCTTTAAATGACACACTGGACCAGATGGACATGACAGATATATTTAGAACATTCCATCCCAAAACAACAGAATACACATTCTTCTCTAGTGCACATGGAACATTCTCCAGAACAGATCACATCCTGGGTCACAAATCAGATCTCAACCAGTACCAAAAAGACTGGGATCATTCCCTGCATATTTTCAGACCACAATGCTTTCAAACTAGAACTCAACCACAAGAGGAAAGTTGGAAAGAACTCAAATACATGGAGGCTAAAGAGCATCCAACTAGAGAATGAACGGGTCAACCAGGAAATTAAAGAAGAATTTTAAAAATTCATGGAAACAAATGAAAATGGAAACACAACTGTTCAAAATTTTGGGGACACAGTAAAGGCAGTCCTGAGAGGAAAGTATATAACAATACAAGCCTTTCTCAAGAAACAAGAAAGGTCTCAAGTATACAACCTAAACATACACCTAAAGGAGCTAGTGAAAGAACAGCAAAGAAAGCCTAAACCCAGCAGGAGAAGAAAAATCATAAAGATCAAAGCAGAAATCAATGAAATAGAAACCAAAGAACAGTAGAACAAATCAATGAAACTAGGAGCTGGTTCCTTGAAAGAATTAATAAGACTGACAAACCCCTGGCCAGATTTATCAAAAAGAAAAGAGAAAGGACCCAAATAAATAAAATCATGAATGAAAGAGGGGAGATCAAAACCAACCCCAAAGAAATAAAACAATTATAAGAACATATTATGAGTAACTATACACCAGCAAATTGGACAATCTGGAAGAAATGGATGCATTCCTAGAGACATATAAACTACCACAACTGAACCAGGAAAAATAGAAAACCTGAACAGACCCATAACCAGTGAGGAGATTGAAGCAGTCATCAAAAATCTCCAAACAAACAAGAGCACAGGGCCAGACAGCATCCCAGGGGAATTCTACCAAACATTTATAGAAGAATTAATACATATTCTCCTGAAACTGTCCCAAAAAATTGAAATGGGAGGAAAACTTCCAGATTCATTTTATGAGGCCAGCATGACTTGATCCCCAAACCAGACAAAGACCCCATCAAAAGGAGAATTATAGACCATTATCCCTGATGAACACAGGTGCAAAAATTTTCACCAAAATACTAGCCAATAGGATCTAACAGTACATTAAAAGGATTATTCACCACAACCAAGTGGGATTTATTCCTGGGCTGCAAGTTTGGTTCAATATCCTCAAATCAATCAATGTGATAAAATACATTAATAAAAGAAAGAACAAGAACTATATGATACTCTCAATAGATGCTGAAAAAGCATTTGACAAAGAAGTACAGCATCCTTTCTTGATCAAAACTCTTTACAGTGTAGGGATAGAGAGTACAAACCTCAATATCATCAAAGTCATCTATGAAAGACCCACAGTGAATATCATTCTCAATGGGTAAAAACTGAGAGCTTTTCCCCTAAGGTCAGGAACATGGCAGGGATGTCCACTATCACCACTGCTATTCAACATGTACTAAAAGTCCTAGCCTCAGCAATCACACAACAGAAAGAAAGAAAAGGCATCTGAATCAACAAAAAAGAAGTCAAACTCTAACTCTTTGCAGATGATGTGATACCTTATGTGGAAAGCCCAAAAGACACCACCCCAAAACTGCTAGAACTCATACAAGAATTCAGTAAAATGTCAGGATACAAAATCAATGCAGAGAAATCAGTTGCGTTTCTACACACCAACAAGACAGAAGAAAGAGAAATTAAGGAGCTGACCCCATTTACAATTGCACCCAAAACCATAGGATACCTAGGAATAAACCTAACCAAAGAGGCAAAGAATCTGTACTCAGAAAACTATAAAGTACTCATGAAAGAAATTGAGGAAGACACAAAGAAATGGAAAACTGTTTCATGTTCATGGATTCGAAGAACAAGTATTGGGAAAATGTCTATGCTACCCTAAAGCAATCTACACATTTAATGCAATCCCTATCAAAATACAATCCATTTTTTTCAAAGAAATGGAATAAATAATCCTAAAATTTATATGGAACCAAAAAAGACCTCGAATAGCCAAAGGAATATTGAAAAAGACAGCCAAAGTTGGTGGCATCACAATTCTGGACTTCAAGCTCTATCACAAAGCTGTCCTCATCAAGACAGTATGGTACTGGCACAAAAACAGATACATACATCAGTGGAACAGAATAGAGAGCCCAGAAATAAACCCTCAACTCTATGGTCAACTAATCTTCAACAAAGCAGGAAAGAATGTCCAATGGAAAAATGACCAGTCTCTTCAACAAATGGTGTTGGGAAAATTGGACTGCCACATGCAGAAGAATGAAACTGGACCATTTCCTTACACCACACACAAAAATAGACTCAAAATGGATGAAAGACCTCAATGTGAGACAGGAATCCATCAAAATCCTTGAGGAGAACACAGGCAGCTACCTCTTCAACCTCAGCCGCAGCAACTTCTTCCTAGAAACATTGCCAAAGGCAAGGGAAGCAAGGGCAAAAATGCAAAAATGAACTATTAGGACTTCATCAAGATCAAAAGCTTTTGCACAGCAAAGGAAACAGTCAACAAAACCAAAAGACAACTGACAGAATGGGGGAAGATATTCGCAAATGACATATCAGATAAGGGCTAGTATCCAAAATCTATAAAGAAATTATCAAACTCAACACCCAAAGAACAAATAATCCAATCAAGAAATGGGCAAAAGGCAGGAACAGACATTTCTGCAAAGAAGACTTCCAGATGGCCAAAAGACACATGAAAAAGTGTTCAATATCACTCAATATCAGGGAAATACAAATCAAAACCACAGTGAGATACCACCTCACACCCATCAGAATGGCTAAAATTAACAAAACAGGAAATGACAGATGTTGGCTAGGATGTGGAGAAAGGGGAACCCTCCTACACTGTTCATGGGAAAGCAAGTTGGTGCAGCCACTCTGGAAAACAGTATGGAGGTTCCTCAAAAACTTGAAAATAGAGCTACCCTACAACCCAGCAATCACTGGGTCAGTTGTTACCCTAAAGATACAAATGTAGGGATCCAAAGAGGCACCTGCACCTAAATGTTTATAGCAGCAATGTCCACAATAGCCAAACTATGGAAAGAACCTAGATGTCCATCAACAGATGAATGGATAAAGAAGTGGTATATATATATACAATGGAGTACTATGAAGCCATCAAAAAATGAAATCTTGCCATTTGCAACAACATGGATGGAACTAAAGGGTATTGTGCTAAGTAAAATAAGTCAATCAGAGAAAGACATGATCATCTGATCTCTCTAATATGAGGAATTTGAGAGGCAGGGCAGGGGTTGTGGGGGGAGGGGTAGGCTGGGAAAAAATGAAACAAGATGGGATCCAGCAGGAGACAAAGCATAAGAGACTCTTAATCTCACAAAACAAACTGAGGGGTGAGGGATAGGGTGGCTGGGTTATGGACATTGGAGAGGGTCTGTGCTATGGCAAGTGCTGTGAAGAGTGTAAGCCTGATGATTCACAGACCTGTACCCCTGAAGCAAATAATACATTATATGTTCATAAAAGTTAATTAATTTCAATAAATAAAAAGAGATCACAATCAGGGGGTCAATGACCTCAAAGTTAGCCATAAATTCAATCTTCAACAAGAAACCTAGCTTTCAACTTTAAGTGATAAACACTGTTATCTATAATAAATACTTCAATGGGTGTAGTTCCTCATAACACAAACTCATGATCTCAAGATTACTAATCAATGGTCTTTCCAAGGTTTATATTAAGTAAACTTTTGACTATTATAGGAAACTGTTTTTCTCTAGACAACTAACTTAGCCTGAAAATCAACTTTATAACAACATGATACAGGTTAAAAACATGTTGAACCCTATTTTTTTGCAACTTCCATATAAATCTTATCTAATCTTCATAATTCATGTAAAGCAGTGCTTTGCATTTTCAAAGCACTTACTATTCTTTCAAATTTACTGCTATGGAAATTATGAAACTTAATTTTAATCAAGACTGATTCAAAAATATTCTGGCTTAATTCCCACACAAGCCAGATACAGCACAGTAGATGTTCCCATATCCTGAGTGGGATGTGGTTGGTAAATCTTTAAAACACTTCTCCACCATATGGCAGGTAGCTTTTGGTTTTCACCTATGCCCTAGAAGTGGATTGCCCTAATCTGGAAGGTCAAGTAGGATTTAATCAAAAAGCCACACACCAGAAATGGCCACCGTCAGTTCTTCAACCATCCTTGTCCCCAGCTAACACCAGGTATTTTGTTAATTAACATGACCATTGGAAATGGGTTCTTTGGTCAAATCAGTGATGTTCTAGATGCATGCATTGTCCAGTTATATTATGGATACTACCCATCATTATACAACAGGATATAAGAATGTAACAAGCCCAGTGTATTTTTGGAAATGCTGCCTGAGACTTGATTCTCAAAAGTTCTGGTGTCCAGCCCCTAATTTGGAAGGATTTGTGGTTCCCTCACTTACCTAATCGGTGAGCCAAACCATGCCCCTAGAACCCTGTCATATGGGAGAGACTTTCTTTCATGCGAGGTGCTATCAAGAGCTCCTGCAAAAGAAAGAACTAGCACTTTTTCCATTTGCCAAACTGGTGGTCTGTAAACTAATTCTATCCTAACCCTACTCTGCCTGTTTGTTCCTGCTTAAGTATAAATGTCTAATTGGATAAATGTAACCTGACACTTGCTCTCTTCAAACTTAATAGTAAAGACCTATATCTCAACTTACGGCTCCAGCTTCAAACTATTGGACACTACAGATATTAACCAAAAATTAAAACAAAATAAAAACAAAGGGCCTCATAATTGTGAACAACCATGTCCACTTAGGTCAAGTTGTAAGACTACCTTTATTTTGTTGATCGATTTTTCTCTGCTTAGCTAGAACAGGAATTTCAACAGCTTATAATAAGACAGTACCTCAAATAACAGGAAAAAAAAGAAAGAAACCAAGTAAGAAAAAAGTAAGATGGGGGAAAATGAATCAAAAACTCTGGGCTAAAACTATGGAAAGAACCTAGATGTCCATCAACAGATGAATGGATAAAGAAGATGTGGTATATATATATATACAATGGAATACTATGCACCCATCAAAAGAAATGAAATCTTGCCATTTGCGACGACATGCATGGAACTAGAGGTTATTATGCTTAGCGAAATAAGTCAATTGGAGAAAGACAACTGTCATATGATCTCCCTGATATGAGGAAGTGGAGATGCAACGTGGGGGGTTTGGGGGGTAGGAAAAGAATAAATGAAACAAGATGGGATCGGGAGAGAGACAAATTATAAGAGACTCTTAATCTCACAAAACAAACTGAGGGTTGCCGGGGTGGGGGGGTGTAGGGAGAGGGTGGTGGGGTTATGGACATTGGGGAGGGTATGTGCTATGGTGAGTGCTGTGAAGTGTGTAAACTTGGCGATTCACAGACCTGTACCCCTGGGGCTAATAATACATTATATGTTTATAAAAAAATTAAAAAATTATTTTAAAAAAAAAACAAAAACTCTGGGCTGGAGAAGGAAAGAACAGTTGAGCACAGGACTTAGCACTGAGCTTCCTAACAGGGCAAGAGTTGTGTGACTGGTCTGGAATGGTGCCTCAAAATCACCCTGGTCCAGCCCAGTGACACTGCATCCAAGCAGTATGACATTTGTGAGCCTTGTCATGTTCATGACCTTCATCCTAAACTGCTCACCTCAGCTCTTCCAGGGCTCGTCCTTTCAGTTGGCATCTGATACATGTAACTCTTAGCCCATTGACTGGTTTCCTGTTCACTGCCTCAGACCTAAAAAGACAGTATGCTTCGCCAAAACATTATTTGAAGGTTATCATAACTCTCCTATGAATAGATAACAAGCACACTCAACATTTTATTCAATTCATTAACGTGCAAACCAGAAGAAAGAGAAAGCCAGTTCTGTGAGGATATGAGAAATTTCATTTATATAGTCAGCGGAGAAAATGAATGCTGAATAAGAGTGCCAACTCAGATACAATGCTGATTCATGCCCCATGAGGCGATAAAACCTTAATGTCTGGGTTATCTTCCCTACTGGACAAGAAAAAAAAAAAGTCCTTTCTTAGTTTAATGCAAGTTAATCTCTAACTTTTCAAAGCTGTAAAATAAATGGGATCTAATCAATTTGTGAATAGCAAATCAAACAAAGTTATACTCCCTGAGATTCAGATGACCCTGAGGCAGGCTTAGAAAATGCTCTAGTGTGGCATTTACATTGCCAGGCAATCATCTTTTTTACCTTATTCCTAAGTTTTAGATAACTCTCCTGAACACTTTCTTTTTTCTCAATGTCAGTCAACAGGTGACCTGTTTTCCCTCTGGTGGCAAGCCAGAAGCAGCCCTCATACTTCCATTTGCACATGACCTTGCCACCCATTACAGCTGAGGGAGAGCCATGAGGTTTGCTCTAGTTGTCCTGATGCACAACAGTAGAATGCCAGTTCGTGGGTGAAGCAAAAGTTTTCCGGACCCTGCAGACCAAAGGATCTCAAACTTGAATAGTTATAAAATCCTCTGGGGGTTTCTGATCCCATTAACTTGGAGGGGTGTTCAGGTTTTTTAACAATCATCCTCAAGAGATTCTCACCTTTCCACTTCCCACCTCTGCTTTCTCTCCTGATTCGTTTACTTCATATGTTGGCTTATGGTTTGCAGGAGGATAAATGATTTACAAATGTATACATGTTATTGGTCTGCGCTTCCCCAATTCCTACTTTGGTAGCAGAGATCTGCACTAAGATACCTTGCTCCCTCCTTCAGGCAACCTCGAAAACTAATCAAAAATCCTTTGTTTCAGCACAACAGAAGATTTGGCTGGGTGTTTGCAAGAAGATATGACAGAGCCAGATGTCATATGAGGGCTGCTTATAGCTCTGTCGTTATTTGGGTTGAGAAAGAAGGGAGAAATGTCCATGAGACTGTGCCCCTGGAGTGGGGTTTGGGGTCCCCACGCAGGACAGGCCCTGGGCTCACATGCCCACTGAGCTCCAATAGATAAGGGCCCATGCAGGGTCATGAGATAGCCCCACACTGGGCTCTGTGTTCAGCATGGATTCTGCTTGTCCCTTTCTCTCCTCTTCTCCTCTCCCCAAACCCCCACTTCCTCTCTCTCTCAAAAAAATAAATCTTTTTCAAAAATACAGATAAGCCTGGGGTACCTGGGTGGCTCAGTTGGTTAAGCATCTGCCTTCGGCTCAGGTCATGATTTCAGGGTCCTGAGATCTAGCTCTGAGTCAGCCTTGGGCTTGACATCAGGCTCCCTGCTCAGCCTGCTTCTCTCTCTCCCTCTGTGTCTCCCCTACCCCCACTTGTGCACTCTCTCTCTCTCTCTCTCAAATAAATAAAATAAAATAAAAAAAATACAGACAAGCCTAAAGAAAAAATAAACATCAACCATAACACAACCCATCACTCAGAAATAACCTCAGGGATCCCTTCTAAAAAGGAAAAAGTGCCTTGCTTTGTCCTTTGAAGGTGGTTTTCCTTCTTGTGTTTGGGAGTGGTGTGAGATAAGCTAGGTACTGCCCAGAGAAAGAAAAAGAACTGCTCAGTGGGCAGAGATGAAGACACAGTTTGGCCACATGACCACCAGCAGCTGAGCTCATCTCTCTCTGATTCACATGGCCCAGGCCACAGGCAAGTTTTTCTTGTCAGGTCTTTTCTGAATCCAAAGGATAAAAGCTGAACTTTCAGCAAATTTTTGCCTCTGGCTCCAGCTTTTGGACACAATGCTGGAGATGTCAGTCCCCCTGCAAAGCTCATTTAAAAGCTGGAATGAAAGAGCTGATTGCCAGAGGAAAGATGAAAAATCTGTTTCTCCATCTATCTGATCAGGGCTTAGATCAGAATTCAGGCTGCCAGGCACATTTACAGCACAAGAACAATGGTCCAGACACACTCCTGGCAGAGATGTGCACCTCGGGTCTGTGTTCTCCCTGAGTACTTTCCTTTTTTCTAATCTGGAGAGAGGTTAAGTATCTTAGTTAAAGCAGAGCCTTTAACACAGCAACTTGGAGGCCGGTGATTAATTTGGAAGGTGAGGCCAGGAAACAGAAAAGAGGAAGACAGGAAGGAAGGACAGGCAGACCAGAGGCTGTGTGTGGCTTTTTTTTTTTTTTTAAGATTTTATTTATTTGACAGACAGAGATCACAAGTAGGCAGAGAGGCGGGTAGAGAAGTGGAGGGTGGGGGGGAGCAGGCTCCCCGCTGAACAGGGAGCCTGACTCGGGGCTCAATCCCAGGACCCTGAGATCATGACCTGAGCCAAAGGTAGATGCATAATCCACTGAGCCACCCAGGCACCTTAGAGGCTGTGTTACTGAACCAGGTGAGAGCTTGATCCTATTGGAGACTCCTGAGAAGCAAACTACACTGAATGCCTCTGTTTTCTGAAAGCTAAGGGTTGTTCCCAACACTGTCAACTTCAAGCAAGCTCACTAAAAGGCCCAATGGACCATCCCCCCCGTCCCCCTACTTAGCAGAGAAAGTCCTGGATTAGAAAGAGGGAAGATTCAGGGGCACACACTTCAGAGGTGAGTCGTCAGGGTCCGGACTGGTGGTCAGGGTGGCTAGACTTCTTTCATATTGGCTGCTTTCCATAATATGAGCAACCCGAGTGAACTGGGTAGAAGCTCCACAGCCTTTTATGGCATAGCCTTGGAAATTATATAGCGTCACTTCCAACATGCTATTTGTCGAAGGATTCAGATTCAGAGGGAGGGGAAACCTCTCAATGAGAGGTACATCAAAGAATATGCAGACATGTAAAGACGTCATCTGGTGGTATTCAAAAAACATCCACCTCACTCATCTACTTGCTTGGTGGGAAAACAAATTGGTAGAAGTCCCACAGAAATCTATGTGGAAATATTTATCAAAATTACAAATGCATATACTCTTGGACTGAGCAATTCCACTTCCAGGCCAACTCAAATCACTACACGTCATCTTCATTATTTCAGGAGTGTTAAAAATGTAGGGTCAGTCTTTCCACTTTAAAAAAAAAAAAAAACTGGGTGCATTTACTCCATTGAAGGTAACTACAACATTATTAAATATATTAGATAATCCTAATTATTACTTGGCCTCCAGTGTGCGTAGCATACATCCTGCTTTCTATTATTTCTAATCCTTTGTAGAACTCTCAAAGGTTAATTATTCTATTTCTCTGGAGGTTTGGAAAATTGTGACTTGCCCAAGGTCACACAGCTGGTTAAGCAGGGGACCTAAAATCCAGTTCCAGTTCTGCCTGACTCCATATCCAGCTCACAGTAGCATAATTCAGTCTTTAAAGTATATCCTTTCATTTGAGAATCTCTAGTATCTTTGTATTCCCAAACCACTGCACAGTATAAAGGAATATTTCAATACAGTTGTTTCCTGTCAGAAGTAATAAAATATTTAATTTTAACATAAGAATAATTCCATATAATTCTTTGAAGGAGAAAGACTATGAGATTAATGTTGGTACTGAAAATTTCCTTAGAAATGTAAATTATTCTTGCAGTGTACAAGTAGAAAAAGTATCAGTTTGCATATCTTGTTAAGAAATTCCTAGAAATTGAATCTTAGCACAGTTTTCTCTCATCTCTACTCTTGCCAACACTGTATGAGGACAGCTGAAGATTTGGGAAGAACAGAGGTTAATGTGAATCATCAATGGCTGTTTGTTGCCCAGACTAAAGAGCAAGCGTAGATAATGAGCAAAAATGCTTTGTCTTAGTAAGTTAGCCAACGTGTTCACCATTCCCTGATTCCTCACAAGTGTCACTGAAGGGAGCTGTCCAGGGAAGGAGCTGCCCAATCCTAGCATTTCATACACACTCACACACATACACACATACACATATTTTGCACCTGAAATTTACCCTTGCTTTTTTTCACTCAAATACAAATGCACGAAAAATTCTCTAACTTAGTAAACTTTCCTAGTTTTCTGAGCTAAATGGACCACTTCCTTGTTCAGACATTTAGAATAGCTCCATGTTGCTCATGCCCATAAATCCACACTCCTTTCATCAGCAAATTTAAAAAGTACTATATTCCAAAAAATAGAAATGGAAGAAAAACTTCCAAAGTCACTCCACAAGGCCAGCGTTATTGTGATACCAAAACCAGATGAAGACACAACAAAAGAAGAAGACAAAGATGAAGAAGAAGAAGGGAGCTACAGGCCAATATCTTAACCCTCAGCAAAATATTAGGAAGCCAAATTCAACAATACATAATAAAAATTAGTCACCACAACCAAATGAGATATATTCCAGGGATGGAACAGTGGTTCACTAATCACAAATCAATCAATGTGACATATTATATTAATAAGAGAGAGGATAAAAACCATATGAGCATCTGAACAGATGCAGAAAAAAGTATTTGACAAAATATGACATCCATTCACGACAAAAACTCTCAACAAAGTGGGTTTAGAGGGAACATACCTCAAAATAATTAAGTCCATATATGAAAAACCCTCAGCTAACACCATACTTGATGGGGAAAAACTGAATATTTTTCCTCTAAGATCAGGAACAAGATAAGGATGCCCACTCTCACCACTTTAATTAAACATAGTACCGGAAGTTCTAGCTGCAGCAATCAGATAAGAGAAAGAAATAAAAGACATCCAAAGTAATAAGGAAGATATAAAACTGTCACTATTCACAGAGGACATGATGGTATATATAGAAAACTCTAAAAACTCCACCAAAAAACTATTACAACTGATAAATGAATCCAGTACAGTTTCAGGATACAAAATTAATATACAGAAACTTACTGCTTTTCTATACACTAACAACAAAGTAGAAAGGAAAAGAAATTAAGAAAACAATTCCATTTACAGTTGCAGTGAAAAAAAAAAAAATAAGCTACCTAGGAATGAGTTTAACCAAGGATGAGAAAGACCTATACTATGAAAACTATAAGACATCAGTAAAAGAAATTGAACATGATACAAACAAATGGAAAGATATACCATGCTCATGGACTGAAAGAATTAATATTGTTAAAATGTCCATACTTCCCAAGACAATCTGCAGATTTAATGCAATCCCTATCAAAATACTAATAGCATTTCTCACAAAACTAGAGCAAATAATCCTAAAATTAGTATGGAACCACAAAATTCCTTAAATAGCCAAAGCAATCTTGAGAAAGGAGAACAAGACTGGAAGTATCATAATCTCAGATCTAAAAGTATTCTATACAGCCACAGTAATCAAAATAGTATGATACTGGCACAAGAAAAAATACATAAATCAATGGAACAGGATAGAGAGCCCAGAAATAAATCCACAGATTTACAACAAAAGAGGCAAGAATACACAATGGGGAAAAGACAGTCTTCCCAGTTAATTGTGTTGGAAAAACTGAATAACTACGTGCAAAAGAATGAAACTGGAACACTTTCTTGTACCATACACAAAAGTAAACTCAAAATGGATTAAAGACCTGAATGTGAGACCTGAAACCATAAAACTCCCAGAGGAAAACACAGGCAATAATCTCTTGGTCATCACCTGTAGCAACTTATTTATGGATATGTCTCTTCAGACAAAGGGAAAAAGCAGGGCAACCCTCTCAGGTCCCCTCTCTCTTTGGGAGCTTTGTAATATTGCTCAATAAACTTTGCTTTGCTGCCCACCACTCTTGGTCTGGTCTACTTCTTCATTATTCAAAGAGGCATGACCAAGAACTATGGACACTAAAGAAAAAGAAATGCTGTAACAAAACTCTTTACATGAATATGATTGTTAAGACCAGATAAATTAAATGGACAGTTTTTGCTTTACACTGGTGCTTTGTGAAAATGTTCCTGCAAAAGTACGTAACCTTCAAGGAGATTGAAGGAAAGGTCTTTTGACAAGTACAGTCTTCTGAAAACTTCAAGATTATGAAACTGGGCTGGATTTAAGGAAATCTCTTTTCTCTTAAGCTATCAAAAACTTGGTAAGATGTATCTTTGTGAACAAAGATGAAACAACCTGATCTGATCCCTCCAGGATTTGGAAACACAGTCTCACTTGGGAAACACATCCGCATAACCACCTCCTGAAATGAGACACCCTGTTTAACTGAACTGACCTGTTCTCGGGACTAAGACCAATTCAATGAGATGAAGCACTCTACCAACTCAATTTATGGACTGAAACCTCTTGGGGAAGTTTCAAAGGTATGAATGAGGAAGAGCAAAATACCTGACCCCAAAATAGGCCACTTTAGCACATGGATTATTTTGAGCTGAAAGCAGTCAAAACCCAGCAGACTTAAGGCACCTGGGTGGCCCAGTCAGTTAAGCATCTGTCTTTGGCTCAAGTCATGGTCTCGGGGTCCTGGGATTGAGCCCCAGATTGGGCTCCCTGCTCAGCGAGGCGTCTGCTTCTCCCTCTCCCTCTGCCCCTCCCGCATGCTGGTGCGCTGGCTCTCTCTTGCTCTCAAATAAATAAATGAGATCTTAAAAAAATAAAATAAAGACTCATCAGACTCAAACCTTTTACCTCTTCCTTAACTGCCTAAATGAATTTAGATAGGGGGCCTGGCCCAAAAGGAGAACTATTACCAGAGATAACTTCTTATCTGAATGACCTATCTGTATGTCAAGGCAAACATCTAACATCAAACGTCTGTTTTATTGTCCTGTGAATTACCCTCCTCCCCTTTGAAGAGAACAAACTGATTGTTGCCAAAAGGGTATTTGGTGGGGGGATGGGCAAAACAGATAAAGGGGAGTACGAAGTATGAACTTCCAGTTATAAAATAAATAAGTCACAGGGATAAAAAATACAGCATAGGAAATACAAGCAACAATATTGTAATAACATTGTATGGTGACTATACTTATTGTGGTGAGCACTGAGTAATGTATAGAATTGTTGAATCGATATGTTTCACACCGGAAATTAATATAACATTGTCTGTTAAGCATACTTTAATTTTTAAAATCTGGAAAAAGGATTTGTAAAAAATGTACAAAACCTAACTCACTCTTTCCCAACTTTCTCCCTTTCTGCTCTAATAAGTCCAGTCTCTGATAATTCTACAAAAACCAAATCTACATACAAATTCTACAAAAACCAAAGGTTCCCCAAGAACCTTCCTATAGTACCCTAACCCATTATACCTCTCCTTTCGCCAGTGGCCTAGAGTATTTAAGACCTTTGGAATTCAACTTACTAGTTGGTTGTCTATGACCTTGTAAACTCTTTTAATTCAGTGGTCCCCAAACACTGGTGTGCATAAGAGTCCCCTGGAAGTTGTAAACAGATTGCTGGGCTCCACTGGGGGGCTTCTAATTCAGGATGTTAGGGATGGGGCCCAAGAACGTGTATTTCTAACAAGTCCCCAGGCACTGCTGTTGCTGCCGCTGCTCTAGGGACTGCGGGAATTACTGGCATAGAGAAAGAGTTTGTTGTTTGCTAGCTACTAGAAACTGGGCAAATTACAGAGATGTTCCTCATCCATGGTATCACTTCAAAGGATGGTGGAAAGAACTGATATAATGTCTTTTAAGTGTTTAGTAGTCCTGGTGCATAAAAAGAGCTCAATATATGGGAGCTATTATTTCTAGCAGAAAAAAGACAAACTTCCTGGGGATAACAAAGGCAACAGCTAGACTGCCCCTTAACAAAGCTCTGGGCGCTCAGCTTATTGGCAGGGCTGCCAAATCCCTTGCCAGGGCCTGAAAGGAACTTACACCAATTTTTACTCACCCACTGATGTAAGTTTTTATCCAGGAAGGGCAATTGAGAATAACATTTCCCGTGTTTATAAGATCGCTCTCAAAGCTAAACACCTGTGATTCATTCAAATCTCGGTTAAAAAGCCAAGTTTCCACTTTATTGTAAATTCTAGTAACTGTGATAAATAGCAAAATATCCTATAGTTTGTCCCAAGTTGTCTTATCCTAGTTCTCCATTAGAAAAAAACAAACCAAAAGAAAAAAGAGTAGAATCTTAAGCTTCGGGAATAATTTATAATTACAAGACCAGCTCTGACTGCCTTTGTTGGCAAGGATATCTGAAAAGAAGACCCAAGTTTGCAGAATTCTGGGCAATCCTGTTATCTGTTGACAGTTTTTTGTTGTTGTTGTTTTGTTTTGTTTTTGTTTTGCCTTTTTTTTCAATCTGTTATGACGCTGATGCTATATGATGACTGTGGTAAATTCTAGAAATTCGTAGTCATAAGAAATCAGTACATGGATAGGCTTCAAATTTGCCTGATAGTGCTATTTTTCCCCCATACCTGTGTCAGTCAGGGTTGACTCAGAGAATTGCTAGGAGAAATATAAATAATAATGGCTTTTTTTTAAAGGAATGTGGATTTACACAATCATGAGAGCCTGTTAAACAGTTTATACAGAACTGTTGTATCCACATCTGGTACTGGGGCCTGAATCAGCAGGGCTGGTCGGCAAAAGTAAAGACGGTTGTGAAGTGAGAGAAAACAGGACAAGCTGGAATATTCAGGTAGAGCAGGAAAGCACAAAGACGAATCGAACCAGGTGGGTCTCTCGTGGCCTCCCAGCCTCCGTCTTCAGTGATACAAGCAACCTAAGGCAAAGTTGGTACCTTTTGTCAGAGAGCTAAACACGCAGCCGGCACAGGAGTTGGAGAGGCCAGAGAGGAGACTCAGCAGAAGCCGAGACATATGGGCAGGGCTGCTACCCCTCCCCAGCCAGGGGAAAGCAGCCCTGAGCACCAGCGGCCACAGCGACAACGGGCACCGCAAACCAATCTTCCGAGCATTAAAGACAATATGGCCGCTGATTCATATCTGACTTCCAAGTTTCACACAAAGTGTCTCACTATGCAGAAAAGAAAACTCTGGAAAATGTCATTCCAACTTAGAGAAGTTGACACAATACACACCCACCACATCACCTGGTAGTGTGGCCAGAAGGCAGAATCTCTTGAGGGTGAGCCTCCTTGCTCCAGCTCAGAAAGTTTCGAAGCCCAAGAAACAGGTGGTCACACTGGAGACCAAGCCTGCCTCAGAAGGTGTAATTCATTTCGGGTTTGGTGCCAGTTAGTCAAGGGAGACAGCTCAGGATGGATTCCCGACAAGCTGGTCCTTCAGAGCAAGATGAGAAACAGAATCTATACTCAGAAGCTGGACTGCATAAAAATCCCCCAGTATGTGGTAAACACACAGATTTCCCTCTTGACCCTGGCACAGCAGGTCTGGAGAGACTCCTGAGTATCTGTGTTTCAAGTAACACCCAAAGCGATTCTCGCACAGGTGGGCCTTAGTCCACACTTACGACTTGGAAATTCCCAAACCTATCCAGTCTGCAAAAGTCGGTGGCTGTAGGTTATTTTAATTGAGGGAACATCAGAGAATATCTTTATAGAAAGGCAGCAGTGGGAAATAAAAACCTGCTATTTATTTTAGCATGGTGTTCTAAAGGTTATTTTAAAATTCTATTTATTGAGGACTCATAAATGTTACTTGCTCTATTAATAAAGAACTTGCCGGTTGCCACAGCACATGCTTCCCTCTGCCTTGTCTAACAGCCCACACGCCTTACCCACCTCAGAGCCGTCAAGATGTGCTAGCGCCACCTAAAGGTCACTATGAGCACATGCTGAAGTGCAAAGCCGGGCATCCTCCCGCGGATGTCACAGTGTGACCGTTATAGTGACCGCAGCAAATAAGAAACTGAACTTGGGGAGTAGCGAATGATCCGGGTTTGACTTTCTAGTCATAAATAATGGTGAGAATTTACATGTGTCCTTCCTTGACCGCCTGAGAGAATAGAAAGAACACGGACTTCAGAATTTGGCAGACTTGGTTTAAATCCCTGTTTCATCCCCCAAACGCCATGCCTAGATTTTATGCCTGACTTCACATCTTGGCTCACCAGCTTCATGCAGGTGTAAAGCGATGGCAGCTTGCCTCGGCTGCACTGATTTATCTCCTTGGGTGTTTCCCAAGGCTTCTCTAAGGCAGAGGATGCTTGGGACAACTGTGGGAGCCTCTCAGTCTTCACACATAGGAACCATGCCTGAAGTAATCTTAACCACAGGGACCGGAGCCCATAACAGATTCTCCACTTTTCCTGCTCATGCAGACATTTCTGAGTATATTCTACCCAGCTTCTCAGAAGATTCCCCGAGAAAGTTATGGGAAGCCCCCATTGCCCAGAGTGAAGTCCCAGTCAAGAACACCCACCCTTGCATTCGTGTTTCTTCCTTACATTCATATTCCCTGAGCTCACTTGCCAAAATAAACTACCTGCACACATGTCCTTGTCTCATATTCTGCTTTCTTGGGGAACTCAGACTAAGACAAAGCATAACATTAGGCAATTTATTTATCCTATATAGACCTAGATTTTCTCAGCTGCAGTATGAGATTATTGCAAGATGCAAGAGCTTCACAAGGACATTGTAAGAAGTAAGTGAATTCCTGCAGGAAGAACCCTTTCACAATGTCTGATCTATAACAGAACTCCATTTCCTGGGGGCTCTCCCTGCTACCTGGTAACTTCTCAGTGGGGGCAGTTTCTTCTTCATGCTGGGCTGTCACCACCAGCATCCCATGCCTCATCACCACAGCTCCCACAATTATCACTCAGCCCCCCAGACCACATACCATCACCATGAGCACCACCAAGACCATGATCATCACCAAGACCATCACCATCACTACCACTATTATCTGCCGCCCTCCCACATCCACCGTAAGTATCACGGTCATCCTCATTCACACTACCCTTCATACCACCATCGCCAGCATCATCACCTCTATGCCACCATCACTATACTCCTGTTGGTCATTGAGCAAGAATGCTCTAGTCCAGGTCAAATTGATTCCCTTCAGCTAGAGAAAGCAGTTCACATGTCTCTGTTATACTGTATCTGTCTCCACAAAACCTACACCAGCTAATGTCAACATTTCCGGTTATTCCAGAAGAAAAATTTTTTGGCTAATTGAATCTCACAACAGGGGCATCTGGGTGACTCAGTCATTAAGTGTTTGCCTTCGGCTCAGATCGTGATCCCAGGTCCTGGGATAGAGCCCCGCATCAGGCTCCCTGCTAGGTGGCTAGCCTGCTTCTCCCTCTCCCACTCCCTCTGCTAAATAAATAAATAAAATCCTTTTTAAAAAATAAATATCAACAGAAATATCACCTGGCTAAACATATATCTACCATATGTTTGTGTACCTTCTAGGAGTTGGATACAAAGAGGAAAGGATGGAAGTCTCATAGTAAAATCGCTGGAGTCAGTAATCACACTACTGGGTATTTACACTAAAGATACAAATGTAGTGATCCAAAGGGGCACAAGCATCCGAATACTTATAGCAGCAATGTCCACAATAGTCAAACTATGAAAAGAACCTAGATGTCCATCAACAGTTGAATGGATAAAGAAGATGCGGTATATATATACAATGGAATACTATGCAGCCATCAGAAGAAATGAAATCTTGCCATTTGCAACTATGTGGATTGAACTAGAGGGTATTATACTGAGTAAAATAAGTCAATCAGAGAAAGACAATTGCCATGTGATCTCTCTGATATCAGGAATTTGAGAGGCAGGACAGGGGTTGTGGGGGCAGGGGGTAGGCTGGGAAAAAATGAGACAAGATGGGATCCAGAAGGAGACAAACCATAAGAGACTCTTAATCTCACAAAACAAACTGAGGGTTGCTGGCGGGTGGAGGGGTAGGGATAGGGTGGCTGGGTGATGGACATTGGGGAGAGTATGGGCTATGGCAAGTGCTGTGAAATGTGTAAGCCTGGTGATTCACAGACCTGTACCCCTGGGGCAAATAATACATTATATGTTAACAAAAATGATTTTAAAAAAAAGAAAAGAAATTGCTGGAGTCAGATGAACTGGATTTTTAAATAACCTTTATTTTTTAGAGCTGTTTTAGGTTCACAGCAAAATTAAGCAAGAAAGTACAGAGAATTTCTACATGTCTCCTGCTCCCATACGCACAGCCTTCCCCACTGTCAATATCTCAAAGCGGTATATTTGTTACAATCTGTGAACCAACACTGGAACACCATTACCACTCAAATTCCATAGTTTAATTAGGGTTCATCCTTGGTGTTGTATATTCTACAGCTTTGAAAAAAAATGCATAAAAGACATGTATCCACCATTATAGTGTCTTGCAGAGTAGTCTGTCCTCAAAATCCTCTATGCTTAACCTATTAATCCTTTCTTCCCCCAACCCCTGGCAACCACTGATCTTTTTACTGACTCCATAGTTTTGCCTTTTCCAGGATGTGACACTGTTGGGTCATGTAGTATGAAGCTTTTTCAGATAGGCTTCTTCCACTTAGTAATGCACAATTCAGGTTCCCCATGTCATTTCTGGCTTGAGAGCTCATTGATTTGCTGTGATAAATGGCATTCTATTGCCTGGATGTAGCCCAGTTTTTCCATTCACCTGCTGAAGGACGTTTTGGTTGCTTCCAACTTTTGGCAATTGTGAATAAAGCTGCTGTAAACATCTACGTGCAGGTTTTTGTGAAGATACAAGTTTTTAGCTCATCTGGGTCAATACCAAGGAGCATGATTGCTGGATCATAGGGTAGCAGTATGTCTAGTTTTATAAGCAACTTCCACACTGTCTTCCAAAGGGGCTGTACCATTTCCTATTCCCAGCAGTGATGAATGAGGAGAGTTCCTGTTACTCCGTATCAGAGCCAGAATTTGGCATTGTCAGCGTTCTGGGATTTTGCCATGCAAATAGGTGTAGTACAGTCTCACTGTTGTTTAATTTGCCATTCCCTAATAACATGGTGTCAGGTATCTTTTCATATATTTATTTGCCATCTGAATCTCTTCTTTGGTGAGGCTCCGTTCAGATCTTTTGTCCACTTTTTAATCAGACGGCTTATTTTCCTCATTATTGAGTTTTAAGGTTCTTTGTGTATTTGGATAACTGTCCTTTATCAGATGTGTCCTTTGCAAATATTTTCTCCCAGGGTGTGGTTTGTGTTTTCGTTCTCTGGTGGTGAACTGGATTGTAACCCTAATTATGTTAGTAAAAAAAAAAAAAACTATAAATACTATCAATAAACTATAAAAATCTTACAATTAACTTTCTTCTTTCATTCAGTCAATGTTGTAGTACTGATATGTGCAAGTGTCTATGAGGCACTGGCAAACAAGACTGTGGGCCTTTCAGAGTTTTCTGAGTATCGGAGACTGACATGTAAAGAGGGAACTGCAATGCAGTGGGGCCAGATCCATAACTGGGGAAGGTGAGGAAAGCCGATCCAGGTGGAGATGAAGAGTGTTCAGGGAAGGGTTCTTGAAGAAGATGACCTAAAGAAAGAGAAGCTAGCCAGGTATAGTTGGGAAGAGGTAGTAACAAGAATTCTGGCAGTGGGGAAAGGTTAGTATTTAACCCAGTCACAGGACTGACCACAGCTGTAGGACAGTGTGCAAAGGGGCATTGGGGAGATGAGTAAGACAAGTTGTGGCCAGATCACAGAGGGAGCGTATGCTACACTAAGAAGTGGGAATCAGTTTCTCTACATAAATGGGGTCCCTAAAAACATTTCCCCCGCTGGAGAAAATAGCCTTGGAACAAAGCCAGCTCAAACCAGATGAATGTTTCACAAAGGAAGGAAATGCTTATTAGCATCTAATTTTCTGGAAGATTCTCTCCACCAAGAACTTAAAGAGAGAGCGTGGGGTTTGAGGGTATTAATATCAACTTCTTAGCTACTTCCCACATATGTTTTGGTAAGACATGTTGAAGTCATCCTCCTCTGTGGGCAGACATGTACGGGAGTGCCTGTATCTAGTACTTTTTTAAACAACTTTCTTCCTCCCCAAATCCCCAAGCAAAAATAGCCAGAACCTTGGTCGCCACTGCCTCCTATATAAATATCTCAGCTCACAGGCTCTGACCTTGGAGTCAGAAGGAAGGCAGTGCTGCTAAGACTAAACCCAACCAGCATTTCCAAGAATGAACCTCTTGGCATAACCTTGAAGGTCAACTTGTGCATCACTGGCCCCCAAAGTGAAATTTTCTTTACATGCAAGAGCAATGTTTCTCCTTTGAATCCACCATGTTTAACCTACTCCAGACAGCCTGGAGGCTGAGCAGTTTTAATAGCTTCTTGGGGAAGGATTCCATGGGATTAAACAAAACAGCTGATTCAACAAAATCTTTGTCTAGGTTCCACCCCTCTCTTGACTCACAACCATCCCTCACTCCTGCTCCCTGGTCTTGCAGTTCCTAATAACATAGCAGCCTGCTCCTGGGGAACCCAAGCTAAGGCATTTGGTATTCACATAGCATTTAGGTGTACTGAGCAGTATGCGAAAGTCCTCCTTGTAATCCTCCCCCCCCCCCAGAGGTGATCACTATCACTAGTTTTGTACGCATCCTTCCAGTCGCTTCTTTATGCATTTCTGTATACATATTCACTTGTGTATATACACATATATACAAATAAATGTTTACATATACAGAAATATATCTTTATATTAAATCATACTATTAACATTATTTTGAGTGCTTTGCTTTGTTTTGACTTAGCAAAGGTATCTTCCTAGAATATTTAAATGTGTCAAAGAATAACTCATACAGGGATGCCTGAGTGGCTCAGTCAGTTGAGGACCCGCCCTGGGCTCAGGTCATGATCCCAGGATCCTGGAATCAAGTCCCATGTTGGGCTCCTTGCTCAGTGGGGAGACTGCTTCTCCCGCTGCCTCTGCCTGCCGCTCCCCTTGCTTGTGCAAGCTCTCTGTCTCTCTGACAAATAAATATATACAATCTTTGGGGAAAAAAATAGTAACTCATACATATAGTTAGCCATCTTCATGGTCTTTGGTTGTTTGACATGTAAATTGTTTGCTCATGTGATAAGGAGTTGGTGAAATGAATGAAGGAACAAAAACAAAAACAGGATTTATAAGAAATGGGAGACTACAAAACTTTCAATGGATCTTCTTTGCACATTTTCGGGGGCAGAGGAGAAATAACTGTCCGGAAACTGGGGAGGAAGCCAGAACAGCATTCTGTACTGGAATAGGCTGACCAGGTGTAAGAAGGAACACATTTTCAGCTCCATGTTCTTGAACTTTCCTTCCTTTCTAGTCTCTTCCTCTGCAACCCTTCAGGCTGTTCTGCTTTTGGTCCTACAACGTGTTTGAATACCGTTCTTCCAGGCCCCTCTGCCTCACCGTCTTGTAAGGAGACAAAGCTTTCACGAGTTATCTGGCTGCCAGCGGATAGCCCTAAAGGGCTCCCACGCTCCCTCCAGACTCCATCCCTGATGACTGACTTCCTATAGAAACTGCCCAATTTCAGTGACCTCCTTTCCTCCCCACTTAATAGGAAAATGGAGTGATTTCCCTACCCACAAACACTGCCCTGTGATTTCCCACATGGGAAAAGCAAAAATAACTGTTGGTCCTTGGTTTCTTGGTCATATTGTCTCACTTACTCTGATAAGGGACCCATTTTTCACGTCACTGACAGATTGAGGACATTAGAATTAGAAACTAAGAGAGAAGATTCTAGGGAAGGAAAACACAAGATGAACTTTGTTTTCCAACAGGTATAATGACTTTGGCCCATTTGAAACATTGGGTTCAACCACATAAAACTGCTGTTTTTCAAGGTCTAAATAGTCAAATATTTGTGCTTTTATATAGTTCGACATAATTATATAATGATTGTATAAATATTTATTTATTTATTTATTTATTTTTAAGATTTTAGTTATTTATTTGACAGAGAGACAGGGATCACAAGTAGGCAGAGAGGCAGGAAGAGAGGGAGGGAGAAGCAGGCTCCCCACCAAGCAGAGAGCCCGATGTGGGGCTCGATCCCAGGACCCTGAGATCATGACCTAAGCCGAAGGCAGAGGCTTAACCCACTCAGCCACCCAGGCGCCCTTGATTGTATAAATATTTAATTATATATACAACTTAATTGTTCATAAATACTGTATATATGTTATATATCCTAACTTTATATATTCCTAATTATATATATATATGTATTTAATAGATACTAGTTATATACATAAACCTTAATTATATGAGAAACTGTAAATGTAGGGCACCTGGGTGGCTCAGTTGTTAAGCGTCTGCCTTCAGCTCAGATCATGAGCCCAGGATCCTGGGATCAAGCCCCATATCAGGCCTCCTGCTCAGAGAAGAGCCTGCTCCTCCCTCTCTCACTCCCCCTGCTTGTGTTCCCTCTCTTGCTGTGCCTCTCTCTGCCAAAAAAATAAATAAAATCCTTAAAAAAAAAAAAGAAACTGAAAATGTATTTTAATTATACCTACATATTCTTTTTTATATCCTAATCATGTGTATATCCAAACTGTATCTATCCCATTACATATATTCATTATATATATCCTGATTATGTGTCTTCTAATTTTAAACATTTTTATTATATGTGTATGTGTATATGTGTTTAGATAAAGATACACACATTAGGATATATGTAAAATTACAATGTAGTTATATTATTAAAGAAATGCACACACATTCATGGCAAACAGAAGTCAAATTCTGGTTTGCAAAAAAATCAGGACTGTGGTGTTTGGCTTCTCTCCTTGGTTGCACGAGGTGTATGTGGATTTCTGAGAGCACACCACCACCTTGTGTCCTTTTGAGGAACTACGCGTCTCCTAGCCTCTTACTCTAGAAGGGACTTAATGGTCACTCACTGGTCCATTTAATAAACATTTAACACCTACTATGAACCTAGCACTAGGATGGATTTCCAAGCAACAATTTCTAGTCTGAAGCTTCTCTGGAATTCTTCGGAGCACATGAGCTCCATTCCCCAGGCAAAGAATGTCAGTGTGAGAAGCAGGCTGGGTGTAGGAAGCAAGTAGAACGGCGTGTGTCCCACATCCCTGAAGCAGTCACTGCCAGGCTCCAGACAGCTTCTCCAAGAAGAGAGTATGGGCCTAGTAGTCTCTCCCAAGAGAAGCTAGAAATTCAAATGTTGGTGTGAAAAATCCAACTTGTAAAAAACACAACTAATTCTGGGATACCTGGACGGTTCAGTCGATTAAGTGTCTTGACTTTGGCTCTGGTCATGACCCCAGGGTCCTGGGATCAAGCCCCAAGTGGGGCTCTCTGCTCAGCAGGGAATCTGCTTCTCCCTCTGCCTGCTGCTACCCCTGCTAGTGCTCGCTCTCTCTTTCTCTGACAAATAAGTAAAATCTTAAAAATAAAATAAAATTTTAAAAAACAGTCTACTTATTTCTAAACCTCATCAGCCAACATTATGCATCTGCAAGCTACATTCGACTCACATCCTGCCAGATTCGAACCCCTGGTTTGCATTTTTGATCCCTTTCCATCATTCTGGTGGGGTCTCTAGAATGAGAGGAGGTGAATGTTGCCTCCTGGGGGTGCAGTGGTGAGCAAATACAGACATAGCCCTCCTCTCAGGAGGCTCCAGAAATGGCAAGTCCTCACATTCACATTGCTGAGGATTTTCTAGACTGTTAAAAAGCACACCGGTCCAACGCATCTACAGACCTTGCGCTGGAACAACCTGGCAGTCTGCCAGTTCTGAATTTTTGCAAGTCACATAGTAGAAACTAGGTGGTTAAGAGGAAAAGAACTCCTGCCCCTTATCAAAGAGCTAAGTATTTCCTTAATTACATTTCACCATTTAAAGTGGATGTTAAATTGGTGGAGAAAGAAGTGCATGAAGGTAGAGACCAACCATACCCCTATTCACTGTGCCTGGTACCAAGAGAGTTCAGAACTAATAAAACTAAATTAGAACCCACTAGAATGACTCAAATTGACAAGGCTGACAATATGAAGCGTCAATGAGAATGTGGAAGAACTGGAATGTTCATACATTGCTGGAGGCTTTTGGAGGTTCCCAACCCTCTCTGGACTTTCCCTGGTATGATCCGAAACCAATTCTGTATACAGAGGGCTGGGAGAGACCAAAGAAAGAGGCAGGCCACTCCAGGCTGGTAGGTGGCTGTTTTGATAATAGCAAAGGGAATTCACATACAAGGATTGTTTTGAGTGTCTTGGGCAGCAGCAAGACAATGGATCCCCAAACCCACCCTCTAAATCTTAAAAGCTTATAAAGAGGCACTAACTGGGCCTGGTTATCTATACTGTGCAGGTGTTTTTAATACCACATCATCTTAAGGTTTTGTCCTTGGAGCAGTCTCCGGGAACAGAAAAGGCAAGGGGAACCCACACTCCAAGGACACGGGAAGGGGTGAGGAGACTCTGAGAGCCCCAGGGCCAATTCATCAATTAGGAGTCACATCTTTTTTTATTTAATTTACTTATTTATTTTAGAGTGGGGGAAGGGGGGCAGAGGGAGAAAGGGGGACAGAGGGAGAGAGAGAAAGAATCTGAAGCAGGCTCTGTGCAGAGTGCAGAGCCCCACATGGGGCTCGATCTCAGGATCTCAGGATCCTGTGATCCTGACCTGAGCTGAAGCCAAGAGCCAGACAGTTAATCTACTGAGCCACCCAGGTGCCCCCCCCGGGGGGGGGCGGGGGTCATGTCTTTTTTATCACATTCCCCAACAGGTGTGTAAACTACTACTTCCATTTTGAAGAACTGTTTTAGCAGTACCTTTTAAAGTTGAATATATGCATATCTTATGATTCAGCACTTTTTTAAAAGATTTTATTTATTTATTTACTTACTTACTTATTTATAAGAGAGAGAGTGAGCAAGAGAGAGGAGAGCACACAAGCAGGGGTGGGGAGCAGAAGGAGAAGCAGACTCCCCACTGAACAAGGAGCCAGACACAAGGCTCAATTCTGGGACTCCAGGAACATGAGCTGAGCCAAAGGCAGATGCTTAATCAACTAAATCATCCAGATGCCCCTGAGTCAGTAAGTTTATTCCCAGGCATATAAACCCAAGAAAAATGAACGCATGTGTCCACTAAAAGACATGTAGAAAAATGTTCTTAGCAACTTTATTCATAATAGCATAAAACTGTAAACAACCAAATGTTCATCATGAACAGAATGGGTAAATTATGCCATACCTACCCCATTGAATGTCCTACAGTTATTCTTCACAGGAATATATCACTGATACTGATACATTACAAAATATGAATAAATCTCAAAATGTAATAATGAGTTACAGACTAAAGAATACATAACCACATGATTGCAACTGTCTGAAATTAAAGAACAAGTAAAACTAATCTATAGTAATGAAGTCAGAATAGTGCTTATTTCTGGATGGAGGGAGATACTGCTTATAAGGTGACAGAAAGGAATCTTCTAGGATGTTGGAAATGTTTTATATTTCAATTTGGGTGTGGTTAAATACGGTACATAAATGTAAAAATGTATTGAGATATGCACATAAGACTTGTGCACTTTATCAAATGACTCTTATTACCAATTTTAAAAGATCAAACAAACTGAGGGTTACTGGAGGAGAGGGGGTTGGGAGGGATGGGTAGCTGGGGGATGGACATTAGGAAGGATATGTGCTATGGTGAGTGCTGTGAATTGTGTAAGACTGATGAATTCCAGACCTGTACCCCTGAGACAAATAACACATATGTTAATTTTTTTTAAAAGATCAAACAAATTAGAATCCTTAAGGACATACACAATTTGGAGCTGAATATACTAGCAAAATAGAGGCTCTTACTAAATTTTATATGAAATTTTTCAGGATATTGACGCTTAGAGCAATCCCAGAATGTGGAGGGACCTTGGAAAGTGATTTTAAACCTAATCTGGCAGATTGGGATGTTCTGATTGGAACCCCTTTTAAGAAAGAACTCACTGTCCTGCTAAGAAGAGTATGGTTGGTTGATTGTTTCCAGCTCTTAACCCCTTTGCATCTGCTTCAGCATTCAATGGAGGGCATCTTCTTGGAATAGCCCCCAACCAATATCTGATCAAGGCAGCAATACAAGGGCTTGACCATGGGTGCCCAAAGTGGGACACCTCTGAAGAAAAATATTTGCTCTGGAGTTTCCTCTAGACCAGAAGAGACGTCGTCAGGTCTATACGGCTGGCCAAACGCTCCCCTTCCCCATCTTTCCTCCTCCCACTTTTGTTCATGAGTGCTCCCAATAAGACTCCCTTTCCCCATTTCAGCCTCTGATTTCCCTGAGATCCCAACAGGTGACATATGACTAGAGTACCACCTAGATATTTGAAAAGCAGGTGTTACAGTCTGAATGAAATGCACTGAAGGAATGTCTTAGAATGATGCTGCTAACAAAAACATGTTAGCCACATGTATAATTTTTAATTTTCTAGTAGACATGTATTGAAAAAGTCAACAAAGGTAACATTTATTTTTAAAGTATTCGATTTAATCCAACATATTTAGGATATAGTCATGTCAACATGTAACCAACATTAAAAATATGAGATATTCTATTTTCTCTTTTGCACTTGGCCTTTGAGAGCTGGTATAAATCTTATACTTACAGCACATCTCAACTTAGACTAGCTGCATTTCAAGCATTTTCAAAGAAAAGACGTCTACTAAAATTAGAGAAATTGAAGAGTATTGTAGACCAAGGCAAAGGCCAGAGATTGCATTTGTATTTATAGCATGAATGAATACAATTGCCTCCTTTTGAGGCTCTGACAAGGTAGCTGTACCACCCACAGCCCTTCTCTTTTTTACTTTTTTATTGAGGTATATATAACACCTCTCCTTTTGCCATCATACACCAAACTTTAGTTTGTTTCCCCAAGTTCACAAAGAGATGGGCACTTGACACATAGTTGCTCTCTTCTGTCACCAGGTAGAATCATAAGTGTCATTATTACCTAAGTGGATAACCCATCCAGTTCTCCGAGTGCTCCTGATTTTGCCTGGGAGGAAGAGGTAGTTACGGACTTCTTTGGGGCTCTGAAAACTTATGACCATTTTACAAAGGAAGATATACACAAACAAAATTTTGCATCTGATTTCATGGTGTTCACAGTACTTGTGGATGAAGCTATATAATGAATCTCAGGTTAGGAGCGTCTACTCTAGTTTATTTCTTTCACAGGACAAAGTAAAAATCCCTGTGTATCATGCGAGGCATTCAGCCACTGGACCCCACCTTCCTTTCTGGACTCATCTCCCACTGCTTCTCACCTACAGTTTTCACAAGGGCTCCACCCATGCTTTTTTTTCTTTTTTTTTAAGTAATCTCTACATCCAATGTGGGGCTTGAATTCATGACCCCAAGTTCAAGAGTCATATGGTCTACCGACTGAGTCAGCCAGACATTCCACATGTACATATCTTATATAGTAAGTATACATGGTGTGTGTGTATATATACATGTAAATTCATATACACACATCAAATGTATTAGTGATATAACCAGATGAGTGACATTCCATAATCTTTGCTATATTCAGTTGGTTAGAAGTCATGGGTCTGACCCACAATTACAGGTGTTAAAATGGGGGTCACCCTAGTGCCTGTCAACTAGTCTGCAAACCACTCTTAGAAAACAAGGTCTTTTGAAGTTTTTTAACTTGCTACACTGTTTCCTACTTTGACACATTCTCTCTACTTACAACGCTTTCTCATCCCCCAGGTGGACTTCTCTGCAGCTCAACATTGATTCAAGAAAAACTTTCCCTGACTCACACTCTTCCCAGTCATTAAGTTAGTATCATTTGTTGTGCATTCGTTCACTTGTAATCCTTAATATCTGTAATACTATTGGATACAGTGGTTCGGTATTTTTTGATACAACTATTTGTTCAAATATCTGTTTTCCTCCACAAAACCTTCAGGGTAGAGTTCTTGTGTTTTACACATTGTATCTCTTCACTTTGTGTGGTATCTGGAATACAACAGGTGCTCAAAGAATGTTAACGGAACATTGTTAACAAAATTACTCACCTTGGGAAATAGCTTAAACAGTGAGGTGCTGGCAGATATTAGGGAATTTTATAGATTAATTTTATATACCAAGGATATTTTAATGGGTCTCGAAATAAATTTGATTTCTTGGAAGGCTTAAATGTAAGAAGAAAAACATTTTTCTCTACCTACTTTTTCCTTTAATTACAAGAGAAACATTGAGGGGTGCCTGGGTGGCTCAGTGGGTTAAGCCTCTGCCTTCAACTCAGGTCTTGATCTCAGGGTCCTGGATCAAGCCCCACATCCAGCTCTCTGCTCAGCAGGGAGCCTGCTTCCCCCTCTCTCTCTGCCTGCCTCTCTGCCTACTTGTGATCTCTCTCTCTCTGTGTCAAATAAATAAATAAATAAAACTTTTTAAAAAAATTTTAAAAAAGGTTTAATAAAAAAAAAGAAGAGAAACATTGAGCAAACTCTTGACAGTCACGTTAGAAAATCAAGTCAACAAATCTTCAACAAAAACGCCTCCAGTGAGAGCACATTTTCCTCTAGACTCTAATCCTATTCCGAAAAGCCACGGATCCATCCACAGATAGCAGAAGAAATGGAAATGCTCAGGTAAGTCAGGAACTAGCTTCTGAGTCACTGACAGGAAGAATTGTGTTAATAAAGGCAGGTGATTTGATTCTCATTAGGTTTCTCCTACTTAGACCTTTGTCACATCGTATAGTATTGTTATTATATAATTAGAAATGATATCATCCTGTAGTCAAACTTGAAATAATCTGTTAAAATGTGTTACTTCTAATACTCTTTGGTATGCTTTCCTTCTAGGCGTGATAAGTGTTTCTGACAAACCTGGTATTCTGCAAAATTCAGCACTAAAAACTAATGCAGAAAAAAAGGGCTCATAACCTATGCACCTATGCACCTTTGTAACCAAAGCCCCAAGAGAAGGCACAATTGTTAGGTTGAAATGATAATCTAGACAGGCCCCTCAGGATGTCAGAGAGGTTTCCCAGGAGGATATTTTTAAATGCACAAAAACACGGGTGGAAATCCGGCCTGGCACTCTGAGATAAGGCGGATGGAAGGGGGTTCTGAGTTAGTGGAACTGCTCCCCAGGTAGGCAGGGGGAGAGGCACAACCTGCCCCGGGGAAGCGTGCAAGTCATTCAGTGTTCCTTTCCTCAAAATCAAGCTGAAATGACTCCTTCCTGGATAGTAGACATCTGAGAGCTTTTCCTTTCATTTCCTACTGATGTTTTTAATTCTGCACACCCTGCCCGGGAGAAAATGTGTATAAACGAACACCACTGCCACCTATTGGACAACAGGAAGAGCTGCGAGAACAAAACATAATTTCTTTTGAAAAAGACAAAAGGATTGTAGTTTCAATTTCTACTTAATAAACCAGCTTGAGAGCATCAGAGGAGTATAATTTGATATTACACATTTAACCTTTGGGAACTTGTGGAGAGGAAGCACTTTCAAGTTGCTACCCAGAAAGTCAGTGTGGATACTCTTTTAGACACCAGCCAAATTGGAAGCTTAACTGCTAAAACAAAGAAAATCCAGTCATCTAGTCCCCAGAACCTTTACCTCCTTTGCAAGAAACAATGTATTCTTTCTTTGTTCTGGATCCTGGTGTAATTAACTACATAGTGTAATAAAAGCATGTTTTAATTACGGGATAGAAGGTAATAGGAGATAGAAAATGTTCAGGTAATTTTAATAGGAAAATTAAACATGAAGAAATGGTAACTCTTAAAAGGCAGTTAATTATGGCAAGGGATTTTTTTAAATTTTTATTTTAATTTTTCAGTGTTCCAAGAGTTATTGTTTATGCACCACAGGGATCTGAGTCCTACAGAAGTCCCAATTGCAGAAAGCGGCTACTGCTTCTATGGTTGAGAGAAAGTGAACAAGGAAGGAACAGAGAAATTTCCGCAAGGGTCACGGTGCCCTGGAAGGCTGATATTCAGGTCTCTGTAGAGGGTGTGGTTGCCACAGGTCTCTGTTCAGGAAGGAGAGGCCTGCCCCTGGGTGGCAGACAAACTTGCCCGAGGGTGTAGACGGTAACTGATAATTGAGCCACACAAGCAACTGCCTCACACCATCATGACATCAGCTTGATCTCGTCCTCTACATCACATTCAGGTATAGATGAGACCCCTTCAGGGTGATTCCTTGGGTGCAGCTCCTTTAACATCACTCCTTTTGATTGGAGAGCTGTTAACTAAAGAGACCAGAAATCTGTTTCACATACACACATATCCAACATACCATGATAAGACAAAGGATGATCCCTACTTTGGAAAATCCTATTCAAAAGGATGTGAGGAGGAGGTGTGAGGAAGGAGTTATGACAACTGCAAAACCCCTCCCCCTGCTCATGGGCTCTCTCTCTTTCTCAAATAAATAAACAAAAATAAAATCTTTAGAAAAAAGAAAAGAAAGAAATCAGTCCTACCCCTACACTCAGGGAGTTTTTTTCTGTGACTTCCAAATTCCAAAATACATCTGACTCCAAGGATTTCATAGAGAATTGTGGATCTGCACCCCCAGACTGGAAGAAAACAACCTGATAAACACATAGCCTGTTAATAACAGAGCTCTTCAGGTAATGCTATTGTTGCTTCTGTTTCCCCAAGGTGACCAGTCTCCAGGAAGCTGAGTCCAAGCAGCTCAGAGGCAACACTGTTCCGGGACCATGCCTTCGGGCCCTGCCTGCACTGACAGATTATCCCTGAAGCAGCCAGAAGAGTATAGAGCACAGCCAATTGTTGAGGCACTGACAAATATCTGTACAGAAATTTGTGCCTCAAATACCTCAAATACACAAGGTGCTGTGCTAAAGGCCTTCTGGGCATTATCTCATTCAACTTTCTGCAAACCCTGTGACGCAGGTACTAATCTCCCCATTGATGTTGGCCCATGAGAAATTTGAGACTTAAAAGATGTTATGTAATGTGATCACAGTTTGCAAATCGAGAAAATAGTAGCAGAAGTTGTGAAATGACTTTCTCCATCTATTTTTCTTGTCTTTGCTATTATGGTGGAAATGAAAATCTCTGAATTTTCTATTTCGTCCAGTGAAAACTAAAAGCAGATATTAGTGGATTGTTACAACATTAATTTTCTCGTCATGATATTATACTACAGATATGCAAGATGTTACCATTGGGAAAAACAGAGTAAAGATACATGGGATGTGATCTTTCCATACTATTTCTCTTTTTTTTTTTTAACTCAAGTGTAGTTGGCATACAGTGTTACATTAGTTTCAGGTGTATAATATAGTGATTCGACAATTCTATACATTACACTATGCTCCTCACATAAGTACTTACCATCTGTCAGCATAAAATATTATTAAGATACTATGCTATACTTTTCATCCCCATAAATTATTTATTTTATAATGGGAGATTCCTACCTCTTAATCCCCTTCACCTACTTTATCTTCCCTCCCATCCTCCCCTCTGACGACCACCAGTTTGTTCTCTGTATTTATGATTCTCTTTCTGGTTTTTGTTTATTTGTTTTGTTTTTTGGATTCCACATGTAAGTGAAATCATATAGTACTTGTCTTTCTCTGTTTTTATTTCTCTTTCTCTTATTTTCTCTTTTTCTATTTTTATTTTATAAAAAGATTTTATTTATTTGATAGAGACACAGCAAGAGAGGGAGCACAAGCAGGGGGAATGGGAGAGGGAGAAGTAGGCTTCCCACTGAGCAGGGAGCCCGATGCATGAGGGGCTTGATCCCAGGATCCTGGGATCATGGCCTGAGCCAAAGGGACTGAGCCACCCAAGGGCCCTGCTGATACACTTTTTTGACACAAGGTTGCCACAAACCTTCAATTTGTAAAAAACGCAGTAACTGTGAAATGCAACAAAACAATATATGCCTGTACTCCCCCAACAGTGAGGCTAGAGGAGTCTGGCCTGCCTTTCCAGGATGGGGCCTGGAGGCCTGCCAGGGTAACCTCCAGTAAGAGAAATCAGAGAGCCTTAGTGACTAGTAAGCCAGGGAGCCCTTCAGGCAGCCAGGCCAAATGGGGACTGAATGTGGCCACGTTAAAGGAGCAACCTCAGAAAGATTTTGGGGAGTTAGGCTCCCTTTTCCCTAGAGGCGATGCAGGCAGTTCAGAAGACCCAATCTCCACGGGCCTGCAGAGCCCCAGCTGCCCTCAATGAGTCCACAGGATGCCTGTTGCACGGACACTAGGAGTGCAGGTCAGACTAGCCAGGGACCTAGAAGAGAATAAGTGTCTAGAGAGGCCAGATCACAGAAGCAGGCTACAGGGGGTCCAAGCCATGTGCCTAATTCCAAGCCCTAACTTAGAAAAATGAGCCAGAGGCAGCCGTTCAGGGGTTGGGGTCTTGCCAGAGCCCCGCTGGCTTGGAGGGCCCCTGAGCCCTGAGCATGTTAATAGGGTACATGCCGCACAGGTAAGAGGAGCCAGGATTCTGGAAGAGGACGATGTTGGGAGAGGCTGGTTAAGAAGAGGGGGCTATCGGAAGGAACTGCATCTTCTCTATTCTAAACCTTAGCCTCCACCTATGCACATATTCCTCCTAAAGACAGAACTAAAGGAATCTGAAATGCCTGGCCAGGGTGCGGCAGTGCTGACTGGCTGCGGTCGCCTCCAAGAAGAGCCCCCTGGGAGCCTTGATTGCTCCAGAGCCCTGGACTCCATCAGGCATCTGGTCTGGATGGGGACTGACTGTGGCCAGTTTAAAGCTGCTGCCTTGGAAAGAATTTCAGGGTTAGGATTCCTCCGCCCTCGAGGCCACATTGTAGGTGGTTCCCACTGGCACTCCAGGCTGCCCTAGGTAAGCTGACAGGTGCTCACTGCAAGCTGAGCTGTGCAGATCAGGGGAGCCAGCAACCTAGCACAGGACTGCTGTAAGAAGAGGCCTAGGTGCCGGAACAGGTTGGGGATGCAGGTCACCTGCCTAATTCCAGGCCCTAATCTACATAAATGGGCCTACGTGTTTGCCCCAAAGGTAAAGCTGCAGGAGTCTGGACCACCTTGTTACTGTGGGGCCTGCCCTGATAGCCTTTACTAGGAGACACCTGGAAGTTATTTTGTTTTAAGATTTTATTTATTTATTTTTCAGA
Source organism: Martes martes (assembly GCF_963455335.1). Classification (NCBI taxonomy): domain Eukaryota; kingdom Metazoa; phylum Chordata; class Mammalia; order Carnivora; family Mustelidae; genus Martes; species Martes martes. Next base: position 130,596,091 of record NC_137888.1, read on the forward strand.
GAGAGAGAGAGAGAGAGAACAGCAGGGGGAAAACTACAAGCAGAAGGAGAAGAAGGCTCCCTGCTAAGCAAGGATTCTGATATGGGACTCGATCCCAGGACCCCAAGATCATGACCTGAACTGAAGGCAGATGCTTAACCAACGGAGCCACCCAGGCATTCATGAGACACCTGGGAGTTTTGATGACCAGTGTACCTGGGACCCCATCAGACAGCCAGTGTATGTGGGGACTAGCTGTCACTGGTGTAAAGCCACCCCCTCAGAATTTTAGGAGGCAGGCTCCTTTCACCCTAGAGGCTCTGCAAATGGTTTAGGGCCCTCCCAGAATTCCACCAGCCTGGATGACAGTGGCTGCCATTCTGTGTGCTGTCAGGGTGTGTACTGCGCATGTGTGAGAGGTCGGGCTTAGGGTAGCCAGAGACCTGGAAGTGTCTGGGGGAAGCCAGGTCGTGAGAACACGCTGTGTGTGTACAAGGCATGTGCCTAATTCCAAGCCCTAACTTACACAAATGCACAAATGATTACACAAATTACTCCTTTTTCCTATTACACAGGAAGGAAAGGAGGTCACTGAAATTGGGCAGTTTATATAAGAAGTCAGGCATCAGGGATAGAGTCTGGAGGGAGTGTGGGAGTCCCTCAGGGCTATCCGCTAATGTCCAGACAACAGAAAGCTTTGTCTCCTTACAAGACAGGTGAGGCAAAGAGGCCTGGAAGAACAGTATTCAAACACATTGTAGGACCAAAAGCAGAAAAGCCTGAAGGGTTGCAGAGGAAGAGACTAGGAAGGAAGAAAATTTCAATAACATGGAGCCAGCACAGCAGATATGGGGTTCACCCCTGTCTTGTCATCATTGCATGCTGTCACTGAACACCAGAAGTTCAAGGCCATGAGACCATGGAGCCATGGTCAAGAGTCTTGGCTGGGAACAGACTTGAGCGCCCCATGTCCCCTTTTTAAATCTAGACCAGTGGTTCTCAAAGTGTGGTCCCTGCACCAGCACCACCAGCAGCAGTAGCACCTGGGAACCTGGCAGAAATGCACATCTGAGGGCCCTCCCTGCCCAGACCTCCAGAACCAGAAGCCCTGAGGGTAGAACCCAGCGCTGTGGGGGTGAGCAGCCTCCCAGACCCAGGTGAGCCCAATTCAGCCAAAGTGTGAGGAGTGCCACCTCATTCACGTCTCATTCCCATCACTTCCCCACAGCCACACCAATGAGTGGTAATGCCCCCTGCACCCTGGGCTCCATACCCTGAAACATCCCTCTCCCTCTGTGCTTTGCTCTTCTCTGCCCTTCTCTGGAATGGGTGTGAGACTCCCCAGGCTGATGAGATGCTGTCCCTCTGGCCCTCCCAGCCCGACTTACTCTCCCTTAACAATGATCAAATGCCCTCTGAACCGTTGGCTTATGCACATTCTTTTTTTTTTTTTTTAAGATTTTATTTATTTATTTGACAGAGATCACAAGTAGGCAGAGAAGTAGGCAGAGAGAGAGGAGGAAGCAGGCTCCCTGCTAAGCAGAGAGCCCGATGCGGGGCTCGATCCCAGGACCCTGGGATCATGACCTGAGCCAAAGGCAGAGGCTTTATTTTTTTTTTTAAAGATTTTATTTAATTTGACAGACAGAGATCACAGGTAGGCAGAGAGAGAGGAAGGGAAGCAGGCTCACGGCTGGGCAGAGAGCCCGATGTGGGACTCGATCCCAGGACCCTGGGATCATGACCTGAGCCGAAGGCAGAGACTTTAACCCACTGTGCCACCCAGGCACCCAAAGGCAGAGGCTTTAAACCACTGAGCCACCCAGGCGCCCCTGTTCACTACAGTGTGAACTGTTCCAGTCACTTTGTTCTAATCCACAATGTCTGGTCACAGAATTCTTAGTATTTGTTGACTGACATAATAAATTACCACTACGAGTATAGCAGCTTGACACAGACTAATAAACTACTATTACCAGTAACATTCTCTCTTCTGCCTACAGTCTCCCAGGCCAGTGCTAATTCCAGAAACCCTCTGCAAGCCTGAATTTCAAATCTTTTGCTGCTTCTTTATTTGACTGCTTTGACCATGAGGCCATTTTTAGGAAGGGAGGTGGGGAATCAACAACCAACAGCCTGGGGCTTCCTGAGCAGGGGCCTGTGTGCAGACCAGAACCTTCTGGAGCTCACCCTGTCTCTGGGTCTGTCCCAGCTCTCCGTGTGGGTGGGCTGGCCTAGTGCAGGATGAGGGCATTTTGACTGAGTAGCTTTGGGTCCCTAACATTGGACAAATTCTTCTGTGGTGTGTGCCACAGACCTGGCCCCAGGTGGAGGTGCGATTGTAAGTCCCGGTGGACTGTCCCCAGGGATGGCCTGTCATGAGGCTCCACCACCCAACTGTCAAGATTTTCTGAAACGGGAAGAGGAGTCCAAGATGGCAGAGGAGTAGAAAACCGTAATTTCTTCTGGCCCCAGGAATTCATCTAAGATAGCTATCAAATCGTTCTGAACACCCGCAAACTCAATCAGAGATCAAAGAAAGGAATAGCAGCAATTCTAGGAGGAGAAAAGCGACCACTTTCTGAAAGGTAGGACAGGCAGAGAAGTAAATCTGAGGCGATATATGGGAAGATAGACCGCAGGAGGAGGGAACCTCTGTCAGCAGGCTACCAGCAAGTGAGGGAGCAGCGGAGCACAAAATTGGAACTTTTAGAAATCTGCTCCACAGAGGGATATCACTCCAGTGGCTAAGGGGGATGGGGGGAACACTTGTTGGGACACTGTGGTCTCAGGACCTCGGGGGTTACAGAAAGACAGGGGGACCTAAGCATGGCAGAGTTCCCAGGTATCAAAGCAGGGAGGCCAGCTGCAGAGACTGAGCCAAGGAGGGGGCTCTCAGCTCGGATTTACCTTAAAATGTGACCTGCAACACAGTCAAGTGGCAGAACCTGGGAGATACCCGCTTCCTCCCCTGGAAGGAGAGGAGCAGGAGCATGCCACAAGAGACTGCAGGATTTGGAGACTTGAAGCAGGGCCATGGGCCAGAGAGAGAAATGCTTGGTCACAGGCTGGGTGAGCATGGAGTATGACCAGAGACCAGGGAGACAGGAGTGACTGACTGCTTTTCTTTGAGCACGCACTGAGGAGTGGGGCCCCAACCTCTTGGATCCAGGGCCAGAGATTGGAAGGACAGATTTTCATTCTCATCCTCTACAGCTGCATGGAAAGCCTTCAGGGAACAAAAGCCACAGAGAACAAACCTGAGCAGATTACTCAGCCTGGTCCCTGGCAAGGGCCCTGCAATTCCGCCTCCAGCAAAGATATTTGAGAATCATGGCAACAGCCCCTTCCCCAGATCAGCAAGAACATCCAGCCAAGACCAAGTAATGAGAACTGCAGAACTCCAGAGCTAGGGAAAAGCAACGCATAGAATTCATGGCTTTTCCCCATGATTCTTTAGTATTTCAACTTTAATTTAAAATTTTTTTCTTTACTTAAAAATTTTTTATTTTATTAACTTCTTTTTAAAATCTTTTTTAATTTTCATTTTTACAGTTACATTCTATCCCTTCGTTGCATTTAATCTTATTTTTGGCTATATATACACACACACACACATAAGTTTTTTTTTTTTTTTTTACAATTTGGGGATACAGTTTCTTCTAACAGACCAAAATACACCCAAAATCTAGTATATGACTCTGTTATATTCACCTGTCTGATGATATTCTCTTTTTTGTTATTTTTTTCTTCTTCCTTTGTTTTTTGTTTCGTTTTGTTAAAGTCTCTTTTAATTTTCATCTTTACAGTTACATTCTCTCCTTTCAATGTATTTAATTTTATTTTTGTATATGTAAGCTTTTCTTCCTTTACAATTTTGACATGTAGTTTCTTCTAACAAACTGACCCAAATACACTCAGGAGATACTTTATTGCTCTGTTCTATTCACCTGCCTGTTTATATCCCTTCCTTTTTGTTGTTGTTGGTGGTGGTGGTGGGTTTTTTTTCTTTTTTTTTTTTCTTGTCTTTTAATTTCCATTTTTACATTTACATTCAATCCTTTCATTGTATTTAATTTTATTTTTATACTATATTTCTTTCTGTAACCATCCCTCAGAATAAAATACTGCTCAAAATATAAGTTTAACTAATGAGGAGTTGTACTGGTCACCAAGCTTGCTTAAAGATGACCTTGAGAAAAACATGTACTAAAAGCAGACCTCTGGTGAAGGGGATGATACACGTCCTTGAAGCCGAGCAGCTGCGGATGCCCGGCTCACTCAGCGTGGGATACTGCCTGCTTCATGGAAGTCAAGCAGCTGGGAACGACCCGACGGGTGGAATGAAGCCCGCTTCCCTTTTTCGTTGTCTCCCCTGCCTCAGAGAAAGCCTCCTGTTAAGGTAATCTATTTAAGTGTGTTTGCACAACTACAAATCCCATGCTGTTTGACGAGACACACCTTACTCCTCCTCTTGTCTGCCTCATTTACCTCTAAGATTTGTGAACAATATATGACTCACATTCCTTCCTGTTTACCTACTAGACATATGGCTAATGTATAAACTTCTTTTCTTCTCATTTATCTTGTGTCTAATAAATAGGGGACTGAGGAGGTGTTTGGGGCGACAGTCCTTCCAGCTGTCGTCCCCTGCTCCCATTCTCTCACAGCTGACTTGTTTGTGCCTCGTTCTTCTCCAGGAGCCGTTAGGAAAGTGGCACTTTCTTTATAACTTTGGGATCTAGTTTTCTAAAGAACAGACCAAAATACACACAGAATCCAGTATATTGCTCTATTCTGCTCACATGTCTGATTATATTCTCTCTCTCTCTCTTTTTTTTCTTCTGGATTTGGCTCTCTTCTGATTTGTTTGTGTATATTTCTCTGGGGTCATTTTTGCCATTTTAGTATTTTGTTCTCTCATTCATCTGTTCTTCTCTGGACAGAATGACAAGACAGAAAAACCCACCTCAAAAAAGAAAACAAGAGGCACTGCTGACTGCCAGGGACTTAATCAGTATGGACATAAGTAAGATATAAGAACTAGAGTTCAGAATAACAATTATAAAAATAACTACTAGGCTTGAAAAAAAGCATAGTAGACACAAGAGAATCACTTTCTGGAGAAATAAAAAAACTAAAATCTAACCAAATCAAAATCAAAAAGGCTACTAATGAGATGCATTCAAAACTGGAGGCTCTAACTGCGAGGATAAATGAGGCAGAAGAGAGAATTAGTGATATAGAAGACCAAACAATGGAGAATAAAGAAGCTGAGAAAGAGAGAGAGAAACAACTACTAGATCACAAGAGGAGAATCCGAGAGATAAGTGAAACCATAAAGTGGAACAATATTAGAATAAATGGGATCACAAAAGAAGAGGAAAGAAAGAGAGAGGGGCAGAAGGTACATTGGAGCAAATTGTAGTGGAGAACTTCCCTAATCTGGGGAAGGAAACAGGCACCAAAATCCAGGAGGCACAGAGAAACCCTCTCAAAATCAATAAAAATAGTCCAACACCCCCAATATTTAATAGTGAGACTTACAAATCTCAGAGAAAAAGAGAAAATCTAGAAGGCAGCTTGGGACAAAAGATCTGTAACTTACAGGGGTAGAAACATTAGATTGGCAGCAGACCTATCCACAGAGACCTGGCAGACCAGAAAGGACTGGCCTGATATATATTCAGGGCATTATATGAGAAAAATACACAGCCACAAATACTTTATTCTGCAGGACTGTCATCAAAAATAGAAGGAGAGATAGAAAGCTTCCAGGACAAACAGAAACTAAAAGAACTGGCAATCACCAAACTAGTCCTACAAGAAATATTAAAAGGGATCCTCTCAGCAAAGAGACAGCCCAAAAGTAACACAGACCAGAAAGGAACAGAGAAAATATGCAGTAGTAATTACTTTACAGGCAATAAAATGGCACTAAATTCATATTTTTCAATAGTCACTCTGAATGTAAATGGGCTACACACCCCAATCAAAAGACACAGGGTATCAGATTGGATAAAAAAAAGCAAGACCCATCGATGTGCTATCTGCAAGAGACTCATTTTAGACCCAAAGACAACTCCAGATTGAAAGTGAGGGGGTGGGAAACAATTTACCGTGCTAATGGACATCAAAAGAAAGTTCGAGTGCCAATCCCTATATGAGACAAATTAGATTTTAAACCAAAATAATCAAAAATTGTAATAAGAGATGAGGAAGGACACTCTATCATAATTAAAGGGTCTACCCAACAAGAAGATCTAACAATATCATTCTGATATTGTTAACTGAGAGTTTTTCCCCTAAGATCAGGAACACAGCAGGGATGTCTACCATAACCACTGCTGTTCAACATGGTACTAGAAATCCTAGCCTCAGCAATCAGATAACAAAAAGAAGTAAAAGGCATCCTAATTGGCAAAGAAGTCAAACTCTCACTCTTTGCAGACATAATACTCTATGTGGAAAACCCAAAAGACTCCACCCCCAAATTGCTGGAACATATACAGGAATTCAGCAAAGTGGCAGTATATAAAATTAATGCACAGAAATCAGTTGTATTTCCATACACAAATAACAAGACAGAAGAAAGAGAAAGTAAGAAGTCAATCCCATTTACAAATGTACCCAAAACCATAAGATACCTAGGAATAAAGCCACCAAAGAGGCAAAGGATCCACACTCAGAAAACTATAGAACACTCATGAAAGAAATTGAGGAAGACACAAGGAAATGAAAAAAACGTTCCATGCTCATGGATTGAAAGAACAAATACTGTGAAAATGTCTATGCTGCCTAGAGCAATCTACACATTCAATGCAATCCCTATCAAAATACCATCAACTTTTGTCACAGAGCTGGAAAAAATAATCCTAAAATTTGTATGGAACCAGAAAAGACTCTGAATAGCCAAAGGACTGTTGAAAAAGGAAACCAAAACTGGTGACATCATAATTCCAGACTTCAAGCTCTATTACAAAGATGTAATCATCAAGACAGTATGGTATTGACACAAAAACAGACACATTGATCAATGGAACAGAATAGAAAACCCAGAAATGGATCCTCAACTACCGTCAATTAATCTTTGACAAAGCAGAGAAGAATATCCAATGGAAAAAAGATAGTCTCTTCAACAAATGCTATTGGGAAAATTGGGCAGAAACATGCAGAAGAATGAAGCTGGACCATTTCTCTATATCATACACAAAAATAGACTCCAAATTGATGAAAGACCTCAATGTGAGACAGGAATCCATCAAAATCCTAGAGGAGAACACAGGCACAAACTCTTTGACCTTGGCCACAACAATTTCTTGCTACTCACAACTCCAAAAGCAAAGGAAACAAAAATAAAGATGAACTATTGGAAATTCATCAAGATAAAAAGCTTTTCTACAGCAAAGGAAACAGTCCACAAAACTAAACGGCAACCCACAAAATGGGAGAAGATATTTTCATTAACATATTAGATAAAGGGCTAATATCCAAAATCTATAAAGAACTTATCAACCTCAACACCCAAAAAACAAATATCCAATCAAGAAATGGTCAGAAGACATAAACATTTCTATAAAGAAAACATCTAAATGGCCAACAGACACATGAAAAAAAAAAATCACTCGGCAAAAGGAAAATGAAAACATCACTCGGCATCAAAGAAGTACAATCAAAACCACAATGAGATACCACCTTATACCAGTCAGAATGGCTAAAATTAACAAGTTGAGAAACAACAAATGTTGGTGAGGATGTGGAGGAAGGGGAACACTTTTACACTTTTATATCTGCCGTTTTCCTTTCAACCCGGAGGGGAAAACGGAAGGAAACCCCAAAAAACCAACAGAAAACACACAGAATAGGCGATTATTTATTTGTTTTTAATTTATTTTGTCATATTTTTGTAAAAGGGCAGAAATGCAATAAAAAGTATATTTCAACAACAACAAAAAAATGCAAGCTGATACAGCCACTCTGGAAAACAGTATGGAGTTTCAGTATGGAGTATGGAGTACGGAGTTTCCTCAAAAAGTTAAAAATAGAGCTACCCTATGACCCAGCAATGGCATTGCTAGGTATTACTCAAAGGATACAAAAATAGATCTAAAGGAGGACCTGCACCCCAATGTTTATAACAGCAATGTCTGCAATAGCCATACTTTGGAAAGAGCCCAGATGTCCACCAACAGATGAATGGATAAAGAAGATGTGGAACACAAGCGCACGCGCGCGCGCGCGCACACACACACACACACACACACACACACACACACACACACTGGAATATTACACGGCCATCAAAAAGAGAAATCTTGCCATTTGCAACAACATGGATGGACCTAGAGGATATTATGCTAACTGAAATAAGTCAATCAGAGAAAGATAATTTATCTTATGATCTCATTGATATGTGGAATTTAAGAAACAAAACAGAGGATCATGGGAGAAGAGTAGAAAAAATAAAACAAAACAAAACCAGAGAGGGAGATAAACCATAAGAAACTCTTAATCATAGGAAACAAACTGAGGGTTGCTGGAGGGGAGAAGGGTGGGGGCATAGGGTAATTTATTGATGGACGTTAAGGCAGGCATGTGATGTAATGAGCACTGGATATTATATAAGGCTGATGAATCACAGACTTGTACCTCTGAAATGAATAATACATTATATGTTAACTAATTTAAAATTTAAAAATAAAAAATAATAAAAACAAACAAAAAGGATTTTCTGGATAATTTGTGATTACCCAATCCAAGGTCAATATATAAATACCAATTGTATTCCTATATATTATCAAAAAAACTGTAACTAGACAATGGAGTTTATAGTAGTATAAAAATATTAAATGCTTAGGGATAAATGTATTCAATGATGTGCAAGATCTGTGCACTCTGCAACACTACTGAGATAAAGAAGACTGGAACACATGAAGACATTTACTGTGTTCATGTGTTAGAAAACTCCATAAAACTCCATTTTGTTGAGACTGCAGATATTTTGAAGCTTCAACTTCCTTTTACGCTGCCTTATCTCACTCTCTCTTGTCTTTGTGTCTTTAATGTGTAACTCTGTGCCTGGCACCAAATAGGGATCCAGTGTTCATTGAATAAATGAATAAGGAATAGGATTAAATGTATAGGGAATAAATGAGTAAGTGAGGGAAGCTATCAGAACTAGGTAGGAGTGCTAGAAAAGGCTTCCTTCAAGATGGACTGGAATTCCATAAGCTGTAAAGAAAAGAAGAACATCAGACATAGAAATCCTCTTATAAGTTAAACTGCATTTGTCTGTGCTAGCTTGTGGTCAGTTTGTGGGATATAGTGACCATAAATGCTTTGGGAATATGGCCTCAGTTTATCTTCTGAAGGACCCTCTAATCTGTGTTAAGGAATTTGTATCTCATTCTTCAGAATGGAGATGGCAGAGGGCACATTGTATATATTTAGTAGGAGAGTTCCCTCATTCATGTTTTAAAATACTGAACACCTGCTCTGGACCAAGGCTCGAATTCAATACTAGCATAACACTGGTTAAGACAGAAACCATCCCTGCTTCCCTTATAAAACTGTCATAGCTATTGATGAGAACTGTCTTTGTACCAGGCACAAAGTCAGATTCTTGTGTTTGTTTGTTTGTTTGTTTTTTATAACAGCTCAGTTAGACAGTTGTTATTAATTTCACGAAATGTGAGGGGTTAAAGAAACTAAGAAATGAGACTCCCATTTAAATACAGACCATGGGGGTGCCTGGGTGGCTCAGTTGGTTGGGCAACTGCCTTGGGCTGGGGTCATGATCCAGATTCCTGGGATGGAGCCCTGAGTTGGGCTCCCTGCTCAGTGGGGAGCCTGCTTCTCCCTCTCCCTCTGCTGCTCTGCCTGCTTGTGCTCTCTCCGTCTCTCTTGTCAAATAAATAAATAAATAAAATCTTTAAATAAATAAATACAGACCATGACTAAAATAAAAATTTTTTAAAAGATTTATTTATTTATTTATTTGACAGAGATCACAAGTAGGCAGAGAGGCAGGCAGAGAGAGAGACAGAGGGAAGCAGGCTCCCTGCTGAGCAGAGAGCCTGATGCAGGGCTCGATCCCAGGACCCTGAGATCATGACCTGAGCTGAAGGCAGAGGCTTTAATCCACTGAGCCATCCAGGCACCCCTAAAATAAATTTTTTTAAGATACCATTAAGAAAAAATTAAATCACAAATTTAAAATGTAGAGTTTAGGGGCACCTAGAAGGCTGGTCATTTGGGTCACTAACTCTTGCTTTCTGCTGGAGTCATGACCCCGGGGAACGGGGGGCTGCGTGAGATCAAGTTCTATCTCCCAGCTTAGTGGGGAATCTGCTTGAGATTCTTCCCCCTCCCGCTCACTCTACCCCTGTGCTCTTCCCCCTCATGTCCCTCTCTCTCTCAAATTTTTTTTAAAAATCTTTTTAAAATTCAATAAAAATAAAAATCTTTTAAAAACGTAGAATTTAATGGGTTTCCACAAATGTATATATTTTGGCATCATCACCAAGACATAAAACATTTCTATTACCCCAAGTTTCCCTTGTATCCCTCCTCAACCATTGATCTGATTTCTAACATTACTGACTAGATTTGTCTTTAACAGTGTTTCTTATAAACAGAATTATGCAGTATGTGCTCTGTGTCCTTCTGCTTTGAACTCTCATGATTCAATTTTGACTTTCAGCCATATTGTGGAGCCTATCACTATTTCATTTTTATTATTGCTGAATTTAGAGTTTTAAGAGGAAAAGATATTAAACAATCACCTAATTAAATGGTTACTTACAATAGCATTAAGTTAACCAAAGGATAAGTACAAGTGAAAATATATTACCTTGTTTGTTGACAATTCAACCAATATCATACATTGAGGGGCAGGGGTATATAAGGTTACGATCTAATTTGTGGGAAATAAATGTTATTAAAGGGTATCGTGAAAGAATCTTACGTCCTTACTTTACGTCCCTAGTTTTCAAAGTCAGGCCAGATGGAAAGTGTTATTCCTCGGCGCTTTATACCTTCCCTTCAAACACAGCAAAACAACGGCTCCGCAAGGCGCATGCGCCGCCTCCGTCAGGTGTTGGGAGCAACAGCTTCTGCAAGCGGCTTTGCCACATCCGCGCAAACCGCGGAGAGGTCGGCTGCCCGGACTTGACTCTGCTTTCGCCTACCCAATCCCGGGAGTCATGGCGATCACGTGCGCGCCGGCACCTGGCAGGCCAGGCCCCTCCCATCAACACTCGTACTCTCACCAGCCGGCCTTTGCCGCTCCATCTCCCGAGAAACTCCCGAAGAGCAGGTTGCGACTGCGCAGTGGAGCTGGTGGGCGGGGCGGGGCGGGGGAATGCGGTTGCCGGGATGGGGGGCGGCCCCACAGGCCAGGAGCCGGAGCGGCGCTGTGGAGGCGCTACGCTGCGGCGGGCTTTGGCCAAGAAGGCCCGCTTTCTTCCCTCAGCCACCGAAAATAAACTTTGCTGCTCTTTTCGCGGCGTTCTCGGATCCGCCGCCCGGCGGTCCCGCGGTCGGTGAAGAGCCTTCGTGCGTCAGGCTTTCCTTCCTTCCCTCCGCCGGTGCGGGCCCTCAACGCCATGGACGCTACGGCGCTGGAGCGGGACGCCGTGCAGTTCGCCCGGCTGGCGGTGCAGCGCGACCAGGAAGGTCGCTACTCCGAGGCGGTGTTTTACTACAAGGTAGGGCGGAGGACCGCTGCGCTGTCGGAAAGTCCAGGGGGCGGGTCCAGGTGCGGCGGCGGCCAGGCCTGCTGGGCTTTGCTTTTCCTCCTTCCTGCTCTGCTGCTCTCCTTTTCAGGGGAGAGGCGACCCGGCTCCTGCCACGGTGGGGAGGTTTGGTCGCGGCTTGGGAGCCACCACTTCTCTGGTTACAGTCTTGAATGGCAAATGCTCACGGCTGAGCTACTTAGGACAGCAGTAGTTAGGTATCGGTAGTTAACTGGCTAATTCTCGCGGTCACTTGGCCCTGATTTATGGCTAGTAGGAAGTGGTTCTGATACACACTAAAAAAATGCACGTTCGCTGAAGAAAAGAAGGTTTAGGAAAAAAATAGCACGTCTCTTGGAACTTAATACAGCGGTGCTTGTTTTTCTACGCGTATTTACGTACGCAGCTTTGAAAAAATTTGAGCATAGTTGACACTATAGTACATTAGTTTCGAGGGAACAGCATAGTGATTCAACTTCTCTATACGTAAGACAAACTTGGATTGTACCGTTTATACGATTTTTAACCTTTTCTTTGTATTTGAGCTTTTATAAACTCACTGAAGTTGCTTAATTTACTCTTACAAACAACAGATGCGCAGTACTTCCATTATGTGAATGCACCGTAATTTATTTACAAATTAATGGGCATCGGGTTCATTCTGATTTTTCAGCATCGTAGGTACTGATCCGATTAATATATTTATAACTAATGCTTTCCACATTTCTTGGCTATTTATTTTGACTAAGTTATTGGGGGCGGAATTATTAAAGAATATGATCTTCCACAGTCCTCTCTGCTCGCCAGTCCTGCGGATTTGCAAATAAACCCCTCCAGCTCGAACTATGTCCGTTGCTTCCTGGTGGAGGTAGCTGTATCCTCGTGATATTTCCCCCCCACCTTCTTCTTCTTTTTTTTTTTTTTTTTTTTAAGAAAGTAAGTCAGGCTTTGATAATAGAGTGGGGTGGGTTTTTTTGTTGTTTACATAAACGTATATGCTGTCGGTAATGTATGATTTGTTTTTCTCAGATTATTATTATGTTGCCTTCATTTTATAATCTGTATTTAGAGACTTCTGGGTGTTTCAGAATCATTTCTTTTGTACTTTTTGAGGAAGGTTTCATGAAGGCAGTATTTCTTTAAAATTCTATGTGTTTGAGTTTTGTGAAATAACTGACAAATATTCATAGGTTAAAGTAGTGCCACATAAAATAGCTTTGTGTAAAGCAAAAGAAAATACTAGGCAGTGGCTCTTGTTTTGCTGTGCGATTGCATGCATGTCATTAGGAAGATTTTTTTTATCCTTGAGAAAGTCAGAAAAGTAGTTGTGTTTCTAGGAACTGTTTATATAAACTTTACCAGATCTTTAGCATTTTTGGTCTTCATTACTGTTCTATGAGGGATTCCTTAATTGTCATTTTCAAATATAAATTAAATGAGTAAAATAAAATTGATATCAACAATTTTTTAGTTGGCTTTATTTCTTTAAAGCAAGATAATTATTTGAATGTCCGTATTTACATGCAAGGTGTAAATGGAGGTGTGACAAATATATATACACACACACACACAATATCAGTATTTAGATAATAATAGTACATAAGATAAAGTTTTTTTTTAAGATAAAATATTTAACGTTTACATGTAAAGTTATATTTTCCTCCCGTGAAATGTCTGAGTTACAGAATCTGAGAATATCATCTTTCCTACTCCCACAGCCTTTCAATGAATTTTCTTTTCATTTAATTTCATTCAATATCAGACTCTTTACTGATTTTGTTAAGTTCGTGAAACAACTCCTGCTCTAACAACTGGATTCAAAAAGGTTGGATATCCAATAGATGGCTGGCTTCTTTGGATCCAGACAGTTAGGCATCAGCCTCTGTGAAGTGCTCATGCTTAGGTTATTGCTGAGAATGTGGTGTTACTTTGGAGAAATCTCTTTGGTCCTTCTCGCTGCAACTTGGTAAGCTGTTATTCTGGAATGGTGATAGGGAGAGTGAGGCTTTCCTCACTAGCCACAGCATAACTGGCTGTGGGAGTATTAGAAAAAACTGGATGATGAATTCAGGTTTTCTTAGTTAAGTTGATTTCATACAACAAATATGCTTTAAAATGTGTCACCCTTTGGCAATATTTTCTGTGGAGAAAAAGATTTTCTTCTCGCTGTGAGATATTTAGCCTTTACAGTTTTTTAAATTTTATTTTTAGTCTTTACACTCAACATGGGCCTCAGACTTACAACCTTGCGATCAAGAGTCACATACTGTACTAACCGAGCCAGCCAGGCACCCTAACCTTTATAATTTCATATAATCTTCCTTTGGCATTTAATTTTATTTTATTTGTTATCATTAACCAGTTGACTCTTTATTATTATTAACCAATAGTAACAAGTATTATTATATACCTGTTCTTATGCTTTTCAGGTTCAATTCATATTTTCAAGGTATATGATACTAAGTCTGACTTATTGCATAAAGAAAAGGGAAAGCAGAAAATTTCATGTGAGCTAAAGCTGTTCTAAGAAAATCTCTTGTATTTGAGTTTATACATTTTCAACAGTATGAGAGTATTGAGAACTGAAGAAAAGCTGTTGGAGGGTTATATAACCCACTTGGTACTGTCTTAAAGATGTTCTTATTTTTAAATTTATAGACAGCAATAGTGAGTTAGAAAGTGGTAGAGAAAATTCAAATTGTAATTCATCTGTTAGATTCCTTTTGTTTTTGTTTTTGTTTTTTTAGGAAGCTGCACAAGCCTTAATTTATGCTGAGATGGCAGGATCAAGCCTAGAACATATTCAAGAAAAAATAAATGAGTATTTGGAAAGAGTTCAGGCTTTGCATTCAGCAGGTTAGTAAAGGACTACTAAACTTATCATTTTTTTTGTCTTCCTCTCATCACATCCTTTCCCCCATGTTTCTCTTTTTTTTTAATTTTTATTATTGAAATATAGTTGACATATGGTGTTTGTATTAGTCCCTTCTGTTTCTCTTTCTTTTTCATTTTCATCTTTGGATGTCAATCTTCACTCTTGCTGCTCATTACTTTTTTGGTAATCATGTCTTTAAAAGTCATAGTATGGAAACAAGTGATACATACGAGTAAAATAGTCTAATCTCCTAATTTCCCAGGGGTGCAGAGATAGTGAATTATATACATTGAAACTGTATCATTGTCAGAGTCAGGGTTGGGACTCTATTAAAGTCTACTTTTTAAATATCTGTCATATGCTGTTTCCTGATACTAAGATTGAATGACTGCAGCTGACCCTGAACAACAGGGATTTGACCTGTGCAGGTCCACTTACGTGGAGATTTTTTTTTTAAAGATTTTATTTATTATTATTTGAGAGAGAGAGAGGGAGAGAACACAAGGGTGTGAAGGGACGGAGGGAGAAGGACAAGGAGACTCCCGGCTGAGCAGGGAGCCCACCATCGTTGAGCTCCATCCCAGGACCCCAGAATCATGATGGGAGTTGAAGGCAGCCACTTAACCAACTGAGCCACCCAGGCACCAGATTTTTTACAGTAATGTAAATGTATTTTTTCTTCTTTATGATTTTCTTAATATTTTCTTTTGTTTAGCTTACTTTATCATAAGAATACAGCATATAACACACATAGAAAATATGTGTTAATCAACTTATGTTATTGGTAAGGCTTCCAGTCAGTAGTAGCCTATTAGTAGTTGAGTTTTGGGAGAGTCAGAAGTTATGTGCAGATTTTCATCAGTGCCTCTAAGCCCCCACATTGTTCAGGGGCTGTCTTTACTTCTCTTTAGTGTTAACGACTTCAGCAGTATGTTCATGGTCTCTTCTGTATCAGTATCCTCAACCTCAAGACCTTAGCTAATTTCTTTTTTTAAACTGTATCTTGGAAAGCATCATCTAAGTAGAGACCTGGAACAACTTGTATTTATTTTGGTAAACAGCATGGCAAATGTTGTGAAACAAGTACACAGGCTTAGTGATCAGTTTTGTTAGAGGTATGTGGCTGCTGTCAAAATTTGCTGTTGACATGGGTAGAAAAGAAAATCATTACCTACTGACATTTTGTTTTAGAAATACATTTTTCTCATTAAGAGTTCTTTTTAACCCTTTTTTTCTGTGGCTGTATAATAAACCCACAAGCAGCTTAGAGAGCTCTTTATTCAACATTGCCTGATGGACTTTGTGCTACTTTCACCACTCATTCTAAGTAGATAAGAGCAGTTATAAGCACATCGTTAGGAAAAAGGAGATTACATCACTGGATTTCTTGTTAGAAAGGATGAGGTAGTTTAGTTTAAGACAATGAGCAGAAATTGGATGTATTGAAAAGTGAACTGCCTGTGTAGCAGGGCCTCTAATGATAGAAAGTTGTATTGATTCAGGTGTCCAGAATACCATGTCATTCAAAGTAACTCCATTTTCCCAGCCAAATACATTTATAAATAAGATATTTATAGAGGTGATATTTAGGCACGGAAGGTGACAGCTCTAATCGCTTGAGGAATAAAGACTTGTCAGTGAAACAGAAATAAAGTTCAAGGAAGATTTTTAAAGCATAGCATACCTTAATTTTATTGCCAGCTTTTTGACCTGTTATGTTCAACCTGAGGAGTGTAATTTGTAGATAATTAAATGGTTTCTTTAATTAGCATTTCAGACAATGTTCAAAACAAATTTTGCTGATAGACTCTTGAGAGTTAAGTTGATTTCTGGGTGGGGAAGGGTAACACAGTTTGAAGTGCACCAGTGTTGTATAAAGAGCTCAAGACTTAGAATTAAAAGATCTAAATTGTAGCTTGTAGCTACAAAACCTTAGGCTACATCAGTCATTCTCAACTGGGAATAGTTTTGCACCTTGGGAGATTTTTGGTTTAAAGGGAGAAGTAGGGAGTATACTATGGAATCCATTTGGGTGAGGCCAGGGATCTTACTAAAAACCCTCCAGTGCACAGGCCAGTCTACAGCAAAGAATTATGCAGCTAAACATGTCAGTAGTATGAGGCTGAGAAACCCTGGGCTAGATATTTTAATGTTCTTGAGCTTTTGTGTCTTCATTTTGCAAATGGGATTAGCACATAAACTTCAGAGAGGTGTTTCTGAGAGTTAAAAGTTCTAAAAGATCACCACCGTACCTTTAAGACACAAAATGTCGTTTTGTTTTTTTTTTAAATAACAGCTTTATTGAGATACAATTCATGTACCATAAAATTCACCTTTTCAGAGTGTAGAATTCAGTGGTTTTTAGTATGTTTTCAGAGTTGTGCTACCATCACCAGTGTCTAATTTTAGAACATTTTTGTTGTCCAAAAGAAACCTCTTACCCATTAGCAGTCATTCCCCATTCCTCCCACCCTCTATCGTCTTAACAGCCACTAACCTATTTTCTGTCTCCCTGGAGTTGCCTATTCTGGATATTTCATGTAAATAGAATCATCTAATTCGTGGCCTTTGGTGTTTGCTTTTTTCATTTAACACAGTATTTTCAAGATTTACCCATGTTGTAGTAGGTATCAATCCTTCATTCCTTTCTCTGGTTGAATAATAATGCCATCATACCATATGTTGTTTGTCCATTCATCTGTTTTTTTTTTTTTTTTTAAGATTTTATTTAATTTGACAGACAGAGATCGCAGGCAGGCAGAGAGAGAGGAAGGGAAGCAGGCTCGCTGCTGAGCAGAGAGCCCGACGTGGGACTCGATCCCAGGACCCTGGGATCATGACCTGAGCTGGAGGCAGAGGCTTTAACCCACTGAGCCACCCAGGCGCCCCTGTCCATTCATCTGTTGATGGACATTGGCTTGTTCCCACCTTTTGGCTGTTATGAATAATACTGTTTTGAACATTTGTATATATGTTTTTTGTGGACATGTGTTTTTAGTTCTCTTTGATACATTCCCAGGAGTGAAATCACTGGGTCATATGGTATAGCTTGATGTGTAATTTTTTGAGAAACCATGAACTGTTTTCCAAAGTGGCAACTCCATTTTACATTTCCATCAACAATATATGGAGGTTTCATTTCCTTTATGTCCTTATCCACATTTGTTATTTTCTGTCTTTTGTCATTTTAGCCACCCAAGTGGGTGTAAAGATGACATCTTGGGTTTTGAAATGCATTTCCCTGATGGCTAATGTAGTTGAGCATCTTCTTATGGGCCAATTGGCCATATGAATATCTTCTTCAGAAAAATGGTTAATAGACCCTTTGCCCATTGTGTAAGTCAGGGTTCTCCAGAGAAAAAGAACCAGTAGGATATATATAAAGAGATTTTATATAAGGAATTGGCTTATAACGGAACCTCATTATGGAGGCTAAGAAGTCCCACACTCTGCAGTCTGCATACAGGAACGACCCAAGAAAGCCAGTGATATAGTTTATTTAGTCCAAGTCCAAAGGCCTGAGAAGCAGGGTAGTTGATGGTATAAGACCCAGTCCCAAGGGGAGGAAAAGACCAAAAAAAAAAAAAAAGGCAGTCTGGCAGAGAGGGCAAATTTTCCCTTCCTCTGTCTTTTTGCTCTGTTCATCCCACAATGGATTAGGTGATGCCCACCCACATAAGGAGGACAGTCTGCTTTTACTACCAATTCAAAGGTTAATTTCATTGAAAATCACTCTCTCTCTCTCTTTTTTTTTTTTAAAAGATTTTATTTATTTATTTGATAGAGATCACAAGTAGGCAGAGAGGCTGGCAGAGAGAGAGGGAGATGCAGGCTCCCTCCCGAGCAGAGAGCCCGATGCGGTGCTCAATCCCAGGACCCTGGGATCATGACCTGAGCCGAAGGCAGAGGCCTTAACCCACTGAGCCACCCAGGCGCCCCCAGAATCACTCTCTTAGACATACCTAGAAATCATGTCTAGCCAAATATCTGGGTACCTAGTAAAGTTGACACAAGTTGATACCATTATTCACCAACTTCATTTTCAAAACTGAAATTGTCTTTTTATTGTTTAGTTGTAAGAGATCTTTGTATATTCTTTTTTTTTTTTTAAATAAACATATAATGTATTTTTAGCCCCGGGGTACAGGTCTGTGAATCGCCAGGTTTACACACTTCACAGCACTCACCACAGCACACCCCCCCCCCAATGTCCATAACCCCACCACCCTCTCCCGACCCCCCTCCCCTCAGCAACCCTCAGTTTGTTCTTCGAGATTAAGAGTCTCTTACGGTTTGTCTCCCTCCTGATCCCATCTTGTTTCATTTATTCTTTTCCTACCCCCAAACCCCCCATGTTGCATCTCCACTTCCTCATATCAGGGAGATCATACGATAGTTGTCTTTCTCCATTGACTTACTTCGCTAAGCATAATACCCTCTAGTTCCATCCACGTCGTCGCAAATGGCAAGATTTCATTTCTTTTGATGGCTGCGTAGTATTCCATTGTATATATATATATATACACCACATCTTCTTTATCCATTCGAGATCTTTGTATATTCTTGATACAGGTCCCTTGTTGATATATACCTTTGTATTGAAAACAAATACTTATTCAAATAATCACAGTAAATATATGTGATTATTTAATCTAGACTCAGATGAATAGGAAACAGCAGGAACTTATCATTAGGGCCTAGAATATTGTATTACACAATTGTCTGTACTGAAAAAAAACTTTTAATTACCTTAAAACATAATTGAGTTTCTTTAGGCTTAAGATTTTTTAAGTTCTTTTTGTTTTGTTTTTGGGAGTGGGTATGTAAGGAGGAGGACTGGTGTTCTATTTTTTTTGAAGGAAGAAAGTGCTGGTAAGGAGAGAAATTCAGGGGAAATGTTTTAATTAATTAATTAATTTTTTAAAATTAATAATACATTTTTGGTACTTGGTCTCTTATGTGCATTGTGTTATGAGTCGAACAAGTGGGGACTTTTTTTTAGGCCTTAAAATTCAGATTGAAAGGAGAGGGTCATTTTTTTTTTTTTTTTTAATTTTATTTATTTGACAGAGAGAAATCAGAGCTAGGCAGAGAGGCAGACAGAGAGAGGGGGAAGCAGGCTCCTGCTGAGCAGAGAGCCCGATGCGGGGCCCGACCCCAGGACCCTGAGATCATGACCTGAGCCGAAGGCAGAGGCTTAAACCACTGAGCCACCCAGGCGCCCCAGGAGAGGGTCATTTTTTAAGGGTTACGAAGTTTTTATAAAGAGTGTCTTAAATGTATTAAAACGGTGTCTTGTTTACTGAGTATAAAAAATACATATATAGGTAATATCTATATGGCTTTCTTCCATCCTAGTTCAGTCAAAGAGTGCTGATCCTTTGAAATCAAAACATCAGTTGGACTTAGAACGTGCTCATTTCCTTGTTACGCAAGCTTTTGATGAAGATGAAAAAGGGAATGTCGAAGATGCTATAGAATTGTATACTGAAGCTGTAGATCTCTGTCTGAAAACCGTATGTATAGCTAATAGTTAAATTTGGTGGAATTATGCTAAGAAATTTCTCTTACTAGTGAATTTTATTTAACAGTTCCTTAAAGAAAAATAATTATCGTATCATTATAAATATGTTACTCTTCATTAAATGATGAAGAATAGAAAACTAATGATGGATTTTAATCCCTTAAAAAATTGACAAGTAAGTAATATTGAGTCATTAGGCAGTGGTTTTTTTAATTATAGGTAATTTTTTTTTAACCTGTTTAAACCCATATACCTAAAATTATCACAGGAGGAATTCATCACAAATCTATGAATTTAGAATAAACCTCCCCCTTTTAAAAAAATTTCTTACATTTAAAAATAAGGTGGTGGGGGGAAAAAAAAAAAAAGGTAGTGGTTTGGGAGAGCTTTATTCATTTGCAGTGTGAAATCTATGTGCTGAGTGGCTTTTACTGCTTCCTGAGGACCCTGGTTGGAACAGCTAAGTTTAGGGGCATCTAGTGCATAAGAGCAGTGCATTTGACAGGAATGTGAGGTGGAATGATAGAGAGTGGTGTTCTCAGTATTGTCAGAAGACTACCTTTTTGTTCAACCATCTGGCCTGAGTTTTTGAGGTAAGTGCTGGTCTCCTCAGTTTCCTGCTGCTCAGCTTTTCCATGGCACCATGTTCTTAAAATTGTAGTTCATTTATCACATGAAGTGGTCTTCAGGTTTACCTCAATGACAAGTTTTCAACACTATTTTAAATATACCTTTAAGAATGAAAACAAATTGTCATCTTTGTTTATTCTCTCATTATTTGAAGAAATACATTGCATTATAAGTTTTTTGTTAGAAATATGAATCAAGCAAAGAAAAGAATTATGCTTCAGAATGTCTGTCTCTCTTTCTCTTAAGTCTTATGAAACTGCTGATAAAACTCTGCAAAATAAACTGAAACAGTTGGCTCGACAGGCACTAGATAGGTGAGTTTTGGTCACTCAAGTTCTTATCCATGGATAGCAGTGTACTGTGTTACTTAAATTTGGCGGATTTCTCTAAATATGTCATAGAGTTCATAGTGACAAACCTCCATCTCCAAGCTGAGATCTAAAGCAAGTCTACCTTCTTCCTCTGGGTGAATTTATTCCTCCCTAGTTCCCTATTTTAAACTCAAGAAATAACAGATCAGCCAAGACGTGTTTTATTTAGTTTTTACTATGTGTAAAGCAATGATTATATTTGAAGTGGAAGACTTCCTTCTGTTGTGTAATACTAGATTTCTGGGGAGAACTTCCAGAAAGCCTTCCAGAGCTACTCTTAAAAGTAGAGAAATTGAGAGTGAGCTGGCCTTTAACCATTCACATACCCCAAATTATACAGTGTATGTAGCTCCTTCAACTCTTTGCTCAAATTGTCAACTTTTCAAAAAAGCCTGCCCTAAACATTTTATTTAAAATGGAATCTCCTCCAGTAGTTTCCTTCTACTTAATCCATTCTAATAATATTCTTTCCCAAAGCTCTTAACCACTTTCTAAGGTATATGAAAGTTTCCAGTTTATCATGTTTGTTATTAATGTCTGTGTCCCTTTGAACCCCCAATCCTCCATGTAAACTCTGTGAGTGCAGAGAAATTTTGTCTGTTTTGGTCAATGCTGTAACCACCTAGCAGAGTGCCAGACATACCGTATGTGTTCAGTAGGTATTTGAGAATGAACAGATTTGCACAAGAGAATTATACCTCTTAAAGGGTGTTATATATGAAGGAAAAAGATGGAAATTGCGTTTTTAGTTAGAGCGTGAATTAATAAAATTACCTCCTTTTGAGGGTCTGATTTGGTAACTGTACCACCCCAGTCCTTTTTTTTTTAATTTAGGTTTAAGTCATCCTTCATTTTCATTGTTATCTAACATTTAGTTTGTCTCTCCAGATTCATGAGGATATGGGCACTTGACACATGGTTATCATGTCCATTTTCACTTTTTTCACTAGTCAGATTCAGAGGAGATGTTTATTACCTATGTGGATAACCCATCCAGTAGCCTCTGAGTGCATCCTAAACACAGAGGAGTGGGTCAGTCATTGGCTCCTCTGAGGGTCTGTTCAAAATTATGGGTCGTCTTTCTAGGAGAAATGTACATAAAATTTCTTTTGGGTGCATTTTATGTAATTTCGAAAGTGTTCACAAGATTCCTGGAGTTCATATGTGGACCTCAAGTTAAGAACTTCTGTTTTTTAGCTCACTGAACCTTTGACAAAACAAAGCCAAAATCCCCTTGAATATCATGTGAGACATTCCATGATCAACTTTTTGCCCTGGTCTCCTCTCCTGCCTCTTGTTTGTACTTTTCATAGGGCCTTCATCCTTTTTTTTTTTTTTTAAGTTATCTTAACTCATTATGCTATTTCATACTTCTGCACATGCTCTTCTCTACTCAGAATGCTCCCTTACTCCCCGGGTGGACTTCTCTGCAGCTCAAACATCAATTCAGAATAACCTCCCCTGACTCTCTTTTCTTGGTCATTAAGTTAATACTATCTGCCTGTATGGTTACTCACATACAGTACTTCCGGCATCTGTCACTTTAGATGCAGTTGTCTTTCTTTCCTCCTCAAAACGGTGAACACCTTAAGAGCAGAGATTGCATTTTATACCTTCTTGTATCCCCTTACCTTGCATAGTTTCTGACATGCAGTTTGTGCTGAATTAATGTTAGCAGCAATATTATCAATTACTGTAGATCAGTTGTGAAATACTTATTTTTGGAAGTAGCTTAAGAAGTGAGCTGCTGATTGGTATGTATGAATCTTCTATACTAATTTTACATTAGGAGTGCTTGACTGATTCTTGAAATAAGTTTTATTTTCTGGAAAGCTTAAATGTGAGAAGAAAAACTAGAACAGTTTTTCTGTACCTCTTTCTGTTACAGAGCAGAAGCGTTGAGTGAGCCTTTAACAAAACCGTTATGCAAAATCAAGTCAACAAATATCAAACCAAAGCCACCTCCAACAAGAGCACATTTTCCTCTAGGGACTAGTCCTTTCCTGGAAAGACCTCAACCCTTTATAAGTCCACAGTCATGTGATGCACAAGGACAGAGATATACAGCAGAAGAAATAGAAGTTCTCAGGTAAGTAATTTTATGATTCATTGTAATGAATAATTTTGTTAACATAATCAGTGCAGATAATTTTATTTTCATTAGGTTTCCTGAGTTGTAATCATATCTTTGTTAAATGGTATGTTGTGCTTTTATTATGAAATTAAAAATTATATTGTCATATAGCCTTAACTTGAAATAGTTAAAATGTGTTGTAGTATATTTTAATATTAGCATTTCTACCAGACATGTGTTTTCCTAAAAATTCTGGCATACTTTAAAATTGAACACTAAAGGTCAAACAGCAGAACAGAGCTATGGTGGACCACTTATCATCTCTGCAGCTGGTTACCAGAGACCTGACAGGGAGAAAACTGTTAACCTTGAAATAGTGTAGGCCTGGGTCAGCAAAGGGAAGCCTGAAGTTTTGACTAGTTTTTACATTTCTTTAGAGGATTATACAAAAGAAGACAAACAAAAAACAGAAGAATATGTGACAAAGACCTCATTGCAAAGCCAAAACAATGTACTGTCTGGTCCTGTATAAAAAAACATTTGCTAACTCAGGGTCTAGAAGCAGCCTCAGGGTATATTATAAATGCAAACAACAAAGATGAGGAAATCCTCTTGATTGCATTCCGAGCCAGGGTAGATGGGATATATCTCTGAGCCAGTGTCAGTTGGAGGAGATCCAGGCTGCTTAGTGCTGTGCAAGTCATACAGTTGCTCACTTTTAATTTCCTAAAATTGTGCTGAAAGGGTTCCTTCGTTTGTAGCAGCCACCTGAGGGCATTTTTTTTTTTTCCTACTGAAGATTTTAATTCTTCTAATGTGTCTCATTTTGCCTGGAAAAATTGCATATGAACCCCCCACAACACACAGCAAGGCAAAGACAGGTAGGTTTTGGAGCTGAGAGACAGGACCAGTCTAACACTGAGGCTACTTAGCATCCATGTGCTCCTTTCTACACACATTTGAATTTCATGCTGCAACAAAACAATAATATTTCTACCTAACAGAATTCAGCTATCCTTCATACAGGTGAAAAGTTCTCATCCTCAAAAATGAGGATACACAGTCATTGTATCTGTTGCTCACTGTATTAATTAGTTCTAAAAGTCAGTCACAGTCTCACTGAATATTGTTACCTAAAGGCTAAGTCGTGAAACTACCCTGTAAGTACTTCTAAATAAAATGAGGGAAAGAAGCAGAAGGAGGAAATAGTTGATATATACTACTGAACATACACGTAAAACATGCAAAGCTACTATAAGCCACATTTATTTAATTTGTCATGTGGCTATAGCTTCCTTCTTGCACTACACATTCCTCATTTTCATAACCAGAAAATAGGAAGAACATGTTTTCCAGAACTGTAATTGTCATGTTTTTTTAAATCCCAAAGTAACTAAAGCAATTGCTTTCTCCCTTTGAGCTTAGGATAGAATTCATTTTGTGTCTTGGTGTCAAGGATACTCTCAATACCTATAGTACAGGCTTATCTTGAGACCATAGTTTAGTTGTAAAGGATGTAAGCCTTAAGACTAAGTCTTACTGAATTGAATTGAGTTGTTTATTTTTTGGCATTCAACTAATTTTGTGAAAATTTTATTCAAATAAAGATATCAACAACATGAGATTGTCAATGTTATTATAGTGCCATACTTTGTCATATAAATTTCAGATAAGATTGGTAGTTAAGGTAAACTTAGATATTTACTTTAGGTTTTTTTTCCTTGTATTTTATAGGACAACATCAAAAATAAATGGTATAGAATATGTTCCTTTCATGAGTATTGATCTGAGGGAACGTTTTGCCTATCCAATGCCTTTCTGGTAAGTAAGCACTATTGTACTTTTTACTTCCAAGATGATTCTAATTTTTCAGTAGTTTTTCCATACTCTGAAATCCAGTTTAGCTCATAGCCTTGAAATCAAAATTTGTAATAAAAAAGTTTGGAAGAGAGGTACAGCTGTGGGAAAAACATAAGGCAACATAGCAAGAGTATCTGTGTGGTCATTTGCCTGGTAATGGGCACATATGGATCTTCTTTTCCTACCATTAGACTAGCACAGTACCTGGCACAAAGTAAATATTTGTTGAATCGGTGTTTGAATCACAACAGCAAAGTCGGTAAAGAAAGAATTGAATGGAAAAGTGGAATGGAATGATAATGGCGTCATTATTTATATTAAAAAGTCCAGTTCTGGAAAGGGTTAATTATGAAAAATGTTCGTTAGCACAGCCTTCCAGGACAGTGACAGCTTGTGTCAAGAGCCTTAAAAATGGGGGTGCCTGGGTGACTCAGTGGGCTAAGCCTCTGCCTTCGGCTCAGGTCATGATCCCAGGGTCCTAGGATCCAGCCCTGCATCGGGCTCTCTGCTCATCATGGAACCTGCTTCTCCCTCTCTCTCTGCCTGCCTCTCTGCCTGCTTATGATCTCTGTCTGTCAAATAAATAAATAAAATCTTTGAAAAAAAAAAAAAGCCTTAAAAATGTTACTTGGTTCATGACTCCCAGCATCTACTAATTCTAAGGAAATAAAAATTTGAATAAAGATGTGCATAATAAGGGCATTCATCAATGAATGAAATGAATGAATGAAACAAACTAAATAGCCAACAGTATGAGAATGAATAAATAATGGCACATCTATATTATTATAGTAAGTGTGTATGCTACCAATAAAAAATACATCTTTGAAAGATGTAGAGAAAATGCTTTCAATATAGTGAATCTAAAAATAGAAAATTTGGATGTTATGTGTGTATTTTTCTTTCATTTCTTATGTTTATAGATAAATAGAAAAAATGATGTAAAGGTGCATATCAGATATTTACAGTGGTTGTCTCTAGATAGCAAAACTGGGTGATTTAACTTTTTAAAATATTTCAAAACTTTTGCAATGAGCATGTTCTAAAAAAAAATTTAGAGTTGATATTTATTACATACCAATTGTATAAAAGGCTCTGTAAAAAACAAAAGAGCTGCTTTCCCATTTTCTAGTGTTTTGCTATTCTTACATGAGCAAAAATTAGACGTCTAGCCGGTGAGTTGTCAACCTAATTTTTTTCACCCAGGCAATGATGTGATGCTAGTCACTGATTGGAGTCTAAGAAATTTTTATATCTGAGGAGCTCTATAGCATTGATCAATACTAAGGGCACAGATTCTAGAGCTAAACTGTCCAGTTTTGTAAGCTGTATGACACTGGGCAAGTTATTAAATCTCAGATTTTAAAATCAGAATACAAGCTACCTCATAGTGTTATTGCTATTAAATTAACTAATAAAATATAAAGCAGGGGCACCTGGGTAGCTCAGTGGGTTAAAGCCTCTGCCTTCAGCTCAGGTCATGATCCTGGGGTCCTGGGATTGAGGCCCGCATCGGGCTCTCTGCTCATCAGGGAGACTGCTTCCCTACCCCCGCCTCCCTGGTCTACTTGTGATCTCTGTTAAATAAATAAAGAAAATCTTTTTTAAAAAGTATAAAGCACTTAGTAGTGCTTGTTATATTGTTATATAATAAGGGTTAACTTAGAAAAATAATTATCTTGTTAAATTCTAAATTATATTACAAAGTTTGTACATTTCAGATACTTTTCCCTTTTGTTCTTTACAGAGCCTTTTATACAATTGGTATGTAATATCAACTCTGATTTTTTTCTAATAAATAGAACATGCTCATTGCAAAAGTTTTGAAATATTTTAAAAAGGTAAAATCACCCAGTTTGGCTATCTGGAGACAACCACTGTAAATATCTGATACGTCATTTTTTCTATTTATCTATATGTCATTTTTTCTATTTATCTATAAATATGTCATTTTTTACATCATTTTTTCTATTTATAAATACAAGAAATGAAAGAAAAAATGTTTAAACAAACAAGCAAACAAAAAGTTTATCCCTTTGACCAGTAATTTCACTTCAGGAGACCAATTTGAAAAAATGTTCGTAGATATAGTCAAAGATTTATATAAAAGTCATCAATATTGTAATATTACAATATGTATTGTAATTGTATTTTCAATACAATTGTATTTACAGTGTATTACATTTGTAATTGTAAAATTACAATATTGTAATTGTGGAAGTGTGAATGTATTAGAATAATACATTCTTCAATGGTTATATCCAAGTAGGGATATAAACTTGTAGTTCTAATCTTTGTATAATAAATTAAGATAAATCGTGTTTTTAGTGCTCGTACAACAAAACATCTATAAGAATAATACTATAGTGCCATGAACAATCGAGTTTTGGAGAAATTGAATAACATGGGAAAATGCTTACAATATAATCAAACAGTAAAATACGATGCCATGCAAACTCCTTTAATTTAGGCATAGCACTGGTGACAATTGGACTTTTATATGTTTTATATAAGATTACTTAGTGCCAGTCCTCCACACTGGATTATGTTTCATAAGGACATAGATTATGTCTGTTTTAATTATGCTCCAGTGCATACTGCAGTGTCTGGCACCTAGTAGGTACTCAGTAAGTACTTGCTGAATTAAGTGAATTTGGAGAAAAATCAAGGATAAATACTAGATTACTCTAGCAAGATTTTTCCATTCTTGTTTTTCTAGATTATTTTACAGTAGAATAATCAGAAGAAAAAGTAACAGTAAATATTTCAAAACTCAAAGGTAACAGACTGATAAAAAAGGACTCCACAGTTTATGAATCTTTGGTGAGAAAGATTGAGTAATTTTTAAACCTTTTTTTTTTCTATTCGGGTCATGTATTTTTAAATCCTAAAGTGAATATAAATTATATTTATAAAATACTTTGAATATCTTTAAAGTTACAAGAAAACACTGAATTTGATAACTTAGTGGTGACTTTTGAGAGAATAGATATTAAGGAATCTGTATTCTTAATACAGCAGGTTAATAATACAATATAATTATAGATTTGAATTGACTTTATATATTTCCCTAAAATTTTTTAAAATTTAAATTCTTCTAAATTCATTCAACTTACTTTCTATTTAGTCAGCTACTGTTCCTAAACAGGTACCAAATGACACCAGAACACTAGTGGTTCTATGAAATGATCATCAGAAAGTTTGAGAAGTGTTATGTATAATAGTCTAAGAAATTTACATAAATCTTGCTTTATTAAACATTTACAGATGTCCTCTAATGAAGACAATGTGTAGGAGTTTGTAGATAACACCTGACCACAAAACCACCTTTCTCCTAGTGTCAATATATTTTTTTTTAAATCATGTTATAGGGGCGCCTGGGTAGCTCAGTGGGTTAAGCCTCTGCCTTCAGCTCAGGTCATGATCTCAGGGTCCTGGGATCAAACCCAGCATCAGGCTCTCTGCTCAGCGGGGAGCCTGCTCCCCCCGCCCCCAGCCCCGGCTCCCTGCCTCTCTGCCTACTTGTGATCTCTCTCTGTCAAATAAATAAAATTTTTTTAAAAAATGTTATATTTGCTTCAGTTTTCATATCATAAACTTTGTATTACCCTAGAACTCTTATGAAATCTCAAGACTATTACCCTTGTTCTAGAAGAGGTTTGAGGAAAGGTAGATATTTTTTATCTTGTGCTATATATCAGTCTTCGAGAAATACCGCACAACATATTCTCAACACACAGTCATAGGGTAATGGATAAGAATGGTGGATCTGGCACCCTAGACCTGGATTCAAATGCCAGTTCTGCCACTTTTTGGGTATGTGACCTTGGCAAGTTATTAAATCACTTTTAAGTCTTTTCCAGAAACATTTGCTTTAATGGAATTATCTTAAAGTTTAAATGAACAGCATATATAAAATACTTTAGCATGATATCTGGCACATGGTTATTAATCAGTAATTAGCTACTCTCAATGTTAGCCTTGCAGAGAAGAGTTTATCAAGACCCATCATAAGGATCTGTAGCTTCCTAGGTCCTTTTGAATTGAATCAGCTTTTATTATTATTAATGGTTCCATTTTACTGAAACTGAATTTCTTAAATATGCTAATGTAAACTTTTAAAGTATATTCTTAAAGTAAATATGAGTGAATTTAAGTTTCTTTCCTTTTTGCAGTTATAAATTTATATTTTTCTAATTGAGAAGAATGAGCACATTGACTGGATTCATGGTGAAGTGTAAAGAGCCAGATTTTACCGGAGCATTATTTTAGGATGATACAATAGCTATGATCATTATACCAAAAAAATAAATGAATAAATCTCTAGGAAATTTAATTTTGTTTTGTGTCATTTTTAAAGATTAACTGTAGTAGTAGTAGTATTTAATTTTTATTATTACCTCAGTGATAGATGGGGCAAGCTACCATTATCACCTAAACAAAAAGCTACATTTTCCAAATGGGTACGACCAGAAGACCTCACCAACAATCCTACAATGATTTATACTGTGTCCAGTTTTAGCATAAAGCAGGTAAACATTTTATATGCTTTTATATGAAAGCTAACGTTTTGAAGTAATTTGAATATAGATTTGGGGGTTTTCTTAGTTTTTATTATGTATCAAGATGGATAAGTATAATTGGAAAAATTCTGTACACTTTGCATACTGAGATAATATGAGTATGAATAACTGATTTGAGGAATTGCAGATTTTTATATAGACCCTTTTTATCAGTATATTCTTGCAGATGAGAAAGTTGAGGATCTCAGCCTCACCTTAATAAGAGAATAGATTTTTTTTTTTTAAGATTTTATTTGGGAGAGAGAGAACACAAGTGGGAGAGGAGAGGGAGAAATAGGGGGAGAGAGTACTTCATGCAGACTCCATGCTGAGCATGGAGCCCAGGACGGGGCTTGGTCTCATGACCTGAGCTGAAATCAAGAGTCGGAGGCTTAACCCACTGAGCCACCAAGGCAGCCCGAGAATAGATATTTTTTAAAAAGGAAGATATTAAGCTTATTCAAAAAACTTCAATGTTGTGACAACAATATGGCTTTATTGCAAACTTTATTCAGTTAAGTTTTGCATTGACGTACAGATGTCTTCCAGTTAGTATAAAAATAATGGTCCTGGGGTACCTGGATGGCTCATCGGTTAAGCATCTGCCTTCAGCTCAGGTCATGATCTCAGTGTCCTGCGATCGCTTTGGGTTCCCTGCTCAGTGGGGAGTCTGTTTCTTCCTCTGCCCCTCCCAGGGGAAGTCTGGGAAGTCCTCTGCCCACCCCCCAGTCCTGCTTGTGCTCACTGTCTCTCTCTAATAAGTAAATACAATCCTAAAAAAATTAAAAAGTAATGGTCCTGAAATACTATGATTCAAGAATCTTTTGATGTGCATATTCAGTTTAGTTGGTCATATTATAATAAGCTTTTTAAAAAATGCCTTTAAATTATCATTAAAAACTTGTGGGTTCAGTGAGTATGCTTTTATCCATGTAAGAAATACATTGTATTTATTCTAAATTAACTTTATTGAAGTATTTTACTCAATTTTTCTGGAATTTATTTGAAGAAAATATGTATGAGTTTGCAATATAGAATTTCTGTTCATTTTGGTATTCAAGCAGCGGTTAACTCAGTATAAAAAGTTGGTGGCATAGGTGTAGTGCTTAAATATTGTTGTAATGTTGAAATTACATGAATGAATTAATATATTAATACATTCTTATTAACAGACAATAGTATCAGATTGTTCCTTTGTGGCATCACTGGCTATCAGTGCAGCTTATGAAAGACGATTTAATAAGAAGTTGATTACCAGGTAAAATTTTGTATTTGTCCCTTTAGCCCTTTTCATATAATTGTTTCTTGACTAGAAGTTATCAGCTTTGGTTTTATCTGCATAGAAAGTGAAGAAGGCATATCACTTAGAATATTGTGGCCCTATATGTTAAACAGATGACTTGTGAATGTGAAAAGATTTCCTAAAATAGTCTTAAGAATGTATATACATGTGTTAATATATATGAAGTAGGTATGTTTTGAAATAAATAAAATTGGTCAAAGTAAAATCATACCATATTTATAATTATATTATGCTATATGGTAGCCACTAGCCACATGTGGATATTGTGTACTTGAAAAGGGCTAGTCTGAATCAAAATGAGCTGTTAATGTAAAATGCATCAGATTTTGAAAACTAAGCACAAAAAAAATATAAAATTGGAAGATACCTCAAATTTTTATAGTGATTACACACTGAAATAATATTTTGGATAAGTTTGGTTAAATAAAATATATTAAAATGTCACCTTTTTAACTTTTAATATGGCACCTGGAAAATAGAAAATATTTCTTTTGGCTAAAACTGCTTTAGAATGTACTGAAATGTTACTGAAATAGTAACTGAAATGTTACTGAAATAGTTTTTCCTCTCAATTTTTTAAAGTTTTATTAGCTAAAGATCATTTATTATACAAATTAAGCATTATAATATTTCATGCTTCTTTTCCTTAGTGGTTTGTATGTAAGTCCTGAGATCACAAAGATAAATTAAACACAGATCTTAGTTTTAAGCTATTTGCCATCTTGGATAAATAGATCATATAAGTAAATAATATGTAGTGTAAAAATAATTGATACTTATACAAATGTCTTACTAGATAATTTTGTGTAGCTTTATCAGAATTGTGTTAACTTTATCTCTGTCAGAGTCGTAGTTAGTTGTCTTAGTTCTTATTAATTGAAATGATCTCTTCTTGAGCTAGTGAGAGAAGATTATTTCAACTGGCATAAAATATATCCAATTATTAGAAAATTTATTAGAGTTTATAATTAAAAACTTAGTATTTTTCAGAGTATTGTGAAATTTGTGCCCTGCTCTATGATCTCATAAGATATTTTCTTTATATTAAATAAGTACTTTGATTAGGGTGAAATTCTTTTCCTAGGCCTATCACAGAAAAATATTCTGTTTGTTTTTATAAAATTGCCAAGACAATAGCATATGTCTAAAGAAAATATAATATCCTGCATAGTAGTTTATATTGAATATTAATTTGGTATTTCAATATTTATTTTCCTTACAAAAGCATAATTTACCCTCAGAATAAGGATGGTGAGCCAGAATACAATCCATGTGGAAAGTATATGGTAAAACTTCACCTCAATGGTGTCCCAAGAAAGGTGAATAATACCTCTCCCCACCCCAACCCCTTCTCTCTCTCCTTCCCCACCTTTGAATATTGAGTAGAATCATTAAGAAATGTTATTTTTGTAACCTTTAAAAAGAGTTTGAGTCTGGTGTTATGCATATTGCTACCAGTGACATCGTATGTTAATAATTAAAAATAAAAATTAAGAAAGTCTTTTTAAAAATGATTTTGGGAAATTTATAGAAAGTTTCAAAAAGTAACATTGAGCTAATGATTACTAATGCTTAAACTTTAATCTGATAGTTCTTAATTGATTAAAAGGGAAAGGAAATCGGGCAAACTATAAGGTCACAAGAGTTTATATATATAGTCATAACCTCAAACCTAAGAAGTCTTTTTTTTTATTTTAATTTTTTTTTCTAAGAAGTCTTTCAAATTATGTTTTCTTTTGTGAAATATATACAGTCTGAAATTACACTGCTTTCTTTAAGAACTATGAACTTATGTAATGGCCTGGCATTGTTGGGATTCCCTAGCTCTTACTACTCAGGTCCATGGATCAACATTAGCACTTATCTGAGAACTTGTTAGAATTGCAAAATTTAATGTCTTCCTGAACCTACTGAATCAGAATCTATATTTAAACAAATCCTCTGATGCTTTCAGTCTGAGAAGTTGCTCAGTGGCTCAGTAATACTCAAATTTTGGTATGTATAAAATCACGTGGAGGGCTTAAAACACAAATTGCTGTCCTCCACCCCTCAGTTTGTGGGGTGGGGCCACAATTTGCATTTCTGACAAGTTTCCAGATGATGCCGGTGTTGCTAAGAAAACCCTGTGAGAACCGCTGCTCTAGATGATTACTTAAAAATTAAGCAAAATCATTGAGAATGATTTTTTTGTAGTCTTTAACCCATTGTTTAAAGAATTATTGAAAATGTAGTTGCATAATGCTCTTGTTAGTGTTAGATCAGAATTTTTCCTATTCTCATTTCCCAAATCACTTTCTATTGTGAATAGAAACTGTATCTTTGTGGTGATCACTTCCTGTATTACTTAAATGTATCTTTTGGCCATAATGTTCTACTTTTACAACTGTACATAACATGAGTCTTTTTGCAGGTTTAGGTTAAAATTACATGTCATAATATTGTTACTTAGCTTAATAGTGAGGCCCTTTTATAATTACTTTAGATAAAATGTACATTTCTAGAATCTGTAATAATTTTGATGATACAGATCCATTTAACCAGTTGGCTCAAGGTTATCACATGACAGGGAGGTTAGCCTATAAAATGGAATAAATACGTTTTTTAAAATTTTATAATTTTTATAAATTGAACAGATTCTAGAAATTTGAAGCTATCATTACTTTAATAATGGGCATATTATGTCTTTTATTTCATCTATATGAAAGGGGTTTTTTTTCCTTGATAGAAAGGGTTTTAAGATATTTTGTACCACCTAAGGAAATTAATGTTCTCTTTCTCCAGGTGATCATTGATGATCAATTACCTGTTGATCATAAGGGAGAATTGCTCTGTTCTTATTCTAACAACAAAAGTGAATTATGGGTTTCTCTCATAGAAAAAGCATATATGAAGGTCATGGGAGGATATGATTTCCCAGGATCCAATTCGGTAAGTATCAGGAGGATCCAGACACAGACTTATGCTATCTAATATGACTATTTTAAATTTGAGAGATTATGGATGATATTTTTATTTAAAGAAAAATGAAACAGAGTCTGAAAAATGTTAATCAATCACCTTATTAAGGAAAACTATTTTCTTTCACAAGGATACTGCATTGTAAAGGATTCAGGGAAGCCTAAAATGCAAGTCTGCTGTCATGTTGAGATACAAGACCAATTAGATACAGCATACCTTTCCAAAGAAGTCTCTTCAGATCAAAGGGATGTGTCATATTGTCATCCTTATGTGTGTTCTTTGGATTATAAATTCAGGTTCAAGGAGTTTGTTTTTTAGTTTTTCCCAGTCTTAACACTGCTTAACCTACAAAATCAAGGTGTGTGCCAGTGTCCTTTAGTTGGATGAGGTAGACTGAGCTTATGCCAGAAATTAGATTAGTATAACTTTGAATTAGGACACTAACCAGCCTGTGGCCTTAGAAGAGGTATGTAACCATTCCTAGCATCTTTGCTTGTCTGTAATATGAGGATAATACCCACCTTTCAGAGTTGTAAAGATTAAATGAAGTAATGTATGCAAGTTATCCATCCTCCATAGCTGATTAGTTTCCCACCTAGTAACAGGCTTTCTTCACTCTCCTGGTTCTTATAATGCTAGGCAAAGAATGTATAGATCGTACTTGAATGTAATAGGATATTAAAAATAATTCTTGGCCTACATGCTCAATTGTTCTGTTCTTCAAATATATTTATAGTTTAGTTTCTAATTAAGTGCCTTTTAATTTACCCAGTGCAGCATAGAGAGAGAAAGAATGAGAATATATGTAAGACTTTAGAAAAGTGTCTGTCCTAAGAACTCACTAAATGGTGAGTGACTGTCAATGTCATTATTAAAGCAGCTTTTATCTGTAATATGTTTTTAGTTTTCATTGTATTTAGCAGTAGGACAGTTGTTGCGTTCAGGAAAAACAACAGAGATTATAAGGAATAAACTTGTGCTTAAATCCCGGTAGGAATTTGAGTTAAATTTGGTCGAAAACAATCGATGATATTTAATAGCTACCATGGGGATTTATTAAAGAGCTTGGAAACAATATTGACAGTCCTTAAAATGTGTTTATGTTGCAGAATATTGATCTTCATGCACTGACCGGGTGGATACCAGAAAGGATTGCTATGCATTCAGATAGCCAGACTTTCAGTAAGGATAATTCTTTCAGAATGCTTTATCAAAGGTAAACATTTTCTCTCTCTTTGATAGTAAAAGAGGCAGTTTTTAAAAATTCATGCCTTAGAAGAGATAATACAGAGGCTGCATTTTTAGTTATTTAGGGAAATTCTGGTTTTATTTGTTTTTGTTTTTGTTTTTGTTTGTTTAAATAATCTACACTTAACATGGGGCTCAAACTCCACGACCCCCAGATCAAGAGTCACGTGCTCCAGCTGAGTCAGGTACCCCCAGGAAATTGTGTTTTGAAAATGGACTTCACTTTATGTACTTGCTATGGCCAGCCCTCAGTCATCCTCAGTGATAGTGACAATTAATCCAGATTATAAATAATCCAAAACATTTGAATCTGGAATATGTCATATGGGCAAATTGTTTCATACTTCTTAAGTACTTACTTTGAGGGAAAGTGGAGAAAGAGAAGTATGAGAATATAAAGAGGAAGATAGCTTTTAAGCCTTCAATGAATAATCCATAGGTAGAGATGGGAAGATTGTGCAGTAATACATATTCAGTAGTGAAACTAGAAAATTTCAAAGATTTGACAAAGTGTATTTGACATCTTCAACTTTATTTGTAAATCATTTGAAAACTTAGCATTTGCTTTCCTTCATTGGTAAGTTTCTACCTTATAATTATCTAAAACTGGAGGAGGGCGGGGCAATGTAATAATTTATCTGATACGTTGTGAAGAGAAACGTAGTTCTTGTTCTCTAAGGAGTGTTGGGAATATCCCATTTTAGAAAAGATGTCAAATTTATGGAAATTTTCATGTAAACTATTAAACTGAAGGAAAGATAGTGTGTTCTGATGGTATAAATCTGATGTTTTCTTTTAGTTATTTGTCTATTGGGGTCATTCCAGGTTTCACAAAGGGGATGTCCTCATCACTGCATCAACTGGAATGATGACTGAAGCTGAAGGAGAGAAGTGGGGTCTGGTTCCCACACATGCATATGCTGTTTTGGATATTAGAGAGTTCAAGGTTTTGCTTTACATATTTTTCTTCTTTCTCATACCTAATTGTAAGACATTGCAAGGATCCCAAATAGTGTAATAGGCTTTTTTTTTTTTTAATTTAAATTTTAGGTAGTTAACGTACAGCACAATATTGGTTTCTAGAGTAGAATTCAGTGATTCATCACTTACATACGATACCCAGTGCTCATCAATAGTATAATAGCTTTTGAATACTGACACATCAAGGTTCAGATGAAGTTTAAAAATCATTCTGCCTATTACATTAAATAATTTGACCTCGGTGATTAGAAATTATGAAATATAAAGATGGGAAATGTAATGGCGGTTATAGCAGATATTGATGACAAAACAGAAATGCCTTTTGCCTCTTTAAAGTCATTAAATTTGTCTCAAAATTTGTTGAGGTAAACACATAGCCCTCTAGGTTCTGAGCTATTTAATGATTTTGGGGATAGTCATAGCATTAGGCTCTAGAGCATGGTAGACATTCAGTAAATATTTACGAAAGGACAAAAAAATAAGGGAATCTCTATGAACAAGAAACATGCTAATGGATTTGCAAATGTTTCTCTTCCTAGCAGCCCTCACATGCCCTCAGACATTTCAGATTCTTTCTCTGCTCAGATGTTGGAATAGTTGACTTTATTACTTCTTGGGTTATTGATTACGTCTTTTTAAAGGAAAAAGAGATCTGTTCTATGGATTAGAAAATACAGAGATTGTTAAAGGAGGATTATTTATCCCTGATGATAGAGAGTACCTAAGCTATGTAGTCACTGGAAAGTTTAACTAGCCATGTGTTCACTTTCCCCTGCTTAAACGTGCAGAAGGAAGTAGTGATCGATCAGCAATGACAGTGTTCTGCTGTGTATTAATTAGATTGATTTTCTTTTATGGCATGTGGAATTATATGAAGTATGAAAGCAGTAGGGACCTGCTGCAACATCAATTTATCTAGTCTTAAGGCTTTCTAAATCAGCCACTACTGTATCCCTAACCATTGTGTATAAAATAAATAGTGTTTTCCTTTAAAAGCATAAAAATTGATTACCTAAAGCAAAAAAAAAAAAAAAAAAGTATGTGAAATTGAATAAGCTGAGAGATTTGTGCTTGGTGTAGAAATGTGTTTTAGAATGTTCCATAAACATGTGTCAAAACATTGGCCGTAACATTTGCTGTTACTTAATACTGTGTGTATGTTATTTTATTGTTAAAACATCCTTGTAGGTGACCAGGATGCCTGGGTGGCTCAGTCAGTTAAGCACCTGCCTTCGACTCAGGTCCTGGGATTGAGTCCCTCATCAGACTCCTTGCTCAGCAGGGAACCTGCTTCTCCCTTTCCCTCTGCCCCTCCCCCTGCTTGTGCTTGTGCTCTCTCTCTCTGACAAATAAAGTCTTCAAAAAAAATGGTAATTAAAAAATCCTGGTAGGTGATCAACAGTGAGGTAATAACAAGACAATTAAATTTAGATAATGAAAGTCAATATAGAAGTAAGCTTGAATTTGAAGAAATTTTCTGTGAAGATTGTGTCATTTACTTTGAATAATAAGGCTGTTTGTTGTGATTGTATAAAGGAAACCAGACAAATAACTTATGAGTGAAATGGCACCTGTGGTTTGATGTGAAAACAAAACACTTAAAAGCTTGCTGTATGTCAGTAAAGAATTTCAGGGAGCAACCGTTTTAGTTTAGTTCATCATTTTTATCTTAGTTTTGCTGTCTGTATTTTGAGATAGTTCCTTAGTCCTGACTTGAGTTTTAAAATATTTCCAAAAATATTTATCTCATTAGGCATTTATCTCTAGAACCTCTGTTGTGCAGATAGACCCAATCTTAGATAAAAGCTATTGCCAATCTTCTACGTTTGTGAATTTCTTCACTTAATAAGATTTTATTAATACAAATGTTTCCTTTTTGTTTGTCTCTAACCAGCTTGAGTATTTTACGATCTTCACACTTTTAGTCTCAGCAGTCCTTTGGGTCATTTTGTTGAGTCCTTGAGGTTATGCTCCATAGTCTATTGTGAAGCTACATCTCAGTTTCAAGCTGCTATCTCTAAGTCCAACAAGTCCTACCAAGGGATTTTTGAATCTGTCCAAGCCTTTTCATTTGCTCCCCCTTGGAAATAATTTTGAAAATGGAATGTTTTATCATAAACGAGATCCTTTTTTTAGTCTTAACATTTTTTTCCCTTACTCAGGGCCTCTGAATTGCAGGCTCTCCAAACAAAATCTACAGCTCCTTCTTAGCGTCCTTAAAATGTCAGTGATGACCAGGACCTGCCCCAAAAGAGCTTAGCAATTTTCTCTCCTTTATAGTCCTTCTTTAGAAAGTGTTAGGGTTCTGAATATACTTTTTTTTTAAAAGGTTTTATTTATTGGGGCGCCTGGGTGGCTCAGTCATTAAGCGTCTGCCTTCGGCTCAGGTCATGATCCTAGGGTCCTAGGATTGAGCCCCACATCGGGCTCCCTGATCAGTGGGAAGCCTGCTTCTCCCTCTCCTACTCCCCCTGCTTGTGTTCCCTTTCTTACTGTGTCTCTCTCTGTCAAATAAATGAAATCTTTTTTAAAAAGAAAATGATTTATTTCAGAGAGAGAAAAAGAGAGCATGAGCAGGGGGAGGGGCACAGGGAGAAACAGGCTCCCTGCTCAGCAGGGAGCCCAATGCCAGACTCATCCCAGGACCCTGGGATCAGGAGGCAGATATCCTACTTATGTAGAGCTAGGTTTTATGGGGGGGAAAAAAAGTTAAATATCTGTGTGGCAGGGGCAAGAGTGGACAAGTGGTAAGAAGAAATTGAGAAAAGGAATTGGAAGATTCCTGAGAGAAATGAATGTCCAGATATCACATCTTTCCCAGGCCATGATTTGCTACATTTAAAATAGCTGAGGACTGTATCTTTCAAAAATGTCCCCCAAATAGTTTGACATCATTCGAAAATGAATACAATTTCCTAATTTGACTGCTTGAAATAAGACAAATACTCTTTTGGATTTACAAGCTGTTTTGATTTTCTGAGTTCAAGTAATGAGTTCTGTACACACACCAAGTATTTGTTGAGCACTTACCATAACCTTAACAGTCTGTTTTATAAACTCAGTCAAGACTTCTGAAAAAGGACAGTAGTGTTACCATTTCAAGTTTACAGTCTCATTGGGGAGACAAAACTCATGCATTTGTACAAGTAGGAAACAAGATAGAATATTAATTGTTTTAAACTAAAGTAATATAGAGTATTAATGTTACAAAGTTTAGAGAAGAAGTAGTAATTAAAAGAAAACCATTACTAATTACTAAATATTTTGCATATTTTGGATATGTTAATTCATTTAATCTTCACAACAGTGTTCTAGGAGACATTATAATCTTCATTTTATGTGTGAGTAAACAAATGATCAGAGAGTAAATGACCCACCAGAGGTCCATAAAGCTAATTAATAGAGCTGACATTTGGTCCCATTTCTTTTTGACTCCAAAGTCCATGTTTTTTTCTCTTCTTCATTGCTGCAGTCTTCATTGAGAGAATCAGTGGAGAAAAAAGCTAAGGAGTATCTGAAAGGATCTTAAGGGAGGAGGGTGGTTACAAGGGATGAGAGAGGGCTTTCCAGGAAAGGGGGACAACATGGGTAAATAAGGATTATTTGTGGGGATGATGAGAGAAAAGACTAAATTAGAGCCAAGGGTATGAG
This sequence comes from Martes martes, assembly GCF_963455335.1. NCBI lineage: Eukaryota > Metazoa > Chordata > Mammalia > Carnivora > Mustelidae > Martes > Martes martes. Next base: position 130,635,842 of record NC_137888.1, read on the forward strand.
TACTGGAAAATAAAGTGGGGCCAGAGCAGAGTAGGCTTTGAAAGGGTGGGAAATTCATGGTGCTCTAAGGCAGCACTTTCCAAAAGAACTTCCTACTATGATGGAAGTGTTCCGTATCTGTGCAGTGCGTAAGCCAATAGCTATACATGGTCCTTGAACACTTGAAATGTGGCTAGTGTGACTAAGGAACTGATTTTTATTTTTTTATTTAAAAAAATTAATTTTAATTACCACCTATGGGTAGTGACTACCATATGGACAGCATAGCTCTTGGGAATAGATAGGCGTCAGATATGTTATGTAGTGAAAATATTGATTAAAGAATATTGTAAGTTGATGTGGAAGGAAAAGTATTGATCAGTATTCAAAATGCAACCTCTCTTAGAAAATGCATGATATAACTAATAAAAATTTGGTAAAACTGTTTTGCAACTTTATCTTTTTTTTTTTCCCTTAATAGGGGCTGCGATTTATCCAGCTGAAAAATCCTTGGAGTCATTTACGTTGGAAAGGAAGATACAGTGAAAATGATGTAAAAAACTGGACCCCAGAGTTACAAAAATATTTAAACTTTGATCCTCGAACAGCTCAGAAAATAGACAATGGTAAATACATCTTCTCAATTTTGATACCATTCGATCTTTAACATGCTTTAGTAATATGAAATGTATTAACTGACTGAAGTCATTTGTCATTAAGATATTGTATGGATTAACAGGCATCTAATTTTCAGGAATATTTTGGATTTCGTGGGATGATCTCTGCCAGTATTATGATGTGATTTATTTGAGCTGGAATCCAGGTCTTTTTAAAGAATCAACATGTATTCATAGGTAACTTTTTTGCATATTTCAGAATATGCTTTATAGTAGTCTCCACTTTTCTCATGTAAAATATAAGGATTAACTTATGAAGATTAGCATTCTGTCATTCCTGCAAATGACTGCCATGTGATAGTTATTTTCTTTATATGCTGTTTTGGTTATGCCAAAAATTATTTAAGCAATAAAACAAAAATCCTGATAACCTAGTTGTATTAGAAACACAAAACTTTTAAAAATAGTTTGTTTTAGCTCAATGAGAAATTGAATTACTGTTTTCTTTCTTGACTTTCTCTTTTAGTACTTGGGATGCTAAGCAAGGACCTGTAAAAGATGTCTATAGTCTGGCCAACAACCCCCAGTACAAACTGGAGGTGCAGTGTCCACAAGGGGGCGCTGCAGTTTGGGTTTTGCTTAGTAGACACATAACAGACAAGGTACTGATCCCTTCTTATATGTCCCATATAGAAACTTTAAAAAATGTAATTAGACCGTTGTGAACAAGATACGTAATTTGGTCACCAGCCTGTTTCATTTATATAGATGGCTTGAAGATAGTGTTGTATTACATAAACGTGTATTTGCCTCTAAGGAAATTTATATACTTAAAATTGAAGAAAAATGTGAGTTTATGCTTGCCAGTGAGGGTTTTGAGCTTGATTATGTAGGTCTTAAGAATACTATCATTAAAATACTCTGAAGTGGGTTTGAAGATGTTAAATCATTAGGCCTGATTCTGTAAACCATAACCATAATCTTAATAGCCTCAGAGTCTTATTTAATGATTACTTTATACAATGTGGTCATCCATTGAAATGAGTTTAATTCAGAAAAGCAGTTTTTACAGCACTAAGTAGCTGAAATGCTCTTAAAATTAGAATTTTTTTCCCTACTAAGAGCATTTTGAGCCCATTTTCCTAACTATATTGGATTCTTTGTACTTTCAGGATGATTTTGCAAATAATCGAGAATTTATCACAATGGTTGTATACAAGACTGATGGGAAAAAAGTTTATTACCCAGGTATGTTTGTAGACAAACATTCAAACAAACTTTAAAATTTTATTTGCCTGATTAAAATGACAAACTTTATGTAGATAATATGCAGAAATAATGCTGATAGGCTAATAAAAACCATTCGAACGGACGTGCTGGTATTTATGCTACTTTGGTGTTTTGTTCTGATTTGTTTTTAATTTAGAGACCTCAGGAATTGGAGATTCCTGTATTCTTGCATATTGCTGTCAGAGTTTTATTTCTAAAACTTAAATCCTATCTGATCAAAAATCCTATGATTTTCTATGGGCTCCTGGATAAAATCTAAGCTCTCTGGCATGGTTTGTAAGACTTTTGATATTCTGACCTTAACCTTTCTGTTGCCTTTTATCTCAGGCCACAGCTTTTCAGTGACATACTCATTACTCCTGAACATTCCGTGCCCTTGCTTCCCCTCTTTTCATACAGTTTCTTCTCCCAAGTCTCTCTCTCCTCCCTCTCCTCTACCCATTTACTCCTCTTACCCTAGTCTATGTAATAAACATGGTTAAGATCCAGCTTATATGTTATTTCCTGTGATAACGTTTCTGCCAGGCAAAGTGAATCTTTCCCTCTATAGGGCTCCTGAGGCATTTAACATACTATATTGAAACCACTTTCCTTTCATATTAAAAAAAAAAAAGTTTACCGTATATTAAGCATAGGAACTGTTAGTTTATGTGCTTGTTGGAAAGACAGAACTAAGAAAAATACCAGTTAGTGATGTGTCTGTAAAGAAATAAGTAGGGTTATGTGTTTGTGACTGGTTGCTTTGGTTGGGTGGCCATGGAAGGCCTCTTTGAGAAGGGGTTAGAGGAAGTTTGAATGACAAAAAGGGATCAGTCATGCAAAGAAATAAAGGGAAAAGCATTATAGGCAGAGGGAATAACAAGTGGGAGGACTCTAAAATGAGGAAAAAAGAGTGTTTTTTAGAAACGAAAAAAAGCCCAGTAGGCCTGGGGTGGTATGGTATCAAGAGGTCAGAAAGGTATGCAGGCTCAGATGACGTGATGTTCTGTAAGCCACACCAGGGTTTGGATTTTGTTCTAAGTGTAATAGGAAATCTTTGGAGAGCCTTGATCAGGAAAATGACATGATACAAAATTTTTTTAAAGACCATTCTTTGTAGAATTATATTGGCCGGGGCAAAAAATGGAAAAGTACAAAATTAGTGATTTTGAGAAAGAACTTAGCATAATAGGAGGGGAGTGGAGATGAGGAGGAGTGGACAGATTTGGGTTTCAGTAGGATTGTCAGGACCTGAGTTAATTTTGGGGGGCAAAGAGAAATCAAGGATGATTTCTGTCTTTTTGGCTTACTTCATAAAAAGATGCTATAACATTTACTGAGATAGGCAAAAACTGAGTATGGGGCAGAGGAAGCAGTTTTGTTGTGGAGTAAAAGCAAAAGTTAATTTTTTTGTTGTTGTTACTTATTTAAAATACCTATTAGATATCCAGGTATAGAAGCCAAGGAAACAATTGGATTTTTGGGTAGAGTTCTGAGATAAGGTTAAGGTTATAGATGCAGATTGAAGAATCAGGGGCATATAGATGCCTTTTGAAGATAGGACTGTATACACTGCCAGTGGAGAGAGTTGTAGGTACAGAGATGAACACCCAGGACCTGACCCTTGGATTCAGACAGCTTAAGGTTGAGCAGAAGAAAGTTACTGCAGAAAAATTAGAACAGAGTACCTGAGGAAATAAAGTAAGATTTACATGACCCAAGTGAGGACAGTGTTTCATGAGGGAAAGAGCAGACAAATGCATCTATTGTTATTTTAGAGGTAAGATAGGTTAGAGAAGAAACAATTGTACTTAGCATCCTGGTAGTCATTGTTGACCTTAACAAGAACAGAGTTGGTAGAGAGGTGAGCTTAGAAGCCCAAATGGAGTGGATTGAGGAGAGACTGGGAGGTAAGGAAGCAATTATTGACTTGGAGTGGATTGAGGAGGGTCTGGGTGGTAAGGAAGCAATTATTGACAGTTCTTTCAAGAAGGCTGAGCAAAAGAAAGTGGTTTCATTAAGTCTTGTTTTTATTTAGTCAGAGAAAAACATGGTATTCATCCCCCTGACACGGGGTGAGGTGGGGAGGCGGAGGAAGCTGGGGTATAGAAACTACATGACAGGCCCTGATTCCTATCAGTCAGTCAATATCAAGAGATTTTGATATTCCAGAATGGGCATGGCACATACGATTTCAAGGATTAAAGGTAAATTAGCCAAATTTCCCATTTTTCATTATGTTGGCCACTATGCAACCAAAAAAACACAAATATTGTGAGTAGCTATTCCTAGCATTAAGATGTTTATATGGCTTTTGAACTTCAAAAATATTTTTGTTACACTTTTTTTTTTTTATTTTTAAGATTTTATTTATTTATTTAACAGAGATCACAAGTAGGCAGAAAGGCAGGCAGAGAGAGGAGGAAGCAGGCTCCCTGCAGAGCGGAGAGCCCATGTAGGGCTCGATCCCAGGACCCTGGGATCATGACCTGAGCTGAAGGCAGAGGCTTTAACCCACTGAGCCACCCAGGTGCCCCTTTGTTACACTTTTTATTTGGATTTTTTTTAAACAATGCTCCCTCTTACATATAATGATACTGCCTTTTCAGAAAAAAATTTCTGGTTTACAATTTTATTTTCATTACAACACTCAGGTGAATTAAAAAACACTCTTCTATCATTCCCATTTGACAAGAGAGTAAACTGAGGCACAGAAAGGTTAAAAATCTTGTCCAAGACTTCCATTTTTCTCCTCATACTAGATCACACCACTCTAAGCATTAGAGATTTATTACCTGTTTGAGATACTAAAATGTTTAGTTTTTTCAATAGATTATATAAGTATTCAGTGTTCCTAAATAAGCTAAATGGTATAGCATTGATTTTAAATGACATGTAATAATATCCATGCATGAAATAATTTTATTGTATTGGCTTGATTGCAATAAGACATCAGAGACTATATCATGCAGCATTGTTTGAAATAGCAAAATACTGGAAATAATCTGTGATATTGTCTGAATAACTAATGGAGATATAAATAAGTCATATTCATATGATGGTATGTCATATAGAGAGTTTTAAAAGGAATAAACCATATCTATATAGAACGTGAATCTAAAAAACATTGAGTGAAAAATGAAAGCTTTAAAATAAGACAATATGGTGTCCTTTTTTTAGATATATACCCACAGATAGAACATTTATTCATTCATTTTTAGGGATGTGTGTGTGTTCAATACTGAAAAGATGCCCAGGGGCGCCACATCAAGCCCCACATCGGGCTCTCTGCTCAGCAGGGAGCCTGCTTCCCTTCCTCTCTCTGCCTGCCTCTCTGCCTACTTGTGATCTATCTGTCAAATAAATAAAATCTTTAAAAAAAAAAAAAAAGAAAGAAAAGAAAAGATGCGCATTAATCCGTCAGAGTGGAACAGAATGAGACTAAGGGTGGTGTTTAAAAGGGACTTTGTTTTATAAGGAAGCTAGTATGACTCCCATACTTAGTTCTGAATGGTGAGGGATATAGATATATTTTTATATACTACTTTGTATCTTAAAAAATATTGCCTCAAAATAAAAAAGCACCAATCTTGATTTTAAAATCCTCTACTGGAGAAAATTCAGCACAGGGCTAGTAGGTATTATCTTCTGTCTCATTGAATGTATTCCAAAAGATAGCATTTACTTACTAGCAATTATTTAAAATTTTTAATTGTAAAGTTTTAAGTTGAAATTCCTTTGTACTATTATGTTTTAAAGATGGAATCAAGGAGGAGGGATGTCCATTCATTTAATGTTTTTTCCTATCATGACCTATAAAACTTTAATTTAGAAACTATAGAAACTGGGGCACCTGGGTGGCTCAGTGGGTTAAAGCGTCTGCCTTCGGCTCCGGTCATGATCTCGGGGTCCTGGGATCGAGCCCTGCCTCAGGTTCTCCGCTCAGCGGGGAGCCTGCTTCCTCCTCCTCTTTCTGCCTGCCTCTCTGCCTATTTGTGATCTCTGTCTGTCAAATAAATAAATAAATCTTAAAAAAAAACAAAACATGAAAACTATAGAAACTAAAGTATCCTTTTCTGTAAACCTACTTATTTGTAGGTGACCCGCCTCCATACATTGATGGTATTCGAATTAACAGCCCTCATTATTTGACTAAGATAAAGCTGACCACACCTGGGACCCATACCTTTACATTAGTGGTTTCTCAGTATGAAAAGCAGAATACAATCCATTATACTGTCCGGGTGAGTAAACCAACATACAATGACAGAATACAATAATTTCGAGTACATAATGTGCTCTGCTTCTTAGTGGGATTAGTATAGCAAAAATGTATTTCTGAAAATTGTCTGTAAATTTTTGTGTGTATGTGCTTATATTAATTCAGCATTAAATTACAATGCTTCCCAGAGAAAATAATGCTTTTGAAAAGTACTATTTTTATTTTGAATAACATATTGAATGAACAATTTTAGTTTTCAGAATAATAGTTTGGTCCTGAGATAATGTGATACATTGAAGTAATAAATTCTATTTCAGAACAAGCAGTGAAGAACTCCTTTATCCTATGTAATACTTTAATTGACTTAAAAAACACAACTTTGAACTCTGTGAAAGGAAATCAGTTGCCTATGAACATATTGCTCTCTTACAGCTGGGCGGGTTAGTTGGTTGGATGGGGTGGAAGGTTATTGTAATTTTGTTCTGCATAGGTTTTTTTTTTCCCATACATCAGTAAGGGAGCTCAACTTGAATAGATTTTTAGTGATGAAAGGGACATTGGGTGGCTGCTTCTACCCACCTTTTTTGCAGACACCAAGGCCTAGGGACATTGTCCTGAGTCACACATAGGAGCAGAGAAAGCCAGAACAAGATCCCTAGCTGCTCAATTCCCAGTTCATTAAGCCTGTGTACAGAATAATTACTTTTATGTATGCCAACTGATTTTTCAGTCTCCTAGTATATTCTTTATCACTATGTTGTTTTTATAAGAATAAACTTAGTACAATAAATTTTGTTTAAAATCTAGGTATATTCAGCCTGCAGCTTTACTTTTTCAAAGATTCCTTCACCGTACACCTTATCAAAACAGGTAAGAATTCTTTCTCTGGGTCATAATATCAGAGAACGCTTAGAATTCCCTGGTCTTTTTCTCCATTTTTCATCTTACTCACATTTAAGAATTTCTTACAAAATAAAAACATTCTGGACTTGACAGTAATACAAGGGAAATGTAAGTGGCCTCCAGTCTGGGTTGGAACACAAGATCTTCAGTGAACAACATTTAGTGATTCTGTGAAAAGAAATAAGGCGCAAAGAAAAAAGATTATGCAGACTTTGGTCATTAGGGAAGGATTCATCATGTAGATGAACCTTTATTTTATATTTATTTTTTTAAAAGATTTATTTCAGAGAGAGTGCACTAGCATGAGTTGGGGGAGGGACAAGGGGAGAAGTAGTCTCCCTGCTGAGCAGGGAGCCTACCACAGAGCTCCATCCCAGAACCCTAGCATCATGACCCAAACTTAAAGCAGATGTTTAACGACTGAGCCACCCAGGTGTCCATAGATGAACCTTGAAAGTAGAATTTGAGACTGGTTTTGCAGAGTGTGCTAGATGTCATCTCTAGAGGAAGATTTGAGGGAGAATTCTTGGCTCCCTTATCAAATATTAATTGACCATATATGCTTGGGTTTATTTCCAGGCTCTTTATTCTGTTGGCCTATATGTGGTTTTTATACTGTCAGTACTGTATTGTTTTGATGACTATAGCTTTATAGTACAGCTTGAAATCAGGAAGTGTGTTATCTCCTGCTTTGTTCTTTCTCAGGATTTCTTTGGCTATTCAGGGTCTTCTGTGGTTCTGTGTAAATGTTGAGTGTTTTTTGTGTTTAAAAAAAAAGTCATTGGAGTCCTCTGATAGGGATTGGATTGAATTTATAGATAACTTTTGGTGTATTGACATTTTAACAATATTAACTCTTCCAGTCTGTGAACATAGGATATCTTTCCATTTATTGTGTTATTTTCAATTTCTTTGATTAATGTTTAATAGTAGTTTTCAGATGATAGCTTTTATCTCCTTAAATTTATTCCTAAGTATCTTATTGTTTTTGTTGTTATTATAAATGAGATTGATTTATTTTTCAGAAACTTCATTGTTAACAGAAATGCTACTGATTTCTGTATGTTAGTTTTGTATCTTGCAGCTTTACTGAATTTGTTGGTTAGATCTAACAGTCTTTTGAGTCTTTAGGTTTTTCTATATATAAAATCATGTCATCTGCAAATAGAGACAATTTTATTTTTCCTTTCCAGTTTGCTACATTTTCTTTTTCTTGTCTGATTACACTAGCTAGGACTTCCAGAATATGTTGAATAGGAGTGGTAAGAGTGGACATTCTTGTCTTGTTCCTGATCTTAGAGGAGAAGCATTCAACTTTTCATCATTGTGTATGTTAACTGTAAGCTTGTCATATGTGGCCTTTATTATGTTAAGATATGTTCCTTCTATTCCACATTTCTTAGGGAAGCGTTTCTACCATGAATGGATGTTGAATTTTGTCAGGTGCTTTTCCTGTGTTTGTTGAGATGATTATAAGATTCTTCCATTCTGTCTATTGTGACTTATCATATTGGACTGATTAGCATGTGTTGAGCCATCCTTGCATCCCTGGGGATTGTGTGTTTTCATATAGTTCATTAAGCTTCCTTAAGGATTGTTCTGCATTCTTTGTGTTACAGTTCATAGGATCTCCATTTTTTAGGCTTATTGGAGCATTGTTCATTTTTTGGATGATGTCCCATTTACCTGATTTTTTGTGATCCTTTGTGCACATTTGAGTGATTAGGCTGACTTTCCTGCTTTGCTGTGGCAGGATTTTTTCCACCAGTTAGCTTAGTTTGGGTTTCTGGGTGTCTGCTGGTATTGTCCTTGGGCAGACTGGGCCTGCCATGATGGTCTGTTTTTGGGCAAGGCAACTGTTAGGACTCTGAGGATGGGAATGGTGGTTGTGCCATGAGCTGAGAACAGTTGGGTAGGACTGCTGGCTTGGTCCTACCCAAATGAGGCTATGAAACAGGCTCCACAGTTGCTTAGATTCTCTGGTCGGACTTACTACAAAGTCGGGACATGATACTATAATCAGTAGTAGATGGGGCTATGAATTAGTTTCCCTGCTTTGGTAGGGCAACAGAGCAGGACCCAGGGTTTGTGCATCTCTTTGTTTGGGGACCTGTACTGAATTCCCTAGTCAGGTGAGGCCACCACTTCTGCTCTGCAGACAGGGCAAACCCACAAGCTGTGCTTTTTGTTCAAGCGCCACTATGAAAGGGCTGTTGGGTTATGCAGCTCTCCGTGTGCACTGGTTTGGTTCCCTGGTCAGAGAGACTGAAGGCTGTATTCAGTGATGAGCAGGCCTACAAATCAGCAGGAGAAGCATCTCTTTGTTATCTTGACATAAGCCCCCCTACACCCCAAGCTGTAACCAGACAGGGCTCCATGAACTCTTGGTTCTGCCTACTCTTGTCCACTGGAATGCACAGCATCCAGTAGTTGTCACCAGCCCTTCTGGTCAGATGGAGCTGGAAGGCAGTGTCTGCAGCAGTTGGGGCTATGACTCAGCTCCTTGCCTGATGTGGGCAATCCAGGCTGCAAGGCCAGCAAAACCATTTGGCTATCCAAATCAGGCAGATCTGCACCCTGCCAAGCTTCTGGGTGGAAGCATACCCCTAACTTGGTTCTGCAATTACTGCTTGGGCACCTCAGGTATGAATTCAGCCTGCTGAGGTCCCCGTGCTGGTTGTTGCAAGCTCCACCCTCTTCTTTGTCGCAATTTCTCCTTTAATTCTTACGGTGCGAGATCAGGTAGGGGTTTTTGTAAAGCAAGTCACAATTCTTGGGGGGAGGTTGTTGTTCACTGAAGAATCAGAAGCTCTGAGGAGACATCACCACCTGGTGCTGGCCTTGAGACAGTGCAGTCAACATGTAGCTGTTTCTCTTGTCCTTCTAATGTAACCTGTCTTGGGCTCTGTGGTGCAGGAGGGTGCTTCTGCCTCACATCCATGTTCAGGAATTTCTCAGTGCTATTCTCTTCTGGAATAGCTATTGTCCCTGTGAATGGGAGCAAAGCAGGAGGAACCTTTGTTGCCATCTTGGTGACACCATTCCCTTTTTGAAGGGAATTCTACTTTCTTTAAAGTAGAATTGGAGAATGGGAAGTTTTGCTAATACAAAAACTTTGTTTTATTAAAGATTAATGGAAAGTGGAGTGGCCAGAGTGCTGGAGGATGTGGAAATTTCCAAGAAACTCACAAAAATAACCCCATCTACCAATTCCATATAGAAAAGACCGGGCCATTACTGATTGAGCTAAGAGGACCAAGGTTTGTGATTAAGTAACTTTTTAAAGTTAATATCATATTAAAAATGAGTTTAATGGAACAGAATAGGGTTTTGAAACAGACCTGGGCATATATAGGCACTTGATTATTGAAAAAGATGGCATTGCAGAGGAGCAGGGGAAGGATAGGCTGTTGAATAAATGTTCTGGGATAGTTGGAGTATCCGTGTGCCAAAAAGGTAATTAGACCACTTTCTCACATCAGACCTAAAAATCTATTGCAGTTGGGCTACTAATAAAGGAGATATTTTAATGACTTCAGGATAAAGAAAAAATTAAGACACAAAGAGCACATAGAAGGATTTGTAAATACTCTACACTAGTTATTAAAAAAAGAATCCACAGTTTAAAAAATGAAAGCTCGGATAGGCATGTCATAAGAGGAACAATTCAAAATGGCTGATAAACCGTTGTAAGAGCCAAACATTTGTAACAACCCAAGTGTTCATCAGTAGCATTGAAGATTATAAAATAGAGCGCTGCCTAACAATAAAAATAAATTATAGCTACCCACAACATGATGGATAAGTCTTAAAAACAATGCTGAGGAGAAGCCATACATAATAGAACATCAACTGTATGATTCCACTTAAGTGAGGAGCAAGCAAAACGAAACTACTATTTAAAGATGCGTGCTTAGGTTGTCAGACTATATAAAAGCAAGAAGGTAGGGGAGGGGGTTGGGAAATGGGTGAAATAGGTGAAGGGGATTAAGAGGTACAAACTTCCAGTTATAAAATAAGTCAGAAGGATGAAAAGTACAACAGAAAATATAGTCAATGATACTGTTGCACTGTACAGTGAGTGCACCCACTGTGGTGAGCATAACATACAGAACTTGTATCACTGTTGTACATCTGAAACTAACTTATGTCAACATACTCTTAAAGAAAGGCAAGACATTGTTAAATGTTAGCTCTGTGGGGACAGGAGCTGTAATGAGAAAGGCATGTACAGGGACTTCTATGGTGTTGAGAGTTGCGTTGATCTGGGTGGTGACGACCTGTGTGTTCACTTTATGTGTTATATAGGCTTTATGTTGTGTGTACATTGTGTTCTATTTCTCAACTTAAAAAGGTTTAAAAAACAATAAAAATAGTACTTCTAAGTAAAATTCGCCTTCATTTTGCCTCTTTATAAACACTAATAATCTTTTATATTTGGTTAAGCTAGTTTTCTAGTTTGGTAGGTGAAACAAGGTATCTAGTTGTTGCTCTTTTGTATTCAATTCGTAGATTGAAGTAAAAGGATTTGACATAAAAGTGTTTGACAGTGTGTATCTTTTGTTTTCCGTATTCATGTCTTTTGCCCATTTTTCTCTTGGAATTGTTATGGTTTTCTTAACTTTAGGCACTTATCACATATTTGCAAGTATTTTTCCCAGATCTTTTTTTTTTTTTTTCCATGTAGAGAAAATTTTCTTTTTAAAGTAATCAGATCTTTTCGGGTTTATTTTGCTATGGGTAGGAAATCTCACCCCAGTATCAGATTTGTACCATATTTTTTTCTAGGTTTTTTTGTTTTTTGCTTTTTACATCTAGATAGAATGTATTTTTATATTTGGTGTGAATACAGCGTCAGTTCTTTTTCCTAAATTTGTCACCTCCTCACCATTTAAATTTTTTTTTTAATTTATTTATTTGTTAGAGACAGCGAGCGAGCGAGCGAGCACAGGCAGACAGAGTGGTAGGCAGAGGCAGAGGGAGAAGCAGGCTCCTCACCGAGCAAGGAGCCCGATGTGGGACTCGATCCCAGGACGCTGAGATCATGACCTGAGCCGAAGGCAGCTGCTTAACCAACTGAGCCACCTAGGTGTCCCACCTCCTCACCATTTAAATAATCCTCCTTTTCCCTACTGATTTGGAATGTCATGTCTACCATATGCTAATTACTTCTGTAAATTCAGATTTCAGGCTCTCTCCTTTTTTTCTGCAAAGACGGTATTTTATCATTTAAATTTGACAGTATTCTCTGAGAGCCTGTGGTAAAAATACTGTTTCTTCTAAAGCAAGTTTAATACTAATCTTCATGGCTTCAATTTAAAAATATGAATATAAATCAATATAAAAATATAAATGGCATCTTGTATAATTAAAATAAAAAAGGTATATCCATGTGTTCCAGAGTGGTTTCCGCCTCCTAAAGCTTTAGAAAGCATATACTCGATTTAATAGTATATCTGCACTTTAGTTATTTTTAGGTATGTATTTGAGACTACTTAATAACAACAGTAATTGTTTCTTTTTATTGCCAGGCAATATAGTGTTGGATTTGAGGTTGTAACAGTATCTGTGGTGGGAGATCCTGGTCCCCATGGCTTTCAGAGGAAGTCTAGTGGTGACTATAGGTAATGTTGGCATTTTGACTGCATCTAATTTATTTTACTCTTTGTGGCATCATCTTCTGTAAACTTTGTTCTCATTTCCCTGCATATAGGTGTGGGTTTTGCTACCTGGAATTAGAAAATATACCTGCGGGGATCTACAATATCATTCCTAGTACTTTTTTGCCTAAACAAGAAGGACCTTTTTTCTTGGACTTCAATAGTATTATCCCGATCAAGACAACACAACTTCAGTGATGCAGCTTTCAGCATTTACTGGATTTTATACTTACCCAATCAGCTCTTCGAATGAGGACAGAAATCCTCAGGACACCAAACAATCAGAACAGAATTAAATCTCTCAAAATGTTACAGTGGGATCTGGTGCTGCTCAAGTCAGAGTGTTTAGAATTGTATATAGTCAGAATTACCCTAAATCCCTCAGAAGTACTATTTACATGGTTTTGTGTGTATAAAGGACTTGGTTTGCATTGTGGGGCCCCATTGTATAAACAGACTGTGGAGGATTAAAGGTTAGGCTCAGCACTGTATGGTGCCTTTACTAGAAGAGAATAGAGACTAGATAAGGGACGTGACTTATCTACTCAACTGGGTGGAACAGTAGGCTGGAATAATATTCTGAAATACTTATATTTGTCTTTTGGCAGAGCATGTTGTAAGTTAAACTTTCTTGTGTTGTGACTCTGCATCTTGGGCAGCTAATTACCAAATGAATCATGTTACCATAACAGATTTTGTGTTACGATTTTTAATGTTTGTTGCCCAGATGTTATGAAAGAATAAAGCTTTAAGAAATATTTTAACTTAGTTTACAATGAAGGTGGTTGAACTTAAGTACCTGTCTCCTATTAACTCATGTAAGGAGAGCTGAGATACATTCACTATTGCGGTTCTTACTTTTATCAGGCTAAATGAAGGTAGTAATCTGAGACACTGAAGACGTTACAATTTAGTTTGTATAGTCTTTTAAAAATTGCTCTTATGGTAACACTGAAAAAAAATACGATTGAAAATTTAATATATGGTAATTGGGGTTGTATTTGGAAAAACTGCCAAGATACTAATGCCATGTATAAATTCCCAGTTTACACAGAAATCCATGAGAGCAGAATGATGCTCAGGATTTTAAACATCTGAAAATAAGGTGGAATTTTTCATCGTCTCTACTTTATAATTATCACCAGTTATTTTGTATTTCTGCTACCTTGATTTGAAATAAAATCTTTATACTTATGGAAACTGCATAGTTTAACCTAGAGAGATTATTAAAAGGCTTCATCTAGTACATTCCATCTAAATTATTTACATGACAGTTCAGGCTTCAGTAAATCTCTTTCATATCCAGGACAGTGATTCCAGTTTGGTAAATATTTAGTACTTTCAATTTTAGATGGATTCATTCTGTGGCCCTTTAAAGAAAAATTTAAACACATAATTGGAACATTTTATGTTAAAGATATTTGTACAGGATGCAAACAAGTAAGACCTAATTCCTACCCTCAAAAACTGAATGGAGACCTACATATACCGGTTTAATCTAATATTGAATTGTTATAATAGAGCTCCAGATACGGCACTACAGATAGGAAAAAACAGCCTGAATGTCAACCTGATGCACATTAGAATCACCTGGGGGAACTTTTAAAAGTTCAGTACCTCAGGTGTATCCCACATGATCTCAGGCTCTAAGACCGGCGAACAGCCGCCTTCTTGAAGCTTCCTGGGAGACTGCAGTGCAGCAGAGGTTGGGAAGCACTCTGACATAATCTCCTTGTCTTCATTCTTCTAATGCTGCATTCTCCTTACTGCGCTTTAGTCGCAGCAGAATTATAACTCAAATCTTCATAGTTGATCCTAAATTATTAGGATCCAGGACCTTAACTGGAAGTTAGAACAGATGCCCACTACATTCCATGCTCTTCCTTGTGGCAAGAAGGTTGCCTAGAGTGGAAGATGTAGGCAACATCAGGGTTTCTTATTGGAAGACACACAAAAGTAAACATTTTCTTAAACTGTTTTTTATTACACTCAAGAAATTAAGACAAGTACAAAATAACCTTGTAATTAGGATACTGTATCAGTCATTAAAAAAGGAGAAAACACTACAGTATGAAGAGATTTACAAATGACTAAAATATACAAGCTGTGTCAGAATTAACAGACAACTTGAAATGGGGTTGCTTTTCTTTTAGAAATGCTAAAGTTTTCTTAACAAAAAAGGACAAAAAATACAGTGCTCTAAATATGTGTAACCATGAAAACATTAAAGGAAAGCAATCTTAACACGTACTACCATTAGCATAACAGACTTCATTGCTTCTATTTAACAGCCTGTGCCAACACATGCCTACTCCCTTTCCTAGCTTTAAGGAACAATTCCCTCTAAGAAATACTAATGCAGCATAACCCTTAAATAATTTTAAAGTCACAACCTACAGAGAAATTGACACTTTGTCAATCTAGATATAACAATGGCAACCATTCTTCACATGCACTTCTCTTAATTCTTAAGTCCCATGGCTGGTGGGATAAGGTTTATGCTACAGACTCTCCTCCCCCACAGCCACAAATCGCCTTCTATGGTATGTCCCTGCTACCCTCCGTCCCTCCCATCCCCACGTTGGCATTCACCTTTCCCACCCCAAAAAGTGCAGTTCATGGTGTAACGTTTATAGAAAATGGTTCTAATGGGTATACCAGCATATAGGCTTTTTTAAAAAGCCCTTCTGAATACCAGAGGTGATGAAAATTGTGTTCTTGGATTTTTTTTTTTTTTTAAGCCTTCACTGGCCCAGAAAGGTGTGTTCTGAATATTTGAGTTTGTTCTTTTTTTTCATTTCGATCCCCTGGGATATAAAGGAGACACCATCTCCATTTTCCCAAATTGAGCGTAAGAGAAAGGAAAGAGAAGCAAGCTGTTGATCCCAGTTTGGCTCAGCTTCCCAGCCCCTTTCCTGGCTCGGGTTCTTTCACAGGAACTAGTTATTGCTTCCATAACACTGTTACGGGTAATATTCCACAAAGGCTGTGACCCTGGTCACAGTCCACTGCAACAACGCCTCTGCTCTGAAAAACCAGCCCAAGAGCTCTCTCCCAGAAGAAAACTCTTCAGCCCTCAAGGTCACAACTTCATTAGTGCAGTTTAGAGTAAACGCTTAAGATTTGGCATATATTAAATGATTATTGGCACAATGTTCTCCATACAGTTTCGTGTATAAATACTGCTATGCACTTGAGCCAGGGCTTTGGATGGATCAGCCAATCTGCACCATTTTTATGTCAGCAATAATCCCGTCTCTTCCCTTCGAGCACTGGAGGGAGAGCTGCTTCATCCTGTTCTCCAAGGCCTGGCCCTCGCGGGCGGTGCTACTTTGGCTCTTGCCACTGCCGCTGCTGTTGCTGAGGCCTCGGTTGTTGTTGGCTTTGTCACTTGTTTTATTTTCTGCCCCTTCTGCCCTGTCTCCTAGAGAAATGTAAAGGTCATCGGGTGAGTACTGATAATTCCAGGAGTCGCCTGGGCCCAGGCCATCGCAGCCCTCCAGAATCTCCCAAAGTTGCCTGGCCATGCCTGTCACAGAGCTTTCTCCATCACATGATGACAGACAGCTTTTATGGCTCAAGGCATTTTAGGTATTCCTTATCTTTAGAGAGGACTGGTCCCACCCTAACAGTGGGGAAACAGCTCGCCAGCACCGACTTGTGAAGAGGACTGCTGGGGATCAAAGACAGAACTCAAAGAGGAACCATTTGGGAGCAGAGCCAGGAGCCCCCAGAACAGCAGCTGGCATCTCCATGATCAACACGGACTGCACGTTCCCAGAGGCCCGGTCACGTGGCCCTGGGGCTGCCGAGACCTGGCAAAGGTCTTCAATAGTGCGGAGCTCTGGCTGCCAAGGCAGTGCGTCATGTGGCCCAGGCACCACTGGTGAGAGGGCTGTAACTCACCTCGTTCCACCTCACACTCAGGGGAGGAGGCTCCACTGCACTCGCTGCGAGGGCCCAGTACCGGGAACATCATTCCAAACTCCGACAGAGACACAGGGCTGGGCAGATCCAGGCTGCCAGGCCTCACAGCTGCAGGGAACTGGTCAGGCATCTCGGATGGGCTTGTGGGCCCTGAACTAAAGCTGGATACAGACTGGGTTTCCGAGTCGTCTTCTGATACGAAGTTGCTGCAGCTGTCATCTTCAAAGGCCTCAGAGGCCACTAGGAGGAGAGAGGATACCGGTCAGAGGTTCTGACATGGAGCAACCTTGTTCCTGCAGCCCCTCCAGAAGCGTGCCCCGCTGGCCAACAGCCAGACATGGCCTTGGGATGGCAGAATCCCTGCCCCCGAGTGCACCTGAGTAAAGGACTGACCCTCCCAAATCTGCGCGGCCAGAGTGTCCAGCAACTTGAAGGGAAGCAGCTGGGCCCTGTGGATATTCAGTGTCCTTACGATAACTTTCTAACTCCTGCTCTGGAAAGTCAGTGTTGACTACCTAAAGGGCGAGGATAAATCAGGCCAGATCAGGGGCTTTTCTCCACCCCAGATCCGCAAGTACAGAGGAAGAAAGTGGCCCTTTGGGATGCTCGCCGAACAAAGCCAGTAAGATGTGACAGCTGTTTCCGCATAGCAGAAGGAGCTACGAGAACAAACAGTCCTGTGTAGCGTATCTGCTGGGATCCTGTGATCTCCAAATCGCATAAAACTTCCCATCACTTATAAGACACACCATTTGCTGCAAAAGGACAAAATTCATTTACAACGCTCTTAGCTTGTGCCTTACTCATTTTGTAGATCAGAATAACCAAGGCCCAGAGGACAGGCCATTCTTGTGATCTGAAAGCCACTTTCACCTTTAACTCTTTTCCCCTCAGCCTGCACATAAGCCTGCTTATTAGACCTTTCCTATTCTACTTTCCCACCCTCCTCCCTCATCTTTAAAAACAGTCTTGGTAGCATTCCCTAGAGGACTACCATCAGTGAAAAGTACTGTAATACTGAGGACAGAAAATGAGCTTGTATTTGAATTAAGATCCTGTCTCCCTTGCTGTGTAGCCTTGGTCAGGTTACTTAACCTCTCTGAGCTTCATGTTCCTCTCCGTGTGAGAGGCTGGATATTAGAGTACCTCACACATTACTGACGATCAAATTTTAGTTTCCTTTCCTTTGGGCCTGGTACTTAAACATTTGTTGACCAAATTTCAAAACTCTGGAGGAAGGACCTTGGGAGAGCACAAACAGGGATTATTCCACAGAAAAGAGAAGAAAGGAAGTGTACAAAGACAGTGCTGAAAAAGTTTTCTTGATTAGCCTAAAGGGAAAATGACCATTTTCTTTCACCATACACAAAGAAAAACTCAAAATGGACTAAAGACCTAAATGTGAGACCTGGAACCATAAAAATCCTAAAAGAGAGCACAAGCAGTAATTCAGTGACATCGGTCATCGCAGCATTTTTTGAGACAGGTCTCGTGAGGCAAAGAAAACCAAAGCAATAAACTAATGCGACTACATCAAAATAAAAAGCTTCTGCCCAGTGAAGGAAATAACAAAACTAAAAGGCAACCTACAGAATGGGAGAAGATATTTACAAACGACATATTCAATTAAGAGTATCCAAAATATATAAAGAATTTATACAAGTCAACACAAAAACAAATAATCCAATTAAAAATGGGTCAAAGACATGCACAGACATTTCTCCAAAGAAGACATAACATATGGCCAACAGACACATGAAAAGTTGCTCAACATTGCTCATCATCAGGGACATGCAAATCAAAACCACAATGAAAGGCCACCTCACACCTGTCAGAATGCCTAAAATCAAAAACACAAGAAAAAAGTGTTGGCAAGAATGTGGAAAAAAAAGGAACCCTGTGCCCTGTTGGTGGGGGGTGCAAACTGGTGCAGCCACTGTGGAAAACAGTATGGAGGTTTCTCAAAAAATTAAAAGAACTACCCTATGATCCAGAAGTTCCACTACTGAGTATTTTGCGCCCAGAAATACAAAAACACTAATTCAAAGGGACACATGCACTCCTATGTTTACAGCAGCAATATCTATAACAGCCAAGAGATATGGAAGCAACCCAGTGTCCATGGATGGACAAATGGATAAAGAAGATGTGAGACACACACACACACACACACACACAGGAGTATTACTCAGCCATCAAAAAGAATGGAATCTTGCCATTGGCAATAACGTGGATAGAGCTCAAGAGTTTTATGATAAGAGAAGTAAGTTGGAGAAAGACAAATACCATATGATTTCACTCATGTGAAATTTAAGAAACATGAGCAAAGGAAAAAACCCGAAAAACAAGAAACACTTAGCTACAGAGAACTGATGGTTACCAGAGGGGAAGAGAGTGGGGGGATGAAGGAAATAGGAAATGGGAATTAAAGAGTATACTTATCATGAGGAAAAAAATAAAATGATAGAGGAGCAGCACAGCAAACATGTACCAGTTTCCCAACAGGTGGCCTTGAGAAAAAAGGTGTCTATAGTTAGACACCAGTGAGAGTCACCATTTTCAGACTTCTGAGTGCCTGACATTATTTCATCGAATTCCAGCCTCCCCTCTACACAGTGGATACTAGGTGCTCATACTCCCTACTTTACAGCTGAAGAAACAGAGTTGAGCCCTTCCCCACATCATGTACTAGGAGGACCCAGGATTTGAATCAAATCTGTGCACACAGTCCCTATTCAGAGGCAACTCTCCTTTCCTGCAGTACTTCTCAGAGACCTGAATGTTCCCATATGTACTCTGAACGTCAGGGTGAAAGTGTAACATTTTCCAAACTCATCCACTGCAGAACCCTGACTCTGAGGAACATTCAGTAGCACCTTGATAAATACAGCAGTCCACAAAATGGGGGAAGCCACGAGAAATCACCACCTTTCTGGCCTGTCCAGCTCTGAGACCCTTCCATGATGGCGAGACAGCCCTGGAAGCAGACCACACAAGCTGCGTCATTTCCCACTTGCACATGAGCCCCCAGAACTCACCAGAAACAGCATCCGGCTCAGGTTTGCTCCCTGACAGGTCCTCCACAGACGTACTGCTGCCCTCAGCCCCCACACCACAGCCCCGAGGCCCCATGGCACTGGAACGCCGCCGCTCGTGGATCTCGTCTGAGATCATCTCCAGGTTCTTCAGGGCCGTCTTATACTCGCCTTTAGCCAGGGCCAGTTTGGCCTGCAGGTCATCCACAGTCTTCTTCAGTTGCTGGTCAAGAGAACAGGAGGCCCCGTAAGTGGAGGCAGCCCCTACTGGCCTTGCAAGGCTTCTGAATAACATGTTCAAGCAATTTCTGCCCTTCCCTCCACTTCAAAGACTTCCCCAAGACATGAGTGATGGCCTGATTTCTCTTATCCAGCTATCCACACAACAGATCCACACTCCCAGCCCCAACTCCTATCCGGATGACAAACTCATGCTAATAACCAAAAACTACCACTGGCAGAATAAACCCCATCAGAGAAAGAATGGGTGTCAAACTCACACACAAGTACCACTTTCTAGCCATTTGGTCCCTTGTACTGTGATTCTCAAACTTGAGCGTGCATCAGAACCCCCTGGAGGCCTTTTGAAAACACAGATGGCTGGGCTCACACCTGCAGTTTCTAATTCAGTAGATCTGGACGGGGTGGGGCTTGGGAAATCTGCACTTCCTAGGTGAAGCTGATGCTGGTCCCAGCAGCCCCCAAGAACCACTGGCCTGGTACAGTGCAGAAAGCGGCTGAACAGCACATGGAGAGACTGCAGACACCGCTGAGGACCCAACCAAGACCACTCTGAGACCTGAAAACTCAGTAAAGAATGGGCTTCTCTCTCCGTTCTCCTCTTGTAGCAAATACGCCATGTGAAAGCCCGTTGCCACATAAAGTGGAACCTCACAGAAAAATCCCATCAACAGCAAAGCCAAAGGCTACACGTACCTCAAGCTGCACGTAGTACTTTGCCTTGAGTTCAAAATAGGGCCTGGGGAAGACACAAGGAAGAACTGTAAGGTGACAGAATACCATGACCCCAGTGGCCACAAGAGGGCATACCCAGGGCACTAGCTATGGCCGGCAGGCCTTCTGTCCAGGATATAAACTCCAACCACGCCATGAGATGAAGAGGATACGTGTGCCTCTGGAGCCTGATGGATACAGGCGCCCGTCAGAGCTGAGCTGACAGAAGGCCCATCTCAAGATCCGCGGAACCCACACAGGTGAACACTTAACTCCTTGTACCCTGGTTCACTTTCCTCCCTGGGGGGCTATTCAAGGCCCTACAGGGTGAGCCCAGCAGCCAAGGCAGCTGGAACCCCTTCTCCTAAGGAGGAGATTGGCCCCCTCAAGACTGAAGAACAGAGGAGGAGAAGGAGCTGCCTCAGCACACACCTTCCTCTACTGGGGTCACCCAGGGAGGAGAGAAGCACCATTCACCCCTCGCCAAAAGCATGGGGGTTCAGACTGGTCCTCCTGGATTCCGACCAGGACCAGAGGCATCAGTCTGCAGACCCAACCTGGTCATGGGCAAGAGAGAGGACAAATGCTAACATTCTACTGGTCTCCACATTCTGGGCCAGTCAAAAGACCCTGGCTCTTTTTAGGAACTTTGGTGTCGAGCATTAAGAGAAGACCAGTGCTTTATTCTTGGGCTGTTCACCTCTTGTGAAGCTCTTCAAAAGCTTGGAGGCCCAGCGACTGTGAATGAAGCAGGGGGCTTGTCCCCAAGATCATTACTATATAAAAATATATAGCAGTCATGAGAAAAGCTTGCAGAAACCTCCACTACAACCAGTCTTGCACTGTCTCATCGGCTCTTGGTCCACAGAGAACGTGTACTGTGCATACAGCTCACGCCCATTATGCTGACAGAAGGACACAGCTCATCCACACTGTCCACCACAGAGCCAAGGGCACCGAGTTTCCCAAAGCCCAGCCCCAGGCCCCAGCCAATGAGCCATGCGATGGTGTGCTTTTGAAATTCTTTTTTCTGTGTCTCCCAGGTCGGTCATAGCTGGAGCAGCACTTCCTGCCTTGGGGGGTTATACAGAACTTGGGGGATTCTGAGGAGGCGGGTCCCTGAGTGCATGGAACATAAAAGGTGGAGAAGATGCCTGAGAAGAACACAATCACACAGGGCCCCAGGGTCCCACACGCCCAGACTCACTTGGACTTGTTGATGGCTCTCTTGAGCTTCTTCTCCAGCTGCCGCATACGGCCCATGGCCGCATTGTACCTGGCCGCCGTCTCCTTGTGTACCAGCTCGCTCCTCGTCTTGGTCTGCTCCGCCTCCATGACCTTCAAACGACAGCAGATGTCAGCCTGGCCAGAGAGTCCTTTGTTGGGGTATTTCCTATATCATTTTTTAAAATACTCTGAGAAGGGGCACCTGGGTGGCTCAGTTGGTTAAGCGACTGCCTTTGGCTCAGGTCATGATCCTGGAGTCCTGGGATCGAGTCCCGCATCAGGCTCCCAGCTCCATGGGGAGTCTGCTTCTCTCTCTGACCTTCTCGCCTCTCATGCTCTCTCTCACTCTCTCTCTCTCTCTCAAATAAATAAATAAGATCTTAAAAAAATAAAATAAAATAAAATAAAAATACTCTGAGGAAATCGGCGGACAGATGAAGAGTAAACTAAATTCCAAACAGAAGAGGATGCTCTTCTCTGTGAACCTGTTTCAGAAAAGTTTGGCTGTGGCCATGCCTGGGAAAGAAAACGAGGAAAAGCAAAAATCAGAGAAGAATGAAATATTCTCTGACTGAATCGATGTCCACTTCCTCCTGCTCAGCCCTCCTGCCACAAAGTGGCTCCTGCCCTGGCACGGGGGCTGATGGGCACACAAATGGGCCAACAGCCCCAGCAGGGACATCAAGGAATGGGGAGACCTCATGCAGCCAGATTTGACCGCATCGGAATGGCAAGGCAATCCCCACATCAGGCCCGTTCCCAGATATTCCTGCATTAGCCATGGTGGAGGCAAGGGGGCCACAAAAGAATCCAGGATCCAGAAGGGGCAAACTTTCCATTTAAACACACAACTATCAAGTCACTCAGATCAGATTCTGAGGTTCACAGACACCCACGATCAGGAGACCTGTCAGTGTTCTGGCAGGAAATTCTTGTGGGGACATTTCATTGAGCCTGTTGATAAAAATGAGTTTATATAACCAGCAATTGGGCTGTTGATGGCCAAAAACAAGGCAGCTGAAAGGCACACTCCCTGACACATGGAAATGATGGTCCTTTCATCTGTCACATAAAGAAAGCAGAAGAACAGGCCCGCCTTGAGGAGAGAGGAGGAAGGAGACAAATGGTGGTTTGGGCCATGTAACCAGCTCACCAGTTCCTTCCCGTCTTGTAGTTACAGCTCATACACATGTTCTCAGATGAACTGGAGAGGCAGGGGCGAGGCCAGGCTAGCACCGGAGAGGAGCCCAGAGGGCCCCCACCTCATGGGTCACTCCCTCAGACGCCAGCAGGACGATTTCGGGGAGGCCCTGCCATGCCTTTAGCTTGGGGCTGCTGCTGCATTCCCACCCCCTCAACAGCCAGTCGGCCCTCAGAGAGCTTATTTCTGCACTGACTGGTAAGACGGATTTTTTTTAAGTGTCAGGGAAAATGGTGAAAGACTCAAACAAGCATCAGAAACTGCTGGGTGTCCTGGCTAGTGTGCCCTTCCCGGTCATCTTGGGCTTACGCTGTCTTGGAGCTGTTTCATAACCCTGTATGTGTCAGAACACGGGCAGTACGGCAGAGGGGGTCTCAGCCTGCAAGTGACGATGAGCTGCATCCCAGTGGAGAGGGGTTCCAGGACGGACTGCCCCGAAAATACTGATCCATTCTGCGTGCTTGCAAATTCACGTCAGCATGCCTGACTCTCTGTGTGTTTCTTCTTTGAAATAATCACATCTTACTGATTTCCTCTTTAATTAGGGAATTAAATAACATTTTGAATGGTTTACATTTATAGTTATCATTTATGCTTTTACCTTTTTAAGAATATAAATATCTTAGCAAAGGCTTCGATGCTTGAGGTACTTTTAAACAAGAGAATTAAAACCGTGTCAGAGAAGGGAGGTACGAGGGAACTGATCTAAACTGGCCTGAGGTGATGTGCTTGCTGAAATGACTTCTCGGCTAAGCCCAAGGGGCTAAGAAACCCTCCCTCTCTGCTTCAAACATGAAAGATTTCACAATTTTGAAACAAAGTACACAAAAACCATCCCACACCTGGACACTTAGGGAAACAGCAGTAACTCTTCAGTCGTGACTTAAATCTCAAGCATTAAGGATTTGCTGGTATGACCTTCCTGAAAACTCAAAACTCCAAGATGATGAGACGATGACGCCTTCTATTGGTGGAAACTGTTGCATTATGATCAGATGTGATGCAGGGTTCCTCTTTAAGGAGTGGCGTGAGAGCACTTTAAATAGACCTTTGCATAAAAAGCTGGGATTCATGGCCATGGAGCAGGAAGAAAGCCCACAAGCAGCAGGACCCACGCCAGCTGCACACAGACCCTCATCTCTCTCAGCCCCTAGTCTGCAAAAAGAAGCCCGTCTGTCTGAAATTAAACACCCAGGAAGCTCCAAGCGCTTGGCAATATTGCCAGTGAAGACCCAGGAGGAGCCGCGTATGTCACCATCCCCCGCTTCACCCCTACCAGGCCACATCAGCGTCTCCCATCCCCATCTGCACCAACTCCCAGCTCTTGGAAGAGACCCCTCCAACCCCCAACTCCTCTTTCCGCCTCCAGGGAGAAAGTCACCATGCCACCATGGCTGCATGGCAACCAAGGAGCACTCCCCCACCCCGCCCGTCTGAAGCCCAGCATCAGGCATGAGCAATGGCAGGAAAATGGGGGGCATGGCAGCCCAGGACCGGGGGCTCTGTTAGGAAGGCCAAAGCCACAGAGAACACCAGCAAGCCACAGAAGAGAGCAACAAGGTAGTCCCTTAGCACCTCAAGGTAGCCCCAGGCTGGGCTGAGCAACCAGACAGGGGCAACTCAGAACTGGGGTACACACTGCTATCGCCCTTGCCCTCCTCCAAGCCTGGCTTGATAGCTAGCTGGTCCAGACTCTGCAATGGCCTTTTCTCTTTACCCCCCATCATTGTCACCTACAGTATGCAGAGAGCACGCTGGTGACCAAGCCGTGGATGGCCAGCCTCACGGGCACAGGTGTAGCCAGCAGCCATGGCCGCCACTCTGGGCTGTTGGGAGGGCTTGACAGCAGAGGTGGCACGGGAGCAGGTTCTTCAGGGTGGATGGCTGGGGGAACGGACGTGAAGGGGAGGAGGCGTGGCGGGCTGAACTGGGCTTTATCAGCAGAGGCTGCAGCCCTTCCCTGCATCCACCCCTCCATCCCAAAGTCCCACCCGCCACCCGAAGTAGGGTGAGCACGCAGGACTCAACAAAGGACCTCGGGCAGGGCTCAGCTTCCCGCTGTCTCTCCTGGAGCTGGAGGGCTCTCGAGGGAGCTAACCGTCCAACAGGAAGAGAGTCTGAAACTCCGTCAGGATGGCCGAGAACCTTCTCCCCAGAGAGGGCCTGTCCTGAAGATGACCCACCGGCTGTGTTCACTTCTGGGTGTGCCCACCTCAAGGTCTGTCCCAAGAGCCCAAGGACTGACCCCCAGGCCAGGGCCCAGTGGCAAGGTTTGAGGCCTGCTCGACCTGAGCATCCAGAAGCAGCACTGGAGAGGTCTGCAAGTGGGCAGCGGGCCCTGGAGGGGGCATGCAGGCCAGCAGCTACCTGTGCTCAGGATCCAGGGGAAGACAAAGGTCTTTGCCTCTCCTCCTGGGTCAGCAGGACAGAGAGCAATGTATCTCCAGGAGTGCCAGCCTGGCCACCTCCTGAAAGCCCAGGGCGGGCAGGCAGCTGGGTCCCAAAGGCCTCAGGGTCCCTACCCACAGCAGT
The DNA here is from genome assembly GCF_963455335.1 of Martes martes. NCBI lineage: Eukaryota > Metazoa > Chordata > Mammalia > Carnivora > Mustelidae > Martes > Martes martes. Next base: position 130,661,368 of record NC_137888.1, read on the forward strand.
GCACAGTAGATGCACACAGCAGATGCTCCAACAGCCGGGCCCTCCTGCCTGGATACCACAGCCACTGACTGGGTGAGCTCGCTGGGCTGGCACAGCCTCCTGGCCGGGCCCCAGGCCACCAGCACCGCCGGCACTGCCTGACTCCTCAGAGCCCTGGGTTCCGGCTTTCCCAACTCCTCTGCGAACCCCAAGCCATTGCCTGTGGGCCCCGCCACCCTCAATGTCCCTGAGCTGAAATCGGGGCCCTCCTGTCCCCAGGGAAGGCAGTTTCCTGGTCTCCTCAGAAGCTTGGCCACTGGTTCAGGCTGTTTTCAGATTCTGCTGCAGAATCCGCTTTCTCTCCACCGTGCGGGAGGCGGGTGGTGCGTACCCAGCGGCATCAGGGAAGCTGGCCTCAACAGTTCACGTCTGCCACCATAGAGGGCCTTGGATCCCCACAGCCAGGCAATGTCCAAGCCCCTGGACCTAGGGCGAGAGGCTGGCTCCATGCCCCTTCCTCTCCAGAGGCCGCCTGCTGTCTGTCCGTGGCCAGGTAATGCCTCCCCATTCCTTCTCCCTCTCTCTGCTCTCCTCTGACAGGTAGCAGAAGAGCCCATTCCTCTCCCCTCAGATACCTCGTCTCCTCTCCTGTCTGACGAAAAGCGATCACCTTCCCACAAAGGCTGCTTCAAAGCCAAAATAGTGGAGGCTGGAGGAGCCCCTGCTGCCCAAGCCCCCAAGTAGTGAGCAGCAGCGACCGCAGGCCCTGTGTCCCCAGAAGGCCACTCAAGTGCAGGCTCAGCCCGCTCGGCGCTGCCTCACCGGCTATGGCTTCTAACTCCCTCCTTGATCCTAGCACCGAGCAGAGAACTGTCCCTTTGTCTCTGTCTGTGGTGTTACATGTGGCCTAACAGAGGACAATGGGACTCCTGACATTGCTTACAGTTTCCTAGAATGCTGGTGCCAGCCATGGCTTTAGGGTATGGCTGCCCAGTGTCACCATAAGAAGTCTGAAGGGAACGAAAAGGAGACACAGACAACCCTGGACAAGGAACAAGGGTAGGTCACTACACCATCCCTCCACGGTGCCCGGGGCGGAGAGAATTACACAGCCCAAACCACTGCTGCTTCCTCAAGACAGCCCGGACCTTCCAGAGCTCTGGCTCTCTGACAAGATCATTAAGGTACTTTTTGTGGAAGAAGAGGGTGAGATGAAGTTAGCTCCCTTCTTCTGAAGAAACAGGCTTCCTGGAGTATCCAGTGTTCAGACAAGGCAGGAGACACAGTCTGTACCCCTCCTCATCTTCATCCCCATGAGGTTCGGGGAGCAGGCAACATGAGCCCCATTTGGGGAAATGCCAAATCCAGAGGGAGATCCATAGCCAAGCCCAAAAGGAGGGTCCGCACCATCCATCAGATTCAGTGTGCCCCTTTCTGAGTGAAGTTTCTCAGTAATGCAGGGACGTGGTTAGGGAAGGCCCGGCCACCAGCTCTGTCTCTTGCTGGTGCCTGTTTCCAACCTTGCTTCTTCCTCAGGAGTTCAAGCCTATGCAACCATGAAGGAATCTGGGGAAGAGAACAGGAGCCCCAGGGTGGAAATCCTGCCTGTGAGCCAGAATGCAGTGATCCTCCCATTACCAAGAAACCTCCAGTGACCTCAGTGAGCGCACACTTCAGAGGACCCTCCCCAGGCCCTTAGGAGCCCGGGTGACCTCAGGAGGCCCAGGACCATCTGGTACAGCCCCACAAGTTGTGCACTGCCCAGCCCCAAAAAGCATCACTCTCAAGGAGGATGGTATGAATGGTGCTCCCAGGAGTTGTACAGTGTGGAGGTCCTAGGGACACCTCTTCTTGACCAACCACTCACCATCCACACTAGGGCCCTGGGACTTACAAAACAGGTTTTAAAAAAAAGTCATAGACATGTTTTGTTCCTTTTTAAAGAATAAAGAGTTTCTGAAATGATTTCTTAAGGCTGATTCAGATCTCCAGTTGGGGTAGAAGGAGGGCAAAAAGAAGAACAGGCCTTTACCTAATTTCTTGGAAGGAGCTACTTTTTTTTTTTTTTTTTTTTTGGTCCTTTCCACATCTGTCAGACTGTGGCTTGTCAATTCCAACTTCTACTTTGGTTTTTCACAGGCTGACCCAGAAAAGCTATTCCAGCATGTGTATGACTCTCTGAACATCACATCCACTAGGGGGCAGGAGGCCCAAAGTCACAAGAGGCCAGGCCGGGGATCTGGGGCTTCAGGGGAAGGTGGTTCAAAGATTTGACTTAAAGTCATTTGTGTGTCAGGCTTTCTATTTAAGGAAGCACAAGGCATGCTTTAATTACCAGATCCCCTAGGACTTGAGCCGCTGTGGCAAGTGACACTGAAAAGGGAGAGGCTGCTGGCATCATTAACTCCTGACTTTTCTATTCTAGCCCCACAGGTAGCAAGACCCAGGGGGGTTACAGCTCCCAATCCCCCTCTACATCGCCCCTCCATCTAAGGCCTTTGCTGGAGCTGCTGAAGCCACGTGTCAGCTCTCCCACTCACCCTGCAGCAAATCAGCCTGGAGAAGTGGATAGGTATTCAAGAATATTCTGGGTGACTCCTAGAAAACCCAGTGGAGTTAGGTAGAGGTAACAACTCCAGCTGAGCGAAGCAGCTGTCTCGATTTTGAGCAATGTGGTCAGAGAGCAGGTCATGGGAGCTGGTAAGAAGCCAGACAATAATGGCAAAAAACCTGGAGTCAAATCAGGGTAAAGATCACACACAGCCCACTTCCGGTTCCCATGCTGGCTGCTGCATTCCCAGCCTGGCCCAAAGGCCAGACTTGAGTGCCCACTGGGTTCTGGCCTCATCTATCATGGCCCCTACCTTCCACTAACAGCACACACACCCCAAGTCCAGGCCCCACGTGGGTTGGGGCTGTTAATCAAAGTCTTCCACCTGGGATTCTAAACTCAGCCACTTCCCCTGGAACTTAGTGGGAACGGGCCCTGGAAAAAAACATGCTCCCTCTGGGAAGCCCAGTCCACAGTTAAGACCTTCAGGGACGATCTAAACCAGACAGATCTCAAGTGACGCAGGGAAGGAAGAGCTATACCCGTTACTGGGGGACCGTCACTCTGAGTGTGGCTTTGTACCAGGCCAGCAGAGACCACACGGGGAGACAACCTGTGACTTTCAGAGAGCATTTCTAGGCAACAAGTCTGGTGTCTGTCTCCTCTACTTGGGGGAACCCCCAAGGGGAACCCTGGGGAACCCAGGGCTCATCAGGACCAGAGGGGCAGTCTGGATCACATGGATGAGGGGAAGTATTAAGGATGCTCCCATGAGGGGGAGGCCCCCGATGCCCACACGTGTGCGGATACCTGCAGACACGGACACATGCTGGCGAACCAGGCAACCCTCCCCACCCCCTCCTGCAGGCGCCCGGCAGTGACTCATACCCTCTGGGTGGCGTGATTCAGCATCTCCTGCCAGGCTGAGTCGAACTGCCGCTTGTCATCCTCCAGCAGCCGCTGTTCAGCCAGGGAGATGGTTTCCTTAGCGGCACGGAGCACCTCGGTGGCCCTCTGGAAGTCCTGCGTGGCTTTCTGAGCCTCCAGCTGAGCCTGCACAAGAAAGAACCCTTGTGAGGCCTCAGAAATGGCAAAGGCCCCCTCTGGCCCACCACACCTTCCAAGAGATGAGCTTCCTGAGGGCTAGGACCTGCCCCGTCCATCTGTGCCTTTCCAAGTGGGAACAGCCCTGGTAGCCAGAGGGTCTTGTAAATGCCAGACAAGGGGACAGGTGCCAGGGAGGCAAGCAGAGGAGTCACAGGACCCAAGAGACCAGATAAACATACCAGCTCTTGGTCAGAGTTGAAGATGGCAAACCACAGGTATGGCCACCCGTGGCCTTTCACAGAGCTCTCATGTGCTGGTGAGGCCAAGGTGGACAGATACGGTGGTCCCCAGTGCCGTCTCTGCCCGGATCCATGGCCCAGTGCAATCAGGTCAGAACCAGAAGGGCCCCTGGAGATCACAAATCCAACAGCTTCATTCTACAGGTGACTCCGAGAGACCCGGTCAGGCCACACAGAGAGGGCGAGAAGCCGAGCTGCGACCGGACACCAGGCACTGCAAAGTCCCACTATGTGCTGTCACTCTGCCAGCCAGGCTCTCACACAATTCACACTCACTGACGGCAATCGGGAAGGACTGAACGGTCACAGCACGGCCCCTGCTTTCCAGGAACGTCAAGTGGGAGAAGGCATGTAAATCGTAGCAGACCATACATTGGACCGCCACCAGTCACGTGTGGCTAACAAGCATTTGAAATATCCTTGATCCGCATGGAGTGTGAAGCACCCCAAATTTTAAAGACTTCGTACCAAAAAAAGAGAACTGTCAATAATCTCAATATTTGTAATGATCACATGCGGAAATGAGAGGATTTTGGATGTACTTGGTTAAACAGAGTATCTTATTAAAATTAATTTCAACTATGTGTTTTGACTTTTTTTTTTTTACTGTAACTACCAGAAAATTTGAAATTACATAGTTGGCTCACAGTCTATAGCTTTTAGACAGTAAAACATCTCCCCGCAAGAGTGGCCCATGAGATTGCATCAGGGATCAGCAAGACAACCCTCCGACCCCCACTCTGAACTTCCCAGCAGAGCACAAGCAACTACCAAATGCTGGCCTGCGGTGTCCGACCCACCCACCCTCAGTTAACGCGATCAGTTACAAGCCCCGGGGACATCCACGGGGAAGCCCCTGGGACTCAGGAGCCAGGGGAACAACAGGAGCCCCATCCATCCCCAGAGTCTCATGTGACTTAGAGGAAGTCTTGGAGAACCACAAGACAAAGAGGGTTAAGGGGAACAAAACAGACTTGGAACACACCAGCCCCCAAGGCAAGGGACAGCACGAGTGCCACACTCTATCCTGCAGGGAACAGTGGACACAGGCTGTGTCCGACCCTCCAGGAGGACGATCTGGTCAGGGCACAGACACGGGCATGGAGAGGACACCCAGAATCTGTCCCACAGAGCTGTGTGCCCCAGAGCACCGCAGGAGAGAAGGTGATAACGGACAGTAGGAGGGTATGCAGAACAAATCACTTCCAGGAGAGGAAATTCAGGTCTGCTTCTTTGAAAAGAGGATGATCTGGAACAGAGGACTGAAGGACAAGATGACCTGAAAAATGCAGGGTTGGTGGGTGGCCAACCTTGTGAACCACAGCGTCTCCAGGAAACCTTGACAAAGATGAGAATCAAAGTTTCAAAAGGTAGAGGATGGGCACTGAGTAATGCATGGCATAGTTGAATCTTTATATCATACACCTGAAACTAACACTACACTGGAATTAAAAAACAGAATAAAATAAAATTTAAAAGATAAAAATATGTATATTGCTATTAAAAAAAAAAACGGCTTCAAAAGGAATCAAGAGTGGGGCCTGAATGAACACCAGACTAACACTTCAACCAGGCAGCCTGCCCATCTGCGGTGGACTGCTGTGTGGCCCCGGGCTACACGGCCATGCAAGTGTGCCTCCGCAACACAGTGGGGACAAGGGGCCTGGCCCTACAGAACTGACCAGCCCACCGCAAAGGAACAAGACCACACAGATGCACAGCCCCCTCTCAGCACAAGACATGCTGCTCCAGCCTCCGGACCTGCAGGCCAGGCTGGGGATGTCCCGTGAGAGGACAGCCCAGGTGGGGCCCTCGGTCTGCCTAGCTGCACTCCAGGGCAAGTAGGACGGCATGGGCACCTGCTGCTTCGAAGCTCCCACCATCTGCCTCACGGACCACCTTTGGGCCTCGAATTGACACCAGCAGATGATAATTAATCCCAGGGGATTCTAACATTTTCCAAGGTGGGATGTATATTTGTGTTTTTTAGGAACTTTTAATATTTCAATTCAGCAACATTTAAGGGTAATCTCTCTTCCCCCAGGTCTCCCCCTGCCTGAATTAGGAAGCTTTTCCTTCAAACAAATGAAAGAAAGAGGTGAAATGTGGCCACTGTACCACAGACCCGGCACCCCCTTGCCTGCTCTCTTGCATCTGATGAGTTCAAATAAAGAGGCCCGATCTCTACAAAGACGGGGGCAACGGAGGCCCATCTGAAGGGCCTTTAGAAGAATATGCTCTCTGTCAGGTCAGTGGAGTTTCTGGATTTTCCACGAGGCTCCTATGCTCCTGTATGGTATATCAGAAAGGTGCCTGCCTTGTCTTATCAAAGATCTAATATGAGGCATCGGTCAACCTTTGACCCACAAAAACGATGGCCTCTCTCCATCGCTTGCCCACCTACTCACTCATTCAAGTAAGTATTGGGTGGCTCTTCAGCACCACTGTCTGTTCTCTTCATCTTACCTGGGAAGAGAAACTGTATGTCTCAGGGTGAGGCAATGTGCCAATTAAAGAACCTAACTTCCCAGCTGTGAAGAAAGCTAGTGCCCTTCTAACTCCTAGCTAGTGAGATACAAATGGACATTGAGTGAGCCTTCCAAGAGGACTCCTTTGTCCTTCCATTGTGATAGTAACACAATGGCTGGTGCTTCAACAGCCATTTGGGGTCATGAGACAACCTCCTAAGGATAGAGGAAAAGTAAGTTAGGTCCCTGCCCTGGATTGTCTATCTCCTGAGTTTTTAAATGACTGAAAAAATAAAGGTGCACATTTAAGCCAGTTTTCCATTACATTCAGCCAAACTAAACCGAAATGATAACACATCTTCCCCTCTCTACAGCTGAGTTACTCTGCAAACCCCACAGAAGTGACTACAGCAACTAGCGTTGACTGGTCGAATCTCCCTCAATTCTTTCTGGCTGCTCCCAGCCCATTTTACTACTAATAAGCCTGAGGAGCCAACCTTTTGAAGATTCCTAAAGAATCTCAGAGCTCATGGCCTCTTTGTAAGGCATTTCATCAAACATTTTCTGAAACCACATTCACAAGGAAAGACCAGGCAGGTACACACACAAGGGGAGGGAGCATTCTATCATACCCTTGGATGTAGTCCATTCAGCATTGTTGAGGAATCTCCTGCAGACTAATGTCTGGAGGGGAGGGGTCCACCCCAAAATTAGGGGTTCCAATTCAATCAGGAAAGCAGACATGTTCAATACAAGATAGACTGTGACAGTAACAGAGGTATAAAGTGCTACGGGGTTATAGAGAAGAAAGAATGATTTGTCAATGTTTTCCCAGAGAAGACCCATCAAGGGAGAGGGTATCAGGGACCAGGCCAGGTCACGGTAATACAGGAGGCATCCATGAGTTTACACACACATCTAACTGGGGAGGACTTAGCTCCAAGATTGCTTCCCAGTGTCCTAATGGGACACATGACCTCAAAATCAGAAGCTGACTTAGCAATCCCAACAGGGGCTGGTTAACTGGTTCTCACTGATGTATGAAGGAGGACACCCAGAAATCTTGGGCACAACCAATGCCAACAAGTTTTACCTTCAAACTCTAAGAAAGGACCCAAGCCCTAGTATTAATATATTACTCCTGGTATACACAAATCAGGTGGTGGTTCTCCTAGCAGAAAACCCAGCTGGCAAACTGAAGGGCCGAGGCTCTGCTTAGAAGAGTATTGACGTGGTAAACATTGGGGGAACTGGGGTTTAGCTACAAGGTGCAACACAGGACAACTATGAACATCTTCATGACTCATGGATACTAACAAGTTTCATGGAAATAGCTCTCTGGAAAAAATGAATTAGCTTAGTGACCTTCAATAGACTCCGACCTGGGGTCAGCTGTGATTGTGAAGGCCTCACATGTGTGGGTGTTCCACAGTGTCATCAACAAGGGGAAAGGGGAGCAGAGTGGAGAGGTCCGCCATTGTCAAGGCTGCCAGGAGAAGGGAGAGGCTACAATCCCAGCTGCTACTAGACTTCCCCCCCAGTCCGTATTTGGGCTCAGGAAAGACCAAGAGCATCTGGACTTTTGCAGTGGTTGCAACAAAGGGTCAGGGTAGAAGGAAGTTTAAAGATCATGCAGCTCAATGCCTTCATTTTTCAAAAGATGACCCAAAACACAAGACAATTTGCTGAATGTCCCACCACTATTTAGTGCCTGGCCATAGCCAGGAAACCAGAGCTGCTGACCCCTAAATGTGGCTATTTCTGCTCTACCTCTAATAGGAGGCTTCAGTCTACCCTTGACCCATGGAAACCGGATAGTATCTCTCCATCACTCTACCTCCGACCTGCATAACTTTGGCAAGGACATAAGCATCAGACAATCAAACAGTCTACCTGTAACTAACAGACATCAAGAAGAGCTGATCAGGGGGGCAAAGATGAGATGAGAATTCAAAGCGTGTGTGGGACTGCTGCCTCCCACCTGTGGCTCACCAGGCACACCAGCTAGTCAGCTAAGGAAACTGGAAAGGAGTCTTGTCACACATGGCTTCCCAAAATCATGCTCCAGCTGGGGGTGGCTCCAAGTCACGGAGAGAGCACCCCCTCGATGAGACCAGTCTTGTACCTGAGTACTAGCAAACCCCAAAGGATGGACACAGATGGTTGTAAGACGGTAATGATAGCAGTTGCTTTTTGAGCATTTATCCAGACTCAGATAACGTATGAGAGGTGTTCTGAATACAGGGCCTCATTTCAATCTCAAAATTTCACTGTGAGCTCAGTCCAGTTATCATCCCTACTTTGTAAAGGAGACCAAGACTCAGAAAGGTTAAATAAATTGCTCCAAATCACACAGATAACAAGGGTGAGATCAAGCCTCAAGGCCTGAGGCTTCATTCTGGATTTCTATTAAATACCACCTGCTGGGGCTACAAATTCCTCACAAAGACGCCAAGCTAAGTTTGGTCTTAACCCCTGCACCCAAATCAAGGCCACGCCAGCCACTGCTAGAGAGATCCAAATAGGTAGGGGGCGTGCAGTGAGAAAAGAGGTCAACCACAAGGACAGCACACTGCTCCCCCCAGAGTGCACACAAGGAGCGGGCCACTGCCGTCCGAGCAGAGCACTCACAGTGAGGAGCTGGCCTGCATACAGTAGGGTCCAGAAGCTCATCCTGCATGCCCTCTGAATTGAACTTCTCCTACTGCCTAGTGCTATTTCCTTATCTGCTCTTGGGAACAATTTGGGTCCCGCTAACAGAGGAGCAAGGAAGAAGAGACACAGCGAAGCGTCTGTCAAAATCACACACACCCATTCCAGGTCCAGGCCCTCCTGGGAGTGAAAGCACTTACAGAGCAACCGGTCTTCCAGAAACCCCTGGGTGCTCGTGCATGAAAAGGAAGATATGGGGGTGTCCCACTTTCTTCTAAAGAGGCTGGAAAAGACACCTACCTGAGGGGAAGCACAGGCTGCCCAAAGCAGGAGGTCAGTGACGACCCTCCCACGAACATGGGGTCGCAGGGCACCAAAGAAAGGGAGGCCCAGCTTCTCCTGTTGGGTCCATGCTCTGGCTGGGCTGGCCCCAAAGCCCACAGGCATCAGGACACGGTCGCTGCACTAAGCAGCCATTGGCAGGGGACCCTCTGTCCTTGCTTTTTCAACTTTTCTCTTTGTAAACTGGATATGGATTTTGTCCTAGCCTCTTTATAGTGAGTGTTGTCTGCCTCTGTCCTTGCTTTTCCAACTTTTCTCTTTGTAAACTGGATACGATTTTGTCCTTGCCTCTTTATAGTGAATGTTGTCTGCACTGCTGGAAAGAACCCATCTTCCATCTAGAAGCTCATGAAGAAAAGTCCCAGATTCCTCTCTAGGCCATCTGAGGAAAACAAAACCTTTGAAGGCACAATCAAAACCCCCACTGGCCTCGGTGAGGAAGGCATGTCCGGGACGAACATCAAAGGGGACAACCAACAGGGGCATCCGTTCTCTGTGTGATTCAAGCTCTAGTTTGTTTTGCATGTATTCTGGGCACTCCTAGACATCAGCAGCTGCCAGACAGTCTGAACCTCTCAATTCTGAACACTTCCGATCCTTCCACCCACCCACCCCCACCCAACCAAACTTCAGTCTGAGGTTAACCGAAGGGTGGCCGGAGATAGGAGCCAGCCATTTTGACGAGGCCATTCGGCTCCCGAGGACATTCTGGATACAAACATTTTCATCAGAATTACCCCAGAGTCGATACATTTCCATCTGAAAGCATTGTCTACAAAAAATTCCATTAGGCCCGTTCAGTTCCTTGATCGTTTTTCATCTCCAGTGTTTCTAATTTTGTTTGCTTTTCTTTAGTCAAAGTTATTTTATCAGAATCCATTCTTTTCTACTTCAGATCAATAAATTCGATTCACTGAACGGTTTCACCCATGTCACAGTTTACTACTTACAGCCTGTGCCATAGAGCTTTTCATTTTTTCTCTCAAACTCAACTTTCCTAGAGCAATTTTGTACACACCTAAAAATCTGCTGAGTCTATGGGACAATTTTCACTCAGTCCCAACTCTTCCCAGGTACAGATGAGCCCTTTTCAGTTAGCAGTAAACTGCATAATGCAGGATATAGTACATGATATAGATAAACAAAAGGTCCACAGTGTGTATCTGTGAAAATCATGACAAGACCGTGCGTGGTTCTGAGACAGAACTTAGGGCCCGCGGCTGTTTCAGAGGACAGACCACAGAGCTCTTTAGGAGATCCTAATGTCAAAGGAACCTCCTGGGATTAGAAAAACCAAGGTCAGATCAAGTTCTGTCCTGAGGTTAAATATGAGCTGCTTAAAATTAAAAGGTAAAAAGCTATTATCAATGTTCAAAACAACACAGCGAGAAGGGAGGAGAGCTGGGTGTGGGGGGGCAGGGGGTGGTGGCGCGGGTAAGATTTGCCAAAGCTTAATCACCTTAGAAGCTGGACGAAGACTATACGGGGCTCTGTTACACTTTTCACTCTGCTTTGTGTTTGAAATTTTCTATAATACAAAGTAAAAAGGAAAATGTTATCATTTACAATTACCCCCTTAGGGTTTTCTAGAACTGCACTGTCTAGTACAGGAGGCATGGGCCACATGTGGCTATTTACATTCAAATTCATTACAATGAAATAAACTAAAATGTCATTTTCTCAGTCACTCCAGCCACATTTCTAGTGCTCCACAGCCACACGTGGCTTGTGGCTTCCATACTGGACAAGGCAGATACAGAACATTTCCAGCATCACAGAAAGTCCTTCTGGACAGCACTGGCCTAGATACTGTGCAACCCTGAAACAAAGCGCAACAACTGATCTCAGCTGCCACCCAGAGTCTTGAAGCTGCTGTGCTCATTAAAACAGCACCTGCATTCCTACCTTAGATGATTAACAATCATGCATTTAAAAACCCATCATAAAGGAACCTGGAGGATACACTGTGGCCAGACCCTGGATGTGGGGAAGGCCCAGCCACCAAGCAGGATGCTGTGACCCTGTTCCTAGTAGGACCCTCTCCCACTCCCTGTGGTCATTCAGGGCCTCACACTGACCAGGGTGGGGTCCAACTCCAGGGTTTCAGTTGGGGGCTCTGAGGAGGTTCATCCAAGATTGAGTCCACCTTGGCTGGTCTTCTGTGCGGCATCAGCCTGCAGCTCACCTCAGGATGCAAGCATACACAGCCACATTGGACCCAAGGCCATCCCCACCCACTTATGGGCCACTGTCCCTCTGCTGTAGGTTGGCACCATCTGTCACCCTCCCAAATTTCCCCAATTTGGCCAAAAGCTTCTGGCAGGAGGAAGGCACAGGCCTTGTACTTCCCCAGGGCACGGGGGCTACTTAGTCCAAATCAGCATGTCAGAGCCTGTCCGTGAGCGCAGTTCTCTGATCCCCACCCCCACGCACTCCTACCCCATTCAACTATCAGCAGCTCACACGGTCTGCCAACCATGCATGGCACACCTCGGCAGGCCCCCAGATCAAATCCATTCTGTAGCGGCAAGGACATAACAGGTGCCCAGCCTTCCCCACCCACCCCAGCTAGAAGGAAGATACCCACTTCCTCCTTGGCTTCCTCTTGCACACACACACACACACTCTGGCTGGGCAGGTGCAGCAGCTGCTGGCTACAGAACCACCAGCTGGAAAGAGTTTGGGGCCGGGCTCGAGGCAGAGGCCTGACACAGGGGACAGCAGCAGTGCCCAATGTCAAGGCCCACAGGACCCAATAGCATCCCAGGAGCAGCCTGGATCCCTGCACCACAGAATCAAATCACCGAGTGTTCGGACTCGAGGAGATGGAAACAACGTCAATCAATCATTTTCTTTTACGGAAGGAAATTCAGAGTAGGATGGCCCGCTCAAGGGCATAAATCACATACCCCATTTCTTAAATTCTTAAATTTCTTAAATTTCTTAAATTCATTTCTTAAATTCTGCAAACGCAGAGTTCCTGTGCTGTGGGGGGTTTCCCCACATTCGGCACAGCTGTACCTTCCTCTCCGCAAGTCCATTCAAATGTGTCTCCCTCCCTGCCTTGGTCCCCACACTGTCATTCCCAGGACACACAAAGCATCAGCAGCGCCCAGTCGGAAGACCAGAGAGACACATACCAACCAGGGAAGCCATTCCATCCCTTCCAGGGAAACACACAAGGTAGACCTGGGCCATGACAGGAGACATGACTTGGGGCAGACCACTGCCTGCCTCTCGAGGGGGTGGAGAGTGCTGCCTTACACTGTGGGGCAGTGGGGAGGTGAGGGGAGCCAGAACACCCTGCCTGGGGGGACTCCACAGACTCTGTAACTACATCTCCTGACAGTTCTTTGTGCTAGTTGGGAGCGGCTGTTTCCTGCGAGGAGAATGGAGAAGCAGAGAGGTGGGCGTAAGAAGCACTGTGATGCCGGAACTGGGGACAGCATCTCCCTCCCTTCAGTCACAGCCGGGGAGTCAAAGGCTAGCAGCCATGAGGTGCCCCTGGAGCAAAGCTCTGATCCCCGAGTTCTCCCCTTCCTCTCCAGGGGAGGAGTAGGGGGCTGACTGGCTGTCACGCTGGGCTCTGTCCCTGCAGGCACGGCCCTCTGTATCAACCGCTGCACACAGAGTCGCCAGCAATTTCAGGGACTGCTCTCCAGAGAGCTGTGCCTCCAACACCAGGTGAACCACCAGGACCCCCTTGCAGCTCTCCAACGCCCAGGAACCCCAGCTCTTAACAGACCACAGTGCCAACAAAAGAAACCCTCTGGAGCCCTGCCCAGACCAGAGCTGACTGAAGGGCATAGTGAGGCCGCTGTGAGGCAGCACACTATGTGCAGGGAATAGGGAGCAATAGGGTCTATTCCTGGCACCCACGATGGCCCTTGTCTTGGGTCCACAACCTTGAACAAGTCATTAGACTTCTCGGTCTGGAATGCCAAGGCCTCTGCTAACTCCCAGGGAGCCTTGCTTTCAGCACTGAGGATACGTAATTATAGCAGGGCTCACAAGGTCATCCTGGAACGCTGTGTCTGGCTTCAACAGGTGCAAACAGTCAGCAGGCAAGTTAACCACTGAGCTATTTCACTTCTGCCATCAGCATTTTTATTGTGTATGTTTGCAAATCTTCCAAAATATAAAGTTAATAAAATTGCTTCTTGAGGTGCTTCTCAGTCAGCTATCATCTTGCTCTTTATCTACCAGAGAGTTCTTTCTGTAACCTCAAAACTATGTCCCTGGATTGGGCAACAGCATAACGCAAGGGCAGAGGGGAGGTTCACACTGTCAAGTCAACACAGAACAGCTGTTGTCAGGTCAAATGCTTTAAACCGATAGCAAGAAACACATTTTTAATACAGCCAGGGAAACGTGAAGAAGGACTAGGTACTGGGGAATATCACAAGAACTTTAATTTAAATGTGATTTCTTGGAGTTTTTTATCTAGGAGAAATAAAATTTGTAAGTATTTATGGTTGAAGCTATACGATATCCGATAAAATAAAATAGGAGACATGTGATTGGCAAGATGCTGGTTGCTGATGCTGGTGATGGTACAGAGAGGTCACTGATTATTCTCTCTACCTTGCTATATATTTGTAATATCCCATCATAAAAAGTGGTCAAGAAATGTTTTTTAAAGACCTGGCTATTTACCTGCCACAAAATCACAAAACTCAAGAAAATGCTACTCACTGAAAGGACAGAGGAAGGAAAGGTATCTGTTAAAAGATGTCCTCACTAAAGGCAAAATTTAAACGAATAAGAAAAAAAAAAAACACCAGTAAGATTGCCAAGGAGGGAAAGTTAAGAGTCAGCATGTTGTCCAAGCAAGAACAGGTCTCCAAGGAAAGGGAGCCCAAGCTCTGAGAGCCCACCCTACCCATATTTGAGATATGTCAAAACATGGGGGTCCAACACTGACTTCCCAACACCGTGTTAGTGGCCAAAGCACTCCAGCTGTCCATAGGTTCTCAACTCTAAGTCTCTTCTGCTATGACTTAAAGCCCTCAGCTCTTTCTTGGTCTCTGGCAGAGACAGAGAAGGAAAAAAACACATACACTCACTTGCCACAAAGCACTTGCAAGGCGGTCTGAAACCCAACTGCAAGGACCTAAGTCCTACCCACCCCCTTGTGTCTCACTTCTATTGCCCTGAGAGAGGAAGGACAAAGGCACTGGGGCAGGCATGTTTATTAAATCCCATTGTGTGCCAGGTTTCCCTGCATCCAGGACTCCATCCTACAGCCCTGCTGGTTAAGTTATTGTACCCATTTTTCATCCAAAGAAATAGAGGTTAGGGAACTGGTCTGAGGTCACATGCTCAAGCTCTCTGACTCCAGTGACCTGGGGAGGAAAAGCAAACACACAGAGCCCTGTACTGTTCCAGTTCTCCAGTGATAAAGCTGACAAAACAGATTCCCTAGGTCTGGATGAGAAACCACAGGACCCTGTAGGCCACCCTCGGTTCGGTAAACAATCTCTACCACCCCGTCTGCACACCCAGTCTGCCGAGCCCCATGGCCAAGAGGTTTTCTCTGTATAGCACCCAAAGGCTTGACAAGCCCTGGCCCAAACCCCCTCCCCCCAGCTCTGCACCAAGGAACAAATGTGCCCTAAGGAAACCTCAGCAGGCGTTTTCAGCTTCAGTTCTTACCCTGATTATTTTACAAACTTTCCAACTCGTCTCCTAGCTTCCAGTCTCACAGAGCCAACTGAAACTCCACCTGGTACCAATTTAGACTACCCAATTGCATATAGGACACTTGGTAATCTTTCTGAAGTGCACATCTGATGACGTCACTCCCTAACACTCTCCCCACCCCCAATACAATCAGGCCACAATCAGTGACCCAGCTTCTCACTTCCCACCTACCCAGGGAGACCCAACCCCTCACCATTCCTTCAACACTCCTCACTCTTCTATGTCCCATTCCCTCCACTGGCAACACGTCCTTCCTCCTTGTCTCCAAGGAACTCCTACTCATCCCTTAAAACCCATCTCAAATACCCCATCTTCTGTGAATTCTTTTGTCACTACGGCGTGCCGGGTTCATTTGTTAAACAATCATACCTTTTTTCTTCGGACACTTCAGAGGCAAAAAAAAAAAAAAAAAAAAAAAAAGGTTCCTGTCATCCCTCAGCCTCCTCCTTGGAGGGAAGAGTCCTATTCTTCTAGAACTTCCATGTTTCCCCCCTCTTCTCAACCCCCATTCGTAAGTTTCCCAACACTTGAGAACTCATTCAGACTGAGCTGTACTGCCCAACAGCAGCAGGGCACACGAAAGTTTGCAAAACACAAGCTTCTTGAGGGTGGGAACTGTGGTTTATACCTTACCACTCACAAAGACCAGCACGGAGATGAACACACATCACAGCCCAAAGCCACTCGACCAGGCACTTGGGTTGTATCGCCTGCCACTGACCCCTGTAGCCCCTTTTGCCAAGGAAGGCCATGACCGTCCTCTGCTGACATGGGTAAGAAGACCAATGAGCCATCTCCCGTTGACCAGTTCACAAAATACCCACCATCTCCAAAACAATAATGACTCCAGCTCCTGCAAATTGCATTCAGAACTAATCCAAATCACATTCAGAAACGAATCTAAGGTGACCTGCACAACCCATGACAGAGAGAGACATCACTGATCACCACAGGGAGGCAAACTCTGGATTCCAGAGCTGGCCAGGGCTCCAGCATCCTCCTCACTGCTGCGCGGATCACGGGCCAAACTTCCACGAGCTACCTGTGCTCCTTCTGTCTCCACTTGGAGGCTGCTTTCTTAAACCACTGAGACAAATGGGTTGAAAGTCCTTAACATCCCTCTCGTCCCTGAGACACAGAATAAAAGAAATAATGGGAGCATCTGTTGATAGTCCCTTCGTCCTCAGCTGGGATCCATGAAAAGTTCTCAATTGAAGAGTTTCCTTCTATTGGCCAGCTCTGGTCTCCCACCAGCCAGCACCCCACAGCCCTTGGCTTCACTCCCATGAGGCTGCTGTCAACACGGGCAGAGGACACGCTCATTCTAGACTAAGTGACCTCCATTAACCCGAACTCACTCAGCAACCTAGAATGGACGGCTGGGAAGAAGGTTCTCAGAGCTTTCAATTTTTGGTCCAGAAGCCTGGGAGAAACCCACCGAGGGGCCCTGAAGGGCAATAAGGGAGGACAGGAAACAGTGGAACAGTTCAACGCCAGAGCCACCACCACGTGCTAAGCGATGAGAGACACGTGGCCAGTCCCCCAGATCCAGGACCCTTGAAGTCTGTGCAACAGCAGAAAAGGGCCAGGAACCACAGCGTCTCCTCTCTGCATAGTGCATGGAATTTCTATGACCTCAACAGCAGCATCACCCGTGACCCAGGACTTAGAAGAGTGGAGACTGTGTTACCGAATTATTTAATTCCCAAAACCTAGCCTAGTGCCCCGTGACTGCAGATGTTTAAGAAATGTGTTTAATTAGTGTACCAAGCTAGGCTACAAATGATAAGCCACAAACAACTCCCTCGTGGTCAATCCTTTAATGTGCTTTGTGATTGTTTTTTCCTTCTGTGGCTCACACAATCAGATTAATGTCTCTCTGGGCACAATTATCCTTGGAAATGCCCATTTACGTGATGTGAAAACTCACTTGAACAATGACCTAATGGTCTATACTCAATTGTGTGGCGTGAATGCCATTCTCTCAAGACCTAAATAATCCCCCTTCCACTCTACTTTGCCTCCTCCAAGCTAAAAGCTATATAACCTAGGTCCCAGCGGGTCTTCAGAAAATGGGTTCCTGGGTGGAATTTTACCCTCTCTGAATTCACGGGACCAAGTTTCTCTACTTATTTCAGCCGTCTGCCACATTATAAGACAGTGGATGTGGAAAAATGCCCTGAAAACTGCCCAACATTTGAACACACAGATGACACATTTCTTAAATTATTTTGCTCTTTACTTGGTCTTCTCGACGAGATTACAAGCTCCTTGATGAAAGCGATCACGTTCTGTACATCTGGGAGTCACTACCACTAGGACAATGAAGAATGTACCCTTAGAAACAGGGACAATTCCAAGCCCTGCTCAAGCCAAAGACCTTGGCTGCCCGGGGCCACCTTCTCTGAGTTCCAGGCTTCCCTGGGCCACTTGGCACTATTCACTGCCAGGTCCATTTAAGTACAGCCAGAGGAACAACCGAGTCACTGAAATGTCAAACCCCCTCCTGCAGCCCATCTTCCGCCTCTGGGGCAGCATGACTTGGCTTAATTTTGATTTCTACCTGCAGTAAGATCTCCCAAGAAATTCAAGGTCAGGGGGACGCAGACAAAAAGGAGGGCTTCCCATAAATAAGAATTAGCACAACATAGCTCCCTGCTTAGCTCAGTATATGGAAAAGATGGAGGGTCAGCTGTGAGACAGGACAAAGATGTCCCCGAGGCCACGCCCAGCAGACCCCACAGGAGCAGGCTGTCAGGAATCATGACAAGACAGAGGGGGTCCCTCTGGCCACTGGAGCCCGTGCCACTTCGAGTCACCCAGGGGTTTCTGGAAAAGACAGGAATTGCCTTGTTTCAGGACCTCGGCGGCAGCTGGGCACCCAGCTCAGGGAGACAAGGGCAGCACCCACTGGTGCAGCAGGGGTGCCCCGAGGGAGCCGGGGCTCCGGCAAACCCCTTCCCCTTCCCATCCTGTATTGCCAAGCAAGGCTGCTCAGCGGACTCGGGACCTCTCCCAGCTCTAAGGGGTCAGGAACAAATTGCAGCCAATAAAACTAAGAAAGTAAAAGCATACGACAATCAGTGTCTCATCCCAACATCCCAGAGCCAAGACGATTATGCCTTAAGCCTGTGTAACTCAATCGTAAGCATCCCTCCTTTCATCAAGCATTCATTTCACCTTTACTGTGCACCATGAAGACCTGCAAAGGATAAGAAGCAATTTCTGTCCTCAAGAAGCTCAGGTTTCTAGGGCAGGGTTCTTAGCCCTTGGTGTAGAGGTTAGGAACAGAGACTTGGAACTCGGATAGCCTGGGTCAAATCGTGGCCAGGCCACTCACCAGCTGGATGACCCTAAGTGCTTTAATTCTCTGAGCCTCAGTTTCCTCATCTGCAAAATGTAGACGACGACAGAAGCTACCATGTGGGGTTGCTCTGGGGGGCAAGTGAACACAGGCAAAGTGCTTTGACCAGGCACACAGTAGACCGCACAGAAGCATTAGCTGTAAGCAGTATGAGCATTATTCACTCAGTTATTAACCCACAGGACATGGGTGACCTTGAAGGGAACCTGATGAATACCTTTGGATCATGTTTAAGATTTATGCACCCACATGCCCAGGTTTTCGGAGGATGATGTCTGTAGCCTTCATCACATTCTCCAAAAAGCAAAGCTGGTGGGAAGCTCAGTGAGGTGGGGGAACCGCAGGGCGAGGGCAGGAGTTACACGGACCCGTGCCCTCACTTCAACCATGCAAAGGGTAAGAGCCAAGCAGCGCTGCCCAAGAGAACTCTCTGTAATGACAGAAATGTTCTCTATGTGCGCTGTCCCCAAATAGTAGCCATCGCCCACGTGTCGCTACCGGGCACTTGAAACTGGCTGGGGAGACTGAAGAAGTGAACTTCCAGTTTTATGGATTTCTGGACTTGGTCTTTTAGTAGCCACGTGTGGCTAATGGCCGCCATTCCCAACATCACGGAGCTGCTCAGGGTGGGGAGGGAAACATCCCAGGCAGAGAACAGAAACACACAACAATGCAAAACACTCCACAACATTTCCAGAAGCTGGGAGCACAGCGATAGGATGTACCCAGCACCTGGGGTGGTGGTGGGGTGAGGGAGGGGGTGCACGGGGGCACGGCACAGAGTACCCAGGGGCCAGAGTATGAGCGCCAAGCCAGACGGAAAAGCCCTGCATGCTACGCTCAGATCTGGGCCTGACGCTGGACGCAGATGGGCTGTGCAGGTCAGGGTCCTCCAGAGAAAAAAGCCCAAAGGACATGTACTCAGGCCTACAGTGCTTCACTTTACTGCACTTCAAAGACACTGTGGTTTTTTACAAACTGAAGGTCTGTGCCAACCCTCCCTCAAGGAAGTCTACCGCCGCGATTTTTCCACAGCATCTGTTCACTCCATAGTGCTGTCACATTTTGGTAATTCTCACCGTATTTCAAACGTTGTCATAATTATATTGAATTGCTATAATCTCATGATCCAACTTGAACAGGTGAGGAGTTGCTTCTTAGGGATGAGCAAAGAAAGTGGTTTATTGAGACGGAATCTACTCCTGGTGCGGATGCTGAGAACACGGCTGATAGGGCAACAAAGGATTTGGAATATTCCATAAACTTAGTTGATAAAACAGCAGCAGAGTTTGAGAGAATCAATTCCAATTTTGAAACAAGCTCTACTATTGGTAAAATGCTATTAAACAGCATCACGTACTGCAGAAAAAGCATTCATGAAAGGAAGAGTCAATTGACGTGGCAAACTTCAAATATTTTAAGAAACTGCCCCAGCCACCCCAGCCTTCGGCAACCACCACCCTGATCAGTCAGCGGCCATCAACATCAAGACAAGACCCTCTAACGAGCAAAAAGATTATGACTCACTGAAAACTCAGATGATAATGAGCACTTTTTTTTTTAGCAATGAAGTATTTTTTAATTACAGCATATACCTTTCCAGACATAATGCTATTGCACATTTAACTGACTACAATATATGGGAAACAGTTTTTATATGCAGTGGGAAACAAAAAATTTCATTTGATTTGCTTTATTGTGAATTTGCTTTACTGCAGTGGTCTGGAACCAAACCTGCAATATTTCCAAGGTATGTCTGTTCACAGAGAAAGAGATTTATGTTAAGTAATCAGCTCATGTAATCATGACGGCTGGCAAGTCCAAAACCTGCAAGGGTAGGCCAACAGGACAAAGATTCAGAGAACAGCTGATACTTCTCAAGTCCAAAGGTCATCTGCTACCAAATTCTCTCTTGGGGGCACCGGGGTGGCTCAGTCAGTTGAGCATCCAGCTCTTGGTTTCGGCTCAGGCAGGTTGTGATCTCAGGGTTGTGAGATCGAACCCAATGTCAAGCTCTGCACTCAGAGGGGAGTCTGCTTAAAATTCTTTCTCTGGGGATTGGGGGGGCTGCGTGGCTCAGTGGGTTAAAGCCGCTGCTTTCGGCTCAGGTCATGATCCCAGGGTCCTGGGATCAAGCCCCGAGTCAGGCTCTCTGCTCTGTGGAGAGCCTGCTTCCCCTCCTCTCTCTCTGCCTGCCTCTCTGCCTACTTGTGATCTCTGTCTGTCAAATAAATAAATAAAATCTTAAAAAAAAATAAAAACTAAAAAGATTCTCCCTCTCTTTCTCCCTCTGCCCCCCCTTCCACTCACTTGCTTTCTCTCAGATAAACAAATATTTTAAAATAATAATAATAATAACTCTCTCTTGTTTGGAGGACTGACTGTACAAGGCCTACCCACATTATGAAGGGCAAACTGCTTTACTCAGATCCCACTAGTTTAAATGTCTCATCCAATAAACACCTTCACAGAAGCATTCTGTGTGACCCAGCTAAGTTGACACATAAAATTAACTATTACGTGCACTGAAGTTTTGGGAGAACTGTCAGCAGAACTGATTCTGGCAAGATTCAGTTGGGAGGCAGTGGGGACAGGTGGGGGAAGGGCACTAAAAGGCAAGAATACCAATGGAAAGGCTATTTCGGTCATCCAGGTCAGACGTCAGGGCTTCTACCAGAGAGGTGGAAATGGGAAATGAGTCATTTAATTAGCATTTGTTAAAAGAAAGTATGAATGGATTCTGTGACTTGACAAAACACACACAACACAATTACACCTTCATGGGAAGCTACGATTTCCTCATAGGTCTCCAACACAATATAAAGGACAGGAAGTTTCTCCACACTCCATAAAGGGAGGGAAGTGACCTAGCAGAGAGAAACAGGGTTTACTGCATTTCCCTACTCCGAGGAGTCCTTGGCCTGCTCTGTGGGTCACATCTGTCCACCTCTAACTCCTTCCAACCCAGAGCCTTACTAAAAGATAGAAGATATTACAGCCCAGAAATGGCACAGTTAGTTAGCTGCCTCCCAATACCTCCCCTGCCTCCATCCTTAGAAACAACCCTGCTAGTGAAAAAAACTCTAAGCCAAGCCACCAGTGCAGCTACCCATGTTCCAGCAATGGAATGGAAGCAGAGTTCCAGCAATGGTTCTAGCAATGGTTCCAGCAATATTCCAGCAGGTTCCAGCAATGAAATGGAAGCAGAGTATTGTCTGAGAATTCCAAATAGACTCTTTAAAAGAGACGGGGCATATGTCCCTTCCCCATTCCTCTTTTGTCCCTTTTGCTCTGAAAGGCAGATGTGACAGCTGGAGCTCCTGCAGCTATTTTGGACCATGAGGTGGCTTTGAGCTGGAACTCACAGGACTGAGCAATACATAGGTCACTGGGTCTCAGGTGACCACAGAGTCACAGCGCCAGACTACACTAGACTGCCTACTTCAGGTCTTCTTCCAGGTGAGAGAACACATCCTAGTGTGTGCAGGCCACTGTTTTTGAGTCCTTGGTTGCTTGCAACCAAATGCAATTACTGGCTGATATTAGAGGAGGCCATCATCTTGTGCATAAGGTAATGTAAATTTCATAATTTCAGGCTGTAGAACTCAGGTGCTGGGATGAGGCCACACAGAAAAGGAATGGACAGAAACTCAATACAGTGCCTTCTCTTACGATTTCCTTCCACTTGCTCTTCAAGAACCCACTACAGGTCCCTTCAACCACCTTGGTTGAGTGCTCAGGGTCGGTGTAAATACAGACCACCTTGCCTCCTCTGTGTAAAGAGAATCTTCACTTAGTTGGCCTGACTCTGAGACCAAGAGACTTGAATTCAAGGAATGAGAGAACCTCAGGAGATTGATACACCATGACTTTTAGAAATAAAAAAGTCCACGCATCCTTTCTGCACAGTGCTTTGCCTAAGGGCTGGGGAATGCACTTTAGGCTACTAACGAACCGATGAACAGGTGGTATCCTCATTGTACTTCCATTTTACCCACTTCTTCAAAGTGAAGTACACAAAGTGAGGCTTCCTAGACATAGCTGATCACTGCCCTAAGTGCAGCGAAGAGGCATCCTTTCTGCTGGGAGAATGTAAGCTCCCTGGTGCCTGGCAAAGTCTGAAATGGAAAACTAAATAAATAAACATGAGTAAATGATCAAACTATTAAAGTCACTCAAGAATGGGGGGAAGGGGAGAAGTTCGAGGGAGGCAGACATCAGTTGGTGCCTGGATAAATGAGGGCAGAGTGGCTGAGGAACCAAATTCGGGCAGATCCTTCAGAAGAGACCTAGTTCATGTGCCTGTCCACGGAGCCCTTCAGAGTTCTGTCTGGAGCCAACCAGCTCTTAGCCATCAAGGTGGTAAGGTTGAGGGGGGCAGTGATCAGACTCAACCACTTTTCTTAGAAACCCCATTTTGGGGCACCTGGGTGGCTCAATTTGTTGACCCTCTGAGTCTTTGTTTAGGCTCAGGCCATGATCTCAGGGTCATGAGATCAAGCCTGGCGTCGGACTCCACAGGCAGCGTGGAGTCTCCTTGAGAGTCCCTTTCCCCTTCTCTCCCTCCCCCTCTGCTCCTCCCCTGCTTGCACTCTCTTTCTAAAAAACTCCATTTCTTCCTGGAAACGCTTAGGAGTTTCCAGGCTTAGGAGTGTTTAGGCTTAGGAGTGTAGAACTGTGGTGTGAGACGTTGAATACTCTCAGTTGCACTCAATACTCCTACATATTCATTCACTTGTACCTGCCCAAGGCTACCAGCTAAGGAATGGCACAGCGGGACCAGAATCTTCCCTCCACAACAACACATGCTATAAATGCAGGAACCTGAGAGGGGGTGGCGGACTCCAAAACAACTTTATCCAACTGGGTGATGACTCAACACAGCTCCCCTCCTTTGTACGGCTGCTAGATTCAGCAAATAAAAATACAGGACTCCCAGTTAAATTTGAATTTCAGGTGCGTGACAATTTTTTTTAGTTTTAGTAAGTCCCGAATATCATGTGAGACAGAGACAGCCTTAAAAAAAAAATGATCGGAAATTCAAATTTCACTGAACGTCCTATATTCCATCTGCTGCCCCTAGCTCTGCTTTATACCCCACAAGGACATCCCACCACACACACATGAACACCCTGGCTACTGCCTGAACTTGCTGCACTTCCCTCTTTCAGGAATGGGTGCGATCCCTTCACACACCTGTCCAGAAGCTCCTGCTGGGCCACAAACACCGAGCTGGGGATCCGCATTCTACAACAGGAAGCAGAGTATCCCAAGACAGGGGAAGGTTTCTAAAGCAGAACTACTCAAAGTTCCAGAGTCTGTAAATATCTAAGCCTTATCACGCATCTAATTTTTAGTGTGAATAAGGCCACCCAATTCTTCGGGGTAGATGTTAGCAGAAGGAAAGGGGTAGAATATGAAGTCACTCTGGGAGGGCAGGGGAGGGGGAAATGGAAGAGAAAAGAAGGAAAGCAGGATGGGCAGAAGGTGGATCCCCAAGGTGAGGAGAGGGAATGGAAAGGTAAGCCAAAAGTGCTCAAGAGAAATGTCACCACCTGTCGGGGACCACACCTGGCTACATGACAGCATAGAAAGGCTTAGCCGTGTTGACAACACTCATGACAAAAATACATCCCGCACTCTGATTTTCTTCAGCTGAGAAATCGGTCACTCTGCCACTCCTTCCGGGGAACAAGGCTGGTTTACAGAGGGGGAAGGAAGGGATGATCCTTAATAATGCAATCATTTTATTGAAGATGGAAGGAGAGAAAAGAAGAGACACATCCAAGGAGCCTCATAGTTTCAAATACAGAACACCCCACATCCCCCACTAACCCTCAAACTACGGTGACAAACCATGTCTGTCAGCTTTGGGCAGCGTGTGGCCCACCAAGTGGCACGTACTGGGCATCAGACATGCCCCAGAAAGGCAAAGGGGACAAGGGACAGGGAACCACCCTGACAAACCCCCAACTTACAAGGTAATGGGGGGATGGAGGGGTGTAATACTTCCAGCTTCATACTGCTTGGCTGACACCCCGTTGCAGGCCATCACCCACTGCCGGCCAGGCAGGAAGGCGTCAAAGCAAGTGGCCCAGTGCACCACCAGCAGAGAAAACCTCAAGATCAGCAACACTCCTGCTCCAGCCCCAGCAGACGATGCCCCCTGCAGGGCCAGCCAAGCAGGAGGTGCAGAGGCTCCATAGAGATGAGCCCTCCAGATTGAAGCTTCAAGACCTCCCCTGTGTAAGGAGCCTCTGACCTGGGTCAGAAGCTGCCACTAACCACACCCCCTCCATTGACCCCGTCTTGATCAGGCATCTAGGCTTCCAAAATGCAGCTGCTTCTTTGCCGGGACCTCCAAGCAAGACTACAAGACAGGATAGAGTCTTACAGGCAAGGGAGAGTTAACCGTCCATTGCCCTCTCTTGCCATAAATCAGCAGGGGCCCTGCTCTGGGACAGGAGTCCCGTCACTCACTGCCTGCCCTTACTATGGGCAACAGGGATGACGCGGTTCCCAGGAACCGGCCTGGGGCCCCCCAGTGGGAACATGCTCAGGGCCACGGGGAAGGACGTCACTGACCCAGACCTCCTCACCCGAGTCCCAGTTGAGAGCTGCCACCCAGGCAGGCCGGTGGCCCAACGGAAACGAAAGTGACTGGGAGGAAGGGAGGCACGATGAAGTTGTGCTCGAGTCCCAGGAGAAGTAGGAGGGCGTGCCACCAGGGGAAGGAGTTTCTAAGGGCCCCGGGCTGCTTGGAAAAAGAGCCTCACAGTCATCCCAGGGCAGAAAAGGCAAGGAAACTACCACACAGAGCTCAATTTCTTTCTTTGAGCCCTCCACATCCACGACTGCTCCCACCTGCCCCCTAAGAGGTGTCAGGGTGTGGCTCAGGCTTTCTGATGGTCACAAGATGCCTCGGGAAGGGGAAGCCCTGGGCAGCAGCCAGAACCAGGCAGACATGAGTTCAAATCTCTGCTCCTCTCCTCCCGAGGTCGAGTAATCTGGGGTGCCATTTCACCTCCCCGAGCCTCACTCAGTACCCCCTCCATCTGACCGTGACAGGAATGCCACCTTCAAGTTTGCTGAGCAGACATGAGAGCATGTACATAAGGGACCTACAACTCTACAGGCCTGGGGACCTAGTAGATCCTCAATCTGGAAGGACATGGAGGGCCACTTGAAGAACTCAGCTTCTCTAAACCTCACTTTCCAGCCCTGCAGAACTTAAAGGACCACCCTTCTGCTTGTGAAGCATTTAGAAAAGTGCCTGGTCCACAAAGACTGCTCAAATTCCTCTCCTCTCCCTCCTTCCCTCCATCCTGAATCTCTGACTCCGTTCTCTCCACACAATAGTTTCCCAGTAAACTGTCACCTCCATATTGACTCCCAGCTCGCCACCTCCAACGGGTCCTGCGTCCTCGTCTGTGACATTCCCACTGTGGTACCCCATCACAGCTTTAACATCCAGGAGGGCAAGCTCACCGCCTTCTCCCAAAGCTGGGTCCCCACTGTCCACATCCTATTGCCATTCAGGCTATCCAGGTCAAAACCCTGGAGTTCCCTGTGACTCTCTTGACCACTGGTTAACCACGAAGTCTGTTAAAGCTTCCCTTCCCATCCTCTCAAATTAAGCCACAACACCAGAAGGGCTTATGCAAAGGCCCAAGTGATGGTCTCTGGGCTCCAAGACCAGTTTCCTCATCTATACCAGCGGGACAAAAGGGAAAGAGAAAGACACCCCCACCCATCCACATACTCACAGAGCAGTACACATGGTGCCTAATACATAGGTAGATCTCGATGGTGCCGCCATTAACCAAAGACACAATATTTAGCAACCACGTCTAATTACCATCTCAAACAAGGTAACTTCCCACATGTAAGAGCCCCCAGCAGTTTCTCTGCAGCTTCTCAACCCAGTCTGGTGGTACTCCCTCAGCTGGCCACCACTCCTTCCCCATCTGGGCCTTCAGCTCCCAGAAGGCTTCCTTTCCACTGCCCTGGAGCTGACACACTTATCCCAGGTTACCCCCGCATGGACTTCTCCCTCAGATCGTGGCTCTTTCCTCTTTCTACCCAGACTCTCTCTTGCACTTTGGGGTTCCGGGGGGCCTTTCTGCCCAGGCTTCCCCCACGCTCCCACCCCCTAGAGTGACCTCACCCCACTGGCTTCTTCCACACGATGTCTACACAGAGGCCGTGGGGTTCAGTTCTCTAACAAATGAGCCTCCCCGGGGCGCCTGGGTGGCTCAGTGGGTTAAAGCCTCTGCCTTCAACTCAGGTCATGATCTCAGGGTCCTGGGATCGAGCTCTGCATCGGGCTCTCTGCTCCCCAGGGAGCCTGCTTCCTCCTCTCTCTCTGCCTGCCTCTCTGCCTAGTTGTGATTTCTCTCTGTCAAATAAATAAAATATTTAAAAAAAAAAATGAGCCTCCCCCTTGGGTGAGTACAAACAGTCCCCATTATTCACGGGTTC
Organism: Martes martes; assembly: GCF_963455335.1. Taxonomy (NCBI): domain Eukaryota; kingdom Metazoa; phylum Chordata; class Mammalia; order Carnivora; family Mustelidae; genus Martes; species Martes martes. The sequence goes on from NC_137888.1 coordinate 130,688,254, forward strand.
CTTATTTACAGATTTGCCTGCTCACTAAAACTTCTTTGTAACTCCAAAATCAGTATTTACAGCACTTGCAGGGTCTGGACAAATATAATACAGCAAGTACTGTAGCGAAGCAGTTCGGTCGCTCCACGTGCACCTTCCCAGCCACAGCCTAACAAGGCAACTCTCTGCCTTCCTGCTGCAGGTCTCACCCTGGAAACGACTGCCCACCCCTGTCTACTCAGTGCCACATTTCTCACATTTCTGTGCTTTTTGTCAGATTCAGCTGCTCAAATTGGCCCCCAAGCCCGGTGCTGAAGTGCTGGCTAGTGTTCCGAAGTGCAAGAAGGCTACGATATATGTGCCGTATGGAAAAAATATGTGTTTTACGGAAGCTTCATTCAGGCGTGAGTCACAGTGCTGTTGGCCATGAGTTTAATGTTAGTGAATCAACAATGCGGTACATCCAGAAAAAGGAAGAGGAAATTTGCAGATCCCCACAAGCGGCTGCTCTAGTAAGTGCTAAAGTCAAGTCGATAGCCAGTGCATGAGGAAGCCACATAAAAGTGGCTTATCTGTGGACTCCATCTGGTATCAAAGCATGGGAGATGGTGACCAGTTAAAAAAGCACAGTGGGCAACACTGTGTGATGCTGAAAGGTGACAAATTTATGATCATGTCACCTAGGGTTAGGAAAATGTTCGAACCTCCTTGGCTAGTTTCTTATTATAAGGAAATACTATACATAATTAGTTACTTGTAAGAAATATATATTAAATAAGGTGTCTTTATATTTTTTTTAAGAGTTACTTATTTATTTGAGAGAGAGAGAGAGAGAGAGAGATCATACACACGCACAGGGGAAGAGGGAGAGAAAATCTCAGGCAGGCTCCACATTGAGCATGGAGCCTGACACGGGGCTTGATCTCACCACCCTGAGCTCATGACCTAAGCTGAAATGAAGAATCTGTCACTCAACTGACTGAACCACCCAGATGCCCCTAAATAAGGTGTCTTTAAAGACAAACATACGTGAAAGAAGGTTATGTATGGATCAGTTGATGAAAATGTGACCAGAGGCTCTCAGGATCCCGACCCTCTAGTTCCCCTAGGAGTAACACCTCAATAGAATGCCTCTCTAATTCAGCACTGGTAGTGACTTTGGAGAACCTAACTACCGTGAATAAAGACAACAGACTAACTATGCCTTAAAACTACCTTGCTTGTCTATGCTGAAGGGATTCCTGGAGGATACGAACATTTTATGCTCCACAATGGCCAGCACAAAGGGGAGATACTCAGAATACTTTTTTTTTTTTTTTTGAAGATTCCATTCACTTATTTGACAGACAGAGATCACAAGTAGGCAGAGAGGCAGGCAGAGAGAGAGGAAGGGAAGCAGGCTCCCTGCTGAGCAGAGAACCCGATGTGGGACTCAATCCCAGGACCTTGGGATCATAACCTGAGCTGGAGGCAGAGGCTTTAACCCATTGAGCCACCCAGGCGCCCCCAGAAAATACTTTGAGAAACACTTCAACTCACCAATCCACTAGCCCACTGTGATCCATAGTCTTGCTCTATTTCTCAAATGGCGGGGGACCCACACGTTAAATATCAGTACCAAGATTCTACTTTTGCCCAAAACACGCCACCCCACATTCTTTTATGAGACCAAGAGTGGAATGCCTGCTCCACAGTTAGGCTCTTTGTTCTGTTCTCAACAAGTGGCTAAAACAGGGCCTGACAATAAGTAGAAAAACCCAGTAAATATCTATTGAGTAAAAGAAAATGATAAATTCAGAGGAAAAAAAATACCCAAACAGGTAAACAGAGTAATAACCCATGCCCAACATATCCTTGAGTTTATGTCCCAACTTTGTGGGACCTAGCCCTCTCTTTCTCCACTTACAGAGGGCCTTCTGCAAACAAAACCAATGTCTAGAATTTCCCAACAAAGAAAGCCTACAATGCTCTGTGACTCTACGATTAACATAAGAATTCAAGGGATTATCTGAAGCACTTGACCTGTCTCATTTCATGGGAAACAGGACTCTCCATCATTGAAGGCCCTTACCACATTATTGTCTGATAGGGCTCAGAGTGCTTGCGATCAGTGGAAAAGTCCATCAGATACCCCTCCCCCTCAACATTTGTGAGCCTCCGGCACACTTTACCCCCATAAGCAATTCAGTACTTACTCAGGTGCCTGGGGTCACCCTCCTGTCCTCAAATTCTTGACATTTGACATGTCTCCTCTCGGCCAGCACAGGCCTGCCTCCGCCATCCAACGGTCTCTAGTGCCATGGTCTGTTTTGTTTTTAAGGCAGCAGATTCACCATAGAGACACAATATTTGATAGCAAAGTACATCTGGAATAACAACTTAGATTCTTTTTCTTTGATCCAAATGCTTTACAAGTGCTAGTTTTATCACTGTGGTTAAGTTGCAGAAATGGCTACAATACTTTGCAGGCACCTTGCAGTACTGTCTTTCCCCCCACCTCTTGAGTTTGGACTGACTTACTCTAACCAGTAAGACATGAACAAATGTGACATGGGCAGAGGCTTGAAAAGGGTTTGTCCTTTTTATTCCTGGAATCCCCACACCACATGAAGAAGCCCTCGCTGGCCTGTTGGATGAGACACATGTGGTCCAGTCACCCGGGAAGCCTTAGCTGACCACTGGCCAAGTGCCTGACAGATAAAGCCATGGGAGATCAGCCAGCCCCCAGCCAACCCACCAACTGATTACATATGCATGACATCAGCCAAGCCGGAGGTTAAAAAAAAAAAACTGCCCAGCAAAATCATGAGCTCGATAAGGATTTTAAGCCACTAAGTTCAGGGTGGCTTGTGTCCCAGCAAAAGCGGACATACATGACTCCATTTTATAGATGAAGAAACTAAGGCACAGAGGTTCCATAACCCATCAAAGTCCCATGGCTATTAAAATCTCAGTTAGGATTCAGAGCCAATAGCTCTGGCTCAGAGGCCAGGCTTTGCCAGTGGTCCTACAGCTAAGTCACTCCACAAGCTTCAAATGCCTTCCCACTCGCCTTACTTTCCTGAAGGAGCTTACATGTGGGGCACAGACTTACATGGACCCATAAACACAAAACAGGCAACATCTAGCACCAAGTAACCCTATTTTGCATTTCTGTCGCTCTTCAGACTTGCAAAGTCCTCTGACACACTGCAACCACGTAAAACCAACGAGAGTTGCCCAAATGTTCATTGATGGATGAAGGAACAAAATGTGGTAGGTCCTCTTAAAAAGGAATGAAATTTTAACACGTGCTTCAACATGGACAAACCCGGGAGATGTTAGGCAAAGAGAAATAAGCCAGTCACAGAAGGACAGATACTGCCTGATTCCATTTCCATCGGGTACTTATTCACAGGGACAGAAAGTAGAACCATGGCTGCCAAGGACAGGGGGTTGGAAGGAATGAGGCATGGACATCTCATAAGTACGGAGCTGTAGTTTGGGAAGACGAGAAAGTTCTAGAGATGGATGGCGGTGGGGATGGGCCCACGACATGAATGTACTTGATGCTGCGGGATTCCACATTTGCAAATGGCTCAGATGGCAAAATGTATGTTCTGTACAGTTTCCACACCTCTTTAAAAAATAGTAATACTAAGCATGGAGAGTGACAGCGCTAAAAATGACAGGTTCAGGGTCACTGCTAGACAAGTTAGAGCCCAGGGAGCAAAGCAACCAAGAAACACTCTGGCTGTTCAGGCTTTACTGCGTCACACAGCTCAACCCCCTTGTCAGAACGTCTCCTGCCACACACTGAAGGCCATGTGGGCTGACAGATATGTCAAAGCAGCCTTACAAACAAGCGCCAGCTCAAGGACAAAAACCCTCAAATCCATCAAAGCCAGTTCCCTGCCCCCACCCCAGCTGGGCATTGTAGGGGCTGGATTCTACCTCCTCTTGGGAGAATTTGGGCTGTGTTTTCACCCTCACAGGACTGGGTCTGACTCATTCCTGATCTGACATGACACCAGGAACAATAAAGTTAATGTAAATTTTGAGAAGCAAATAGAAGTTCTATTGGCCCAACAATTACAAGCCTTCGTAATCTCCTGGAAAACCAAGCTCTTTAAGTCCCCTCTCCACTGGGACTCTGGATGGATGGACACTGGCATTTAGACAATATAAAACCACCACTACGGGATGATCTCTTATTTAAAAAAAATAATAATAACAATAGGAGATAAACATCAAACAGTAACAGAAGACAACAGGAACTTACTTTCATTTCATTTCTTTTCAAAATTTTCTACGACAAAAAGGTTTTTTCAGAGCTGAAACCTAAGCTCATGCAAGGAGTCTGCGGTCAAACACACGTTATACCTCAGTTAAATCCAAAGGCAACATCACGAGAGAGCCAGAGCTGCTCCCGTAAACCATCCCTGTCGCACAGACGAGGGTGCAGGGGCTCTGGGAGTGCAGGGCCCATGCATGATACACACGTGGAGCAGATGCTCAGCAGGCCAGCTCTGAGAGACCATCCTTGCTATACAGAGCCAGAGGGTCCGTAAATACAGACAGGAAGGGGGTGGGAATAAAAGAGAGGAAGAAAACAGGAAGGCCCACTTGGCAGTCGCTGGAGGGGTGCCCCACCCCCTTCACCATCAGGAAGGTCAGAGGATGCGGGTGCACAAACAGACTCGCCACCTGGCCCGAGCCCAGACAGCCCACTGTGTGCGCAAACGAAATGGGACATCCGCACCCAGCCTTAGCCTTTGAGCGTCCTTCCAGTTCCTCGGCTACAGACCAACAAGGTCCCTTGGGGTTGAGGGGCAGGGGTCACTCTGGGCCTTCCCTGCCCTTCTTCCTGCCCCACCTGCAAGAAGGCAGCGGTTCCCTTAACAGTCATCTTGGCCTCTGCTAGCTGAGAGTGAGTCAGTCACCCCCAGGGTCTGGGTATAATCTCAAGGGACCTGATGACTCAGTGGCTCACCCAAAGAACTCCACAACTGTCACGATCATTGTCCTCACCAGCCACAAGAAGGGAGGAGAGGAAGTTTGCAGACGCCCAGCAGCAGGACCCTGCCAAACCAGCTCCCTCCCACCTCTTTCCCCATCAAAGAGGATTTGGGTACAGAACAGAAGAGAGTGGTGTGAAATCTATCCCAGATGTGTCACAGACAACCCAGTATGTAAGATTTAAAGGAACCCCACCAAAAAAAATAAATAAATAAATAAATAAATAAATAAAAATAAAGGAACCCCACCCAGACAAAGCTGGATTTGCCACCTGTGTTCCTACCCCTCTGGTCACGCAGCCACAGGCAGGTAAGCTGGGAGTCAAGGGGCAATGGAGGAAACGCTCAGAACACCAAGGGCGGGCCAGGAGGAGCAGGGGCTCTTCTGGTGGCCTGCCAACTCATCGTCCATGCATCTGTGCGGGTATTCCTCGCAGAGCTGTGCTACTATAAACAAGTAAACAATAACAAGTCAGCTGGACAGAGTGCTATGGAGAAATGGCCAATCAAGGGATGAGGGACTGGGGTGCTAAAGATGGCAAGTGGCAGTTATGTCAATGGTAGCCCAGGAAGGCCTTGCTGATAAAGTGACACTGGAGCAGAAACCTGAAGACAAAGAGAGTGGACCATGCAAGTTCAAGGGTTAAGACAGTGACAAGCAGAGGGACCAGAAAGTTCAAAGATTCTGAGTTAAGAGCGCATGTGACAGGAGTACAGCCAAAGGTGGACACTTCCCACCAGCTGGGGCCGGTGACCTGATGGGCCAACCTCCACCGGCCCCTGAACACAGAGGTCCTTTAGCCAGGTCTGTGCTGAAACCCAAGCTCCGGGGACCAGGTGGGAAAACGTCTACCACAACTCCAAGGGAAGGCTTGCTTTAACAGTCCACTCTTAATCATCCCGAGACCTGGGCATGTGGATGGTTTTAACAGATATCTGTGGGCTCAAGAAAGGCAGAGGGCAATAAATTCAAGTGTTAAAGACTTTCAGGAAAAGAGATTTTATAACCTGCTCAGTATTCATCAATGCTTACATTAAATTTTCAAAATTTCTCCTCAAACCCAACCCAAACCCTTCATGCTGCAATTTTACATCATGGGCTACATGGAGGTGGGGGGTGGGGGAGTAAGGCCAACAATACATCCCCAACTTGGGGAGTGCCTGAAAGACTAGTGGGACACAGGCATTTTTGATAGACAGCACCTTGCGGTTCTGGAGCTCCTGGGGACTGGCCAGCACCTTTCTATCTCCCTGGAAAGCCAGAGGCCTGGGCGGGGCCCAAAGAAGGTAGAAAGCAGGGGTGGCTACTCAGAGCTGGTTGCAGACCAATGAATAATTGGGACTTTGATGTGGTACAACCCCCTCAGCTGGAAAGGGAAGGAGGCAGGGTTCAGGCAGCCATTCTGTCTAGGAATAAGGCAACATACCCGGCAGGTTCTGAACAGAAAGCTCAGTCAGGGTTCACAGTGTGAAACCCAAAAACATACCTAGAACCTCGCCAGAACCACCAAAGCATCAAGGGGAATCCCGGGATGATAAACTAGAGAGGTGCATGGAGACAGGGCAAAGGGGAAGAACGCCCAACGCCTGGCCCTGACCCTCGATGGGTCTGACCTGAACACGTTCCTCAATTTCTGGGGTTTCACCTCCCAAGGGTTCACCCTCCCGTGATCTCCCATTCCACACCCAACCACTTGCCTGTGAACATAGTAGGTGCTCAAACACCTGTCGCTCACACTTTTATACCGGTAGAGACCACAGCTTCCAACACATAAACACACACCAGGGACAGAACCCATACTCTGGACCCCTTGCTCAGGTCTGCTTGAGGTGGTGAGTCACAATGAAGAGACACAGGACTAAGAGGCTGGAGTGGGCAGAGGTACGCGAAAGTCCCCAGCCCCTGCTGGATGTTGGGGGTGTCTTTTCCTCCCCCTGTTCATGGGACCTGGCTATCAGAGGCTGGGAAGGGACACAAGCACAACACGGCACCACATCAGTGGCGACAAGGAAGACACACTGGGAAGCCAGAACTAGGTCCCACACCGCACAAGACGGCCCAGCTGCCTGGGGACTGGATCTGGGCACCAACTCGGCACCCACTCACAGGGTCCTCCAAATACCACCACCCACACTCTATTAATAGCATCAAGAGGTGGAATGGAGCAGCTTGTGGGGGGAGGGGAAAATAAAGGCTGTCTTCAAATGCAGATGGTTTCAAAGTCATGGTCCTTCTGCATCCCAGAGGCTCACACTTCTACCCTCTGGCGGTGGACACGGAAGTCAGAAGATGCACCCCAGACCTGGTTTGGGGCAGCAGGCAGGGCAGACGGTCTGCGGGGTACCTCACCTGCCTTGCCACCCTCCGTGCCTCCCAGTAGGGCTTCGAGTCCTCCACAGCTTTGCCGATTTTCTTCACCAGCTCGTCCAGTTTCACCGTTGCTTCCACCAAAACAGAACGGAACTTCTGACGAGCATCCTGCACCAAGGAGAAAATAAGGACACAGTTCACACATCAGAAGGAATCCACGAAAATCCACTTCCCCTAACCAAAAGCACCAAGGAGGGCCTGCACACAACCTTCAGGCCCTGAAATTAATACTTCTACAAGACAGTGTCTAGAGCAGCACCATCTGAAACATTCTGAGATACTGGGAATGTTCTATCACTTGCACTGCCCAGTAGAGTAGGCACTGGCCACATCTGGCTATTGAGTACTTAAAACTGGCTGACACCGAGGAAATGTGTTTCTAATTTGTTTAATTTTAATTAAATCTATTTAGGTTTTAAAAATAAGTGTGGCTAGTGACTACTATATGAAAGGGTTTTTTAAAGATTTTTAAAATTTGGCAGAAAGCACACAGGCACAAGCAGGGGAGGGGCAGAGGGAGAGGGAGAAGCAGACTCCCCACTGAGCAAGGAGCCCAAGGTGGGGCTCAATCCCAAGACCCAGGGATCATGACCTGAGCTAAAGGCAGACGCTTAACGGACTGAGCCACCCAGGCATCCCTTAGGTTTTGATTTAAAAGCTCCATCTGGGTCCTCAGAGGAAGACACCCCTGGCACCTTCAGTCCATAATGATGGCCCCATTCCCTATACTCCCAGGGGGTCCTTGACCATATGATGTAGTCCACATTAAACACTGAGTGGAAACTTCCCACATGCCAGACCCTGTGCTGGGCCTTGGGTTTGCTGCCTATCTCCAGGGCACTTCCAGTCTGGTGGGTGAGGCAGGCATTATAGCCCATTCCAGAAAAGTCTGTGCCAGGATGAGAATGGTAAAACTGGTGCCGTGGAACCCAGCGGTGGAAAACCTCATCAGGCCAGGTAAGGCGGGAGGGGGTAGCAAGAGGGAAACTTGTAGAAAACATCCAGAGGGGTAACATCTACACAGAAGCCAGAAGTGCAAATGGTCTCCTGGGGGGAGGGAGAGGAAACACCTAGCCCCAAGCGAAAGAGCCATATTCAGCAGAGAGGAGAGAAGAAGAGGCTTGGGGTTTCCCAAAAAAACCTTAATGAAGCTGGAAGTCTGGAATGTGAAGAATGGCAAGAGATAAGGGTGGCCACCACCCTGGGGATAGCTAGAGCAACCTGGGCCCCCAGTAAGAGTCTGGACGGGAGGAACAGGCAAGTGGGCGGTTCCAGGCTTAACCACGCTGTCAAAGTCAACAAACCCAGATCCATGGACTTCACAAGGAGGAAATACAATTAAAAAGAAGGACTTTAGGGGTGCCTGGGTGGCTCAACGGGTTAAGGCCTCTGCCTTCAGCTCAGGTCATGATCCCAGGGCCCTGGGATAGAGCCCTGCATTGGACTGTCTGCTCAGCGGTGAGCCTGTTTCCCTTCCTCTCTCTCTCTCTCTCTGCCTGCCTCTCTGTCTACTTGTGATCTGTCAAATAAATAAATAAAATCTTTTAAAAAAAAGGGAGGGGGGACTTTAGCCCAATGTCTAGGAAGACCTACTGAAGGGTTGGATCAGTACTTCCCAGAGCTTCCACCCCTCTACTCCTTTCCCTTCAGCATTTGCATGATTGGGGGGGGGGGTGGTCAGTGGCAGAGGGAGAGGCTCCCATTTAAAAGGGGAAATGGATACTCTGAGAAGGAACAAAACATGAACACCAGCTGTGGGGCTGTCCCAAGACCAAGCAGCCACCCTGCTGATAGGGCCCGTGTGAGCTCCACCAGCAGCAAAGGGCCCATTTCCCAAGTAACCATCTAAAATCTCTAAACATCGGATAGTGGGGGCCTCCTGGGCCAATGGGATGGCTCACGGGGGTGAAGGAGGCTCTGCTCACTTCTATTTCATTCCCCTCTATCATATGGCACCAGAGCCTGCTAGATGGCTTTGAAAAGGATGTCAGCCCCCTAACATATGATGATACTGCCTTTGCCTTGGACGGCAGTTTCTAAGGTCCTGAGCCCCAGCCCACTGCTGACACTGGCTTTGGTCCCTTCCCCCAGGCCTTTATCGTCATCGTCATCATCATCTTCACTGCCTTCTCTTCTATCTAGCCAGGCCCACAGCCACCTGCTACAGCTTCTAAAGATGAACATCATGAGCTTTGTCCTCCAGAGAATGTGGCACCAGTGCATAAGGCCATCCGGGGACTCGAAAAGCCCCACCAAGCTTCTCCCAGACTTAACTGCCAATATGTAGGAGGTAGCATGTTGTCTGAAGCCTGGGAATTTATATATATATATATATATATATATATATATATATATATATATACACATACATACATATACACACACACACACACACACATATATATATGAATGATAGATCCAATCCCATCCAAACCTCTGAGGCTCTAATCAGCTAACTTCTTTATTAATCATTTTTATTACCAGTTAAATAGCTACTTTGCATTTCATAGGGAGGGCAGTTAGAAGGAATAAAGGAGAACGCAAATGTAAAACTATCACCAGTTCCTGGACACCCAGCAGATGCTCAGTAAATGCACCCAATCCTCCCCCTACCAACACCTGGCATAAAAAGGGACCCACGTCCTATTTAAAAAAAACACCAGGGAGGTCTCTCTGAGGCAAGTGTGGCTGACAAGGATGGAAGGTGCAACCTGTTACACAGTGTAGGCAGAGACTTCACAAATAGCGCTGGCACGCATGACTGATCCCCCAAGTCCCCACCGTGGGAGGCAGTGCCAGCACTAGCCATCCTCCTCCCACCCCTCCCACCTCCATTCCCCAACCAGACAAGGGAGGTAACGGAGGGCCCAATCAGTTGGCATGTGACCCAGGGCAGATCACATCGTTTCTCTGGGCCTCTTCTGTAAAATGAGAATTGGGCCCCAAACCAGCAGCCTGTGGGCCAGTAGGCTTAGTGCCTTTGGTCTGTACTGTGTGTACTAAATGCCAGAAAAACCCATTAAAAAAAGAAGTGGATTCTCAAAACTTCTCATAAAGGAAAAGAATCTGATAATCTGACAACCCTGGGCCCCCATTCCTACCTGACACCTGCCTAGAAGTGGAATAGGAGATGCCCCTCAGAAAGAGATTGCCCCTTCCAGTCCCCAGCACCCCTGTGCCTGAATCACACTCGGCCCGCATCACTCATTGAGGTGCCCAGCCCAGCCCCTGGAGACTTAATTTGCCAAGAGGTATTCTGGGCCCTGGTGGCTAGAACCCACCCAAGTCTGTCTTTGTGAGGGAGAGGGAAGTAGAGGGCAGATGGCAATTTAGTATCTGGCAGACACTATTATAAATGCTTCCATTCCATCAATTTGCGCAATCGCTAACAACCTTAGCAGGCAGTGCTATTGCTGTACTTTGCATTTTACAAAGAGGAGAACTGAGGCACAGAGGTAGCTTGCCTGAGGCCACAGAGTTAGGAAATGGCAGAACCAAGATTTAAACTCAAGCAGTAAATAAGTGTAATGTCACATGAAAAATACCAAGACCTCAGTATACACACTGCGTGTGTAACACACATGCAACCATGAAGACCACCCAAAGTGTCATCCAAGCCAGCAGCCAAGAAAGAGGATTTGCAGATTTCCCGGACAGAACTGCAAGGGCATTAGCAGCCGGGGGCGGGGGGGGGGGGGGGGGGGGCAGGTTGGAAGAAAAGGAGGCACGTGTGCGGAGTAAGGCATTGGAACTTTATCCCACGCACAGTGGGGAGACACGGTGGATTGATTTTATATATTTAAACATAAGTCTCAATTGACCTCCCATGCCCCTGTCAGAAATGACCGAAGAATGCGTTCTACCACAAAAAGGAAAGGAATGGTAGTTTACTGGAAGGCTCCACTGTGAAGCACTTCCACAGCCGCGATCACGTGAATGCTGTATACCGACTACACCACAGCTCTGTTGGGAGGAAAGGAAGTGTTTGGAAAGGGGAGTGTCTGGGAGGACAGAGGGAGGAAAGAGATTAAAATCTCATCTTCCAAGTGGGATGCTGGCAGATGGTAACTAAAACTGACAAATCAACAAGCAGCCACACGGAGCCCACTATTTAGAGCCCTAGAAGTTACTACCTAATCAGTGAAAGTACATTAAGCTTATCTATTACACTGCCTCTAAAGGGGGAAAAAAACGGGAGTAGGGTAGAAGGATGGGACACTAACGCAGGGTTCTTTGTTGTTGTTGCTTTGTTTTCCCCTTTTTAAGAAATTGTGGTAAAATACCACCGTGAATTTTTAAGCAGAGGCATGACAGGATCAGAGCTGGGTTTTACCAAAGGGCGAACAGGGCTCCTGAGGTGATTCCAGCCAGCAGGTTCGGGGACCACCAACCTGGGTAAGTGTGTGGCCACCAAAGGGTATCGCACCCAAGAGACTTGGTCTGACACCAGCGTTCCTCTCTATCAATGAGGCTGTGTTGGTGGGGACGGTGACGCACGACTGGCTCACGTCCAACCCCCAACAAGCCTATTCATCCAAGATGCATTAAAAGCTGAACACAAAGCCAGCCTTCTCCTTGAGAAGATAAAGCAGACCCAGTTCTTTTACCATTCCACAGAGAATCATAGCCATTTGAGTAACAACTCTCCACAAATACTGGATCGTGAGAGCCCACAAACCAAAATCTCTCCTGCCCGGCCAACGTTAACAGCCCTGATTTTCTTGGGCCTCACCCAGGTCTCGGAAGTGGTCATGTGACCCAGGCCTGGCCAATCAGATTCAGATACTCCTAGCCTCCGTGAGTGGAGGGAGAGCATGTGACCCATCGGAACCAATGAGACTTCAGCCTGGGACTTCTCTGAAACTGTGAGAGGAACTGTTTTCCCTTGAGATGGCTGCGAGAATGGAATGAAAGCGTGGAGCAGATGGCAGCCATCTTGGCACCGTGAGAAGACAGTCTGAGAGAAGGAAGTCTCAGCAACACTTGAGCTTCCGGACAGAGCAGTGCTTCACAGTCTAACCCTATACAACACCTTCCCCAGGGCCAAAACAGCACACACACACCCAGCTGTCACCACTGTTTTATATTTTGTTCAAGCTAGTTGAAAATAGATTTGTCATTTGCAATAGCATGAAAACTTTAAAAAAAAAAAAAAAAGGACTGAGAAAGATGCCTTAAGGTAGTCATCAATGTAGACAGGGAAGGGAGGGTCAATCTATAGTCTATGGCAAAGCACGATAATATGGTTAACTACTGAGGTTCTTTCCCCTGACAGCAAAGTCATGCTTCTATGGAGCAGAATCTGGAACTTTAATTCAACCTAACCTGTTTAAAGCATTTCTTTAAATCCATCATAATGCCAGGTGGCCTTAACTTTAAAGACTGCTCACCACGATTGAACTTGTGCTTTCTGCCTTAGTTCCTAGTTCAAGGAAAGACGGGACCGTGGTTCTCCTAACTCCTACAATTATAGAAAAATGTGTTTCCCAAGACCAGAGTGAAGGGTTGCTTCCAGAAACACCCAGGGAGGAGAGAGAACGGACTGTTTTCCCTACAGTAAATGATCCATGAACTTCCGTAAAAACTTACCTCCCGAGAATGAGCAAACATTTCACCAGTCAAGAAAAACAAGTCATTTACCATCCAGGGCTATTTACCAGCTAATTTTTTAGATTGGCAGGTGAGGAAGTTCTAGAAGGGTTCCCTCTGCTTGGATCCCTCAGTTCTTCAAATCTGAAAACTATGTCATTTCCATTAGGTGACTCAGACTGAGGGCAATTTATTCAAGCAAGGACTGCTGAGGGCGGCACAGAACCCTGTCTGAATGTGTCAGTGTGTCAGAAATACACCCCGTATCAGGTAAACACTCTGGCTAAACCGAACCGGCCAGCGCCAACACACTGGAAACAGCGTGCCAGGCATCACCACACTGGGGATGAGTCTCTATTCTCTGGCCAATCCCCTCATCTAAGCCTCAGTTATCGTGCCTGTAAGCTGAGAATGACAGCCCTTCCCTTTCACAAAGGTGTCTCTAGAACCAAGTAACATGAAGACGGGACATCAGTTTTTAAAAATAACCATCTTATTCTTTCCCTGTGGGGACCCAGTGTGCAGTGGCTGCCAACAGTAGCCTCCTTGGTAGTGTGTGCAGCCTGGTGACTGTATGGGTTGCCTTAAGGGACCTTGGAGACAGCCCTTTCCAGTGGACAATGACGTCTGATCTCATGCTATCTCCAATCTAGGCTCCAGGCAGGGATGCAGGGTGCCCTTGGAAAGCCCCAGGGTGCGTCGGCCAAGTCATCATGTCCCTCTGGACCAAGCCACAGAACAAAGAGCATGTGATTAAGGCTCTACGCAGGGCCAAGTTCCCTGGCCGTGAGGAGATTTACATTTCCAAGAAGTGGGGCTTACTATGTACAATGCAGTTGAAATTAAAGACATGGTCGATGAAAAGTCATTCATCCCACATAGCTGTGGGGTCAAAAAAGTCCCCAATCATGGCCCCTTGGACAAACGGCAGGCTCTGCTCTCAGGAGAAGCTCACAACTGCCCCCTCCCTATTCATGCCTACCAATAAATCCTACTTCCTGTCAAAAAAAAACTCTGTCCTACAAATTACAGATGCTGCCATGCTTCAAAAGATCCTTAATAATGCCATTTATAAATACACTGCTGCTTGTAGAAAGATATCACAGGCATTAACTGAGCCTCACAATGACCCTGTAAGACGGGCTTAGCAAGAATGATGGTCCCCAGGCTGCAGGTGTCTCAGGTCACACACCAGTGCATGTCAGGCTTCAGACAGAAGCACACACTTGAGTCTTTTCATCTGACGTGGTTCACTTCACTTGTGGTTCCCAAAGAGTGGTCCAGGAAACAGTGATGGGGGTCCCTGAGGCCTTTACTGGGAGTCTGCAAAGTCAAAACCATTTTCATTATCAGGTTTGACTTATTTGCCTTTTCACCTTCATTCTCCCGTAAGTGTTTAGTGGAGTTTTCCAGAGACTACTTGGTATGTGTCATTGTGAGAGATGGAATGCAGTAGCAGAGAACTCAGCTCTTCTATTAAGCCAGACTTGGAAGAGACTTGCGAAAACAAAACAAAACAAAACAAAACAAACAAACAAAATATCAAATGATTACTTTCCTTTCACGAATTTCTATTTGGGAAAAATAGTTATTTCCGATCAAATATGTATCAATATGTAATAAGTCTTTTTAGTGTCATTTTTAATGAATTAAGACAAGTTTTTAATACTATAAAACAAGTCTTTTAATTTTTCTAACACAGCAAATATAGACATTACCCAAAAATCCAGAGCTCTCTGGGGTCCTCAGTGATTGGATTACAAGAGTGTAAAGGGAACATAAGGCCAAAAGCACCAGTCCGCTGTGTAGACTAAGCTACACTCTTCCCCTTGGGCTTGCCCTGCAAAGACCTCTTGCAAATTAGAAATACCAGTGTATTTTCAGTAACAGTGAAGCAGTTGTTCCTTCTCAGGTCTTTCTTAAATCCTTCTGTTTGGTCCAAGGAGAAGGCCCTGTTGGGTGCTAATATGTCTCTATGGCACCTTCCCACATCTTTATATTTGCTAATCTCCTTCTTAAGAAAGGGGTAGCTAGTCTAGCTCAGAGCCTTCCACAGAGAAGGGAATCTGTTAGAATTTGATAAGCAAAATAACAAATCCTCTGGAAATGAAACAGCACTGCTTTGCAAATCACCATGCTATGCCCTTATGAGTTGGGCATTTGTACATACATGTAAAATTATTCAATAAAAAAGCTTGCTTTAGGGGCACCTGGGTGGCTCAGTGGGTTAAGCCTCTGCCTTCGGCTCAGGTCATGATCTCAGGGTCCTGGGATCGAGCCCCGCATCGGGCTCTCTGTTCTGCAGGGAGCCTGCTTCCTCCTCTCTCTCTCTGCCTGTCTCTCTGCCTACTTGTGATCTCTGTCTGTCAAATAAATAAATAAAATCTTTAAAAAAAAAAAAAAAAAAAAAAGCTTGCTTTAAGAGTACACTTATAGGGGCACCTGAGTGGCTCAGTGGGTTAAGTCTCTGCCTTCGGCTCAGTTCATGATCCCAGGGTCCTAGGATCGAGTCCTGTACCAGGCACTAGTTCAGTGGGAAGCCTGCTTTTCCCTCCCCTATGCCACTGCTTGTGTTCCCTCTCTCACCGTCCCTCTCTTGGTCAAACAAAATCTTTTTTAAAAAAGTAAATTTATCATAAGCACTGAGAAATGTATAGAACTGCTGAATCACTATATTGTACATCTGAAATTAACACTATGTTAACTACACTGGAATTAAAATAAAAAATGTAATAAAACAAAAAGCTCGCTTTAAAAAAAAAGTATTTCCTTTTGATGCCTTTCCACTTACAGTCATGAAGTCTCCATTTCAAAAAAATAAAAATAAAAATGTGAGTCGATTTAAAGGAAAATATGGAATAAACAGTACATACGGAACTAGGATATGACAAAAATTATGATACTGGCAGAAGAATAACTCGAGTTAGACATGTAAAGTCTCCATTTGCATGAATGTTCTAGAATTCCATGACAAAAGGCACCACTGGAAACTGTCTGACTTACTGACCAGTTATAAGGTGACTGGAATGTTTTTAACTTTACTATAGACCGTGTTTTCCCTTCACCCCTCCAATCTCTTAAAAGCACTTGTGGCGGCTAGTAAAACACACAAAGAAAACACTTGATATAGTGTTTTTCAAGAAAACACTTGAAATAGCGCTAGGGTGAAAAGCGGTAAGAGCTCTCCAGGGCTGTCTGACAGAAATTTCTGCAAGAATGGCAATGTTCTCTATCTGTCTGTCCAACACAGAAGCCACTGGCCACATGTGGCTAAATGAAACCGTGCAAGGTGGCTAGAGCAACTACCCAGATTTTTAATTACATTGTAATGTTTAAATTATAATTTAACTAGCCACATGTGGCTCATGGTTGCTACACGGGACGGCACAAAGCTAGCTCCTGACCCTGGATTTCACTCCACTTTTCCACTCAGAGATCACGCCTCGCTCCTCGGGCCCTCCAGCGGCCTGCTTTCCTTGCCTCGGCCCAGTTTTCCTTTCCTCAGTCCCAGCTCCTGTGGGGGGAGTGGCTTTCATAGCCCTATGAGAAGAGAGGGGGCAGGACAATTTCATTTTGCCTTCAGGAATTTTGCAGCAGAGGCAGAATGGGAAAGAAGCCTCCAGGATAGAGCCGGGGCCTAGAGAGCCCACCCAGCCAGCCAAGGTTTGAGCACACAGGAGCCAGGAGGAAGCAGAAGGGGAGAGGGGAGGTGGGGAGGGCAGGGGAGCAGCAAGGAGCTGCCTCCAGCCCCCGCCGAGACATTCCCCATCACCACGCAGGCCCAATTCCACATCAGCAAGTGTCATCCAACTAGGAGAACCTGGTTAGAACAGCTCCAAAGGAATGACAACATGCATGGAAAAGAACGGGGGGAGACAAGCGTTGGGCCTTCCAGCTGGAAGAAGCCAGTCATTGCTGGGAGCCAGGTGCCTAACCCCTCTCCCTTCTGACTCCTTTTCTTTTCCACCTCAGCCTCTGACTTCAGTCACAGAGACTTCCTGGAATGTCTGCCAAACCCACCAGCTCCTTCCACGGGGACTGTCCCCCCACACTGTCCCCCCTGCATCAGGCAGAACCTTGCCATCAGATTTCTGCTACAAGACCCTCTCTCAGGGAACAGAGGAAGCCAGATGAGGAAGACAAAGAGAGGGCAGACAGTGAGCCAAGGCCAACGAGAAAACAGAGGTGGTGGCAGAGGAAGGCTTGTGGGAGATTAGCTGGGTCCCAGGCTCTAATCCCGCAATTACATGGCCAAATAAATTATTGGTCAAACCAAGGCAGTTTTGACCATGAGGTGGAACACTATTAATAACTAGGCTGGAACAAGAGGCATAAACTGACAGGTCCGGCCAATTGGCATGTTTGGGCTCCCTATGCTTAAGGCTCTACGGCGCCTCCCTCCCTCGGGTTCCATGAAAGATTCCTTCAAACTTTCAGAATATCCTCCCTTCTACTAAAGCTGTTTGAGTGGCTGTGGGCCATAGTGTAGGGGGTTCTGATCCCAGCTTGGGCACTGCCCAGCTCCAGACCCTGGGGCAAACCCTGTGCAGCCTGACTGCCTCGGAGACAAAGCCAGGTGCTGTTTCCTCTTTTCACAGCACCACACCACTTGCCCTGGTTCTGAATTATCCACCCAGAGGGAGAAAAGGAAAGTACTAAAAGATAGTGGTCAGTATGGTTTCCTGCTACAAGTTCTCCTCTTCTGAGGTTAACAGAGGTCTCAGAACTTTCTTTGGGCCCAAAGAAAACCAAGTTTCTCCTATACAGAAAGGCTGTTCTAGAGTTCTGATGTGACTCTAGAATGTTTCCAAACACACAAGTGATACCAAACCCCTCTCACAGGACATCACCGCCCACCAGAGCTGTCCCGCCAGCCCAGATCACGTGGCTTCCCTTGACGCTCTGGCCAAGATGAAGATCCCATCACCAAGGGAGGCCCCGCCATCTGGAAGCTGAGTAAGGCAACTGGCTGGCAAAACTGGGAATGAGAAAAAGGGTCCTCCTTTCAAATTTTTAATTTAAAATAATTTCAGACTTGGAAAAAAAGGAGGGTAAGATGCAGACATGATGTCCCTTACCCTGACACAGCTCAGCACATAGCTCCTAAAGATGAGGACGCTCTCTTATGTAACTCTTATGTAAAGGGCAATGATCGAAATCTGAATGTTAACACAGATAGTTACACAGAACGTTAACACAACCAATTAATCTAGTCTCTGACTTTATTCAAATTGCGTCAACTGTCTCACTATTGTCTTTTATAGTAAAGGTGAACAATCTTTGAGGATCCAATCCAGGCTTGCCAGCTTGCATTCAGTTGCCGTGTTTCTCTAGTCTCCTTTAATCCGGAACAGTCCTTCAGTCTTTTTTTGTCTTTCATGGCCTTGATATTTTTGAATAATATGAGCCAGTTACTTTGTAGAATGTCCGTTTGGAAAAGACTCACTTTCAATTCATCTTTTTTTGTTGATGTTCCATGTGCATGAGCCACAAGAATGGAATTTAACCAACTGTAAAACAGTACGTTTAAATAGCCCAAGGTCCAAAGCACCACAAAGGAAAAAGCCCATGGCCCTTCAAATCTTGGGGGTACAAGGGTCAGTCCTAGATAGTCCTGGAGGAAAGACTAAAGTTACATAACAACCCTACATTCTCACACTCTCTCTCTCTCTCTCATTCTCTCTCTCTCACACACAGACACACCTAGAAAGACTGACAGTCCCCACTGCCTTTTTATTCATGGCCAGATATAGTTTTTTTTAAACCTACAAGATTCTTTGTGTAAGAGGAGGCAGAACTGCTGAAACCATGGCATTTTCCTGAGTTCAACCACAAGTGAACTATTTCCATGCTTACAACCAAAGGCTTAACACATTTGCTCAACTTTGAGACCCACTTTTTCCAAAAATTTGCAAGTATCACATTTTGGATGGATTATACTATGCAGGTTTCTCAGGGGTAGCGTTCTGACCAAAACCCAAGTTGGAATGCAATACAAAGTCCATTTTATAGTTCACACAAGTTTTAGAATCAGGGTGATATGGTAAATTCAGGTAACCTTGGAAAGCTCAAGAGAGCAGGCTGGGCAGCCTCTATTGCAAGCATGATTCCACCCACCACAGCATTCCAGGCAAGCTGACTGTCCTACCTCCTTTGGATAACCTTTCTCCTGCCTGCAGCTCATCAGAACGGAAAGAAAGGAGGGCACGGGCTGCAAAAGAACCAAAGTCAAAATCCACCGCTATCACTTTAGAGATCCGGAAGAATCCACCAGAAGAAATAGCTAAAAGCATTAAAAGTGGTTGTTTCTAGGAATAGAACAGGGGAGTGGGAAGGAAGAGGGCAGATGACTTTCTCAGGGACTTTTCCTTACCTCTGTGCAACTAGTGTTTCAGGAAAAATAAAATGTTAAGTTTCCTGCAACACAGGTTGACCAAAGAGCTTCCGTATTGCCCCTATCATCAAGACTAAGGGGGATTCATAATTCATTCGGCATATGGCTAAAGTCAAGATCTCAGGACTTTGTCAATCATTTGGCTCAGATGCTCCCATTTCACAGATGAGGTAACTGAAGGCTGGGGAAGTAAATTCCCCTCCCAAGGATGTATACCCGGTGAGAATCAGAACAGAGGTTGAACACCTTGTCTCCTAAGTCCTACACCAGCATTCTTTCCCCCACAGTCTTGGTGGGGACCTCAGGATAGGCATCCAGAACACATATCCCAGACTACTTAAGGCCATGACCTCCAGCCTCAGACTCCTGGATTTACATCTTGGCTCTCCAACCTGCTGACCTGGGAGAAGGGACTCAACCTTTCAGCGCCTCTGTTTCTCAATGTCCTCAGGAGCTGCTGTGAGACTAGGGTAAACTATATAAAGCGCTTGCCACAACACTGAATGTGTAGTAAGCTTTTGATAAATAACGCCTTTTATATAGGTGTCCTTACTCAATAAATGACAAAAGGTAGAAAGGATCAACAGCTGAACATTACGTGCTAGGGACCGTCCCAGGCACTTTATAAACATCCCTTGTTTCATCCTTAACAGCCCTGCAAGATGGGTACTGCCCTTCCCATTTCAGAGAGAAGAAAATCAAACCCAGAAGAGCAAAACAAAACAAAACAAAACAAAAATAAAAAAAACCTTGTCAAGACTGTTCAGCTTATGAAAAGGCAGAGGCAGAATTCAAATCCAGCCCTCCTGAACCTCAAAGCCCACGCTTGCCACCATCACGTGCTAGTTGGTAAGCATCTGTTGACTCCAAAACAAGTTCCCCTACCCATTTTTGACCCTACGTTTTATAACATTAAAGTGTGGCTTGCTTTAACAACTTCCAGCTCGGGGAGTAGATCCAATTTCTAGCAAGTGCATGCGATACCAAGAGTCTATTTCCCCAGTGGGGATGAAAGCAAAACCAGGGACGAGGAAAGAAACAGCATGTCCAGAGCTGCCCAAGAAGCTTCAGAACCTCCCTCCCCACCCTCGAATTTACAAAGCCTAGCCACTGCACTTTCAGCTTTAGGCTCCCCTAATGTTTCCTAATAGGACTTGAAGCCATGGCATCATTTTCTCTTGGACAAAATTTTTAAGAAATGGGCACAGTGGCAAAGAATTCCCTAGAACAAGACCCACAGCATTGCTTAAACAAACAAACAAAACTGTTCCCTTTTGCTTTTATTGTTGCTGGCTGGCTTAAGGGTCATGGAGAACGCTAACTAAAGTCCTTGCTTGGCTAGCTGGTTAACCATTAAAGCATCTCAACGAGGCATTATGAAATGTGGTTGTTCACCAAGTAAATGCACACGGATGTCCTGCAGGCCTCAAAATGAGTCCCTGTACCCTACCACCATGAGCATGGCAGTTTGAAATGCAGATCACAGGGTGCCTGGGTGGCTCAGTCGTTGGGCATCTGCCTGGGGCTCAGGTGGTGATCCCAGTGTCCTGGGATCGAGCCCTGTGTGGGGCTCCCTGTTGCGGGGTTGGGGGAGCAGGGAACCTGCTTCTCCCTCTCCCACTCCCCCTGCTTGTGTTCCCTCTCTCGCTGTGTCTCTCTCTGTCAAATAAATAAATAAAACCTTTAAAAGAAAAAATAATGTGGCTCAAGATTCTTTGGCAGTGCTCCCCATCAAGGGATGGAATCTCTGTCCCCTCCTCTTGAATGAGGGTGACTCGTGACCTGCTTGGACCACAGAATGTGACAAAAGTGCTGCTATGGGACTCCCAAGGCTTAGAGAGAAAAAGCCACACATGATGCTTCCATAGGGTCATGCTGGGATGCTCACAGTGTGGGAGTCCAGATGCCATAGCGAGGTCAGAGGGCATGAGACATAGTGCCAGAAAGCTCAGATTCAGCACTCTGGTTGAGGACCTTGGCTGAGCTCCCAGACCCTGGAGTGGGCCTCCTCAGATGTCCTGTCCAACCAAGCCTTCAGATGACCAGAGCCCCAGCTGACATCGGACTGCAACTGCACGGACCCCGCCAGGGAGAACCACCCACCTGAGCCTTCTCCCAGGTTCCTGACCCACAGTCATGGGCAAAATACCAGCTGTTCTGGTAGAAACAGTAACAGGACAATCAGGCAGGACGACACCCCTATTTTACTGTTCTTCCCATAAAGCCAAAAGCTGGGGAAGAAAACATCAAAGATGCAGGCTGCAAACCGAGCTGGAAGCAGCAGAATCCTTGCATTCTAGCAGAAGGACAGAGTGGACGACGACCAAAGCCCATTTGTCACACCTCAGCTGAGCTTTACGCCAAACAACAGAAGAGTTTACATGAAGTGGGCTTGTCTGTGGTTACAACAAACAGCGGATGTTCCTCTCATTGTCTCCCCGTTAGCAGTTTCTCTATGTCAGAGCAAATATTAATATCTCTTGGATAATCCAGCAAAACACAGCAAAGGAAAAAAACCAGGCAAGAACAGAACAAAATTTTTTTCCATCTTCCTTTAAGGAAATTAAAGAGGCTGATGTTCCGGGACCTACAAGAGGTACTCTGCGAATTACCCTGAGACCCGTACCACACAAAGCCATACAGTCTTTACTGCTGGACACATCCAAGTGAGGCTAGGCAGCTTAAGTCACTCTCAAAGAGGAGGGCCAGGCAAAGAGAACCAGGATATCTGCCACAGGATAAGGTTCAGTAGATGTTTAAGTCATTCAGCCAAAACACACACACACCCCACTACATTGCCAGTCCCTACAGTCAACGCTCAGAGGAGAAAACAGCAGCTCTCCCGGAAAAAGCAGCAGTCCATGGGGACCACTGCTCTGACAATTTGGTGACCTGAAGCTTCTATGCACCACTGGGACAGCAACGAATCCATCGAGCCCACAGCCTGTTGTCTTTTGAGGCAGGGACACTTTGGGGCACCTCAGAGTCAGAGGGATGGCATCTTGGATAAACCTCAGGATCTGGTCGTGTCACAACGGAAAAGTTCCATTTGCATCATAACAGCAAGTGCCTATGTTCCTAAGATGGGTTCCAGCTGACTATGTAGCATCTCAATGGTCTTCACAGCTTCAAGGGAAGACTGATCTGATTTTTTTTTTTTTTAAGGCAACAGAGTCTGTACCAATATTAGATAGCCATTTCTGTGTTCTCGCCAACAGCCCAAACTAAGAGCAGTTTGCTAATGAAGAGCCAGTGAGTGAGATGGGGCAACGCAGCCTCTCTGTGCCCTCCGGCCTCATCCGCTTAAAATTCATATAGTAACTCAAATTCATGTCATAACTGAGTTTCAATATCTAAATATTCCTAATACTTGAAATGTTTCTCACTATTGTATCTTGGTGATTTTGTGTTTTATAGTAAGTGTACAAATGAGGGCTTCTTGGCTACAGACAATCCTAAAATGCCTTCACAGCACTTTTCGTGCTGCCAGGAATTACCACAATGACTGTCTAACAATACAGTAATTCACCAAGCAAACCCACTAACACCAGGGTTGGTCTACAACGAAGGCAGGGACTACCAATCGGAACATTTTTTCCCACCAGCCTTCGTAGTTGCTAAAATTCCTTCCATAGACATTCATTTCTTTGACTCATAAAGACATCTCTTTATAATAGTGCTTCATTCTCCACCCCCGTCCTTTGCTTATGAAGATGATAAAAGACAGTCATTGTGAAAAATTCAGAAAATACCGAAAAAATGAAACCTAAAAATCACCCACATTTTTAGCAACTAGCAACAGCCACTAGTCACATCTGAGGATACATTTTTTTAGAGCCATGCTTCTCAAACTATATGGTAATGGATCTTCCACCCCCCTCCCCACCCACTGTGAATCAACACTACAATAAAAAATAAGCTAGGAAAGTGAAAGGCCATGTGGAAGTCCCAGCAAGGTCAAACTGCATTTTGAAAAAAGTTTCCAAAGTCTTACTCTCAATTGCTGTATTTACTTCACCTTAACAGGTAATAAGCAATTCATAGTCTGTGGGCCACACTAGACCTTTTGTTGTCTCTCAGATGCACAGATTCTGTTTTTGTGTATCATTTTACATACGGTCTACATATAGTTTTATGTATACTTTAACTTGTATTCCCTAATTTCTTCCCACTAAACAGATCACGGCCCCTTGTCTCTATCCACATATTCCATCCCTTTTTAATGCAAAAAGCCACTCTTGAGACCCTAGCATCTTACACCCAAAACTAACAGGATATTGTTCATCAACTGTGTCTCAATTAAAAACAAGCCAACCTGTAGCATCTCCAAGTAGGGCAGAATCCTCTTCCTCCATGAGCTAAGACCTCTCTGAGCCAGGGACTTTGGGGAGAGAAAGGAGAACACAAGTTGTGTTCTACCCGTGTTGACCCTGTAACAGGGTCAGCCTAGGAACAGCCCGGGGAAAAATGCAATCCCAGAACAGGCAACTGAGAAAGGAGACCCGCCTGTTATGTAGGACAATGCCAAGAGCCATGAGTCCACAAGAACGTTTGATCCTAGCTGCAAACCAACATCCACCCATCCGGACATGCATGGCACCTATGCCGGGGCACTGAGGTGGGAGGCCCCACCCCTTCCTTCCCCGTGGGCTGGGTGAGTGGGGGAGCCAGACAAGTAAATAAGTGACAGGAATTATGAATATGCATGAGACAAGCACAGATTAAGATTAAGAGAGGCTCTGGGCACCACCCCCAGAAATTCTGATTCCCTGCTTCTGGGCAGGGCCCAAGATCCTGCAACTCTGGGGCACCTTGCAGGCTCAGTTAAAGGAGCAAGTTACTCTTGATCTCGGGATCATGAGTTCAAGCCCCACAATGGGTGTAGAGGTTACAAAAAAAAAAAAAAAAATCCTTATAAAGAAAAAGTAAAAGATTTGGCAATTCTAACAAAATCCTATGTCACACTGAGGCAGCTGGTGCAACAACGGCCATACTTGGAGGGGTTCACAACCAGGGGCAATTCTGCACCGCAGGGGACAATTCGCAAGTCCACAGGTGGCTAGTCTGTCATAGCTTGGGGTGGGAGGCGTGCTGTTGCCAGCATCCAGTGAGCAGATGTTACTACAGTGCACAGGGCAGCTCCCCCACCGCACCAGCCATGTCAGCAGAGCTGAAATGGAGCAACTGCTCTAGAGTAAGATACTTGAACTCTGTGCCTCCGTTTTTATCAGCAAAACGGAGATGATAATATCTGTTGTACAATGTTGGTCCAAGGTCTCAGGGACTTATGTACACAAAGTGTTTAGAACAGGGTCTGGCACATCGTAGGGACTACTAACGTTAGCTGTCGTGGTGACACGAAGAGTAGATAGGAGACAAAAGCAGGCAGGGAAAACATCCCAGGATGGACCGAAGTCTCCCCTACAAGCAGGGGCCACGCGGCAGCCCACAGCTGTCCTGCTTCACTAAGAACAGCCATAATACTTATTAATGGCTCACTATGCACCATCACTGGGATGGGGAAACCAAGGCCTGGGGACATTAAGTAATTTGCCCAAAGCTATGAAGGGGCAATCTGTTATTATTCATCCACTCAAATGACTACTGGGCACCACAAACTACCAGACAGATCCCAGGAGAGGACACACGCTAACAAAGCAGGGCTCCCTCAGGAAACTGATCTCCACATCCCAGCAGACCAGCCACAGAGCAAAGCCCTGTTGCTCCAGTAATTTCAAAGTCCAGCCCACCTGTAGAAGCCCTCTCTCTGGCCCCTTGCCCAGAGCCAGTCTCTGACAAAGAAATGTCATGGTGGGGTGTGGGGGAAGAGAACAGAGCCATGGCCAGAGACTGTGACAGGCCTGGCTCCAGTGGACATCCCATCAGAGATGTCTCTGCTTCTGGTGCCCCACAGGCACGAGGCCTCTCCTTCTCCCAGGCTGTGTGGTTATCAAAGCACTCCCTCTTGTCCTCCACGTCCACCCAGGACATGGGCAAGAATCACTGCCCCAGTTCACAGATGAGGTGACTCAGGTTCCAAAGGGCCAAGTGCCCCTAAAAGTCAGCAGACCTCAGATTCTACCCATGTCACCTGATACCAAGACTCTTTCCTCAACCCGCTACTTCCCTGTGACTTTGGGTTTGGGGTTTTTTCTCCTGATGACAAAGTAATACAAATTCAATGCAAATAACTCAAAACACTATAGGAAAGTATAAAGACAATAAATATTCCTCATCTCTCATCAGATAGAACATGTCTGATCTTTTCCAAACATTTTTATGCACATAAACACATTTCTTAGGATAAGACCATACTGTATGCTCTTTTGGAATCTGTTTCCATTCAGACATCTTTCTAGGTTAAGAACAGACCATGTCATCATTTTAAGGCCTAGGCTGTCAGCCACTGCCTGTCCATAGTATTCACTTTACAAATCCCCTCTTGATAGTCATTTGGATTCATAATTTTCCAACATTTTTAAACAATGCTGCAATGAACATTATTGGACCTATATCCTTGCCCAGTTATTTCCATTGGGTAAATTTGTGCAATCTCTGGGTCAAAAGTTGCTGTCCCTTGACATCCCAGCAGCAGGGAGGGGGCGCATCACTGAAGCAGGAAGTCCTAAGTCCTACCATTCTGATGGCCAAACTTCAGGCCAAAGCCGTGAGGACAGCAGCGGCTGCAGCTCCAGCTCATGTCACCCGGAGCCGCTTCCAATCCACCCTCACCGTTCCTCCCCCACCCGAGGTTCCTAGCACAAAACAATTTTTGGTTTTGGTTTTGTTTTTAAACAGAAAGTGCCTGCTGCGTTCTGGAGGGGGAGAAAGGCAGATTCTGGGTGCAGGCCTTACATAAGTTTAGGGAACACAGCTGGCATCAGAATCAAATGCTTTTTCAAACCACCCCCACCTAAGCAGTGAGGGAAAGAGCTTGAGCGTTGACAATTAACGGCTTTCCCTCCCTGGGGAAGGGCAGACTGAAAAAGTCCGCTTCTGGACAACTCAGAGCCAGAAAGGCTGTCCATGGGTAACTAGCCCTGGTCGTGGCCTTCCTCCCCTCCCTCCTCCTCTTTGACCACTTTCTGGATCCAGAACAGCCCGCCTTCCAGGCAAGCAAGGGAGACCATGAAAACACCACACATCATGGTCAAAAGTAGGTAACTGCCAGGGGAAATATTGCATCTTGATTACAATGCTTTAGAAATCCTCTGTGCCGCATCTTATTTTAACACTTAGAAACAAGCTAGTTCTAAAGAACACATATTGTAAAAGTATATTAGCACATTTACTTCTTTGGCACGGTTGTTACACATTGAATGACACATTTCTCCGAATCCTCTCCTCTCCTCTATCCATGGCTCACCCCACCCCCCAGGACGCTGGGCCCTCCCTTGCAGGGGCTCAGTCAGGCCAGGCCTTACTCAGCTTAGCACTGGCTGTTCCCTCTGGCTGGAATGCTTGTCCCCCACATGGTCCTGAGGTGCGAGGGAAGCCTTTCAAACCCACTACGTGTAACACTGCATCCTCCTGGCTCCCAAACACCCACACTGCTAGCCCCTCCTGGCCGTGGTTCTCTCCTTAGGGCACATAACCTAGTGTGTCCTTTAATTATAATTCTCTGCCCATTCTCTGCCCTGCTCTCTCCCCTTCGTGGTTCTCAGCACACAGCTGGTGCTCAATATTCAATGATTAAAGCTGACTAACCCACATATCTGTGAGAAAATACATTTATTTTCTTAATTTGAAACATCAGGCTTCTATCCAAGGGCTTCTCTGGTTAAAAGGTTACTCCTGTCACCAGTTTGAAAGGACTGGCCCTCTGATATAAATCAGAGTGCAAAGGGAATACGACATTGTTTAAACAATGGCAGAGGCAAACCGAGGTCGCAGGAAGGGGCAGATTTCCAACTGACAACATGGAAGGTGGCTGGCATCCAGAAGTCTTTTTTGGTAGTCTCCAAGTTAACGAACCGAGACAAGTGATGGGGTCCTAAGGTGTATCAGACCTGCACCCCAGCCTACCCCAGACGCAATTATGCCATGTTCTGAGGGAGGGAGCAGCTATCACAAACCTGATCACCACCATGCTTTAATCGCAGTCAGGGTCAGGAGAGCCGCTGGCCACTCCAGGTCAGAATTAAAAAGCAAAGGGAAGGGGTGCCTGGGTGGCTCAGTGGGTCAAGCCTCTGCCTTTGGCTCGGGTCGTGATCTCAGGGTCCTGGGATCAAGCCCCGCATCGGGCTCTCTGCTCAGCAGGGAGCCTGCTTCCTCCCTCTCTCTCTGCCTGCCTCTCAGCCTGCTTCTGATCTCTGTCTGTCAAATAATAAATAAAATCTTAAAAAAAAAAAAAAAAGCAAAGGGAAAAGAAATGCAGAAGCAAAAGACCCTCCTCTAGAGGCTCTGAAATTACAGCCAATCCATCCTCATTATTTGCAGATTCCATACTCACTAAAATGTATGTGTAATTCCAAAATCAATAGTCCTGGAGCTTCTCCAGTCCCTCACGGACAGGCACAGAGTGGCCAAAATGTGAGTTGCCCCATGCGCGTGTTCCCAGTGAGGCGGAACAAAGAGACATGCTCTGCCTTGTTTCAGCTCTGGTGCTGTAAACAAGTATCCTTTCATGGGCCAGCTAGTGCCACACTTTTTGCACTTTTGCTTTGTGCTGGGGAGTGGGCTGTTGGAGGCGGCCCCCAAGCCCAGGGCTGAAGGGCTGTCCAACGTCGCTGAGCCCAGGAAGGCTGGGACGGGCCTTATAGAGAATGGACCGTGGTAGCGAGGCAGGCTTGGCTCAGGCCTGAGTCACAGGCTGCTGGCCTGCGAGTCCAACATTAACGAGTCAAGGACGTCTATGAAAGAAACTGGCTCTAAACAGAAACATGCATAAAAGAAGGTACCAGACTGCTCAGCAGATGAAAGTAGTATGACCAGAGGCCCAGAGGAAGACATAATATAAGGCCTAGCAATGGCTCTGTATTCTCTACTTCAATGTTCACAGTGACTTTACAGAAAACTGTCACCACGAATAACGAGAGAAACAAGCCGATATTAAAATGGCTGTTTCCTGTCCCACATCTTTTGGCATACTCCTCTCCGCCACCCCCATGGCTCACTCCATCTGCTCCTCTTTGCACGGGGACTCTCCCGCTCGCTCACTCGCACAGTGGGCCTCTGCTCAGGTGTCTTCCAGTGACCCCGCCCCCAGAACCCGTCACCTCACTCTTCGGCTGCAGTGATGACAACCAGCAATTATTATCTACCTCTTGGTTCCTTGCCCTCAACTAAAATCATACTCCCTGAGGGCAGGCCTTTGTCTTATTCACCCACGGACCCGCACTGGCCAACCCAGTGCCCAGCCCAAGGTGGGTGCCCGGTGCTTGACGGCAGAGACATGGTCCACCTCGGGGCTTGGGCAGTGTGATGAGTGTCGGGGCACTGGCGCTGAGGGTGAAAGGCAATGCTCCTGAGTCTGACAGGAAACATATACTAGACCGGGGGCTACATGTGGCTAATCAGCACACAAACGTGGCTGGTCCAAGTTGAGATGTGCTCTAAGCGTAAAATATGCACAAGAATTTGAAGACTTAGTTTAAAAAAATACACACACACACACACACACATATATACGCGTATATATATATATATACACACACACACACGCATAAAACATCTAATTTACTACTTGTATATTCATTTCATGTTGAAATTATATTACGTTGGGTGTTCAGGGCTAAACAAAATAGATTAAAATTAATTTCCGCTATTTCTTTTTTACTTTTTAATGTGGCCACGAGGGAAGTTTTCATGACTTAGGTAGCTTGTGTCATACCTCTGTGAGTCCACCTTGGTTATAATAATACCAAGAAAAGGTCAGCCAGCAACACAAGCCCGCTCTGACTACCTCTCTGCAGAGCCTTGTGCTCTCCAGAGCAAGGCTGGAAACACCTGTCCTGCAGCTTCCTGTCACACACACGCTTAAGTGTATTCAGAAAAAGGATTGTGAAATCAGAGCTAAAAGTTTATCAGGTGAACCAATTTTAGACTCAGAAGGTAAGCACCCTGTGGAGCCTTCTTGTTCATGCCTCCCCCGCCCAAAAGCCTATTTCTGAATTGTCTATGCAGAGTTGGAAAGGCAAAACGTGAGCTAGAAGGGAGCTAGAAGGGATGTGGAAAATTGACCTGGCCCTGACACATCACTGAACCATGAGACCATGTACCTCCAACAGCCTCATCTGGAGAAAAAGCAGAGCCCACTTCCCAGAACTGTGCTCTCCAGAACTTTCTACAATGACAGAACTGTTCTCTGTTCTGTCCAATATGGTGGCTACTAGGCTCTTGAAATGTGACTACTGAATTTCTCATCTTATTTCAATTAATTTAAACGTAAAGTGCCACACATGGCCAATGGCTGCCATACTGGACAGCACAGTTCTAGGCTCCCATGACAGGAGATAAAGCTTGTAAAAATCACTTTGTAAATCCAAAGCCCTAGAGAAATGGCAGGGGTTCTGTTGTTTAATGTATTAGAAATATGAGATTCTGAGAGATTTCAATTGTCCCAAGAGACTCAATCCACTAGAAGTCAAAAAAAATTTTTTAAATAAATATGCAGGTTTTACTCCACCTGGGGGAGAAGGTCAGCCAGTGTTCGTGGATAAATATAATCAGAATAGAAGGGTGAGTGATAACCTTCACACACAACTCAGAAAACATGCTTTCAATCCTTTTTTTTTTTTTTCCACACTCAGATTCAGTGCCTCCAGGGCCTAGCCATGCAGTCAGAAATCAAGGCTGCCAGTGTCCTCCCCACAGATCATTCTTATTTCCCACACCCTCATTCTTAGGGACCAGATGTTTCCTGCCCTTTGTGGTGACCTTCCTTACTACTTCTCCTGCTACAGAAACAGGTCCTCCCAACTGCTCCCTGCAGTCCTACGGTTCTCTGAGTCATTCACCGGCTCTCAGACCCATGCGGGGCTTGTTCAGATTCGCTGATGGATGGTAAAAACCTCCACCACTAAAAAAAGGATGGGGACTAATTGGTAGCTGCAAAGAATGCTCATCTATTTACACTCACGTTGGAAGATGCTCATGAAATTCAAATCAAGTTCTAGTCTCAAGTGCCTCTCCCCAGCAGGAAAGCCCTTCCAGTCTAAACAGCTTTCTGCTACCATTAAGATCATTACATTCTACATGCAAACAGACAATAAGGAAATGAGCAAGGAAGTGGAAGGGGGGTGAATTTTTAGGACAGAAAGTCAAAACCTGTAGAAGTCTAAGGAAATACTCAGCGTTTCCAAATACAAATGTAAGGAGCCACCCTAAGATACTGGAGAACTTTTGTAAACTATTCATTCTTCTCCATTATAGAGCGCAGCTAATTCTCCCCTCAATCCTTCCAAGCTCTTCCGCAGACGCGTGAACTTTAGTGCTCCATACAGCCCTTGATTTTGGCCCCACCGAGCTCCCATGATGAAAAACATGTGAAATAGGATCCACATGTGTTCCACCCACACGCTGGGCTCAGCAGCATATTTCATTCCGTCAGACAGCGGGCTGTTGCTCAACTCCACGGAGGGGACGCCAGCAGTCATCCTCCAGCTATTAAAACAAGATCAAGCCGCTTGGTGTCAGCAGGACTAACACCACCTCACCAAAAGCAGGGACCCAGCCTCCAGTACCTCAAGTTCAGTCTCCCGTCTGTTGATGTCATCTGTGGATTGATTTAACTTCTCCAGTTCTCCCTAGTGAAGAAAAGAGAGGGAAGAAAGATTTAAGGGATTCATCTTTTGTTTCCAATACGACTGAGCTCACTCTCTGCAGAAGTACTCCAGCACAATTTGTAGGAAGAGAGATGAGTCACTATTAGTTCTCAAGGACAACAGTTGAGCCCTGGCTTGAAGAGCAAATGAATGTCAGTAATTTCCGAAATCTTTTTCTTGATGTTGATGATGTCTCTTATCAAAAATGCCTTAAGGTCCCAGAAATTTTTTTCTTAGAAAGTCAAGTATTTATTGCAGGTATGTGACTTCGGGTAAACCCACCTGTTACAAATGGTTTAGGAGTCAAATTAAAACAGTATCTCCCGCCTCCAAGCAAGAACTTTGCAGAAAAGACAATAAAAGAAAAGAAACAAGGCCAAGCTGAAACTATAAACCTAAGTGAAATTATTTACATCAAGGGCAGAATTCTGACATTAGCTCCTTTGTGGTTATTTTTCTAGAAATGAAAATCTTTTCAAACTGTCAATTAAAACTACCTAGCTGTTTTAACAAAACAAAAACTAGCTTTAATCCTGATCCTTTAAATAAACATTTATAAACTGACATTTTGTAGAAAGTACCCAGTGAGAAGTTAACTCATTTTACTCTGCAAACAAAGGATCTGGTAAGCAGAATTCCCGTACCAGGAAAACAAAATTTAGTAGTCTGAAGTAGTGATTTTAATTAATAGAATTCCTAATGCAAAGATTTTTCCACCTGATCTTTATCTTGCTAATCTGCCAAAACAATTCATTTAAATGGCAACAGCTGAGTTAAAATGGGCTTTTAATTGATCTGCGCACTGAAAAACCAATTAGGGCTCTAGAAATTGCAGAGCACGATTAAAAGCAATGTGTGTATACATATATATAGATATATAAATGATTTATGGAAAGGGTAGAAAAACGGGTCTCGGAAAGGGATTTGCTGTGCTTTTTGCCTAGAGGGTGAGGAGGTTAAGCTGTCACTCCTAGATCTTGGCTTAGAAATTGTTTTTTAATCATCTCCCTCAGAAATGGAGGCACAGAAAGCCAGGCCAATCCCCTCGCCTTCTCCCCGCGTGAGCTTTGCGCATCAGTTGTCCCCGGTTTCTGTGCACACCCCGATCTCCTAACAAGGAAAAGCTGGGTTTTCGATCATTTGAAGCCAAGCGGAGGTTTGAGCCAGTGGCGACAATAAGCCCTTCGTTAACAATGAATCAGACGAGGAGGAAGATGGATGGCTCAGACGAGCACCTCCGCCAGGTGAGGGCTCGCAACCCGGGCACGGGTGCCAGCCCACGCTGCAGGGGCGGACAACGCCCACCGTGCCCAGCGCCCACGCGGCCCGGTCGACCCCGCCGCCCCCAGCCCGGAGGCCGCGGGATGCCCGCTGCGCCGGGAGCCTGGCGGGGGGGACCCCGCCACACGCATGGCGCCCCCGCCCCCTTTTTCCCTTTGTTGCACATCCGCCCGAACCACTGGGCATGCTACGGCGACCCCCAGATCCTGCCGGGGATCTGCGGGGGCTCCCCACTATAGTCAGGCCGCATCCACGCAGGCACTGCAACCTCCCCGTGAACCCTGTGAAACTGGAAACCCGGACCCTCTCTTCTCGCCCCCGGACCTACGTGGCCACCACCGCCAGGACCGCAGGCACTGGGGGCCGCGAGGCGGGTGTAAGTGCGGATGCCCGCCTCCGCGGCGCCCCCTCCTCCCGCGAGCCCTACCTGGATCCGGGGGTCCACCTCCTCTTCCTCCTCCAGCCCCTGTTCCATTCCCTCTTCCTCGTCCTCCTCCTCCTCCAAGTCCCGGGCCGACGGCGGGAGCTCTGCCGGCTCCTCCGGGCGGTTCCGCTTCAGCGCCGCGTCCATAGGGGCAGCGAGAACGCTATCCGCGCGGGGGACTTCGGAGCGTCTGGAGGGGAGGCAGCCGCCGCGGGCTCGGCCAGAGCCGTCTCGCACCAGCCCGGCACAGTCCGGAGGCGCCGCTCGCCGATGCGGATCCTGCCGGCCCCGGCTGAGCGGAGGAAATGGGCGCGGCCGCCCCCTTTCTGCCGCGGCAGTCAGCGCAGCGGCGCCCGCTCCGCCCTCGCCCCGCTGGGCCGCCCTTGGCGCTGTGACTGTTCGCCGCCAGTCCCAGTCAGCCACCCAGGTCTCCGTCACAAAAACCCCAGCTCCCTGAACACCTTCGTGGGGATGAACCAGGAGAGCCGTCTCCCTTTGTCAACTTAGCAGCCATATCACAAACTACCCACCGTTTGGCCCCCTGCTTTCGGGGTAGCTTTCTCTCTCCCTCCTGAACCAGAGCAAATTGTATGGAAGGAAAATTTGGGGCATTTCCACTGTCTGAAGACACCTTGGGAAGCTTGGACTCGGTGACCCTGGACCAGTTTCAAGAATCGCTCAAATCCCTGTATGCCTCCAAAGCACCTTTCTCCCCTTGGGTCAACCTTGGTAAATGGATCTACCTGAAGAGTTCCTCCAAAACGGGGAAGTGGAACGTAGGCTCACGCGGACCCAGAAGTACAAAGAGGGGAGCCGAGTGCAACTTCGTGCCTGGAGTCCTTGGCCAGAGGCTAGGTGGTCCCTGATGGGCAGAGCTCCATACCCAAACACCCACGCTCTCATAGCTGTGCCATGGTCCTACCTGAATAGCCAAGAAGCATGGACAATCCATTGGTGATCAGGGATGTGGTTGGGTGGGTACAGCCTTCCCCAGGCTAGAGCCGATGTAACCTCTGGTGGTGGGCAGGCTCTGTCCAAGGATTTCTGAACTGGCAAGGTTTCCTGCCCACCTTGAATAAGGAGGGAGCTAGAGTTTGCCTGGCAAACTCAACATCTGGAAGCCAAAGAAGGAAGGGGCAGATCTGTGCTTTTATGAAATGTCAGGACCACTGTGATGTCAAGCGAACACAAATTCAGATGACCTTAGCCAAGCAGGCAAGGACACTGCCACCGGCCACAAAAATGCAGAATGTGTACACTTTCTACACAGGCTTGTGGCTCATCAACTGTGAGTTGGGAGAACAAACTCGCTTGAGGAAAAAGCTTTCTGAGAGCCTATCTTAAAAGCCACCTTTGGGAAACCTGCCTACCCTGGCTTCATTAGAAGCTGCATTGGTGGTGGGGGGTGGGTGGGGGTGTGGGTTACTCCCCCGGCAAGGTACTCCCTTACCATGCTGGCACTGTGGTCCACTGTGAAAGGAGATTCATTCTGTCTCCTGGAGGTAACACAGGTGCACACATTGAGTTTGGTTCGGAAACAGTCACACCTGGTCATCGTTCTTACAGTCAAGGGAGAGCCTGCAATTCTCTGAGTGAGGTCCTGAAACCCCTTGCTAAAAACCTAGCTGTGTTTGCTTTTTCACCAGTGTTTCCCCGGTGGCTTGGACGAAGCCTATAACTGAGCGGGTTTATCCTAGCTGTGAATAAACTGAGAGACAGAGGTCGAAAACAAGAAGAGTGAGGTCAGCCCTGACTCTTAACGTGCTTCTCAGTCAGTGGAACCCCACCCTCACCAATCTAAACCACAACCTCCCAATGAGCTTCCATTTCAGCGCAGATCTAAGGGCCATTGAGTGGTCCAGAATGCCACCACGGATATGGGGAAACTGCTCTAAAACATCCATTTGGGCTTTTTTTTGTTGTTGTTATTGTATTTTTAGGAGACCTGGGCCAGGTATAGTGTTAATCCCAATAGTGTTCGGAAGTTAAAATAAGGGAAATAAATCACAGTACTACTCCCTCTTTTTGTTTTTGTTTTTGTTTTTGTTTTTGTTTTGTTGGTACATAAATGCATAGGAACCGAAGCAGGGAATGAACTGAGGGTGACAAGGTAGAGGTCCTTGTGTGGTTACAGAAAAGGCCTCTTTGAGAAGGGTGCTTTGAGCCAAGACCTGAGAGAAATGAGAAAATGAACCCCATCTACCTTCATGGGGAGAACGCTCCAGCCACCGAAGCTGCGTGTGTAGAGGTCCCCAGGTGAAACCGTGCCTCTGGTCCTGGAGAGCCAGGGACACGAAATCTGAGATCTGCAGGTGGGTAGACCAGGGAGGGCCATGACGTGGTAAGGAGCTCGGGTTTTAGTGAGTGATATGGAATCACCATGTGTGATTCAGGTGTGGGAACTGGACTGGGGTCACTAGGGAGCTGGGGGCAGAGGGACAGAAGGAGATGAGTTAGGCCAACGGTCTAGCGGTGGTAGAGGAGAGACGCCTCTGCTGGTTGTTCCCCTTTCCCAGTGGAATGGCAGGCACAGTCAGCAGCTGAGAATAAGGGGGTGGGGGAAGGCTTGGAACAACACTGGGCACTGGAGGAGAGACACTGAAGGAGCTGGGAAGTCAGTTGACCGGGCGAATATATTCTAATTTCCATGCAGCCCTGAGGACCCACCTGTGGTTTGGGATGCTCCGGGTGGCCAGTCCGTGGGGATGAGTGGCTTTTCCCACCCAAGCTCAGCTTCCAGACACAGGTGGAGAGTAGTGAGAATGCCACTCTTAACCAGGGTTGGAACTCTCTCACCAAGGTCTTCCAGTGGCGAGAGTTGAGGGCGACTGCAGGTGTAACAACTTTTAATGATGGCCCATGGAATCAAAACTGGAGGAGTGAGGGAGAGATTAAAATACCAGGGAGCGATGTTGCAGCCCTGAGTCAAGGGAGAGAAAGAGGGAATGAATTTAAGACTGTATGGAAGTTGGTGGCTAATAATATCTGGAGAGAGAAAACTTAAAGATGATTCCAGAGTTTCTAGTTTGAGTGATTGGATGACACCATTACTTAGGACCTATGCTATAGAGATTTTGGTTGGGAAGATAACAAATTTGTTTTTTGGATGTGAAGGGGAAAACCCTAAAAGTTCAGCTATGTTGCATTTGGAAATTGGGATCCAGTTTCTCCAAGGGTTGAACAGAACTCCCCAGAAGGTCTTTCTTGTTGCCTCAATATACCTCCCTGACTTAGCAAGTGTGTTGTAGCTCCTCTGATCTTTGAGGATAAGGAAGGTTGTATTTCTCCTCCTCTGCCCGACACCTTAAGCCCAAGGGTATCAGGTACTTACACAGAGATTTTTTTTTAATGTTTTTAAAGTGAAATTTGCAAGCCGCTGTGGCCAGCAACGTGAATTCAATGTTTTTGAGCATTTACCTCATGCAGACACTATTTCAGGCCCCAATCTGAAGGCCCCAA
This sequence comes from Martes martes, assembly GCF_963455335.1. Taxonomy (NCBI): domain Eukaryota; kingdom Metazoa; phylum Chordata; class Mammalia; order Carnivora; family Mustelidae; genus Martes; species Martes martes. The sequence goes on from NC_137888.1 coordinate 130,724,513, forward strand.
GCATACACAACAGCAAAGTCATAGTGTCTTCTGATTTGGGGAGACACAGCCCCCACAAAAATTGTACCTCCAAATTGTGCAACCATATGAATTCCTCATTGAGAACGCTCTTTCTGTCAAACTTGAGTGTCATCAAATGAAGATTCCCTGCAACACCAATTTTTTTAAAGATTATGTGAGAGAGAGAGAGAGTGTGTGTGTGCGCGCGCACACACACACACACACACACACTAGCGCAAGTCAGGGGAAGAGCTGAGGGAGACAGGGAGCGGGAATCTCAGCAGACTCCCCACTGAGCGCAGAGGCCAATGTGTGCATAGAGCACCACCTGGGCAGAAATCAAGAGTCCAGCGCTCAACCAACTGAGCCACCCTGGGGTCCCCACCAATTTTTGAAGCCCACAAAATAGAAACTGCCTATTAACCCTTATAAAAGAGAAAACTGCTCTTCTGAACTAAGAAGACCTGAATCTGCATTCCCATCACATCCTGGGAGTGGTGACTGAAGAAACTGACAACCAGCATCTTCTCTTGGCCCACCTGTAATCTTTACACGCTGCCTTAGATCAGAGATTGCAAACCAGGACCTACTGTTTGGCTCACCCTAGGGCATGTGTGGTCTGGCTGACACAGTGTTTTATAAATCTGAGCCTGCAGTTAAAACTCCAGCAATGCGATATGAAAATTCAGACTTCCCTGCATGGAGAGAGTCCTGAGGAGACATGAGGAGTGGGTGGCCTTTTAAAAAGGTCTTGCACGCTCATGTCAACCTGAGTCCTACAGGCAGACTCTCTTCCACCAGCAGACTGCACACAGGTGAACCCCCACCTCTCTTCAGCACCCCAATGGGAAGCTGGTTCCCTCTGCCTTTCTCCCACTCTCTCTTCTCTGCCCACAGACCGCAAAGGATTATGGCACATGGCAAGATGGAAGAGAATTTTAAAGGAGACTTCAAACCCTTCAGCCCTACTTTTTGGCCCCAGATGACGGGTTGTCAGAACTCAAGAAGCTACAGAAGCCAGTTCTTGGAAAGAGATCAGGGCCTCCGCATTAGCAAGGCATCTGTTTCATTCCACGATTCAGTGACATCAGCGTGTTGCCAAATTGTCTTGCACTGTGGCCACTCCCCTCTAATGAGAACCTTTATTTGTGTCCTGAACTGAATTACACTGAAGCCTCTTGGCCCAGATGAATTACAGGCCAGAGTACTTACAGAATCCAGGAAAGAGATTTTCAATGTTTATGTGTGATCTTAGGGGACCTGCAGATACTTAAAAATGGTACTGGAATCCTGGAGACAGAAAAACGTGTTCCATTAGAAAGAAGAAAGAAGGTTTCGTACCCTGTGAACTAGTGGGCAAAACAGATTGCAGACATGATTCTAGAATGGATTTTAAAGGGGGAAAGTGCATTTGAGTGTCCCTGGAAGAAAAGTGATTGATCCCTGTGACCCCAGTTTGGGTTAGCCAAGAACAAATCATGTCAGCCATGCCCTCATTTACTTATTCCACGAGTTTATTAGTCTGTGTAAGGAAGGAAACACGCAAGACAGGAGATCTTCATTGTTCAAAGATAATGGATACAGGAAAAGGCCACTTGAAGAAATCCACTCTAAAGGAAACCCAGTTTCATATTAAATAACGAAAAAGATTTTTAGTGGGACTTAACCCTGCAAAATGAAACTTAAAATTATAAAAATAAGAGGTTTTCTTCTTCCAGTTAAAAGAACGATTTAGTTTAACCGCTACTTACTGAACATTTGTTATGTGACACCCTCTGGCAATGAAGATTTAGCAGTGAACCAACTGGACAAAAATCCCTGCCCTCATTGGGGTTTATAGTCTAAGGGAAGACAGAGAAGATGTTTTAGGTACATAAATAAGCAAAATAGTTGCAGTTAGTGATAATGACAGCGCTGAGAGCAAAAAGCCAGATAACCAAATGAAGGCGGCTGGAGAGTGGGGCTGCCTTAGACAGGAGGTGGAGAAGGCCTCTGCGGATGGCACATTCTCGCTGAGATTTGATGATGAGGAGTCAGGCAACCCTGTTCTGGAAGAAAGAGTGTCCAGACAGTGCGGACCCTGAGGAGGGAGCCCACCGACCAGCCCACACGGTGGCAAAGAATGAGCGAGGAGGAAGGAGGGGGTGTTGAAATGAGGTGCCAGCTGGGGGCACAAATCAGATGTTGTGGGGTCTGGGAGGTCACAGGAAGGAGTTTGGATCTTATTATAAATGTGATGAGAAGCCACTGGGGGGATTTTGGTTGCGGAAGGCACAACCCAGTTTATACGTTTAAAGGCTGACCGTGGCTGCCATGTGGAAACGGAATGGCCGTGAAGGCAGAGGGCAGGCCAGGAACACCAAGGCTGTCATGGGGGCCCCCTGCTGAGAGAGGTGTGGGGTGGGGGGCACTGGGCTAGGTCGGGGGTGGGGAGGTGGCATGTAGTCCATTCAGGATATAGTGGAAAGGGAAGCCCAGCAGCACTTACTACTGTGTCAGATGTGAGAGTGGGCAGGTCAGAGGAATCAGGAATGACTCTCGAGATTTTGCCCTCAGAGGAGGCTGAAGGGCACTGCCATTTACTTAGTGAGGCAGGGAGGACTTGAAGAGCAGGTTTGAAGTCAAGAGGTGTGTTTCTCAACACCTAAGTCTGAGAGGCTATTAAACACTCAGTGGATGGTAGGATACACATCTCAAGGCCAGCCAACTGCAGGCAGATGGTATTCAAAGTGCAGGGACTGGATGGGTCCCTTAGGAAAGGGGGGGGTACTGGAGGGAAGAGGCCCAGGATGAGGCTCCGAGCACACCAACATTTAGAGGTTGGGCCTTGTAGGGGGGCCTGGGTAAGTGTGCTGCCTGCAGCTCACTCTTAGAAGAGCAATAACCACCACCACAAAAACCATCAGTCAACTGTGGAGGATTTGGGGGGACATATTTTTCTGATAAAATTGAAGTTCATATAATGAGAAATTCTTCTATTAAGATTTTCACAACAGAGCCTGAGTAGCTCCGTCAGTTAAGTGTCCAATGCTTGATCTCAGCTCAGGTCTTGATCTTAGGGTTGTGAGTTCAAGCCCTGTGTTGGGCTCCATGCTAGGCCCGTGGAGCCTACTTAAAAAAAAGGAAAAAAAAAAAAGGATTTTCACAACACAGCCACAAACAGTATAATTTGACAAAAATATGTGAGATGTTTGTTAATTTTCCCAGGTGTCTTTTACCCTCTTTGATGTTAGAACCATTCTCACTTGAAGTGTCTTTTTGGTCTGCATCGTCCTCAGTTGTCTCTGGTCTAACACTGCCATTTCCTCATTTGTCAATGGCTTTGCAAATGACCAGGGCAGTTCCCCAAAACTGCTTTCCTGTTCTTGAAATCTTGCCGATCTTGCAAGACTGACCATTCCACTTTGCCATCAATTTTTATGTTATTTGCATTGTATCTGGTTTATGTTGTTGACATATGTTTGACAACTATAGAGATAATAGTGGACAAAAACTTTGACCCAGTGGAAAGGGGGAGGAACTTGGTATTAAAAGGTGTGATGGACAGTCAGGTTTTGGGTGATTAGTTTTGTGTCATGGCATGTTAGCTGCCTATCGCAGAGACCACTGGCTATTCAACGACTCCATTCTCCAGTTCTTGAAGCACTTCACTCAACAATGTTTTCCTACCTACCACGGGCTAGGTACGGCTCTGTTGACTGAGTGAGCAGCAGGGCTATGCCATTTTCAGGCCTGTCCCACGAAAGCTTCCCAGGTGTGCTTGCTTGTGTTCTTTCCTCTTCTGCGGCAGAATGCAGACGACAGTAAAGTTGAAGAACGGCGGATTCAGGAGGTGGAAAGAACCTGGATCCCCAAGAGGCTGCATGGAGGACAGCACTCCCACCAGCCCGAGCACCCTGAATTGTTGTTGCCTATGCTACAGATGACAGGCCATTGTGGTTAGCCATTTCAACCTTGGGTCTATTTGTTACTATGGCATAGCCAATCCTAAATAACACACTGTTCCACCTAACTTCAAGAATGGGATAATAAGGAGCCCTGTAGACATTCTGGCAACAGCCTTAGCTGGGATCGGGCAAGTTTCTGTGGACAAGCTGAGAAACACAGCTGGTTGCTAGCCCACGTCAGAGAAGTAGTGACGGACCAGACAAACAACCAAAAGGCTAATGAGTCGCTGTCCAAGCATACACATCCCTTTGGGCTTGATTCTTGACTCTGTCCTTTTCAACGTCTATAGTAATGACTCAGAGGAATATAGAGGAGGCACGATCTTCAAACTGGCAGGGAACACGATGCTGACAGGGGTCCCTTGGATTGCACAACTCTGATCTCGGCACTAAGTTTTCATTAGCTTGTGGTATCATGACAATCACAGAGAAAATAATTGACAAACACTTTGATCCAAAGGGCAGGGGCAGGAGCTTGGCTTTTAAAAGAAGGGACAGTGAGTCACATAGTACACAGTGAAATCCACTGGAGCTAAACACCAGGGCGTGAACTGAGTTTGAGATGAACTAGAACAAGATGGAGAAGACAGGGCTTGAGACATCACATTTTTTAAAAAGATTTAGATGTTTTAGGCTGCATTACCAAAAGTATTGTGTCTAGAATGAAGACGTAATAATCCCATTTTTTTCTCTACCTCAGGGAGACTGCCCCAGAGTTTTTCAGTCAAGTGCTACACTAGACATAAAACATGTTCAGAGGAGAGCACCCAGGTATATGAAAGGGACAGGAATATGAATTTAGTCTTGGGAAAATGATTTTGTAGGGGTGCCTGGCTTAGTATACTAAATGGCTGACTCTTGATTTCAGCTCAGGTCATGATCTCAGAGTCCTGGGATCCCGCCCCACGCCGGGTTCTGTGCTCCACAGGGAGTCTGCTTGAGGACTCTCTCTCCACCTCCCTTTGACCCTCACCACACTCATGCTCTCTCTCTCTTTCTCTCTCAAATAAATAAATAAATCTTTTAAAAAATCAAAGAGAATTTTCATTTTGTTAAGTCTGTCTAATTTTTAATTTAGCCAGCATAATAAGTAGTGAGTTCCCAGTCTCTGGAGATGTTCAAATAAATTAGCCATATAAAATTACTGATATTCAGTTACTTTTGACCCACAAGAAAAGCAATTTTGTATGGTGCAACCTAACTTTTGCTGGAAATGGTGGAGGGGGTGTCAAGCAATTAATGTTATTTTAAGAGCAAGTGACAGAACTACGACTCAAACTGGCTTAAACAGAGGAAGAGAGGGGTAATAGTGAAGCAGGAGGTGTATCAGTTCATGTAACTTAAAAGTCCAAGGAAATTCTAGCTTCAAGTATGGCTGGGTCTGGAATCTATCTCTGCATCCCTCCACCTTGCCCTCCTCTGGGTTGGCTCTGCTTCCAGGCAGGCCTGCCCTTGTGGTAGATAGTTGGGCACCAGCTATCTTAAACTAGCTTAACCCAAACTAAGAGTCTTTCCTCACCAGTAACTCCCGGGACTGACTCTTAGAACTGACCGGGGTCACATGTCCATCCTTTGAATCAATAAATGAAGCTGGGTGTGTCAGGGGTGGGAGTACAATTACTGATTGGCTTGGCCTTCATTACAAGCTGATCCTGGAATCCAGATAAGGGTAGGATGAGAAGGGGGGTGGTCAGTCATGTAGCCTAAAGTAAAGAAAGGGTAGTTTTCCGAAACAAACAAACGAACAAACAAACATACTGAAATACTATGGGCCAAACTGAGTGATGAGAAGGACCAGCCAGGTGAAGATCCAAGCAGAGAGATCTGCTGGTGCCGATGGGGAAATGGCCTAAGTGGGTTTGAGGAACAGAAGGAAGGCCAGGGTTCCAGTTATCTATCGCTGTAAAACAAAGGCTTGAAACTTAATAGCTTAAGGTAATGACCATTTTCTCTCTCCTAGTTCCATAAAATGACTGGACTCAGCTCACAGTTCTCCGCTGTGTGATTCCAGCCAACTGCCTGACAAGGCTGGATTCCACGAGAAGAAGCAGAAGCTGCCCATCTTCTCAAGGCTTCAGCTCAGAAGTCTAAGACATCAATTGTACCTCATTCCATTGGCCAAAGTCGTCACGGGACCCGCATATTCAAGAGTTCTGACATTAGTACACAGGTACAGAGGGAGCTGAAGGCAGCCATCTTGGGGGACCATCTATCCCAGCCAGTGTGACTGGGCCATAGTGAAAGGCAGAACTGTGTGTGATGGAGTTGGAAAGGTAGAAAGAGACTAGATTGGGGTCAGCAAACTAACCCACACACCAAATCTACCCCATAGCCTGATTTTATAAATAAATTTTTATTGGAACACAGCCACATTTATCTGTTTATCATATTGTAGTTGGCTGCTATCTTATTATAACAGCACAGCTGAGTGGTTGCCACAGATCATATGGCTCACAAAACCTAAAAGATATACTATGTAGGCCTTTACAGAAAAGTCTGCTGACCCCCGGGCTAAGTCATGAGTGCCGGAGAATCTTGTCAAGGAATTTGAATTTACTCTGAGTGACGGAAAGCCACTGGATGGTTTTAAACCAGTGAGCCATATTCTCTGACTTCCATTTTTTAAAAGCTCTGCTCTGGGAATGGGTTAGGGGAAGACAGAAATGAAAGCAGGGAGACCAAAAGCAGGCTATGGCAGTCATCTGGATGAGAGATGGATAAGTAGAAAACTGAGAGAAGTAGATGAATTTGGCATGTGTACTGAGGAGAGGAAACCCACAGGACTTGCTGAGCCACCAGATAGGGAGATGAGAGAGAGAGAGAAATCACGCATGTCTTCTAAGTTTTTGGCTTGAGCAACTGGGCTCATGGTGGCCCCATTAAATGAAAAGAGAAAGACCCAGGGAGGAGCAGATTGGGGACAAAAAGCATCAAGACTTCCATTTTTGCACATCCTAAGTTTACGACGTCTGTCAGGCATCCAAATGGCAAAATTAAGTAAGCAGTTAAATACTTGAGTCTGGAGTTCAGAGTATAAATTTGAGAATCATCAGTAAGACAGAGTATTAAAAGCCAGAAGCCTGGAAGGACTATCAGGTGTGGAAAGAGCCCTAGGATGGGTGAAAACTAGAAGCATCAGAGGCAGGGAATTCAATAACAGGGATTAACAAGGAGAGGCTAGTAAGGCGGGAGGAGCTGGGAGGCTGTGGTTTCACAAAAGCTAGAAAAAAAGAGTATTTCAAACTGGAAAGAGGGCTCCACTCTGTTGAATGCTTCCGGGTGGCGGAGGAACAGGTGAATTGAAAAGTCACCACCGAATTCAGCGATATGAGGTCTGAAGCCTCAACCAGAGCAATTTCAGCGAGTTGGGGGGACCCGAACACTGGCTGGGTAGGTTTGAGGAAAACATGGGATGTGGGCAAGTGGAGACAGCAAATATAGAGAGATCTTTTTTGAGAAGTTTTGCTGCCAAATGAATGGGTCAAAGTCACAGATGTCTGCTGCAGGCTCATGATTTTTTTTTTTTTCTCTCTCTCTCTTTTTTACAAGTAGGCAGAGAGGCAGGCAGAGAGAGAGAGAGAGGAAGGGAAGCAGGCTCCCCGCTGAGGAGAGAGCCCGATGCGGGGCTCGATCCCAGGACCCTGAGATCATGACCTGAGCCGAAGGCAGAGGCTTTAACCCACTGAGCCACCCAAGCACCCCCAGGCTCATGATCTTTAAAGTCCCTTTCAATCCTGAGAACCCCTGATTCCATGAAGCCCCTACTGTGTGCTTGCTCATTCCTTGTTTGCCATGCTGGTGAGAAATGGCTTCCCGGCGGCTCATGGGGAAGCTGGGTGGAGCCCAAGGGAGATCTATACCTAGAGCTTCAAGAAGAAACAAGATGAGAAAGCAAGCTTGCAGCTACCCACAGGCAACTGTAGGTTTTCAAATGGTTTCTCCATGTTGTAGGAAGACCTGCAAAGCCACCAAGCCAGCAGTTTCATTTCTGCTGGGTGTGCACACAAGCTCTTCCTTCCACACTTGCCCAAGGAAGCTCATTCATGCCAACTTCTGAAATTTGCTGCCAAATATAAATGTGTGACCCAAAGAATAAGCAGATTTCTGGAATGAGGACACAAATGCGTCTTGTAGGATGAAAGGATACATGGTATCATTTTTGTTTCAAAAATGTGTTACTTTTTTCTGGAAAACATTTAGTTTCTCATGACAAATATCTAGGACAAAACATACTCCTGCACATAGAACCTACTGTGATTTAAAAAAAATATATTTTTAAAAGTCTATTTAATCACAGGCTGTAAGGAAGGCATGGAGGTTAATTTTGTATCTAATTCTCTACCCTGATGGTCTTTTTTTTTTTAAAGGTTTTATTTATTTATTTGACAGAGAGAGAGAAATCACTAGTAGCCAGAGAGGCAGGCAGAGAGAGAGGGGGAAGCAGACTCCCTGCTGAGCAGAGAGCCCGATGTAGGGCTTGATTCTAGGACCCTGAGATCATGACCTGAGCCGAAGGCAGAGGCTTAACCCACTGAGCCACTGAGGTGCCCTCTACCCTGATGGTCTTAAAAGACGTCATCTGACCCCAAAGTCTGAGCTCTGAACCATTTTCTATTCTATATTATAGAGGTACTGCTGGCCCCTTTAGGTTGCCTGTTTTCCTGGATCTATAAAAAGATATATATATATTTTTTTTTTTTTCATTCATAACAGGAGCCATATTTCTGTCTTTGCCCATGAACTAGTTTAGAATCCCAGATCTGGTCCTTACTAAGCTGCACAGCCCTGAGTCTTTAACCTCTGGGAGCCATGATTGCCTTATTGGCCAACCGGTAATAACAGATCTACTTTGCTGTCATGTATTAAATAAGCTAACATAAACAAAGGTCTGTGTAACTATTCTGAGTACAACAAATGGTAGCCATCATGAGGAGTAATAGCTAGGAGTATAACCAATCCTTATTTCAAAGGCCACCCTACATCATGAACCACCAAGAAGAGTCCCAGATCCGTTGCGTTATCCTACTCCACGGTCCAGATTCCCTCTCTGTTTAGAATGATCTTGATCCTTTGGGAATCCCAGAGTTAGCAGTTCGCAGCCTTTCAATGTTCCCAAAGACTCATTCAGACTGCAGAGGAGGGGAAAGGTTCTATCCCCAAGCCCCACACGCCTCTGAATCAGCCTCCTTGAAGACTCTGGCGAAGGGTGACAACAGGCCTGGGGATGGTCATCTTTTTTCATCTGACTTTAGCAGGTGAAACCAATCTACATAGAAACACACAGGCTCTGGGAGACAAGGCACTCCAGTGAAAGGGTCCCTTGCATTGGCCCTGACCTGACCTTATGGAAGCTGGCTGTCTGAGGATCCCCTCTCCTTGGACTTGAAGAAAGAGCTGTAGAGGTTATGTTAGGTCTTAGGGATATTTCCATTTCAGTATATTTTGGTTTTGTTTCTTGACGGGGGGTAGGGAGGGAGGTGGCGGTGAGGAGGATAGCTTTCCGATACCATTCGTGAATAGTAGCTGGTACTCTCTGTGCCCACACCCCCCAGCCCCTCTGGGATTCTGGCTGCAGCAGGGTGTACATTCTCCACACACGGGCTGCACCCACCTCAAGTGCTGGTGGAGTCCCTCCACTTCTCCACCACAGGGTTCACATTAAGCTTCCATAGTTCCCTTAGCCCTTACACAGGCAGCCCCGAGTAGAGGGGGGCAGTTACCACTCCCAGGGTGGCCCTCAACCATTGGAGAGATGGAAACTCAGTGGAACACAGCCCCAGTCTCTGGTTCTTCACAGGCACAATTCTAGGGTGGGGGGTATTCTCTACCAGTTCCTCAGAGGGTCCCCAGGAAGAGTGAGCCCAGTCACCCACAGCAATAACCAGTGGATTAACACATCCCTCGCTGGCTTTTTCCTTCTCTTACCCTCCCTGATCCACCACTTGGGCATCCCAGGCTCCCATCCCAAAAAGGCTACCTGGACCCAAGACCCAAGTCCCTCTGAGCTTTTGTTTTGCAGAGAACCTAAACTAAGACAGGCATCAAGGAGCGGGATGGAAGTTTGTTCTTCCTTAAAGAAAGAGAAAGGGACTCCTTTGCTGAATAACAAAAGGGCAAGCTGTGGCTATTGGAAAAGGGAGTTGTCCTGGAAGCTGAGACTTGGGAGCTCAGTTCTGACTGCTGGTAACAAAGTTAACTAAACCTTGGAGTTGACGGCTAATACAGGCCAGGATCTGTTGGTGGGGGGTGGGGGTGGGGGTGGGGGGAGTCTGGCTGAATTCTGGGTGTGGAAGTATTTCTTTTTCACTGTCCAGTGCTGGGGGCTGGAGGCAGAACGTATGAATAGGAAAAGGCTCGGGGTTGAGACAGAGACAAGTAAATACCCAAAACAGAGCATGGAGGCCTGGAAAGCCCAAACCAAGGCTCCAGAGTCAGAGACCAAGGGACCAAGGGTGAAGACCAACGTAAAAGCTTCTATCCCATCCCAACATTTGTGTGAGATGCCAGCAGGGACCAATGCCCCTAATAATCCCAAGGCTCTAAGAACAGCACCTTCCCTGGCTATGGGTCTCTCTGTATGGGAGGAAATAAAGAGGAGACAGGGATGAAAAGCCGTCGGGGCCCCTAGGGATGCCCGCATCCCGAGGGCACTATTTTAACCCACAGGAAAGGAAGAGTGAAGGAAAAGATCGCCCTGAGCAAAGGGGGATTTCCAAGAACAATCAACAAGAACAGAGAACTCATTCACCTGCCTTCCTTCCTGCCGATTTTATGCGGTTGCTTTTTCATTTGGATTTGTGGGTCTACTGAGATGAGACAATGGCGTGTTTCTGAGGAAGGAAATATTTTTCCAGGTGCTACAGCTGGATGGTTTTTGTTCCACAAGAAGGCTGGGTGGTCAGATACGAGCGTGAAAATGGAACAGCAAATACTGTGGGGCAAATCAGATTCTCTGTAATAGAGACACAGAACACAACGATGCATTTGTAGAACAAGAATCTTGACAGTACTTCACATGGGTGTATTATCCCAAAGTGGACAACCTCCACCCTATCCCCAATCAAACCAGCCAAACAAGCCCACCTGAGACTCTCCCAAGCCGCAGGTCTTCATCTGTGATGCTAGAATTTCTAGATGGCTGCTGGTGGCTGTAGGCCAATAATTCTCACAACCAGACAGACCTATTACTGTAGATCATCACGGCTATTCCTGTGGGAGGACAGGACCACAGTTTCCTGATAAAGGATATAACCTTTCATCTCAACTAAACTCTTGTTTCAATTCCTGGTCTTGGAATGGCTCTGCAGTGTTAATCTCAAAGACGGCTGTCTATGCGGAACAAAGGGACTCAACCGCCAAACACCTAAATATGAAACCCATCGAGTACATTAAAACATTGCTCAGGCAGGGCGCCTGGGTGGCTCAGTGGGTTAAAGCCTCTGCCTTTGGCTCAGGTCATGATCTCAGGGTCCTGGGATCGAGCCCCACATCGGGCTCTCTACTCAGCAGGGAGACTGCTTCCCCCCCCTTTCTCTCTGCCTGCCTCTCTGCCTACTTGTGATCTCTCTCTGTCAAATAAATAAATAAAATCTCTAAAAAAAAAAAAATTGCTCAGGATCATGTGAAAAATTAATTTTAAAGAAAATGAGGAGCACAGAGTGCTTTCACAGAACAATTCAAGATATACTTTATACCTTTACATTTTTAATTAGCAGTGGATGCTTGCATGAAACCATTCCCTCTTTACAACTAATCTGAAGTCTTTGGATTATCATCAACAGCTGGATGCCTCTGGGCCTGCGCTGTCCACCTGTGGCTCCTGAGCACTTGAAAATGTAGCCGCTCTGAACTGAGATGTGCTGTAAGTGTGAGACCCACATCAGCTTCTGAGGATTTAGCATGAAAAAAAAATGTACTTTAAAAAAAAAAAACCAAAAAACCTGGCACGCCTGGGTGGCTCAGATGGTTAGGAGGCTGCCAGGTCATGATCTCAGGGTCCTGGAATCGAGTCCTGCATCAGGCTCCTTGCTCTGCTTCTCCTTCTGTTTGCCACCCTCCCTGTTTATTCTCTCTCTGACAAATAAATGAATAAAATCTTTTTTAAAAATGTAAAACATCTCATCAGTAAACTTTTTATATCAATTACATGCTGAAATGATAATATTTTGACATCGAATTAAAGAAAATATTTAAATGAATTTCACCTGTTTCTTTTTACATTCTACTGTGTCTACTAGAAAACTCAGAAGTACAGATGTGTGGCTCCCACTGGATTTCTGCTGGACGGTGTGGCTCTAGCGGGGGCGGGAGGGGCTGCTGCTGGAGGACAATCTGTTAGAAGGGAGGTCAGGAGGCTTGTCTTGAAGCTCCTTTGCAAAGCAAGTACAGTTTTCCCTTACAGCCCCTACACTGTGTGTTTGGGGAGGTTTACTTGTGGGGGCTGCTGGAGGTTATATATGAGGGAAGGAGCCTTTCTATCCCATAGTAACCAGAAATGGTTTTTGCTGCCGTGTCCTTGTATTTGAGAAACCCTGTGGCAGTGGATCTAACAGTTCTATTGTATAATTTATGTATTATAATACTCATAGTTTGAGGAGTTTCACTACATTTACACAGTTATGCACCGGTCACCATAATCCAATTTTCGGACAATTCTATCACCCTGAAACTTTTCTCATGCCCATTTAGATTCAATCACTGTTCCCAGCCACCACCAGGTAACCACTGATGTACTTCCATATATGTAGTTCTGCTTTTTTTTTTTTTTTTTAAGAAATTTCATGTAAATGGGATTGTACAATAGGTGGTCTTTTGTGTCTGGCTTCCTTAACATACTGTTTTTGAGGTGTATCCATGTTCACAGTGCTTCTCTTACTCACCCCCCTCCCCCCTTTTTTTGGCCTACTTTTAGAGGAAACTCAAATGCGTGGTGGAAAATCTGGGGAAAATTCCTCAGTAACTTGGTCTAAGCCTGGAAAAGTTGCCAAAGCTAACTAAAAGCATGCTAAAAATTTCATGTCACTCTCTTCTGTTTTTAGAAGAAAACTGACTGTATTGGCAAAACAATATTCATTTCCCCTTTTACCTTCCTGTTCTTGTCTATAAACTTACATCATTTACATGTTATTGCACTCATGGTGTAGATAAAGATGTGGCATTCTACATTTTCTTTACCATCAAATACATTTTCTAAATAATGATGATAAATGTCCTCTCCGGAATCCACGCTTTCTCACCTGGAAACTGAGCAGATGTAATTGCTTTTCATCAAAGTCAACACCGTGACAGTCATTCATGTAGTCAAAGAATTGCAAGTTTCCATGGCTCTACTTATACTGAAATTAAACCAGATGAATCTAACATCCCTTGGTCCTGAGATTTTGCGGCACAAGTCCTGGTGTTTGATTAACAAACAGCTAAAGAGAAACACTCCAGAATTCAGTATTCTTTGTTAATAAGCAGGTACCAGAATATTGTATATCTTCTGACACCGCCCCCTCCCCCAAATCGCTGAAAAGTTTACCCATAATAATATGAGAACTTGGAAGAGTGGGTGGTGAGAATTTCTGATAAACACACCCTTAAAGCCTGAATCACACGAACGTTGCTACAGGAACCACCCGAGAAAATCATAGACTGTGACAAGTGTGGGGGTGGGGGATAGAAGTTGAAAGTCCAGGCTCTTTCGATCTCATTTTTTAATCACATAAAGTCAAAGTGTAACTGTGTTGTGTCTTCTTTAGCTCACCGTGGCCAGGTACATTGAACTCGCCCATCCTGCTGCAGTAGACGTTGTTAGCAGAAAATCCTTCCGCACTCTGGCTTCCACCCTCAGACATCTGTGTCTCCAAGCTTGCTGGCTTTTTCTGCCTTTGGGCAGCGTGCTGGGCCTACAGCCAAGACTGGCCAGAAGTGTGGCAGAGTTGCACCCCCAGGGCAGCCCTCAAGAGATCAGGATAAAGGGCACTGCCAGGGTGGTTCCGTCGGTTAGGCAGCCAACTCCAGATCTCCGCTCAGATCTTGATCTCAGGTTCATGAGCTCAAACCCCAGGCTTGGCATGGGAGGCTACTTAAGAAATAAAAAATAAATTAATTAATATTTAAGGTCAACCCTTTTGGGTCGTCTCCCTCTTTGGGAGCTTTGTACTACCACTTGATAAACTTTGCTGCCCACCAAAAAAAAAAAAGGAGAGGAGAGAGAGAGATGAGGATAAGCCTATCAGCCCTCTCAGCTGTGCTGGGACATTTGGAGGAGTGTTCTACGCAGCCTCTCACAGGGACCCCGGCAGGACTGAGGCCCAGCCTCCCTCCAAAGTAACCTGCGCATTTCACTCTTCCCCAGCTCACTTCCCCACTTTCTCCCTCTGCTTCCTGGATCACTTCCCAAATATACTACTTACCTCAAATCCTTTGCCTCAGAGTCCGCTTTTGAGGAAGTCCAACTTAAACATCTACTAAAATTTTAGGTAAGGATGGACTTTAAAGTAATAAAATTATTACTAATTTTTAGCAGAATTTTCTGGGTCATCCTTAGGAGGACCCAAGGAAAAGGAACCAAAATAATGAGAGTTGTACCAAAGAGTGGGTCTCTTCTCAAGCAGTCTCCCCTGAGCTATCGTGCCTCCCGAATAATCACACACTGTGGGGCTGGATACCGTGCAACACTTCAGTCATATTAACTGCTTGCTTTCTCACAACACCTCCATGCAGTGAGTGCTGTCATTGTCCTCCTTTTACAGAGGAGGAAACTGGAGATTCAAGTCATTTGGTCCAAGTAAGACAGCTAGAAAAGATAGAGTCAGGATTCCAGCCCAGGCAGCCTGGTTGCAGATTCCCAGGGAATAGCCTCTGACACAGCCCTGAGTATGTGAGACGTGTTTGACAAGTGCTTGCTTGAAAATAAAGCAAGTCTTTAAAAAGGGGGAGGGGAGCACCTGGGTGGCTCAGTCTTTTGAGCGACCGACCCTCAGTTTCGATTCGCGTCCTGATTTCGGGGTTGTGGGATCAAGCCCCACATCAGGCTCTGCACTGGGCACAGAGTCTGCTTGTCCCTTTCCTTCTGCTCCTTCCCCTGCTCTCTTGCTCTCTCTCAAACAACTAAATAAAATCTTTAAAAAGAAAATGCTTGCTTGATCAGAGAATTACCACATGTAGTGAAAGGAAAGAAGATGGTTTATTAACATCTTCAAATGTTTGAGGGCTTTGATCTGTAAACCCCTTGGGTGTTTTGGTGAAGTCCATGGAGTCTTTCCCAGAATAATTTTTTCTAAGTACATAAAAGAAAACACAGGACTATAGAGAGGAAACCAATGACATTGAAATACATTTACCAAAATGCTGCCCCAAATTGTGACAGCAATTTAGGCATTCATCCTATGAGGTGATCACACCACCAGCGGTGGTGTGATCTGTCACTGGATTCCATAAATATGTCAAATCTCTGTCATTAGACCAAGTCAGGAAAGGGCTGAGCTGCCCTAGTGGTTGGGCTCAGGATAGAGGTCCACGGGTGGCTCCAGAAACCTGAACTACAAGTCCTCTTCCCTCCAAACCTGTCCCCACCTTCATTAACTTTCTAAAACACAGGTTTGATGGTATTTTTCACCAATTCTGAGCCTCTCAGTGCCCATCCTCCATTGCCCCCAGAATACAATCCGAATGCCCTGATAGCATTCAGCACCTGTATGATCTGAATCCAATAGCTTACCACACTCAACACCAACAGTGCCTCCCACGTTCCTTACGCGGAGCCACCGTGAATTCCCTGCTTCCCCGAAGCGCCCCACACTTCCAGGGGCTCCCTGTTTCCTCTCTCGGGAATGAGTGACAGCCTAAAGGCAGAGTACTTCCCCCTCAGCTTCTTGGCAAAGTCTTCCACGATAGCCCCTCTCCCAGGTAAAATTAATCACTCCACCTCTGAGTGCCCATTACTCTTTGCATATGCCTCCACTCTAGCACAATGAACACACTTGATTGTGGGTATTGTGGATGTATCTTGGGGCCTCCTACACGAACACTATCTTCAACAGGGCCCCACAGAATATCTGGGCCAGGATGAGAGTTCAGTTAATATTGGTTAAGACTGATTTGAGGTTGGGAGGTGGGTGGTTCATTTGACACACATTTGAGACTTGCATGGAATGTCTCCGGATTTCCCACCAAAGATCACGGATCTTCTGAGTCTGGGAACAAAGTTTGATGTGTCCCACCGAAATCATGAAATTTCCTTAAAGACTTGTGTCATCTTAAATATTCATGGAAGACTGGCTCCCTCTTGCATCATATGTTGTTTGTTATCAAAATTTAAGTAAAAATCGCTCAAATTTTTAAGTAAGATAGACATTCCTAAAAAGTCTGTCCTCTCTCTCGTGTGGCTTCTTGTGCTCTCTGGCCTGCCAAGAAATCCGTGGGTACAGTTACCAAGGCTGAGTGGCAGGGACCTAGAAGGTTCCTCTTCCTGACCCCAGAAGTGAGGGCTCCACTTGGCTGACTTTAAATGGAAATCCGGGAGACGCCTCCAGTCCATCCCCTCGCCCCCAGGCAGCTGGATGCTAAGTACATCGCATCTGGCCCGCCTCTACTCCCAGCAAACACTTCAGAGGAGTAATTATCCCACAACCTATCCAGTTTCTAATCTTTCTCCAGCGCCTTTCAGGGATGACTCCTTCTGTGAAGTGGAACAGCTGGCTGGGTTTTTCCAGGATGTCTCTTTCTTTGCCTTTGTTACTGTTTTGGGGATTCTCTTGTTGTTGTTGCAATTTTATCTTCTCTAACATGTGACTTCCTTCTCATCTTTATAGGGCACACTTTTTTTTCACTGAGGAGAGCCTTGAGCACGTTCCCAAGTTCCTCCCTTCTCTCTGAGTTGGATCTACTTCTTTAAACCGAGGAGTGGAGAAAGCATGGAATTTTGAGTCAGGGGAGAGCTGGTTTCAGTTTTAGTTCAGCAGCTCACTGGCTATCTAATATCTAACCAGGCACAGGGTAAATACCCAACAAATGTGAATTTTCATTTCCTTCCTTTTACCAAGAGGGAGGCAGTATCTAGTTCTGTGGTCTAAGAACCTGGCTGGGGTTGGTGCCTCACGAAAAGCCAGTAGCAATAAAATCTGAGAGCTTAAGAGTTCGCATCCCTCTTTGCTAGAAGCAAAACGAGCTTAAAATTAACTATGCTTAAAACAAGTCACGGTGGTGGGGCGCCTGGCTGGCTGGCTCAGGCAGAAGAGCATGCCACTCTTGGTCTTGGGGTTGTGAGTCTGAGCCCCACATTGGTGGTAGAGATTACTAAAAAAATAAATAAACCTTAAAATAATAATAAGTCATGGTGGGTGTGGTGCAGATGAACACTCCCCACTGACGGGTGGGCTCTCCACCCCTGGCTCTGAATCTCCAGCTCCTACCCAGCTCGGGGATTTGACAAATGTCTGTTGGGTGAATGAGTGAATAAATGGACAAAGGAATGAGCGAAGACATCCTTCCAGAATGATGGAGGGTTTGAGGTAAATAAATTATGTCAGAGTAATCCAATAATTTGTAATATGTGAAATTTACATCCCCAAACCTGTCTGATCCCTACACCTGGGACACTAATAACAAGTTTGTGGTGGAGGTCCCCCCAACGGGGGTGGAGGGGCGTGCAGAGGGTGGCAGCACCTTGAGGCGGTCACGCATCCTGTTGTGCCAGAGCAGGTGGGCTAAGGAGATGGCTGGCTTGCAGGGGTTAATTGTCAGGGCGGTCAGGAATTCGCAGGGAAGGCAGGAGGAGGAGGTGCCCTGCAATTACCATTGTTTGAGCATAAATACGTTTTTTTTTTTCTGGCACGTAATTGCTGTGTTTCTGGGTTGCAGCGGCAGGTTGTGACTGTGGAGATGTCTTGGAGGAATGACTTCGGATGACTAAGGTCGGCTTTGCATCACCAGCGGGTTTCCTGCCCTCTGGCCTCAGCAGCAGCAGCCTCCCTGCCTGTCTCCTGCTCACAGGATCGCCCCGGCAGGGTCTGCTCTGCACACCATGGCGGCAGTGACCTCTCCAAATCACAGATCAGATCATAGGAACCTCCCTGCTTAACACTTCCCGTTCCTATTTCCATGCAAACACAAGTCCCAAGGCCTGAGTGCTTAGTCCCAGCCCCTGTGTGGAGCCCTTGTTGACCGCTCTGATGCCCCCCCACCCCGAACTGTGTGCAGGCACACTGGGCTCCCATGGCTCCTCAGGTGTGCCAAGCCCATGCCACCACCGGGACCTTTCCACGAGTCCTTCCCTCCATTGGTAAAGTTCCTCCCGCTCTTCTCCACAGGCTGGCTCTTCTCCCGCCCAGCCCTCGGATCTTTCCCTTCCTGCTGCCCTTCCCTGACTTTCTGAGCTAAGTGCCTCTCTCCCGTCCTCCCAGCTTCTCTACAGACCTGTTACTTAGGACTACCTAAAATCATCTTATTATCTTTTAGGGCTATTTTGGTCCATTTCCCCTTCTCCTGATAAAATATAGGGTGTAGAGGTTTCTATCCATCTGTCCCCAGCAGGAAGTGGCCTTAATAGGTGCTCAATAATTATTCGTTCGGTGAATAAATAAACACACTCTCTTCCACAGAGAGTAAACAAGCTCCCTGTGGCACAATCTCTGCCAACTTGTCACCATCACTTGCTAGAAAGTGGGGATGGCACTGTTGTTGCAAGCAGGAGAGGAAAGGGTCTGGAGGAGGGCGCTTCCAGGCTGCCACGGTGTCGTCCCAGGAACATAACGTCTGAGGGGCAATGCCCCTGCACAACACGACTGTTCCCAGCAGCTCTTTAGGAATCCCAGAAACCTTAGCGACCCGGATGAGCAGGTGAATCTGGAAGCTGTCGGTGACCCCACAGCCCTACAACCCTGTTACAACGCCCAGAAAATGAATTTATTTGGTCACTGTCATCACAGCTGACGTGTGACGCGCGTCATCACAGCTGAACACCCATTTGGATTCCCGTACTGGTCAGCCCCCTTGGGTCAGAGTAATGGTGTTGCTCAGGAAGAGTTCAGTAGCAACGAAAATGGACTCTGGATATCGAAACAAAATAGGGATTTACTGGAAAGATAGGAGAGGCTCATGGTTCCATGGAGGGATTGGCCTGATTAAGTCAAAGAAGTAAGGAAATGCAAGGCAGAGCTCAGGTGAGCCACAGGGCACGGGAACACAGGCCTGAATGGTGCGGGGGCAGGAAGCCCTGCCCGTTTCCCAGGCACAGGAGGTGGGCCCCGGCCTTCTCTCTTTTGCTCCTTCCAGGGTTGAGAGAGGGCAAACTTGTCTGAGGCAGGATATCCAGATGAAGGAAGCGGTGCACTTTCTCCTGCCAGCTCTGCCTGTGGAAAAATGAAGAGGTGACGGCAACACCTTCGTCATTTACCCCCAAATGACACAATTAAGCCTGGGCCTTGCCAGGACCACGGGGCAAAGTGGCCCCGGCAAGTCTGGGCTAGGCCTGAGCTGGCAGCAAAGCAGGTGTCTCAAAGTCACATGCCTGCAGGGGCCGGTGGGTCAGGGGGATGTGTAAAGCTGGCTGGGTGAGCGGACAACACAGAGGGGTGACACCTCTGCCGAGTGGAGATCAAGCCTCCCCACCAAGGCATCCCCCCAACCCCCACCCGAATGTGTTTGTGCCATGAGATAGTGGTTTCTCTCTCTAACGTGCTGATGGAACGGATTCATTGGTGGCTTTCCTAACTTTGAATCAACCTCTAGTGGTGTGAGACAGCTGATGAGAGCCAACTGTTCAATTTTCAGGAGTTTTCAAGCAGGTTGAGGTCATGTTGGTAGCTTCTAGCTTCGCTAGAAGCAAAATTAGCTTAAAATTAACTATGCTTACAATTAGTCATGGTGGGAGTATTTACACCATGGGAATTGACAAAGGCTACAAATTAGACTTTTTTTTTTTTTTTTTAAATTTCCCAGAAAGCTGGTTGTTAAACCAGAACACTACAGCTTGTATTCCTGAAATAAACTGTGCTTGGTCTTATTATATTATTTTTTTTTATCATTACCTGATTTTATTTTTAATCATAAATGAAATTGGTCTGTAGTTCTTTTTTATTGGGGGGAGGTACGTTCTTTGTCAGCTTTCCATGTTTCTCTATGGCCCAGGTTAAATCTGATTCTCAATCATCTGAGGAGTATTTTATTTATTTTTTATTTTTTAAAAAAATATTTTATTTATTTATTTGACAGACAGAGATCACAAGTAGGCAGAGAGGCAGGCAGAGAGAGAGGAGGAAGCAGGCTCCCCGCTGAGCAGAGAGCCCGATGTGGGGCTCGATCCCAGGACCCTGAGATCATGACCTGAGTCGAAGGCAGAGGCTTAACCCGCTGAGCCACCCAGGTGCCCCAATCTGAGGAGTATTTTAAAATGCAGATGCCCATTGGTGGGAATGCAAGCTGGTGCAGCCACTCTGGAAAACAGCATGGAGGTTCCTCCAAAAGTTGAAAATAGAGCTACCCTACGACCCAGCAATCACACTACTGGGTATTTACCCCAAAGATACAAAGGTAGTGATCCGAAAGGGCATGTGCACCTGCATGTTTATAGCAGCAATGTCCACAATAGCCAAACTATGGAAAGAACCTAGATGTCCATCAACAGATGAATGGATAAAGAAAATGTGGTATATATATACAAAGGAATATTACACAGCCAAAAAAACGATATCTTGCTATTTGCAATGATGTGGATGGAACTAGAAGGTATTATGATAAATGAAATAACTCAGAGAACTTTATCATATGATCTCACTGATACGTGGAATTTAAGAAACAAAAGAGGATCTTAGGGGAAGAGAGGGAGAAAAAAACCAAGATGAAGCCAGAGAGAGAGACAAACCATAAGAGACTCTTAATCTCAGGAAACAAACTGAGGGTTGCTGGAGGGGAGAGGGGTGGGAGAGATGGGATTGCTGTGGAATGGACATTGGGGAGGGTATGTGTTATGATGAGTGCTGTGAATTGTGTAAGACTGATGATTCACAGACCTGTACCCCTGAAACAAATAATATATTATATGTTAATTAATTGAATTTAAATAAAAAAAATTAAAAACCACTCCTAATAGAGGACTATTTCAGAAGGCAATCGATCAATCAATCAATCAATAAAATGCAGTTGTCCAAGCCATGGACCTGATTAATTAAATCAGACTCTCTGGGGATGGGACGCAAACACTAGTATTTTTTTAAACTCCTCAGGTAATTCCCATGTTCAGCCAAGGCAACCTGGGGCGCCTGGGTGGCTCAGTGGGTTAAAGCCTCTGCCTTCGGCTCAGGTCATGATCCCAGGGTCCTGGAATCGAGCCCTGCATCAGGCTCTCTGCTCAGCAGGGAGCCTGCTTCCCTTCCTCTCTCTCTGCCTGCCTCTCTGCCCACTTGTGATCTCTGTCTGTCAAATAAATAAATGAAATCTTAAAAAAAAGGAAAGAAACACTGCCCTAGCCTAGTGCTTCTTAAACAACACAGAGCCTCATGTAGTAGGTCTGAGTGCATTTCCAATGAGCTGCCAGTGACGCTGAAGCTGCTGGGCCATGGACCACACTTTGAGTAGCCTAGAACTTGAGTCATGTGATTATCTGTATTTCAAAGGTTAGATAAGATTTAGCTATGCAGCCATTTCATCCTGATACATTTTCAACATCAAATCTCAATACCTTTCTAATCTTTTCTGTAGTCATTGATTTATTTATATCTACCACGTTTTCCTGTGTTATATTTGGTATTTTGCGTTTTTCGAGAAATCTATTTTTTCTAGGTTTTCAAATTTACTGCCACAGACTGACATTTAATAGTCTCTTATCATTTTAAGAGACTTACTATTTTAAGTCTCCTGTATAATAATTCAGATTCAAAGGTTTTAAAAATATTAAGCCAAGGGCACCTGGGTGGCTCAGTGGGTTAAAGCCTCTGCCTTCAGCTCAGGTCATGATCTCAGGTTCCTGGGATCGAGCCCCACATTGGGCTCTCTGCTCGGCAGGGAGCCTGCTTCCCCCCCACTCTCTCTGCCTGCCTCTCTGCCTGCTTGTGATCTCTGTCTGTCAAATAAATAAATAAATAATAAAATCTTAAAAAAAAAATATTAAGCCAATCAACCCAACACCTGTGACTGACTGATGGATCCTTGACTTCCAAATCGAGATCCTACCAAAGATCCCCAATTATTCCATCATTTCTCTGGCTTTTAAGTTGTTGCTGACTCCAGAAGATTCTATTAAAATAGTTACTGGAGAGTAAATCTCAGAAACAATTCCAGAACCGGTTATAATTTACCACTCTGTAACTCAATCATATATTACAGATGGAGAAACTGAGGTCCATAGAGGTGTATGACTTATCCACTTTTAGTGGAAAGATTAAAGTCAGTGCCCAGGATGTCCAGGAACCCAGTCAGGGATAGGAGGTATATCACCACTATTTCCTGAGTTAGGCTCCTACGGTTCAACAATTCAAGAACGTTCAGCAAACGTGAATGATGTATAAGGCACGGTGTTTATCTGTCACCCAAGGCCTTTGATATTCGGACTACTTTTGTCAAATTCACACCTTTTTTCATGGCCCCAAGGAGAAAGTGATGTTATTAAGAAACCGATGACCAGAACTGTCGTGAACCATTGGTGGGAACATAAAATGGTACAGCCACTGTGGAAAAGAGTATGGTGGTTCCTCAAAAACTTGAAAATATAATTGTCATATTATTCAGCAATTTCACTTCTAGGGATGTATCCAAAATATAAGAAAGCAGAGCCTCAAAGAGCTATTTGCAACCCCCACGTGCATAGCAGCGTTATTCACAAGAGCCAAAACAGGGAAGCAACCCACGTGTCCAACAACACATGAAGGGATAAGCAAAATGTGGTCTGTCCACACAATGGACTATTACTCAGCCTTCACAAGGAAGTAAATTCTGACCTAAGTACAGCCTGAAGGCGAAAGGGAGGATTTTGTCCTAGAGCCCACGAGCACAGGCTCACTCACCACCCCTGCCTCCGGAGTAATGCTACCGCCGCCGCCACCGTTAAAGTCAGTCTCTCCCCTGAGCAGAAAGCCAAAGCCCATCTGCTCATGCCATTGACATTGGTGTCAGAGCTGCTGGAGGCCTTGGTTACCCTAGCCGCCAGCATTGCCCCTGCTCCAGGACCCCGCTGGCGCACAGCCCGCAACCACCTACTACAGCCGCTGTGAATGCCACCATCGGGGGTAGGGGGAGGGTAGTGCACGTGAGGCTTTTCTCCTTCCTCCTGCCCTCCCAACCAAGTGACACAGGTGCCCCACGCCAGCAGCACCTAACTGGCACAGAATCCAGTTGGCAAGGAAGTTTGGAAAATGCCATTTCCAGGCCACCAGCCACCGAGATACCGAGACAAACGTGGAAAGGCAGGAAGGAGGCTGAAGGGCCACAGACCATAATCCGGGGGTAGCTACCAAGAGGAAGGGGTGAGGCGAGAAGGTGGGATCTGAAAGTCAAGTCTTGGAATTCCAACAGGTCCCACCAAGGAACCGTCCGCAGCCCTGACGTAAGGCAAATTCCATCTGGTGTGGCCCTTCCCTGGTCTTTCCAGAAAAACTACCCAGCCCTGAGGAGATGCTCCTCTCCTAGCCTCAGGGGGCCACAGGAGGTTGCTGAGGACCTCCAGAGGGAGAGCTCTATGCTAGGAATATTCTGATAAGCAGATGCGCCCTAGAACCTGGAGGTCCCGGCTGGCAGCTGGAACAACAGATAGTTTATTTTCACACCGTTCTGGAGGCTGGAAGTCCAAGCTTACGGGGCAGGCAGTGTGGTTCCTCCTGAGACCTCTCTCCCTGGCTTGCAGACAGCCCGGTTCTTGCTGTGTCCTCACACACCCTTCCTTATCTCCGCCCACACCTTCCTGGTGCTTCCTCCTCTTCTTAGAAAGACACCAGACCTGTTGGATTAGGGACCACCCTTGTGGCCTCATTTACCCTTCATTACCTCTCTAAAAACTCTGTCTTCAAATACAGTCATGTGGGGAATGAGGGCTTGAGGCAAAAACTGGGAGGGGGAGCGTGGTGGGCATAATTCAGTCCATAACAGGAACCAAGTGGGTATTTGCAACTCTGAGAATAAACAGACACCTGGCTTTTAAGCCGTGGTCAGGAATCTGCTGAATCCACGCCCCCCTCCCGTCTCTTTACCCCCCAGTTAAACCTTATTTGTCCTTCTGTTCATTTATCCTAAAATATTAAGCATTAGCTGTGCCGGGAGCTTTGTTAGTATTGGAGCCATGGATGCTGACATCGGGCAGATGAGCACAGTGCAGAGTGACTGAGGCAAGCTCACAGTGCTTAGGGCACAGGTGCCCAGAAGACAGCTCCCAGCCCAGACTGGTGATGAGAGGCAACGTAGACAAAGATCCCAGGGAAGGCTTCCTGGAGGAGGAGACACTGGAACCCAGTCCCAAAACAGGAGATGAAGTTATTCACTTGAGAAGGGGATTTGTAAGAGGATTTGTTTAACCAGAAAGCCTCCAAAGGCTCTCAAATGTCCCTATCTGTCTAGAGCCATCAAGGAGGGAGCTGAAAG
Organism: Martes martes; assembly: GCF_963455335.1. Lineage (NCBI taxonomy): Eukaryota > Metazoa > Chordata > Mammalia > Carnivora > Mustelidae > Martes > Martes martes. Next base: position 130,749,013 of record NC_137888.1, read on the forward strand.
TTTGTGTACAAGGTTTCTACTTAAAGTCTGGGCCTCTGGATCAGGAGTATGAGAACCACCTGGGAGCTTGTTAGACAGAAACAGACTCTCCGAGCCCATCCCAGACTTACTGAATCAAAATCCACAATTTAACAAGATCCCTAGGGAGTCTGTGTGAGGCTTAACATTTGGGAAACAGGGGTGCCTGGGTGGCTCAGTCAGTTAAGCATCCGCCTTCAGCTCAGATCATGATCCCAGGGTCCTGGGATCCAGCCCCATGTTGAGCTCCTTGTTCAGCAGGGAACCTGCTTCTCCCTCTCCCTCTGCCCCCAGCCCCCTCATGTTCTCTCTCACTCTCTCTCAAATAAATAAAATCTTTAAAAAATAAAATAAAATTTGGGAAACACTGATGAAATACAAAACTGTTGGTCACAGCTGGAAAAACAAGGCCCAGAGAGAGGAAACAGTCCTTCTAAGATGACAGAGCATTTAGAAAACAAAAAATTCCCAAATCTAAGCCCCTGCCCCTGACTTGCAAACAGCCTTCCTTCCATGGACTGACATACTTGCCAGTTCACCTGAGACTTCTACAACACGTGATGATGCTGACCTTTCTACTCCATGAGCCCTTGGGGGGCCTCATCAGTAGCTGTAACTCATGGGGTGAGAACCTGAGGGGCCCCAACTATTTACTTCTGTTGATGCTGTTCTGCCTGCTGTTTGGGATGGTCTTGACTGCTCTCTGCTATGCTCCCACCACATCTGTATTTTCCTGGGAGTTCACTCTTCTCCCTGCTCTTGCTGACACGATTGCTGCTTCCCCAGAGAAGATACTAAGTTCATCCTAGCGCCTGGAACCCCAGGGACAACCTCAGGCAGCCCGCGCTCACATCTTCCATATAAATGTGTGTTTGTGTGTGTGTGTGTGTGTGTGTGTGTGTGTTGATTTTCCTGGTTTATTTCTTTATATGATAGCCACTGCCCATGGTCTGGGTCAGGGACTATCGATCCTTGAACTTGATTTAAGGTGTTTCAAGACTCTAAGTGCTCCTATCGCATCACAAAAGCAAACGCAAATATTTCTTGAAGTAAGGGACTTTCAAATAGGCCTCAAATGATTCAACAAGGTAGATCAACAAGGCAGCTTTGTTGACATCTTCAGGAACAGGAAACTGTAGCTAGTGATAGAGTTGTCCCAGAACTAAGTATAACTTCTAGGGGAAAAAAATGCAATAACCAAAACACACACACACGTACCTACTAACCTCAATGGATAAGTTTAACAGCAAAAGAAACACAACTGAACACAGAATTAGAGAATAGGAAGATGTCTCTGAAGAAATTATTCAGAGCATCATTTCAAGAGATAAAAAGATGGAAAATGAAGGGGTGCCTGGCTGGCTCGGTTGGAGGAGCACGTGACTCTTGATCTTGGGGTTGTGAGTTTGAGCCCCGCATTGGGTATAGAGATTGCTTAAATAAATAAAAACTTTAAAAAATGTTTTTAAAAGATGGAAAATGCAGAAGCGAAGATAAGAGATGTAGAAAATATATTTTAAAAGTCCAACATACATTTCATCAGAGACTTGGAAGGAGGAGTGAGGGAGAAGGAGGCCGTGGCCATTCTGAAGATGTGGCAAAGGTCTGAAAAGGTAATCCTTCCAGCTCCAAGCATGAGTAAAGGGTGTGCTGAAAAGAAACAGGTGGTCTCCACATGTGTGCCTAGTGGAGGCTTCCTCCTCTCTGGAACTGGAGCAGCAGAATGCAAGGGCCGAGTTCCACTACCAGCCTCATCCTTGGTTACCATACCCAGCTGACTGTCTGTCTGTCTGTCTTTCTTTCTCTTTCTTTCTTTAAGATTTTCTTTATTTTATTTTTCATTTATTTATTTGAGAGAGAAAATGAGAGAGAGAGCATGAGGAGGGTAGGGTCAGAGGGAAAAACAGACTCCCTGCTGAGTAGGGGGCCCGATATGGGACTCCATCCTGGGACTCCAGGATCATGACCTGAGCCGAAAGCAGTCACTTAACTGAGCCACCCAGGTGCCCTAATTTATTTATTTTTCATTTGTTTCTAGCAGGTCCTTATATAAAAAAAAAAATCCAGTGTCTATTTTGGATTTTACACACATGGCAGATCGTCTCTAGGCAAAAATATATAGTTCAATGAATGAGAAAGTGTTTTCTTTATTCTGGCATTGTTGATGTTAGAGATGTCTGGGACAGGAAACAAATTCCTTGGGAGCCTGAGGGCCAGGCCCGCTGCCAGTGATGGTGTGGTCTGTGCACTGCACAAAGGACAGGGACCTAAAAAACAGCCGTGGCTCTGCTGGCCAAGCTGCATACTCTGGCGGGCGGCTGTGTCTGCCAGAGGTGCCTTCCACACAGTGCTGCACCAGGCTGTGGTCAAGCTGCATCTACTCAGAGCAGAACTGCTTTCTATTTTTCATAAAAGTACTCATTCATTAATGGGGTTCCGCCAAACTGTCCACTGAAGAAGTATCTGATGAAAGATGAATCCCAAAATATATAAAGAACGCAAATGACTCAACAACAAAAAGCCAAATAATCTAATAAAAAATGGGCAATGGGGGTGCCTGGGTGGCTCAGTAGATGAAGCATCTGCCTTTGGCTCAGGTCATGATATCTGGGTCCTGGGATCGAGTCCCACATTGGGATCCCAGTTCAGGGGGAGTCTGCTTCTCCCTCTCCCCTCCACCCCCATGCTCTCTCTCTTCTCTCTCTCTCTCTCTCATAAATAAATAAATTAATTAATTAAATCTTAAAAAAAAATAAATAGGGGCACCTGGGTGGTTCTTTTTTTTTTTTTTTCAAGATTTTATCCATTCACCCGACAGATCACAAGTAGGCAGAGAGGCAGGCAGAGAGAGAAGGGAGGAAGCAGGCTCCCTGCTGAGCAGAGAGCCCGATGCGGGGCTCGATCCCAGGACGCCGGGATCATGACCTGAGCTGAAGGCAGCAGCCTTAACCCACTGAGCCACCCAGGCGCCCCTGGGTGGTTCTGATGTTTAAGCGTCTGCCTTTGGCTCAGGTCATGGTCTCCAGGTCCTGGGATCGAGCCCCACATCAGGCTCCCTGCTCAGTGGGGAGTCTGCTTCTTCCTCTGCCTTTCTCTCTCTCAAAATGAATAAATTAAAAAAAAATCTAAAAATAAATAAATGAATAAATAAACAAAAATTTAAAAATTTTAAATGGGCAGAAGATAGAAACAGATATCTCCCCAAAGAAGACATCCAGATGGCCAATAGACACAGGAAAAGATACTCAGCATCACCCACCATCAGGAAAATGCAAAGCAAAACTATAATGAGTGTACATTCATTCTATTTGTCAGAATGACTAAAATCAAAAACATAAGAAAGAAGTGTTGGCAAGGATGCAGAAGAAAAGGGACCCTTGTGCACTGTCAGTGGGAATGCAAACTGTTGCAGCCACTGTGGAAAACAGTACGGAGGTTCCTCAAAAAGTTAAAAATAGAACTATTCTATGACCCAGTAATCACATTACTGGGTATTTACCCAAAGGATATGAAAACAACAATTCAAAAAGATATATGCATCCCTATTTAACTGCATTATTTACAATAGCCAAATTCTGGAAGCAACCCAAGTGCCCACTGACAGACAAATGGATAAAGAACATGTGGTGTATATATACAATGGAATACTACTCAGCCATAAAAAAGCAAGAGATCTTGCCATTTCCAACAACATGGATGAAGCCAGAGAGTATTATGCCGAAATAAGCCAGTCAGAAAAAGACAAATACCATATGATTTCACTCATGTGTAGAATTTAAGAAACAAAACAAATGAGCAAAGGGGAAAAAAGAGAGAGAGAGAGAGAGAAAGAGAAACCAAGAAACAGAGCCTTAATTAAAGAGATCATACTGATGGTTACGGGGGAGGGGGAACAGGAGAAACAGGTAAAGGGGATTAAGAGCACACTTATAATTATGAACACTGAGTCATGTATGGAAGTGCTGAATTACCATATTGTCCACCTGAAACTCAAATAACACTGTATGTGTATTACACTGGGATTAAAAGTAAAAACAAAAAAACAAAAGGTGAATCCGTTCTCAGTTATCTCACAAAGGCAGCCAAATCTAGGTAACTCTGTGTGTGTGCGTACACGCATGCGCACACATGCATGATAGAGTGTGGCTTGTAGGGGAACTAATGTCCAGGTTCACCTGGCACTAAGGAGTTTCCTGTGAGGCAGGGCGGTCCTGGCAAACTGGGACAGATGATCACCCTGCTTTTGGGAATTCCCTGAAGTTGGGCAAACTTGGACTGTCATTACATGAAGGACTGAAATTCTTGGTGTTTCCCCTTTCTCTTTCCCTGTGGTTCCCATGCCCCACACTGACCCTTATGTTTAAAGGATATAGGTCATGTCACAGTGGGAGGAAGTCCTCCCGTCCAAAGTATGCATCTCATGGGGAGGTTGCCGGGTCAGCTCCTCAGACATCTTGGTTGACTTTTCTTCCCACCCAACCCTCCCATAAATGCTGCCCGACTAACTACTCATTCCTAACTCTTTGCATCGTTCTATGCTCTTTTTTCTAACTCTGTCTTACTCTGTCTAACTCTGTCTTCAGAACACTGTTTCTCTGCTTTTTGAGTCCCTGAATGTAAGACTCCTTTCCTATCACCCCTGGTCTACTTCTGAGCTTCTAGTTGTTGTTCTTTGAAGATTTTATTTCTTTGTTTATTTCTTTGTTTGTCTGTTTATTTGAGAGAGAGAGAGAGAGAGAGTACTCCTATATGAGTGGGGAGAGGGGCAGAGAGACAGGGAAAAAGAGAGTCTCAAACAGACTCCACACTGAGCAGGGAGCCTGATGCGGGGCTTGATCCCAGAACCCAGAGATTATGACCCTGAGCTGAAATCAAGAGTCAGATGCTTAACTGACTGAGCCACCCAGGTACCCCTGTGCTTGTTTTTTTAAATTGGCTTTCTCCCTCCTGATAATAAAAGTATATAAATTTGTTGTTAAATGTTTAGAGTGTACAGAAAAGAATTAACATTTTATTGTCCTGTTTTTTACCAGTATTTTTTCTGTGAATATTTTCATATAGTTCAGAACAGACTGTGTAATTTTATATTCGGATCTCTTTTAAACTTAACATTGAAACATAAACATTGTATTAAAATGCTAAAAACATTTTCCTATGACAGTCCCATCAGCAAGCTGACAGACTAGGAAGACGCAGACTCTTCTCCCCGCAAAAAGACACAGAGTTAACCCCATGTATGGACCAGAATATCTCTGTGAGAACTGCAGAGACCAGATGAAAACTACAACACCCAAGCCCTTGTAAAATCAAGAAAGGATTCTAGCAAGAGCGGGGATGCCAGAATGTATATAGAACTCCTACAACTCAACAACAAGTGGCAAAGAACAAAAACGGCAAAGGGCTGGAACAGACATTTTTCTAAAGATGATATATGAATGGTCAATAATTGTATTAAAAGATGCTCAACCTCACTACTCATCAGAGTAGTTTCTCATCAGAGAAACGCAAATCAAAACCACAGTGAAGTATCACCTTATACCCATTAGAATGCTACTATCAAAAATATACACAATAACAAGTGTTGGCTGAGGATGTGGAGAAATTGGAACCCTTATTCTAACTAGTGAGATTGTAAAATTGTACTACTATGGAAGACAGCATTGCTGTCCCCCAAAAAATCAAGACTAGAACTACCAAACAATCCAGCGATCCTACTTCTGAGTATCTGGCCAAATGAGTGGAAAGCAGGGTCTCGACAATATTTGTACGCCTATGTCCACAGCAGCACTGTTCACAGCAGCAAAGGGTAGAAGCTACCCAAGTATCTCCTGACACGTGAATGGATAAGCAAACTGCGGTACATACACAAAATGGAATTTTATTCAGCTTTAAAGAAGGAAGGAAATTCTGTCACATGCTACACTACAGATGAACCTTGAGGATCTTACACTAAGTAAAATAAGCCTGTCACCAAAAATGACAAAAAGCATATGATTCTGCTTATAGGAGTCAAACTCATAGAAACAGAAAGTACAATGTGCTTACCAGAGCCTGGGAAGGAGAGAGGAAAAGGGAAATGTTATTTAGTGGGTATAGAATTTCAGATTTGCAAATGTTCTGAAGCTGTTTCACAACGACGTGAATATAACTAACACCACCGAATGTTTTTAGCATTATACACTTAAAAATGGTTGATGGTAAGGGCACCTGGGTAGCTCAGTCGGTTGGGTGTCTGGCTCCTGACTTTGGCTCAGGTCATCACCTTGGCATTGTGGGAGGGAGCCCTGTGTCTGGCTCCACAGTGGGTGTGGCGCCTGCTTGGGATGTTCTCTCTCCCTCTGCCCCTGCCACCCCAAATTTAAAAAAAAAATGGCTGATGGTAAATTTTATGTTATGCATATTTTTGCCAGTTAAAAAAAAAAACCTAAACTTTTTCCTAGATATAATGTTCACTGATTATATTCTATTTTGTCATATGATGTACCCTATTTGGCTTATTCATTCTCTTACTAATCATTTAGATCAGCGGTCAACAAACTCTCTCTTAAAGGACCAGTTAGTAAATAGTCTAGGCTTTGCTGGCCATTGTCTCTGTTGTTACAGCATGAAAGGAAATATAAACAATGTGCACATGGGTGCGGCAGTGTCTCTGCAACTTTACTTTCCCAAATAGGAGGATTCGATCCACAGGCCATAGTGCCTAGACCCTGGTTTAGACTGTTTCTAATATTTAGTATCACAAATACTGCTGCTAATAAACATCTTTGTAAAGAAATCCTTACAGATATGTTAGCGTCTCTCCTAGGAAAGGATCCTACAAATTAAATCAAGGGGGAAGAAGTCTGTCCATTGCTAAGGTCCTTGATCCGTACTGCACAGGCTGAAGCAACTCTCTGAATAATGATCCGACCCTGATTCAGCAACATCCTGGGCTCTGCCCAAGGGAATGCCTGCAACTACTCTTTCTTTAGTTCTAAGCACATGCCACGAAGTTCAGCATCCCCCAGCTGCCTCCATTCCTCCAGATCCTTCAGCCCCTTTGCACTTAGCCGTCATCCCAATCTCTTTCCTCCTCAAATGGTCCCTCTGTCTAGGTGCCGCCTTTTCCTTTCCAGCCCCACTGGTTGAAGATGGCAAATTAAAGTACACACACTTATTTTGGCTCCTTCTGGAGACCCCACTAAAATAACAGCAAGAGGATTTTTAACAGGATAAAGTCATAAAGAGATGACAAAATGTGGGGGACTTGAAAGCAGAAGGATGAATAGCAACCCACCTAGCGGACTTGAGAAGCTGAATCTTAAGCCAGTGGTGATGAAAGATAAGAAGCAACTCAGTTCGCATTGAGAACTCCCAAAGCTTTTATGGCTCGGGATTTGGCAGGACCAGCTGTTTCTAGAAGTGTCGGTATGAATAGGATTGAAAATTGAAGGACTGGTTGAAAGTCCTTAAGGAGCACTTATACTCCCCAAGCCCCTCCCCATGTCCATATGTCAGACAACTGTACAACCCCCACCCCAGAACAAGACTAGAGGCCAAACACAAAATGTCTCTGGATATGGGGACACGAGGCAAAATTGCGGATGGAGAACTATACTGTAAATAGCCTCCACTAAAACTTTCCCAGTAAACTGAGTGAAAGCTTTCATACCAAATGTTGAGATTTTTTCCCCCTCCACACTGGCTTGGCTCCCAGATCATGGGTAGCTAGGATGGTATCCACCTGGCAGGGGCTGGAAGATTATTTTCTGGAGAGACCTAAAGATAGCAAACTATAGGTTATAGAAAGCAACAGCCTAGTCAGATCACCACATGGGGAAGCCCACATTGACAACTCCCCCTCATGCTCAGAGCCTCCTAGCAGCTTTTAAGCTCCCATTTTAAAACATAAATGGAAAACCAAGGATCACCACACATCTGAGAGAAGCCCCTAAAAATAAAAGATAGAGACCAAAACAGGAAAGTAAAAAAAGAAAACAGTGTGATGGTTAATTTACTTTTTTAAAAAAGATTTTAATTATTTATTTTAAAGAGAGAAAGAGAGCGGGGATTGGAGGGGCAAAGGGAGAGGGGGCCCGACATGGTGCTTGATCTCATGACCCCGAGATCAGGACCTGAGCTGAAACCAAGAGTCAGGCACTTAACTAATTGTGCCACCCAGGCACCCTCTACTGGTTAATTTAATGTGTCAATTTGACTGGACCTCAGAGTCCCTCAGACTACTGGTTAAACATGATTTCTGGGAGTCTGTGAGGACGTTTCTGGATGAGATTACTGTTTGAATCAGTAGACTGAGTCAGGCAGGTTGGCCTCCCCGTTGTCGGTGGGTCTCATCCAGTTTGTAGAAAGCCTGAATAGAATAAAAGCCTGAGTAAGAGGAATTCTTTCTCTCTGCCTATCTTGACTTGGGACATTGGTCTTGTCCTGTTTTCAGACTCAGGCTAGAACTTCAACCCCTGACAACCCTGCTTCTTAGGCCTTCGGGCTCCGACCGGAAGCACACCATTCACTCTTTGGAGTCTCCAGCTTGCCGACTGCAGTTCTGAGACTTCTTAGCCTTCGTAAGCGTGTGGACCAATTCCTTTTAGTAGCTCTCTCTCACAGTGGAGACTTGAACAACACGGGTTTGAACTGCACGGGTCTGTTTATATGCAGATTTTTACAGCACAGTACTGTAAATGTATTTTCTCTTTATGATTTTCCTGACATTTTCATTTCTCTGACTTACTTTATTATAAGAATATAGTATAGAATACAGAGAACATACAAAACATGTGCTAATCGACTTCGTTATCAGTAAGGCTTCCGGTCACCAGCAGGCTTCAGTAGTTAAGTTTTTGGGGAATCAAAAGTTATTGCAGGTTTTTGATTGCACAAGCGGTTGGTTCCCCAAACCAAGGGGCTGGTTTTCAAGATATATAGCATATGTATATATCTCTGTCTCTATCTATCTCCATATAATTGGTTCTGATTTTCGGGAGAACCCAGACTAATACACAAAGACTATGCAGGGAGAGGAAAACTGAGGTCACACCTCTAAGGAGAAAAATTGGAATTCAATTTTATTTTCCCTAATGAGAGAAATTAAATATTAAAGAATATGATTTTGTCAGATAAGGTTGAGTTTTGAAGACCTACAAATCATTGTAATATCTAAGTTTTTTTGCCAACCCCCAAAGAACCAATTTTTGTGCCCTTGGAAGACAAAAGTGTTCCCGTGGAGAACATATGCCTCACAGAGAGAAAGAAGACACTGCATCTATGAAGCAAGACTAAGTTGCTATTTTTATAATGAACGTTGAAAGAATAAAGAAGTGTTCTTGGAATTTAAAAATACGAAAGCAGAAATTAACAACTCAGTGGAGGATTCTGACTGAATCAAATCTCCCAGAAAGCAAGACATGAAATAAAAGAGATGGTGGGAAAAGAGAGAACAGGTTGTAAAAGTATAGTATTGGTTCAGAAAGTTCATTTTAATGATAAGAGTTACAGAAAGAGAATGAGCCTGTGCTTGTGTGCTACTAGTGGTGAGGAATCATTATAAATAATTTGAGTAAATTTCCCCAAACTGGGGGATGTGCATCTCCAGATTCAGAGCAGAGCCCATGGAGAGCCCAGCCCAACAGATGAAAACTCCTGCCATCTGAGACCCCACACCATGACTCCAGAGCACTGGGAACAAAAAGAATATCCTAAGACACCCACTCTCTCTCTTGGGAGGTGTCCTCTAGCTTCTGAGGGGTAAGAATTTTAAAGGTTGAAATGGCATTTCTAGCAGATTTGTCACAAAGATCTTAGTTAACTTGTGAGTTCTGGAAAGGAGTTCTGAGGATGCTAGATCACATTTTTTTCCCCTTAATGTAAAAGCAGTATATGCTGATTGCAGAAAACATGAAAGTTTCAGAAATGTATAGAGAAGAGAAAGTATCAGCTGTAATTGAACAACGCTGAACTAAATATTTTAACCATTTTAAATTGGTTCCTTCCTAGGTGTTTTTTTTAAATATATCTAATTTTTTATAATATTTAATATTAAATGTAATTGAAACCATTCTTCTCTACATTTTTATATTCCTGCTTACTTACATTATATGATGAGCATTTTCTTATTAAGTTTTAATGACTGTACAACATTCTAGTTTATGGTGTAATTTATATAACCAATCTCCTATTTTTAGATATTTAAGCTGTTGTCACCTTTACACTGCTCTAAATAGCATTTTCATGAAAATGTTTGTAAAAATACCTCTATATTTCCTTAAATTGGATTCCCAAACATGGGACTACTGGATCAAAGATTATGTATAGGTTTATGAAATTTGCTACACAATGCTTGTGTTCTAGATTAGTATTGTCCAATATGGTAACCAACCACTAACTACATGTGGCTACATTTATATTCAAATGTAATGGGTTCCTCTGTTGCACAGGCCACTAGCCTTAGTCCTTAGTAATCACATGTGGCTGGTAATTACCATATTGGACAATGCAGACAGAGATTATTTTCATCACTTCGGAAAGTTCCAGTGGATAGTGCTGTTTTAGAGAAGCCATACATTTTTATCTCCATGATTGATCTCTCCATCCTTTTACCAGCATTAAGTATTACTGTTTTTTAAGTTTTATTCATTTGATAGGTAAAGAAGGGGGGTCTCAATAGGATAACTGTTTCTAACTAGAGCTGACCCATTTTTTTAGAAGTTCTATTTCCTCTAGGAATGATCTCACTTTGCTAGTCATGATATTTTTCTAGACATGTTTGGGAAGTTACTGTAAAGGAGCTCTGCGTCACATTCTCATCTCCATGGCTATGTCTGTCCTACACCAGGGCAAATGACGTCTCTACTGAAAACTGGAAATAGTCTTTCCAAGTGAGGGTGACAGTTGCCACCCTCAGGTTTTCCATTGCCTCTCTTCCTCTTTTTCTTTCTTCTGATATTTGGAGTGTTTGTGCTTGCTTTCCTAGCTGTCATATTTTGGTTTAGTGAAGATATGGTTGGGCTGCTTCCCTGACTCTCGGCATGGATCCACACTATCTTCTCACCCCATTTCTGTACTCCAGCCAGAGCAACCCCACTGCACCCAGTTTCCAGTGAGTACTTACCAAACGCTATCTAGTGAAATGCCACACATATAAGGGGAGAAAAGTGAAAAGTAGCTAATTTTATTTCTAATGGAATACTTGGTTTCAGAGACAGAGCCTATTTTAATTTATATTAAATATTTGCTTCCCAACAGCAAACATGGTCCTGCTCTTGGTGCCCATGATTTATTTCACAATTTTCCCTTCCTTGCTTGACTACTGTGAAATAGGAAACCAAATGCTGTCAAAGATGACTATGAATAATGTGTGAGGCAAACAAGGATCCAGGCTACAGTCCCTTCTTTTTCTTTGCTTTAATCCCTAGCAACAGTAAAAATGAATCCACAGAACCATTCAGGGATGAAAGAGGGGTGGGGACCTTGCAGACACACTCAGAGCCTACTGCCTAAAATGTTGCCCCAATTCAGCTGAAAGCAAACTACCTTCAGCAGGTAAAGTAGATTGAATGCTGGATAAAAGTATCCTTACTTCTCATTTCCACAGTGAGGCCAAAATTGATCTTACAAGATAAAGTTTACCTCAAAAACACATTGGTAAGCATTTTCCATTCTTTTCAATGATAATAAAAACAGACACGGCTAGAACCAGGATTAAAAATGGAGCAAAGGCCAAGTGGCTTACTGAGCATTTAGCGCCACCTTGTGGCAGCATATCCCAATCCCAGGCCCTTTTGAGGACCCCAAGATTTAAAAAGACAGCCTCCTCGAAGAGGAATTAGGATTTAATAATGGTAGAGGGTATTTTCTTGGGGAATACAAACTAATAGAAATAACTAGCACTTGGCTGGCACTTTTTAGTAAACAAAGCACTCCCAAGTGAATGATCTCATTCAGTCCTGGCAGCTGCTCTGTGCTGCAGGTCACAAGAGCTCCACCTTAAGAGATGTGAAAGCTGAGGCTCCAAAGAGCTGGTGACTTGTGGGAGGCAAAGTCCTGCACTTGAACCCAGATTTCCAAACTCCAAATCACGTGACACAAATTTATTAGCATTACTGTATGTAGTATACACCGAAAACTCAAAAGAAGTACCTCATACTATATGGTACAGTAATATATATTGTGTAGTACATATACCATATAATACTATGGTACTTATGCTATTTTCTATAATTTTTTTTGAAAGATTTTATTTGACAGAGACGAGAGGGAACACAAGCAGGGGGAGTGGGAGAAGGAGAAGCAGGTTTCCCGCTGAGCAGGGAGCCCAATGCGGAGCTCGATCCCAGGACCCTGGGATCATGACCTGAGCTGAAGGCAGACGCCCAACGACTGAGCCACCCAAGTGCCCCTATATTTTTAACTAGTACTCACTGCCTTTCTGGAGCTGCTGTCTGTGAAGACAAGGCAATATTGGTGAACTCTGTAGTCTATGATTCAACAAACGCTGTTCAAGTTTTGCTACTGAACTGTGGCTTTGCTTTCCTTGTCCCTGGGTACCAACCCAAGGAAACCCCTGCTGTTCTACTGTCTTAACCTGGGGAGCAGTAACAGAGGTTTGCCTGGGGAGAATCAACGGGGGGACACAGAGGCAGTGAAACTGAAGCCTTGTTTTTATAATACTTAGCCTTATTTTTGTTGTTTCTTCATCTAATCCATTGGCTCGTAACTAAAACTCTGATGGACTATGTCATGTCCTTCGTTTAGGTAGATTTTACAACCAGCATATTTTAAAGTTGGGTCACTGAGAGGTTACCTTGCTCAGTGTCCAAGGTGGATAGTAGCTTACTAGGCCAACTTCAAATATTCCAAGTGAAAACTCTGCAGTTCCCCCTTTAAGGGGTAGGACTGTCCTTTCAGAATTAGGCAGGGAGCCATGGTGGGTTCTTAAGTTGTAGGAAAAGCTGCATTTGTGAAACTCTGGTCTTGAAGAGGCACATAAATGAACAAAAGCAGGGAGAAATGGGCAAATGAGAGACACTGGGAAGAGAACAAAAGAGAACAATCCTTCAGGCTAAAAATACATCTGGATGTGTTATTTTAGTCTATTTGACCTCATTTTCCCACAGGGTTGCCTGACATGCTGCCTGGAGACACACTTACCGAATCACAGGACTGACGGCAAGAATCTCTTTAAGTGCTTATGCTTTCTCCTTCGTGGAATTTTAGTCAGAGAGCATGGCTATGTTACATCACACCATAAAACTTCCTTTACTTTTCAGGCCTGGCAATTTTATTTGCATTTCTATAAAACACACACAGACACTTGCTACTTTTTAATATAAAAATTAAACATCATCATTTAAAAAAAATAAAAAATATCCAAAATAAAGTGTGACTTTAAGCTTTCCTCTACGAGGGGAGGCATAAACGTCAACCTCGTGAAAAGTCAGGACTTGGGATCCGGGCCCAGTGTCACAGGAGATGGGTTCTTAGGACACTTTCGGAATTTGCTCTGAAGGAAAACTCTTGGCACACACAGGCCTTCTTTTTTGTTCACCGTTTCACGAAACACATACTCATTCACCACTTCTTCATAACCTGTGTCCATAAAGAGCCGAGCCAGAAATTCTGTAAGGCAAGCAGATCAACAGTGCTCACAGTCTCGATACTACTACATTTGCTCTGCAGTGGTAAAGAGAAGGGCAGGGGTGCTGGAAGGATTTTTTTTTTTTTTTTAAAGATTCTATTTATTTATTTGACAGACAGAGATCACATGTAGGCAGAGAGGCAGGCGGCGGGGGGAGGGGGAAGCAGACTCCCTGCTAAGCAGAGCCCGACACGGGACCCGATCCCAGGACCCCGGGACCATGACCTGAGCCAAAGGCAGAGGCTTTAACCCACTGAGCCACCCAGGTGCCCTGTTTTTTTTTTTTTTTTTTTAATGTAAAAAAAGCTCCCAAGCTAAAATTTATAGGAGTTGTTTTGGAAAGTAATACACTGCTACTTGTCTTCTTGAACCCAAATAGAAACCCCCAACTAAATAAGTTAATCAGAAAAGTTTAAGGACAACCTGCAGTATGGCCACCTTACCCTCTTATTATAAGACCCCAAATACATAAGTCCAAGTAAAAAGAAACACAATTCCAAACTGGCTATATTTATACGTAGTCTTCATGTGTTCAGTGTGTTTACATCAAACACCTCATTTATCTGAACATGACGGATGAACATCTATGACCAGAGTGGGGAAACCCGACACTTTTGTGAGTTTATTTAACCTCAATAATTTAACCCCAATAATCCATCACTACATGTTAAATGAAACAAATAGAATGGCTATGTGACGAAAATACTCCTAGTAAGAGCATTACTCTGCAGAATGTGCTCCAAAACACTCTGCAGACATCACTGCATCTTCTCAATTACTCGCAACTGGTTGACTCAGATTTCATGAACCAGAAACATTAAAACAAATTTTTAATTTTCACCTGACATTTTTTTATGACTTTGTGGAGTTATTTTAATGGTAATCACTCATTTTTTATTTCATTCTAAACCCAGAAGAGTATTTCATTTCAAGACAGATAAATGTTTATAAAAATAGAGTTTAAGAAGATATGTATTTTATGGTCCAAATCACTAAATAAGCAGGCTTAAAATACTAAGTATTAAGACTGAAACGGTGATCAGTGTTTTAATGTTTTTATCAAAATGACTTCTGAAAGACCCCTTTATAGCAAATTTGTGTACTTAACACCTTTATAGACAAAGACAAAGATTTCTTGCCTTTGTGACCTGGGAAGATAATTTCCAGACATTATACAGTCATACTTCTGTGTGTGTTTCCAAGTTTATTTATTTTTTTTTAAGTTTGTTTTTTTTTTTAATTTGACACAGAGACAGACAGAGAGAGAGGGAGGGAGCATAAGCAGGGGGACTGGAAGAGGGCGAAGCAGGCTTCCCACTGAGCAGGGAGCCCGATGTGGGCCTCGATCCCAGGACCCTGAGATCATGACCTGAGGCGAAGGCAGACACCTAATGACTGAGCCACCCAGGTGCCCTACTTTTTTTTTTTTTAAGTAATCTCTACACCCAACATGGGGCTTGAACTCATAACCCTGAGATCAAGAGTTGCATGCTCTTCCAAATAAGCCAGCCAGGGGCTGCTGTCCTACTTGTTTTGTGACTGAACAATGTGAAAATCCTGCTTTGCCCTCCGCCTTTTCCAGCACAGATCCTGATAGGGCATACACGTGGCATGTCAGAGCTAGTCCATTAACCCAGGCTCGCTAACAGGACACTGTCACCAGAGGAGGCTTGTGAGCGCACCATGGTCAGAGCTGTGTCCCCGTCGTCCCAGGTGCTGGGTGAGTGGTGCGTGCTGGAGATGGATCCAGCCAGGACCCTGTGCATGTGTGCTCTGCATTGCTGTCCCCACCCCAACCAGGACCACAGTGATAATGCGTGCAAGTAAATGGAAATAAAAGTAAATTTCATTAACCTTACCATCAGTAAAAAAATATGATCTGGTTCCATCTTGTCTAGCGTAGAAGTTTTCTCCAAGTTTGCTGCCAGCTCTAAACCTAAGCATGGCATGATCATACAGCCCATAATCCCGAAACAAGACGCTTTTGCCTGGTTTTAATACCTATGAAACAAAAGCAGGTGGCACTTAACATATTGATGGCTCAATAAAACTTAAAATAAAATCTGACTGATTTAGGGATCAAAATAACCTACAAGAGAACCAGACTGAACTATCCATAGTTTGAAGGAAAAAGGGCCTCCTAAAGGTATAGCAACACCTACAGGGCCCCATACACTGCAGAGATACTTCTCAGCACTTACAAGGTCTAGTGTCACAGAATTAAAATGTTAATGACATTAAATGAAAATAGACTTATCTTCTTTAAAGCATGTTCTCCCAACATTTTATTAACCATCTCCTAGTATATGACCCTGAAGGCAAACTGTCTCTTTAAAAAAATATGTCATTTCGTCTTCTTACTGCTTCTTGCTGGCTTTCCTCATTCTGAGTCTCAGATGGGGTCCACTGTGCTACAATTATGCAGAGCGTGCCCACCATGCTAATAATAGTTGACAGCACTGGGCAGTTTCTCTGACAGGATGGAGGAAGGACTATTAGCCTCATGTGAGATGAGGAAATTGACACCAGGTAAGTGATTTGTCCACGATTCAGAGAGGCCACTAAGTGGGGGAGTCAAGACTCACATTTGGGTCAAAAGGCAGCACACTGTAGAATCAGAGACATCTTTTAGCCCTGGACCTGGACAGGGGTAGGGAGATGTGTTAATTCCAATTCCATCCAAACTACTGACAAGAAAGAGAGGCTATGGGGGGAGGGGTAACTGAGTATTCTTCCCTTGCACTGTGCTTCTTGGTAGAACACCCTCAGGCCAGTGCAGTAGTACAGGGAAGGGGATCAGCGGCAGACCCAGCTGGGAGGCCCTCACTAAAGCCTTTCAGAGATAGGTGCCTCAAAAACTGGGAGGTGGCTTCAGCAGGATGTAGGTACAACCACCTCTATCTTACAAAGCAAACACCATATGCTTTTCAGAATGAAAAGGGGTACACACTGTGACATTTGCTTTTTATGTGAGAATTCCTTCAACCTACATTAACACTACCATGGAAGAGAGGACTTTACAGAATCTTATTCTGATTCATTACATCAGTAAGACAATTTTTAAGACATGACCTATACTATTACAACAGAGTTTTGATGCAGTTTGATGTACTTCCTCTTCTGAATAGAGTAGGAAAGACTGTCCCTAATACTTCCAAGCGTGCTCCAGATTTTCTCATTTAGTAAATTCTATCAATATAAGCATGCGTTTTAACTACTGTCCATAAAGAGCCTCCTGGATAAATACATCCTACCTTAGCTTAGTCTGAGATGCTAAATTTTAAAAAATGTGAATAGTTGCCAAGAAAATTCTGAAAAATTTAATTTATATGAAAAAGACTTATTCTTAACTATAGAATGAAGAAAGGGCTACAAGGGAGAGCGGAAAGAGCTCAGGAATTTGGAAATCTGGATTCATAACCCAGTTCTTCCATAACTAGCTGAATGACCTTGAGCAAGTAATTTCATCCCTGAGTTTTCCTGTGTGTAAAACAAACAGTTAAGTTTGATGCTAATGCCTCCTTTAATCCTGGCGCTGTATAGCTAACCAGGCATTTCTCACTGTTATGTTCCCTCACTCTCCTAACATCCCCAAAAAGTAGGGTAGGGCAGTCTGTTACACCTGTTTTACAGCAAGTAAGGCCCAGAGTCAAAGTGACTTGCCTGAGGTTTCAAGGCAAGTTGGTGGCATTGGCAAATACCTAGGTCTTCTGGTGACAGAATTTTGTCTATTTTTACTCCATTATTCTATTCCAAAAACGACGGAATTCAACTTTAAGGTTATCTTTCAGTTTAAACTTATGTAGTTTAAAAAATCCTCTGGTGTTAACACTCTACAGTAATCACATCCACCTTAAAACAGCTTATTACTTTGGTTGCTCATGCAAGGCTTCAGAGCTGCCCCAAGGGTGTCTGTCTTATTATTGTCAGAGGCTGAGAGATTGCTTCTCCTTCTGGTAATTTCCTGATGAAGCACACTATTTCAAATCAACGAGCCAGTCACTATGTATGAGGCAGAGAGCCGGCAATCCACTAGTGCTGTGAACTCATTCCAGATCAGCAGAAAAAAGATTTCTATTAGGGGTAAAAATAGAAAGGATTGCTGAAATGGAATTTGCTACTAAAGAACGATTTGAATGGGGGCCGGGGACAAGTGTGGATTGAGAGAGATCATCTCAATTAAAAATATATACATTAACACTTCATTACTATTAAAATATAGATAGCATATATTTTCATTTAAATCAATAGGCATATCCTCAACAATATTTGACTTTGTCAGACTTAATTCTGGCAAATCTAACAGAGTCTCATTGGGGTTTTATTTTACATTTCCTGGGTTACTGAGGTTATCTTTTCGTAGGTGTCTTCTCTTCAATAAAACAACTATTCATGTCTGCCACTCTTCTATTAATTTGCTTCCCTTTCTCACACAGGAATTCCTCACATATTCTGGATACTAATCTTTCATCAGTTCTACAG
Source organism: Martes martes (assembly GCF_963455335.1). Taxonomy (NCBI): domain Eukaryota; kingdom Metazoa; phylum Chordata; class Mammalia; order Carnivora; family Mustelidae; genus Martes; species Martes martes. The sequence goes on from NC_137888.1 coordinate 130,767,143, forward strand.
ACTTCAAATTACTTTCCCCAAGTTGTTTTTTAAATTCCTTGGTATAATATTGTCTTTTGAAAAACAGAAACTCCCACTTTTATTATAATCATGTTTATGCTTAGAATGCTTCGGGTCTTGAGAAAATTTTCCCCATTCAGAGGTCATAAAGATGCCTTCCTATATTTTCTTCTGAAAGGCTTAAACTTTTATCTTTTCCATTTAAGTCTTTAATTCACCTGAGAATGATTTTTGTGGAGGATGTGAGGAGGGTAATCTCATTCTTTCCAGCATGGACACTCAGTGGTCCCAGTAGCCACTCACTCAACAAGTCCTTCTTTTCCCAGTGATCTTCATCGTCACCTCCATCATACAGCAAATTTCTATTTATGCATGGATTGATTAAGCTATCACATTCAATTTGTCTGTCCCTCTGCCAACACTATTCTGTCTTAATCACCGCAACAGTAAGTCCTTATTTTTTTTTTTAAGATTTTATTTATTTATTTGTCAGAGAGAGAGAGAGAGAGAGCGAGCACAGGCAGACAGAGGCAGAGGGAGAAGCAGGCTCCCCGCTGAGCAAGGAGCCCGATGTGGGACTCGATCCCAGGACGCTGGGATCATGACCTGAGCCAAAGGCAGCCGCTCAAACAACCGAGCCACCCAGGCATCCCAACAGTGAAGTCCTTATATCTGGTATATCTGGTAGGGTATCAATCTCTCCCATCTCATTCTTTGTTGGGAGTGTTCTGACCCTTCGTTCTTTCAAGTAAACTTAGAATCAGTTTGTCAATCTCCTTGGCCGGGGGCGGGGGTGGGGGTGGGGTGGAACACCCTACCAAAAAACCCCAAAACAACCAAACAAAAAAATTAATAAAATGTATAATACTAAATGGAAAAGTAAAATTACACAATGCATGTTACTCTTTTTTAGGTATATAGCTCAGTACGTTTTATAAGTACATTACATTCATCTTATACTTTTGTAGTCTTTCAATATTTTCTAGTCAGACAATTACATTATCTACAAATAATGAGTTTTGTCTCTCATCTTTGTTTTTTTCTCCATCTTTTTTTTCTTGTCTTTTTGAGCTGATTAGGATCTCCCTGTAATTCTGAAAGGAAGTACTGACAGTACGCCCTCTCATCCCCATAAAGTTCTAGATATTCCTTATTCTGTCCCTGTCTCATACTTCTCCCAGTCCCTGAAACCCTTCATCAGTGAAATCACTGGTATCCACCTCTTCAGAATTCAGATTCTCATGCTAACAGACTGTCCCCTGAGGATACTATTTTTCCTGCCATATACTGACTACATGGCCTACCCCTAGTGAGAATGAGGAGACTCTGCAAATCTAGGCATGAGCCTCAGAAGGGAGGTAAGCAAAAAGATCAGGATGTCCAACCTCTAGGCTCCAAATCACTAACCTGGTAAATATTTTTTAAGACAAGGTGCATCTTATCAGGGTGAACAGCAGAGAGTACAAATATCAACAAGACAAGATCCACAGACTCTGGGGGCACATGTTCCAGAAGGTCATCTTTGGTTAGATCACACTGGAATACCTTGCATCTTTCTGCGTCGTATAAAGGATTTTGCTAGAGAAGAGGGGGAAAGTAAAGGAATTTTAATGCAACATCCATGTTGACACACATAGCAAAATACAGCATCAAAAGGAGATTCAGTGGAAAAAAATAAAAAGAGATCCTATTTCCGCTGATGCACTGCTGCACAAAAATCAAGTACCACTTTGTTACTGGGTAAAACTGAGTAATGTAGCATTTGTACATTAAAGCATGTAGTAGTCAATATCGCTATGAGGGGCAAGATTTCATTTTAACAAATTACCTTTAACTGAGGAGAGGACACAAACTATCACACATTCAAAGCTGATCATTTTAGAAGCACATGTTTCTAAAGGGATGGTAAGTGCAAATTGACCTATTGCTTCTTTAATCCTCCTTTGACTCACCTACTACAAATCTAAATCCTCTGACAAGTCCTTCCAAATCTAGTCAAGAAGATGCTCCCACAGTTCTTTGGGCATATTTTCCCTTGAGGCAGCAAGCTAAGTAAACCTAACTTTTCTTTTCTCTTCCTTTGCCACAACTGTGTTCCTGTACGTGGTGGATGGTGGGTTTAAGAACATTACAATAAAAGATAATACATAAGAGTATCATAAAGAAAGACTATCATAAAGTGTAAGGTGTTACAAGAGCATTATAAAAAAATATTAATCTTTTCTGTAATGTAAATAAGGACTCGAATAAACACAGATACAAAGGTAATGGATGCGTAGATTCAATACTGAAATGATGTCAATTCTACCTATAATTCCACTTCTAAATCCAATATGATCTCAACAGAATCCCAGTAGATTTCTAGAAACTTGACAAGGCAAATTTAATTCATCTGGAAGCAAAAAAACTTTTAAAATGATTGGAGGAGGAGGTACACTCCTGACATCAAAACTTATTACAAAATGTAGTACTAAAACAGTGAGGTTTGAGAATGGGAACAAATAAATCACTGAGACAGAACAGAGGTCCCAACACAGAGCCCCTCTACATAGAGGAATTTAGTATTGCATATGACAAGACAGGTGACAAAGATGACAAGTATATCAAAAAACATAGATAATAAAGGTGGCAATTATCAGGAAAGGAAAATGAATTTCTTATTCAATTTATTGTGTTTGAACAACTAGTTCCACACTTGTGTTAAAGGATGACTGGTTACCCAGATGAATTAAAGGTCTTCTGGTTTCAGTTCAAAGATATACAGCGGTATAAAAATGTAGCTCCCATCCTTATAGTAAGAAAAAAGATGGACAGACAGCAAAGTAATGACATTTTGGTGAACCCATCAAAGAACAGAGGCCAAAGAACCACTAGCCCTCCCTGGAGACAGAGAAGTGCCTTCTGGGTTAGACAGAACCTAGGCATTTGCTTCCCTGAGGCAGAAGCCTCCTGACTGGAAAGATAAAACTAGAAATTTGGTAAACTGCTGGAGACTGAGTGTGGCTGTTATAGTGTGAAGTCCCTGGGGGCTGAAGTAACAGAGGTGTTCCCATCCTCTTACAGGGGTTTCCTCTGGGGATATCATGGGGCTCACAAAGAGGAAGGCGCTCCATCTTGCTGCTGGCCTTTCTCATCTCCTTTAAGGAAGAAGACTTAAAATGCAGGGGAAAGGTCATCTGAGGCCTATAGCCTTAAGGTACTGATAGAATGCCACTGGGGGAAGGAAAATACTCTGCTCAGACCCAGTTTTAATCTTTTTTCCTAAGTTGGTGGGGGTTTTTTTTGTTGTTTTTTTAAGTAATCTCTACACCCAATATTGGGCTCCAGCTCGATCAGGAGTTGTATGGTCTTCCAACTAAGCCACCCAGGCGCCCCAAACCTAGTCTTAATCTGAAGGGAGAATGACCTCAACACCAGAAAGGAGGATACAGGTATATACCTCCTGATGGAGGGAAGGGAGAGAAAAGCTCTAGCTGTGGAGCAGCAGACATACTTGTGATGGTCACATGCTGGGACACAGGCCCATTACGCAGTTCAGAAACTGAGAATCAGATAATAATCCCTTCTCCCACACCTTACCAACAAGTGTCCAGTGCTAATAACAACAGTGGACTGCAGCTAGGAAAGCTGTGAGAGACTGGCTCTTTACGAGGAACAGTATAATGAGAAGACCCAAAGCCAAAAGGGGAGACACGAACCAAGTCACCAGAGGAGTCTGAAGTCTCTGGTGTCCATAACAACAAAAAACCTCACAGGTAACTATAGCAACAGTAGATTTCAAACACAGCTCAACTCCTGTCTAGATTATTACAAATCCTTATTATCTCAGTATCCCACTGCCCTATCTAACATATCTGGCTTTCAGCAAAAGACAACAAGGCATACCAAAAGGCAAGAAAAAACAGTCTGAAGAGATAAAGCAATCATCAGAATCAGACTCAAATATGACATCGATACAGGAACTAAAGTTTGAGGATTTAAAATAACTGTGATTAATATTAAAGGCTCTAATGAAAAAGATAAAATTCAAGATCAGATAGGAAATTTCAGCAGAGAAATAGAAATGACAAAAAGAATCAACTAGATATACTAAAAATAAGAAACATAGTAACAAAAATGAAGAATGTTGCCTAAAGGTTCATCAAAGCTTACTGCTTAAGAAGGAAACCGTGAACTGGATGATAGGATGAAAGAAATTACACAAAGTGAAAATACAAAGAGAAAAAAAATTAAAAAACAAAACGAAACATCAAAACACCATCCGAGAGCTGTGGGACAATAGCAAATAGTTTAACATATACAAAATGAATCTCAGAAGAAAAAGGAACAGAGCTGAAGAAATAATGGCCAAAATTTTTTTCCAGATTAATTAAAAAACATAAGCAAAACTTAAAAAAATATATATACATATGTACACACACACACACACAGTTATAAAACTCCTCAACAAGACATAAAAGCTTAGAACCTTGAAAAGATTAATAAATTTGCACATAATTTAAATTCTATCCAAAGACAATACCATAGGGCGCCTGGGTGGCTCAGCGGGTTAAGCCTCTGCCTTCAGCTCTGGTCATGATCTCAGGGTCCTGGACCCCCTACCCCCGCATCAGGCTTTCTGCTCAGCAGGGAGCCTGCTTCTCCCTCTCTCTGCCTGCCTCTCTGCCTACTTGTGATCTCTCTGTGTCAAATAAATAAAATCTTAAAAAAAAAAAAGACAATACCATAAATGCTAACTAGAAATGTTTGCAAAAAATCTAACAATATTCAGAATACACCATAAAGATAAGAAAATGACAGAAAAGTGAGCACAGCTTATGAAGAGAAAAGTCACTATATAATGCAAACCCCACCTGCGGTTCTTTTGTATTTTGTTTACTATTTAATAGTGTTTTGTTTACTACTTAATCCCCTTAAACTGGCACATATGAGGCTCTCGATAAATATATGTGGAATAAAGGAACTCACAATCACAAAAAAATTAATGCCTAGTTACATATATAAGGAATAAACATTAAAATATGAAATATTACTTTTTGCCCATAAGATTGGGAGATATAAAAAAACTGATATCAAATGGTGAGAGCAAGGGTACCTGAACTGCTCACTGGGTTAAGCATCTGCCTATAGCTCAGGTTATGATCTCAGGGGGGACTGAATCCTACTCCCTCCCCCACTCCCTGTTCAGTGGGGAACCTGCTTCTTCTCTGCCTCCATGCCCCCCATCACTCTGAGCCCCCCCCGACTCCTGCGTGCATGCTCTCTTTTGCCGTCAAATAAATAAAATCTTTAAAAAAGAAATGGTGAGGGCGTAGCTAGAATGGTGCTATACGTTAAAATTTATATATTAAATTTTAAAAAACATGTATGAAACATTAAAATTTAAATGTGTATGCTTTCTCTCCAAGGAATGCTTCCATCACCATAGAGAAAAGTATATACACACGTTTTGGAGAGCAGTGCATAATGCTACTTACATTAACTCTATTTTTAAGAGTAAAAAATTAGAAGTTATTTAAACAAATACCAACAGGTAATTGTTATAGCATATCCATCCTATGGAATACTACAACACATAAAATATGGTAGACCTACATGTACTAAGATACGATGTGGAGTGAAGAAAGCAAGTTACAGTACAATGTGATACTATTATTAATAAAACTTCTAGGGGAGCCTGGGTGGCTCAGTGGGTTCATTGTCCAACTCTTTGATTTGGCTCAGGTCATGATCTTGGGGTTTGTGGGATCAGTACCACACCTGGCTCCATGCTCAACTGGAGTTAGCATGTTCCTCTCCTTCCGCATCTGCCTCTGCCCACAACCCCCCCTGCAAACTTTCTTTCTCTCTAAAGTAAGTACATAAACAAAATCTTAAAAAACAACAACAAAACTTCTAATGGATGCCAAAACTATGAAAGGTTGATGGAAAATTAAGTATTTGAAAAAGTATCCCCCACATATTTGCTAATGGCAAAAGGTAAATATTTGTACCCCTTAGGAAGGTACCTTTTAGGTAGGAATCACTTACAGTGAGGTTATCAGACATTAATGCCTCCAGACAGGATGTAGTATCAAAGATACAACATCACCTATATAGTATTTTTGCCAAATATATTTTACCTGATTTAAATCTAACTTCTAGTTTACAGGAAATACAGGTGATAAACAAGTTGAACAATGATATGAATAAACAATCAGACCAATTTGGAATGTGGGACCGCATTACAGAAAATGGCTTGCTCTCCAAAAACTCAATGACAGTGCGGAAAAGGTCAAGGGCAGGAACGTTTTAGACTAAGGAGATTTAAGGTACATTAAGAAGTACAAGATGTAGTCCTTGACTAAATGCAGCTATAAGACACGTGCGGCATGGAGCATTGGGTGTGGTGCATAAACAATGAATCTTGGAACACTGGAAAAATAAAATTAAATAATTAAAAAAAAAGACACCTGGGACTATTTGAGTAAATCTGAATCTGTACTGGGTATTAATGACATTTGACGGTTATAATTACTTTTGTTTGATATAATAAGTGTATTGCAGTCATACAGAAAAAGCCCTTATTTTTTTGAGTATGTATGCAGACATACTTAGGAGGGAAGTGTCCTGACATCTCTATTTTACTTTAAAATAGTTCAGCAGAGGCACCTGGGTGGCTCAGTCAGGCGTCCAACTCTTGATTTCAGCTCAGATCATGACCCAGGATCATTGAGATCAAGCCCCTTGTGGTGCTCTGCACTCAGCACAGAGTCTGTTTAAAAAGTTCTCTCTCTGGGGCACCTGGGTGGCTCAGTGGGTTAAGCCTCTGCCTTCAGCTCAGGTTGTGATCCCAGCATCCTGGGATCGAGCCCCATATTCGGCTCCCTGCTTGGCGGGAAGCCTGCTTCTCCCTCTCCCACTCCCCCTGCTTGTATTCCCTCCCTTGCTGTCTCTCTCTCTCAAATAAATAAATAAAATCTTTTTAAACATAAATAAATAAAAAGCTCACTCTCTTCCTCTGTCCCTCCCTACACTTGTGTGGGCATGTTGTCCCTCTCTCCATCTCTAGATAAATAAATAAGTAAAATCTTTAAAACAGTTCAGCAAAGAAATAAGTGTATAAAGCAAATGTGGCAAAATGTTGGCAATCAGTAAATCTGGGTGTCATTTTGGTAATTTTACTTTTCTGAAAAAAGCTATGTTTTTGCAGATACTATATATGTATGTGATCAGGAAAACCATATTCATGGTGATCACAGCTGGTTAGCTTCAAAGGGAGGACAGGAATTAGGCATATGAGTAGAAAGGTGGGAGGTCAGAAAAATCTAAGAAAATAGCAACACAACAGAACACATGGATGGAGCACCAACCTTGACATATTCAACCGCTCTTGGAGAAAAATCACAGGCATAGGCAAAGATATTCAGATCTTCTTCTAAAAGTGGGAATAAACAGTTCCCAACACCACAGCCAGCTTCAAGTATAGTCAATTTTTGATCTTCAAACTAAGGAAAGAGGACCCAAAGTCATAACATGCTACATTTGCATCACAGAGAAACAAAGTGTACTCTAAGAATAGTCTGAGAACATGAGAGACAAAGTGTCTGCCCCCCACCCTGCCCCCCATCGACAATAAACAAATGAACTGATAACCTAAAGTTAATACTGACACCTCACTTGTCATCCAACATTGGGTAGTTTGGTATGGTGAAAACACAGCTTAAAGGCTAAGAAAACACACTCTGGAACTAAACTGCTTGCTCTGGAATCTCCTCCCCCAACCTGTGTTCTATCACTGGCCAAACCACTTAAACAGCTTTGTGCTTCACTTTCACTGGCAAGTAGAAATAATCATGATGCCTACCTCAACAGTGTTTTTACAAGGCTTAAATTAGAGAACACATTTAAAGTTCTAAAAAAGGGCCATGGTAAAGTGTTGATCATCTTTATGCTGAAGCTATCTGTCACCGAAGTCACCCAGTATGAAATTAACATTTATGACTTTCAGACTGGCTTTAAGAAGTAGAAAATATCTACTAAAGCTCTCTTTCCTATGAATTATATAACCCAGAAACTGCTAAATACTTGAAACCAAATAGTGTATTTCTAAGGAACAAAGCATTTTGACAAGCTTTGTAAATTTTCTACCTCACATTCCCCTCTGGAACGCAATAAACACTCCTGTTTACATTTAAAAGAATTTTTTTTATTAACATACAATGTATTATTTGCCCCAGGGGTACAGGTCTGTGAATTGTCAGGCTTACACACTTCACAGCACTCACCATAGCACATACCCTCCCCAATGTTCCTCTTTACATTTTAGATGAAAAACAACTCAAATAAGGTGCAAATCAGCTTACCTCTCTACATGATCTGAGCTCCTCAAACTCTCTGGTGGTCCAGTGTCTATCTTTGAAGAAATTAGTACTATTTCTTTTGTAAAAAAGGTCCCAGTTCTTCTGAGCCTCTTTTTCCAGTTTTTGCTGCTTAAAATCAGACACTAAAGCCTGATCTCTTTTCAGTTTCTCCTCTTCTTCAGAGCTGAGAATCCTTGCCTGCAGCCCTTTCCTTTGCAAAGAAGCCATCTCCAAATTTATGGTAAAATATTTAACACTGCTGAAGAGTCTCCATCCCAGAATGACCTGAGGAATTCAAGCTGATACTGCAGACACAGGCAGGGTTTTTCAGATGTGGTTTCTCAGGTTGAGTTCAAGCCTCAGGCAGCATCGGTTGCTTTGCAAGAAAAAGTAGATGGTTCCGGTTCTTGGTTCTAGAAGTTTTTGAGACGCTGGGTTAGTGGTTCTAGAACAGTTCTTCCACCAAACAGTTCAATTCACCATTTACTAGAAGCTGACTCTACACTAAACCAGGCCCACTACACAAGAGGTCGGTCACAAAGACCAAGACATACATAGTGCCTACCTTCAGAGAGCTCACCTTCAGTGACCAGCGCTCTCACGCACCAAACTGTAGTTCAAACCAGAACAAATCAACTATTATATCGGTTTAGTTCAGAAAAAAGACACGCCCAAGAATTGACTGAGAAACCTTGGGGAGAAAACGCATCTATTTTCGGGGTCCGTGAAAGGGGCGACTTACAACCACGAGAGCTCCCTGATCTGGGGATGGGTGGTCAAGTGGGGTCATCGTTTCCCAAGAATCACTCACTTTGGGGGTGGGGTGGGGAGAGGAGGGGAATTAGGAGCCAAGCCTGGCGACCTGCGTCTCTGATCGCACTCCCAAGAAGCTGTCTCACGAACCAGAGTGGGCGTCTCCTCCCAGGGGCTGAGGCTCTTGCTTCTCCATTAATGCGTGAAGGAGAAGAGACCAATGACGCGCAGGGCAGGATCCGTCGGGCTCAGGGCGCTCGGGAGAAACGAGGCGGCACCGGCCGCCAGGGCCCGCGCAGAGCCGGCCACCCTGGCTCTCAGACCCGTGTTCAACTAGTTCGCCGCGCTCGGCCTCACCGTCATCAGTTCTTACATTCACCTGGACGGGCAGGACCGGACACACTCAGCCCTCAGCCCGGCCCCGGCCTCGGAAGCCGAGTGGGGGAGCCGCGGCGCGGGGACAAATCCGCCTCGAGGACCTCTCCCGGCGGAATCCTTTGCCATGGCACCGCCCCCGCCACTTCCGCCACGAAGCCAGAGGTCCCTCCCCGACGCCGGAAGTCCCGCGGCCCTGCTTCCGCGCCGTCCTCCCGCAACCCGGCGCAGAGAAGAGGATCTGCTTCCGGCCCCGGGTGGGCGCCGGCTGGGCTCGCGGTGCGCAGCGGATCGCAGTCTCGGGAGCGTCTTTCCCGTGGACGTCGGCGCGGGAAGCTCGGGCCGCGGCCGCGCCAGAAGGGTGCGGGTCCGCGCGCGAGGCTCGTACGCGGCCATGAACGGGACCGTGAACCCGCTGCTGGATCGCGAGGAGCACTGTTTGCGGCTCGGAGAGAGCTTCGAGAAGCGGCCGCGGGCCTCGTTCCACACCATTCGCTGTAAGCCCGCGCTCCCCTCTGTTCCCTTCGGCCGCTGCGCCCGCCCCTAGCCAACCCGACTCCTTCCTCTTCCCTCGGCCCTCCAAAGCCCAGGAACCCCTACCTACGTCAGCTCCCTTCTCTCCTACCCCAGATCGTCCGGGACCTTGATCGCCTCCCCACCCCGCCTTTTCCAACTCACTCCCAACCAAACCTTTCGCCACTCCCGACTATTCTTCTGTCTTGTGGCTCCACGTACTTCTTCCGAAGGCTATTCTCCCCTTTTTTTTCGTCCGCCCACCCAGCCCTTCCTTATACGAAACTTAACCCTCATTATTACCGAAATACTGTGACACCACGTCAGACTCCATCTCTCCCTCTAAGCCATCCCCCTTTCTGATGACCGTACAGGGTCCTCCACTTTTAAAGGAGTCTTTCCCGTTTGCTTGTGAGCCTCATCGACTCCCTCCTATTCCACTCTCTTCTTCCATGTCTTCCTTAGCCTTCTTCCTCCTTCGTCTTTGTTCTGGTCACTTAAGTTTGCGCTTACTCCCCTCCGCAGCCAAAGAATTCGCATCCTCTGTGCGTTCCATCAGAGGCTTCCCCTTCCAGCTTTCCGTGCCTCGTTTGACTCTGCTTTTTGTCTTTTGAGGTCACCTCTACTACCCAGACTTTAACTCAGCTCCAAGTCCCATGTGGGTGGAGAATAAAATTAGAATTCTTGAGCCTGGAATAAGTTAAAGCTTAAGCTGTGTTTGGAAGCAGAGGAGAGGAGGCGTAAAGAACGTCCAGATAGTTACTATGCTGGGCCTTCCTTTTCTACATGATTACAGACTCTGTTGAGGGAGGTCATGTCTATGTCCTGGGTAAAGTTTGGCTGACTGAGCTTCCCTCTGTGATTCACAAGCTCCTGGCTTCCCGTCTTGGTAGTGCTAATGCTGGCAAAGACTTGTTTTTGTCTAAGGAGCTAATAAATGTGACTCAGTACATTGGAAGAGGGTGTGTTAGATAATGAAGTTCCATCTTTCTGTGGTCACCTGCCATATCATTACCGTGTCTCCTACTGACAGCAGATCGGCTCTTTCAGAGGGAGGATATTGGGATTATGATAAGAGCATCATTTCCTGAGCAGTTTCCTAAGTTGATGGTTTAGTAACGTGAGGGGCAGTGTGGAATTTGGGACACTTCACGTAAGCACCTGACCTGTAGTCTGAGGCTAGTGTATGTTAAAATGGAGTAAGATGGCTATTCATGTTGTACTTCAGCAGCAGCTGAGAGAGATGGGCAAGATTAACCTTTGGAGGTATAGTTCTGCTCTGTACTTTCACAAGAGCATTTTTGTTAAAGCTAGGAACTTGAGTGTGGCAAATCCTAATTTTGAGTTTCTATGCAAAATGAAATCAGCTTATGTCATACCGTGACCTTTCATGTTTTATATAGGGTTTAACAGTAACAGAGTCTTCTTAATATGCTGTTACTTTTGATCCTGTATACAACCCTGATAAAACACCTTATGGATAATCAGGCATTAGTTTTCATCTATCTCTTGGGAGAAGGGAGTATCTTTGCTTAATGGGTTTATGAATTTTAGCTTTTTTATTCTTCAAAACAATCCAGTGGGGATGGGAGGAAAAGTATGTGGGAGGCATAGATAAAACAAGATTGTCCCTGAGTTGGTAATTATTGAGGCCGGGTGACAGTACACAGGGGCTCATTGTACTATTCTCTCATTTTTGTATATGTGGGGTTTTCCACAATGAAATAGGTTTGTTTTTTTTTTTTTAATTCTAAATTTGTATTTTCCATTTATCTGGAGTAACAGAAAAATGTAACTTTTTACATAAGAATGCCCAGGAAGCTTAGTGTATAAGTAACTTGGTGGATAAATGCTCTTTTACTTTTCCCTTTAGATGATTTTAAGCCAGCATCTATAGATACTTCTTGTGAAGGAGAGCTTCAGGTTGGCAAAGGAGATGAAGTCACGATTACACTGCCACATATCCCTGTAAGTTTATGCACTGTGGAATCACAGTGAATCCTCATATTCTATGTATTGCCATTTGAATTGCCTACTATGTGAAAACCTTGAGATTTCTAAAGTTCCAACTTAAGGGGAAAAGGGATTTTGGGGGTGGGGTTGGGTGGAATTCATCCTTCCCAGGGCTTGAGTAAAAATGATTCTTTGCCATTTTCCCCAAGTTCCCTTTTCTCCCATTTGCTACAAAGTAGATGATGCTCCTCTCTGGATCCCTGACCCTCTTTTAGATCTGCATAGCCCCCCCTCCCCCCCAAAAAGAGCAAAGCCCTAGATGCTGTGTTGATTTATAGCGACACCATTTTAGGAGTATGGCACAGGCAAGCCAAGAGTTAAGGCAGGCAGGAACAGGATTGACATACTTCAAATATCTGGCAAAAGGTGATGTCCAGGCTGAAGGTTTCAAGCAAGAACCAGAGTAACAGAGCAGTCAGCTCATTTAGGGATGAGGAACCCAGTTAAAAGCTAAGTTGAGATCCCTTGCAGAGAGATTTGTTTGAAGCTTTGCGCAAGGCAACACTGTAATCAGAAAGCCTGAAGGATCAAACAAAATACTCTTAATGAACATGGGTCATTGCATGTCACAGTTTGGTGCTGGAACATAATAAGGTCTTGGTAACCAGTGATAGAATGAAAAGGCTCTGGACGAGAAGCTTCACGTGGAGGAACAATTATTTGTCTGCCAGTTCCAACTGCTGTTTTGTTACTTGTTGCCTTTGGCAGGTTACATCATCTCCCTTTGGATCTTTGTTTGCCAAATGTAAAATGAAGAGGTTAGATAAATGGTCTCTAAGGTCCCTTCTGTCTCTTAAGTTTTTACCCTATGAATAGCGATTCAAAGAGCCAAGCAGTCTTTTATTCTGTATAAGAGATTAAATCCTATAGTTGTCAAATACTAATTTTTATTTATGTCAGATATTGAGCACTTACTGTGTGCTGGCCCATAGCTAAGCACTGAGAATACAGTCTTAAGCAACATAAGTACTTTTCTTGCCCTTGGGGAGCTTATGGTCTAGAATTAAATAAATATTAAAAAAAAAACAGAAAATGAGGGAAGGTTTCTCTAAGGAAGTAACCTTTGAGCAGATTTGAAGGTGGAATAATTGAATGAGAAGAAGGGGCAGTATGTAGGCAGAAGCCTCATTAAAGCCCTATGAGAAAGAGCTTGAGAATCGGAGAGAGGCCAGCCGCCTTCTGCTCTGGATTCCGCAGAACTGAGGGCTGGGTGGTCCAGGGTGAGGCAGAAGGGCCAGGTATCTGGTTTAAAGATTTTATTTTTTGGTCTCAGAGCAACAGGGTAGCAGTTGAAGGGCTTAGGGCATAATGTACTTACTCTTGAGCCAGACAGAATAATGAGCTGTCCTTAGAGAATGCTCTGTTGGTTACTTGGCCTGAGGGGAAGCCCCGGACTCTGAAATTGTAAAGAAATACAGAGATCACTTACTGGTTTTACTTTCATAGTGAAAGTTCTACTCAATGTAATACTGAGTAATGGCTAATCTATTTTTATCATTTTGCCATTATTTGTAACATACCTTCAGTCCTTAGAAAAATGTATAGTAACTTTGCAAATTTTTTTTAATTTTTTTTTAAAGATTTTATTTATTTATTTGACAGACAGATCACAAGTAGGCAGAGAGGCAGGCAGAGAGAGAAGGGAGGAAGCAGGCTCCCTGCTGAGCAGAGAGCCGGATGCGGGGCTTGATCCCGGGACGCCGGGATCATGACCTGAGCCGAAGGCAGCGGCTTTAACCCACTGAGCCACCCAGGCGCCCCGACTTTGCAAATTTTTATTACCTTTCTCGATTACTGAGAAGCAGTTGCACAGTTACAGATTCTTGCTATATTATTATTTCCCCTTTCTTTTTGCCTAGAAAGCCAGAGGAATTAAAATAGAAATCTGTTTATTCTGTTCTATTTGAGTAGCTCTGATAAAAGATTTGATGAGGTGGTCATTTGTAAATATTTAACTGGTGTGTCTGGATTGATCGTCTTACACTTTTGTGGCATTTAGGGATCTACACCACCAATGACTGTGTTCAAGGGGAACAAACGGCCTTATCAGAAAGACTGCGTGCTTATCATTAATCATGACACTGGTGAATATGTGCTGGAGAAACTCAGTAGCAGCATTCAGGTCAAGAAAACAAGGTATGTGAATAACCAGATAGAGACTGATACAGGGTTTCTGTATCTTTGCATTATCCATCAGTTTATTTTATAAGGAGGTGAGCACTGGGTACTCATTGTCCTGTTGGTAATCTCAACAGCTCTACCTCTGTCTTCTTGACAAGTCAGTAAAATACCACTTCCTCAGATGCAATAAAAAGAAATAATTCTTTTAAGACCTGAAATATGGAAGCCACTGGGGAAAAGGATGTACTTTACAATTAAATCCACTTTATTAATCTCATGATTGTTGATATAATACCACCTAATGAGATAAGATTTAAACTCCTAGACTTGTAATTATGAAAGAATCTCAGAGTGATATCTGTTCTTTCTCAGATTGAAAACATTGGAGGCACCCGGATGGCTTAATCAGTTAAACAGCTGCCTTTGGCTCAGGTCATGATCCCAGTGGGATCGAGCCCCATGTCGGGGCTCTCTGTCTCTCTGTCAGATAAATAAAAACCTTTAAGAAAAAAAATTTTTTTTTCACAAGATGCATTTGAGGTATTTATAATACCAAAATAAAGTTTTGCCTATTTTTTTTTTTTGAGTAGCGAGCTCTTTTAAAACTTAATTCAACAGGTATTACATGTCTAATATGAAGCCAACTAGATTTTAAAGTCAAAATGTATTCCATAGAAGCAACCCAGTGGTTCTGTTTTTCACATTGTGATACAGCAATTATTGTAATAGAATCATGAAATCTTAGAATGGACTCTAAGATTTAAAAATCTTAGAGTGAACTACACCTGATTGATGTTTTTCTGTTTATGCTTTTTCAAGCCGCTTTTCTGTACTCATTACACAAGAAAGTAGCTACCGTTTATTGAGGAATTATCACCTGCTGAATGCTGTGCCAAATGCTTTCATGAATTATTCTCCATAACTTTACACATAACTTTTAGAAAGATGCTATTGTTAACCCTTTTTTTTTTTTTTAAATACAGCACTTCTTTTTTATTTAATTTATTTATTTGACAGAGAGATCACAAGTAGGTGGGGCGGGGGGGAAGCAGGCTCCCTGCTGAGCAGAGAGCCCGATGTGGGGCTTGATCCCAAGACCCTGAGATCATGACCTGAGCTGAAGGCAGCCGCTTAACTGACTGAGCCACCCCGGCGTCCCTGTTGTTACCCTTTATTTAAAACACACACACACACACACACGCACGCACGCACACACACACACACACACACACACGAAGAGACTGATTACTAGTGAACTTGTGACTTCCATCGAGTCAGCACCAGAGCTGAGCCTTGCTCTAGGCATGCCGCTTCCAAGCTCCTGCTCCTCTCCCGTGTGGGATATATTTGTGTTAATTACTTCCCCCAACCAGTGCCACCGTTACCCTCCAAAAGCTGATGGTGGTGCACATGTCTCTCACTATTCAGTGTCATCTGTGGACTAGCAGCATTTTATCACTTGGGTGCTTTTTTATTTTTTAATTTAATTTTTTAAAGATTTTATTTGAGAGAGCACAAGCAGGGGGAGGAGCAGAGGGAGAGAGAAGCAGACTCCCCGCTGAGCCCCACTCCATCCCAGTGCTGGGATGGTGACCTGAGCCACCCTGGCACCCCTTGGATGCTTTTTTAAAGTGTAGAATTTCAGGACTTGCTGAGTCAGAATCTGCATTTTAATGAGCTCCCCAGGTGATTTGTGTGCACACCAAAGTTCAAAAGCCCAAAGTTTGCTGGGCTAGTCCATTTACAAAAGAAATTGTTAATGAATAAAATGTTCACCATTTGGGGTGGAATGCTTTGCCTGTCTGCCCGCAAGAGCTGGCATGTGACAAGATGAGCAAGCAGTAATAGGTCATGCAAAAATGTGCAAACTAACCAGTATTTCAAGAGCTGGTTTTACTTAGTAACTCATATACTTGTGACTAACTTTATATTGTACACAGGTCAAATAAATAATCCTGTTGTCTATGAGTTCTCATAATCCATTGTGTCCTACATACTAAACATGAGCCCCATGAGGATTGAACGTCTGTTTTGTTCATCTCTGTATGTCTGGTGCAGAGTGCAGTACTGCAATCAGTAGGCAGTTGTTGAATAGGTAACTCATGTGAGAACATTACAAACATCAGTGTCTTGAAGTAGTCTTTAAAGAGCACAGGGATGTGCAGAGACCTATGGGTACTTGGTCCTCTGAACAGATTTGAGAACTGTTTTTGCCCCTCCAATTTAATGGAAGCTCTCTCATGGATATCTCATTTCAGAGCTGAGGGGAGCAGTAAAATCCAAGCTCGCATGGAACAGCAGCCCACTCGTCCCCCACAGCCACCACAGCCACCACCACCTCCACCACCTATGCCATTCAGAGCTCCGACAAAGCCTCCAGTTGGACCCAAAACTTCTCCCTTGAAAGATAACCCCTCACCTGAACCCCAGCTGGATGACATCAAAAGAGGTAAGCAACATTTTCTGGAAAACCATAACAACTTGGAGTGGGACTTCGGTGTTTTTGTGGTGATTACAAGGCTCTTGTATTGATGTGACGGCATGGGCATTTTCTGCCATTGAAATTTCTGCAGAGTTCACCATTCCAGAGGTGATGCAGGTGGGGGCTGTTGCCACTTGCCTCATTAGATTAAGGGGGGGTCCAGAAATAGTGACTGGAGTTGTGGCTGTCTTGCAGCTTTCTGCGTAGAGGTCCAGGATATAAACAAGCATGACTGCCCCCTGAAGGTCTATACAACATGCCTTTAAAGCTTTGGGAGAAGAGAATTCCAAGGTGTTGAGGTGAAAACCAGGTCTGTCGATGTTAGTATAGTATCTAGGTCAGAAAAACAATTGAAAATACCAGGACCAATGCTTTGTATTAACACAAAGTATGTGAACATGAAAGTGCCATGGGGACCTGGAAATGGACACAGCCTAGAAAGACCTAGAGATCTGGTCAGGCTCTCTCCAGTTAGACCCCAGGCCAGGATCACCTTGGCTTTCTCCCCATACAGTGAGTGGGTGGTTTTAATTGTCCAGACTCTTTAGGAAGTTATGAGACTAAGTGTTGTATTCCAGATTTGTAAAGTTCTATGAAATAGAAGTAAATCTGTAATAGTGGTAAACAGGGAAAGATAAAGATAAAGAGTTGTCCTTGAGAAGCTTTTCTACCTTGTAGAAGTGCTCTCATAGTAAACAGAATCATTCTCTGTGCAGTGCACATTCGTTAAGCTACTGTTTTGTTTTCCTCATGCTGTTTATCAAAGTTTTCACTTTAGCCGAACAGGAATTGGACTATGAGTGGTTGGTTATTGCCAGTTATGCCTAAAGGAATCATACTTATTTAAGACCACATGGTATGTTTGGACAGGAAAATCTGGCATCTTAATGTATCCTATGATGTATCCTTAATGTACTCAGCGACACTGGAAGGGAAACATGTTTTTCCTTCCCTGCTGTTCATTGGTAGAAAATGTAGTACCAGACGGGGTTGGCTATCGGGGAAGTATAGAAAGAGTGCAGAGGAAGAATGTCGTTTCCCCATTTTCCATCAGTTACCATGGTTACCCTTGCCCACCTCAGTTTCTTTGTGGGACAAGAAAACTGAAAAGGACTTCAGAGGCCGCCTGCTCTGGCCTTTCATTTTTTTCAGTGTCTCGGAAAATTCATTGACTACCACCTAGGTCTCATTGCTGGTTAGAAGTAGATCCAAAAACAAGCATCCAGATGTTCCAGTGCCTAATCAAATATTTTTCAACCCCTTAGCATAATATTTTTCTTACTTGGTGTTTAATCCCATAATTCACAATCTTTTTTTTTTTTTTTAAGTAGATAAGGCAAATAGACTTGATTCATTTCTTACATAGAATAGCCATTATCTGAAACGGTTTTCTGTTCGGTTATTTGGGGTGAAGTTTATGTTTCCATTGTCTCTCTGAAGACAGAGTGTTATTTTGTTGGTTTTGGTTTTAGTCATTTTGTTTGTATGTTTTTAGGAAATTAAGAAGCAGGAGTTTTAAGTTATTCCTCGTTGCTGTTGGTCTTGCCACTTCACTGTTTACAGAAGGTTCCATGTGTGGCCTTGAGAGGGGTTGCTGTGCTCACCCCGGTCATGTCATTTTATTCCAGAGCTGAGGGCCGAAGTTGACATTATTGAACAGATGAGCAGCAGCAGCGGGAGCAGTTCCTCAGACTCGGAGAGCTCGTCAGGAAGTGATGACGACAGCTCCAGCAGTGGGGGTGAGGACAATGGCCCGGCGTCCCCCCTGCAGCCTGCACACCAGCAGCCCTACAACGTCAGGCCGGCCGTCGCCAATGGAACCAGCCGGCCACAAGGCAGCAGCCAGCTCATGAACACACTCAGTAAGTGTGCGCTCCCTTTTTCTGGTTTTGGGGCAGTAGGAGTGGCACATGTCAGGCCAGAGGTGTGGCTTTTGTTTATCTCACATCCGAGTCTATACACCAGAAGAGATTTAAGGCGTAAGAAAGGATCCCGACAAAGAAAATTTGGAGCAGAAAGGAGTAAGTTACCAAAGAGTAAAAAAAGGGAAGTACAAAACTAAGAAGTCTGTTTTTCTCTTTTTTCCCCCACTCGCACAAATAAGGTCTTGTGAAGTCTAGAAAATGCTGAAACATGAATATCTTCACTCTATATTTTTGCATTTGCCAGGCTTTTGGGGTGCTGCCCCCTGCCTCCAGATCTTTGTACAGTCCTGAGAACCCAGTTTTCCAGAACCCAGTTTTCCAGTTTGGCCCACAGCCCACAGACTTGGGAACCTGAGCCATTAGGATGTATTTGGAAACTAATCAGCCGTTGGCAAAAAGGAGAGGAAGGGGCATTGCATTGTCTGGGTGGCTCTCAGTGCAGTTGGTACTAAAGTAAAGAAGAGCAAAACAAGAACAAACACAAATTTCTTTTATTGGACGTGGGGTGAGTGCTGCTTCCTTATGCCCCCCTCTCCAGAATCCTAATGATTGCTCTCACCTGGCATGACTGCCTTGGAGGAGGCTGGAAGGTCTGGAGGCAATAGTGGGGAAGCTAACTTAGTTAACCCTGCTACTGTGGACCAGGGAGAGGTAATTCTCAACGTCAGCACTAGAGATGTGGGCCAGAGAAATCTTTGTTTGGGGAGGGGCAATCATATGTATTGCAGGATGGCTAAGAGCATTCCTGGCCTCTACCCACTAGGTGGCCTTCTTCCTCCCTTCTGCCCCAGTTGTATCAACCCAGAATATCTCAAGACATTTCCAGATGTTCTCTGGGGGACAAAACCACCCCCACCAGAGAAACACTACTCAAGGCCCTGCTTTTCTCCTTGAGTGAGTCCAGCACTGTTAGGTTACCAGTGAAGGATCCTGTCTACTCTCCTGTTCTATGGGCCTGCATTCTGGGTATCAGGGTGCACTTCGGTGCTCTTCTCAGTTGGCTCGGGAGAATGATGAGTTTGGTGTTCACAGTGGGAAAGTACCCAGACAGCTACTGTGGCTTTAAGTCAGTTCTTAATTTTGCCCAGTTAATGCTAAATTACCCTTTCCTTTTATTTAGAAAGAGCAAAAAAAATGGTGCCGTGGGTGTTACCTGCTTATAAGTGCCTTAAAATCCTTTTAGTTCTTTATGGCTCCAAGTTACCCTGTTCCTCATTCTTCAGATAGCAGTGTCTTAACTTGGCATATCTCATAGACAGTAAAATACTAGCGTTATTTAAACCAAGATTGTCAACTGGAACCAACTTATAAACCCTAAAATCACAGTAAATAATGCAAATTTGCTAACCCTGATAT
Organism: Martes martes; assembly: GCF_963455335.1. Taxonomy (NCBI): domain Eukaryota; kingdom Metazoa; phylum Chordata; class Mammalia; order Carnivora; family Mustelidae; genus Martes; species Martes martes. The sequence continues at coordinate 130,787,023 of NC_137888.1, forward strand.
AAAAATACATAGAGCCATTATATTGTTTTTCTGAGTAGTAATCTAGGTTATATTTTCTCAAAAATAAATAAATGGATCAGTTTGAACCTGAATCAAATCAATTACATAAGCAATTTCAAAAAAGTTATTGAGGACCCCAAAGGGCCTTTGTGTATGTGGCTTAAATCTATCAATATTTACCATATTAGAAATAAAAACTGAGAAATATTTAAAATATTTCAGTAATTCATTTAAAGTAACAATAATAACCATCACATAGTAACAAAAGTAACATTTTTATGAAGAACAAATTTTCTAATCAGAAAATATTTAGTAAGAAGAGTAACATTGCTTTACAATATTACAGCTCTAAGATCGGGCTTAGTAGAAAGCCGGATTCTACACCCATTTCTGCATTCAGTCTATTGCCATAAGTTGTTTAGGTTGATGTAAGTGAAGAAAATCAGGCATCACACAGGCGTGGAGTAGAAAAGAAAGTACCCTCTGGAAAGGTCCCCAGATCCTCAGAGCAGACTTTGAGAAGAGCTGGCCTAGCTCTTGTCGTAGTTCACTTTTGTGGTGTCAGCTGGGGTTCTGTTAACTCTTATTATCATCTGAGACTGAAATGTTGACTACTTCTGTTCTTCACTCCTAAAACCTAAATCCAGCACACCAAACAAAGATCAGGGGCTTTACGAAAGCTCATTAGTTGAGTTGAGGTTTAAAGTAACATGAATATCCTGGGCAGAGGTGTCCCAGAGGGGATCCTGGATGAGCGTGTTCCTGGTCTAAACAATATTTAGCTTCCTTACCAGGAAGCCCAACTCCATGTTATTTTAGCTTTTATAAAGCAACTTAATATGGACAATTCTAGATGGTGAATCAGTTATTTATAAATGCTTGGCTTGGTATTTATTAACACATTTAAAAGCTGTCTGGCCTGCTCCTGGCCTGTTCTATCCCAGTAAGCAGCATCGCTGTGGTTTACAACTCCCAAGAATGGCACTTCTTTAAAAGCGTTGATTGCATCAGTTTTGTCACTGAGCCAAATTGATTTTCCTCCCTAATTAAGTGGAATTGGCCTGGTTTTACTGTAGTGTGATAACCAAGGCAGTCAAAGAACTGTGGGGAAGTCCTTTTGAAATTGTGTACTTTTGGTGTGATTCTGTTTTCTTTTTATAGGAAATGACTTGCAGTTGAGTGAGTCTGGCAGTGACAGTGATGACTAGAGTCAACTCTTTCGAAATCAGCTTCTCGTGCACAGATGTGCTGCTGGACCCGGCTGTGCTCGCACAGAGCCCCGTGCTGAGAGGGACACGCTGTGGATCAGTGACTGTGTAGGAGTTTGAGGCTCTGGAGGTCTCAGATATTCAAGTCTTTAACTTAGTGGTGGTGGGTGATTTTCTCGTATAATTTCCGAACAATCTCCTGTTGCAAAGTACAAACAACTGTGGAAGAACTAACAGAATTATATTTCTATTTGATTAACACTGTTCATGGACAACAGACTAATGTGCCCTGGTCTAGGTTACTCAAAGGCCTTTATCTCTACCAGGCCAGTGATTCCGTTTTAAACCTCAGCAGCCACCTGTTTGGCCAAGTGGTTTGCACCAGTGAAATGAAACCTGGTCTTTGAGGGGTAGGAGAGGGAGGGAAACCTCAAACTGCAGCATTGAAGTATGTTAAAACCACTTTACACTGTCGAGACAAAGTGGTAAGGAAGTTTTGTTGGACCCAACCTGATAAGCTGTGTAGAAACAGACTTCAAGAGAGAGTCCTAGAGCATCTGCTGGGCACGACCCTGGAGCTCTGCTAGTTCAACCCCGTCATTTACAAATAAGGAAAGAGAAGCCCATGGTTGGCTACGGCCGGTCTCGTGTCCCCAGTCCAGGCTTTTCCTGCTGTTCCCTCCCTTGAATCTCATTTATTGGAACTGGAGATTATTATACTTGACACTGATAGTTGTACATTGGAGCTTTTATTGGATTCCAAAAGACAAAAATGTTGGGTACTTCTGACTCAAGATTCTGATCCAGAAAGTCCCTAAGTCCATGAGGCTGGGTGAACAGGTTAAACCATCAGCCACTATGCTGACACTCAAGGTACAGTCAGATGGGGGCTCTTAGTTCCATGTAGACCCATACTAAGGGTTCTTTATTCAGTGCATTCTAGTAGGGGGTGGTAGGTGTGGAAGAGAGGTGTACTGAAGGAACCTTTCCAAACAAAAGAACCAGCAGCAGGTTTTCAAAAACCAGAATCTAGATAGGAAGCAGTTCTGCAATATGAAATGAGCACATTCTTTGAGAAGACATTTCTGTTCATGCTTTTCTACCACTGTTTGTGCCTGACTCCCCGACCGATCTGTATTTTTGATATAAGAAAGTCACAAGATTGCCTTTTTGCCATGTGCGGTTTCCACGTGAATCTTACAGGGAACTGGTCACTAGTAAATGTTCCGTATTGAGTGAATGTGTGATAAATTGTCCTGTGATTAGTATGGAATAGCCCATTTCTGTAATTGGAATGAATACAATTTGAGGTCCTGAGAAATTTCTATTTACTTTGGTTCCGTGGGTATCAAGAACATTAAAAATGATTTTCCTTCCTTGGGTTCCTCCACTCAAAGATGGCCTCTGCTTCCTCTGTTAGTGGATGGAAGCAGTCTGGACCTGGGAAGGAAGTAGATGATTCATACTGGGGGCTCTGGTGAGAGTTGCACCTTATAGAGTCACCTGTTGGATGGACACAGTGGCTCTGGGTGAGCTGGAGATGTGGGCCTGGCACCGTCATCCAGCGGCACACTCACACCACCCCACCCAGTACAGATAATAGGGTAACAAACTGGTACTCTATGGTGGGTTCTTAACCCATCATGAGGTTTCAGTGGGTTTAATGGCGGGTAGGAATTTATTTATAATGAATTTATAATTGTTTTATAATTCCTTGGTAATGACAGCTCAGGGAAGGTGAAAGTCATGACTGGGAGACTTATTACTGGATATGGGAATTGATCCACAGCTCTTAACTTGTTCAACTTGGGGCAGGTTCCAGGAACTTGAACTAAAAATATCTATTTAAACCTCTCTCTCTTTTTTTTTCCTCCCAAAGTCTTGATATACACAGACAGAATTGTGGTTTTTGGTATGTTGGGTCAAGATGTTTGTTTCTATAGGAAATGCTTGCATGTGGCACTGGGTTTGGTGATTTGAGCTCTCTAGGCTTCAGACCCTTTCCTCTCTGTCTCCCATCCTGTCTCACACTGCATGGTTCTTCTCCAGCTTGTTTCCATTTTGTTCTCTGCACAAAGCCCTCTCGGTTCCCTCACTCGGCCCTCTAGCTTCACCCACCAGAACAAGAACAAGGAATCTTTTCTTTTCAGAAATCAAGAATTTGGCCTCATAGACTACTTCTCATGAGTAACCTCATGCCAGCCTCACTGGACTTGGTCTTTGTGCCTCTGTGCCTTCTCAGTCTCTCCTTCCCTCTCCCCCGCCAAGCCCCAGTCCTGACGCTCTGGAGACGCCATCCTCGTGGACTCTTCCTCTGTTCGTTTCTGCCCACTAGAGTGCTGTGTGGACGTACTAACCTTCCTCTTGCCTGAGCTCTGGTTGCTGTGCATTCCTTAAAAGCAGGGACTGTCCTTCTCATCTCTGTTCCTTGGGGTGTCCACAGGAATAGATATTCAGATGCTTATAGCCTGGTAGGGAGGAGGGAGAGAAAACCAACCAGTGGAGTACAGAAGGTAGACATGGAAAAAACATTCCAAGCATTTGGAGACAGCTGGAAACGATCCATGCTGATTTTCTTGGTTTTGAAGTCTCTAACTGAATTGTTCAGATTGCCTTTTCTTTGTCCTGTACAAATTCTACCATACTGTGGGTCTTTAGGCAAGGTATAAAGACTTAAATCCGAGGTACTCAAGGAGCCATGGCAAGCCACAGTAAAGATGTGATTTGGAGAAATGTAATACGAATTAGAGATGTGTGATAATGCCACTCATTAACTACTTTATTTCTAGAGCAGAATCATTGTTTTCTGTGTGTGGTATTAATATGTATGTGCTTCAGTGATGGGAAAACTTGAAAATTCCAAAATCCTTGCTATCTTTATTGAGAGGCTGGTTAAGTAGGGTGTATGTATGGGGGGGGGTGTGTATGTGTGTGTGAGAGAGATGTATTTATTACATTATTTTGAAAGATAATAGTCTGTTATGTGGATGTATATTAGGTACAGCCAAGTTGGAGGTTTCCATTTGGCAAGGAAGGTAGGATTTCTGAAACTCAGGCCTTAACCAGTAGGTTGGAAGACAAGACCAATTGAAGTGTTACGAAATGTGTTTTTGTTGCTTCTGTCCTATCTGTCTTGGGTTTGTTGTCTTACTCTTTAATGATTTTTAAAAATCTCGTGCCTAAAAGTTTATTTTGCATAATTATGAAGTAGATGTGCATGTTTACATTTATGTAAAATATTTGCTGTGTAAAATTTTTTTTTTTTGGTTTATTCTCTTAAAGATCACTATATTTAAGTAAAAAAAAAAAGGTCAGCAATACACTCCAATGTCTTGGTGGATTTTATTTTCTTACTAGAAGTCAATGAAAAATGTAGAGCTCTATTAAGAATCCTTAATGCTTATGCCTACTTATCTAAATGGATTCCTTTTTAATTTGGTATTTATGATCATTAGGATAAACACCTCAGTTTTAAAAGGTGTGAAGTTCAAAACCAAAGGTTGTCTTTAGCAAGCCAAATGGCATCTGAAGCCATTACTTCTGGAAAGGCAGCTTAGCTTCGAATCTGAGAACCATGCATGGGTTAAACTGAATGCCTGGACATAGCCTAGTCATTTTAGCTCACCAAATTCCTTCCACCTGCCCTGCCATTCCACTCACCCAGCCACACAGACGCTCACAGGCTGGAAGTGATTCTGCCTCCTGCTTCCATGCCACATACAGCAGTGCCTACATCAGTCTTGTGGTCTTGGCTCCAGTTAGTCTATAAACTTCTAGGTGGGCAGTGCCCCTTTTAATTCTCTGCTGTCTTTCACTGAATGGGTGTTCCATATACTTGGACTGACGATAATTACGCATTAAGAGAACTAGGCTGGGGTGCCTAGGTGGCTCAGTTGGTTAAGCATCTGCCTTCGGCTCAGGTCATGATCCCAGGGCCCTGGGATCAAGCCCTACATTGGGCTCCCTGCTTAGCAGGGAGTCTGCTTCTCCCTCTCCCTCTGCTGCTCCCCCTGCTTGTGCTCCCTCTCTCTCAAATAAATAAATGCAATCTTGAAAAAAAAAAAAAAGAACTAGACTAGGAATCCTCTGCTACCTATTTTGCAACTGGCTCCCATTTCCTCAGGTGGACTAGGAGTTAGACTTGAACCAGGACTCTCTGGGGAAGTGGCAGTCTGCATTCAATGACACTTAAGGGACTTGGATCCTGAGTAATTGTTGCCTCTACAGTGTTATGTAACAAAGCATCCCAGTATTCAGTGGCTTAAAATAAGTATTTATTTTGCTTACAAGTCTGGACTGACGATTTAGACTGGGAGTGCCTGGACAGTCTGGTCTTGACTGGGCTCCGTAAGTCTGGCACTTGACAGATTCAGCTGATCTGGGATGGCCTTGGCCAGTCCAACCAGGGCAGTTCGGGTGGGCTCCACGTGTCTTAGCCTCTAGCAGTCTAGCGTAGGTATATTTTCTTGGCAAAGGCAGAAGTGCCAGACTGAGAGAGGAAACACCACTGCCTCTGTCACAACTGCTCACGTGTCATTGGCCAAAGCAGTCACAGGGTCAAGTTCAGAATCAAGGGCTGGACAAATACAGTGCCTTCCACCAGCCAATGGGAGGAGTTGCAAAGTACGTTGGAAAGGTGTGGATACTGGGCGGTGTGAGAATTAGGCAGTTGTTGCAGTCAGTCTACTGTCTCCACATACTGACGTCCCCACCATGGTTGAGAACACTGGGCCGTACAACCACTATGGCCCCTCTTGGTCTGACTTTCCTCCTGGGCAGATAAATAGTTCACGTAGGAGTTAGTGCCACCTTCTATTCATGGTTCCTGCAGAGGGCACCAAATCCAAGCTAGCAGCTACTCTGGACTTGCACTTTGCCCTGTTCAGAGTAATTTGCTTCCTTTCTAAACTTTCCAACCTAAAGCACTGTTTGTTACCTATTGCTAGGTAACAAACTACCCTAAAACTTAGTGGCTGAAAACAACCATTTTATCTCCTGGAATCTGTTGATGAGGATTTAGGATAGAGCCTGGCTGGGCAGTTCTCCCTGGGGCTTCAATTGAGGTTGCTCAGTGTTACCTGGGCAGCAGATAGGCAGGACCGGAGAATCCAAACTGGCTTCACTCACCCGTCTGGCACCATGGTGGGGATGGCTGGAAGCAGGTTCATTTGGGACTGTCAGCCAGAGCCTGTCTGACATGGCAGTCTCAAGGTAGTTGGTCTTCTTACATGAGGGCTGCTTACCCTAGAATGAGTGTCCCAAGAAGCTGCTTAGCTATAGATGACCTAGCCTGGGAAGTCACTCAGCATCATATCCATAGTATTCTATTGGTTCGGGCAATCAAAAGCCCACCTAGATTCAGAAGGAAGGGACAAAGACCCTACCTCCTAATGTAAGGTATAAAAGCCACCTACCCAAAGTCTTTCCCCCAGTGTATTTGGTCTACTGCCATTGTTCTCAGATGAGACATTTCCCCATAGTAGTGGCTCTTAAAATGCGGTTCCTGGGTCCGGCACCATGGGCATCCCCTGGGACCTTGTTAGAAATTATCAGGTCCTACCCCAGACCTGCTGAATCGGAAGCTCTGAAGTGGGTCCCCATAATCTATTTCAACAAGCCTTCAGATCATCCTTATAAACCTTAAAGCTTTAAAACTCTGCCCTAAGAAAAGTCTCCTGTGATGAGCCTCAAGTGATGACCCATGACTAGGGATGACCACCTTCGATTTCCCATGCTAGGTGTTGGATTGAGAGCAACCTGGAGTGGCACACGCAGTGGGGAATGGTACTCCTTATGTGTTGGAACATTAAAACCCAAATTCTAGAAGAGGTGTCGAGGGGGTGGAAGGATGGCAAGACCAAAACAATCACCAATTCTCTTGAGATACCAGCATCTTGGCAGCAGGATTTCATTATTACGTGGGCCCCTTTTTCTTTCTGTAAAGGTAGTGGGGCAAAGGGGACCAGAGGGCTGGGGAAATAGCCCATTTATCCTTTAGTGAGGTTGTTTCTTCTTGTAGAGCTGACTCCAAAAGTCTACTGTCTGGGGCTGCAAAGAACTCAGGTGAACCCCCAGAGAGGAATCCCCTGTGATAAAGGCAGTATGAGTTCTCTTCCTCTATTTCCTCCCCCCTGGGGGCAGGGGAGGGGAAGGAACTGGATGATGTGGGGTGGGGAGTCCTTAACCCATTACTTTTGTGTGATCTGCAGTCTCTGGGAATGGTTACAAATGAAGATGGAAACGACATTCCTGGAGCCTCTGGGCCCATGGGTGGTAACTGTGGGTTGCTGAAGTGTAAGTCTCCTTGATGAATTGCCAAGATCCTTGGTCTGTGAGCTCATTGTTAGCACACGAATGCAAGATCCGAGTTTCACTGAAATTGGTTCACTCCACCATAGGGGAGGAAAGGCAGGGGCTGGAAATTTCTTAAGCAATTGACCCATGTATCCTTCAGGCCCATATTAGAGTGATGGATGACCAGTGTGCCTGTCCAATGATGCTTAGAAAATTTGTTCTACCATCTTCCCAAGCTCTGCTTCCTAAGTACTAATAACCAAAGTTCCTCTAAAGACCTTACTTTGCTCACAAATTTGTCACTCATATAGCTTTGCAGGTGGATAAAGACTTCTGGGGCCAAAGCCCATCCCCACACTTCCCTGGTTATGTTAGGAGCTTGTGGGGGTGGCCTAGAGAAGCCTAGCCACAGGCTGGATTGACAGGGATCAGTTGAGCAGAGCCTGGGCCTCCATTACCAGTGAAAGGGTAAGAAACCAGTCCAGGCTGAGAGAGGAAAAGTCAGCCCTATTCTCTGTCACTCATCAGACTGCCAGAGCAGACACCGATAAAGCTGCAAAGTTAATAGGAAGCCATCCTCCCAAGGTCACCGCTGCAGCCTACAGTATCATAATCACTCATGCCTTTGAGTGACTGCTGCTTTCTTTTCAGTGACAGCCCCAGCTTTGCATTTTACTCCTGCCACCTGAACCAAAATCACTGTCAGCCTTTGTGACTAAAATCTTGGGCTGCCAGAATTTTGCAGTCTGCAATCCTATCAGTAAGAAAGAAACTTTCCACTCTTGCCTGGAAAACCTGAGCCGCATGAGTCACTCTGACACAGAGAAGCAGCTGCAGCTTCTACCCTAGATTCAGAAATCCTGATAGGGATTTTCAGGCCCAACAGTCCATGCTTTTCCTTAACTTTGCAGTTCAAGGGATCAGGACCTGACTCTACTTCCCAGTCTGGGCTTGATCTTGACCCCTTTATACACAGCCTGCTTTGCTTTGAGCCTGTTCCCATGATGCTTCTTTCATATTCTACCTACACTTCCACCCCTCCCCAAGTCCTCCCATAATCTTGTCTTTCTTGGTTTGATGAGATGCCCCTCATCAAACCATTGTTCCTCTAGTGTTTGGTCTCCCTGCTGCAAGACAGTAAACCTAATCTTGTTGGTCTACAAAACTTGTTGATTCATCCCCAGAGCTATTCATCAAATGGGCTAATGTGCTGCGGAGTTTGAGAACCTCTGCTCTTTTTCACTGATTCGTAGTAGAGGCTGTGGTCCAAACTGCTGTCGAAAGTGAGTTCTTGTAACCAGCCTCAAAGGGGGAAGAAGAAAACCCCAGCTCCCAAAGAGGTGAGTGATTTGGCCTGATTTGTCATCAAATAATAATGACAGATAAAACCCAGCCCTCCCTAAAGAGTTTCTAGGTGTCAGAAATTTTAACCATATTATCACTAAAATTCAACACAACCCTGAAACAACCCAGTATAAAGATAAGAAAAACAGACTCAGAAAAGTTAAGCAAATTATGCAGGATAATTAAACAGGAGTTGGTGACAGTCAGGCTTCAAACCCAGATAGGTGAACCCAATCCTCTCCTTTTGTCACAAAAGCAAACTACACCACCTCTTTCACAACATATGGCTCCCTAGGAAAGTCAGCTTCTTTTGAGTAGATCTCTTGGAATCAGCCAAGAGCTTTCTAGGTGTGAAGAGTCTTCCCAAACGTTTGCCCCAAAGGCTCAGCACATATTCCTGCCAAAAGGAAAAGCAAAAGCAGAGACAGCCACTGTGGTAGACACTGTGTGTACCCAGCACCCATTCACCCCTTACCTGCTCCCCATGATATAGTCCAATAGCCACCCCTTCCTTACACAGCAGATGTGCTTCTGGAGAATCGCCAGGGATGGGCAAGGAGTCATCTTTTGCCTCCATGGTTTCAGAAGCCCAGCTATAATCCAATTAGCAGGTGGCATTCTCCTGACAATAACAAATGATTGGGCATGTGACTCCAAATAGACAATGATGTTCGAGGTAAGACTTGGGGGGAGCTTCTGGAAAAAAAATTTGAGATGTTATCTCAAATAGAATAGAATAGATGTTATCTCTTCCTCTGGATATTATAGGGTACAGACAAAAGCCTGAAACTGCAATAGTCAGCTTGTGACTACCCAAGGATCAAACTAACAGGAGATAGGACAGCTCAAGAGAGAAATGGAGTGGGAACTGCCACTGGAATTCTTAAGTTATATAAGCCAATAAATTCCACCCTGTGGTTTATATTATATTTAAGTTGGATTTTCTACTGCCTACCAACAAAAGCATCTAAACTGACATACCCTTTTTTGGTGAACTGAGCTGCAGCTCTGAAGACCCTGAGATAGTCTCAGCCACTCCACGTGACAGCCTCAGGAGCCGGTGAGGATATCCATCACACTCCTAGGCATCCCCTGTCACCACTGGAGGACAGAGTTCCCACCCACAAGCTCTTAGGGCTGGTAGAAAATTCAGTCCTTATGTACAGTTTCTTCCAGGTAAGGAGATGGAGTCTGTGCGAAGTGACAAACCGATTCAGAGTCCTAGTGACAGGACTCCCAGTACAGTGCTCTTCCCTCCCCACTGTGGCACCTCACCTCTCCACAGAGCCAACAAATGCTCTCAGGAGACATTTGGCTACCTGTTCTGTGGCCACCTGGCCTGCTTACAGGTACCCCTGTAAGGGCAGCATGTGGTGTCATGAGTGCTGGGTGTTATATAAGACTGACGAATCACTGACCTCTACCTCTGAAACCAATAATACACTATATATAAATGAACTGAATTAAAGTTAAAAAAAAATCACAGTGCCACAGGGGGAGGATTACTATTATTACATATATACTTTGAAGATGTGGCTTTAAATCCTTTCATTTTCAGAGCCGTTCAGAAACCCCTTGCAATAGAGACAGGCCCACCTCTAATATTGTGGGATCTGGTTACAAGATACCACATATCGAAGTACTTACGTTAGAATCTAACAAACTATTACCAAATATGTCTCTCTGCTTGCTTGACAGTCACACTTTCATAAGACCTGGAAAGCTGGGTTTGATTCTGGAATATTTAGATTCCTCCAAGCTCCGTGGTGGCACAAGGAGAGCAAGGACCAGCCCACACAGAGCGGGGCTTCATGTGTGTCTGTGTGGAAACCCCAGCCCGCGTATCCAAGCCCCATCTATAACCCCTAAACACAGCTTGTCCCTGGCCACCCAGGTGTGTGCAGGTCACACTCAGACATGCGGAAGAGGGCTGCTCAGGCTCAGGACCACCTGGCTGGGAGCTGTGGTCTCCCGGGTACCTGGATCATGGTCTGGGAGAGGGGTGCACAAGCTCCAGTGGGCGGGTCACCTTGGCCTCATAGACTTCCTGCCCTGTGGGGAGGGTCATGGCCAGAGGAGGGCCAGATTGGTGCCCTTCAAGGCAAAGGACCCAGGACAGGGCCTCTTGTGGCCAGGTCCAACTAAGGGCAGTGTTGGAGCTCCATCCGGTTTTAAATGTGGTCCTAAAATAAGGCTGGAGTGGTGCTGGGTTATCAAGACCAGGCTTTGCAGCCTTAGGTAAGTCCCTCTGTAACTCTCAACATCTGTTTCCTCCCTTGTCCCTAAGGGGGTAGTATTGCTCCACATCCTGGAACCCTTTGCAAAGCCTGGGAGGCAGTGAATTCAGACCCCTCATTCCAAACAGAAGAGAGAGCCACACTGGGGAAACGAACTGCTTGTATTTCTTGATTTCCCATCCAGAGATCCCAGCATGAAGGTGTAGCTTTACATGGGGGCAACATCACCCAAGGTGTGTAGTAGAGGCTGAGGGAACCAGGTTGACCAGTGTGCCCACCTCTAAAGACGTCACCCTGGGGCTGATCCCATCTACTGCAGACCACTAGTGACAGCCTGTGGGGCCAGAAGCCCCTGCCTACTGAGTCCCCGGGACTCAGGCGCACTAAATAGCTTCGTACAAAAGCCCCGAGGTTTCCCTCCATCTAGTAACAAATAGACAAGTCCCATTTCAGGTCTGCTGTGGGGGAGACATCTTTCCAAAACAAAGCTAAGCCCCACTCAGGAAAGTTGGTCGTACAAGGCAGCTCACCAAAAGCCTGGTGAATGAGCCTGCAGAATCGTGGGGGGCTCAGGCACACAGACACGAGGGCAAGACTATGCACTACAGAGACACAAAGGGAAGGTCCCAGGATGCACACAGGAGTCAGCAGGCAGCCAGGAGCTGGAGCTCAGGACAGAAATGATCTCTGCCTGGGACAGGCACTCCGTCGTACGTAGGCTCTCCCATGGGGGAAACCCAGAGGCGTGCTTTCCTAAGGACTGGAAACACCAAAAGCCAGGTATAGACTTCAGCGGTCACCCTCTGGTAGTCAATCTCCTGAACAAGAAACGGACATAAGGGGCATTCACAGGACAGAGGTCAAGGGCGCAGAGAGCCACGAGGTCAATATGGCGCTGGGGATGGTGAAACCACAAGAGCTACCCCTTTGGGAGACACTGAGAAGCAGAAGGCCACTGCTCCACTATTGTTCATGTGCTGAGCACCCCAGCTGGGCCTCCACCCTCTCCCAGGGCCAGAGCACCGTTTTGGTGACTTTCTCAGGACTTTTTCACAGTTGGGTCTCTTCTTGGGGAAGCTGCATCCACACGAGGCTGTGCTGGGCTGTAGCCAGTTGAGGGGTTCCTCAGTAGGTCTGAGCCGGGAGCCATTCTGAGAAAACAGGCCAACCTCCCCACTTCGTGGCTCACAGGCCTGGAGACACCTGACGGCCGGCTGCCCTTGGTGAGAAGGCCCATGTTTCCAGAGGTCAGAGGAGCACAGAGGCCTGTATACCAGATGCCCCTAGTGGGATAAGAACAAATTCAAAAGGCCCGGCAGGTCTAGGCAGGGCTAACAGTTCTAAGCCAAGTCCATGGTCTGGGTCAGTAACATTCCAGAAGAGAAAGGGCACTGTAGGTTTGGCTATTGGTCAGGATGGTAGCAATGGGGAATAGTTCCCAGGTTGGGCACGTGGAAGGTTTTCCGGGACTTTGGATTAAGACAGGATGCAGTAGTCCTAAGTTCTTCCAGTTGGACTGAGTTACAAGCATGTCTTATCATCAAGAGTTTGTCCTTGTTTTTGTCGCACAAAGGTGGTGGAAACTGGACCGGGATGGCGTGAAGTCAGTTTGCCCAGGCGGGAGGAGCTGCTGCCGGTGATGTAGGACACAGCCCTCCTCCTCCTCCTCCTCCTCCTCCTCCTCCAGGCCCTCAGGTGAAGTAGCGGCAAGATGTGGAGTCGATGTAGCAGTACGGGGTGCACTGCAGGTCTCCATACGACCTGAGGGGGGCAGACAGGGGTCAGGGCGCACATGCGCCAGTGGGCAGGAGAGCTCCTGCCCAGCCCTCACGAGCATGCCAGGTTCTGAAAGGCCACCTCTGGTGACTTTTGGTCAAAGCTCATCAGACAGCAGCCACAGCTGCTACCTTTTCTAAGGGTTCCAGAGAGACTGTTCTCATTCTCGTTTAGGGTGAGAGGCTTGGGGCAGTCGAGTCCAAGCCTCGGGGGCTTTTGCCCTGGAGCCCAGCTGAGGGATCTGGGTGGAAAGAGTTGGCAACCTTGTTCTTAACACAGCATCTCTGAGAGAATCACTCCCTTCTCAAGACCTGGAAGGTTTCCAGTGCTGTCCATTAGATCATACTGTAGTGATGCAAATGTTCCATTTCTGTGCAGTTCAATACGGCAGCAACTAGCCATATGTGGCTATCGAGCTCTTAAAATAAGACTGGTGTGACTGAATAATTAGATTTTTAATTTTATTTAATTTTAATTAATTTAAATTTAAATAGCAACATGTGGCTGGGGGCCGCCATATTGGACAGTAGTTTATACTTCCGTTAGCCCAACTGCTAACCTTGAGACCGTGTGTTATACACTATACCATATTCACAAGCGTTCTCTGAGGCTTCTAGAAATTAGATGAGTAATCACAGCGAGCCAGTGGGTAAGCCCTGGGCTCTATACTATCCTGTACTCCATGTCCAAATGTCTATATTGAGTTGTCTCCATGAAGCCATCAACCAACCAGCTCAAACCTTCCAACGCTCTGGCAGGTAAGGAGTCCTTCATACTTTGGAGATGTATGTTAGGAGCCCTCCATACTTTGGAGATAGGGAAGTACATAAGATATAGAGGGGTCCTGGCCAAGCCTAAAGTGTTTGTTTGGGGTGACTATAGGTCTGTAGTTCTCCCAGCCTGGTTTGATATGTTAGTGTGTGTTTCGGGGGCGGACATTGAGGAGACCTCCTTGGAAGAGAGAGCAGAGAGAAGGTGACAGAACAACAGTCCTCGTGTCTGTTTCCCAGCTCTTGGCCTGGGTCCAAGGAACAGGGCTGAAAAGGAATGCTAAAGAGACTGGACTCCTGAGGGGGACTTAGGAGGTGTGAGGGGCCAGTGATCCACTCTGGAGCCAAGGGAGAAGCAGGAACTGAGGGAGGAACAGCCTTCCCATTTCCCCTAGAATGCTATACAATTCTGGTGTTGTAAGGATTAAGGGGAATGTGGTACCGTTTTTCATTTCTTAGGAGCAGTGGCCAATGACCCTCAGTTGACTTCGGAGACATAAACATGGAGGTCAAGACACTAGAATACTTGTTCCGAGCAATGCGAACACCCACTGGAGAGTCCCAGATATCACTAGAGAGGTCCTTGAAGGAGACTCTAAGTTCCTGGGGTTTTCCTGGAGAAGCCAAGAGCCAGCAAAATTAGATATTAATGCTGGTGTGATCTCATTTGCACCCGCAGCCTTGGGGGTCAGGGGTTGTCCCAGAGAATTCAGGTTATACAGATGCTTAGATTCTTGGGAATGGCCTGGTCTCTCCAGCCTCCACTAGGCTTCCTCCAGACCCACTCTCCAGAAGACTAATGTGGTCATGGTAGCCACTGGGGATGGGAGCTTTTTTCCTGGGGGCAACTGCTGAAATAGGGGGTCCCCAGGGGCCCAGGACAGAGCTGGTCACTGTCTCAGCTCAGCTGTGGTGGCACTCAGGCACACTGGGAAGACACGTGGTGGTTATATGTTTATGGCCTGTCTCCCCTAAGTGAGCAGGGACCATGTGTTAGCTGTCACCATACCTCAGTGTTTAGAAAGTACAAGGAACATAAGCACTAAAAAAATCTTTGTGAAGGAAAGAAGAGGAGGCAGGCAGAGAGGGAGACAGGGTGTCATAATAGCACGTGAGGCGATCCCTACCCAGGAAGATAGGTCTCGCACGTCAGGTAGCCAAAGTCAGAGCCGTCACAGTCCTCCACGCCCTTGTGCTGGTGACCATCTCCACAGTAGGCCCGGTGACAGCCTGAGGGACACAAGGAAGTAGCCCTGAGAGGGGCCAGGGTGGGATAGGCTTACCTCAACCTGTAAAGGACTATGTGGCTTGAAGGGTCCATGCAGAGTACATGCCCTCTTGAATGGACTTCCATAAAGCTTCAGATGCATCCACGTACTGCCCCTCACACCCCCAAATCCCACACCAGAGAATAAGGAGACCCAGGCTCCAGCCCACTCCAGTGACTCGTTAGTCAATGGACCAAGAACAGGCCACTGGGCTTCTCTGAGCCTCCATATCCCTACCTTAAGCCTGCGGTGAGGACACAACCTCCTTCAATAGGGTCTCTGTTCTCACGCAAGAGAAGCATCTTGGAGTCCAAGCCCCACTCCCATTTTACAGGGCTTTGAGACCCCATCAGTTCCTTCTTGCTGTGTGATCTATCGGACAGTATCTGCGCCAGGGGCAGAAGGGACTCCAGGCAAAGCCGGCATGCCGGGGAGGACCATCTCGGCGACCGTCACGGGAAGTACAGCTCCACTGAGAGGGCGCCAGCCACCTCTCCGCCCCACATCCATCCCTGTGCACACCATCCTCACTACGCCACCCCGTCAG
This sequence comes from Martes martes, assembly GCF_963455335.1. Classification (NCBI taxonomy): domain Eukaryota; kingdom Metazoa; phylum Chordata; class Mammalia; order Carnivora; family Mustelidae; genus Martes; species Martes martes. The sequence continues at coordinate 130,802,467 of NC_137888.1, forward strand.
CCTTCCCTGAGCAAGGAAGGAGACTTTGCATTTACACATCCCCAGCCCTGAGCGGGGGCCTGGCTCCGCATAGCAGGGGCTGGAAAATAATTCAATGGAGGGATGTTGAACCCTTACTCTACCTGGATGATCCAGTGCACATTAGCACACTGAATCTCTGAAAACTTGAGCAGTCATACCCATTTTTCGGTTGAGGAAAGTGACACCTGGAGCTGTGAACCACCTTCTATGCCCCCTGCCCACTGAGTAGCCTCCTGACTGAGCATCCCAACTCTGTTCTGTCTCGCTGTAAATCTGCTTTCTATCTCCCCTCCTGCTTTTGTTGCATGACTGGAAATAGAAGAAAAGCAAACCCTCCAGGGCTATGCCGCCCACCTGTCCTGGTAGCATCCTATCAGCCTGAAGGCAGCTGCCCTGAAAAGGGGCTTTGCCACTACAGCTCCATCTGGTAACACAGTCCCGATTCAAATTCTTGGCTTCTCCCCTGAGTCCTTCACTCTGCATCACCTTTATCTTTTGATAAACAACGTGGACTGGAATGTGGGTTTTGTCCAGAAGTAGGATTCAGGAAAAGGGGCAAGGTCCTTGACACTAACCCCCACTGACATGCTTGGGCAGTGGAAGTCCACATGTGGCCTGAATGGAGGGGATTGTCCCCACAGCAGCCCAGGTGTTCCCTCTCTGGCTCTAGAACTGTCCAGGGGCTCGCTCTCAGCCTCGCCCTACCCCGTGGCACTCTGCTCTTCAGAACCCCCCAGCTGGGCCCCACTCACTGATGCAGTCATCGTCCACATTGTTGTTCCCGTCATCACACTCCTCCCCAGGTTGTAGGACCCCGTCCCCACAGGAGCCGTGGTGGTCTACAGTGTAGTCCACAGGGTAGAAAGGGGTCACCTGGCCAAAGAAACACATGACAGTGACCAGGGATGGCATGGTGACAGCCGCAGGCAGGACAGGTCATTGGTACTGGGGCCAGAGGCTCTGGGTCTGTGGGGGCCTCCTCCTGGGGTGGGAAGAGGCACTCCTCTCCTGCTGCCCAGAGCTCTGCAGCTGACAGGAAAGTGGGACAGATCAAGGCAGCAGCCCAGCAGTTGGGGATCGAGACCATCTGGAACCCTGGCTCAGAGAGGAGGTTCCATGTGGGGAGCAGGGGCACAGAGAACTGCTCAGAGGCAGAGCAGGGGAGGTTGCCCAGTCCTTCCATGGGAACAGACTGCAGAAAGCTCTGTGCCAGGCCCAACTGTTGGCCATTCTTTCCTCTAATGCTGTGTGCCCTTCTGGGGTGGGCTGTGTCCAGATTGCCTGCCTCAGGGTACCTGGATGGGGAGCCAGCCAAGGCTGTCCTTGAAGTACAGAGATCTCTGGTCTTTGCGGAAGGCAATGGCGTTTTGGGTATTCAGCCTTTCAAGCTCCTCCTGGTTGTTGACTACAAAAATCTGCCAGAGAACACATTGGTGAGGATTCCAGAAAACACTTCTATAGGGGGCAGGGGGAAAGCTGGAGGAGGAAACAGAATCTCTATCCTTGGGCTGGTTAACAGTGGGAGGGGTTCTACATATTACACTCCTGAAATAGGGAGGAAGGTCTTGATTCCCACATCTTCTCAATCCAGTTCCAGCTCCCTGAGTTTGCAATAAGACTATCCATGATTTGGGGCACGTGGGTGGCTCAGTGGGTTAAGCATCTGTCTTCAGCTCGGGTCATGATCTCTGGGTGCTGGGATCAAGCCTCGCATCAGGCTCCCTGCTCAGTGGGGAACCTGCTTCTCTTTCTCTCCTTCTGACCCCCACCCCCCACTGTCCATTCTCTCTCTCTCAAATAAATAATATCTTTAAAAAAAAAAAAGGACTATCCATGACTTAAATTTTTAAACTTAAATACTTAAAATGCTTGTAAGACTTAAATAAAAAGGTGGTATCATCTAATTAACTAATTCAACATCTGGAAATGATTCTTAATGAATTGTTATACTCGAAGGTGTTCGTTACGGTTTTATTTACATTACTGAAAAGCTTGGGAGAGCCCTATAAGTACCCAAAAATAGGACGCTGGTTAAATAAATCACAGCACAGCTGCGTGTTGGATGCATGTTTATGCGTCCACTCAAATGATAAACTGATGTCCAGGGTTATCTCAAGATAACCCAAGGGAGGGTGGGCAGCAGTGAGTGGGTGTAAAGAGGAAACAGGAGTTGCCAGGAGTTGATAAATGTTGAGTTTGGGTGAAGGGTACATAGAGGTTTATTACACTATTTGTTCCGCTTTTGTATTTACTTGAAATTTTAAATAATTTTTTTGTTCCTAAAAAAAGACAAAGAAAATACTCCAAAATGTACCTACAACCAAATGGACAATTTGGTTTCCTACTTTTGATTTTCCTTTATTTCCCAATCTCCTATAATGAGTATCTGTCAGGTATAATGGGGAAATCATTCTTATTAAAAGCTCTTAAAAATCTCTGAGAGGATCAGGTGAGAGGTCCTGAAGGATAACCAGCCCAGATTTGTCCCAGGAGACTTACCACAGGAACGTGAGGCGAACTGGGCCCCAAAACAGATTCCCTGTAGGAAGGGTTATTCACATTTGTAGGGGTTCCACAAAGACAGCTTCCTGGAGGCCCGGGAAATCCTCGGTCCCCTTTGGGTCCCATCACAAGTTGTCCTAGGAAGTAACAGATTGCTGAGTCACTTGAGTGAAGGAAGAGAAAACCAGATAGCCCAGGGAGACTTGAACAAACTTCCCAACAGAAAGAAGGTCAAAGTCCACAGTATTTTAGGGTAGGCCTGGGGGGAGAGGTTCAAAGAGACTCTTGTTCCAAGGTGTGGAGGAGGTGATGCTCTCTGTGGGTCCCTTAACCATGCTGGGTGTTGCAGCACCTTTCCCAACCATCCCTCCCTTCACTTTCTCTATACTTCAGAAACAGATAAGACATTCTACTTCCCTGACTACCTTGCATTCAAGGTCTGCGATGGGAGAAGGGTAGGCATCTGGGAAAGTCTATCCTGATACAGGAAAAACATTGCTGGTAAGAGGCATAATTTCCTCCTCCTTCCTGTCTAGAAGACAGACAAGATGTCTGGTGCTGCAGCAGCCATTTTGCAACCATGAAGTAACAAGTCTGAGAAGAGAAACCAACACACAGAAAAGACCAGAGGCTCATGGGACATGGGGCCCTAACAGTGACCCTTAGAGGCTGAATGGACGCTAGCCATTTTCCACTTCTGGACTTCCTTGTTATGTGAGAAAAACAATCCCCTTTTTGTTTAGACTATTATTAAAAGGGACTTCTTGCTGATGAACACATTGCTAATTGATAGCTCTTATTATTATTTTTATTCATTTTATTCTGTTCTTATATGTAAGATCTTTATAAAGGAATTTCTGAAGGTGGGTTTCTTTGATTTCCTATGGAAGAAAATGGCATGTTTGAAAAGGCTCCACCCACTCATTGTCCCCTGATACTGAGAAGAAAGTCCTAAACATATATGATCAGAAAATTTACTCCCTGCAGTGTGGGTGGCCTGCTAGGGTAGTAATTTTCACCCTGACTTTCAAAGGCTCTAATGCCCAGGCCAGAGCCTAGACCGATTCCATCAAGAATGCTGAGAATAGAATCCAGGCATCTGTGCTTTTAAAAGCTCTCAAGCTGATACCAACATACACTGAGGTTGAGAACTGCTGGTCTAAGGAAACAGTCTTTGCACAAGCCATTCCCCCACTAGATTTTTCTCTCTTCACCCTCTATGCTCCCCACTCCAGGTGCCTCCTAACTTGCTCCTGACCTGGGTTCCAACATCACTTCCTCAGGGAAGGCTTCCGAATGCTCACACTCAGGCACGTTCACCTTGGATACAATTTCATAGCTCCCCATGCCACTTCTTCACAGCACTTCTGTTTGTGATTTTTGTACCTTGTGAGGTTATGTGATGAAGGGCAATCTCCCCCAATAGATTATAAGATCCACAAGGGCAAGGTTGGTGTCCGTGTTCATTTACCACGACTAGACATGCAGGAGGGGGAGGATACATGTTTGATGACTGCCTCAATAATGAGTGAATGTAGACTAACTGGTCTTCAGAAAAGGCTAAAAATCACCGTCAGGTTGGCTGGAAAGATCTAGAGCAAGAGCCATCCAACAGGAAGAGAGGAAAGAGAGGGAACCCCTGGAAATGGAGAAAGGAAGTATGTCTCCTCCTGGGAAAGTAAGGGGGAGTCTGGAGACCAGGCAGTCATTGCTTTCAAGTTGTATAACTTCCAGGCCAGCCAACAACAGGTGACACGTTGACAAATCCCGGAAGGGCAGAAAATAAAATGACCCCAGGGGAGAGGTCCGGTCAAGGCTCCAAGGAAGCACCTTAAGCTAGAGGAAGAGACCCCAATGGGAATACTCTCCCCACAACCCTGAGCGTTCCAGAACAGATAGGTCCAAGACAGAATAATGCCAGCAAGGGGGGAAGGGAGGCTTGCCAATATTTTATCCCGGGTTGTGGTAGTTTGTTTGAAAAAGAAACATGCATCCAATGCTCAGGAGGAGTTAAGCACAGCAGAGAGACAGAGACCCCACCGGCCCAGGAATACTCTGCGTAGTCATCACGTGGGGAAACCAAAGTGGGGATTTCTAGAACACGGAGGGTGTGAGAGTGGCACTGGAGCAGGCTCTGGGACCCCAACCGCTCCTCCAGATCCGTGGCCTCAAAGCGATTCAGGAGTTCGTCCCATTATCCAGCTCGTAAGTGGGGACGCTGAAATGTGAATTCATGTTCGACTTAACGATATGCCATTCAAGAGACAAGCGTCCAAGAATATCAATGCCTGCAGGAAGCTGGCGATTCCCAGGTACCACAATGATTTACTTAGACCCTGTCTGGGTGCTGGAAGGACTCAGCCAAATTTGTAACTCAGTTATTGCAAATTATACCCTAGACACATTTTGTGTCTAAATTTCCTCCCCTGCCTCCCAGCATCTCTTTCTCTATAACTTGGGTACTAAAGAGCTCCCGCCCTCTCCACCAGCCCCAGCACCAGCCTGCCCCCCAGCACTGGGCACCAGAACCAGAGCCAGCCTCCCAACGGGACAACAGGATGGGGCAGGGTGCCTGCTTCCTGCCCCCGCTGCAGTTTTCCTGCAGCTTCCTTTCAGCTGTTGGAGGGCATCTGTCACCCCTGCCTGCTGGTTTCCTGCCAGGAGGCACTGAAGGGCATGGCGACTCAAGCTTCCCCAGCCTGGCCTCTCAGAGTGGGCTGAGTGGGCCTGGCTGATCCATCATCCCTTGCGGCCGGAGGCCCCAGCTCTCCATCATTGCCCTGAGAGCCTCCCATCGCCACGGGCTGTGCAGTGGGAGTGGGCCTGAGATGGGAAATCTGGGGGAAAGAGGAGGCACCACAGAAACATCTCCACATCACCCCCAGCTCCCACTCTGCCTCTGCAGAGGCCGCAAGGCTGAATGGAAAGGTTTCAGGCCCGGGAGCCACAGACTGACTCTAGGCCACCAGTCAGCTCTGTGACCTTGAGAAAGTCCCTCTTCTCCGAGGTGCAAAGTTTTTTTCTAGAAAGGGAAGGTTGGCTAAGACCAGGGTTGTTTGACCTATGGTCGACAGAGACAAACATATCCCAAGATGGATTTGGGGCACGGGTTCTAGAACTCTGTGAAGCAATGTACAGAATCTTGGATGTAGATAGACAGATTTTTCTCCTGAGTGGGCTTGGGACTTTTATCAGCCTTCAAAGGTAGTCTCAGGAATCACTTTTGCGGCCTGCACCCATTCTTGATAATAATCCAACTGGCTCCACGCTTAGGAAAGTTCTCTTTTAAATTCCTCCCTCCTGAAGAGGGAGGGAAGAGCAGGATTATTGCCCCATTTTCTTCAGTCCCTTCACTGAGAGGATCCCCAGAAAGGAAGTGACTCAAAAGAAGGCACAGGAAGGGGACATGAGTCAGAAATGGACTGCATCCGGCTTGACTGCCATGCAGTAATGTGGGGAGACAGACTGAGAACCCAAGTGGCCCGTGTCTGTAGGCTGTCCATCCCACCTGCCCGGGACTGTGGTGATGCAAAGCTGCCTCGGCCACAGAAGTGGCCTCAAGGACCTGCCATCCAGCAGGAAGATGAAACTCCTCAGTTTTGTGAGCTGCTCAATACCCCAAGGGCCAAGAGAGTCCCTTCAAAAGACAAAACTCAGTCCTCACACCACATTCGCAGTCCCTGGGCCTGGCAGCTCATGATCACGGGGTTTGAGGAGAACATGGCATGTGCCAGAACTGAGGAGGATGAGGACAGTAATGGACACTTGAACAACATGGGCTTGAACTGCACAGGTCCGCTTACACGCAGAGTTTTTATAGTACAGTCCCGTGGTTGTATTTTCTCTTCCTCATGATTTTCCTCCTAACATTTTTTCCCTCCAGCTTACTTTCTTTAAGAATACAGTACATGACATATAGAACAGACAAAGTACGTGTTAACTAACTCTTTGATATCCATAAGGCTCCCAGTCAACAGCAGACTATTAGTCGTTAAGTTTTGGGGGAGTCACACGTTATACGTGGATTTTTGACTGACTGGGATCAGCGCCCCTAAACTCCATGTTATTCAAGGGTCAACTGTAGTTGGAAGGACCCCCATAAGGATCGTCCAGTCAATTCACGGAAACAGATTATGTGGCATGGACACATGGGCCGGGTGGCATCGCCACCTATTTCCCCTAAGGGAATAGAAACAGGTGTGATAAGATACCTTATTGTTATACGAATTGATGTTTGTTTTCCCACTACTTTTTCCTCTCCTGATTTCAAAGAGGTAGCAAGACTGTGCTTTCTTGTCTTTGGTGAAAACAGATATGATGTGAAGACTGTGCCTTTCTGCCCTCTGTTCTCAGAAGAGAAAATCTCCTAAATGGGGTAGCAGTATAGGAGGAGTGTGACAAGCGAGGGGGCTGGAGGGTGGAAGAGGGGAGATCACCCCAGACATGGAGTGACAGGGACCCCAGACATGGAGTGACGGGGACCCCCTGCATCCTGGAGAAGAGGTAAGTTCTCAGAAGGAACGGCTGTGGGACCAGTCTTGGAAATGTTCTGACACCCAAGCATGGCATGAAGATGGCAGCCACCAGGCCCCCTTGGACCACGTGCCCTTGGAGAGCAGGCATTTCAGAGGTGAACAAGGCGGATCAAAGGCTGGAGGGAACACCTCTGAGGTTTTTTCTGCCAGAATCCCCAGACTCTTTGCCCAACTCTTTTTTTGGCAGCTGAAGGAGTGTAGAGAACCCAATAATGCCTGAGATTGCATTTTCCTGGCAACCCGGCAGGTTAGAATCTCAGAGCCAGCTTTAATTTGGTTTAAAGGATCTAACAAGTTATGACATTTCTTGACCATCCCATGACAGGGCTGTGAATATATTCCTATAAACACAGGAAGGAAAAGTGAAATGTAGAATTTTAAAATGCCTTTGTTTTCTTAAGAAAAAAAAAAAGGTAATAAAAATTGCTTGGATTCCTTTCATACAACAGAGGACAAAGGACCCTATGGAGTGAACAGTCTTCTCAGGCCCAGTGATGCTGTGTTTATACAGACAATGTGCCATGAAAGGTCGTATGTGGAGCTGATGAAGGCACAAACTAAATAAAGGGTTTAGCTCATCAAATTAAACAAGGCAAACAAGGTAGCAGTGCTTCGATGCCCTCTTCAATGGTAGACTTTGATTTCTGTGTTCAGAATAAACTAACAAGTACTCTTTGATAAAACTACATAAGATAGAAGCTCTGCCACACCACTTTACTTCTAGGTTTAAGAGAACTGCTTGGAGTTGTGAAAGGTTCTTCTAGAAAAAGGAATTAGTTGACGAAATATGTGCCGGTTATTTTTCACATGAAGTATAAATGACATCACCAGTGTAATCATGGTTCCCTCTGCTTTCTCCTCTATTAGTTCTCTAAAATCCTACAACAGAATCAGGATGGTATTTACCTCTCTTGTGTTGAAGTAGAAAGAGTCAAACTGGAGAAATTTTGAATATATTAAAGTACCTCTAGTAGTTTCTAATTCAAAACACTAGACAGACCTCTGCAGGCATCTCCTTGTGCCCTCTCTGGGGAGGCTGGCCAGGAGGGCGACACTGTAGATCACATGAAGCAGAGTAGCTCTTACCTGCGGATGGGGGGCCCGGTGGGCCTGGGGGACCTGGACGGCCAGGTTGACCAGAAGGCCCAGGCTTGCCTGGTGGGCCCATTACTCCACTATCTCCCTTCTGCCCCTGACAGAGAGAAAGGCAGAGCCTGTTATGATAACAAGACATGGCAAACTTCCTTCCCCATTTATGCCTAAATCAGGGACCACCTTGCACTTTGGAGCAGGAGCCCAGGGCAGGATGCTCCTGAGGCCTTGACCATCAAACTCCTAAAAAGCTCAGGGCAGGGGCACTTGACTGACTCAGTCAGTGGAGTATGGGACTCTTGATCTCAGGGTCATGAGTTCAAAGCCCTATGCACGTTGGCCGTGGAGCCTATTTAAAAAAAAAAAAAAAAAAAAGAGCTCAGGGCAAGAGATTATGATGGTTACAAGTTTATAGACATTACTTCTTGCTATCTCCGGGAAACACATGGCACATGACTGCTGAAAGGAACCAATCCAACCCTCTCCCCTCACCAGACAGAGGAGGCAACAGAGGCTCAGGAAAGAGCAGAGATTCACACAAGGCACCTAGCACTGAGGCAACAGACTTGTTGCCTAGGACTCAGGCCTCTGCTTCCTCGTCAAGACCCTTTCTATTTTACCACAAGAGCCGTTTCCATCAAATGAGTGGCTCCCACTTGCTCTCAGGATAAAGACCCAGATCCTTATTTCAGCCTACAAAGTGCTACATGGCTGGCCTTTCCAGTCTTCTGGTGTTTTGGGTCTTCAAGAGTACAACGCCTTTTACTTTGCTCCTCCCTGCCCAAACTCCCTTTCCACGCCTCTGCCTGGTTAACTCCCTCCCAGCCATTAGCTCTCAGGTAAAGTGTCACTGAAGCACAGCCTTCTGGACCTTGCTAGACTCTGCCAGACCAAGTGAGTTCTCCTTGTCACAGGCTCTCAGAACTTGGCCCCCTTCCTCCCTGGCCTTTACCCAAATCAGAAAGACACCATTATGTGTGCGGTCCTTTCATCGATGTCTGTCTGAGACATAGGCTCCCTGTGGGCCAGAATTTGTCTTGTTCCCCAGACTAAATGGAGGAGGAGGAAGATGCTGACAACACAGAGGGGAAGAAGTTCTGCTGAGCTGGAAGTCAGGAGACCTGGGTTTTCACGTTGCCCATGAGACCCTGGGTCATGCAAGTCATTGTTTTGTGCCTCAGTTTTCTCATCTATAAAATAGGGCCATTACATTAAACACACACATTTGTTGTGAGAGTAATAAAGCTCCTAGAGGTGAAAAAGTAGTTTGTGCAGAAGCAAGGGCTGGGGGTGGGTGTCAAACTATGATTGATAGCAACTGGCTTGGTTTCTTCTTTTTCACGTGGTTGGAAAAGATCTGATATCTTAAAGAGAGCCACACCTGGAGCTGTAGCCATTCCACACAGGATGTCTACCTTACTGCCTATTCTGAGAGGCTCAAGAGCAAAGCTTTCCTCCTTAGGGCTGCTCTGAGGAATGACCCCAGAAACCAAGGTCTGTAGGTTCTTCCTCCAGACGATTTGCTAATTATCTGCTCTTGCTCTGGGCCTAAACAGGACAGCGATTAATGCACGACATCTTTGACCCGGATCCCCTTTCGACACTTGTGCCTTGGCAGGCCTGCCCATGTAATGAAACATAATCTTCCCCAAGTCTGGGAAGCAGGGGGGCAGGGCACTCCTTTCCAATCACAACAGTGACACATGACCTGCCGCTTTGTCAACATGCTCTGTGGTCTCTCCTGGCAATGTCCAAGGGGTTCTGAAATTCTTATGTATGTATGTATGTATGTATTTATTTATTTATTTTTAGGAGTTCTAAAATTTTTAATATGGGACCTGTGACATCAGAATTTATTTCCAATTCCATCCTGATGGAGGGAGCTCATGGTAACTAAGATGGGTCCCAGAATAGCAAAGGAGGTCACATCATCTTAATATAGCCACAGTTAAGTCTTGTTTTTCTAAAAACCACATCAGCTGACTAGAGCACAGGAAATGCCCCAGCTTGAAGGAGCTGGAAGCACTCCTTGATTCTGACACCAAACAATGATGGAATATTCTGTGTATCAGAATAAGCCATGTCCCTATGAGCAGGACTCCCTGAGCAGTGCTTTCCAGGAAAGGCATTCTTCTTTATTCCTTTACTACCACAAAGCTTGGTGATGCCTCTCAAGGAAGTTATTCTTATGAATATTACTATAAATCTTCACTGAAGATTTATAATAAGAGTGGAGAGCCATTTTCCCAAGCCGGTTGAAGGCAAGTACTGAAGCATGAAGGTGAGGAGAGGTATGTGGGGAAAAGCAGTTCTCAGCGCTCCAAGTTCGAATACTGCCTTTGAAGCTTGCTTGTCTGAGGGGGTCACTCTACTGCCCTGACCTCAGTTTCCTCACAGCTAGACTGAGGGAAGTGGATGAGATGGTCTCTAAAATCCTTCTGGATCTGAAATTCTAATCTCCCGAAGTCCCTGCTGGATCTCTGATTCCAGGAGTTGGATCAACTTATGATAACCTCCAGAAACTCTTAGTACCACTGGCCCAGCAACATTCCATGTAAAAGACTCTGTGGTAGGAAACTAATTCACAATTTAAAAAATAAAGGACCATGGTGGTCTCCCAAGGCTAACAGCTAAAGTCTCTGCTGACTAGACAGCAGGGAGGGTTTGGAGCACGCTCAGCTTATTTATAACATCCTGTAGGAAGGAGGAACCCATTTCTCTCAGCTCCCACCCATGGTCCTGGGGTAGTTTTAAGATTGTTCCAATTGAATTATTCTCAATAGTGTCAGGAAATAGCCTTCTTGGCTCAAGCCCTCACCAGGAAAAGACAAACTCTGTCCAAGAAAAGCTCCAGAAGGATGGACACCAGCAGGCTTCTTGAACCCCAAGCTGTGAAATCAGCAGTAGGGAAGAACAAGATTTTCTCCTTTTTTCTCCTTTCCCTGAGCCAAGATTTTAGGGAACTGTGGCATCACTGTGAAGTTATGGACATGCCGTCCATTTAAAACTTTGAAAAACTGACTACTGCGACTCCAGAAGTTATAGTGGAATTTGTATTATCCAGGTTGGAGCCTGTGTAATTCTCAAGTTCACTTGGAAAAGACCAGAATTTGTTTCATACTGTTACCATTGTTTTGGACCCTACATATTAGAATTCTCCATATTCTCCATATTCTCCATATTCTACATATTAGAATCACGTGGAGGGGGTGCCTGGGTGGCTCAGTCAGTTAAATGTCTGCCTTCAGCTCAGGTCATGATTCGAGGGTCCTAGGATCGAGCCCCACGTTAGGCTCCTTGCTCAGTGGGGAGTCTGCTTCTCCTTCTGCCTCTGCCCCTCCTCCAGTTCACACTCACTCTCTCTCTTTCTCTCTCTCAAATAAATAAATAAAATCTTAAAAAAAAAACAACCCAAAAAGAATCATGTGGAGAGCTTTAAAAAACAGCCAGCCATGCTGAAGCCCCATGCCAGGTCAATTATATCAGATGCTCTGGGAAGTAGGGCCTAGGCACTGGGGATGATGAGAGGCAAACTTGGAACTACAACCATTGCACCCAAGGTAGAAGACCTATCTAATCTGTACCCAGCTTATTCTTCTAGATGCTTAAGTTTGAGAACCACCGATCTAGCCTAAGGAAAGAATGAAAACATAAGAATGGAGAAAGGTTTGCACCCCAAAGATGTTCACCTCTCAGCATTACATATAATTTGGTTAGGGCTCTCTTGTCCAAGCAATCTACTGCTTACTCATTTACAAAATGTGATGCAGACATTTAAAACAGATGTTTAAAAATGCTTAATGAGGGGTGCCTGGGTGGCTCAGTTGGTTGAGTGTCTGACTCTTGGTTTTGGCTTGGGTCTTGGTCTCACGATTACGGGATTGAGCCCTGTATCAGGCTCTGGGCTCAGCGGGGAGTCTGCTGGGGATTCTCTTCCTCTCTCACCCCCTTTGCCCCTCTCCCTGCTCGTGTGTGTGTGCTCTCTCTGTCTGTCTCTCTCTATCAAATAAAAAAATGAATCGTTAAAAAAACTCTTAATGAGTCTGTGCAGTAATGAGCAAATGTGTGTATGCTGTGACTTTAAGTTACAGTTTTAGGATATAACAGTTATGTATTGGATATAAAAGACACAAACAACTAGAAAGTTCACAAAGAAATAACACTGGAAGGAAGTACACCAAAATGGTTATGTCTGGTGTTAGGCCTTTAGATGACTTCCCTCCTATTTTCCGAATTTTTCAAGTTTTCTGTGCTGATCATATATTACATTTATAATAGGAAAAGAAGTAAAAAGTTTACAAACTGAACCAAAAAAGTAAAGGAGTGCCTGTCCATGAGAGAAAAGATGAGAAGTTTCTCTGAGGCACTCAATGCAACTGGAAAGCCAGCTAAGCCAAATGTACCTTCATCTTTCCTCTCCTTATCACGTCACATGGTTTGACTCCAATGCCTGCTGACAGGGGGAGTTCAGAATGAACAACTCCCCTAAGCCCTTAATAGCGCCCATAAAAAGAGTGGAGTCACTTCCAAATTGGGGGTCTGATTCGGGAAAAACCACTGTATTGCTGAGACCCAGAAAACCCTTCAACAGCAAGGAGATATTTAGGCTGTTCTCCAAAACTCCATTTGTGTCTGGGACATTGAGGCAAAAAGCAAGTTTTCTGGATGAACAAGCAGATCTGGCTTCTACTCCCAGTTGCTTTGGTTAAGACAGACCCATTCTTACGAACCAAGGATCCACTCTTGCTTCTGGCCTTGGACACAGTTTGAATGGGGTGTTTGCTTCCAGCTGCTTCAACCCTCGGTTAGCCTAGAGAAACAGGAGCTCCTGGAAGTGGTGTTCTTTCTGCCCACCAGTCTCGAGGACGCTGGGGACGGTGGCTATGGAATATTTATGATGGGCTCCACCTGTCTGTCTCTCTATACCACCCGCCTACCTGTCAGGAGGGTCTGACTTCAGGGGTGTGGTAAGCACTAGGATCCTTACCGGCTTTCCTCGTTTTCCTGGTCTTCCCCTGGGTCCTCTGGGTCCTGTAATCCCAGGCTCACCCTTTGGACCCATTTCACCCTGGAAAGAAGAAAGAGAAGCAAGAGAGGAATTAGGGCATGGGGGCAGGCAAATCTCTGCAGGTCCATCTAATCATCGGTCATGAGGGCAGCGCACTTGATCATTCTAGACCTCTTCCAACTGGCCAATGTGGGAGACTGGGAAAGTGATGAGGTCATGTGAAAGGTAGATAGGTTTTTCAAGGAAGTAGAAGGAAAGGAGGAGGTTACCCTGGGTGGGTTATTTATTATCTGTGAGAGACAGCTCTTGGGTAGCACACATTTGAGTGTGCCAAGTCACCATCCTAAACGGCCAAAGTAGGACATTGCTGCATGTCAGCAACATGTGTGCCTGTGACGTGGCACACTGCCAGGGAAAAATGCTTTCTCTTTTAGTGGAAATTGTGTGTTGTGTTTTGTTTCATTTATTGCACGAATTCCAATCAATGAGTTTTTGAATGGCTGGACACAGTTTTGACAACTATCATCTTTGGAAATTTTCTGCTCAGGTAATGACCTTTATTTAGGGTTATAAATTTCCCTACTCTTCTGTAGAAGCTGGTTTGGTTCCAGCTCACTTTCATTTGAGTTAGATGAAAACTGTGGGGAAAAATGTTCCAGACATATATTCACATGCTCAATGTAATGATTATAAAAGGCAGGAAAAGCAATGTCAACAGTACTCTTAGTTGAAAAGCCCTACTCTGAGCTATCAGAACCAAAAGCACCAATTGCAGAATTACATAGTTTCAGGCCAACTTTTGTCAAACCCATTTCCCCATCATAGTTTCTCTCCTTCCCCGTGTTCTTTTAGGATTCCAGGGCCACCTGCTGGTTTTGGGTCAGGGACCCCACAGAGCATCATTCCTGCCTCCAGTTATCCCTCTAGAGTCCAGAATGCACCACCAGCAAGTTAAGTTTAGCAAGAGCAACCATGAGAGTTTCTGTTAGTCAGCAGCTAGTGTCCATGAAAAGCTACCCCAGGCACTCAGAGAGAACAATAAACACCCAGCAGGCTCTCCACGTGGAAGTCAGAGGAAGTATAATATAGTGCACACTAATACAGAGTAAGGATGAAGCATAAACTCTGAAATTATGTCACTTGGCCAATGTAACAAATTTGTCTCTACCCAAGTCACTAACTTCTTACCACACCAAGAACTGTTCTTAAACCTGTGGTTTCTTTCCAGCCTGTCATGTCCTCCATCATCTGGGCAGTGAGAGAGTGGGGGAGGATAACATGGATTCTATGTTGTACAATTTTCCTCGGCTGTTTAGAGGGGGGTCATGGGGTATTTTGTCTGGCTTGGAGAAAACAGCCGCATAAACGGTATAAGTGGTTTTCTTTTCTTTTCTTTTCTTTTCTTTTAAAGATTTTATTTATTTATTTGACAGACAGAGATCACAAGTAGGCAGAGAGAGAGAAGGAAGGAAGCAGGCTCCCCGCTGAGCAGAGAGCCCGATGCGGGGCTTGATCCCAGGACCCTGAGATCATGACCTGAGCCGAAGGCAGAGGCTTTAACCCCCTGAGCCACCCAGACGCCCCTCATTTTTTGTTTCTTTTTAAAGATTGGCAGAAGGAAGTGTGGCCCCTCTCTTCATCAACTGGAAGCAGCCAGTAAGTTCTTGATCTAATTTCTAAGACCTAATTATCGTTATCATATCATCTTTGTCTTAAAACAGCCTGCCGTGAAAGGGAAAGAGAACTCTAGATGGCAAATCTAGTAAATGGTGCAGAGCCCAAAGATGCTGTCATCCTTAATTCCACAGTAATTTATTATTCTTTGATGTTCACTCTTGCACTGAATGAAAACCTAGCCCAAATATTTTTAAATCAAATTATTTTTTTCCCTTTTAATGTTTCCTTTAACTTGCTTATGCAATTATTTATTTTTAACCCAACATTCCAGCTAGGGAATAATGGGAACAGAGTTTTTGACAGCATAAGACAGTGACAAATAGTAATAAGAGATGACTGAAATTATTTAAATATGCTCTCTGGCTGGAGGTCAGATAAAAATTGTTTATTTGAGTTTGGAAAAGAAAACTTTAAGGTAAACTTAAAAAAACCATTAGGATTCTAAGAAAGCATGCATTTGCATGTTTGAAGAATACTGTGCTCTGAGGCTTAGGAAAAATGACATCCACCCAGGTCAATGGCTTTCAGCGTGAGGAACCACCATTACCACGTTAGATAGAGGAGTTTTCAGTGGCCAGTTAGGTATGCTCTCACGCTCTCTCTTTATCCCGACACCTCCTCTCACCAACCCCCCATTCTTCCCCAGGCCCTAACCCTACATAGAAGCTTCCAGAAATCTGCCAGTCCATTGCCACTTTCATAATTTTTGTCATATCGGGACACCATTCTATTGTTAGTTGCTAGATATTTTTTCTTTAAGTCAACTGAATGTACTCCATTTTTAGCAAGCCTTGTTCCCAGCAAGATATCCATGAAATTCCACTAAATACTTAACTGTTTAAATAAAAAGATTAACCATCAAATGAAAAAACTTTTGCTGTCACCCAGCTAAAATAACTCTGTGTACTGCCCTCAAAGAAGGTCTGAGTTGACTGTCACCAGCAATGGCCATAGGCCAAAGATGCCTGTGCCTCACCGTGGGGCCCTTGACCGTGGCAGCTCAGATCTGATCCCTCTGTCATGATGCCTTCTGCTTCTGAACATTACCATGGCCCTCCGACAGTCAGGAAAGGCATAGAAAGCCCTCTCTACCCGGATGGCGGGTCTTCTCCATCCCACTGAACTGGACAGAGGTCTCAGACCATACTGGCACTCTCTCTCATCAATGTGCTCGGCAACTTGCTCCTCTTCCAAACCAGAACCTTCCATGGCAAAACCCACTTTCTCTCTGGACAGAGAGGCAGAGCTCTTTGTGTAGTGTGTAGAAAGTCTGATTTTTTTTTTTTTTTTTTTTTTACCAAGGCCTATTTTTACTTGTAAGTACTTACTTTCTGCCCCAGCATTCCAGGAAATCCTGGGAAACCCTGTGAAGAGAGCAACACACAGAGTGACTATCTCTGAGAGAGGGCCCGAGAGAGCTGTGGAAGAGTGTGGTTGGCCATTTTCAAGATAAGAGCCCAGCCAGCCAGCCAGTAAGCTGGACAGCCCACAAGGGGCTACGACTTCTTTGTAGTTTATCATTCCGTGCAAAGGCCATTACCTTTTCTCCTTTGGGACCCAAGTCACCCCTTTCACCTCTGGATCCCTAGGAGGAAACCACAGAGAGTCAGAGTTAATGCCTGGGAGGGAAAATTGGAGCATTTCACAATGAAAGCTCCCTAAGCCAACACCCTCATTTTACAGGCCAAGAAGTAGCAGGCTCAGAGTTTAGGTGACTTGCCCAAGGAAGGAACGCTTTGTGATCTACCTTTTATTTGGACCACAAAGATCTTTTGCTTTAATAAAAGACAACTCACAGAAAATTCTGTGTCCCAGATCCTCTCTCATCCTGTAGGAAATTGGTCCCCAGGTTCTGGCTGGGTTTTTTATTTGGTTTGGTTTGGTTTTTGGCAGATG
Source organism: Martes martes (assembly GCF_963455335.1). Lineage (NCBI taxonomy): Eukaryota > Metazoa > Chordata > Mammalia > Carnivora > Mustelidae > Martes > Martes martes. Next base: position 130,819,198 of record NC_137888.1, read on the forward strand.
AGAAGGTTGTGTGATGGAAGCTTAAAGACACATGTCAGCCATCATCCTCCAGTATCCCCCAAGCAAGCAATGTTCCCTCTCCACCAGGCACAACCTTCAACTGCTCGTCTGCCCTACTTCCACTGGAGCTCCTCCCTTGCCCACACGCCCTGCCACAGGAGACGCCTCCCTGCTTTCTCAGCCCAATGACAAAGGCTGTGGGAATATCTAGGAATCGTCACTATAGTCACTAACTTAAGAGAAACCTGGGCCTGTCCTCTGCTCATCATTGGCCCTAGAGCCAATAGCCCAGGCCAGGTTCTGGGAAGCCATCAGAGACAAACACTAACCTTTTCCCCTCTGGATCCAGGGTAGCCCTAAAAGAAAGCAAAAGGTACATTTAGGATCATCCCCATAGGACCTTTGGGTTTGATGCAAGAGTAGAAGGAATCCCTGAATGTGATGGTGACGTGTGTCCCCACCTCATGCTGCACGTTTTAGTGGAGGTTCTAACAGTAAACACAAAGATGTCCTGAGGGTTATGTTTCTCCCAGGCCTAAAAAGAACACTGTTTTTCTTACTCACAAAAGCCTGAACAAGGTTTCCATCTGCTTTGTTGTTTCAGGAGCTTGACTCTCCCTGCCCAGGAGAACAGCAGGAAAGACATCTCTATGCCTCGTGTTCCAGGGATGCTGTCCCCTAAAGGGCTGGTAAAGGCAAGCACTCTGGCGCTGGGCTTTCCAATATCTCTAATGTTCCCCACATCTGGGACAGCAGCCCCACCCAGTCCCCATCTTTGTGGAGAGCAGCTGTTCCAGAACCTTAGAGAGAAGACCTGGGAATGTCCACCCGGACCAACACACTGACCTTGGAGCCCATTGGTCCTCTTGACCCTGGCAAGCCCATCATACCCAGGTCACCTTTTTCACCCTGTGAAGAAGAAGGGAAAAAGGACCTACAGTGACTTTTACTAGAGAATCATGGGCAGGATTAGGATGGAACAGGGGCCATCAGGGCTGGTTGGTGAATCTGAGGACCCCACATCCTCCCTTGTTCACTCCCAGGGGTTCAAGGCTGCGCTTCATCCTGGTATTTGAGATTAAACATAAAATGAAATTGCCCCAGGGAGAGCAGATCTCCAAACTAAATGCTAAAATGCTATAAATGCTCCCTCTGTTCTGAGTGGCTTGTGAGAGGGTGGGGAGAGAGCTTGGGGGCACTGGGGCCTCATAGCACTAAGTGTCAGCACCCCCGAAAACTTCACCGGCTTTGTTCTTTGAATAGGGAGGGCCTTTCAGGCATTTCCATATACTTTCACTCTAGGTTTGCAGCCAAATAGAGAGAACATCAGCCTCTGAACTTGCATTACTCAGACAGGGGACTAAGACTCATGGATAGGCTCTGAACCGTCTGTGCTAAAAATTCCGTACCAGGGCTAAAAAGTAGAAATATAAGATACTTAGACTTAATTTAGAATTTTTTAAAAAGTCACATTAAAACAGGTGAAATTAACTTTAATAACATTTTGTTTAATCTGATTGTCATTTCAAGCATATAATCACTATAAAATTAACAAGGTATTTTACATTCTGTTTTTCATAATAAATATTTGAAATCTGTTGTGTATTTTACATTTAAATCACATCTCAATTCAGGCATTAAATTTTCATCCAAAATACTTGATCTTTATTAAGATTTCATAAAATTTAGAGTTGAAAAAGCAGATTCACACATTTGAACTGCTCCAAACATGCTTAAAGATTTTCAAATAACTAAAGTGAGTAAAGGTCTTTAAATTCAATAAATAAAAAATTCCATTCCTCAATTGTACCAGCCACATTTTAAGGACGCATATGGCTAGCTGCTCTATACAGTGGATTTTTAAAGGAATATCCTTGGGACTTTTCCTAAGAGGGCTGGGAACACAGTTTTCTATTCCCATAATAAATATAGCTAATAAGTGAATCAGAGCCTATAGACATCCACCTGCCCATCCCTGATTTCTACAGGTCAAGTCTGCACCCAACAGTCTGTGACCAAAGTGAGAAGAATATAAACAAAGGCACGGATGTGGATGTGTCAGCTTCCCATAATCTGTCTGAAGAATGGGATTTCATGGGCATTAGGCAATCCCTGTCTAAATGTAGGACTCCAGTTTTTCCAGCAGGTCAGTGCCCATCCCTTAACCCCCAGTCTCCTGCCAACAGCTTTCCAGACACAAGCCCCTCTTGGGAACATCTCAGGGAAACCAAAGAACTGCATGCTAACTCTGAGGACAAAAGAGAACCAGGGCCCCTGTGAGAGAGTGGAGCAGCCCCTCATTTCCGCCCCCAACAGGCACAGAGCTATTGGATAGACCAAGATCTTGTAGGCCAAGTGAAGGAGAAAGTATTTGGGGACCCCTGGGCAGTGCTCATCTTCTATTCTCCTTCCTCCACAGGAAATGAGTTTCACTATGTGCTAAAGGCCAAGAAGGCTGAGATTTTCTTCCCTCGTGTTCTGATACCACATGAGCCCCAAGACTGTACCAAACTTACCCTGGGTCCTTCAGGGCCGACTGGCCCAGGCATGCCAGGAACACCCGGGGAGCCGGGTCTACCCTTCAAAAGTGAACAACAAAAGTCAGGACGACTGGGTTTGTTTCCCTCCTTCCAGGAAATGAGATTTGTTTGGTGGGCTCAAAGGGAACTGTGGGGTCCCTAAACATGGCCTCATGGCCTCTGGGTTCCTCATCCCCACCCTCCAAAGACTGGTAGCCTCGGAAGTTGTGTCACATAGATGTAAGTTCAAGTCCTCGGTATCACATTATGTCAACGCAGAAGATCTTATTCTATCCAAGAAATGGAAGGTGGGGGGATAAAAGGAAGGTGGTAGAGAAGGGATTCTAAACTTCTTGGCTTTTTGATCTTTATCACTTCCACCCTCCCAAACGTTCCTTGCATTGCAATAGGTTATTCCCAAGGATACAGTGTAGAATGGGATAGGATTTTGTTTGGGCTGCACTGGCAGATGCTGTTGGTACTTCCCCAAAAACTTTTCCCCTTGCTCACTGTGTCCGTTCCCCAGGGACTCTCTGCCTTGCTGCCGCAAGTCATGCCTGCAACCTGCAACTGCGGAATTTGCCCATGGGCAATTTGGGATCCCCAGCAGTTTATGGACCTGTTCTCCCTGCAGCCAAAAGCCCAACTCCCTTACCTCAAGGCAGGACAAGCTCTGTGGTGCACTTCACACTCCAGAGTTGCCCTAGGAATTAGGCTGAAGGTGGACTTCATGTGACACTGTGCCCAGGCTGGGCTTCTTCCCCTGCACCATCCAACTGCCCCTCCCCTCAGGATCCACCTGAGAGAGCGCCCATAAGTCATTCACTCGCACACGTGACCTCCACCTCTGCTTCTAGGGAAACCAGCCTCAGTCAGAAGCTATGGAAGAGCTAGCCTTACAAGAGAAAGAGGGAGCAGGGACTTGGGGTCCATCTCAACCTCTGCACTCATTGGCTGATTTCACAGCTAGCCTAGCCAGACACGTGGAAGACGCAACCCCTAAACCAGAGATCACAAATGCTGGCATGTGTACTGGTTTCTCCTCTCGCCGTCCATGTTCATGGCAGACGTCACTGATCTATCGGGGTCTTCGTTAGTTCTAAGCGTGGAGACCAGCCTAGAATCCTTTGCAGCCCAGCACTTCAGATATCCACTGTGCCTACCCTGGAGCTATGAGTTGAGCCCTGGGGGAATGAAATTTTGCTTTGCAAAGGTCTGTTTGAGGCTTTTGTTGATAGTGAAACCATTTGAGTAAAACGTTCAACCAGAAAAATGGTAATTTATGTTTAGAATTATAAGCATCTTTTTTGGCCAAAGTCTTGCCCCTCCTGTTATCTCCGAGACCCACAGGTTCGGTGCCAACATCCACTGACCACAGGGAATGGCTGCTGGTTTACTCTTTCCTGACATGAATGAGAATCTTGATGACATGTGTTTGCTTCACTCAGAGTGCCTGTGACCTTAAGTGACTCCCATTTATTTCAGCTGGGCTGAAAGGCCAAAGACATTTGTTTCTGTTTTGCACTTTGTTCCAGTATAACTAAATAGACAGTGAGAGTCATTTTGTACCACTGCTTGGGGTGGAGGGTTTCTCTAATGGGTGGCAGGATGAGATGGTCTGAGGTTGGGGGAAATTTGGCCAGACTTGGCAGCCCCTGGGAGAAGTCCAAATGTCTGGTAGTAGCAGGCTCGAGCTCTTAGCAAAAGAACAGGCAGAAAGACCCCGCTGTCATCCTCAGAATGGCAGTGTGATCATTGTCCGCCTGGGTACTGGGGCCCAAGAAAGTGCATTGCTGGTCCCCCCGCCCCTAGACGTGCATACACCCCACCCCCCAACCCACAAAGCACAGTTGCCCATATAATGCTGACAGAACAGCATGGACCATACCTTCCTTCCTGGTAGGCCAAGCTCCCCCTGTGGATGGAGAAGACAGGTAAGCAGAGGCTGCTTTGGAAGAGAAGTTCTGGAAGCATAGAGCTTAGTAGGGCTGATGGCTGGGCTGACCATGTGGCTTGGTTGCTTGGCCGCTCCCAGCACCCCTGCCATGTCAGTGGGCCAAGCTGAAACACACCGGTGGGATCTCACACCTGTAGCAGCGGCCCCATCATTATGGAGCCCATCCTCATGCACTCAGGCAGAATTAGCACATGCTTTGAAATCTCAACCAGAAAATTCTGAGTGGCATCCCCAGGACAGAGGCTGGAATTGCCAAGGAGAGGTGGACTGAAGAAAACAGCGGCTCATACCTTTTCTCCCTTTGGTCCTATCTTGCCAGGAAGTCCCGGTGGACCCTATACCATCAAGACAAGAAATGAAAGAAATAAATAAGGACAGGGGGTGAGGGAGGCAGGGCTGGGAGGGAGGCCCTTAGTGCACTGGAATCCTCCAGCAGTTTGGTTCCCTGGGCAGACTCAGGGCTCCAAGGACCCCATGAAGGATCCTCCTGTGTCCTCCAACCCAGTCTCCCTGTCATCTTCTAGCTTTCTCTGAGCTATGTTTCCAGTGGTGCCATGGTTACAACTAAAGAAATACAACTAAAGAAACTAAAGAAAGGAAGAGGCTTCACCGCCTCTCTTATCTTTTCAGCTGCTTTCACCAACTTTCCCTGGGGCCCTGATAAAAAGGGGGACATTCTGCTTGGCACACAGGAGCAGCCAACTTAGAAATTCCTGTGCTGGCTCTATGGGCACCAGGTGCAGCGAAAGCCTTCCTTGAGATGTTAAGAACGTGGGCAGTGGTGCATTTTTGTCCCACTGCCCAGCCACGGGAGTGGGGCTGACTCCAGCTCAGGGATTCTAGCACCCACTATACTAAGCTTGGCACACCCACCAGAATGCAACTACTTTGTGCTCACACGGTCTATGAAATGCTCAGCTGGCTAACTGCTTTCCAAATTCCGTAGTAGAGCAGAGAGGACATCCATCAACCCCCAGCTGGCCACTACTTCATCCCCAAGATCTGCAGGTGGACACGCCTAACGCAAAGCCTGTTTGAAATCTGATTCCTATGAGACTTGTGCAAATACCAAACAGCCCCCTCAACAGCTCCCACACCTATCACATGAGACTCCCTGAGGATCTTTTGAAAATCCCACAGGCCAGGGCACACCCCAGATCAATTCTATCACAATCACAAGGAGAGGGGAGCAGACATCAGGGATTTTTGAGGCTCCCAGGGGATTCGAATGAATAGATAAGTTTGGGAACCACCATCCTGGTTCATTCTCCTGTCTGGGGGAAGGGAGGGAAGCAGGGAGAGTTATTTCCTTTACTTTCTTACTCTTCCCCTTCTCTCCCTCCCCTCCCCCATCTCACCACTTCTTTCAACCTCCCTCTCGACCTTTCCCTCCTCCCTCCTTCTCTCTCTCCCCACTCGTCTTGGTCTGGGCATCCTTGTGTGGAAAGATGGCTTCCTGGGAGGGTGATCTCACCACCCTCCCTCCCCAGCCCCCCAACCCAGGGACCCACTGGGGACTGCACCGGCCCCCCCATCTGCCCCTAGGTGCTGCACCCCTTCACTTCAGAGCTGTGTGGGCTAGCCTGGGTGGATAGTGCAAGGTGCAGGGTATACAAATCCTCAAGGATCACAGCCTGGGGGGCACCAATGTTTCCAGAAAGTGTGACTCAGCTGGGCAGAGGTTCCCTGCTCCTCCAAAGCCCGGGAGCCCAGGGTGACAGAGGGCCCCAGGACCGTGCCCATGCCAGGCAGGATGAGTAAATACTCTTCCATTCCCTCATTTCTTATTATCAAGCCATTGTGCTCTAGCTCAGGGCTTCTCAAGCTGTGATGTGCAGGAAATTCAATAGGGGGTCTTGTTAAAATGCAGATTCTGATAGTAGGGGTGTGTGTGTGAAACTCCCAGATGATGCCAATGCATCTGGTCCACAGATCTCACTTTACTTGGGAACAGCATTTTATGCTGTATTCTAAGGCAACAGAGGGGGCTACAAATCCAGCCCCCGCCGCCCCAGCTGGGCAGCGCATTCTCCGCAGGACCCAAAGGGATTGCGCGAGGGTCCAGATGTGCAAACAGGGCTGGAGAGCTCCTGGTGTGAAGTGAGCAAAGAATCCCCCTTCCGTTCCCATCCCCTGTGGTCCTCACTGCACTGAGATGGGTGGAGTTTGCCAGAGGAAGGAAGATGGAGACCCACGGCCGAGGTGCCTCTCAGGGCGCCCATCCTGCCTTTCTGCAAACTTCCCAGCCCCTCTGTGGCAGCCTCTGGCCAATACTGGGTCCAAAGTCCTGTTTATATTGCATTTGACAAATGTTTATGGCAAGCTTATGACAACCGTGCCCTGGTGTGAGCTGGGCACCACGTGTGAACAAGACAGGTGATGTCCTTGCTCTCAAGACCGGGGGTGGGCCAACCGTCTCTGTTAAGAGGCAGATAACGAATTTCGTAGACTCTGCCTCGGACATGGTATCTTTGTCACAACCACTTACCTCTGCCCTGGCGGCACAAAGGCAGCCCGAAACGGTACAACTTTGATTACAAAAACAGACGGCCACCAGACCTGTAGGCCACAGTTGGTCAGTCCTTGCCAGAGAGCTTGTATTTTAGAAAGGAAAGACCAAAGAGGCCAAGGACAATAACAAAACCAATAAGAACACGATAACAAGATGAGAAAATGATGCAGAGAATTACAACAAGCCATCGGGACGGACAGGGATGGCGACGTCTACTCCAGACTGGGTGGTTGAGGAAGGCATCTCTAAGGTAAAAATCAGAAGGAAGAACATTCCACACAGCCAGAGCCACAAGTGCAAAGATGCTAAGGCTGGAACGAGCTCAACATGCATCCGGACCCAGGAGATGCGCGTCAGTTGGGTAATGTTGGTGGTCTGAGCTGATGCAAGAGATACAGGCAGGATCGTCCCGGGGGCGGGAGGCTCTGGGATCCAGGGTGAGGAGTTTGGTGCTTAGTCTCCTGTGATGGGAAGCCACAGGAAGGAAGGAAGGGGTGACAGAATTCGGAAGGCACCTGGGCAACTGACTGCTCCTTGCCCCCTCTTTCCCCATCCCATGGCAGGCCCTAAGCCCCAGCCAAGGGGTGCTCCTTCTTGATGGACCCCTGCTCCCAGGTAGGCCAGAGGAGCCAGGGTCTGTGAGACAGGGTCTCTGGAGGGTACTCTTATTTGCCTAGAAAATCCTTTCTCTAACATTGTGCCTGTTCCTCACACTTCCCTTTAGCTTCAGTGGGGAGTGGTGGGCTGCCTGGCTGTCAGATCTGGGGGCCAAATGAAGCTCAGGGTAACAAGTTCCCCATCACCTCCACTTTCCCGCACCAAATGCAGGCACGTCTCAGGCTACTGGCAAGGGTCAATGGTCACAGAAGGGACAACCCAGTGTCACCAAGTGTTTGATGGTAATCACAGTAACCATCGTATCCATGTAGGCAGCAGCTCACTTGGACCCTTACCACCACCAAAATCCAGTACTGCAGGGGTACAGGGGTAATTGTTATCCCCATTGCAGAGAGGAGGCAATCGAGGCTGTGAGGCCAGAATTCACCCAGAGAGGAAAAATCAGTGTGCTATCCACATGGCCCTGGACTGGAGGGGAGCTAGAGAAGGAAAAACAGGGGCGTCTGGGTGGCTCAGTCGGTTAAGCGTCTGCCTTCGCCTCAGGTCATGATCCCAGGGTCCTGCTGAACAGTGAGCCCTTTTCTCCCTCTGCCTGCTGCTCCCCCTGCTTGTGTTCTCTCTCTCTGACAAATAAATAAATAAAATCTTCTAAAAGAGAGAGAGAGAAGGAAAAACAGTGCCCATGTCACTTTAAAAGTGGCAGCGCCAAGAGACTCTTTGCAGTGGGCTTCCCTGCTCTGAACAGAAGACAGCAGGAGAGGATCTGGTGGAATGCACCAACCTGGGGGCCAGGTGGCCCAGGGGAGCCGAGCGATCCTTGCGCACATGAGGAAGGCGTAGTCTCCAGTTCCAGGATAAGATTCTTCATGTCTGGGGAGAGAAGCTTCCGTGCAAAGCAACACATGGTGATAGGTCAGACTTGGGGGACAGAAGAAGGGTAACCACCCTGGACACAGACCTGCTCCCCAGTCCAGTCCTTAAGGCTGGTGGTTCCCTGACACCCCAAAGGGTGTCCCAAGAAGAAGACCTTCCGGGCCCCAAGTTCCTGTTCTCTCTTGAGACATACCTGGCTTGAATGGATTATAGAGATAGAATAGCCACTTTGGATGGAGTTAGAAGCTCATTTTCAGGGGCCTTTACCAATGTCTAGGACAGCACTGTCCGACAGAAATATAAGGCAAGCCACCAATGCAAGCCACATATGTAGTTTTAAATTTTCTGGTAGCCACATAAAAAAGGTAAAAAGAAAGAAGTGAAATTAATTTCAATAATATATTTAACCCAGTATGCCCCAAATATTATCATTTCAACATACATTCGATATTTAAAAATTACTAATGAGTCATTTTACATTCTTTTTTCATACTAAGTCTTCAAAATTCAGTGTGTACTATATACGGATAGCACATCCCAACTGGAACGAAATGCATTAAAAGTGTTTAAGTCACGTATGGCTAGTGGCTCCAGCACTGGGCAGTACAGATCTTAGAATTTCTGGAAAAATTTGAGAATCCCAAGTCCTTAGGATATCGTGACCCGTTGTCTTCTAGCTCAGCTTCCCAAATCCTGCTCTTTCCCTCTTCCCAAATTCTGTTCCCTCTCACACCTCAGTATGGCTATTGAGGGACCATTTCCCACGTCCCCTCACAGAAAAAGCCCACATTCAATATGGGCGGTGGAAGGGAATTTCATAAGCACTTGGGAAGAAATGAGAAATTCCATATCTGAGCAGCTGAAAGGAGCCTCAAAAGTTCTAAATTTACCTCATTGCTCTCAGGAAGACAGGACACTATGCCAAATCCAATTACCTGCTGAGAAGAATCTCCCTCCATAACTTATTTAAGACAGTGGGAGAAGGGACCCACACCAGAAACTGCAAAATGCCCATCCTAGGGGTCAGCCTGCTGCCTAAGAGTGAAGGGCTGGATCCCTCAAGAATTCTCTGGAGGCCGCTCACCTCAAGTGGGGGGACAGGAGGGGCTGTGCAGCGGGCACTAGGGAGCCTGCATTTCTGTTTTCTCGCGAGTCCTAAGGTACTCACCAGACTTCGGCCCCCTCTGAAGAAAGGTGGTGGGAAGAGTGGGGGGGGAGGGGGCGTCAGGAGGCAGCATGCTCTGTGGCCACCACGCTTCTTCTGATCCAGGCCGGGAAGAGCTGCGCAGAGAAAACTGCTGCTCATTAGCGTGGGGGCACTGCTGGGGCCTCCGTCATGCCCACGGGACCCTGGGGAGACCCAGGTGGACACGCCAGATTTCTGAATCTGATTTCTAACCCGCTAGCTGTGAGCACACCTTCTGTTTGCTACTTGATGGAACCCTCCCCAGCCTTCGCTGAGTGGGGGTGGTTAATGAACAAGCAGATGGTATGGCCCCTGTGACCATTAGAAGCCTGTTTCTCCCTCTTCAGGGACAGACTTGTCATTTTGTAGATGTGACAAGGAAGGCAAAGTTCAGACTTATGATGCACTTCTAACAGCTGAGGAGAAGGAAGTGCTTGGTAATTATCTCGACAGTGGGCTCAGAGGGAATTGGTCAGGGAGCCGGCTGCCGGGGCTCGAGGTGCCGTTGATTGTAAGAGACCCGGAGCCCTGACTTAAAACATCTATTTGACTCTAGATACACACAGTTGGTGTCACATGCGGACTACAGAGTTTACAGTCTAGTGACTCAATACGTGAGTGTGAGGAGATGAAAGGAGGGTCCTGGACCCTGAGAGCTTTATGGAACGGGGGGTCTTGCCCTTGTTCAACGCTAGTGTCTGCTCAGTGTGGAAGCATACCTTACAGAAAGGATGCAGGCTATGAGTCTACGGCCCAACAGACTCCTGCAAAGGAACACAGCCTGGAAATACATCCCCAGATTAAAACACACAAATCACACAATCACTCCCCAGCATCCACAAGCCCCATCAGCTCCTGCCTGATCTCTGCGCTCCTCCCTCTTCAGCATCCTGACTTCTAACCCCAGGGAGTCACTGTATCTACTCTGGAACTTTTTATAAAGGGAATCAGACAATATGAACTCCTGTGTTTGCTTTCTTTTGCTCAACATAGCATTTGCGGGGGTCATTGGTTTGCTGCTTGTGGCTGTTGATGCAGACTAGAGTTCCATCGTGTGACTACACCACAATCTACTTATCTAGTCCACAGCTGCCGAACATCGGGTTGGTAGCTGCTACATACCCCACCAGAATGGCTAAACTGAAAATGACAGAAAATAACAAATGTTGGCAAGACCATGCAACAAACAGAACTCATACATTGGCCAAGGGGAATGTAAGTTGGTTCGACCTCCTTGGAAAACTGCTTGGTATTGTCTCCTGGATACAGGCATCCCCGACAGCCCAGCAATGTCACTCCTAGGTATTTACCAACAGACAAGTGGGTATATGTTCACTAAAACACATGTACTAGAATATTCACAGCAGTAATGCCCATAATCGCCACCAGCTGTCACCTTACAGTTCCCAGTTTGGGTCTCATGATGGTACCCTCACCTCTACCCCTTCATCGAATCTCTGGTCTCACAGAAACAGGCAGGTCACTTTACCACATTCCTCTCGGCCCTGAACCCAGTTTCAGTCTTATCTCTTTGGGGCCCACGCTTGCCTCCTGTTTTCACCCTGGGCTCCAGGACCTGGCTATGGACATTAGGCAGCTGGTGGGTTCTCCTCAGGAATGGCTGCTCCGTGCGCCAACCCCCCACTCACTCCCCAGTGGAGGAGCATTCCACAAGCCTGTGCCAGTGGTCCTCGGCCCTCCCCACCCCAGTGCCTCCTTTTGTAAGAAATATTTGGTGAAGACCCTTTCATTATCCTAAAATGAATTTCATAAAAAAATATAACAAACACACACAATTTAAACAATCAATACAGTCTTGCAGCAGCCAGAGGTGGGGGTGGCGTGGCAGGGTCAGGGAAGCAGTGAGGACAAAAAGGGACGGATGCAAACATTACTGAGGAGGAAGAAACAGAAGGCAGGGCAGTGTGTCACAGGAGCACAAGAGGAGGGAGAGTCAAGGATGGTTTCGAGGTTGCAGGGACCTGGGACCACAGTGATCAGAGTAGGAGATGGAAAAGTCAGAGGAGGCACTGTTTTGTGGGGAAAGCTGTCAAATTTGGTGTTAGACATTTGTTCATTGAAGCACATGCTTTGCCAGGCCTGGACCAGGCTGTGGTGGGCGGAGGGGGGTGGGTGGGTGCAGAAAGATGCCTGACTGGTGCTCCTGACCCGAAGACAGCAAGGCCTGTGGAGCTGGAATGGCTGCCAAGGCCCTTCTGCTCATATCCCACTCGTCCCCTGCTCCCAGACCTAGCCTGATCCTGGAGACTCTTACTCATCCATCAAGAACTGTCAGGTGCTGCCTCCACCAGGAAGCTTTCCTTGACTTCCCAGGCCAAGGTTGAGAGTTCTGCCATGCTTTTCTCTGGGTTTACCCCCATGTTCACTCTTACCTGTGGGATGAAACAGTTCCTTGTCTCTCCCTCACTACAGTGCTTTCTGGGAGGATGGGAGCCAGTTTTTAATCCCCAGGTTCTAGCACAGTACCTGACATACACTAGATATTCCACAAATGCTTGCTGAATTCATAATAATAACTTTTCAAAAACCTAAATATTTACTACACACTTGCTTAGGCACCACTGAAGTAAGTGCTTCACACACTTACCTCAGTGCAAATTCACAGCAACCCTGAGAGTTAATGCTATTGTCATCATCCCCACTTTACAGATCAGTTAACTGAGGCCAGGAGGTGAAGCAACTTGCCCAAGGTCATATAACTGGCAGCCTGTTTCTAGGGTTCTTCCTCTTGATCTCCACACTCTTCCACATGTGGGTGGAAATACAAGTCAGGAGCTTGGAAGAAGGCAAGGGACTCCCGTAACAACTACCTGAAATATATAGTATCGAGGGCTTCCAACCCAACACCATCAGGAGGACATGTGTAGTTGCACAAAACTGGCCCTACTGACTCATTGTGAGGGAGGACGCACCCCAGGGGACTGTGCGGCATCTCATAAGAAGGCATTAGAAAGGATTTGTCCTGGGAGTTGGGCATTCACTAGGTGATGCTGGGAGAGACTCTCGAGGAAGCCAAGTCTGGCTTCGCTCTGGACTGGATGCAGTTGGGAAGCGAGAGTTAGTATGTAACTACCTTGATTCTTATCCAGAAAAAGAGAAGAGCACAGGGAGACCAAAGCTGTGGGTAGTAAAGCCACAGTATTCACTCATATTAGCAAGGACGAAGGGATGGCTGGACATTTTTCTGGCTGGTTGGTAGTCTTTTGTGTCTGATACGGTGACACAGTGGCCTTGTTTTTAACTTGGGTCATCACCGTCCCAGACTGGCCTTTGTCTGATGCTGTTCTATGAAACAGCTTTCATTCAACCAAACACCATGGCCTAGTGGTGAGTGGCAGACCCATTCTATCTGTCACGGGCAGCTTTCTCTCTCTTAGGGGGAAAAAATACAACAGCTACATTGTTATAAAGCTTGACATCAATGCCAATCACACTCCTCTTCAAATTCCCTCAAGTGTCTTTCCTGGAGTGTTGAGTACGCTGCGACGGGCAGCTTTCATTGCGCATCCCTGCCCTGGGCGGGTGGTGAAGGTGGCCAGAACCCTCTCAATGGCCCCCAGCAGCACTTTCTCCTTTGCTGCTCTTTGGCCTCAGCAGACAGCTAAGAGCTGAGGCTGCGGTTCTCTGCAAAGCCTCTGCCTGCCAGGAGCACCTGGGAGGCTGGCATTCACATGGCTAATGTGCACCATTGATCTTTCCAGACCATATATGGCCTCCCTTTACCCCACATTCTCTGTGGTCTTCCACGGATGAGAGACCCTGAATCATTTAAAGCCATTCTCTTCTTTCTTCCTGGAAACTGGAGAACTCTTTGGTGAACACAAATTATCAGTTGCTTTTCCAGCCGAGGTATCTGCATTGGTCACCTCTCCCCATCCCTCCTCGCCCTGTCCCCCTTGACCTTGACTTCACTTTCAGCAGGTGAAGAGCATCTATTTCTGCCCACCACCCCCCACCCCGACTCCCTGGAGATGTTTGTTTTTAGCACAGTCTAGTTTATTTACGGCTCATTCCAGCTCAGAGTATTTCCATCAGGTGGATGTGTTCGGGAACAGCTCCCGTCAACTAAGCCAGGACTTCACATGTCTATTTTGGTGTCATCCAAGTGGCCTGCAGGTCTCACTCAGGACTAGGCTGCCTCCATGAAATCATGTCTAAGCCCAGGGTCCAGCTTGGAAAAGCCCCAGTGGGCTCTGTGGTAATGGAAACAACCACATATGCGTGAACACGGGGCCGGCAGGAGCCTGGGTGTGCCGCGTGGCTCAGGCCCAGGCAGCTGCCTTGGAAATGCCAACTCCCAAGGAATTTCAGGACCACTTGCCCTCACTTAAAGACACTGAAGTCATACTGTATGTGACCGCTGCAGCGCCCATTCCTGGGGAGAAATAAGGCTGGGTCTAATGCAGACTTGTGGCAAATATTGGATTTTTGTTTTCGTTTCTGTTTTGTCTGCCATTGCAGATGCTGCCTTTGCCCTTTGCCCTCAATACCCACTTGACTCTGGGGCACTTGGAAAGTGTGGTTCACTTGAACTTACTTCTGGAGATACAGGGACTTGGATCAAAGAGTGTGAGTCTGGGGACAAGTGACCCTCTGACCAGTCACGACTCATTTCTGAGACACAGGTTCCTTACCTACACCCCAAGGAGTTTGGCCCAATCTCCACATTCTGTTTTCGTGCATACAGCACCAGGATCACCACTCTGTCTGCCTGCACCTCCCACTCACGAGACCAGCACCCCCATAGTGTATGAGAGACAGCCTTTCTGCTTCTGCCTCCTGTTTTTGCATTACCCACACCCTGCCCAATCAAGCAAATGTGTGTCAAGAAGCCACCAAAATCACCTAAGCCTCTTGCCTTTTCAGGGGAGGGAAATTCTAGGTGTGGCCATATGCTAACTATTCTGCACTTTCTCCCAAAGTTGGGGGAGTGCCCGACTTCTTCCTTCTGCCTCCTTCCGCTCTGGGGCCTTTCCCTCCCTATTGGAACTTGCACCAGAAGGATGAGAGGAGAGAAGTCGTGAAGGGCACGTGCTCCAAGTGGCACCGAGTGTCCTGACCATGAGCCGGTTGTCTCAGCTGCAGTGAAGTTCTCAAGATAACTGGCTTTAGTTTGCCCGAAGTTTTTCCCGACTCACTGATTCCAGAGAAGGCTACACCCTACCAAGGCTTTCCTCCAACCCCACTCACGTATCCCACACACCTTGAAAAGCAAATTTCTGATCCTAAAAGTTGAAGGTACTTGAACGTCTCTGAAAGACCACGGTAAGCATTTGCCCTCTTGCAAGTGGGCCCTGTGTGGGCATGGGGAACAGGTGAAGGCACAGCCTGCAGAGGAGATGATCTGGCAGTTTGGTGGCTACTGTCTCTGGAGCAGTAGCCACATGACCCAAGACATCAGCCTGGAGAATAATGGACAATGTCTCAGCCACCCAATACCGTGGCTGGCCCAGACCACAGTATGTGATGTTACTTCAAAGCCAAAGAAGCAGCAGCTGCAGCCTCAAGGTTAAGGTCACAAGAGGGGCACACACAAATGCACACACATGGGTGTGTTTATCAAGGTCCCCACCAACTCCACCATCAAACCCCTTTATGAGCAATTCCAGCAGTGGTCGAGAAGTTTAAGACTTTAAGAAGGCTAAAAGCACCCAGAGCAAGCCTGCTTCTCAAGCCTTTTTTCTAAAACCATGCACACATCACATATGCAGGCATACAACACACACACACACACAACTCACCCGAGCAGCAAGCTGAGGAAAGGAGCAGTCCTGAGACGGTGAGCAGGTGAGTGAGGCTGAGTGATAGACCGGTCATTGTGGGCAAGGCCCAAGGAGGGACTGGCCAGGGAACACACGCTGGCGACAGGCTGAGATTTGTCACGCCTCCGAGCACTCCCAGCTGGGCATTTGGGGTGGGAGTCAGCCAATCCCTGCTTTGGTGTTGCTTCTGGCCCAGATGCCAGGGGTCCAGAGGCCAGTCCTCGGCTCCCGGGAGCAGGAACAGGTAGGCAGGGCTCTGGCTTCACAAGAGGGTGCACTGGTGGTGTGGGGGAGGGGGGACCCTAGGGGGAGGAAGAGTGCCCCTGTCCCAGGGAAGGAGGTGAGGTTGGAAGCCCAGAATCCTGATCACCCCTGCCAGCCAAGAGGAAATGGGAGTGTCATCCATCTAAAAGGCTGCTTTTCATTTAGCCAGAAACTGCCCCCGTCAATACTGTTCTGGCAAGCCTCAAAGTCCACCCCCACTGCGACTGCTCTGGGGGAATCTGCCCTCCTCTACTTCAGGGAAGACCTCTGATATCAGGGTCTTGGCTCGCATCATGTCTGTGCCAAGGTGTTGCCAGCAAGCTAAACTTAACTTTTAAAATTATACAAATTTCAAATACATATATTTGAAATTTGTATTTCATATAAACTATATATATTATATTATATACATAAATATATTATTATATTAATGATATGATTATTTTTAATGTATAATTAATATATAAATATATAAATAATATAATTCTATTTACTATATAATCAATATATATTTATATGTGTATATTATTTATATATATGTATATATATATAATTTCAAAAGGGCTGGTGGAGCAAACTTTTTTAGATGAAGCCGGTGTGTAAAATAATAAAGTGGCATGTACCAAATACGTGTGGAATCTGTCTGATAACTTTATAGGCATACCCAGTGCACAAGCAATGCACGTGCACACACACACACACACACACACACAATTCTAGTAAAAATCATAAGCTTCTGCAGGAGTCAAAAGACTTTTTCTGGAAAGGGCCAGGTAGCAAATATTTTAGGCTCTGTGGGCTGCATGGTCTCTGATACAACATAACTCTACTATTATATATGAAAGCAACCAAAGACAATAAAGGAATGTGGTTGTGTCTTCTAAATTTGTACTTACAAAAACAGGAAGCAGGCTGTATTTGGCCTGCGGGCTGTAGGTGGCAAGCCCCTGAGCTATAGCCTTCAGAAGAAAGGATATTCCTTGTGTGCATTCATTCATTTACTGCTTCATTTATTCAGAAGCACACATTGAACGCCAGATATATGCAAGACTCAATGACTAGACAGCTCCTGTCGTTCCGTGTCATGGAAAGAATATAGGCCCCTGGAGTCAGACAAATCCAGGCTGGAGCTACCCAGGCTACCACTTACTAGGTCCATAAACTTGAGGAAGTTTTTCACACTCTCTCAGCCTCAATTTTCTTTTTCTTTTTTTTTTAATTTTATTTACTTATTTGAGAGAGAGAATGAGGGAGAGAGAGCACAGGTTGGGAGCAAGGGGAAGGGACAGAGGCAGACAGAGAAGCAGGCTCCCCATTGAGCAGGGACCCTGACATGGGGCTCAATCCCAGGACCCCAGGATCATGACCTGAGCAGAAGGCAGATGCCTAACTGACTGAGACACCGAGGCGCCCATCAGTCTTCTTATCTGTAAAATGGTAAAGCAAAACCCACCTTGGTAGTTTATTGTGAGGATGAGAGCTAAGGATTTCAGAGTTCCTGGAATAGAATAGGGGCTCTTTAATTAGCATTTTCAGAGATAACTACTTTGCATTAAAAAGCAAAAAGAGAAGTGGCTAACAGGGGGCTGGGGATGTCTGGAGGGATTTAGAGCAGGAAGTGATGTGTACCAATTAGAGGAGGGATATAAGTGAGAAATCAGAGAAAGCTTCCTGGAAGAAGTGAGCTGAATTTTGAAAGCAGAGAAGATTTGTTGGTACCAAGATGAAAAGAGTAAGGGAGGAAAGGGTTTAGGCTCTGTTCCTTCTCTGGAACATTTCCCTCTGTTCTCAGAAACACAGAGCCCAAGACATCAGAGAAAGCATGGAGGGCATGGAGTGTTCAGTCCTAAATCCCAGACTGTTGTGGAAATATCAGTGGCACCACATATACCCAAATGCCCCTGTGCTGGGTCATATTCCCACAGTGCTTCATTTTTCAAATCCCATTCAAAAACCCTTGGAGATGGAAGTTTTGCCACTTTTTAGAATCAAAGGCATTTCCTTTTTACCATTCAATGTCAAACTGTTCCTAAAATGGTTTACACATGTAAACCACTCAGCTGCACTTTGATTATTGTAAAAACGAAGGAGACTGGCCTAGATGGTCCTTGAGGTCCTGTCCAGTCTGCTGCTGTTCGAATCTCTATTTTGAACCTGACTACTCAGGCCCACGAATGTCTCTTTTTGTCTCTTCCATGTTGCTCTCCTCCTACAACTTCTCCTTGCTGTCTCATTCTTTCTCTCTATGTCTCTGACTCCGTCTCATTCTTTGTCTTTATGTCTCTGACTCTGTCTCATTCTCCGTCTCTGTCTCTCCAAGCACTAAGAGCTGAATCTCCTAGAATCAAATGCCTAGATGTACGCTCGACTACTGTTAACTGATCTGCAGCCAAGCACGCCAGCCTAGGATTTGGAATCCTGGCCTCCAACCCTGGTGTGGCTAGTAACTTGCTGTGTGACCTTAGACAACTCATTTCCCCTCCGGGCCTTTGTTTCCCCAAATATAAAATAAGAGCAATTGGTCCAGATGAGCTCTAAGCCCTTTCCAGCCAGTCTCGGAAGGGCTATGATTTCTGAGACTTAAATGGTCCTTCATAGGGCCCTGGACAGGAATGGAAAATCATTCTTTCCCCTTCTCCCCCAGTGAGCCATCCCGTGCCCTCGAGGCAGCCGGCCTGCCAAGTTCCCTCTGGTTCCTTGGCCCAGGCACCAGCTCACCCCAGCAGAATGGCCTGCAAAATCTAATTCATAAAAAAGGTTTCCGGGGCCTTCCTGTAGCTGCCAGCAGGTGTCATATTCACAGTATTTTGTCTTAATTGCAGCTCTGGTATTTATCAACCAGGCCAGAAGTCCACTTCTGGAATGCTGCCTCCCTGGGCGCTGATCCAGAAGTTCTTGTCCCCCTGCTGCCACATGCAGGCCTGTTCCCTGCTGTCCTGGACCAGAGCAGAGTCCTCTGTGTGTCTTCCCCACCGCCCCGTGTCTCTCACCCCTGCTGCACAGAGAGATCCTGAAGCCTGGATAACTCAGCATCCTGTGTGAGAGTCCCCTGTGTGAGGCAAAAACTCCTGAATGTTAAAAGGCACAGCCTGAGATCCCACCAGCCCCAGGGCAGCTCAAGTCTGCTGTCCCATCCCCACACCCGGGTAGGCAGAGAAGTAGACTGGACAATATGGGTTCTACCTTTCCATGGACACTCTCTCCTTGACCAAACTTTGTTCAGGTTCTTAACAAGGCCTTGAACTTGGGTTTCTGTGTCTGTCCTTAAAGAGTTCAGTTTTAGCAAGAATCCAGCAAAGCCCACTGAGAATGAATCCCTACCCTTGATATCTGATCAAGTTCCTCAATCCGCCTACCCTTGATATCTTAGCACCCTGGCCTCCCTTCAGCAAGAATTATCTTAACTGGGTTTAGCAAGAATCCCCCTAGCCCTGATGTTTCCTCTTAGGAATGTTCTATCCACCAACCCTCTCCCCCCAAATAGCTCCTTGGCTATAAATCCCCACTTGTTCCTACTGCATTCAGAATTGAGTCCAATATCTTTCCCATCAAAGGGAAGAGAAGGGAGACTGGCTCTCCATCTGGGGCAACAGTCTTGAACAGAGTCTTCCTTACCATCTCAACAAGTAAATACCTCCAAGAGAGCCCTAGAACACATTCTGCTCCATTTGTCGAACACTTCCTATGTGCCAAGTCCTTGCTATGGATATAGCAATGGATATATTGCTATGGATATAGAAATGAATATAGATAATGGATATAAAAATGAATAAGCCCAAGGTCTAGCCTCTGGAGGTCAGAGTTTTCAACTCGTCTGCTAATGGGAACTGATCGGTAGAGATTTCCTGGAACACTGTGTTAAGAAGGACTCTGAGGAAAGAGGGTCATGACTTAACAGTGTTAAGTCCTGAGATCAGAGGAAGGCATGGCACCTGTGCTAAATACTTGTAGACCCTGGTTTAGCAACATCCTCATCATAAAACAAGGACAACCTTGTTCCTCCCACACACTCCTGCATTTAATCCTCGAAGCAGCACTATCCTCATTTTATAGAGGAGAAAAGAACTCTTGGACCGTCCCTTGGCCCAGGCCATACAGAGCGTACAGAACTGGAGTCCGAGTTCAAAAGGGATCTTGCACACAGCCCTGTGAGAAGGTGCCCTCTTGTTGGCCAACTTCCCCAGTCCTTGAGGGATGGCTCTCCATGCAGATGCCTCCTGCCCCACTTGCTTCTCTCACTGCTCCCGTGGTAGAGCAGGGCAGTTTCCCTCCGACCTGGCCTACCCTGGCTAGCAGGCTCACTTGGCTCCTAACTCCCCACCACTGACTTTACATGTAGGACCTCCTCAGAGTTGGGGCTGTGCAGAGAAGGCTCGCACTTTCCCAGATGTGGGTTCCTCCTTCCAGAGGCCAGAGCTGTCCCTGAGAGGTGGCTGTACTTCCCAGCCCCCTGGAGTGTGAAGAGCTGGGGGCACAGGACGGTGACCGTGCTTACAAATGGTTCTGCCTGAGCGCAGAGGACTCAAATCTTAGAGGACGGTGGAGGCATACATGGAAGGCACCGGCATCCCCGAATGCCAGCATGGAGGTGAGCTGCCCCCAACCAGGCACACTGGACTGTTAGGTGAGCATAAAATAAATTTTGATTAGACGAAGTCACCACAATGCTGGTGCTTGTTCATTACAGCAGATAACATTACACCAACAATGGGAACCATTCTGTGAGCATTCACTATCCTTCTTTGATTCCCATATCAACCGTACAAAATAGTATTATCATCCTCATTTAAGGATGCACCTATGGTCATACACAGCCAGTAGGTAGTAGGCCAGGCCTGAATCCAGATGTCTGACACTGGAGACTTCCGGAGATTTTGTTACCAGCGCAAAGTGGTGACCTCTCTCCCCAGCTACCAGCCAGACAGAACGAGCAGGGAAGCTCAGAAAAAAATGGCAGGTGTTGTCTCAGACAGCTGGGCTTTACCGATACCCTGTTCCATGCCTTTCTAATCAAACCTTCCCATTTGGGCCCTAGTTTCCTGGTTTGTAGACTCACATGAATAGACAATCCTAGTTGCCCCCCATCATGGCCACAGAAGCTTCAATGGTGTGTGCTAGTAGGCTTCAGTCAAACATCAACCTTTTCTGTTGAATAGTTTAATCTTCAAAGTGAGCAATGAATCTGCAACTCATTTGAAATCCATCGAGAAGAAGGAGAAGAAGGAGGAGGAGGAGGAAGGGAAGAAGAAGAAGGGGAGACAAAGGGATATGTGATAGAGTAAATACAGCAAAATGATAATAATGGCAGAATCTATTTGGTGGGTGTATTTGTTTGCTAAGGCTGCCATAACAAAGTACTGGGATGACTTAGCCAACAGAAATTTTTTTTCTTAGTTCTGGAAGCTAGAAGTCCAAGATTAAGGTGTTGGGAAGTTTGGTTCCTTTGGAAGCCTCTCTCCTTGGCTGGCAGATGGCCACCTCCTTCTAGCTATGTCCTCACATGGCCTGTCTTCTGTCTGAGCATCCCTGGTGTCTCTAGGTATCCAAATCTCCTCTTAAGGACACCAGTCAGATCAGATTAGGGCCCACCCTTATGGCCTCATTTAACCTTAGTCACCTCATTTAAAGGCCCAAACTCCAAATACAGTCACATTCTGAGGTCCTGGAGGTTAGGGCTTCAACATATGAATCTGGGGGGGTACAAAATTCAGCCCCAAATGTGGGCATTTTGGCATTTCCTGGACACTTTTCCCCACTCATTTCAGTGTTTGAAATTTTTCATAATAAAAAAGAATAAAATAAAAAATTTTAAGTAGGAAATGAAGAACCAGAAGATACCTCCACAAGGGTTAGGACTGGGGGTGGGTCAGAGCTAGGGCACCAGCATTGCCTGGAGAAGCCTGCAGCCACTCATTAGGAGACTTTGAGCAGGGAACCGAATCCCCGTGAAGGACACGTTCTTTTCTGCCCCCTCCTCTGCCAGTAAGGACACCTCAAGGAGGAAGGTCTGCCCTAGTTAGGTGGATGCAAGAAAATCTTCTCATATTTGGCATTATTTTATAGTAAGTCATATATCAAAGGTGACTCCTTGGATTGTGCATAGATTCAAGAGACAACCCAGCCCCCTTTCCTCCCACAAGGGAATTTTTCGACCTTATCTGAAGGAAGGCATCTGTTTTTTTGAGTTCAAATTCTAATTTGACAAAATGGCATGTGGTAAACAGAATGGAAGGAGGAGACAATGTTATTAGGAGCCAAGGGAACATCAAGAAACCTCCCCAAGACTGGCTGCGCCTTGGCTCTGAATTTGATTATAGTGTCCAGCATGAAGCAGCGAGCACTATTAAATCTTCTGCTACAGCCTGACAGGGAAGGCCAAGTTTGTAGAGTTATTCAGGAGATCTGACCATAGATCAGAGACAAAACTCCCCAGCTACATTGGCCCAACGAGTGGGTTATTTCCAACACCCACTGACAACGGGGTCCAAGTGGAAAGACCCTGTGTTTCTAGCCACTATGTTCCCACACATTCATTTTTCCATGGTGACATTCTAGCTCTGTTGACACTTGTGATTCAAAACCACCTGGCTTACTTAGCCCTTTCCCTAGACAGCCCCCCCATCCCTGCCCCCACCGACTTCGGTATTTGTTGTCTGAGCTTCCACAGCAAGTGAGGAGGAGGGAAGAGAGTCGCTCAGAGCCCCCGGCTCCCCCCGGCACAAGAATTTCTACTTCCTGGTCTCGCTGAATCACTCAAACCCCTGGATTCCAGAAAGTGGGGGAATCTTGGGCTGACCCATTTGGACTCAACTGAGCAACAGGGTTTCTCAGACAAGCTGGGAAGATGAGCCTTAGGCTCTCTGCAGCACTGTAACTGTGTGATTGCCATTCTGAGATCTCAATTTCTATTGCCACTTCGGGTCTAAAAGACTTTTCAAGACAGAAAAATCCCGTCCTATGTGCTCCAGGTAAGAGGTTCTGTTTTGTGTGCATAAGTGGAATTTTGTTTAATTGTTTAGAATATGTAATACATTCACGTGATTCAAAATTCCGAAATGAGAGTAAAGTGAACATACACGAAAACTCCCCTGCTTCTGTACCCGTTTCAATTATCTTTTTTAAGATTTTTATTTATTTATTTGTCAGAGAGAGACAGATAGCACAAGCAGGGAGAGCAGCAGGCAGAGGGAGAAGCAGGTTCCCTGCTGAACAAGGAGTCTGATGTAGGACTCGATCCCTGATGTAGGACTCGACCCTGGGATCATGACCTGAGCCGAAGGCAGACACTTAACCAACCGAGCCACCCGGGCATCCCTGATTTCTATTATTTATTATTGTTTAGTTTCCTGTGTGTTCTTTCAGGAATATTTTATGCATAGACAAATAGGTAGGTATAATATATTCCCCTTCTTCCTCAAAGGGTTACTTAATTATACAATTATACATATGCTACTCCTTCCTGGTTTCTTCACAGTATTTCTAAGAGATTATTCTCTATAACTACATAAAATGTATCTACATTCCTGTCTATGGCTGCATAATATTCCTTCATTTGGAAGACATTTTACCCGAAGCAGAAAGGGAGAACATTCTTTAAACCACCTTTACATAGCCTGAAAAATCAATGATCAACATACTCAGTAACATGCACAGAATACCGACTATATGCTAAGCACTAGCCCACAATTACCTTAAGTATTATTAATATTTTCTCCCTTTGACAGATAAGTAAACTGAGGCTCACAGAAGTGCCCAGGTAAGTGACAGAGTCACAATTTGAACCCAGCTCAGTCATCTCCTTGTCTTAGTTGCTTCTGCTCTCACACAAATTCCAGCTGTTTGTGTAGCCTGAGACACCACTCCTTACTCATTTTATTTGTGTTATTTTAACGTCATAGACAGACTATGGGCTCCTAGAGTTAATCCTATGAATCTTCTTCTTCACTATAATAGTCTGGTACATAGTAGGAGGTGCAGTAAATATTGGCCCTTCTGTTTATGGGAAGTATATCAAAAATTGTATATCTCAAGTAATTGTCATAATTAATTTAGAGATGGAGGCAGATTTAAACATACTACTATTAATAATACAGAGAATCTGAATCAATTCAAGTGGATTTTATTGCCCCATTTGGAAAAATAAAACTGAACAAAATGCAAAGTGGTGGTAGATGGGTATGTGGTCAGAAAACTGAACATCTTGGAACGCCTGGGTGGCTCAGTTAAGCATCTACCTTAGGCTCAGGCCATGATCCCAGGATCCTGGGACCAAGTCCCTTATCGGGCTCTCTGCTCAGCGGGGAGTCTGCTTCTTCCTCTCCCTCTGCCTCTGCTTGTGCGCATGCTCGCTCCCTCTCTAATAAGTAAATAAAATCTTAAAAAAGAAAGAAAGAAAGAAAATAGAGCATCTTGTCAAATCAGCCACCATTTGCTGGCCTTCTATTTGAAAATTTCATACTTAATAACCTTCCTCTCACTGCCTGGGAGGGCCCACACTGGCAGGCCTCGTGACTTGGCATCCACGGTCCATTTTGAAAGGGGCAAGACTGTCACTCCACATAAGGCAGATGTCACAAAGACGGAGGGTCCCTTCCCCTGACGGGGATGAATTGGATACAGGAAGTGGCTTGTCTTACCAGCTAGGTTCCGCACAGGATTGCACAATTTCCAGAGGGTGGACACTCTCAGTACTGCAGTGACCTGCAGGGGTTCCCAGGAAGCTCACATCCATCTGGGGAGGGAGGGCGCCTGTGGCGGACTCTGCCCATCGGCAGGCCTTTCTGCTGAGAAGCCAGTATGCTGAGACACTGTCCTCAGGTGTGAGCCTGTGTCCCCCACGTCTAGCAGGTCTAGTGTCGCCCCTTGAGGCATGACAGTGCCTGAGTACATACTCCACCAGCTTAGAGCCCGGCCCTCCCATGCTTTCTCCTTTGATTCTCCAACAGCCCCTCAAATTACCTTCCAGTGCACCCCCGTTTACAGGTGAGAAAAACTGGCTCTGACATTCAAGGTCTCCTGGAGCAGGGCTTCTGAGCCCAGACTTCCAATTCCAAAGCCATGCCATGCACTGAGATGTCCCCTCCTCATCCTCTGGCTTTAGATGGGAACTGAGAATTCTGAAACAAACTCTTCAGCTCCATGAGCAATTCTCCCCAGCCTCAATAAAAGCAGATGGGATTATAGTAGAGATGAGGCCTCCCAGGATGGGGCAAGCGTCCTGGATTTCAACCCTCTTACCACCATTTGGAATAATGGTTGCGACCACTAACTGAGCTTAGCCATGTTCCAGGTGCAAAGCTCTGTACCTATTAGCTCATTTAGTCCTCACTGCCAGCTAATAAGGTAGGTACTCTCATTATCCCCATTTTACAGAGGTGGAAACAGAGGAGTTGAGATATCAAACCAACACCATTCAGCTAATGGGTCACAAAGATGTCACTCAAGGCCAGAGCTGTCTGAGAGCGAACCCCATGCCCTTTATGCCCACACCATGGATTCTCAGGGGCCAGGGCTCCCAAGAGTGACCGTGCCAAAATCCCTTCACTGTGTAGGTAATTCCATAAATTAGCAAGCAACTCACTAGCCACAAAGTCAGAGAATGTCTCCAGCATTGAAATCTGGTCTACCTCTTCCTTTTATAGAGGAGGAAATGGAGTCTTACAGACAGTAGACAGCTTGTCCAACCCTACCCATGTGTCCTAGGAGTTAGTGGCAGGTCCAGAGAAATAACCTGCTTCTTGAATTCTACCTCAGGGCCTCAGCACTGTGCTGCAAGCTCTCTCTAAGAACATCAGTAAATAGGCAAGTTACCGAAGCCGCTGACTAAACGTGCCTGTACCACCTTCTTCAGAGAATCTTAGAAGCAGTCATCTCATGGTGCATTCCCTCAGGGCTTCCCAGTGGAGAAAGTGCAGGCCAGAGCACCTGACTCTGGTAATTTTTCTGAAGAAAATTAAAAAATCCCATTTATCCTCACATACTTTGGGGAATTTCTAACACCCAAACTGTCCAGACAGCCATCTCAGCCTCCCACTCCTCACTTTCTGTGGGCAGACATGGAGCATGAAGGAGAGGGCCGCCCAAAAGGACACCGCTCCCTCTGGGTCCTCGTGCTCCCTGGACACAGAGGATTCTCTTCCTCTGTTCACTTTCCCTACCACAACCTTGCTGATGTGCCAGGAGGGGGAAAGGGCCGTTGCTCTTGCTCGGAGCCCCCCAAATCCTGAACGCTAATCTCAATGGGTCAGAATTTGGTTTCTGGATGACTATAGAGAATTGGGAAGCCTTTTGGGAGCTAGTCTGTGAGGTCCACCCCAGTATGGATGACCTCAGAAACTAAACCAGTTCTGTTTGGGTACAAAAGGGCAGCCCAGTTTTAACTTTCAACAGTGATTCACCTCACAGAAACTTCCTACTGGGGACAAGTTGAAACATTCGAACAAACCCCCAGTCACAGGAATGTAAGAAAGCCCCAGGCAGATGGACAGGTCTCTATAGGTAGGATGGCCATCCTCACCGCATCCCACACCCTCCTGGGTCCCTGAGAAGCCCCATGCTAGGTCTGAGACCTCCGGAAGGTCCCTCCTGGAGCATGTGTCCCCAGAGTGAACTAGCAGCTGTAACAGGAAAGCTCCTGGGGTTTTCTCCAGACTTCTCAGAAAGATACCAAAAAAGGCCAGGTGATCAGCAGGGTGGGATGGTTGGGGAAAGGAGTAGGGAGGCCTGGGAGGGAAGGAGACTGTCCAACTCACATTCATGTGTCCTTCTTTGCTTTCCTCTCTTTTTTCAGCCCCCAGCTGGTTTAGAGTGCAAAGCCCTCAGCAGCCCTGAGGCCTCTCCTTCAGCTGTTGCCAGCTCCCAACACACGCCTCATGCTTGTGCTTATGTTGGTTGCTGTGGAAACATAAGTGTGGGCTTGAATGGAGCTAAATGCTCCTGGGCTGGGAGATGGACTCGGGCCAGGTGTATTTTTAAAGCCATCTGGGGAAGCCGGCCACCACGAGAAGAGCCTTCTTCTCTGGTCAATGTGTTCCTGCTTTAGGGACTGGTTCACAAATGCAAAACAGAAAATAGCTCTGCCCCTCTTTTTGCCTTAACTCACTGGAGAGTTTAAGCAATAAGTTATCGTGTGGGTTGTATTTAAACTTTTGCCTTTAACACAAATGCATCTTAGGGGAAATCATGACGTGTCGGCATGTGCACAGACACTGTGAGGTTCTGGAAATAATGACAGAAATAATGACACCTTACATATCAGGCACTATTGTAAGTACCTTACATTTGTCATTAACCCACTTCATCTCCATAGCTCCCCTCTGAGTTAAACCCTGCTTTTAGCCCCATTTTATCTATGAGGAAACCGAGGCACAGAAAGGGCCATTTGCTTGCTCAACATCACAAAGCTAAAGAAAACACAAGGTTTGGACCCTGGCAGCATGGCACCACAGGCCCTACCCCTAATCACCAGAATATTCTAACTCTATAGTGGTTTGGGGATCAGTAAGTTCTGATTTGGAATTTTGACCTTGGCACGGTGTGACCTCAGCCAAGTGACCACACCTCCCTGAATGTTAGTTTCCTCTTTGGTAAAATGGGGGTACTACTGGCTTGTGAAATTGCTGTGAAGATTAGAAGTCATATATGTAAAGAGCCTAGCAAAGGGAAGGTGCTCAGTGCAAGAGAGCCGTATTAGTACAGCTCTCTTAAGGGAGCAATGGTGGATACAGTTGCTTCCCTGCCAGATCCCATAGCATCCATCAGGCCTTATGGGCTTCTGGCTTGTACCACATATACCTGTGACTATGCCAGAAGGCTTCACCAGCCATGCAAGTTGCTTGGGGCAAGGATGTCCCTAGGAGTTGGTGGGTAAATACCCCAGTTCTCCGTCTCCCTGTCTCAGGAGAACTGAACCCCAGAGGCCCAGAGCACCAATCTGCTCCTGATCTCCCTCCATGCTGACTACCTTCCCTTCTTTGTCTCACCTCCCCTTGCCCTACTGGGATCACTGCCTAGATACCCAAATCCTTGTCTCAGGGTCTGCTTTCGGGAGGAATCCAAATGAAGACAGTATAGACGCCTGCGTCTTTGATTCTGATGCCACTTAAAGAATACTCATAGAAAAAAAAAAAAAAGAATACTCATAGGACACTTTATCCAGTGAAAAGGTAACTGTGGGAGACTGAATAAGCCCCCAGAGAGGTCCAGACTGATCCCTAGAACTTATACATGTTACTTTCTATGGCAAAAGGAACTCTGCAGATGTGATTAAATTCAGAAGTTTACGATGGAGTGATCAACTCAGTGGGCCTTAAATGTGATCACAAGTGGTCCTTTTTTTTTTTTTAAAGATTTTATTTTATTTATTAGTCAGAGAGAGAGAGAGAGAGAGCGAGCACAGGCAAACAGAGTGGCAGGCAGAGGCAGAGGGCAAAGCAGGCTCCCCGCCGAGCAAGGAGCCCGATGTGGGACTCCATCTCAGGACACTGGGATCATGACCTGAGCCGAAGGCAGCTGCTTAACCAACTGAGCCACCCAGGTGTCCCCACAAGTGGTCCTTTAAGAGAGAGGCAGAAGGGGGTGTCTGGGTGGCTCAGTTGGGTAAGCATCCTGCTCTTAATTACGGCCCAGGTCAAGATCTCAGGGTCATGATCTCAGGGTCGTGATCTCAGGGTCGTGATCTCAGGGTTGTGAGATCAAGCCCTGCATCCGGCTCTGCGCTGGGCGTGGAGCCTGCTTAAGATTCTGTCTTTCCCTTTCCCTCTGGCCTTCCCTCTGCTTACACACTCTCTCTCTGTCTCTTGCTCTCTAAATAAATAAATAAAATCTTTTAAAAAGAGAGAGAGAGAGAGAGAGAGACAGAAGAAGACTTGATACAGAGAAGGCAATATGACCACTGAAGTTAAGATGCCATGCTACCGGTTTTGAAGATGGAAAAAGGGGCCAGGAACCAAAGATTGCAACAACCATAGCTTAAAACTAGAAAAGACAAGACATTTTGCCAGAGAGCCCATGGAGGAAGCAAAGCCTTGCCAGCACCTTGAGTTCTGCCAGGTGAAATGATTTCAAATTCTGACCTCCAGAACTGTAAGAGAATAAATGTTTAAGGCACTATCTTTGGGATGATTCATTCCAGTGGTCACAGGAAACTAATATAGTAGCTCCAAGACAAACTTGGGCAATGATTCTCAAAGTGTGGTCCCTGGGCCCGTAGCATCAGCAGTGCCTGGGATCTTATTAGAAATGCAACTCTTGGGCCCGACCCAGAGCTACTGACTCCGAAATTCCAGAGGTGCGTCCAGCGGTCTTACTAAGCCCTCTAGGTGATGCCTGCTGGCTAGAGTTCAGTGGTCAACGATGGCTAGCCATTGTACCACCTGGAGAGCTTTAAACAGTATCAATGCCTGAGCACGTGTCCCAGAGAGTGATTTAATTGGTTTGTTCAGCCTGGGTTTCTGTCAAACATCCCAAATGATTCTTAGATCTAGCCAGGGCTGAGAACCAGCGCTATAGTTTGAGAATCGCTGATCTGGAACATCGACTTTCAAATTGAACTCCGCAGAGCTTGAGAATTGTGGAAAAATAACCTGAGACTTCTAAAGAAGGAGGAGGCGGAGTCCAAGCCAGCAGGGGTTCTGGTCCCAAAGGCCAAGAAGTCACATGCCCTGAGGGGGTTAGACAGGTAAATGGAATAAGGAAAGCAGACCAGGCGTAAGACAAGGGGGTGCAGCGGGGATCTGCGGAGCTGGGGCTGAGCAGCCAGCCGGCACCGCGTTCCAAACAATCCTTGTCACATCAGAATATGGTTGGTGGGTCAGGACTGCCAGGTCGTTGGATTTCTCAGGGGTTGTTGTTGTTGTTGTCTTTTATTAAGAGACATCTGAAACTTTTTTTTTTTTAATGTTAAATCACTCCATTTTAAATGTTAGCAAACAAGGCAATGAAAAAATTCCTCTTTTTTAAAGCACGACAACATCTACCACATGAAGCGTGAACATGGCTGAGCATGGAGCTTGGCTTCGGCCCTTGGGCTGTCTCTGAGCTCCATCTGTGCCATGGGTGTCTTTCATTCCCCTCTGGGACCCAGAGGGCCAACCTGGCCAAGTTCTTTTCAGGGTGATCACAGAGCTCCATGGGGAACAATAGGCTTGGTTGCTCACTGCTGCATCCCAGGTCCTGTTACACAGTTAGCACTTAGTGTTTGTTGAATGAATACTTCTAGCCAAAGTCTGTGAGACAGACTTTGACACCCATTGACAGATGAGGAAATTGAAGCTCACTGCAGTGAAGTGATCTCCCCGCAATCACTAGCTCATGACCAGCTCGATCAGCATTCAAACCCAGGACCCTTCCCAGTAAGGACTACTGTGAAGAGCCAATACAAATGCACCTGTGAAACTGGTTTGCAAAACGAGAGGTTTGGGGCTAATTCATACCAATGAAAGAGTAACACGAGTCGGTACTTACAATGTGAACTACATTTCAAGAAGATGGGACGCCAGCTTATCTGGTGACTCACTGAAGCTGGAGGGGCTTTCTAGTCATTCCAGAGCTATGTTGTTTTTGTGTGGTTGTGAATCTGGGGAAAGTAGGCATGAGTGTGGCAGGTGGTGATGTAGAGGCCCAGCCCCAGATAGCAGAAGGGACAACCTCCCATCTCACACCCAGCTCTCTATGTGAGCTGCAGCTGAACCCATGGCTTTATTCAAAGGCTTGGGAGGAGGCGAAAGCAGGACACCAGCACCCACAGAGAGTCCTCTAATTTAAGAGTCCTCTCTGATTGGATTATGCAGAGGAAATAGGAAAAGCTAAATCAGAGGAGATGGCTGGAAGTGCATTATGGAACATTAAACAGTGGCTGATCAGCATCAGACACAAATAAATGGCTATAATCTACTGTCCAGAACATGAATGGTTCCCAAGTGGTAACCTGGCTGGCTTCCAGGCAGCGGAGTACAGAACTGGACATCAGGTCTTTTCAGCTACAAAACCCCTGCTCTGGGTCATATCCCAGCAGCCAACAGAAGATTCCGGTGTCCAGACAGTATTCACATCTTTCCACATGATCTCACTCTATCAGACTACATTTGAGTCTTCTCAGCATCTGGTCTGTTTGGGTCTGTAGACTCAAACATCATCTGGGGAGCTCCTGCCTAGCTGGGAAACCCTGTATTAGAAAAGGGAAGCCACATGTCCCTGTGGGGGGCCTAGAGTAGGTTGGCTCAGAGTGTCTGAAGAGAATGTCTGTGTAGTGGTAGTCCCCTGGTTACAGGAGGTCTCCTCCCTGAAAATACCTTGGTTGAAGCTCTTTTATTAGAGCATCCTTTAGTTTAAGTCCCCCATTAAGATGCAAATACCTTCAAAAGAGGGATAAAGTTGTACCCTGGCTGGTCCTACACACTTTAGTATAGGGTAATCTTTTTTTTTTTTTTAAAGATTTTATTTATTTATTTGACAGACAGAGATCACAAGTAGGGAGAGAGGCAAGCAGAGAGAGAGAGGAGGAAGCAGGCTCCCTGCTGAGCAGAGAGCCCGACCGGGGCTTGATCCCAGGACCCTGGGATCATGACTTGAGCTGAAGGCAGAGGCTTAACCCACTGAGCCACCCAGGCACCCCTAGGGTAATCTTTAACCATTTGCTAAGAGCTTTGGGTGTTGAAATGCTGAGGAGAAGGTTGGAGGGAATGGAGAATAAAGAATCTAGAGGAGAGTTTCTGAAGGATAGGAAGATCGTCTGTAGGACATGAAAAGCTAGTGTCACTATTTGTCCATGGATATTGGTTTACCTTAGTAAAAGCCCTGGACTTAAAGGGTGGGCTTCCAGTCTCCAGCTCTCCCCATCTTATGTTAGCTCTGTGATCTTGAGTAAGTCACTTAGCCTCTCTGAGCCTTCATGTCCTCAGCTGAAAAGTGGAAGTCATGCCACACCCATCCCAGAGGTGCTGTGAGAATTACATAAATCGAAGTGTGTGGAAGGTCTGCCCTTCTATAAATATTGTCCTTGGGTCTGTGCCACCACATTCTAGAAATTGTACAACTACTGAGCTACATCTGTGAATGGATCTTGGAGCTGAGTCAATCCACAGACCCATGGTGAGCCCAGCCAGGGCCTGCCAAACCCAGGCTAGATCAGCTGACCTTAGCTGGCCCACAAACACATGAACTTCAATGATAAATGATTGTTGTTTAAGCCACTGAGTGTTAGGATGGTTCATTACTCAGCAATAGTTAAAACAGTATACCAAAGTACAGCTCCAGACATTTTAAACATTAGGCCCATATTCAATAGAAATCATTCTAAAATATATCTGACCCTTATCTGCCTTCTTAAGCAAAATTAAGTGCACACAATTCAGTCTTCACTGGGTCGACCATTCACACTCACAGAGGGAAAAACAATTACTGTGATGTAAGTCAGGGCTGTTACCTACAGAACATGGGCTCTAGAAATAATTCCAAAATAATTCCAGTCTACTATTCTTTTTGATCTCAGAACTAGTTCCTGCTCATTGGTCATTTCTCTTATAATCAGCTTTGTCAGCTGTCTTTTTTTGTTGTTGTCCTGGTGTCCATTGTAAGCAGGAACTCACCCTTCCTAGTCTAATGCCCCACACCTAATTTACCAACCTTCTAGAAACCTGCTCTGCAAGTCTGCTACAATGCTGTCTAAAGAAACAGTTAGTAGATTGGAGTAAGGGCCTGAGCTAGTTTCCTGTGTATCAAATGCATGTGCTTTTAGTCCTAGGATTTCTATCATCACTTTTGGCCTCTTTGAGGCTTTTTGCTCCCTTCTATGGTTCTCCTGTGGGACCCGGCAGTGGAGGTTGTCAGGTAATGAACTTCTGATCTAGACAGCTGGTGCTGTGTCTGGAGTTGTGAGAATCCAGTCCTTCCTGAAGAGAGTGAAGGACGGGCTCAGCTATGAAGGAAAGTACTGCCCTCCAAGCCTATAAGAGCTCTTCCTCTATCATGGCCTCCCTGGGCCTGTTAGCACATGCTGCCTGTGTTTTAGCAGCGGATGCCCACTGATTCCCCAGGGCAGAGGCAGGATCCGACTTGTCTCTGTGTCCTCTGTAGCCTTAGAACAGTGCCCGGCACACAGTAGGCACGCGCAAGGGTATGGCGGGTCGCCCTGGTTTCTATGAGCACGGGGCTTGTCTTCTTCAGCAGAGTAAGAATTTACAAGCTTCTGAATATAGAACATTTCACGTCAAATTATTGGAAAATATTTTCGAAGGATTCAAGTTGTCCTGTGTCACAGAACAGTTGCCATTTTGGGTCATAAGTTTATTTCTGAACCATGCTATGAAGAAGCCATGGCAACCAAGTGTGGGAACAAAGCCAAGAGACTCTACAGGTGAAAGCAGGTATTTTTTTGCTCTGTTGAGCTGCTACCTTAGTGATTCCCCCTAAGTCTATCCCCATTGTTTTACCAAATGTCTAAAGACCACATTCACAAGCAGAAGGCCTGGATTTAGAAGTTCCTCATGAAGTGCCGATGGCTGTGTGGGTTAGCGATTCCACATTCCCACCGCTCCCCCTCACTCTGCACCCCAGAAGCTGACTCCCACAGACTGCATCCAGAGGTTCCCCTGCCCTCCAGCTCTGGGCTGGGTTTGGCTAATGGAAGGCAATGCCGAGAGGTAGATGGACTGAAGGAGAGAGGTTGGGGTATTTCTTCTCTCCTTTCTGCCTTCTTTGGGTCCCTCTGTGGTCATAGATCTACCTCAGGTGGCCCCTCCTCTAAGGTTCCACATCTTCTTGGCATCGGTTTCCCCATTTATTCCTCTTACCTTTTCAAGCACAAGGGTGGTAAAGACTCACCAAGGTTGCTAATACCTCGACTTTCCTTGTCAGTTCCCTTAACCCCACTCACACCTCTGAAAGGGGTCCCTTCGTTTAAGTCTTTTCATCTGAAGTACTTCTTTTTCCTGCTGTTACTCTGACTGCTACAATCTATAAAGTCCTATCTAAGAGATGTCTAAGCTGCACCAGGGGTCTCTCTAGGGCAAGGAGTTCAGAAAAAAATTAGAGGTTCTTTTCTCTCTAGCTTTCAGAACTTAGTAGCCATTTGGCTCTATCTAAATTACGTGATACAAAATGAAGGCAAGCCCCAATCTACAGATGAGAAGAGAAAAGTTACTATTCCTTCATTCACTCATTCATTCATCAAACATTTACAGAGCACCTATCATGTGCCAGGCACTATTCAGACCCTGGGGAAACAGGGATGATGTACAGGACAGTCCCTGCCCGCACAGCACTACAGTCTAACACTGACTGTCTCCCAGAAGCCAGAGCCCACCAGAGGCAGAGCTAGAACCAGAACATGGAGTACTGAGCCTTCAGCAGATTCTCAAAGGACTCTGTAGCCCAAATGAGGTTAAGAGCCCACTGAATTAGACCAAATTAACTACCAGCTTCCCCATCAAGCCGAAGAAAAATGACCCACAAGCTTCCAGAGGAAGTGTGGTGCTCCAGTGAAATTTGTGGGGGCACACTGTCACACACCCATGGTGACACAACCATTCACCTTTTCTGCCGACTCCTCACTCCCCAGATCTCCCCAGGTCCCGCCACCACCACCCTGCCCCGGCCCCTCTCCTTCAGCTCCTCACACCCTCATAATCAGCCCCGTGCTCTTCTCCGAGTCACTCACTCAGGGCCCACAGATGCTGGTGGCACTGGGAGCATAGCCTGTTGCTGAACTGTACTGAGGAACAGAGAGAGGTTGGGGACTGGATTCAGAGATATGTCCTCTCCGAAAACCTGCGTTTTCAGCAAAGGCCATGAGAGTGAAATTTCTGCCTCCGTGAAAGTATGTATGAGACTCAAGTTAGAGGGCATGACTGAAACTGCTTTTGCTGGGGGCGGGGGGAAGCCAGGGGTGGCGGAGGTGAATGGACGTGGGCTATGCAGGGCCAGGCAGCAAGCTTGCCTCTCTCAAGCCCTCCAGAAATATTTGAGTTTCCTCAGAAAGGCTTAAATAGGCCCTGCCAGTAACACAATACTTCCCCTGCTCTGGGTCAGACGGGACAAGGGCAACCTGGTGCCCGACACCCTCAGAGAAGTTTGGCAGGCTGGCATAAAAAGCCCCCTGCCCCAATCACCCAGCCCTACACCAGACACAGCCTACTCCAGGCCAAGCTGTCACTCTGGAACCCTCCACCTCTCCCCAGAAAGCTCCCATCTCCCAGGACCTCCAGCCGCCTTATTTGGATAGAAGGCTCTCGGTGGGAAGAAAGCACAACAGGAAAGCAGGCAGGGCTGGAGGGTCAGTGATTCTTGCTAGGTCCCTCCCAAGGACCCCTGGCCCGCAGAAAAATCACTGGACTCCCCCTTCCTCTGGTGGGCTGGTCCTGGAGGTAAACATTGCCCGAGCTCGGAAGAGGGGTGTTTGCTCCACAACGTGCCCCTTCTGTCAAGCCCCCTTTGGAAGGGGTCAGGGATGTATTCATAGAAGCGTCTGGGACTCCTTTCTCTCACTTGTACTCCTCTGTGCCTCTTTTAAGCTCACTTCAATTCCCAGTCAAAATGAAATCACGCAGCTAATGGGGAGAAGTGGGAGAGGCGGAAGTCATTTTTAAAAGGGTCTCTGGCTTTGAGCAGCTGGGTGGGGGCTGTTTGGAACAAGGATAGAGGGAGCTGCGGAGACAGCTCGGGTGACAGGAAGTTGCAGGGGTGGCTGTCTCCCTCCAGCCTCCCTTCTCCAAGAGCAGAATGGGGAAAATACCAGGACACACTGCAAAACAATCTTCCTTCCTCCCCCTGCCCCCGCCAGATGGAAGAGAGGAAAGTTGTGGTCATCATTTACCTGCTGAAATGGGGAGGACGCTGTTGATGAAAGTAGGCTGAGACATGATAAAGCGGAAGGAAAGCTGAAGATAAATTCCCAAAGTCACTGGATTCAGGACAACCATGCTGGCTGGGGTCTGGCAAGTGTCAAGTTCTCAGGCAAGGCTGCCGTGAAGCCTCGCTTATCTCTGCCTTTGTCTTACTCACTGCTGTTTGCGCCTCTCTCTCTCTCTCCCCCTCCCTCTCCCCCTCTCCCTCTCTCCTGTCTCTCTCTCCTTTCCCCATGCCTTTACCAAGAAAGAATGCCAACCATTTCCCATTAAACCTTCTCCGTACTCCACAGGGTTATATTTATCTCAAGCACTGGATCAAATGCCCACATTAAAATTAATATGTCAGAATTTTCTCTTTTGGACACTGAGGTAAGTGGCTACTGAGGAGCTGATGAAAAGGCAGCCAAGCCTCAAATGTTCGCTAGAAGCAGACCTCAAAGGGCAGACGGATTTCCTCATTATCCACCAGCAGCTACCTGCTTGGAACTGAGATGTCCTACAGCATCACAGAATCAGCTCTCCTGATTCAAACTGAATTTCCAGAGACCAATCCCTGTGCTGTCGGCCTGTGACTTTTTTACCCACTGGGCGACAAACATAAAGTGGACCTTGGATTATTTTTCTTTAATCCTCCAGTAAAAATGGGGGAGGCATATTTTCCAAAATACTCCTTTTCTCTAGGGAAAAATGTTTATTCTCTCTCCAGAAGCAGCAACCTTTTATCTCATCCAAAGCAAAATAAGTGAAAAGACAGAAAGTGAATGATTATCAAACTATACTTGGAGAAATGGCATCAATGACTTGATCTGTGGCTAGACAAAATTCGAGTAAAAACTACTGCATCCTTAAATGAATACCTCTTATGAGCTTATAAACCCTGTTATAGAGACCCTTAGATTTTTATTTATTTTTTATTTTTTTAAAAGATTTTATTTATTTATTTGTCAGAGAGAGAGTGAGCGTGCGCACAAGCAAGCAGAGGCGGAGAGAGAAGCAGGCTCCCTGTCGAGCAAGGAGCCCGATGTGGGACTCGATCCCAGGACCCTGGAATCATGACCTGAGCCAAAGGCAGCGGCTTAACCAACTGAGCCACCCAGACATCCCAACCCCTAGATTTTTAAAATGATGAAAATAATAATCTACAGAGTTGTCCATTTAAGTTTAATTTACATAATGTCCTCCCAGTGCCTCGTGGGAGTTCACTGAGAAATGGTTTGGTAGTTACTGGACTCTGGGCTGGGCCTCCTGGGGGAAAAGCACTGATCCTCATCCTGGGGGAAGGCAGAGTGTAAGGCAACACTCCCCAGATCTTTCTTGCACCAGTCGCATCTGACTCCCAGCACCACTGCAACAGCAGACAAAACATTTGACATCTCTGAGCCTCAGGTTTCTTATCATGAAATGGAGGCCATGTTCCCTTTAAGGGTGTGTTGGAAAGGTTAAATGAGGTAACATGGGATGAATCATACATGAGTTAAAATCTGTGTACAGAGACAGCGAAAATGAAATCCAGGGAGCTGTGGATTGGGCGCGGGGATGGCCACTGAAAATCTTCCATCCCTGTATGTGCCTATCATTCTTCCCAGCAAGAGGTGGCGTCCAGTCGCCTTCCCACTCAATCGGGCTGGCCTTGGGGTTGGCTTTGACACATACAGTGTTGCAGAAGGGAGACTGTGCCACTTCCAGGCTGAGGCCTTAATAAGCCTGGCAGCTTCTACCTTTGTCTTTTCTTAGAAACTGCCACACAAGAAGTCAGAACTGTCAGATGGGCCACAGGGACGGGGAAGCATCCAGCCCCTGGTGCCCGGCCACCTCAGATGAGGCACTGACCACGCGAGCAAGGACAGCTGGAATCAGCCAGTCCCGTGCAGGTCTCCAGATGATGAAGGCAGTCACGGGAGTCACCCCTGGTGAGACCAGCTGAAGAACTGCCGAGGTGAACCCACCCCAGATTACAGATTCATGACTATATAAAATGGCTGTTGTTTTAGGCCGCTCAGTTCTAGGATGATTTGTTATGTAGCAAGAGCTAACTGACAAAGGGTTTACAAGAA
The DNA here is from genome assembly GCF_963455335.1 of Martes martes. Classification (NCBI taxonomy): domain Eukaryota; kingdom Metazoa; phylum Chordata; class Mammalia; order Carnivora; family Mustelidae; genus Martes; species Martes martes. The sequence goes on from NC_137888.1 coordinate 130,856,808, forward strand.
AGTCTTTCGAAAGCATGAAAATAAACTTGGGTTACATTCAAAATTAACAGGACAGCTTTAGCTGTTCCCAAACTATTTGACGGAGGATCTGTGATTGCTGGCTCAACCCACCAGGAAACTCTCAGGCTTGTTCTTCTTAACTCCTGAGACCTGTAGTCCCAACAACGGGCTTTTGGTGGCCTGGAGAAGGTGGGGTCTACTCAGGAGGAAGGTAACTCTTGAGTGACTTGGTGCCAAAAATCTGAACTTTCACCATCCAGCTCAGATTCCTCCTGTGAAACCAAATTGATTTCTTCCTTCTCTTAATACCTGGATCTCACCATTGACTGTGCAGTCGGCACAAGGTAGATCAATATGTCCGGCCTGTGACACCCTCTGCTACGATTTTTGAGCTACTTCTAAACTACCTTGCATTGCTATTTAACTTGTATTAATGTCCCTGAAGACAGAACACTGTCCCATATCTCCGTGTACCCCAGGACGGTCCTTGTCACCTCATCCTCAACAGTGTCAGTTAATTTGATCAAAACACAGCACCACAGGATAAAAAGAAAAGTAGAAAAACTGGCATGATCTTATGCTCCAGACACACTGAGCCGATTGCATTTCCCAGCCCCTCTCTGTGTCTTTGCACGTACAGCTGGCTGGCCTGGGTCTGGTACAAGACAGGGTTTTGGCGAGGATGGGGAGAAAGTGAGGAGTGTGGGCAGACAGCCATGAAGAGTTAGGGCCTGCCAGGAGAAGCTGCATGTATACATTCAGGCCACTGGGGTGTGAGTCCCCTCTGCCCTTCTGGGAGGTTGCAGAACACAGGTAGGTACTGATAAGCCCCAATACTTATGAAACAGCTCTGTCAATTTCCATTTCCCATGGACTGTTTATTTTATGAGCCTATTTCTTACAGGGTTACCCTGACTGAGAAGTTATCATCTTTCTTCAAACTCTCCTGAAGGGCTCTCAATCCTTCAGAATCTAATAACACAGGCTATTAGATTATCCGGAAGGAAATTATTTGAGATCTGTGAAAGGTTTACAACAATAAAACCAATCAAAACTTGAGCTTTCTCTCGCAGGTCATGGAGGTAAGAGTGTACATATACTGGTGCACAATCCAATGATACCATCAATACACAACTTACAAGTGTCATTTGACCCAGAAAGTCCACAGAAATACTCGTTCAACTGCCCGGTGGTTGAGGTGCAAGAATGTTCATTATAGCTTCAGATCTGAAACAGCCTGACTCTCTGTGAACGTAAGATTACTGAATAAATCATGGGACCTCTCTTCAGTGTCATATTATACAGTCATTGCAAAGGATAAAGTAGTCTTTGCAACAAACGATGCTGGAAAAATGAGTCCTCCATATGCAAAACAAAAATAATCTTAACTCTTACTTTGCCCCATACATGAAAATTAGCTCAAAATAGATCATAGACCTAAATGTCAGAGTGAAAACTAATTAAACTTCTAAAAGAAAACATGAGAAAATCTTAGTGACCTTGGGTTAGGCAAAGATTTCTCCTTTTAAATTAAAATTTTTTTCTTAAATAAAAATGGTATACATTTAAAGTATATATCATGATGTTCTGATACACATGTATTTCATGAAATGACTACTACAATCAAGCTAATTAACATATCTGTCAACTCCTATTGTTACCTTTTTCCTAGTGAAAACGCTTAAAAACTCGTCTCTTAGAAAATTTCAACTGTACAAAACAATACTATTAACTATAGCCACCGTGCTGTCCATTATTATTCATCCTATATAACTGAAACTTTGTATCCTTTGACCAATCCACTACCCTTTGACCAATCCTCCACTTTCCCCACCTTCCCTAACCCCTGATAATCATCATTTGACTCTCTATGAAAAAACTTTTTTAAGTAGGACAAAAAGGCACCAATCATTTAAGAGAGTGTTAAATTGGACTTCATAAAAATGCTTAAACTTCTGCTCTTTGAAAAACAATGTTAAGTTGAAAAGACAAACCAAAGACTAAGAGAATAGATTTGCAATACATGTATATGATAAAGGATGTGTAATCAGAATTTATAAAGAACTTTTACAACTCAATAATAATGAAACGAATGACCGAATTAAAAGAAAAGGGCAAAACACCAATACTTTACCAAAGGAGGTATATGAATGGCAAAACAAGCATGTGAAAAAATACTCAACATCATTAGTCATTAGGGAAATCTAAATTAAAACCTTAATGAAACATCGCTATGTATTACTAGAATGGCTCAGTTTAAAAAGACTGACAATTCCAAGTGTTGGTGAGGATGTGGAGCTCCTGAAGCTCTCTCGCACTGTTAGTGGGAATATGCAGAATGGTACAACCACTTTGGAAAACAGTTTGGCAGTTTCTTGTAAAGTTAAATATACACTCATCACACCACACAACAATACTGCTCTTTGGTATTTATACAAGAGAAATGAATCCATATCCACCAAAAGAGACTTGTATGTGGATATTCCTACTATTTTGTTTGTAATAACAAGAAACTAGAAACAACCCAAACGGCCATCAGCTGGTATAACCACTTGTGTACAATGCAATACCACACGGCAATAAAATGTAACAACACTACTGAAACAAGTATCATGGATGAATCTCAAATGTGTTCTGCTAAAGCCAACAGGAAAGGCTACAGAATGCATAACTTCATTTATAAGGCATTCTGGAAAAGGCAAAACTTATTGGGATGGAGAACAGCTCAGTGGTAACCAGCAGTTATGGTCATGAGAGTCAGCTACAAGGGGAATTTCTGGTGGTGATGGAAATGTTCTTTATCTTTATTGGAGTGGTTTTTTGTCTACTTTGTCAAAACTCATTCTTAAAAAGGGTGAGTTTTATGTGAATTTTCCCCTCAGTAAACTTGACTGAAAAAAAAAAAAAGGCAAAGATAGTTAGCATTTATGCCTGGACATGGAAGGCTCTCCACAGAGAATCACTGAGTAAAATTAGAAAGATGCAGTGCATCTGACCAAACATCTGAACAAGCAATTCTGTTTACCAACTATTTATATGTTCAGAGAGAAAGATCTAGAAGAGTGTACACTGCACACTTGGGGATGGAAGAATATGGGACAAGAAGGAGGGAAATTTCCTTTTTAATCTTATATGTACTTGTCTTATTGGAAGTTTTTACAATGGACATAATCTATCATTCAAAAAATGATTTTCTTAACAAAATCAAATTCTTGGGGTAAAGAAAGGGGGAAACAAGGTGACTTTTCTGCATGTAGAAGGTCCAGCAAGTTCCTGCCAATGTGCTGAGAGGCACAAACAGACCGTTTTTGACTGGTCCTGCCGGAGAACAGAGCTCTGAGCATGTTCTGGCCTGGAATTAAGGATGACTCGGTTATGCTGAGGCACTGGCCACCTCCCACTGGCGGCTGCATCAGCAGGAGAGAGATAAGACTGGGCAGCTAAGAAGCCCAGGGAAAGTCCCTCCTCACAAGCTCCCTGGCTCCCGGCAACTCAAGCTGAAATCAGAGCCAGAACCCATGGAGCTCGGGATGCAATGGGAACACCCACCGGAGAACCAGGACAACTAGCAGGAAGTCTAACGAGACCAATTAGATGCACCCAGGCCTGGAGGCTGTGGTTCCATCCCCAGGGCAGAAAGCTTGGTCATGCTCACTTTCAGGGAAGAGATTTGCACTGAGCTGGCCTGGAACTACCTGGATGCAATCACAATAATGGCAACAATAATCTTACCCAATTCAGTGTTTCCCAAACTGTGCTTGAGGTACACACATTTTAAGAGACACTCAATTTTTAAAAAGCAGAGGAGTTCACATAAATTGAGAAACACTGTCTATTTTATGTTCCTCTTGGGAATTTACAGTATATACTAAAGCCATTGGGAAGTTCTGTGGTAAATAAACCTACTAACTTCATTTTTGCCTCGAAAAGTATTTGACTCCTGAAAATAGAGCTACCCTATGACCCAGCAATTGCACTACTGGGTATATATCCTAAAGATACAAACGTGGTGCTCCGAAGGGGCACGTGCACCCGAATGTTTATAGCAGCAATGTCCACAATAGCCAAACTGTGGAAAGAGCCTAGATGTCCATCAACAGATGAATGGATAAAGAAGAAGTGGTATATATACACAATGGAATACTATGCAGCCATCAAAAGACATGAACTCTTGCCATTTGCGACGACGTGGATGGAACTAGAGGGTATCATGCTTAGCGAAATAAGTCAATCGGAGAAAGACAACTATCATATGATCTCTTTGATATGAGGAAGTGGAGATGCAATGCAGGGGGGTTGGGGGGAGGTAGGAAAAGAAAAAATGAAAAGATGGGATTGGGAGGGAGACAAACCATAAAAGACTCAATCTCAAAAAACAGACTGAGGGTTGCTGGGGGGAGGGGGGACGGGAGACGGTGGTGGGGAAATGGACATTGGGGAGGGTATGGGCTATGATGAGTGCTGTGAAATGTGTAAACCTGGCGATTCACAGACCTGTACCCCTGGGGATAAAAATACATTATGTGTTTATTAAAATAAAAAAAATTAAAAAAAGAAAAGTATTTGACTCTCAAACCCATTTTTATTTAATTCCTATTATTTGATTTCCCCTTTTTACCTATGTTTTATACAGCAAGCACGTTACTGATGTGCTAAACAAATAATTACTATGTTGGGCTAGATTTTTTATAAAATCCTTTTATCATTTTTCCCCCTTGATTTTTCATGATGGAAGAAGTGTAACATTATTTATAATTCCCATTTTACAGATAAGGAAACAGGCTTATGTGAGGCTCTGGGGATAGCAGCAGGTATCAGGTCATTGGCAGGTGGAGTGATGACTGGCAAGACTGGACCTGAGCCCTCATGTTGGTACACATAGCCAGATGCCATCAGTGCTCCCAGGTCTTGACTTGCTCTAAAAGGGAATGTCAGTCAAACTTGTCTTTACCTGAAACTGGACCTCAGAATGGTGGGAGTTCAAGAATCATTCAGCTCTGAAGAGGCAAGACCCACATTCTTGGTAGGGAGACGGGAAAGCTTTTATGGCAGGAAGTGAGAGAGGGCTGGACACTTCAGAGGAGATCCCCAAATGGCTTACGACACCTGAGGAGCAATGACTCTTGAGCTGAACCTGTAAGAAGGGAAAACATCCTGATTTCCAAGCAAAACCAGTTTCCTGATGTTGCTTATTTCAAGAATCATAGAAATATATGAACTCAAAATAATTGTTTTTTTAAAAGATTTTATTTATGTATGTATATGAGAAAGAGCGAGACTGCGAAAGTACCAGCAGGGGGAGCTGCAGTGAGAGAGGGAGCAGCAGGCTCCTTGTTGAGCAGGGAGCCAGATGTGGGGCCAATCCCCAGGACCACAGATCATGACCTGGGCCAAAGGCAGACACTTAACCGACTAAGTCACCCAGGTGCCCCTTCAAAATAATTGTTAAGCCACCAAAGGTCATAACAAACCTTAGCCCCATTCTTTTTTTTTTTTTTTTTAAGATTTTATTTATTTATTTGACAGACAGAGATCACAAGTAGACAGAAAGGCAGGCAGAGAGAGAGAGGGAAGCAGGCTCCCTGCTGAGCAGAGAGCCCGATGCGGGGCTCGATCCCAGGATCCTGGGATCATGACCTGAGCCGAAGGCAGAGGCTTTTACCCACTGAGCCACCCAGGCGCCCCAACCTTAGCCCCATTCTTGAAGGTGGGTTGAGTTTGCCCCAAATATCTGCTAGGGTGAATTCCAGAAAACTTAGTTGACATTCTCTTCTAGCCAGTCCAAATGCATGTTCCTAGTTGATTGCTATTTGTATTTACCATGTATTCATTGAAAAATTCTATTTTTATATATTTATTGGAAGAACATTACCACCCCAACCCCACTGCCTCCCCCTTAACTCAACCGCACCGCCCCATCACATCACCTCTACAACAATCCCACCTAGAGACAATGGTTCCTCTTGTATTCCGAGAATGGATGGAGTACAGAGGAAGGGCCACCTCACAATTTGATTTGGTCCATGGTAAAGACAAAGCGTTATTTCTTTTTCTTTTTTGAGAGAGAGAGTGCATGTGCATATGGGCCAAGTTGGGGGGAGGGGCAGAAGGAGCGAGAATCTTAGCACAGAGCCAACGCAGGGCTCGATCTCACGATCCTGAGTTCATGACCTGAGCCAAAACCAAGAATTGGGTGCTTAACAGACTGAGCCACCCAAGTGCCCCGACAAAGCAGCATTTTCAAATGATTTGGTGTCTGTACAGCCAGAGGGAGAGGTCAAGGGCACATGGCTGTGTTGTATGGCAAGGTCCTAGAACAGGACCATTCCTAACACACTGATAGGCCCATTATGATCCAGGCTCTGAAGTAAAGGGTGGGAAAGGGCACTGCCCATGTCACGTATAATGACACATCCTCCAATCGCATTCTGGGAAGGGAGATCTTGGCCAAGATGAACAATACTTGGCAGCTACTGAGGAGTGTTTTAGAATCACAGACTCTTAGGAAACAATAAGCTATGACAGAGAGGAGAGTATACACATGTTTCTTTGGGATCCATGTTCCTGTAACCAGAAAGTTCTCTGTCCTGAAGGCTATAGTGGAACGTGCACAAACTAGGGGCCACAGTATGTTCTGTATGTAATCCACTTCTTGAAGTCTTAAAGTGCTTTAAAAATAGCCACAAAGGAAGGTTTGTCTGCAAGGCCAAATGTTTACCTATACAATCTAGGATAAGAAGAGGTGACTTTTTTTTAAGTACTAGAGAGAAAAATTTTCCACCCGGTTATGGATTATGTGATTACCTGTTTCCTGACACATAGAGTTACTGAACATAACTGCACCATTTTCACAAAACGTCCTGTGTCCTCTGGAAGTGGAGGCACAAGGCTAAACTGGAGAAGATGGAAACAGAAAAAGAAGAACTCGGGAAGATGAGCGGAAGCTCAGAGCATTCATTCATTCATTCAACAAATATTTACTCAGTTCCTACTGTGCCCCAGGCAAAGACCCAGGATTTGGGGATTCAGTCAAATCAAATGTAAAATTTCTTGCCCTCAGGGACCTACAGTCTCGTGGGAGTCTCAAGACAGATAAGAAACATATAGGATAGAAGTCCAGGGGTGGGGCGCCTGGGTGGCTCAGTGGGTTAAAGCCTCTGCCTTCGGCTCGGGTCGTGATCCCAGGGTCCTGGGATAGAGCCCCGCATCGGGTTCTCTGCTCAGCAGGGAGCCTGCTTCCTCCTCTCTTTCTCTCCGCCTGCCTCTCTGCCTAATAAATAAATAAAATCTTAAAAAAAAAAAAAGAAGTCCAGGGGTATTCAATGTAAGGGAGAACAATGGAAAGAGATAATCAATCAAGAGGGCTTCCATGAAGAGTGGAAAAAGGAAAAGAAATGAAGGAGGTAAGGAAGAGTCTTGAAATTAGTTCTCAGGAGGGATTCATGAAAGAGTTGGAGGTAATTCTGACCCTAAGGAATGGAAATACCAATTTGAGCCCCTGTTCACTAAGCATCTATTATACTAGTACATATGTTATTTTTGTGAAGCCTCACAGCAACCCCATGAGGTAGGTGCTACTATCGCTGTGTTCCATAAAGAAACAGGGGCTGATAGGGCAGTTAGGTCACCTGCCCAAGGCCACAGAACTAAAGCACAAAGTTGGCCACATACCCCAAAGCCTGGGTTCTTCACACCGCACTAGTTAGCACCCAGTCCAAACACTTCAGGGATGGAAGAGGCAGGCGAGGGCAACTGCTCCAGCCCCAGGCTCAGAGTAGGCATGAACATGGACCATCATGGGCCAGAGTCCTCAGAGGGAAACAGAACAAGCTGAGCCTAGGTGGTAGACACAGGCCCGTTCTGGCAGCCTGGAATAGCAGAAGATCACTTCCAAATGTGAATAACTAGACAGTGACCTGACTGTGGAATATTTTACAGGAGCATTCCAGCTCCTGCTCATGCTGGGAATTGCTGGCAGGGACTGTTTGCCTTGTGTTCTCCCTGGCCTGACAGCTTATTCCAGAATACCTGTGCTTCTTCCCTCCTGGAAGGCTGTGCTCCCACTCCTTCATGTCCAAATGCTCCCAGTTCTCCCAAGTTCAAATGTTTCCTTTCCATGAGGAGCTTGCCAGGAGAAATGTGTCCCCCCCCGGGACTCCCCCAGCTAGGGAGTTTCCCTAGTGCGTTCTTTGATTTTCATTCTTGGCAGTATGCGTGGTGGCAAGAGCTATGGCTTAAAGTCAGACAGTAGCTGGTTCAAATCATGGCTCTGCCACTCACTATGGGGAAACTCTTCAGGAGTTCAAGAGAGAGAACATTCCCTGATGTTCTCTCTATGAAGTTTAAGCGATTAAACTTGAGTTTCCTTGGACTAGGAATAGCCAGATCTCAGGACTCATCTCTTTCCCTTCAGGACTCCTGATTAGGGGCTCCATGAAAGCCTGATAGTAGCCAAGGGGGAATCAGGAACACTCCATTTTTATTTTTTTAAATAGGTGTCACATGCATCATGGAGCCCAGTGTTGGGCTTGAATTTGTGACCCTGAGATCAAGACCTGAGCTGAGATCAAGAGCTGGAAGCTCAACCAACTGAGCCACCTAAGAGCCCCAGGAACATTTAATTAATTGTGGTAACCAACCAAGGCAGAGTCTTGCAAAGGCTGAGTCGGAAGATGTTGGCTAGGTCTGCAAGCCACAGAAGATTGCCTGCTTCTTTCCCAAAAAGAATGAAGATGACCAGCCTTCTTTGGGCTTCTGCTGCCTACCCTGCAGAAATAGGGTAAGGAAGATGGGACAGAGGCCAGACCTAGATGAGCAGCTCCTAGGAAGCCTCTGACCCCATGTACAGGAAAAAGACTGGCGAATCTGCCACAAAGCTGATCTTTTAGAGGGACCCTGCTCATGGGCAAAATGGCTCAATTCATGTCCTGGGTTCTGACTAATCAGACTGATAACTCCTTTCCTTCTGGAGGGCATGGGGACATAAACTTACAAGACAGTGGCCGAGGGTGGAAGTGTAGGGAGAGAGGTCTCCTCTTCAACAGTATGGATTTGATATACCACTTCTAAAACGCTTTATACAATGCCTTGCCACATAACAGGAACAATCTTTTTTTTTTTTTTAGTGTATAATGTACCCTTTTATTTATATAAAGTATTAAAATAGGCAAAACTAAGCCATGCTGATAGAAGCAGGACAGTGATTACCCTTGTGGGAGGAGTAAGGCTTGAAGGGGGTATGAAGGGGTTTTCTGGAGTATTGGTGATACTTTTTTTTTATTTTATTTTTTTAGATTCATTGTTTATGCACCACACCTGGTGCTCCATGCAATAGGTGCCCTCTTAATACCCACCACCGGGCTCACCCATCCGTCCACCCCACTCCAGTCCAAAACCCTCAGTTTGTTTCTCAGAGTCCACAGTCTCTCATGGTTCATCTAACAGGAGCAATCTAAACTCTTCAGAAATAAGAACACTTCACATGTAAGTATATATGCAGACGTAAGTGTAGCTCTGGTCTATGTATTCAGTCTTGTAACATGTTACTTTGCTGTATTTTATTTGAGTGAATTACTAACTACTTGAGCACAAGGCTCATGACTGCTTCATCCCTTTATTCCCCCAAGTGTCAACTCAGATACACAGCTGGTCTTCAAAGTGCTGAACAAGTTAATGAATTGGTTTGCATTGTGCGCACAAGATAGATAAACTGCACTGCAGTGGATCTAAAACCTGAAGAGTACTTCTGACTGGATCAAGATGCCTTTTGTCATGTCTCAGAACAGACTTGTTTCTTGCCAAGGGAACCATGAGTTTGCGCAGCTGCAGGGGAGTTAGCTTTGAATGAAATGACACATGTAAAACAGCTGGCACATAGTCTGACCTTTAAATGTGAGGTTCCAGAGAGCCCTCTCTGATCGGTGGCTTCATGAGTGCCTTGGCTCCCATCTGCCTCCCACAGGATCTCTCCATGATATGCTAGACCCCACTCATGTCAGTGATACCACGTGATATCTGAATACCTCGCTCCACCCACATCTGGCTTTGGGAAATAAATGCCACCAACCCCTAGAAACAGTCTTCAGAGAGGACGACGCTGATCTTCTCTCGATTACCTTCTGTGATTCTCCACATGCTGCCTGGAAAACACATGAACCTGGTGTATTTGTTTGCTAGGGCTGCTGTAACATATGACCACAGACTGGGGAGCTTCAGCAACAAATGCATTTTCTCACACATCTGGAGGCTAGAAGTCCACACACACCTAGGCAGGAGAAAAATGGGCCAAATTTCCTCTCTTGGATGCCTAAAACTAAAAACTTACGAATCTGTAGTAAACAGGTCTAACTTTAGTAACCAGATCATCCAGAGGGTTTGTCAGAACACGGATTTCTGTTTTGAACTCAGAATGTCTTGGAAGTTGGGTGAGATTTGCACTTCTTATATCTCAAGGTCCTGTGGATGCTGGTCCATGGACACTTTAAGAAGCCAGGGTTCAGTCAGCAAAATGAGTGTATTCACAGTGATCGAATTATTGGGGTGTAATTATCCAGATGACCATTTCAGCAGGGAATTTTGGACAAATTTATAGCTTCCCTAGAGAATTCTAATTTGTAGCAGTGTTGTTTTTTTTTTCTCAAAAAAATTTTTTTTTCTTTTCAAAGGTTTTATTCATTTATTTGACAGAGAGAGAGAGATCACAAGTAGGCAAAGAGAGAGGGGGAAGCAGGCTCCCTGCTGAGCAGAAAGCCCGATGTGGGGCTCGATCCCAGGACCCTGGGATCATGACCTGAGCCGAAGGCAGAGGCTTTTACCCACTGAGCCACCCAGGTGCCCCCGTAGCAGTGTTCTTCTTGTCTTGTCTTCTTCATGTTCCTCCCCTCCCTTTAAATAGCACATCTACCCTAAAAACATAGCTAACCATATTTTCATATTCCAGTTTGTAATTATATTTCACTTTATCAATGCAGAATTTTCTGGAAGAGGTCTGTGGTTTGCAAATTCAAAGATATATTTTGAATTGAAGACAATTTAAAAATACATCTCATGACTTTTTTTTTTGCCCCAAATTTCTTTTACAATTCCCCCCTTACATCTCAGTTTGAAGTCCATTTTTAAAACTGAACAGTTCTTGAATTAGGAACTCTACATACTCAAGGAAACCAATAAGTGGCAGCATCCAATATGCAAATGATCTTCTAAAATAATTTTCCATTTTTATTCTTGCCCTATTTCAGTCAGTCTGGGAGATTCCTGGAAAGAACATGTGCTACAAGCATTTCCATTTCTATTAGTAGTTGGCTCCATAAATAGCCAATTTTTCCTACTTTTCTCTGGATCATCTTCAACCCTATTTGCCTAAGTTGAGTCACACTGTCAAAAAAAGCTGTAATGGTTTATATTCAAATAGCTCAAACTTGTTAGACCCAGTGTGCAATTATAAACACGTTGAGAGCAAAAGGAAAAAGAAAATAATATGTTCCCAGAAACTGGCAGCATTTCTATAACGATGCAACAGAAAATTACGAAAACAACTCCATTTACAATTGCACCAAAAAGAATAAACTTAACCAAAGAGGGGAAAGACCTAGACTCTGAAAACTATAAAACACTGATAAAAGAAATTGAAGATGACAGAAACAAATGCAAAGATATTCCATACTCATGGTTTGGAAGAATTAATATTGTTAAAAGGTCCATACTACTCAAGGCAATCTACAGATTCAATGCAAACCCCATCAAAATACCAACAGGATTTTTTAAAGAACAAAAATAAAATTTGTATGAAACCACAAAGGCCCCAAAAAGCCAAAGCAATCTTGAGAAAGAAGAACAAAACTGGAGGTAGAACAATTCCAGATTTCAAGATATACAACAGAGCTGCAGTAATAAAAAATGTATGGCACTGGTACAAAAACAGACACATAGATCAATGGAATAGATAGAGAACCCAGAAATGGACCCAAGATTATATGTTCAAATTAATCTATGACAAAGAAGGCAAGAATATACAATGGGGGAAGATAGTCTCTTCAACAAATGGTTCTAGAAAAACTGGACAACAGCATGCAAAAGAATGAAATGGGACCACTCTCTTACACCATACCTACACAAAAATGAACTCAAAATGGATTAGAGACCTGAAACCATAAAAATCATAGAAGAGAACAGAAGCAGCAATTTCTCTGACATTGGCCATATATACCATTGGTTTTTTTGGTCACCTCTTTCTCTCTCTGGCCAGCCAGTGGTCTATTTTTATTTAGAATGGAATATGGCTTTTAAAAAATAATGAATGTAAAGTGTTTACTATGCAATAGTTTAAAGAAGAATCAAGTTGTATTAATTAAAAGAGCCAGTGAGAAGCCATTTTCAAAATCTCTCATGTGTCCTTTTGTCTGCTAGTCCTATGAAAACTATCTCCTGTTCTATTGAGTACCGCGTTGCCAGGAATTTGAGGAGTAGCCTCAGTTGCACATGGTCCACATGTTATTATTGCTGAGGTCATGATCCCGGAGTTCTGAGATCGAGTCCCATGTTGGGCTCTCTGCTCGACGGAGAGCCTGTTTTTCCCTTTCCCTCTACTCCTCCCGGCTGCTTGTGCTCACTCTCTCTCTTGCTCTCAAATAAGTAAAATCTTTAAAAATAAATACATAGGGGCACCTGGGTGGCTCAGTCGGGTAAGCTTCTGCCTTCAGTTCACGTCATGATCCTAGGGCCCTCTGCCCGCTGCTCCCTCTGCTTGTGCGCGTGCGCACCCTCTCTCCCTGACAAATAAATAAAATCTTCAAAAAAAAAGTCGAGCTCAGCAGCTGATTTCTATTATAGAGTAATAAAAGTTAACCAATTCTGTGAAATATATACCTGCCACAAACATACTAATAGGTGAAAATAAGACATTACGATAGACACATGAAGTAAACAAAAATTTACGAAGGAAAAAGTAAAATTATGAATTTAAACATGGACAGACCAAAATGCCAAAGAGGAAGGTGATGGTGAGCAGAGAATTTAAAAATATAAAATTACAAAACTGCTGACATATTCAGTCAGAATTCCTACTTTATGAATTAAATTAGAAGCAGACTATCTCTTCAAGGTTATCCGTGGAACCAGAGATGAAGGAAGTTCTGAAACCCTCTTCCACTGGTTCTCAAGCTGCGTTGCACACTGGGATCACCTGTGGGACTACTGATGCCTGGATTCCACCCTAGAGATTCTGACCTAATTAGGCCAGAGCATGGCCTAGGATTCAAGAATTTTAAGACCCCCCAGGTGATTTCCATGAGCTGTTAGGATTGAGAACCGCTGGTCAGTTTCAACCACTCTTTGCACAAATGAGAACAGAGGCCCAAGACTGACAAATGGCTTGCAAAATATCCATTAATTGGCTGTGCCAATTTTCTCTGATGTGCCTTAATAGGAGGGAGCTGTGGCATGGATAATACCAAACAGTGAATAATCTAAAAATAATTTCTATTTGGTTTGGGAAAGCATCACGTGACTTCCCAGCCACCGACTGGTCTGGTTAATTTAGTTTGGCTCAAATGAATGTGCCTTTTCCTGAGTTTACACTGACAGCCTAGGCCTGTGCTGAGGTGTGGAAGGAAAGCAGTCAAACTCAATATTGACCATGGTCAGTAGCCCAGCTGTCCAAAGCACACGATAACTATACAGACGAGGGGACTTCTCCTACCAGAAGATTCCACAGAGGGAGAAAGCTAGCTTTTTCCTGACCCTTTGTTCTGTGAGTGTTGGGTGCCTGAAGCAGGAAGAGGGAGTGAAGGGAGAGGGGCTGACAGCTGTCAAGGAGCACTTTTGTGCCAGGTTTTTGTGCTATGCATTCCTATGAACAGCATATGCTCCAGAAAAAGCTGTGAGTTAGGCATTCTATTATTCCCATTATAGAGATGAGGAAACTGAGACTTAGAGTGTATAACCACCAATGCAGAGCTAGGATAGAACCTCGGGCTTATCATACTCTTCCAAGAGGGACAGCTGAGTCCTCAAGCTGAAAACAAGCTACGGACGGACTTGGATCTGATCCTTGGATTTTAAGCCCCACTGACCAGACTTTGTCTCCCCATTTTTAAGCTCAAACAGTCTAAAGGCAGCAGCAAAGAGACCTCCAGAAGTGCCTGTGGCAGCCATGACGGGCCAATGGTCAAGATACCCAGCTGCTGCTCTCCGAAATCCATCCCCGATGTGAGCCAAGGCCACATCTCCCAGGCACTGGGCCACTCCTCTCCAATGTCTGTGCCCAGGCGGGTACGAAGGGGGCCTGTTCCTGAGAGACCTGGGACTGTGATGGAAGCTTTGCCCCATCTTCCTCAGACTGCAGGCATCCGGGATGCTTGCGCCCAACCTTCCCTCTCCCTCCCTCCCTTCCCAGGGTCAGGTCTGCCCAGCAGTCGGATGGTTCCCCCAGCCTTTTCCTGTTCCTTCCCTGTTTACTCTCACAAGGGTGGTCCCCTGAATAAAATCTTCGATGTGTCTAATCCCATGCAAAGCCCCTCCCCAGTGGTGCCCCCAACCATATACACATCACTGTGGGGGGAAAGGAGGTCAGCCTCTCCTGACTTTTCTGGGGGAACATGGTCTGAGATTGTGAAGGTGAAGACTACAGAGGAACAGGTTTCTCGGTATGTTTGCCCTTGTCATTGGTCTTGGTGCCGTGAAGGAAGACAGCCTAGGCAACAAATGACTGACTAGCACCCCAACTAGCCCTAAGTCATTTGCCAAGAAGTTACTTTTTATTACAGGTGTCCACAAGCATAAGGACTAACATGGAAAAGCTGGGGATTCTTTTCCGACTTTATATCCTTTGGGGGAAGACATTCAAACCCTGCATCCTCAGTAACTCCTTGTAGGGAGATTTTCTTGTCATCTTTTGCTCCTCCTGAAAAAAGAAAGGAGGTAAGCCATATATCTATGCTGATTCTAAAACACCTAGAATGAAAGTGGTGCGTAACCACAGTCACCAGTATCATTTTGAATTGTTCTGGAAGCACCAGCAAAGCACCAGATAAAAGAGAGGAAGAGGTGTTTCTTTTCTAAACTAATTATTATATTTTAAGTTTATATTTAATTCATTAGTTAACGTAGTGTTATCTTAGTTTCAGGTGTACCATATATTGATCTAGCAATTCCATACAGCAACTGGTGTTTAATAGGACAAGTTCCCTCCTTAATCCC
Organism: Martes martes; assembly: GCF_963455335.1. NCBI lineage: Eukaryota > Metazoa > Chordata > Mammalia > Carnivora > Mustelidae > Martes > Martes martes. The sequence continues at coordinate 130,872,003 of NC_137888.1, forward strand.
TATCCCCTATTTCACCCCCTCCCTGCTCCTACCCACCCCCCCACCATCACCCTTCCGCTCTGGTGACCTTCAGTTAGTTCTCTATGAAAGAAAGAAGAGACTTAAGAGAATTCATTAAGGTATGAAATTAATACACAAAATATGCAAACAGTAACTCACTATAAATACAGAATTTACAATAGCACAAAACAGATTACCGTCTAGGAATAAAATTAACATAAATTGGGCTGGGTTAATATGATGAAAACATTAAAACTTCACTGAGGGACCAAAAAAAAGCCCAACCAAACAAAACATTTTCCAAAATCCAAAGATACCTTAGCATTGAATAGAAACAACACTTTAAATTCAGTTCTCCAAATATCATGTGAACAAGTTTCATATAGTGATTTAATGCCACACTGTTATTAGCTGTGTCTTTCTGTTCTCTATAGTTCTGATGCTTTGACACCAGGAGCCTCCAGGGACTGCCCCTCCCAGGTTAGCTAACTCCTAACAAATAAAACTTTCCTTTCATATGCAAACCAACCATTTGGGAGCCCACACATCCTCCTCCCTATCACAGGCTGTAGGGACTCTCACACTGCCCTATGCTCCTGCCCTAATCACCCCAGAACCAGCACCAGATAACCAGGGCTGCCCCTACACCCCAGAGCCCTTGGAAATTATTCAAACCCGCCAGTCCTAAACCTGTTTACTGTACCTCACCTCCTTCTTCCCTAGGAGACCACAATAAAGGCTTCAGCCTGCTAGTTCCCTTTCTCTCTACACCTGAGACCGACCTCAGTGTGTTCTGGAATGGTGTGGCATTCTCCTTTTAGGAACTGTGAGAAGTTATCTTCTTGGGGCACCTGGGTTCTCAGTGGGTTAAAGCCTCTGCCTTTGGCTCAGGTCATGATCCCAGGGTCCTGGGATCGAGCCCCACATCGGGCTCTCTGCTCAGCAGGGAGCCTGCTTCCCCCGCGCTCTCTGCCTGCCTCTCTGCCTACTTGTGATCTCTCTCTGTCAAATAAATAAATAAAACCTTAAAAAAAAAATCTATCTTCTCAAGATAATTATCTCCTGATCTGTTGGCCTTACTGAACTTCACCTTTTTCTATTAGTACACTGTATTTTAAAGCACACTGTGGATTTGTGTATGTGCTAGTGAAGTTAATATGCAAAAATAATCAAGTGAAGAAAACCATGAAAATTCTGAAAAATAACATGGGTAGGGCAGTGCAGAGAGAGCTGGAGTGGCTGGCTGGTGAAGGGTAGGGGGAGGCAGGGTAGCACTGTATTATGAAATGGCTTTATGAACATGGTGGGTATAAATTTCAGTTCAAAGTCCCCAAGTGTGAAAGAAATATTTATTTTTAGTAATTCAACTCGATTTTATCCTCCATTTTGCCAGGGTGGAAACTAATTCAGTCGTGTCAGGGCCTCGTGGCCCTGACCACCCCCTCCCACACTGCTCTAAGAACCATTGGGCTTAGCTAATATCCAGCCATCAGGGCTGGGCTTCTGATCCTTGGCAGCTGCTGTACCCACCGTGCATCCTGGTTGGGAGGCTCTTCATTGCAGCTTTTGTGATATAAACCCCACCCCTGGGTCACCTCCTCTCCAAGAAAATGTCTGTGATGTTTATATTGCTGTATGCCATGTGGAGGTAGATTCTTCAGGAGTGAACTTACAGAGGAGCCTGTCAAAAAGGAGCAAGAGGGCACAGTCCTCGGAAGACAAGGGCTGGGTGACATCTGGGTACACACTCAGCTGAGTGGGGGAGAACAATGGGAATTTACTGTGAACATTCTGAGTAGTGACAGAGGCACACACAGGGTGCTGTAGGAGTGCAGGGAGGAAGGGCATTTCCATGAAGAGATGTCTTTTGCGCTAGAGTTTGAAAGATACAGCTGATTTCATATGGCAAAAATCGGTAGGTGTACACAGGGCCCTGTAGTAGAAACAGCGTGAGCAAAACTCAGGCTAAGGTGAAACCGAATCTGATTTCCTGAGCCCACCTTCCTCAGTGGAGGGAAAAGGGCAATTCCCAGCAACATGCTGGAACCAGGGCATGAGCCACGTGGCTGTAGGTTAACCATTCCATAGACCACACAGATTATTCTAGTGACCACTGATACAAAGAACAAAATTGTGGATAATGCCATCTCTGTGATTTCCAGGCCTGAGTCAAAATTTAAAGTGCTTCCTTAAACTTTGAAACTGGAGATCCAGGGGTTTCTGGGCGTGCCTTTCTCTGCTCCCTAACTGAAGTAAGCATTCAACCTGGATTTACTATGGGTTCACTGACTGGCTAGCCTCTCTCCTGGAAGAGGCCTTGGAAGGGAGGAAAGATCTAAGACAATCCAGTGAAAACCAGTGGTGTAGACAGCGCTGCTTGTCAAATCTGAATCCAAGTAAGGTATACTTTTATTTGCACCTTATACAGGAGGAATTAATAGGATCTTCAATTTCCTCTATCCACATTACTCAATTATTCAGATTAGTAGCAGCAAATGCAACCAGGAATCAACAGATGATTCTGACTTCTGTAACCTTTCATTCTCCAGTCAGCAGAGTCCATTTGATCAGGGTTTCTTGGTCATAATTCCCATCTGGAATTCAGCTAGTTTCCACCTTTCTTAATATATTCATATGAAACGCTAACCTAGTCACTCTAAGTTCTATTTGTTTCAGTCATGAGGCACTCTTCATAGGAACGCACTACTTCCCCATTGCCTAGCCAAGTGGCTGCAAACAGCAAAGGAACAAAAAACATTGCTGGATTCCATATTTTCATTTTCCTTTGGTGTGCAATAGTCCTACTGTTGCTTTGTAACAGAGTTGAGATTTTTTTCCTAAGGAAAAGAGACTCACTTCACATAATACGCTGAGCTACTTCAAATGCCCTAGTGTTAAATAACCACAGAAAATATCCACTGAGCTATTTCCAACCATCATGAATTCTCATCCAACTATTATTTAGTGAACACTTGCAGAACAGGTGGCTGTATAAAGACCTAAAATTGGGGCACCTGGCTGGCTCAGTTGGAAAAGCATATGACTCTTGTTCTTGGGGTCATGAGTTTGAGCCCCACACTGGGTGTAGAGATTACTTAAATAAATAAACTTAAAAAAACAAACAAACCAAGGAGAAAGTAAAAGCAGAGGGGCAGAGGGAGAGGGAGAGGAGACTCCCCACTGAGCCAAAAGTCCAACGCAGGGCTTGATCTCACGACCCTGAGCATGAAACCAAGATCAGACACTCAACCAACTGAGCCACCCAGGGACCCCTAAATGTTAATTATTAGACTAGGGAGTGCAAAAATGTTTTATCAAAGTAAGTTTGATTATCAACCAATAGATTCATCTTAGAAGGACTTCTTCAACACCTTATCCTTCTAAGGGAAAATTCTATTTTTTTCCAAGATTTAATTAACTAATTAATCAAATTTATTTGAGAGAGAGATAGCGTGAGAGCATATGCACATGCGGTGGCACAGAGGGAGAAGGACAAGCAGACTCCCCACCGAGCCAGAGCCCACTGTGGGCTGAATCTCAAGACCCTGAGACCATGCGTGACCTAAGCTGAAGCCACTTAACTGACTGAGCCACCCAGGCACCCCAGGCAAAACTGTTAAAAGGAGACTAATTTCTAGAGTACTTTTATAAAATAAGCAGTCAATGGACAGTGTGATCAAAGGGCTCCTAGATTAATCTGGTCTTCAAATGCTCAGACTGACCTCTGCTGGATAGTCTACTAACACGTTATTTTCTTCCCCTCTTGAGCTAAATATGGATAGAGAGCAAGCATTTTCCCCAAACTATATCTGCGAGTTAGATTTATATAGTTCAATTCATGATTATTCATCAAAGCTTCCACACTTCTTTTGCAGCAGAATCCTGTATTGCACTTGGCCGCCAGAGGCAACTGTCCATGGGCAGAGTAGGACACTGATGAGGTTTATAGGAGCTACACACTCTCAACACTCCTCTTGATATTCTCTATGCTTTTATGCAGCCCAGGCTCTCTAGTGTGTACCTCAGAAGTACAGAAGAGCATCTGCTGCTAGGGCACCTGGGTGGCTCAGTCAGTTAACCATCTGCCTTTGGCTCAGGTCATGGTCCTGGGGTCCTCAGATTGAGCCCCACATCGGGCTCTCTGCTCAGTGGAGAGCCTGCTTCGAACCCTCTCCCTCTGCTGCTCCCCGTCTTATAGCCTTTCTATGTCAAACAGATTAAAAAAAAAAAAAGTATCTCCTGCCTGGGCCCAATTTCAGGGGCTCGCTGCATAAAACTACAGCTCCCACAAGTATCTCCTGGACTGACATCTCAGAGCTGGAGTACACTCTGCAGAAGTCACTTATGCCCCTAAGTAGCCAATGGAGACAAGTCTGATGCATATGATGCAAACCCGCTGAACTTTGAGATAAAGTCCTGTGCTCCAATTCATATAAAATTGCAGATAATAAGAATGACCCTGAAAATACTTTTCCATTTCTAATATTCTTTCAAAATAATGTCTTTCTGATAACAAAAATTACATGATTAGTTTTAAAATTTTGTAAACGAAGGAAAAAATAGAAGAAATAAAAATTGCCTATATTTCCATCACCAAGGATATTCAAATCTTGGTTTTGTTGTCCCCATCTTTTTTCTTCTGTGTGTATATGTGTGCAAGAGTATAGGTGGACACCCTGACCTGTATCCATCCATTCTGCAGCTTGTCTTTTTCACTAGTATTATACTGTGATGATTCCTCCATTTACACATACTCTTTAGCACAATTTTTATTTTATCAGGTCAACAGATCATAATATATGTAAGCAATGTCTTCTATTAAACACTGGCACTGTTCCTACACTATGATGAATGGCTTTGTTTATAAATATTTGACTATTTTACTATCTTTAGGATACACTCTCCAAATAGGCTCACTGAATCAAAAACCAGGGCGTATGAACATTTTTAAGATTCCAAATACAAACACCACTGGAATTACTCTCTGAAAAGTTACCATAGCATAGCAATTTCATCTTCATTTTACCGACGCCCTCTCTGAGAATCATAATTTTAAAAGCGCTTTGCTAAGTGGATAAGCAAAAATAAAGCTTTTTAGTCTAACTTACATGTTTACATTTATTCATACTCTTTCATATTTACTTATACTCATTTAAATTGTATTTTTTCTGTTAATTATACATTCAAGCCCTTTGCTCATTCTACTAGTACATTAATATTTTTCTTAGTTATAAGAGTTCTTTGGGGGGCACCTGGGTGGCTCAGTCATTAAGCGTGTGCCTGGGGCTCAGGTCATGATCTCAGGATCGTGGGATGGAGCCCTGCATCAGGCTCCCTGCTCAGCAGGAAGCCTGCTACCCCCTCTCCCACTTCCCCTGCTTGTGTTCCCTCTCTTGTTGTGTGTGTTTCTCTCTCTTAAAAAAAGAAAGAGTTCTTTAAAAATTAAGGCTGTTGACTCTGTTGATCTCAATGTGGTACCCACAAACTAATGTCTATTAATCCAAAGATACCCTGAAATTATTAGTTTGGGTATGGTATGACTTCTCCTTTAGCTCAGTAAGTTCTTTCCAGAAAAACAAAACAAACAAAACCCCAATTCTGTACAAAGTGATCAACAGATAAACTGTGAAGTAGAAATAGCCTATGTACTCCAACTTACTGAACATACCTCTACATTAGAAAATCCTTGAGAATTTTTTCTCAGATTTTTTTTTAATATTTTATCTATTTATTTGACAGAGAGAGATCACAAGTAGGCAGAGGCAGGCAGAGAGAGAGGGGGAAGCAGGCTCCCTGCTGAGCAGAGAGCCCGATGTGGGGCTCGATCCCAGGACCCTGAGATCATGACCTGAGCTGAAGGCAGAGGCTTAACCCACTGAGCCACCCAGGTGCCCTCTCAGATGTTTTTTAAAAAACATGTGACTTTGGGGCACATGGGTGGCTCAGTTGATTAAACATCCAATTCTCTATTTTACTTCAAGTCATGATCTCAGGGTCCTGGGACTGAACCCTTTGTTGGGCTCCCTGCTCAGCAGGGAATCTGCTTCTCCCTCTCCCTTTGCCCCTCCCCCTTCTTTTGCTGTCTAATAAACAACATCTTTTAAAAAATTAAATTAAAAAATGTGACTTTAAGAATGGATTTATTAAAAAAAAAAGAATGGATTTATGTAAAAGAATACTGATGTGTAACTCAGCAGTTAGGCAGTTACAAAGTTACAAAGCTATTATTTAATAAAACCCTCTTCCACCTTTCATCTGTAAATGGATTATCTCTGTGGTAGAATACTTGCAACTTTTTCTGTTTTTAGTCAATTCTTTTACCATAAAATGTCATTTAGAAATGTTTTTTATTTTTCTTTATATAGTGATTTTTGACATTTTAGTAATTTTGCTGTGGAAAATAACATTCCATCTTACAAGAAAGAGAAAACTCCTCCAGAGCACTCCCTGGCATCTTTATTTACATATTAGAGCGGGTCAGCCAGTGAAAATCCTAGAAAAAGAAAAGACAACAAACATTCAGTTAAAAGAATTAATTGCCTCAAACTATATCCTCACTGTTTTCCTTGTTCTAAAATCTGAAAGTCCATTATGTCCACATTTAGGTTTGTCTTTGGTCTTGTGCTTTTCCCAAAAGGAAGCTAAAAATTCAGAGTGAACCTTGCTGTCTTGTCCTACAAAACAACTATTAACAGGAATCAGTACACAAACAATAGAATTGGGAAGAACCAGAAGTAAACCCAAAAGAAGAAAGGAGATGAAGGAAGGCCAAAGAGGGCAAGCTCCCAAATCCAAGAACCTGGTTAAGAAGAGCAGTGCACAGAAGCCTTTCCCAGGACTAACACCATCCTACACAGGTGGCCTGGACATGGTGGTGACTGCAGAGAATCAGGTCCTCTCACTATTGTAGCAGGAAGCAGTCAGCCTGCCCTATACTGCAAACCAAAAACAAATGGCAGATGGACACAGAGACAATGAAAATGAACAGCTTGGAAACTGTAATATATGTGGAATTTACTGAAATGAGGATAAATAATGTTGAAATGATAGATTTAAGAAATACAAGGATAATCCTTATGGAGTTAAAAAAGAGGAGACAAGAACTTGTATTTCTCCAGCAATACCCCCCAAATTCATAGAGAACTTGGAGAATAGATCATTAGAAGCAGACCATTAGAAATGTGAATTCACTAGCAGGGAGGTGGACAATTCATTAGGGCTTTTCTGTGACTAACACGGTCTCAAGACTGTCTGTGTGTGTGTGTGTTCTGAATATAGCTGTTAAATCCATTCGGTCTAATGTGTCATTTAAAGCCAATGTTTCCTTATTGATTTTTTGTCTGGATGATGTAAGTGGTGTATTAAAATCCCCTATTTTAATTCCCTATTATTGTAGTGCTATTTCTCCCTTTAGGCTTGTTAATATTTGCTTTATACATTTAGGTGCTCCTGTTGTGTGCATAAATATTTACAAATGTCATACCTTCTTTTGCATTAACCCCTTTATCACTCTGCAGTGTCCTTCTTTGTCTCTTAGTACGATACCCGTTTTAAAGTCTACTTTGTCTGATATAAATATAGCTATTCCAGCTTTCTTTTGGTTTCCACTTACATGGAATATCTTTTTCCATCCCTTCACTTTCAGACTGTGTGTCCTTACATCTGAGGTGAGTCTGTGGCAGACAGCATCTAGGTGGGTCTTGTTTTCTTACTCACTCAGCCACTCCTGATTGGAGCATTTAGTCTATTTATGGTAAGGGAATTACAAATAAATACATACTTATTGCCATTTTGTTAATTGTTTTCCAGCTATTTTTTGTTCTGTTCTGTTCCTTTCACAAAGTCTCTAATATCTGGGTTTCTTTTTTTTAAGACTTATTTTTTTGAGAGAGAGAGAGTACACATGAGCAGGGGGAGGGGCAGAGATAGAGGGAGAGAAGCAGACTCCCCGCTGAACACAGAGGCCTACACAGGGCTCAATCTCAGGATCCTCAGATCATAACCTGAGCTGAAACCAAGAGTCAGACGCTTAATCAAGTGAGCCACCCAGGCGCCCCTCTGATCTGATATCTAGAAAAAGAATTTTAGTAGATTTTTATATATTTTATAGTTTCCAAATTAGTTAATTTACATTTAACTAATTGTCCAGGCATCCATTTGCCTATTGGTCTACTACCTTATTCAAAAAAGTAAAAGACGGATACCTGGGTGGCTCAGTCAGTTAAGCATCTAACTTTGGCTCAGGTCATGATCTCAGGGTCCTGTGATCAAATCCCACATTGGACTCCCTGCTCAGTGGGGAGTCTGCTTTTTCCTCTCCTTCTGCCCCTCCTCCCCGCTCAAGCTCTCTCTCTCAAATAAATAAATAAAATCTTAAAAAAAAAAAAAGAAAAAGATGTTGCAGCATATATATGTATAAAGAACCAAGACAGACACTTCTTAAAAAAATAATCTGCTCTGAAAACAGTGACTGGTACACAAGATGTAAGCATGGAAGACAGGTATAGAAGAGAAGGGAAGTGGCAGGACCAGAATCAGAGCACAAAACTTAGTACAAAAAACAGCTTAGGGGCGCCTGGGTGGCTCAGTGGGTTAAAGCCTCTGCCTTCGGCTCGGGTCATGATCCCAGGGTCCTGGGATCGAGCCCCGCATCTGGCTCTCTGCTCCGTGGAGAGCCTGCTTCCTCCTCTCTCTCTGCCTGCCTCTCTGCCTACTTGTGATCTCTGTCTGTCAAGTAAATAAATAAAATCTTTAAAAAAAAAAAAAAAAAAACAGCTTAATCTGGGATGGGAAAGGATCATGCTACACACCCTGTCATTTATTTTACTGCTATAATCCACACCACAGCTTTGCTATGGAGGTCAAAGTAACCAGTTTTGAATGTTAACTGCACATATCTTTCTATTATGGCCTCATCCTCCCACTGTGCTTCCTTTGCATTCTGCCCTCCAGCCCCTATGGCCTTCTTTCAGTTGCTCAGACTTGTCATGCTCCTTGCTGCCAAAGAACCTTTGCACATCTCTTCCCTACCCTCTTTGCTTGAGACTGCCCCTACTTCTATTTCGGATCTCAGTTTAAGTGCCAGTTTCCCTGAGATTGCCCCTGTGACCCCAAAATAAATCAGCTTCCTTGGTAGTGTATTTGTTCAGAACTGGGTGCCTTCCTTCAGAACAACTGCTTCACTCTGTTGTTATGTGTTCAGTTGTGAGGTGACTAGGCTGTTCCTCTCCCCTACTGGTGTCTAAGCTCCACCAGGTGAGGGCTGAGTCTGGGTTTGCTCATCACGCTATTCTTTTTTTTTTTTTTTAAGATTTTATTTATTTATTTGACACACAGAGATCACAAGTAGGCAGAGAGGCAGGCAGAGAGAGGAGGAAGCAGGCTCCCCACTGGGCAGAGAGCCCGATACGGGGCTTGATCCCAGGACCCTGGGATCATGATCTGAGCCAAAGACAGAGGATTTAACCCACTGAGCCACCCAGGAGCCCCTCATCACACTATTCTTAACAAGTAATCCAACATACCTAACACATATCTCAACAAATATTAATTGAAAAAACACAAGAAAGTGCCAAACACAGTGTTTAGAAAGTGCCAAACTCAGATTTTAGAAAGAACTCTGTGAAAAGAGTGCTCTATTTACTAGATACTTCTGGGGATAGGAGGGGAGATGCATTTCTGATTTCTGCTTAGCAACTGAATTTACCTGGGCTTTCCGTGTGGCTTGTGGCTCAATCATGATATTGAGAAGAGAAGGTTTAGTTGTGTCTGCCAAGCTCTGCTTCAGTGATTTTTGGAGTTCTTCTGGTGTTTGTACAAAATATCCATTTCCTCCAAATGCAGCCATAACCTGTTCATAATGTGAGTTTGGCAGAAGACAGACTGGAGGAGCCCTAAAAAATTAAAGTCAATAGAAAAAAAGTCATTTTTGAAATAATTTGTGGAAACGTTTAGGCTGAACTCAAAGGCATACTTTTATGTCCAACACTTAAACAAAGATACCAATACACTGAACCTTCTATATATATATTTTTAAAGATTATCTGTTTTGGTGGGGAGGAGCCGAAGGAGAGGGAGAGAGAGAGAATCCTCAAGCACAATTCCCACTGAGCACAGAGCCTGATGTGGGGCTCAATCCCAGGACCCCAAGATCATGACCTGAGCCAAAATCAAAGAGTCAGAAGCCCAACTGACTGAGACACCCAGGTGCCCCTAAAGTTCCCATATATTTTTTATTGTCTATGCAGCAATGTCCAATAGGACTTTTTGTGATGATAGAAATGTTTTATATCTATATCTGTGCTATCCAATATCATAGCCATTAGCAACCTTTTGGGGTGAGCACTTGAAATGTGACTAGTTAAAATAAGGAACTGACTTTTTAATTTAATTTAAATAGCCATACATGGCTACTGGATACTATACTGAACAGTGTGAGCTATGCCATCAACTACTATGAACCCAAAAGAAAAAGAAAAAAGAAATGGTTACTACAATACAGCATATAACAGCAAAATGAGAAATGAAGTCAGTGAGGCATAAGCAAACATACTCACACCCTGCTCCACCCCCAGGCTGAGCAAATTCACGTCTCATACCCCATGGCCAGCTAAGCAACTGTCTCACTTTTTTTTTTTTTTTTTAAGATTTTATTTATTTATTTGACAAAGAGAGAGACAGCAAGGGAGGAAACACAAGCAGGGGTAGTGGAAGAGGGAGAAGCAGGCTTCCTGCTGAACAGGGAGCCTGATGTGGAGCTTGATCCCAGGATCCCAGGATCATGACCTGAGCTGAAGGCAGACACTTAATGACTGAACCACCCAGGTACCCCAACACTGTCTCATTTTGACTCTACCATGAGATAATCAAGAGTTTGTTAACTAATAAAAAGAAGGAAGACTTCTGGATCATAAATGTTAACATTCATTTACACCATAGAGTAGTAGTAGTAGAAGGGCCAAGGACATTTTGCAATAAGCCCTTTCATTAACAAAGCTTAGACATCAAACTTAATTGTCCAAGTCTTCAGTGGCTCCCTGATCATAAATTATTTACTGAAGCACCCTATCATGCACTGAGTATTTTGTTGTTGTTGTTGTTTTTTAAAGATTTTATTTACTTGACAGAGAGAGACACAGCGAGAGAAGAAACACAAGCAGGGGGAGAGGGAGAAGCAGGCTTCCTGCAGAGCAGGGAGCCTGATGTGGGGCTCAAACCCACGACCCTAGGATCATGACCTGAGCTGAAGGCAGACGGAGCCACCCAGGCACCCTCATGCACTGGGTATTACATGTAAGTGATGAATCACTAAATTCTACTCCTGAAACCAATATTATACTACATGTTAACTAACTAGAATTTAAGTAAAAATTTGAAAAAAAAATGAAGCACTCCACCATGAATGGTTATACAAAGAGCAGACAGGGTTCCTGCTCTTTAGAGGGGCTGACAATATAAGTAAACAATACTCATACCACAGAAGCACATTCCAATACAGCAGACTCTTTAAGGAGAGATTAAAATAGATGAGAGAAATTAAATACACATTGTTCTGGGTTACTTACACTGCAGTAGCATCTCCAAATTTTAACATTTCCTTCCAAGAATCTGCATCAAAACCTTGGTAAATTCCATTATTATTCACCACCAAAAGTACAATGGGCAAGTTGTACCTAAAATTGAAAGCAAAATATTAAGGAAATCATTCTTCATTCTAAAGCAGTTTCTTTTCTTCAGGCTGAAATTTTAACTCATAAATCAGTAGTTTTCCATAAGCTTGCTTTGTAATATTAGGGTAATGCTAAAAATTAAGTATTTGTTATCCTAATAAGGAACCTCAAGTCATTAACAGAAACATGGAGTCACAGAAAGGATGTAGATTAGAGGTTGGCACACTTGGTTCTACCTCTATGAACCTGTGGACTTCACACAGCTTTTCTGAACTTAGTTTTCACAGATCCAGGTGTTAATAAGAATGACACTTTCCATATTTAATATTCTCTGAAGCACCACTTCTAGATGGTGCCCAGTAGTACTATTTGAAAAGTATCTTTCTATTTACTGAACTCCTCATAGATAACCAGCACTTGCTAGATGCCGGGGGAAGTATACAAGTGACTACATTCTCTTCTCTCAAACCACTTCACTCAAAATTAGAAAACATTATATGGTTTAACAAGTAGAGAAAAAGAGAATACTTAATAATGAGCTAAACAGTATTGTAAAGACAAAAAAAGGATGACTAAACTTTACTAATGACTGACAAAAGATGGGCTTTATGTTCTACAGCAAATAAATAATTTCTGAGACTATGTGTTAAAAAACCAAACAAAACTTTACACTGTTACAGGGGCACCTGGGTGGCTCAGTGGGTTAAAGCCTCTGCCTTCGGCTCAGGTCATGATCCCAGAATCCTGGGATCGAGCCCCACATCGGGCTCTCTGCTCAGCAGGAAGCCTGCTTCCCCCTCTGTCTCTCTGCCTGCCTCTCTGCCTACTTGTGATCTCTGTCTGTCAAATAAACAAATAAAATCTTTAAAAAAAAAAAAAAAACTTTACACTGTTACATAACGGGATTGTGGTAACTACTTGCTCTCCATGCTCAAAGGGAATCAGGACTCTCTAGAAGGCCAGCTTTCCCATAACCCATCTTGTTGGTGTATATCACCTGGCTGTCAATACAGACACTCTAATAAGCATATACTTTCCTTCTGATCTTTAAAGTGTTGTACACCAAAGCTTTGAAAGGCCCCAAAACATAATTTACACACGAGCTCTAATAAGAGGCCAGGCTAAGAATACAGAATGACTTTACCACAGTTTAAATAATTAGGGAGAAAAAAAAATCCCCATACTTACAGAGTAGGATCCACAGCAGCTCATGAGTTTTGCCATGAATCCTCACAACGAGAAGCATAATGTGAGCAGCTCACACTGAGTGAGCAGGCATCTCAAATTTTACTGAGATTACCTCATTTGTTACTCACAACTGTCCTCTAAGGTAGGAACTATTACTATTCCTCTTCCTATTTTGGAGGAGACTAAAGCTTAGTAAAGGAACTTAACCCCCATCACCCACATCACTTGGCTCTGATGTGGTCAAATGAGTATTTAAATCCAGGCCATATGACCCAGAGGCTGCGCTCTTAACCACAAAGCTCTGCTGTCTCCCTGCAGAAAACAAGCTTTTCTCAGACCAGAACTTTCTGCAGTGATCTCAGAACCACCTGTCACAGTTTTGCAGGTTTGGGCATGTAGTCAAGGGCCATGAACACACTATCCTGGATGAGAAAGGCGCCAGGGTTACTTCATGCCAGTATTCTCGGGACACAGCACAGAGCTATGTACAAGGGCCCTTGGCACATGGTGAACACCTGGTAAGCATTTGTTAGGCGAGTGAGTCTTTATGTGTAATTTTTTTATCTTTTGGAGAAAGAAATGCTGATTTACCTGCAGATGGTTTCCACCTCCATGCCAGAAAACCCAAATGCACTGTCTCCTTCCACACAGATGACACGTTGCCCTGGGTTCCTATCTTTAGCCACTATAGCAGCTGCAATGGCAAACCCCAAACCAACTCCCATTGTTCCAAAAGTACCAGCATCAAGCCTGTTGGGGAACAAAGCTAAAATGAAACCCTCTGGGGCATGCTGATGTTGGAAGTGGCACAAATCAAGTCATACTCACGTGTAAAATAAAGAGCAATAAAAACATTCTCTTTATTTAATATAAAGCTTTTAGATTGTGAGGAACCAAGTAGGCCAAGGATAAGCAGAATGGGTGGAAAAAGTCTCTCATGATTGCTTGGAAGACTATGAATATATCCTTGGAACTCTAAGTATACAAATTATCACATGATCATGAAGATGTATCAAGCATAAAAACTCCACCAAATCTTACCCAAGAATACTTTTAGGAAATATGTCCTTATATACTGAACACGTGTAATTCTCAAATGTTTTATGAACCTACACTACTATAGCTTCCAATTTAACACATTATAGTTTCTTCACCGGAAGCCTCACCTGTGACGAGGAAGGTAGTTTTGAATCACGGTGCGTCCAATATCCATAGTATTTGCTCCTTCACTTACCACAAAACAGTCTCTGGGTAGTTGTTCTTGAACATGGTAGAATACTGTGTAATAATTCATAGGCAGAGATTTTTGGGAAGCTAATTCCTAAAGCATTTGAGGGAAATATAATCAAATTAGATTGAGATACAGTGAAAAATGAGCAATGTCAATAAGCTACTATCCAACTTATTTGGAAATAGGCAATAAGAACGAGCTATGAGGTTCCCAAATGGCCACCCTGAGAAGCTAATGGATCTGTGAACAGGCCTGTGGGACATGCTAAGGAAAAGGGGACCCACAGACCCAATTTTGGATACAAATAAACCAGAGAATAGCTTTCTTCCTGGACACCCAGCAGGCACATTAGCATACTAGAGTCAGACAAGTCCTACAGTAAAGATAGCTGGAAACACTGGGTTAAACAAAACTAAACAGTCTTATATGAGTACTTTTAGGGAAATGCTGCATTAGAAAAAGTAAAAAATTTATTCTAGAATATTTTTTTTTAATATTTTTATTTTTATTTATTTATTTGACAGAGAGAGAGAGATCACAAGTAGGCAGAGAGGCAGGCAGAGAGAGAGGAGGAAGCAGGCTCCCTGCTGAGCAGAGAGCCCGATGCGGGGCTCGATCCCAGGACCCTGGGATCGTGACCTGAGCCGAAGGCAGAGGCTTTAACCCACTGAGCCACCCAGGCGCCCCTATTCTAGAATATTTTAATCTGAAATATGCCCTTAAACTTAAAATGAAAAGGAAGTCAGGATTTTAGAAAATCTGAAAATCTGGTTCTTCTCCACATGCTCTGGAGAGTAAGGGGATATGCTTCACCCTCTATTCCAAAGAGTCTCTGAATGGAGCAAGGTGAGTACGTTTGTCTAGCCATATGCCTTCTAGAGTGGAGAGAAAGCCAGGTGGGGCTTCAGCAGCAACAGCCCCATGTGCTCCCAGCACTGCCTCTTCACCTGCGCTATTCTGGCCTGCTGGAAATTATATGTCAGATGGATGAGGCTCCTGCCTATACTCCTGCACCAGGAAGAGAGGCAAGTTCCTTTCATCTTAAACTAATATGATTCCTAGGGAAAAGAGGGATTAATCATCACACCATTTGGGAAAATGGCATTGAGCCTGGCTCTTGATAGAAACAGCCACTGATTAAAATTCCAATGAAATACAGAATCATGTATAAATAATCCTGCTAGTTTTGAAAATGTTAATTCATTCCAAGACATCTGGCATATTAGGGAACAATATGAGTATAGCTCAAATTTCGTATTTGCTTATGCAGGGTTCTGTCAGTGAGAAACACTACATGGCCACAGAAAACTGCACCCAGCTGAACCAAGATACATAGGAATACACAAAAAAAGAAAAAAAAATCAAGAACAACCTCTCTCACGAAGAAAAAAATCTACCTATATACAAAGACTCTAAACAAATCACCACATCCTGCAGAAGTGGTTCATTTCACTGCTAGTAGTGGGGGATGTGGTGATTTCCACACATTATTCAACTTCCAAAGCCTTCAGGTATCAGGCAAAGCCATGAGTGCAGATGAGAAAGTTGTGAAGTCATTTCCAGTAGTGATACAAAAGTTAATTTGAAAGGGCCATAAATGGTCTCCACCAAAAAAAAGAAAAGAAATGTGAGGTGAGGGATGTGTTAATGAACTAGATGGAGGGTAGGAATCCTTCCACAATGTATATGCATATCAAGTCACCATGATGTACTTTTTTTTTTTATTAACATATAATGTATTATTTGCCCCAGGGGCACAGGTCTGTGAATCATCAGGCTTACACACTTCACAGCACTCACCATAGCACATACCCTCCCCAAACAATGTACTTTTAAATATCTTACAATCTCATATGTCAATTATACCTCAATAAAGCTGAAAATTTTTTTAACAAGGAAAAAGAAGGGTGTACATTAGATCGAATTTTCCATTTTGATGAACCACTTATCTATTATACATACATGCCTGCTTGAAGGACTTTTATCTTAAAGGTAAAAAAATATGTTCCAAGATTTAAGATTCCAAAAGATCTCTTAACTGTGATTTGGTGCCAAGGTCAAACCGAGGACAGTGAGCTCTAACTATTCATATGGGTTCTTACAAACTTTCTGTCCAACGTCAGATTGGTCTCCTTCTACCACTTCACACTAACTCAACAAGCCGCAACCCTTCTAATGCCTACTTCCACAAAAGATTTCAGGTCTTCTTCAAGGAAAAGAACCACATTTATTGAAATATATATTTCTTAACCATTTATCATGTACAAAACTTTGCCATTTTTATTTTTGTTTATTTATTGAAGATTTATTCATATATTTTAGAGAGAGAGTGCATGGGCATGCATGTATGCATGCAAGTTGGCGGGGAGGGGCAGAGGGAGAGAAAGAATTTCAAGCAGACTCCCCACTGCACACAGAGCCTGAGTGGGGACTCAATCTCAAGACCCTGAGATGATGACCTTAGCTGATACCAAGAGTCAGACGCTTAACCAACTGAGCCACCCAGTGGCTGAGTGTCCCTCTGCCACTATTTTTATTAGGTTCCTATCTTAGTATTTCACAAAATTTTTGAGAGCTGTGCCTCTCAACACTTTTTCCTGTGAACCCTGTGGTTTTTACTGCAAGATTTTATACAGTGTGGTGATTTTAGGAATGCATAGGTCATATTATGACAGAGCTAACTGAACCATGAACCAAAAGTATTCTTGAGTTTCTGTGACTCTCATATTACCTTGGATGCCGCTTCATTGCTCTTCATTTTTTCTCTCAGAGTTTGCCACCAGCTGCTCTCTAAAGGATACTGCCATGGTGTTTTATCAAATTGTTCTAAAAGCTAAAAAACCACAGACTTTTTACTTTTTGGAAATAAACTTAACTCATATTAATACAACAATCTCTTATTAAAGAAGACAATACTGCTATACTATCCTGGCATTCACATCACTCATACTGTTTTTCCTCTAGGTGGCTAACAACTTTATAGGCAACATGGAAAGCTTTATTTTGGGTCACTGTGGACTTCCACCAGAAGTTGGGATTTCCACAGAACACAGGGGAAATGCTACCTTCTCCACACCTCATAGGCAGGGGCTTTTATGTCCTCCTCAGCCTTTGACACTAGGAGAAAAATCACAGAATCCTTGCGGGAAGGACAACAACCCCAAACATCCAGGGATTCCTGAGATAAGACCACATGCTCCAGGATGTTTTAATATGTGATTGGAGGATGCTTCATAAAATTATAGGACCATGATGAACAATACCAATTTGTATCCAAAATCAAGTAATACATGTGACTATATTCTATCTCCTGTTACAGTGAAGTATATAAATTATGTACAAATAAAAAAGAATCTGGACAAGTCACTAAGTACCATCTGAAGAGTAAAAATTCTCTTTATTGCCTAAAGAAATACTTAAAATTTTCCAGGACATAAAGACATTTCTTGGCTCTAAGTTCAGTTCTTCTGGAAGCTGTATTATAATTTTTCAGACAGCTAAATAGTACTTAGTAAATCACTGTTTGCCTACTGAATGTCTTTAAGTCCTCAATCGCCTTCCAAAAATGCTTAACTTACTCACATAAAAATGATCTATATACAAGCAGTTGGATTTAGTGAGTTCCAAAGTTATATTTAAGAATAGCTTTCCATCATAAATTTTGTTTAAAATAGATATTAATAAACATGCCACCAAGTGAATCTAAGGTTGAAACATTTTTAGGAACTAACTATTCCCTAAAGCCCAATCCCCATAAACTAAAACCTAGGCAAAAGCTCTTACCTGTTTAGTGACAGCATTTGTGTCTCCTAGCAAAGTCACAGCAGGCTTTACATTATTCCCCAATTCTTCTGCACAGATATCAACCTAAAAAAGGGAAAAAGCTTAAGAAGAAGCCATTCTTATTCTTAAAAATCTTTAAGAGGTCAATTAAGGCTGAATAAATGAACTGAAAATTTTATATTCAGGAAATTTTGTTTTTTATAGTAGGTTCCAGACCCAGAATGGAGCCCAATGCAGGGCTTGGATTCACGACCCTAAGATCAAGACCTGAGCCAGTATCAAGAGTTGGACACCCAACCAACTAAGCCACCCAGGCGCCCCAAAAATTTCTTTTTAAGATTTTATTTATTTTTTGACAGAGAGAGAGAGAGCCAGAGAGAGCACAAGCAGGGGGAGCACGGGCCGAGGTGGAGGGAGAAGAAAGCTTCCGGCTGAGCAGAGATCCTGAGGTGGGGCTTGATCCCTAGGCTCGTGACCTGAGCTGAAGGCAGATGCTTAACCAACTGAGCCACCCAGGCACCCCAGAAATTTCTTAATAAAAGCAAAAATCCATATAACTATGCGTATCACAGCTAGGACAGAAACATCATCATCTTCATTCATTTTAATATCGACTCGGTAGATTTGGGTATTGTTCTATTAAACACACAGGAATGCATTTGATTTGATCAATTATAGTTTTGAATCTAATCAATAAAAAGGTTCTACTTAATTAGACTGGAATTGCTACCTAGAGCGGTTCTCAAATGTGAGCTATCAAAATCACCTGGTGGGTTTGTTAAACCACAGATTGCAAGAGTCCACTTCAGAGTTTCTGATCTCAGTAGAGCTGAAGTGGGAACCAAAAATGTGCTTTTCTAAAAGATTTCCCAGATGGTGCTACACTGCTGGTCCAGGGACCACATTTTGAGAACTACTCCTAGGATAAGCATGATTATTTCCCATTTACCCAGACGCTCCATATCTGAATGGCTGTGGGCAAGTGAAAACAGCTGTGCAAGGAATTGTGCTTTAGCCACGTCAAAGGGGCTACACTTTATTCTGTACTTAGGGGGGATAATAAAGAGGTGGTAGCATCTTCCAGGTAAACCCAGATCTTGCTTATTTGCAGAGTTAGTTCTCCATAGCCCCAGGGGGAGAGGCAATGTTAGAAGCTGACTCCTTAAAAAGTGAAAGGCAAATAGGGAGAAGACAGCAATTATAGCTGGGTCATCAAACACCATACACAGTCTCTGTAGGAAAAACAGGTTCATATTGCACTACATAGGCAGTACCTTCTTTCATTTTTTTTTTAAGATTTTATGTATGTATTTGAGAGAGAGAGATAGCAAGAGATAGAGCATGAGCAGGGGAGAAGCAGGCTCCCAACCAAGCAGGGAGCCTGATGCAAGGCTCAATCCCAGGACCCCGGGATCATGACGCAAGCCGAAGGCAGAGGCTTAACCCACTGTGCCACCCAGGCAGTACCTTCTACACCAATAAAGAAAGTGGCTTAGAAAGAGAATCATAATGATATAAGAACCATTAAAGGGAGGTCAGAGTATATTCCACTCTGTTTGGTGACAGGTAAAAGCAGCATTTAGAGATTTCCAACCAAAGGCTGTTTGAAAGATTTGGCATCTAAAAGGACAACTCAATCTCTAACAAAGCTGAATGTTTTGTTCTAATCTACCATTTCACTTAAACCCCTTTGTGTACCTTTAAATATACTTGAACTATGAAGAAGAGGCAAGTTTTGCTTTTCAAACTATTTAAAACTTTGTTTTAAAAGGTTTTCTGGTTAGAAGCAAAGCAGCATATTATGTTTCATAGGCTTGAAAAGGCAGCTTACTTTGGTACCTGTAATTGTATTAGACAATTTATAAAAATCTACAGAAGCCAAGAAGAAAGCAGAGCTGGTAATAGCTAAGGAGAACAATAAATCACAGATAGCTCTGATTTTAAATCTCTGTGCTCTTAGTACCTGGATAAATTTCACATCTGGCTGGTATCTTGGAGGCAGTCCAAAGTGCAAAATCCAATTTAATCTGGCACCAAATAATACAATTACATCAGCAAATTGCAAAGCCCTATTAAAAAGAAAAAATCTGTTATAATGCAGAAAGTATATCTACATTTCTGATTTGAATTATTCTAAAATTAATTTCTAAATTACTTAGAAAAGTTAAATAACGTGGAGCTTATTTTATTTTAGCCTTCAGAATTAGCTTCTAGGGTAAATTTGATCTTTCAAACCAAAATAATTATGAAACCATTCTATTTAAATAGTATTCTAAAAGATGAAAGAAGAAAAATACTATAAAACTACACCTACATCATTGTTTATTACTTTTTTATCATTAAAAAAATAGGTCTACTGTAGATAATTCTCTGTAAAACAGAAAAAGTATAAAGAAAAAGAACTTCAACCTATAATACTATCAACTTAAAAAGCTATTATTAATAGCCTGGCATATTTTCATCAAGTCTTCTTTCACCACAAGTGTATTTTTACATAGTTGAGCTCATCTGCTATAATACTGTCTGATGCACTTTTGCTTATTACAACCATCTTCAACATTATGTTCTTCTTAAAATTTTTATTTTTTTTAAGTTTTATTTTACGTTTTTTAAATAATCTCTGCATCCAACGTGGGACTCGAACAAACAAGTCTGAGATCAAGAGCTGCATGTTCTTCCAACTGAGCCAGCCAGGCACCCCTTAAATACAATTTTGGAAGGCTATATACTTTGCAGAACATATATACCAAATTGATTTTAACTTTTCTCAATTACTGGATAATTTATAAGTACTAGGTTGCACATCCTTTTTCTTTTTCTTTTTTTTTTTTTATAGGTTTTATTTATTCATCTGAGAGAGAGAAAGAGAAAGAGAGCTCAGGCACAAGTCAGGGGAGGGCAGAGGCAGAGGGAGAAACAGACTCTCCTCTGAGCAGGGCCCATGAGCCCAGGATCATGACCTGAGCCGAAGGCAGACATTTAACTGACTGAGCCACCCAGGCGCCCCTGGGTTGCACATCCTTATGCTTGAATCTTTAAAAAAAAAAAATTAACATATAATGTTAACTATGTTTGTATAATTATATAACATAATAATTATATGTTATATATATTATATATATTTATCATTTTTCAGGCAAGAGGAACCAGAAAAGAGGTCCCTGTGGCCTGTGAAGGGTATGGGAAAAATCCCGTATTCTTTCTTTTCTTTCCTTTTCTTTTCTATTTCCTTCCTTTCTTTTTCTTCCTTTCTTCTCTCCTTCCTTCCTTCCTCCTGTCCTTCCTTTCTTTCTGTTATTTGCCCCAAAGGCAGTTCTGTTTGTGCAGTACTATAAGGCAGCAGCAAGAGACTCCTAGAAAGGATGGGTGTGGGGGGGGGTCATCCTAGAGAAAATAGAAAAGAACTTTCTAGTTCTGGGAATGAACCGGCATATGTCTGGGGCTCATGCTTGGGCTGTGCATGTGCAGACAGACCCAAAGGAACATAGCAAGGGCTTTGAAGCTGAAATGACCCTGGACCTAATGCCTCTAGCAAGACAGAAAGACAGACCTTGCAGTCTGAATTTAACCAGGCTAACTGCCTGCTAAAACAAACGAAGTCAACATTCTACAGAGTATGTAAATATGACCTAGAATCTTAAAACATAATACTTACAATCTGGGATACATTCCAAAAATACTCAATATACAAAAGAACCAGAAAGATGTGCCCAATTCTCAAAAGAAATGAATAGACTCCCATTCTGTGATAACCCAAATATTCAAACTAGTAAACAAAGGCTTTAAAGCAGCTATTATAATATACTCCATAAAGTAAACAAAAATACTCTTCAAATAAATGAGAAGATAGACATTCTCAACAGAGAAATATAAAATATAAGATAAAAGTATTGAAAAGAA
Organism: Martes martes; assembly: GCF_963455335.1. Taxonomy (NCBI): domain Eukaryota; kingdom Metazoa; phylum Chordata; class Mammalia; order Carnivora; family Mustelidae; genus Martes; species Martes martes. Next base: position 130,893,774 of record NC_137888.1, read on the forward strand.
CCAAACAGAGAATATAGCATAAAGTATAGAGATGTCAAATCACTATGTTGTACACCTGAAACTAATGCACCATTGTACGTCAACTATACTTCAATTAAAAGATAAATACAATAAAAAGTTTACTTAAAAATAAATAAAAATAAAAAGAATATTTTGTATAAGAAATTTCTAATACGGGTGCTTGGGTGGTTCAATCAGTTAGGCATCCAGTGCTTGATTTTGGCTCAGGTCATGAAATCAAGTCCCCTGTCCGGTTCCATGCTAGGCATGGAATCTGCTTAAGATTTTCTCTCTCCCTCTCCCTCTGCTCCTCCTCCCTGCTCACTCTCTCTAAAATAAATAAATAAATAAATCTTAAAAAAAGAAAAGAAAAGAAAAGAAATTCTAATAAGCTACTTAAAGATGGAAAAAAAAAACTGAACAGATATTCAGGGACCTATGGGACAATATCAAAATGTCTACTATTTGCATTATCCCAGGAAAGGAGAAAGAGATTGGTGTAGAAAAAAAATTTGAGGAAATAATGGCCAAAAACTACAAATGTAGTGAAAGATACTACTTTACAGACTGAAGAAGATCAGAGAACAGGATAAACTAAAAGAAAACCATACCCAGATACATAATAAACTACTGAAAACCAAAGATAAAGGAACATCCTGAAAGCAGCCACAGAACATATTACATACAGGGAAGCAGGGATTCAAATGACTACAGATTTCCCATCTAAATCCATGAGGGTCAGAAGGCAGTGGACAACATCTTTAGAGTGCTGAAAACTCTAAAAAGAAACAGGTGTGCTTAAAATAACATTTTTAGGACTTCCCCTAGATTCATTAAAGTCACAAAATAAATTAGCCCAAGATCTGCCAAGCTATTGTACTTAAACTCTAGTATGCTACGCACCTGGATCTGGCAGCGCTCACACAGTATGGGTGGTTATCAGGGATGACACCCTTTCCCATGGGGGTGGGCAGAAATGGTAATTTACACTGCTCCACCAATTTCCTGAGAGCCTCCTCTGCACGGGCATAAGCAGCACCTACAACCAATGCAAATGTATTGGACAAGTCAGTTATGCTCCAGGCACTGTGACTCTTAAAGCAACTCACATGAATTTGCTTTCAGAACTTCTCAGAGAATCTCTTGTTTATACAGGGCTTGCTTACACTCAAAACAAACTGTGACTATGGTTTTTATCTTTGGTATTTTAAAATGTTTAAGAAAACAACAGTGCTAATTTCCTCCCCCAAAATATTCTCAATTATCCTGAAGGATGTCTACTACAAAACAAAAGTTGCATCTCTTCTCTCTTCCTGCTCTCAATTGTCTGTCCTATGGTTCCTACTGAATTACTACTCACAATTCTTTAAATACAGTATCTTTACTGACCAGCCCAGGTGGGCAAGGAAGGACTCTGCTCTGACAGAGAAAGGCCCTCTCTAACCTCACACGTTGCTCCCTACCATCAGCTAACCCGGACTGCACAATCTCCTACCCTAGCACGGAAATTCTAACAAGAGACATTTAGTACATTCAGATTCAACATAATGCTCTCCCATATAAAAATACCTTACAATCTTTTCTCATACATGTCAGATGAAAAATAGCTTTTTTTCATCCAGAAAGTTTCCTTGTATTCTCTTTCTTGCCTCAATATCTTTGTCCACCCAGTTCTCTTCCCGGACTTGTCCACTCAGTGACCTATCATCCATTTTCAAGGTGTAGCAGTGTCATCTCTTCCAGAGAGTCTTTCCATTCTACCTACACAAATAAATTGTTGCTGCTTCCCTTGAGAATCCACCTCATCCTCTCTATACACACCACATATGGGTACACTGCACTTATTTGTTCCTAATATATCTCGAGGCAGGGACCGTTATTCCTCTATATAGCTTACAAATGTTTTCTGTAATCCCCGCCTTATTGTAAGTACTCATCAAATATGGGGTAAAAGAAGAATGAAAACTAGCATCTACTGAGTTCCTTCTACCAATCTTATTATTTAATCATAATCACTCTGTTGAAGTTAGTATCTTTGTTTTACAAGTAAGGTAACTGAGACTCAAAGTAGTTGTTTGCCAAGACCACAGAGCTAAGATAGCATATAGCTGCATTCGACTCAGCTCTGACTTGGGTTTTTTTTTCTGCTGTCCACCATTTTCATTAAAATTATCTTTGGTTTCTATGTAGTTTCTAATTATCTTTGGTTTCTAAAATTATCTTTGGTTTCTATGTATCTTTCTATTTCCTCAGTAGTTGATAATTGACTAGCAGGGTCATAGGTGACTCATGGCCCCCTCAGTTCTAGAACATATAATGGATATTAAAATAACTTGCTGACAGGAGTATAGTAACTCCTCTCTTAGGAGAGAGCAACTTGACAATAGGTACCAAAAACCTTAAAATATGAGTTACCTTTTAATTTAATTTTCTTTCTGGGAATCTATCATAAATCCTAAATATGGAAAAAGCTTTAAGCACAAACATGTCTGTCATAGCTATACTAAACAAACAAAAAAACTGGCAAAGATTTAAGTATCTCTCAGTGAAGTGTTGGTATATACATGAATAGACCTTAAAATTATATTTAGGAAAAAACTTAAGACCATGAAGAAATGTTATAATATTAAATGAAATAATTAGAATATAAATAAAACTGTCTATATGGTGTGATCACAATATATGAAATATAGATGCAGAAATGACTAGAAACATTACATGTTAAAAATAGTTATCTTTTTTTTTTTTTTTTTTGAAAGAGAGAGTGCAAGTGAGGGAGGCAAGAGGGGCAGAGGGAGAGAAAGAGGGAGAGAATCTTAAGCAGGTTCTGCTCCACACCCAGCATGGAGCCCTATGTAGGGCTCAATCTCATAACCCTGAGAGCATGACCTGAGCCAAAATGAAGAGTCAGATGCTTAACCAACTAAGTCACCCAAGTGCTCCAAAAATAGTTGTCTTTGGATAAAGGGATTTCTTCTTTCTAAGCGTCTGTTTTCTCCAATATTTTTATAATGATCAAATATTATTATTATAATTGAAAAAACACATTTTACACATAAGACTGAAGAAAAAGAATGGGTGATATTTCTTTAAAAGGGTGAGATCTCTGGGCATTCTAGAATAATTCCATGATTTTGAAATTAATAACTAATCCTACATGAAAATAACTCATATGCCAATTTCAAATATTAGATATGTTAATAAATAATGAAGATAATTCCTAAACAGAATCAGCATTCTTTCAATGGCATAGCAAGATTTAGAGTTCCATTCACTGCTACCTTTCCCGATGATAAGAAGGGGCCGTTTGGCATTTCTAATAACAGACGCTGCCATGTATACAGCAGAGGTTTCTGCCATACCGACAGGAGGGGGCATGCAGCACTCCACGTACCTTGAAATAAAGAGTTCTGTTAATTAAAAGAGGCCAAGTTTTAAACCTTTTACTATGAAAATACCAAATATCTAAAAGGTAGGGGAAAAATAGTACAATAAACTCCACATATCCACCAGGTAGATTCAACAACTAATATTTTACCACATTTGCTTCACACATACACACACCCACATGCATATAAATTTGTTTCCTGAACCATTTTAAAATGAAGTATAGGCAGTTAAAAGCTTTTCCATGCAGCTCTAAAAGATAGACTTTCTCCTATATAACCATAATGTCCCTACCATACCTAGTAAATTAAGTTACTCCTTAATACCATCTAAAAGCCAATCAAATCAGTAATTCATTGACAGGAAATTTTGAGTTAATGGCTCTATGTTGTAGTAATAGTTGTTGTAAGAAGAGTAAAAAACATACTCAGAGTCACTGTTTAATACTATGTGCTATTTAATCTCATTTAATTTTTCAAAGCAATGAGGCCAGGCACTACCATTATCTTCATTTCACCATTGGGGGATGGGGAAGGAAACTCAGAAAGTAACTTGCCCAGGGTCCCCAGATGGTATGTGGCAGAGACTGGACTGACCTAGGTCATTCTGTCTCCAAAGTCCATGCCTTTAACTACCTCACTGGGAGAGTCAGAATTTTAGAAATATAATATGCATTAGGAAAAAAAATTTTTTTAAACTGTCATAGTTAAGTATTTCTGGACGTCTTTATTTATTTTAATTAATAAACATCACACACTGTGCAAAATTTGAGCATATAAAACAAAAAAAGACATTCACTCTTTACAAAAATTTTATCTTTTTTAACTTTTTAAAAACATTTTATTTATTTGAGAGAGAATGTGTGAGCATGGGGACAGAGAGGCAGAGGGAGAAACAGATTCCCCACTGAGCAGGGAGTCCTATGTGGGGCTCAATGTGGGGCTCGATCCCAGAACCCTGGGATCATGACCTGAGCCAAAGGCAGATGGTTAACTGACTAAGCCACCCAGGCACCCCAACCTTTACAAACATTTTAAAGAAGGCTTACAGAGTTAATTTACCAGAGACTCAGGTCTGCTTCCCTCCCCCCCAGTAATACTTTATCATGTTCAGGTATTATGCAGCATAGATGTCCTTTTTGTCTGACTCTCACAAAGAGAAACAACTCCTTGGTATACTGAATATACAGAAATGCACACTGTCTCTATGCAGTCACTACAGAACCACTTGGTCCACAATACCAGTAATATACTAAATGGTACCCAGGGTGATGTCTTAACCTAAATACCTATCCTTACCAGAGGTGACTTAGATACCAGTGAAAAATGCTTCTTATACTTTTTATTCACTCAGTGTTTATTTAAGGAATAAGGGAACACGGAAACTCAGAGTAACACCTGAGTTGGAATATTTTTAAATCACAGAAACAGAAAGACTAAAATTTTCTATGCTGAGTCCTAAATAATTTTTCAATGGTCACATCATCTCTTGGTTGACACTATGAAGACTCTGAATAACCCCTACCACATTAATGGGGATGTATTAATTACAGCCTCTGGAAGAATAATTTCAAATGAGTGTTCGGGAAGCTCCATGTATTTGACTTAATAATTAACCCCCAAATCATTACTAAATAATACCATTTTAATTAGAGAATTAAACCCTTTGGCCAGGATTTAGTTGAATCATTAAATTGTCAAAAGTTAAAACAGGAGGAGGAGTCAAGATGGCGGAGAAGTAGCAGGCTGAGATGACATTGGGTAGCAGGAGATCAGCTAGATAGTTTATCTGACCATTGTGAACACCTACAAATCCAACGGGAAATCGAAGAGAAGAAGAGCAACAATCCTAGAAACAGAAAATCGACCACTTTCTGAAAGGTAGGACCTGCGGAGAAGTGAATCCAAAGCGACGGGAAGACAGACCGCGGCGGGAGGGGCCAGCTCCCGGCAAGCGGCGGAGCAACGGAGCACAAAATCGGGACTTTTAAACGTCTGCTCTACGGAGGGACATCGCTCCAGAGGCTAAACCGGGGGGAAGCCCATGCGGGTTCAGCATAACCCCAGGTCCCGCGGGGTCACAGAAGGACAGGGGTGTCTGAATGCCACGCAGCTCGCAGGTATTAGAGCAGGGAAGCCGGCTACAGTGACAAAGCCGAGGAGTGAGCTCTAAGCCCGGGGTTACCTTGTGCCAGTTGCAGGCTGGGTGGGCTCGGAGCGCGGCCGGAGGCCACGGAGACGGAAGCGACCAGGCGCATTTCTCCAAGTGCCAGCAACTGACCGCTTTCCTACCGGCGCGACCGCAGGCCAGGGAGGCGGGGCAGTTGGGCGCTTTTCTCTGATGGCGCACTGAGGAGCAGAACCCCTCAGCTCCTCCGGCCGAGAGATTGGGAGGCCGCCACCTTCATTCCTGTCCTCCAGAACTCTACGGAAAGCGCTCAGGGAACAAAAGCTCCCGAAGCAAACCTAAGCGGATTACTTAGCCCGGCCCCTGGCAAGGGCGGTGCAATTCTGCCTGCAGCAAAGACACTTGAGAATCACTACAACAGGCCCCTCCCCCAGAAGATCAACAAGAAACCCATCCAAGACCAACTTCACTCACCAAGAACAGCGGAATTCTAGAGGAGGAAAAAGCAAATCTTATCCGGACAAAATGACAAGGCAGAAAACTCACCACAAAAAAAAGAACAAGAGGCAGTACCGAAGGCTGGGGACCTAATCAATAACGGACATTGGTAATATGACAGATCTAGAGTTCAGAATGACGATTCTCAAGGTTCTAGCCGGGCTTGAAAAAGGCATAGAAGATATTAGAGAAACCCTCTCCGGAGAGATAAAAGCCCTTTCTGGAGAAATACAAGAACTAAAATCTAACCAAGTTGAAATAAAAAAAGCTATTAATGAGGTGCAATCAAAAATGGAAGCTCTTACTGCTAGGATAAATGAGGCAGAAGAAAGAATTAGTGACATAGAAGACCAAATGACAGAGAATAAAGAAGCTGAGCAAAAGAGAGACAAACAAATACTGGACCACGAGGAGAGAATTCGAGAGATAAGCGACACCATAAGACGACACAACATTAGAATAATTGGGATTCCAGAAGAAGAAGAAAGAGAGAGGGGAGTAGAAGGTATATTGGAGACAATTATTGGAGAGAATTTCCCTAATATGGCAAAGGGAACAAACATCAAAATCCAGGAGATGCTAAGAACGCCCCTCAAAATCAATAAAAACAGGTCCACATCTCGTCACCTGACAGTAAAATTTACAAGTCTTAGCGACAAAGAGAAAATCCTGAAAGCAGCCCGGGAAAAGAAGTCTGTAACATACAAGGGTAAAAACATTAGATTGGCAGCGACCTATCCACAGAGACCTGGCAGGCCAGAAAGAACTGGCATGATATATTCAGAGCACTAAACGAGAAAAACATGTAGCCAAGAATACTATATCTGGCTAGGTTATCATTGAAAATAGAAGGAGAGATAAAGAGCTTCCAGGACAAACAAAAGCTGAAAGAATTTGCAAATACCAAACCAGCTCTACAGGAAATATTGAAAGGGGTCCTCTAAGCAAAGAGAGACCCTAAAAGTAGTAGATTAGAAAGAAACAGAGACAATATACAGTAACAGTCACCTTACAGGCAATACAATGGCAATAAATTCATATCTCTCAATAGTTACCCTGAATGTTAATGGGCTAAATGCCCCAATCAAAAGACACAGGGTATCAGAATGGATAAAAAACCAAAACCCATCAATATGCTGCCTACAAGAAACTCATTTTAGACCCGAAGACACCTCCAGATTTAAAGTGAGGGGGTGGAAAACAATGTACCATGCTAATGGACTTCAGAAGAAAGCTGGGGTGGCAATCCTTATATCAGATCAATTAGATTTTAAGCCAAAGACTATAATAAGAGATGAGGAAGGACACTATATCATACTCAAAGGGTCTGTCCAACAAGAAGACCTAACAATCTTAAATATCTATGCCCCTAACATGGGAGCAGCCAACTATATAAACCAATTAATAACAAAATCAAAGAAATACATTGACAGTAATACAATAATAGCAGGGGACTTTAACACTCCCCTCACTGAAATGGACAGATCATCTAAGCAAAAGATCAACAAGGAAATAAAGGCCTTAAATGACACACTGGACCAGATGGACATCACAGATATATTCAGAACATTCCATCCCAAAGCAACAGAATATACATTCTTCTCTAGTGCACATGGAACATTCTCCAGAATAGACCACATCCTGGGTCATAAATCAGGTCTCAACCGGTATCAAAAGATTGAGATCACTCCCTGCATGTTTACAGACCACAATGCTCTGAAGCTAGAACTCAATCACAAGAGGAAATTTGGAAAGAACGCAAATACATGGAGACTAAACAGCATCCTTCTAAAATATGAATGGGTCAACCAGGAAATTAAAGAAGAATTGAAGAAATTCATGGAAACAAATGATAATGAAAACACAATGGTTCAAAATCTGTGGGACACAACAAAGGCAGTCCTGAGAGGAAAATACATAGCGGTACAAGACTTTCTCAAGAAACAAGAAAGGTCTCAAATACACAACCTAACCCTACACCTAAAGGAGCTGGAGAAAAAACAACAAAGAAAGCTTAAACCCAGCAGGAGAAGAGAAATCATAAAGATCAGAGCAGAAATTAATGAAATAGAAACTAAAAAATCAATAGAACAAATCAACGAAACTAGGAGCTGGTTCTTTGAAAGAATTAATAAGATTGACAAACCCCTGGCCAGACTTACCAAAAAGAAAAGAGAAAGGACCCAAATAAATAAAATCATGAATGAAAGAGGAGAGATCACAACCAACACCAAAGAAATACAAACAATTATAAGAACATACTACGAGCAACTCTACGCCAACGAATTTGACAACCTGGAAGAAATGGATACATTTCTAGAGACATATAAACTACCATAACTGAACCAGGAAGAAATAGAAAACCTGAACAGACCCATAACCAGTAAGGAGATTGAAACAGTCATCAAAAATCTCCAAACAAACAAAAGTCCAGGACCAGACGGCTTCCCAGGGGAATTCTACCAAACATTTAAAGAAGAATTAATTCCTATTCTCCTGAAACTGTTCCAAAAAATAGAAATGGATAACCAAAAACAAACAAACAAACAAACAAACAAAAAACAAAAACAAAAAATAGAAATGGAAGGAAAACTTCCAAACTCATTTTATGAGGCCAGCATCACCGTGATCCCAAAACCAGACAAGGATCCCACCAAAAAAGAGAATTATAGACCAATATCCTTGATGAACACAGATGCGAAAATTCTCACCAAAATACTGGTCAATAGGATCCAACAGTACATTAAAAGGATTATTCACCACGACCAAGTGGGATTTATTCCAGGGCTGCAAGGTTGGTTCAACATCCGCAAATCCATCAATGTGATACAATACATTAATAAAAGAAAGAATAAGAACCATATGATACTCTCAATAGATGCTGAAAAAGCATTTGACAAAGTGCAGCATCCCTTCCTGATTAAAACTCTTCAAAGTGTAGGGACAGAAGGCACATACCTCAATATTATCAAAGCCATCTATGAAAAACCCACTGCAAATATCATTCTCAATGGAGAAAAACTGAAAGCTTTTCCGCTAAGGTCAGGAACACGACAAGGATGTCCGTTATCACCATTGCTGTTCAACATAGTACCAGAAGTCCTAGCCTCAGCAATCAGACAACAAAAAGAAATTAAAGGCATCCAAATCAGCAAAGAAGTAGTCAAACTATCACTCTTTGCAGATGATATGATACTATATGTGGAAAACCCAAAAGGCTCCACTCCAAAACTGCTAGAACTTGTACAGGAATTCAGTAAAGTGTCAGGATATAAAGTCAATGCACAGAAATCAGTCGCATTTCTTTACACTAACAACAAGACAGAAGAAAGAGAAATTGAGGAGTCAGTCCCATTTACAATCACACCCAAAACCGTAAGATACCTAGGAATAAATCTAACCAAAGAGGCAAAGAATCTATACTCAGAAAACTATAAAGTACTCATGAAAGAAATTGAGGCAGACACAAAGAAATGGAAAAATATTCCATGCTCATGGATTGGAAGAACAAATATTGTGAAAATGTCTATTCTACCTAAAGCAATCTACACATTTAATGCAATCCCATCCATTTTTTTTTAAGAAATAGAACAAATAATCCTAAAATTTATATGGAACCAGAAAAGACCTCAAATAGCCAAAGGAATATTGAAAAAGAAAGCCAAAGTCAGTGGCATCACAATTCCAAACTTCAAGCTCTATTACAAAGCTGTCATTATCAAGACAGTATGGTACTGGCACAAAAACAGAAATATAGATCAATGGAACAGAATAGAGAGCCCAGAAATAGACCCTTAACTCTATGGTCAACTAATCTTCGACAAAGCAGGAAGGAATGTCCAATGGAAAAAAGACAGCCTCTTCAACAAATGGTGCTGGGAAAATTGGATAGCCACATGCAGAAAAATGAAATTGGACTATTTCCTTACACCACACATGAAAATAGACTCAAAATGGATGAAGGACCTCAATGTGAGAAAGGAATCCATCAAAATCCTTGAGGAGAATGCAGGCAGCAACCTCTTTGACCTCAACCGCAGCAACTTCTTCCTAGGAACATCGTCAAAGGCAACAGAAGCAAGGGCAAAAATGAACTATTGGGATTTCATCAAGATCAAAAGCTTTTGCACAGCAAAAGAAACAGTTAACAAAACCAAAAGACAACTGACAGAATGGGAGAAGATATTTGCAAACGACATATCAGATAAAGGGCTAGTGTCCAAAATCTATAAAGAGCTTAGCAAACTCAACACCCAAAGAGAGCAGAGGACATGAACAGACATTTCTGCAAAGAAGACATCCAGATGGCCAACAGACACATGAAAAAGTGCTCCACATCACTCGGCATCAGGGAAATACAAATCAAAACCACAATGAGGTATCACCTCACACCAGTCAGAATGGCTAAAATTAACAAGTCAAGAAATGACAGATGCTGGCGAGGATGCAGAGAGAGGGGAACCCTCCTACACTGCTGGTGGGAATGCAAGCTGGTGCAACCACTCTGGAAAACAGTGTGGAGGTTCCTCAAAAAACTGAAAATAGAGCTACCCTATGACCCAGCAATTGCACTACTGGGTATATATCCTAAAGATACAAAATGTGGTGCTCCGAAGGGGCACGTGCACCCGAATGTTTATAGCAGCAATGTCCACAATAGCCAAACTGTGGAAAGAGCCTAGATGTCCATCAACAGATGAATGGATAAAGAAGATGTGGTATATATACACAATGGAATACTATGCAGCCATCAAAAGACATGAACTCTTGCCATTTGCAATGATGTGGATGGAACTAGAGGGTATCATGCTTAGCGAAATAAGTCAATCGGAGAAAGACATCTATCATATGATCTCTTTGATATGAGGAAGTGGAGATGCAATGAGGGTGGGTTGGGGGGAGGTAGGAAAAGAAAAAATGAAAAGATGGGATTGGGAGGGAGACAAACCATAAAAGACTCAATCTCAAAAAACAGACTGAGGGTTGCTGGGGGGAGGGGGGACGGGAGAGGGTGGTGGGGAAATGGACATTGGGGAGGGTATGTGCTATGATGATGAGTGCTGTGAAATGTGTAAACCTGGCGATTCACAGACCTGTACCCCTGGGGATAAAAATACATTATATATTTATCAAAATAAATTTTAAAAAAAGTTAAAACAAATGAAGATTAACTTATAAACTGCTAGGTAAATTGTTAAAAAGGTAAACATTTTAATAACACAATTAAGAAAGAACTCCAGTGTAACTATTACTTACTTTACAGAATTCACATTCACTTGGAAGTTCACAAAATCTGCAGGTATGTCAACATAACAAGGACCTGGACGACCATAAATACTGCTTCTCACTGCCTAAATTTATTACAAATGGAAGAAAATATTTTAAAATTCTCAATCTTTATCACGTAGTCCACTCAGAGACAATTAAAAATTGTGAAAGGAATACAATTTTAATTTTTTTGGACATTCCCAGTTGGAGAAATAAACACTTTTTTTTTTTTAAAGATTTTATTTATTTATTTGACAGACAGAGATCACAAGTAGGCAGAGAGGCAGGCAGAGAGAGAGGAGGAAGCAGGCTCCCTGCTGAGCAGAGAGCCCGATGCGGGGCTCGATCCCAGGACCCTGGGATCATGACCCGAGCTGAAGGCAGAGGCTTTAAACCACTGAGCCACCCAGGCACCCCAAGAAATAAACACTTTTAACTAAAATTGAAATGCCCTCTATTGACTGCATATATTTTAAAAGATATTTTTGTTTAAAAGAGGAGCGATAAGAAAGAAAATACTCACTAGGGTTTTAAAATTCATGTCTTATTACACGTTAGTCTTAGAACTTATCCACCAGGCTCTTCCTGCCAAGGGATTATAAATGTGCTCTTACTTGCTTCCTAGTCCTAATGACTTGGCTAAGTTTTCAGAAATAGTGATATTATCACATGTGTCAAATGGTGTCTGTAACACATGGTTTTGCAACAGCTCAAATGTAACTCCACATACAAATGTTGGTTAACTAAGATTAACTTATAAAAAGCTGTTTCGGCAACTAAGACATGGTTTTATAAGCATTAGTACTAATTTTCAATACTAAACTTTTGCAAAAGCACAAGAGAAACATTTTATTTATAAACATTTTTCATTTTAGCTTTCTCTTTACTTTTCTGTAGTAAAAATTTAAAAACTGAAGGAGAAACTTTTTTCAAAAATGATTTATTTTATGTTTCTAGAATTGACAACAAACATTAAAATATAAATAGCTCTTTAACATTATCATTTTTTAAAGATTTTTATTTATTTATTTGACAGATAGAGATCACAAGTAGGCAGAGAGGAAGGCAGAGAGAGAGGGGGAAGCAGGCTCCCGGCTGAGCAGAGAGCCCACTGAGCCACCCAGGCGCCCAACGCTATCATTTTTGACTGCCTGAATATATACCAAATTATTGCTCATTCTATGGGGAATACAAATAACACAGGTATGAGCAACTGAGAAAAACCAGTTGACTTAGAGGACTTATAATTAAGTACCTTACCTTTTCAATAATAGAGGGAATAGTTTCTATGCTGCTTGGCCGGGCAGAGAACTTGGTATATAATCTACAGGCTTCAACCTATATGCAGAAAGAAAATCACTTAAAATTCAGCTCACAGATCATATTACTCTTCAGAAGGAAAACAAAATGTTAAGTCATTACTTCCTACTATGTGTACTGAAAAGACGGAGAAAGTACATTACCTGGACTGTTTCTTAAAAGCCTACACATAGCACAATCAAATTTCTGCCTCAGGATGATTTAGGAAGTAAATCAAAACAAGACACCATTTTCATTTCTCAGACTGGCAAAAATGAAAGACTGATAATACTCAGCATTTACCACCACACAGGAAAGCAGGCATTCTCCTCAGCTCCGTGAGAGTATAAATGGGAAGGGAAGCTGATAATGTCCGCTAAAAATTAAAATGAGCATATCCCTGGACCCAGAAATTCCACAGTCAGAAATACAAAATTTCACAGTCAGAAAAACAAAATTTCACCTGCTTCATCTTGTTACAATTATAATCTATTCTTATTACTTTTCTGTCGGTTTTCCTGTTACATATTTCACTACTACACTATTTGGGATGTCTCAATTTAGCAGTGTTATTTTTTTCACTGTTTATTGTACTCTGAAGCAATATACAGAAATAGTGTCTCTTGATACTTTTTGGTATGAAAGTTGGTAGTCTTAGTCCCATGAGAATGACAGAATTAAGATTTTCAGTCTGTTCCCAGTCATGTCATCTAAAGTATTTCCTCAAAAACAGATACTTGGAAAACAAACAAACAAACAAAAACCAGATACTTGGATTTTAAATCAAATCAGTGATTTTCTCCTCACATTTTTAATTTCACCTAATAAACTTTTATTATTTTCCTTTTCAGGAAAAAATATTTGTAGTGGACATTATCCTCTGCTTTCTCCTCATCTGTAAAGTTTCTGTAGTAAGTTTAAATTTCCTTTTAAATAACTTAGCTGCTCTGCTTATTTTTCAAATATATCAGCATCTTTTAAATAATGGTTGTTATTCTTTACCATTAACTAAGTAAACGGAAATACCCTTTCTTTTCTTTTCTTTTTTTTTTTTTTTTTGAAGATTTTATTTATTTGATAGAGAGAGACACAGCAAGAGAGGAAACACAAGCAGGGGGAGTAGAAAAGGGGAGAAACAGGCTTCCCACTGAGCAGGGAGCCTAATGCGGGCTGGATCCCAGGACCCTGGAATCATGACCTGAGCTGAAGGCAGAAGAGGTTTAACGACTGAGCCACACAGGCGCCCCTTCAATTGCCTTTCAAGAGGATAAAAGTACAACTTTTGCATCAACCTATAACAAGATCTGTTATTTTACAATAATTTAAGTCATAGAGAAAATTCTATGTTTATATTCTGAGGTTCTCACAGTGACTTCTGTAATAACCAACAGACTTTACCTAAGGTTTTAACTTTGCTCAGAACTTTGTGCTAGAAACGTGCAAATATTTTCTTAAGAGTTGATCATTCACTCTCACCTTCGCTTTCTACACCTATTCTTAAAGCTGTAGCATTTTGTTTTATACAACTATTTATGAAGATCTCTGTAATACTGCAATAAATATATAGAAAAAAGGAAAAAAAAACAAGAAAAACAAACTACAGCATTTTGTTGACAAATTCTTTTCAGTTTTTAGAAATTTTTAAATGCTTTCCTTCAGCCTTCTAAAATAAAAATGAACTTGTCCAGAGTCTACTAATAGTCATTTTATGTAGGATTTTTCCTCTTAACTTTTTACTTCTCTAAAGTTTGACAGGTATAGTCCCACACCATTTTTATTCCTGCATCTTGACTCCTTCAGACCTTACTTTCAGAGTTTAAAAGACATATTTCTTGGAAGACTGCTCCTAAGCAGAGCCTGAGCTCCCGTAATATGCACACTAAGACTGTCTTATAGTTAAGGAACATTATCTATAAATTACCTCAGGTACCTCTATTTTATTTTAATTGTTTATTTTGCAGATAGGAATTTTTATTTCTTCTCCATAAATCTTAATAGCATACATTTATGCTACTAAACTCTAAGAAAAGTTTTAGAGTTTGGTACCTGTGGAAACTCCTGGAAGGCTCCCATCGTTTCCTGACTTCTTTCAGAAGAACCGCCAATCACAATCAAGGGCCTGAAACAGTCATTGTTTTAAAAGAGAATTACAGATGAGATTGACATGTAAAATACTCAAGAGAGTGCCCAATTAATAAACAGCCATGTATGCTGAGAGAGAGAGAGAGAGATTTCATTTCCCTTCAAAACTACAGATTAGGGGCAGCACTTGGGTGGCACACTGGGTTAAGTGTCTGGCTTTTGGGTTTGGGCTCAGGTCCTAATCTCAGCGTCCTGAGATCTGAGAGCGAGCCCTTCACTGGGCTCTGTGATGGGTATGGAATCTGCTTAGGATTCTCTCTCTCCTTTCTCTCCTTGCCCCTCCCCACCTGCTCACACACAACTGCACACTCTCTCTCTCCCTCTCTTAAATAAATAAATAAATAAAATCTTTAAAATAAACAAACTATAGATTAAAAAAAAGATTTAGGAAGCAACCTGATACAAGAGAACCCTCCCTTAATTTCAGAAAAATCTGAAATTCATAGTAAATGCTTTTCCTCCAGGCCATCCACTTTCTAAGCCCTTCTGAATGTTGATGCTAAACTTCTAGGTGTGGTGATGTAAAATAAATTTTTATGCCCTTACCATTAGTCTTGGGATTAAATGGAGGAAACAATTTTTTTCACACTTTCCCAAGTGAGTCTACTTGGAAATGGTGGAGTGAGAGAAATTCCTCAGCAATAAATTTCTTAAAGAAAAGATACAGCAAACTTAAAGTTACTAAAAAATATCAGACCCTAGAAGTAGGTAAGAAAGAGAAAGACTAGGAAGGATAAAAGGAAAGAGGCACATGGCAAGAAAGTGGAACAATGCCCTTCCTGCCAGGACATCAGTCTAAATAATACCTAAATATTTAATCTTCTTTTATACCAGGAAGGTTAATTATCTTATGCATTGACCAGAACATAACCCCATTTAATATGATCTATTTGGTAAAGTACCAATGATGGGGTTAAGGGCAATGTCAAAGAGTAAGTACTAAGGAGCTTATAGAGCAAACTCAAAAAATAAAATTTCAGTTGTCTTGCTAATTATGCAAAACAAGATGAAGACCTGGATATACATTCTTACATATGGAGCTGGGGTCTTTAAAAAATAATTCTGCACTTAAAGAAGACTTGAACACACATTCACATATGCAGAGAGAGAAAAACACACACACAAACTCCAAAATGTGTTTTTTTTTTTCATTTTAATGAGTTAAACATGAGTTATTCCTATAAGCTTCTACACGTAAGTTTATAAACACTTAAAATTTCAGTCAAAGATGATGTCAGATGAAGGACATATTATATACTGTCTAGTTCCCATGAGTTAAACACAGAGCTATGCCCCTATGCTTCTACATATATGTTTAGAAACACATATTTTTTTTTAAGTAGCCTCCACACCCAACATAGGGCTTGAACTCATGACCTTGAGATTAAGAGTTGCATGCTCTACCAACTGAACCAGCCAGGCACCCCTCGAAACACTTACATCTCAATGAAGGAAGATGTTACTTGAAGGAAAGTTTATATACAGGGTAGACTCAATGAGTTAATCATATGTGTATTCCCATATTCTTCTATACATAAGTTTTCCAAAAACTCCAAAATGTTAACAGTGTTTACCTCTAAGTAAGATTACTGATATTTTTTATGTTCTTCCTAATACTTTTCTAATTTTTTAAAGAGCCATTCCTTCAAGCACTTGATTCCAAGTCTTCCCACCCCAGATCGCAAATGACAATTAATTACCAACAGTTCATATTTGCATTTGCCATACCACCCAAAGCGTGGATGAGACCTGGGCCAGAAACAACAAGGCATACGCCTGGCCTAGAAGCAAAACAGAATTTACCGTATTAAAAGCAGGTCAAATACAATGCTGATTAATATCACTCTAGAGGGGAACATGGCAATCTTCCTGGACTTCAAAAGGAGGACACAGAGGTCTTTACCACAACTGGTAAAGCAATTATTAGAATATTTTCTGAATTATCAAAGAAACATGGGGAAGATTATGTTAGTCTTCCTGCAAGAAAGAAGATACTTATCATCTTCACACTGTATTTCACTAACCTTTTCATATTTTGAAACTCTTTGTATTTTGAAGAGGTTATATTTGGGCCCAATCAATTTAACTGCATATAAAAGCCAATTCTTAATACTGAGTACATGTTTGTGTGGAGAAAAGTGTTTTAAAATTTTTTTAACAAATAAATATGTCATTTAGTCTCTAACAGAAAATAATTCTGAAAGGTAATGCTCTGCCTCAAATTTTTTAAATTGAATTTGAAAATGAGACTAGATGTGACTTTCTAACCTTACAACACTCAAGGAAAAAGTATCTCCCTATAATTCAGTTTGCCATTTTATACATTTATAGTCATTTCTTAAGAAACTCTGTTTAAGACAGCCTTCAAAAGATATTGAAATAAAACAAAGATTTTAGTTTACCTGCCTGTCAGATATCCAATCGCAGAGGCAGCATAACAAGCCTACAAAGAAAAAATACTGGAACTTAAGCATTTTGGGATCCTTACAGTAAGTGCACGTATAAAAATTCAGTATTCAGTAAGAAACTAGAACTGAATGGTAAAGGAGGATTTGGAACGCTTTCAGTTTTAACAAATAATGTTCTACCTGTAAATTTCAAGTAATAGTTTAGGCATCTAATCTAGTTCTTAGTATTTCAAGGAACTTGTTTACTTCATCTAGTTTATTAATAATATCCTCTTACAACTCCTTAAATATCTATAGGATCAACAGAAATGTTCTCTATCTTATTCCTAATATTGGCAATTTGTGTTTTTTTTTCCTTCTTCATTGGTCTTGCCAGAGATTTATCAAATTTATTAATCTCAAAGAACCAAGTTTTGGCTTTGTTGTTTTTCTATATTATTCACTTATTTTCTAGTTCACTAATTTCTGCTCTTGTATTTATTATTTTACTCTTTTCATTAGGATTTAGTGTGGTTTTCTTTTTCTAGCTTCCTAAAATGTAAGCTTAGAGCACTGATTTTTGCTCTTCCTCAGTAATTGATTTATTTAAAACCATTTCCTCTTAAGAAATGCTTTAGCTATGACTAACAAGTTTGAAATTTATCTTTTCATTATCATTTAGTTCAAAATATTTTCTATTTTCTGCTATGATTTCTTCTTCAATCCACTGGTTAATTAGGGTTCATAGTGATGTAGTAAATGTATCCTTTTTTTTTTTTTTTTAAATATTTTATCGGTTTACTTGAGAGAGAGAGCAGGTGGAGGGGCAGAGGGAGAGAGAGAAACAGACTCACCACTGAGCAAGGAGCCTGATGCAGGGTTTGATCTCAGGCCCAGGGACCACAACCTGAGCAGAAGGCAGACGTGTAACTGACTGAGCCACCCTGGCTCACCCCCCTCTTTTTTTTTTTTTTTAAGATTTTTAATTTATTTATTAGAGAGAGAGCATGCATGAACAGGCAGGAGGAACAGAGGGAGAGGGAGAAACAGACACCCCACTGAGCAGGGAGCCCGATGCAGGGCTGCATTCCAGGACCCTGAGATCATGACCAAAGCTGAAGGCAGATGCTTAAAGGACTGAGCCACCCAGGCACCCCTGATGTATCCTTTTTTCATTCCTGCTATTAGTAATTTGTATTTTCTTTCATTTTTAAAAAATATTTTATTTTTTAATATTTAATATTTTAAAAAATATTTTATTTATTTATTCATGAGAGACAGAGAGAGAGAGAGGCAGAGAGAAAAGCAGGCTCCTGTGGAGTAGGAAGCCCGATGCAGAACTCAATCCCAGGATCCTGGGATCATGACCTGAGCCAAAGGTGGACGCTTAACCGACTGAACCATTCAGGTGCCCTCAGTCTTTCATTTTTGACCAGTCTGCCCTGGAGTTTTTTATTATACCAGTCTTTTTAATTGTTTATAAAGTATCAAATGTGTTATTTAACTTTCAAATGTTTGGGGATTTCCTAGTTATCTTTCTGTTACTAAATTTATTTTGACATGGTGAAGTTACATATTTATATGTCTTCAATCTTTGGAGATTTGTTGAGATTCTCTTTATGGCTTGCATATGGCTAGTTTTTACTCTTTTTTTCCTTAAAGATTTTATTTCTTTGAGAGACAGAGACACGGAGAGAGCAGGAGTTGGGAGGGGGCAGGTAGAGGAAGACAGAGAAGCAACTCCCCACTAAGCAGGGAGCCCAACATGGGACTCGATCCCATAACCCCAGGATCATGACCGGAGCAAAAGGTAGATGCTTAACCAACTGAGCCAACCAGGCAAGAGCACAAATCTAATTATGTCTCCCACCTTTAAACTACACTTCAGCTACACAGCAAAAAAGGGGAGGTGCTAAATTAAATACAAGATAAGCTGAAAATATGCTAAATGCCATCTCAAAAAAATCCTTTTTCTTAGTCTGAGACAGCTTTTTTCCAGTATTATTTCTTCTTGTTTTTTTAGAAATAATAAAAAATAGGACATTTTCTAACCTCCATTCAACTTTATGTGTGGTACACTAAACTTAGATGTTTAGGACATAAATGTAAAAAATTAAAAATAAATTTTTATGAATCATAATCTTAACTGATACCACTACATATGTCCAACTAAGAAGGTGCACAAAGGCTCTTCATCATTTCTGTGTTACTATTCTCCACTGGCCCTTATCTCTTTCCCTTTTGCACATAAAACCAAATTCACATAGGATAATAATAAGATAACTCCTAAGAATGCAAGTGCATAAAACACAGTATCTGTTGAGATACAAACACTTATTTGGACACTGTCCATTTATTAAATGGAGCACTGTCCATTTATTAAAGTGGGGTAAGAAATGTTGCTTCAGAATGCAAAATACAAAACAACATAAAACAAAAATTATATTCTTTTGCTGCAAATGTCAAAAGTTGAAAAGGAACTCCTCTTATAGATCATAAAACATGTATTTCCTGGGGTACCTGGGTGGTTCAGTCAGTTAACCATCTGCCTTCAGCTCAGATCATGATCCTGGGGTCCTGGGATGGAGCCCCATGTCGTTGGGCTCCCTGCTCAGTGGGGAGCCTGCCTCTCTCATTCCCTCTGCCCACCCCTCAACCCCAGCTCATGTGCTTGTGTGCTTGTGTGCTCTATCACGCAAACTCTCTCTCTCAAATAAATAAAATGAAAACAAACATGTATTTCTCTACGAAGTTACCTCCACTCACAAGCAGAATACTGTGTGCAGTTCTTAAAAGAGCAGACTTCCAGAACTAAATTGTTTTGATTCAAATCCTGCTCTCCCATTTTCTGCTGTGTTATTTTGGCAAATTACTCTGGACCATGGCTTCCTTACCTACAAAATGAACATAAGTGATAGCATTGCTGGGAGGATGAAATCAATTAATACACGTAAAACATTCCAAATATTGCCTGTACACAATTAGAAATGAAACAGTGAGAACTAACAGTGTACCTACTTTCTGGAAACCCCAGTATATGTCTTGATTACTCTACGGATCTGATGAAAGACAATCAAATCACACTTACACTTTTCTCTTTAGTACAACATGTAACTGGATGCCAAGTCCTCTTTTGCCTCCCGCATGGCTTCTGAATCTGTCCTCACATTCTCTCTTCATTACCCTGGCATTTCCCTAATTCAGGCACTAGTTAAGTCATCTGACTACTGCCGAGTGTCAGGTTGACTGAGGGGACTGTGTACTACTGGGAATGTACTACAGGCATCTCAAACTCATATCCAGATTGGGATTCATTATCCTTTCCCTCCAAACTGGCTCTTCCATCTGTATTCCCAATCTTTTTTTTTTAATTTATTTGACAGATACAGACCACAAGTATGCAGAGAGGCAGGCAGAGACAGAGAGGAGGAAGCAGGCTCCCTGCTGAGCAGAGAGCCTGATGTGGGGCTCGATCCCAGGACCCTGAGATCACAACCCGAGCCGAAGGCAGAGGCTTAACCCACTGAGCCACACAGGCACCCCTATATTCCCAATTTTGAGTCAGTAGCTCTGTGAGCCACTCAGCCAGTTAAGCAAGCCCAAACCTAAGAATCATCTCCAGAAGAGCCTGTCCTCTCCTTCCTAGCTGGTTAATGCCCACTCATCCTTTGGGACAGCCCAGGGATCATCTCTAGGAAACCTGTGAAGTTTTAGGCTGAGTATCCTTTTCTGGGCTTCCACAGTACCCTGAATATACCTCTATCACAGCACTTATCACATTATAATAAAATTGTCAGCTTATGTCTATCTTCACAGCTAGGTTATAAGCTCCTCAAGGACAGGGACAGTATATCATTCATCTCCATATCCATATGCCCAATAAAGCCCCTGGGACCTACAGAGGCCCTCCAGTAAGCTTATAGGGACTTAAATAAAACTTCAACCAGTCCTACCGATCCATACTCTGTACTACCATGATTTCTAAAGCACAAATCTAATTATGTCTCCCACCTGCTTAGAAAACCCTTTGCAGTCTCAATCAATGCTGAATAAGAAAGCCCACATTCCTTTTCCAGCCTTGGACTTACTACAACCTACCCTCAGGCTATCTAGTCAGGCTCACAGCCCACTGTGCCTTTAAGCTATTTTGATGGAACAGCATGAACATTGTCTTTATGGATAATCTTCTCTGTCCCACTCAGAAAGAAAAAGTCACCCTGTATACACACTGTTCCTTATACACACATCTATTTTAAGTTATTATACTAGATAAATTTGTTTTGTGTGTTTTGCACTCACCTTCCCAGATTGTGTTCAACTTAAAGACCAAGACTAAACCTGATTCCTTTAATATACCTCTCTAGGTTTGGGCTTGCTTGACTGACTAGGTGAAATCACAGCACCACTGACTCAAATCATGAATACAGAGGGAAGAGCCAGTCTGGAGAGAAAAGGTAATGATTCAAGTTCTAATCACAGCTTTACCATTTGGGATACTGTCACCCTGCAGGGCCATCTATTATATAATAGGAGACCTGGCCTTCACCCATTCATCTGGTAGGAAGTGCCTGAGCACCTATCATGTTCTTGGCAGCGAGAATATAGATGTATCAAGAAATAATATCCCTCCTTTTTTGGCGCTCACAGCCAACTAGGGAAGTCAGACCACACCAAATAATACACAGAAACAGACACACAGTAACAGGTAGTTATGCGAGAACAGAAGGCCTGGATTCAAACCGGGAAACTGTTCCTTCCGATCCTGACCCTCTAGACGTGGCAGAATTCAACCCAGTGTAGTGTCAAGAGCATGGGCTCCAGACCCAGAACAAGTGGGTTGAAATCCTGGCTCTGCCGCTACCAACTGTCCCCTCGGGCAAATTACTTAACCTCTCTGTGTCTCACTTTTCTCATCTGTCAATTAGGATTAACCACCGTTCTTGCTTCGTAAGATTGTCGTTTAATTGGCATGTGTGAAGTACTCACAGTGGTGAGGACTGTGTGTCTGCAATGAATATTTGCCATTACTATCAGTCATTCCCAATAATGCTTTTGGCTCCCGGCGTCCATACTTACGGCTTGTTCATTCCTCATCCCGACATATCTGATACCCAGCTTCTGCGCCGCAACGGCAATTTCGGTCACGGGGATGCCCACGATGCCAAACATGTACGCCACATCCTGGGGGCCAAGAACAGGGGAATAAATGCCCGGACCCCCGCCACACCGTTCCCTCCCGCGGCGCTAAAGGGAAAGCCTCAAGGCAAACCACCCCCGCCACCCGTCCCACCCCAGTGCTCTCCAAGTCAGCGGGACGTCTCCGGTCCCTGCCGGAGAATCACCATACTTGGGTTTTTAAGGCCTGGGCGATGACTTCAGCACCAGAAACCTGCTTCTCGCTTTTGTCGCTACCCTCGGCGAAGTTACTTTCCCACATCGTCCACCTAAAAGTTCGAGGTACTCTTGCAGTCAACACGCACGCACACGCGCAGTGACCAGTCAAAACAGAGTCAAGACGCAGCGGCGCGCCAATTGTAGGACCCTCGTCCTCTGACTGACAGGAGGAAGGCGCCCAACCGCTTTAAATAGCGGGGAGGAAAAGGCGGGGCTTAGGGTAGTTGGCCTGCCCGGTGAGGAGTCTGTAAATACACTTCTTCTCCAATCAGAGCCGTGTCCTTTTCCCAGCTCCTCCAGTCGCCGGGTCAGAGCGTCAGAAGGAGGCGGGACCAGCAGGAGTCTGCGGCCAGTGCCAGGCAAGTGAGGCGCCAAACCTCGGAGGCCTCTGGCCCGGGTCCGATTACCGTCCGGAGCCCTCGGAGGACTTGCGAAGGCGAGTGGCGCATGCGCATAGTGGGGCAGCAGGAGGACTAGGAGCACGCGCGGAGCGGGGCGTGGCCGCGCCGCCCCCTGTTCGCCCCCACGCTCTAGGGGTTGAGGGCTGGCTTCGCAAAGGCTGCTGGGACACGGGTGCAGTGGGTGGAGGCTAGCGTGGTGCAAAGTTGCCTTTGGGTCCTCTTGGGGTTCCGCTAGACGTTTGCTATATGCTTTTTTTGTTTGTACATGCTTTTGTAACAACTATGCAGTTCGTGAAACATAGGAATTAACTAACACACTTTAATTAAATCCATAACCGGATGCGTATGTACTCTACCCCGATATCATAGATGACACCTAATTCATAAGCAAGAGACAGAAACTGCTTACACCATTTCTCAGAATCCCAAACTTGTACTCTTGGGCTACAGGAGACAAAGAGGAACGTTTGAACCTAGTTACTTCACCTGGACTTGAGCTTACAACCCCGTAACAAGAGTTGGATGTATAACTGACTGAGCCACCCAGGCGCACCTAACCTAGTTACCTTTGACCATTGTTTTCTTAAACTCTTGTTATTCACTCACTCTTCCTCTCCACTCTCCCTCTGTTCTTGTCTTTTCCAAAATCAGGAAATGTGGGTTTTCATAATTCTTAGATTCAATTCCTGTCGACCAGCCCCTGTAGCTGATAACCTTTTAAAACGCATTTTTGAGGGGCCCTGAGGTGGCTCAAAAATAAAATTAAAAAAAAAAAAAAACCCACACTCATTTTTGAGTGGAGAAAGATGCTTGCAATGTGTGATTTCTGTGGATGTGGCCTCCAAGTCATTAAACCATCTCCATAACAAAGAGTAACTTGAAATTTTTGAGGATTTTGAGTGTTTTAAAGCAAGAAGACAAGTAATATGTGGAAGGTAAAGAGGAGGGGGGTAGTGGGTCATGGGTAGAGAAATGGATGAAAAGCGTTGGAAGTGAAAGGATTTCTAAATCCAGAGATTTTGAAACCACAGTCCTGGGCATTTTCCAAGAGGTCTTCCTTTCAACATTTCAAGCCCTAACCTCCCACCTTAAACAGAAGAGAGTATAATCGGGTCCTCTCTGGATTCAGGGACTAGCCTATGTAAGGTAACCAGCCCATCAAATACGGAGATTTCTTCAATGGCTCAGAGTTCCTCTAAAACATAAATGCAAATCTTGCGTTCTACTCCAAAGTATGTCCATATTTTAATATAAATATTATCTTTTTATAAGGTAAAATAAACATGCAATTAAATGTACAGATCTTAAATGTTAAATAAGTTTTAACAATTGTATATACCTATGTAATCACCACCCAAAATAAAAACGACATTTTAAACTACCTGTCAAGTGAAATTTCCATTCCAGAAATACACAAAATGTTCTTT
This sequence comes from Martes martes, assembly GCF_963455335.1. Classification (NCBI taxonomy): domain Eukaryota; kingdom Metazoa; phylum Chordata; class Mammalia; order Carnivora; family Mustelidae; genus Martes; species Martes martes. The sequence goes on from NC_137888.1 coordinate 130,918,104, forward strand.
GTGTGGCTTCGAGTAGTTCTATTATTCATCTCCTGTCTCCGTTTGAGAAGCATGGGCATGGGTATTATTCATATTAGTACCTATGTGACAGTCTCTACTCCCCTTGCATCAGAATCACTTGGAAAACTTTTTAAAAATACAATTACTTGGGCCCTACACCATATTTTCTAAATCGGTGTGTTAGAACAAGTTAGGCACCTACATTTTCATTATTTTAATTTGTAGTCCATCTTGGAACCACTAGCTCTGTACTCATGCTAGAGGCATCAGTTAACAATTAACTGTGTGATTGCCTGTTACCAGAGTAATACTGTTGATTAGTCTGGACTAACAGGTTCAAGGCTAGTTTGACATTGGCAACACAGACTGCCAATGGACCTTGTGTCTACTTCTGCGTCAGGAGAATCACAAACAAAAGCACTCCCTATAAAGTGTGGTGAAAACTATGCTATAAATTGGAACAAATCCCCTGAATTCACATTAACTGGTTTTGCAAAAAGGATACATTCTCAATGGACTGGATTTTGTCCTTTAGCAAAGGGAAAAGTCAACGAGACTGTTTAAACTTGTTTTCACCTTTATATCTTTGGTTCAGGGTGCAACGTTCCACTGTTCACTTGGTCAGATGATTGAGCAGAAGTGATGACGGTCCTCCTCCCCAGGATTCACAGGCGCTGGGAGCAACTCCTTGCAATCCAACTGTGATTATAGGATTCTTCTGTGATTTATCCAAGGCCCTTCCATGCAGACTTTGTAAGCATTAACCACATTCTTTATTACTTTCATTGGTAGTAGACATGGAATTTTATTTGTCGGATGTTTTATTGGAATTTTTTGTTTGCTTTTCTTTATTCGTTCATGGAAGGAGGTCAGAGAAGGAATGAGTCTAATTATTTTTAAAGAAAAGGCTAACATAATGATAATAGGCTCTCTAAACAGGGGAGCCAGTCATCAAAGTGTACAACTAACCTGAGTCTGTTGGGAGAACAGGGAGAGGGGGTCAGCATCCCCTTCATTAGAGATGCGCTGTGTTTCCTCTAACAACCTTGGTTGTTTAGACAATCAGGAAGGAGCTTATCAGCCTGGTTAGTGGCCAGACACATTCTGTAAGAGGTCCTTAGATTGGGTTCTGATTTAGGGCCATTCAAGCCTGAACATAGGGTACCTCAGTTCATTGTCCCTGTTTCCTAGCAGAAGAGATCTGGTAGATCCTATTGAGGCCATGCAGTGTTACAAAAGAAAATCAGTTCTTTCTTAAATTTCACAATCCAAATTGTCTCCAGTGGGTTAAAAGGCATGCCATGGGAAAGTCCTTGGGAACCGAAGAAGCCTAGAGAAGGTCCCTTATCAAAAATCTCTCCTTACTCCTGGGTGGTGTCCCACGCAGGATATGTTGGGAGTTTTGGATATCCAAGTGACTGGAGGCATCCCTCCAACAAAATCACTATTGAGCACCATCCCTGCTATAAAGTAAAGGCCCCATAGGAAGGATTGCCCATGTCCTCTCTCTTCCCCATTGCATTCTACACTACAAAGGGATGCCGGTGAATGGACCAAAATACAGTGTCCTGCCATGCAGCGAAGAACCTGCCATTTCTAACCCATAGAGAACACCAGAAAAGTTTTACAAGGGGAAATTACTCCATTTAGTAACTTAAGTAGTCAATAGAGGATGTTGAAGAAAAACAGTAAAGATAGAAATCCACTGTGATCTAAGCAACATTCCAGCACATATAGTCCTTATAACCGACTTCCCTAGGAAATGGTCCCCAGTTGGGCTTTAATTTAATTGGGTACTGGTTTCTGTCAGCTCTAAGTAGAATTATTGTGGCCTGAAGCGGCTAGACCAGAGGTGTGAAGGGGATCATATTAGACTGATGAGAAGGAAACCTAACAGGGGACTCTTAAGATTGGCAGGCGTCCTAGTGACTTAGGAGGCAGTCCCAAGCCTAAGGACAGGAATAAAGAAAAAGAAACAAACAAAAGGACAGGAATAAAGAGAGGGCATCAAGTTTCTGGGTGTTATTACTATTCCAGCCAATGTACTAATTTCTAGCCAAAAGGCAGGCTTTTCCCTCCCTGTAGAGTAGCCACGGGCTGGAGGATTACAGCCTGAGCAATCCACATGAAAGTGTTTGACTAAGAGCCAGCAGGCCCCTTGAGAAGCCCCTGAAATGAAAGTAAAGGGAAGAGAAGAGGAATTACCCTTCAAATTTGCAGTGAGGCTCAGAGTCCAGATGAAAAGACTCGAGCCCCACATGGGCTGCCAAAATGATGACATTTGGAAGAATTTTGGGTTCAAGAGCGAATGGCTAAGAATTCTTGAGATGTTTCTGGTGCAAAAGAGTAATTTTATTATAGCACTGGGATAGGATCCGTGGGCAGAAAGAACTGCCCCAGGATTGTGAGGAGTGACTGATTATATACCTCTAAGTTTGTGGAGGGAGCGAGGATAGAGATAAAGTTCCTAAGGAATTTTGAAGCAAGGCTTTTAGGACCTTGGGGCGTGGGGGCTAGCTGCTGTTAAGATAAGGTTATTTTTAGTCTTTAATAAAATATAAACATGAAGGCATTAAGGCAGCCATAAGTTCCTTGAGGAGAGCCATTACTGTGCATGTCTCAAGGGTCTCCCAGTGGGCTGTCGGCTGCAAGGAGATTTAATTTAAACTGCATTTCTCTTGCCTTGTTCTTATCAGCTTCTAAAGGTTGTAGAAGGCCTCCTGAGGCCCCCAAATTATGGCAGTATGTTTTAATTTCAGTAAACTAACAAGGACACTAAACATCCTTGTGGTTATTAAAGCACATAACACCACCTGCACCTGTGAGAAATTATCTCACAAACTTATTTTATCAAGATGGCAAGTGTTTGGTTATCAAATGAAGAAATGAATTAAGGTTATGTGTGATACATTATAGAATGGCTGAAAAGAAAAGTGGCTGAAATAAAAGAAGAGAAAACTGAAACCAAATATCTCAAATACCAACAAAAAGCAAGCGACAATAACAAAAAAGGCAAATCTATGTAGAGTTCTACTTTTAAAAAAATCTGTTTTGGGGGGCACCTGGGTGGCTCAGTGGGTTAAAGCCTCTGCCTTTGGCTCAGGTCATGATCTTAGGGTCCTGGGATTGAGCCCCGCATCGGGCTCTCTGCTCGGCAGGGAACCTGCTTCCTCCTCTCTGCCTGCCTCTCTGCCTACTTGTGATCTCTGTCTGTCAAATAAATAAATAAAATCTGAAAAAAAAAATCTGTTTTTAAAACCAACATGAAAAACTGAACAACAGGAAATGTGCTGTAAGCAATACATTAACATAAACAACAGAAAATAAAATATTTAATAAAATTGTTCTTTGAGGCAAATAGGTGAGATTGATTATTTTTTGCTTCTAATTAAATTTATGGACTGCAAATTACTAGTGCTCAGAAATAGGCTTGAAGCAAAACCACAGAAAACATTTTTTTCATTGAGATGTCAGGGTCAGACCGAAGGCCCCTTAGCAGGGGACGGGCGCTGGGTGTTTTTCCCATTTGCCCTGTGATCTAGAGAAAATTTGGGGTCTGCCCTTGGCTTGGACAGCCAAGCACCTTTGCTCCACATTTGAGTGGTGAGATAGACCCAGACTGGATCCAGAAGCGCCCTGGGGCAGAAACTGAAGAAACATTATTTCCCTCTTTTAGCTTTATCTTCATCCATTGTGTGTTTGGTAGTGGGGTTTTGGTTTTTTTAAATTTAAATTTAGGGTAGTTTGGCATCAACAATCATTAAATCACTAATAAACATGTTTACTTTGTGTAAAGTGCACCAGAAATGGTGACAACTGTACGTCATGCTATGACAACATGAGAGATTTATCAGAAATGGCCTTGAAACGTACTCTCGTATTTCTCCATATGCTAGAACTCCACACTTGGGGTGGCCCATGGGATGGAGTTGGGGGGCAGCAGCTCTCACTTAGGAAACATGGTACCCGCGGTTAAACATTTCTGTTTTCATGTTTCTTCTGTTTGGCCATTAGCCTTCATTGCATCGCCTTTGTACCTTATTGTTTTGTGTTTTTTAATCTGTTTGCTGTGTCAGCAAAACAGAGAATCCCCTCTAGGGCAGAATCTCGGACTGATTCGCAGGGTTCGGAGTTGAACCGCTGGGGTGTAACCCAGATGAGGGATAGCTTCCTGATGAAGAGCTTAAGCTCTTAAACTTCTTTCTGTATCATAACCTTCGAGTTCTTTGGCACTTAACCTGTGATTTATTGTTTCATTTACTTTAAAATATGTTTATATTTAACATTTGTGACATCTTTCAGACACATGAATAGAAACAGGGATTGATACATACACATGTCCTCAGCCCCAGCTTACAAAAGACATTATTACAAAGGTGTCTGGGAGGGACACCTGGGTGGCTCAGTTGGTTAAGTGTCTGCCTTTGGCTCAGGTCATGATCCCAGGGTTCTGGGATGGAGTTCGGCATCAGGCTCCCTGCTCAGCGGTTTCTCTCTGGAATCCACTGTTTTTATATCCCAGCACCAATCCTACACTATCTTAATTTCTATATTTTTTAGAATAAGTCTTATGTTGGTAGGAATGTCCTTCAACTTTGTGCTTTTTTTTTTTTTTTTTAATTTGACAGAGAGAGAGAGAGAGATCACAAGTTGGCAGAGAGGCAGGCAGAGAGAGAGGGGGAAGCAGGCTCCCTGCTGAGCAGAGAGCCTGATGCGGGGCTCGATCCCAGGACCCTGGGATCATGACCCGAGCCGAAGGCAGAGGCTTAACCCACTGAGCCACCCAGGCACCCCAACTTTGTGCTTTTTAAACGATCTTGTCTGTTGTTATCAGTGTCCTATGCTGCTATAACTGATTACCACAAACTTAGTGGCTTTAAACAACAAAGTGGTTTATTATCTTACAGTTCTATAGTTCAGAAGTCTGAAATGGGTTTTCTGGAGGCTTTAAGAGAGAATCCATGTCTTGTTACTTCTCACTTCTTGAGGCTTCCTACATTCTTGGCTCCATTTTCAAGGTGAGCAATAGCAAAACCTTCCCATGCTACAGTCCCTCTGGTTCTCCTTCTTATACTTCTTTCACTCATAAAGACACTGGTGATTCCATTGAACCTACCCACGTAAACCAGGATAATCTCCCCATTTTACAGTCAGCTTTTTTTTTTTTTTTAGATTTTATTTATTTATTTGAGAGAGAGAGAGAGAGAGAGAGCATGAGAGGGGAGAAGGTCAGAGGGAGAAGCAGACTTCCCGTAGAGCTGGGAGCCCGATGCTGGACTAGATCCCAGGAGTCCGGAATCATGACCTGAGCCGAAGGCAGTGGCTTAAACAACTGAGCCACCCAAGTGCCCTACAGTCAGCTCTTTAGCAACTTTAATAACCCTTTGCCCTGTAACCAAACATTTGCACAGTTTCCGGGGATTAGGATTTGAACATATTTATTTTTTTTAAATTTTTTTAAAGTTAGGCAAATTTTTTTTTAAGATTTTATTTATTTATTTGATGGGGGTGGGGTGTGGCACACGCAGAGGGAGGGGCAGGCAGTAGGAGAGAGAGAAGCAGACCCTCACGGAGCAGGGAGCCCAATGTGGGGCTCGATCCCAGGACCCTGGGATCATGACCTGAGCTGAAGGCAGATGCTTACCCAAATGAGCCACCCAGGCACCCAGGAATACAACATTCTGGCCAGCCTTACTTGTCCCTTGGGGGCCAGAGCAGTTTAAATGAAGTCATTGGGCAGGGCTCTGGGGAAAACTGACTGCACTGGCAGATACCCTCTTAGTTCTTCCTCTGGCGCGCAGCCTAGTGGACTTGGCTACTGGAGCTGCAGCAGTCTGGTAGAGAGCCTGTGGCTCCGGACTGTGAATTTCATGAGGTCGCAGGATGGTGAGAGGAGGCCAGAGGTGGGTATCTGCCCTTCCTCTAGGTTAGTCAGGTTCTGATACAGGCTTAAGCGGTTAGCTCTGATGAAACCATTTCTCTTGAGGGCAGGTGGCCCGAAGAACAGAATGCCCTGGCTGCTTTCCCCTTCTCCCTGCCAGAAACAGGAGATTTCTTCCCAGTGCTCGCTGTGAGAACCTAGCAGAGCTCCTGGAGCTAAAGCTTGCAAAAGCCTGGCTCTCCTGCCATGTGTAGTTCTCCCATTGATTCTGCCTGAGCCTCCAAAGTTTGTTTGTTACAGTTTTTTTTTGTTTTGTCTTTTTTTTTTTTTTTAAAGATTTTATTTATTTGAGAGAGAGAGAAAGAACAAGCAGGGGAAGGAGCAGAGGGAGAAGCAGGCTCCCTTCTGAGCAGGGAGCCCAATGTGGGGCTGGATCCCTGGACCCTGGGATCATGACCTGAGCCAAAGGCAGACGCTTAACAGACTGAGCCACCCAGGGGCCCATCAGTTACAGTTTAAGTTTTCATGTGCTAGTCCTTGTTCCCACGGAGGTCGCTGTTCCAGTAAGTGGGGATTCTCTGCATCCACCTGTCTGTCTCTCTAATTTTGACCTCATTTCTCTGAAATCATTAAGAAGACTTGTTGGTTTTTGGATCGTTCAGGTTTTGGCTCATTAACAATAGGATGGCTCCTGCTAGGCTCCTTGTACACCAGACTAGATGCCAGAAGTCTCGGCTGTTTTTTTTTTTTCCCTTATGTTTTTCATTTATTGGCAAAAATAGGGTAACATTGAGGAAAACATTTTAAATCCCCATTATGTGACCTTCTGTGTTTTTGTTAATTCACATTCTTTTCCAGTCTTTGTTCACCTGTGTACATATTTTATTAGCTATTCTCATTGTAAATATAGAAATGTTTTCATTATATGTTTATTTAGCATGTCTTAGATATTGTCCATCATCAGAGTCTTCATTACTGTCTTTTCAATGTTTGCTTAATGTTCCACCTGGTATATATACATTAATTTTCATAACTTCATTCATATTGAATACTGTTTGTTTCCAACTTTCACCTGTTGTGAGTCATTCTTTGCTTTTAGCTGGCATCCATTTATTGAACACTAAGTACTTTACATCATATATTTTCATTTTCAATTTAGAGATGAAGAAACAGAAGCTTATCACAAATAATCTACTCAAGGTTATGAAATGAGTAAATCAGAGCCAGGATTTGAACTTGGATATGTTGAAACCCCTAAAGCCTGTATTCTTTACTTCCATGGTACGCTGTCATTTCAACTAACTTGTTTTTCAAATGACTCCTAAGATAAAGTCCCAGAAGTAGACTTTATAGAGAAGTGATTCGTAAGAGGAATTACAGAGAAGAATTACAGAGAAGTGATTCATAAGAGGAATTGTCAAACTTTTATCCCCCAGTAAAAAATTCATTATTACTTTACTAGTTTACCCCAATTCTTTTTTCAAATTTAACACCTTGGAATAGTACAGTTAATGTTTATTTTGTACATAAGTTTAAAATCTTTCAAAGTATTTGTTGATGATTGTTTTCTTCTCATTTAAATGTGTTCCTGTTCATTGCCTGTTTATAACTGTTGTGTTGATGTTTATATTTTGCATGTAAATTTCTGTCAGTCTGTTTCTTCTATTATGTTACCTGCTTCAAATTTTAGAAAGTGGTTTAATCAAGTATCTGATAGCAGATTCTAATTTATGCTAGTTTTCCTATCATTCAATAGTAAACTCTTGATTTTGAGTTTATTATGGTATATGGCCTAAGATATTTAAACTTAATTCCAAATTGCTTGTAATTCAGGGTGCCTGGGTGGCTCAGTCGGTTAAGCATCTTCGTTTGGCTCAGATCATGATCCCAGAGTCCTGGGATTGACTCCCATGTCAGGCTCCTTGCTCAGGAGGGAACCTGCTTCTCCCTTCCCCTGCCTAAAGTAAATGAATAAAATCTTTAGAAAAAATTGCTTGTAATTCAGTCGTCCCAATATCACTTATTCAGTCAAATGCTTCCTCCCCTTGTTATGAGTGCAGGAGCATAAAAAGAATGTAGGCTTTTGAACAAAATCAATTTGGGTTGAATCCTGGCTCTGGATATTGATCCCTTTCGAGTTTAGGAGTAATCTCTTTCCAAAGAAGAGCTAGACTGTTCTCGGCTTTGCCCCTAGTGCCGAGGAATGTAGCCCCAGCCTATCATGGAAGATTCTGATACCTTCTCATCTAATTCCACACTTCCACCAGCCTCAGAAAGCCCTGAGCTTGGAGGACTTGGACCCTTATGCCAAGTAAACCTGGAGGACATGGGAGGGACAGTCAGAGGTCTGCCCTCCAGAGGATCTGGAGGGCATCAGGCCCCACGGGACTTGTGTTAGTAACCGGGATGCAGCTGTGGCCGAGCTGGGACCTTTGCCAGAGGCACACGTGTAATTACCGATCTAACCAAAGCAGAAGAAGATAAACCCCTTTGGTGCCTCCAGGAAGAGAGAGAAAGGGGAGAGGCTGACCATTTCTCTACACCTCTACCATACCATGGGTGGAGAAGACAGCCAAATTAGTGAATAGGCTGGAAGGTCACTGTCATTCTCGCCAGTGCACTGCCCTGTAACTGAATACCACTGACCACCTGCCTACGCCGTGGGTCTCACACACACATTCTCACCATGCTTGTGTCAAGAGTCGCCTCTCTAGATACTCAGAACCCATAGCATTTGGATCCATTTGTCCACTTTTCGCTGGTGGTGATCTTGACTGTGCCTCCCCCAAACATATACCTCCTGGCTTCTCCACAGGAGAAACTCAGTAGACTTTGGCATGTTTTTTCTAGTGCTGTGTTTTGCTTTCGCTTTTGATGTTGTTGTTTTCACATTTCCTGCTATCATTCACTTTCAGTGTTTCCAGGCTATTTTATGAAGGATTGTTCTTTTGCCCTAGGGACCAGGGTCCCTGGGCTGTAGTACTCACCCCCTTGTTCTTCACAGGATCCAGGGCATGTGCACCATCATGCTGGTCCTGGGATCTGGTTTTTCACTCCAGAGCTCTGGCACATGAGAGCACAGGGGCGATGGACTCGTGGTGATGTCTCACCCACTCCAGCCTTAGAGATGTTGTGTCCAGACACTTAGTAATCACAAAGAGCCTTTACGTTGCCCACATTTCTGAGCACATCTCCCTGGAAAATTTGACCTGTGTTTTTGGGACATCATGTTTTCCATGCACTGGCTGTGTTTCTCCTAGATGTCCAGCCTTCAGGTCTTCATTATCTAGAAGGTGATTCTCCCAGTGACTCTAATTTCCAACAAATAAATGGAAGAGAAACTTCCCAAGGGCTTTGAAAAACAATTCCATGCTGACAGTCATTGAGGCTCATTTCAGAGAAACTGATGATCATTCTTGGAGGATGAAGATGGTGAAGGCTCGCTGGAAGCTATAAATATTCCAGAAGAGCAGAGTGGCTGCAAGTGGCCCTGTCATTCTTTTCTCTGAAGACTGACTGGCAGCAGAAGAAGCCTCCTCTGACTCTTTCCTTGCTCCCTGGTCCAAGTCTCCGGAACGCGGTGTAAGACTTCCATCCTCAGTGATTCAGTTTCGACCCCTAAGGGTTTCAGATATGTTTTTGAGAAGGAAACCGATACATTTTGGCCAAACAGGCGATTTTTCTTATCTATAAATGTATAATTTAAATGTATAGATGGATTCTCTATTTATATAACAAAATATCTGTGTTGCTCTTGTTTTATTTTATTTTATGCTCTTGTTTTATTTTATTTAAACAAAGAAAAACCATTCACAACCTGGTTCTACAGTGATGTTCCTGTTAAGACCAAAGACAAGAATTGAATCCTTTAGCTGACATGGACCTAGTTGTTTCAGGAGGTTTTGTTGTTTTTTTTTCCTATGGTTTGAGTATTTAAATACTTTGCGGCCCATTTTCACTAAGTATGGTGGAAACACTTGGAAGTCTGCCCAATTGGGGAGGCACCCAGGAAATAAAGGTGTTGGTTCAGACTCCTGTCTTGGACAGTGAGGGAAAGATAGGAGTCAGAATATAGGATCTCTGTGCCTTTAACTTCTAGGCCAGCGACATTCCAAGCATGACCCCAGGCCCTGAGCATCAGCATCATCAGTCAGCTAGGAACTTTTTAGGGAATGCAGATTCTCAGGCCTGGTCCCATGCTGGCTGAATCAAAACTCCCAGGCACGGGGATCTATGCGGGCAAGCCTTCCGGGTGACTCCGAAGGCACGCTAGCATTTGAGAGCCCCCGTGAATCTCTCCTTCTGCCACAGTTAAACTGGAGTCTCCCAGTGGTCTTTGAAGGTTTGACTGATAAATGGCCCCAGTTCTTCAGTATGTGCTGGGGGGAGCTGGACCAGGAGCCAGGGGACCTGGTTTCTACCCTATTCACTACTAACTAGTGCCGGAGTTTTCCCTCACCTCGAGACTAGAATTTTACCATTTGGTTTCATGCTTTATGCAACAGGATGAGAAACTGAAATGACGGCTATTAAAATGATTTTAAAATGTTAGCCTGTGACATGTAAAATCGTCAATATAAAATGTTGTCCCTATAGAACCCTTGACTTGGCTAGATTTCCCTTTTCATTGTGCTGCCTGTCACTGGGTGGATGGGCTGTGTCACTCTGCACATCCAGTCACATCCTATGGAGGGTACCACTGTGAGAGAAGAAATTGCAACAAATTTAGAACTTGTGAATATAGAAGATACCCTAGGTCCTGGAAGCATGGCAAATAAAAAACAATTTTCATGAGGCCCACATCGGGGAAAATGTTTTTTTTTCCTGTTTTTCCACTGTAGAAGAGGTAGATGAAGTGTTATAAATGAAAAGGAGAAGGAAAGGAGGAAAAACACTGTTCATTCACTGCTTAGGAATCGCTTTGCTCTGTTACTGACAAGCAATCCAACCTAGGCTGACGGTCTTGTTTGTCCACACGGTGGCAGTGGTGAACCTGTATACTCGGTCTCCACTGGGACCCTTTCTGTTCACCCAAGAAAATGAAAAAGAAAGCGCCTTCTTGCATTAAACACTTGGGCATTTCAGAAAGAAGTTTTATTTGACTTAAATTATGAAGGCAATTTCCCATCTGAGGAAAAAGAGAGATGACTTATAGTTAGGTTCAAGTGTCAACAATCCTTTGAGTGCTCATTGGGTATCCTAAGATAAACTAGTTAACGTGACACAAATAGGCCCTCATCAAAGGTCTGGTCCGGAGTTACACTTCTGTATGTCACTCTCTCTTTGTAAGATAATAGGTGAGATTTTTTAAAAAGCTAAATCACAACTTAGCAAGTCAGTTCACAGGACTGGGTAATTTATTTGCTGTTTTGAGTTCAGCTTTGACTGTTGACGTCATCGTCACCTGCCACTCACAAGTGTTTACACTTGACATTTCCAATGGAGACATCAAAAGTCTTGTCGGTGGATAGGTTTGCATGAAACTGTCCAAGCTAAAACCACTGTGGGGCTTCCTATTCCAGGGGCCAGTCATAGAGGAGCTCACGACTAGCAGCATCAGAGGGAAGAATCAGAAAACAAGAGGCTTTCTAGGAAATAAAAGGTCTCTTGGGACTTCTTTAAATTCAGAGTCTGTAAATTAGGTGGAGGTTGGACATTATTTCCCCTTATGTAAAAGGATCTAGACAAGGATATCATGACCGTCACGAGAATAAATTTTAAACCATTTGGAAACTCACAGTGTCTTTGGAGGCATTCTCTCAGATACACATGGAAGCATAGACCGTGCTGGTTCCTTAAGGACTTGGCAGGTCCCTCCGGCTTTGTTCCACAGGATATGCCGTTTCCTTTGCTGACTTTTCCTGCCTCCTTTCCCAGTCCTGGGACTGTTATTCTCCCTGACAAGTCAAGAATGACAAGATCTTTTATTAAAATGATCAGTAGTTCTATATATAAATTTCTAAATGTGTATGCCTGCCTCTGAAATTATCTTATTAAGAGCACCTTAATAATAGTCCTTTCATTTTATTGCAGAAGATACTATTGTAATAGTATGGCGAGGAAGGAAATACAGCTAATTATCGAGATGAATCACTTAGCAGGGTAGAACTACAAGTTCACATGTATAAAAATAACTAGTGATTGACATGTTACCAAATTTCCACCAAATAGATTGCCATATACTTTAGATGTTGATTTCTTTTTCTCACGATCCCAAGAACCTTCCTGACCAGGATTAGGGTTGGAGGAATGTTTTTCATGGGGAAATGAGAAGCAGGCTCCAGCAAATCTCTGCCCACCCCATCAGTGAGTTCCTGCCTCCCGGCTCATGCCTGTCGGCACGCTGTGAAGTCTGTGGCTTTTCCGCTGCGTGAAGCAAGGTGTCACTGGAAGACTTGGAGCACAGGAGTGTCGTGATTGACTTGCACTTGAACTGGCTCTCATGAGCTGCTCCAGCAAGAGGAGAATGGGAGAGGACAGGGCAGCTGCAGGGGGCTGTGAGAGCCCAGGGAGCGAGGTCTGCATTGTGTCTCTCTGACTTCATTTTTTGCTGCCTTCCTCTGCCCCTGGGCCAAGCCCACTGCTCTCCTTGCTGTGTGTTTTGTTTTGTTTAAGATTGTATTTGTTTATTTGACAGAGAGCGAGCATGAGCACACAAGCAGGGGGAGCAGCAGAGGGAGAAAGAGAAGCCCGATGCAGGGCTTGATTCCAGGGTCCTGGGATCATGACCTGAGCTGAAGGCACATGCTTAACCAACTGAGCCACCCAGGCGCCCCATCTCCTTGCTGTTTCCTGAAGCTACTCAGCGAGTTCCCACCTGGGCCTTCTGACCCAGCTGTTCTCTCTGCCTAGAACACCCCTCACCCCGACCCCCGACCAGGCATCCACATGGTCTCCTCTCTGACCTTCGGCAGACCTCACCTCACAGGGGCCTTTCGTGACCTTCCTGTTTAAAATCGCCCCCCACCCAGGCCAAGCCCTCCCTGGCCCCTTCCCTGCCTTTATTTCTCCTTTGCGCTTGCTGCTGTCTGACATCCTAGGGATTGATTTGATTGTGGTGTGTCTCCCCATCCATCCTGAGGAGTGCTGGCTGGGAAAGGGCCTAGCTTGCTCAGGGCTGTGCCCAACACCGCCAAGTGCATCTGGCTCACAGTCGGGTGTCCCATGGATATATAAACTGAGCACCCTCCTGGCTCGGCTGTTTTCCTGGCAGGGGGATTCGGGGCACCTTGTGGGCCCACGCCCTCTTCTCAGAGGGTTACAGTGAGCAGAGTGGACAAAGCAGGGTACAGAGATGCACTGTCACCTAGACGGGGGCCTTGGCACCGGGCTTTGCTGCAGTTTGAGCCTACCTGTCAAACGCCCTCCCATGGAAGAGGGTGTGAATCTACCTTTTCAGGCTTAGCATATACCTCTACTCACCATTTTGTTTAGGGTCCAGGTTCTGGCCAGCTCTAAAGAGATCTGTTGCTGGGTTTGCAAGAACACCAGGACTTCCAGAACTTTCTTCTTCCCAGGCAGCCCCTACACCCACCCCAGCCCACCTGTGCTTTCCGTTGTGAGCCAGCCCCTGGTAACCACATCTGGATGATGTCCTGCCCCATTATAACTGTGCCCGCTCTCCTACCTGGTTTGCCCTTCTAAGTGTCTGCCTTGGACCTTGTTTGGTTTTTCCTGAGACATTTGTTAGTGCCAAATAAAGAGAGAAAGCCAGCGTTTGCCAGTTTGGTTTAAATGACTGCTGTTTCCCCACTCTTCAAGAAGGGCAAACTGTTGTAGCTATTTTTACCATAATTACTCATTCTCTCCTAGCTCGTTAAGCTCGTCTCTTTCAAGTGTGAACACCTGGTAGACTCTTCCTAACCTCTTATTATGGACCCACCTTCGTTCACACACAAATGGTTGCCATGTATAGCTCTCCTACCAGGCACCTTTTGTAAATAATCTAAATTTTATTTTCTCGAAACAGAAAGAAAAATGCTATCTTGCCGGCGTCCCAGTTTTCTGGTTTTACTGTGTGGTAGTCCCGAGACTTAAACACACACCCTCTGTCCTCAGGTAAATTGGTGACACACCCCTCTTAGCTGAGAACAGGGGACACTCTGTCCTCCAGGAACTCCTGACCTGGCTCCACCAGGCACTGGTTAGTACAACTCTCCCCACCCCCAGCCTCAGTTTCCCTACCTCTTCTTGAGGCCATTGCCTAATACTTGAGAAATATAGGGAATGTGTCTTTGAAGATAAAAGTACCCCCCCCCCCAATATCATCATTATGGAGCCAGGGGGAATGGAAACTAGATTTTGAGGCTGTTAAAATTACTCCTTGCTGATCTTCAGAGGCAAAATTCAGATAAGAGAGCTTATCAATTATACTTTTGTTTCTTACTCAGAAACTCATGACTGCTTACTCAAAGGCGCCTTGTTCTAATCTTCAAACATTGTTCAGTGTCCCAGATGAATGGCAACAAGTCTCGGGGTTTGGTATTTGGTGTACTTACTCCCTGGGGCGAGGAGTAACAGCAGGAGAAGGGAGAGGGGCGGGCGGGATGAGCCCTGCTCAGCCTGAGAAGTGTTTGCTTTTGCAAGGATCCTGCCTGAGCATCCCTCGTCCTTGTTCCGTTGTTGAAAATACTTGGGGCTATTTTTGTTTCTGGACCGTTTAAGAGAAAAATAAGAGGAAATTTGCGGCCTGGAGAGTTTGGTTTTAAAATGAAAACACGGGAGTTATGAGTCAGACTCGGACAGGGTGTCCGTTGTCTTTTTAAAAAGCTGAGATAGGATTCCTTGATTCATCTCTGTTATCTTGATGTTTAATCTGGATTCCTGGGCACTTGGTCAGCCCCAGAACCTCTCCACAGAGCAAGTGGCCCGGTCTTGGCAAGGTCCCTGGTAAATCTGTGTGTAGGGGGAGGGCCTTCAGCCGGGAGGCCAGGCTGTTTTTCAAGGGGGAATTGGACGATTCGGTGTAATACCTGACCATTAGAAATAAAAATTCCTGTTCTTGGGAAAAGAGCACACAGAAGTGTTGTCGTCAGTGACCTAATTTACTTCTAATCTCTTATGGTAACACCTACAAAGCTGAGTTTACTTTCTAGAAAAGTCTAGAATATTTTCTAGAAAATTCTAGTTTATTTTCTAGAATATGGCGTTTTACTGCTGCAAAAGGATTTTACTTCCAAATGGATACACTTTGGAGCAAGAGTTCTGGAATTGCAGAGACAGAGGTTGAGAAGATGATGATGTACACTGATACTTGTCAAATTCAGGAAGGAGGGGAAAAAATGCTTTGGTCGGGAGACTTCTTTTTACCTGCCTATAATGGAGAGTAGGTACTGGCATTTAAGTAGAAGTCAGCAGCTTCTCTGCACCAAAGAAAGAATCCTGTGCTAAGAAGGACTTACCCTTTATATTCAGTACCGACCAAAGGAAGGCAGGGAGAATTTTAATCCATGGGATCTTCCTGGCCAGGAAAGTCGAGTTGTATTACCAGGATCACAACAGTCAGAGCTGGCGTAGAGGGTCGACCTGCCTGTGTGTAGAGAGGGCAGGTGGTGGGATGTGGAATAGGCCCCCGAATTCTGTAAAATAATCGTAGTCATCATTCTTGCCTAAAACCTAAGTGTGTGGCTAGGAAGGTGAGTAGTGATGTGCTCGTGTCTTGCTGAACCCCAGGTTAGAAAATCGTGGCCAATGCTGGGTCTGTTTTGGAAACGTTCTAAAACTAGATTCACAACGCGAGCCATGTTAAATGTCGCCTGCTACGTGTTTGGAGAGAAACACATACTCTTTTATTAGGCACATGAAAAAATCTTTGAGCTGCAGTTTCAGGCGGGAGCTTTAATTGCTGGGACTAATAAATCACAGCTGCAAAAGTTACATTCTTGGCAGGATTCTTTATTCAGCTGTTTCTCCCTTGCCTCCTTACGTTCCAGATTTACGGTCTGCGTTATGTCTGGGGCCGGCCGCCAGCTTGCTCTTTTCCTCTGCGGCTGCTACGTGGTTGCCCTGGGAGTCCACGCCGAGGAGCCACGCATGGCCAGTCACCACGAGGCTGAACACTACATGGCCGCCGTGTATGAGCACCGGTCCATCTTGACCCCCGACCCCCTGGCTCTCATGAGCCGCAAGCAGGCCTTGGAGCTGATGAACCAGAACCTCGACATCTATGAGCAGCAAGTGATGATCGCAGCCCAAAAGGCAAGGAAAGCTCCGGGGCAGACCCCCACCAGCTTGTCTGGTAGAACAGGGCAGCTCGCTCTTTGGTCAGTGGTTCCCGCAGGCCCTCTGGAAAACTAGTCCAGCTGGTAAAGCTGTCTCAGTGGTCGGCCGGCCGCTGCAGCCCTCAGGAGCCTGTGAGAGGTGCAGAATTTGGGTCCCACCCAAGATCTGCTGAATCGATCGACATTGTACCAAGGTCTCCCGGTGCTGCTTTGCTCCTCATATCTGAGAAGCCTGGAGCTAACCACTGGCTCTCAGTGTGGCTGTGCAGAGGGACTGCTTGTCCAGTGGGTGCCTGGGTCTCATGCTCGCAGAGTCAGAGGGGGTCTGAGCTGGGCCGCGGGATTTTTTTTAAGGCTCCCCAGTGGATTCCAATGCACAGAAAAATCTGGAAACTAGCAGGGATGGGGGTCTCTCACGCTCTCTGAGGCACTGAAAATAGTAAGCATCCGCAGGACTGCTGTTTGCCACTTCTGATTATTTGGGGCTCATTTCTGGTCCCTGTTCCAGACCATGAACAGGCTGAGAACTCAGTGCAGACAGAACGGAGATGGACAAAGGGAGGTCGGTGCCAGCCTTTGTGAGGGCTTCCTGCTTGGCCCACAGGCACTGTTCCCGCCAGGAAGGGTGGGGCGCAGGGGGAAATCTGGGTGCCAGATGTGACTGCAAGAAAATGCCCTGTTGGGAAACCCATCACCAAATGGGAGTTTGGGCTCTGACCCAGTGGTGGGGAGCCCAACTGCGTGAGGAGGCCCTGCCCTGCCCAGCGGGAGGTGAAGCCCATGTCAGCACAGCCTCCTTCCTCCCAGACTGTAGAAGCCAGAAAGGGTGAGGCCCACAGGCCCTGCCCCTGGTGGTCCCTGTGTTTGTTCTGGGAGGTCAGGGGTCCCGGCACAGCCACTCTCTAGTGCTGCATTTTAAAATTCTAACCCATTATGTTTGTATGTATAAAATTATAGGCAATTTTTTCTTAAATATACACATATAGAGGTGCCTGGGTGTCTCAGTCGGTTGGGTGTCTGCCTTCGGTTTGGGTTATGATCCCATGGTTCTGGGATCGAGGCCTGCTTTGGGCTCCCCGTTCATGGAAAGCCTGCTTCTCCCTCTTCTCCCTGTTTGTGCTCTCTCTTGCTCTCTCAGTCTCTCTCTCAAATACATAAATAAAATCTTTCAAAAATATATACACATATATAAAACTAAGATTGGAAGGGAACTTGAAGACCTGGTCCAGATTCTTCTGATGGGAGACACTCCTCTCTTGTTCAAAGCCCCACATCCAGCTTCTCCCTGAGCACCTTCTGTAGCCCAGCACTCCCTGTCTCCTGAGAGAGTGGGGACTTCTGGCAAGGTCTTCCTTTCAATGAACAATCGGCTTCCCTGCAACTGCTTCCCATCATTCTGCCTTCTGAGCTAAACAGAGCAGACCAAGGGCCTCACCCTGGCGGCCATCTTCCACAGACCTGAGGACGTTGGTCATGACCCGCTCCCACCCCACAAACTCAGTGTCTCTCCCCCAGGCTATATATCCCTTCTACCAAAGACTTCCCAGATGCTCTGTGTGCCCAGAGCTATAGGAAGCTCTCCCTATGCTGTCTGACGAGGGCAGTCTCATGTGAGACGTTGTCTCCGGAAAACTGTTGGTGGACACGTCTCACTGTGGACTCATGAAGTGTTCGCTGTCTGCTCACACTCCTGAGCCTTTTTTCCACACACAGACACACACGTGCTGCCAATTGCCACCCTGTCCTTACGAAGTTAATGTCTCTAACCTGAGCGCCTGACTTCACGTTTATGTTGGGAAGTGTCCTCATTCCAGCCTGGTGGGCTATTTGGGGATCTTTACGGACATCCTGCCTATCAGTTACCTTCACGTCATTCACACATTTGATACACACCTCACTGAGGTCTACGCTGAAGTCAGTGTAAAAAAATCCCAGGCTGTGCCCTCGGACCTGCCGATGACAGAGATCCGCTCCAGAGCATTCCATGCAGAGGTGCTCGCCAGCACGGGGCTGAAGCGTCAGCCTCCTGCTTCTCCATCCTGCCCATAAGACTGTCCTAAGATGTTTGCAAACGCCCTACTGAACCCCGGACACCACAGCTGTAGTATTCCCCTGCCTACCGATAACCTGCCCCCGAAGGAAACCTAGACACCATGTTCTTGTTGAACCCAGGCTGGCTGCAAGGCTTCCTTCCTTCTGTGTGTGTGGCCCAAAGGCAGGGGTGAAGCAGCTAATCTGATCATTTTTAGTGCTTCCACATCGCTCGGCTCCCTCGCGTGGTTATACGTGTTAAAGCAACTTCTAAGACACATGGCTGCCAAGCATGTGTCAAACTTTTATATCAAGGCAGGGGTTCCCGAAAAAGCCAACGGAAGTATCTCTCTCTTGGTAGAGGTATTTGTGGAGAAAGAAAGGAGCCCATCGTAAAGCTGCTGGGCTGCTCAGTCAGCTGGGTTGGCAACCTTAATTCCTCAGGAGTTCTTGATCTCATGGAGGTCTGTCAGAAAAGTGCTCATTTATCAGGAGTGCTGAGTGCTTTCTAGAGGGAGCAGTAATCACATTAGACCCCAAGTTCTGCCCTGGCTCAGGTTTGGTTCCTCTTCTTATTCCTGGAAAATACGTACTTCAGGAAATGCAATTTAACCTCAGTATGAATCTACTATGTATCCATAATTTAGGTGCTCTTGTCCAAGGGAACCATTCAGTGTTCTCAGAGTTTTGTTTTTAATAAATGAAAACTTGTGTCCAAGTATAATTTTCAAGACGTTAAGAACATGACTCCAATACAAATGCAGGATGGGCATGTGTCAAAGCTGTCATTTAACTCACTGATGAATAAAGAAATCTATAAGATGGTAAAGCTGGTTCAGAAGAGCATCTGAGGAGCAGAAGTGTGTTCACCAAATGAATGTTGAAATGAATTTGCGAATCAGTACAAAACTGGCTAATGTCCTACAGGGCAAGGCAAGGATCATCTCTGAGGTGATCTTCTATGAAATAACAAAGCCCAACAGTGACACATTCACTGGGTCAGTCATCCTTGAGCCTGTTAACCAGTCCCCTGGCATGTGTTAGAAAGGCAAACGTTCTTCATCCTGCTTTATTTCCCAGTTTGCAATGACTTTGCTTTACAAGGTGCGACCAGATGACCAATGTCTCCTGGAAGGAGTATACACGGGCCTCATCTTTCTGGAAAGCTATTTGGCAGTGTAAAGAACTGAAAACTCTTCATATCCTAGAGCCAGTATTTTCACTTATCAGACTTCATTCTAGGGGCGCCTGGGTGGCTCAGTGGGTTAAAGCCTCTGCCTTTGGCTCAGGTCATGGTCCCAGAGTCCTGGGATTGAGCCCCACATCGGGCTCTCTGCTCAGCAGGGAGCCTTTTTCCTCCTCTCTGCCTGCTTCCTCCTCTCTCTGCCTGCTTCTCTGCCTTCTTGTGATCTCTGTCAAATGAATAAATAAAATCTTAAAAAAAAAAAAGACTTCATTCTAAAGAAATAATCAGAGATCCAAAGACTTGTGAACAACACTCAGCAAGTGTTTTGAGCCCCCTGAATGCAGACGGTCACCAGAAGTTGGGAACAATACAGACAGATGTCCACTGATAATGGATGAGCTGGGGTGGCCCCTTAAATAGAATGTAGCCACAGCAAATGGTATTTCTGAAGGTAGCTGTGCAGTCTTGAGGTTCTGGGTAGTGAGAAAAGTCAAGATGGAAAACATGTCTTATTATTTATAATAAATATTTAATATCTCAATTATACACCGAGAAAAAATGAAAAACTAAACTAATATTAACTAGTATTTTGTTTTCTGAGTTTCCTACAGTTAAACTTTCGAAGCTTTCTTAACCAGAAAAAAGTTCGCAGTGCATTCCAGAAATAAGTGACTCAAACTGCCTCTTATTTGAGATTATTCATACCTTCTCTGCCTTCCTCCTCCACCTTTCACGTTGACATTTTAAGTCGTACTTGGAGAGCAGCAGGAGAAGGAGGCCCTGCTGCTGAGAGCCGAGGGCACCCCACTTGTTTGGATTTCGTTAGGTTACTGCAGACACCACAGGTGCCCTAGGGTGCCTAGACGTCATGGAGCTGAGGGTGTCTCCAGGTGTGGGACAAAGCCTGTGGGGTGGTTAGAATTCTGAAGGGAGCCTCCTTGTTCCCAGGTGGAGAACTGCAAGTAGAAGAAAATCCTTATTTCTATGCCGAAATCAATACACTTGACTTTTACCCAGCAGCACAGAAGGTCCCAAAGTTGGCTGCACATTAGAGTCACCCGGGAGGGGCGCCTGGGTGGCCCAGTCAGTTAAGCATCAGACTCTTGATTTTGGCTCAGGTCATGATCTTAGTGTTGTGAGATGGAGCCCTGCCTCGGGCTCCCTGCTCAGTGCAGAGTTCGCTTGGGATTCTTTCTCTCCCTCAGTCTCTGCCCCCACCACCCCGCTCAAAATAAATAAATAAAGTCTTTTTTTTTTTTTTTAATTTTTTTATTTTAATAAACATATAATGTATTTTTATCCCCAGGGGTACAGGTCTGTGAATCGTCTGGTTTACACATTTCACAGCACTCATCATAGCACATACCCTCCCCAATGTCCATTTCCCCACCACCCTCTCCCATCCCCCTTCTCCCCCGCAACCCTCAGTCTGTTTCTTGAGATTGAGTCTTTTATGGTTTGTCTCCCTCCCAATCCCATCTTTTCATTTTTTCTTTTCCTACCTCCCCCCAAACCCCCCCACCTTGCATCTCCACTTCCTCATATCAAAGAGATCATATGATAGTTATATTTCTCCGATTGACTTATTTCGCTAAGCATGATACCCTCTAGTTCCATCCACGTCGTCGCAAATGGCAAGATTTCATGTCTTTTGATGGCTGCATAGTATTCCATTGTGTATATATACCACATCTTCTTTATCCATTCATCTGTTGATGGACATCTAGGCGCTTTCCACAGTTTGGCTATTGTGGACATTGCTGCTATAAACATTCGGGTGCACGTGCCCCTTCGGAGCACCACGTTTGTATCTTTAGGATATATACCCAGGAGTGCAATTGCTGGGTCGTAGGGTAGCTCTATTTTCAGTTTTTTGAGGAACCTCCACACTGTTTTCCAGAGTGGTTGCACCAGCTTGCATTCCCACCAACAGTGTAGGAGGGTTCCCCTCTCTCCGCATCCTCGCCAGCATCTGTCATTTCTTGACTTGTTAATTTTAGCCATTCTGACTGGTGTGAGGTGGTATCTCATTGTGGTTTTGATTTGTATTTCCCTGATGCCGAGTGATGTGGAGCATTTTTTCATGTGTCTGTTGGCCATCTGGATGTCTTCCTTGCAGAAATGTCTGTTCATGTCCTCTGCCCATTTCTTGACTGGATTATTTGTTCTTTGGGTATTGAGTTTGATAAGCTCTTTATAGATTTTGGATACGAGCCCTTTATCTGATATGTCATTTGCAAATATCTTCTCCCATTCTGTCAGTTGTCTTTTGGTTTTGTTAACTGTTTCCTTTGCTGTGCAAAAGCTTTTGATCTTGATGAAATCCCAATAGTTCATTTTTGCCCTTGCTTCTGTCGCCTTTGGCGATGTTCCTAGGAAGAAGTTGCTGCGGTGGAGGTCAAAGAGGTTGCTGCCTGCATTCTCCTCAAGGATTTTGATAGATTCCTTTCGCACATTGAGGTCCTTCATCCACTTTGAGTCTATTTTCGTGTGTGGTGTAAGGAAATAGTCCAATTTCATTTTTCTGCATGTGGCTGTCCAATTTTCCCAGCACCATTTGTTGAAGAGGCTGTCTTTTTTCCATTGGATATTCTTTCCTGCTTTGTCGAAGATTAGTTGACCATAGAGTTGAGGGTCTATTTCTGGGCTCTCTATTCTGTTCCATTGGTCTATATGTCTGTTTTTGTGCCAGTACCATACTGTCTTGATGATGACAGCTTTGTAATAGAGCTTGAAGTCTGGAATTGTGATACCACCGACTTTGGCTTTCTTTTTCAATATTCCTTTGGCTATTTGAGGTCTTTTCTGGTTCCATATAAATTTTAGGATTATTTGTTCTATTTCTTAAAAAAAAATGGATGGGATTGCATTAAATGTGTAGATTGCTTTAGGTAGAATAGACATTTTCACAATATTTGTTCTTCCAATCCATGAGCATGGAATATTTTTCCATTTCTTTGTGTCTGCCTCAATTTCTTTCATGAGTACTTTATAGTTTTCTGAGTATAGATTCTTTGCCTCTTTGGTTAGATTTATTCCTAGGTATCTTACGGTTTTGGGTGTGATTGTAAATGGGACTGACTCCTCAATTTCTCTTTCTTCTGTCTTGTTGTTAGTGTAAAGAAATGCGACTGATTTCTGTGCATTGACTTTATATCCTGACACTTTACTGAATTCCTGTACAAGTTCTAGCAGTTTTGGAGTGGAGCCTTTTGGGTTTTCCACATATAGTATCATATCATCTGCAAAGAGTGATAGTTTGACTTCTTCTTTGCCGATTTGGATGCCTTTAATTTCTTTTTGTTGTCTGATTGCTGAGGCTAGGACTTCTAGTACTATGTTGAACAGCAGTGGTGATAACGGACATCCCTGCCGTGTTCCTGACCTTAGCGGAAAAGCTTTCAGTTTTTCTCCATTGAGAATGATATTTGCGGTGGGTTTTTCATAGATGGCTTTGATAATATTGAGGTATGTGCCTTCTATCCCTACACTTTGAAGAGTTTTAATCAGGAAGGGATGCTGCACTTTGTCAAACGCTTTTTCAGCATCTATTGAGAGTATCATATGGTTCTTACTCTTTCTTTTATTAATGTATTGTATCACATTGATGGATTTGCGGATGTTGAACCAACCTTGCAGCCCTGGAATAAATCCCACTTGGTCGTGGTGAATAATCCTTTTAATGTACTGTTGGATCCTATTGGCCAGTATTTTGGTGAGAATTTTCGCATCTGTGTTCATCAAGGATATTGGTCTGTAATTCTCTTTTTTGGTGGGATCCTTGTCTGGTTTTGGGATCAAGGTGATGCTGGCCTCATAGAATGAGTTTGGAAGTTTTCCTTCCATTTCTATTTTTTGGAACAGTTTCAGGAGAATAGGAATTAATTCTTCTTTAAATGTTTGGTAGAATTCCCCTGGGAAGCCGTCTGGTCCTGGACTTTTGTTTGTTTGGAGATTTTTGATGACTGTTTCAATCTCCTTACTGGTTATGGGTCTGTTCAGGTTATCTATTTCTTCCTGGTTCAGTTGTGGTAGTTTATACATCTCTAGAAATGTATCCATTTCTTCCAGGTTGTCAAATTTGTTGCCATAGAGTTGCTCGTAGTATGTTCTTATAATTGTTTGTATTTCTTTGGTGTTGGTTGTGATCTCTCCTCTTTCATTCATGATTTTATTTATTTGCGTCCTTTCTCTTTTCTTTTTGATAAGTCTGGCCAGGGGCTTATCAATCTTATTAATTCTTTCAAAGAACCAGCTCCTAGTTTTGTTGATTTGTTCTATTGTTTTTTTAGTTTCTATTTCATTGATTTCTGCTCTGATCTTTATGATTTCTCTTCTCCTGCTGGGTTTAGGCTTTCTTTGTTGTTCTCTCTCCAGCTCCTTTAGGTGTAGGGTTAGGTTGTGTATTTGAGACCTTTCTTGTTTCTTGAGAAAGGCTTGCACTGCTATATATTTTCCTCTCAGGACTGCCTTTGTTGTGTCCCACAGATTTTGAACTGTTGTGTTTTCATTATCATTTGTTTCCATGAATTTTTTCAATTCTTCTTTAATTTCCTGGTTGACCCATTCATTTTTTAGAAGGATGCTGTTTAGTCTCCATGTATTTGCGTTCTTTCCAAATTTCCTCTTGTGATTGAGTTCGAGCTTCAGAGCATTGTGGTCTGAAAATATGCAGGGAATGATCTCGATCTTTTGGTACCAATTGAGACCTGATTTATGACCCAGGATGTGGTCTATTCTGGAGAATGTTCCATGTGCACTAGAGAAGAATGTATATTCTGTTGCTTTGGGATGGAATGTTCTGAATATATCTGTGATGTCCATCTGGTCCAGTGTGTCATTTAAGGCCTTTATTTCCTTGTTGATCTTTTGCTTAGATGATCTGTCCATTTCAGTGAGGGGAGTGTTAAAGTCCCCTGCTATTATTGTATTACTGTTGATGTATTTCTTTGATTTTGTTATTAATTGGTTTATATAGTTGGCTGCTCCCATGTTAGGGGCATAGATATTTAAGATTGTTAGATCTTCTTGTTGGACAGACCCTTTGAGTATGATATAGTGTCCTTCCTCATCTCTTATTATAGTCTTTGGCTTAAAATCTAATTGATCTGATATAAGGATTGCCACCCCAGCTTTCTTCTGATGTCCATTAGCATGGTACATTGTTTTCCACCCCCTCACTTTAAATCTGGAGGTGTCTTCGGGTCTAAAATGAGTTTCTTGTAGGCAGCATATGGATGGGTTTTGTTTTTTTATCCATTCTGATACCCTGTGTCTTTTGATTGGGGCATTGAGCCCATTAACATTCAGGGTAACTATTGAGAGATATGAATTTAGTGCCATTGTATTGCCTGTAAGATGATTGTTACTGTATATTGTTTCTGTTTCTTTCTGATCTACTACTTTTAGGGTCTCTCTTTGCTTAGAGGACCCCTTTCAATATTTCCTGTAGAGCTGGTTTGGTGTTTGCAAATTCTTTCAGCTTTTGTTTGTCCTGGAAGCTCTTTATCTCTCCTTCTATTTTCAATGATAGCCTAGCCGGATATAGTATTCTTGGCTGCATGTTTTTCTCGTTTAGTGCTCTGAATATATCATGCCAGTTCTTTCTGGCCTGCCAGGTCTCTGTGGATAGGTCCGCTGCCAATCTAATGTTTTTACCCTTGTATGTTACAGACTTCTTTTCCCGGGCTGCTTTCAGGATTTTCTCTTTGTCGCTAAGACTTGTAAATTTTACTATCAGGTGACGAGGTGTGGACCT
This sequence comes from Martes martes, assembly GCF_963455335.1. Classification (NCBI taxonomy): domain Eukaryota; kingdom Metazoa; phylum Chordata; class Mammalia; order Carnivora; family Mustelidae; genus Martes; species Martes martes. The sequence goes on from NC_137888.1 coordinate 130,943,180, forward strand.
ATTTTTATTGATTTTGAGGGGCGTTCTTAGCATCTCCTGGATTTTGATGTTTGTTCCCTTTGCCATATTAGGGAAATTCTCTCCAATAATTGTCTCCAATATACCTTCTGCTCCCCTCTCTCTTTCTTCTTCTTCTGGAATCCCAATTATTCTAATGTTGTGTCGTCTTATGGTGTCACTTATCTCTCGAATCCTCTCCTCGTGTTCCAGTAGTTGTTTGTCTCTCTTTTGCTCAGCTTCTTTATTCTCTGTCATTTGGTCTTCTATGTCACTAATTCTTTCTTCTGCCTCATTTATCCTGGCAGTGAGAGCTTCCATTTTTGATTGCACCTCATTAATAGCTTTTTTGATTTCAACTTGGTTAGATTTTAGTTCTTTTATTTCTCCAGAAAGGGCTTTTATCTCTCCGGAGAGGGTTTCTCTAATATCTTCTATGCCTTTTTCGAGCCCGGCTAGAACCTTGAGAATTGTCATTCTGAACTCTAGATCTGTCATGCTACCTATGTCTGTATTGATTAGGTCTCCAGCCTTCGGTACGGCCTCTTGTTCTTTTTTTTGAGGTGAGTTTTTCCGCCTTGTCATTTTGTCCAGGTAGGATTTGCTTTCTCCTGCTGTGGAATTCCGCTGTTCTTGGTGACTGAAGTTGGTTTTGGATGGTTTCTTGTTGATCTTCTGGGGGAGGGGCCTGTTGTAGTGATTCTCAAGTGTCTTTGCCGCAGGCGGAATTGCACCGCCCTTGCCAGGGGCCAGGCTAAGTAATCCGCTCGGGTTCGCTTTCGGGAGCTTTTGTTCCCTGAGCGCTTTCCGTAGAGTTCCGGAGGACGGGAATGAAGATGGCGGCCTCCCAATCTCTCGGCCCGGAGGAGCCGAGAGCTTGGGGTTCCGCTCCTCAGTGCACTCTCAGAGCAAAGCGCCCAATAGCCCCGCCTCCCTGGCTTGCGGTCGCGCCTCGAGGAAAGCAGTCAATTGTTGGAGCTGGAGAAAAGCGCCGGGTCGCTTTTGTCTCCGTGGCCTCCGGCCGCGCTCCGAGCCCACCCAGCCTGCGACCGGCACAAGGTAACCCCGGGCTTAGAGCTCACTCCTTGGCTTTGTCGCTATAGCCGGCTTCCCCGCTCTAATACCTGCGAGCTCTGCGGCACTCAGACATCCCCAGTCCTTCTGTGACCCCGCGGGTCCTGGGGTTATGCTGACCCCGCCTGGGTTTCCCCCCAGTTTAGCCTCTGGAGCGATGTCTCCCAGTGGAGCCGACTTTTAAAAGTCCCGATTTTGTGCTCCGTCGCTCCGCCGCTTGCCGGGTGCCGGCCCCTCCCCCAGGGGTCTATCTTCCCGTCGCTTTGGATTCACTTCTCCGCAGGTCCTACCTTTCAGAAAGTGATCGATTTTCTGTTTCTGGGATTGTTGCTCTTCTTCTCTTCGATTTCCCGTTGGATTTATAGGTGTTCACAATGGTTAGATAAGCTATCTAGCTGATCTCCTGCTACCCGATGTCGTCTCAGCCTGCTACTTCTCCGCCATCTTGACTCCTCCTCCTAAATAAATAAAGTCTTAAAAAAGAAAAGAAAGAAACACCCGGGAACCTTTTGACAACACTGTGTGGTCAGACCCAGTCAAATGAAGCAGACTTTTTAGGAGTGGGGCCCAGCGTGCTTTTTTCCAGAAGCTCCCCATCTGATTAAGATGCATGATGAGAAGGGCTCCTGGGTGGCTCAGTGGGTTAAACTTCTGTCTTCGGCTCAGGTCATGATCTCAGGGTCCTGGGATTGAGCCCCATATCGGGCTCTCTGTTCTTCAGGGAGCCTGCTTCCCCCTCTCTCTCTGCCTGCCTCTCTGCCTACTTGTGATCTCTGTCAAATAATAAAGTCTTAAAAAAAAAAAAAATGCACAATGAGTGGAAACCGTGGGACTGGAGACACCCCTTCTGTGACCAAGCCTAGTATTCGAGGCCTCTGTACTGTGTCCCATCCTCCACTCCACCATCAGGAACTCCACACCCCTCCCATCTGCTTGGCAAATGCCCACTTTCCGTTCCCCTCTCCCTCATTCCCCCCTTCCCTGACACGACCCCAGGTGTGGTTAATGGTGGTTTCTAAAGTCCTCAGCCTTGGTTCCCTCACAACTAGGCCAAGTGAGACGGCTTCCCCGAGACTAAGATCCCTGAGGAGAGTCCAGCTACCCTGTTTATACCCCTGGTTCCCAGCACGGAACAGCAGCTTGATGGGGGTCAGACAAGTGAACGAAAGAATGCACTTGATCTTAGCCAAAAGGCCGAGAAGCGATGTGAACGAAAGAATGAACAAATGAAAGCAGGGAGGCTTCCTGTTACCCAATGACATGCCCTACTTCGATGTTTCTGACTTTACAGGGCATACAGATTATAGTGTTTCCAGAAGATGGCATTCATGGATTCAACTTTACAAGAACATCTGTTTACCCATTTTTGGACTTCATGCCATCTCCCCGGTTGGTCAGGTGGAACCCATGCCTGGAGCCCCACCGATTCAACGACACAGAGGTACGTGAGGGTCCCAGCTTTCCTCCTCAGTAGGCAGAAGGCACACAGAGATGAACCCAGCTCGGGGCCAAAAGCCGAGACGTATTAAATCAAGATAAAAGGAGATCCTAGGATCCTAATCAGGAAACCCAGGCTCCCCAAACTCCCTGGGCTATATATTCATTTAGTTAGAGGATGTCTAGTACTATGGGGCCTTTACTCATCTCTGGATAGTTCTATTTATTAATTACACAAGAAATACATGAATATACCCCTAGAAAACAAACGAATCAATCAGAAGTAAAAAAAGAAAAGAAAGTCACACACCCCACCCATCGCCTACTTCTCTTCCTAGAGAAACTGCCACCAACAGTTTAATGTGCATCCAACTATATTCTGCACATTTCGTAGTTACTGACATCCTGTTTTTTAGCATGCTCTATGCTTTTTTAAAAGAAACTTTGCTATTATTTTGCAATGATTGTCCTTATTTTTGTAAATATGTCTAAGCTTTTCTATGAGGGAAGATTCCTAGAATTGGAATTTCTCAGCTACAGGATATGCACATTTTAAATTATTTTGAGGAGTACCAAGTTTCCCTTTTAAAAGCTCTTTCACTTTACTTCCTTAGTAATAGTTTGAGTGCCTGTGTTCCCACCTTTTGTTCAATGCAAAATAGAATCACCTTTGGAATTTTTGCCAATCTTATGTAGGTTCAAAATGATCTCTCGTTATCTTAATTTGCATTTTGTCATTGCTAATCTGGTTGGGTATCTTCTCAGATGTTCGTATTTATTTTTCTATGAATCAACTCTTTACATCCACTGCACATATTCTGTATTTTTTTTTACTGATTTATGATAGCTGTTTACATATTATAGATAAAATATAGCTACTTTTCTATTTTAAAATTATTTCTAATTAAAATTATAAGACAAGAGGCAGGATTTAAAAAATAAATTTAAAACATGTATACCTTCTCTTTCTTTAGGTCCTCCAGCGCCTGAGTTGTATGGCCATCAAGGGAAACATGTTCCTGGTGGCCAATCTCGGGACGAAGCAGCCTTGTCATCGCAATGACCCGGGGTGCCCAAATGATGGAAGATACCAGTTTAACACGAATGTCGTGTTCAGCAATAATGGAACCCTTGTTGACCGCTACCGCAAACACAACCTCTACTTTGAGGCAGCTTTTGATGCCCCTCTCGAAGTGGATCTCATCATCTTTGATACCCCCTTTGCTGGCAAATTTGGCATCTTCACCTGCTTTGATATATTGTTCTTTGAGCCTGCCGTTAGGCTCCTCCAAGACCCTGAGGTGAAGCACATCGTGTACCCAACTGCCTGGATGAACCAGCTCCCACTCTTGGCAGCCATTCAGATTCAGAGAGCTTTTGCCATTGCGTTCGGCATCAACTTTCTAGCTGCTAACATCCACCACCCAACTCTGGGGATGACTGGAAGTGGTATACACAGCCCTTGGAAATCCTTTTGGCATCATGACATGGAAGACTCCAGAGGTCATCTTATAATAGCACAAGTAGCCAAAAATCCGCTGGGTCTCATTGGTACGGAGAATGCCACTGGTAAAATGGACCCGTCCCACAGTAAGTTTTTAGAACTCTTGGCAGGTGATCCATACTGTGAAAAGGATGCTCAGGAAGTCCACTGTGACAGAGCTACCAAATGGAACATGAACGCTCCTCCCACATTTCACTCGGAGATGATGTATGACAATTTCACCCTGGTCCCTGTGTGGGGAAAGGAAGGCTACCTCCGTGTCTGTGCAAATGGCCTCTGCTGTCATTTACTTTACCAGAGGCCCGCTTTGTCCAAAGAGTTGTATGCCCTGGGGGTCTTCGATGGTCTACACACTGTGCACGGCACTTACTATGTTCAAGCTTGCGCCCTGGTCAAGTGTGGGGGTCTTGGCTTTGACACTTGTGGCCAGGAGATCACAGAGGCCACGGGGAGATTTGCGTTTCACCTGTGGGGGAACTTCAGTACTTCCTATATCTTTCCTCTGCTTCTTACCTCAGGGATGACCCTGGAAACCCCTGATCAGTTTGGCTGGGAGAGTGACTACTCTTTCCTGAGGAAGAGGGGACTGTCCTCCGGCCTGGTGACAGCAGCTCTGTACGGGCGGCTGTATGAGAGGGACTAGGGCCGTGTGGGCGGGTTGCCCTGCCCTTTCCCAGGCTGCCACTCAGGAGCCCTGGGACCGCCTCTCTGCCCCAGACTACCATCGTGGCAGCTGTGAGACAAAGTAGGAGAGGCTGATTCCCCCAGCGGCTTTTCCTCTTCCACGTGAATTATCGAGTCTTTTCTGGCAGTCTCTGCTCACATTTATTGTTTCCACGTCACATCTTCCTCCAGCCAATCTCTCATTTCACATTTGGTTTTTAGAGCTAAAACAACAATAAATGTCAGTTGATATTTTACACACCCACAAAGCGGTGGGTTTTGTGTGTGTTTTCCCCGTTCTTGTTGTTGATCAAGTGACACCCAGGACACACAATAGCTCACGTATCTCAAACACCGGCGAAGGTGAGAAACAAACTCCCAAAGCAAAAGCTGTATTAGAAATGGCTGCATGGGCCCGTTTCCATTCTGGATGAACAGAATTCTGTCCAGAGGAAATGGTAATGCCAGAGCTTTTAGCAACATCAGAAAGGTGCATCTTGAAGCAGCTCTTAAAAATAGAAGGGAAGTTTTCCTTCCATCTGTCTTTCTGTCAGTAAATGGAATGTGTCAGGCAGGACTCATAATAACTGGAAAGAAAGAGCACAGTGCCCCAGAGAGACAGAACGAGCGAGCGAGAGGGAGGAGGCTGGAAGGAAGTGCTGAAGAGAGGGGCAGCAGTGGGAAAGTATGAGTAAGAGGATTCTTTCTGCACAACGTGTCTCATCCAGGATTCCAGAGACCTTAATAAATCATGCTAACTTTGGGTGAGAGCCTGCCAGTTGCCCAACTGTGCAGGATGGACTGACGTGGGTGTGAGTCCATTCGTGGTCCCCAGAGTCCCACCTCTTGAAGAAGAGTTTCAAGAACTGCCATGGAGGTTGGCCCACGGTTGTCATTCATTCATTCAATCACACAACAGGTATTTTTGGAGAGCCCATCAGGTACGGAGTGAGGTCCTGCCAAGTATGAATTCCAGAAGCAAAACCATTATAATCAGTGAGGGAAGATAATTTTAGGTCACTAATTTCTTTTTTTTTTTTCTTCTCGATTTTTTTTTTAAGATTTTATTTATTTATTTGAGAGAGAGAAAGAGACAGAGAACATAGGTCTGGGGGTGGGGGGAAGGAATAGAGGGAGAGGGAGAAGCAGATTCCCAGCTAAGTGGGGAGCGTGACACAAGGCTCCATGTCAGGACCCTGGGATCATGACTAGGCCACTAATTTCTGTATTATTTGTATCCAACATTTCAAAGTCATTTTGAATCAATGCCTAGTAACTGTTTCAGATGATTTTTAGGTGGGGAAGTGGCTAAGTTTTAAGGAAGATGGATAATTATCCTGCTGTGACTTACCTCTTCCATGTCATGGCTGGTTTCCTCTTTTAATTAGGTGTCTTAAAGCAGTATGTGCATATATATAATTCTGCAAAGTAAGAAATGGGACTCCATCCCCATCCCCATCCCCATGCAGTATGGCCTTCCAAGACCCCTTTTCTGGCTTCCAGGCAGGCTACTAAAGAGCATAGACCCTGCACTTGAGATGGTCCAGGCTCATTTCCTCTGCCTCACTGTTTACTCTTCACTGCCTGGGCCTTGGACAATTTATTTAAACCCTGTCACACCGCAATCTTCTCATTCATAGAATGTGTACTGAATAGTGCACGTGGGAATGAGCCAAACAAGCAAAACCCCTGCTGATTCACTGCTCGCTCGCAAAGGTTTGGAATGAGTCACATCTTTAGGGAATAAGCAGGAAGAACTGAGAATTCCTGAGGAAGCCCTGGGAAGTCCTGCCGCAAGGGGAACAGGACCTCTCCCACCAGCCGACAGAGCTTGCCTGCCCTCCCCCACGCGGGACCTGCCAGAAGGGGTGCGCTCGTGGCGCCAGATGTGGCTGGCTGCCGCCCACTTAGCTCTTGGCCCCAAACCCCAGGGAAATAGAAGCCAGCTTAAAAATGCATCTTGTTGCTTCATGCCAAGAGGATTCAAGTCAGCCTGAGAAAGTGAGAGATAGAGAGAGCAATCCTAAATACACACTCGGTGGAACCCCTCCACCCAGGAAGAACTTTGGAAGCACCTGCTGGATGCACGTTTTGCCCTTCTGAGCAGAACACCTAGAACTTTCCCTGAGTTACTTTGTCTTGACAATTTAGAACCGACTGCTTACGAAGTAGAAGTGAGGGGGGAGGTAAATAATGGTGGTAAAACAATTGCTTTTACAATAAAAAGTAGCTGCCAGAGGGCAGAACAAAATGGAGGACAGGGGAAAATGAGTAAAAAATCATTTTTGGGAAAAAAAATGCACCTATGACTAATGGTTGTGATATGCTTTTGTCAACTGTAATCCTGAAATTCAGGAAACAAATGGCAATCTTGGCCATAATGTAAGAGGCAGGAAATCCAATGTATTTTTGGTCGAATGAGACTTGGGGGAAGTTGGTTGGTCGGTGTGGTTTCTCATGTAGGTGCAGCTGTGCCTGCTTGTGGTTTTCCTCACAGAGGAAGTGAGAGGCACAATCAGCTGTGTTCACACTGGACTGAGAAAGGCCTGTTCCTAGAGAAGGCAAAACCATGCCCTGCTCACAGACCGTCAGTCCCAGTGCCCACCGCCCCCTCCTGAGGGGTGACCCTGCCTGCAGCCCTGATGAGGAAAGCCCACCTGGGCCAGCCCTTCCTCACAGGTGGCTCTGCTCTGAACCTATGTCCCCATCCCCTGGCCATCGCACATTGGGCTGGGAGTTGGCACCTGACCCCAGACCAACCAGTCAGAGAGCGGGCTGGTGACCTGTGAGGTGGCCTGGTACCGAAGTTCTGCCCAGAGAGGGACAACCTCTGTCAGCGGCTTGAATTCTCCCCTGGAGCAAGTGATCCAAGGGAGGGCAAGGTGGATGCCAGTGTCTATAATGTCCCACCCTCAGGAGCCACACTTTATCATTTCCCTATTACCCAGATCAGCCTTGCTTATGAGGGAGGAGACACAGGACACAGGCCAGGAGGGGAGGATCACTGGGCACCATCTTGGAGCTGGTTGCCACACCCCTCAGTCCAAATGCCGCTTCTCCTGTTTCTCATCTCCCTGAAGTTTATAGGCTTACTGGACCCCTGCCTGTGCTGAGCCCCATGCTGACCCCTCACTATGAATCCAGCTCCCTACTCCAGCCATGGCCGAATTCTCTCAACTCCACAATGTGCTGAGCAGAATCCGGTCTCAGCAATATTGTCTTTACTTGAAATGGCCTCTTTGAGGGGGAAACACCTCTCAAGGTCCATTTCATCACAAGCACTTTGTGAATCTTCTCCCACTGAAGGGATATTTCCTGTTCCAAGTTCCCAGAGCCTTTCCTCATTGGACCATCATACTTATCCAGGTCCTCTCTGCCAGAACATGAGCTGCACCGAGAGTGGCTGCCCTGTAGTGAGTGACAGCTGTGTGCTGGACATGCACATAAACAGCTCCCTTAACCTCCTCTGTGAGCCTTAAGGCTTGACATGGCCATCTTGCAGAGGAGGAAAACTGAACAGAGATGCTAGTCAGTTGCCCACACGCAAATTAGAGGGGTTTGGGTCTTCTTCACCGTGAAGATGTGGGGATCTCCTCCGAGAACAGAGCCAACATGCTACTAATCTTTGTGTCTACAGCTCCTGGCACAGCCCCTGTGGTTTATAAAATCTGGGCTCAGTACATGTTGACTGCTGAACGGATGAGTGAATGAATGATTAGAGAGTCACCAAGTGTGCTTATTTCATTTAGGCAGGCTGGAACAACAAAACAACATTTTCTTTCCCTTTGGAAAGATTTCTCATTTTAATTTTCTAGCACTGAAGTAAAAATCTAATAGCCAAACAGTTAAAAATAAAATTACTAGTAGATCTATGAGTACCTGATATGGCAGAATGAGATTCTGATACTGTGCCCTTTAACTTCAAGACCTGTTTTGTAGTTGTATGTCTTATGAATCCTGAGTTTGTTGCCATAGGGTCCTGATGTGATAACTAAAGACATTACTACTCTGAAGTAAAGACAGCATCTTTGTCATCTCCACACTCTAAATATTCCTACAGAACATGAGGTCAGCCTTGTACATTTTCTCCGAGTATTGGAATGTGACAGTTGAAATCCCTACCATTGGTGGAAGAACTGCAGTGTTCTAAAATGATTCCTGAGTAATCAAATAGAGATAAAATTACATACAGTGTGATTTTAAGATAGGATATACTTGGGAGTTCAAATTCTTCAAAAATTATTGATTCAGCTATGGATATCTTACAGCTGTCATAACATCGTGTGTGAAAATTAAGCATTAGCTCCACGTAAAACACTGTGCTAGAAATCATAATTTGTTGTCACATAAGAAAACCCTTAGAGAAATGATGTATTTTATAGTGACTAACATAACACAATTAAAAAAAAAAAAGAAAGAGAAAAACCTTTAGAGAGAGCTTACCATCTAGGACTCATTTAAACATGGATTTACACACACCCCTAAACAAAATCCATGAAAGATATTGTGGCCGTCTATTTTCCAAAAACAGCTGCAACCTTTCTGGTCCCACTTGCTCTTCCAAAACTTTGGCAGTCCCCATCAAGAGGTGGGGTCTATGCTCCTTCCCTTGACCCTGGGCAGGACTCTGTGACTGTCTCCATGGCTGCAGTGTGACAAATGTGACACTGCATGACTTCCAAAGGTAGGTCATGAATGATTATATAGCTCCTGTCTGGTTCTCTCTCTCAGGGATTTCACTCTTGGAACCCAACCACACTCTGAGGAAAAACAGAGCACGTGGGGAGACTCATGAAGAAATGGAGGTCTCCAACCCTCACCCCAGTTGAGCTCCCAGCTGACAGCAGAGCCAGCTTCTCAACCCTCTGACGGAGTGCTCAAATCCAACCACACTCAGAGAACAGCCCCAGCGAGTGGAGCAGAGGCAAGCCTCCCCTACCTTGCACTGACCAATTTGCAGATTCATAAGCAATATTATGGGGTTATTTTAAGCCATTAAATTTTGAGGTGGTTTGTTATCTATGATAGTCAGAATGACTCAAATCAACCATAGAAGTTTGTCAAACTTCAGGGTGTGGAGGCCCTGCTGGCTGAGGCAGGCATTTGGGTTTCTATGGGAAGCTGTTAGAGGGTATTAAGCAGGAGAATGGCATGGTCAATTAAATGATTCCCTGGCTGCTAGTGGGGTTTCCTGAAGCCCTACTCCTTCCTGAGCCAGTCACATCTCATGACCAGCCATGAGGACTCACCAAGAGACTATGATAAATGGCAATTTAAGGGAAAATTATGTTTAAGATTTATAATAAAATCAATAGCAATTTAAGGGAGAAAGTAATTCTTCAGGATTATCCATTTTGATATTTCTAATATAATACTGCATCAGTTTTTAGGATATGTCAAAACAAAGGGGGTAAAAGAACCCCCACATTCGCAGATAACAGAAAAGCATTTGTTTTCAGTAACATCACATCTTTGCAGAATGGTTGTAGTCCAAATTTTTCAGCAACCATCAAAAAAACTAAGAAGGATATGTTCTCTGAATCTCAGTGTGCTGAGTTCTGAGGGGTGAATCATACAGGGAGTGTGAAATGTGTAAGGATAATTACTAGGGTGATGGAATATGGAGACAAAAAGATATAATAAAAGCCACTATTTTAGCATTACAAATGAATCTGAAAAGGGTGAAGAATTTCATTGTTTTGCAATTAGTACACCACAGTTGGCTCCTATATTCCACAGGCCCTGATAAAATTCTGTTTCCAACCTTTCCGAGGAACACAGTCAGTGTGTACTGATTGTGTAAAATGTATGTGTGTCACAAAACAGATCTGTTCTTGCAAGGTAGCACAACAAAAACACAAATAAACCAAGAAATAAAATAATATTTTTAAAGTTCTGGCTGAAGAGTACAAAGTCAGGCCTCCTAACTTGCAGCATGACCTGGGGTACCTTCGCTCCTGTCTTCAAGTCTAAGGTGCTGTCTATAAAAGGGGGTCAAACTAGACAATTTCAGCTCAACCACTCTTGGAGACTCTTTTTCCTGTGTTCTTTCTAGCAGTAAACAAGGAAATAAACAGCATCCACATTTGACAGGGAAGCTCTTATAGGATACTTTGTAAAACAAACAAAAATGAAGACTTAATTTGTAATATGAATCATCTTTCCCCCAGGCTTCTTCCCCAACTTATTTGTTTTTTGTTTAGATTTTCATAATCAGTGTTGTTATTAACTATTGCTAAGTGATGGAACTACTCTGAAATGTAGAAACTTGAAATAACCATTTTAATTTGCTCATGGCTTGTGTCCGGAATTTGGAAAGTCCATAGCAGCTCATCTCTCTAGAGCTAGAGTGATGGGGTGAGAGCCCCCACTTCCAAGATAGTCCCTCCACTCACACGACTGGCACACCAGTGGGAGGCAGGCGGCAGGCTCTGCTGGGCCTCTCCATGTGGGCGCAGTGGTCTCAGGATAGTCAGGCTTCTAAAAGGACATGTGTTAGAAGAGACAGAAAGGGGGAGTTGTCAGTTTCTGAAGGCGGGGGCAGCCGTCTTCTACCAAATCCGATTGGTAAAGTTGCTGTAGAGCCCATCTCTCCACACTCAAGGGGAAGAAATATAGACACCACCAACTGGTGGGAAGAGTGTAAAAAAATCTGGGATTGTCCTAAATCTACCTCAAAACAGGTTGCTATATTGATACCGTTTTTATTTATTGAGTCTTGTTGGGCAGAGTGACTCACTTAATTCTCTCCCTAACTCTATGAGATAGAGATCTTTATTATCCAAATATTACAGGTGAGGGAACTGAGACAGAGAGGTTAAAACACTGGCTCAAGGACACTCAGTTGTCAGCCAGGTTTTGAACCCAGGCAGTGTATGCATGTTAAATTAATGACTTAACTAGGCTACTTCTTAAAACTTCATGTAATTATTAACAGAATGACAAAGCATATTGCAAGTGCTATGCCAGAGTGTAGACTTTCCTTATTTCAGGTAAACACCCCTTCTCAGGTGTGGATGGTCCCAACTGCCTTTTTGCTGTGAGTCTACGGGTCCAGCTGGTGCTTATGGGTGAGTGAAGGGTTGCTCAAAGCCACCTTCTGCAGCAATCTTTCTTTCCCCACTGCATTATCTTGGTACCCTACTGAAATCTATTGGTTATAGATGAGTGGGTTTATTTATACACTCAGTTATATTCTTTTGATCGCTTTATCTGTCCATACTTAAGCAAGTACCACATTGTCCTGATCTGTAGCTTTGTTTGTAAGTTTAGAAATTAGGAAGTGGAATTGAGTCTTCTTTGTTCTTGCTTATTAAAATTGTTTTGGTATTGTGAGTCCTTGGCAGTCCCTTACAAATTTTAGGGTCAGCTTGTCAGTATCTGCCAAAAAGGCAATGGAATTTGCATAGGAATTGCATTTAAAATATTGTTAAAATAGCAATATTCCCTAAGTTGATCTACCATTTTTAACAATATTAAGTCTTTGAATTCATAAACACAAGATGTCTTTCCATTTACTTAAGTAGTCTTTACTTTTTCAATGATGCCTTATAGTTTTCAGTGTACAAGTTTTATACTTTTGTTAAATTTATTCCCAAGTATTTTTTATTTTTCTGGATGTTATCATAAATGGAATTGTTTTAATTTCATTTTTGGATTGTTCATTGAAAGTGTATAAGGATACAATTGATTTTTGTATCTAGCAACCTTGCTGAACTTATCAGCACTAATACTTTTTAGGGTGGATTCCCTAGGATTTTCTACATAAAAGGTCATGGGTTCTGTCATCTACAAATAGTTTAACTTCTTTTCAATATGGATGTCTTTATTTTTTTTCCTCCTAATTTTTCTGGTCTGAACCTCTAGTACAATGTTGAATATATGTGATGAGAGTGGACATCTGTGACTTGTTCCTGATCTTAGATGATAAGTTTTCAGTTGTTCATCATTAAATATGATGTTAGCTGTGGGTTTTTCAGACGCTCTTTTATCAGGTTGAAAAAATTTGCCCTTAGTGTTTTTATCATGAGAAAGTATGGGATTTTTGTTAAATGCTTTTTCTCCATCAATGGAGATACACCAGTGGGGCCCCTCCCTTTATTGTATTGATACTATATTGTGTTTTACATTGATTTAATTTTGTATGTTGAAACTATCTTGCATTCCTTGGGTAAATCCCACTCGGTAATGGTATATAATGATTTTATGGGTTGATGGATTCTGACAGTATGTTTTTGATGATTTTTACATCTGTATTCATAAGGAATATTCATAGTGTACAATACTTTTTAGATAGTGATAGATTCAGTTTGATTGGATTAAGAACTTTAACATCTATAATCAGAAAAGATATTGGTTGGTCTGTTTTGTTGTTTCCTTTTGATACTTTTGTTTGGTTTTAGTATCAACCACACAGAGTTGAGAAATATTCCTTCCACTTCTTAAGAAAAAAGTCAGTGAAAAAAGACTGGTAATTTTTTTTTTTTTTTTTAAGATTTCACTTGTGAGTGAGTGAGCAAGTGCACATGAGCAGGAAAAGGGAGAGGGAGAAACAGACTCCTGGTTTAATCTCAGGACTCTGAGATCGGGGCTGAGCTGAAGGCAGATGCTTAATCCAGGTCCCTGCAAGACTGGTAATTCTTTAAATATTTTGTAGAATTCATCACTAAAGTCCTTTGGTCCTAGGCTTCTCTTTTTGGAATTTTTAAAATTACTAATTCAATGTCTTTAGCTCTTATAGGTTTACTCAGATTTTCTGGTTTTTTTTTTTTTTTTTTAAGATTTTATTTGAAAGGAAGAGAGAGTGCACCAGCAGGTGGAGGGGCAGAGGGAGAGGAAGAAATAGACTCCACACTGAGCAGGGGGCCTACCCTGATGCAGGGCTCTATCTCAGGACCCTGAGATCATTATCTGAGCCAAAAGCAGCCGCTTAACCAATGAGCCACCCAGGTACCCCAGGTTTAGTGTATCCTCTTGAAACAGTTTTGATGGTTTGTCCTAAAAATTTGTCCCTTTCATCTAGATTAGCAAATGTGTTGGTATATAATTCATATTATTCTAATTTTATTTCTATGAAGTCAATAGAATGTCCCTTCTTCATTTGTGATTTCAGTAACTTGAGTGTTCTCATTTTTTCTTGGTTATTCTCACTACAGATCTATCAATTGTGTCCATCTTTTCAAAGGAAAAACTTTGTTGAATTTTAAAATCTCTAGTTCATTTATTTCTGCTCTAGTATTTATTATTTTCTTTCTTTTGCTTGCTTTTGGTTTAGTCTGCACTCCTTTCTTCCAGATTTTTAAGGTCAAAGATTAGGTTACAGATTTGACATCTTTCTTCCCTTTTTTTTTTTTTTACTGTTTTCAGCTAGATTTCCCAGTAAGCACTGCTTTCACAGCATCTAAGTTTTGGAATGTTGTATTTTTGTTTTCATTTACCTTGACATATTTTCTAACTTTTTTCTTGACTCATTGGTTATTTAGGAGTGCGGCCACCACAGCTTTCTTTAGGTAGCTACTTACATGGTATTTATTTTAACATTTTGTTGCTTTCAACTTTTGTTAAATGTAAAGCAGGCCTCTTGCAGACAGCATACAATTGGATCACGTTTTATATTCATTTGGCTAATCCCTATCTTATAATTAGAGTTTAATCTAGGTACATTTAATGTAATTACTGTTAAGGTAGGATTTACATCTGCCATTTTGCTGTTCATTTTCTGTCTTTTTTGTTTCTCTAGTCTTCCATTCCTGGCTAATTTTGTGTTAGATATTTCCTAGGATGCCATTTTAATTCTTTTGTCTTTTCTTCTGTATTTTATAGTTATTTTCTCAGTGTTTGTCCTGGGGATCTACAACTAACATTTTAAGTTTTAAAAATCTAGTTCAGATTAATAAAACAAAATTTCAGTACTACACAAACCTTTTCTCTTATGTAACTCTATTTCCTGTACCTTTGTGCTGTTGTCAAAAATTAATTTTTATGCACTGTATGCCTATCAACATAGATTTATAATTACAGCTTTATGCAGCTGTCTTTTAAATCAGGAGTAAAAAAGAGTTACAAAAATACATCTGTATCTTGTCTTTTAAATTTACTTTGCTGTTACCTTTACTGTTGCTCTTTATTTCTTAGTGAATGTTGAGTCATTGTCTAATGCTCTTAAGTCAGTCTGAAGGACTCCCTTTAGTATTTCTTGTAGGGCAGGTCTGCTAGTAACAAATTGTTTTTGCTAATTTGATAATTTCTTACTTTGTCCTTCATTTCTGAAGGGTAATTGTCCTGGATATAGAATTCTTGATCAACACCATTTTTCTTTCAGCAGCTTTAATAGGTCAACCTACTACCTTCTGACCTCCATGGACTCTGATGAGAAACTAGCCATTAATCTTATTGAGGATTACTTGTTCTTGAGTTGTTTCTTTTTGCTTTGAAGATTCCTGTTTTGTCTTCTGATAGTTTCTTTGGAATGTGTGTGGGGCAGATCTTTTTGAATTTGTTCTACTTGGTGTTGAGCTCTTTGAATTTGTACATTAATATTTTTCAAACTTGGTTAAATTTTCAGTCATGTTTCTTCAAATATCCTTTCTGTCCCCCTTTCTTTTCTTCTTCCAGGACTTCCCTTATGTATATGCTAGTCTGTTTAATTGTGTCACACAGGTCCCTGAGACTACGCTTCTCCCCTCTTCCCAACATATACATTCCTTACAGTGGACAGTCACCATTGATATATTTTCAAGCTCACTGATTCTTTTGCCTGCTCAAATCTAACACTGAGGCCCTCTATTTCAGTCTATTCAGACTTTCCATTTGCTTTTTAACATAGAAATTTTTAAAAAAGATTTTATTTCTTTGACAGAGCGAGAGACCATAAGTGGGGTAGCAGGATCCTTGTCGGGCATGGAAACCAATGCAGGGCTCGATCATGACCTGAGTCAAAGGCAGACGCTTAACCATCTGAGCCACCCAGGTGCCTCTAAAATAAAACTTTTTAAAAAAGATTTTATCCATTTATTTATTCAAGAGAAAGAGAGAGAGAGAGAGAGAGTGTGTGTATGTGTGTAAGTGAGGGTGGGGAGTGGAGGGGAAGGGAAAAGGAGGGGGAAAGAATCCCAAGCGGACTTGATCCCATGACCCTGGGACCATGACCTGAGCTGAAACTAAGAGTTGGTTGCTCAACCAACTGAGCCACCAAGGCTCCCCTAAAATCTAATTTCTATATTATTTATTGATACTCTCTATTTGGTGAGGCATTTAAAAAATATTTTCATATAATATTTTAGACATGGTTTCCTTTAGCTCCTTGAAAATAATTTGTCTAGTAAGCCCAATGTCCTTGAAGAAGGACAGTTGCTGTTCTTGTGTTTGGGCCATCCATTTTTTTTTTTTTTTTTTGCATATCATAATCTTTTGTTGAAAATTGGACATTTTAAATAACACAGCAACTCTGGAAATCATGTTTATCTCCCTCCCCAAGATTTGTTATTGCTACTTGTTATTCAGTGACTCTTCTGAAAGAATTCTATAAAGTCTGTATACTTTGTTATGTGCAGCCAATGAAATTTTTACTCAGTTAGCTTAGCAGCCAGCTAATGATCAAACAGAGATTTCCTTAATCACCTGTAACAACAAAAATCTCCTAGTTTTTGCAAAGGGGCTGTGTATATGTGCGTTAAGGCATGCTTTCAAACCTCAGCCTGGCAGCTGAAAATTGGCGTTCACACCGTTTGTGCAGAGCCTCAAAATTAGCCACAGGTGAGAACACAGGGTTGTCTCAGTTCTTCCACTGGAGGCCACACCTCTATGTGTGCACACGGCATTCTAGATTCCTAGAACTATGTCAGAGCTTTCCAAAGCTCCTTTGGATATTGATTCCCCCAGCTTTTCCTCTTAAACTTTGGTTAATCTATTGCTTGCCTCAGCTCTTATTCATCACCTAAAGCAAGTACAAGATTAAAACTCTTGCCTTTAATTGTTTTAACAAACACCTCCCCAGGGAGACTACTTTTCAAACTGGGTCCACTCTGAGTTAGCTCAACTGCAGACAGCCTTGGAAGTGAGGCA
The DNA here is from genome assembly GCF_963455335.1 of Martes martes. Lineage (NCBI taxonomy): Eukaryota > Metazoa > Chordata > Mammalia > Carnivora > Mustelidae > Martes > Martes martes. The sequence continues at coordinate 130,959,918 of NC_137888.1, forward strand.
TTCCAGGGAACCATCAGGCCAAATAATGGCAACTCTTTGGGAATGAGGCTTTGAAAGAGCTCTAGCTTTGTTTTCTTCTCTCTTGTGACTACTAAGTTGCACCAGAAATGTGGTGTCAAGGCTACTGCAGAGCTGTAATGAGGAATGCCACTAGAGCGAGTTAAAATGACACAAAGGTCACTGTTCTGAGACTCAGAAGTTCTTTTATCTGCCATTTTCACTGACATCTGCTGGTAAAAGCTATTTGACCATTCACAGTATCTATTCCTATTAGTCACCTAACTGCAGACAATCGATGGCCTTTCCCTCCTTGCACCCACATATTTATTGGTACCTATAGGTGGATAAAGACAAAGCTCCTCTCCAGAAGTCTCTATCCCTTGAATTCTCTTCATTCATTTTCTTGGATTTTGGCATTTCTTAAAATGAATATAACCACAGGCAACTCTTCTCTCATGTGTGCTAGGGCCTCACATCTTTGTGGTATACATAAGGGCTCAAAAGCAGGTTAACAAGGAGCAGGTCATCAAGTAAAAAATGCATTTTCATTATTTCTACTAGGTCTCAAACAACGTTACTCACAGCACTGCGGTTATTTTGGGTACCAGAAATGAACCAACTTCCCATTGTTGAGGGAGAGGAGCTTGGCCAACTATTACATTAGCATGAAGCTCAAGTCTTGGAGCTTAGTGCTAACCTAAGCATTGTAACATCTTCATTTCTAGCTGAAGGTGAAGAGATACATGCCATGGACTGGGGATGGCTGACCCAGCAGGCATCTAATAAACACTTTCAATCAATCCAGATCAAATGACAACCTCTCTCTATTCAAATGACAACCGGTCCCTAGGTTGGCCCATGACATGCTTTTGGGTTAGGTAACCTCAGTAGAATCCTAAGGCTTGCTTTTGTGGATTAGCTCACCCTCTCAATCTATTTTTTCCTGCTTTTATTAGTTTGTTACTTTAACATTCCTCCACTTCTCAGCAAAATCTATGTTTCATGTCAGAATTTTTGTGTAATTCCCTAGTGTACAAACAGGCAAGGCAGTCTTTATCCTCACGGACCTCCCCCAAATACCAGAATCTCAAATAGTTATCCAGTTATTCTCACAAATCTTTCTTTGCAGAGTAATTACCATTATCCTTCTTGTCTGTCTCCTCAACTAAGACATAAGTTTCCTGATGGCAGGGACCTTACCAAGTTCACTGCTATAACCCTGGTGTAGTTCCAGTATTTATATGGAACTTGTCACAGGATATGTACTCAAGAAGTGTTTGCTAAAGGGCTAAATAGGTCTTACAAGTGAAAATGCAACTTTTCTTAAAGTTTAGAGAAGGATAAAAGAGGAAAAAATATGTTAAGATTATATTACTGGCTTTTCTAATTAAGGAAATACTATTTCAGCCTGTACTTCAGTCCTAAGTTAAGAAGAAGACCAATAAAAATCCTGAGAAGGGCAAGAGGAGAAAAAAACCACAAAGAAAATGAGGACACAAAAACGAGGAATGAAGTGGAGAAATGGAGACTTTTACAAGTGCTGGAGGGGGAGTGCCTGGCTGGCTCAGTCAGTGGAGTGTGCAACTCTTGATTTTGGTTGTGGGCTTGAGTCCCACGTTGGGTGGAGAGATTACTTAAAAATAAAATATATATATTAAAAAAAACAAGCGCTGGAGATGGGGAGATGGAGAAATGATCTAGACCAAGTGGAGTGCTTTATGGACCAGCGTTTTTTTGTTGTTGTTTAGAAGTAGTCACTAGTCAAGCTTTACTTTCTATCTTCCATTAGACTGGGCTCTGGTTTGGAAGGGATGTCACAGTACGACACAAGAGGGGACTGGTGCTACATTCTTGTGGAATTTTAGGTAAGGGAAAGGGTGGATTCTTCACCTTTGGAAAAGAGTAAATCCAATACCTTCTAATCAGTTCTGTACTGTCAAAGAACTTTCCAAGTCAAGATATATTCTTGCTACCCAGTTTCACATCTTAACTACCTACATGAGAAGGGATACCACAAGAAAGAATGAACAGGCAAAAAGCAAAGACTACCAAGAATGCCTATGGACAAACTGAAAACAATGACTGGTCAGCTCATCATTTCAGGGCTAAGTGAAATGTGGAAACTGAGCTCAAACTATCCTTCCCCAACATGCAGTGTCAAAATGGCCCCATCCCATTGAGGTTGGACTTGGCCACATGATTTGCTCTGGCCAGGGGAGTATTAGATGTGATGCATGCAGAAGCATAAACTGTGTTTGTGTGATAAGGCTTGCCTTCTTGTGCTTTTGTCATCGTCACGGAGAAGTTCTGGACAACTTCTGCAGTCTAGTCCAAGTCTGAAGAACAACACAGAGGGAGCAGACCCAAGCCTGCCAGCCAACCTGCAAAAGCATGAGTGAGAATAAATTAAAGTTGAGATTTGGGGCAGCAAAAGCAACTGAAACGTAAGTACACATTTTTCTCTTAGACTCATCCGAAGGGCAAATCTTGTTACCTCTTCCTTCACTGCTACATGTCCAGAATCTAGCACACTTTCTGGTAATTAGCAGATGTGCAATAAACATCTGTTGTAGTTACATTTATGTTTCTTCTAATATTAGTGACTTAGGAGAATAAAATGGAAAGGAACTTACATAGTTTAGTTGTAAAGCATGTGGTCGAACTTCAAAAGTATCAATTTCAACAAGGACCAGAAAGCATGTTAGAGGTTGTCAGGTGGTTAAGAGTGTGGACTATGGAAATGACTGCCCAGATTTAAATCCAGGCTTTACTGGATTTACTGGCCAGGTGATCTTGGGCAAGTTACTTCACCTTTCTGCCTCATTCCTCATCTGTTAAATGGTACTATTAATAGTAACTATCTTCCCAGATAGTTGTGTGGATTAAGAGATGTATTTCAATTACTTACAACCTCACCCAGTATGTGATAAACACTTAGAGGCATTCTGAGTTATTATTACCAGCGTAAGATGATTTTGGGCAAGGTTATTAAAGTCCTCTTTGCCTGCTCTTCCAGTCACCTATTTATATCTTTTTGTTCTCACTTTTGTTATCTCATCTCTGTACATGTGTATAATTAGCTCTTTTGTAGGTTGGCATGCTTTTTGTGCTCTGGAGTGTTAAATGCTGACACTTATTCCATCCTCTCTCTTCCACCAACCCATTTTACAAACTACTGATTTTGTTCTTTTCACCTAAGATGGTATTTGCCCCTTTCTCTACCTGCTTAAAGCATAGCTGACATTCCTCAATGCCCAGCCTAAATGTCATCTCTTCCAGGAAGCCTGTTTTGATCTTTTCCAAAGTCATCTTTCTCTGACCTTCCTTAGCAGTTTATCTCTACCTCAATTACAATTTTATACTTTCTACTTTCAGGTGTATGTCTTTCCATGATGACACTGTAACTCCTAGAGGACACCACAATTTCTAGGCTCACTTTCTGCCCATTTCCACCCTCTAGTATATGGCAGGCAAGCAATAAATATTTGTTGAATGAATGTATTTGAGAAGCCCACGTAGGTTCATCTAAATTTTAAGTTTTTTATTGAGAAGCCATCAAGTTTTTAAAGAAAGGTTAAAAACTCGTTGGAATACTAATTAGACATTAAAAGAGAAAGAAGTTTACATATAAAAAAGAAAGACACTTGATTTATTGCATTAAAAAACTTTATTTCATTTAAAAGGTCCAATATAAGCCAAATTAAACCCCAAATTGACAGCTATACTTAGAGCTCCTGAACTAAATGGCACTGTTTGAGTTGAGTGTCTTGTTAAAGGAGGTCATTTGCTATTACCACCATTTCCCCCAAAGTAGATCTAGAACAGAAGCTGGTATTACTATAATACACATCAGATATTTCAGATGTCATCTTTCATGCAGAAGTTAAAAAAGCAAACAGGCTTTTCTGTTCTGTTTGAGTATAAAAACCACTACAGAGCAGGGCCTGAATGCTTTTGACATACAAGGTGTAACTATAAAGGAACTTACTGTGCTGCTGTGTTCATTCACTGAAGTTGTCCATATACGTACTCCAACAATACTAGGGCTGTTCAAATACTATTTGGACCAGTAGTTTGGGATTTCCCTTCATTAGGTGCAGACCAAAGGAAGTGGCTGATCAAGCTGGGGATAGACTATCACAAAATGCGATCACAAAGCAATGAGACAGATTTCCTAGTGGGCAAGCGATTGAGAGAACCACTTCACAAATATTTTCAGTAATAGCATCATTTACATAAAGTGATGCAAGATTTAAGTTCTGCCATGTGTGAGGATAAGTTAAAAACAGCTTGTTACTTTATAGCTACACCTTGGATTTCATTAGATGGGTAAATCTGTGTTTAATGAGTCCTTCTGGAAATCACTTCAGCAGGTAAGTCAAACAGCCTGTAAAAGAGAAGACATGGCAGAGGGCGTGAGATTCATCCTTCCAACGTTTTCACGTTCTCTTGGAGGACAGAGACCCGGGGCCAAGGACAGAAGTTACCGGGAGGGAGGCTTCAACTCCATCTAAGGAAGACCTTTCTAACAGTTAGAGCTGCTCAACAATTGAATGGACTGCTTGGTGAGGTAGAGTCACTGGAAGTGTTCAAGGTGGAAAGATCACCCTTGTAGAAGGGACTCCTGCATTTGTTAAGAGGTTAGACTGGATGAACCTCAGGTCTCTTTCAATTCTGAGATTCTAGAAAATTCCCTCAGGGAATTCAGAAGAGAATTCCTAAAAGGAAAGAGAAAGCACACATATGTATACTTTTAGAATCCTCGAGTTTTTTTTTTTTTTTTTTCAAAAGGTACAATAGAAAATGTAGTCCACTGTCTTTAAAATGCAAATTCACCTTCCTACCACTAATAATTAGGAAGGGTCCATTATGACTTCTTTATATTATAAAGAAAAGATGGAGGATTACATTTATAATTTCTGTAAATATTTTAGAAAAAAATGCTTAAAATCTAGTAGTCAATGCCCTAGAAACTTTATAGATTTTTAGGTAATATGCACAGATACAAATACATTATTCATTAAATACAACTCACATCTGTGTTTTATTATACTCTAAAATATACAGGAATCTTGATGTACTGAAAGAGTGCAAGTAAATACAGTATTCAAGCAGTCACTATTTCTATGTACATGCTCATTAATTCTTCAAAAACCCCACAAAATTATCAAATAGATCAAAATACTGTTCTGTGTTTTCACACTTTATATTCAGAAAAACCAGCTGAAATTTACAATGTCATAAAGTTTCCAGTTTCACAATACAAAAAGGATAAAATGAAATTGGGTATCATTTTGTGAAAATTTATGGAACTTTATCCAGATCTGTAAGACCCCCTACATATGTGAAATCATTCTTACTGGGAAAGTGACAGTTACAGTAAAAGCAGAACCTTATAAATTATCATTTAAAAGCCTAAATGTCAGCCTTTCTCTATTATTTGAAAGGCAATTTTCCAATTCAGCAGGCAATTGCTTCTTTCCCCAAGTAGTAGCTTGTTTAAATCTGAATAGGACCCAATACAGAAATGCCTTCCAAGAGACCGATGATGTTAACTTATCAATAACAAGGGATTTTTTTTTTCCTTTTTGATTATTCACTAATCAATGAAAACAAAAACCCCCCAATCCATTGTGGAGGCACAAAAGTTAACATAAGTGATGAAGGTGTACCATCCAAAGTAGCAAGGTCAAAAACTCCATTCCCCAGGACCACTTAAGCTGCAACAGGGTGAAAATAATCTATTTTTTGATTTCATGAAATTTTCTTCTTCTAGGAAATTCTTTACATTTTCAAACAAAAATAGTTCAATTTTAAACCTAAACCATTCAAAACTGGGCAACGATGGCCTGACCTCAATATATCTCATGTCTACATCACAAGTATTTTCACCCTGACTGCACTCAGTCAGCTGGTTTTTAATTCTAATATTATAAAAGTTGGAATTTTTAAATTTTTATGTAAAAGAAAAAAATGTAAAAATACATCTGCTTTCTCTCATGGTTTAATACAGTATTCGAAGGCTTTCAGATGTTTTCTTTAAAAAAAAATCAACATTTAAAACCAAATCTCAGCTTCATTTTTCAGAAATATTAAAGTTTGGTTTAGATAATGTCTCATTTCACCTATTCTGGTTTCCACAAAATGGCATTCTATTAAAAACTTTTAAGTTACTTGGTCCTTTGGCAATTTGCTGTGCACATAATGCCTACTGTATCAAACTTTTATTGCCCTTAAATTTAGTTGTAGTTTTACTGGTAAAATTTAAATCTAGTGTTCTTATCTCTTCTTTTACAATAGTGTTGCTTGTGTAAGCAGATTAGGGTGCACAGTGTCCCAAATTATTCCTGGCACTGCAAAACCAAATTAAACAATTCCACAAAGTAACTTGACATCAAAGTGTTTTCCTCTGGTCAAGTCTATTTCAAGATTCTAGAAGTTCGTTTTGCAAAACTTGCCTTTAAAATTCTTCTTCCTAATGTCATCACATTTCTCTTATTTGCTCACTCTGCGATCTTCCCTCTTAGGTTGCATTTATATGTGAATCAGAAAGTGCCTTTTTCCTGAAAAAGCACAATCTGAAGCGTTAGTGTCAGAACTCCTCACTCAGACCTCTGGCTCGGCCTCTTAGTAGGTCTCAGAATCAGAGTCATTGAGCTCGTCCACATCGGTGTATAAGTACTCCTGTTCCCCACCAATGTTGTTGAAACTGCAATAGGAGCTAGGTTCATTCCTCATGATGGGCAAGGCTTCAAAGCTGACTGTTTTTGAGGTGTTGGTGTAACGGTTAATGGCGTTGAAAGTCAGGGATGATAAAGGGCTACTTGACGAGACAGGCATCATGGTGGCCAAAATGAGAGCGAGGCAATCAGCCACATCCTTGTTGGGGGCACAGGCCAAAGCTGGGGTATAGCCTAGAATTAAAGATAAAATTTCAGTAATTAAACATCAGACGATAAGAAAATAAGCCTAATGGCCTATAGTTCTAGACAGTTTAAATTACTTGGCTTATGATAAATTGGTTTAATAGAATGATTCAGAAATTTCCAATCAGTAGAAAAGAGCAAAGTCCTAGAAATTTAGGGTGGGAGGAGGATATGTGTGTGTGTGTGTGTGTGTGTGTGTGTGTGTGTGTATGTATGTATGATGTTACAGAAGAGGAAACTGAGGCCCAGAGATGGATGATTTCTCCAAGATCTCAAAACTTATCCATAACCACCTAAATTCACAGAAGATACAGAACTAGAATTAAAAACAAACAAACAAAAACCCTTAGACTGATCAAGCTTGCTTCAGAGTGGTGGAAGAATCTTAGTAATTTGTAGTTATATTTAGTGCTTACATACTGAGAAATCTAAACGTGTACAGATTCATGAAGAAGCACTGAGCAGGTGCTCAAAGATGTGTGTTCAATGAATGGAATGACACGTGGCTGTTGATCAACTTTTCTCTTAGGGACACAGAACACGGAAGAAAAGCAGGAGATAAACAGGTAAACTTTAAAAACTCCTAAGTCAAAACCAATGTTTCAACTCTTCCTTTCTTTTAGAAGATGGACTTTACCCTTAAGGCAATACAAAGTATCAACAAACTGAGTAAGTTAATATTTGGTACCTTGGCTGGTACAAGATCCTATCTTGAAAATGAAGTGAGAGAGAAGATGGTGAGAGCACACCAAATGATGTCAAGTTTACATTACCCCACAGGGAACTCCAGCAGCAAATGTCTTCAAGTTTATTTATTTATTTATTTGACACAGAGTGAGATCACAAGCAGGCAGAGCAGCAGAGGGAGGGGGAGAAGCAGGCTCCCTGCTGATCAGAGAGCCTGATGCGGGGCTTCAACCCAGGACCCTGAGATCATGATCTAAGCCGAAGGCAGAGGCTTAACCCACTGAGCCACCCACGCACCCCAAATGTCTTCAAGTTCTAATTTACAGCTTCATTTTCTGTTACATATCTGGACAGTTTTCCCTATTACTATATATACAAATGCTTTAGCTTTCAGACTCATATATGTACAGTTGACCCTTGAACAATGTGGGGGCAAAGGGAAAAGCTAGGGGCACGAACCCGTGCATAAATCTGCACAACTTTTGACTCCCCAAAACTTAACTACTAACAGCCTACAATCAACTGGAAGCCTTACCAATAACATAAAACAGTTAATTAACATTTATTTTGTATGTTATATGTATTCTTATAATAAAGTAAGTTAGAGAAAAGAAAATCATAAGTCTTACTCTATACATCCTATCTTCAGAACTGAGCACAGAGTAGAGAGTATTTCCAGTCTTACTCTATACATCCTATCCTCAGAACTGAGCACAGTGCCTGGCACAATCACTCACCCAGTAAATAATCACTCATCATGTCCAGGCACTCTCCTAAGCACTTAGAATATAACAGTAATGCAACTAATACAGACTCCCTGGCACTGTGGAGCTTCTATTCATTCTAGTGGGGGAAACACACAATTGACATAATAAAAAATTAAATTATATATAAATAGATATATAAATTATATATATTATATATAAATATATTACAATAAATATATATTAAATATACAATATTTATATAATATACAAATAATATGTACAAATATATTAAATATAAATATAAAAATATAAATATATATTATTATATATAATATATATAATTTATAAAATTATATATAGATAGATATATAAATATATCTATTTGAAGATAAGCTTTATGGAAAAAAAGAAAGCAGAAAGAAAAGAGCAGGATGATAAGGACTGAGAATGCTGTGGCAGAGGTCTATAGCAGGTGTAGCATAAATTGGTTCACCACAGGTTTCACTAAGATAAAACTTGAGTAAAGATTTGAAACAGTTAAGGAATTTACTCAAAGACTGGCTTGAGGACAGAGTGTTCCAGGCAGAGAAAGTAGCCAGGATAAAGATCACAATGCACATAGATCCCTGGTGTGTAGGGGCTGGCATGACAGAATGAAGAGAAGAGTAGGAGATGAGGTTAGAGAGGAAATAGGGCAGTGGACTAATCACGAAGGGCCTTGAAGATCACTGTGAGTCAAGTAAGATTCAAATGAGTAGTATCTTGTCACATATTTTAAAAGGATCCAGGCCAGGGTGGTAAGCATAGAAAAGGTGGAACTACTGGGGGTAGATCAGTAGTATATGAAGGACTGTACACTGGGTAAGAGAAAGAGGAGTCAAGAACTCCAGGTTTTTGTCCTGAACAATACAAGGATGGGAACTGTCATCAGCTGAGATCAGGAAGCTGTGGGGAGAACAGGGTTGGCAGGGAAAGGAGAAGAATCAATTCAGTTCTGGACGAGTTATGTTTGAGCTGTTTATTAGATACCCACATAGTACTGTCAATTAGGCAGCTGGATCTGCAAATGGATCACATCTCTATAGAGACTGAGAGGTCTGGGCTGGAAATATAAATCCAGAAATTCTCAGCATGTGTTGTATCAAAGAACCAAAGGACTGGATATAGATAGGGGAAGCAAAAAGAACCAAGGACCAAGTCCCAGAGCCCTCCAATATTAAGAAGTTAGGGAGAAACTTCACAAAAGAAACTGAGAAGGAATAACTAGTAACACCGGGTGAAAAACAAAAAAGTGTTAAGTCCTAAAAGCCAAGTAAACAAAGTTTAACGAAGAAAAAAGTATATACCTGAAACTCTAATGTTGCATGTTAATTATGCCTCAATTAAAAAATTATAAAATTAAAAAACAAATTTCAGTCCCAGGGAACCTGGCTACTTAATCCAACCATCAAAACAGCAAAGTTACAAACCCTCACCCAATTATCAAGGTATTTATAAATGAAGGCAGACTGGGTTCACCTACAGAAGGATACTGTAATCAAACCAAATGACTCTCCCTCTTACCCCAACCTAAAGTGATCTGTACCTATTTATCCATGTAATAGTGTGCAGCATAAAGGAAAATATGGAGATTATTTGGGGGAAATACTGAACACTTGCTATGGCAGACTGCAACCTTCACATCCCAAGGTACTCCCTTATTCCTGTATATTTTAAATTCTATATTAAAACCCTTATTCCTGTAAAAAAAAAAAAAAAAGAAAAAGGAATAATCAATTGTGCCAAATTCTGGTAAGTCAGGTACAATGAAAACTTAAGAAATGACTCAATATTGTGGAGATCACTGGTGATCTTGAGGACAGTGTACCAGTGTGGTGGGGGCAAAGAAGTGGTGGCGGCAAATATCTGACTCAGTGAGGGGTCTCAGAAGAGAATGAAAGGGGGGAAGGCGGCAGCACAGCCGCCTCAAGTCAACACTTGAGTAACTGTGCTGCAAAGGGATACAGTTTTGCAGTACTTGCAGGAATAGTTAGATTAATGGGAGGTTTTTTAAAATTTTTTTTTAAGATTTTATTTAAGAGAGAGAGAGAGAGCATAAACCAAAGGGAGGGGCAGAGGGAGAAGCAGACTCCCCGATGAACAGGAAACTCGATCCCAGGACCCTAAGATCATGACCTGAGCCGACGGCCCCTGACTGAGCCATCCAGGTGCCCCTTATATAGAAGATTTTTTAAGATGAGGGAAATAATGTTTTTATACACATGGGAATAATCTAGGAAGGGTCCTACAAAAAGTCTTTATTGCTCATTCCTTGTTAGAATAGTGGTGAGTATCCCTACCTGTCAAAAAGTCCTTATTACAGGACACAGTGAAGAATTGTTAAAGTGACAGTCTCAAGTAGGCTTAAGGGATAGGATCTAGTGAATAGTGGGAACATTAACTTTATTTATTTTTTTAAACAAAGTGTTACTTTTTTTTTCTTTTTAAGATTTTATTTATTTGTCAGAGAGAGAAAGAGAACACAAGTAGGGGGAGTAGCAGGCAGAGGGAGAAGCAGGCTCCCCGCTGAGCAAGGAGCCCGATGCAGGACTCAATCCCAGGACCTTGGGATCATGACCTGAACCCAAGGCTGATGCTTAACCAACTGAGCCACCCAGGCATCCTTGAAGATTAACTTTAGATAAGAACCTGGCTCTTAAGGGCCTTGATAAGTATTTGCTGACCGAACAAATTCTCTGAATACTAAGATGAATGAAGGTGGTAACATTAAACCAGGTAGTAAAATTCAGAAGTTTATCTCTTACACAGACTCTTCTTATTTTTCTTGCCCTTATTCCCTTTGCCACATGGTACTATTCAATATTAATTTCAGCTCTCCTCTTTAACCAAAACAAAATATCCACATTTATTTCACTTCAAATATGAACAGAAAAATAAAACCTTCAGTAAAATACAGGTTAAGGAAAAATACAGAACTACTTACCATTTTCATCTACTGCAAGCACACTTGCTCCTTTCCCCAAAAGTTCCTGAACCACCATTGTCAGCCCATTTCGGGCAGCAACATGCAGAGGTCTGGGGGAAAAAAACAATACGTGTGTACACACACACAGGTACGTGGCCCTGAGTACGTACACACACACATACACGCACTTTCTTTTCCAACTCTGGTTGTTGAAGGGCATTTTTGCTAAGTTGTGATGACCCAGAAATATAAAATTGAGGAACCCAATCCTAACAGCAATATAGATGGGAATGGGGGACAACAAAATCAAAGTGCAGAGTGCACTGCCAAACCCTCCAACGTGCATAAGCATAGCACTGTCCCCTGCCCCCAGGGCCATCTATCTTTACCAATACCTTTTGTTTGTTTCCTTCTAAGACTCAATGTTTAAGAAGTTTTACTAAATAAACTGTATTCTTAAGTTGTTTTAAAAAATGATGTTGGCAAATACATATAACAGAATATACAATAAAACCCACTAATTGAAATAGCACAAATTTCAATAGGCTTTGAAAAAATTTACAGGTTCTGTAGCTAGTTTTTGGACCCTCAAGAGATCTGACATGTGAATGGGAACCAGTATTATAATTTATTTATTTATCTTAAAACCAAGACTCAAAGTAAAATAGCAAATGAAAATTGCAAGAGAAAAATGGGAGACTCTGATCTAAGATCTAAGGGGTCACTTGAAAGACAGCTGCTCACATTAAGAACTTGATTCTTTCTGAAATCTCTCTAGTTTACAGACACATGTCAAGCTTTTTACCTCATTTATTGCTGGGGTCAAATAACATTATTCTGGTTGACTTTCATAAAAAAGGTTTACACCAGACTGAAAATACTCACGTTTGCAAGGCTGCATTGGTTGCATTGATGAGGTTTCTATCTGTTATCTTTTCCAGTATTAACAAGGCACTAGTTTCATGACCCTAAAATTATGGCAAATAACTCTTAAAAACTTAGTTATCATTAAAGATAAATATATAAACTCAATAAACCTCAACTCTTGTCCATATAATATGTATATCACCATATACATGCCATAGATTTTTTTGGCTAACAATGCCTTGAATATTTGAATGTGTTGCTGGAATAGGGTTGGGGAAAGGACAGGAATATTTAAGACTGGAGAGATTACATTTAGACTTACACTCCAAAACTTACTTGGCCCACTGGAGACTTTGATGTATCATGGTGCCTAACAGGACAGTAATTTTTTCCCCCCTCAAGCAATCTGATGCCAGTGATCAGTAGAGAGGTTTTGATCTCTAGCTCTGTTCACTTCAGTGAAGTAGGAAAGCTTCACTAAATTTGGGAAAAATGCCACTGTTAATATAAACCATGAAAACATACCCTTAAAATGTGTACCTACCTTGCTGCAAGCCAAATGGAGGGCGGTGTTTTTACTGTTATCTTGTAAAGTCAGATCTGCACTAGCACTGCTAACCAGCATCTCTAGCAGGAAAAATTACATCAAGTCTTATATTTATGAACACATATCTTAGATTACTAATAAACTCACTGTAGAGAAATAAAGATACAAAACAACAATATCCCTCTAGTGAAAGTTTAAGAAAAATACTGTAACCTAAAATATACACACGGTATCATCAGGTTATCCTGTAGGTCACAGACACAATGGCAACATTTATGCTGTGAGAGCTTACTAAATTTCAAATAATGCCTTAAACACTCTGGATTCATACTCTCATAATAACCCTACAAAGTAGGCACTGTTACTTTCCTAACTTCAAAAATGAAAAAATTGAGTCATAAGGTCACTTAATTGGTAGAACTAGGACTCATATGCTGTCCATTTAACTCCAGAGCCAGGGTTTTTACCATTATCCTACACTGCCTTGCTATAGTAAGATTGTTTAATCAGCAAGGACAAATGAAAACATTTTGGCCCTAGATAAAAATGTGGGTTGAAAGCATGCTAAAGGTTTTAAATCTCAGGAGATAACTGTGGCAAATTTGACAGAGTCAGAAGGCTTGGGATCTAAGTTTTCCATAAGTTAAACACACATAAGCAATACAGTATTATAGCATTAGAATAATACAAGCCTTAACCAGTGTCTTTACCAACTGTATTTGTCTGTCCATTTTCTGCGGCCATCATGAGAGGTGTTTTCCCAGAAGAGTCTATAGAATTAACTTGAGCATTATGGCTGAGAAGCAGCTGTAAACACTCTACATGGTCTGTGAAGGCAGCCGCATGGAGAGGGGTTCTGTAATACAAAGAAAAAGGAAGATTTCACTAAATCTGTTTGTCTCATACTCTAGAAAAAATTATTCCTGAATTTATGACAAGTAATTTCCAAGGGTTTACATATTAGGCTATAAAATCATTGCCTGGATACAAATAAGCTTAATGGAGCTTACTAATTTCTGCCAGAGTAACCGGTATTTGATAATACAAAAGTTCCTTAATTAAACTAGTACAACATAAAACTGCTAAACAAAATTACATCACTAAGGAAATCAATAAGGAAACCCGATATTGCCACCTGTTACAACTGGTGGACTCTTCTCCAGCCTTTATTTGTATTTAGAAAACTGTTAAATTTATTAATAATCATCTTCGGTAACAAATATACCTTTAAGAAAGGAGAGGAAATCTTACATTTTACAAGTTTTAAAGAGGAAGACTGGCTAAAAATTGTAATAAAAAAGCCTTTTAAAATGAGAATTATATATATTGCATATAAATATTAATATTTTTACATATATAATTATGTAATTTATAACACATTATAAACATTAAGATTTTATGACAATTTATACTTCCAAATATAAAAATCAACTTTTACTTAATAATGGGTTCTCTGTTAATTCTTCCACACTAATCTAGTAGTTAATTTTATTTTCCTATTGCAAGTCAAGCTATTTCCTATATAGTTGAATTCCTACCTTCCTTTTGAATCTGTGGCGTTCACGATGCTGGCACCTAAAGTATCAATTAACATTTCAGCAGCACCTTCGTTGTCATTTATCCTGTGTAAGGTAACAAAGTGATCACTCTCACAGCAATGGTATATTTCTTATATAGTCAAAGCAAATCTGATTCACCTGCCTTTACTTACACAGCACAATGCAAAGGACTGAAAGCATTTCCTTCCATTTTCTGGAAAACTTCCTGTTCTAAAAGAAGTTCTACACATGTCTCATGACCTAAATAAGTAAATGAGAATCAGATATTAAAATCCAAAAAAGATAATTGCCCAAATATACCCACATATCCCTAACACAAATAAGAAAAAACTTCACGTGGATTAAAAATAACTGAGCTCACTGAATGCATTAAACATCACGTTTGTAGGAGTTTTAAAATCCAAATTACGACCTCAAGACCTGAAATTCAGAAGCTTCTTGTAATTTTATAGCAGTTTATTACTGACACAACAAATATTCGTTTTGTGGGGAAAAAATTTACTCTCACTATTCTTTTTATGATGACCAGTTAAAGATATTCAGTCTTTTTTTTTTTTTTAAGATTTTATTTATTTACTTGACAGACAGAGATCACAAGTAGGCAGAGAGGCAAGCAGAGAGAAAGGAGGAAGCAGGCTCCCTGCTGAGCAGAGAGCGTGATGCGGAGCTCGATCCCAGGACTCTGGGATCACGACCTGAGCCAAAGGCAGAGGCTTTAACCCACTGAGCCACCCAGGCGCCCCTAGTCATTTTTTTAAAAAGTCCTATATAGCCTAATATAACTTTAAAAAATACATTTATATAGCATAATTAACTTCAAAATGTAAGTATTTTGATTTTAGTAATGAGCTAATGATAAAATCTCAAATACTACAGTAGTGTCTAGAGAGAAAAAGTACTTATCTCTGTCCCCACCACCATCTCCAGTTCCACTTTCTAGATTGCAACCACTATTACCTAAACAGTTTGAAGAAATTTCTAGGCATATACAACTGCATGCACATAAACATGTACTACTTCCTTTTAAAATTTTTATGAAAAATTTTAATTCTGCAACTTGCTTTTCACTTAATAAATAGTACATATCCCTCTATAATAACATATATAGAAATCTTATTTTTGAATCTTTGGAAAAACTTCACAGCATTAAAGTATATCATAAATGATTTTAATTTCTAATTATGTATTTTGGGGTGATTGCTAGTTTGCATCTGTTATATAACCAAACATGCTGTAATGAAATCTTCTAGTACTTTATTTTAAAAATTTTTTTAGCTTTTACTTATTTATTTTTGCGAGTGTACCCAAGTGGTAGGGGGAGCCCGAGGGAGAGGCAGACTCCCCTCCCCACTCTGAGCCTGCTGGGATCATGACCTTAAGATAGGCACTTAACCCACTGAGCCACCCAGGTTCCCTCCAGTATTTTTTTTTTTTTAAGTATTTTTGTAGGATAATTTCCTAGAAATGGTATTGCTGGGTTGAAGGACAAGTATAGATCACTGATAGATAGGCCCACAGTTTTTATTTATTTATTTTTAAAGATTTTACTTATCTGGCCGGGGCGGGAGGGAAGGAGAGCACTCGTGCACATGCGAATAACTCAGGGGGAGGAGCAGAGAAAGAGGGGAAGAAAGAATCTCAAGCAAACTCTGGACTGAGTGTGGAGCTGGATACAGGGTTGATCCCACAGCCTTGACACCATGACCTGAGTCGAAATCAAGAGTCACTCAACCAACTGAACCAGTCAGATTCCCAGGCCCACAGTTTTTGAAAACAGGGAAAAACCCAAACCTCAGATTTTCTTTACTTAATTTTTAAAGCAAGGATTATAGTTAAAATCCATTTGCTGTAATAACTGTTGCAAATGAAATGTTGCATCATTTATTTCATTAGTAATTTGGAACCTGTTTTAGGAATAAATTAGATTCTTATACAGGCTATTTATTTGTATGACTCAATATTTGTCTAACAAAGTGATGCTAGATTTATTTTCTTTTTAGTTACTCTATCATTCTCAAATAATAGCTCAACTTAATTTTTATCCTATAATTGTTTTTACCAGGAAAAAAGTAAATTTCAGGAAACCTGTAACTGTTTCATCTTATGTTAGTTATTTTCTCTAATCCAATGGTTCCCAACTGGAGCAATTTTGCCTTTCAGGAGACATTCAGCCATGTCTGGAGGAATGTTTGCTCATCACAACTGGGCATGGGGTAAGAGGGTGCTACTCTCATTTATCGGGTAGAGGATAGCAAGGTTGCTAAACACCTTCTATCCACTGGCAGTCCCTCACAACAAAGAATTTTGGCCAAAATGGCAATGGTGCTAAGGTTGAGAAGACTTGCTTTAAGTCTTTCTCCAAATATCAACTCATTACAAAGAAGTAGCCATGGAAAGTTGTCCAGTACAGATTTAAGAGTTTCCTATCACCCTAGAATAGCAGTTCTCAAGGTGTGAGTCTGGGGAACCCCGGGGTATGGTTGCAAACTAGTCTTTTCTTAAACTAGCCAGTAAAGAAATTTGCCACCCTTCTCACTAAAATTGTTTTTTGTTTTGAAAAGAAGTTATTTTTTATAAAAATGCTATTTATATTAATAATTAATGAACTTATTATTTTAAAGTAAATTAATAAATATCCTTAAATTTTCAGTTCTCATTTCCAATATAGTAAATATTGATGGCTCTAACTCCCAGATCATGAGACTGAAAGGTTTGAGAATTACTGAGTAGACTGTATACTGCAAAAAGAGAGTTCTGGGCTACTGATTACCTCCAGCAATCATATCAAGCTGAAAACTTTGTGTCCTTGTTTATGAAAGGATGATACAACTGGTCTCTTCATGTTTCAGAGGGATAAGCCAAGGACACTTAGAGCTTCAAAAAAATTTATCAATTTTTAAAAGAAACAAAGGGATAATACAAGTACTCTTAAGTTCTGTGATTGAATGACTATACAAACTGAAAATCTGGACTTTAAATGCTGTATGTATAACCAATTCTTTTCTAAAACTTTGTCATCATTTCATTTTAATTTTGAGACAAAGGTTGTGTTCTGGTTTGTTAGAGTGCTTCCAATTTTGGTTTTAGCCATGGAATAATTACTAGTGGAAGTAAAACCATTTTACATATTCTACTCTCAGAATGCCAAATTATGAAACAGACTTTCGACTATAAATATGGTATTAATTTTAGACTGCTTGTATAGCCAACACACATCTAATTCCTTTCAGCTCAATTAAGAATCTGCACAAATTTGCTACAGTCTGAAAATTAAGACACATCTGCTATGATCTTTAAATGGCAACCAAGTATGTAGTTCATGCAAAATTTTGTCTGTTTTGTCTCTTGTACACAAGGTGTTTAGAGAATCTAAATTTAGCAGTAACAGAGTAGGAATTCACTTTAGGGAAACAGTGCTCTCCATAAAGACCTGAAAAGAAATGTCATAATAGTAACTCTCCAAAGGGCAGTTACAAGAGCAGTTTATTTACAACTAAATGCCCTGCCTGAGTAAAGACAGCTTATTTTGTGATTTTTCCAATGGTTAATTCTCACTGATATATTAAAAAAGAAAAAAAGAACCAAGCAATAAAAATCTGCTTCAAAACAGTTTCATTTCTTGGGATGCCTGGGTGGCTTAGCTAAGCATCCAACTCTTGATTTCAGCTCAGGTCATTATCTCAGGGTTATTATTGAGACTGAGCCCCACAAAGGCTCTGCGATAGAGCCAGCTCAAGATTCTCTCTCCCTCTGCTACTCTCCAGCCCTCTCTAAAAACAAAAACAAAAAATCAAAACAAAAAAAACCTAGTTTCATTTCTTAAATAAAACTCACATCTGCAGTATGGTAAACTCACATCTGTATTGTTTCCTTACAGTATTAGATGGTTTTGGTTTTCCTCGTACTTGCAAAATGTCGTTATATTATAAAAACAAATCAAATCCCAATGGTAAAATATAGTTATCTTTTTAAATTCAGGACTAGTCTTTGGCCATTTCACTATATTCATTAAATACCAATTTTACTGAGTATAAAAGAAAAAAGAGAAGTTGAGATCCAAAGGTTTTAATCTTTAAAACTGTTCTGGCTTAGGATCTAAGGTAGTAAAAATGAAACAGACTAAACTGAGCTTGTGATTAGCAATACATTTAACTATTCAAGTTTTGATGGTACCAACAAATGGTACCAGAGACGGTTCTCAGAGATGATGGATGCCCAATAGTCAAGAAGAGACAAAAACTTTCTCACAGCAAAAGATTAGAACTCTTAATTCCGGCACAAGGATTAATAAGAAAATTCAAACACTGCATTTTAGAAAATACTTATAAAATATTTAATTAACTATAATTTTGCAAGATTCAGGTTTCTCCCCTTTCACTATGACTCAACATTATCTGTCAAGATGGCTCTAGTAAAAGAACCATGAAGGAGCACATTACAGAAAGGGAGAAACCTCAACTCTCTGGTAAGGCAGTCAGCTGGATTTTAAAACAGATACTATACTTATTTTTTAAGTAAGTCAATATTTTTATCAAGAGGCAATTCATATTTTCTTAATATTTTGAGGGCAAGTTATTAGAATTGTGGCTAGTTTTTCAGGTATGCTCTCAAAACTAAGAGTAATCTAAACGCTACAATGAAATTCAAAACAAATTAAAAATCCCCTCATATCCCTGCTAAAGCCCTGAGCCCAAACTTTTGATAGAGTTGATGCTTACAATGTACATAATGTACCCTAGCATTTTCTAACACGATCAAATCTGTGGCCCTAAGCAAGGAGAAAAATCATTATCTCTCAACATGCCTCCTCACTTAAATTACCTTAATTAGTGACATTTCATAAGCCAAACTTCACTTTGAACATTTAAACCTTAAACAGCTTTATACTTCTCTGAGTGACTGTCAGTGAGCCCACCTGTAAAAGGACTGACTGGCTGTGAGCTTCTAGGAAGCCAAAGGTCAGTATGTTCTGATCATGTAGCAAAGTTAACTTAACCATAAAAGCTTCTAAGTTTCTAGGTCTGTGATCTGCTAAGATTTTATTCCCTTAAAATGTTAAGCATACATTTTACTGTTGCTAGAAGGATCTATTTTGCAATGTACTCAGAAAACATATATAGATTTCAGTTTAGAATGTGATACATTTTTATTTTTTGCTACCTTTTCCCCCCTAATACAAGTACAGTTAGAAAGTAAAAGAACAAAATCAAACTACAAGCATATTATAAAGGACATTGTAAATATTAATAGAAGTATGTTAAAAATGCAAAAATACCTGTTGAAGCAAAGATCTAAGAAAAATTTCAAAGTTAATGATGAGTTTATATCAAAAGATCTTTGGCTTTACCATGACAAGTGATAGGAGTAAGCTTACAACTACACAGGTATAGTATTTCTATGTTCCTACTGATCTCACAGTTGCCTAATAAATATTCATGAATATCATAGTGTGTTATAGTTTGTTGTCTCTGTTTAGTACATTAACAGGCATTTAATGTAGATTTATAACTGTATACTCAACCGTTGTAGCAGGCCCAGTGAAGTGCTGTATATCCATGATTGTCTGCTATGGCTGGGTTTGCATCTACAGATGCTGCTGACTGCAAAAGGGCTCCGAGAACACCAATGTGTCCACAGGCAGCTGACAAGTGTATAGGTGTCCGGCCCCTGCTATCTCGAAATAAGCACTTAGCACCATGTTGAAGTAATGCATCTACACATTCTTCATGGCCTGTAACTGCCTGAAAGAAAAAGTATTTGTAGGTATTTGAATATATTATCTTGAGTACTATGTGCCAATTTAAAAAAATTTTTAAAGTTTGTATTCCCCATATTTGTCCATCAATCAAAGCATTTATCATTTTTTGTAGTAATTCAGTGTTTTTATTGGAAAAGGCTTAAAAATTCATGTAAAGCAGTAACTTTGTCAAAACACAAGTATTATGAAAAACAGGAATAAAGGAACTTATAAATCAGTAAAAACAATGAAGGCAAAAAAGGTGAATAGTTGCAAAGGGGAAAAGACAAAAATGTGTAAGAAAATAGTTGTAATAATGAAAAAAGTAAAATGGACATTAAGTCTACTCAAGGTTTTGGGGTTTTAAAATTTTCTTCCAACACTGTTTCCTAAATTAAGTTGTGTTTCGTAGCTGTTTAAAATTAGGGATCCAAAACTATTTAGTAAAAATCTGATGAAGAAAAATAAACACAGCCTAGTTTAGTTTTAGGGAAAATGAGATCCTAAGAAATTTTTGATTAAAGGCAATGGGAACATTTTTGCTTACCCCTCTATGCAATGCTGTCCTTCCCCATTTATCTTTGGCATCTACATTTGCTCCTTTGTTCAGCAGTGAGTAAACACAGTCCGTGTGCCCATTGAGAACAGACAGCATCAGAGGAGTCCTGGGCAACAACAGGAATAGGTTCAGCGTTAAACACCTAAGACCCCACTCCATGAAAAACAATTAAACAGTGTGTTGGCCTGTTTTCTAAACATGCCTTTTTGTGATGCAAATTTAAAGTATACTTAGATGAGAAAACTATACCTGATGCTATTCAGTTAACATATTATGACAAACTTACTAAAATAGGGGCAAAAGCATGAAGATCAACACACACCTTTTTTTTTTTTTTTTTAAAGATTTTATTTATTTATTTGACAGGCAGAGACTACAAGCAGGTGGGGCAGGGGGGGCGGGGGCGAGCAGGCTCCCTGCTGAGCAGAGAGTCCGATGCTGGGTTCGATCCCAGGACCCTGAGACCATGACCTGAGCCAAAGGCAGAGGCTTTAACCCACTAAGCCACCCAGGCGCCCCTCAACACACATCTTAAAAATAATTTAAAAATTATTAGAACTTACTGTCCATTTCCATCTTGAATGTCTACTGCATTCTGTGGTTCTGCATTTCCTATTAGTAGCCGCAAGCACTCTGAATGACCATTTGTTGCTGTAGAGTGATATTTTAAAATTTCAGTAATTACAATGGTAAAACAGAGAATTTCCATCTTAGGGCATATTTTCTAGATGTACCTGTGAGATCCTATCACTGAATTTACTAGTCAAAGAAAAAAAATATAGATACAAAGAAGGTTTCTATTGCCTTTGTTGGTGAAACTAAATAGATTTAAATCCCTCATGGTAAAATACGGCCATAGCCATCCCTCACCATCTGCCCTGCCAACAAAATGCTCATTTTATTTGGTGCTTTGATGGTAGCAACTGTGATCAAGGGGAGGCACCCTGCCTTTAGCCAAGGGATGAAATTGTGATTAGATCAAGTCCATCACAACTACATTCTTTGCCAGTGACTGGTTTCAAGATGAGTCTTGGTCTAGTCTGACCACTGAGATGCTAAGAAGCCTGAGGGCTTCTGGGAAATATTTTTATCTCTGATAATGACAAGTCCTTCTTTTCCTGATTTTTGATGTGAATCCTGTAAAGAAGCAGTAGCCATTCTGTGCCACGACTGCAAAGGCAAGAGAATAGAGAGCTCTGACACCACTGCTGAATCAATCAATCCCGGAGCTGACTCTACCTCTGAACATTTTGTGAGAGGATAAACACTTGTCACTTAAGCCACCTTTTAGTTGGGTACTATGAAAGTATTCCAATGGATACATATATAATAAAAGAAGAAACAATCTATTTAAAGACTGTATTTATATGTCTAAACATAAAATGGGCAATGGTATAAAACAGAAGTAGCCTAGAGAAAACAGCAATCTTTTTTTGGGGGGGTGGGTTTATTTATTTATTTGAGAGAAGAGAGACAAACAGAGATAGTGAGAGAGAGCACGAGTGGAGAGAGGGAGAAGCAGGCTCCCCGCTGAGCAGGGAGCCCAATGCAAGGCTCAATTCTAGGACCCTGGGATCATGCCTGGAGCCGAAGGCAGATGTTTAACCAACTGAGCCATCCAGGCACTCCAAAACAGTAAGCTTTTAAGGTAAATTAAATCCTCTGCAAAATTCAGGTCCTTCCCATAATACAGTAAAATTTGAAGTTTAAATATATAAGTCACATAATGATGCAAAAAGGAATATCTATCACTGTTCTTCCTAATTAAAAGACAAATTAATCAAAGAAAGCTAGGTGCCCTAATATTCTATAGTACCTTCTAATAGCTATATTACACTCTGTTATTAAGACTTATGGTACAAAATCATTCCATATCTATATGCTACACTCTGCCAGCAGCTCTCAATGTAATCAATAACAGCTGTCACTGAAGCATCTCACTTGGGGATGCATCAAGGAAATTGTTTGGCCTGCCACTTCTTTAATGGACTCACACTCAGTTCACAGTAGCTCATGAGGGGTATTTTTGTTTTGTAAGTTCAATACTTAAAACATCAAGCATAACATCACTGTAGGAGAAAACTGGTTCCCTTTTGGAAAAAAAATTGCAATGTCCTCCTCATGACTTAGTCTGACTAAGGTGCTCTTTAACAATCTCCACATTTGAAAGGTATCTACAGAACCAGGTCTGCATTAATTAAATAGGTAGGCACCAATAATAGCCTGTAGCTTTTTCAGGGGATAGGATATATAGACTATCTGACATTGGTTAGCCACTTCTGAGGGACTGGCTAGTGTCTTGTTTCAATATTTATCAATTAAGACTGCAAACCACTCCATGAAAGCTTTAAATCAGCTCTGCAAATGATCTGTGCTTACAACACAAAAATTTTTAAGTTGCAGAATGGTTTATAAACTTCATTTTTTTTTCAGAGTAAGATAATAGAAAAGGATGGCATTTTGACTTCTTAATTCTTACCATATAGCAGTTTATATATACACATTTTTTTAAAAAAGATTTTATTTATTTATTTGACAGATCACAAGTAGGCAGAGAGGCAGGCAGAGAGAGAGAGGGAAGCAGGCTCCCCGCTGAGCAGAGAGCCCAATGTGGGGCTTGATCCCAGGACCCTGAGATCATGACCTGAGCCGAAGGCAGAGGCCTAACCCACTGAGCCATGAGGCACCCCATATATACACATTTATTAGGAATTTTAATCCACTTAAAAATTTTTCCATTTTTGAGCCCTGCTTTAATATCTGATAATTTCTGAAAGACTGCTATGGAGCAATAGTGGGTGTTACTGAGAGTCTTCAAAAATGCAAGTGTCCTAAAGGACTAGAAGTAAAGTCCAAGACCCATGTTAAAATATGTCCTTAAAAATCACTCTGTAGGGGTGCCTGGGTGGCTCAGTGGGTTAAAGCCTCTGCCTTCGGCTCAAGTCATGATCTCAGGGTCCTGGGATTGAGCCCTGCATCGGGCTCTCTGCTCAGCAGGGAGCCTGCTTCCCTTCCTCTCTCTCTGCCTGCCTCTCTGCCTACTTGTGATCTCTGTCAAATAAATAAACAAAATCTTAAAAAAAAATCACTCTGTTAAAACGGACTAACTGAAATGAATCTAATCATATAAAGGAGGCCTACTGGGGGTGAAAAAAAATACTTGGTTAGAATTTCTTTCAGTGTACCAGTCTTAGCTATTTAAAATGAATACAGGGGCGCCTGGGTGGCTCAGTCATTACACGTCCGCCTTTGGCTCAGGTCATGATCCCAGTATCCTGGGATTGAGCCCTACGTCAGGAAGCTTCTCCCTCTCCCACTCCCCCTGCTTGTGTTCCCGCTCTCGCTGTCTCTCTGGCAAATAAATAAATAAAATCTTAAACATAAAATAAAATAAAATATAATAAAATAAATACTGACTTCTAGTAATTCTTGTAGAGAGTTGTGAATTTACATCTGCTAGCGGTATACAGCAGTACTAAGTCATAGAACAACAAAATTACATAATTTTGCATTTTCACATATTTGTAACATCACAAAATCACACCATGGAGTAGATCTTGCATAAAGTAGGTGCTCTGTAACTCCTGCCTTTGTATATGTTTAATGCAGCACTCTGGTACAAGAATCCAAAATGTTCGCCAACTGTTAAATGAAAGCACGTACCAATCCAAAATAACTTCCATCAAAAAGAAGTAAAAAATATTTCACTGTTTTACTGATGAAGTATTTCCGAAGTTAGACTACTACATAAATCCAATTTCTTTTTTTTTCTTTTTTAAAGATTTTATTTATTTATTTGACAGAGAGAGAAATCACAAGTAGGCAGAGAGGCAGACAGAGAGAGAGGGGGAAGCAGGCTCCCCGCTGAGCAGAGAGCCCGATGCGGGGCTCGATCCCAGGACGCTGAGATCATGACCTGAGCGGAAGGCAGAGGCTTAACCCGCTGAGCCTCCCAGGTGCCCCTAAATCCAATTTCAAAGGTAGATAATGTTTTAAAGCAATCATAATCTTGCTGTTGGCTTTTCCTTGAAAGAATCATCTGACCTTTTATTTTTTTAAGATTTTATTTATTTATTTGAGAGAGCGGGTGAGCGTATGTGCACAAGAGGAGGGAGGAGCAGAGGAAGAGGGACAAGCAGAGTCCATGCAGAGCAGAGCCTGACATAGGGCTTGATCCCAGGATTCTGAGATTATGACCTGAGCTGAACTCAAGAGTCAGATGCTTAACCAACTGAGCCATCCAGGCACACTCCTCATTCAACTGTTTAAAGTCAACATTATTAAAATAATTACCAGTAGTACAACACACAAAAAAATTCAAAAAGAAAATATTAGACAGAAAGTGGTAACTAAAATCATGCATAATTTTTAACATACCTGCAGCATGTATAGGTGTTCTCTTCAAAATGTAATCTTTTACTAAAATTGAGGCTCCCTGATTAATGAGTACATCCACACATTCAACATGGCCCTTAAATGCTGCAAGATCTAAGGGTGTTCTTCCACTACTATTTCTCACATCAAGATCTAATAAAGACTGTACCAACACTTCTAGTGCTTGATGGTGACCATGATAGGCCTAGGAATAAATAAAAATATAAATTAAAAAAGTATATACTTTGACTTCTCAGATACCTTAGAAAACAAAGTAACAAGCAAACTTGTCTTCACATTATTACACCTGAGATAATCTAAAACGTGCATATTGAGAGTTGAGAAAAGTTAAGTATAAATTTTTCTAATAACCAAATAGTAAACTACAGTGTTAGAGAATGGATATTCTGCAGAGAATAAATGTTCAAATGAACATTTGATTCAGGTGAACAGGTGATTTTATCACTAGCATACAATGGTCTGGTTCCTGGCATTCAATGTGTATAACACAGATTCAGTTAAACCTTTCATTCTGAGTCCATGACTGCAAAGCCTGTGCTATTAATCACAGTTCAGTGCTCCACTTAACTCTGATAAAATTTTACTATATTTCAATTATAGAGATAGCCAGCAACTAAAGTTAATTAGTATTTGAGTCTTCTGATTTCTTTCTTTCTTTTTTTTTTAAAAAGATTTTATTTATTTGACAGAGAGAGAGAGATCACAAGTAGGCAGAGAGGCAGGCAGAGAGAGAGGGAGAAGCAGGCTCCCTGCTGAACAGAGAGCCCGATGCGGGGCTCGATCCCAGGACCCTGGGATCATGACCTGAGCTGAAGGCAGAGGCTTTAACTCACTGAGCCACCCAGGCGCCCCTGAGTCTTCTGATTTCTTAAACTGAAATGACTATCCTCACTTCATAACATGCTGTATATGAAAAACAAACATTTCTTTTAGTGCAAAAATACTTAACACTGAGCCCTGCTTGAATAACTGCCATGTGCCAGGTATTAGCTATATAATAGAGGACGAAAATGTAAAGGTTTGTCAGACTGAAGTCCCCCCCCCCCTTTTTAAAAAATTTTACTTATTTGACAGAGATTACAAGTAGACAGCGAGGCAGGCAGAGAGAGAGGAAGGGAAGCAGGCTCCCTGCTGAGCAGAGAGCCCGATGAGGGGCTCGATCCCAGGACCCTGGGATCATGACCCGAGCCAAAGGCAGAGGCTTTAACCCACTGAGCCACCCAGGTACCCCTGAAGTCCCCTTCTTTACCACAGTTTGATGAAGAGGCTTTCCACATAATTCATATTAAAACCAACATGTCAACTGAACATCTATTACTTTCGTTGGACTAGATGCTGAGCAAGACATAAAGCAATTAACAAGATCTAGTTGTGGCACGCAATGTTTTCTTTAGTTCACTCATATTACCATTTTGTAGCTAAAGGACTTTCATATGCCAGTGCTAATGCCATTCAGAACTACAGCTTAGCAGTTTGTTAATCACATGTGAATGTTTCACTGGGAACTGAAATATGTAGAATTCTACCATACTTGAACTAAATCTGAAAAAAGATACATAGCTAGAAGAAGGCCCCAAACTGCAGCAAAGGACTGTAAAGTTATTTCTTGCAGAAAATGTCAGAAAGTACCAGGAAGACGTAAAGTTGCTCTGGGCCTTACTGATCTCTTTGCTGTTTCTGACTACCTACAGAGATTCTCAATCACCTCAAAGATTTAAGTAACTCTACTTTAGGAACTCTACTGTCCTAGGATCATATTTAATCTTGTTCCTCAATACTGGGTCAATGAAACTTGCTACTAGCAGAAAGAACTCTGAGAAACACAGTATATGCAGAAGACAGTATACAACAACAACAAGAGACAAATAAGGACGACAAGAAGCCATGATGATTTGCCAGAGAGGTGTTCCCCTCAAGATGACCCTGTATAAGATGGAAACAAGGAATCTGAACAGGTACTGTGTGCAAAGACAAGAACCAAGACCTCAAGCTAGTGTGTATTCACAGCATCAAGGTGTCCTGGATTGGGAAAGTTTGGAAGGGAAAAAAAATTACTTCAAGTTAATTTCTGAAAACCTCCTAGCAACAGATACAAAATGTGAAAAGTGGTGGTATCATCACAGTTCACTGAGTCTGATTACTAAATTAAAAATTGTTTCCATTTCAGCTTAAAAACACTATTCAGCACAAATAGCCATGTTCATATCTAACACTACTACACATAATAGCCACAAAGTAAAAAAAAAAAACTAGTTAAAAAAAAAAAAGAAAATAAGTTTGAGATAACATATTCAAAAACTTGGCAAAGTGCTTAGTCTGGCACCTAGTAAGTGCTTAGGAAATGGCAGTGCTAGTTTAAGAATGATGATGATGATGTAAGAACTGCCTAGTCATCTACTCAGACTTCATTTCTTGCCATCAACAGTAAAATAGCTATCTTCTCCATGCTTGCTTTGCCCTTCTGGATGACTTATTTACTCTGCAAGTCTGGGAGAGCAGACAGTATTTCCAAAGACCCAAAGGGCAAGGAAGCAGGACGTTGCAGCATACCTCCTTAGTCATTCAGAAAATGGTAGGAAGCACTAAGCAGGGAGAAAGGGGCAGAAAATTCAATGCAAATGCATCGGTGTTAGAAAATATGCAGGAGAATCTTATTAAAAAACCCAGCACACGTGAGAAGAAACAAAGGGATCAGTGAACTTGTAGTGATCCTCATTAACTTAGGTATAAACCCTTATAAACATTTTACTACATGTAAATCCAGCAATCTCCCAAATAGCTAGTGAATGTATCCAAGTCTCCTGATTCTCAATCTTCATCTCACCCCCCACAACTGTTAACATTCTCTGTTTCAAAAACAGATTCTTCTTTCAGCACAAAAAGAACGAGATTGGGCCTTGCTTGAAATTTCCTAAAGTAATTTACTCCTGCATCTGATTTAAAGAACTGTTTTACTTCACTAACCTTCTCCTCTTAGTGACTGACATTATGAGAAAAAAATCAGAGGCATCTCAAGCTAAAACGGACATTACAAATCATAGAGCCAAATCTATGGTATGAGCAACTGAAGGACCAGTGAACACACACTTAGTGCTCCAAGA
Organism: Martes martes; assembly: GCF_963455335.1. Taxonomy (NCBI): domain Eukaryota; kingdom Metazoa; phylum Chordata; class Mammalia; order Carnivora; family Mustelidae; genus Martes; species Martes martes. The sequence continues at coordinate 130,987,968 of NC_137888.1, forward strand.
TCAAAAAAGTTGTAAAAATGCAGCAGAAAATACAGTTCTGCTCAGCTAGTTAGAAGTCATTCCATTAGGGCAGTGCATTTTAAAATTCACATCACAGGTATATTCTCTCCCTTAGAGTAGGCTTTGGGAGAAACCCAAAGACCACTGTTTATTTTTTAAACAAATCACAACAGGTACACTCAAGAAGTCTCTGACTTAAAAAAGTTGTTGAAGATTTAATTTCATGATCATCATACATGGCCCAAAAGTTACTGGGTACTAGTTTGAGTCAAACAACCAGATGGGAGATATTTTCAATAAACCAGGCATCAAGTTGGCTGTAAAGGCAGTACTCACGGCCAAATGTAAAGGGCTTATTGTTGCTCTATTGTCTGAATCATTCAGCATGTCTGTCCCAGAGGTTTCCATTAACTGAAAGAAAAGTATTTGAAATGTCAGAAATGGTACTTTTAGATATATTACAGCAGTTATTCCTGCCTCCTCCCTCAAGTTTAAATACATTTTAGAGTAAAAATTGGTACTTAAATATGAATTTTAAAATCTCAGACCATTATATTGTGAAAATTCCACTCAGCAAGCTTATACAACAGATCATCATGAAAGGGTGGTGAGGACCACAGAAAAAGAGCTCTGAGGTAGGGCTATATACTAGCTTGAGGGAAATGCTATTTACTCACCACCAAGTAAGAACCACCTGCCCCAGCCCCATACCCTAAATGTACTTGTCTCTTTGTTCTCAGGAATGTGTAGAATGGGCATCAGCTCTAGTGAGAGCAAATAAATTAATTACAATACTCCAAATAGTGGGGGGGGGGGGGAATTGATTATTACTTACAACATCTAAAGGAGTTTCACTTGCAATCTGAAATAAAATTCAAAATAAGAATATTTAGCTTAGAAAATATTCATATATATTAGAGCTAAATGTTACAGGTCTCTATTTACACAAAGCTTTGTTAAATTCTATTCTGGGCTTGTGTTCCCTTTGCCTCAAAAAATTAAATCTTTTAAATAAATAAGTATACAGTATAATATACCACATATCTCTATTCATGGGTCTAAGATTTTAGTGTACAAGATACCATAATAACCTAAGGAAATATTTGTTATTTCTGATAGCAGGGTTTTAAGTACTGCATTAAACAGGTCAACCTGCTTTTTCTATCTTTAATATCCACTCTCTGTTGAAGAGAAGCAAATTTTTTTTTTTAATTTTTTGAAGAGAAGCAAAATTCAATATAATTTATAAGTAAGTCTAAATAAAGAAACCTTTAACTTGAAGCATCTGTTACACACTTGATAATCTTTTAAATTGTCTCTTGCTTTCTCTTTGGTTTGGCAAAGTGTGGTGAATGGCGTGTATATTCAAGAATGAGATCACAGTTGAAATAAAAAGCTCCTTTGCACAAGTACTGTCTCCCCTATCAGGAGGGACTGTAAAAAGAATGGGCCTTTCAGAAATCTCTAAATAATTTATATGGAAAAAACCCTCCTCTCACAGGGACATTTCTCACACAACACATGGTTACAGTTCTTTAGAAATTTCTGGAAAACATTTATTTAAAGGAAAAGGGAAAAGAAATGCTACATCAACACAGGGTAGTATAAGGGAAGGACATAAGAAGCCCTTTCCAGAGATCTTATTTTCTCCATTCTCTTCTTTTTGAAAGGGGAAAGGGAATGAGAGATATCTTACTGAGGCAAGTATGAATTTAAGAGGTATATATTGCATCTAAAAATATTAAAAAGAGAGTTTGGTTCATTTATTCTCATTCTCATTATGTTATTAGAATATAAAATCACATTAGTCTTTGCACAACAATTCACGAATCTTACCAGCTGAAGACAAAGACGGTGACCATAAGCAGCTGAATAATGAACTGCATTGTATCCTTGCTTGTCACGGATCCCTGGATTTGCATCATTTCGCAATAAGTATTCCAGGCACCTATATATAGTAATATTCAAAATTCTAAATTCTGCATTTTAACCAATGATAAAGACAATCTGAAACTAAAAACTGACAATTTTTCTTACAATTTCTTGCAATTCTTCTTTTTCTTTTTCTTGAGAAATGTAAAAATTATAAATACATCTACACTATATAAATGTCATTTAAATGACATTGACTATAACTATCATAAGAATATAAGCGAAATGCTCATTAGAGAATATCCTTCATTCAAAGTGAGTATCTCCAAAGTCTGTCAACAAGCTCAGTATACCTGAGGGCTGGCTGTCTTTTACACAGTCACTATGTATGGCACCACCTATTCCACTCAAACAATATCTGACAGGATTAAACTTAGTGGTGGTGAGCATCCAATGTTGGCAATATTACTGTTGACGTATCTGGAACACATAGTGAGTGTAATATCTCATTAGGAAGCAGAATAAAGGATATAAAAAAAATTTTAGGATGACAAGGTCAGAATTCAATGATCTTGAATCAGAGGACTGAGAAGACTGTAAGTGGTGTAAAGTCATATGTAGGTAACAAGAAAGATCCTCCCATGGTAGATTTATCTGATTCCTGTGCTATCAAAGCATGAGAAAAATATTTTTAAAAGGTACAATTCATGATTTGTTATAATTTTAGTACATTTTATTGTTAATGTAGCAAAAAGGGAGCACTGAATTAGAAATTAGAAGATTGTAGAACTAGTCTCTTACCAATGATCTTGAGCAAATCAAATCATTTCACCTTTGTGGTAAAATGGCCTCTGTTTGTTCCTTTTATAGATGGGGTGGGGGACAGAAATCCAACTAAGAATGCTAAACTCCATTCATGCTCAAATTTCACATCCATAATTATTTGTTGATAATTTGTTTAATATTATAGTATGTCTAACTAAATGTTAATTCAACTACTGAGGGAAAATCTATAATCAAATTACTTGTTAAAAATTCAAGTTTCCTTAAGGAGTGCACTTGCCATGATGAGCACTGGGTGATGTATGGAATTGCTGAATCACTGTATTGTATACCTGAAACTAATATTACACTGTATGGTTAACTATACTAGAATTTAAAAAGACAAAAAAAGTGTAAAAAAATCAAGTTTCTAAAAGCATACTGAAGTTATATAAAGACAAACAAAAAAGAACTCCAAAGCAATGTAACTGATCTTTTAGTAACTGTATCATATATAGATATATATAGAATGTATTACACATATACATAACTATCATTTATATATATGTTATCTATGCATCAATCATCTATCTACCTATAAGGGCCTTTCTTTTCAATGCCAACACATTTCTTTAATGCTGAATTGCTTAAAATCCTTTAGATCCCTTAGTAATTACTGGCAGACTCTATATTTATTATCCTCAATGGTAGCAAATGTGTATCCATTTAAGTGGAATTTTGACATTTATGTATAGCTAAATTAGTCAAATGTGGTGAACTGGGTATCACTATGATCAAAAAAACCCAAATCTGAATCTAAAGTACCAAGATTGGTGTTTTTTGGTGTTCATAAACTAGCTTCAAGGGCTCTGCAAAAAGTATTCCAGACAGTGTATAAACTGTGTCCAGTTTTCTTTCCTAGGTGTCCAAGTCAGAGGTCAGTGCTCACTGGAATGCATAAAAGACCTGCAGGCCTGGAGGACAGTCCCATTGCTTTGTAGGCACAAACATTTCACCCAAGGGCATATCTTTTTATCTTTAATCAAGTTCTCTAAATGACAGAGATAAAACAGAAATAGTTCTCCAACTGAGACCTGAGTACAAAGCAGATTCTATCAGTGGAACAAACTATTTTAAGATAACTTGCTGATACATGAGTACTGAAAAAAAAAAAAAAAAGATTTATTTAAGGAAAGCAAAACAAGTAGGTAAGTTCGTGTTTACTTTCTAAAGTAAGAGAGCACATCTCAATGCATTTACAATGACTGGTCCATGGATACAGCATTAAATGGTTTCAAATAATTTGTTATACATTAATTCTTATCAAATCATATGATTTATTTTTTTTACATTCAAATTATTCAGATAATTGGTTTCCTGTAACAAAACAAAGACTAAGAGTTACTTTGAAATGATAAAATTCATAAAATTCCTTCTACTGGCCTGCCTTTTACATTTTGCTAAGCAGTATCAACTTTCATTAACTACTTTGTGAGATAAAGCATTGTCTTCAACAAATGGAAAATCAAATCATATTCAAAATCTTTTGGCTAGCATACAGCAAAGCAAGGACTAGACCTTAGGTCTTCTCTTCATCCAGTGTCCTCTTCATGCTACCAAATACTTCAGCACAGGGGTTAATGAGTTAGAGTGGCACTTTAACCTGGGTGCTTATAAAATACTGAACCACAAAATTACTTGGTCTTGAATATGTGGACCTCACATCTAATTTGCAAATAAGGTGGAGGGGAGAGAGTGTATTCTTTTTTCCTGATTGTAAGTTAACACACTGATTTTATAAAAGCCAGAAAATCAAGATATAAACAACCTTCCCTGGGGATGCTGACAGAGGATTAGTAAATGATCATAAAAAAACAAACCACAAATACACATTACTGAATAGTAGTAATTTGAAGTTATGGGGATTTTGTGTCCTTTTATAGAAAATATTTCACACTTGTAAGTATGAATTAATCATTCCAAATGATTTTATTAGAGAAATTAAAAAAAAATATTTTTCTTTTATTCTTTTATTCCTAGCTTATATACACCTGGGAATTAAATCAGTGTGATTTAGAAAAATAAGTCAACATTTCTGTTTTTGTTTTTTTTGGGGGGGGGGGCAGAGGGACAGGAGAGACTATCTTAAGCGGGCTCCATGCCCAGTGTGAAGCCCCACACAAAGTCTGGATATCACAACCCTGAGATCATGACCTGAACCGAAATCAAGAGTTAGACGCTTAACCACTGAGCCACCCAGGTGCCCCAATATTTTATCAATGTTACAGTGCTACTAATTGAGTCTCCAAAATAATCATTTATTGAAAGGATGCCTCTGGTATCCTAAAATGGTTATTGTAGCTTATAGCTTCCAGAAAGTTCTCAGGAACAAATCACTGAGTCAATAAATGATGGCATTAGACAGGATCTCTGGGATTCCGATACTTTAAAGAAACAGAGGCTCTAAGAAACAGTGTGAGAGGGGCACCTGGGTGGCTCAGTCCATTAAGCGACCAACTCCTGGTTTAGACTCAGTCATGATCTCATCATGAAAATCAGCCCTGTGCTGGACTCCATGTTCAGTGGGGAATCTGCTTGAAGATTATCTCCCTTTGTCCCTCCCCCATTCTCTCAAGTAAATCTTAAAGAAAAAAAAAACAGTGCTAGATTATTTTATATACATAATCTCAGTTTTCCCCACAATTCTAAGTAAGTTTCTTTTCAATTTTACAGATAAAGATTTTTGCTTGGCAATTACCTGCTCAGGCTCAAAGGGGTATAATATAGAAACCCCAAGATTTAAACTGGGTCTTTGGATCCAGTTTAAATCTTTGGATCCCAAAGTTCATGTTCTTTCTAGCACATCAGGCTGCTTTGTGTAGATACTGAGAATTAAATGTTTAAGTAATAAATATCACTAGGCTGTTGCTCAAAACAGTTTATATTAGGTGAAAGAACTGATTTATATCACTTTAGTACTGATACACTTCTACAAAAAAAGTAGATTGGTTTAAAACAAAACCACAAATCCCGAACAGTATGGGTTGAACATTGTTACTCTCTTGGTTTCTGCATAAGAATTCAGGTTTAACGTAATTGTCTAAGGGCAGGAGGACCTTGAGTAATCTCTATGTGCGTGTGCGTGTGCATGTGTGTTGTGTGTATGTGTGTGACTTCTCAGTGGAATTTATGTAGATCTCATTGAGTGACACCTAATAACTAGTGTGTGGGAACAGTGGTAAAGGATCATTGGTGGTGATATGCTCATTTTAGGTATAACCTATTTTAAGAAAATCTATAAATTAAATCCTGAAGTTACAAAATTTATACATCAGAGGATGATCTACTCACCCAAGTTTACCAACATTTTTTTAAAAGTAAGATTTTACTTATTTATTTGACACGGGGGCGGGGGGGGGGGCACGCTCAAGCAGAGGGAGTGGCAGGCAGAGAAGGGAGCCTGATGCAATGCAGGGCTTGATCCCAGAACTCTGGGATCATGACTTGAGCCAAAGGCCAATACTTAATTGACTGCGCCACCCAAGTGTCCCACCAAAATATTTTCTTATTTACAAAGTCTTTGCCACAGATTTTCTTTAAAGAGCTACTATCTATAAAAACATACTTCAAGTAATTTAACTTCTCCCAAAATCTATCTACACCTAACTATTCTAGGTTTATGTGAAATTATACAAAGTGATACATTCTTATAAACAAAAGTAGATTTTACTAGTGCTTTTGAGATTACAGAGCTTCGGCTTCGAATCCAACATAACAAAGTGCTACTGACAGAAATGGCTTTGATATTAGTTACAGAATTTATAATAAATTAACATTTGTGAATAATATCTTCAAGTTATGCTTTTTATTTTAAGGGTAAAAAGCAAATATTAAAAACCAAAGAAATAGTTCTATGTTAATTAAAACTTCCTTGAAGTATATTTTATAAAATCCCCCTTACAAACTACTCTTTGTTTTTCCCTTTGGGTATTTTTACTCTTAAGTGATCCACACACAATTGTGAATACCACAAACTGAAGATCCTCTGTCACCAATGAATTTATTTTCTTCCAAGAAGGCAATATATATTAAGGTACTATGAATGGTTCTGATCAACTTTAGGTGAATATTAATTATAAAAAATAATTTACACATCTCTTGTTCTTTAGTTATTCAGGCATTCTTGGCCAATATTTGGTTATTCCATTATCTCACTTACTTATTTAAGCAATATTTAGAACCAACAAGTGCCAGATTTTGCCATACTGGCTACTCCCTTTTTGGATAGATACCCATTTATAAGGATCCCTTACAAATGCAAACTCTCTACCTCTGACTGATACTGGTGTTCCAATCTCTGCCCCATCTTCTGCTGGCATTGTCCACATTTCTTCTCTGTCCCTTTCCCTATGATAAACTCAAAACTGCTGCCTCTGAGAAGTCAGAGGGAAAAAACATGGAGATGATATTAAGATGTGCTTTGGCAGGGAGGACAAGAAGAGGGCTTTATCTTTCTTCTACCAGATCAGTCAAGAAAGCAGGTTGCTGAGTAGAAACAGGTAATAAACTATGATTCAGGAATAATTATGAAACCAATTTATTTCCCACACTAGAGACTCAAGAAAATACCACAAAAAGTATAAAAATATGAACTTGCAATAAAAACAGCCATCTACACGGAAAATGTTGGTTTATAGAAATAATCCTTCATTCTCACCACATGATACTTACTTGCCATCTGTGTCTGATGTGGCTGCATAGTGCAGGGGTGTGCATCCTCTTTCATCAAGGTCATTCACACTTGCTCCTGATCCCACAAGAGCAAACAGGCACTGGTAATTGCAGTTGGCAGCAGCATAGTGCAGCGGAGATCTTTTGCCCAAGTTAATATAAGAAAAATAAAAGCCAGGGACATATACCAGTAAACAAGTGCACAGCTGACTCTTACTCGACCCAGTTACAAATACTGTATTTATAGTGAGTCTGAGATTGATTTCCACCATATACTAAGTCTTTTGGAGGGCGGGACAAAAGAAGCTAGTACGAGAAAGTAAGGTAGCAAAGAACCTCTAAGAATGGGAAATTACGACAGAAACAGAGTAAAATTATTTCATGGTCCCTACAGCAATGATTCTAGTCTTTTGAGTGAATTACAGACATCTTCATATTCTGCTCAGAAACTTTTGAACACTTTTATTTTAACAAAACTTTCCTTATACTAACAAAAATGTTTCAAAGTACAGGGGTAGAAGCTGCTGTTCATGTCTCAGGAGGAATAAAGGATAAGAGAAATATAGAAGCATTAAATAGAATGCCCTACTCTACCAACCATACAGTAAAGCTGTACAGTAGTATCAGGTTTCTCAAGCAAGAACTGCATAGTTTTGAAGACTGTTTTTTATTCAGAAGAGTTAGAGTACTGTTTTTAATTTCTAAAGACTGAATATTTGTAGCTGGTTTCCTCCCAGTTACTGAAATGCAACAGAATGTTACTAAATTCCCTGTCTTTGAATTGCAACTCTATAATGATTCCATGACTTTTCATTTTAAAAAAAAAGAAAAAAAAAAAGGACAGAAGAAGAAAACAAAAGATGAAGGTAAACAGTAGTAAAACAGTACTACTAAACAGTAGTAAAACATTATTTTACTTTATTGGATAATAACATAGTATAGTAATAGCATTTTTTTTCTGCCTTGGTGGCTCCCCCCCTTTATTTTTATTTATTTATTTTTAAAATTATCTTTATTAACATATAATGTATTGTTTCAGGGGTGCAGGTCTGTGAATCATCAGTCTTACACATTTCACAGCATTCACGATAGCATATACCCTCCCCAATGTCCATAACCCAGCCACTCTATCCCTAACCCCCACCCCCACCCCAGCAACTCTCAGTTTGTTTTGTGAGATTAAGAGTCTCTTATGGTTTGCTTCCCTCTTAATTAAGAAATACAATTAACCCTGAATTACTTCCAAGCTTCTAAACTCAGAATATGCTTCAGAAGCCCTTGCTGCCATTTGTAGTAAAAAAAATGCTTCAAGTGCTACAAATTAACTAATGTAAGATGGATTAAAGTAGAATTGTAAAAGTCAATTTACTGTAAAAATATTGCACTGCAAAGCCAAACAAAATGATTTTGGTTTTGCAGGTCATTCATTCCTTTTATTAGTAGGCTTATGAGAGCAGTCTATTCCTCAAAGTAATTATGGGGTCAAATAGTTTTTTTAAAAAATATGCATTTCTGATTCCCTACCATACATAATTGTTTACTTCTGCACTGACCCCATCCCATGCACTGAATGTACATCCACACATTTCCTTCTGACACACACACCCTTTCTTGTCACACGCTTTGATGTAATTCTCAAACTCATGACCCACAATTTTGCTCACACTGCCTTCCACCTCTCTTTTTTTTAAGCAATTCAAACTGCCTTCAACCCTTTCCTGTATGGTTTTAGCATATGCTAGATCAACTCCTACTCTAAGTAACTTAGTAGATACTGGTGACTTTATGTACCGCTACCATCAATGCTAGTCACAGTAAGAATGAGGACTGGCTAAAAAAGACTACAAAGGGATTCTGTTACTTCACAGTTATTTTCCTACCAGTCATATGAAGGGGTGTATGTGGATGTGCTATTATGTGTATAGGTAATGTAGGGAGTTATATGAGGGGAGAACAAAAGTTTCATATATATTTATTACCTATTTCATTCCTGTTTCTAGTGGTCTGTAACCAAATATGGGCACCAAAGTCTCTGACAATGAAATGACTAAGGGGTAAAGAGAATTGTACTACTGAGTTCTAGGTCTTGTGAATTTCTTGAAGGAACACAGGCACCATGGGGTTTTACATTTCTAAGTGTAATTATGGGAGGAGGAAGAATGGTATCGAGAGATTCAGAGGTGCTTATAAGGTAAAGCTGTGGCTGACAGCCTGGGGCTGTGGCAGGGGCCCAAGTGGAAGAAGACTGTGGGTAAAAATGAATTATTTCAAAGTTACTGACTTATTTGGGCCTCTCATGAATCATGATCACAATGCAAAAGATGCTGAACTGTTAATTCTCAGAAGACAGAAGGTCATGCAAGTCATTTAGTAAACAACATTAATTAGGTTCTACAGAGGAATGTCATCACAGCCTACCTCCCAAATTTGTCCTTTTTGTTGAAGTCTGCACCAGTATTCAGCAGAAGGTTTAGGCACTCCAAATTCCTATTAGGGAAAATACAGTTAGAAGACTTAACTGTCAATAATTTCATAACAAAATTGGTAGTTTAAGTACCAAAACATGTTTTCAAATGAAGACAAAGTGAAGAAAATGACATGATTTATATTTAATAAAAAATAAAACATTAAAAAATAAAATATTAAAATTCATTGTATCTAGAATTTTAAGAAGTTATATATATACATATTGGCATGTTGATAGGAAATAACAGTGAGTCATGTTGTCACTATTTAAAAAGAAATCTCACATTTAAGTTCCTGAGAGTTGGTTAAGTGGCTGCCTTAGGCTCAGGTCATGAGCTCATTGGTCCTGGGATGCAGCCCGAGTCCTTGGGCTCCCTGCTCAGTGGGGAGTCTGCTTTTTCCTCTGCCTTCCCACTCCCAGCACCCCCTTAATGCTCACACTCTATCTCAAATAAAATCTTAAAAAAAAAAAATTCCTGAGAGTTTTTAGGAACCTTTAAAACAAACTTCAAACAACATGCTTTTAACAGAATGGTTTAAATTTAAATGGTTTTTAATACTAAATTAAAAGAAAATGGGTTAAAAAAAAATCAAACCTGAAAATGCTCCAATCTGTTTTCCCTTATCTTCTTCTATATTATAATTGCTTAAATGTATCTTTAGTTAAAATTGTAGGAGCGTATGGTACATGCATGGGTCTTTCTGTAGTTTAACTTTCAAAACCCTGAACATCATTACTATGTTACACTAGAAACTGTGAATACCACCTAATCAGATAGTTGTGTTGTCTTTTGTCCCTCCCTTTGGAGGCCAGTAATATGGAAGCTAGGTTTTAAATGGAAAGTCCTTTGGTGACCTTGGAAGAACAAGAGGACCCAGTCATATGTTCACAATCCATCTTTGCATCTGCGACTGGCCTAGTAGTAGTCTTGGTTCATTCAGTATACTTGTCCTCTGAAACCACTGGGAACTTTTAAAAAAACCCTACACAGCTTCTCATAGAACATTAGTATTACTCATCTATTACATCTCTAATGTTTCGTTGCTCTCTATTCCTTTCATTTATCCACAAATAATTTTCTCTCACAAAAAGCAATACTTCCTTTTACAGTTTTGCTCCACCTCCCCCACATTACTTCCGTTTACAGTTTTGTTCCATCTCTCTTCCCACTCATAATTTATGACTTAGATGGAAGAGGATTTAGGAAAAGCCATTTCTACTACTCTGGACTTTCTTCTCCCAAACCACTCCTTTTATGGTTTGTTTTCCATTTTGAAACAGCCCAGAACTATTAAAGAGAAACAAAGATAAGAGAAAAACTGACGACCAGCTACCTTCTTCTTAAAAAAGTAAAAATTTTGTTAACATACCCTCCAGCTGCAGCTGCATGTAGACAGGTCCTGCCAAAATCATCTGGGGTATCTATATCAAATCCTGTAAGAATGAATACATCTTTCATAGTATCATAGATAAGTTATTTCATATTAAAGTACTATGTCAAGAAATGTCATGTATCATATGACCCTCAATCTCAAACAAAACTGAATTACAAACAGGCACAAAATTATTGAAAGTAGATAATAATATATAATATTACCAAAAAAACTGCCTCTAAAGGACTGAGACTAGCTTTAGGATAAGTGCTGGAGAACTTGTTTAAAAACCACAGGCTATAACGGAATATTATTCAACAATAAAAAGAAGTGAAGTATGGATACATGTTATAATATGAATGATCCTTGAGAACACTTGGCTAAGTGAAAGAAAAGACCACATCCTGGGTGATTCCATTTCTATGAACTGTCCAGAACAGGCAAATTTAGAGACAGAAAGCAGAGTAATGGTTGCTTAGAGAGGTGAGGGAGGAAATGAGGACTGACTTCTAACAGGAGGATGAGAATATTCTAAAACTGACTATAGGGGTGCATGGATGGTTCAGTTGGGTTAAGCATCTGACTTCGGCTCAGGTCATGATCTCAGGGTCCTAGGATCAAACTCTGTGTGTGGCTGCTCGCTGAGCAGGGAGTCTGCTTGTCCCTCTGCCATCTCCCCCCGCCCCTGCGCTGCGCCCGCTCTCTCTCTCTCAAATATATAAGATCTTAAAAAAAACCCCAACTGTAATGAGGGACACATACCTCTGAATATACTAAGAGACAATGAACTATATGCTTTAAATGGGTGAATTGCATATTATGTGAATTATGTTTTTAGGGGTGCCTCGGTGGCTCAGTTGGTTAAGCATCTGCCTTCAGCTTAGGTCATGATCTTGGGGTCCTGGGATGGAACCTGTGTCAGGCTCCCTACTTAGCAGGGAGTCTGTTTCTCCCTCTGCCCCGCCCTGCCACTTGTGCTCTCTTCCTCTCTCAAATAAATAAAAATCTTAAAAAACAAACAAACAAACAAAAAACTGTTTTTAAAAGAAGCCATAGGTGCTTTGCTACCTGTGGATTACTACTAACACTGAGGAGAAATTTTAGACTTCTCTTTCATAGACAAATGGGTTTGTGAATACTTGTGGACATACACATACTTTCAAAAACTTAAAGCAGAAATAACTAAAAAAAAAAAATCACTAAGAAAAACTCAGAAGTATCTGCCTCACACAGTATATTAATTTTCACCAAAACTTTCCCATAATTCTTTCAGCAATCGTGAGTATTAATATGCAAAATGTGTTCAACTTTTTTAACACTGAGAAACAGATTATCATTTAAAATCAATTAAATTATATATACTCAGTAATTCTATGCATTTAATAAGGACCACAGTTTTAGAATATTTGTAGAAAGCTATAGATCCTGTTTTGTTTCAAACGGACTATGATTATGGTATTATAACACAGTAATTAGATATGGTATAATTTCACAAACCTGGAAGATACTATAGCATGGCTATCAGCTCCTAAAAAGGAAGCATGCAAATGAAGATATTCTGTTTCTAGACATATGGAGATGATCCAAGAAAACTACCATTCAATGAATAGAAACTACTCTAGAAATACTCCATATTCCATTCCCCAGCTAACAGAAGGAAATCCTGGAAAAATAAAACTTTTCCCAGATTTGAAGATAAAACTGAATCTTAAAGTTAAAAAAGACCGAACATATTCTAAGAGAGTTTAATAAATGATTCACACTTGTACATATCTACAAGTAATTTTGGAAAAGCAGGATAAAGAGACTGTATTGAAATATGAAGGGCTTTAGGGAAACAAACAAAAAAAAGACTCAATCTACAATGGTTCCACTTACCAGAAGAAAGAAGTTTTCTGCAGCAATCTGAAAAACCACTTAAAGCTGCCAAATGGAGGGGGAACATTCCATGTATGCCACGCCTGAAGTATAAGTAGGATAGTAACCTCATTACAATCAAGAATAACACAATCATTTAAATAAATTACAAAGAAATTCGTTAAAGTGGAAAGATAATTAGATGAGTCCAAACCTTTAATATTTTAAAGAGCAATCTGGCAAAAGGCTGAAGGTGGGCATAGCTTATTTATTATCCAGCAATTTTCCTCCAGAAGTAGAATTTTTCAACCTTAATACTATTGCCATGATGGACTTTGTTGGGGGCTGGGGAGGGGCAGCTTCCCTGTGCATACAGGATGTTCAGAGGTGCCCAAGCTCTATCCATACCAGATGCCAGTAACACCCTCCTCCCAAAGTATGACAACCAAAATTGTCTCTGGACATTTGCCTAGGGTATGAAATTCATTCCTTCTGCTTTGCTAGTGATAATCATTACCACAACACAAAATGTTCAAGAATGCTCATTGTAGTAATTTTTGTAAAATTGGAAGCAACTTAAATTTGCAAATAAGTAGAATGAATAAACTATGAAATCTTTATATAATAATTACATTTTATAAAATGGATGAACTACAGGTTATTTGTAGAGATTATGAAAGAAAGTCCAGATTTTCTACATGGCTAAATCGGAGACTGAAAAAATGTGTAGAGTTCCATCACATTTACAGAAAGCTTAAAAGAAGGTTTAAAACATGTTAATGAATATTATATATAATAAATGTAATAAGATGTAATAAAAATATAAAGACACACCTAAGAATGATAAACATCAATTTAAGTAGGGTGTTTACTTCTACATAGCAGGCAAGAGAATCCATCTTTCCAAAAAAAAAACCTTTAAAGAGAAACTTCAATATATGAAATAGACAAAGTGTGTTGTTTTGACCAAAGCGGGTGGGGGGGGGTGGAGGGTGGTGGTGGTGGTTGTGTGGGGAATCTACAGATAGTATTATCTGAATGAAAAAGAAAAGCAATCAGTACATAAACACTTTTAGGTCTTTTATTTACTTTTAGATTAAAAATAAATAGATCACAACAATGAAAAGCTCTGACTAAAACTGTGCATTATTCATAATCTAGAATTCACTGGGGTAAAAAAAAAAATGCACTATGCTGGCTCACCAAAGAAATCACATTAAATATCTATTCTAGCACATCATCCATACAAATAGGTAAAAGCTCAAGCAATTAGTAGCATATTGGGCACAAAAATCCATACTTCTACTTGAAATCTCTAGAAAACTGCAATTCACTTCCATCTGTGTTTCCCTTTCGGCACAGCTATCAACACCGTGGTTAAGTACTTACTTTGCAGTGTCAGCACCACTTGTAATAAGAGTGTTGATTAGCAGCTCATGGCCGTACCTTGCTGCTATGTGCAAAGGGGTGTTTCCATTCTTATCCTCACAGTCAATTACAGCTCCTGCAATAAATAATGTACTATCAGATGCTGGACTGTATTAAGATCAAGTCAAATTTATTAAACAGAAAGTAACATAAAACTCTATTCAGGCATAAACTAATGGATATAGTGTTTTAACTAGGTTTCATTCATAGGACATATAATGGACCAGGCACTGAGGTTACAGATTTTATACTTAAAAACAATTTTGTGAACTAAGCATAAGCTTTTAATATATTTTATTTTATTTGTTTTTTTTTAAAAAGATTTTATTTATTTATTTGACAGAGAGAGAGAGAGATATCCCAAGTAGGCAGAGAGGCAGGCAGAGAGGGGGAAGCAGGCTCCCAGATTAGCAGAGAGCCCGATGCAGGGCTTGATTCCAGGACCCTGAGATAATGACCTGAGCTGAAGGCAGAGGCTTTAACCCACTGAGCCAGCCAGGCGCTCAGCTTTTAATATATTTTAAAATGATGAAAAGGGTTCTGGGGTCCTGTAAGTTTGGAAATCACTATATTAAAACAAAATTAAATACATTTCTTTAGAGCAAGATTTCAGAGCTTTAATGCACACATGCCAAGTAACATCAAAATTGCAGGCAATGCTTCAGGAATTATTTGATCACAAAACTACTACTTTTTCCTTGCAAAACCATAACAACTATTATCTTGAGGACTATTAACAAACAGTTCCTTGGAATATGGCTTGGGAAACACTAAAGTAATGTACCTAAGAGTTTTATTTAAAGGTTTAGCTTGTCTAGTACTAATTCAAATGCAAAAGAATACAAGTTCTGAAAGGAAAAGTCCTAAAAATAGTTCAGAATATCCAAAAGGGGAAAAAAGATAAATGTAACAGAGTTTTGTTAATGTATAATACAAATACAAACTGCGGTGGAATGGCAAAGTTTTCTATTTAGAAATGCTTTAAAAAAGCCCACACCAACTACTAGAGAAATCGTATTTCTAATTCAGGTGAAACAAAACAAAAATAAATGAAAAACAAATTATGAAAGATACATATATATGGCATTTTACATTCTTTATTATTTGATTTTCATAAGATCTGAAATCAAATATTAAAAATATATAGACAGCTACAATAATTTCTCAATACCATTCATTTTGTGGATATTTTTACTACATTTAAGAAAAAAAACAAACAGAAATACTTTTTACCACTCTGGATAATGGTTTGTGATCTGGAGAATCTACCGTGGAGGGCAGTCATGTGCAGTGGGGTTTTCCCATCCTTGCTCTGAAATAATCAAATACGAAAGATTTAAAATTATTGTTATATCTGTCATATGTAACCCTTAGTTTTATTTTAATATCCTCCTGCATCTTTACCTTGTAAAACTACTATTCAAGCATTAAGTTTAGCTCAAACTTATGGAGGTAAAAGAGCTGTTCAGAATTAGGAACTTTTTTTTTTAAAGTACAGATATTATAAAGCACAAATATGCAAAACAAAACAAAACAAAACCAACCCTCAATGCCTACAGTTTACCAAAAGCTCTGCACGGTAGGTATACAGTGTAATCCTAGTATCATTCCTATTACATAGGTGGGAAAACTGGAGCACAAGGATATTAATGATTCAACCAAGGTCACATAGTCAGTAGTGGTACAACTGGGATGTTTCCCACCTTTCCAAAATTTGACCTTACTACAGATCTTTCATTCTAAGAAATGCTGAATCCCTCCCTCAACCAAGGAAAAGTGAAAGTCAGAATTAACTTCAACCACTATAATTCACTTTAAAAACTTAATACATTAATTTGTTTATAATTATTTGTAATCAATACTGTTAGCTTTTTTCTCAAATTACTTAAAAAAATAATCACACTGGCTGGGTATGTGTGTATTTAATGTACAAACTGAAATTCTAAAGGACTTTATCAAAATATACAATGTGACCATTATAAAGAAATAATCTATTTTGCAATTCCTAATCCTTCAGCAATATTCAGCCTATCTTCTGTGTGTATATATACTTAAAAATGAAATGTGACAAGTGTCCTAAGTTTACACTAAAGCTGTATAATGCAGATCTCAAGAAATTCTGTCATTATACTAGTGTTAGATGAAAATAATTACCTATCAATGTGTTTGAGTCCATAATTTTATATTAATTTTTTCAAGCAAACTACCCAATAGGCAATTTATCTCAAATAACTCTCAAACCTTTGGAAGCAGTGTGTACACAAGAGGGAAAACAAAGCAAAGCAAACCAAAACAAACCCAAGCAAACAAATAAGGTAGGCTCTAGAGTCAGAAAAGACCTGAGATGAATCCTGGTTCTGCCAGTTACCAGAGTAAGAATTAGGAGAAGCTGTCTATCTTCTTGGGCCTTCACTTCTCAACTGGAAATGGATATACTACCTGGACCTCATAGTCCTGCTATACAGAATATACTAATCTTTTGTAAACCAACCATATGATATATGGGTGTTTTCATCTATGTACCAGTTATTCTTTCAACCAGAAAAAACAAAACAAAACAAAAAGCACAAAAGCATTTTAATAATGCTTTTATTATAATAATAACGGGATTCCAGTTTGGAATGTTCCCTAACATATCTTGATTCTTTAATCTTTTACCTTACAGACATAAAAAAAGTAAAAATAAAAACTAAACAGTAGTATAAATTTAAGTTCATAAAATGATGAAATGTGAAATATAATTATAGCTAACATTTATATACATAGTAAACACTATGTTCTAAGCAGTACAACACTTTATATATATATCAGTCATTTGTGTCTTAAAACCCTATGACTTATATGCTATTGACCGTATCTTATTAAGGTGTTAAGAAATGTAACCAGGTCTCACAGCTAGTAAGTGGAGTCCTCCAGGTGGTACTGGATTAACATTTTTACTTTCTACTACATACTTTCTGATCATAAAAAGTATTCCAAATATACTAAAACAAATAAACAAAAAAACCCCAAAAGATTCAGGTTACCAACTGAAAAGTCCACCTTTAAGACATGTTATAAGGGGGAGAGCGCATTTATTTCTCTTTGAATTGGGGAGACAATGAGTAGATTTTTTTTTTAAGTCACCTTAATTAATTTTAGAACAAATTAGAAGTTTCAAACAGGAAATAAAGATCCACCAAGATTCTAAGAGTTGGGTTCACAAGTGACCATAAATAGCAATAAAAAATAAGCCACACACATTACTTTTTATGTTTAAATTTTAAATCAAATTATTTGAGGTTATTTTACCTGACCAAAATTTATTAAGAATAAGGTGAAGTGGGAAAAGATGTGCATTTAAGGGATACAATCAATGCAGTAGGGCTCAAGTCAGTAAGATATAAAAACCAGACCTAGACTGTTTTTTAAACTTCACTCATTTTATCTCTATGTAGTACTTTGTAAAACAGCCAATTAATAAACCTATAAACAAATAATTGAGTAATTTCAAGCCTAAATTCATATTCCAATTTCTAGTCATCCACAACTTGATCAGGGACAGAAATACCAAAATGGAGAATGACGTAAAAGAAAAAAGATGAAGCAGGGAGAAAGGGGTGGTAAGGAGAACACGAGGGTTACAATTTTTCTTTTACAATGTAAGGCAAATGTCAAAGCCTTATTAGCTCCTTAATCAAGCAATAATTTGATAGGCACTGATTTGATAAATATAGGAAATACAGATGTCAGGAATGAAGATATATTCTTGAGTGAACATATATTCTTACTGGTTGAAAACACATAGTTATTAATAATTTTTATATAACTTCAGAGCTGGAAGGTACCTTAGAAGTCATTAATATCATGGGATCTGTGTTCCAAAGGAACGTGGCTATATGATAACTGGACAACTGCATATAAATGGGATGTCATACATCCCCAAGCAAGATTCAGGCAACTTTTTAGGAAATCTATTTCTAAACCAGTATCATTGGCTTGTTCCCTTCAAATCTATTTAGCCACTAGAGTCAGCTATGTAGGCACTCACATATGAATCAAATGATCTACCGGCAAGTTATATTAAATATTCATGTCTAAATGGCACTGTATAAAATACATAAAAAGGCTAATTTTTACCCCTTAAAGACAGCACTATAGAAACTAAAACATGCGTCACAGCTAATGATATAGGTAAGCCGTGAGACTTAATATTTAATACTCAACAATGATTTAACTATAGTCACCTGATCATAAACAGGTCTCAGAGACTAAAAAAACTGATTATGATATTTTGAAAAATGTTAAAATCTAATCTTCATTAAAAAATATTACTAGGCCTTTAAGGAAACAAGTAACAAACATCTCTCCTTCACAAGAGTTTAGATACTGTTCTACTCCCCGATTATCCAAACAGCAGGAATTCTTCAAATTTAACTAAGGAGTTCAAATTTATTATCAATAAATTTTTAGTAATTATTTAAACTATTAAAAAAAACTTTAGTAGGTGATTTGACTGGGAACTGGAAGCTTTAAATGCATATTCTTACTTAGAAAAGGCATTTTAAACATAATCATAACAGGAGTTCTTTATGATACCTCATGCCCATTCCTTCCTTGGGTGTGATGACTATAAATTCTTCCTATAGCTGAAAGAGGAAAATTTAGAGCAATGGCTAATTATAGATGGATTTGCTGCTACTGTAGCTATCAGACAGGGTCAGCGGTGTCACTAAAGGTCTCTCTAAAGTTAAGAAATATAAGAAAATGGACTCCTTTCTTTACCAATCTGAAGACTGGCTCATGATACCCACAAAAGCAGCTGAAATCTTAAGGAATTAAAGTTCTGAAAAACACATTTTAAGGTTAAATGTTTTTACTAATCCTAAACAGTTCAATTTTATTTGTAGTTTTCTTTTCTATATAACACAAGACACAGACTGGCAAATACTCTAAGAATGAATTGATGTATAAATATAGAAACAATCAGTGAAAGCATCTTGGAAAAATGAAAACAATGATTACACATTATAAACTAGTGTTCAAAACTGTGGCTGCATGTGCTTTTTCACAGAGTTATACAAAGAAAGTACATTTATTTTGGTTCCAGAATTTTCACGTCACTTTTAAAATTCAAATGCCCATTCCTAAAAGTGAATGCAACAACAACAACAAAAAAACCCAACTATTCCTTATATGTAACACACTGATCGTGGTCTTTTAATTTTTATAAAATTGAAAAGAGCTTTAAAACAGAAAAGTTAAAAGATTACCATGAACACCCATATACATACCAGCTGGATTCTATCACTAACATTTTACTATACACACATCATCATATATCAATCTCTCCAACCAGCCATCCACCTAATTATTTGATGTTTTTCAAAAGTTGAAGATATGACTACATATTATCTCTAAGCACTTTGGTATGCTTATCATTAACAAGGGTTCAACATCACTTTGGTTTGTTACCTCCTAAGCAAAAATTTACATGCAATGAAGTGTACAAATCTTAAATGTACCACTTTATGAGTTTTGTCAAATGCTTATTTAGATAAAACAAAGCCTGTCAAATACAGAATATTATCATCTCCCAGAAAGTTCTCCTAGATCCATTTTTCATCAATCCCTCCTCACAGTGGCAACTGGTTGTTTTTTTTTTTTCAACTACAGAATCTAGAACCCCATATAAGTGGAATTTCATCTTTTCTAGAACCTTATACAAATGGGATTAATACATATATTCTTGTGTAAGACTTTTTAAAGATTCACCTGTGTTCTCGTGTCTATAAATAATTTGTTCCTTTTTATTCCTGAATGGTATCTGTTACTATTTTATTTTATTTTATTTTTTTTTAAGATTTTATTTATTTGACAGAGAGAGATCATAAGTAGGCAGAGAGGCAGGCAGAGAGAGAGAGGAGGAAGCAGGCTCTCCATGGAACAGAGAGCCTGATGTGGGGCTCCATCCCAGGACCCTGGGATTATGACCTGAGCCAAAGGCAGAGGCTTTAACCCACTGAGCCACCCAGGCACCCTGATACTATTTTAAACAGCAAAGTCCTAAATACTACAGTATGGATTCTGATCTTATTTCATACCTTCATATTGACGTCAGCCCCATTGCCCACTAGAAGCTCTAAACACAATGCTCCATGTGTTGATGCAGCAGCAAAGTGCAAAGGGGTAAATCCTTTCTCATTCTTTTGATTTACATTAGCACCACAGTCTATAAGTTCATTTACTACAACATCTTGTCCATTATAGCAGGCGACATGAAGAGGTGTATTTCCATAGGCATTTGGTTCATTCATCTATTGGAAGAAAAAAAAAATTTTGTGTTAAAGTAGTCTTACTACTTGCTACAAGAATGAGAGCTCTTTTAGCGATGTTGTGGTTGTAAGCAAGTTAATGGAGTGAGAAATGGGTAAATACACAGATAAGGCTTAGAATTCTAAAGTTCTTTTAAAATAATGAACATTAACAACAGCATTTTGGTGTCAAATAGATTTTCCACATTCAGGGAATATAATTTACACTTGCAATGTCTACTTCATGACAAAACTGAATGATTCCAAGAGTGAAATTTTAGGAAAATGAAAACAACATATATTTTTTTAAAGATTGCATTTATTTATTTGACAGACAAAGATCACAAGTAGGCAGAGAGGCAGGCAGAGAGAGAGAGGGGGAAGCAGGCTCCCAGCCGAGCAGGGAGCCTGATGCAGGACTTGATCCCAGGACCCTGAGATCATGACCTGAGCCAAAGGCAGAGGCTTCAACCACTGAGCCACCCAGGTGCCCTGAAAACAACATATTTTTAAAGGTCTTCAAAGTAAGGTACAGTCATAAGAATTAACTCTAAGAATCATGATAAATGAACAGAAACTAAAAATTCTGAGAGATGGGCGCCTGGGTGGCTCAGTGGGTTAAAGCCTCTGCCTTCGCTTCAGGTCATAATCCCAGGGTCCTGGGATCGAGTCCTGCATCAGGCTCTCTGCTCAGCAGGGAGCCTGCTTCTCCGTCTCTCTCTGCCTGCCTCTCTGCCAGTTGTGATCTCTGTCTGCCAAATAAATAAATAAAATCTTTAAAAAAAAACAAATTCTGAGAGATATTGAATAACATGCTTACTTTCAGCCTTTACATTTGCAGTGACAAAAGATTAAAGCTGGTAATGAAGTAAAGGTCAGGATTTAAAAAACTGAGTGGCATCTTCTTCTATCTATTTCATTTTTCCAACAAAGTTGGGCTCTAGATATTTTCCAGTCTTAACATGTTAACATTTTACCAGAATGAATGTGCTCTCCATACTGAGAAATAATTCTTGAACCAAGTTTCTCTTTTAGTTCTGTTTCTAATAAATAAAACGGGTGAATACTTTAAAGTTTACATGACTTTTACATATAGAATGTGACCTTTGCCCAGAGAGATGTCTGGCCCTCACCCTTGTCTTCTGGGAGGTAATCTATGGAATATCCGATAGGAGTGTTCTCGTTTAGGGTGGGAGCTGGCTACACTGGATCTCAGAGTAGGACTGGCCATAGTCAATGCTCTGGGGATAGGATACGCCAATGCCACCTAAACCAACCATGTGATTTAGGATGCAGGATTTGGAGCCCTCAGTTATCACTGGACTTGGAAAATGAAATCAACCATGGGGGCAAGTGATCAATCAATCATACCTATGGGGCACCTGGGTGGTTCAGTTAGTTAAGCATCTGCCCTTGGCTCAGGTGATGATCCCAGGGTCCTGAGACTGAGACCCATAACAGGCTCCCTGCTCAGTGGGGAGTCTGCTTCTCCTTCTCCCTCTGCCCTTGCTCATGTGCTCTCTCTCTTGCTCACTCTCTTTCTCAAATAAATAAAATCTTAAAGAAAAAAATTTTTTAAATAAAAAAATTAATCACTCTTATGTAAAGGAACCCCAATAAAAACTCTGAAAACAAAGCTCAGATGAGCTTTCCAGTTTGGCAATACTATGTGCATACTTTCACACGCTGATGCTAGGGGAGTAAGGAGTCCTAACTCCGTGGGGAGAGAACAATGAATGCTTTCTGTTTAGAATATTTCTGGACACTGCCCTATGTGTCTCTTCCTTTGGCTGATCTTAATTCACATCTTTTTTTGTATAATAAACCATGAATATGATAGTTGTCAGTGAGGTATTTTTTTGTTTTTTGTTTTTTTAAGTACGCTCCATGCCCTGCATGGGGATAATATGGGGCTTGAAGTCACAACCCTGAGATCAAGACCTGAGCCAAAAATAAGAGCTGGAGACTTAACTGAATGAACCATCCAGCACTCCTTCAGTGAATTTTTTTAATCCTTCTAGTGACTTAATGCCCCAATCTTGTAATTCATTAGAAGTAAGAGCAGCCTTATTTGGAGGTGCTCTCTTACTCTGAAGTTGGCCTCAACTTATCACAACTGTATTTAACATCTTCTCTTCTGAAATCCCTGGTAACAGAAATTGAAGAAAGTGAAAAAATAATACTTAACTTTAGTCAAAGTACCTACATTTCATCACTAAAAACTCAGAGACATGGAATAGATTCTCTCTCAGAGTCTTCAGAACTTTGAAAGATTAAATTTGTTGTTTTAAGTCACTCACTTTATAGTAATTTGTTATGGAAGCCCTGGGAAACTAATAAATCACGCAATTAGAGGCCACATGTCAGTAAACAGCTCTAAGTCTCATCATTTATTCCAAAGAACTCTCTGTCACTAGAGTTTACAAATGTTATTTTACTGTCAGTAACACAAACTTAAAAAACTGCATCAGAATGGATGTGAAACAGCAGTCAGGAACAAGATGCTCATTTATCTAGATCAAGGGTACAGTAAGGCATTATGCTACTCTGATGAAATAGAGCTAAAGGAACTGCTGAAAAATAAAACATCTATTTGCACTCTGCAAGACCCTACCTAACAGTATGTTTGGATTTTTGCAACATCTCACAATCCCGACATTTTCAGTTCCTACTTGTTTGCTTTAGGCAAAGTGCTTCAAATTATCCTTAAAGCTTCAGCTCTACAATTCTGCCTTGTGTTCTTTATCAAACCAGACTAGTACATACATTTTTGGTTTGTTTTTGCAGTTGATCTAAAGTCTTCCCTCCAGCAGAGCCTAACCCTCTCTACTAATTTGTTCTTTTTAATCTGTTTTGAAGAACCAGACAAGTCTGTCAGAACGTACCTAAAATAAGAGTAAATATACGAAGAGGGGCATAAAAGTCAAGTGCTTAAAGGATGGCCTGTGAAAGTGACAGGTATTGTTAGCTATCACAATGCAGGAATCGAATACAAAGCAGCAACTCTCCTAACCAAAAACATTTATACAGTAAGGAACACTTACAGTTGATGAGCAAGAAGCCTCTGGTTTTCCTGCCTAGCTCTTGCCAATATCCTGTAATGTGAACTGCTACAGTCATGCTACAGTATGAGACTGAGCAAATAAGACTAACAGTAAACTAGCCACTTAGGAAAAATAACCCAAGTGTGTCTGCTCAGCAAGAATGGAGCTATTAATCTTGGATAGTGATGAAGAAGAAAAACCTGTATCATTCATTCACCTTTGAAATATCCTTTACCTCTTAATATACTGTGACTAATTACATGATCAGATATTAGCATCCTTTATATTATGTAAAGGACTACAAATATCTAATTAAAAGACAAAAATATTATTGTGTAAAATTATCTTAAAATTTGAAATAACTTCTGCCAGCAATGAAATCATAAACACATAAAATGTCTCCTTCATTTATACTGCTCAATCTATAGACCTACATCAACTCCAAGATCCAGAAGGTACTTGACTACGCTGATCATTCCACTAGAGGCTGCTGCATGAAGAGGTGTGTAAGACTTCTTATCCTTGCATGTCACTTCAGCTCCATGTGCCACAAGTAATTTCACTACTTCAATGTGACCTGGAAATGTGTTTATGAGAGGAAAAAAAAAACAGATGAGTACAGGAAAATATGAAATATAATCCTGGATATTTTTTTAAAAAGTAAAAATGCAAATTAACTAAATAATGCATAAGTCACCAATAAATCAAGTTATAACCAGAGAAAGGATGGAGGAAAAAAAACCAAGAATTCAGGTAAACTTTTTTTTTTTTTTTTTAGATTTTATTTATTTGACAGAGAGAGAGAGAGAGAGAGTGCACAAGTGCACAGAGTGGTAGGCAGAGGGAGAGGGAAAAGCAGGCTCCCAGACAAGCAGAGAGCCTGATGTGGGGCTTTCCAGGACTCTGGGATCATGACCTGAGCCAAAGACACTAAAACCCACTGAGGCACCCAGGCACCCCAGAACTCAGGTAATTTTAATAAATGTTGATAGAGGTAACTAATTGAAAACATCATATTTGCTTATTTTATCCAGTGACAACCTTTTGTCTAGATAACCCTCTTTTTGTCTAGATCTTATTGTTTTCAAGATTGTTTAATACATTCTCAAGTTCTGAAACTGGCGTTTTATGCCCAGTGTAACACATTAGTTTACTTTTCTCTGCCTTAGGGGAATCTTCTACTTGAAAACCTGGGAGTGACTGGGTCTTGTTTCTTAAAAATGTTCGGCTTTTAGAACATGTGTTTAAAAACTTCTCTTCCCCTATTATTTCTACCAGATGTCCTTAACCAACTTCATTTGCTACTCACCTTTATGTCAATCAGGACAGGGTTATATGTGTTGTGGTTAACAATCAATTACTAGCATTTTATTTCTCATCAACACTGTGATAGTTTGCCAAGAGGGATCTGCTAAGTCACTCAAAGACACAGGCTCAAACAGCTGACATCATCTTGAACGTGGCCAGTCACTGTGCCAAGAGGAGGAATAGACTGTAGAATCTCAAATCAGCAATTAAATGCTTAAATTAAATTATTGCTCTGGCCCAGAGGTGATGTTGCTTTTAATTCACTAGTCAGAACTAGTCCCAGGCCCCAATATACCATACAAGGAGGCCAGGAAGGGAGACAGGTATCCAGAAGGTGGGAGAACCACTATGCTCCTTTTATTATCTCCCTGGTCTTTATCAGATTAGATTATACACTGCTTTCTCCCTCTGTGAGTGATAATGCTTCCCACCTCTGTGCCTTTGTTAATGAGATTGCTTTACTGCATGGAATGTTTTGCTTGGTTGCCTCTTTGCAAGCACTGTTACTGATCCCTGAAGGCCCACATCAGTCCTCATTTTCCCTGATCAACTCCGTCATTTCTCTTTCCTAGAAGTCTTATAAGCCAAAAGCACCATATACCTGTAAATACTATCTAATAAATATATAATACCTTCTGATAGTTCCTTAACTTGAGTCATTACTTAATTGCCCCAAATTACTTTTATGCACTGCTTTAAGTGCATGAGTTAACATGAGGTGGTAATCAAGGTAAATAATATTTATTCAGAAACTTCTACGTCAAAATCATCATGGTAAGGTGACTGGAGGTAGAACTTGGCTGAATACTGCTAAAAGTACTGAAAGTGAGAGAAAAGATGAATGTGTAAAAGGGATCTTAACAGAAGTTCATGGTCAGAGCAAACATGGGGTAGGGAGGACCATATGCATGGTCTTAGCACCCACAAGTCAGTATTTCTACTCTGTTCTTTTTCTGCACTTAAAAATATCTTGAGGTAAGCTCAAGATCTGCCTGCTATCTGGCTGTCCAAGTTACCTCCAGAACCAATTAATGTTTTTGGTAGTGCCCTGGTCACAATGTTGCATGGTTTGGGGTGGTCTACCACAAGACTGTTTTCCCATGAGCTCTGCTAGTTTTAGAGTGCAATCTTGCAAATCCTAAGATTTTTCAAGAACATATATATCATGTTACTACAGAAAAACCTATATACTCTAAACCTTAGTTCCCCTTTCTATGAAATTACTGTTGTAGAAATCAAACACGATGATGCCTATTCAACACAGTGGTAGCCCAAAATAATAGGATTCCTAAAGCATCTTCCTAACTTCTACCTTAATATTCCCATAAAAATAAGGATGGATATAAGAATGGGCTTTGAGTAAACACCAACTTACAAAAATTATGTTTCCCAGACCTGTGTCTACGATGTCTCTCCCTTTAAAGGTAAAAAGAATTATTATTATTTTTAAAGATTTTATTTATTTGACAGAGATCACAAGTAGGCAGAGAGGCAGGCAGAGAGGGGGAAGCTGGCTCCCTGCTGAGCAGAGAGCCCGATGTGGGGCTTGATCCCAAGACCCTGAGATCATGACCTGAGCCGAAGGCAGAGGCTTAACCCATTGAGCCACCCAGGCGCCCCAACAGAATTATTTTTAATCAGCTTTTAGGAGAAGAGGACCCAATACATTCTTGTTCTGGCAAACCTCTCCCACTACCAGGCTGGTTCCACTTGGGCAGCAAATTTAGATATGGTGTAATTTCCCACTATCCTAAAAAACAGATGTCATACCAAATGTAGGAACTAAAACGTACAAATTTTCTTAAGTACATAATGTCAGAAAATGAAATTCAAAATGTACATACCCATATATGCTGCCCAATGAATAGCCCGTCTATCTTTCTTGTCAAAAGCATTAATATTGGCACCTCTAGACAAGAGTAGTTTGACCATCTGAAATAAAAATAAATTTTCATCAAAATTCAGAAGTAGAATTATTCATGAATGTCCCTTATGATGACTACTCATCTCAATCTCTCTGGCACTGAATTTCTGCATTTGTAGAAAGGAAGGAGCTAGACTAAATCTTAAAGACCCTTTAACATAATTTAATAAATAGTAAGACAAAATATGAAAAAAAGGATTCGCAATGGGTGTTATTGAGCAGGTATCAGTATCTTTTAAAGATGCTACTTTGTGTCCTGATATTTTATGAACAATGAAGTAAAAATCTGGAAGGCCTAAAGGCGGAATAGTTAAAAACAGGTTTATTTCTTTTAAAAGCCCAAGGTGTTTTTAAAATGTAAAGTGCATTCTTATCCCAGAAATGTCTTGAATTCAAACACAAATGTACTATCTATAATATGATTAGATCTGAAGGTCACTCCACACAGTCTGCTTACCTCATAATGTTTCAAGAACAGTATTTCTATTCCATCTAACCGTATTTACAATGGTTCCCCCATGGAAAAGGGGACTCCATGTTTCAAAAAAGGGACACAACTGTGACCTTAATTGCAGTGAAGGCAAGGATTCTTTATGTTGCAAAAAACCAGAGAAACAGTGAAAACAACACTGTAGCCACTAGCTCTCAACCATGGAATCTTGGCAATGTCACTTTGCCTCTCTGAGTCTCTGTGTCTGCAACAAAAATGAAGGACTGGACAAGTTGTCCTCAAAGGTTCTTGTAATTCTTGTGTTTTCTTCTTTCCTAAACCTTCTATGTACACATAAAACCCACTCTTTGCCACTACAACACCTAACATTAGGCAACGCTTGTTGTATAAGATAACTATTAATTTTCTTAAATTTTTTTCTTTTGAGGGTCTGTTATCAAAAAATTTCTGACTAAATGTTGATAATAAACTATAAGAACATCTTTTCCAAACTTTTCCTTCACTAAGATCCTTCTAGGAATCCTACGAAACTGCTCTTCCTGTATTATTTTTTCCACAACAGGACATACTTTTCACATTGTGTATTCTTGACAGGGTTCTCCTTTGTCTTTTCAGGTTGACCAGGAAATTCAAAAGCATGGGTTCTATCTGAGAAGTAAACTTCTCAATTTGAGAAATTTATATCATGAATTTTATCATGAAAAGAAGTCTGAGGATTTGTAAAGGCAAAATTAGATAAAAACAAACAAGAAAGTTGTTTTTTGTTTTGCTATTCCCATGGACTGAATCACTAAAAAGGGTAAGTTCATTAATTATTGGGGTGGGGAGTGGCAGGATGAAAGGAGAGAGAATCACTGTCTAATTGAACACCACCTACCTCACCATGTCCACTAAAAGCTGCATGATGTAATGCAGTCCTCCCCGCTCTATCAGACACGTTTACATTACTCAGAAGAGGTACCAAAGCTTCAGCGCACTTTACAGCTTTATTAGCAGCAGCTATGTGTAAAGGGGTTTGCCAATTTTTGTCTCGGGCATTAACATCTGCAGAATGCTTCAAAAGTACCTGCACTGCTTCCTGAAACATATGAAGATAAAAGTTATAAAAAACAAATGAGTTAATAGTTTTATTTTATTTTATTTTTAAGATTTTATTTATTTGTGAGAGAGAGAGAGAGAGAAAGAATGCAAGCAAGGAGAGTGGCAGGCAGAGGGAGAAGCAGGCTCCCCTGCTGAGCCAAGGAGCCCAATGGGGGAGACTCAATTTCACGACCCTGGGATCATGAGCTGAGCTGAAGACAGACACTTAAATGACTGAGCTACCCAGGTGCCCCGAGTTAACAGTTTTAGAAACTGTATATATATTAAGGAACTAATATTTCCAGAGGAAATAAAAAGTCTGGTAGAACCTGCTATAAATAAGTAGGAATTTACCCAAGAAAACAAAATATTTTTGGACTAAAGGCAGTACTACTCAGAGCTGTTATAAGATGCACTGAGATAAAATGTTCCCTTTTTCTGTCCTCCTATGAAAGGCATAACAAGATCAAAATGTGCAAAAACAGATATTGATAAATATTCTTTAAAAACATTCATTATAGGGGTGGCTGGGTGGGTCAGTCGGTTAAATGTCCCAACTCTTGATTTTGGCTCAGGTCATGATCTCAGGGTTGGGAGATGGAGTCCCATGTCAGGCTCTGTGCTCAGCAGGGAGTCTGCATGAGGATTCTCTCTTTCTCTCCCCCCTTTTGTCCATGCTCTCAAAAAAAAAAAAAAAAAAGTTCATTACTTCTCTTGTTTTTCTACATAATAAGATACAATTAATTTATACTTTCAACAGTTTTAAGGAACTGATTGTTTTGCAATAAAATATACAAAAATTTAAAGCATACTATCTCCCAAATTAGTATACATTATATTTTACAAACGGAAAAATCACTAGTATCTAGTTTATTAGAGACAAAGGGAGAGAGAAAGAGAAACAGATGCTGTGAGAAAGTTATTGTTAACAAGTCTATTTAAAAGCTTAGTATCCAAAGGGATTTATCTCCCAGAAGCACAAGGAAAACTTCACAATACATCTATAAATTGGACTCATGGCTAGATACTAAGGAATCCAGTATGCTATCTACATTAAGCACTACAGTCAGAACTAAACTTAGCAATAATTTCTCCTTGCAGTGATAATCCTATCTTTGGCAGATGAATGACGAAGTACACATGAAATGAAAAAGACCAGAATCAGAACTAAGCCTGGTAATACTGACTTTTGGTTTTCTTTCTTGTCCTTTTTTTTTTTTTTTTTTAAGATTTTTTATTTATGGATGCCTGGGTGGCTCAGTTTGTTAAGACTCTGCCTTTGGCTCAGGTCATGATCCCAGGGTCCTGGGATAGAGCCCCACATCAGGCTCTCTGCTCAGCAGGAGTCTGCTTCCCCCCCAACCCCCCAGCCTGCCTCTCTGCCTACTAGCGATCTCTCTGTCAAATAAATAAATAAAATATATATTTTTAAAGATTTTATTTATTTATTTGACAGACAGAGATCACAATTAGGCAGAGAGGCAGGCAGAGAGAGAGGGAGGGAAGCAGGTTCCCTGCTGAGCAGAGAGCCTGATGTGGGGCTCGATCCCAGGACCCTGGGATCATGACTTGAGCCGAAGGCAGGGGCTTTAACCCACTGAGCCGCCTAGGCATCCCAATAAATAAAATATTTTTTAAAAAAAGATTTTTTATTTATTTCAGAGAGACAGACAGAGACAGCATATGCAAGCTAGCAGGAGAAGGGGTAAAGGGAGAGGGAGAGAGAATCCCCAAGCCAACTTGGGGCTCCATCCCAGGACCCTGAGATCATAACCTAAGCTGAAACCAAGAGATGGGCTCTTAACCAACTGAGCCACCCAGGCCCCCCAGTTACCCTTGATTTTCTTAAAAAAAACAAAAATAACAAAAATAACAAAATTAAAAAGTGTTCACAAGCATCAAGCAACTATCAGTATGTCAAGTAGCAAGGAAGACAACCAAAAATACTATTATCTGTGATTCACAAATAGTTTTTTGCGCCTTTAAATAAAAAGTAATCAGAACTGTTTGAAATATGGGAAACAGTGTAAGTATTTAACAAGACTGATAAAAGATGAGAGAGAGGCCCAGTAGTCTATCAATCTCCTAAGGAAATCAGCCAGCAAAGAAAGATATATACGGAGACCTACTCTAGGCCCCCAAATTCTACTCTAGCTATCTGCCCCAGAGAAATTTTTTTTAAGATTTTATTTATTTATTTGACAGGCAGATTACAAGCAGGCGGGGTGGGGCAGGGAAGCAGGCTTCATGCTGAGCAGAGAGCCCGATGTGGGGCTTGATCCCAGGACTCTGGGATCATGACCTGAGCTGAAGGCAGAGGCTTTAACCCACTGAGTCACCCAGGCGCCCCTGCCCCAGAGAAATTTAAAAAGACCCACCCACCCAAGAATAGCCACGGCAGGTTTAATCATAAGAACCAAAAAGCAGATATGCCAACTGTTGTGTATCATATAATGAAATATTCCTCAGCAATAAATGTACACAATATGAAGGATTCTCAAGAATATTAAGTAGAACAAAAAATTCACGGCACAAGAACACATAATGTATGATTCCATTTTTATAAAGTTCTAGAATAAGCCAAATTATCCTATGGTATAAGATATCAGAACAGTGGTTGCCTCTGGGGACAAGGAAGACTGACTGGAAAGGGACATGAGGTAACTTGCTGGACTAAAGGAAATTTTCCATATTTTGATTGGGAAAAAGGTTACAAGAGTGGGTACATGGATGGATACCTCGGTCAAAACTCAAGACTATACACAGTATCTTTGCATTTACTTTAAGTTATACTGCAATTAAAAAAAAGGAATATGGAAAAAATGATACAGAAAGGAAATGGTACAAACACACCATCAGGATTCTCCATCTCAAGAAGGGCATCCTGTGACTTAGAAGATAAAACTAACACTATACTGGGAAATGTTAGTGTGCTAATGGATATGCTAGAAAATAATTAAAAACAAAATGAACAATTTATAATTGATAAATTAGGCAAAGAGCATACTATAGATGCCAGGCTTGCAAAATTCATTCCCACTCTGGAATCCATAGTGCATACATTAAATCCTCTGAAAAGTCTGGAGAATACTTATGTTCCATTAGCAAGAACTAGAAAAATCAAAACTATTCTTCTGTTTCACTGAAAAGCAGAAATAAATCCAGTAGGTAAGGGAAGGTAAGATGGTACCTAAGAAAGGCTATAAACACAATTACTAAGATCCTAGAATCAACAGAGAGCAAAGTTTGAACCATGGGTTCACTGCTATAGACCAATGGCGGTGTTCTCCCGCCATTCATATGCTGAAGCCCTAAACTCCCAGTGTAACTGTTTTTGGACATAGGGTCTTTAGGAACTAATTAAACTTAAATGAGATGGAATGGAGGCAACCTAATCTGATAAGACTGGCAGCTTTTTAAGAAGAGGAAGAGAAAGATACCCCCGAATACACAGTGAGAAGTAGCAGTTTGCAAGCCCGGAAGACAGCCCTCATCAGAAATGCACTCTTCGATCTTGATCTAGGACTTCTAGCCTCCAGGCTATGAAGAAAATCAGTTTCTGTTGTTTAAGCCAGCCAGTCTGTAATATTTTGTTATGGCAACCAAAACTATTATCACTCAGAACAGTATGTAGGATCACAACAGCAGTGATCTTTGAAAATTCAGAAAAATCAAATCTACAGATGGGAGACGTTAAACCAAATTAAACAGGCAAATTTCTTTCTCTCTCTCTTTTTAGAGAGAGCATGCAAGAGTTGGGGGAGGGGGAGGTGGAGAGGGAAGGAGAGGATCTTATGCAGGCTCCAGACCCAATGTGGAGCCCAACCCACAGCTCAATCTCACAACCCTGAGGATCATGACCTGAGCTGAAATCAAGAGTGGACACCAACAGACTGAGCCATCTAAAAGGGCAAATTTCTGGAAATTACAAATCAATGAGCCTGATGTCATAACCTAATAAAATTCTAGATCACATTATTACATTATAAGCTTTCAGAAAATGATATAGGGATAATAAAGGGTACACATGGTTTTACTAATGGCAAATAATTACCATAGTAACCTCAATCCCAATTTTTCCATTATCAGATGCTATGTATGTAAGAAATGCTGCACATGTGCCTTGACTTTGGAAAAACATCTAAGAAAATATCCTAGGATACTTCTTCTAATAAGATTATGAAATATGGGGTGATGACCAAGGTTTAAATAATTTTACCTAAAGAGTATTTATTCATCACTCAGGTCAATCTAGAAGAGTCTATGGAGCACTAGCCATTTGTGGCTCTTTTTAGCAATTCTTCCCATTGATTTGAAGTCAGGCACAGGAAAAAGGGCTAACACATTTGCAAATAAACTTTAATAGCTGGATGGGCTGTTAATATCTCATGTGATAATATAAACTCAGTTTCTTGATAGAACTAAGATGTAATTTCTCGAGCTAAGTTAAAAAAAGTGTATGTGTATCTTCCAGAGGATCTAGCAGTGTAATGGGCTTCTTAAAAAACAAGCAAACAAAACCAAAACACAGACACATACACAAAGTCCTAATGCTCAGAAATCAATTTATTCAGAAGAATACTCTGCATTTACAGAGAGCTCAACTGTAAACTCCACTAGAAGAATGGAAGTCACAAACCACTGGTGGAGATGAAACAAATCAGCTAGCCAATATGATGAAGTGTGTGGAAGCCATGTCACTGAGGGAGAGTGAGGAGCTCAGGATATAAAACCAGAAGCAGCCATTCTCAACCTAGGTACCATGAGGGAATTAGCCCTAAGGCATCCTCTGTGCGATGAATTAATTTCTCCACTATGCTCTACAATGGTGTTAGCTTCCAGAGGCCTTGGAGGATTGAGAAAACAGTCACTCTGATCACCCTGTCGTAGGGTTTACTTTTCTCGTGGTATCTCAAAAACATACACCAAAGCTGCCTAAAATTTTGTCTTTTCCACACCCCTCTGTGGCTATACTTATTATTAAATGAAATTAATTAAATTATTGCTTTATTAATAATTATCATTATTAATAAATGTTACAATATATTGTATATGTTATGTATAATTATAAAATATATACATAATGTAATAAGTATGATGTTATATTGATATTTAATATAATTATTAATAATTATCAAATTATTAAATTAAATTACCTCTCTTGGGGTGCCTGGGTGGCTCAGTGGGTTAAGCCTCTGCCTTTGGCTCAGGTCATGATCTCAGGGTCCAGGGATCAAGCCCTGCATCAGGCTCTCTGCTCAGCAGGGAGCTTGCTTCCCCCTCCCCTCTCTGCCTGCCTCTGCCTACTTGTGATCTCTGTCAAACAAATAAATAAAATCTAAAAAAAAAGGAAAAAGTATAACTCTTTTGGTCCCAGGATGTAATTGAAGAAATTAAAAGAACATGGGTAAAACTGATAATCTTGACTAGGTTTCCTGCAAAAGAGTAATATACTACACAGCCCAGTAATTTTTAGGCTGAAAGCAGACTTAAGAAACTTCTTATGATTACTGCTTTCCAGCCTATGGCTTGCCCTCAAGCTCAGGCTAAGCACACAGTTTTAAAAAATCAGCTGTCAAGTCTTTGGGAAGAACCTGTCATCTTCCTCTAATATTATTTTCTTTAAGAATTTTTGGCCTGTTTTACAATCTCTACAAATATACCAAAGTGTTCCTTCTTATGACTTAAGTTGGCAAAACACCAATTTTAAAAATCATATTTCCAAGAGTCATACTAAAAAATGGATAGGTCTAACTTATAAATAGGTTCCAAAGATAGTATGTTTATCTTCCTTAACTGCCCTTGTTTACAGAAACTCTTTACAAGAGGGGTAACCACAAACTTAATTAACATTCCCATGGAATTTCATTGTTCAAAGTATTTTGGTTAATGTCTTAGCTTTTATGATAATCCCCAGATCTGCCTAAGATCCCACAGCTAATAGAGCCAGTTTCTCCAGATCCAAGTTCCACATTTCAACAGCTCCCAGATCCACAGTAAGATGTGTGCTACAGCATACCACCTACTACTATTCCCTCCCTCCTCCTTCCAACTAGGAGGCTACATCTAACACTGCCTCTGTCACATCGCAGGGTTTGAAATCCTTCCCAGCCACTGTGCCCCTACTTCTCTTCACTTGCTCTGGGCTCAATACATAGTTCGCAATGAGGAATACAAAGAAGAAGGAAGAGACAAGAGTTCTCTGGGCACAATGCTTTTTTAAAATGCACCTAATATAAAATGCATCTAATAATTTTAGAAAGAGAGTAAGATGACAGAAAAAAAGAGGGTCCAGGTTTTCATTCCATCTCTGCTACTGAAAAGTTGAGTGGTTTCTGGCAAACCATTAACTACAATTCCCTCAAAATATCTATCCTATAAGGATATCAAGAGGACTAGAAGATATGAAAAACATAAAAATGAATGTTCTCCAAAAATGTCAGTTATCTTGAAGAACAAATCATACACAGTGTTATAAATAAGAAGAAATTGTTCTTCCCCATGAGACACCTAACATTTTTAGGTTGTATATTTAGAACTGGTAAAATGTGAGATCATGTCATGTTTTTGACGCTAATTTCAGTGTTTAAACAATATTTCTTTTCTCTTTTTAAGACTTATTTATTTTGACAGAGAGAGATCACAAGTAGGCAGAGAGGCAGGCAGAGAGAGAAGGAGAAGCAGGCTCCCTGCTGAGCAGAGAGCCCGATGCGGGGCTTGATTCCAGGACCCTGAGACCATGACCCGAGCTAAAGGCAGAGGCTTTAAGCCACTAAGCCACCCAGGCACCCCCGGTGTTTAAACAATATTTCAATGAACTGTTACATACTGCTGAGATTATTTCTTGATCATGGTCAGGAGAACCCTTGCAGCATGTTCAGGAGAGAAAAGACTGAGGAGGATTTTATAGGTATAGAAATTAATCTCTCTTGTAGGACATATATGACAAGGGTTTTCTACTCTCTGCAGTTCAGACTCTCCAAGAGAACTTTGTCACAAAAGAGAAATGGGAGAACAGTTAACTTGGTCTGTACAAATTCTAAAGTAAAATAACCAGTCTAGGTATTTTTAGTTGCTATTTCCTTCTTTTGAAAACAAAGAATTTGAATATGGGCTCATAGGCAAGCCTACTTAATGCTTTTATATACAATATATTTACTAAGAGAAATTTCATACCTCACTACAAGATGCAACTGCTCTGTGTAAAGGTGTCAACCATTTGCTGTCTTTGGCATTAACTCTAGCTCCTGCAACAAGAAGAAAAAAATAAATTGAAATATTTTGCATTAAATATTTTAAATCTCCTGAAATATTAGTTATATATTATAGTCCAAATTGGATAAGTAACAATTGAAAAAGTAGTACTTTATTTTTTATATTTTCTGCAAATAAATTACTAAGTTATAAAAACAAAACTAGCCAAAAAGGTATTAGTTCTTTTTATTAAAAATAAAAGAAACATCACTTTATATATAAACTAGAAAAGCACCTTTATACAGAGCATATTAAAGTAAAATAAGTCCCCATTTTAGAATGTGTCTTAAAAACTCAAAATAAGAATATTCCTATGTAAAAGGCAGACCATTACAAAGTCTTCATTACATTTCTTTACTAATGAATGTATCATGTTATAAAGCAATATAATATCAAAATATTTCTCCAATGAGGATTAAAAATGCATTAGTACTATAAAGTTATTTTGTAAAATGGATACAGTAGCTATAGACTTAGGAAAAAAACTAAGAAAGAAATGAACAAACCCACATATCTTTCTGGGTTATACCTAAAGGTTTAAAGAATTTTTAAAAAATCAACTACATACAGTTATTTAAAAATCATTGAGTCAATGGACAAAAATTATCCTATACAGAATATAAATGCACTTTGTAAGACAAAAAAAAAGTATTATTATAATTGGGGTGGGGAGGTGTAATCTATTGCTTATATAAAATCCACTGATTTGGTACCTAAGCCCCAAAAAGAAGGAGCAACCAAACTATAGGACAGGTATATATCGAACTAGACAGAAATAGCCCTGGCTCTTAAAAGTATAGAGAAACTGGTGACAGGTCCTACACTGTAAGCAACCTTAGATTTATATCCAGGATCACAGCTAGCAAGTAAGAAGGGGCTTTAGAAATCTAGTCCAACCTCCTCATTTTCTAGATAACAAAACACAGGTACAGAGAATAGTTTAACATCAAATTCCAGTACAGTAGAATCAAGGCTAGAATTCAGATGTCCTAATGTTTGCATTCCATGTTTTGAGAGTGAGGTTCCAGGGAATAATCAAATGCAGTGACTCTAAGTCATAGCTCTAATTACTACCTATGGGTTCCAAACTAGTTGTGTGATACCTCTGAACAAAAGTTTCTTCATCTATAGAGCAGATCTCCTAATGCCTTGTAACAAAAGCTTAACATAATAAACACAAATTCATTAGATACATTAGATACAAGATAAAAGTAGATTTAAAAGTCCTGAAAACGAGAGAAAAAAAGAAATGAAATACAAGTGTATAAATCATTCACAAATGTAGCAGTTGAAATTCTGAGAGTAACTGAACTTCTGAGTAGAGACAAGTGAGGACACTGGAAGAATTAAGAACCAATATGATAGCTTTTGCGACTGCTCAACTAGGCTTTAGAAGAAAGGGACTCAGCAGAATAAAGAAACAGCTAGAGCAAATGGTATATTTATGTAATAAATGTGAACAACTATCTGCTACGCTTTTAGGAGACCAAGATGGTTAAAACATAGACTGTGAGACCACAATAAAGTCAGCATTTGTTCTGGGTAAAAGGTAGAATGTAGATATTACAAACATTTAAAATGCACATAGGTTAAAAGTTTGGAGTCCTCAGAGATGATAAAGGGATAATATAGAAGCTAGGCTCTGGCTCTTTCATTCTCCCATTTATCTGGTTGGAACTTCAAAGGTTCTCCATAATCCTTGTACCTCTTTCTACAATTTTCTGTTATGTGCATAGTAGAAGGGCAAATCCTGGCATTAAGGCCTGAAAGGTAGTGACTCACTCAGAAAAGATAGGTACTCTGGAAAGGCAAGGGTAGAAACGAATGAGGCCTGATAATGGGTCTTCAGCAAATGGGAAGGGTCATTAAGTCTGATTCCAGGCATTAATTAACAAGGAAATTGAATGTGGCTGTCACAAAAAATGGGAAGAATCCCCATGTACTCATAAAGAGCTGAGAAAGCAGTGAGAACTGGATGAGTGATGTTCTTTAATTTTATGTAGAAAATAGAAGAGGTAAGTATAAATATCTATACTTATAGATAGGAACACTGAAGGAACACTAAGACATTAATAACAGTGGCTGCCTATGCATCTGTGTAGTTAGTGAGGTACAATGAGAATTGGGTGATAGGGGACTGAGGTAGAAAGGCAACTTTACTGTATACCATATAACTTTATATAAATTTCAAAATTTTAGAATAAAACTGAACTACTACCAAAAAAAAAAAAAAAAAAAAGGAAGGAGAGAAATGTATTTGAGAAGGAATAAAAGGAGAGGCCATAAAAAAATTCCAAGAATTTGGCTTCAAGTGCAAAGAAAAAAATTGGGAAGTAACTAGGTAGAGAGTAAAGATAGTTCTTTCTTTTGAACATGGGTTATCAGATACACAGTTAAGGAAAGAAAATCTAATTTTGACGCCCACTTGGCAGCCTAAAGTAAAAGACACTGCTGGTTTCATTCTTCCATTTTAAGTTATGGTAGTTAATTAATTAGTCTTCACTTTTAATAACAACTTTAATAACAAATTCAAAGTTAATTTATCAAAAAACATGAGTGACTACACAAAGAATCTACTAATGGTTTACTGAGGATACAAAATACTACTAGTTGGTACTAATGTAATAGACGATGTGATAAAAAAAATCTGACTTGTCCTTTTTAGATTCTAAAAACACTTATCCCCAGGAAGATCAGCACCATAGCATTCTAGACCTCTGATCATAATCTTTCCAGAAGGCACTCATCTTATCTTTTGTTAAGTCATGTGTTTCTTTTAACAGTACTAGTCAAAATGTTTTAATTCCTTGTAGATTAAAGGTCAAGTATACAAGAAATGGTTAACTATTTCTAAGGACACCAAAAGAACAAATATCTCCCCTGTACACATCCACTAATTAGTATACACTTTACATATTAACAAACAAATATGGCATAGCAATATACATTACAAAGTGCCAACTATTTGTAAAATGAAAAATGGAGTAAGAGCAACAAACATGATGGCACACTTTAGATGTCCAGGTTCCTAGAGCTCATCTCATGTGAATTCTGAAGGTAACCAGACTTTTGTTCTACACAGACAGCTCCAAAATTAACCAAATACTCATAAACACAAGCTACAAAGTCATTCCAGTAATGAAAAATATTTCCAGAGTAAAGTTTCTCAGTCTAACAGCTGAAAACCAGCCACAAAGGCTAACAATGAAGATGGAGAAAGGGAAAAAAAAAATCATACTGACTCAAAACATAAAAGTCTTTGATAATCAAATGTAACAGCTCTGGTGGAAACATCACACTCTGTACATGGCAGAGTATAATGCTTGTAGTTTATAAGGATAATCTTGAGTCACCAAGGAAAGATTAATTTCTTTACTATTTCCTAGTCATTAAAAATGAAGGGCATATAAAATAGCAGCCCCATCCCAAATGTTGAAGTTAGGTTATTGGGAGACCCTGAGGTAAGAGGAAGCACTGCTAAGAAACTGAAGACAATAAAGATAGCAATTTAAAGATAACTGGTAACTACTGCAAACCAACATTTCCAGAAAACCTCCCAAGTGCTAGGAGCACATCTCATTAAATCCCAGGTAGTTATGCCCAATTGTGTATCAAATACTTTCTTTACTAGTCTCCCATTCCTCCCTGCCCCACAAAATTCACGTATAAGGGAAATCCATGAGCTCTCCCTTAAGATGATAAATAAGCAGCCAGGACGTATGCCACATCAAATATCTGAATTTAGATTCATCTTCCAGAGTAGAGATGTGATTAGATTTCTGGAATGTTAAAAGCAAAAAAGAAAAAAAAAGCAAGCAAAAAACTGTAGGGTAACCCAAACAGGTTGTATCCATTTGATACTACCATTAGATTATATAGAAAAATTCAGATAACCAGCTTCCTCTCACCCAGTCTTTTCACTTAATAATTCATACATATAAAAATGTACTGACAGTTTTTTAAAGAAAAAAGTTAAGATTTCCAGAATTGGATCAATGTCTAGCTCATCTGAAGATAAACAAGAAAATAATTTTAAAAACAAAAAATCTGGGGCACCCAGGTGGCACAGTCAGTTAGCATTTGACTCTTGGTTTCAGCTCAGGTAGTGATCTCAGGGTTGTGAGATCAAGCCCCATGTCCAGCTCCACGCTCAAGGCAGAGTCTGCTTAAAACTCTTTTCCCTGTGTGTTCTCTCTCAAATAAATAAATAAATAAATAATCTGATTTACTTACATCAGTCTATTCTGAGCTCTAGACAACAATGCAGCTGAAGAGAAGTCTGGACTTGTGAGGACACACTCAGGCGTTACAGGAAGGAGCCCAGAGGCAGGACCTATGATCTAATAATGGCTCTGTAACAATATGTCGTGTGACCTGGGTCTGTTCCCCAGAGCCTAGACCTTCATGTTGTTAATCATAATCTCTGCCTCCTATGCCTTCTGTGTATATTGGGGAGCGACGGCAGAGGGTGAGGGAGGATGGGCCCCAG
Source organism: Martes martes (assembly GCF_963455335.1). Lineage (NCBI taxonomy): Eukaryota > Metazoa > Chordata > Mammalia > Carnivora > Mustelidae > Martes > Martes martes. The sequence goes on from NC_137888.1 coordinate 131,028,301, forward strand.
GTTGAAACAACATAGGGAACTCCTGTTTCTGCAAAGTGGGTTCCACAAGTCAGGAATTGAAATCAGGAGCATCCCACTTAACTCTAGGTCTCAACTCATCTGTTTTTTCCTTAATCTAATCAATGAATAAGATCTGCCAATTCTTTGAGTTTTGAAACTAAGTTATCAGTAAAATAAGGTTGTGCTTATTTCCTATTTTAACGTTCTATCCTATTTTGAAATAGGAACCCAGAATAAATTATTTCATACTTATTAAATACCCTGCCCTTCCTTAACATTAAGTAGATAAGGTAGCATCTTTTATAATCTATACCAAGGTGTCTTCAATTACAGTCCACAGACTGCCAGCGACCTATTTTGTAAATAAAGTTTTAGTGCAATACAGCTACACCTATTCACTGAAAGTGTTCACTATATAGCTTTTACATTACAGAGGTAGAATTAAGTAGTTGCCAGATGTCTGTCTGGCCTTTACATAAAATGTCTTTTGACCTCTGATCTAGGCTAAGTACTTTATACTAGATACTATTAAAGTTATTTCTGTTTCCACAGGTGTTTATAATAATTATTAGTAGTCCCACTAATAATTTTCTAAAACTTCTCCTTGCAGAGAATAGTTCTCTACTTTTTTTATATAAGATTTTATTTATTTATTTGACAGAGAGAGATCACAAGTAGGCAGAGCAGCAGGCAGAGAGAGAGGGGAAACAGGCTCCCTGCTGAGCAGAGAGCCTGATGCGCGGCTCGATCCCAGAACCCTGAGATCATGACCTGAGCTGAAGACAGAGGCTTAACCCACTGGGCCACCCAGGTGCCCCTAGTTCTCTACTTCTAAACCTTGGAGGAGACAGTCCATGTCCAGTGAGCTGGGCTAGGAGCCAAATACTTTCAATACTCTTCTCAAACTGGAAATAATGCTTTCCTTTGGCTGTCTACCAAAAGTAATGGCAAGGGGCGCCTGGGTGGCTCAGTTGTTGGGCGTCTGCCTTCGGCTCAGGTCATGATCCCAGGGTCCTGGGATAGAGCCCACATCAGGCTCCCTGCTCTGTGGGAAGCCTGCTTCTCCCTCTTCCACTCCTCCTGCTTGTGTTCCCTCTCTCTCTGTATCTCTTTGTCAAATAAACAAATAAAATCTATAAAAAAAAAAAAAGTAATGGCAAAAGCTTCAGATTTTGTTTTCAGGTCGGAGTGGAATAAGCAAAAAGCAACTATGTTTCCACTTTTCTACCTGCAATTCCGGGGGTAACAGCTGCTGCACTGTATCATTTAAGATAGTGTTAAGGACCCCAGATACTGTGGGTTGAACTGTGTCCCCCACCACCCTTCCCAAATCCTAACTCTAAAAACTCAGAATGCTATCTTACTTGGAAATAGGGTCTTCACAGAGGTAATTAAGTTAAAAGGAGGTAATTAAGGTGGGCCTTAATCCAATATGACTGATATCCTTACAAACAGAAGAAATTTGGACACAGACAAGTATAGATAAAACACAAAAAGAACACGGTCTCTATAAGGGAAGGAAAGAGGCCTAGAACAGATCCTTCCCTAACAGCCCTCAGGAGCTGATGCGGCAACACCTTGATCTCACACTTCCAACCTCCAGAATTGTGAAAAAATAAATTTTCATTGTTATAGTCACTCAAGTTGTGATACTTTGTTATGGCGGCCCTAGCAAACCAATATACCAGCACTGTAGGTTTTCAAGGGTCACATACTTAAGGTTTAATTCCTAATACATAACATTCGTATTTCCTTATTAACAGTCTATTATTTTCTATAACAGACTGATCAGATGAATTTTTGACTAATGCCTTACACTACAAAGCCATCTAACCACTTAACCACATGTTGCAACAGTCTGAGATACTGCTAAAACCTATGATTTTTAAATACAAACATTAAATGAATAGCTCCCATGAAAGTATCTATACTTATGTAGCCAGAAAATTCAGTCTTTAAAACAGAAGTTCTTCAATAAAAGTAAATGTCTACCCAAATCTTGCTACGGAAGAACCACTGAGGAATCTTTACTATTTTTGACCCAGCTGAAGATAGAGGGAAAGGGCCAAACACCAGCAGATCATTACCTAAGACTGTGATCTAAAGAGCAGCCACATGACTCCAACAACATATAGTACACCAAGAACTAAAAAAAAAAAAAACAAAACTACTCTTCTAGACTGAGAGAAAACCCATTTAGTTTGAGAGCTACTAGAACAGACAAACCTAACCGATGCTCACTTTTAGCCCCTCCCTACTCTATTCATTAGCAAATAACTATTCTGGAAGGATCCAGCACAAGAGAAAAAATATATGGGAGCAGAGTAAACTGAGTAAAATATAATTAATAGGTGTATCTGAGAGAAATTTTCCCAGGAAAGGAGAGGATGAATTTGCAAACTACTCTTTATACACAAATTCAGAGAGAGTTAAGTGCTGAAGAGAGATCTCAAAGGGTTCCAAGACAGAGGCAGGACAGACAATGCAAAGAGATGAGAGCTAGCAGAGATAGGAAAGAAAAAAAGAAAAAGAAAACAATTACAGATAAAAGCCAGAAGTAACAAAAACAGAATAAACACAATTTAGAACACAGCTAAGAATCGGAACCACAGCCAGAGTGAATCTTTAAAAACCCAAGCTAGACCATGTCACTCCACTCAAAACTCACCTTTGGTCTTCCACAACACTTTAAGGGCCAAGACAAGTCTTTGTCAAAGCCTACAAGGCCACACATGATTTGCAACCTTGCCACTTCCTCTACTTCATCTCCTACTGTTCTTTTCACTTGCCTCCAAACATACTACCACCTCATGGTGTTTGTTCTCTCAGTTTCCACCGAATACCTGCCTGGTATGCAAGGCTTGCTTCCCCATATCCTTCAGTTATCTGCTCAAATGTCATTTATCACTGAACCCTTTCCTGGTAATCTAATATAAAACAGCAACTGACCCCCCACCCAAAAATATTCCTTTAATGTTCCCACAGCAATTATCACAAGACAAGCTAAGTATATTAACTTGTTACTATCTCCCCCACCAAAACATAAACTCCACAAAGGCTGGGACTTGCATCTGTTTTATTCATTGTTTTACCTGCAGCACCTAGAATAGTGCCTGATACAGACAGAAAAACATGGAAATAAAATATTCAAAGGCTTAACAGAAAATATACATGAAATAAAAATCTAAATTTCAGAACTAAAAATGTACACTCACATTATGTCCCAGCAAAAATAACCAACAGATTTAGCCTAAGTTAGTACTGAATTTTAGGGATAAAGAATTGAATCCTACAGGCATCCAGGCAGAAAAGAAGTGACCATGGTGGTAGAGGGTGGAATGGGGGAACGGAAATGGTGAGGAGAGAAGAGCCTGATCCAAGACTTCCACTCAATGCTAGAAGACACTGGAGTAACATCTATAAAGTTGTGAGGAAAGAGCGTGAATCAAGAATTTTAAGAGTAGTCAATCTACCTTTCATTTAAATAAAAAAGGCAATAGTCTCAAATAAGTAAGAATATGACATCCATGAGCTCTTACTAAATATTAAAAAAAAAAACAACCTAACCCTCCAAAAACTTGATGATGATGATGTCTATTCAACCAAGAGATAAATAAAAATAAAAAACTTGGGGCTAGAGAAGCTGTGAATAAGGACTAGGGTATGTGTGAAAACAGTGAGAATTCTGATTACAAAATGTGAAGTCATAATTTTTAAGAATGAAAACACAGACTGGAACAAATTAGAGAACACGGTTTCCTAATTTCTCATCAACAATCAAAATCTGAAACATGAACATGGAAGGATATGGCTCTATAGGCTGATATCAACCTTTTTATCTTCTTCGTTTTTCATTTTAGAGAAATACTGTAGCAACAAATAACCTTGCCACTGATACCAAAGTAGTTTTTATAATACAAAACTAGAATATTTATTGAGGTTTTTTTTGAAGCATATCATGACTTTGGTATAATGCAAGAGCTCAATGGAGATTATTTCATATTGCTTAATTTTCTTAAGATGATAGCAGTTAAGGTTAACCTAATTACTATTGTAAAATGTCGCTAATAATTAATATAAAAGGCAGGAGCAATCTATCCTGAACTTTCTACACTACCAGTTTTTGCTGATAGCACAAACAAATTAGCCTAATTTTGTTGCCTACTTTCATCTCCATGTATTTCACTCTCTTCTCGACCTAGAGACTCGATCAGATCAAAAACCTAGATGAAATTCTAATTTCTAACCAAACTTAATTAAAAATTCATTCAATATGATTATAAGGTTGGTGGTGGAAGCAGAATTTGAAGTAAGTCTCAAACCTGGGCCTCAACAACCACAGCATTTACACCAAATTTAAGGACAACTCTTGAAGCACCACTACCCAAACTTAAAGTCCACTTTTGTAAACTTCAAGTACACTGCAAGAAGACTACTGTTCTGCGCAATATTTATTCTTTTTCTTAAAGTTTTATTGAGATATAATTGACATAACACTATTAGTTTAAAAGGCATATGATTCGATATGTATATATTATGAAAAGTTATAAGTTTAGTTAATACCCAACACCTCACACAGTTAAAATTTTTGTGTGAAAAGAACTTTGATGATCTACTCTCCTAGTAACTTTCAAATACACAATATTGTTTACTATAGCTACCATGCTGCACATTACATCCCCAGAACTTCCTTATCTTATAAACTAGAAGTCTGTACCTTTTGATTGCCTTTACACATTTCCCCCACTCCTGGCAACCACTAACCTCTTCTGTTTTTAAGAGTTCAGTTTTTTCAGATTCCACCATAAATGTAAGATCATGGATTACTTATCTTTCTCTAACTTATTTCATTCAGCGTAGTGTTCTCAAGATCCAGACTGACAAGATATTGTTTTTATGGCTGAATAACATTCCATTATATGTATATATGTGTGTATGTGCGTGTGTATATATTATAATATATATATTATATTATATATAATATATATAATATACATATATAATATAGAATATATATTTAATATATAGTATATATGTCTATATGTCTATATATATGTATATATGTGTATATATACATATATGAAATATATTATATATACTATATATAGTATATATAATATATTTCATATATATAATATATATTATATATAATATATATTATATATACTATATAATATATCTTATATATGTGTATATATACATATATGAAATATATTATATATACTATATAGTATATATAGTATATATAATATATTTCATATATGTATATATACACATATATAAGATATATTATATAGTATATATAATATATTATATATACTATATAATATAATTATAATATATATTATGTGTATATATTATATATATTTATTATATATAATATATAACATATATTTCATATATATATATTATACATGTTGGTCAAATGTATGTCTCCTTTGAAAAAATGTCTCTTCAGTTCCTCTGCCCAAGTTTTAATTAGATTATTTGTTTTGTTACTGATTTGTGTGAGTTTTCTATATTTTGGATATCAATCTCTTATCAGCTATATAATTTCATATATTTGCATATATTTTCTCCCATTCTGTAGGTTGCCGTTTCATTTTGTTGGTTTCCTTTGCTGTACTGAAGAAGCCTTTTAGTTCAATGTAGTCCTGCTTATTATTTCTGCTTCTGTTGTCAAATGCAAAAAAAAAAAAGAAAAAGAAAAGAAAAGGCAAAAGAAAAAAAAAGAAATCACTGTAAAGACTGATATCAAGGAACTTATCCCCTTTGTATTCTTCTAGAAATTTTATGGTTTCAGGTCTTTTATTTTTTTATTTCTTTACTTATTTGACAGAGAGAGATACAGCAAGAGAGGGAGCACAAGCAGGGGAAGTGGGAGAGGGAGAAGCAGGCTTCCCATGGAGCAGGAAGCCCGATGTGCGACTCGATCCCAAGACCCTGTGATCATAACCTGAGCTGAAGGTAGCTGCTTAACCGACTGAGCCACCCAGGTGCCCCTGGTTTCAGGTCTTACATTCAAGTCTTTAATCCATTCTGAGTTGATCTTTGTGTATGGTGTAAGACTGTGGTCTGGTTTCATTTTTCACATGTGACTGGTTCAGTGTTCCCAACACCAATGATTGAAGAGACTGTCCTTAACCCATTGCATATTTTTGGCTTCGTCACAAATTAACATATATACATAGGTTTATTTCTGGGGTCTCTTTTTGTTCCACTGATGTGTCTATTTTTATATCAATACTATGCTGGTGTGATTACTACAGCTTTGTGAGATAGTTTGAAATCGGAAAATCTGATGTTTCTAGCCTTGTTCTTTTTCAAGATTGTTTGGACTGTCTGGGGTCTTTGTGGTCCCATACAAATTTCAGGACTGTTTTTTCTACTTCTGTTAAAATGCCATTGGAATTTTGATAAGGACTGCACTGAATCTGTAGACTACTTTGGGTAGTACAGACATTTAACAATATCAATTCTTCCAATCCATGAGCATGGAGTATCTTCCCATTTATTTTTATCTTCTTCAATTTCTTTCATTATGACTTACAAGTTTTCAGTGTACAGATCTTTTACATGCTTAACTATATCTGTTGCTAGCTATTTTACCCTTTTTTTTTTTTTAAGATTTTTATTTATTTATTTGACAGACAGATCACAAGTAGGCAGAGAGGCAGGCAGAGAGAGAGACAGAGGAGGAGGTAGGCACCCTGCTGAGCAGAGAGCCCGATGCGGGGCTCGATCCCAGGACCCTGGGATCATGACCTGAGCCGAAGGCAGAGGCTTTAACCCACTGAGCCACCCAGGTGCCCCTATTTTACTCTTTCTGATGCAACTGTAAATGGGATTTTCTTAATTTCTCTTTCTGATAGTGCATTATCAATGTATAGAAAGAAATGCAACACACATATGTATATCAATTCTGTTTCCTGAAAACTTACTCAATTTATTTATTAGTTCTAACAGTTTTTTGGTGAAGTCTACAGTTTTCTATATGTAATATTATATCATCCATAAGTAGAGACAGTTTCACTTCTTTTCAATTTGGATTGCCTTTAATTTCTTTTTCTTGCCTAATTGCTGGCTAGGGCTTCCAGGGCTATGTTGAGTAAAAGCGATGAGAATGGTATCTACATCTTGCTCCTGATTTTAGCAGATAAGTTTTCAGCTCTTCACCACTGAGTATGATGATAGCTGTGGGCTTGTCATATATGGCATTATTATATTGAGGTACGTTCCCTCTACACGCACTTTATTAAGTATTTTTATCGTGAATGGATGTTGAATTTAGTCAAATGTTTTTTCTGCATCTGAGATGACCATATAATTTTTATCCTTTATTTTGTTAATTGGTACATCTCACTGATTTGCAGATGTTGAACCATTTCTGCATCCCTGCAGTAAACCACTTGAAAATGATATATGATCCTTTTAATGTACTGCTGAATTTCGTTTGCTAATACTGTGTTGGGATTTCTGCACCTCTGTTCATCAGGAATACTGACTTATAATTTTCATTTCTTACAGTATTCTTGTCTGGTTTTGTTACCTGGACAATACTTGCCTCATAAAAAAAAAAAGTTTAGAAGTGTTCTTTCCTCTTTAAAATTTGGTAGAATTCACAAGTGAAGCCATCTGTCCTAACTTGTCTTTGTTGGGAGGTTTTTAATTACAGACTCTATCACCTTACTAGTAATCGGTCTGTTCAGATTTCCTATTCATGATGCAATCTTGGTAGTTTGCAGACTTCTACAAATTTATCCATTTTCCTTGGTTGTCCAATTTGTTGGTATATAACTATTCATTATCTCTTAGAATCCTTTATATTTCTGTGGTATCAGCCGGAATGTCTCCTGATCTTATTTAACTTGAGTACTCTCCTTTTTCTTGGTAAGTCTAGTTACAGGTTTGTCTGTTTTGTTTATATTTTTTAAAGATTTTATTTATTTATTTGACAGAGAGAAAGACAGAGTGATCACAAGTAGGCAGAGAGAGAGGGGAAGCAGGCTCCCTGCTGAGCAGAGAGCCTGATGCGGGGCTTGACCCCAGGACCCTGAGATCATGACCAGAGCCGAAGGCAGAGGCTTAACCCACTGAGCCACCCAGGCACCTCTTGTTTATTTTTGTTTTTAAATGAGCTCTTAGTTTCACTGATGTTTCTTTTGTTTTTAAAAATTTCACTTATTTCCTCAGAAAACTATAGAATACTCATGAAAGAAACTGAGGAAGACACAAAGAAATGGAAAAATGTTTCATGTTCACGAACTGGAAGAACAGATATTGTGAAAATGTCTATGCTACCTAGAGCAATCCACACATTTAATGCAATCTGTATCAAAATACCATCAGTTTTTTTCAAAGAAATGAAACAAATAATACTAAAATTTGTATGGAACCAGAAAAGACCCCAAATAGCCAGAGGAACACTGAAAAAGAAAACCAAAGCTGATGGCATTACACTTCCAGACTTCAAGCTCTAATCAAAACAGTATGGCACTGGCACAAAAACAGACACACAAATCAATGGAAAAGAATAGAGAACCCAGAAATGGGACTCTCAACTCTATAGTCAACTAATCTTCGACAAAGCAGGAAAGAACTGTCCAGTGGAAAAGTCTCTTCAATAAATGGTGTTGGGAAAATTGGACAGCCACGTGCAGAAGAATGAAACTGCACCATTTCCTTACACCACACACAAAAATAAGACTCAAAGTGGATGAAAGACCTCAATATGAGACAGGAATTCATCAAAATCCTTGAGGAGAACACAGGCACCAACCTCTGTGACCTCAGCCACAGCAACTTCTTGCTAAACATGTCTCCAAAGGCAAGGGAAACAAAGGCAAAAATGAACTACTGGGACTTCATCAAGATCAAAAGATTTTGCACAGCAAAGGACACAGTCAACAAAACCAAAGACATCCGACAGAATGGGAGAAGATACTTGCAAATGACATATCAGATAAAGGGCTAATATCCAAAATCTATGAAGAACTTATCAAACTCAACACCCAAAGAACAAATAATCCAATCAAGAAATGGGCAGAAGATATGAACAGACATTTCTACAAAGGAGACATCCAAATGGACAAGAGACACATAAAAAACGCTCAACATCACTCAGCATCAGGGAAATACAAATCAAAACCACAGTGAGATACCACCTCACACCAACCAGTCAGAATGGCTAAAATGAACAAGTCAGGAAACGACAGGTGCTGGCAAGGATACAGAGAAAGGGGAGCCCTCCTACACTGCTGGTGGGAATGCAAGCAGATACACCCACTCTGGAAAACAGTATGGAGGTTCCTCAAAAAGCTGAAAACAGAGCTACCCTACAACCCAACAACTGTACTATGGTTTTTGCCCCAAAGACACAAATGCAGTGACCTGAAGGGGCACCTGCACCCCAATGTTTATAGCAGCAATGTCCACAATAGCCAAACTATGTAAAGAACCCAGATGTCCACTGACAGATGAATGGATAAAGAAGATGTGGTATATATATCTATATCTATCTATCTATCTATCCATCCATACATACATAAATACAATGGACTATTATGCAGCCATCAGAGAGAAAAATGAAATCTTGCCATTTGCAATGATGATGGAACTAGAGGGTATTATGCTATGTGAAATAAGTCAATCAAAGAAAGACAATTATCACATGATCTCATTGATATGAGGAATCTGAGAAATAAGACAGAGGGGAAGGGAGGGAAAAATGAAACAAGAGATTAAGAGACTCCTAACCTCAGGAAAAAAACTGAGGGTTGTTGGAGGGGAGAAGGGTAGGAGGGACTGGGTGGCTGGGTGATGGACACTGGTGAGGGTTATGTGCTATGGTGAACATTGTGAATTGTGTAAGACTGAGGAATCACAGACCTGTACCTCTGGAACAAATAATACATTATATGTTAATTTTTAAAAAAAGATTATACAGGAAAAAAATTTTTCACCTATTTCTACTCTGATCTTTGTTATTCTCTTCTTTCTAGTAACTTTGGGCTTGTTTTTTTCTTATTCCTTGAGGTAACAAGCCAGGCTGAGTTCTTTCTTTTTTCTATTAATGCAGGCATTTATTACTATGAACTTCTCTCTCAGAATTGCTTTTGCCATATCCCATTAAGTTTTAAGTATGCTGTACTTTCATTTTCATTTGTCTCAAGATATTTTTTGCTCTTTCTTTTTTGACCTACTGGTTGTTCAGTAATGTTTAACCCCCCACATATTTGTGAATTTTCAGCTTCCTTCTTTTGATTTCTAGTTTCAGATCACTGTGGTTGAAAAGATGCTAGATGGATTTCAGTCTTAATTATGAAAAGCTGTTTTGTGGCCTAACATGATCCTGGAGAATCTTCCACATATGCTTGAGAAGAATGTATATTCTGATGCTTTTGGATAGAATATTCTGTAAACACCTGCTAAATCCACCTGCTCTAATGTATACTTTAAGCCCAATGTCTTATTTATTTACTATCTGAAAATTCCTTGAATATAATTAGGTTTTTATTAGCTTGTTATTCTGGAAATCTATTTGTAATACTTAGAATTCAGTAGCTAGCTTATACGTCTTGATTTCTAAGTTATCTACTACATCCTCCATAAAACTATTCTAATCAACTGTCAAAGAGTTAATGGGAATTTTAAATTGATATAACATGAAAGAATAATTATTTTAAAAATTACTAATTTTATACATATCAGCATGAACCTTCAAATACATAAAATTATGGCAAATGTTAAAACCCATCAAACTAAAACTCCTGACTCAGATTTCAGTCTTCAACTATGTAAAAAGGTATTTTTATAGAAGGTCATGACAGTCAATCTATATAGCATGAACTTTAAAAGTTAGGAACACATTTCTAATTACTCCCTAATCTTCTGACTTGTTAGAGCTCTATTTTCTACAAATTATAAGAGCCTTTTCACTCATTATTTGCTGAGCTACTGGGGCTGTGTTCAGTAAGAGACTTATGTACTTACCTATAGTTTTAAAGGCTTTTATTTTTTTTTAATTCTAGAATTTGTTGAGTAAGAATATTCTACAGAGTTTATTTTGTTTCATTGTCTCTCTGGACTGTGGAAATAAACTCTTATCTGTACTTCCCTCACAGTTAAATAACTCTTTCCAGTTTATCATTTCAGATTGTGACTGGATTTCACAATGGGGAGGAGAGAATTTTTAAGAGACTATATCTAAAAATCACTAAAAAAAAAGGTAATTCCTGATTTTTACTTATTTGGCAGGACCAAATAAAGTTGAGTAAAGAAAGAAGGCCTGCTTAAAAAAAATTAATAACCAAATTTTGAGTTATCTATGATGTACCAGCGGCTTTTCTAGGTATCTTAACTGCAACATCTCATTTGCTTTAAACCTATAAAATCTGTATTATTTCCACTTTTTGGAAAAGGAAGTTGAGCCTGAGAGATTAAATAACTTCCCAAAGATCACAGAGGTGTTACTAGGTGGGACCAAGATTTACACCTACATCTGTCTGGACACTATCTGCAGTGCCTCTCATGGCAACATACAGACTGTTTTATTTATTTATTTTTCATCTGTAAGTTGAAAATGAAGGTTCTGGTTTAGTAGAAACTTGGCCTTGGATTTCACTCCAGCTCATTTTATTCCAGATCCAAGTAAGTTATTATTTATTTTTTCTTAGAGCCTAGGTGGCAGTCTGAAGAACAACAAATCATTTGTTTTCTTTCCTTTTTACTTACCTGAACCCTGCAACCCCACATTCCCAGATTTCCACCTCTCCCATTCTCACTTCAACTAAAGACTTGGGAAACTGAGATCAAAATGTAAAGCCTAAACTTATATTACTGGGGAGTCTGGGTGGCTCAGTCAGTTAAGCATCTGACTCTTGAGTTTGGCTCAGGTCATGACCTCAGGGTCATGAGATGGAGTGTCCTGGCCCCGCAACCCACCCACCCCTTGTGCTGGGTGAGGAGCCTGCTTAAGATTCTCTCTCTCCCTCTCCTTTTGCCCCTCCCCTCCCCACCCCACCATGGGAGTTTACATTCTAGTAAGGAGAGAATGATAGGAAATGACTAAGTAAAATTTTAGAAGGATATCAGATAACAATAAGTACTAGAAAAAAATAGATAACATGGAGAGGAAAAGGATGGTGGTAGTGGTGGCAGTGATCAGGGACAACTTCATCTCAGTAATATTTCAGGAAGGACATAAAAAAGGCAAGTAAAGGAACAAGTCATGTGGTTACCTGAGAAAAGAGAATTTGAGGCTAAAGAAGGAACATTTCAAATACCCAGAGATGGTAAGCCAGTGCCATTAGAGTAGAATGTGCAAAAGGGAGAGTAGTAGAAATTGAAGTCAAAAGAAATTTGGAGCAAAGAAAATACAGTATGAGACCAATGTAAAAACTTAGTTTTATTCTGAAAACTATAAATTAATTAGTGACTTTATTTTTCCAGCCCAAAACAGCTACATGAGCTATTACCTCATGAAACTGGTAAAACACAATATAATACTAAAAGTAGTTTTCCAAGACAAGTTGAAATAGCATTTATATATATATAGTGGTTAATTTTATACATTATTTCTCTTTGAATTATTTAAAAGAAATTAGGCATTCTCTCAAATGCTTATTTCAAAGCTGATATCTGATATTACCATATTCATAAAGCTCATCTGACTATCGTACTTACAAATATCAAGAAGTCAACCTTCTATAAGTAGCTCAAAATCCCTGATGCAAAAATTCACTTTAAAAGCCAGTAGTGAGTCAAATGGAACATCTGAAGAGTTTCTCCTAGGTTATAAACTAAAAATGGGAAGAAGAACCCTCCACTTTAAGTCACAAAATCTTTATGTTAAAATTGAAGTAAATGAACAGAAATCTGCGTTAAAATAAAAAATGAAGTAGAGTTCTTATCCAAAGTCCAAGACATTAAACTAACTAGAACGTACTATTTCTAACATAGCTATGTCTTAAAGAAAAAAGAAATTGTTTCTTAGATAATGTTCGTAAAGAAAACTGCATATATAAACCTATATCCCATCAATTCATATTATTATAATAGAAGCCTCAATTAAGAGGAAATATGATTTTTTTCTTGTACCTCCTCAGTTCTCATTTCTAGTAAATTTAAGCTGCTAACTAGTGAGCTAGCATCCACAGAGGAACAGATACCTTCAAGAAAGTGCTTCTATGATGAAGTTACTCATGAAAACTAACAGAAGAATATCAGCTGGGGAGCACTAAGTAATGTATATGTCGTACCCCTGAAACTAACAGTTCAACAAAAAAAAGTACTAGCTGGGTCAATATTCAGCTATACTTAATTCTATATGATCATGCAATCTGTTATAAAACCCAGATTTAAAAATTTTTATATATTTATGAAATGACAAAATTCTGTTTAGGTCTTTTTTTTAGAGAGAGAGCAGAAGAGAGCACAAGCAGAGGGAGAGAGAGAATCTCAAGCAGGTTCCATGTCTAGCACGGTGCCTGATGCAGGGTTCAATCTCATGACCCTGAGATCAGACCTGAGCCTAAATCAATAGTAAGACACTTAAGTGACCGAGCTACCCAGGCACCCCTCTATTTAGGCTACCAAATGAGATCTTCATTCAAAAATTCTCTCAGTGCTCCTACTCCCAAATATGAAATGAATGATACTATTTCTCCAGTTGGATCATGTGTCATTCTATAATCTGGGAACATAAGCACAACACAAAAATGTGCATCCTTTTCCAATAAATATAATAATCTGGCTACAACAAAAATATTTCTAAGCTCTGTTTGACTGCAGGCAGTCTGATCACAAGAGGAGCTATTCCGTAAGAAACAGTTCCACCATTACTGCATACTGCAAAGTCTTAAAACAGTTTAGGAGAAATTAAAAGATAAAGTACAGGTTTCTATTTTACAGGCCCTCAAAAAGAGGCAGATAAAAGCTATTTAAAGACAGACACCTTGCTGGCATCGCTTTCAAAATATATCCCAATCACCCCATTTCTCACTCTTTCCACTCCCTCACTTGGTCCAAGCCACATCACCTCCTTCTAGCAGAACTGCAATTGTCTCCCAGTCACTCTGTGGTTAATCAGGCCTACTATGAATATTCTATATAATGCCTGAGCCTAGATACTGTTCATCTCACTCTATTATCCTGACCTACTTTTTCATTTTTCTATGGCACTTAATCATCTTCTAACATGCTCTAAAATGTACTTGTATTTACAGCCTGTTTTCCTTATTGGAGTATATACCCACCAAGGGCAGTCATCTTTGTTTTGCTCTTAGACATACTCTAAGCACGAGAACAGTACCTGGTACTTTGAAACAAATACACAGAAATAATCAGCCAGGTTTCATAAATATTAATTTGACAAAAATATGCATGATGTGCTCTTATTAACCAGAGCTTTACCATACCAGATAAAATAAGCAGTTCAATGATTTCTGCATCTCCAAGATAGGCAGCAGCGTGCAGTGGAGTTCTCTTTTCATTGTCCTATAAGAAGAGGAAAGTTGGAATGTAAGTTTTAATATAAAATCAATTTCAGTATACTTTAAATGAAGGAAAACCATTAACTACCAACTTACTGGTTCCATAACCCTAGTCTAAGCAACCCATTAACAGATTTTTTCTGTGCTAGGAGAAGAAAGGCACCCCCCCCACCAAAAAAAATGTTTTGGTCTTAAAGGAACAGCTTTATTAAGTAGAGCAAAAATAAAATCTAAGGTGACAGAGAAATAGCTTCTTAGGCTTTCCTTGAATAAAAATGCCTATGCTGCTGATATACATAGGCAAATTTCCTTTATTTCATCCTATTTTTCCCCCAATATACTTCCACAGTTTTACACAGTTTGGAACTGTTGACCTAACTAAATAAAACAAACCTTAACAAAACAAAAGGTTTGCGTATCAAAAAATGTTTCCACAAGTACCCCCAAATTTTTCTCTGGAGATTTGAAGCTATCCCTTAAAACAATCTTAGGATTTCTTAAAATTCCTGCCAATTTTATTTGTGGCTTTAAAATATATTTCTATCTTTGGAAATATAAAAAATACATAGTCTTCTATTTTGCCCAGTGAAGGAAACCATCAACAAAACAAAAAGACAACCTACTGAATGGGAAGAGATACTTGCAAATGATAAATCCCATAAGAGGTTAATACCCAAAATACATCAAGAATCTAAATGACTCAAGACCAAAAAACAAGCAATCCAATTAAAAAATAGGCAGAGGACCTGAACAGACATTTTTCCGAAGACATACATATAGTCAACAGACACATTAAACTAACTACCATCACTCATCATCAGGAAATCAAATTAAAACCATAATGAGGTATCATTTTACACCTGTCAGAATGGCTAAAGTCCAAAGGACAAGAAATAACAAGAGTTGGCAAGGATGTGGAGAGAAAGGAAACCTGTGCACTGTTGGTGGGCATGCAGCGTAGCCACTGTGCAAAACACTATGAAGGTTCCTCGAAAAGTTAAAAATAGAACTACCATAGGATCCAGTAATTCCACAACTGGCTATTTACGCAAAGGAAACAAAAATACTAATTCGAAGGGATACACGTGCACCCCTATGTTTATTGTAGCATTGTATATAATAGCTAAACTATGGAAGCAGCTCAAATGTCCACCCACAGATAACTGGATAAATAAGACGTGTATACATACACAATGGACTATTATTTAGCCATAAAAAAGAACAAAATCTTGCCATTTGCAACAACATGGATGGACCTAAGGGGTACCTAAGTGAATAAGTCATTCAGAGAAAGACAAATACCATATGAATTTATGAAACAAAACAAATGAACAAAGAAAAAAAGAGCCAAAAAAAACCCAAAAAACCAAACCCACTCTAAAATACAGAGAATAAATTGGTGGTTGCCAGAGGGGAGGTGGGTTGAGGGAATGGGTAAAATAAAGGGGTTTCAGAGTACACCTATCTCGACAAGCACTGAGAGATGTATAAAACTGTTCAATCATTACACTGTACACCTGAAACTAATATAATAATAATGTATTTAATTATACTTCAATTAAAAAAAAAACATACTCTTTCAAATCTTCCTTCAAGAAAGAAGATACATCTAATGCAAGGCTTGATGTACCTCCTTCCCCCCGCCCCCCAAAACCAATGATATCCAGTTTGAGAAGCAAGATCTTGAGGCAGAATCACATTCAGGGATTTTTAATTCATATTTACACCTCATGTAAAGTTACAAAAATGTTGTTTCTTTTTCTTTTTTAAAGATTTAATTTATTTATTTGAGAGAGAGAGAGAGAGATAATGAGAGAAAGAGCAAACGCCAGGGGAGAGGGAGAAGCTGTCTCTCCACTGAGCAGGAAGCCCAATATGGGGCTCAATCCCAGGAGCCTGGGATCATGACCTGAGCCAAATGAACCAACCCAGAGCCCCAAAAGTGTTGTTTCTGAGAAAGCTATTTATTTAGTCTTATGTTGAAATTTACACCCATTTTTTGGATAGAGGATCTGAGATAGACTGTTAATTGTTTTCCATTATTTATTTTCCGTTTGTCCACAGGAATAAAGTTGTATCTGGTAATTTACCCACGCAGTGAGAGAATATACTCCTAAGTCTGCCTTTAAATTTTGTTACTTAATGTGGACCAGTGTGGTATGTGAACTGGAAGTAAAGACACAACTTTCAGGTCATCCTCAACTTAAAAGACAGTCACCTTACATCTGGATTAATACTTTCCCACTTCCCACAGGCTGGAAGGCAGATGTGAAACTGAGCCAGCTTTTAACCCTACAGAGGTAGGCCAATATCCTGGAAGACGGTCATGATTTTGAATGATCTTATAGAACAGACTTGGGCCAATATCCTGGAAGACGGTCATGATTTTGAATGATCTTATAGAACAGACTTGCTCCACAAACCTGAACCACTAACTCCTATAACTACTAGGAGAAATAAATTTCTTTTTCTAAAATATATTTGTGTGTGAGAGCCCAGAGAGAGAGAGAGAGCAGAGGGAGAGGGAGGCAGAGAAGCAGTTTCCCTGCTGAGCAAGGAGTCTGATACGGGACTTGATCCCAGAACCCTGGGATCATGACCTGAGCTGAAGGCAGATGCTTAACCGACTGACCCACCCAGGCATCCCTAAATTTCTCATTTAAGTAGGTACTGTACTGGGGGCTATTTTACGATATTAGCTTTCAAGATTTAAGAAAATGAGTAAGTTTATTTCACATCATAATAATTTTCTAGTTTGGTAATACCCCACTTACTCTAAGAAAGAATAGTCAGACAACTGAGAATAAATTAGGGGAAAAAAGCTGCTAGTCAAAAGAGAGGTTAAAAAAATATTAATAGGCAATCCAAAAAAGATTTAACAGTAGCATATAAAGGTATTTTAAATATGTGTGTAAAACAATTATAACTGGCTCTTCGCTGGCTTCTTTATATAATTTTAATATATTTGTAACATTGTTTTTGTCCTTATAATAGTAACAGGTACTTCAGTAAAAGGAGGTTGGCATAGTGACTATTAATGTTATTTAATAAGCTAAGAGCTCGTCTCTCTAACCGCAATTAATTTCCATAAGAGCATGTTTTTTTATTCCAATATATACCTCAGCAAACAGAATGCTTTGCACAAAAATCACCGAATAGTTGTTGAAAAAGCTAACATAGAACCACCAAAATCTCAGGCTTTCTTCAAAGCTGAATCCTAATTTAGTCATTTTAATAAAAGATCTTTGGTTTAAAACTTTTCAGTGTTCATCATTAAGAAAGCAAACTTCTCTAGAATGTTTAAGTATGATCAGACTTACTCAAATTGAGAAACATATCTATTACAAAGGATAAACCACACACACAGTGAACACACAAAGTGAGTCATTTATGTGTAAGAGATGTCTGCAATTCTATGACTCAATGTCTTGAATACTACTCATGTATTTTATGACTCATGAGCATAGTTTTCCTCTCTACAAATCAAATTGAAGGAAAAAAAGAACACTTCGGTTAATTTTAAAAGAAATAAATTTATGAATCATATTTAATTTACTACAATTAAATACTGAAAATTACACAATAAAATATTTATTTAAGGTCTCAGCAAAATTTATTAAAATAAAAAAATGACTATCCCCTTGCATGTACTAATTTTATTTCAAGGAATCTTTTTAAGATAAAGAAAATCTAATGTATATGTAAACAAAATAATTAAGTATATTTATAGATTATTGTAGGAAGGAAAATAATGGAAACAACTTAAATGCCCACCAAAGGGGAATGATTAAAATGAAACACAAGAAGTTCTTGATCAACCTTCATTTAACCAACTCATAGGATTAATCAATAGTCTCTGTTTCCTGAGTAAAACTAAAGGCGGCTTTGGCACACCACATATTTTGACTATTAGGGTATCACTAATAAGCCCTTACACTTTCGTTCCCACCACTGGGTATCTATTTATCAAGGGTAGGATACGTTTGTTACCACAACAGTTTGTACAAATTGTTCCGGCAATCATAAGTATGTGATTTAATTAAATATTATTTAAACTGATAAAACAGGAATGAAAAAAGCAAATTGTTTCTATGATCACTAGGTTGAACATCACATGAACACTCAATAAAGGTAAGCTACCACAAAAGGGGCTACTGAATTCGGTGTGGCTGAAAATTGAATCACTAAGGCAAATAGCAAACAAATGAAGATATTTGATTCTTCAATGTCTAAATTCTCCCATCACTTAAAGAAACCCAAAATGGGTTAAAGATAACGCACTGGGGGTAGATCTGTACAAGGAAGATAGAAATGAACAATGGTGTCAACAAAAAAGCCTTGGCTCAGTTACAAAACAAACGGCTGGCAAATACACATTGTTGCAGTAAAATGCTTAAAGATCACTTTTTATTGTTCCCTCTGTTAAACTGATTTAACTTCTTAACTACCAATTATGAAAGTTACCAGGTAAGAGAACTTCTAGATGAACGTCAGTAACATGAGACACTATGTAAGCGTTCTACATCCAATCCCATTGTGTGGGTTATTTTCCTTCCACACATCCAGGCAGTGCTCCAATACCAGGTGGTCTTGCCATTCAACTCAATTCTGATACTATCAACTAGGAGAGCATCAGATCCCACGGGCTATAGGTTCAGTCTTATAAAACTCTGCTTCCCCTGGCCCCCATTTCAAATGCCGATAGCAAGTCCAGGTTGTGTACACCTGTGCTTCTTCTAAACCAACAGCTATTATTCAGAGGTTCTCCTGGCTCCCATCTTGCTGTGGTGTTCATAAGGTTCAGGAAACCAGTTTTCTCACTAGATTACCAGTTTATTACAAGGATATTAAAAGATACAAATCAATAGCCAGATGTCAGAGAAACAGAGTGAGATGCTGAACAAAGAACTTCCATCCTGGTTATACCAGGTGTCCAGCACAGTGGTAAGTATTAAGTGTTTCTGGTTAACCAACTCAGAAGCTCTCCAAACTCCTTCCTTCGGGGTTTTTATGGAGGTTTCATTACATAGGCACAACTGATTAAATTGCCATCCACTGGCAAATGGGCTTAATCTCCAGCTCCTCCACTCCCCAAAGGTGATGGCAGGCAGATGGGAGAGAAAAGTCCCCATCCTCTAATCACAAGGTTGGCTCCACAGGCAACTAGCCTGAATTCTAAGCTTTCTAAAAGTCACATCATTAACACAAAAAAGACATCTTTCATTGCTCTCTCACAGGAAATTCCAAGGGTTTTTAGGAGCTGAGTGCCAGAAATAGGATTATAAATCACAGTATCACACTATGCTCCCAATTTAAAATAACAAGCAGACCTCAATGTTCCTTATCAATGGAAAAGTCTCTAAAGCACAGTGATAAATGAAAAAATGCAGGCTCAGAAAAACTGTTATGATAAAAGCAGCTAATACACCCACTTAGGCCTTAATACGGATAAAATAAGTATCCTTTGGAAGGATACTCTAGACACTAATACAGTGATTACCTCTGGGTGAACTGGTGGACTAGGGTTTAAAGTGTGAGAAAGATGGGGCGCCTGGGTGGCTCAGTGGGTTAAAGCCTCTGCCTTTGGCTCAGGACATGGTCTCAGGGTCCTGGGATCGGGCCCTGCATCAGGCTCTCTGCTCGGCAGGAGCCTGCTTCTTCCCTTTCTCTTTGCCTGCCTCTCTGTCTGCTTTTGATCTCGGTCTGTCAAATAAATAAATAAAATCTTAAAAAATAAATAAATAAAAAAAATAAAGTGTGAGAAAGAGTTATTTTTCACTATTTGTGGCCTCTGGTATTGTTTGGAGGTATTACCATGTACAGGTTTCAAAAAGTAAAAGAAAAAAGAAAAAAATTTAAAATAACATTTAAACCAACTGAAAAGCTATTTATTAAAAATTCTTAAAAATAATTTACCATGCCAGACATTTCACAAGTATCAGGTATCCATTTCAAAAAGAAAAAAAAAAAAGTTTCTTAGATATTAAGTCAGTTTTTTTAAAAGAAACTATTGCATCTCAATGTAGTATTCCTAAAAAAAAAATCTCAACTAGAATTACTCATACACACACTGGACTCAAACAACAAAGGTTAACCCATTCAATCATATGGTTTTCATCATTTGATCACTTGAACTTCACATTTCTTAAAGTTCTTATGTAAGTAATCAGAAAAGATATTTTATTCATGTGACTAGGACAACAAAAAAATTAAATCCCCACCCTCCCCAAATAAAAACAACAACAAAAAAAGTAGCTGTAACTTTTATAAGCAATTATCCTGAAAGAAGATGATATACATTAGATAGGTTAGGAAGATCAGTGATTGCTAACCACCTGGGGGTTGGGCCACAGGCATATGCTGGTCTGGTACTTTACAGAAGAGCTACACAAGTGATTAGAACATGAAGGAGCTCTTTATGGTGATGCAACAGTTCTGTAGCTTAAACATGTTGGTAGTTACACGAATCCACACATGTGACAAAATGTCATAAAATTGCTCACACGGACATTACTACCACATCCAATCCTCCTCCAAATGGAGTGAATGCAAAAAACCTAGTGAATTCCAAAAGAAATCTCCACTTTAATTAGTTGTATGTGCCAATATCAGTTTCCTGGTTTTGGTAATGTACAGTATGATGTCACCATTTGAAGAACCTAGTTTATGGAAACAAAGGATCTCTCTGTACCATTTCTGCAATTTCTAGCATATCTATAATTCCTTCAAAATAAAGTTTTTAAAGAAGTATTCAGAAAAATTGTGAATTATATTTTTATATGTTGTGTTACAGTGAGCTCCAGAAGCAGTTTATGAAACACAGGCCAACAAAGTTGGGTAACATATGGAATGAGGCTGTGAGAAAAAAGGGAATTCATGGTGGGTCCCAAGAACAGGCCAGGAAAAGGGTTAGATGCAAGGGAGGTAGCTTAAGTAAAACCTAGGAACTAGGGGCGCCTGGGTGGCTCAGTGGGTTAAAGCCTCTGCCTTCTGCTCAGGTCATGATCCCAGGGTCCTGGGATCAAGCTCCCCATCAAGCTCTCTGCACAGCGGGGAGCCTGCTTCCCTTCCTCTCTCTCTGCCTACTTGTGATCTCTGTGTGTCAGATA
Organism: Martes martes; assembly: GCF_963455335.1. Lineage (NCBI taxonomy): Eukaryota > Metazoa > Chordata > Mammalia > Carnivora > Mustelidae > Martes > Martes martes. The sequence continues at coordinate 131,049,902 of NC_137888.1, forward strand.
AATAAATAAAATCCTAAAAACAAAAACAAAAAAAACAAGCAAACTAGGAACTAAAAACTGCACTTGTATATTCTCAATATTTTGTGTAGAAGCTTTTTTTTTTTTTTAAGATTTTTTATTTCTTTGACAGAGAGAGAAATCACAAGTAGCCAGAAGTAGGCAGAGAGGCAGGCAGATAAAGAGGGAGAAGCAGGCTCCCCACTGAGCAGGGAGCCTGATGTGGGGCTCCATCCCAGGACCCTGGGATCATGACCAGAGCCGAAGGCAGAGGCTTAACCCACTGAGCCACCCAGGCGTCCCTGTGTAGAAGCTTTAATGTAAAGCAAATTTCAGGATCAGGCTAGTATAAGAGGAAACTATACAGGATGGGAAAGCAGAAAGGTGAAAATTTAGAAATGATAAAGTGAAAGAAAGTGAAACAGAACATTTGTACAAGGAGAAATATTTAGAGACTGTGAGAATCCATCCACTTACATGGATTCAACCACAACTTTCAGAGCAAGAAGTCAATTCTGTAATTTTGCCCTTGACAGGGTACTGAAAGTGTTCCTGTATATGAGCTGTAATTTAAGAATAGTAATCCTAGCAATCACAACAATTAACACTAATGTAGCGCTTACTTTATGCTAGGACTGCTCCAAGCCCTTTGCCCTGCAGGGTTTAAGAACTGAATGTGTTTCCTTATTTAACATACAAATCAAAGCACAAAGGTTTAGGAACTTATTAATCAAGATCATATGGCAGTGGCAGAATCAGTATTCAAGCACAGGTAGTTGGGCTCCAAGGTATGTGCCATTTGTTAATTTACCATGTAGCCTCTATTTGTAATGCTCCACTACCCATTTAACCACAGTCTGCTTAAAACTGATCATTCTCCTTCAAAACATTCTGTGACCTGGCTTCATTTTTCTTGTCAAATTTTTATCATAATTTTCTCAGTAATTCTTTTCCTTTCTCTTTTATTTGCACTGCTATCAGACTGAAACTCCCATATTTAGTATTTGGATATTATCCTCCAATGCTCAGTTTCCAGTCCACAGAGCTCCGCTGGACTTAACTAGGCCTTATCAGATCCAAACTTGTCTTACCCCTTCATAAATAAGTTATGATGCCTGGTTGTTCTCAAAATTGTACTCGAGGAAGCTCCTTGGTGAACCTCAGCCTTGGGGATGTGGTTCTGCAGGGAGCTGGTAGATGTTTGTAGCTGCTTCAAATAAGAGAACTCTAGCTTACTTTGGTACATGCTTTGTATACTTATAGTGATTTGGAAAAATCATTAGATTGTGTTTTAATTAACTTGATTTTTAAATTCACTACTACCCACCAGCTTTATTCTCTCATCTGCTAGCATATTAGAGATCTAACTGGTTTACCTGCCAGCAGATCAAGCTTAGAAGGCAATTTCACATTTACTAAAACCAGTAGCTGCCCTGCTCAATCAACTTTAGTGGCTATCATCACCACAAAACACCTCCCTTCTACTGCCATAACTTGATATTCAAAAGCCACTAACCTGTAGCTGGAACCACAACAGTTAATCTCTACTAACAGAATTAGTAATGCACATTTTCATCTTTCCCCTTTGTTCCATTTGCCCAGAATGACTTTCTCCTGCCCAAATCCCTTCTATTCTTCATGGTCCAGGTCAAGTTCTATCTCCTACACCAAGTCTTCAGGACCATGTTAGTATACTCAGATATCTCTATCCTGACACTATCATCTGTACCATACAGCTGTCATTTTGGTAACTGCTCAATTTTAGGTTTACGCCATGGCTTCATAATTAAGTAATAAATATCTAGAGAAAGCAAACTGTTTTAATTTTATGCCCATATAGCACCTGGCTCAAAAATGTGTATCCCACAGGCACTAGAGAGGTTTAAACAAAATAAAACGTTAATAAAGAAAACCTGCTACGAATCATGATATTCTAATGTGTTGGAAGTTAGTAGAAGACTTCTATAATTGATTTTGGGGTCCTAGAACAAAGCACATTCTAGAACTGCCTCTAACAGACAGTTAACCAAATTCCTAGGTACAGACAATTTTCCACAAATGAATCAAAAACCAGTTTTAAGATGTATGCTACGATTCTTTCTCAAGAAATACTCTGAAAACCTCTATGGAACCTTAAAGTTTCAGATTATAAGATGAAAAGTCATCAGTATTTTGCAGAGCAAAGTAACTTGAAGCAAAAAGTGTTTTAACTAAGTATATCAGTTTAGTTCTCATATTGTCCTTAATAGTTACTATTAAATACATATATTAGAGGGGCGCCTGGATGGCTCAGTCTGTTAAGTGTCTGCCTTTGGCTCAGGTCATGATCCTGGGCTCCTGGGATTGAGTCCCATGTGGGGATCTCTGCTGAGCTCCCTGTTTCTCCCTCTCCTCCCCCGCCTTTTTAAAAAGATTTTATTTATTTTACAGAGAGAGAGATCACAAGTAGGCAGAGAGGCAGGCAGAGAGAGAGGGGGAAGCAGGCTCCTTGCTGAACAAAGAGCCCGATGCAGGGCTCGATCCCAGGACCCTGAGACGATGACCTGAGCTGAAGGCAGAGGCTTAACCCACTGAGCCACCCAGGCGCCCCTCTCCCTCTCCCTTTGCCACCCCCCTGCTTGCACTGTCTCGCTCTCTCTCCCTTGCTCTCTCTCAAATAAATAAATACGTAAAATCATTAAAAAACACACACACACACACACATTAGGTAGCACTACTGGGTATAAGTGACAGAAATCTAAATTAAACCAGTCTGGCAAAATATATTTATTAAAAGGAGTGAAAAGCCTCATGGAACTGAGTATCAAACAACCAAAATTTAGGTAAGGAAGGGGATGGCTAGGCCACAAGGACAACTAGAATCAAGTACTGGAAACATTCAGGACCACCTTTAATCTCTTTTTTTCCATGCATCAGCTTCTTCCTCTTTTTTTTTTTTTTTCTTTTTCACCAACAACACTTTTCCTCATAGTAGGAAACAAAGTCAACCATCATAGATCCTGAGATTTACTCTTAGAACCTCAGCAGTCCAAAGAGAAGTCTTTTCATCCCAAAACCCTAAAATAGTATTCTGATTGACTCAGTTTTGGTTAGATCCTCACTTGTATACCAATCAGGTAAGAATAGGTAAAACAGTTATACTGTATGTACAAATATTATATCAATGTACTGTATTACAGTAGCTATGTGGAAAGGGGAGAATTTCTCAGAAAATGAGGGCAACCCTACAGATTTTTATTTTGTGGTAGGCACTGCATAAAGCACTTGAAATAGCTGTTTTATTCTGCAAAATTATTGTAGAGTTTAACATTATTTTTAAAGACGAGGAAACTGCCTCCGTTATGCTCTTCATCAAAATGTTCTACTGACGACTTCAATTAAATGTACGCAATCAGTTCAATCCCTATTTATTCAAAGCTGGACCAGCTGTGGCTTCTCTTGAGAATCTTGAGAGCAGCAAAACTGCTACAAGTAAACTGCTCAGCAACTTGGGTTGGAGGCTGAGTTTCCACATACCTAAGAAAGCTGAAATCTAGCTTAATACTTCTACAGAACAGAACTATCACTAGCCTATAAACGATGCATTTCTCTATTCCCTTTCTACAGTTGCCCAGAAAGGAAAAGGAATGGCTAAGGAATAATTAGGTAACAAAGCATGCCATCTTTCTTTCCATCCCTTTAGAAAAGCTGCAATAGCTAGAGATCCAGGATTGTATATATTCATTTATTTTTATTTTTTATTTTATTTACCCAGTGCTCATCACAAGTGCTCTCCTTAATCCCCATCACCTATTTCCCCCATCCCCCCCCACACCTCCCCTTTGGTGACCATCTGTGTGTGCTCTGTAGTTAAGAGTCTGTGTCTTGACTTATTTCTCTCTCTCTTTTCCCTTTGCTCCTCTGTTTTGCTTCTTAAATTCTACATATGAGTGAAATCAAATGGCATTTGTCTTGCTCCAACTGATTTACTTCACTCAGCATTATACTCTCCAGCTCCAACCATGTTGTTGCAAGTGGCAAGATTTCATGCTTTATCACTCAATAATATTCTAATATATACATAGACCACATCTTGTTTATCCATTCATCAACTGATGAATACTTGATTGTTTCCCTATTTTGGCTATTATAAATAATGCTGCTACAAACATAGAGGGGCATGTATCCCCTTTTGAATTAACATTCTTGTATTCTTTGGATAAGTACCAGTAAAGTGATTGCTGGATCATAAGGTAGCTCTATTTTTAATTCCTTGAGGAGCCTCCACACTGTTTTCCACAGTGGCTGTACCAGTCTGCATCCCCACCAACAGTACACAATGGTTCCTTTCACTCTGCATCCTCTTTAACACCTGTTGTTTCTCATGTTGTTGGTTTTAGCCATTCCGACAAGTGTGAGGTGGTAACTCATTTAGTTTTTGTTTGCATTTCCCTAATGATCAGTGACGTTGAACATCTTTTCATGTGTCTGTTGGTTATCTGTAGGTCTTCTTCAGAGAAATGTTTGTCTATGTCTTCTACCCATCTTTAACTTGGATTATTTGTTTTTTGGGTTTTGGGTTGTGTAAGTTCTCTCTGTATTTTGGATACTAAGCCCTTATCAGATGCCTTTGGCTTTCCTTTTCACAACTTCTTCTCCTGCTTTGCCAGAGAGGACCCCTGATGGGATGAAATATGTTCTCAAGAGAAACTCTAGGGACAATTTATTTTCCCACTATCTTCAGGTTTTTAAATCCACGAACAAGGTCTTCTTCAACATTTGGAAATTTTACATTTTTCCCTTTTTCTCCTTAAGTTCATGTTTCCATGCCACATCTTTTGTATATCTTCGCCATAAGGGGATATATTTTTAGGCTTTAAAGTCTTTTATCAACCACTTTATAGTATTTAGTTTTCGTCATCTCCAGGGTTAAGACATTGGTCTGTGCTGTACTAAACCTCATTCTGTCCGACCGTGAACACGCTGCTGTTTCCACTGGTCCATAACTGAATTGCGGGAAAGACAGACTCCACGAAGGCAGGTTATCTCCTCCAGTGAAATCTAAGAGGAGGCGGCGAGGCTCTGGGGGGTGATGGACCCAACGTGTCTCTTTGGGAGCGGCCAAGTTCCGGAAATGGAGAGGGGCGGGAGAGGCCAGGAGGAGGAGGAGCAGAGCGGGCAGGGGGCCCTCCAGAGACGTCGACATGTCCAAGGCACGGGGTGGGAGGAGCCTCTGTCGACCTGGGGAGATCGGCGCGGGGCGCAGCCAGAAGGGGGCTCAAGAGCCTCAGGCGCATGGCACCTTGGCTGGTCGCGGCCGGGCTCCAGGATTGTATGTATTTAAATACTGGAGACATTGCAAAGTCTCATAAGCTGAAAATATATAGCAAGAATAATTCTACCAGACAACTCACCAATGAATACATAATAACTTATAATCAGCTATATTTTAAATAAAATACTTAGTTAATTCTGCTGCTTAAACTAAAAAACTGAAACATTTCATCTCAAATAATGTATCTTCCACGTGGCAAGGGATGCATTACAAAACCTAATCTCTTCACTACAACAAATGCAATCCAAATTTAAGAAATCCAGAACAATACAATGGATGCTCAATAAATATTTGCTGGCTTGAATGTATCAAACTCATGGACAAAATTCATAAGACAGATAAAAATTAAAGTCAAACAGAAGCACAATTCACAATGTAAACTAGAAATGTTTAGTTTTTGAGAACCACCATCACTTTGGATGACAGCAGACAGATTTTACATGCCCCTCAATCATCTTTGTAAAAGGACACAGTAATGAACAGTAATGAACATATTCTAAGGAAGCTGGAGAAAGTGGGGAGTGGGGGGTAGGTAATAAGAGACAGGGAAGGGGGAAAGAGAGGCAGAAGAGGGAGAAAAGTTATTCTCCTAACTCAATATGGTATTAACGAGATTTTTAAAGCAGTACTCTCTTTCAGGACATAAAATTAATGTTTATGGTTAGTTCTTTAATTGTATCCTTTGTAGCTTTTAAGTGCAGAAGAACACCAATTAAAAATGGTTTTTAAAAAATGATTTATTCTTACATAGGATGGGGACAAAGCTGGTTGGTTGAGCAACTCAAAGACATCATCTAGTTCTCTCTCAAAAATTCCACCTGCCAACCACAACTATACAACCACAGTATATAGGCTCATCTCAAGCTAGTTCACCCCAAACAGCAGCCAGTAGCAGGAAAGAAGCCATCTCTTCCTCTCACTCCTATTTTTAATATTTAATCTTTTTTTTTAAGTTAAGACAATTATTTTAGAGCAGTTTTAGGTTCACAGCAAAATTGAGGGCAAAGCACAGAGATTTCCAAGCATACATATCCTCCCTATGTATCCTCCATACAAGCACAGCCTGCCTTCACCATTATCAACTGCCTCTAACAGAGTGATACATTTGTTACAAGTGATGAAACTATACTAACACTATCATGATCATCCAAAGTCCAAAGTTTACCTTGGGTTTCACTCTTGGGTGACATAAATTCTACAGATTTGGACAAATGTATAATAACACGTATCCATCAATATGGCATTAGAGTATTCTCACTGCCCTAAAAATCCTGTTTTTTACTCATCTCCACCCCCCACCAACCCTTCATCTTTATACTAGTCTCCATAGTTTTGATTTTTCCATAATGTCATAGAGTTGGAATCATAAAGTATATAGCTTTTTCGGATTGGCTTCTTTCACTTATCAATATCCATTTAAGGTTTCTCTGTATCCTTTTATGACTTGATAGTTCATTTCTTTTTAGTGTTAAACAACAGTCCATCGTCTGGGTGTACCGTAGTATGTTTATCCATTCACCTACTGAAGGATAATTTGGTTGCTTCTAAGTTTTTGAAATTATGAATAAGGTGGCTATATGAACATGTGTGTGCAGGTTTTTGATGGAGGTAAGTTTTTGACGTATTTGGATAAATATGATGGCTGGATTATATAAGTATGTTTAGTTTTTTAACAAACTGCCAAACTGTTTTCCAGAGTGGCTGTACCCGCTGTGCATGAATGAGTTCCCTGATTTTTATATCCTGGTATGGTATTGTCAGTATTCCCAATTTTGGCCATTCTATTCAGTATGCAGTGGTCATCTCCCTCTTGTTTAATCTGCATTTCCCCAATGACAGATGATGTGGAGTAGCTCTTCGTATGCTTATTTATTTCTTTAACTTCTTTAGATAAGTGTCTGTTAAGGACTTTGGCCATTTAAAACATCAGGCCGATTGTCTTATTTTTTAGTTTTAAGAGCCCCTTATTAGATGGATCTTTGCAAATATATTCTCCCATTCTGGGGCTTGTTTTCTCATTCTACTAACACTGTCTTTCCCAGAAGTATTTTTAATTTTAATGAAGCCTAGCTTATCAATTCTTTCATTGATCATGCCTTTGGTGTGTCTCTAAAAAGACACTGCCATTACAGAAGATCATCTAGGTTTTCTCTGATATTATGTGCCAAGAACTTTACAGTTTTGCATATAACATTTAGATCTGTGATCCATTTTGAGTTAAATTTGTGAATGGTGAAATATTAATCTATTTAGATTATTATTTAGAATATTAATATTATATTACATATATTATTTAGAATATTAACCTAAACAGATTGGTATTTTTCCATGTGGATATCCACTTGTTCCAGTATTATCTGCTTATATAGCTACCCCTACCTCTTTTGATAAGTGTTATTAGCATGGTATGTTCTCATTATCCAGTTACTTTTACTCTGTAAATTTCTTTTTATTTAAAATTTTTTTTCCTTGATCCACTATGACAATCTCTGCCTTTTAACTGGTATATTTAGAGCATTATTGATACAACTGGGTTAATATATACTATATTTGTTACAGTTTTCTGTTTCCCTCATTTTTTGGTCCCTATTTTTATCTTCCACTTTTTCTGCCTTCTGTGGTTTTAACTGAACATATAGTATGAATCCATCTTCTCTCTATTCTTAGCATATCGGTTATACTTTAAAAACAATTTTTAATGGTTGCCCTAGAGTTTACAGTATATATTTATAACTAACCCAAACCTATTTTCAAATATCACATACCACTTAGTAACTAGTGTTAACTTTTTAATAACAAATTAATCCTAATTCCGCTTCCTCTCCCTTGCATCACTGCTTTCATCCATTTCATTTACATAGAAGTGTTAGTACATATATATGAAAGATACTATATATTCATAATACTAATATGAATATATACTATATATTCATAATATATATTCACACATTAGCACACATAATGGAATACTTGATTTTTTAAAATATTTTATTTGTTTATTTGACAGAGAAAGAGAGGGAGAGAGAGCTCACACAAGCAGGGGGAGCTGCAGGGAGAAGCAGGAACCGTGCCCAGCATGGAGCCCGATGCAGGACTTGATCCCAGAACCCTGGGGTCATGACCTGAGCCAAAGGCAGACACTTAACTGTGTGAACCACCCAGGTGTCCCTGCATTGTTAAACAAGCTTTGTATTAGATCAGTTAGAAATAAGAAAACTATTTTCATTTTACTTGGGATATATTCCTTCTTCTTATGTAGATCTAAATTTCTGATATCTATTATTTTCCTTCCATATTAAGAACTTCTTTTAATATTTCTTACAAAGCAGGTCTACCAATAACAAATTCTTTTAATTTTTATTTGCTTGAGAAAGTCTTAATTTTCCTTTGCCTTTTTAAATATTTCCCTCCACTCTCTTCGTATTTGCATGGTTTCTGAGAAACTGAATACCTTTGCTCCTCTATAGGTATTTTATATCTTTGATTTTCTGCAGTTTACAAAATGATATACCTGTTTTTTACTGTTGTAGTTTTTTGTTTACATTTATCTTGCTTAGTGTTTGCTGAGCTTCCTGGATTTGTGGTTTAGTGTCTTGACAGTTGGAAAATTCTCAGTCTTGATTGTTTTAAATGTTTCTTCTGTTCCTTTCTCTTTCTTCTCCTTTTGGCATTTCTATTACAAGTATGTGCACCTTTTTTAGTTGTTCATATTCTGTTCTGTTAAGTCTTTGTTCTCTTTGCTTTTTCAGTTTAATGATTCTACTGCCATATCCTCTAGCTCAGAGATTTTTCTTAGCTCTGTCCAGCCTATTAAGAAGTTCATCAAAAGCGTTTTTAAAAATCTTTTACGGTGTTTTTTTTTATCTCTAGTATTTCCTTTTGTTTCTTTCTTAGGATTTCCATCTCTCCTCAAATTGTGCTTTTGCCTTCTGGTATATCTCACAGTTTTTTCTTGATAACTAGATATCATATGTTGGATAAAAGTAACCACTGTAAGTAAATAGGTCACTTAGTAATTAATTGCGAAGTGTGGGGAAGGGGCAGTGCTCCTTGATTAGGTCTTTCAGTGAGCCTATGCCCCTGGTCTGTGAACTTCACAAGTGTTTCCCAGTTTACCCTCTCCTGCCTCCAGGTGGGAAAGAATGGCTAGAGGGAGTTGGATTTGGGTATCTGTCTTCCCTTGGGTCAGTTAGGCCCTGGTTAACTAGTTTCCCTTGAGGGCAGGCCTTGTTAAGAAGAGGAGGATGCTATGACGTACTTCAAAATGGTTCCCTTTCCCTCCACCCCTGCTAGAACCATGAGGGGTCTTCTCTGATATGTTCTGTGAGAACCCAGTCCAGCTCCTGGAGTAAACCTTATAATATTCTGGGAGCCTGTGAGTGGGTCCCCTAGTGTTTTTAACTCTTGAGTTATCCATACTGAACTTCTTAACAATTTAGTCAACTAAAGTTCAGTTTTTCCTTCCCCAGCACTGATTCTTGAGCAGTTTCTGCTCATGAGTCACTCTTGAGTCTTCAAGCCTCAGCTTTCTCCGTTCATCTGTGACTTTCCAATCTTGGGAGCAGTGGTTTGCCCTTGGGTCCTCTCCTTTATGGACCCAGGAAAAGCTGTTAATTTTTCAGTCTGTTCAGATTTGTACCTGTTAGGCCAGACTGGTGACTTCCAAGTTTCTCACATGTGGAACTAGAAACTGGAAGTCTCCTTTGTGTCTATTTTTATCTTTTTACTTTTTAAAATATTTTATTTATTTGAGAGAGAGAGGCAGAGAGAGAAGGCGAGAGAGAGAGAAAGCACAAGCAGGGCAGGGAGAGGGAAAGGATGAAGCACACTAGTCACTGAGCAGGGAGCCCATGCAGCATGCAGGGACTGGATCCCAGGACCCTGAGATCATGACCTGGGCCAAAGGCAGATGCTTAACTGACTGAACTACCCAGCATCCCCCCAACCCTTGGGTCTATTTTTGATCAGTGAGGAAACTGCCCAGAAGGCATTCACATACTTCTTTTCACTTCTCATTGGCAAGTCTTGTGTCATCTGCTATGCCTAAATCAGCCACTTGATTATGACACCGCTGGAGGTGGGAAAGGGGTCCTTTTCCAGTGAGATGGGGGATAAAATGCCCAAACAAAATGAGAGTACTGTGCATTAGAGGAATTTGGAGAATAAATGGACACTAAGTAGCCAAAGTTTCTTCCACTTTGTGATTTTTTATACTGCCTCTGATGTGGTAACAGGGAAATATCAGACTAAGAAGGATACCCAGAGAAAATATTCAGATCAATGTGTACTATCCACTGACACGGAAAAGGTAACAGAAGAAAAAAGGAATCATTTCAGCTGATTCTAAGCTAAAATCTGCTTCCATCCAAAATTAATGTGAAATAACCCAGGATTAAGTGATATAATTCATAAAGCAAATATAATAGTTTACAGAATTGTCAAAGTAATACATTAGGGACAGAAATAGCCTTAGAAATCAAGTTCAATTACCTCATTTTGCAAATGAGAAAAAAGTCTAATTTGCCTAACATAGATCAAGGTCCCTGAGGACCTCTTCATTTCCTTACAGTTTAAATAAGTTAACAGCAACAGTGATGTAGCAATCATTCTTGATGTCCACATGTTTATCTCTAAATATCCAGGCATATGTTAGATTCTGGAAAAGAATAGATCTTTAAAAATCATACCAGTAACAAGGGTTTCCTCACCCTTCTATAACTGTAGAAGTATGGTCCCACTCTAGAAAATTTTTCCACAAATGTTATTTTTTATAGCTCTCTATTTTGGTTAGTTACAAGTAGGCGACACTTAAAAAGTACAAAGTCTGGGAAGAAGAGTGAGAGATTTTCATTTCTTAGGAAAGAATCACAGAAAAAAGGTGAACCTATTATAAGACAAATCATTTGAGCATTAAAATATCACAATCTTGTTTACAAGACTATATAAGTAACTGAAAGATTTATACATTTAAACCAATTATTAACAGTTTCACTTTATGGCTAGTAAACAAGGAAGATACATCTAACAAATCTAACAAATCAATTTCACTACTCATACTTCTTGATCAAGTTTTTTTTTTTTTTTAAACTAAATCAGTGCCTTGAAGTAACAGGATAGTCCACTCCATTTATAAACAAAGACAATGCTACCCAAAGATGCCCCACTCAACTTTCAGTATTAATCTGCAGCACAAGGTAACATTTTACACAGCAACAACTTGAAAAAACGAAATCTAGACTGTCACAAATATACACACATACACTACCCACAGCCATGATATTTGACTGTTAAATTAAGCATATATCCCAAGTTAATAATGGTGATCTGAATATGCAGTATTAGAAAATTACATATTTTATAGCCTTTAACTTAGAGTAGAACTGAAAAATCAAGTATCAAATTATACAGCTACTATCAAAGAAAAAAAACTCTTGAACTTGAAATATACCAGTTAAATCACTAGATTTACTAGAAAGATTTATTTCAATTCTAAAACTCTATGCACAAACTCCAATACAGTGGGCATATGCAAACATGGCTATCTGTGGTTGATAGATACCAGTAAAATCAGTGTAAGTATTCAACACAGAGAAACCTTTTTTGGGGGGACAGGAAACAAAATGATCCATCTTACTAAATTATAAAAATGTTTCAAAATCAAGTCTGTATGGGGACGTCTTGTAATTTTATATGTAAGTGATTTATATAATTTATATGCTGCTTTTCATTTAGCAGCTAAATTAAAAGCATGTTTTGTCCCCCTTAGTTACCTATCAAACAGAGTTTTCAACACCTTTAAAAAAATTATGCTTTTATTCAGGAGATCCTCAGTATGAAAATTTGTATTTAATACAATATCAACTGGGACACCATCAAAGGTCTTAACATTTATGTCAATGGAGTCCCAGAAGGAAAAAAGAAAGAGCTGCAGAAAAAAATGTTTTGAAGAAATAATGGCTGGAAATTTCCCAAATTTGGTAAAAGACATAAATTTACAGATTCAAGAAGTTTAGTGAATCACAAGTAGGATAAACACAGAGATCATGCCAAGACACACAATCAAATTGTTAAAACCCAAATAAAGACAAAAATCATTTTTCTTAGACTGCTTTAAAGACTAGTTACATGTAAAAGAAAGATTTTAAAGACTATGTATTTCTCACCAGAAACCATAGAGGCCAGAAGACTCAAAAACAAAACAAAAACAAAACCCCTGTCAAACAAGATTCTGCATCACTTGAAAACATCCTTTAGAAAAATGAAGGCAAGCTAAGAACACTCTCAGATGAAGGAAAACTAAAGAAAATTCATTTCCCGCAATCTTGGTCTAAAAAGAAATGCCAAAGGAAGTTCTTCAAGCTGAAGGAAAATGATATTGGAGAGAAACATAGATCTTTAAGTATGAAGGAAGCACAACTGACTGAAAGCAAAAATTTTAATGTTTTCTGGGAAAGAACTCAATGTATTACATATATTACATGGCAACTCTAATATAAAGTGGGGAGAGTAGGGGCTTTTGGTTTTTAAAACTTGAAGTGGTACAGTCCTTTTGCCTCTTTGGTTAGGTTTATTCCTAAGTATATTTAAATCCTTTATTTCTCTTTCTTCTGTCTCATTGTTAGTGTATAGAAATGCAACTGATTTCTGTGTACTGATTTTTTTATCCTGCCATTTGCTGAATTCCTTTGTAAGTTCTAGCAATTTTGGGGTAAAGTCTTTTAGGTTTTCCACATTCAGTATCATGCAAAGAGTGAGAGTTTAACTTCTTTGCCAATTTACATGCCATTTATTTCTTTTTGTTTTCTGATTGCAGGGGCTAGGACTTCTAGTACTATGTTGAACAACAGTGGTGATAGTGGACAGCCCTGCCATGTTCCTGACCTTAGGGGAAAATCTCTGTTTTTTCCCACTCAGAATGATATTTGCTGTGGGTTTTTCATAGATGGCTTTTATGATATTGAGGTAGGTTCCCTTTTTCCCTACACTGTGAAGAGTTTTAATCAAGAAAGGATGCAGGGGACGCCTGGGTGGCTCAGTTGGTTAAGCAGCTGCCTTAGGCTCAGGTCATGATCCCAGCGTCCTGGGATCGAGTCCCACATCGGGCTCCTTGCTTGGCAGGGAGCCTGCTTCTCTCTCTGCCTCTGCCTGTGCTCGCTCACTCTCTCTGACAAATAAATAAATAAAAATTAAAAAAAAAATTTTAAAAAAAGGATGCTGTATGTATTTGGTTAAATGCTTTTTCTGCATCTATTGAGAGGATTAAATGGTTTTTGTCTTTTCTTCTATTTATGTAGTGTATCACATTAATTGATTTGTGGATGCAGGGATATTGGTTTGTAATTCTTCTTTTCAGTGGTGTGTTTGCCTGGTTTTGGGATCAAGGTAATGTTGGCCTATAGAAAGATTGGAAGTTTTCCTTCCATTTCTGTTTTTTTGAAACAGCTTCAGAAGAACAGGTATTAATTCTTCTTAAATGTTTGGGACTCAGAAAACTATAGGACACTCATGAAAGAAATTTAGGAAGACACAAAGAAATGGAAAAATGTTCCATGCTCATGGATTGGGAGAACAAATACTGTGAAAATGTCAATGCTACCTAGAGTAATCCACACATTCAAGGCAATCACTGTCAAATTATCAGCAACTTTTTTCAAAGAAATGGAACAAATAATCCTAAAATTTGTATGGAACCAGAAAAGACCCCAAATAGCCAAAGGAATGTTGAAAAAGAAAGCCAAAACCGGCAGCATCACAATTACAGACTTCAAGCTCTATTACAAAGCTGTAATCATCAAGACAGTATGGTACTGGCAAAGAAACAGACACACAAATCAATGGAAAAGAATAGAGAACCCAGAAATGGGACTCTCAACTCTATAGTCAACTAATCTTCGACAAAGCAGGAAAGAACTGTCCAGTGGAAAAAGACCGTCTCTTCAACAAACGGTGTTGGGAAAATTGGACAGCCACGTGCAGAAGAATGAAACTGCACCATTTCCTTACACCACACACAAAAATAAGACTCAAAGTGGATGAAAGACCTCAATATGAGACAGGAATTCATCAAAATCCTTGAGGAGAACACAGGCACCAACCTCTGTGACCTCAGCCACAGCAACTTCTTGCTAAACATGTCTCCAAAGGCAAGGGAAACAAAGGCAAAAATGAACTACTGGGACTTCATCAAGATCAAAAGATTTTGCACAGCAAAGGACACAGTCAACAAAACCAAAGACATCCGACAGAATGGGAGAAGATACTTGCAAATGACATATCAGATAAAGGGCTAATATCCAAAATCTATGAAGAACTTATCAAACTCAACACCCAAAGAACAAATAATCCAATCAAGAAATGGGCAGAAGATATGAACAGACATTTCTACAAAGGAGACATCCAAATGGACAAGAGACACATAAAAAACGCTCAACATCACTCAGCATCAGGGAAATACAAATCAAAACCACAGTGAGATACCACCTCACACCAACCAGTCAGAATGGCTAAAATGAACAAGTCAGGAAACGACAGGTGCTGGCAAGGATACAGAGAAAGGGGAGCCCTCCTACACTGCTGGTGGGAATGCAAGCAGATACACCCACTCTGGAAAACAGTATGGAGGTTCCTCAAAAAGCTGAAAACAGAGCTACCCTACAACCCAACAACTGTACTATGGTTTTTGCCCCAAAGACACAAATGCAGTGACCTGAAGGGGCACCTGCACCCCAATGTTTATAGCAGCAATGTCCACAATAGCCAAACTATGTAAAGAACCCAGATGTCCACTGACAGATGAATGGATAAAGAAGATGTGTGTGTGTGTGTACACACACACACACACACACACACACACACTCAGGAATATTATGCAGCCATCAAAAAACTATTTGTACCAATGCAGCTAGAACTAGAGGGTATTATGCTAAATGAAATAAGTTAATCAGAGAAAGACAATTATCACATGATGTCACTGGTACGTAGAATTTAAGAAACAAAACAGGATCACAGGGGAAGAGAAGAAAAAATAAAACAAATGAAACCAGAGAGGGGGACAAATCATAAGAGACTCAATCTTGGGAAACAAACTGAGCATTGCTAGAGTGGAGGGGGGTGAAGAGATGAGGAAAATGGGTGATAGACACTAAGGAGGGCACATGACATAATGAGCACTGGGTATAAGACTGATGAATCATAGACCTGTACCTCTGAAACCAATAATACATTATATTTTAATAAAATAAAAACAAAATGAAATGAAAAAAACGAAGTGGGGAGGCCTGGGTCAGTTGGTTAGGTGATTGACTTCGGCTCAGGTCTTTGAGTCCCAAGATTGGGTCCCAGGTTGGGCTCCCTGCTCAGTGAGAAGTCTGCTTCTCCCTCTGACACTCCCCCATCTCATGCTCTCTCTTTCAAATAAATAATCTTAAAAAAAAAAAAAACAAAACCTGAAGTGGTAAAATATTAATTCTATGTAGACTGTGAAAAGATAAATATATTATAATCCCTAGATCAACTACTAAGGAAAATAAACACAGATATGGTCAAAATGCCAATGAAGAACATAAAAATAGTCCTAAATAAATCCAAATAATCCAAAAGGAAGGAAAGAGGGAACAGGAACAAAACTTAGAAGGCACAAATAAAAACAGCAGACCTAAATCCAGTCAAAACAACACATAGATTAAATGTAAAGATCTAAACATACCAAGTAAAAGATACAGGTTGTCATTTTGGATGAAAAAACAATACCTAATTATACAGTACTTATAAGAAATCATTTTAAATGTAATGACACAGATATGCTAACGTTAATAAGATGTTAAGAGAGATACCATTAAACAGTAAAGACAGCTAACATGGCTACATCAATAACATCACTTAGAACGCAGAATAAAAAAAAAATTACCAGAGATAGAGAAGGACATTACATAATCATAAAGGGATCAATTTATCTAAAAGACATCACAATCTTAACATAATATACAACTAATAACAGAGCTTCAAAATATATGCAAGCAAAACCTGGTAAAAATGATGGGAGAAGCAGATAATCACAATTACAGGAAACCTCACATGTCTCTCCTAATAACCAACAGAACCAAGTAAATACATAAATGCATCAAAGATAACAGATGACGTGGACAATACTACCAACTAAGGCCTGAGTGATATGTAAAGAACACTCCACCTAACAACAAAATAATATATTTTATTTTCAACTGCACTTGAAATATTCAAAAAGAGAGACCAAATTCTGAGCCCCAAACCTACACCTTAACATATTAAAATAAATTGAAAACATCTAGGTATATTCTCTGGACATAAAAGAATTAAACTAGAAATCAGTAACAGTAAGATGCTTGGGAAATCCCTAAGTATATGGAAATCAATGTTGATACTCTACTAGTAGAGAAAAAAAGAAAACTAATTCTAAATAATCCATGTAAAGAGGAAATCTCACAGGACATCAGAAAATATTCTGAATTTCACTGAATGAAAATTAAAATACAGTACGTCAAAATTTTGAGGATGAAGTTATTAAGCAATATTTAGAGGGTAATTTATCTATTAAATGTTTCTGTCACAAAAGAAATTCTCAAATTAGTAACTTAAGGTTTCATTTAAGAAACCAGAAAAAGAATAAAATAACCATACGACAAGCAGAAAGATAGAAAGAATAAGGGACAGAAATCAACAAAGGTGAGAACGGAAAAACTACAAAAAATTAATGAATCCCAAAGCTAGTTCTTGGGAAAAAGTCAATAAAATTGATAATCCTCTAACCAGAATAACAAAAGAAAAAAGAACCAGTATCAGGAATGAAAGAGGGAATTACTGGTAAAAACCTCAAAGACATTAAAAAGATTAAGGGAATATTATGAACGTTAGGTATATAAATTCTACAATTTGAATGAAAAACCAGTCCTTCAAAGACACAAATGTTACTCAAGGGTGTGTGTGTGGGGGAAAGTAACCCCAGTAGTCCTACAGCTTTTAAAGAAATTAAACTCATAGGTAAAACATTCCAAGAAAGAAAATTCCAAACCCAGAGAGTTTCAATGGCCAATTCTATCAAATATTTAAAAATTAACACCAAACTGCACATCTAGAAAGCAGAAGAGAGACCATATCCCACTTTATGAGGCCAAAATGTTATAATTCTAATACTAAAACCAGGCATAGACATTACAAGAAAACTATAGACAGTATTGTTCATCAACATAGACATAAATATCCTTAACTAAATATTAGCAAATTGGATCCAATAATAAATGAATAATGTATCACAACCAAGTGGGGTTTATTCTGAGATCAAAACTCTAGAATCAACTAATGTAATTAAACATATTAATGGACTAAATAAAAAACCACATCATCAGTACATTTAATAAAACAACACAGTTTCATGATGGGGGCAGGAACCTCTCAGCAGACAAGGAATTTAGAAGGTAACACCTTTAACATGATCAAGGGTATTTATAAAAGTTACAGACAATATCCTATTTAGTGGTGAAGATTTCTAAGATCAGAAATAAAGCAAGGATATCTATTTTTGTAACTTCTATTCATTCTCAGACTGGTAGTCCTAGTCAATAAAAAGAAAAAGAAACAAAAGACATACAGATTGGGAAAGAAAACATAAAACAGTCTCTACTCACAGATGGCATTATTGTTTACTGAGAAAATCTATTTAAAAAAAAAAATCCAAGAATGAGTTTAGAAAAGTTGCTGGATGCAAGGTCAACATACAAAAAGCAACTGTATTTCCACATACTAGCAATTAATTGGAAATAAAAATTTTAAAGACTGTACATTTACAATACAAAAGAATTGAAGAGAGAAAGTGAAAACAACAACAGAAAAATGCTTGGGTATAAACCTAAAAAAAAAAAATGCACGATTTGTATGCTGAAAACTGTAAGACACTCATGAAGGACTTAAAGAAAACCTACACAAGTAGGAATAAGATGTTTATGAACTAAAGACTCATTATTGCTAAAATGTCAATTTGATCTATAGATTCAAAGTAATCCTTAGAATCAAAATCACAGCAGGATTCCTTGTATAGATTAAGGATCTAAAATTCACACGTAAGGGCAGAGATATTAGAACAGCTAGAGTAATTCTGTGTGAAGAGAATATAATTGGGGATCTCCCACAGTGTAATTTCAAGAATTACTATAAAGCTGCAGTAATCAAGGCAGTGCAATATAAGAAAAATAAGACATATACAGAATAAAGAATCCAGAAATAAACCCATGCAAATTTGATCAACTGATTTTTAACAAAAGTACAAAGGCAATTAAAAGGAGATATAACCTTTCCCACAAATGGTCCCAGATATCCACATGCCAAAAAACGAACGCCAATCTATACTTAACACTGAATACAAAAATTAACTCAAAAAGGATCGTAGATCCAATGGCCAAATCAAAGATTTTTAAATGTCTAGAGGAAAAGGTATGAGAAAATGTGTAGGTTGGGCAAGGAGTTCTTGCATAGGACACCAAAAGAACAATTCACAAAGTTGATAAATTAAACTTCATAAAATGAAAAACTCTTGCTTTGAGGAAAACACATGAGGAAGATAAAACAATAAGATATACACTGGAAGAAAACATTTGCAAATCATATACCTGACAGAGAACTTGCATTCATAATAAACAAAGAACTCTCAAAACCCAAAAAATAAGAAAACAGCTCAACAAAATATGAGTAATCACACTGTGTTGGAACAACTTAGCACCCATTTGGGAAAGGAAAAAAACAAAAACCAAAAAACACTACCTCCCATTTTAGGTCTAATTTAGTTGCAATTATATTGTAAAGATAAATGTAAAGAGTAAAATGATAAAGCTCTCAGAAACAAATATAGGATATTATCTTTATGACTCAGGTTAGGGAAATACTTCTTAAGATATCAAAAGCTCAAAAGTTTTAACCTTGAAGGAAAATACTGAAAAATTTGACCACATTAAGACCCCATGTTCAATGTCACAAGAAAGGGTGAAAAGTCAAGTTGGAATGGGAGAAGACACCTGCAACATACACAGCTCACAAGAGGTCAGATCTAGGATATATAAAAAACTGTAAATTAATGAGAGAAAATTCAAAAGAAAAATGGGCAAGAGATTTAACAGACACTTTATAAAAGAGGCTATGTGAATGTCTAATAAACATATAAAAAAAAGTACTTGACGCTGTCATCAAAAAAATTCAAACTTTATAGATAATGAGATACTACTACATAACAAATAGGCTAAATAAAGAAGTGTGACAAAAACCAAAAACCAAAAACCAAGAATGTGTCCAAAAATGTGGAGCAACAAGAAATCTCACAGTTTTCCTGGGAGTATAAATTGTTTAATAATATGGTATTCTCTATTAATCTGTATAGCCTATATGCCAGAAATTCTATGCTGAGGTACATACCCTAGAGAAATGCTCATGTGCAACAGAGGCATGCTTTTGAATAGCTGCATTGTTCATAATAGACAAAAACTGGAAACAACCCAACTATCCATCAATAGCAGATTATGCATAAACTGTAGTGCATGCATTTGACGGATTATAAATAATCTTAGATACACATAACACAGGTAAATTTTTGAAATAAGATAGTGTCGTGCAGAAGAACCCAGACCCGAAAGAATACATGTTGTAAGATTATTTAGTTAAAAACATGCAAAATTGAGGAGTCAAGATGGCGGAGAAGTAGCAGGCTGAGACGACATCGGGTAGCAGGAGATCAGCTAGATAGCTTATCTAACCATTGTGAACAGCTATAAATCCAACGGGAAATCGAAGAGAAGAAGAGCAACAATCCCAGAAACAGAAAATCGATCACTTTCTGAAAGGTAGGACCTGCGGAGAAGTGAATCCAAAGCGACGGGAAGATAGACCCCGGGGGGAGGGGCCGGCACCCGGCAAGCGGCGGAGCGACGGAGCACAAAACCGGGACTTTTAAAAGTCGGCTCCACTGGGAGACATCGCTCCAGAGGCTAAACTGGGGGGAAACCCAGGCGGGGTCAGCATAACCCCAGGACCCGCGGGGTCACAGAAGGACTGGGGGTGTCTGAGTGCCGCAGAGCTCGCAGGTATTAGAGCGGGGAAGCCGGCTATAGCGACAAAGCCGAGGAGTGAGCTCTAAGCCCGGGGTTACCTTCTGCCGGTCGCAGGCTGGGTGGGCTCGGAGCGGGGCCGGAGGCCGCGGAGACAAAAGCGACCCGGCGCTTTTCTCCAGCTCCAACAATTGACTGCTTTCCTCGAGGCGCGACCGCAAGCCAGGGAGGCGGGGCTATTGGGCGCTTTGCTCTGAGAGCGCACTGAGGAGCGGAACCCCAAGCTCTCGGCTCCTCCGGGCCGAGAGATTGGGAGGCCGCCATCTTCATTCCCGTCCTCCGGAACTCTACGGAAAGCGCTCAGGGAACAAAAGCTCCCGAAAGCGAACCCAAGCGGATTACTTAGCCCGGCCCCTGGCAAGGGCGGTGCAATTCCGCCTGCGGCAAAGACACTTGAGAATCACTACAACAGGCCCCTCCCCCAGAAGATCAACAAGAAACCATCCAAAACCAACTTCAGTCACCAAGAACAGCGGAATTCCACAGCAGGAGAAAGCAAATCCTACCTGGACAAAATGACAAGGCGGAAAAAATCACCTCAAAAAAAAGAACAAGAGGCCGTACCGAAGGCTGGAGACCTAATCAATACAGACATAGGTAGCATGACAGATCTAGAGTTCAGAATGACAATTCTCAAGGTTCTAGCCGGGCTCGAAAAAGGCATAGAAGATATTAGAGAAACCCTCTCCGGAGAGATAAAAGCCCTTTCTGGAGAAATAAAAGAACTAAAATCTAACCAAGTTGAAATCAAAAAAGCTATTCATGAGGTGCAATCAAAAATGGAAGCTCTCACTGCCAGGATAAATGAGGCAGAAGAAAGAATTAGTGACATAGAAGACCAAATGACAGAGAATAAAGAAGCTGAGCAAAAGAGAGACAAACAACTACTGGAACACGAGGAGAGGATTCGAGAGATAAGTGACACCATAAGACGATGCAACATTAGAATAATTGGGATTCCAGAAGAAGAAGAAAGAGAGAGGGGAGCAGAAGGTATATTGGAGACAATTATTGGAGAGAATTTCCCTAATATGGCAAAGGGAACAAACATCAAAATCCAGGAGATGCTAAGAACGCCCCTCAAAATCAATAAAAATAGGTCCACACCTCGTCACCTGATAGTAAAATTTACAAGTCTTAGCGACAAAGAGAAAATCCTGAAAGCAGCCCGGGAAAAGAAGTCTGTAACATACAAGGGTAAAAACATTAGATTGGCAGCGGACCTATCCACAGAGACCTGGCAGGCCAGAAAGAACTGGCATGATATATTCAGAGCACTAAACGAGAAAAACATGCAGCCAAGAATACTATATCCGGCTAGGCTATCATTGAAAATAGAAGGAGAGATAAAGAGCTTCCAGGACAAACAAAAGCTGAAAGAATTTGCAAACACCAAACCAGCTCTACAGGAAATATTGAAAGGGGTCCTCTAAGCAAAGAGAGACCCTAAAAGGAGTAGATCAGAAAGAAACAGAAACAATATACAGTAACAATCATCTTACAGGCAATACAATGGCACTAAATTCATATCTCTCAATAGTTACCCTGAATGTAAATGGGCTAAATGCCCCAATCAAAAGACACAGGGTATCAGAATGGATAAAAAAACAAAACCCATCCATATGCTGCCTACAAGAAACTCATTTTAGACCCGAAGACACCTCCAGATTTAAAGTGAGGGGGTGGAAAACAATGTACCATGCTAATGGACATCAGAAGAAAGCTGGGGTGGCAATCCTTATATCAGATCAATTAGATTTTAAGCCAAAGACTATAATAAGAGATGAGGAAGGACACTATATCATACTCAAAGGGTCTGTCCAACAAGAAGATCTAACAATCTTAAATATCTATGCCCCTAACATGGGAGCAGCCAACTATATAAACCAATTAATAACAAAATCAAAGAAATACATCAACAGTAATACAATAATAGCAGGGGACTTTAACACTCCCCTCACTGAAATGGACAGATCATCTAAGCAAAAGATCAACAAGGAAATAAAGGCCTTAAATGACACACTGGACCAGATGGACATCACAGATATATTCAGAACATTCCATCCCAAAGCAACAGAATATACATTCTTCTCTAGTACACATGGAACATTCTCCAGAATAGACCACATCCTGGGTCATAAATCAGGTCTCAATCAGTACCAAAAGATCGAGATCATTCCCTGCATATTTTCAGACCACAATGCTCTGAAGCTCGAACTCAATCACAAGAGGAAATTTGGAAAGAACGCAAATACATGGAGACTAAACAGCATCCTTCTAAAAAATGAATGGGTCAACCAGGAAATTAAAGAAGAATTGAAAAAATTCATGGAAACAAATGATAATGAAAACACAACAGTTCAAAATCTGTGGGACACAACAAAGGCAGTCCTGAGAGGAAAATATATAGCAGTGCAAGCCTTTCTCAAGAAACAAGAAAGGTCTCAAATACACAACCTAACCCTACACCTAAAGGAGCTGGAGAGAGAACAACAAAGAAAGCCTAAACCCAGCAGGAGAAGAGAAATCATAAAGATCAGAGCAGAAATCAATGAAATAGAAACTAAAAAAACAATAGAACAAATCAATAAAACTAGGAGCTGGTTCTTTGAAAGAATTAATAAGATTGATAAGCCCCTGGCCAGACTTATCAAAAAGAAAAGAGAAAGGACGCAAATAAATAAAATCATGAATGAAAGAGGAGAGATCACAACCAACACCAAAGAAATACAAACAATTATAAGAACATACTACGAGCAACTCTATGGCAACAAATTTGACAACCTGGAAGAAATGGATACATTTCTAGAGATGTATAAACTACCACAACTGAACCAGGAAGAAATAGATAACCTGAACAGACCCATAACCAGTAAGGAGATTGAAACAGTCATCAAAAATCTCCAAACAAACAAAAGTCCAGGACCAGACGGCTTCCCAGGGGAATTCTACCAAACATTTAAAGAAGAATTAATTCCTATTCTCCTGAAACTGTTCCAAAAAATAGAAATGGAAGGAAAACTTCCAAACTCATTCTATGAGGCCAGCATCACCTTGATCCCAAAACCAGACAAGGATCCCACCAAAAAAGAGAATTACAGACCAATATCCTTGATGAACACAGATGCGAAAATTCTCACCAAAATACTGGCCAATAGGATCCAGCAGTACATTAAAAGGATTATTCACCACGACCAAGTGGGATTTATTCCAGGGCTGCAAGGTTGGTTCAACATCCGCAAATCCATCAATGTGATACAATACATTAATAAAAGAAAGAGTAAGAACCATATGATACTCTCAATAGATGCTGAAAAAGCGTTTGACAAAGTGCAGCATCCCTTCCTGATTAAAACTCTTCAAAGTGTAGGGATAGAAGGCACATACCTCAACATTATCAAAGCCATCTATGAAAAACCCACCGCAAATATCATTCTCAATGGAGAAAAACTGAAAGCTTTTCCGCTAAGGTCAGGAACACGGCAGGGATGTCCGTTATCACCACTGCTGTTCAATATAGTACTAGAAGTCCTAGCCTCAGCAATCAGACAACAAAAAGAAATTAAAGGCATCCAAATCGGCAAAGAAGAAGTCAAACTATCACTCTTTGCAGATGATATGATACTATATGTGGAAAACCCAAAAGGCTCCACTCCAAAACTGCTAGAACTTATACAGGAATTCAGTAAAGTGTCAGGATATAAAGTCAATGCACAGAAATCAGTCACATTTCTTTACACTAACAACAAGACAGAAGAAAGAGAAATTGAGGAGTCAGTCCCATTTACAATCGTACCCAAAACCATAAGATACCTAGGAATAAATCTAACCAAAGAGGTAAAGAATCTATACTCAGAAAACTATAAAGTACTCATGAAAGAAATTGAGGAAGACACAAAGAAATGGAAAAATATTCCATGCTCATGGATTGGAAGAACAAATATTGTGAAAATGTCTATTTTACCTAAAGCAATCTACACATTTAATGC
The DNA here is from genome assembly GCF_963455335.1 of Martes martes. Classification (NCBI taxonomy): domain Eukaryota; kingdom Metazoa; phylum Chordata; class Mammalia; order Carnivora; family Mustelidae; genus Martes; species Martes martes. Next base: position 131,074,324 of record NC_137888.1, read on the forward strand.
AATCCCTATCAAAATCCCATCCATTTTTTTTAAAGAAATAGAACAAATAATCCTAAAATTTATATGGAACCAGAAAAGACCTCGAATAGCCAAAGGAATATTGAAAAAGAAAGCCAAAGTCGGTGGTATCACAATTCCAGACTTCAAGCTCTATTACAAAGCTGTCATCATCAAGACAGTATGGTACTGGCACAAAAACAGACATATAGACCAATGGAACAGAATAGAGAGCCCAGAAATAGACCCTCAACTCTATGGTCAACTAATCTTCGACAAAGCAGGAAAGAATATCCAATGGAAAAAAGACAGCCTCTTCAACAAATGGTGCTGGGAAAATTGGACAGCCACATGCAGAAAAATGAAATTGGACTATTTCCTTACACCACACACGAAAATAGACTCAAAGTGGATGAAGGACCTCAATGTGCGAAAGGAATCTATCAAAATCCTTGAGGACAATGCAGGCAGCAACCTCTTTGACCTCCACCGCAGCAACTTCTTCCTAGGAACATCGCCAAAGGCAACAGAAGCAAGGGCAAAAATGAACTATTGGGATTTCATCAAGATCAAAAGCTTTTGCACAGCAAAGGAAACAGTTAACAAAACCAAAAGACAACTGACAGAATGGGAGAAGATATTTGCAAACGACATATCAGATAAAGGGCTCGTATCCAAAATCTATAAAGAGCTTATCAAACTCAATACCCAAAGAACAAATAATCCAGTCAAGAAATGGGCAGAGGACATGAACAGACATTTCTGCAAGGAAGACATCCAGATGGCCAACAGACACATGAAAAAATGCTCCACATCACTCGGCATCAGGGAAATACAAATCAAAACCACAATGAGATACCACCTCACACCAGTCAGAATGGCTAAAATTAACAAGTCAAGAAATGACAGATGCTGGCGAGGATGCGGAGAGAGGGGAACCCTCCTACACTGTTGGTGGGAATGCAAGCTGGTGCAACCACTCTGGAAAACAGTGTGGAGGTTCCTCAAAAAACTGAAAATAGAGCTACCCTACGACCCAGCAATTGCACTCCTGGGTATATATCCTAAAGATACAAACGTGGTGCTCCGAAGGGGCACGTGCACCCGAATGTTTATAGCAGCAATGTCCACAATAGCCAAACTGTGGAAAGCGCCTAGATGTCCATCAACAGATGAATGGATAAAGAAGATGTGGTATATATACACAATGGAATACTATGCAGCCATCAAAAGACATGAAATCTTGCCATTTGCGATGACGTGGATGGAACTAGAGGGTATCATGCTTAGCGAAATAAGTCAATCGGAGAAATATAACTATCATATGATCTCTTTGATATGAGGAAATGGAGATGCAAGGTGGGGGGGTTTGGGGGGAGGTAGGAAAAGAAAAAATGAAAAGATGGGATTGGGAGGGAGACAAACCATAAAAGACTCAATCTCAAGAAACAGACTGAGGGTTGCGGGGGGGAAGGGGGATGGGAGAGGGTGGTGGGGAAATGGACATTGGGGAGGGTATGTGCTATGATGAGTGCTGTGAAATGTGTAAACCAGACGATTCACAGACCTGTACCCCTGGGGATAAAAATACATTATATGTTTATTAAAATAAAAAAAATTATAAAAAAAAAACATGCAAAATTAAATTGTACTGGTTAGAGAGGAGTAATTAGGTGGCAAAGTTACAAAAGAAAACGGAGAGAGACACTATTATAAAAGTCAGATTAGTGGCCATATTGCAGGGTGGGAATAGAAGGTTCTAATCATAAGGTGGGCACCAAGGGCACTTTTGTTTGCAACAGTAATGTTCTGTTTCTTGATCTGGGAAGAAGTTACATTTAAATAATTCATAATACTCTACATTTGTTTTACATATTTTGAGCATGTTATACTTCACAATTTTAAAAAAAGATTAAAAGAAAGAAGGAGGAAACACTGGACATGAGTGTTCTAAAACATTCTTCTAAATCATTCTTCTAAAACATCAATTAAAATACAGCTGAACTAAAAGGAATAGCATATTAAAAAAAATTGGCAGAAGACACAGGCTCTGACAGTATTTCAGTTTAAGAACAACAACAGTAGACTCCCTTGTTGGTTTGGCAAGTTTTATTCTCCTGAACTAATGTTCAAAATGAAAATGAAAAAGTCACCTGAAAATTGAAAAAGGAAGCTACTCACTCCTTGTACCCATGCCCTTCCCTCAACCACCAATTTGTGTCTACAAAGGAGTTAAGAATAAAAATAAATATTAAAATGATTAACTTATTATTTATTATTAATTTACTGACTTCGGGGGCGCCTGGGTGGCTCAGTGGGTTAAAGACTGCCTTCGGCTCAGGTCATGATTCCAGGGTCCTGGGATCGAGCCCCACATCAGGCTCTCTGCACAGCAGGGAGCCTGCTTCCCCTCTCTCTCTGCCTACTTGTGATCTCTGTCAAATTAATAAATAAAAACCTTAAAAATAAAAATAAAATTAAAAAAATAATTTACTGACTTCGTATAAGATGCTTTAAATCACTTTAAGTAACATTCTTTTTTTTAAAAGATTTTTACTTATTTGAAAGAGAAAGAGAGCCCATGTATGCGCTCGCACGTGCGCGCGCGCGCGCGCACACACACACACACACACAGTGAGCACAAGGTGGGGGGAAAGGAGAGGAAGAGGGAAGGAGAGAAGCAGACTCCCTGCTGAGCAGGAAGCCAACTCGGGATTTGATCCCAGGACCCTGGGATCTTGACCTCAGCCAAAGGCAGACGCTTGACTGAATGAGCCACCCAAGGCACTACGTAAGTAATATTCAAATCCTTAATTATCTTTAAAAACTATCACAGAAAACAATCCTACATTAGTTTAAAATATTTGTGTAACTGGGCTCCTGGGTGGCTCAGTCAGTCAAGCGTCTGCCTTTGGCACAGGTCATGAGGTCCTGGGATTAAGTCCCATATTGGGCTCCCTACTCAGCAGGGAGTCTGCTTTTCCCTTTCCCTCTGCTGTGCTCTGTCTGCCTCTCTTTCTCTATCAAGTAAAAAACTAAAATCTTTAAAATAAGTAAAATATTTATGTGACTGACATATTTTACTCAACAATTCTAAGATTGGAGAAAATGTATCTCAAGGTTTTGTCCCTATAATTTTATGGAAAACATTCATTTACTGATTAATCTATTAATTAAATCACTTTTATACTAGATAATTTATAATTATGTAATTCAAATAAAATATATTTGTGAATACATGATTTGGGGTGGGATGGGACAAGAAGTTTCCTTTCCCAAATCTGACTGGCTATTTTACAAGTGCTTTAGTTTACATATAATTACCAATGTATCAGCTATTTAGACTTGCTTATAGTTTATATGTGCCACCATTCTGGCAGTATGAAAAGTGAACCCCACCTTATCAAATAAAAACTATACACTTGGCTTATTAGGCAGTTCTTAACAATGAATGGCAACTCCCAGCATGCCCTCTCCACCTGTGAAGTTTCCATTTTTCCTGTGTTTCTTTGTGCTATGTATTCAGCAATCCTACAAACTTTACTTTAATTACTGATAATGATTTAAATGTTAATATTAACAGTAAAGTTGTTTTCTAGTCTGTCAGGGAAACTCGCTGGTACATCCCACACACAAACAAAAACAAGAATACCCACATACAACATAGCCAAACACCTTTTAGATTAAAAATTTAGATTAGTTAAAGTCCAGGTCTTTGTCTTATTTTTATTCATTCACTTCTAACACTTTTTAAATGGCTACTATTTACCACAGACTGGGTTTAAATATAGGGAATAATTCAAACCAGGTCCCTATACACTGAGAGTTAAAGGTGCTAAACAGGAAACAGGTTAACTAGTATGAGTGCTACAAACATCTAGAGAGCTACGGACATCTATTAGGCTGCCATAATAGTACCTGGAGGACCAAGAAAGGTGTTCCAGAAAAGGGATATTACAGTCTTATATTGGTTCTCTATTGTTGCATAACAAATTACCACAAACTTAGCAGCTCACAATAGCAGTCATTTATTAATGCATAGTTCTGCAGGGCAGAAGTCCAGGCATAGTGTGGCTGGGTCCTCTGCTCAGGATCTCTCCTAAAGCTGAAATCAAAGTGTCAGTGAGCAGTGTTCTCACCAGAAGACCTAAGGAAGAATCTACCTTGAGGTTCATTTATTTATGGCATAGAAGATTATACAGGAGATGTACATTGAGGGGGTGGGGGATCACGAGATTCCTATGGGCCATCTTAGGAATTCTGACTACTGTCAAGGGCAACCTAAAGAACGGAAGATGAGGCAAAGGGAGCTGGAGACAATGAGGGCACAACTGATATCATGAGTCAGGAAAGAGAATGGAAGAGTGGGCGGGGGGGGGGGGGAAGTATGTACGACTGGACTTGTCTTCCTAGTCCCCAGCAGAGTAACCAGGACTAATCTGCCAAGGAATGAATTTACCAAGTTACACCAAATTGAGCTCGCAAGTATTTACTAAGGGCTTATATACTTATAGCTGAAAGAGAAAAGCTAAGAAATTTCTTGTACTAAAACCACAAGGCAGAACTGAGGAGTGACAAACTACGGGAGACAACATGGACAAAAAACAAACTGGACATTAAGAAAACGGGCTCTTATCCTATATCTCTTCTAAATATAAATGACCAAATCAAACAAACTTCAAGGGCTTTAGTTTTGCCTCATCTTCAACAGAGATGATTTAATTACTTGATTTCTAAGACCCCTTTCTAGTACTAACTATCCTACAAAATGGAAGGCATGGTTCTTGCCCTGAGGCAAATTCTATTTAGCAAGTTTAGAATGTAGTATTAATTCATGTTGTAATCTAGACATTGCTCTATCAGCAGTAATATTAAAAAGACAAATCAACAAAGAAACCTATTCTAAACAAGGAATTTACTCTCTTTTACAAATTTAATGGTGATCAGACACCCTTATGCTAAGGTTTACTTGCTTTTCACAATAAAAAAATAAAACACCAAAACTACATATCTTTTAATATTTCTTTAAAGTAGGCTCCATGCCCAAAGTGGAGCTTGACCTCAGGACTCTGAGATCAAGAGATGCATGCTCTACTGACTGAGCCAGACAGACATCCCCAAATTATGTATCAATACCAACTCCTGTTAGAATAAGAGGAGGTATTGCCATCTATGATGGGCAATTTAATTATCAAATATAATATTATTGTTTAGAAAACTAATGTCCAGAATGCCTATTTCAAAAATACTGCTGGACTAAAACAGAAAACTTCATTTCAGAAAATATGTAAGGTGTAAATCTGAAAACATCCAGTGGAATGTCAGTCACTTGTTTGAATCAAAAAAATTATTTTTAATGGCTTTTACAGAGCTACGTATATTTTAATAGGCATATTTGCCTGAGTTAAAGAGACAGAGCTGACAGTCTGGGGAGAATACAGGGGCTAGAATTCTCAGAACAGAGTAACGGAGAGAGGTTGGTACTGCTAGAAAATCCCACAGATCTGCAGATTATCCCCTTGCGTACTCAGCTAAGTACAAAACAGCACATGTATGTAAAAATACTACCTAGTCTAGTGAAAGGAGGCATCCAAAGTAATTAAAGCAATGTTTCTCAACTTTTTTCTCCTTATCACCCTGACCCAGGAGGTTTTTTGAGACTTTTTTTTCTTCCGTAACTTTCCCCATGAAATTTTACTACTACTGTGTACCTAACCTCTACATTTTGGCCCTTTGGAGGGCCATAAATCATTGTAATAATGTGACTGATCTTTCTCTCACACATACATACTCACAGCAAAAAAATAAATTTTGCCAAGTTGGAGGTGATATTATCCCCAGTGAAAATACATGGATTTTGAAGGTACAGTGCTTGAGTTGCATATTGGGAAGTGTCTTGTTCCCACGAGCTAGGGTGAAAAACTCAAATTTCCTGGAGCACTGGACAGAGTACTCAAGAAAAACTCATTTTCGTATAGCAGATTTAGCATTTTTTGAAATTAAATAACATTTATTAAATTTATAAAATATAAATTTAACACAATATATAAAAGGCCATCCTCGGCAAAATTTCAAAATTTGCTGAGAGAAATTAAAAATGACCTAAATAGAAGGAGAGCTGTAACTTGTTCATGAATCAGAAGACTCAGCACTGTTAAGATGTTAATTTTTGCCAAGGTGACCTACAAATCAACATAATCCAATTTTGCTCCTAGAAACTGACAAGCTGAATCTAAAATTTATATAAAAACACAAAGGACCTACCCAAAACAATTTTGAAAAAGGAAGTAGTTGATGATCAAGACTTATAAAGCTATACCATCACAACAGTAAGTTACTGGCATTAACAACACACTTTTAATAAAGATATAAAGACAATTCAGTGAAAAAACACTCTTTTCAACAAATATTTTAATAACTAAATATATCCACATACTAAAAAAGTGAACTTTGGCATATATTGTGCATAATATAGATTTTTTTTGAAGATTTGTTTGTTTATTTGGGAGAGTTAAAGAGAAAGCACACACAGACAGAGGGAAAAGCAAACTCCCCGCTGACCAGGAGGCCCAACACAGGTCTCGATCCCAGGACCCTGGGATCATAACTTGAGCTGAAGGCAGACACATAACTGAATGAGCCAACCAGGCGTCCCTACGTAATATACAAACATTAACTCAAAACATATTATAGATCTAAATGTGAAACTTAAAACTATGAAACCTTGGAAGATACAAGAAAACCTACATGACACTGAGATAGATAGCTTTTTAGAAACAACACCAAAACCAAGATTCATAAAAGAATGAATTAATAAACTGGGCTTCACAAAATTTAAAACTTCTGCTCTTCAAATAAACTCTTAAGAGAATGAAAACACAGCCACGCAATGAGTCTCTGTATTCAGAACATATAAAGAACTCTTAAAACTCAAGAGCAAGAAAACGATCCAATTAAGGAAAAAAAAACCTAGCAAAAACATTTGAAAAGACATTTCTCCAATGAGAATATACAGATTGCCAAGAGGTACATGAAAAGATGTTTAATACCATTAGTCATCACTGCAGTGCAAATTAAAACTACAATAAGATACATTGTCGGATGGATACAGTGCATCCATTCTATTAGAATTTTTAAGATGAGAAAAGACTGATTGTACCAAACACTGGTGAGAATGTGGAAAAACAGATTTTCATATCTTGCTGGTGGGAATGTATAATGATACAACCAATTTGGACACAGTTGGCAATTTCTTAAAAAGTTAAACAAACTACCATATGGTCTGACCTTATCACTAGATACTTACCCAAGAGAAAGGAAAGACTATGTTCATATAAAGACTTACACAGAAAGGTTCATAGTAGCTTTATTTGTAATAGATGAAAAAGGGAAACAATTCAGATGTCTATCAACAGCTCAGTGGATAAACTGTATTTATAGATACAATGGAATACTACTCAGCAACAGAAAAGAATAAACTGTTAATATGTGCCACAGCATGGATGAAATTCAAAATAATTATGCTGAATGAAAAAAAAGCTAGACAAAAGGAGGATATATTGTATCATTTCATTTATATAAACCTCTAGAAAATACAAATTAGCCTATAGTGACCAAAACAGATCAGAGGTTAGGGGCAAAAGGAATCTTTTGGTAGTGATGGAAATGTGAGCTACCTGGATTAAGGTGATGGTTTTATAGGTATATGCACATGTCAAAACTTATGAAATAGTACAATTTAAATATATGCAATTTACTGTACGTCAATTATACCTCACTAAAACTTAAAAAAAAAAAAAAAAAGGCTGAGGTGCTAGCTAAGACCCAACAGACCAATCAGTAACTTCAGTTCTGTCTAAAATTTAGGACAGAATTTATGCATTTTGCTATACTATGTTACTATAACTGTTCATATGTAGTAAGTATAAAAAAATCATCAGCATTCTTGCTGAGTTTACAAGATACTTTACTAAAAATATCATCGTTTACCCAACCCCTATTTATATATACATGTCCAGTAAAATTACTCCAAAGAACTTAGACTACACTTAGTCTATTTGGAAAGACAATAATTTGTTTAATAATTCAAAATAAATACAAACATTCTAAAATTTTTGCATGTCCACCGAAGCAGAATTTTTGTTTTCTTGGATCCCAATTTTTTTCCAATTAGCAAAACTGAAAATGATCCAAATGCTCTCTAAAAGGGGGACTGCTAAAATAAATTACATTATAAACAATGCAAAACTATGTGGCTACCAAGACAAATGAGGAAGCTCTCACTACTAACAAGGACTACTGATATACCACATTCCCAATATATATTCTCCAAATATACTGGGGATGAAAAATAAAAGATGCAAAATGTGTATATGCTAAATAAAAAGCAATACATGACTGGAATAGAAAACTAAGCCACCATCAGTTTCTAGCTGCAAAAGCAGCTGGTTTCATTGAGACAATGCCTTCTTTGTTTCAGAACCACCAAAAAGCCATTTAGTCACAATGACATTTAGTACTACATACACTCATTTATAGATCTTTGGGAAAACTGAACACTGGTCAAGAAAATTTAAAAATCTGAGGCTGGAATCTAGAGGCACTGGCAAGAATAGCGGAGAGGTACCACTTCTAGGCATGGAGAAACTATTGGAAAATTCTTCCCTGGGTGTTAACGGAGTTGGTTCTTCTCTCCTTTTCACTCCCTGCTTTTAACACCATGTCCCGTGGAAGTTAGCTGGAAGTTGGGTAGGCACACTTGAGATGGGGCTGAGAGTTATGGGTTCCAATACTAGCAACTGTGAGTAGCTATAGAAGACCATGTACATGCGTACAGTGTGTACATGTATACAGCTTTAGGACAGAGAGTACGTATGACCTCAAGTACCTGAGCAAAGAGGTTAGGAGCTTAGGAACATCAACAGCTTAGTATACTGGCAGCCACCAGAAGCGACATGTGACCACAAGAAAGAATGGCTGAAGATTAGAGCACTTCTTGCTAATTTCTAGAAAAGACTATAGAACATGGTAAAGGGTGGGGGTGTGTGGAATTCAGGCAATCTGTGTAAACGCAGAGTTCACTGCTTTGTGTTAACTGCCAACAGTATTATTACAATAATAATGAAAATTAATGATCTGCTTCTGTGATATGTGTGTATATGTATATGTACTTGCTGAGCACTTCATCTGACAAAGTAAAATCAACATCATTTCAATGATCCCAAAAGGTATTTTTGAAAGCTTAAAAGATGTTAATAATTTGAAAGGCTATTTTGACAAATCAATCCCCAAATACTTTGAATGACAAAGCTAAATTTAGGAGTGAGTAAAATACACAAGACAGCATTTTCAAAAATATTAAGTTATATGATAGATTATAGGCAAGATCTACTTATTGACTATCTCTTAGATCAACTCCTTTGTGTTTAAAAAGGGTCACTCATCATCTAAGGCTTCCTCTGTTTTAAACACTAAAAACAGCACTGGCTAGATTATAATTACTCCTAGTCTGATATTATTTTGAATAAAGCTTTTGTCTAACAAAAATTTGGCACCAGGGAGGCTTATGTATTCGTTGATTTGCAATGCTGACATTTAACAGCCCTTGGTATCATGAAAATTAGGATCAGGCTTATATTATAGTTAAAAGGTAGGAATCCATAGAACATGGCCATAACTTCTGGGGGGGGGGGGAATCTACTTTTGAACCATTACAGCTTTATGGCACTATTTGACAAAAGAAAATATATTTCTCTTTCTCCAATTTACTTTATTTCCCCAGTCACTATCAAGTCTGACACAGGTTCAAATTCCTGTTCTGCTATACTTACTGATCCTGGAGATCCTGATCCTAGAGATGTTCAACTTTACTGAGTTTCAGTTTTGTTAACTACTGGTGGAATGGAAATGTTAACCTACCAACTTTATGAGATTGTTGTATGAACTGAATCATGTAAGATAAGAACGCTTAGGCATATCACTATCTCTGAAATAAAATTCTGTAATTAACACCAATTTTTATCACTCTGGATAGAAGAAAATTTCTATGTGTAGAAAATAATTTTCTTTCAAAGTCAGTCCTTTCCTCTGAAATGTGTTATTACTATTTCAGACTAAATCATTTGGGCTCCACAACATGGCATTAAATCCTAGTAAATCCTAGGGCAATGATAAATATAATAATAATAATTATTACTTAATTTAATAAATAATAAATATAATAATTATTATTTTGACTTTATTTATTTATAAAGTTTTTTTTTATTTATTTGAAAGAGAGAGAGAGATCATGAGCAAGGAGAGGGGAAGAAGTAGACTGCCCTGCTGAATAGGGAGCCTGATGTGGGGCTTGATCCCAGGACCCTGAAATCATGACCTGAACTAAAGGCAGTTAACCCACTGAACCACTCAGGCACCCTTGGCTATGTATACTTAGAAAACAAATGAAACCTTCTGGGCAAAAGCAGGTCATTCAAGGTCATTCAGAATTTTTAGAGCACCTTAAATTTGGAGTGGAAAAAAGCACTGAAGTCCATTATTATAACCCCACACATTTAACAAAAGAAAAGTGAGTCACAAAGAACTTAAATGGATTTGGTCAACTAGTATATATAGGTAATAACTTAAGAAAATATGAGTACTTAGGTCTAATAACTTATATTCCAATTGTTCTTTTACACTATGTAATACTACTCTGCCTTTATAAATTTTGACTGTTTTGCCTTTTTAATTAACAGTGCTTCTTCCATGTCCAAGTGACTTTTATTTTTCGAAAAGTTTGCTATTTCAACTGCTTCTAGGCAATCCAAACAACTATTTCCCCTTTATGCCTTCCTATGAAAATGCTGATTATCTGCACATATGGAATGGCCAAGAATGGCCAGACAACCAGTGATGGTAAGCCTCTATTCCTGCCCCAGGAGATAAACCAGGTAATAAACAATGATTGATCTAAGCAGGAAGTTAATCCCATTCTATCTTTGTTGGTGGATCAGGGTTTAGAGTAAGCTAGTAACCAAAGGAACCTGAAGAGGGAGTTTTGAGGGGATTTTGGAAAAGATGCTTTTGCTTGATTAAAAAAGGAAACAAAGAAAAAAGGAAACTTATAGTAAAGGTCCCCTTTCACTTTCTTTGGTATAAACCTGTATTTAGTTAGGCATTCAATTATTTGTGGTCCAACTTTAGTATTTCTAGCAAAATCATCTTACCTATAGCTTCTACAACAAAAGTCTTCTTTCTCAGACCAAGTAATATAAATGCATTTTAAATTAAGAGTTTTGTTAAAAATCAATTAGGTGTATTAGTAAAAAAGATGTTATTTGGTGGTCCACAGTATCCAAAACTTCAGAACATGACTGAAGAAACTAAAATAATATATCTAAAATAATACAATGTTTATTATGTTTATTCAGCATAGAAAGAAATCTGAATTTGTATATCCACTCTAAAAATTTATAAAAATAACTTCAAAAACCATAAGTTTCAAAAAGATATTATTCTCAGTTACTTAAATTAATTTTTGAAAAACACTACTGTCACAATGACATGAAGCTTAAATATTTTTATTACCTATCAAGAGTCATTTTATATGACAAAACATTGTTTTACCAAATGTATAGTCTCTTAAAAGAAAAAATTTACTATCTTGAATTAGAAAAATGGCCACAGATTTAACAAATTGTAAAATATATGACAATGCTCTCAACTACTAAGTCACATGAGAAAAGACTGAAAAGTAGCCATAAAAAAAAAAAAACTTGTCAAAAAACCCATGAATCACTGAAGACAACTGAAGAGTCACCCACCTTCAAGAAGGGCCAGCTGAGTTGAAATACTGAGTTTCAGAGTAAGGGCCCAAGCGAGGAGATGTTAAGAAATGATGGTTAAAAGTAAGTTAAGGGAGGAATCTATAAGTAGAGGATAAAAATCACAAATGTTTGGGGGTCACATGCTAGTGACACATAAACAACAGTTCCCAAGGATATCACACCAGAATAAACTGATGCTCAAGATGATTAATTTTTTAAAATTTAAAATAATTTGATTAGTACAGCAAAAGACAATGCTGGCTATAATGAGACTTTATAGTGATGGAGACATTAATCATGGTAAAGAGCAATATAGTCCAAATTTCCTCACCAAGATAAGATTTGTTAGCACTATTAAGAAAAAAAGCAAACAAAGAAACCCAAGACTAGAGTTAAACAGAACAGAAAGCCATTTTCTTCCTTTTCATAGGTCTATACCACTAAAATTATTTTCTGTCCTAAGAAAAGTAGATACCTTCAGGACACCCCAATTACGTAAAGTAACCAGGCACCCCATTTAAAATAAATATGTACATCGTGAATTAGGTGCATGTATCCAATAAATATCAACTTAAGGTCAATTCATTTAGGAAGGTTTAAAAAAATATGATAGCATTTCTTTGATCACTACCTAATGTAATAATGAGCCATTTTAACTAAAGATCAAATTTATTTGGATAATCCAATTTTAAAAAGATAAATACTTTTACTATCTACTTAATATTACCACAGTAGAACTGTATGAAAGAGTGAAGGAAAAGATGAGATGAACTTGCAGGCTTTCGTAGAACTACCAATCATTTTAGGTCATCTGTTTTGGTGTTCCTATAGCAACTTTCTAACTCATGACATATTATAAACTTAATAGAATGTCTTTTATTTAAAGTTCACAAAAAAGTTCACAAAAAAGTTCACAAAAAAGAAGCCTCATCTAAAATGCATACAAGTATTTAACAGTGAAGTCTCATGTTTACAACTTATTTCAAATGGGATTCGGAAAAAGAAAAAGAAAAACCACATGAGTGTGTACATACAGTATGTGTAAATATAAGAGGGAAAGCAAATGTGGCAAAATGTTATCAATGCTGAATCTACAGGGAAGGTATATGGATATTCAGAGTATTTTTTCAGCTTTTCTGTGGAAAAATTTCCAAGTAAAAAGCTGGCAAATAAAGAACCCTCACAGGCTCCTAGTTCTCATGTGTTACACTCTTTATCCTGAATGTATGTCTAGCCCCTTTCTTTTGAGGCAACTACCTCAAGACCCTTCTGCCTTCATTTAAAACAACTGTTACAGAACTGTGTTATGTGTTTTTAGCGGAATCCCAACTCTAAGAAACAGTTTTTATACGTAGATTTAAAGGCCAGTGTCAGTGAATTAATTGTTTTACCTGAAAGTTAACATCTTCTTTCTTAAATATTAGTGCCCGAACTTCATCAGGATCTCCATTAAATATAGCTTGCACCAGTGATGGCTAAAATATAAGAAAGCAATAAAAATATTAATCACACTGTATGGATGATTCTAAAGGTATTTACACATAACTTTTAAACCTAAAATTTTTCTTGTATTTAGGAACAATAATCAATTTGGTTTCTGACATTAACCAAAACTTTCATGAAGTCAAATCATATGAAAATTCAGGATTCCCCCCTGAATTAAAAAGGCCTAATTTAAAAAAATCAATTCAGTATGACCAAAATTAGGTAGATAATAAGCCCAATCAAAGTTTATTTTGTGTGAGAAGTCTTTTGTTTATATATGTGTGTATACATATGGTAAAAACAAAGTCTCTTCCAAATACAAGTGTAACATCTCAACACCTACTTGTGGAACATAACTTGTCAAACAAGCCATTCCTAGGCCACACTGAGGCCCATGAAGGTAGGCCTCTTTGGAAAGTTCCATTTGGGGCATTAAATAACTTGCGTGGGTTAGCATTACATGTTATACAGATAAAAATCCAAGAAAGAAAATCTAGCAATTGATTAAAATCACTACAATCCAAAGACCAAAAAAATATCATATACCTAAAAAACACGAAGAGGGAAACACATGTGTATCTAAATATAACAATTTCTTAACAACAGTTTCAGGTATCATATTATACTAGTCAAAAAGAAACCAACTGACAACATTAAAAGTAAGGTTAAGGATGAAGTCTGATTCTTTTTCATATAAAAGTGCTAAATGTAAATACATAAAATTCATTGCAGAAAAGGCTGTGCCTCGGTACTGCTAGCAGGAGCCTTCCTAAAACATACAGTTCCTCATTCTTGTTACAACAGTTTTTGAAACCACAAAATGAAAACAGAAACGTGGTTGCCAGAACAAGCCCCAAGTTTTCTTAAAAAAAGTCTTTTCAAGAGAGTAAGAGATAGTAAGTAAAGTCTGAAATGTTATCTAAACATCTAGAGAAGTAAAAATCAGAAATGTGTGTACTTTATACCCAAGTAATACTGTATCATATTTACATACTTATATTGCTTTATTTGGGTTTTAAATGAAACTAGCGGAAACCAACTTGTTTATTCTTAAAAGACAAAATTTATCCTACTAGTTCAGTAGAAGACAGTAAACATAAACTCTCATATCTTACCAATACACTTCCGGAAGATGGTGAATGTAGGGATTTATTTTCCTGTGGCAATTTAGAAATGAATGCAGGAGATTCATCTTCTACCTCCTCCAAAACAACAATACACACTCGACTCATTCGCTCTTTTAAAATACTAAATCCCAAGCTATGTGATAAAAGTCACAGTTGGAAGAGCACAAGTAGTTTTTCCTCCTCTTCTGTACAACACTTAGGATCATTCTCTGAATAGCACAGCCGGTTTTTTAAAGTTAATAAGTACTATCAGAAAAACTGAGGTTTAAAAGTATGACTACTTAACATAACTTCCTAAAAACAACAAAACTCTATTATCTTCTGCTGGGTTACTGTAATACTTAAAAGAAATTTCACATCAACATGTCAATAACTAAAATGAAGTCCAGTACAAGCTCATTTAAAAATATTTTTCTCCTACAAAAATAGTCATAATGCTCTCTGTCTCACAGAAATTTACTTGCATAAAAAGATCATTGTTTGGGGTGACAACACCACACAATACAAAATGAAATGAGAAACAATTACTGTGACAGAGATGATTACAGTTATACCCACTCTTGCCTGCAAGGTCATATAGTTACGAGTAGCTGATTTGCTTGTAATTGGAAAAAAAAAATATCTCACTATTCTTTTTCCACTTCTAACTTGTCTTCATTTCTTCAGCTTCTGGTTATTGCAGATACTATCCAGAAAAAAAAAATCTACAGCTCAGCACAAATTCTTAAAATGAAGCTCAGAGGTTGACAATTTTTTCTGTGTTTGGGAAAGAAAAAACAACAACAACAACACTCTGCATTAATAGCAAAGCTGCAGTACATTTACATGCGATGAGTCAGACCACAAGAGACAATAGGGCTCTTGGTACTAGAATACAGCTTGATTAATCCAGATATCCCATATAATAGAAGAAACACAGATAGCTTTATTCCCATCGATAGCATAAGCAAGGCAGAGCGTTCATTCTTTCTCCATCAGGCAGTTGTCTGTGGCTGCTCCAGCAAAAGGGCACAGCACCAGGCAGAAATAGTGTTAGCAGAAGATCCTAATGGAACAGGCAGGCTGTGAAGGAATTAGAAGGCATCTGAGCTCAAATTACTGCTTCAGGCTTTTCATTAAAAAAAAGAGAGAGAGAGAGAGAGAGAGAGAGAGAGAGAGAGAAAAGCCCAGTAGTTTATCACTCCAGTGTTTCCTTTGATCTCCACATGAATACAGCTTCCATTAAATAGTCTTCATTCACAGGAAAAAACAGCAGACTGTGCATCTTCTTTGAGCCAACTATTTTATTCAGTCATCTGCTCCGTGCCAATATAGTTTCCTTCCACTGTAAAAACCGCTACAGTTATCCTTTTCAGTAGATTTCAGATGCTTTCCGTTCCTTAGATGATCTTGCAAAACGCCACTGATACCTCCAATGAGTAGGTCCTTAAAAAATATCTACCGATCCGAACCTCAGGATCGGCCCCACAGAAGCATTCCAACTGAGCAACAGTCTGAATAGCAAAGACTGCAGAACCGCAGGATGAAATGCCTAGTAATGCTCACATGTTACACTTACCAGAGATCTGAGCTACTGCTCGGGATGTAACTTCCTCTAGCAGGAGAAAAAAATAGTGCATTTGGACAGCCTTCACAATTAGAAGGTTCATGCCAGTTCTGTGACTAATCCAGATCAAACTGAAAAATTCTATAACTGAAAAATGAGTGCGCTTTTAACATTTTCCACTAAAAGCCACAAGGAAATCTGGTGTACTGCCTCTGCTGACTAACACTGGTTTTAGCAAGTAAACAATTCCAAACAGCTTAACTGCTTTCGTATGTTACAATAGAGCAAATGTTTAACCCTATAATGACAGCTGCAATAAGAATGTCTGCAGTGAGCCCATAAAAAGGAGATGGAGTATTTAAGAGACTATACAAACACAAATCTAAGATTTTATTCTTATTTTTTACCAAGATCATTTTTTAATAAAGCAGATGTATTTATTTTCAAGAATGTAAAGAAGTTCAAAGAAAGAAATTTAAGATTTACTAACAATTTCTAGGTTGTTGAATTTAATCTATCAGGTCATATATTTAAAGGGAAAAAATAAACATTTCAAATTGTAAAAATCCTAGCTCAAAACTTCCATGGATCATCTAAATTTCACTGAAGAAATTAAATAATTCTACCTTCCCATCTGGAAATGGAATAAGCCTTAAAATTTGTTAAACAGCTGCATAAAACTATTGTTTAAAGTCCTTAGCATTAATTTTCTGTATGTCAAAAAAGCACAGGGTAACATAAAGAAAGCAAAGATTCTCCTTCCTCTATAAAATTAATTTCCCTAAAGCTATAAATCAGGTGTCAAAAACAACCAATTTATAGTTTGTGATTCCCCTTCTTTCCCTATTTACTAAACAAGTCAGATATTTCCCAACAAAAAATTACATGAAAATATCGTGGTTTCCCTCCAATCTTTGTTCTTTCTCCTATCAACTAGCACTTTTATTCATTAATGAAATATTTTTGAACATTTATGACAAGCTGTTGTACACTTTCATTTAATAAAATAACCTTATGGTTCCATGTAATTAAGACGAAAAACACAGACGCAAAAATTAAGCATTTTATCCAAAGGCATATAAATTAGTAAAGTTGTGCCTAATTCCAAACACACTGCTCTTTCAAATCTATTCTGCTTCCACTGAGTGTACATACTTGTATATGTACCCCCCCCAACCTTCCACTCTCAAGATCTTTGCAACCTGTAATACTAAATACTAGACTGTAAAAGTAATCTTAAAGGACCAGTAACCTATAATGGCTGTGAGAAGTTCAGGTAACAAAGGAATATACTATTTATGACCATAATATTCCTAAATGAGTTATTTTAAAATGGGTTATTTCAGGACTAGTGTTATCATATGTGTGTAAGCCAATTTACTTACCAAAACATTAAAAAAAGAAAAAAACCCAGCATGAAATAGATAATATAAGAATGCCAGAATTTAAGAACGAAACCCATTAAATGTCAATCTATGAAAAAACCTATAATCCTAATATAACTGTATCAAGATACTAAAATATGCTAACAATTCACAGAGTTGTATTTTAAAACCAAATTAAATATATGAAAATATTTTGACATACAAAAGGATGTTAACTATCTTCACATGGCTAAATCAAAAATATCACCTTGATATGTGAAACATATGAAAATGAAACCACTATGGTAGTAGTATCCTCTATTCTATCTTCAGCATTGTTTTTTTTTTCCCCCCACCCCAAACAAAATCTCTTTTTATATAGGCAATTTTTACTTGTTCAAAAGTTTCTAGTATATAAATTCACCTACTTAAACAGGTACATCCTGTCTCTTGTTCTGTATCAACTTCCACACATAGGTTTTTCCTGGCCAGAGCACAAGCTCCTTGAAGGCAGGGACTACGTTTTTATATACACCATGCACGCATAAACATTTCCCTTCCACTTTCTTCCACTTACAAACAATTTCATTGAAAAGAATTCCAATATGTCAAAAGACTCTGGAACTGAGTGGCAAAATTATAAAAGACAGCAGGGAATTCATATGTATATATGAATACATATATATTAAGAGTATATATAGGGGTGCCTGGGAGGTGTAATCACTTAGCTTCTGACTCTTGGTTTCAGCTCAGACAATTATCTCAGGGTACTGAGATCAAGTCTCACAACAGCTCACACTCAGCCTGGAGTTTGCTTGAAAGTCTCTCTCCCTCTTCCTCTACCCCCCTTGCTCATGTTCTCTCTTTCTAAAATAAATAAAATTTTTTAAAAAAGAGTATATATATTATGCACACACATACACACACACTTTAATCAGAAAACACATGAGGCACTAAAGTGCAGTACACTGAGTTTTGTACTTTTAGTAGGTAAGCAACTTAACATGCAGAAGTTGACAGGATATAAAACAATGATAGAGGATGACAGCTAAAATTAAGGCCTCAGGAGTCAGCCTACCCTGGAATTCAAATTCTCATTCCATTATTGATTAGCTGTGTCCTTGGGCAAGGCAAATTCCTGGAGCCTAAACTGTTTTACACTTATAAGAATAATAATCTCCAGAGATTTTTATCTAGGAGAAATACAGTAATAGCACCGTGATTGATTGAGAACATAGGCTTTGTAGCCAAACTGACTGTGTTCTAATCTGGCTTCCCACTAACCTAACTATAACCTTGAGTAAGTTACTCAACCTCTCTGTGTCTCATTTCAACATTTATTAAAGGACATTTACAAAATCTAGTTTGAAATAAAATGAAGACAGTCTTCTTATGATGGATATTTAGGATAACAGAATGATATCCCCTGTGAGGGCAGTGGTAAATAGAGGACTACTGATGATTTCTCTCCCCAGTGCTGAGGTAATTCAGACTGGTGTCGGAGACTGCAATTCAGTTGCTAACTACAGCACCCCTCCCCAACCCCAACCCCGGTTTTCAGGCCTCTTAACAGACTGCTATAAATGTGTCATAACACTCCAATAACCAAATTAAGCATTACTGAAGTTACTGAGGGGAGGAAGCAGTAAACTTAGGCAAGAAGTAGGACTAAGGGTTTTACCATACTTCTGCACTCACTGTATTTTACAGTCTTAAGGGAAGAGAAAGGGTAAAGATTACTGGCCCAAGATAGCCTATATAATCAAGAACAGGTAAAAAAAAAAAAGATAAGTACTTCATTATTTTTTATTATTTAAGCTAACAATACCATATAGCACTGTTTTATACCTTCTACTGAATAAGAACAGGCCCCTAATCTCAAGGAATTTATATCTTGAAGGAAAAGGAGATGGTCAATAACTACTTAAGAAATTAAGAATGTACAAAGTATATATGATGAAAAATTATTGACAAAGATTGTGCAAACTTACGTTCAAAACAATTTTTTTTCCAGTTGAACAATGGCAAAGGGGTGTGATTTTTTTTTTTTCTTGAGGCACTAACTTTTCAGGACAAATTAAACTTAATTTTTAATAAGCCAACAAATTTAAACTCTGACAACTTCATAATCCTTCCATTCTTCGTGCTAAAACGTATCCTATCAACAGCTTACTCCTACTCTTCACAGAATCATGTAAAAGTAAAGCTAGTTTAAACCTTTAATGATAAGATATTAAATGTCCTGAAAGATTTTTTTTTAAGGTTCCTAATTTTGTTACACCAGAATTTCTTTTCCTGACACAAATCATTTTTTCTTTCTTATAGATTCAATCCAAAGCTCATCTTATCTGTGCTCCTCCATATTGATCTGTGACCTTCATACTGATTATCACAGAAAAGGAATTTTACTCAGGCTGTATAAAGTGGCTACTCTCAGAGTATTAAAAAATAAAAAGCTTGTGGTGAAAGATGGTAAGGAAGTGGGTTTAAATAATGTTTTGAAACATTTCTCATAGTTCAAGAATCCTGAACAATCTTCTTGAGCTAGGCTTCATCTGCCCATATACTTTAGAAAAAGTCCTATGAAGAGATTTAAAAGAAAATGGGGCAGAAGAATAGAGAGGGAAAAAATTTTTTAAATAGCTATTCTTTAAGGTTATTGGTCAGGTTTCCCTGTTCTTAGTACAGCCACCGAAAAATGACATTACGTATTTTTAAAATGCTGAACTCAAAATCCTTATAACACATGCAAATTAATTCTCTGCACATAATGTATTTACAAACTAGGCTATTTTTTTAAAATGTTTACCCACCCAAACTTCCAAAATGGCTGACAACCACTGTTATCCAATGATCTCAAGCAGCTTGATCCCACTGGTATGTTATAATGGTAATAACAAATTGTTAACCCTTTACAACAATATAACTAACATAACTAATATACATTATTAATGTATATTGTTAACATATATTAATATTACCTATTATTACTCTGAAGTGTTCTTTACAAAGACCTATCCATATTCTGCATCCATTCTTCCCACCTTCCATTCAACTAGAACATTTAATTTTTAGGTAAGTTCAGAGCCTCACAGAACAAAGTCTATGCTTCTCAGCCTCCCTTGTAGCTGGGAGCCACAAGACAAAGTTCTGACCAGCATTTTAAGTAGAGGTGTTAGTGGTTTCCTATTCCTACAAGGACAAATGGTATATCCACCCTGCTTCCTGGAACATGGATGACTCGCCACCATCCTAATCCAAACAAGGACCAGAATCTAGGGTGGTAGAAGAGTATGCTAGAGGGGATCTGGGTCCCTTTAGGATTCTGTGGGACAGAACTGCCATAAAACCCCTAAACTGCCCACTTCCCAACACTTGCATTACAGAGAAACAGAAATTCTACCTTAAGTCAATCTGATTTTGAGTCTCTTATCTTTTACACAGAGCTGAAGCTAACACTAAATGATAACCTTACTCTTCCTTCAGTCATCAATCAGTGTTCCACATTTTAGTACAGTATACTTAAATTTTCAAGAAATAAAATGGATTATAAACATTAACTGTAACAAACTGCAAAAGAAACAATAAGCAGAAAACAGCTTAAGGAACAATTCTGCTCTATTACTGGGTAAGCAAAGAAAAATCAGTGGAGGGAGAAGGAAACAAATATTTATCACAAATATTCTCACTGTGGGGTGCGACTCTTGATTTTGGCTCAGGTCATGATCTCAGGGTTGTGGGATTGGGACCTGTGTCGGCTCCATGCCCTTGCCTGCTGCTCTCTCTCAATAAATAAATAAAATCTTAAAAAAATATATTCTCACTGAATCCTCATCACTTTTTATGGGTACTACTACCCAAGTTGTATATGAGAAGTGGAGGCTCAGTAACATCCAGTCAGTCAATGACTCATCTGTTCATCTACACTTATTCATCATTGACTATGTACCAGGCTTTCTGTTATGCTAAGGAAACAAGATTATGAATAAACAGTCAATCCTTATTCTAACAGAGCTTACACAGTAATAAATATTACAAAATTGCAAACTGTGATATACTGTAGAAGAAAAAAATTTCTTGGGGGAAAAACCCAGAAGAAGGTCCATGTGGCTGCAGCAAACAACCATGAGGAATAGTAACAGATGTAGTGGGGAGAAATAACTCAAAGACTATAAAGGGCTTTGTAAGCCAAATTATAAAGTTGGTATTTTCTAAGTGACTCAAAAGTCATTAGAAATTTTTAAGCAAGACAATCATCATGATGTGCTTTACAAAGATTATGGGGCTTCAGTGTAGTGAACAGAAGCCAAAGAACTAGTTAGGATACTGTTGTAATAATCCCAAAATTAAGTAATTTGAACTAGGATGTTAGATATGTAAATGCAGAGACTGAGATATATTTCATGAATGCGATTTACAGGATATGCTATTAGATGGGCCGTAGGGGTAAGGAAGAAGATGGTAATCACAAACAACTCCCAGCTTTTTTTTTTTTATTTTTTTATTTCTTTTCAGTGTAACTGTATTCATTGTTTTTTCACCACACCCAGTGCTCCATGCAATCCGTGCCCTCCCTAATACCCACAACTAGTGCTTACAAGAGCTTAAGAAATCTAGGCCTTCTTCAGTTTCCAAATTAACTAAAATGAGGTAATATGAGTTGTATCATATTAAGGACCCTTCAGGCTCTATGTCCTTTCTAAATCTTAATCCAAAAATCTGTATCCTGACATCTACTCTCATGACTTGAAAATGAAGTGTTAAGAATCCTGAACTTGTCTAATTCTAAGATGAGTATTAAAAAATTCCTACAGGATGGTGAGATTTGGTTCCATCCCACTCAAAATTCACTACACTGAAATAATCTAAAAACCTTTTGGCAAGAATACCTGATTTTTAAAACATTTAAAATTATAACAGCAACTGATTCAACAAATATTTCATATTAATATTTCCACTCTACTATACACACACCAAGAGATTATGAAATGTCATATATCATCTCCACCTTCAAAGACCTTATGCAACCCAATGATTTCTTGGATATTACACCAAAAACACAGGCAACAAAGGCAAACAGAAACACATGGGACTACATCAAACTAAAAAGCTTTTGCACAGGAAAGGAGAATATCAACAAAATGAAAAGACAACCAATGGAATGGGAAAAAATGTCTGTAATCTATATATATCCAATAACAGATTAATACCCAAAATCTGTAAGGAACTCATATGACTCAATAAAAATAAACAAACAAAAACCCAATCAACCAATGACACAAACAAATAAATACCCAAACAAATAAATAACCTTATTTTTAAAAACAGGCAAAGGACCTAAATAAATATTTTTCTAGAAAAGACATACAACTGGCCACAGGTACACAAAAAGGTGTTCTACACACTAATCATTAGGGAAATGCAAAGCAAAATCACAATGAGTCTTCACCTCACACCTGATAGGACGACTAGGATCAAAAAGACAAGAGAAAACATGTTGGCAAAGATGTTTAGAAAAGAGAATGCTTATACACTCTTGGTTTAATGTAAATTGGTAGAGCCACCATGGAAAAAAGTATGAAGGTTCCTCAAAAAGTTAAATATCTGGGTATATACCCAAAGAAAATGAAATCAGTATCTCAAAGAGCCGTCTACAACCCCAAGTTCATTGTGACATTAACTAAGACAAGAAACAGAAACAACCTGTTTGTCAACAGATGAATGGATCAAAAAAAATATGCTATATGTATATACAATGGAGTATTATTCAGTCATAAAAATGAAGGATCCTGCCATTGCCAACAACATGGATGAAACTGGAGGACATTTATATTAATAAAATAAGCATAAATAAACCAGACACAAAAAGACAAATACTGTATTATTCCACTTACATGTGGAATCTAAAAAACTGAACTCAGAGAAACAGAGTAGAATGGGGATTGCCAAGGGCATGGGGGTAAGGGAAATGGGAAGACTTAAGTCAGAGGGTACAAACTTTCAGTTTAAAGAACAGTAACTTTGGGGGATCTATACACACGCACAATGGCTACAGTTAAGAGTACTGAACTATGTATGTACTTTAAATCTGCTAAGAGTAGACATTATGTTCTTACTGCAAAAAAAAAAAAGGTAACTATGAGAGGTGACAGATGTGTTAATTAACACACTTTTAGCTTGATAGCAGTAATCATTTCACAATGGCTATGTACTTCAAATCATCACATTGTACACCTTAAATAATATAATTTTTACTAGTCAATTATACCTCAGTAAAGCAGGGGGGACAAAGACCTTATGCAGTCTAAATGAGGCACACAAGAAAAACTATCCAATACAAGGTAAGAACAAAAAAGACAGTAAAAGGCAGTATATACAGAAGACCTAAATTAGAGGTACAAGACAAACCTGCTACTAATAAAATTAGAGGTAAGAGTACAGCATATAAATTTATTAATTGTAACTGGTATATAAAGATATCTTGTAACCATCCATTCTCTTAAAAAATGATGGCTTTTATAAAGTTATACATAATCTTCCCTGTTGCTACTCTTTCCTCTGATTTATTCAAAAAGTGCTTTCTCAAACCAATGGTCAACTAGTTAGAAAACCTAATATCAAAACTTTCTCTTGATGATCACATTTCTCAGAAAATGGCTGAAACCATTTTATTTATTAGGTTTATTTAACATTAAAACTATTTATAATGACAGAGTAATAGTTTAGTTACCCAAAGTGTAGACAAGTGCCATACAACAGAAATGAAAAACTAGCCACATAAGTAATTTAACATGTTCTAGGTAAACACTTTAAAATGGTGAAACAAAAGGTAAAATTATAACAATATTTTATGTAATCAAATATATCACAAATATTATTTCAGCTTGTAGTCAATACAGAATTAATGGATAGTTTACATTCTTTTATTGTCTTCAAATTTTGTTTGTATTTTATACTTAAGCATATCTCAATGTGAACATTAAATTTTCATTAGAAATAATAGATTTGTATTTAGATCTCAAGAAATTTACAACTGAGGATGTAAATACGTGTGCTTGAGTTGTTGCAAACATATTTTAAAGTTCCAATAACTAAATCAAGTATTTTTAGAATTTAGATAAAACTAAATCAAGAATTCAGTTCCTCAGTTACATTAGCTAGCCATATGTATCTGGCTAGTGACAATCATTACACAACACTGGTTTAGACCTATAAATACTAACTTTTTAAAAGTTTAACTGTTCACCTTAAACATGCTACCTACATTACTGTCTAAAGGAAAAGAACAAAGTTTAGATTTTTATGATAGTTCAGAGTAAGTAATATGAATATACAATGTTCCACAGTAAAATAGTCAAAACAGGAGCTATCAGCCTTACCTAACTTTTCCTAAAAAATTTTTTTTTAAGATTTATTTATTTGGCAGAAAGAGAGAGACAGAGAGAGAGCGGGAACACAAGCAGGGGGAGCAGGAAAGGGAGAAGCAGGCTTCCCGTTGAGCAGGGGGCCCGATGTGGGCCTCAATCCCAGGACCCTGGGATCATGACCTGAGTTGAAGGCAGATGCTTAACAACTGAGCCACACAGGAGCCCTAAATATTTCTATCATAACTTAAAAGGCTCACTGTCTTTCTTTTACCTTTTGTCTCTTCCCTGAAAACACACAAGTATCTAATTTAATCACAATATTAACCCTGGTTTGAGGGCAACATTATTTTTGTACGAAACAAAGCACATCAATTTCATAGGTGCAATTTTCCTCCATATTCAGAGGTTTCTTCACATATATTAAGGTCCATACAGAATTCCTTAAGTTGACGTTAACCAAAATTGACTTAGCTGTCAGCACATTACTTCATTTCTTTTGGCACCTTCATTTTACTGTTGAAGCAAGTTAAAGGGATTAAATGATTTTTTTAAAAAGATTTTTATTTATTTATTTGAGAGAGAGGCAGTGAGAGAAAGCATGAGAGAGGAGAAGGTCAGAGGGAGAAGCAGACTCCCCGTGGAGCTGGGAGCCCGATGCGGGACTCGATCCCGGGACTCCGGGATCATGACCTGAGCCGAAGGCAGTCGTCCAACCAACTGAGCCACCCAGGCATCCCAAGATTAAATGATTTTTACAGTTATTTTCAGTTCTAGCGTTTTATGACTTACTGTCCTGTTTCTGAGAAAAATAGGTTGACTCATGAAAAGAAGGTACCAAAAGTAGTGATAGCGACCATAGATTAGATTTCTTCAATAAATGCAATCCTGAGAAAAGAATAAACTAGGAAATATTTAACCCAAAAAAGGTTACAGAAGAAAAGGCAATGATCAAGATAAACATGTTGAAGGCTAAAGAACTCTATTTTCAAAAGAGAACTAACCAATCAAAAGAGAATGTCTGAATAGATTAAAAACAAAAATAAAACAAACAAAAACCAAGATCCAACTATATCCTGTCTCCAAAAGATGCACTTTAAGATTTTATTTATTTATTTGTCAGAGAGAGAGAGAGCACAGCAGGGAGAGCAGCAGGCAGAGGGAGATGCAGGTTCCCTGCTGAGCAAGGAGCTGGATGTGGAACTGGATCCCAGAACCCTGAGATCATGACCTGAGCTGAAGGCTCTTAACCAACTGAGCCACTGAGGTGTCCCAACAAGAGACTCACTTTAGACTTAAGGGCACATGCAGGCTGAAAGTGAAGGGATGGAAAAGATATGCTGGCTGGAAAAGATACGCTATGCAAATATTAACAAAAAAGGAGCAGGGCAGCTAAACTTGTATCAGACAAAATAGACCTTAAGTCAAAAACTGTCATGTGAGGCAAAGGACATCATATAGGGACAAAACTAGGGAGATGTAACAATTATAAATACACACACACCCAACATCAGAGCATCTAAATATATGAAGCAAACACTGACAAACTGAAATGAAAACTTGACAGCAATATAATAATAACAGTAGCAGACTTCAATATCCCACTTTTAGTAATGGATAGAACATTGAAACACTAATCAACAAGGAAACAGTGGGCTCGAACACTACAGACCAAATAGACCTAACAGAAACATACAGAACATCCCACCCAACAGTAGCAGAATATACACTGTCCTCAAGCACACCCAGGACATTCTCCAGGATAGATGACATCTTAGGTCACAAAACAAATTTTGACAAATTTAAGAGTGAAATCATACCAAATATCTTTTCTGACCAAAATAGAATAAAACTAGTAATCCACAGCAAAAGGAATACTGGAAAAGTAACAAATATATGGAAATTAAACAACACACTCTTGAACAACCAATGGATCAAAGAAAGAATCAAAAGGGAAGTCGGAAGTATCTCAATATCTAGAGACAAAAACTAAAAGACAATATACCAAAACTTACGGGATGTAGCAAAAGCAGTACTAGGAGGGAAGTTTACTAGGATAAACACCTACATTAAAAAAGAAAGATCTCAAATAACCTAACTTTACACCTCAAGGAGTTAGAAAAAGAACAAGCTAAGCCCGAAGTTAGCGTAAGGAAGAAAATAATACAGATTAAAGCAGAACTAAAGAAAACAGAATAGAAAAAAAAAAAATCAATGAAACTGAGTCAGCTGTTTGAAAATATTAAACTGATAAAACTTTAGCTAGACTAAGAAAGAGAACTCAAATGAAATAAAAAATGAAAGAGGAGATATTGTAACTGATGTCATAGGAAGGGGGGAGGATAAGAAACTACTGTGAACAATTACAATGCCAAGCAACTGAGCAATCTAAAATAAACAGTTAAATTCCTAGAAACATACAACCTACCAAAGACTAAATCATGAATAGAAAAAGATTGAATCAGTAATCAAAAATCTCCAATAAAGAAAAGCCCAGGACCAAATGGCTCTACTGGTAAATTCTAGCAAACATTTAAAAAAGTAATGCCAATCCTTAAACTCTTCCAAAAAAGACTGAAAAGGAAGGAACACATCTGAACTAATTTTATGGACCAGCATTACCCTGATATCAAAACCAAACAAAAACACAACAAAAAAATAAAATTTCAGGTGAACATAGAATTCCTGACAAACATAAACACAAAAATTGTCAACAAAGTACTAGCAAATCAAATTCAACAGTACATTGAAAGTATCATACATGGGGTGTCTGGGTAGCTCAGTGGGTTAAGGATCTGCCTTCGCTCAGGTCGGCTCAGGTCAACATCCCAGGGTCTGGGATTGAGTCCCACAGCTGCTCCTTGCCCCTCCCCTTGCTCAGGGTTCTTGCTCTCTGTCAAATAGTAAAATTTTAAAAAATAAATAGGTAAGTAAAAGATCATACATTATGGCAAAATGGGACTTACACCTGACATGCACCATAGATCATTACACAAAAATCAATTAATGTAATAAAACACATAAACACACACACACAGAACATGATCATCTCAACAGATACAGAAAAAAACATTTGAAAAAATTCAACACCCTCTCATGATAAAAACTTGTAACAAACTAGGAGTAAAAGGAAATTATATAGGCCATATATAAAAAGCCTATACATTCAGTGATGAAAAACTGAAAGCTTTTCCTCTACAATTAGGAACATAGCCAAGATGTTCACTTTCACTACTTCCATTTAATGAAGTACTAGATTTCCTAGCTAGATGAGGCAAGAAAAAGAAATAAATGACACACAAATCAGAAAGAAGTAAAAAAAAAAAAAAAAGTGAAGACATGATCTCATTATGTACAAAACCCTTAAAACTCCACAAAAAAATCTTATCCAGTAAAGGTGCAGGATATAAAATCAACCAAATCATTTGCATTTCTATACACTAAGAATAAACTATGTGAAAAGGAAATTAAAAAAAAAACCTCATTTACAATAGCATCATAAACAATAAAATACTTAGTAATAAACTTAACCAAGGAGGTAAAAGACTTGTGCATTAAAAAACTGCAAAACACTGGCGCACCTGGGTGGCTCAGTGGGTTAAAGCCTCTGCCTTCAGCTCAGGTCTTGATCCCAGGGTCCTGGAATTGAGCCCCACATTGGGCTTTCTGCTCAGCAGGGAGCCTGCTTCCCTTACTCTCTCTGCCTGCCTCTCTGTCTACTTGTAATCTCTGTCTGTCAAATAAATAAATAAAATCTTTAAAAAAAATCAGAAAACACTGATGAAAGAAATAAAAATGACATAAATAAATGGAAACATATCCTGTGTTCATGAATTAGAAGACTTAGTATCACCAAAAAGGGGTAACTGCATGATGGACATTAAGGAGGGTACACAATGTATTGAGCACTGGATATTACATAAGACTGATGAATCACTGAACTCTGCCTCTGAAACTAATAATACATTATATGTTAATTAACTGAATTTAAATTTTTAAAAAATTTAGAAAATAAAACCTAATGCTGAAAAAATATTTAAAAAAGATTAAAAAGGGAATAACTGAAAAAAAAAAAGAGGAAATTTCACAGATGCAGAAAAAGGGGAATTCTAGTATGGAGGTAGAAAATTACCTTGAGTTATGAAGAGAAGACCTGTCTTCTGAAAAAGGAAGGAAGGGTTGATGTGGGTAAGGCAAGTGGAAGAGAAAGCATAAAGTTGAAAAGGACTATGTGTGAGTGTGTAGCAGTTGAAAGTAATGGGTCATGGGGTCTAGACTGGATAATAACAAAAATACAGACATGAAGGTAGTACAAGAAACAAACTGTGGGATGTGGATATTGGAGAATGTGGTTAGAGCCAAGTGGAGAGGATTACTAGTGTGGAAGCTGTGACATTGTGAAATATGATATATAAAATGTCATCTACAAAGAAATGAAATCATGTAGATGACTGACAGAACTCTGATCCAGATGTAGAAGGTTGAAGTGAGATTTGCCAGACAACAGCAACAAACAAGAAGAGTCACCTAGCCAGAGGGCACGTGCCTCAAAAGAAGGAAGTTTTTTTATAGTTGGGTAGACAAGTAACATTTTAATAGCTATAGTGGATGACTAGAAGAATTCTGACTCTATTCCTCTCCTTCCTTCATACGTGCGCGCGCACACACGCACATACACACACACACACAGAGGCATTCCCAAGATACACTGGCTATGAACAAAGGAACACTACATATGACCTCTGGAGAATCATGTACTTATGAAAACACAGAATTTCAGTCAAGATAGGAAATGGAATGGGCTTCCCGGAAAGAGTATAAATTTAAGAGTTACATGTGGGAACTTAAAGGTCTAAATCAACATTAAAATGACTTTTTAGATTTGAGTTTTAAAAAGAAATAATTATTTCCTTCAAAAGTATACAAGCAAAAAAAATTTAATAAGCCAAATATAATAATATAGATAGTTTTCTAGAATACAACCAATACACCAAAACTAAGGGAAAAGGGGGAGGAAAACATTGTTGTCAAGCATGTAGTACTACATTTATGCAATATTTTAAAAAGTTTGGATTATTTTCTTCATAATATTGATTACCTCAAGAAGTAGTTTAAAATTAAGCAAAAGTATTCATCATTTAGACTGAATTGAAGGCCAGACTGAAGTAGCTATTTAAGCTGTATTACTTTTAAATATCCTACATGATCTGTCTCTTATTAGTATAATTTTTGTTGGGATTTACGTTAATTAGCAGAATCTCCAGCATATGACTTATGTCCTGCCAGACCCAGGATAAATACATTCTCTGAAGTATAATTTTACATTATTATTTACGTAATTATCTCTGAGCAACTGCATCAAAGACAACTTAGGTCCAGTGTTAAAAATTAGAATGTAAAATTTTTAAACAGGCTGAACTTCTGTCTTTCTTAAAAAGAAAAACTGAGGAGAGGTTATTTGCAAATCATTCTGGTTTCTACAACGTGGTAACCCTGGGATAAATGTAGTATCAAGTTACTGCACTTTAAAAACTGGGGGAAATTTTCAATTTAAAAATAAGTTGCTATGGTTACCCAATGTTTACCTTTATAAACAGTAATTACATGAGACATCCAAGGGAATCCCACAAAGTGCAGTAAAATCAGTAACTGAAGTGTACACTAGTTATTTCACATACAAATTAGGACCACATACATCACTTCCCTTTCAAAGCAGCTATCATTTGGGAAATACTAAAGAAAATGATTCACATCTTTCTAAACTATAGAAGGGTGGAGACAAAAATACTGAAACTGGTAACTATTTTAAAGTCCAAGTAATGACTCAGATAATTAGAACATTTTTCATATTTTTCAGCTCCCTTTATTAAAGAGTGCTATCTAAAATTTTAGAGAACAGCTTCTATTGTTAAAAAAAGGAAAGGGTGTGGGGCGCCTGTGTGGCTCAGTGGGTTAAAGCCTCTGCCTTCGGCTCAGGTCATGATCTCAGGGTCCTGGGATTGAGCCCTGCATGGGGGCTCTCTGCTCAGCGGGGAGCCTGCTTCCCTTCCTCTCTCTCTGCCTGCCTCTCTGCCTACTTGTGATCTCTGTCAAATTAAAAAAAAAAAAAAAATCTTAAAAAAAAAAGGAAAGGGTGTTTCTAATGTGTATCAGGCGTGCAATTCTTTTGCATAAAAAAATTTCATGCCCTTGATAAACCTATAAAAAAGCCACGCTTATAACTTCATGTTACTTCAGAGTAAAACAAGGTTAATTCCTTTAGATGTAGTCAATACTGAACTTCTTAAATAGAAAGAAGGGGCCCCTGTCAAAACTGGTAATTGGCTCATTCTTCACTAACTGGGTAATCAAATCTTTATCAGTTCTTGCAGTACAGAAATGTTTTTGTCTGTTTTGTTCACACTCAGAACATTTAGTATGTGAGAATACTCATGAAGCTTTTGACCTGAGTATGATTCTAATGTGATCTTAAAATTATGAGACTCATCATTATGGCTTAATGGGCCTCCCAAAAAGTGTCTCCTGTTCTGTACAGCAGACTTTCAAGTATGTTTGTTCTTTAACATTGGAGCTATCCTAAACTAAAATAAAACAGCACATTACACTCAACTGGCTTACACAATAAAGAGACTTATCATAAACAAAAAGAAGTGAAATTAATGTAGCTCTAAGGTACCTGACTGACCCTAGGCTCCAGCTGAGTCTTCTCTGTCAGACTCAGACCTTAGGGATAATCCCGGTCATAGTCACAGATATCTGCCACACTTCAAGGCATCCTACCAGACACATACTGTTGCCCAGCAGAAAAGGAAGTTTCTTGCTGTATCTCCCTTTTTAGGTAGGAAAAGGACTTTTCTAGAAGCTACCTAAACTGACTTTTCCTGACATACGACCAGTTTCGGCTCCTATGTTCCTTCTTAAATCACTACAAGGCAGAGTAGAATTACTTTGATTAGCTTATACTAATAAGGACTTCCCCAAGTCAAGTAAGAGAGGACTGAGCCTCCAAATAAAACTGGAGACCCTCAAGGAAGGAAGTGGGTAATGACTGGTGAGTAGGCAACCAAAAGTACACTATGATTTACATGGAAAACTGAATCTTGGCATTTTATTTCAATAGTTCACTTTTTCCACCTTTATTAATGTCGCACAACACACTAGTGCTAGACGATACTGAAGGCTCTAGAGATTTATTTTTAAAAGGGGAAAAAATCAGGGGCACCTGGGTGCCTCTATGGGTTAAGCCCCTGCCTTCGGCTCGGGTCATGATCCCAGGCTCCTGGGATCGAGCCCCACATCAGGCTCTCTGCTCTGCGGGGAGCCTGCTTCCTCCTCTCTCTCTGCCTGCCTCTCTGCCTACTTGTGAGCTCTGTCAAATAAATAAATAAAATCTTTTAAAAAAAAGGAGGGGGGGAATCAGTTATCAGTACCTTATCTTTTTTTTTTTAAAGATTTTATTTATTTATTTGACAGACAGATCACAAGTAGGCAAAGGGACAGGCAGAGAGAGAGAGGAAGAAGCAGGCTCCCTGCTGAGCAGAGAGCCCGATGCAGGGCTCAATCCCAGGACCCTGAGATCATGACCTGAGCCAAAGGCAGAGGCTTAACCCACTGAGCCACCCAGGTGCCTTATCTTAAAAGAGACTGAAGGTAATCACTTTATAAGTGTCATTGATGAAAACAGTATACTTTAGAATATGAAAGAGTAAAATTACACTTTCATTTTGACCAATTAAAATGGAATTTTTATCTCAAAAAATGCTTCCTATTCATCTCACTTTTCTCATCTAGAAAAAGTACATTATTTCCTAGACATGGGTCAAACCACATCTAAAGTAATGAGACTAGAATATACTCAAAGCCAGAACGATAATGGATCTAAAAACCATATAAGTGTCAACGAAGGGACACCTGGGTCACTTAAGCATCTGCCTTTGGCTCAGATCATGATCCCGGGGTCCTGGGACCAAGTCCCACATCAGGCTCCCTGCTCAGTGAGGAACCTGCTTCTCCCTCTGCCTGTCACTCCCCCTGTTTGTCTCTCTCTCTCTCTCTCTCTGACAAATAAAATCTTAAGGGAAAAAAAAAATGTCAATGAAGTTGCAGGTATTTTGTCTGAAAAGGAGTCAGAGAGACTATGACAGCTTTAAAATATTTGAAGTGATATCATTATAAAGAGATACCAAACTGTATAGGTCTAGAGATAAGAACTAGATCAATGAATAACAACAAGTAGCAAGATAAAATCTAATTCAATGTAAGATGGTAGTTTTATCTAGCATTACTATATTATGTGAAGATGGAACAAGGTTGGCTGCTCATACAGGGCTGGGATATACCCACGATGATTCTATGCACTTTATGTATACTCAGTTGTAACAACATGACTGCAAAGTATTTCTACTCTTGAATTTCACAGATAAAAATCTGAGCTGGAAAAGTTAAACATTGGAAATCACCTGGCTGACAAGTGGAGAAAAATGGACCCTAACCCAGGACCATCTGTCTCCAAAGCCTAGCTCTTCTTACAAAACACATATCTAAGAGAAGTTAAATTAGCTGTTAAAGCAAATGGGATTTCTGAGCTGGTGAGAACCAAATAGCAACTGATTTGAAGTCCCTGATTTCTAAGATGCCAGAAATGAAAAGTATTATTCCCTTCTATTTGTATCAGTACTTCCTAGTTCGAGAATGCTCTCACATCTATTCTCACACTGCTTTCTCACAGCTGTGCTTTGAGGTAAGCAAGTTGGGGGGAGACTATCTTTTGGCATTTTACCTCAGAGAGAAAGAACAAGGATGAATTCTTCCAACTTCCTTCTGGTTTATCTTTAAACATATATGTATCTTCAGGTTTCCTCACTGAGCCTTCATTCACTCAGTAGGCACTATTAAACACTTCTTACACATGCCAGGTACCATACCTCAGTGACTCTGCAGTCACTGGGAAGGGGCTTATAGCCACAGAAGAAACAGTAAGTTTATTCAAAATTATTTGTCTTTTTATAAACTTTATCAATCCTAATTCCATTATCACTTATCCCTTATTGCTGTCTTTATCCCCTCGTCTTCACCTACACAAAACTTCCCTGCTTCCTTAACGAGCAACCCTTCCATTTTCTACTTGTTTCACCTTGCTGCAATCTGACTTCCATACTCACCATTCAACTGAAACTGGTCTAAGGTCACCAATAGTGATTATTGCAAAATCTTTATTTTTCTCAAATTACTCTACAATACTGGATACCAATGATCTTTTTTTTTTTAATTTATTTATTAAGAGAGAGAGAGAAAGAGATCACAAGTAGGCAGAGAGGCAGGCAGAGAGAGGGGGAAGCAGGCTCCCCGCTAAGCAGAGAGCCGGATGTGGGGCTCGATCCCATGACCCTGAGATCATGACCTGAGCCAAAGGCAGAGGCTTAACCCACTGAGCCACCCAGGCGCCCCACCAATGATCTTTATTAAAACTCTCTTCCATAAAATTTTCACCTATATTTCTAAACCTTCTTTTTTGGCCCCTTCTACATGGCTTTTCTTCCACCATTCATACTTAAATACGGGCTTTTCTTTCAGCCCACTTTTCTGTCTACAACCTCTTCCTGGACAATCTCATCTATATCTATAGTGTCAGCCATCACATGTGATAAATTACAAGTCTTTATTTCCAGTCTTAACCTTCAGGTACAACTTTCAAATGCATGATGAGCCATTTAACCTGCATATTCCAGATTATCTCTGACTCAGTATGTCAAAAATCAACTTACCATCTCTAGTCCACTGCCCCAGAGTATTCTTTTTCTAAACCTCCCAGGATGATTAATAGTAAGAGCATCACCATATATACAAAAGCCCAGAACACAAAGAATTATCTAGAAGCCTACCCTTACTTCATCTCCCACTTCTCATTAGTCACCTACTTGTAGACATTTTACCTAAAACCTCCTGAACTTCCTTTCTTCATAGCGATCTACTTCAGACCCACTTCAGTCCCTACCCAAGTTAACAAAACCACCTCTTAACTGATCTCTCAATTCTTGTTCTCCTTTTTCACCAATTCTATCTATCCTTGTAGTAAGCATATATTCTTTCACAAGAATCCCTTCCTTGGGGCGCCTGGGTGGCTCAGTGGGTTAAGCCTCTGCCTTCGGCTTAGGTCATGATCCCAGGGTCACTGGATAGAGCCCTGCATCGGGCTCTCTGCTCAGCAAGGAGCCTGCTTCCCCTCCTTCTCTCTCTGCCTGCCTCTCTGCCTACTTGTGATCTCTGTCTGCCAAATAAATAAATAAATAAAAATATTTAAATAAAAAAAAAAAAAAAAAAAAAGAATCCCTTCCTTTCAGGAGTTCAGCTGGTACCGAGATATATAAGAGACTCAGGACTGGCCAGAGTACCACTTCCTCCTAGTCACATGTCTAATTCAGGGATGAACAAATGATCAAGTCAGACAGGGTCTTCCTCAGGACTTTGCTTTCCTGCCAAGGCTATCAGGAAAAGATACTTTCTTTTCTTTTAGGATTATAAGTAAGGACAATGTAAGCTAAACTGCCTATATGAGAGGTAGAAAAGGGACAAAATTTTAAAAGGGTGGGGGATTGGTGGGAAATCTGTTGTCACCAAATCCTAGATCTGGTTCTGCATGATAACCCTGCTACTGCCTGGCCAACACATTTCCTTTTGCATTTAAGTCATTTTGAGTTGGGATTTCTGACATTGTAACCAAGACTCTTCATTAATAATTCTCTTTATCACCAGTTACTTTCTAAATCATAGATAAAATTTTATTTGCCTGCTTTTATTTAGTCAACTAAATTTTATTAAAGTATACTCTATTAAAGACCACCACTACCTTGTCTTTAAGTTTCACATCTATAAATGTACTTGTCACAATTTAAATGTACCATGCTGTTTCCTGCAGCTGTGCCTCTGAATATGATGTTGCCCCTGCCTAGAATGTTCCCTTCCTACTTATCAACAAAATATATAATAGGGCTGCATTAAAATAAGGGTGGGAAATCAGACAGGGGCTAAATCATGAAGGGCCTTGAATGTCACATTAAAGTATAAACATTTTAACCTGCAGAAAAATAAGGAAACCACTAAAAAGTTTTAAGTCAAAGAGTAACATAAGCAGATTTGCATCTTCAAAGCCTCATTGTGGATGCAATATAAAAGATGGCCTAAAAATGAGGTGATACTAAAGACAGAAAACAATCGCAGGCTACTCTACTGCATGCAACTGTCCAAGCCAGAGACCATGGGGGATGATAAAATGAGTAAACTGGAACTTTTCTAGGGAAAAAGTTTGCCAACTGCTGTCAGTAGCATTCATTGATAAGTCTTCCAAGTTTTTAAGCCAGCATTTCTTACAAGAATGTAGACAGAAGGGAAAGTGAGGCCTACAAAACTCTGCATATCATGATTTTACTCAAGCATCATTTGTAACAAAACATTAAAAAAACTAAATGTTGAACAATAAAATTATTTAAAATATAGCAAATATTACAATAAAATTGAATGATACTTAAAGTTTATTTATTTATTTGAGAGAGAGAGAGAGAGACAAAG
This sequence comes from Martes martes, assembly GCF_963455335.1. Lineage (NCBI taxonomy): Eukaryota > Metazoa > Chordata > Mammalia > Carnivora > Mustelidae > Martes > Martes martes. The sequence continues at coordinate 131,110,579 of NC_137888.1, forward strand.
AGAGAGCACAAGTGGGGGAGGGGGGAGCAGAGGGAGAAAGACAAGCAGACTCCCTGCCTACCAAGGAACCAGCTCGATCCCAGGACCCTGGGGCTATGACCCAAGCCAAAGACAGCCACTTAACCGACTAAGCTGCCCAGGGGCCCCAAATGAATATTTAGAAACAAAATTTTTAAAGAATTTCCAAAAAATGGGACAAATAATACTTACAAAAGTATTAAGTGGAAACCTACAATATATAAATTGGATTCTAATTACGTTAAATAACGATCAGAAGAATTTTTTTTTTTAAAGCAACGACAGATTAGTTAACTCAGTGGCAGGATTATGGGTATTGTGTTCTTTCCTTGCAATGTGTACATATATATTTTTTCTGAGTAACACTACCACTTAGTCATGATGCTTACTTGCTGAACTCAAGCACTACTTCAGAGGTAAGAAAAATAAGTTCTATGAGGGTTAAATGACAGAAGTTCACATTCCAATAAATAATAAAATTTATTTTTTTGAAGATTTTATTTATTTGTCAAGAGAGAAAGAAAGAGAACATAAGCAGGGAGGCAGGGCAGAGGGAGAAGCAGATCCCCTGCTGAGCAGGGAGCCCAACAAGGAGCCCCATCACAGGACCTGAAACTACAACCTGAGCCCAGTAATAAAATTTAGGACCAAAATCTGCATACTGCCTAGGTGAAGCTTCACTGTTAAGAAGAAAACCTATCAAGCCAAAGCCATTTAGCAGTTCCATACCCACAGCTGCAAAGACTAGAACAGCCGGGCACTGAATCCAGAGCAAAGAAATGGAGACTTGAAACTTGCTCTGGTAGACATGCCTTCCAATTCACTCCTCAAAAGCTATCTATCATATAGCTACTGAAGAGCAGAATACAAGAAAGGGTAATTTCAGATACTTGTTTTTATAACTTTGTTTTCATATAAATAATCCTTTAAAGAACAGAAAAGGAAACAACAGACTGAATTGGACAAAAAAGGTCTGAGTAAGGTTTAGAGACACCCATGTTCTAGAGTTGGTGCTTACTTTGCTTTTTAAATATTTTAAAATATAAGTGAATGCTTTATTACTTAAGATTATTATTTCCTTGAATTGGGATCTCTCTATGGTCTTGTTACAATCCCAATAAACTCAAGTTTTGTTTGTTACAATCCTAAATAAACCCAAATTGCCCAAGCAGGGTAACCATCAAAAAGTCCCTTGTCAACTAACAAAAGAGAGTTTGAATATAGTATTCGTGAAATAAAAGGCTTTGATAGATGGCTACTAGGTAGAAGAAAGATGATCATCAAAAACAATTTTAAAAGCCTGAGCTATCTGTATGTGTGTGCATGTTTTGTGTGTGTGTGTGTGTGTGTGTGTGTATTACAAATCAAGAAATGGGTTTATTTAGATGCCATTTAAATTACAGAACTGCATAAAAAAATCAAAACATCTAAAATGTTTCTAAGGTGGTGAACTGAAGACTATTAGACTAAAACATGGTCAGGTATAGCTCTAAACTGTTTCTTTCATATGAAAAAATTTCTTTTTGAAAAAGAAAAATATATAAAAATATATTACATATAAAAATATAAATATATATTTATAATAATATTTATTTTTATTATAATATATAAATATAAATATATAAAAATATATTACAGCATATATTATGTCACAAATAATGGTTATGTTTAACTATATGTTTAACCTACTATATCACTATCAAATTTTAATTTCATTGTTCTTTATTACAAATTTTAAAATGTTCCTTATGTAAGTAAATTTAGACAGTCTGCAGAAATCAATGCAAAGGCACCATCCAGTGGTAAAAGATGAAAATTACAATTTATACAATGATCACATAGCAAAACTAGTTAAATTTTGACCCTGCATTACCAGGAAAGAAAAAATATATGATAAGTGATTGTGTCTGCTATTTGTTACCATTTTTCCAATCAAATCTTATCCTTACTATATTAAGTCTGACATTCTTTTCTTTTTCTATTTGGCATACCCATTATTCAAATCCTTGACTGAATTAGGAGTATTTCAAGACTCATCCAAAGCTTTTATTGAACCAGTGGTTAAAAAAAGACTGACTGATTGATTTAAATTTTTTTTAAAAGACTTTATTGATTTTTTTTTAAAAGATTTTATTTATTTGACAGACAGAGATCAGAAGTAGGCAGAGAGGCAGGCAGAGAGAGAGAGGGAAACAGGCTCCCCGCTGAGCAGAGAGCCCGATGTGGGACTCGATCCCAGAACCCTGGGATCATGACCTGAGCTGAAGGCAGAGGCTTAACCCACTGAGCCACCCAAGCCACCCAATCACCTGCTTTTTATTTGAGAGAGAGAGAGACAGAGCACATGCATGAGCAGGAGTGCATGAAGGTGGGAGAGGGGAAACAAAGCAGACTCCCAGGACCTTGAAGTCAGACCACCCATTTAGAAAATGACCTCTAAAGAACAAAAATAAGGTTGTATGAGGGGATGAATTTCCAGCGGGATTCTAAGTCAGCAAAAGCCATCCTATGTGAGTCATTTTTTTAGTGGTAATTTAGTAGACAATTTTGAAAGGTCAGGTAAAGAGTCACAACTGGTTAATTCACACAGAATTCACAATGTCTCAAGTATGAATCTTAAATGTCAACCAAAATTATTCCAATCACAACAATACAATCTAATAAATGTTTTCCCAATAATCTCTTCCCCTCCTACCAGAATACAGATAGACAAAATCTTTCAGCTTTCAGCATAATATAGTTCCAATCATCTTCTCTTCTTTAAAACAAAAACAAAAACAAAAAAAGTTTAACTAACAAATTATAACGAAACCTGGTAAGGGCGATTTTTTGTTGTTGTAAAACAACTTTGGATCAAGTCTACTTAATCTCAAATGGTATTTAGGATTAAAAATATTTAACATTTAGGATTTAGGATTTAAAAATATTTAGGATTTTTAAGATTAAAAATATTTAACAGTTAGGATTAAAAATATTTAACAAAAAGTATAGCAAGTTGAAACCTGATAATGGTAAAGAAGCCAATTACTGAGCCACATGTTTTTCCTTTCTACACAACCTTTCAATGTTTGAATATCAAATAAGAGCCTAGAAAACAATGCCAATGGTATCAAAACTAGCTTATGTTGTCTTCACAAGTGCCTCCAGTCTAACATCCCCAAATTTTATGAGATTTTTATATTACTTTCACTAAAAACACAGGAATCACCACCACATAACTGAGGTTCCCCAGTGATACTGAATGGCTGATAATGTTTACAAAGTGCTCCACAAACATATTACACATAAGTATGAACAAAGTGATGTATGAACAAGAGAAGAATGAAAACATCCAGTAATACCAGTTTAAAAAAGAAAAAAACAGAAAACACTAATTGCGGTACCATTAATATTCAACTGTTTCATTATTCTCTTCTCCAAACTATAACATAGAGATCAAAGAGCTCTTAAATTAGGTTTTTCAGCCCCTCCACTAAATACCTATTTGAATTCAATTGTTATAATTAAATTTTCCAGGAATACATGCACTACCACACTTAAACAAAATGTCTACAACAAAAGATTTTGACTGACAGGAAGGATCTGCATACAGTTATATAGAATGTAGAAAAGCTATGCTTAATTTATGAGGAGGCATAAATACCAACAAACCAATGAATTACAAGAGCTGCCTGTATTATTGCAGAGAGACTACTAGAAAATAACCTACCATAATAGGAATCCCCATACTATTTTCCTCTGGTAGAGGCAGTAGTTGTATTGCTTCAATTTCAATCTCAGGCCTGTAGCAGAAAACAGATATCAAAAGCAAGAATATGCTGACCCTAGAAACGAAGGGCTAGGTTATAAACATAACGAGCACCTTAACAAAGCACTGAATTATTAGGTAATATTCAAAATCTTACTAATTCAGATGTTTTAAGAAAGAAAATTGTTAATCTGTGTAACAAGGCAGAGTTTTTGCAAAGCTTTTCTTTAAATATGAACCAATCAGAAGAGACTCAAAAAGTGAAGTCCGAATCAGAACTGCCTGCAATAAGACATTTTCATTATTCAACAAACCCCCCCAAAATTGTTTGAATATATTCACTATAATATAATTGAATGACATGTCTATAAAGCATAATATTCGATCTATGTAATTTTTGAATATTTAAAACATGTTCATTTTAGAAATGCATAAATTTAAGAAACCATAATATCTCCCAAAGATAAACACTGATAGTTATATTCAGTAAATGTACTTTAAAAATAACTATGAAAATACACTGTTCAGTAACTTACTTCTCCCCATCTCCCTCATTTACTAATATGGGCCTTTCTCCATCTCCTTAAATATTCCTCTACTACATGCTCAGTTACTATGTAACATTAAATTAAAAAGTAAGACCTTATTGTATTTAACCAATTTTCCTAAGACTGAAAATTTGGGTTGCTTCTATTTTTTTTTTTACACTCTTACATAATACTTCTTCCAAGATAATATCCCAATAATTTCAGGAAAATGCTTATCTGCAAATAAATAAAATAAGGCCTAAAATATTTTGGAGTCATCATTCTCAAGCACAATAACCTAGACAGAATAAATGTAAGAATTAAATTCCTTGTATAAAAGTATGTTGTCAAATGTATTTCTTATTAGGTATGAGTTACCAAGTTTTTATCATCTTTGTTATAGTGATTTCTGCTATGTTCTAATATACCCTTCTGTATGTTAAAGAAAATAGAAACCAGCCTATATACTCTGGTAGAAGGTCAACTACAGTTCTAAATGGATTAAAATTTGTTTTTTCTTCTCTTGTCCCAACTCTTTATGAACAAATTAACTTTGTCAGAATAATACTAAAGGGGCATTACCTTTCGTATGTCTTCTACAGTATTAATGTAACAGACATAGTAATACTATTAATTTGTCATTTGGTGGCAGTAAATACAAAAGAAAGTAAATTTCCTGGGTACCTCTATCTATTGATTATTACTAACACAAAGGTAGTCTTCTCTGAGTCATGTATTTTAAACAAGAGTTAAAATGAAACAAAATGGTGCTTTAAAGATTTTAATGTTACATTTTTAATCTTGTTAATAGTCAAGCCCAAAACAATATCATAAGCAAATTCCCAAATAACTGATTAAAAATAGTCTTGTTACTATATATTTATAATAAATTTAATTGCCTCAAAAACTGTAACTATCTTGATGCTTATCAAACGTGATTACAGTAACTTTTATCTGTACTAAAGTCAACATGTTTCATGTAAAAATTATATTTTCTTACTGTTTCAAGTGCTTGCTTCGGCAGCACATATACTTACTATAATCAAATCCAGCTAGTTTAGCCTCCCCCCACCACAAATATTTATTCAATTATCATTTGTTAATAACTATGTAATGTGCTAAGTGCAAGGAATACAAGTGAACAAGAGAAACAGTTTCTGACTTCATGAAGCTTACAGAAAGTCTCTCATATATATTCCTTTTTCCAGACTTGCAATAGAATAGTGAAAGACCACTGAGAGCCTAAGTATTACACAAATATATATAGCACAAAAATATTATAGTTTCCCCATATATGATTTACAATAAAAAAAAATTACACAAAAAATTGGAGTAGGGAAATGCAACAGTTTTGTTTGTATTATGACTTCCTTAATGTCTTTCTCCTTTTTAAATACCAAGTTACTTCAAAGGGAAATTTACAAGATACTTAGTGACTAAAAAAAATGTCACATCAAACTGAACAATGTACAGAGTATATTTTCACATAAAGTTATCACATATAAAAGTATGTCAAGCTTCGGGGCACCTGGGTGGCTCAGTTGGGTAAGCAACTGCCTTTGGCTCAGGTCATGATCCTGGAGTCCCAGGATCAAGTCCCACATCAGGTCCTCTGCTCATCAGGGAGCCAGCTTCTCCCTCTGCCCCTCGCCCCTTTCATGCTCTCTCTCTCTCTCTCTCAAATAAATAAAATTTAAAAAAAAAAAAAAAAAAGTATGTCAAGGGTAATGGTTGTATTCCATTTATATCAGTACTTCCAGACTTCATGGCTTTGCTTATGAGCACACAACAGTGATGAACAATTTCTCATGCACAAACGTTTCTCACACTGATAACTAGACCTTGTAAGCAGAAAAAAATGAATACTGGCAATTTCATATAGTCGAACCTAATACCAATTATTCCGAACATTAGCACCATTTCTTAATTCCCCCCAAAATGCTCATCTTCTATTAAGAGAGAAAGATAAGTAAAAAATAAACAGCAAAGCAATGCAGTAAGTGCTCTGAATGAAGTTCATGTATGGGGGGCACAGACATACATACATATGGAATGATATCAAGAAAACTGGAAGCCATATGGAAAAAAAAATTCATAGGATTCCTTTGCTAAGTGATCACTGTACTGAACTGTTTGTGTTAAAAGAACTATAAAAGCACTCAGAAACTAGTGACTGATTTCTCCCTAAGGGGAAAGAAAGCAAGCATGGATGCCTGCCCTCACCAATTCTATTCAATATAATATTGAAAGTCCTTGCCATTGCAATAGGGCTACAAGAAGAAATAAAAGACATATAATTTAGAAAGAAAGAAACTACCTATATTAGCACACACCATGTTTATCTATGTGGAAAATGCCACAGAATCTTTGAAAACGTTTTCCTATATAGTAAGTTTAGCAGAGTCGTGGAATACAATTGTATTTGCACATACTACCAACGAACTGGAAATAAAGAATTTAAAAGCACAGCATTTGTAGCAGCACCCCAGAAACTGACATACTGAGGTAATTTGACAAAATATACGCAGAATCTGTATGCTAAACTGCTGAAGGATATCAAAGATCTAAATAAATGAAGAGATACCACATTCATGGATTAAAAGATTCAACACTGTTAAGATGTCAACTTTTCCACATTTAATCTGCAAATTCAATACAATCTCAATCAAAGTATCTTTGGTATTTGCAGAAATGAATAAAATGATTCAAAAATTTAAATGGAAAGGCAAAATTTACACAGAAGACCAAAGCAATATTTAAAAAGAAGAATAAATTTGGAGGATTCACACTCCTCCTAGAAAGCTACAGTAACCAAGACAGTATAATATTGCAAGAGAGACATACAGATCTAATGAAATGGAACAGGAGAGTCCAGAAATAGATGCACATATACACGGTCAAGTAATTTTTGACAAAGACACAAAAGCAAATAAACGGAGAAAAAGTAATCTTCCCCAAAAATGGTCTGGAACAACTGGAGAATCAATTGGCAAGGAAAACAACAACAACAACAAACTTACACCTCCAGCTAATATCAAACACAATTAATTACTGACAATGGATCACAGATCTAAACATACAATCTGAAACTATAAGACTTCTAAAAAAAAACACAGGATGAAATCTTTGTGGCCTGCAACAAGCAAAGATGCCTTAGAGACAAGATCAAAAGTACAATCCAGAGATAAAAATATTGATTTATTAAAATTCATAAAAGTAAAGAATTTCTGCTCTTTGAAAAAGATCATTAAAAGAATGAAAATACAAGTCACAATGAAAAAATCCTTACAAATCAGATATATAACAAAGGATTTATATACAAAATAAAGAACTCATATAACCCAGTATTAGAAAAGCCCAATTTTTAAAATGGGCAAAAGATGTAAACAGTTTGACACTTCACAAAAGACAATAAACAGACATTAATCACTAAGAAAATGCAAATTAAAGCACAATGGAATACTATTACACACCTAGTACAATGACTTAAAAAAAAAACACGGACAATATTGAATATTGGAAAGGATACAGAGCAATTACAATTCTCATACATTACTGGTGGGAATGCAAAATGGTACAGCCATTACGGAAAATGTTTGGGCAGTTGCTTATAGTCATATATACAATTAACATATAATTTAACAATTCTATTCCTAGGTATGAACCCAATAAAAAATTTATGCTCAGAAAAAGATCTTGTATATGAACATTTATATTGGCTTTATTCATAACCTCCAAAACTCGGAAATAAACCAAACACTCCTCAACTAGAGAATGGATAAATCCAAAACTTGGAAATAAACCAAACACTCCTCAGCTAGAGAATGGATAAATAAGCTGTGGTAAATTCATATACTACAAAATGATTCAGTAACAGAAAAGGAACGAATCAATGACTTGAACACACCAACAACATGGGTAAATCTTAAATGCATTATGCTAAGTGAAAGGCTGCATACTGAATGATTCAGTTTCTTATACTCTGCAAAAGGCAAAACCTTAAGGACAGAGAAGAGATAAGTAGTTGCCAGGACCTGGGGACTCCAGGAGGGGATGAATACAAAAGGGCACAAATGAATTTTTAGGGATAATGGAAGTCATTAAATGCATTTGTAAGGTATCACAAAACTGTATACCAAAAAGGATAAATTGTACTACAGCTAAATTACACCTTTTTTTAAATTAAGATTTTATGTACTTGAGAGAGAGCATGTGTGAGCTTTAAGATTTTAATTTACTTATTTGAGAGAGTGTATGTGCACACCCAAGGGCACAAGCAGGTGGGAGGATCAGAGGGCGAGGGACAAGCAGACTCCCTGTTGAGCAAAGAGCTCTATCCTAGGACCCCGGGATCATGACCTAAGCTGAAGGCAGGTATTTAGCCAACTAAGCCACCCAGGTGCCCTGCTAAATTACACCTTAATAAACAAAGTATAAAAGTATTAGAAAAAGCCACACAATATTTTTATTAAAATAATCTAATAGGGAAGTCACAAACATTTAGAAAGTCATAAAAAATTCACGTATCTAACTATTGAAAAAAGTTAAATTTCTACACTGAAAAAGATGTAACCACAAAGTACAACAAATGACAAACAAGAAAAAGTAAAAAACCATTCCACTAAAAAACAGGTTAAGAATAGAAATGAACAATTCACACAAAAGGAAGCACAAATGTGCAAACATATACAGATGCTTGACATCATAAGATAAATCCATATTAAAACTATAGGTATAAACCACTGTTCATCTCTCAAACTGGCAAAGATCAAGAAGTCTGAAACTATTTGGGTTCTAGACTGAAATAACTTTATTAATATAATCTCCTGCGGGAGAGCAATTTGTCAATATCTAACCAAACTGTGAATGCATATTCAACTGATATATCCCGGATATGTATTTCCATATTTTTAAGTGAAAAAAGGTTACACTGGAGTCTATACAGTGTAGACTGTATAGAAAGAAAAAGATATATGTCTGCTTTTATTTGCACATAGAAATAGGAAGGTACAAAAGAAAACATGCTGATTCACTTGGAGTGGGTTGCACAAGTTTGTTTTGTTTTTTAAAGATCTTATTTATTTGACACAGAGAGAGAGAGATCACAAGTAGGCAGGCAGAGAGAGAGAGAGGGAAGCAGGCTCCTCGCCGAGCAAAGAGCTCAATATGGGGCTTGATCCCAGGACCCTGAGATCACAAGCTGAGCGGAAGGCAGAGGCTCAACCCACTGAGCCACCCAAGTGCCCCATTGCACAAGATTTTATTCATAGGTCTCAAAGTGGAAGAAGATTTCTCCAGGATAGCTCTCTTTGGTTTTGATTATTAAATCATGTGAAGGTGGGAAAACAAAGGGGGAAGAGAAAGAAATTTACCCTTTATACTTGATACATCTGCACATGAACAAAGCAATATATGTAAAATCTTAAATAAAAAAAAATTTGTCTTGGCTTTGCTCTGGATACCTGAGAGCTTCTAAAACCTAACAATTTCCTAAGTGATACACGTGTCTTTGTCACTCACAGTGAGCCCCTAGGATGATATCTAGGGCTCTGGGATATACTAAGGAGGTAACTCATGATAAGCCCCTAGATTGTTCCAGATTGAGGCTGGCCATGCTGGAAAGAACAATAACGTGATAAGAGGGTGGAGGCTGTGAGCCATGTCCTATTAACCTGACCTGCTGACCTCCAGGAAGAGGAACAGGGCTAAAGATGAATTTAACCATATAACCATCAATTCAACCTATCATACCTATAAACTGAATCCTTGATAAAAAGTCTTGACACTGAAGCTGGGTTGAGCATCAGCATTCTAGGGGGGTGACAGATCCTGAGGACACAGAAACTTTTGAGTTTGGGACCCTCTCAGACCTCATCTTATGTGTCTCCCCCTTTCACAGGTTCAGATCTCTGTAAGAAAATTATAAAATAAGTAAAGCACTTTCCTGAGTTCTGGATTGTATGGTTCTTGTCTTTAATTTATGTAGTGTATCACAGTGATTGATTTGCAGATGCTGAACCACCCTTGCAGCCCAGGAATAAATCCCACTTGGTCATGATGAATAATCCTTTTAATTAACTGTTGGATCTTATTGCCTAATATTTTGGTGAGAATTTCTGCATCCATATTCATCAGGGATATTGGTCTGTAATTCTCCTTTTTGATGGGGTCTTTGGTTTTGGGATCAAGGTAATGCTGGTCTCACAGAGTTTGTAAGTTTTCCTACCATTTCTATTTTTAAAAAATAGCTTCAGAAGAATAGCTATTATTTCTTCTCTAAATGTTTGGTTGAATAGCCCTGGGAAGCCATCTGGCCTTGGGCTCTTGTTTGTTGGGAGATTTTTGATTACTGCTTCAATTTCCTTGATGGTTCTGGGTCTGTTCAGGTTTTCTATTTCTTCTTGTCTCAGTTTTGGTAGTTTATACATCTCTAGGAATGCATCCATTTCTTCCAGATTGCCTTATTTGCTGGCATATAAATTGTTCATAATATGTTCTTATAATTGTTTGTAGTGATCTCTCCTTTTTCATTCATGATTTTATTTGGGTCCTTTGTCTTTTAGGTAAGTCTGGCCAGTGGTTTATTGATCTTATTCTTTTGAAGAATCAGCTCCTAGTTTCACTGATCTGTTCTACTGTTCTTTTGGTTTCTATTTCATTGATTTCTGCTTGATATTTATGATTTCTCTTCTCCTGTTGGGTTTAGGCTTTCTTTGCTGTTCTTTCTCTGGCTCCTTTTAGGTGTAGGGCTAGTTTGTGTATTTGAGACCTTTCTTGTTTCTTGAGAAAGGCCTGTAGTGCTATATACTTCCCTCTTAGGAGTGCCTTTGCTGCTTCCCAAAGATTTTGAACAGCTGTGTTTTCATGTTTATTTGTTTCAAGGAATTTTTTTTTAGATTCTTCTTTAATTTCCTGGTTGACCCATACATTCTTTAGTAGGATGCTCTTAAGCCTCTATGTATTTGAGTTCTTTCCAACTTTCCTCTTGTGATTTTCTAGTTTCAAAGCACTGTGGTCTGAGAATATACAGGGAATGATCCCCATCTTTTGGTACCAGCTGAGACCTGATTTGTGACCCAGGATGCGATCTATTCTGGAGAATGTTCCATGTACACTTGAGAAGAATGTGCATTCTGTTGCTTTAGCATAGAATGTTCTGAATATATCTGTGAAGTCCATATGGTCTAGTGTGTCATTTAAAGCCCTTGCTTCCTTGTTCATCTTCTGCTCAGATGATCTATCTGCTGCAGTGAGGGGGGTGCTAAAGTCCCCTACTGTTATTGTATTATTACAATGTGTTTCTTTGATTTTATTATTAATTGGCTTATATAATTGGCTGCTCCCATGTTAGGGGCATAAATATTTAAAATTGTCAGATCTTGTTGGATAAACCCTTTAATTATATAGAGTGTCCTTTCTCATCTCTTATTACAGTCTTTGGTTTAAAATCTAATTTGTATGATATAAGAATTGCCACACCAGCTTTCTTTTGATGTCCAATGGCATGATAAATGGTTTTCTACCCCCTCACTTTCAATCTGGAGGTGTCTTTGGACCTAAAAGGAGAATCTTGCAGATACCATATCAATGGGTCTTGCTTTTTTATCCAATCTGATACCCTGTGTCTTTTGATTGGGACATTTAACCTATTTACATTCAGAGTGACTACTGAAAGATACGAATTTAGTGCCATCGCATTGCCTGTAAAGTGACTGTTACTATATATTGTCTCTATTCCTTTCTGGTCTATGTTACTTTTGGGCTCTCTCTTTGCTTAAAGGACCCCTTTCAGTATTTCTAGTAGCACTGGTTTGGTGACTACAAATTCTTCTAGTCTTTATTTGTCCTGGAAGTTTTTAATCACTCCTATTCTGAATGACATTCTAGCTGGATAAAGTATTCCTGATTGTGCTTTTTCTCACTTAGCACCCTGAATATATCATGCCAATTCTTTCTGGCCTGCCAGGTCTCTGTAGATAGGTTTCCTGCCAATCTAATGTTTCTAACCTTGTAGATTATAGACCTCTTGTCCTGAGCTGCTTTCAGGATTTTCTCTTTGTCTCTGAGATTTGCAAGTTTCACTATTATACACTGGACTATTGACCTATTATTTTTTTTTTTTTTTGAGGGGTGTTCTCTGTGCCTCCTGGATTTTGATGCCTGTTTCTTTCCCCAGATTAGTAAAGTTCTCCACTATAATCTGCTCCAATATACCTTCTGCCCCCCTCTCTCTTTCCTCTTCTGAGATCCCAATTATTCTAATATTGTTCTGCTTTATGGTATCACTTATCTCTCGAATTCTCCCCTCATGACCCAGAAGTTGTTTATCTCTCTTTTTCTCAGCTTCTTTGCTCTCCATCATTTAGTGTTCTATATCACAAACTCTTTCTTTCTGTTTCATTTATCACAGTTAGAGCCTTCAGTTTTAACTGCGTATCATTAATAGCCTTTTGGATTTTGACTTGGTTAGATTTTAGTTCTTTTATTTCCCCAGAAAGGGACTCTCTAGTGACGTCTATGTTGTTTTCAAGACTGGCTATTATCTTTACAATTGTGATTCTGAACTCTAATTCTGGCATCTTACTTATTTCCATAGTCTCTGGCAGTCAGTACTGCCTCTTATTCTCTTTTTTGAGGTGCGTTTTTCTGTCTTGTCATTCTTGCAGAAAGTGGTTGCTTTTCTATTTGCAGAGTTGCAGTTATTCTTTTCTTAGATAGCTGGTTGAGTTCCACAGGTGTTCAGAATGATCTGATAGCTAGGGGACCAGACAAAACTAAGGTCTCCTACTTCCTCGCCATCTTGGACTCTCCTAACATGCTTTCATGATAAAATTACTCAACAAACTAGAAGGGACTTTCCCTGACATAATAAAGAGTGCTTATGAAAAACCCACAGCTAACATCATAGTTAATCTTGAATGATTCAATGATTTCCTCTTAAGGAAATAAGACAAGGACATAGGAAAAAGACAAGGATACCCACTTTTGCCACTTATATTTAACACTGTACTGGAAGTTCTAGCCAGATTAACTCAGCAAGAAAAAGTAATAAAAGGCATCCAAATTGAAAAGGTAGAAGTAAAACTATTTCTTATTTGATCTTATATATAGAAAATCCTAAAGAATCTCTAAAGGAAAAAAAAAGTCTGTCAAAACTGATGAACAAGTTCAGCTAAGTTACAGAGTATAAGATCAATTCACAAAAATCAAAAATCACCTCTTTCCATACATTAGAAACGAACAATCCAAAATTTAAAAAAAACATAATTCCATTTACAATAGCATCAAAAAAAATGAAATACTTTGGAATAAATTTAACCAAGGAGGTGCATGCAAGACTTATACTTTTAAACAGTGTTGAAAGAATAAAGAAATGTTAAATAAATGGGAATACTGCCTGTGTTCACGGATTGAAAGACTTAATATTGTTAAGATGGAAATATTTCCCAAAGTGTTCTTCAGATTCAATGCCATTACTATTAAAATCACAACAGCTTTTCTTTTCTTTCTTTTTTTTTCTTCAGAAATGGAAAAGCTGATCTTAAAATTCATATGGAAACACAAGAACCCAGAATAGTCCAAACATTCCTGGAAAACAAGAACACAGAAAACCCACACTTCATGGTTTCAGATCTTATTACAAAGCTACAGTAATCAAAACTACAGTGTGGTACTAACGTAAGGACAGATACATAGGTCAACAGACTATAACTGAGAGTCTGAAAACAAACCCATATTATGTGCGGTCAATTAGTCTGGATAAGGGTGCTAAGACCACTCAATGGGAAAGAATAGTTTCTTCAAAACTCAGTGCTAGGACAACTGGATATCCACATGCAAAACAAACTAGAACCTCACCTCATGACATTCAAAAAAGATCAAAGACCTAAATGTAAGAGCTAACACTGTAAAATTCTTAGAAAAATATTTATTTTTTTAAATTTTTATTTAAATTCTAGTTAGTTAGCATACAGTACAATATTGGTTTTAGGAGAATTCAGTGATTTGTCACTTAGATACAACACTCAGTGCTCATCACAAGTGTCCTGCTGAATATCCATCACCCAACTAGCCCATCCCCTACCACATCCCTCCATCAGCCTTCAGTTTGTTTGTTCCCTATCGTTAAGAGTCTCTTACGGGGGACACCTGGGTGGCTCAGTTGGTTAAGTAGCTGCCTTCAGCTCAGGTCATAATCCCAGGGTCCTGGGATTGAGTCCCACAATAGGCTCCTTGCTCAGCGGGAAGCCTACATCTCCCTCTGTCTGCCTCTCCCCCTTCTTGTGCTCTCTCTGACAAATAAATAAATAAAAACCTTTAAAAAATAAATTAATTTTAAAAATTAAAAAAACTTAAAAAAATTTTTTTAAGTCTCTTATGGTTTGTTTCCCTCTCCCATTTTATCTTTCTCCCCTTTCCATATGTTCATCTGTTTTGTTTCTTAAATTCCACATATGAGTGAGATCATACAGTATTTGTCTTCCTCTGACTGACATGTTTCACTTAGCATAATACACTCTAGCTCCATCCACATCATTGCAAATGGCAAGATTTCGTTCTTTTTGATGGCTGAGTAATATTCGTGAGTGTGTGTGTGTGTGTGTGTGTGTGTATAAACATTTCTTTATCCATTCATCAGTCAATGGACATTTGGGCTCTCTTCATAGTTTCGCTACTGTTGATAATGCTGTTATAAACATCAGCATGCATGTACCCATTCAAATCTGTATTTTTTTTTTAATCCTTAGGGTAAATACCTATTACAATTGCTGGATCGTAAGGTAGTTCTATTTTTAATTTTTGAGGAACCTCCATACTATTCTCCAGAGTGGCTGCACCAGTTTGCATTCCCATCAGCAGTTCAAGAGAGTTCCCCTTTCTCTGCATCCTCACCAACACCTGTTGTTTCTTGTGTTAACTGTAGCCATTCTGACATATGTGAGCTGGTATCTCACTGTGATTTTGATTTGCATTTCCCTGATGATCAGTGATGCTGAGCATCTTTTCATAGGTCTGTTAGCCATCTGGATGTCTTCTTTGGAAAAGTGTCTTTTCATATCTTCTGCCCATTTCTTAGCTGGATTATTTGCTTTTTGGGTGTTGAGTTTGGTAAGTTCTTTATAGATTTTGGATACTAACCCTTTATCAGATATGTCAATTGCAAGTATCTTCTCCCATTCTGTAGGATGCCTTTTATTCTTGCTGTTTCCTTCGCTGTGCAGAAGCTTTTTATCTGGATGAAGTCCCAAAAGTTCATTTTTGTTTTTGTTTCCCTTGCCTCCGGTGACATGTCTAGTAAGAGGCTGCTACAGCTGAGGTCAAAGAGGTTGCTGCCTTTGTTCTCCTATAGGATTTTGATGGTTTCCTATTTCACATTTAGGTCCTTCATCCATTTTGAATTTACTTTTGTGTATGGTATAAGAAAAGAGGTCCAGTTTCATTCTTCTGTATGTTGCTGTTCAGTTTTCTCAACACCATTTCTTGAGCAGACTGCCTTTTTTCCATTGGATATTCCTTCCTGCTGATCTGAAGATTAGCTGACCATAGAACTGTGGGTCAATTTCTGGATTTTCCATTCTGTTTAATTGATCTAGGTGTCTATTTTTTTTTTTAATTTGTGCTGTTGGGGGACTGGTATTTTTTTTTTTAATATTTTATTTATTTGACAGACAGAGATCACAAGTAGGCAAAGAGGCAGGCAGAGAGAGGGAGAAGCAGGCTCCCCGCTGAGCAGAGAGCCAGAAATGGGGCTCGATCCCAGGACCCTGGGATCATGACCTGAGCCGAAGGCAGAGGCTTTAACCCACTGAGCCACCCAGGTGCCCCTAGGTGTCTATTTTTGTACCATATTTGTCTGGATGACTACAGCTTATAATATAGCTTGAAATCCAGAATTGTGATGCCTCTAGTTTTGCTTTTCTTCTTCAGGATTGCTTTGGCTACTTGGGATCTTTTGTGGTTCTATACAAATTTTAGGATTGTTTGTTCTAGCTCTGTGACAAATGCTGGTGGTATTTGGATAGCGATTCCATTCAATGTATAGATTGCTTTAGGCAGTGGAGGCATTTTAACCATGTTTTTCTTCCAATTCATGAGTATGGACTGTTTTCCATTTCTTTGGGTCCTTTTCAATTTCTTTCATAAGTGTTCTATAGTATCCAGGGTACATATCTTTTACCTCTTTGGGTAGGCTTATTCCTAGATATCTTAGCGGTTTTGATGGAATTGCAAATGGAACTGATTCCTTGACTTCTTTTTCTGCTGCTTTGTTATTGGTGTATAGAAATGCAACAGATTTCTCTACATTGATTTTATAGCCTGCGACTGTTGAATTCATGTTATTAGTTCAGCAATTTTTTGGTGGAGTCTTCCAGGTTTTCTACAGAGTATCATGTTACCTGCAAATAGTGAAAGTTTTACTTCCTTGTTGATTTGGATGCCATTTATTTTTTTTTGTAGTCTGACTGCTGAGGCTAAGACTTCCAATACTATATTAAATAGTAATGGTGAGAGTGGACATCACTGTCTCATTCCTGACAACAGGGGAAAGGCTCTCAGTTTTTCCCCACTGAGGATATTAGCTGTGGGTCTTTCATATATGGCCTTTAGGCCATATCCATCTATCTATACTTTGTTGAGGGTTATTTTTTTTAAGATTTTGTTTATTTATTTGACAGAAGAGAGAGCAGGAGAGCACAAGCAGGGGGAGTGTCAGAGGGAGTGGGAGAAGCAGTCCCCTGCCGAGCAGGGAGCCTAATGAGGGGCTTGATTCCAGGACCTGAGATTATGAACTGAGCTGAAGGCAGTCACCCAACCACCTGAGCCACCCAGGGGCCCTTGTTCAGGTTTTTATCAAGAATGAATGCTATATTTTGTCAAATGCTTTTCCTGCATCTATTGAGAGGATCATATGTTTCTTAGCCTTTCTTTTATTAATGTTTGTGTACCATGTTGATTGATTTGCAAATACTGAACCAACCCTGTAGCCCAGAAATAAATCCCATTTGGTTGTGGTAAGTAATTCTTTTAATGTACTGTTGGATTTGATTTGCTACTATCTTGTCGAGAATTTTTTACATCCATGTTCATCAGGAATATTGACCTGTAATTCTCCTTTTTAGTGGGGTCTGGTGTATAAAAATGACTGTTTCTGGTTTGTCTGGATTTCGAATCAAGGTAATGATGGCCTTGTAGGATTTTGGAAGTTTTCCTTCCATTTCCAGCTTTTGGAAGAGTCTGAGAAGAACATGTATTCACTCTTCTTTAAATGTCTGGTAAAATTCCCCTGGGAAGCCATTTGGCCCTAGACTTTGGTTTATTGGGAGATTTTTGATTCAATTTCTTTGCTGGTTATGGGTCTGTTCAAATTTTCTGTATCTTCCCCTGTTTCAGTTTTGGTAATCTGTTTCTATTCTATTTCTAGGAATTTGTCCATTTCCTCCAGATTGTCCGGTTTGTTAGCATATAATTTTTCATAATATTCTCTTAAAATTGTTTGTATTTCTTTGATGTATTTCTTCTTTGTTTGTATTTCTATGATGTTGGTTGTGATCTCTCCTCTTTCATTCATAATTTTATCTATTTGGGTCCTTTCTTTTTTTCTTTTTGATAAGTCTGGCTAGGGGTTTATCAATTGTATCAATTATTTTGAAGAACCAACTCCTCGTTTCATTGATGTGTTCTACTGTTTTGTTTCTGCTATCATTTATTTCTACTTTAATCTTTTTTTTTTTAATTTATTTATTTGACAGACAGAGATCACAAGTAAGGAGAGAGGCAGGTAGAGAGTGAGGAAGGGAAGCAGGCTCCCTGCCGAGCAGAGAGCCCCACGTGGGGCTCGATCCCAGGACCCTGAGACCATGACCGGAGCCGAAGGCAGAGGCTTTAACTCACTGAGCCACCCAGGCGCCCCTACTTTAATCTTTATTACCTTCCTTTTTCTATGGGCTTTAGGCTTTATTTGCTGTTCTTCTTCTAGCTTCTTTAGGTGTAAGGTAAGGTTGTGTATTTGGGACTTTTCTTGCTTTTTAAGGCAGGCCCATATTGCAATATAGTTCCCTCCTAAGACTGTGTTTGCTGCGTCTCAAAGGTTTTGGACTGTGGTGTTTCATTTTTATTGCTTCCATGTACTTTTCAAATTTCTTCTTTAATTTCCCAGTTAACCCATTCATTCTTTTGTACAATGTTCTGTAACCTCCACGTTATTTGTAGTCTTTCCAAAATTTTTCTTTTGGTTGACTTCAAGTTTCATAGCATTGTGGTCTGAAAATACACATGGTATAATTTCAATCTTTTTGTACTTGTTGAGGGCTGATCTGTGACCCAGTATGTGATCTAGTCTGGAGAATGTTTCGTGTGCACTTGGACAAAATCTTAGAGTAAATTTCATCACACTGGATTTGGCAAGGTTTCTTGGATATGACACCAAAAGCACAGGTAACAACCAAACCTGACAAACTGGACTTTACCAAACTTAAAATTTTTGTGCAAAGGATACTATTTTTAAAAGTAGGAAAATGCCCCCAAAGAATGAAAAACTATTTGCAAAGTATGTATCTGATCAGAGTCTAGTATCCAGAATATACAAAATATTCATACAACTCAACAGCAAAGACTAAATGATGGTTTTAATGAATCATACTCATTCATATATGTGAAACACCTAGAGTAACACACTGTGCTAAATTCAAAAAGGTCATAAAATTGCATATACCCTCTACTTAGAATTATATATTATTCATTCCAACAGTTACTGAGTTGTTACTATGTGCTAGGTGCTGCCAACAAAGGAATAGCAAAGCACTGTTCTAAAGGATTACAGTTTAGTAAAGGAGACAAACACATACCCAATGTGTTTATCATAGAAGGATATACAGTCACAACTAAAAAAAGCCCATGTCTACAAAGGGGCAGAGAGAAAATGTTTCCAATTAATTAATGAAACATGTCATATAATCACAGAGAAAGCACAACTATCTTAATACAGTAGAGTAAGATGAACTGAGTATGTGCATATCCATGCATACGGTCAGATTACCATTTCTGCCAGGAAGAACTTCTTAAACAAAACAATTTTTAAACAAAAAAGAGTTTACCAAATGAAGGCAAAATATTTTTATTGGGGGAGCACAATGCAGTTAGCCAGGATGCAAAACAATAGAAAGTGACACACTATGGGTGGAAATATAAACTGATAGAACCTCAGCAGAGGGCAGCTGACAATAGTGAGCAAAATTATAAATGTATATCCCACTGAAAAAGATCTCCTAAAGAAATCAGTTGGGGGAGACAGGTAAAGTACACATCAATCAAGCCCCCCTGTATGTAAAAGAGGGAGGGAAATAAGTCCATATTTGTTTATGCTTGCTTGGCCTGTATACTGTAAAATCTGCATCATCATCAATACCCCCTCCTATAGTCTTCTCTGCATCACAGGACAGAAGTCTGGAACTACATTTCCCAGTATTCCTCGCCCCCAAATGATTCAAGGATAGCATCTGCCAACGAGGAACACTCATGCAAAATTTAATGAAGACAAGGGAGAGCTATTTTTGTTTGATCGCAACTGTGGGAAAATGCATGGGCAGACAACAGGCATAGGTTTGGAGTAGCTGCTGCTTGATAATCATCTACTATTTTCCAGACTCGTTATTGTACAATGTCAATTTTCCAAATTAAATCTGTAATTTCAATGGAATACTGGTTAAGCTCAATAATTTGCATAGGGATGTGAAGCTTTTTAAGAAGTATATAGAAAATCAAAGGGTAAGGAAAAGTCAATTTTGAAAAAAAAATGATTCTCACACCATATACATAAATAAAATTCCAGGTGGGTCAGAAAACTATGTGGGTAAAAAAACTGCAAATTTTAAGAAGAAACTGAGTATTTTTAGAAACTTGATAGGTTTCTTACACAAGAAAGGAAAGGACATAAAACACTGATAAGTCTAATTATACCACAAATTAAAAGTCCTGAACAAGACCCTGTAAACAAAGTGAAAACACTAGCAATATACCCAGATGTTTATATAGCAAAAACCAATAAAATTCATAGTGACCACACACACACACATATATAACTGTGTGGCAAGAAAAAAACAAAATGGGCAATTCATATAAAAAATTCCAACTGGCCAAAGCAAGTGAAAATGTATTCAATCTCACTAGTAACCTGGGAAATACCAATTCAAACAAGATATTACTTCATACACATCAAACTAAAAAAACTAAAGTCAAACTGAAACAACTATTAACAAGTTTGAGGGGCACTTGGATGGCTCAGTCACTTAAGCATCTGCCTTCAGCTCAGGTCATTATCCCAGAGCCTGCTTCTCCTTCTACCCACCCCACCTGCCACCCCCCAAATCATGCTCACACTCTCAAATAAATAAAATCTTTAAAAAAAAAAAAAAAAGGGTCGAGAGTAAAGAGACAATGTAACTGGTACAACCACTTGGAAGAATATAAAAACCACACAGTAAGGGTGAACATGTATATATGCTATGACCCATTAAGTCTACTTCCCCAGATCAACCTCAGAGAAACTTTGATATGTACACAAGGAGACATACCAGAACATCTACTGCAGCACTATTTGTAATAGCTCAGAACTGGAAACTACCCAACTGCAGTATTAAGGAAATAAACTGCTTATTAGTATTAAAAATACAGTGATTATAACAAATGTATCCACACACATAAATTTTTAAAACAGTGTTGCAAAGGACACATCATTTAAAAGCTTAGAAAACATAAAAATGAAAGTATATATTGTTTATGGATATGTAAACACAATATAAATGTTTAAAAAACTTTCAAAGCAATTACCCAGGGAAAAATGGGAATGGGGCTGCAGCTGTATATATAATGATACATATATAAAACTGTTTCTAAAGAGGCACAAAGGAAATACGGTAAAGTATTAATATCTGTTTATTCCTGGTGGTAGGTATTCAGATTTTTTTTTTTTAAAGATTTCACCCATTTATTTGACAGACAGAGATCACAAGTAGGCAGAGAGGCAGGCAGGGGGAGGGGGTGCGGGAAGCAGGCTCCCCACTAAGCAGAGAGCCCGATGTGGGGCTCGATCCCAGGACCCCAGGATCATGACCCAAGCTGAAGGCAGAGGCCTTAACCCACTGAGCCACCCAGGCGCCTGGCATTTAGATTTCTATTGAACTTTATTTTATCTGGTGTGTCTGAAAATTACATTCAAATTGAAAAATACAGTCTAGTTTTAAAATCTAATTAAAAAACTATCAAGATATGGGACGCCTGGGTCACACAGTTGGTTAATCGTCTGCCTTCGGCTCAGGTCATGATCGCAGGGTCCTAGGATTGATTCCCACATCCAGCTCCTTGCTCAGCGGGGAGCCTGCTTCTCCCTCTGCCTACTGCTCTCCCTGCTTGGGCACTCTTTCTCTGACAAATAAATAAATAAATAATCTTAAAAAAAAAAAAAAAAAACTATCAAGATGTGGTGGTCCGAGGAGGCACCTGCACCCCAATGTTTGTGGCAGCAATGTCCACAATGGCCGAGCTGTGGGGCAAGCCCCAGAGATGTATGAATAAAGAAGATGTGGTTATATATATGCAATGGAATACAATGCAGCCATCAAGGAGAATGAGGTCTTACCATTTGTAGTGACGTGGATGGAACTAAAGAGTATTATGCTAAGTGAAATAAAGACAACTGTCACGTGATCTCACTGACATGTGGAATTTGAGAGGTAGGGAGGAGGATCATGGAGGAAGAGGAGAAAGGATGGATGGGATGACTGGATGACACCAGAGGGGGAGACAAACCATGGGAGACTCCTGATCTTAGGAAACAAACAGGGTTGCTGGAGGGGAGGGAGGTGCAAGGAATGGGGTGGCTGGGTGATAGACATTGGAGAGGATATGTGTGGTGGTGAGTGCTGTGTGTTGTGCAGGACTGATGAATCACAGACCTATACCTCTGAAACAAATAATATACTATATGTTAATAATACAAAAAATAAATTAAAAAAAAAATCCAGAAAGATCATTCTTACAGATCAATGAAACCAGGAGCTGGGTCACTGAAAAGACCAACAAAATGGATAAACCATTAGTCAGACATATCAAAAAAAGGGGGGTGGTGGATAAGGACTCAAATAAACAAAATCAGAAGTGAAACAACTGACATCACAGAAATATCAAGGATTACAAGAGAATATTATGAAAAATTACATGCCAACAAACTGGACAACCTATAAGAAATGGATAAATTCCTAGAAACATATAAACTTTCCAAAACTGAATCAGAAATAGAAAATGAAAATCATCCACAATGAAATTGAATCACTAATCAAAAAATTGACAACAAACAAAGGTCTAGGACCAAATGGCTTCACAGGTGAATTCTACCAAACATTTAAAGAAGACTCAATACTTACTCTTCACAAACTTTTTATTCAAAAATAGAAGAGGGAGGGGCACCTGGGTGGCTCAGTGGGTTAAAACCTCTGCCTTTGGCTCAGGTCATGGTCTCAGGGTCCTGGGATTGAGCCCCGCATCGGGCTCTCGGCTCAGCGGGGGGGCTGCTTCCTCCTCTCTCTCTCTCTGCCTGCCTCTCTGACTACTTGTGATCTGTCTGTCGAATAGATAAAAATCTTAAAAAAAAAAAAAATAGAAGAGGGAGAAAAGCTTCCAAACTTATTCTGTGAAGGCAGCATTACTCTGATACCAAAACCAGATAGACACTACAAAAGAAAGAACTACAGGCCAATATCTCTGATGAACACATATGCAAAAACCCCCAATAAAATATTAGCTAACTTAACCCCACAATACATTAAAAAAATCATTTCCCATGATTAAGTAGGATTTATTCCTGGAATGCAAGGGTGGTTCAATATTCAGAAATCAATCAAGGTGATACATCACATCAAGAGAAAGGATAAAAACAATATGATCATTTCAAAAGATGCAGAGAAAGCATTTGACAGAGTACAACATCCATTCATGACAGAAACTCTCAACAAAGTAGGTTCAGAGGAAACATACCTCAACATAATAAAGTCCATACATGGAAAACCCCACAATTAACATCATCCTGAATGGTGACGAACTGAGAGCTTTTCCCCGAAGATCAGAATAAGACAAGGATGGCTGCTCTCGCCACTTTTATCCAAGACAGTACTGGAAGTTCTAACCACAGCAATCAGACAACAACAAAAAAATAAAAGGCATCCAAACTGGTAAGGAAGAAGTAAATCTTTCACTATATGCAGATGACATCTGCAAACCCTAAATTCCACCAAAAAACTACCAGAACTGATCAATGAATTCATTAAGTTGCAGGACACAAAATCAATATACAGAAATCCACTGCATTCTATACGCTAACAATGAAGTAGCAGAAAGAGAAATTAAGAAAACAAACCCACTTACATTTGCACCAAAAATAATAAAAGACCTAGGAACTATACCTATCCACGGAGGTGAAAGACCTATAATCTGGAAACCATAAAACAATGATGAAAGAAAATTAAGGCAACACAAACAAATAGAAAGATATTTCATGCTCATGGACTGAAAGACGAATACTGCTAAAAATGTCCATATGACCCAAAGCAATCTGCAGACTGAATGCAATGTTGGTAAAAATACCAACAGGATTTTTCACAGAACTAGAACAAATAATCCTAAAATCCATATGGAACCACAGAAGACCCCAAACAGCCATAGAAATCTTGAAGAAGAAGAACAAAGCTAGAGATGTCATGATCCCAGACTTCAAGACATACTACAAACCTGCAGTAATCAAAACAGTATGTACAGCACCAGCACAAAAATAGATCAATGGAGGGCACCTGGGTGGCTCAGTCGTTAAGCATCTGCCTTCGGCTCAGGTCATGATCCCAGGGTCCTGGGACCAAGCCCCACCTCGGGCTCCCTGCTCAGCAGGAAGCCTGCTTCTCCCTCTCCCACTCCCCCTGCTTGTATTCACTCTCTCAGTGTGTCTCTCTTTGTCAAATAAATAAATAAAATCTTAAAAAAAAAATAGATTAATGGAACAAAACAGAAAGCCCAAAAATAAACCCATGATTATAATGGTCAATTCATCTTCAACAAAGGAGACAAGAATATGCAATAGGGAAAAGACAGTCTTCAACAAATGGTGTTGAGAAAACTGGACAGCTCCATGTAAAAAAAATGAAACTAGACCACTTTCTTACCCTATACATAAAAATAAACTCAAAATGGATTAAGGACCTATTTGTGAAACCTGAAACCATAAAAATCCTAGAAAAGCACACAGGCAGTAATCACTCTGACACTGGCCATAGCAACATTTTTTTAGATATGTCTCCTGAGGCAAGGGAAACAAAAGCAAAAATAAGCTACTGGGACTACATCAAAATAAAAAGCCTCTGCACAGCAAAGGAAACAATAAAAAAAAAAGTAATAAGTAACCTACTGAATGGGAACTGCAATGATATATCTAATAAAGGGTTAGTGTCCAAAATATATAAAGAACTTATGTAACCCCACACCAGAAAACCCCAAATAATCCAATTAAAATAGGAGAAGACATGAAAGAAAACATACATGGCCAACAGATACATGAAAAGATGCTCAATATCACTCATCATCAGGGAAATGGAACCCAAAACCACAATGAGCTATCGTACCTCTCAGAATGGTTTAAATCAAAAACACAAGAAACAAGTGTTGGTGAGGATATGGAGAAAAAGGAACTCTTATGCACTGCTGATGAGAATGCAAACTGGTGCAACCACTGTGGAAAACAGTATGGAGGGTTCTGAAAAAATTAAAATTAGAACTACCCTATGATCTAGTGATTGCACTACTAGGTATTTAACCCAAAAATACAAAAACACAACTCAAAGGGATACACATGCACCCCTATGTTTACTGCAGTATTCTTTATAATAGCCAAACTATGGAAGCAGCCTACGTGTCCACTAAACAGATGAATGAACAAAGAAGATGTGGTATATATACATAATGGAATAATATTCAGCCATAAAAAAGAACAAAATGTTGCCATTTGCAACAACATGAATGGATAAAAGTATACTGCTAAGTGAAATACATTAGTCAGAGAAAGGCTATGGTATTTACCATATGATTTCACTCATGTGGAATTTAAGAATTTAAGAAACAAAACAAATGAACAAGGAAAAACTAAACTGAAATGGGGGCAAGACTGAAAAAAGGTATACTGGTCAGAGAACTACTAGATCAATCCAAGTAAGATACGACAGCAGCGTGAACTGAGACCACGACAGTGGAAGGAGAGAAATCTGTATTACATATACATATGAATTAGGACCAGAGAGTTCTTTACACAGTTATGAAACACTGGTATGCCTATGGGTCATTTTCTTGGATCTTCTATATTGCTGAAATGTTTGTGCATATACACTAAACAAAAAAAAAAAAAAAGTACCCCAATGTGAGCTTGATTTTTAGACTATCTTATAAATTAAAGTCCAATTATACCACCTTCTAGGTCAGGAACCTAAAAGGAACTTAGGCTGCCTTCTATAAAATTATTTAGTAAATATCCAAACCTGAGGAGCCTCCATCCAGAAGATCTACACTTCTATTATTAAATCTGAGTCACAGTATTATTATGTCTGTATTACTAACCCAGTGTACCAAAGACACATTCTTGTCAACCTACACCAAACTTGTCACTTTCACTATTTGTGTATCACACAAAAGCCAACAGCTTATAAACAAAAATTCATCATCTCAGGGCACCTGGTGGCTCAGTGAGTTGGGCGTCTGCATTTGGCTCAGGTCATAGTCCTGGAGTCTGGGGATCAAGCCCCACAAAGGGCTCCCTCCTAGGCGGCGGGGAGTCTGCTTCTCCCTCCCCCTCTGCTCCTCCCTCCCACTGGTACTCTCTCTCACTCCCTTGCTCACTCTCTCAAATAAGTAAATAAAAATTTTTTTAAATTTTTTTAAAAGTTCATCATCTCTAATCACCACCTGAAAATAATTCCACAGAGGCTTAAAGTCATTAACACTGAATCCAAAGAGAATTATAGGCAAAACATTGCAAATTCCGAAAAGACATGTAAGAACACTTAAGAGTTAACCCCACTGAACAGTAATGTCCTGATATATATAATTTGAATCTGAGAGAATCCTTTTATCGAAACTAAGACTTCAGACTATTTCATCTAATGGATGTGTATATGCCTATGTATTCACACACATACATGAGAATGTAGAGACAGAAGACAACCCAAACAGACCCAACCCTGATTAAGAAAGAGAATGCAGCCCAGAGGTCCACTAGGTCACCACTCCAATTCCAGTCAGAAAGCACTGCAGCAAAACCCTAGGACCCTGAAGAAACACCATATGAAATGCACTGCTCTCATTACCAAAATATGCTAAGCCCCAGAAGCCATATATATATATATGGTGTTTTTGTTGTTTAAATAGCAGCCATAAATATATATACACAATGGGGGTTTTTTTGTTGCTGTTAAATAGTAAGGTAATGCAAGTTTTAGAACTGAACACTAGTTTCTTTCCAGATTATCTACTTATAAAAGTAAATTGCCTAAGAGAGACTTTACTCAAAAAAAAAAAAAAAAAAGGAAGAAAGGAAAAAAACAATGTACTTTCTTTTACCTTCAGCTCTAGTTAATGCTTATAAAGAGCTGCTCTTCAGTTTGTAATGCCAAGGCCATTGCCCTTCAGAAACTCCATACACGTGTCTTAATTCCACTTGGAAAAGGAAAAAGTTTGTTCCTGCTAAATCTGTACTAGAGAAAAATTCTCATCTTTTGAGAATCATTCATTTTTAGAGGCAAAGATGTGTTAAAACTTTGGCTGTTTGGCTAATACAGCATTTTGTTCAGTGGTGCGATGGAGATATATCTTTCTGGGTATTACTGAGCTTAATCCCGTTAGTTATTAATACTATCATCATTTTTGTTTTTCTCTCTTTAGTCCTTTATAGAACCATTTTTCCTCTTTTTTTCCTCCTGCAAACCTTTGCCCTGTCTTTGTCTTTTATTGAATGAAGTCAGATGCAACTAAAGTCTGATCTTTGACTTATATGAATGACTGCACAGCCTACTCACACTCTAGCAGTTATATGAAATGATCAAGTTTTGAAGTTAGAACAGATCTAGGTTTAGCCCTGTGACTTTGGTAAGGCCATTTAATTTAATCTCTTTAAGCCTAAATCCCCTTAACTGTAATAGGAATAGTATCACCTACCTCAAATTCATATAAAGTCCTCACTATACTTTAAGTACTTAATAAACATAAATCCCCTCCCCATCTTCTTTCCTCCACCAATCCACAGAGTAGCTGCTAGGTCTCTTGTCTTTAAGAACCAATACAAAAAAGTAGACTCTGGGGGCGCCTGGGTGACTCAGTTAAGTGTCTGTCTTCAGCTCAGGTCATGATTTCAGGGTCCTTGGATCGAGCCCCACTCTGGGCTCCCTGCTCAGTGGGGAGTCTGCTTCTGCTTCTCCCTCTGCCTCTCCTTCCCCACTTCTTCCCCCCGCTAATGCTCTCCCCATCCCCCCAAATAAAGAAAATCTTTAAAAAAAAAAAAAAGGGGGGAGAGAAGAAAGAAAAGTAGACTTCGGGAGCTTAAAAAAATAAAATAAAATAAAAAACTTTCTAGATCCTATTAAGCATATTAAGGTGTCTCAGGTAGTAGCCAAAAAGGGGACAGAAAAGGGGTAAGAGGAGGAGGCCAGGGCTCCAAACACTATTCAACTAGGAGAGCTTTGCCTTTGTCTTAAGATTTCGGTATACCACAGGCTGCATTTGGTTAAATGGATCCAGTGGCTTTTAACAAATTAATTCTGAAAAATCACCACCTTTGACAATCCCACCTTTCCCCAACACATACATATACATAAAAACTGCACCTTCAAGAGTCACTGATGTGGCTTTCTTCTTCTATGGTTAATTTCTTCCCTGTCAGAGGGTTTCCCCAACACACAGCCCCCAGAGCCACATCTCATCCATTAAAAGCAACCAGTACTGCTCAAGGCCCTGCACAATCCCTTCTGCTCCTGTGAAAAGGGGAATTTTTAAACACTACTAGGGATATCTCACATAGGAGAAGGATGGAATAACTAAACCACAGCAAGGAAAGGAATGCAGAGGGGCATCAGGAACAACTGGAACCACACACTCACACAACCAAGACACCAGCTTTTCAGATAGTAGATATCACGCTCTCTCAGTGCGGTCCAGCTTCCTTCAAAGAACACTGACACATCTTTCACAGAAGAATGATTCTCTCTCCCGGTTTCAGTTAAAAACTCCCAGGGAATTCTGACCGGCCTATGTGAAGGGAGGCAGGAGGTGACCAATTTGTGGAGAACTCTGGGAAGTCCCATTAGAACCATGTGGTGAGATACAAAAAGATGGACAGATAGAATCCAAAAGTAAAGGGGCATTGTTCCCCCAAGACACAAACATGGTAGACGAGCAAAAACAACATAACTACTGCAGTGGGACAGTAGAAAAAACAGTTTCCGGAATCGAAGAGATCTTGGTTTAAAATTCTTATTTGATCAACCAGCCAGCAATGAATCTGGGCAAGTATAATCTCTGAATTAGTTTCCTCATCTATAAAATGAGACTAAAGTAAGATTTAGGGAAAAAAATTCACAAAGTTCCTAGTATTGTTCCAGTATATAATAAGGCTTAAGACAGTAGTGTTTTATTAGCTCACTAGTTCATTAAATCTTACTTTTTCACCAGTAAAGTTACAAATAATTACTAAATGTTTACATACTCACTGTATTAAAGTGTTTATGAAAGTTCTTGGCATATAACAGGTGTTGTCATTAAGCATTACGGAATTTAAGGGGTATCAATTTGATGCTTGATTATCTCCAGGAAGAAGTATTCTAGGCCATCTTTAAACTAGGAAAATTTTTCTTTACACTGAGCTGAAATCTCTTCCTGTAGCTTTCACTCACTAGTTCTTAGTCTGACATATGATAAAAGTTCATTTCTACTTCTCCATGGCAGACCTCCAGATATTTGAGGCAGCACTGATGCTCCCTATTCCCCTGCTTAGGATAATTTTCCCAGCTATACTTTCCTATTTGCCTTATTCATTTCATATATTCAATTTTAAGTGTATTTCCCCTCTGAACATGCGCCTATAGCCAGAAATGTGATAATTCAGGTGCAGAATAGTAAGAATTGAGACTTCCTTGTCGTTTTCCTTACACCAACCACTACACTTTTTGTCACATGTGTTGATAAGCTAGCAAAATATATCCACCACATCCCATCCTCCATCAACAATTTGTTATTGGAATTCATTTTTGGATGGAAAGACACAATCTTACTTTCTTCCCATTCAATTTCTTTTTAATTCAGCTGATCAAATCAGCCTATCAAGATCAATCCTCTTAGTTCCTTAATCTGTCATCAAAAATCTTATTCAGTCAATATTGATGTTCAGTGGTATTTCTGGGCCTCTTCCTTTCAAGTTATGGCAGAATTACACTTCGTATGACCCAACACCCAAATTGCATGTAGTCATATAATTTGCTCTGATTAATTAAATGTGAGTTGAAGTGATGTGACAGAAGGCTTTGAGAGCTAAGTAACTCATCAAGTTCCCTTTCTCCTACCACAAATACAAGCAATGTTCCAGAAGTTTAAAAACTCCAGCCTGGGTTCCTAATTGAGGAAAACACAAAGCAGAGTACCCTACTAAACTGAGAATGGACATCTACTGTAAGCAATAAATAAATTTCTTATTTTTAAGCTACTAAGATCTGGATATTATTACTACAGCAAAATCTAGCCCATCCCTGCAAATGCACTATTCCTCCTATAGCCAAGCTATCAGCAAATCTGAGAAGCATGGTTCTAAATCTCTTGTAATTCATTTAAGACAGCAGGCTTCACACACAAAATGAGTTAGGCTCCATTGATTAGGGCTTCACTTCTCCTGAAAACAAGTAACTCTTTAAATAATTTATTAAAGAGTCTCACATGAAAGTCACATCAAGCTCTGTAATTTTCCTTCTTCCCCTTAGTGAAAAATGGAGTAACCTTGTCTCTAGTCTTTATGCACTTCTCCCCGTAACTCCACAAGACCTGAAAACATTAAGTCAGAGAATTCAATTTTCAAATTCTTATAATCTAATGATATAAATTCATGTAAGAACAAATAATTGCTATTTTAAGATATTATTCATTTATTTGAGAGAGAGAGAGCATGCACACATGCACCCGTGGAGGAAGGGACAGAGAGAGAGAGAGAAGCAGAATCCAACTGAGCAAGGGAGCCCAACACAAGGGCTCAATCCAAAGACCCTGGGGATCATGAACTGAGCTGAAGGCAGACACTTAATTGACTGAGCCACCCAGGTGCTCCATACTTGCTATTTTTCATCATTTCCCTGGATTTCAATTCCCTCATTCTATCATCACTATTTTGCTTTAACCCCAAGACTGACCTTTGATTCACATGGCCAATCAGAGGAATCTTTTCCTTTCACTGTAATATTCATGTCTTCCCACATTGGGCTGTTTTCACTATCCTGTGATATTCACTCACTGCTTAAAATCTATTCAACATTTACCAAGTACCTACTATGTATTATGCAATTGCTGTGTCAGGGACATAATCAAGGAACTTACAGTGAAAACTTTTACCAAGTTACAAGGAACTCAGAGTTAAAAAGATCAACCAAACACTAGAGAAGTGGTGAAGAGTAACAATGCAAGGTGTCTTTTTTTTTCAAGGTGTCTTGAATATCCTACTTAAATAGCATAATATAGTACCTAGGAATATAAACTCTGAAATCAGACAATCCTGCATTTAGGTCCTGGTCTCAGCTTCCTCATCTATAAAACTGGGATAATAGCAAAAGACTGTTTAAAGAATTAAATCAGACAACACATGTAATGGACTTAGATATATTTAATGCTAATATTATCCTGAACATAATGGCTAGTAAATGAAAAACTGTCACATTGATACTAGTCATATTTATATTTTAGAAACATGCTTTGGAGCCAGTAGCCAAAATAAATTAAAGGATGAGTCTAAAGTGCAGAAAGACAACTTAAAAGCTATTGCAGTAATCAAAGGTTCAGGTGGACAGAATGAGAGAAAAATCACCAAAAACGTTTTAGTCCTAGCGCTGATAATAGCGGTATAATATTGTGCAACCTAACATATCTCCAGGCCTCAGTTCTCTTATCTAAGATTTTACATACATGATTAAAATTTCTCATGTAGGGACACCTGGGTGGCTCAGTCAGCTAAGTAACTGCCTTTGGCTCAGGTCAGGATACCAGCACCCTGGGATCCTCATGGGTCTCCTTGCCTGGCAGGGAGCCCACTTCTCCCTCTGCCTGCCTGCCACTACCCCTACTTGTGCTCTCTAACAAATAAATAAAATCTTTGAAAATAAAATAAAATGAAATTTCCAGTGTACCACGTGTCTTTAATGACTTCACATTTTACCTATAGATAAGATTATTTATTATTCTATAATGTCAGTTACAAGTATCTGTTATACGAGTATCTTTAACAATAACAAAAACTCCAAAGTATAATTAGATGTTAATTAGTTACCTTTAAAAGCAAGCAGAAAAACAAAAAGTGTGTACAAGGTCAAGGACTAAAAGAAAACTACATCTGTGATTAGTCTTTCTCAGAGATAGCAAAACAAAACAAAAACAAAACAAACCCTGTTTTAAATCTACAAACTGAGTTAAATTTTCTTTGCAATTAGGTGGTCTTTATCACTTTATAAATAAAAACCCCACAGCTTTCCATGGGACATTTAAAACTTCCAAGATATATTTTCCATAGTAAGTCTTTGGATAAACAAATTTCTAAATCACCTAACACCATTTCCCATTTAATTTCTCCATCAGTGATACTAGCAGATGAGAAAAAGAAAAGGCATCCCAGTAGTAAAAGAAGTAGTAAAATCAGCTCTGTTCATAGACAATATGACCATATAGGTAGAAACACCCAAATATTACACACACAGTATATATACATATACCTATACATACATGCACATATATATATAATTATATATATAATTCAAGGTTACAGTATGCAAAATCAACACACAAAAATTAGTTGTTTTTTTATACACTAAAAACAAACAATCCAAAAAGGAAATTAAGAAAACAACTCCATTTACAGCAACATTGAAAAGAATGAAATACTTAAGAATAAACTTAACCAAGGAGGCAAAAGATCTGTACACTGAAAACTACCTTTAATACTGCTGAAAAAAATTAAAGATGATACAAATAAATAGAAAGCTATTCTGTGTTCATGGAGTGGAATACTTAATATTGTTAAAATGTCCTTATCTGAGTAGAGCAATCTACAGATTCAGTTAATGCCCTATCAAATTCAAATTCCCAACACTGTTATTTATAAATTAAAAAAAAAAATCCGTCCTAAAATCCACATGGAATCTCAAGGAACTCCGAACAGCCAAAACAATTCGGCGGGGGGGGGGGGGTGTACAAATTCAGAGGTTTCACATTTCCTGACTTCAAAACTTACTACAAAAAACAGTAATCAAAACAGTGTGGAAGTGGCCATAAAGACAGCCATACAGACCAACAGAATACAACAGAGCCCAGAAATAAACCTTCCATACCTATGTGATAAAATGATCTTAGCAAGGTGCCAAGACCATTCCATGGAGTATTTTCAACAAATGGTGTTGGTTAAACTGCACAACTGCAGGCAGAAGAATGAAGTTGGACCCTTACCTCACACCTTACACAAAAATTAATTCAAAATGAATCAAAGACCTAAACACAAGAGCTAAAATTATAAAAAACTTAGAACAAGGGAAAACCTTCATGACACTGGATTCCACAATGAGAAAAGTACAGGCAACAAAAGAAAAAAACACATAAACCCAACTTTATCAAAATTTAAAACTTTTGTGCATGAAAAGACACTATCAATGGAGGGAAAAATCAACGTACTGAATGGGAGAATGTATTTGCAAACCATGTTTCTAATAAGGAGTTAATATCCACAATATATAAAGAACTCCTACAACTCAAAAACAGTAAGAAAACAACCCAATTAAAAAATGGGCAAAGGACCTCAACAAACATTTCCCCAAAGACAAGTGGCAATAAGAACATGAAAAATGTTCAGTATCACGAATAATTAGGGAAATACAAATCAAAACCACAAAATACCACTTCATACACACTAGAATTGCAATTATTTAAAAAAAATATGTTGGCAACAATGCAGAAAAATGGAAACTCTTGTGCATTGCTGGTGAGAATGTTAAATGATAGGGATGCCTGGGTGGCTCGGTGAGTTAAGCATCTGCCTTTGGCTCAGATCATCACCCCAGAATCTCCGGACTGAGCCCTGCATAAGGCTCCCTGCTCAGGGGAGAGCCTGCTTTTTTTCTCTGCCCTTCACCCTGCTCGTGCTCCCTCTCTCAAATGAAAGAAAAAAAAAAAAAGGCATGTTAAATGATACAGCCATTAATGCATAGATTACAGTATGGTTTTCCTCAAATATTAAACAGAATTTCCATATGATCCAGCAATTACACTCCTGTGGATATATCCAGAAGAACTGAAAACAGGAACTGAAACAACCTCATATGCACAAATTTCAACCAGCATTATTCACAAGAGCCAAAAGGACACTTGGGAAGCAACCCAAGTGTCCACAGATGGATTAACTAATAAATGTGGCACATACATACACTGAAATATTGTTCAGCCTTAAAAAGTAAAGATAGTTTGACACATTCTAAACATGTAGAAATTGAAGACATTATACTAGTAAGTAAAATAAATCAATCACAAAAGGATGTGGGGATTTTTTGACAAACCCCTATTTGTTAGGGGATGAAGGGAATGAAAAGTTCAATGTGCATGGGTTTCATTTTGTGAAGATTAGAAAAAGTTGTGGGGATAGATGGTGATGATAGTTGCACAACAATGTGAATGTATTTAACGTCAATGTATTGTACAGCTTAAAATAGTCAAAATACAAATTTTTAGTACATTTTACCACAATAAAAAACTAGTAATTTTTTGTTTTTATGTAAATGAATTTAGACATTATAATACACACATACACACACACATTTTTAGAAGAGTGAGAGCGCCCACACATGCATAGGGGAGAGGCAGAGGGAGAGAGAGAATCCCAAGAAGGCTCCACCCTCCCCCCACCCCCAGAGCCTGAGGTGGGGCTTAATCCCATGACCTGAGCCAAAATCTAGAGGTGGATGCACAACTGACTGAGCCACCCAGGCATACCAGCATAATATATATTTTTGTTTAATTTTAGAGTAGTTTTTTTTTTTAAATACCTGAGGTAAAACAGTATTCTAATGGATTCTATCATACACACAAAAGATTTATGAAGACCTGTAACCCTAAATATCTCATGTCTCTGTTTAGATAGGGTAGGAAATATAAGTATAAATCACTTGATCTAAAATGAACAGTGGAGAGTAGAAAAGAAAAACAGTTAACATGGAATTTAGAAAGTTAACTGTATCTACTTAAATGTTTCCAAAAAAGTATACTGATTAGAAAAATCTTTTCTCAAGGCAAGATTTTTTTAAAGGTAGAACTTCCTCACATTTTGCTAGTGAAAAACATCCAAGTATACAAATATCAACGCTCAGTATTATTTGACTAGGACTTGAGCAAAAAACAAATTACGGTCTTTTCCTAATATTCTAGTTCTTAATCTCTGCTATGTAGTGACTACGGGTCATAAACCCAGGATGGACTAAAGCCACATACAAAAAACTGTATACACAAAATCAGCTTAACAAAAATATTTATAACTAGGGAGAAAAATCATCGCCCTTAAGTTTTTAATATGATCCCTGACAAATTTTCCTCCCTGATTTCTTCTGAATCTTGTACAGCTTTGCACACCACACTGTACTTATTCACTGACTTTGCAGATATTTCTCAAAGCCTTACTTAAACATAAGCCAAACCTACCCTCTAACGAAGGTTTAACCAAGACAGGATTCTAAATCAAAGTAATCCTGATTAACGCTGTATAGGTTAAAAAATATCTGTGGCAAGTCTCTTCCTCTAAATCCATTTAGCTGGGGCACCTGGGTGGCTCAGTGGGTTAAAGCCTCTGCCTTCAGCTCAGGTCATGATCCCAGGGCCCTGGGATGGAGCCCCACATCGGGCTCTCTGGTCAGCAGGGAGCCTGCTTCCCACCCCCCCCCCCCCACCGCCGCCTGTCTGCCTACTTGTGATCTCTGTCTGTCAAATAAGTAAATAAAATCTTTAAAAAAAAAATCTGTTTAAATCCATTTAGTTAAAGTTCTCCTAAATGTTGCCTGAAATTATACCCCTAGTAACTACCAACAATTAACTCAACCCACAGAGCTTACTTTCAGTGTTTATAGAAACAGAAAACCTATTATTTCTTCAGGATTAGATAAAGCTGTAGTACATGTCAATAATTAAAATGATCCTATCATAACCCTTTTTTATGGGTGTGTAAAGTGTTTGCTAACCCTGATCGTCTTTCTCTAAGACTTTCATACCATAATGTTTTTCCTACAATCATTGCCTAGAAAACTTTCAGAAAATAATTTATCATTTCCCCACAATTTTTTTTGTCATTCTTCCAGATATAATTCTCCACTCATCTGATCTTGAAAAATACATTTTTAGCCATATACAAAATTCTGCTATGTATTTTATACATTAAAAATATACTCAGATCGAAATAAAAAGCCAGAACTTTCCACTGAAGCCCAAGGAATTTAAATCTTCCAGCCTGTGGTAGCCTAATCCTATAATAGACAAAAACTAAGGTTCAATGATATCTGCAGGATGAATCTCAGGAAGCCATGTGCTCAAAAAATTTTGGTCTCAGGACCCCTTCACACATTTAAATTATTGAGGGCCCCAAAGAGTTTCTTTTTGTTTGTGCTATTTATCATGCCTACTCTACTCAAAATTAAAACTGAGAAACTGTTAAAATATTTATTTTAATTCACTTAATATATTACATATCAATATAAATAATTTTATGAAAACAAGTTTTAAAAATTAGTGGGAGGAGTGGCACTGCTCTACATTTTTACAAATCACTTTCATGACTAACAACACAAAATGGCTGGAGTCTCACAGCTGCTTCTGCATTCAATCTATGATAAATTATACTGATTCAAGTATAGGAAAAAAATCTGTACTCATAACTAGACAGAAAATAGCATATTTTAAAACCCTTTTCAGATAATTGTGGATATCTTCCTTTGATACTACATAAAACTTCTCAAGTGGTATCTCTCAAAGGCTAGTTAAAATGTGAAATATAAAACTGTATCAATAAACTTTTCATACTTTTTCACATTGAAGTCCACGCACTTTGAATACATCTTTTACCCCTGAGTTTTTATAACATCATGAATCAGTCCTTAAGAAAACACTACTTCATGGAGTTATTCAGGTCTTCCAAACCTTGACACATTTCATTATATACAATATCAAAAAAGTCACTTATTAATATCATCACCAATATTTTAAGAAGTCTTTTAAGTACTGTGATGTTGCTAAACTCAAGGTAAACAACACAGATTTTCTCAAAATCTAATTTCTTTCTGGAAACCTCAAATTTTATCAATAGTAACAAATACTGACAGCTGCTTTCCTCAAAATGACAAGTTTGCTTTGTTCCTTTTCAAGAAAATATTTGCCAAATATCCAAGTCTGGAAAACCATAGTTTGTCAGTTGCTCTTTCAAGTAAGAAGTTTTTCATGGAAAAAAAAAATGCCTAGTTCAGATGGCATTTCAATCCCAAGAGTGCTTTTCCTGTGTAATACATACCCATTTAATCATATGGATTCAAAAGTCAGCATAATGAAATTTATACTAAAAAACATTAAGGGAAATGGGCGCCTTTTTTTTTTTTTTTAACTACAAGTGCATGGCAGTGAAGGATACAGACTACTAGACAGTCTAATGCCACTGCTGAGATTCCTAAAAAGGTATCAGTAGTTTTACTTACCATCACCTTTGTACCATTAGTGCAAATGTTAACAAAGTAAAGGGTCATAGAATATTTTACTGTACTTATGAGAATAATTTTGTTCTCACAGTTTCCCAGGGGTTCATGAAGCACAGTTGGAGAACCACTGATTTATGTGCACCAACAGGTCTCTAAGATAACAAAATTTGGGTATAAACTATCAGTAACAGCCTAAACTAGCCTCTAAGAATCACTCAGACAGCAGTTTTCAAAGAAAGAAAAAAAAAGCAGGCCCAAAGCGTACAGTAAAGGCTTAACCTTGCAAAGAAAGATTTGGCTTTTCCCCAGCTTCTAGAAGGTAACCTCTAAGCCCTTGAAATGTCCTGTTTGGAAAAACTGTCTTTGTTTACCTGGGAACCTAGGGCCACAACAAATAGTCTAAAAATGTAATTTATGGTAAAGGCTTTAAGCCAGGCAGTATCAGCTTGACCTCTTAAGGGTTTGGAGACTAGACCGCCAATATAATCCCTGGACCACAAGGCTCAGATGGAGTGGCAATACTCAACATAGGTTGTCATACACTGTCGCTGGGAGAAATAAGCACTGTCCACATAACTCCACTGAGAGAGAACAACTGCAAGTTTTTATCTGGAACTTTCCTGGACTCTGCTATATGGGCCTTTTCCCATTCCTAGTTTAATCTATAACCTTTCACTGTAATAAACCATTACCATAAATATAAAATCTTTGCCGAGTCCTGAGTCCTAGTAAATTACTGAACCTGAGAGTGGTCTTAGGGACCTCCCAAACTAGGTTACTTACAATCAAACTCCTACATATATAAAAGCCAATTCCACACCTACAGTTTTTTCTACACAAGGCATTCAGTTTTGCCCAGGGCCAAAACCTGCTGTGTATGTGCAGGTGTACCAACATGCAGGCTCCACAGATCTGTAACTGCCAAACTCCAAGTTAACTACCAATGCTTTCTCCAAGTAGCCTGTTAAGAGAACGGCTTCTCAACCTCTGCAGTACTGACATTTCAGAACAGATGATTCTTTGTTCGGGGTGGATGTCCTGTTCCTTGTAGGACATTTAGCAGTACCCTGGCCTCTATCCAACAGATGCCAGTAGTATCCTTTTCCCCTCTCCAGTTATAGCAATCAAAAATGTCTTCAGTCATTGTAAAATACCCCCACCATGCCACTGAGAATCACTGTTTTAGAGAAAAATCATCTAGGAAACCTGTCCTTGCCTTCTTTTTTCCCATTTTTAAAAAAAGGAATAAATTCCATTTTAGCTTTATGTTCTCACCTTCCTAAACTTAACCATTTGATGACAGAAAGGAACTGTCCATTCTGATCTTACTTGCAAACAATATTTGGAAAATAGTAGTGAACTAAATTCTTCCCCCTAGGGGACTCAGTCGCAGGTTTCCAAATTCAAGAATGAAGGAAGCCTCAAAAAAAAAAAAAAAAAAAAAAAAGAAGGAAGCCTCTAACAATGACCTATCAGTAAAGATACATATGTATTTTCTGTATCTTATGCACATTACTGCACATCAGGGAAGGAAGATAGGCTACTTTTTCTCAGCTTTGGGAGTATACTTCAAAATAACTGGAGATGCTTCTCTTTAAAATATACTACCAGCATTCCATTTCAGATACACCTAATCAGAATTTTTTATTCATCTAGCAATTATTTGAATGCCCATCAGATGCAAAGCATTATTATAGGTGATGGGGATACCACATTAAGTAAGACATGATTCTTACCCTCTTTGAGCTCACATTCCAGTAGAGAGAGACACACCATGAACTATAAATAAATAGAATTACTTCAGAGAGTGCTATAGGGAAATCAAACAGTATAACGGGACCAATTTCCTGCATTCTCACCAACATTAGTAGAGATATTATCAAAGTATCGAATGTACTAGGTAAAAATGTTATTTTTGCATGCTAGTATTTGAAAAGTTTGTGACATAATTATATGCTTAAACTCCTTGTTATGTGACGGTGCTGGATAAAACTATGTGGCCCTTACTCTTTGGGAAATTTTAAGCTCAAGACTAAATAGACAGGTTTCCTCACAGTTTCAATTCTAACTTCCATTAGTTAAATGAAAACACGATGTTAAACTCTTGAAAATTGTAGAGTTGAATGACTTTATGAGGAAAATCATTTAATGATTTAATGAGGGAAAAAAAGAGCTCCTGCATTCATACAACCAACAGCAGGAACTTAGAGTAGTCCAGAAACAAGGTCATCTCCCACAGATATTACTCAAAGGTGAAAACATTGACAGGCTGACAATAACAAGCACTGTTTCCAACAGAATCTGACAAGACTAGAGATGGGGACATACTTTACTTTTCATTTTATTCTTCTGTAAAGAACTAGTAGCCTAAACCTAGAATAAATAAGTCTTCTGCTGTTTAATTTTTCCTAACAAATGCAAATGAAAACCATAAAACATAGGGGGTTATGTGTGTGTGTGTGTGTGTGTGTGTGTGTGTGTGTGTGTGTATCCTTTGTATGGTTAAAAAAAAGTTTGTGAGTACCAAATAAGAAAAAAATCAAACACGTCTGTCATACCAAAACAAGTAAAATGTATGGCTTATGTACGCCCAACCTTTAAGATTAAAAAGAAAAAAAAAGGTCAGATGCCCCAAGATGTTTGAATGTTTCAATATACACTCCATTCCGAATACACAAACGGTAAGCAGTCTGTTCATCCTGTAACAGTGGTTCTCAAACTGTTGTTTCGCAAACTTCACAGGCCACTGGCATGGTTTCCACTCTATAACTAATTATCACTCTGACACAACTCCGTAAATATTTTATGCCTGCAAGGAAGTAGCTACATGGATCTAAACAACTTTTAATCTAAACAACTTTTAATTGCTCAAAAGAATGAAGAAGGGATTCCAGAGAAAAGAGCAAATTTACCTTCCTTTAAAAAAGCATTCAGAACCCAGTCTTTGCAAAGTCCTTTCCTCAAGGCTCAAATCTGATGAAAGAACTCTACATAAAAATCTTCCAATGATTGCTCCCCACAGCTATAAGCTTCAAATCCCATAGTTGAGAACACAAGATACTCTAGGAATTGGCCCCTACATACTTTCTCCCAGCCAGATCTCCTGTCAACCCTTCTCAATCCTCACTCAACTAATATCAATGTAAAAGATCATATGGCATATGAATTCCCAACTGAAAAGATGGGAGGGGGCTCACTAATCTTAACAGGTATTATTTGAAAGATAGAGATGTAAGCCAAATACTAAAGGAAGTTATTCAGGATGAAAAGAATGATACCAGATAGCAACGGGAATCCAAATGAAAAAATAACACTGACAAAGATGATTACAGATAATGGAAAAACAACAATAAAGAGACAATTTTTTTACTCTTCCCTTGGCTTGGAAAGGTACTTGCATAGATCAATTATAAAATTGTACTGTTAAGTTTACAACATATAAAGATGTAATATATATGACAATAATAGCACAAAAAGGAAAGAGGGAATGAAGCTACTACACTGGAGGAAGGAAATGATACTGGAAGGTAACTCAAAGAAACAGAGAAGAGACTGGAAATGGTAAACATGTTGGTTAATACAAAAAATTATAAATATCCTTCTCCTTTCTTCTCTTCTTTAAAAGACATACATCACTGGGGCACCTGGGTGGCTCAGTCAATTTAGCATTGACTCTTACTTTCAGTTCAGGTCATGAAATCAGGGTTGTGAGACTGAGCCCTGAGTCGACTCTGTGCTGGGCATGGAGCCTGCTTAAGATTCTCTCTCTCTCCCTCCTGAACCCCACCCCCAAACACAGACACTCTCTCTCAAAAAAAAAAAAAAAAAAAAAAAAGACATACACTGTTTAAAGAAAAAGACATACATTATTTAAAGCAACTAAAACACTGTACTGTTCAGTTTATTACATAAATGAACATAATATATATAAAAATAGCACAAAGGAGAGAAAAGGAAATGGAGCTATACTGGAGGATTATTAGT
This sequence comes from Martes martes, assembly GCF_963455335.1. NCBI lineage: Eukaryota > Metazoa > Chordata > Mammalia > Carnivora > Mustelidae > Martes > Martes martes. The sequence goes on from NC_137888.1 coordinate 131,151,888, forward strand.
ATCAATCTGAAGTAGACTGTGATAAATTCTGATGGATACTGTAATCCCCAGAACAAACACTAGGAAATGTATAATTTTAAAAAGTCAAAATATGGTAAATGGTAAAAAGAAAATACAAAAGGTAATAAAAGAGGAACAGAGGAACAAAAAAGACATGAAATGTACAAAAACCAAAAAGTAAATGGGAGATGGAAACCCATTTCAAAAACAGTATCAAACAGGAGAGGACTAAAAAGTCCATTAGAGAGACATATTTCTTGGACTGGATAAAAAGGCAATACCCAGCTATATGTTACCCGCAAGGGACACTTTAAATTCAAAGGCACAAATAGGTAGAAAGTACAGAAAAAGATGTAACATGTAAACAATAACAACAGAGTACTGAAGTACCTCTATAAATGTCTGACAAAACAGACTAAGTAAAAAAAAAAAAAATTACTCAAGACAAAGAGGGGTATTAAAAGCATCAATTCAACAAGAATATATAATGAATACAAACATACTCACCTAAAAAAACAACCCAAAATAAGGGAAGCAATAAATGAAAGAAATGAAGGGGGGAAAAGACAATTAAAGATACAATTAAGAGACTTCAATACCCCACCCTCAATAATGGATAGAACAAAGTAAACAGGAAATCAGCAACAATACTGAATTTAAACAACACTATTAACTAACTTGACCTCACTGACACATGTGGAAGACTCTACCCAGCAACAGCAGAATTCACATTCTTTTCAAGCATGCACAGAATATTCTCTACAATACACTACATGCTAGGCCTTAAAACATATCTCAAATTAAAAGAACTGAAGTGAAAATCAAAACCACAATGAGATATGATCTCATAGCAGTCAGAATGCCTAGTATCAAAAAGACAATAAGTAGCAAGTGTTGGAAAGGATGTGGGAAAAAAGGGAACCCTCATGCACTACCAGTAGAAATGCAAATTGGTAAAGCCACTGTGGAAAAGAGGATGGAGGTTCCTCAAAAAATTAAAATAGAAATACCACAGGATTCCATTACTGGTTATTTACTCCCCCAAAATGAAAACACAAATCTGAAAAGAAATATGCACCTCTGTGTTTACTGCTGCATTATTTATAACAGCCAAGATATGGAAATAACCTAGCTGTCTACTGATAGAATGGATAAAAAAGATGTCATATATACACAAAATGGAATATTACTCGGCCATAAAAAGGAATGAGATCTTGTCATTTGGAACAACACAGACTGGACCTAGAGTGTGTTATGCTAAATGAAGTAGGTCAGAGAAAGACAAATACTATAACTTCATTTTATGTGGAATCTCAAATAAACAAAAAAACAGAAATAGATTCAGAACACAGAGAATTGGTGAATGACAAAGGCAAAGGGAATGGCAGGGATGGGCAAAATCGGTGAAGAGGATTAAGAGGTACAAACTTCCAGTTACAAAAGAAGTCAAAGAGATGAAAAATACATATAGGGAATATAGTCAATAATACTGTAATAATGTTGTATGGTGACAGATGGTAACCACACTTAACATGCTGAGCAGTTACTTACAGAACTGTTAAATCATAAAGCTGTATACCTGAAACTAATAAAACACTGTATGTCAACTATACTTCAATAATAAAAAAAATTTTTAATGAAAGTATGTAACATATCTTACTCATTATTCTGGTGTGGATTATAATTCAAATAACAATGTTGAATTTCTTGAGTTAAATTGTTATAAAAATGAGGGGAAGGGGTGCCTGGGTAGCTCAGGAGGTTAAGCATCTGACTGGCTCAGGTCATGATCTCAGGGACCTGGTACCCCATGTCAGGCTCTATGCTCAGTAGGGAATCTGCTTCTTCTCCCTCTGCCCCTCCCCCTGCTCATGTGCTTGCGAACTCTTTCCCTCTCGTTCTCTATCATATCAATAAAACCTTTTTTAAAAAAAATACAGGAGGGGCGCCAGGGTGGCTCAGTCAGTTAGGCATCTGCCTTGGGCTCAGGTTATGATCCCAGGGTCCTGGGACAGAGCCCTGCATTGGGCTCCCTGCTCAGCAGGGAGTCTGCTTCTCCTTCTCCCTCTGACTCTGCTTCTCCCTCTCCCTCTGACTCTGCCCTCGCTAGCACACACTTTCTCTCTCTGTGTCTAATTATCTAATAATAATTAAAAAAAAAAATTAAAAAAGATGTGGGGGGAGAAAAGAAATGAAATGATACAAAGAATACAAAAAATGTTCCTCAATCACAATGAAATTAAATTAGAAGAAAAAAACCTGGGAAATCCACAAATGTCTGGATATCAAAGACCCTTCTAAATAACCTATGGCTCAAAGACAAAAATCTCAAGAGAACTTAGAATACTCTAAGATGAATGGGAAAAAAAAAAAAACCATCAAAACTTATAGGATATCTAACACAGTGCTTAAACGGAAATTCATAGCTGCACACAACAATATTCTAGACCTTAAGTAAGCTTCCATCTTAATTTAGTAATAAAGCAAACTAAACCCAAAGCAAGCAGAAGGAAATAAATTATAACTATTAGGGGGGAATCAATACCATAGAAAAAAGAAAAATCGAGAAAAATCAAAACCAAAAATTGTTTTTTTTGAAAAGACCAATAAAATTGAGCTAGATTCACCAGGAGAAAAGAATGAAGACAAACTGGCAAAATCAGGAATGAAAAGGGATAGAGCATTATTAGCCTCAGAGAAATTAAAAGTTTTATAAAGAAATTCTATGAACATCTTTATGCCAACAAGTTAGGTAAAATGAACAAATTCCCTAAAAGACACAAATTATCAAAAGTCAAAAGAAAATAAAAAATCTGAATAGACCTATAACAAGTGAAGAAACTAAATTAGAAATTTAACATCTTACCACAAAGAAAAAGTCCTTGCCTACATAGCTTCACAGCCAAATTCTATCAAATATTTAAAGAAGAAATAATACTAATCCCTCACAAACTCTTCTAAAAAAGAGAGAGCACATCTTAATTCATTTTATGAAGTCAACAACTCCAAAGAATAAAGATTAAAAAACTCTCAACAAAGTATGAGCAAGCCAAATCCAGCAATACATAATAGGGATTATATAGTTTAAGGACTGTTCTTAACACATTAAACATGACCTTACAATATGACCAGCAATTCTACTTCTATGAATCTTCCCAAAAGAAACTGAAACATATGTGTATACAAAGATTTACGTATGAATAGTCATCACAACTTTATTCATGATAGCCAAAAATCAGAAACAATTCAAATTTCTAACAACTTGCGAATGGATAAACAAAATATTGTGGTATAGCCATACAATGGCTTACTAGTCAGCAATGAAGAATTAATATACATGTTACAACATGGATGAACCCCAAAATGAAAGATGCCAAACAAAAATGAACATATGATTCCACTTAAATAAAATGTTTTAAAAAGCTATATCATGGAGACAGACTACTGGTCAGTTATTGCCTGGGGCTGAAGGTGGAAAAGGAGTGACTGCAAAATGGGTATGAGGTATTGAAATATTGTGATTTTTAATAAGAAATATATATATTTGGTGTTCATCCCCCTTTTCTGGCAGAGCTCCTAAAATCTTTGGACTTTCCTGTGATGGGAGCCATAGGTGTCTTTTGTTATGTTAATAAGGCAACTTTTGGGGGCGCCTGGGTGGCTCAGTGGGTTAAAGCCTCTGCCTTCAGCTCAAGTCATGATCCTAGGGCCCTGGGATCGAGCCCCACATCGGGCTCTCTGGTCAGCAGGGAGCCTGCTTCCCACCCCCCCCCCCACCGCCGCCTGTCTGCCTACTTGTGATCTCTGTCAAATAAATAAATAAAATCTTTAAAAAAAATAAATAAGGCAACTTTTGGAAACTGCCTAAAAATAATCAACCAAAGTGATCACAGGGTTGAAACTTTCAGTCCCACCCTCATCCCCACTCCTAGCCCTGATTTCTGGGGAGGAAAGAGGGGCTGGAGTTCAATCAGCAACGATCAATGATTTAATCAATCACACCTATGTAATGAAGCCTCCACAAAAACCCAAAAGGATGGGGTTCAGAGAGCTTAGCTTCTAGGTTGGTGAACACATGAAGATCTGGGGAAAGTGGCACACCCACAGAGCACAGAGGCTCAATGTCCCATCCTACATACCTTGCTCTATGTATCTCTTCCATTTGGCCATTCCTTAGTTATAGCCTTTTGTACTAAACCAGTAATCTAGTTAACAGAAAGTTTCTTTGCATTCTGTGAATTATCTGGGAACTTCTGATTTGTAGCCAGTCAGTCAGAAGCACCTGGACCTGCAATTGGCATTTGTAGGGAAAGGAGCAAGGACAGTCTTCTAGGACTAAGCCCTTAACCTATGGGATCTGATGCTATTGCCAGGTCAACTGTGTCAAAATTAAGTTGAACTGTAGAACAGCTGTCAGGTGTAGAAGTATGATGAGCGTGGTAGGAGTGTGTCAATAAGAGAGCAACACATAGGAGGAGAACTGAGGTTTTTCCAAAATAGGTTATCTTTTTGGGTGATGGAAATGTTCTAAAACTGGAGGGTGGTGCTGAGTACAAAACTCCTTAAATTTACTAAAATAATTGGCTTGTGCTCTTAAAACAGAGTAATTTTATAATACGTAAATTATACCTTAATAAACTCTTAAAGAAAAAAAAGGAGCCACTTGTCGAACCAATTGAAAGCTCCCTGAATCCAACTTGAAAGGTCTATACAGGATCCTTATTGTAGACAATACAATGGAAAATGACTGAATTATAGCTGGAGAGAACGGAATTGGGTAAAAAGGAAGATTTTCTGACAGGGTAGAATAGGAATGTGGAACCAATGAAAACTATACAAACTGAGCACATTTTAGAATCAATGTGGTTCAGAGAGATGACTACCTGAAGGGTGGGTTAGATTTCTGTCTCCCAGGATAATAATAAAAGGATACATTTTTTTAAAAATTTTACATATAGGGGCGCCTGGGTGGCTCAGTGGGTTAAGCCGCTGCCTTCGGCTCAGGTCATGATCCCAGGGTCCTGGGATCGAGTCCCGCATCGGGCTCTCTGCTCGGCAGGGAGCCTGCTTCCCTCTCTCTCTCTGCCTGCCTCTCTGTCTACTGTGATCTCTCTCTGTCAAATAAATAAATAAAATCTTTAAAAAAAAAAAAAAAAAATTTTACATATAAGGGCACCTGGGTGGCTCAGTCAGTTAAGCAGCTGCCTTAGGCTCAGGTCATGATCCTGGGCTCCTGGGATCGAGCCCTGCATGGGGGCTCCTTGCTCAGTGGGGAGTCTGCTTCTCCCTCTCCCTCTGCCTGCTGCTCCCCCTGTTCTGCTCTCTATCGAAGAAATAAATAAATGAAATCTTTAAAAAAAAATATTACATATACCTAGCCTTAACACAGAACCATGAAAAGGAAAATGTTTTCACTATCGTAATAAAAAAAATTCAACTCAAACAACCTTGATTTAGTACTTCACACTGAAGTAAGCAGTATTTTAAAAGTTACATTGCAAAATATGGCATACCCAAACAGAAATAAGCCTTGTTAAGGTTGAATCCTGCAGTGGGTGTTGCTTACCTGGTTTTTGCCCACTATGAGTATTAGAATCTTGATTAATAGATAGTGTTCCTCCAGGCACCAACATATAACAATGTCTGAGAGCAGGGAGAGAAGTGTAACAATACGAAAAAATAAAAAGAAATAATACATCTAAATCTCAGATGAAGGTATGATTAGGGTTACAGCAGAAAAATGCTCTGAGAAAGAGAAAAAGTATATTCATTTCTCTCAGCCAAAATAAGAAAAAAAAAAATAACAGGAAAAAGGCGAAGTGTACAAATAAATGATTTGCAATAAGGAAGGAGATCAATAAGAAAGATTACACGGGTAGGCAGACTTCTCTTAGTAAATTAGGAGACACAACTACGTGTTAAAATGGAGAAGGCAGAAATTAAATATTAATGGGTATAGAAAAGGAATGGTAAGGATGAAACAGACTTGAAGGTGCAGCTGAAGTTAGACATCAGAAAACTGGAATATATTCAACTTGGTTTCATTACTTCCTTCACCAATTTTTTAGTGGTCCCAGAGCTGAAACAAGAGAATAAATATTATAGAAGTAATCTATAGGTTGACTGAGAAAGTCAAGGGAATACAGGAGTTTAAATTGTTTGGATAGTGAGCATTTATTGAGCAACTGTTACATACTAGACACTTTTTCAACATTCTCACAATTCTCACAATTCAATGAAGATATCCCCAAGCGCATTTTATTTTATTCAGAAAGTAGAAACAACCCAATATAGCAATAAAAAGAAATGAAGTTCTGACACATAACTACAGTATGAATAAAACTCTAAAACCTTTTATGTGAAAGCAGTCATAAGAGATTATATATTTTATGATTCCATTTACATGAAGTGTCCAGAATAAGCAAATGTGTAGAAACAGAAAGGAGATTAGTGGATGCCTAGATTAGGCTGAGGGAAAGGTGGGCCAGGGGAGGGAGACTAAAAAGGAATGGGGTGACTGCTGGTTACAGGGCTTCTTTCTGAAGTGACAAAAAAATTAATGAGCCAGAATTAAAAGTACATACTCCACCATTTCAGACATTCAATTAATTATCATAATTGTTTGCCATATCCATGTATGGTGACATTCACTATTATTTACTTCACACTTTTCTTTAAGTCATTTGCTTCTCTTGCCTGACAAAGCTGCAGGAAAGAATGGAGCTATAAGGAGCTATAAGCTAAAAGGGTGGTGTTAGGGGTAAAGACAAGAGTAGAAAACAGATAGGATATAAAACTGACATAATGGCACTAAGGGAAGGAAGAGCAGGGAAAGTTCCCACTGAGAAACAAAGCTTGCTGAGAAAAGGGTCCAGCCTAAGAAGGGTGTGGGAGTGGGAAAATGGACAAGTTTCAAGAGGCAGAACACTAAGATGAAAAGGAAGAGACTGTGTGTAAGATAGGCATTGAGGCTCAAGAGATTGGGTCAAAAGGAGTAAAAAAAAAAAAAAAGGTGATGGCAGAAAACACATGAAAGTTGAAAGACAGTAGGGATGGGTGATGGCTGAGGGCAAGAGGGAGGGTGTTAAATAGGACAAAATGAAACCTACAGAATGGTAAAAAGGAAAGGCTGCAATGAAGTGAGCCAGGAGACTCCTGAATAGGCCAGAGGAAAGTGAGAATGAAGCAGGATTCTGGTCCAGGAGTCCAGACCAGAAGCAAGAAAGTATCAGTCAACATCTAGTAATCAAAGTAGACAGGTCACCCACAAAAAAAATCTCAAGAAAAACACCAGGAGTAAAAGTTGTCCCATGTTTCAGAAAACACTACCCTAACCAGTACTGCTCAAATCAGAAAGTCAGGCTTCTCAAGAGGCCAGTTTGTGGCCAAACTATACCTAGCAGACTAGGTAAAGTAGATTCCAACACAGCAAAGCTCAGGTTCACTGTGGCTGAGGAAGTGGGAGAACCAGTGGTCAGAGAAAAGAAATTCCATGTTCAAAACTGTAGCTCCAAGATGCTGAAGAAACTACAAGATGAGCAGGTAAAAAGTTCATTTGACTTTATAATAGAATCTTACAGTCCAAAAGAAGTCTTAGAAGGTAGAAATTGCTAGTGAGGAAAAGAAAATACAAATAGGTTAATTAGTGACATTTCTTTTTTTTAAAAAATATTTTATTTATTTATTTGACAGAGATCAAAAGTAGGCAGAGAGGCGGGCAAAGAGAGAAGAGGAAGCAGGCTCCCCGCAGAGCAGAGAGCCCCATGCAGAGCTCGATCCCAAGACCCTGGGATCACGACCTGAGCCAGAGGCTTTAACCCACTGAGCCACCCAGGCACCCCGATTAGTGAGTGACATTTCAAAAGCAATAATTCTATAGCTAAAACATTCAGAGCTTCTAAAACCAAGAACACACCAAGACATCCAAAATAATCCATGTGTTACTAAGCATCTGTAATAGTTAAGCAGTCAGTATATCTAAGCTTAAGTGAAGGTGATATATAGAAATTCAGCTTTATGGTAAAAGATAAGCTGAAGGATAATTTGTTTTACTAATAAATTCTGTATTTAAAACAATGTACCATAAGTTTCATTAAAACCGAGAAGTTGCTCTTTATTAAATGAGTGGATTAACCATATTTAACATATATACAATCTTCCAGGACATTTCTATAGTACATCTATACTGTATTTCATTTACACCTCTTGACTAGATTCTAAATTGGGAAATACTCCAACCAGGTTCCTTCTCAGTGTCCCTGCCACAGTATCAACTGAGAAGGTCTGAAAGGTTATAGTCTGTTGGCCTCATCTATTGAAGTTTCTTGATTCCAGATATCTTCACTATATGAATCATTCAAGCTCTCACAGACATGCCAGTTTCTAACTACCTGCCTATACCCTGGATTAGGCTACTTATTGGATCTACCTGACAAACACTATACTTGCTGTTCTGATCTATTCACCTGGTTTCAACTCCACTGCTCATTCCTGGATGCTGCAGTTTGCTTTTAGATCCCCTAAAAGCCATCTGTTTTTAACCGTCAAGTTCAACTCCTTTTCTTCAGGATGTGGTTGTCACTTGCCTGGTTGTTTTTAGTTCTCCCAGGGACACTCTCCTCACTCTTGGCATGACCCAATGCGACAATCTGGAATACACACTGACTAGCATGTAAGCTTTCAAAAAGTGAAGGAAGCCTCTCACCATTCAGAGAACTAGTCAAAATAGAAGGCTCTTGTTTACCTGTTTACACAGACACACAGACACACACACACACACACACACACACACACACACAAAATCTTTCAAAGTCCTGTTTGAATTATCTGACTTTTACCTAATCTACACTAATAAGAATACAATACTGACAGCAGATAGGTTCTTTCTGACTTTCACCATTTCTAATTCAAAAGTTCCCTCAAAAGGAAAAATGAAAACACGTAATATTTATTTAAAAATAAAACAAAACAAAAAATAACAACAAAAAAACCTTAGTTAACGAAAGGAAAAGTTTAACAATATGATCTGTATCAGGACTAAGATCTGCAGTTCCCCTAAATAAAGCATTCTCTTCTTTCTTGGTGGTAGACGTTAAGAAAAAATACGCACTCAAACAAAATACCCACATGTAACACAAATCTACCAAAAACACACTTGTACTTTTTGCTCCTCTAGAAGGATATTTTACACAGGCTGTATACGGCTCTTATCCACCGAGGAGGAGAGAGCACAAAATTACAAATGAACATGGGTTAAAAAAAAAATCCCATTAAAATAAACTTCAAGGATCCCCAACTCCACCGCTGGGTTCAATCAGCCATTTCTCTCTTCATGCTTTCGAAGCACATGTAAGATAATTGCCTTATCTAATTCCATCTTATCCCATACTAGAAGACAGAGACCATGTTTTATACACATGTGTATCCCTAGTATCAAGGACCAGCAGGTAGCAGGCATACAAATGTTTGTTATATAATAAAATAATCAGGATGTTAATTATAATAATTTCCATGAAAATTTTTACAAAGAAAACACAGTATTTATGTATAAGGCCTGAAGTTAACAGCTAAAGACTAACTTACCATATAAATGAGTTTTAAAATATAAAATAGTATAAACCAAGGGCAATGGATCCCAAAAACAGATTCTGGATAATAAACTAAGGAGTTATATAGATTAAAGTAACAATGGATGTTATAATAGGTAAATCCCAAAGTGTGACAGAATAGTTTATTTTTATTTCATGCTTACATGAAGTCCAAAAATCCATGTTAATGATCAGCTGTGGGCATGAAGAGGCTGGAGATGACCCAGGCTGACAGAAGTTCAGCTCTCTTGGACCCATCTTTCCAAAGTTGCTTTGGCAGACAACACCCAGCCAGCAGGAGAGAGGAGAAGAGAGAAGAGAGGATTGTTCAAGGAAAGTTTGTATTTGCCAGGGCTGAAGAAACACTCAACACTTCTGCTTAATTTCCTATGGCCAGATCTCAATCATATGGCCATCCCCAAATCCAAGAGGGGCTGGAAAATATAGGCCGGTTGGGATCCAAGAAAAAAGTAAACAAGCTTGGTGAAGAGCAAACCACTCTTTACCTTAAGAGGTTTTAAAATACAGATTCTGGGACACTACCCCAAGTGATCCTTATTCAGCATGTCTAACAGGACCCCAAAATCCTATATTAAAGCCGGCCAACTGATTTCGATGTATGCCCAACTTGGGAATTACTGGCTAAGGAAGTAAAGAAATTGGGGCAAATAGGAAAAACATTTCCATGGGAAGTTTACAACAATGTGCTAGAGAAAAAGAAAGCTAAAAAGTGATGAGAAAACTGAGCCTTTGTGTCTAGGAGAATACAACATACATACAACTTGGGAAATTCTTCCCTCCTCTGGCCTATGAGTAGTCTACTCTGACTCTCTTCCTAACTCTGGTAGCTTCACAGGCTTCCTTTGCTCCACCCATTCCATATTCTCCACCATATTCTCCTTAGCCATGAACTTTTCTCATTAAAGACCTCATTCACCTCAATTACCAGAGAAAACACTTTTCTCAGAAACCAGCCTCTCATTTAACTGCCTCCTATAACTGTCCCACTAGGACCTCAATATAACCAAAACTGAATTCATCTCACCCTCAAGTCAACTCCTCTGCTTGCATGCCCTATCCACATAGGCCCCTAGTCAAACCCTATAAATCAATGACAAATTGTACTCCATAATTAAAAGTTTTGCCCTTCAAAAATACTAGCAAGAAAGAAGAAATGGGAGATGTATTTGTAAAACACGTATCTGATAAGGAACTGGTAGCTAAAATATATAAAGCACTACAACCCAATAATAAAAAGACAAATAGCCCAATTTTTTAAAATGGGCAAAAGATCTGATGAAAAGATGCCCGATATTATTAGCCATTGGGAAATGCAAATCAAAACCACAAGCAGATACCACTTCACACATACTAGGATGACAGTAATGGGAAAAAAAGATAATAATAAGTGTTACTGAGGATGTGGAGAAACAAACTCTCATGTACTGCTGGTGGGATATGAAATGGTACAGCCACTCTGGAAAATGGACCGGCAGTTCGTTAAAATTAAGGCTAAATAGAGTTTCCGTATGACCCAACTAGTCCACTCCTAAGTACCCAAGAGAAATGAAAACTTATGCCTACACAAAAACTTGTACACAAATGTTCGTAGCGGCATTATTTGTACTAGCCAAAAAGCGAAAATAAACCAAGTGCCTATCAACTGTTGAATGGACAGATAAAATGTGGTATGATTCAATGTAATACTACACTATCCAGTAGTCAGAATATCGATACATGCTACAGTACAGATGAGCCTTTCAAACATGCTACATAAAACAGGCAAATATACAGAAACAAAAAGTAATTAGTACTTGTTTAGGGCTAGGAATGATGGGGGTTTGAGGGAATAATGGCTTAGGGGTAAGAGGTTTCTTTTCAGCATTATAAAATGATCTAAAATTGACTGAGGTGATACTTACATAGCTCTGTGAATATACTAAAAATCACTGAACTGTATAATTTAAATTGATGTGTGAATTATATTACAGCAAAGCTGTTTAAAAAAGAAAAAGCTATCAAACTTTTTAATACAAAAACTGATACAAGAGAAAAGGCTGCCACTCCAGACTAACTTACACTTACGATTTTAAGATACAAAAGTTTGGGGGCGGGGGTTTGGTACCTTAGGTAAAAAGAAAGTTAAATGTAGTACTGAAGCATAATAACTCTCTAGGTGCTTGAACAAGTATATGTTTCATAAGCAACCGCTTCCTGACTTTCCTCAACTATCCCATACTGTATGTTTTAACATTATCTGTGGCCTCAAATCCTTAAGAGTAGAGAAGATCTAACTTTAAGCTTATAATAAATAAATTTAAATAAACCATCACCAATTAAGAATTTGAACTTAAATTTACTAGGCAAAAGTGAACTTTCCACTAAAGCTCTGAGAGTAGTAATTCTATTCAGACTTAATTTTGCATTCCAATCAGTATACACACAGAAGAATCCTTTTTAAAAAATCAGTAGCACATAAGGAAGGTGGATAAATCACTTAACTAAGAACTGGGACTAGGGAGTAGTAGAAATTAAATTTGAAGCACTCGAGAACTTTAATCATCATATGTGCGATGTACTGTTACACTTTAAAACATTGCTGGTTTAAGTAACTGAATATTTCATTAATTTTTGCTTTGAATGAAAAGTACTGTATAACTCTGTTATTCAGTATCACTGTGTGTGTTTAATGTGAATTATCCATAGAATACATTGTCCAGAACAAAAAGACTTAACCCCCAACTATTCTCTCCAGGCACAAAACCTTCTCCAGGAGCATTTCACGTTAACCCAGGTACAGTGCATTCACCAAATATAAATTTTACACTAGACTGGAAAATAAAAAGGAAATAAGATAAAATGCTGGAAAACCTAATATAATCCAAATCTAACTACTTGAATTATCAATGTTTAATTATTTTTTCATATTTAATTTACCCTAGTGGGACTATGCAGCAAAAAAATTGTCAACTGCCGTATAAATATAGGACACTCTCAGTTGTACAATTAAGTGAGCCATTAATACAGCTATGAGGATCTTTTAAAGATGCACTCATTTTCATTCAAACTCCTGCTTAGTATTTAATGCACTTGACTTGCACTAAAATGTTTTACATCTGTTCTGAATTATAGCAATAGCCCCCTAACTGGTCTCGGGTGTTCCTGTTGTTTGCCTTCTGTAATTCACTCTTCTAAAACCTATAATATAGCAGTTATTTAACTTTTGGGTGTCATGGACTCCTCAGAAGATCTAATAGAAGTTACGAAGCCTCTTAAGTAGATGTATGCACATTCCTCCAAAAAGCACTTCACAGACCCTAGATCAAGAAACCCATCTGTAACAACTTCCCAACACCTTCCAGTCAAGTCCAAACTTCCTAGGCTTATATTCAAAGTACTTCATAATGTAGTCACTGTTAATTTAGCTAATCCATCTCCTATCCTTTCCAACTACACATACCAATAAGGTTTATCTCCTCACTGCAGCACAGATACACCATTCTCTTTTTTTGGCTTGCCTTTTATTTCTCTCTTGTTGCTTTCCTACACAACTGTTTGCTTTCAACAAATCCTTCCTGTGAACCTCCAACTATCTCCCTTGCCATGAAGTTTCCCTCTGCCTACAATCATATCATCTATTCCTTTCTGAATTGTGAAGTATGTTATACACATCTTTTATGTTCTACATCTTTACATGTTCTACACTGTATTATACAAGGCACCAAAAAAAAAACCCAAAAAACAAAAAACAGTAAACACAAGACACACTTATTTTTTAACTATGTTAGATACATTTCTAAATAATATGCTCCATATGTTTTTCTTCAACCTCTATAAACCTTTTCAGGTGAAGTGTATCAGATACTGTGCCTTTATGTATCTTTTGCCTTTTCCTAGCCAGTAAGATTTTTAAGAACAGAGATAGTGACTACTGTACCCTTGTGTGCCCCACAGCCTCCAACACAAAGCAAGGCAACACTCAATATAGAATACCTGAATATCTAAGCATAAATGTTTTTCAGGCATTCAGGATTCTGTATTCCTAATTATAAGATTTTTCAAGGATCACCTATTGTTTTTCTACTGAAAAGTCAAATAATGCTCTACCCTTAATGGATATTTGATCAAGTGAGAGCTAACTAACTATCCAAAATAGCAGTCAAATTATTCTCATCCATTCAATAATTACTTACTGATATATGCCAAGACTGTTCCAAAAAAAAAAAAAAATTCAACCTTCAACTTATCAAAACCCTTACCTAATGACCATTAACCCAGAAGAGAACACAAAGACAGCTCCTACACAGAAAAAAGTAATCCAAATGTAAAAACTACTATCCTCTAGTACTACTGCAAACAAAGTCTAACTCCAGTTTTAAAACCAACTCAGAAAATAGAAACAGACATCCCAGATTATAGATTTGCATATAAGAAGCAATAAAACAGCATAAAAGTATAGGAACTTTCTTTAGAAGAAATAAACATGATATAAAGCTTATAAATTAACTGATTCATGCTACATGAATGGATAAACCTTAACAAGATTACAGTAAGTGAAAGAAGTAAGACACAAAAAGTCACATACTGTAGAATTACATTTATATAGTTATCCAGAATAGGCAAATTCACAGAGACAGAGATTAGATTAGTGCTCACCAGGGACTTGGAGGGGGGAAGGGGTGGGGAGTGGAGGAAATAGGGAGTGACTGCCAATTGCTTTTTGAAAGGATAGAAATGTTTTGGAATCACATAGCGGTCATGGTTGTACAACTTTGTGAATATACCAAAAACTACTGAATTGCACACATTTCTGGAGGTGTTATTTATTGAATTTTTTTTTAATTGAAGTGTAGATGACACACAATGTTACACTGGTTTCAGGTATACAACATAGCAATTCAACAACTCATTATGCTACTATCATAAGTGTAGCTACCATCTGTCACCATATACTGCTATTACACTACCACTGTCTATATTCCTTATGCTGAAACAAAATCCCTATAATTTATTCCATAACTGGAAGCTTGTACCCTTTCTTCATCCCTCTTTGCCCATTCCCCACACCTCTCCCCTCAGGCAACAACCAGTTACTTGCGGGACTGTCTCAGCTTTTTTAGTTTGTCTTTTTTTTCCTTAAGAAGTCACATGTAAATGAAATCATACACTATTTGTCTTTTGCTGACTTACTTTACTTAGCATAGTGACCTCTAAGATACATCCATGTTGCAGTAAATGGCAAGATCATCTTTTTCGTGGCTGACTAATATTCCTATGTGCGTGTGACATCTTTATCCATCTACTGATAGACACTTACGTTGCTTCTAAATCTTGGCTATTGTAAATAATGCTGCAATAAATACAGAGGTGCATATACCCTTTTGAGTTACAGTTTTCATCCAAAAGTTTCATCCAAAAGCATTACCGGATGCTATGGTTTTTCTATTTTTAATTTTTTGATGAACCTCTGTATTGTTTCCCAAGTTGCTGCACCCATTTGCATTCCCACCAACAGAGCACCAGGGTTCCTTTTTTTCCACATCCTCACCAATAACTGTTATTTCTTCTCCTTTTGATTTTAGCCACTCTGACAGGTGTTAGCTGATAGCTCACATGTTTTTTTATTTGTATTTCCCTGATGATAAGTGTTGTTGAGCATCTTTTCATGTCTGTTGGCCATCTGTTATGTCTTATTTGGAAAAATGTATTATTTGGAAAAATGTCCTCTGTCCATTTTTTAATCAGATCATTATCCCCCCCAACAGTGCCGAGTTGTATAAATTCTTCATATATTTTAGATATTAATTCCTTATCAGATATATCACTTGAAAATATCTTCTCCCACTACAGTAAGTTGCTTTTTTGTTTCGTCCATGGGTTTCCTTCACAGTGCAAAGCTTTCTATTTTGGTGTAAACCTAATTGTTTACTTTTGCTTTTGTTTCTCCTGCTTGCGGAACACATTTAGGAAAATGCTGCCAAGGTCAACGTCAAAGATACTACTACCTATATTTTCTTCTAGTTTTATGGTTTCAGGTCTTACATTTAGGTCTTTCATCTACTGAGTTTATTTTGTGTATTGTGTCAGAAAGTCGTCCGGTGTAGTTATCTAGTTTTTCCAGCACCATTTACTGAAGAGACTGTCTTTCCCCATTGTATACTCCTGCCTCCTTTGTCGTACATTAACTGACCAAATAAGCATGTGTTTACTTTGTTTTTTTTCTGGGCTCTCTATTCTATTCCATCAATCTATATATCTACTTTTCTGCCCTTACTATATTGTTTTGATTATTACAGCTTTGTAGTATATCTTGAGATCTGGGATTGTGATACCTCTAGCTTTGTTCTTTCTCACGTTTGCTTTGACTTGAATTGTACACTTTAAAAGATGACTTTTATTGGTATATAAATTATATCTCAATTTTTTATATCTCAATTTTCTTAGCTTGAAGACCATTTTGACTACTTTATCTGAAAGAAAACTGTTCTTTTAAGATAGGAATCTTGGGGCACCTCGGTGACTCAGTCAGGCGCCTAACTTCGGCTCAGGATCGTGAGATCGAGTCCTGTGTTAAGCTCAGCTGGGAGTCTGCTTAAGATTCTTTCCCTCTGTGCCTCCTCCCACTCAAGTGTGAGTTCTCTCTCTCTCTCTCAAATAAATAAATCTCTTTAAAAATAAATAAAATAGAAATCTTATTTTATAGTTCATTTTCTGAAGATAAGCTAAACTTGTGATTACAAACTGGTCCCCTGCTCAGCCCTATGTAAAACTACAGCTTTAAATTTTTGTCAATGGTTAACTACCAACTTGCCAACATTTATAGAGAGATTTCTCATAAATATCTGGATCTCTAACCTCCTAAAGAAAATCGGAGTCCTAAAAATACTAGGCACACCTGCACAGCAGCAATGTCCTGGAGCTAAGCAGCAACTAACATACCTGCTCCTATCAGCATGATCTCCATCACTCCCTACTGTCTTCTAGATACTAAAGCCAAGTACCAACTGCCATTTAGCTTTCCAGTTGTAAGTTTGTTACCTTACACATCCTAAACAGTCTTTTCTTTCTTATCAGGGTATACTATGAATCACTGCTGATAAATTAAAATATAATTATGCAATTGGCCAAAAGGTACAAATTTCCAACTATAAATAAGTTCCAGGGATCTAATGTACAACATGGTAACAATAATTAATAATACTGTGTTTCATATATGCGTGTGTGTGTATATATATATATTTCAACATTGTTAAAGTAAATCTTAAATGTTATCTACACACACACACACAAAGTAATTGTGTGAAGGGATGGTAGTGTCAACTAGCTTTTTTTTTTTTTTTAAGATTTATTTATTTTAGAGATAGAGAAAGAGCAAGCCTGCATGCAGGTGAGCAGGGGAAGGAGCTGAGGGAGAGGGACAAGAAGACTCTGCACTGAGCACAGAGCCTGATGTGGGGCTCAATCCTACGAGCCTGAGATCATGACCTGACCGAAATCAAGAGTCAGACACTTAACCAACTAAACCAACCTGACTAAACCACCCACGTACCCCTGGTAGTGTCAACTAATCTTACTGTGGTAATCATTTTGCTTTATATACATGTATGATATCATCACATTGTATACCTTATATATCAATAATCTCAACAAAACTAAAAATAGAATTTTTAAAATTTAACTGTGATCAAACAATTACGTTTTTACTAACTGCAAAGATAAAAATCTGCATGTGATACATATTTTTTTTTTAAAGATTTTATTTATTTATTTGACAGACAGATCACAAGTAGGCAGAGAGGCAGGCAGAGAGAGAAGGGAGGAAGCAGGCTCCCTGCCGAGCAGAGAGCCCGATGCGGGGCTCGATCCCAGGACGCTGGGATCATGACCTGAGCCGAAGGCAGCGGCTTTAACCACTGAGCCACCCAGGCGCCCCTGCATGTGATACATATTGAATAAAATCCTGCAACTGTCAGAGATTCATGCTGTATAAACACTGTAATGGGGGGGGGGGGCGGAAATCACAGGAAAGGTTCATGTTTCTAGTCCTACAAACAGAAAAATTATTTTCACCTCATTTACAATTAAAAGTTATTTTCACCTATTAACAAAAGTAAGGGAGCCTGGGTGGCTCAGTCATTAAGCATCTGCCTTCGGCTCAGGTCACAATCCCAGGGTCCTGGGTTTGAGCCCTACATCGGGGCTCCCTGCTCAGCAGGAAGCCTGCTTCTCCCTCTCCCACTCCTCCTGCTTGCGTTCTCTCTTTCACTGTGTCTCTGTCAAATAAATAAAATCTTAAAAAAAAAAAAAAAGTAATGCACTAGTCTGAGTCCTTGTCCATGTATCCTCAAGTTTACACGTGACATTTCACATTATTACCACTACATTGAATATTAATAGATACTACATAAAACCAGAGAAGCATCACAATTACGTCATAATTACGATTCATGAATGCAAAGGTGCAATTAGATTTTATGTTCAACTGAAAACTCAATCCTATTCTTACTCCAGTATTAGGTGTTGCCACAGAGAGGGGGAAAGCTGTCTTATCCAGATTACTTACTGGATATGAAAACAAATTGGTTTACTCACTGATTTTATATTTAAAATCATCTAGAACCCACCTGACGCTTACATGCACAAAGACCAACTCCTACCCATTAATAGGTTCTACATATTAGGTTGCATTTACAGCACTAGAAAGAAAACAAAACACAAGGTGAATATGGCAATAACAAAAAAGTAGCTTGAACTATTTCCTACTCCAAGTGTAAATGCAGACTGAGTTAAATGCTACATCAAGTACCTTCCAGCTTTAAAATTCTGTGTATTTATCCACATTTTCTCTTCCTTTCCTTCAGATAAAATAACTCACCTAGCGGAATTGCTTTTCCTGTAGATAGGAAAGGTTAAAATACTATTTGTATTCCATTTCATTTTTATCATCATTTCTAATAGTCAATAAAATATCAACATACAAGATGATATCTAAAAGCAGCTATTCCCTTTGAAACAGGCAAACCAAACTCATTTCTCAAAAAAAGTCTTCCAAAAGAGACCAGAGGAGTCAATTACTTAGTAGTTTAGAAGTAAACTTCAATGTTCTTCCCCCTCTGAGCCATGCCTCTCAACTTGCCCAAGTATCCTTAAGCTCACAGGTGACATTTTACATTATCATCGCAACCACTGAGTATTAGTAGATATTATATAAAATTGGAGTAACCTCACAATTTCTTTATAATTCCTAAATACACAAATGCAAAAGTGCAACTGGATTTTATGTCCAATTGAAACCATAATCTTGCTTCTGCTTAAACTTGATGGTGAATAAAAAGGGATGGTCTCCGTAAAGTTCACCAAATTCCTAATGCACACTATGATCCAAATTGCAAAAATAACTTTTTCAAAAGTGTAGGACTAGAAACAAAACAAAAGTCAATCATTACCTCAACTATTACTAATGGAAGCAGAAAGTGCCATTAGACTGACAAAGATTAAAGAATCCAGATCTTGAGTTTTACACCTTTAAAAATATAATGTGAGTTGACTATATAGACATTAGCAGGAATTAGTTGTTTTACACTTTTTTTTTTAACAGTTCTGTCCCACAGAACTTTCTGATGATAAAAATGTTCTGTATTTGTGCTGTCCAATTCCATAGTCAATAACCACATGTGGCTACTGAGCACTTGAAATGTGGCTAAGTCTAAGTGAACTTTTTATTTAATTTTAATTATTAAAATTTAAGTTGCCACATGTAGGCTAGTGCCTATGATATTGAACAACGTGGTTCTATTATCTGAAATACAATGTACAAACTTCACTGAACAGTAGAGATTTTCAAAGTATCATGCCTGAGGATGTTAACACCAGCTAAAACCTTCCTGATAACTAATGATACATAAGTTAAGACAACGGCCTAAACGGAAAATAAAAATTCACTTATGAAATGAGAACTGATGATACCAAGATTCAGAATTTAAGGCACAACAGTCACTAAGAGACGATATTAAAGATATCTCAATTTTTCCCCATTGTTTTCACAAAAGGAGTACTCACTTTAAGAATAGTTTCCCAATATATGCAAGTTACTTCCCCTTCAAAGCTGCCTAATATCTTCTGTTCAAAACAAAACAAAACAAATGGCAAAAATAAATTCTCAGCACTATTACGTCTACTGCCACTCGGCAAATTTCACACATTGATTTCCCTTTCCTTAAAGAAGAGATACAAATGTTTAGGAGCCTCTGCATCGCCTGAAAGTCTTTTTATCCATCTTTCCACGTATTCAGAGGTACAAATCATTCTGATAGAGCTGTGATTTCGTCCCTAGACAAAATTATTTTCCGTCCAAAACAGTCACTACTCTGTTCAGCACTTCAGGTATTCTTTGACCAGCTCTTGCTAAGTCAAGAAAAGTAACCAAGATGGTGCACAAGACGTCAAAAGAAAACAAGTCTGGGAACTTGCAGGCTGAATGACTAGTCTCGAAGCAGAATCTGCCGCCTTTAACCCCAAGACAGTGTGCCTGCAACTATCCAGGGTAGCAAACAGGCGCGCAAGGTCGTGACCTAAGGTCACGGCCGCCAGCACCGCTCCCGCCCCGCAGCGAGAAGCCACCTGTTAGGCCCGAGCCTCACCTGGTAGGAGAGGAGGCGCATACCCGGCAGCGAGCCGGACGCCGACGCCGAGGCGGCCAGCAAGGGACCCGCCCCTCACGCGGCGGCGACCGGAGACCGCGGCGAGCCCCCCAGCTGCACGTGGGCTTCACACGGCCGGTGCTTAGCTGACAGGCGGGCCGCCCAGCCGCGGTCCCCGGCCCGGTCTCCGCGCGCCAGTCCCCGGGGCGGCACCCCGCCTTCCTCGCACCCACCCGGCCGGGCGGGAGTCCAGGCGGCCCACACCGCTGGCCCGCCGCCCTCCCTTCCTTCCCCCCCAGTCGCGCGATCCCGCCCCGCCGCTCCTCATCTACCTGGTCACGGAGTTTGAGGAACGCCATGGCGGTCGCCTCCACCGCCACCCCGGCCCACCGCTTCCGCCCCCGTCGCTTCGGCCGCTGCCCGGGGCCCGCAAGTCGGCGGCCGGCTGCGTTGAAGAGTCCGCGGGCAGGGGGCGGTGCCGCCTCCCGAGCCGCCCGCCGCCGCTACCGAGAGGTGAGGAGCCCGGTCGGTCCCGCCTCCTCCTCTGAGTACTCCCCCGCCCTCTTCTTTCCTTTCTTTCTCTTTCTCTCCGCTGCCTCCACACGATGCTGCTGCCACAGCCGCCACAGCCGCCGCCGCCGCCGCCGCCGCCTCCTCCGCCTCCTCACGCCCCCTTCCCGAAATACCCTGGCAGCCCCCGCGGCCGCGCTGTTCCAACCCGCGGCAGCGGCGGCATCCAAACTCCACTCCACAATATTACCACCACCGCCTGCCGCGATTGGCGGCCGCGCGGGGGAGAGGCCAGAGTAAGCCAAGCGCCCATTGGCCACGCCGTCGCGCTCGTTCGTGCCCCCCCCACCTCCTGGGGAGGGAGGGGGCGGAGAGAAGGAAGCTGCGAGGGGTGGGCTGCGAGCTACTGCGTGTGGGGCGGGGGAGGCGGGAGGGGAGCGGAGCCGAGCAGGGGGAGGGGTGGCCAGGTACTCCTGGGCGCGTGCCCGGGGCGCGGTGGGCGGAGCCCGGGCTGGAGGTGGGGGGCATGTGCAAGCCGGGTAACGGCCCTGGGTTCGCACGTGGAGGTGGAGTGTGGACTCTCCTCAACGCTAGAGGAGGATGAAGGAACTGGGTGAGGGGCCGGAAGGGGCGTGAGAGGTGGGCACCTGGTGGCTGCTGCCTTCCTGGGAGCGGCGAAAGGAGAGGGGCGAACCGGACGCGCACGTGGAGGGACAGTGAGAATGCGCCTCTGGGCTTGTGGAAGATGAAGGAGTCGAGGGAGTAGGGGGAGAGGCGGTCACAGGGAGGCTGCTGCCCTCCCGGGGGCTGTGGGCAAGGCCAGAAAGAGGGGACTGTGGGGGAGCGTGAACTGCCCGGGTCTCGCGCGTCGAAGGAGAATGAGCGCTCCTCCCCAGCACACGCCCCTCCGGACTTGGGTGGACTAGTCACCGCAGGGTGTGAGAGGTGACGCGAGGGGGCTGCTGCCGTCCCAGGGGCAGCAACCGGGCCGGGGGCCGGGGCGGAGGGGAGGGGAGCGATGTTGCGCTCGGGGCGGAACGGCGGCATCTTTGCAGCCAAACAGGTTGTGGACGCCGGAGTCTTTCTCTGCCTGTAGTCCCAATCCGAAGCAAGGCTGCAATTCTCCAAAATCCTCCTGCCGACTTGCATTTTTTCCCTTTTCTTCCTTCGCATCTGAAGGGCTTTGCCTCCCACTCGAGAGAAATCAATTTAAAAAATAAAAGATGTGCTGGATTTCCAATAAATAGCATCCTTGGATGGAGAAGAAGAAGAAAAAAAAATGATTCCCTCACCCTGCCACACACACCCCCATGCCACCCCAGAGTTCTGAAACGGCTTTTCTTTCTAAGGCAGCCGCACACTGTTGCCATTCCAGGCTTGAGTGGGAGAAGGCTGTTGTGCGCCTATGTCTGTCCGCCTGGGCGGCTCCAGCCCCTGGTTAATAAAAGGTACAGATGGTTAGAGCACAAATGTGTGACGTCAGGCTCGGTTTAAAAAAGTCCCCTTTTCCCTACATCAATTGTGTCTCTTGGGACAGACTTTATTTAGAAGATCGATTTTAGTCTAATGGCAGTCAGGAGAAAAGGGGAGCTACGCCAGGACTGTCAGTTTATTATAATACTGTGCTTAAAACAAAAAGCTTATCTTTTAGTCCCATAAAAAATGAAAATATAAGAGTGCAAAATGAAAAACACTGCTGATTAACTAATAGTATGATCCTTCCAATATTTGACACATCAATGCCTTGATTCCATAGAAACAATTTATCTAAAATTGAAACAATCCTCCTCATAAATTGTGTTTTCTACGTGAAATGGAAAGATTCTCATAACAGGTGCAATCATGCTGAGGCTAAAAAGGAAGCTAAACCATGCTTGCTTTGCATTATCTTCAGTAACTCACTCTACTTCAAAAACTTCAGCAGATACTTGTCATCTAGCCTCTCCTTGTGGATTCAGTGAGGGTGAAATGAGTTAAGTTGTGAAAGCATTTGAGTTCTCCAAAACAAAGGTGTTGTGATAATATTGCTCCAGTACTTTGTGATTACCTTTGTAAATAATTAGCCATGTGCTATAGCCAATGTAGAGTTCTATCTTAGTCAAGGGGTGCAGGAATTTATGCTCATTTATATCTGAACCTGTTAAGCACTGGATGTCTAGCCAGGAATAATACACCCCCTTCTCTCCCACTCCACCCCCAATAATATCTTCTCAAGGTTGAAGTTCTAGAGTTTAAAAGCACAACAGGAACTTGATTCAGAACATGGCAAAGATTAACTTTTGGGGAAAGATAAGTGCATTGGGAAGAATGATTTTAAATTGTGGACTTGAGTGCATTTTAATAGGTCTTATGATTGAGCTAATGAAACTTTTCAGGGCTCTTCTGAAAATCCTAATTAACAATAATTAATGAAAATGTTTTATAATGTACTGTCTCTGACAACCTTGCAAATAGTAAGCTCTGAGCTCTCTTGGTAAGGAATGCTTAATACCTAGCTCAGTTCTCACCTTCTCCATCCTGAACAACATGGATTTCATGATTTGTAAAAACTAAGCTTAACATTACCTGGCCCACTCATCTCACACAATCAAATAAGATAATGACATGAAAGGCTGTGGGAACTCTGAAGGACCGTTCAAATATAATGGTATTACAGCTACATTTCCATAGCTGGAGAAAGGATAATAATCATTCTGGAAAGCGGGAATAAAAATCTATGTAATTGAGCAGTAAAATGAAGTTAAGATTCATGTTCAAATTCTGATAAAAATCTTTCAAAATCTTTATTATAAAGTTATTTTTTCCCTATTATAAAATATTCAAAATTAAAGGAATCTATAGTATTGAAAAGTCCCATATCATCAAAGCTAATGAGACCAGGAACTTGAGTGGTATCTGTAAATCTCTCTCCCATTTATCCCCCGCCTCCCCTACTCCCTTTTCTAAATGTCATTTTCATTTTCTCTTACTACAGCTAGCAGCTCTACTTACATTTTAAGAACTCTGCTGTCATGAAGGAAACAAAATTTTAAGTCTCAGGGAATGACTAATCAGTTGATTTAGACTCATCTGACCATGCCTTAGCCAGTCATTACAACCAAAGAAGCAAGGTCTTAGAACTGATAACAGCTTCCATTCAGAATTCATATCTAAAATGGTAGGAGGAAAGATGTTATACAGATGTGAACACTGGGGAAATTGCTATGAGCTATGCAACCACACTGTTTTATTTAGTATGCTGCTATGTGTTGGGCCCTTGTCAGCACCTTAAATGCTTCACCTCATTTAAGTTTTTCAATAATCTCAGGAATCAGTGTGTTGGGAGGTTGGGACCCAGAAAAGTTGTGTGCCCATAGTTAACTAACTAACTAATGCCAGGGCCTGGATGCATGAGAGCCTTGAAAGTCAGAAGAGTAACTAATGTGGTAGGAAATACACTACTGATCACTTTTGAGCCAGATAATCTTTATATTATAAAAATGATTTTTATGAAGAGACTGAATTACATGGAAAATGCATATAATAAACTGGTAAAGCAGCAAAGACAAGTTCAGAAACCTGGAAGATAGAAATGGAAGACCCAATGTACATCTAAAAGAGTTTCTAGAGGACAGACAATAGAATATGGAGAGGCAATATCCAAAGAGATAATGTGTGAAAATTGTTCAGATCTGAAGAAAAACGTGAGTTATCAAACCAAAGGAAAATGCTGAGGCTCAAGCAGAAGAAATTTTTAAAACTAAGGCCTGTACCTAGTAGTGAAATTACAGAATACCAAATGCAATAGGGAAATGTTAAAAGTTACCGCTGAGAAAAATCAAAGTACCCTAAAAGGAATGATAGTCTTTTTGACAGGAAATGAGTCATGTTAACAGGAATGACCTGTCAGCAGATTTATAAACAACAATAAGTGACAGAAGACAATGGAAAATATCTTCAAAGTATTGAGAGTCCATAACAGAGAAACTAAAATTCTATACCTAGCCAAACTATCTTTCAGGAGGAAGAACAAAATAAACACATTTTTAAATTTAATAGTCACAGGTGTTCATTGAAAGATACT
The DNA here is from genome assembly GCF_963455335.1 of Martes martes. Lineage (NCBI taxonomy): Eukaryota > Metazoa > Chordata > Mammalia > Carnivora > Mustelidae > Martes > Martes martes. The sequence continues at coordinate 131,176,688 of NC_137888.1, forward strand.
AAAGAATTTGCTCCAATAACAAAAAGGCTGAACCCAAAAAGAATAAGTAAGATGGGAGAAGAAAGGATAAACAAATGAGCAAATGTCTCAGCTAACCTAAATCAGTAATATTTTCTTACATATCAGTATTTGGGAGTTTAAAACCAGGTAATATTAAAATATTAGCCCCTAATGGGGAGCCTCTGTGACTCAGTCAGTTGAGCACCCAACTCTTGATTTTGGCTCCAGTCATGATCTGGGGGTGGTGAGATTGACCTCTGCGTCAGGCCCCACGCTGGACATGAAGCCTACTTAAGATTCTCTCTCTCCCTCTGCCCCTCCTATCTTTCTCTCTCTCTCTCTCTCTCTCTCCCCCTCCCTCTCTTAAACATAAAATAAAATATTAACCCTTAAGAATATGGTAAATGATGGCAGAAGGGAATTCTAAATTAAAGACTTTATTTCTTTTCCTCAGGAGTGAAATATACCTTAAGTTTAGACTTTGACAAGTTATGATATTGGTTAAAATTCCTTGTTGCAAACAACAGACTGCAAGCAAGAATTTCTTAAATTGATGTTCAGCAGTTCCAGGGACATTGGGTAAGCTAAACAAACAAACAAACAGGCAAGCTTGGATTAAAGTGCCAGAAAAAAATGCCCTAAACCGTGCAACAGAACTGACATGATAAAGAAACTGCTGCTATTCCCATCAAGCACCAAATGCCATGAGCTCAGCTTTTCTTCATCTGTTCCTGCTATCAGCCAATTCTGTGTCAGAACTTTGATCTTACAACCAATGCCACTTTTACAGTCTGCATGCCTCTTCTATCTTTACCTGCTCCAGGAAAATGGAAGGTGTGTGCAGAGCTTGTACTCTCATAGTCTTCACATTTCCACAGGTGCTTCTGCTTAGCAGAGCCTATGTCATAGGCCTGCATCCTGGTTGCAATGGAGGCAGGAAATCTGAGTTCCAAAATTTATACCGGGAAAGTGAGATTTATAACCAGGGAACTATCCTAAATATAGAAGGGCTATTTAAAAGATTATGGGAGGTGTGCCTGGGTGGCTCAAACTGTTAAGTGTCTGCCTTCAACTCAGGTCATGATCCCAGGGTCCTGGGATCCAGCCCCACATCAGGGTCCTTGCTCAGTGGGAAGCCTGCTTCTCCCTCTGCCTGCCACTCCCCCTGCTTGTGCATGCTCTCTCTCTCTCTCTCTCCCTGTCAAATAAATAAATAAAAATCATAAACAATAAAAAAAGATTGTGGCAGACTTGAAAATGACAGTTTGTTACTGATATACACATTAAATATTGAAGGGTATTCATCAAAATTAGAGAAATAGAATGCCTAACTTCCAAATTGATAGAGGGGGGAAAAAATACCTAGAGAAAACTTAGTTACTGAATTAGCAGGCAAAAAAGAAGAAAAAGAAAAGGAAACGAGATTCTAGAGAGAAGTCCAAGTGTTATTAATCACAATAAAAAATAAATGGTTTATATCATTAAAAAAACAACAGTGACACAAAAAACCACATTTAGATTGGGTTTTTAAAGAAGAAACCAAACCATGTGCTATTTGCAACTGTATGGTTGGAATATATCACGAAAACATTTGGAGAAAGGCAATTTTTTTAAAGAACTACCAAGAAAATACTAACCAAAAAATGGTTCATCTAATAACATTAATATCCAATATAACAATTTTAAACAAGAAGGATTGATAGAGATAAAGAGGTAATGTGTAGTAATTTTAAAAGGAACTATCCTACAGGCATGATAAAATCATGAACCTATTTCCACTTAACCAAATAGAGCAAAGTTTGATGGAACTACATAGAAAAATTGACAAGTGCATCATCAAAAACTAGTAAACAAGTAGAAAAAAGGTTAGACTACCAAGGAATCAATAAGCTTAATATCATGTGAGATTATATGTACACACACATAACAACGTATAATCAATAGTAAAAAATAGATACCATTCCTCCAAGAAACTTAGTCCAGCCATTTTACAGGTGGGTTTTACCAAGTGTACAGGAGAAAATGCCTTTCCTTTGTTTTGTGTCAGAAAGTAGGAAGCTAAAAACCAAATGTATAACCAAGACTTGATGTACCAGGTGCTTCTCGGACACCTTGTCTTCCATACCAAGCCTCTGACATACCCAGTTTTTGGCAAGTGTGGTTATTTTAATAAGGCCATTCAGAACGACTTAATTTGGTCAAAAGCTCTTACAAAGGGATCTCTGCTTCATTGCTTCAGATATCTCTCTGTTGGTGATGGCTGCTCCATGGCTGAAATACATAGGAAATGGATATAACAGACTGCATAAGCTGTAGATATACAATGTGTGCATAAATAAACTATGTAAAGAAAAAAAAACAAAAATCTGAATAGAAAAAAGTTTAAAAGACTGGAAAAAATACACCACAGTATTAAGTAAAGTTGTGGTTGAATGACAGAAGTACAAGTCGTTTTTTCTATTTTTCTATGCTCTGCATATTTTGTTTAGTGAGATTGTTTAAGTTGTTTCCAAATATATTAGTGCTTCATGATTCCATTACTTCAGTGGAATAAAAAAGATATGAGACACATCCAGGCATCTGGGTGCCTCAGTTGGTTGAGGGACCAACTCTTGGCTTCAGCTCAGGTCATGATCTCAGGGTCATGAGATGGAACCCCTAGTTGGGCTCTGCACTGGTGTGAAGCCTGCTTAAGATTCTCTCTCTCTCCCTCTCCCTCTGGCCCTCCTTCCCCCACTTGTGGATGCTTGTGGTCTCTCTCTCTCTAATAAAAAAAGAAAAAAGATATGAGACATACAGAAAATAACTAACAAACTACCAAAGAGAAATTCTGAGTGTACCAATAAGTACATTAAGTATGATTGCACAAAACATGCTACTCAAAAGGCAGATACTATCAGACAGAATAAAACAGCAAGACCCAACTCTGTCACAGGCCTACAAGAGACATACCTGAGTTCAAAGATAAGAGTAGATTGAAAGCGAAAAATAGAAAAGGTACAGTATGTAAACAGTAATAATAAGAAGCCTAGAGTGGCTATGTTAATATCATACAAACTTTAAGACATATTACTGGAAACATTTTTGATAAGTGGTCAACACATCTAGAAGATATAATAGTTATATATATACATCAAAGAACCAACTCCCCGGAACGCCTGGGTGGCTCAGTTGGTTAAGCGGCTGCCTTCGGCTCAGGTCATGATCCCAGCATCCTGGGATCGAGTCCCACATCGGGCTCCTTGCTCCGCAGGGAGCCTGCTTCTCCCTCTGCCACTCTGTCTGCCTGTGCTCTCTCTCTCTCTCTCTCTCTCTCTCTCTCTGACAAATAAATAAATAAAATCTTTAAAAAAAAAAAAAAAAAGAACCAACTCCCCAAAATGTATGACACAAAAACTGGCAAAAATGAAAGGAGAACCAGACAATAGAGATTTCAATATACCACTTTCAATAGTTGATAGAACAACTATAGGAGGCTTTAAGAACACTACCAACCAGGGGTACCTGGGTGGCTCAGTGGGTTAAGCCTCTGCCTTCAGCTCAGGTCATGGTCTTAGGGTCCTGGGATCGAGCCCTGCATTGGGCTCTCTGCTCAGCAGGGAGGCTGCTTCTCCTCTCTCCCTGCCTGCCTCTCTGACTACTTATAATCTCTATCAAATAAATAAAATCTTAAAAAAAAAAAAAACTACCAACCAACTTGTCTTAACTAATATTTATAAAACACTCCACCCAAAAACTGTAGAATACACATTTCTTTTCAAGTGTGTATGGAACATTCTCCAGGATAAACCGTATACTATAGCCCAAAACAAGTCCCAATAAAATACAGAAAATTGAATATTGAAATTACACAATGTCCTGTGACCACAATGGAATTAGAGATCTGTAACAGAAAGATACCCGAGAAAACAACAAATAGTTGGAAATTAAGAAACATACTTCTAAATAACCGATGAGTCAAAGAAGAAATCATGAGGGAAGTTAATCAAAATTCATGGCATGTATCTAAAGCAGTGCTTACAGGCGCCTGGATGGCTCAGTCAGTTGTGCAACTGACTCCCAGTTTCAGCTGGGGTCCTGATCTCATGGGCTGTGAGATCAAGCCCAAGTGGGGCTCCAGACTCAGTTGGGGCATCTTTGTGAAGATTCTTTCCCTCTGCCTTCCCCCCACTTGCACACATAGGCACACACTCTCTCTTTCTTAAAAAAATAAAGCAGTGCTTAAAGAGAAATGCATAACTTAAGATGCCTATGTAAGATTTTGAAAAATTAAAAACCAAAGATTCCACATTAAGAAATGGGATAGCAAAGAGCAAGCTAAACACAAAGCAAGCAGAAGGAATGAGATAATAAATATTATAGCAGAAAAATGATGGAGAAACTTTTTAAAAAGTTGATTCTTTGAAAAGATCGATAAAATCGACAAACCTTTAACTAGACTGACCAAGAAAATAAGAGAAAAGACACTAATTACTAAAATCATGAAAGAAAGGGTATCACTACCAACTCTACAGGAATTAAAAGGATTATAAAGGAATATTATCAACAGCTGAATGCCAGTAAATTAAACAACTTAGATAAAATGGAACAATTTCTAGAAGTACGCAAGTAACCAAAACTGACTCAAGAAGAAACAAAATATCTGCATAAACCTTTGACAAGGAAAGATATTGAATTAGTAATTTTTTTTTCTTAAAGACTTGTATTTATTTGACACAGTGTGAGAGCAAGAGAGAGAGCGTGAAATTTAAAATCTCACTAACAGGGATGACTAGGTGACTCAGTCAGCTGAGCATCTGCCTTAGGCTCCAGTCATGATCCCAGGGTCTTAGGATCAAGTCCCACATGGGGCTCCTTGCTCAGCAGGAAGCCTGCTTCTCCCTCTGCCTGCTGCTCCCCCTGCTTGTGCACTCTCTCTCTGACAAATAAATAAAATCTTTGTAAAAGATTAAAATAAGATAAAATAATAAAATTTCACTAACAAAAGCCAGACCCAGATGGTGTCCCTGGTGAATTCTATCAAATGTTTAAAGAAGAAATAAGACCGATCCTTCACAAATTCTTTGAGAAAAAGAACACTTCCCAACTTATTTTATGAGGCCTGTACTACCCTGATACCAAAGCCAGGCAAAGACATCACAAGAAAAGACTTCAGACCAATACCCCTTGTGAACAAAGATGCAAAAAGCCTTAACAAAATATTACCAAATCGAATCAAACAACTTAAAAAAAAATATCATTCCCAAGTTGTATTTATTCCAGGAATACAAAGTTAGTTTAACATTTGAAAATCAATTAATGTATGATATTAATGGAATAAAGGACAAAACCCGCATAATCTTTCTGTAGAGTAGGAAGAGCCAACAACTGATATTACGTGGAATAAGAAAAACCAGAAACTGAGAATGTATTTCAAGAAAGACAAAGTGGTTAACTGGTTGGTGGCTGCTAAAGTCCAATAAAAAGAGAAATTGGATTTTTTAGAAAAATTGGATTAAACCCCATGAAGGTTGTGGACAGCTTTTGGAAGGGTTCAGAAAAATGGTATAATTAAAAATCTGATTGGAGTGAGAAGGGAATGAAAAGTGAAGAGGTAGAGAAAGGGAATAAAGAGGACTTTTTGAAGGAGTCTTATTTTAAAAGGCAGCAGAGAAATGGAGCAGTAGATGAAGAGAAATGAGACGCCTAAGGGGAGCTGTTTGTCTTTTAAGGTGGTAGATAGTACATCACCTGTATAGGCTGAGGAATGATACAGTGAAAAGGGAAAAATTGACAATGCAAAAGAGAGAGCAGATAACCTATAGGAGCAAAATCCTTGAAAAGGCAAGAGGAAATGAGATGCAATTCAGAAGTAGAAAGTGCCAGGAACTCTGAAATGTCTGAGATTTTATCCAACTTGCATACTAACAAGTTAGCCTCTCATAATTTCATGGATGCGAAAAAAACATGAGACTCCTGGGTCAGAGACAAAGGATTTCATTTCTCACAGCAATAGCAGTAGCCAGAGATCAGAGTTTTATTGCATCAATTTCCTGAACCTCAATTCCCACAGAGCAGTGTAGGAAGAGGGCCAGGTAATGCCTGCACACGGAGTGGGTTGTACAAGTAAGAAAAATCTGAGTTTAGTGAACCTGGGTCTTTTACATTGGGCAGTAATCATGCCTGTCTTTTGCTTCAGAAAAAGACATTATTTTTATTATAATGGACAGTAAACATCCCTACTGTTTGCTCCAAAGGAAGACACTATCTCTATCTTCCAAGGCTATTCACTCTACAAATATCCTTGATAGGACAATCTGAATCAAAACAAATGTGAGTGACACATGAAGAACTATATCTTAACAGAGTTTAGCCTTAATAGCGTGGACACTTCATTCATTTTATGGCATGTTAATAGCGTGGACACTTCGTTCATTTTATGGCATGGATGTTGGGGAAGTGGGGAAGATAAGATTATTGGAAAAGAGCCAGTCTTTCTTTTGCTTAATTTTATTTTTTTTTTTCCCAGTGTATCAGTGGGTGAGAGTATCAGGTAAGAGTGAGGACTGGACATTTGAGAATGTGGGATTTAAGTAAACTTAAAAGTCTAGAAGAATGAGAGTGGATTAACCAAGGAAATGAAGAATTACTGGGCTCTACTGAGGGCCCTCCTCTAATTTATAATCCTGAATTTAAATACTTCAAGTTATGACTGTTTTAACCAGGTTCATTCCACTGCTTGGGTGTAGGGACAAGATGGATAGAGAGTTGACTTGAAGCAGGTTTGGAGTTTTTCCAGGCAAGTGGCAGAGAAAGAAAATGGCAGTGGAGTTGCAGATGTACACAAAAGACTGATTACAGTGGTGGACCAGGGATTCTAGGCTGGATGAAGAAGAGAGTGCAGAGAGGAAGAACCATGAAACACGGATAGAGCCAAAGGATTGTAGCTCCTGATGGGGTCAAAGAATGGTCGGAGTCAGGGTATTAGAATAAGTGAACTAGAAAACAAGAGGGGAACAAATATCTGAGCATGAGAATGGATGGCTGGGGTGGGGTAGAGAAAAATCTCATTAAAGGTGAGGAGTTCAGTAAATGAAGTGGTCAGAATGTCATGTAGTTCATTTAGGAGCTTGTTGAAATCACCAAGAATAAATGGAGTCACATGGAAAAAACGACAGCGAGCCAAGGGCTGAAATTTTCAATGAACGAGGGGAAACAACTGGAAAGTTCGAGATGATCACAACAGGGAGGGGTAGCAAGTGCTATGGACGGACTCTTCTTTATTTTAAGTATGTGTCTATATATGACCAAGTAAGCACTGTGAGAAAAACAAGTTATCATGATCCTGGAGAATTGTATAAGCTAACTTGAAGGTAATACAGACGCCCATGAAAAGCTAAATAGTGGACATTGCAGTATGGTAAGGTCAAAAAAAAACCCCACTGGTCTAAGAGTCAGAAGATCTGAGTTCTAGTTCCAGCCATGCCAGTAGTTAGCTGTGGGCTTAGGTAAACTGCTTACCCTCATCAGGCTTCAGTTTCTGCATTTGGATACTGATTAGATGATTCCCAAGATGCCTGAGGGCCTAACATTCCATAGTTCTATGATATTAAACAATGCACATTTCACAAGGAAGTTTGGAAGAATAAGCACTATTATTCAGATGTTACAGAAAGCGGAAATTGAACCATGAGTGACTATATAATTTGTTCAGCATCAGACTATTAAGTCAGGTTCATTGTTGTTTGTGTTAGATCTTACAGGGTACAGAGTAGATGTCCCAATCTATGTTTGTTTCCCTTCACTTACATAAAGTTGTGTTTGTCTTTTCATTATCTCTATTTAGTTCTGACTAGGTCATGATTGTGTATGTCAAAGAACAAAGAAAGGACTCAGAAACCATAACTGGAGCACCAATGTTTAACACAGCCCTGAAAGAACACGTTTTTATAGGAAGCAAAGAGGTATGTTGTCCTCTAGGAAATGTATGTCACTCTGGAGTAATTAGGCTGACATGCATTTCACTGGTGGCAGATGTAATGAATGGGTCCAATAACCCTTGACATCCACATAATGTTGGGGTGGGACTGGAAGTCAAGATTTAGAAGGATGTAATTGGAATAAAGGGGATATAAACAGATTTTCCTCTCTAACCAATTCTTCCTTTATAACTGTAATGTTACTTCTATAATTTTTAATATGCGCAAACACATTCAGTCATATAGTTAACAAATGTTCATTGAGAACCACTATATGGTAAGCACCTTTATAAGAGCTGGAAATACTGGGGAGAGCAAGACAGCCAAGGGCCCTATCCTATCTCCCTTTGCCAATGTATACTGAATGGAGTGAGGGATGGACATAAATGGGAAGATGAATAAGGTATTTTTCAGTGTATGATCAATGCTATGGAGAATATAAAATAGTATATCCCTGAATATAAAACAGTATATCCCTTACCATGTTCTGCATTCTCTCCATTTAGAATGAAAGTTTCATAAGAGCTAGTACTTTATTATTCATCACTGTACCCTCTGTGCCTTGATTAGTGAACTTTTTAAAAAGATTTTATTTATTTATTTGATAGAGAGCATAAGCGGGGGAGAGGTGAAGGAAAAACAGACTCCCCACTGAGCAGGGAGCCTGATTCGGGGATTGATCCCAGGACTCCGGGATCATGAGGTGAGCCGAAGGCAGATGCCTAACCGACTGAGATACCCAGGCACCCCTTGATTAGTGAATTGTAACTGTGGGTTCCTTTAAATAGGAGAGGTATCTCTAAGGAGGTGCCATCTGAACTGAGACCTAAAAAATGAAGCATTTTCAGCCATCCAAAAAAGAGGGCAGGGAAAGAGCAATGTAAAGTTCCCAAGAAAGCCACGAGTTCCTCATGTTTAAGAAACATAAAAGGGTCATTGTGGCTGGAGAGCTGTAAGGGTGGGTCAGTGTGACAGAAGGTGAGGCTGAAGCAAGAGTCAGAGCTAGAATAATGTAGGACCTTGTAAGCCAAGGCTAGGAGTCTGAATTTTAATTTAATTGCTGTGGTAACCCCTTGGAGGGTTTTAGTCAGAGATATTATATGACCTTACTTTCACTTTGAAAAGTTTGCTCTGGTATCTGTGTGGGTAATAGACTGAGGGGAACATGAGGGGAGGCAGGTGATGGGTTAGGACATGAGACGTGATGGTGGCTTTTATCAGAGAAGAGGCATAGAGTAGTTGAATTTGAGATCCATCCTGAAGGTAGAACCGCAGGACAAGGTGAGGGGTTGGATGTGGAGTGTTAGAAAGAGAGAAAGAAGTCAAGACAGACTCCAGTGTTTTGGCTTAAGTAACTTGGTCCTGGTGATGCCACTAACAGATAGGGAAACCGGGGGAGGAGCAACGTTTTTCCAGGGAAAAATCAAGCATTCCATTTTGGCCGTGTGAAGCTTATCAGACTTCCAAATGAGTATGTAGATTAAATGGTTGATATGTGAGTATGGCAAGATGTCAGATCTGAAGATATCCTTTTGTGAGTCATTGGCATTTAGATACTATGTAAAGCCACGTAGTTGAGTGAGATCACCAAGGGAGAACATGCAGATCTGACAGCCGAGGAGGACTACGCCTTGAATATCTGTCATAGGACTCCAGTTTTGGCCTTTGAATAATATGATATTTTATATAGAACTACATTACCTACCAGATAAATCAGTTTTAAAACCCCGTTTTGCCTTTCTCTTAGCAAGTAGTAGCAGGCCATCATGGAGGGAAGCCATCTTGGTGAGAACCTTTAATCACACAGCAACCCTGGGACTTGCCAGTATGTCATATTTAGACACCATGCTTAAGAAGCTTGGAATTCTGGGATTCTGGATAATATGAGACCTGGAGAAAGAGAGAAACCCAGCCAGTGTCCAACCATCCCAGTCACTATACAGAAGAGGACTCTGGTCCCCACCATGCCTCCCTCCCACTATGCAGTGTTCCCTGACTTCCCCATGCCACAGTGATCCCTCCTTTCCTCCAGTTTCCTCCAAACCCCTCCTTTCCTCCAAATTGTCTGTACCTCTTTGTTGTATTTGTCTTCCATTATCTCTGTTTGGTTCTAGCTAGGTCACAATTACTTATCATCCCCACTTTCAACTACTGTACACTGTAACTTCTTCAAGGGTAGGATATTCTCTTACCTATCACTTACCCTGTTCTGCATTTCCCATTCTAGAAAGTTAAGTACTCCAAGAGCTAGGACCTTGTCTCTTATGGTCACCATTGTACTCTTTGAACCTGAAACAGTGTCCTATACACAAAAAGAATGAATGAATACAATAGCTATTGACAGATTTATGTTCTAGATAGGTGATCAAGCACCTCAAAGCAAGACTTTCTCCCTTTTCCTTGATAGATGTTTTCTCCTCTTTGGGTTCCCTTGAGCTTTACCATCACCCACACTTAACACTGCAACATAAAGAGGTGTTTCATTTCTCACCACTTTTATGGACTCTTTCCGCAGATTCTGCTGATGCTGAAGTAGATAAGAATAGGGCATGGGTTTTTGGTTTATATAACGCATATATGCAGTTGGGATTTGTGGTAGATTGCCTGAAAGATGGCCATTAACAATTGCTTTCATCTCTATATATTCATGTTGTTCCTCCCACAGGATGTGGGGTTTGTTCCCTTCCCTTTGAATCTGGTTGACCATGAGATTTGCCTGTAGATTATAGAAGTAATGTTATATGAGTCTGGGGCTCTCACCTTAAGAGACCTTGCAATTTCCAGTTTTACTATCTCAGGATTTAGACACCCTGCTTAAGAAGTTTGGAATTCTGGGATTCTGGATAATGTGAGACCTGGAGAAAGAGAGAAACCCAGCCAGTGTCCAACCATCCCAGTCACTAGAGCTGAGGCACAGAACATGAATAAAATCACATGGATTCTCCAGTGCCAGCCAAACTGTCCCAGCCAACCAAATGGAGCAGAAATAAACCATCCTTGAGGAGGCCCACCCAAACTGCACAATCATGAGAAATAATAAATGCTATTGTTTTAAGCCAATACTTGTGGGGGTTATTCATTATGTAGAAAGAGATAACTAAAATAGGATCTGTTTCAGGATCCATTTGGTAACAAAACTTCTAGAAACACATTGCATTTAAAAGCAGAGCTTCTGCAATTTCTAGAAATTTACAGGTATAGTTATTCTTTGTCTCAGCAATTTCCCTTCTGGGAATCTATTCCAAAGATACCCTAGCAAAAATAGAGAGAGAGGTATTAGCTATTTATTGCAGCACTATTTGTAGTAGCAACAAATTTCAAACAGATCAATCATCTAGCAGTAGGGCACTGGCTGAATAAGATATGTAACATCCACATGGGGGAGTAATATGCAGCCATAAAAAAGGAATGAGGAATTCCTCTGCAAAGTATGATGGAGTAATCAACAGCATGTAACACTGAGCTAAAAAAAAAAAGGAAGGCAGAGAAAAAGTGTGTAAAGTATGCTACTTTTTAACTATTTTTTAATGAAAGAATATAATATAAAATTTGCAAAAGAAATTATTCCCTACAGAGGGAGAGAAGGAATAAGGTAAATGGTACAATAAGAATATAATCTTCTAAATCCAATCTGTGGGAAACCTTATAAAGCAACCAACCCACTTTCTTCAACCAAAAAATTTTTTTAAAAACCCAAACCATAAGAGACTCCTAACCTCATAAAACATACTAAGGGTCCCTGGGGGGTTGGGGGAGGGGTGGTAGGGATAGGGTGCTTGGGTTATGGACATTGGGGAGGGTTTGTGCTATGGTGAGTGCTGTGAAGTGTGTAAGCCTGACGATTCACAGACCTGTACCACTGGGGCAAATAATACATTATATGTTAATAAAAATAATTTTTTAAAAAACCCAAAAGGGAAAGAATGAGAACCTAGCAATTAAAAAGAGGGACTTAAGTGCTTATCAACCAATGACAATTTATGAACCTATTTGTATTCTGAATACAACAATACAACTTGACTACAAGTTGTTTGAGTAAACAAACTGAAGAAGTTTATGAGACAGTGGAAAATTTAAACACTGGTCAATATTTGATGTTAAAGATTTATTATTTAAATGTGATAATGATAGTGTTGCTATGTTCTTCAAATAATCTTCGTATATTAGGGATGCACACTGAAACTTTTCATGTATGAACTGATATGACACTGGGATTTCCTTCAAAAAACTACATGTATTGTTGAAATGGGTGAAGTTATAGATTAAACAAGATTGGCCAAGAGTTAACATTACTGAATCTAGACGATTGGTTCACGAAGGTTCATTGTATTGTCCTCTTTACCTTTATAAATATTTGAAGTTTTCTAAAATAAAAAGTTTAAAAAAAAAAAAGTCCTCTGAGAACCCAGTGTTTAAGGGCAATGAATCCATTTTCTTCAAAATAACACACCTTAGGTCCATCACTCCAAGTAACAGCATCTATGTTAATTAGAAGTCATGTCTATAAAGCGATGCTAGGTATTTAGAACTCTTTGTGAGAGACACCATGTGATACTAAAAACATAAAGAGTTCTCAGAAGGTCCAAGTGTTTCTGTTGTTTTGGTTTAGGTTTTTAACAATTCCTTGTGTCATTGTTATCTCTGATGCTTAGGAAAATTTTAAGTAACATGTGACTAGTTTTCTTCTTGTTCTCCAAGCATGTGTCCTTCATTCACTCAATCATTCAGTACTCTTCGGCCGGGAGAGTTTTATGAGAGGTCCTGGTGTTAGGGAGAGGGTGCAGCTAGTCAGAAGAAGTCTCCAGCCCTTCTGCCCATGACTGTCTGTCGACATGCATGCCCAGATGCTGACCACACCAGGGAACAATAGAGGGCTGTAACAGAGGTCTGCAAAAGGGAGAGGCCTAGTTGCTTTGCCTCTAGTGGGAGACTGGGGGAGAAATCTCAGAAGAGGAGGTGTTAGATCACACTAAGATGCTGCTTCAGGGAAATAACAGAATTGGGGTTGACTTATTTTGGAGGAAAGTTGTAACCTGATGCTTTTCACTTTCCAAAAATTCTTTCACTTTCAAATACCCAAATCTTCTCAGCTCCTTCCTCCACTGACATGAAAGATACAGATCAGTGGTTCTCAAAGTGTGGTTCCCAAAGTGTGGTTCCTAGACCAGCTGCATTGCCATCCCCTGGGAACTTTTAGCAATGCAGATGCTCCAGCCCCACCTTGGACCTACTGAATCCGAAACTTGAAACTCGAGCTGGGCCAGTAATTTAACAAACCCTCCTGGTGATGCTGATGCTCACTCAAGTATGGGAGCCACTGGTTTAGAGAAGAGTAGTAAGGGTTCCAGAAACGCAGTTTAAAGAAGGAAAAGGAGCCTGCTCTTTTCTCCAAGTTAAAAAAAAATATATATGATTATAGGAGAAATTTTGAAAGAATGCAAGGTAGAAAAATAGTTTAGCTTGGCTGAGGGCCTGACAGTGGTGGTTGTGGAGAGACCAGTGCTCCACAGAGAGAACCACAAATGTCAGGCTGGGCAGCTGCCGTCTACCACCCAGCAGAAGTGCAGACTAGAGAAGTCTAAGGCCCCCAGTCTCCTCTAAGATAACAGTCCTCAGCTAGAGATACCACAATACCTAAATATAAAAACTATCCTCTGAAATTGAGGGTGTGGAACACAAGGTATATGGGTAATAAAACTGGTAGAATTTTTGTAAAAGCGGGTTTGTTTCTCTTCATCTTTTTCATATGGCTATTAGAAATTTTAAAATAACCTATGTAGTTCACATAGATGGCTTGCATTCTATTTCTATCATTCAGTACTGGTCTCTGAGGTGTATATAAAATGGAGGATGGCTATGTGACCATTTTTTCTCCAGCTCTGAGCAGGAGAGTGGGTGTCCAGAACCACAAGCTGTCATTTCTTATTTATGTGTCATTTGTGGTATGCTGTGAAGATGGCTCAGTGGTACTAGCCATACAAATCATGTAGCAAACATTTTTTATATCCTTGTTCACAAAGCAGGTTTTTAATTCTAGAAAATAGACTTTCTTATTGTGAGACATGCATTCATTGTAAAAAAAACTAGAACGTATAACAATATACACCAATAATAGCCACTCCCACTTTCCCGATCTTGACTGTTTCAGACATAGTCAATTAAGCAGGACATCTTTTTTTCCTACTGACCCCAGACACAGCATCAATGTCCTTATCAACAGAATGCTATAAAGGAGCTACGTAGCAATGGAGAGTTGCAGCCATGGTGCAAAACTAGGTCTGCCTGACTCCAAAGGTCAAGTTCCTTCATTATACCATTCAAGTTCCCATTTAATAACATGTGCACATTCATCATTGTCTTCCTAAATCTAGCCAATAAATGGTCTTTCTGATGTTTGTATCAATTTCTTATGAATTTGGTTGGCACAAGTTCATTCCTCAGGTATCAAATACATTTTCATATGCTAGCAAACTTGAATCTCTGACCTTACTAAGAGGCAGCCCCTAGATTAGGAATGGCCTGTACAGAGCATGTGCCCTCAACTCTCTTCTCTCTTAACCATGACAGACATTGCTAGTCAATTGCAATACTCTTCTGTTGAGCCTAGACGTAGACTCAAAGTCCTTTTGACGCAGTGACCCAGGGAGGTACTGCCACTCGACCCATAAGACTCCAATGATTGCTAGCCTGGATGGATAATGAGTTCACAAAATGAATTTTCTTTGTGTCCTGCTGGCTTTCCTCATGTAAAAACTTGGCTTCACACCCTTCTTTTCTTTTTTCCAGAAGAGTAGATAGGTTCTAACCAAAACAATCCCGTGTGGTGGTCAAGGGGGCCCTGGGAAAGAACAACAGCATTTCAGGAAGTCAATACTCATTAGGATAGGAGAATTCATAGAACATGTTTTGTTTGGTTGTTTGTTTTGTTTTGTTTTGGTGTTTTTTGCTTTTCCAGAGACAAACTCCCAAGGTTTATAGATAGTTCTCTTGAAGTTCTACCACTATAACTGATTTAGATCTCACCAGGAAGTTTCTGTATGGACTTCACAACAATAATAGTAATAATAGTAATAATAGTTTCTAGATCACAATTATATGGGTTGCAAATAACACATATATTTCTATAGTGAGAATGTTGATACTGCAGCTAATTCAAGAAACTTAGGTAAGCAACCAGAAGGCAAGTTTATCATCAATGAATGGCGTGACAAAAAGGAGGATGTCTCAGAGGAAGTGACACTGGCAACATTTTCATATTAAAGGAACTCTCAAGGGTATTTCACCATAAGCTTAAAGGATAAAATGTTGGAAGCAGACCTAAAGTTAGAATGGATATGACAATTTGCCAAGGCAGACGAAAGACACTCTGAAGGTAAGCGCTATTCAAACTACTCTTGATAGAATTCTTCAAAGAAATAAAACATTTAATGTTTCTAATGTTTCCACTCTTTGTAAATGTAACTTTTCCTATTTTTAAAATGTCCCTTATGCGTTTGTAAATGAAAGTTTTCAATATTTTGGAAAAAAGATATTATGGAGCAGTTGTCATTTTTCCTGTTAATTATCAAGATTGCTTTGTACACTTTCAGCTTGCCTGGTCATTTTTGTGCTCCTGCACTAGCATGCAAGGTGAGGATGGCCTGTATACAGGTAGAATAAGAAGAAATTCAAAATGATGGGATTGTACTAATGCCTTGGCAATGTAAGTCTATTTTAAAATATAACTAGAGTCTGAAAAAAAAGGTGCAATAATATTGTAGACACATCTGCCAATGCAAACCAATAATCCACATACGTATTTCAAAGGTGTGTGATACATTTGAGACAGAGATCACCTGGGTATTCATTTGCCTGGTGTGGAGGAAGACTGTAAGAAGAAAGGGATGAAAAATAGGTGTGAATCTCCATATAATGTCTCATCCTCAGAAAACATGGCAGCTGCTGTCAAACCATCTTAACATTTCCTTAAAGAAGAAGTCTGCGCCAATTAGAAAACCATCAGCTGCAGGTGCGTTGGGACTTCAGCCCCTCTTGCTGGGCATTTCTCTTGGCTCTCCTTTTACTTGCATATTGGCTCTATTTCAGGCTGGCAGCAAATGGTGACAGCTGTACCAGGCATCACATCCAAATGCCACGTTGTCCAGAGGCAGATAAGGGCTGTCTTTTCTACAGTCTACTTCTCAGGAGGAAAGAAATGCCCTCCAGCCTGTCAGCCACAACGGACCCCTGGCCACAGTATCAGTCAGGGTTCAGGAAAGAAAACTAAAGCCACTCTACGTATTCTGGATCAGAGGGGCTTAACATAGAATTTGGGGGCATACGCAACTCCTGGGAAAGCCGGGGAAGCAGACTTCAGAAACTCTATCCTTAAAGATCAGAGGAGTTGACCCCGAATAACCTTAGCCTCAAACACCTAAGTGTGTAATTCCTCAAATTTGTGCTAGGAAGCTGCTGGGACTCTCTCATCTGCCCACCTATACAGCTACAATCATCTCTAGAGGAATAACAGCACCCTCTTTGCAAATCCTGAGCTGAGTTCCTCTGGTGAGCAATGGCCCAGAACAGGACAGAGACGGTGATTCTGGAGCACATGGGTTCTAGACTTAGAGGGGAATAGTGGTCCACGTTGAAAGCAGACAATCCAGCATACCCACCCTGAAGTAGCTCCAGCAAAGGGGAATGGTCCACTGAGATTGATTGAGGGTCATTAGGCTTTCCCTTTGATCCTGCAGGTAGGTTAAAGTCACTCTCAACATGTTGCTTGGGGGAGGATTGAAACCCAGCCGCCTCCCTCGCAAATCAGTGTTTGACGAGCAAGGAAAGTAAGGAAAAACTGTTGGTTAGACAACCAGTGGTGCCTGTTCCATGCTGGGTCTCAACATAATCATAATTTTCTTTGCAAATAAACATATTTGTTACCAAAGTAGCTCGCCGTATATATATATATTTTTAATGCTGTATAACATTCACTATATGTACCTATTATTACCCACAAGGTACAATCTCCTACAAGCAGTTCAAATTCCAGGCTAAATTGTAAAATTATAGTCAGCTAAACATTGATAATGTATAGTGCTACTGCATTCAGTAAAAAGTTGAAGTTCCTTTTAGAAAATGCCTCCATTAGCTCTCTCTTTCAGATAACTGGCCAGATTCATTTGTCTGCTGCTTCTTTATATGGCTTACCAGCAATGCCCTGAGCATCTCCTAGATTTAATGAACGTTATTTGCATGGTTCAAATTTACAAAATTATAAGCCATCCCCCCACCCCCCTTGCTGCTGCCCTTCTTCCTATTCTTCCTAATCCCTGTTTGGCTGTTGCTTCACATCCCATTTAACACCATTCCAGTTTCCTCAGAGACTGTGGGACTCGTTTTCCCCTGGGAGAAGGGAAGCTGGCGGCTGTGAATCCATTTGGGGGCCTAGGAAAGAATGCAAATGTCAAGGATGCTAATTTCTGATCTTCTCACCAGGGTTCTTTACAGTAAATCCTTTTTATAAGAAAGCCCTGAAGATGAGCCTTGGTGGGGTGAGGGTGGGGTGGGGGGGAGGGATGTATCAGCAAAGTTATGTATGTGCAGGTTCCAGGGAGTGGCTTCTGTTCTAGAAGGGCCCCACAGCTCAGCGTTTCCTCCCACATGCCTCCTCGAATATGCAAGCTGCATATGTATTTATAACTCTGCAGTAAAAAAGTGAACTTTATTAGCAGAGATAACTGTCATAATTCAAGCAACTGCACTCTGCAGAGCAACCAGAGGCTATAGGCCCCAGGATTATATATGTTCAGTCAAGTCATGTGCAAGTGCAGGGGAATTATGAGTCACTAATTGGGCATAAACCAGGAAGGAGGAAGAGCTAGAATTGATTGTCCCTGTAATGGGCTCTGGGGGTCCAGAGAACATGCCCAAAAGGCTTCTTCTAGGGAACTGTTAGATCCCAGGGAGATACCAAGAGAGGGTAGTGACTTTACCATGCATTTTGGCATCTACCCATTCTAGTAGCAGCCATCAGTAAATGTTTGTTGACTGAATGAGTGAATGCAGTGTTGTCCCTGGCAATGAACAATAGCTCCTGAATTGTTCTATGTGTGTGTACATCTTCCCCCCCTTCCTAGTCAAACATTTATTCTAACCCAGTGGAGACACAGCTGTGCCATTGAAGAGCCATATCCACAATCACTATTAGCCAAGTTAGGCTCTCAGCCAGTGGTTCTCAGCCTTGGCCCCATGTTAGAATCACTTGGGGATGTTTGAAAAGTCCAATGCTCAGGCCTAACCTCAGACCAGTTAAAATCAGAATCCCTGGAGCCGAGGCATCAGACTTCTGAGACTGAGAACCACTGCTCTAAGGTAACGTGGAAACAGCTCTGGCTTAGGTATCGGGAGACCTAGAAGCTGTCCCTCAGCATAGAAATGTGCCAGTGCCACTCTCCCTGAGGCCCAGGGTGCAGATAGAAGAGAAAGAATACTCTCCTGCAACTTAGGAATTTGAGGAGGGGAGGGTCGTCCCGTGTCTTGGGAATACATAACACTGCGAACAAAATGATGCCACGCTGCAGAGTGTGATGGGAAGCTATCCGAGGGCTCTGCCCGCCCTGCTTACTGATCTTTCTCCAGCCTTCCCAGAAGCTCTGGGGCCCTCTGCGTGCTGCCCAGGGGTCCCAGCGTCCTCTCTGGCGACCTCAACAGGAGAGGAGAGGTAGGTAGCTGTTGTTTGGGTTTGTAGACTCGTTGGGGGAGGGGCGGCTGAGCTGGCACTGAGGTAGAGGAGCTGTGACTCAGGGGAAATTCGAAGTTGCTACAAGCTGCAGAAGTGTGTGTCAGTGGGAGGTGAGAAAGGCAAACAGAGGGCTGAAAACCGTGCCAGGAACCTGCCTAGTGGATAATCAAAACTTGACTATAAATAACTAATGAAACGATGAAGGCGTTAGGGAAGTTATTTGGTAAAGCAGCACACAGGCAGACCGAGTGCTTCCCTTGAGCAAATCTTCAAGCTGCTTCAGAAGGCCAAGCGAAAATGCAGAACACCTGTCTGGTGGTCGTGCTTCTACATCAACAGTTGGTTCAGAGAACTGAATGCTACCCTCACTGATGTCAAAAACAAAAAAAACGAAAAAACAACAACAAAAAACAACTCCCAACATCTTAATTGTGTAAGGGAAGTCTTTCTAAAATGGATTATATTCTCCCAGAGATGGTGAGCAGAGTGCGTAGTCTTATATTGGCTTTCGGTGGTCCAGGAAACCAAGCCCCAATTTCCTTCTAAAGATTTGTTTTTTATTTGGGGGAGGGGTAGGAGCAGAGGAAGAGAGGGGGGGAGAGAATCCTCAAGCAGGCTCCCTGTTGAGCACAGAGCCCGACATGGGGATCTCGATTACAGGACCCTGAGATCCTGACCTGAGCTGAAATCAAGACTCAGACACTTCACTAAGTCACCCAGGCGCCCCTCAGAGTTCCTACTGAACCACCCTTCTCACTACCCTCAATCTGGGCTGAGGAGTAGAGCATGAGACATAGGCTTAACGCCATCAGAGCGTTTTGTTTCTCCTGGCTGGAGGTCAGGGCTCTAGTGCATGGGCTTTGTGACAACTATTCCCTTTGCTTTGAGCCCTTTCTGGCACTCATGCTCTCAGCTATGTTTTGAATGGATCCAATTACTGCAAGTCTGGCCCCTATCTAAGGAGAGAATATGGAAATGAATGTATTATTATTTCTTTTAGTATTCTTAGAATTCACTTTGGTTTTTGAATATTTTCAAAAGATTTATAAAACTATTACTATCCCATGACCTGAAAATACACTATGGAAAAAGAGCTCAGGAAAGTCATCTAAAATAATCCACACCTAGTACCAGTCTCAGTTCTTGAAATATTCTGTGCACAACCCTATCCTGCTTTGGTCCCCTAAACATGGCAATATTGACATATCCAGAGTGGCATTGTCAAAGTAAAACAAAACAGCGTACCATTTATCCCGCAAGCAGTTTTGTGAGACTCATGTCATTATAGACCTTTAAGGGGAAAAGTGTGCATTGTGGAAGATTTTGTATAAAATCCCGTGTACCTGACTCAGTTGTGAAACTCCCCCAGGCCTGATGGTTTAGAATCGTGGGTGAAATGAAGCTCACTAATGGATCAAGTTCCTGCACTTGGTTCATTGCTGAGCTAGTAAAGGGAGGTGGGAATCCTGTCAGAAGCTACCACATCAAGATGTGACAAGGCGAGAAGAAACAGCCAAATGATTCCCAGCTGCAGAGACATTAAGTGTGGGGAAGACAGCCCTGTAAGCCTCACTAGGCCCTGTTCTGAGGGCCTCATTCTTATTACCCAGAACAACAACTGAGGTTCACACTTTGTGTTAAGTCTACAATTACGGCCACATGGCTTTTTTTTCCGAGGCAGAAAACTGCGCAGTACACCCCAGAAAGCTTTACATCAAAGAATGGTTAAGTATGGACATTGAAAATGGCAAATTTGAATTATCTGGAAAAATATGCAGATTCCTCAATTACAAGGAAGAGGATGGAAACACTTAAAGGAGGAGAGCAAGCTTTCACTTCCAGTTGTGTTAATAACTAACTATGAGGTCAGGAACTCAGTTTCCTTATTTTTTAACTACACTGCCTCGTATGGTAGCCACTTGCTATATATAGCTATTTAACTTTAAATAAAAAATAAATAAGATAAAACATTCAGTTCCTCAGACACATTTCAAGTACCCAACAGCACAGTGTGGTGAGTGGCTATCTTATCTGACAGCGTGGATACAGAACATGTCCATTATCAACGAATGTTTCGTCGGTCTACCCTCATCTAGACCCCAAGGAGAAAATACGTTTCATCTCTTAATGCCCCTGCCTATTGATTGATAATGGTAATAGAACACATCTCTGTAGAAAAGATGTTTCTAGTAATAGAAACACCTCTGCGTTTCCACTCAGGCGGCAAAGCCATCCCTGCCCTCTCTGAGAACTGCTCCCCATTCCAAAGGAGCGGGCACTGTCACTTCCTTTTAGATTTAGGCTGATGGGACCAGGTGGGGTCACCTGACCCAAGCACAGTAAGTTAGAGTTTCTCCTTCCGGAATTCAATGCCGAGGTTCAGATACAGTCACTGTTGGAGGCTGGTAATTGGAAGAAGTAAACATGGGTGCTAGGAGTGGCCGCATGACCTCAAGGAGACTGGAGAGGCCAAGAAAGCCTGACTGCAGAGAGCAAAAGTGAAACAAGCAGGCAGAAACATGCAGAGATAAGGGACGGAGTCCTGCTGCATTTCTGGTTCCTGGTTCCTGAGGCCTTGCTGCATTCTTGAGCTTAACTATTTTATGATAGCCTAGTATATTTCTATGAATTTCCTCCTTATTTGCTCAAGGTGGCTCATGTTGGTTTCTATTACTTGTGACTGAAAAGCCTTATCTAAAGCAGTAGTAGTTTCTGAGAACAGAGAACTCCAAAGCTCCATTCAGACCCAGCAGAAGAATGTAGTGATGGATTGATGATGTCTGCCATGGGCACAAGCCGGGGAAGTTGAGGCATCTATGCTAAATGTTTGCCACTCCTGATCAGTCAGTGTCCAAAATGATCTTCAGTTCTCAAATTCCTTTGTTTTTCAGGTGACTCTTAGTTGTTGTTTTTTTTTTTCCTGATAATGCTTGATGAGTAACATGTTTTTGTTTCATTCACTGATGTTTACTATTAACTGTTTTCATTGGTGAAATAAAGTATCATGACATTTTAAGACCTTAGAGAGATAATAAATTGGAGCTATTAAGCATCAAAGTCTTCAAGGTTTACATAAAATGTGTGCTCTAAATTCAGCAAGCTTTCAGCAAAATGTGACTTTTAGTAATGCTGGCCAAATCCCCTAAAGCTGGTATCCTCTGGATGTTCTTTGAAAATTACTACAAGGCTAAACTAAAAATCTAAATGGTGTCAAATTTATCAAGGTAGTCACATACAGTCCATCTAAAATAGCTCCTTATCTGAAGAAATTTAACCAAGATTTGCTTATGTAATAATTATAATGTTCTTTGTTTGATCCAGTGAGCTGTAGTTTTTCCCCATGTGACAGTTTTGATCAAATATATGAAAACTGAGGCAGGAGATTAACTGAAAAAAAGACTATTAGGTGTGGGGCCACAGGCAATAGCTGTAAGAATACAGAGACAGGGTTATGTAACTAGCCAGGGGGAACTCAAGACTGGAACCAGTGGTCCAGAAGTACCAGTTGAAAATGTGTTGTCAAAATGCACACAGATATGAGAGGTCAGAAAGCAAGGGAATAGATCAAAATCACTTAGGGTCTGCATGGGAAAGACCTTGTTTGCTTGCTTAAGACCAGGTTGGTGTGAATGGAAGAATTAGAAATGTAGCAATGCTTTCTTCTACACAGCAAGGCTTTACCAAGAGACCTCCAATGAAACATCCTCCCTCCATAGCCATTGTGGTGGATAGATCCTAATATGGCTCCATTTTTTAAAAAAATTATTTATTTATTTATTTATTTATTTGACAGAGAAATCGCAAGTAGGCATAAGTAGGCAGAGAGGCAGGCAGAGAGAGAGAGGGGGAAGCAGGCTCCCTGCTGAGCAGAGAGCCTGATGTGCTCGATTCCAGGACTAGGATTATGACCTGAGCCGAAGGCAGAGGCTTAACCCACTGAGCCACCCTGGTGCCCCTATGGCTCCATTCTTATGCCCTGTATAATCTCTTCCTTTTGGGTGTAGGTGGGACTAGTAACTCACCCTAGAATATGGCAAGTGTGTCACTCTTATGATTATATTATTATATGTCACTCTCATGATTAAGTTAATATGTATATATATGGCTCTGTCTTGCTAGCACGCACTACAGAGACTCCAATAGGCCTTGGAGGAGTAAGATGCCATGCCACAAAAGGGCCTAGGAAGGCGGCCACATGGCAAGAAACTTTGAGTGGCCAATGTTTGCTGACAGCAGCCCCCACTGACAGTCTGAAAACAGCCCCTAGTGCTACAACTACAAGGAGATCAATTCTACCAACAGCCTGAAGGACCCTGGAAGCAGATCTTTCCCCAGTCAAGCCTCTGATGAGAACACAGCCTCTGCCAACACCTGGATGACAGCTTTATAAGACTCTGAGCTTAGCTGTGCCTGGACTTCTGACCTACAGAGACTGTGAGAAAAAAAGTGTATATTATATTAAGCTTCTAAGTTTTTGGTCATTTGTTATGCACTGACAAAAAAATAATACACTTATTTTTTTTTAAGATTTTATTTATTTATTTGATAGACAGAGATCACAGGTAGGCAGAGAGGCAGGCAGAGAGGAAGGGAAGCAGGATCCCTGTCGAGCAGAGAGCCCGATGTGGGGCTTGGTCCCAGGGCCCTGGGATCATGACCTGAGCTGAAGGCAGAGGCTTTAATCCACTGAGCCACCCAGGTGCCCCACTAATACACTTATTTTGACCATGGTCTTTCACGGCAGTTCTCCAGGCTTTCTTTTAGCTGCAGAGACCTATGCTTAAGCAAAAGCATATATGGAAGCCCAATACATAATACAAATAAAAGTAGACTTGCTTCACTTTTAGCCAGGTAGAAGGCATGGAGCTCTTACCAGCTGGGCTCTCCTGGCTTAATGGTGACCCAAGAGGAAACTCTGAAGAGAACATTCTGAAAACCAGAAGACAAATTGAAGAGAGAGCAAGACTGCTGAAATCACACACGCTGAGCTTTCCCTGCGTCCCGATCCTGTCCTACGCTTCCCACCAGCTTCTCCTGGAGCACTTTCTTAATAAATTGCTTTGCACGTTAATCCTCATTTCAGTGTCTGTTTCTGGGGAACCCCACTTGAGACATGAGAATTTCCTGAGAGGCTATCTGAGCAACTGAGATATCTTAACATTTCTGGGGCTCAGCATTTATAAGTCCCTTGTTGGTTAATTCCAATGTGGGCTCTAGTACTTTGTCTGGTCCTCACATTAATTCTTATTACATGTGTAATTAGTGCATATTCTAATTAGGTATGTAATTTAAAACTTCTAGTAGCCATATTTTGAAAATTAAGTTTAATAACATTTTATTGAACAAAGTAGATATTATTTTAACATATCACTAGCATTAAAAATATCTTTTATGTTATCTTTTAATACTTCATCTTTGGAACCCAGTTTTACACATTTTTTATACATAGAGCACCTCTCAATTTGGATGCTAGGTTTTCATTGGAATTCTAGATTTTATAAAATTTACAACTTGAGAAAATGTAGATTTACACACCCAAGTTGTTACAAACATGCTTAATAGTTCTCCAATAATTGAAGAAAACTAATTTTTTAAATTAAAATTAAGTGAAATTATTCAGTTTTTCAGTTGCATGAGCCCAATTTCGAGTGTTCAGCAGTCACATGTAGCTAGTGGTTACTATTTTGGGCAACACAGCTTTAGGCCCTCATCCCTCTCCCTTAGACTTGGCTTTGGGGCCTCCATGGGCTTCTGGGAGTGGGGAAGAGATGCCAGTGTAAGTCATATTGGGCTGGTGTTGAGATGGTGTTTGGTGAGCCCTCAAGATCCTGAACACAGAAACCTCGTCCTGCCACTCACTCACAGAGCACTGTTTTAGGTCCGTTTTCCAGGTAGCAGAGCGTGAGAGAGTTTTAGGTGCACACAATTTATTGAGGGGTGCCCTGGAAAGAAACTCATAAGGGAGTAAGGGAAGCATGACAGGCAGAGGAATGGGCTGGTCAGGGATGTGGTCTCAGGTAAATTCCTGCCTTGGTCCATGCTGTGTGGACTCTGCAATGTAAAGTGCATTATAGACTTATCCCACCTTGAAGCAAGGGGACCCGGCTTTATAGCCCCGTATTCATCAGTCATTGGTTGCTTGGGTGAGAGAGGGGATGAGATATCCCCAAATTTTCTAGGTAAGATGGCTCATCCAATAGCAGTTGTCCAAAGACGGTCACAAGTAGAAGCTTCCGGCTCTTGCACTTGCAGCAGCTGGGAGATGCGTGTGCAGGCTAGTGAAGGAGATCTGGAGAGGTGTCTGATAACCCAGAGCCTCCTAAATATAAGAGCCTCCTAAATATACAGAGGGCCAGGCCAGGACCAGACATGATTACCTCTAGCCTCAAGCCCCAGTGTGGAATCATAGTGAGCAGGGCTGGACTCTGGAGCCATGAGGGCTCCCTTGCATAGAGAATTGAGGTCTACAATCCTAATAAGTCAGACATTCTCACTGGCCCTTTCTTCCTGGGTCAACATTGAATCTCAGCCTTCTGTATCACACTTTTTGGATGGCAAAGAAAAGTGAGAAGAAGGAAAAGCAAAGAGACTGGATCCCCTAGAAGAGATGTAAACCCTAAAACTGTGACCCAGTATGAAGACTTGTTCTTCATTCATTCCACTAAGGAATATTTAGTTAGTGCCTATGCTGGGCCAGGTGTCAAGTGAGGTTGTGAAGGCAAATTCCAAGGACCATTTCCAAGGCCATTTTGAGTAACGGCAACATGACTAAAATAAGTGCTGCGGTGGGTTTTTTGGAATCCAAATGTAGGGACAGGCCAAGAGAGGTGGGGTTTGGGGAAGGCAGGGATGAGTGTAGTAGAGTCTAGGTCAGCAGGGAGTGCTGAGAAGTATAGCAACAGGCCCCAGCGAGTCTGCCAGGGACTCCAAGGAAAGAGTTGAGGTCAGTCTGGGGCACTGGCCCAGTGCAGAGTCTGAGTAAGCAAGTTAAGGTCGGCTTTCAGAAGCCCAGGCCAAGGAGAAGGGCTCAGGCCAATGGAGCCAGGCACAGAGGCATGAGAGTGCCAGGTGCTGGGTAAAGATGATGAGGTATTTAGCACCTAAGACTTACCAGGCACTTTAAATACATTTACTCCCCACAATAACCTTGCAAGGTAAGTATGAGGTTCAGAAAGTTTAAAACAGTGCTTCTCACACTTTAATGAGCCTATGAATCACCTGAGGATCATGTTACAATGCAGATTCTGATTCAACAGGTCTGGGGTGGGGCCCAAGGTTGAACATTACTTCTTCTTCTTCTTTTTTTTTTTTTAAATTTATTTATACAGGGAGAAAGAGAGAGAGAGAGCACACAAGCAGCCAGAGCAGGGAGTCTGATGTGAAACTCGGTCTCAGGGCACTGCGATCATGACCTGAGCTGAAGGCAGACATTTAAATAATGAGCCATCCAGGTGCCCCTCGAGATTGAGAATTTCTTTTTTTTTTTTTTAAGATTTTATTTATTTATTTGACAGAGATCACAAGTAGGCAGAGAGGCAGACAGAGAGAGAGGGGGAAGCAGACTCCCTGCTGAACAGAGATCCCGATGTGGGGCTCGATCCCAGAACCCTGAGATCATGACCTGAGCTGAAGGCAGGGGCTTTAACCCACTGAGCCACCCAGGCGCCCCGAGACTGAGAATTTCTAACAAGTTCCAGGTAATGCTAATACTGCTGGTTCACACACCATACTTTGAGTATCAAGATGTTAAAACCCTTACCCCAAAGTCAATGCTTTTATTATTCTGAAGGGAAAGGCAGACAATGAAAGGCAGGAAAACAAAAGTAGTCTAGCTCCAGAGTCGAATTTTCCAAAAAATGCAGTCATGGCCCTGGTCCCTAGCTGGTGGCTGTCTGCCTCCTGGGTGTGTGCGCAGGGAGGTGTGCTGCCCTGAGGCGGGGAGTGGTCCACTCTGGATGGGGGGGGGGGGGAGTAGGGGAACTCTTCTAGGGGTTCTCCTGGGGTGACTTACTCATTTCAGTGCATCTGATCCAGTGTACTTTAGTCATTGTTCATACTTGGTTTAATGATCAGGGAATTTGGATACTATATTGAAATCCCTTTTCATGAGGTACTTTTAAGCTATTAGTCTCAAAATGAAACCAAATCAACTTCTCTGAAGTTTTCTTAACCTTTTTTTTTTTTTTTAATAATTTGTTCTTTATCTAAGACCTTTATTCAAGGTCACATGGCCAGCAAGGGGGTAGAGCCAAGGTCTGAACTGAGGCAGAGAAACATCTAACTTCTACACTAGAAAGGGCACATTGCAATGTTTGCAAAAACAAAAGCTAAAGCATGTATGAGGATTTCTCCAGCTCTGTTCTAGAGTCATGGTGACCGTGAAGACCGTAAAGGGCTTGGGTTATCATTCTCATATGGAAGGAAGGGCTTCCCCCGGCTACTAAATGGGTGGATGGTAAATAAGTCCTCTTAAAATCACCTGCTGGCCCCAGCCAGAAGCACTCTGTCTGAGGGAATCTGACACTCACACTTCGGTGAAGGGCCAGCTCTCAAACACTCCCACCCCACTGCCCTTTCTTGTTCTTTGCCGACTCACCCTTGCTCAGCCCACATGCACACTTGGGCGCCTGAATCAGAGTCCCAGCATGAAATCAACTTCACACGGATGGTACAACTGAAAAGACTTGAAGGAGGGAACAGCTTACAGAGGTGTGATTCAGGTCAAGGGAACCCATGGGGTGTTGAGGCAAACCCAGAGACTAGTGGGAAGCCATTACCACCCTTGTAAGCTGGTCAGGGGCAAGGGGCAAAGAGAGTCTTACCAGAGGCTGTGTGAGCTGGAGTCATGGAGAAGCTGGAGCTGAGGAGGGGCACAGCCAGGGCCATACAAGATACAAAGCTGAATCCTGTCTCCTCCCACTCTCCAGTCTCCTGCAGGTGTTTCTCATTACCGAGTTCAATCAGAAGCCAGCTGGTGAGGGAGCCCTGCCGAGCCAGTCCGCTGGGATGGGCTTCCCTGAGTACAGAGTAAGACAGAGTAAGGTGGAGAAGGTATGCAGGAGGGTAGGGGCAGGCCAAGGATAGCCAGCACATGACCACATCGGACAGTTCTTTCCTTCATACCCTGAACACTAGGCAGACTCCTCCCTCCTCCCACTTCAGTTCCACATGCCGGGCTGCACTCTTCCATCGCATTGTTCACTCCCTTGGCTCTGAGTTTTCTGACCCAAAGTTCTTTTTCCAAAGAGCCTTCCCTGTTGTGAGAAAAATGGAAGACTGGTCCCCCAGGAGGGTCCTGGTGTGCTTGAGAGTGAACTTACTGGATCTGTAAACTGGTTTTTAGGAATATGAATCGCTCTAGGGTGAAACTGAGCATATCCCTTGCCTGGTTGATGGAGAACCAGAAGTTTCAGACTGAGAGAGGCGGTGGTGAGTCAGATACTGTATCATGGTGCCTGTAGCTTCATGGCCCTCTGAAGAACAATGGTCTGCGAGGGCCACACCTTTGACATGTGCACATTAGAGAAGGCTCAGAGTTCACAGAAAGCGTCTGGTCTTGTGAGAACAGACTCTGGAGGCAGATTGCTTGGATCCAGATCTAAATGCCACAGCTCACTGGCTGGGTGACCTCAGACAAGTTACTTCATTTCTCTGACCCTCATTTTTCTCCTCTATGAAATAGGAATAATAAAAATACCTACCTAATAGTGTGTTGTGAAAACTGATTGAGTTAATCCACAGAGTGGATCATAGAACCCATATACAGTCATCCTCATATAAAAACAAAATTAAAAAAAACTCTGCAGGGCCAGTGTCCAACCAAATGAGGATTCTTAATAAAAAATTGGTGAAAATGTATAAACATAGCAAGAAGCACAGGCAGTGAGAATTCAAACAAATAATAGGAAATATAATGGGGTTGAGGGGAATCTATTAATCTACACGAATTTTACATTTTAGTCTCACCATGGATTGAACAACTGCGGTGAAATTTGATATCACTAACTTGATGAATATTAATTGGCAACCTATTCTAGCCCTCCCAGGGAGAACGCTCATAAGTTAATGCATCACCCAATCCCATCTAAAACTTTTTCAAAAGTGAATTCAAGTCTCTTGGTGTTCGACCAAATATTTGAGAAAATGTTTTAAAAAGTCAGTTTAAGATTTCCTAAAATCTTATTTTTTCTGATTGGCAAAAGCAAGAAATAATATTCCCACATGACAAGATTGTTCTAAAGAATAGGGGCAAAGTGTCTGGCACATAGTGCTCATTAAGTATTAGCTCTCTTTATTGAGTTTTATGATTTTTACCTTTGAAAAACGTGATAGGGTTTGATAAGAAAATATACTCTGTATTTTGAGTGCTTTGAGGAATTGAATTCCATTTTTGGATAATTAAAGTATAAGCCCATTAATAAATGTGGGTTTCAGTTATATAAATTGATATTATAGATGGAGATATATGGTACCACATGAAATCATCTTATCAAGAGATACAGAAAATTGGGGTACCTGGGTGGTTCAGTAGGTTAAGTGGCTGCCTTTAGCTCAGGTCATGGTCCCTGGGTCCTGGGACTGAGTCCTGCATCAGGCTCCCTGTTTGGTGGGGAGTGTGTTTCTTCCTCTCCTTCTGTCTCTCCTTCTGCTCATGCTATCTCTCTCTCAAAAAAAAAAAAAAAAAAAAACACAACCAAAAAAACAAAAAACAAACAAACAAACAAACAACAGAAAATATAGAGGATGTAAGAACATGTTAAATGACACCATGGGGGATGCAATCAACCAAATTCAGACTGTACATATTTTGAACTGAATTATGTTCCTCCTACCCCTCAAATTCATATATTGAAGTTCTAACCCCAAATGTGGCTCTATTGGGGGATAAGGCATGTAAGGAGATAATTAAGGTGAAATGAGATCATAAGGGGGGAGCCCTAATGCAGTAATACTAGAATCCTTATAAGAAAAGAAAAGAGACATCAGAGACCCCTCTCTTTCTCCAAGTACATACAAGGAGAGGGAAAATCATACGAGGAGACAGTGAAAAGGTGGCTGCCTACAAGTCAGGAAGAGATGTTCTACCAGAAACCAACCCTGCCAACACATTAACCTTGGACTTGTAGCCTCTAGAATAATCAGAAAATAAATTTCTGCTATTTAAGCATCTAGTTCAGGCTATTTTGTATGGCAGCCCAAGCAGACTAATACATAGGAAACTCCAGAGGACAACCACCCTGGTTTCTTCAACAAATAAATTGCAATTAGAGAAAGAGAGAGAGAGAGAGAGAGAGAGAGAGGCAGACAAACAGAGAAACAGATGGAGGTAGAAAGAGACTCTAAGATTAAAGAGACTTAAAAGACACATCTGCCAAGCATATGTGTGGGCCTTATTTGGATCTTGATTTAAACAAACCAGAAAGAAGAAAAAGGGAAACACAGAGAGATAACCACACTATTTATGACATTTATGAGACAATTGGAAATTTGAACACTGACTGTGTATTTTATGATGTTAAGTAATTTTTAGGTGTGACCAGCTTATTGTGGTTGTTTTCTTCTTAAAAAAAAGGGGGGGTATTCAGATACATACTGAACTATTTACAGATGAAATGATGTGATATCTGGGATTTGCTTCAAAATAATATGGGGGGTAGTGGGAGATAGAATAAATGCAACACAACTGGCTATCAGTTGATATTTGTTGAAGCTGGTTGTGGAGTTTGCATGAGTGCATTAATCTCTTCTCCTTATTTTTGTGTATGTTTGAAATTGTCTATAATAAAAAGTTAAAAGTTAACACTGGTTTTGTAAGAACTAGAAAATTCTTTTTCTTCTAGACTTGGTAGTATCTAGAAATACAATCTATTTATAGTGTTTGACAGTCATAGGCTTTACAAGCAAGGGAAATCTTGGCAAGAAGGTTCTGGTGGATATTTGAAAGCTTCAGTGCATAGAATAGTTATTGGCATTAACATCCCATAAATGTCTATTAAGCATCTACTGTGAGTGAGGCACCCTCCTGTGTGCTCTCAACAAGATGGATCCAGTCCCGACCCCTTGGAGCTTCCATTCTAGTGTGGCTGATTGTCTAAAAGCAGGCAGGGGGCGCCTGGGTGGCTCAGCGGGTTAAGCCTCTGCCTTCGACTCAGGTCATGATCTCAGGGTCCTGGGATTGAGCCCCGCATCGGGCTCTCTGCTCAGCGGGGAGCCTTCTTCCCCACCCACCCCCACCTGCCTCTCTGCCCACTTGTGATCTCTGTGTGTCAAATAAATAAATAAATAAAATCTTTAAAAAAAAACAAAAACAAAAACAAAAGCGGATAGGTCAATGGATAGACTTTTAAAATGTTTTTGGAGTTAAGAAAGTGTGATAACAAAAATAAGGACTGGGATCCTGGGATTCTTGTTTAGAGGGTAACTCAGGAAAACCTCTTTGGAAAAGGTGTCATTCCAGCTGAGAGAGACCAATTAAGATGAGCAAAAAGAACCACCCCTGAGAACAGTGTGGAAGGAATATCTAGGTAAGAAACAGTGAGGGCAAAGGCCCTGCAGTGGAAGTTTGGTCTGTTGGAGCAACTGAAGGAAGCCAGTGGGGTTGGGTGTGGTGGGCAGAGAAAGTGTGGAAGGGGGTCCTTGAGATGAGGTTACACCCTTAGGCAGGGGCTAAATTGTGCAAAGAAATAAGAAATTTGGATTTTATTCTGGGAGCCATGAAACCCATTGGGGATTCTAAGCAGGGAGTGTGACTCTTCACAGGACCAGTGAAGGTTGGAGAAGGGATAATAGGGCAAAGAGGGTTATGAAGAAGCAGAAAGATAGGGCTGTCTTCAGTCTAGGGGCTCTGGAGCTGACTTGGGACTCATGGGACAACAGTAGGATATCCCAAGGTGTGTCCTGTGTGAACAGCCTCAAGAAGCAGTGTCCTCCTGGCTTTCCCAGTGCCCAGTGAGTTAGCAGTTCAGTAGTAGGATACTCTTGCTATCTGTTGCTGTATAACCAGCCATCCCCACAACTACTGGCCTAATGCAACAGGAATTTCTCAGGAATCTGCAGTTTGGGCAGAGTTTGTCTCTGCTCCATGCCACACCCGTGCCCTCGGCTGGAGTCACTCAGATGGCTGGGACTGGATCAGCTGGGGGCTGGCGGGGCATTTCAATCTCTCCTTACATAGTGCCAAGCCTCCTGCTGAGATTTCTCCAGTGGTACCTCCAGCTTGTGGCCTCAGGATGGTTGGACATCTTACACGCAGGTCAAGGCACTAGGAGCAGGTATTCTGGAAGAGTAAAGCAGAGGTTTCAAGGCCATTTTAATTCTTGTGGGAGGGGACTCTCTAAGGTCGTGATCATTGAGCGGGGAGCAGTGTGGAAGTTGGCTAACAAGAGCTCACATATGTCTGTGTAGACTAAGTGTGGGAGAAGGATGTTCTGGGGCCCCCAGAGGACTTGCTCAGGAGCCATAGGTGATGGCAGTTGGCTAATGTGTAGGCTTCTATTTTGTAGAGTGAAGCTTCACACCTGTGAAGACCTGAAGCATTTGGGGCAGCAAACAGGGCTTTAGGGGCTGTTTGGGGAAGGCAGCAGAGAGTGATGGGGGAGATGACTGGAAGAGGATTCGGAAGGGAACCAAGATACCCCTTAGGAGCTGAAGAAGTCTTTGCTTTGTGGTGTGTGAGGCCAATCCCTTCTCCCTTCCTTCCACCAAATCTTCAGTAAATTATCTTCTATGAGTGATTTGTGGGTCTGTTTTGAGGCACATGTCAAACGCTGAGTTCTGTTTCAAGGGGGGTTCGGGGTGAGAGCAGTTGTTGTCCAAGGTCGCCTGGCCGCACTACAAAAACTAAAGAAGAAAGGAAAAACTAAGCAAACAATTGAGTGAATGAGGGAGTCCTGGAACTCCTGTGATCCTCCACTAAGTCATAATCTCTGGCAAGGCCTATATTCCTCTCAGTCCAGTTTCTAGCCAGATTCTGGAACCAGCCAGCTTACCCACTCCATGTTCCATTTCTTTCTATCTTGTCTTCCACTTTCTTTTGCTTCACATTGTGGGTTTGGGAATAGAAGTGATTTCTATAGCATGAGCTCTCAGTTTATTCATTCTTCATTTCTCTGATGTGTGTTGAATGTTACGTGAGGTGTGGTGCCTTGTGCAGTGAAGGATTCTGAAAAAAGATGGGATTCACAGTCAGCAATAGAGATAAGGCTGGGCTATTCTAAAAGACAGGAAGGCACAGCTGCCCTGGAAGAAGCAAGAATAAAATGCTGTAACTGCTCACAGGGGTTGGGAGGGGGTGGTGTTCAGTGAGACAGTGAAGGGTAGAGGACCAAGAAAGGATTCACACATGATGACATCTAAGCCAAGCTTTAGAGTAAGGGTGACATTTGGATATGAGGAAATAAGGATTTGGGGGTTAAAGACTGGGTGAAGGGATAATTTCTGACATGCCCACTTTGCCTTCTACAACATAGTGCTACTGTCTTGTGTCCAGGCGCCTCTGGATCCTTCCTCAGTGTTCTCTTGGCTCAAAAGGGAGCTACATTGACATGTTAATAAAAAGAAATCGGCCCTAGTCTTCTACACCCACTCCTCAAGAAACCAAGGTTCCTTTTCAACTGTGACCTTCTGCAACCAGTCAGAGAAGGGAAGAGCGAGTGTCAAAAAGAACAGTACTACCAGATAGTATGACCAGAGGCCTAGGATATGGGGAGGGAAACAGAGGCCCAGAGAAAGAACACTGGTGCTGTATTCCCTTAACTACTCAGTGAGCACATGAGTTCATGTACATGTCTGTTTATTGCCCCACTTTGACTACGAGCTCCGCAAGGGCATAAGATGAGTCTCACCTCTCTTGATGTCCCCAGCACAGACCCTGGCACATAGTAGGGGTTCAATATATGGAAGCTGCACTAACATTCTAGGATGAGGGCAGTGATGCTCAATGTACAGTCCCAAACCTATAGTGTCAGCATCAGTTGGGGACTTGTTGGCAATATAAATTCTCGGGGCCTCATCCTAGACCTACTGAATCAGAAACTCTGGAGGTAGAGTCCAGCAATCTGTTGTAACAAATCCTCCAGGAGATTCTGATACAGGTTAAAGTTTAAGGGCCATTGTTCTAGAACAGTAGAGCCTAGAAGACTTGCTCTGGCTTTAGGACATCAAGAACCCAGATGCTTTTTATCTGTAACAGATGCTTCTTTATACTCTTCCATCACCATCCACCACCTTTGAGGAAAAAAAAAAAATAGGAAAGAAAGAAAAAAAACAGAAAAAAGAAAGAAACACCACAAAGATATTGCCAGTGACCAGGAAGAAATAAATTAGTAATAGCAAGTTGTTATCGTTCCTGAAAAAAACCAGAAACTTTGCCTGTAAAAATATATATTCAATGACTGCAAAAACAGACTTTTTATAGCATAGGAAAGAGCAAAGAAACATGTCAAAAAAATTGAGCTGTGGTTTTATGTGAAAGTGCCACTCCTTTCAGACAAAACCACCTGCTCATCTTCCTTGTCAAACTCCATTGTCATTCCTGGTAATTCCTAGGAACTGCCACCAGCTGATTCCTTCTGGAGTAAAACATCCTGTAAAATTCATTGTTTTCTTGATCACTGACAATACTTCCATATTTATGGGGCAGGCAGAATTGACGGGATCTTTTTTCAAGCATGGGGTTTTACTTGGAAGATAAGAATGACAAGAAAGATTTACATACATCCAAATAAAACCAATCCCCAAGTAATCTTGGTCCTCACTGTGTGGTCAGTACTCTGTTGGCTTTATACAGAATGATTTTGTTCCTGTCCTCAGGGAACCTACAATCTAATAGGATGGTGTGATAAATACACACAGAATGAATGACAGCCTTTAGATGAAAGCTTGCAAGTTTACAAAGTGTTTTTCACAGATACGGTTTAATTTGATCCTTACAAGAGATCCTGGAGGCACCAGGTAGTGGCTACAGCAAGCTAAGTTCCAAACTTGGAGCTACAAAATGAGCTCATGGTAAATGAGAAGGAAATCTCCCTGACTTAACAATCATTCATTGGGTGGCTAAATAGTGAGTGTGCTCTCAGGTAGGCAAGAGAGGGCTGTGACTGTATCTAAGAGAGCATAAGTCAAACCAGTTATAGAAGCCAGAAACTGATGTGCTGTTTTCTCGTAAGACATACTGATGGATGCCCACATCTCACTGAAAACTCCAGCTGGAGTCCAGTCTGTTGTATGCCTACCAATTACATAATAGATTTTCCTAGAGTCAGTTGGGTTTGTTCCCAAACCTGTTTATGTTAGTTGTGCCTTTTGTAATTATATAGTTAAAGAAAATTGTGTATCAAGTGAAGAAATAATGAGTGCAAAAGATGATGAATGCTTGTTTTGGTGAAAATTAAGTTAGGTGCTGTGAAAAACTTGATGAAGGTGTTTTTAGCAAAGTTGCCACTTCCTATTTTTAATTTTAAGTTTTTAAAAGATTTTATTTTTTATGTATTTGACAGGGAGAGAGACAGACACAGGGAGAACACAAGCAGAGGGAGGAGCAGAGGGAGAGGCAAAAGCAGGTTCCCCATGGAGCAAGGACCCCAATGCGAGACTCGATCCCCGGACCCTGGGATATATGACCTGAGCCAAAGGCAGATGCTTAACCGACTGAACCACCCAGGCACCCCTTAAAGTTGCCATTGAATGATATGTAAAGGAGACAACTTTGGGTTGAAATTGTAAAAATCTAGAATTCTGCTCTCAAATTGCTTCACAGGGGTCTTTATGTTCTTGCTCCACTTTAAAGAAATCTAAAAGGAAATTGTAGATGATGCCTTACATGTGGGCATTGTGCAAGGGAAATGAGGTAAAAGTGGAAGAATAGCCCTTAGCCCTAGATCAAAAGATTGGCACATGAAGGTGCTTTTAAATGTTTTGGAATAAAATGTTAAATACATTCTTTTTTAATAATTTCTTCATTTTTTCCAGTGTACTTGTTTCCAATTTACTTTTAAAAGATATTCTACTAACACACTACACTTATCGATTTTATTATTATTAGATAGGAAGACTGGAACTGAACTACATCTGCATGGAGCCTAACCAAAGAAGGAGAATCAAAGGTACAAAAGAATTAAAAGTTGATGGTGTTCTTCAGGCCTGTCCATTAGAGAAAGAAGACTCAGGCAACTGCCCCTTGGAGCTCTCTCCTAGTAGAGGCTATGGCTGGTTGAGCTCATTATAGATTGATGTCCCTGGCCATTGGGATTGTTGAACTTGCCCTCTGTTCTGATTTCCTCTTCACCAACAAAT
Source organism: Martes martes (assembly GCF_963455335.1). Lineage (NCBI taxonomy): Eukaryota > Metazoa > Chordata > Mammalia > Carnivora > Mustelidae > Martes > Martes martes. The sequence goes on from NC_137888.1 coordinate 131,212,658, forward strand.
CCTGTGTCTACAATCTGGCCATCCATGTGCATTTCCTCCTAGAAGAGAATGTGCTGATGAGAGAAGACTTGGGTTCTGATTCCTAAAGCTGTCAATGTTTTTCAGTGTAAATTAGTGAATTATTAACATAGTGTTTAATTTATAGGAGACAATACCTACTGACACTTCTAATGAAAATGTGCCTCAAAGAGGGTGGAAGTCATCCAACAGTGTTAATATATCTGCCAATATTTAAATGTTGGCCACAGACTCTAAATGTTTCAATACTGCTGTGTGATCCAAATGAAACTACCAATTTGTAATCCATGTGCTAGGAATCTATGATGAAGAAAGATACTTATTTTTTTTTAAAGTTTTGCTATCTAACTTAGGGTCTGGGTCTCCTTGGATGGCAAATATGTTTATTTGCTATGGTTTGAGGACCTCCTATGCACAATTCACTCTCCCATGTATGGCTCACATACATTCAAATAATCGTTACAATCTAGCAAGTAAGTTTTACCATATTCATTTTATAGATGAAGGAGCAGAAACTCAGAAAAATTACTTAACTAACCCAAGCATGCACAGCTAGGTGGAGCTGATATTAGAGGTCAGTTTTCTCTGGCTTCAACATTCCTTTACACTAAAAATATGGCAATTTTAAATTAATCATTATTCCCTTTTTCTGCAATTAAAATTCTTGGGTCACTTTAACTATAATTTTTTTTCATTTGGTAAACATTATCACAAATTAAGAATTCCGGGAGAAACAAATACTCCATATTATCAGGAGACATTGCGAAAGAAGACAGGGTCAGCCCTACGGCCAAATAAATGGGGTAGCATTGACGGACCCATGCCGCGTGGCCCCCTGAGAGGGGCTAACATCAGGTGACACAGCAGGCAGCTGCCCCAGGGAGAGTTAAATACTTTCTCTGTATACTTCAATAGCCAACAGAAAGAAAATGATTGATTGTTAGCTGTTTGCCTTGTGCCAGGTGCTATGCTAAGCATGTGAAATGCATTTAATCTTACAGCCAATCCAAGAAGAGATGGAGGTGCAGAGATGTGAGCTGACTTACCCAAGTCACATAACCAGTGAGTTGAAGATAGCAGCTTCAAATGCAGGTTAAGTCTGGCTCTGAAGTCCATGCTGTTAACCACTTTGAGAGTTTAACCTCCCAGTTATAGTAACCATTTTTCGAGTGACTATTTTGTGTCTGCCCCTATGCTAAGCACTTCGTATATGTAAATGCATTAATGTATCTAATTATATTTCATGAAGTAAGAGCCGGAAGCTCAACAGCACTGGGTACGTCACTTGATTGTAGCTGCTTCTTTATTTATTGGCTAGAATAGGGTGGTGGTGATGGAAGAATTTGATCTTAGCCCATGTTTTTGGTAAGGTGCCAAGTTTTACAAACATGATGTGCTGTAAGGCAAAGATGCAGTCTTTTTTTTTTTTTTTTTTTTTTAGATTTTATTTATTTATTTGACAGACAGAGATCACAAGTAGGCAGAGAGGCAGGCAGAGAGAGAGGAGAAAGCAGGCTCTCCACGGAGCAGAGAGCCCGATGCGGGGCTGGATCCCAGGACCCTGGGATCATGACCCGAGCCAAAGGCAGAGGCCTTAACCCACTGAGCCACCCAGGCGCCCCCAAAGATGCAGTCTTTGTAGCAAAGCTGTTCTGTTCACATCTTGAGTTTGTCACTTTCTGGTCTAATAGTCTTCTGTAAGACTTCTATAAGCCTTCCTCCAGTATGAATGATTCAAAAGAAGGAAGCCATGCATCTTGGATCCTAAACTTGGAAGCCACATAAACATCTATAAACTCTGTTATAAATTGTATACAGCCTCAGTTTCCCGATCTGAAATAAAGAGGATGATAGCATTTGTCCTGCAGAGTTTTTATGGAAATAAGAAAATGGTATTTTGTAAGGATTTGGAACAATAAAGGAACTCAACAAAACAAGATTTTAAATGTATGAATACACCACCTGGCTCATCAGGAGCATTTGAGAAATGCTAACTATTATGATTGACACCTGCATTGTAATTATTTGCTGATTCTTCCCTACCCTCAGCTGATTGGTTGATTCATTCAATAACTAGTTATTCAGCATCCACTCTATGCAGGCAGAGAACTAGGTTGGACATAAAAGAGTGTGATCTAGATAAACATGGCTTTTTGCCTTCAAGGGATTTATATTGCAGTAGGGAAGACAGAAAATAAGCAAATATATTGGTTCATAAAATTGTGATAATTGCTGTAAGGAAACCCATGATGTGCTGTGAGAGAGAAAGGTGGGTGGAGTAAGGGAGAGGGCAACTGAGGGTGTGTTTGGAAAGTCTCCCTTCAGGAGGAGACATTTAAGCTGAGATCTGAAGTATGGGAAGAGCAGGACAAGTTTTCCAGCAAGAAAGGGGACTTATAGGACTGAGGACCGGAGAAGTGGCCTGTGTGGCTGAAGAGTGAGGCCAATGGGAAAGAAAGAGGGATCAGAGACAGGCAGAGACTAGACTTTGTGGGGTTTTGCTTGCTGTGGTGAAAGCATTGGATTTTTTTCTGAGTGCCATGGAAAGCTATTGGTAGATATTAACAGGTGAATTGCATGATTAAAATGGTGTTTTAACAAGATCATTTTGGTTATGTGGAAAACAGGGAGCAGGGCAGGAATATAGCAAGGCTATCAGTCAGGGAAAGCTATTTGTAGAGGTCTTGGTGAGGCATGATGGTGTCTCGGAGTACGGTATGCCAGCAGAGGTAGACAGAAGCACACAGCTTTTAGGTATATTTTGAGATTGTGTACAACTCAAGGGCAAAGGGCAAGGACTGGCTCAGATTTAATTTGGGATCACATGGGTAGTGAGATTACTACACTGTGGGTGTTCGATAAGTGTTTATGAAATCAGATAGTGGAAATTCGATATTCTATAATAAGACTGACTATGGTATCATAGGAAATTCCAGTATAACATAAATTTTAAGGGCAAGCGCTCTTGAGTTGGGCAGACTCCCCCACTTACTAGTTATGTAAGGAACTATATAGTTCCTTCCTCTGTAAAATAGAGCAATTCAATGATAACAATGAAAACACAGAATGTACTTAAAATGCTATCCTTCATATTAATCTTTCTCCCTCCTTAAATAAAGTAAGCAAATTAACAAATGAAGAGTACCTCTTCTAATTTTGCACAAACATCACTGGACTGTGGAAACAGTCATTGGTCATTGTTAAGATCCAAACTTCAAGTCATTTCTTCACATCCATCACTGTCTTCTCCATTTCAGCTTCTTATTCTTTATTTTTTAAATTTTAATTTTCTAATTAGTTATTTTTTAAATTTATTTTTTATTTTGCATTTATTAATTTATATTTATTTTAAAATGTATTTTTATTAGCTCCTCATTCTAATGGAGGACCCACATATTGTTATTTATTGCATAATAGATTAACTCAAAATTTAGTGGTTTAAAACAACTAACATTTATAATCTCACATTTTCTGGGGCTTAGAAATTTGGAAGCCACTTAGCCGAGTGGTTCTGGCTAAAGTTCTCTCATGAAGTAGCAATCAAGATTTTGCTGGGGCTGTAGTCATCTGAAGGCTTGACTGGGGCTAGATGATCTATTGCTAAGATGGCTCCCTAACATGCAGTTGGAGAGAGTCTCAGCTCCTCACCACATGGACCTCTCCCACAGGCTACCTGAGTGTCCTCACAGCAAATCACTTGGCTTCCTCCAGTGTGACTGATTTGAAAGAAAGCAAGAAGGAAGCCATACATCTTGGATCCTAATCTTGGAAGTCACATAAACATCACTTACACCATAATCTATTTGTCAGTAGAAGACATTAAGTCTAGCCCACACTAGAGGGAAGGAGAATTAGGCTCCACTTTTTGAGAGGAATGTTAAAGAATTTGTGGACATACTGTAATACCATCACAATCCATAAGATGCCTTAAATTCAAATCTTGATGAAATTTTCAAACACTCTCAGATCTGGCCTGGGCTTGTCATTGGCAAAAGAGCCCACCCCTCCTTTTATTATTCCTCCTTATGAAATACACACATATTTTTTGGTGACTTAATTCCTCTTTTCCTTTAGTTAGTTTATGCTACGTGGCCTGGCCCCTCCCTGAAGATCCTCAGCTAATTTAGGGAATGTAGCCATTGTGACACTAAAGAAAGTAAATTACGGACATTATAAATTGCCATGGTAATGTTAATCATAGTTTACTGGGGACTTACACTCTGGGCCAGGTATTTTATTAAGTAATGTGTATGTCATAGCCTGTTTGATAACTTTACACCAATGCTAAAAGGTAGATATATTGGTGTAGATACAACAATGCTATGAGATAGATACGGATATAGGTAGTTCCCAGATATCCCCCAGAACCCTTAGCCAAGATTAGGGTAATGGTGTGGCTTCTCTATACTGACTGAAGCACAATTGGAAAGAAGCTATACCAAAATGGGATTCTAAAAACTAGAACCAATTGAACAGAGTAGATCCCAGAACTGCCCCATACATGGACAGAAATGTTTGATACAGTAGATCTGGCACTGCAGATTGGTGAGGAAAGTATGGACCACACAATAGTTGGTGTAGGGGAAATTGGGTATACTTACTGGCAAAAAAATTTTGGTTCCTCCTTCACACTGTACATAACAGTCAATTCTAGGTAAATGAAAGAATTGAGTGTAAAAAGGAAAACTTCAAAACTTTTAGAAGAAAATACAGGAGAATATTTGTTTGATCTCAACACAGGAAAGAATTTTCTAAATAAAGAACAGAAAGTACAAGGAAAGTATTGTCAAACTCTGCTTCATTAAAATTAAGATTATCAATTAAAATTTTGATTATCAAAGATGGCAAAACAATGTGAAAGACAAGCTCTAATCTGAGAAAAGAAATTTTCAAAACATAACTGACCAGGAATTCTATCCAGAAAAAAATGTATGTTGTATAATATATATAACACCTATGTTTTATAACACGTATGTATAATACACACATACTTTAAGAATCAATAAAAAAGGCAAAAACCCCATTGAAAAAATGGGCAAAAGGCACAGAAAACCATTTAACAGAAGAGAAAACATGAACGTCCAATAAACAGGCAAACATGTTCCATTATTTATAATTAAGGAAATACAAGTTAAACCAGAATGAGATAACATTTTATAGCCCCCAAATTGATAAAACATTTTAAAAACATGTTGATAAAGGTATGGGTTAATGTAAAGTCTCATACATTGCTGGTGGGAGTATAAATTACTTCAACAACTTTTAGAAATAATTTGGCATTATCTAGTCAAGTTTAACATATACACAAAATGTTCTGTAACCCAGAAATTCTTAGGAATTCCTAGGAATTCCAACTCTTACACATGTGCAATTGATGCATGTACAAATATGTACAGAGCAACACTTCTTTTGTAGCAAAAACAACAAAATACAACTTAAATGATTATCATTAGAATGGATCATTTTGCCATAGTTGTATAATGAATAACTTGCTGCAATGAAAATTAATGAACTTCAGCTATGTACATCAATATGGATGTTTTTTCAAACAAAATGTCAAGTGAAAAAATCACGTTATGGAAGAATATATGCAATATGATAACATAGAAAGTGTAAAAACAGGCAAAACTGAATCATATATTGTTAAGACATGTGTGAGAATCTATTTTTTAAAAAGTGATGGAATGATATACCCAAAATTTAGAACAGTGCTTACTTTTAGGAGAAGAGAAGTCAGGAGAATGGCACAAAAGTGGGGCACAGAAAGGACTTGGAACTGATAATGTTCTCTTTTTTAAGCAGTGTGGTAGATCCGTGAAAGTTCATATTATTATTACAACTAATAACTTACACTTTTTGTAAGTACGAAATAAGGAAGAAAAATGGAGATAAGAGTGAAGAAGATGACTGGAATGGATGGCTATGTATTAAATAAATCAAGGAAGTACTATCTTTCGGAGAAACCGATCTCTATTCTCTTTTATCTTCTCTATCAACCCTCCTCATTACTTCTCCCTCCCCACTGTCAAAAAAGAAAACAAAAACCAAACATAAATAACCCATAATTTGAGTACAGTTATTTAAAAAGTAAACAAAGAAACAAGGAAATGGATCAGTAAAACCAAGATACCAAGGACATCCTCCTAAAGGCTGAGGAACTGCTCTGCCATGACATTGACTCCTCCCAGTCAGATGCATCCTTCACTGTATGATATGAGCAGGAGATGTGATAACCTGGTGAAATGCTGTTATACAGAGAGCAGGGTCCCGAAGAGCTATTGTTTTTTAACTCTAAAACCAAGTGATTTTATCCTGAATAATCTAGAACGCTTGGCATACTAGAGCCCAGAATCTGTCCATGTGTGCATGGATCCATCCATCCTTCATTTGCCCTCCAGCGCTGAGTTCCTCCTCTAACCAGGGCTAGGAACCTGATGGAGATGACAAGGAGAAGACTTAGAGGTAATCACACTGTAGGGTGATGGTGTGAGGTTGAAATCAGATCTTGGGCAGACTTGGGGGCCCAAGGTCACAAGTAGTTTGCTCTGCTTGCCTGAGAGGTCAGAGAGGGCTGCATCACAGACAAGGTGACTCTGTGTAGTGATAAGTCTTGCTATGCCTTGAAGGTCAGAGGAAAAGCTTTCAGACATGTGGTCTTCAAACTCTTTGTTTGTTTTGCTATGAACTTCTTAAAGAAAATCTGAAAAGCTATGTACGGCTCACAATTTTTGTTTACATTAAATTTTTTTTATTCTAAGTTTAAGTAGTTGGAAATAATGCGATAATCTGTTTATTATGAATGCCAACATTTTAAAACAAGCCTCTTACGCAATTTAAAAATGTTTCCAATTACTATATTCTATATTCTATAGTAATTTGATATAAAATATCCAATAAGAACAGAGAAGAACAAACTCAAAGTATTGACATTTAAAGCAAGACTTTCATATAATTTTTAAAAATGCTTCCAATAGAACCTATATGCTGTGTGATTTGATATCAGCATCCTTTTAGAAATAGAAGAACAAGTTTTTTTTAAAAGATTTTATTTACTTATTTGACACAGAGAGAGAGAGAAAGTACAAGCAGGGGTAGTAGCAGAGGGAGAGGGAGAAGCAGGCTCCCCATGGAACAGGGAGCCCAGTGTGGGGCTGGATCCCAGGACTCTGGGATAGTGACCTGAACGAAAGGCAGAAGCTTAACCAATGAGCCACCCAGGCGCCCCTAGAAGTTCTTAAATATTACATTGTTCTTTCTTCTCTCTGATTCATCTTTCCATTGCTTTACCTTATAAAACCTTATCCTTATAAAACATAATTTGTGTCATATTTTTCTATAACAAAATAATATATATAAATTCAGAGTCCATAAGTCTCTAAGTGTTAAAACATTTCTTCTGAATTGAGTCCTACAGTGAATCCTGGTACACAATTGATAGAAACAACATAAATGTGTTTTGGTAATTGTTGTTTTTAAACAAAATGTTTATTGGAAACAGATCTCTTCATGACATAGATATTTCTTTATGTTGTTCTGTTTTTAAAACAAATAATATATCCATGTTGACTACTTATTGCTAAAAGGGAACAGAATTCAGCATCAATACTCACCCTATTTTTTCTTCTTTTTTTTTAGACATGAATGCTGAGACATTTCGTTCATATTTAAGCAGTGGGATTGCAGGTTTTGTTATAGAAATGTCATTTGATTCTTGGAATTCTTTTTGAGTTAAATGCTCAAAAATCACTTAATGATTTTTTTTCTCAAAATTATTTCAAAAAACCTCTTGGTGGATAATTCACATCTCCTTCAATTCTGTTGTGAGCAATGAATCAATGCCATTTGACTTGTGAAAATATTTGTAACCAGTTATTAGAGTTAGTCAGTTTCTCAGCAATAATAAAGATGTTTGTTTCACATTGTTGCTTTACTAGGGAACCTGGTGGGTTTTGCACCCTGAGGCAATGGACCCCTAAGATCTGAGATGGAAGAGAGGAGGGTTTTAGCTCTGTAAGGCAGAAAGAAGTCCATTTCAAAAGGGAAACATACAACTTTGAGCTCACTGTTAGGTAGCTTTTAGTGAAGAGTAAACAAGGGCTTTGAGGATCTGAACATTGATTCCGGTAAGACAATTCAAGACTCAACATGGAAAGTTCTCTAGACTCTTGCTATTGGAGTGTGGCCTGTGTGTGGGCAGCATGGGCATCATCTGGGAGCTGGGTAGAAATGCAGAATTTCAGGCCCACGCCAGACCTACCGAATCAGAATCGGCATTTAACAGAATCTCAGGGTGATTCGTAAGCACATGCAAGTTTGAGAAACACTGGGCTGGACCACAGCCCCTCCCCTCCCGGCAAAACCTGGCTTCACAGCCTGGAATCTGTCCTCGGCTCTCGTGTGAGCTCCTTCCCAGGGTAGGCTATCAGTTAAACAAGGCTTCAGCGTCTGCTGCTCATGCTCCTGGCTTCAATTCTCGGACAAGTCCCCTGATTCAATTTCTAGCAGCCAATGGTACTGGTAGAGCTGGGCTTTCTGATTACAAATAATTTGAAGACTGCTTATGTAAGACTAGACGGTCCCTAAGGGACCCTTGGTAAGTGGTAGCTGATAGCTCTTACTTCCTTCTCGCTAATGTTCAGATTCGGGAAGATCTGTTTTCCTCCCTGAGTGTCACTCCAGCCTGTGATTTTGCGTTACTTGATGTTAAGATTGGCAAGATCCGCCTGTGTCACGGAGAGGTTTCCTCCTATCATCCCTGTGAACGTTGTCATTAGGAGAGCTACAAATAGAACAGCTTTTTTTTTTTTTTTTCTTTTTTTTTTTTAGGGAAAATAAAAGCCCATTCAAATCAAGGGTCAAAAGCTACTGGCTCTAGCAAGAAGAAAATGGCTGTGGTTGTATTTTTGAAATGTTTTTGCCTTTCCCTGCATTTTTGCTGTGTTGACAGTTGTGCCATCCGGGCTTGGCCTAGCCTTCCGCCCTCCCTTTTGGCCCCACATTCACTTTCCGTGTGTGTGGGATTCCAGATGTATAAACAAGGGGGCCTAGTGCCAAAGCCTTCGTCCTGGGTGCAAACACCCAAGCGTCCTGGTGTTTGGAAGCATAAGTTTGTGGGAAGAAGCATTTCCCCGACATCATTCTCACTTTGCCTCTGCAGCAGAAAAGCCTGCAGTGTACTGGACAGAGCAAGGACAGCTCAGAGGTCAAAATCGATTCCATCGCTCATTCTCTGGGTGATGCAGACAGGTTACTTAAACTCTCCGAACTGCCATGTCTCTATCTCGAAGATGGCCATCAACCAAATGGCTACAGGAGAATTAAATGAGACTCTGCGCATCTGTAGATAAATGGACGTACATAAAGTGATTTTCCTCCTCCTTCCAAAACAAATTGGACAGTGCTTCTTAAAGTCACTGCTTCATAAAATCATGGGACTCTAGGCTGGGGCAAGTTCTTAAAAATCGTCTCCTTCACTTGTGAAAATACTGGAGGAGAAAATGATCTGCTCTGGTGAGTCAAATTTCAGATTTTACAATAGCTCTGTGGGTGAATAGTAATTTAAGATGATGGTGGCCGAGAAGGGACACATTTTTCTACAGCTGCTCAACCACAGATCTGTGCTACAGGTTATGAGAACTAAGTCAGAACGTGAATGGACAAGAGAGGTCATACAGTAGAGCAGAAGAAGCACAGCACTCAGAGTCCTCAGATGCATAGTATTTGCTGCCTTGTACAGCATTTTGAATAGTGAAATTAGATACCCCTATCCGTGGTTCTCAAAGTGTTGTTCCTAATCAGCTTCAGCATCACTGGGGAAATTGTCGGAAATGCAAATACTCCGGTTCCGGCCCAGACCTCCTGAATCAGAAACCCTGGGGCCCAGACCACCAATCAGTGTTTTAACAAAGCTTATACGTGGATTCAGATCCACCCCTGAGGTTGTGAATTACTGGCATACGTTATAACAGCTTACGACCATCTTTTCCAATGCAAAGTAAAATGATAGCATGAATGTCTTAGCATTTTAATTTCCTCACCTCCTTGACATATGCTGTATACATCCCAGATGTTACTCTCTGCTGATTCTTGCAGAGCTAGGCATGAGCATGGTCATCAGAGAGAACTTTCTCCACCGCCCTGGGTGGGGTTTGTTTAATCATGGGGCACTAAAAAGGAGAACGATCTTGAAAACTAAGCAAACATACCTGATCTCCCTTCTGTTCTCTAGAGATACCATTCCTCTAGAGTTACAATGTATTTATAACTATAACAAATTATGCAGATCACTAGTTTTTCATTTCCACACCTTAACAATCCCATCTCTAGATGCAGTTACAGTGAAGCCCTGCGTTGTTTGGAAGGTGGCCACATCTGTGATGATGTCGTGGTGTCCCACAGGCAGAGATTCTGGGCCCCTCCGAGGGCTGTCATTCCTCGGTCCTACCTTCTGTTTATTCTGGATCTCCTGCTTCATGGTTAAAAGTCAAGGATTCAGAAGTTAAAAGCCTGTACCGCATTCTGCCTCTCATTCATATTCCCTTACTATCGGTCATTTGTGCGTCTGGCACAATTCCCCAGATCAGGGGTCCTCCAAGGGCAAGAGTCATCCACTTAATTCCCCTTTTACAAAGTAGGCATGAAAGAGATATTCATGGACGTAACTGAAATGGAAGCCCAGCAAGGCGGAGAAGCTTAGCGAAAGCTGTGAACTCTTGGTCCCTTGGTTGCACCGTCTCTGTTTATTGTGTGGGTTTTATTACTTACTTTATTTCCACGTGGCATTCTCTAGAGACTTTGTAAATGATTGACTGTGTTCATCCCCCCAACTCTGCAGAGAACAGGCTTTGTAAATATAGTGGAAGACAGGAGATCCGCAGCTAAAAGCTTCCTAATGAGGACAACTCGAACATGTTATTTTCAACATTCAACTCCCGAGTTTGAATAATTCATGAAAAAAAAATCTGTTGAACTAGAAGTGACTGGGCTATTTTAATGAAAATAGAGATTCGGAATGTTTCAGAGCTGGAGATGTTGCGGTGAAACCGCAGGCAGGGAAAAGTGACCAGCCCAGCACAGAGTTACCTCGGGTCTTCTTTGTTCAGTACCCCCATCATCCAAGGTCACACCATGGCCAGTGGTCATTCCCAAACCAGAAACCGGACCTGGAGATGCACACTCACAGCTCTCTCCCCTGAGCCCCACAGCCTGCCACAGGCACTGAAGGGGGGTTCTGGCCCAACATCCTTCTCTCTTGCATTGCTGAGCCACGGAAGACACAACAGATCATATTTCCTCTTCGTCTTTAGTCTAGCTCAGTTGGTCTCAGTTGGCTGTACATTAGAACTCCTTGGGGAGCTTTTAAAAAATCTGGATACCCAGAACCCACCCCAGACCAGTTAACCAAGTCTCTGGGGGTGAGACCCAGGCCTCAGTCTTTTTAAAGCTCCCTAGGTGATCCCACCTGCAGCCAAGTCAGAGAAACATCAAGTCTAACCCACCTCCGTCTCATTTCTCCTATTCCCTTAAAGACCAGAACGCTTCTCTTGTTCCTTCTGTTTTCTTTTGTTAATTCCTCAGGTTTTAACACTGTAACCACAGTTTACATCATGTGCCCTGCCATTCCAAGCCATTTAAAACAATTGCAGAAACTTAGCCCTGTAGTCCCCTCCCTATCTACTTGTCTCTCCATTGGCTTGGACGCTGTGTCCCTCCTCCTGGCCTCCACAAGTTCAGCCCCAAGGACCTCACTCTTCCACGAGGGGCTGCCATTTGTAGCCCATCCCGGCACCTCCTCTCAACACCTCCTCCTCCTGAGCCTCTGCTGATGGCAGCTGGGGGGCTGGACCAGGGGGACTGGGCCTTCAGGGAGGGCTGCTCCTGTGATGATTGGTCCCAGAGGGAATAATTCTTGCAGCAGCTCTTCTCTTCTTCTTGCTGGTTAAGTGTGTGGGTGTGCAGCAGGCATTTGCTAGGGAACGTCGGCAAAAAATAAAACTTTTCAAGCTTCACTTCTGCAGACAGATTGAGAGGCCCCCCAACAGTTCAGAATTGCCGAATCTGGCTCCATCCTCCCACTTACACCCCAGGAAGTGGTAGGTCGAGTCAGATGTGTTTGGATTTGTTAACAGTGGCCGAGCTTATGGGAGTTTAAGTCATAAGGGTGATAGTTTAAGATAAACCAGTAACAAGTAATTATTGGACGCCCACTCAAGCAGGGCACTGTGCAAGGCACTGATAAAACCAAGTGGGAGGTCATCCCTGCTAAAGGCACTTAATGGGCAGGGGAAAGGAGGGAAGAGAGATTTGGAGGAGGCTAGCATCCATCTATAAAGTTCAAGAAGAGCAGAGGGCTGAAATTCAGTCCCCCGGCAAGGATAAGAAGGAACTCTGAAGAGCCATAAGGGGGCAGGTGGCGGGGTGAGTGACACTGTGTGTTCAACTTCCTAGGATTGAAAGCCCAGGCACCATTTGCCCAGCGCATGCTCAACGACCATACTGCAAGCTCCATATTGTTTGAATCTTGTCATTTTGACCCTCAAGACATCCGGACCCCTCAGAGAGCCTAGCAAATACTATCTGAAGATAGCTGCTGCTTCTGTCTCAATCTGTCTCCATCTCCCCTGTGCGTGTCTCTTTTCCACATCTTCTAACTCCTACACCTCATCTCCCTTGCTATGTCTTAGATACATAATGTTTTTTCATGGAAAAGTAGAAATAAATCTAAGTTCTCAGTCTATTATCAGAGTAATAAGGAATATCCCTGATGGAAATAACCAACACAAAATAAGAGTAACAGTAGCTAACACTACATACAGGGAAAAAAATGATTATTGATGAAAAATGGCCCAAAGAATAAAATCTTGACAAAATGTAGACCTCCAGGGGGCACCTTGGTGACTCAGTCTGTTTGGTGTCTGGCTTTGGCTTGGGTCATGATCCCAGGGTCCTGGGGTTGAGTTCCGCATTGGGCTCCTTGCTCGGCAGGACCCTGCTTCTCCCTCTCCTCCCTTCTAATGATCTCTTCTCACTACCTCTGTCTTTCTCTCAAATAAATAAATAACATCTTAAAAAAAAATGTAGACCTCCAAATCTAACTGGGAAACAATTGGAGTTGGTAGAAATAATGGCCACAAAAAGAAACTCACAAATGCAAATGTTATAACTAGCAAAATTCGACATGGATGAAAACCTGATAATGAATCAGATCTTGTTGTATCATTTAAACGGAAAAAGAATTAATGCTGACAAAAATAATTCCCATAAACTATAATAAAAGTGGTAAAACTGGAAATGAATTATGCTCTAGGGGAAATTGATCAATGAATTTTATTACTTAATGATACTTGTTCTGGGAACCCTCATGCACAGTTGGTAGGAAGAGATATGGTATGAGGACCGTCAAAGTTAAAAATAGAAATACCACATGATCCTATAATTGTACTTCTGGATATTTACCCAAAGAAAACAAAAACACAATTCAAAAAGAAATTGCAGCCGTAAGTTTATTGTAGCATTATTTACAATAGCCAAACTATGGAAGCAGCCCAAGTGTCCACTGACAATGAATGAATAAAGATGTCATATATATGTATATACAATGGAATATTACTCAGCCATAAAAAGGAAAAGGAGTCTTGCCGTTTGTGACAACATGGATGAACCTGGAAGATATTGTGGTAAGTGAAATAGTCCAACAGAGAAAAACTAATACCATATGATTTCAGTCATATGTGGAATTTAAGAACAAAACAAATGAATAAACAAGCAAAAAACCAGAAACAGACTCGTAAGTACACAGAACAAATTGGTAGTTGTCAGAAAGGGAAGAGGTTAAGGAGTGGTAAAATAGGTGGAAGGGGTTAAGAGATACAAATGTGCAAAATAAATAAATCACAAGAATGGAAAGTATAGCATTGGGAATATGGTCAATAATATTGCAATAATGTTGCATGGTGACAGATGGTGACCACACTTATGGTGCAGAGCATTATGTAATGTATCTAATTGTTGATCACTATGTTGTACATCTGAGACTAATAGGATATTGTATGTCAACTATACTTCAATAAAAAAAGACATTTACTCTAGAAATTACTTTCTTGATGGGAATCTACCAATGTTGGCGTAATTTTGATGAAAATATTTATGGTCAAACTTCCATTGGGGTAAAATAACAATAAAAAATTATCATGACTCCATAGAAGCTGCCTTCTGAAGATGCAGCTAGGTGGAAGCTAACACCCAATTCCAGGGTAGGGCCTGAGAATCTGTATTTCTAAAACAATGTGCCACCTTCTGAACCTTAATTTATACAAATCAATCATTGTGCTCACTTCGCAGGATATATACTCAACATACCAACTATTAAAAAAATGTTTTGGGGGCAACTAGGAAAGTTTGGACATGGACAGGATATTAGATAATAGTAAACAATTATTATCGTTTTTTAGGTATAATAATGATGTTATAATCATGTTTTTTTTTAAAGTCTTGTTATGGATCGAATCGTGTTCCCCCCAAATTTAAATGTTGAAACCCTAACCCCCGATGTGTCTATTTTTCGGGACAGGGCCTTTAAGGAAATAATTAAGATTAAATGAGATCATAAGATTAAATGAGATCTAATCCAATAGGCTTCGGGTCCTTATACAAAGAGGAAGAGACACCACAAGTTCATGCGCAGAGAGAAAAGGCCATGTGGGATTATAGTGAAAGGGTGGCCATCTGCATGTAAGCCAAGAAGAGAGGCCTCGGGAAAAACCAAACTTGTTGAGGCTAGATCTTGGATTTCTAGATTCCAGAATTGTTAGAAACTAAATTTCTGTTGTTTAAGCCACTGAATCTATGGTATTTTGTTATGGTAGTCCTAGCAAACTAAAACTAGTCCTTACGTAGTAAAGATACTTACTAAATTATTTATGAGTAGAACAATATGATGACTGAGATTTTCTTTAAAATACTCCGGGGGTCAGGCACCTGGGTGGCTCAGTGGGTTAAAGCCTCTGCCTTCGGCTCAGGTCATGATCCCAGGGTCCTGGGATTGAGCCCCGCATCAGGCTCTCGCTCTCCCCGTGCTTGTGTTCCCTCTCTCGCTATGTCTCTCTCTGTCAAATAATAAATAAAATCTTAAAATAAAATAAAATGAAATACTCTGGGGGAAAAATGCTTAGGAAATAAAAATTTAGAGTAAGGGATAGATGAAACAAGACGGGCTAAGAATTATTGAAGCTGAGTAACAGGTACGTGGAGGTTCATTACAGTACTCTTTTCTAGGGTAGAGTGTATTTGAAAATATCCAAATAAGTTTAAAAAACTGACAGTGACAATTTTAAGATGATTTTGATGCACATCTAAGTAGGTAATTACTGAGAAAGGGTTTCCGAAAACTTGTGTTCTAACCTGGGCTGTTACGGCCTGAAATAAGTGTGTTATTAACCTGTATTTATAAATAAGAACTTAACTGAATAAAATAAGGTGGTATGGAAAGGCCAAGTGCAAGCAGCAGAACTGCGGGCAAGGGACAAGCAGGCAAGGAAGAAGGATCAGCATTTACGGAGTGCCTTTGTAAACCTTATCTTTGGATGCTCACACAGGTCTATGAAATAGACTTTTTAAAGTTTTAATCTTTTATCAAGAATATCAAGAAACTATGGCTTAGAGGGTATGAATGAATTCTCAAGATCCCATACTAGGAGGTAGCTGGGATTTGAATCCCAACTGACTGCCTCCAAAAGTTTCAATCTTTTCCCTACTCAACACTTCTTCCAAAGATATTTCCAAATGCCAGACCACAAAGGGCAGAGGAATTTTGAGGAGGATAGGATTATGGTGAGATGGGGCCAGTAAGGACTAATGAAGGACCATGAAGGACTTGAGCTTGGATGTAGGTCCTGGAGGTAGAGTAAAGGACATCCCAAGAGTGGGGAAGGATGGCAAGAAGCAGAAACTTGGTAGCAGATAGAGAATGGAAGGCATTGTGTGCTCCTGGGGAGATATGGCAAGAACAGGATCGGGTGATGGGAAGTGGAATTGAAAAAGGAGGTGTCCCACGACTTGGACCTAGACAAGGTTGGTTAAAATAATTGATTTTAAACCTGGGAAGGAAAATGATGCCTCCATCACCAGGTGAGGAAAGCCGGGAGGAAGTTGTTTCAGGTGGGGAGGGGGGAAAGGGATAAAATCAGCTTAAAGATGTAGAATTGGGAATGATATTGGAACATCCTAGTGGAGAAGGCCAGATGGCAGTTGGGTTGACAGAATTTTAGATTTGAAAAATCACCGGGTCTACCACTTCATTTGAGAATATGAATCCAAGAAGTAACGAGTGAGTGCCCAGGGAATACACAGATATGAGTCCTCAAGTCTACCTTACACTGTGATACAGAATGTAGGCAATTCATTCTTTGTCTGCCTACTATGTTCCAGGCACTGTTCTAGGTATTGGGGATGCAACAGTCCTAGCAGTAGATACATTGCCTGGATTATTATTATAAAGACCTTTTAATTGGTCTTCTTGCTTCCACCCTGGCATCTCCTTCATTTTCCCTCAACCAGGAGTCATTACAGTTGCTATGTTTCATGTATGGTCTATGTACATGGACTCAATGTAAAAGGAACCCCCTCGACTGTGCTGTGGATGGTCTGCCCCATGTGGCTGCATGTGACAGCCCCAGGAAAGGGGTCCTATTACAAGTCAGCTCACATTACCCCTCTGCACAAAATGCTCCAGGAACTCTTTTCTTACCTCCCCAAACACATAAGCCATACTCTATCTTCAGAACCTTGGCGCTGGCACGTCCCTCTACCCAGAAAGCTCTTCTGCCAGGCATCCATCCAAATCACCCTCAAGGCTTTACTCAACCATCACCGTTTCATGGAGGCCTTCCTTGGCCACCCGTTTCAAATTGCAACTGTCTCTGTCTTCCTCTGCCACACTCCTAATCTCCTATATCTGACTCTTACTTGTGCTCTTCTTTTCTTCTTCTTCTTTTTGCCTATTTGTTTCTTTCTAACACGGTATTTATGTTAACTTTTTAAGTTGTCTGTCTACATTGGAACAGAAACTAGACAGGGCCAGGCTTTTTGTCCCATTTGTTCACTGCTGTGACCCCAAGAATTAAGCACAGTGCCTGGCACACGGGAGGTGCTCAGTGAATGAATGAACTCACAGTTCCTTGAATGAATGATGGCGTAACAGGGTAACTGATAGAAGAGAGACATGGACAACGCGCTGAGGAGTGAAAAAGGGGTGCCAATTCGGTCTACCTGAGAATGTCAGGGAGTTTCACAGAAGAGGTGCTGCTTGATCTGGAACTTGAAAGAGAGGGAGGCGGGTTTAGGCATTTGTGGTAGGTGGAATCATGGCCCCAAAGATATCCAGGTCCCTACCCCTGGAGCCTGCGCGTGTTACCTTATAGGACAAAAGAGCCTTACAGATGTGAGTAGTTATCTTGAGGCAGGGTAGAGATTACCCCACATTATCTGGTGCACCCCCATATGCAGTCACAAGAACCCTTGGAGGAGGGTGACAAAGGCAGATGTAACAGCAGCAGAAGTGCAGGTGACAACGAGGAAACAAGATATTTACTTCCCAGCTGGCTTTGAAGACAGAGGAAGGAACTGCCAGCCAAGGAATGTGAAGAATGCAGCTCCAGAGGCTGGAAAAGACAGTTGGATTCTTTCCCGGAGTTCTCAGAGGGAGCATGGCCCTGATGACATCCTTTGCTTTGCCTTAGTGGAACCGAGGTTCAGGCTCCTGACTTCCAGGACTGTGAAGAAATAATGTACTTTGTTTTAAAGCACTTAGTTGGTGGTGGTTGGTTACAAGGGCCAGAAGAGCCTGACATAGCAGGCAAGGTCATCCTTGTAGGCGGGAAGTGTATGCACAAATCACGAAAGCAGCTGCATATTTAAGAACCTCTTGAGGAGCTGAGTGCATCTGGGTTAGGCAATAGGCAGTGGAGAAGATGACGCTGGAGACATAGCAGGGGCTAGGTTGTGAGGGGCCTCGCAGGTCAGAAAAAGAGTGGAGTATATTCTGAGGGTAGAGGGAGGAGCAGGGACATGTTGCCCAGATCCCCTTTCAGGACTGAAGGGCTTACTCTGTGGGCTTCATGGCGTGCTGCTAGCAGATGGCCCTTCCTCTCAGTCCTCTTGGGGTCTTTCTTGAAGGTAGCCATCTTGCCCAAGCTCATGCCAGCTTCCTGGAGCAGCCTACATCCAATGACTGGTCTGCATGGGAGTAGAGTCTGTCAATCTTACCCCAATTCAGGGGAACTCTGAAGGCCATCCTATCGTCAAAAGTCCCCCTGGGGATTAGTTGAAATTTTCTTGCCATGACTTCTCCCTGTGTCCATGCAATCCTCCCCCTCTCCTCCCCACCACAGGTGTTAATTTCAAGAGCTCTCCTGAGTAGACATCAGACCTGCTGGTCTCCGACTATTTCTGCTTCCCTAGGAACTCAGCCTGCCAATGTGAGCGAAGAAGTCTTTAACCAAGAGAGTGAAAAGTAAGACTGACATGGTCATCGGCATGGAACAAAGTGTTTAGTAACCCTGGCTCTGGAGTCAGATAGAACCGAGTTTAAATCCGGACTGCACTCCCTACAGCGACCTCAGTCCATTTATCTCCTGGTTTGCTCAGTGCAAAAGGGGGATAAAAATACAATACACCTTGTTGTTGTTGTTTTAAAAAGATCTTTAGAGCCTGTTACTTGGCACATAGTAAACGTTTAATAAATGGTAGATATGATTATGGATGTTAGACGTCAGTTGAATAGATCTCCTCCAAAGTGTCGCATTCTGTTATGTGCCCTCTTAAGAGGAGAGAGAGAGAGACAGATAGAGGGATAGAGAGAGTGCGTGTGTGCTGTCTCTCCATTGAACTGTGAGTGGATATGCACCTGGCCTTTCAAATTAAATGTATGTTAAAGACGGATATGGTGTGTAGACTCTTATTCAGGACACGCAGAGGGTATAATCAAGGTGTCTCCCAGGGCTGTCTTTTTGCCTACTTAGAAGGAGAAAGAATTTGCTTTCCATTTACCAAACAGCAGGCCTGCATAATAAGAAAGGATTGATTTTCTCAGCATTCCATTAGCTCTGGGTCTTTAAAGAGAGCATAATGCACTCCAGTGGGGAGAAGAATTGCATCATCGGGGAGCTGGAAAGAGACCTGGAGAGGAAGCAGGGTAGAGTCCTAGCTTTCAAAGGGAATAATCTGACTCTCCTCCACATTTACCATATATGCTTTTTAAAAAAATTCCTTAAAGTCTGGCAGTTTATACCCACATTTCCGATCCAGACACACGTTTCATAACCAGCTCAGCTGCCGACCCAGTTAAATAATAATGAGTGATTTTTATAAATCTAAACTTTTTCTCTCATAAGAACCCAGCAGACGAGGCTGCGGGGCGGTGGCAGGGGGAGGAGTCATCATCCGTGGTGATGTTGAAACCCATTGGATGGATGGCCCTAAACACAGGGCAGGTGTCTGCGCACCATCAGACTGCTGGTGGGAGAGAAGAAATTCAGTGAATCCACTGTTTTGTCCACCTGCAATCCTCACAAGTAAAAGCAGCTGAAAGAAGAAAATGCTCCTTTCTCAGAGAATTCAGTGGTGTTTTTCCTCCCCACTGAAGGAAGGTTGCCTACTGGAGGCTGATGTAGGAAATTCAGAATAACCAGTGGTCAGAAGGCAGATGTTTAACAACAGACTCGGGGGAACAGTCCTGATTTGGAGAAAGTGATTGTTGCTGCAGTGCCAGTCTTCTCACCACAGTCTTGGTGGGAGGGGGTAGCCAATAGCCAACCACGTTAGAGTGTTTCTACCATTCAGATACAATAGAAGCTGTAAAGTTGAGGGCACGAGGAATAGTAAAACGTAGTGAAATAATGGGGATGTGGAGATTTTTGAGTATTTGTCACCTTTGTTTTTAATGTATTTATTTAGGTATGTTTGCAATAATACAGTTTTTCCCCCCAAAGATTTTATTTATTTATTTATTTGTCAGAGAGAGAGAGAGAGAGAGGGAGAGCTAGCGTGCACAATCAGAGGGAGGTGCAGGGAGAGCGAGAGAGAAGCAGGCTCCCTGCTGAGGAGGGAGCTCAACGTGGGACTCGATCCCAGGACCCTGGGATCATAACCTGAGCCGAAGGCAGACGCTTAACTGACTGAAACACCCAGGAGTCCCTACACAATATAGTTTTACATTATGGGTGTTTCTAAGAGCCAGCTCTCAGAATTCCTGAAAATATAACGGTTGACGTGAATCAGTCTAAGAGGCTCCAGCTCAACCCTGACCCTGGGGGCCCTTGACAAAGAACACATTTCCTTGGATGTTGGGGATGAGAGGCATCGAAACTTCTCTCAGGTTCAGTCCTCGCCCCTGACCATTTGCTCATTCATTCATCTTTTGTTTAGTCAATAACCATTTATTGAGCATATGCTAGGCCCTGGAAACAGTGAAATGACCAAGAGCAGAGCTCGAGTTAGATTACAGGGAAGTGTAATAAGACATGTGACAGAGAGAAGGGGGAAGGTGAGAGTGAGGAAGGAAGGGTGGCCTCATGGACTGGGATCCAGGGACGCCTCGCTGAAGTTTTGGCCTCCAAGATCTTCTTGATACAGCAGATCTTTCCCCTATTGATACCCTTTCTTCCGTCATCCTGCAGGACACCACCCTCTTCCTACCTTGTTAGCTGCTCCTGCTCAGTCTCATCTGCCAGTTGCTCCTTACTTCCATGACTTCCTAAAGTTGCAGTGTCCCAGATCCTCGCCCTTGGCCCTCTTCTCTTCCCCCCCCTTCCCCCAATGCTTGGTTATCCAGCGTCATGCCTGCAGCTCATCCACCCCCAGTGCTGACCCTTCCTACGACCTCCAGACTCATGCATCCCACCACCCATTTGAAAACGCTACTGGACAGCTAGTAGATGTCTTACCCACAACATGCTGGACACCTCACCTTCTGTCCTTTGAAGCTTGCTTCTTCTCCATCTTCCCCATCCCAGGAAATGGCAACTCATTCCTTCTAGCTGTTCAGGGGCTCAAATTTATAAGGCATATTTGACTCCTTTTTTCCTCTAAAGGCCTTAAATCCAATCTATTGACAAAAATTGTGGACTCTGTCTTCAAAATATCTAGAATGCAATCATGTCTTACCACTCCCACTGTCTTCACTGTGGACAAGCCATCATCATCTCTCACTTGCGTGTTGCAATACCCTCCCAGGAGCCTCCCTGCTTCCACTGTGTTCACACCCCCTTCCTCCCATCATCTCTAACGCTTCTCAGCATAGGAGCCAGAATGGTCCCATTAGAAAAAAGAAAATTGATCATCCCATTACAGTGCCTGACATATGGCAAACATTCTATTATGGTTGCTTTTAAATTCACAGAAAATTTATTCTAGGTGATACCATGATTTCTAATGCCTGATTCTATTGGTTCTCAAAGACAAATAGCTTGGCTTAAACAGGGCACCCATGATTACACAGGCAGCTGAGTAGGTCTTTAGTCTCAGGGCAGAGGAGATGCTGGCCTGCAATGCAAACAGCATCTACAGAAGATCTATTTTAGGGGCACCTGGATGGCTAGTCGGTTAAGAGTCTGCCTTTGGCTCAGGTCATGATCCCAGGGTCCTGAGATAGAGCCCAGGGTTGGGCTCTGCTCAGCGGGGAACCTGCTTCTTCCTCTCCCTCTGCTGCTCCCCCTGTTTGTGCTCTCTCTCTGTCAAATAAATAAATAAAAATCTTAAAGAAAATAAAAAAGAGCTATTTTAATAGCCGAGACTAATGTATTTTTATTGAGAGAGTGAAAACTTTCCAGTTTAGCGAAATGAAAAAGAAAGTCTTCCTGTGTCTTTCCTTCCCTTCGCAAACATTTATCTGTGCCTATCCCTGTGTTCATTTTTTAAAAATTGAGGTGTCATTTACTTACAGTGAAATTCCCTACTTTCAGTGTGCAGTTCTTGGAGTTTTGACAAAGGTATGCAATCATAATCCCACCACCAACTGACTGATAGAGTTTACATTTTCTCTTGAGTAAAATAAAGATCTCTAGGTATACGTGTGCTATCGAAAAGCCTCTATTTTAGAATATTCCCGAATAAATGCAGACCTCTTATCTCAAATCCCTGACAAACACCAATGATGAAAATGGTAAAACCACTCTTCCCTTTGTAGGATTCTCTGCGTCTTTCTTAATCAGTAAGAGGAGTGGTTTGTAAATTAGCAAAGTCATTGTTTGGTCAGGGGCCCTATTCAGAATAATTTTACAAGTACTCAGAAAGAGTTCTTAGCTTTCCTTCTTAAGAATACCAAATATTGCCCTTGTTTACATATTGATTTGCCTTACAAGCGTTTTTCCCACTGAGAGTGCAAAAAAGTCCAGCCTGCTGGAACACTGTGATGCCTTGTGCTGGGTCAGGTCTCTCCCTGCCACCAAATCGGGCTCAGAGCCTTTCATCTAGGCCAATGTGTTACCTGCTGGTTTGATTTTCATTTTTTCATTTTTTAAAAAGATTTTATTTATTTTCTTTTTGACACAGAGAGAGCACAAGCAGGGAGAGCAGCAGGCAGAAGCAGAGGGAGAAGCAGACTCTCCTCTGAGCAAGGAGCCCAATGTGGGGCTCGATCCCAGGACCCTAAGATCATGACCTGAGCCCTAGGCAGACCCTTAACCCACCCAGCCACCTAGGCGCCCCCAGTTTTCATTTTTTCTTAAACAAGGTAGTTCTTTATGGGTACAGAGAATACACTGAATTAACAATAACAATGGGAAAGGACACAGACATTGATGTTCAACACCCTGGTAAATAAAGCTTGCCCTTTCTTAACTAATCTGGTCTTCCATTCAGATGGTTATTATTATTCTTGTTTTTATTATGCAGGGGTTCTCAACCTTGGCTGCATATAATAATCACAGTGAAGCTTTAAAAACAAATAAAAATGATGCCAGGGCCCATCCCAGAACAAGTCTGAATTAAAATCAGAGTGGGACCCAGAAATCGGAAATGGTTAAGGCTCCCTGAAGATATTCTAATGTGCCACCCAGATTGAGAACCAACAGTTTGTTCCAGCACTTTTCTTTGACTTTTAGCCTAGGCCATCCACAAATTGCTACGCCTTCACTTGTGCAACTTAAAAATTCTCAAAATATGTGTGTTGGTCGGGGAGGACGGTGTTAAGGTGTACACCATGCTCCCTAGGGGTGATTTGTATTTTTTTTTTAAAGATTTTATGTATTTATTTGACAGACAGAGATCACAAGCAGGCAAAGAGGCAGGCAGAGAGAGAGAGGAAGAAGCAGGCTCCCTGCTGAGAGCAGAGAGCCTGATGCTGGGCTCTATCCCAGGACCCTGAGATCATGACCTGAGCCAGAGTCAGAGGCTTTAACCCACTGAGCCACCCAGGCGCTCCAGGGTGATTTGTATTTTATTTTAAATTTCAAGTAATGTGAAAGGAGGGCTTATGTCTAGGGCATGTGGAATTAGCTCCTCCTGAATATGGGAGCCAGTTGCTAAATTTTCAGGAATTGGGTGATATTAAAAATTAAATCACATAAACTTAGGCATTATTAAAAATCAAATTATACAAATTTAGGATTAAATTCTATTGAAAAGTAGAGGTAATAAATACTCAAAATTCTTCACATTCTTGTGATTTTACTACATTTCACTATTATCATGTTCTTGAGGTTACTTAGGTCTATTGTACAGAATCCCTAACCAATGGTGTACTGCTGAGCGTTGCTTCCCAGCGCAGTGGGTGATATCATAAGGTAGCTAGAAATCAGCATCGGTAGAAGTATTTATACCATGGAAATTGGCAAGTGCTGCAAATTATGGCTTTGTCATTTGGAGATCACTTGTTAAACATTTGCCAGTATGCCTACTGGCCTGAGTTAGCTAATGAGTTGAGAAATATGGTACCTGTGATTTCCTATTGCCCGGTACAGAGCAGCTTCATATAGTGGAGACAGTTCTGCACTGACTAGTCTGCTAATCATTTTGAGAGTATCATCTCTGTTGGGACCCCTGGATGGCCCAGTTGGGTAAGTGTCTGCCTTCAGCTCAGGTCACGATCCTGGGATCCTGGGATAGAGTCCTATATCAGACTCCCTGATCAGTGGAGAGCCTGCTTCCCCCCTCCCCCTATTGCTCCCCATGCTTGTACTTTCTCTCTCTGTGTGTGTCAAATAAGTAAATAAAATCTTTTTTTTTTTTTTTTAATTTTTTTTATTTTAATAAACATATAATGTATTTTTATCCCCAGGGGTACAGGTCTGTGAATCGTCTGGTTTACACATTTCACAGCACTCATCATAGCACATACCCTCCCCAGTAAATAAAATCTTAAAAAAAAAAAAAAAAAAAAAAAAGAATATCATCTCTGTCCCTCAATTTCCCTCATCTCTAAAACAGGTAAAAGTGTAATGGTTGCCCTTGTCATCTCATAAGATCACTGTGAAAGAAAAAATTATTTTAACTATAAAAACAGTTCTATGGTTTATGATTTGTGGCTTAACAAAAGGCCTTAGAACGTGAATACCTCGTATAAACATGAGGCATTGTTACAGGGATCACAGGGTCTCCACGGAACAGTCAACAGATATGAAGGCATATTTTTAAATTTAATTCAGTGTTTGGCTGAATGTGAGGGGTGATGGAATAATGCGTCAATGCCCAACTCTAGAATCGGTGCCCTTTTGGGGGAATCTTGACATACTGAAGCAATTTCTCAGGTGGCACATTTTGGTTAAGCTGGGAGAGCTGAGTGGCTAAATTAACTCATGGCTCAAGCTAAGTGTTATTAATAACTCAGAATTTTATGTGAAAATTATTCATGTGTAGGCTTTTTTTTTTTTTTTTTTTTTGCAGAAAAATATGTGTGAACAAAACGTAAAAGGATTCATTTAGCACCAAGTCCTGTGATTTTAATGTGGGGCAGAGTGGTAAGGTGTCACTGTATTTCCTTCCTCAATTCTCACACTTGATCTGCAGTTGTGAACTCAGTTTGGTCCAGAGATGGGCAATGTCACTCTCATTCTTGACCCACTGTGGCCATCAGACACAGTCTTAAGTAGTCTCAACCCAGCTCTAGACTACAGACCCTTGGGGAAGTGTAAAATCATAGCAAGGAGTCTCTGAATCCATTTCAACCCTCAAAGTGGTTTTTTTTTATTTTTTATTTTTTATTTTTTATTTTTTTTGTCTCCTCTGTAAAATGGT
This sequence comes from Martes martes, assembly GCF_963455335.1. NCBI lineage: Eukaryota > Metazoa > Chordata > Mammalia > Carnivora > Mustelidae > Martes > Martes martes. The sequence goes on from NC_137888.1 coordinate 131,237,903, forward strand.
GACTATTTTTCAAATCCATCCAGACAGCATTCCTATAAGCCAAACCCAATTTTATTCTGAAGCTTTACTGAATCCAGGCCTTCCCTATGTTTACATGGACTGTCCACCGGCCCAAAGTGCCCAGCTAAGGGGCTCATACCAGGGTTGAAACCAGCCCCACCTCCCTTCTACGAACCATTTGTCCTACTTTGGGGCTGAGTCACCCCTGAGTGGCATCATTTTTTAATTGATCCATCTGGAAAGCCCTCTTTTACTTCAATTTCACAAATGCATGTAGGTACCTGCAAGGGCTCTGTGGGCATTATAAATGCTCTCAGTCAAAAGATAGATATTAATAAACAACTACCAGAATACAGGTGTCCAAGTGTTTTGCCATCAGAAAAAGAAATCTTGGACACCTGGGTGGCTCAGTTGGTTAAGTGTCTGCCTTCTGCTCAGGTCATGATCCTGGGGTCCTGGCACTGAGTCTCGCGTCGGGCTCCCTGCTCAGCGGAAAGCCTGCTTCTCCCTCTTCTTCTGTCACTCCTTCTGCTTGTGTTTGTTCTCTCTCTCTCTCTCTCTCTCTCTCTCAAATACATAAATAAAACCTTTCTTAAAAAAGAAATCTTTATACCTCAAATGTTTGGAAAATCCTGTATGAGATCTTCAATCTGTTTGAAGCCACATTTCCAATTCTCTGAGTTGCGTGTGTGTGTGAGTTGGGGGGGAGATATGTCAGTGTATGTGTGTGTATGAATGAAGTTGGAAGCTCACCCCTCAAATAGACACCAGATTAACTGGATTTTATCAATCTCCATTCTTCCCCAGACTCTGCTGATGATTCTACTCATATCATGGTTGTTATGGACCCATGCACACTCTACCAGTTAACTTTTGCTGCACAAGACAGCCCAAGTCTTATGCTAAAACAATACACATTTATTATTTCTCATGATTCTCTGGGTCAGCGAGATCAGCTGATTTGGGGCTGGATGACCTAGAATGGCCTTGCTTACACGTCTGGTGGTTGGCTCTGTGACAGCTGGGGCAGTGGGGAAACTTGACCACATACCTTTCGTCATTCAGCAGGTTTAGCTTGATTTTATTCACTTAGCTGTGAAGTTCCCAAGAGCGCAAGAGAGTTAGCCCTGATGCACAAGCAGTCTGACAGCCTCTGTTTGCATCCTGTTTGCTCAAGTCACAACAGCAAAGCAAGTAGCAAGCCCAGCCCAGAGTCTGAGTAGAAGGACATGGCCAAACAGCATTGATAGAAATCGTGGCCACATTTGCAAATTACCATACTCACTGATTTTAAAGATATTAGGGAACAACATTTTACTTACAGTTTCTTTTCTTTCTTTCTTTTTTTTTTTCAAAGATTTATTTATTTGAGAGACAGAGAGAGAGTCAGAAGGGATAGAGGAAGAAGGAGAGAGAGAATCTTAAGCAGGCTCCACACCCAGGGCAGAGCCCAATGTGGACTTGATCTCATGACCCTGAGATCGTGACCTGAGCCCAATGAGGAGTTGGAGGCTTATCCAACTGTGCCACCCAGGGACCCCACCTACTTCCAGTTTCTGCTAGAGAAAAATAACTGTTTCTTGCTTTGCCCAACATTATGACCATGTAATTTCAAATTTTCTAGTAGATTCATTAAAAAAGGTAAAAAAGAAACTGACAAAACGAATTTTCACAATATATTTTATTTAACCCAATATATCCAATGTCATCATTTCAGCATATAATCAATATGAAGAATCATGAAATTTTTTTCTTCCTTTTACTTTTTCATACTGAATTTTCCAAATCTCGTGTACATTGCACACTTGGAGTACATCTGAATATTGACTACTAGCTGCATTTCAAGTCAATAGCCACTAGGGCCGATGTCTACCACACTACACAGCACAACTTTAGAACCCAGACTTCATTTCTTTATTTACATGAGAAAACAGCCTTAGAGAGGATAAATGGCTTTCCCAAGATCACATGGCTGGTAAGTGGTTGAGCCAGGTTTCAACCCGAGGTTAGCTGGACCCCAAAGGCTTTATTCTTTCCACTATATCACTTTGGCTGCCCAACATGCATGATTTTTGGGGGTGGGGAGGAAGCTTTCACAGCTTTCCTTTTGAGATGCAAGCTATTGCCTGTTCCTTAGCCCATGGGCCTAACCAATATCTGACTTCCAAGCCTTCCACAATTGAGCCTTGACTGGTTCATCCTGACTGTTCTGCATTCGTGCAGACTCCCTTCCCACCCTGCATGCATACCATGGTAACCTGGGACTTGGAAGACCTATTTTGCTCCTGCAACTACCTGCCCTTCAGGTGTCAGCTCACCAACTCTTTGAAAGAAGATGGGCTCTTCTTTCTTTTCTGGTGGTGCTCTATCTCCAGAAAGGTCGCGAGGGTCTCAGGAACAAAAGCTATGCCAGTGATTTCTCTTTATCTTCCCAGAGAGTCTTTGGACTGCTCTTTCGTGGTAGTGGGAGCCCAGTAAATCAGTGACCCATCTGAGAAAGGATCAGTGTGCTCGAAAGAAGGGCATTGGATGATGGCCTCCAAAGCATCCTCTTCCTCTGAAAGGAAGGAAGGCAGCTGGCTGAGCACGTGATGAGGCAGCAGGCACGGGGCAGCCTGGTACGTCAGAAGCCCTCAATGGGGGTTTTGTTGGAAGAATGGGTCAACTGTACTTCTAAGTCAGTTTGAGCCCAAAGCAGGGTGAGATTGACAGACTGCTCGCCACACCCACAAAACTGACAAACATAGTGTCTTGCAGACATTATGTAAAAGCTGAGTGTAAACTCGGTGGCAGAATAAAAAAATGGATATTAGTGCTCGCTTCGGCAGCACATATACTAAAAAAAAAAAAAATGGATATTAATGATTGACAACTAAAAACTGCTCAGTCTCTGATTGATCTTTTCTAACATTCTATTTTTCTATCTGAAAAGAATATATTTTCCGATGTCTTCTCTGTTCCTCTGTTGAAAAAAAAAACAGCAATTAAAGACTATTTCATTTTTGATTGATCTTTTCCAACATTTTACCTGTTTTTCTGTTCAAAGAAAGCATATTTTTCAGCTGTTTTGGTTTTCCTCTGATGAAACCATGGAGTGGTTTTGGTTGAGTTTTTTTTTTCCCCATGTAATTAAGCTGATTAGTATCCCATATGGAGTGGGAACAATTGGTTTCACGTATGCTGGTGTACAGTTACCCACAGAGCTGTAATTGTTTACATGTTTCCCGTTTCCTTGTGGAAATTTTTAGACTCTGTTAGATAAAGATCTGGCAGGCTTGAACTCTGTGAACATTACAGCCTCTGGTTATCAGACATGCCTGTATCCTGTTCAGGGGTGTGAGATGAAATAGGTATTCTGCAGTTCTGTACAGAAGGAACTTCTGAGGATGCTTGCCCAGCATCCATTTCCTTTTGTCTGTTTCTGGCAACTCTCTGATTTTTGTTCAGGGAGTTCTGTTCAGGTCCACGTGGGCCTGAGGTTCAGGGAGTCGCCTCCCACTGCAGCGTGGGCTCCATTGGTCTAAGCAATCTTCCCCCTTTGCCACAGAGATTCATTAGACCAGGAATCCATACCTGAGACAATTAGTGTGTGGCATTCCTCAGGCCAAGGGGGTTGGTTCAGGAGTGGGCATCTCACCAAATTCTGGGAAACGAGATGAAATGGAAGGTTTGGCAGCGTAAGAGGGTCTCACTCTTAAGATGGGATCGGGAGGGAGACAAACCATAAGAGACTCTTAATCTCACAAAACAAACTGAGGGTTTTTGGGGGGTAGCGGGGAAGGGATAGGGTGGCCGGGTGATGGACATTGGGGAGGGTATGTGCTATGGTGAGTGCTGTGAATTGTGTAAGATTGATGATTCACAGACCTGTATCCCTGGGGCAAATAATACATTATATATTAATTTAAAAAAAAAGTGGTGTTACTGAGCCAAGTGGTCCCTCTTCCTGTGGACATTGTTACCGCCAGATTGAAAAGCCACGAGATGCTACAGTCACCTTGATGTTGGCCTGAGTATGTTGTCAACCCAGAAAAGAGGGACGGACAGAGCAAATGGTGGAGGGGCAGCTTGGAGGCTGATGGAACCACACTTGATGGCCCAGGACTTGACATCAGGACTCTTCTAGTTACATGGGCCAGAAATCCCCCTTAGGGTATGAGCCAGCTGAAATGAAAAGCATCACTACTGATATAGACAATTTTACCAAAGAAATGTGAATCAAACAATGAGAAGTCAGATCAACATTAATGTGTGGACGTGCATAGGAAATACAATAGAAAACAGACCTGGGTATTGTAAAATGTCCTGCCACCCTTTCCTTCTATCTTCCAAATGAAGAAATGAGTTCCTAGAGTTTCAACAAAGCTTTGAAGTAACACAGATGCAGCATTCCTGCTAGGCTTATAAACCCAAGATATCCACAAAAAGCTGTACTTTGACAACTTCCTTTGGAAAAATCTGATGGGCACCTTGGTACCAGATACTACCTTCACCTAATCTTAGCAGCTAAGCCCTATGCCTCCTACTTTTTTGCTGTAGTTCTTAGAAAATATTTGAACAGAAAATAATTCAGTGTGTCTCCTGGTTCTTGACACAAGGCTCGGTCTTGAAAACCTTGCCATTTTTCTTGAAGTGGCTTGTTTTTTCTTTATGAGGAAATGCTTAAGAAGAGAAGTCCTTCCTTTCCCTAGACAAGGCACCTTGATAAAAATAGCGTAGTCAGATTCTGTCTGAACTGCATTCTCTACCCCCAAGCAACTTGTCAAGACATTTTCCTAAACATCTTGGAGTTCTCCTGCCAAGAATTCTGGTGGCAGTTGTCAGGCCATAAAATTGCAATCTCCTGATTACCAGTGAATGAACAAATGAATGGTCTCACCACTGATGGAAGACATCACATTGTAGAACTTAAATGCTACTTTTTTGAAGAATCTGTTGCAGTCCTGGCTTAGAGTGCTACTACATTCATTCATTCATTCATTCATTCATTCATTTATTTATTTTAAGAGGAGAGAGAGGGGTGGGGAGGGGCAGAGAGAGACAGAGAATCCTAAGCAGGCTCCATGCCCAGTGCAGAGCCTGGGCAGGCTCGATCCCACAGCCCGGGCAGGCTCGATCCCACAGCCCTGCAATCATGACCTGAGCTGAAGTTAAGAGTCAGACACTTAACCAACTGAGGCACCCAAGCCCTTTATCTTTTAAAAGGGCTCTGAACTTTCGGAAGTTTAGTCATTAGAATGGAATATTTTACAAACTTCCCTCAGTATTCACCAATGGGTATTATATCATTATTTAGCACCAACTATTATTTTGACACATTGCAAAGCACTAGTAATGTGGCCTTTGCAGAGTTCCACTTGCTTAATTATTTAACCCTGGAGTTTCTTTCTTTCTTTCTTTTTTTTTTTTTTTAAGATTTTATTTATTTATTTGACAGAGAGAGAGAGAGAGAGAGCGCAAAAGTAGGCAGAGAGGCAGGCAGTGAGAGAGGAAGAGAAGCAGGCTCCCCGCTGAGCAGAGACCCCAATGCTGGGCTCAATCCCAGGACCCTGGGATCATGACTTGAGCCGAAGGCAGAGGCTTAACTGACTGAGCCACGGAGGTGCCTCCCTGAAGTTTCTTTTTATAGGGAATGGTGTGGACAAAGGGAATGCATAAAGCATATTTCAGGGAACAGGGATTGACCAGTCTGGCCTGAGTAGAGAATAATGGGGAATTCTTTTCACAAGGTAATGTAAAAAATCTTAAACCCAAACCAAGAAGGTTGGATTTTTCTCCCATAGGTGTATGGTCCTAAGTACAGGAGGAATGAGGACTACAGACCTTAAGAAAGTGAATCTGGTTGCAGAGTGCATGACCTTGAGGCTGGGGCTCATTTCAGATGACATGAAGTGGTCCATGTGCAGTTGGAACAGCATGACTGCAAGGGGGGCAAGAACCGTGAGAACAATGGGCGGAGTGGAAGATGTTAGGAAGACAAAGAATCGGCTTCCCTTGGGGACCAACTGGATAAGAAAGGCATTGAGAGGGCATCAAAAGGTGGCATCCTCCACAAGGGGTGGATGAAATTACCACTGGAAAAGTCAGGAAATGAAAAAATGGGAGGCAGTATTAGGGGATAGGAAAAGGAATCTGTTTCCTGAATGACTGAGTTTGAGGTGACAGGAAGACAATGAGGTAGTGCTGCCCATCAGGCAGTTGGAAAGATGGAACTAGAAGTGAGAAGAGCAGTCAGGACTGGAAATAAAATCTGGGAGCTCTTGCCTCCTAAATTTCTCTTTCCTTCTGAGCTGAATCCCACCTGTGTTTGAGTTGCAATGGCCCAGATGAAGAGGCTAAGTCATGACTGGCCAAAGTCCAAATATGATAACTTATTTCCCTTTGATTGGTCAAGGGGTGAGCATGTGATCCAGTTCTGGCCAATGGCCAAGGGGCGTCTAGGAAGGATTTTCTCCCTGATAAAACAGACCTCCATGAGAAGGCCAATTTGCTTCCATCTCTTTCCTTCCTGCTTGTGACGCTGTCAGGAGAGAATGACATTGTCGGAGAGATGTGGCTTGGCACATTCAGAGGTATGGCTGACACACGGATGATGACAAAGCAGAAAGATGGTAAGAAGCTTTGGTCACTTGTGTCCTTGTTGGTCTGCTGAACAAAGTCTGGAATTGCCTACATCCAGCCTTTTTGTTACACATAAATTTATTATATGTCTTCATTACTTACATGACTACTAGTTGGTATTTTATTACCTTCCCCTGAACATATCTTAACTGAGGCAGATGTAATTACTAATGCCCGTGAGAATGGATGGGACTTGAGAGGGAGGGAGTAAGAGAAGGACAAAGCCTGGGGATACACCCATATTTAGGAGATGCAAGCTTTTCGCTGATTGAACTTGGAGATTTTTAATAAAAAAGCTACATAGGAAACTTGTAATTATGAAGACATACCACACACAAACACACACGCCTACAACCTCCCTCCTCGAACCACACATTCCAGAGAGCCTATGTTCCAAATGAAAGGGCGAAAAGGAGATGGGTTTCAGTTTGGAGCTACAGGAGGGCAATTATTTCTCTAATGTGATTTGCTTCCTGTAGCTAAAACGGAGTCCCTTCAAATGAGATTGCTAAGTGAGGTGCCTCCTTCTTCTTTCACCCTTGGATGAATTAGGGAGCAAGAGGAATCAGTCAAGGTGCCTCACTGTGATGGGCTGAGGAGCTCTGTGTATTCCCTATGGATAGTGGTCTGCCACCAGAGAGGCCACAGGCTGGTGCAAGGAGCTGACTCATAGGGCAGGGAAAAAATGGCCTGGATCTTTCACAGAGGTAAGCAGTGTCCAGTTGCACTGGAGGGAGGGGGGACAGGGAGGGAGAGGTTGTCACGAAGAAAGCCCTATCTATTCCACTGAGCAATTAATGCCATTATTTTTCTTCAAAAAGCATTTTCTCTTCAGCCATTGAAGATAATTTAGCCCCCATCTTGACAGAATGTACTAATGACTGTTAATGGATACATTCTTTTAATAAATGAAGAGGCACAGGAAAATTGCCCGATATTAAACAGAGTCCCACATGTCTTATCTGAGCCTATAATGGCCCTATCAAGTGACCCAAGTGAAAGAAATGTGACTCTTCAGGGGTTAAAGGAGTCTATTTTTCCTTTGTGCAATATAAATTCACTGCTAGGAGGAATAGTAATTCATTGGTCTATCCTAAGCAATGTGTAAAAGGGGGGGCCATATCTCAAGTTAAATGATGCATTTCCGATGGATAGCAAAGAAAATATAAACTAGAACTTCTGTGCACTGTGGATTTATATAAGTAGCCTCTTATCTGGCAACGGAGCCCAAAACTCTTTCGGGTCTCTGATTCCTGACATTTTAGCCCTGAAGTCAAAGAGCCTGGCAATTTGTCATTAATTTTATCCATTCTTTTTTTTTTTTTTTAATACCTTCCAGGGTGGCTTTTGTTGGTAGGTTTGGTTTGGTAATTTTAAACTCCATTCTTAGAAATGTTTCTCAAGATTCAAGTAATCCCTAGTACTCTGTTTTGGGGGATACTTCTTAAAATTTATAAAGAAATTTTATAAAGAAGTCCAACAAATCAATAAGAAAAAGACAAACAACCCCAAAGAAAAGTGGACAAAAGAAATGAACCAGAAAACCAAAGACAAAGAACCGGAAAACTGAAGATGAAGAAACGGCCAATAATCATATGAAAAGAGGAATGATCTATATTACAGTCTTCTGCAACTTGCTGTTTTCAATGCAATGCTGTGACTCTAAGCTTCATCCATTCATGTTTTGTGTGCAGCAACATTCATTTTCACTGTTGCAATAATATTTCGTTGGCTGAGTATTCTACAATTCTGTGCTCCCCAAAATACGTGTAAACATGAGTCTGTATTTATAATGCTCAAAACAGCTGCAAATCACATAAGAAATTGCAAAAAAAAAGAAAAACTTGATAGAACTATTTTTAAAAAGCGAAGTAATGATAAAAACAAATTGCAAGATAGTATTTCCTTGGGGACGGCAAGACTGACACGGGATGGGATGAGAAAATGTATTGGTCGTCTATAGCTGCGTAACGAACCACACCGAAACTTAGTGGCTTAAAACAAAAATCAATTGCTCATGATTCTCTGAGTCAACACTTCAGGCGGGGTTCAGCAGGGCTGGCTTCTCTCTGTCCCACGTAGAACCATCTGGCTCTCTCACGTGACCGCATTCCGCTGGGCTGAGCTAGAGGGTCAAAATGGCCTCACATGCGTCGCTGCTGTGCCTCCAAACGTTTCCTCTTGGCTTTTCTCTCTCTGTGGTGTCTCATCTTCCAGGTGCTCTTTTTCCACATGGTCTTTCCCTCCAGTGTGGTAGCCCGGAGTTCTTTACAAGTTCTTTACAAGGTTCTTTACAAGCACCCACATACTACTTGTGTAATTAAAACTTGATGGCAATTAAAATATATTACCTAATGAAGGAGTGCTCTGTGGCCAAATGTTTTTTGGAAATGCTGTCTGTATACAGCATCCCATCTTAGAGATTCATAATAGGGGAAAAAAAAACCTTGCTAAAGGCTCTGAGGAGTCTTGCAATGAGCAAAGAAGGAAAGATCTTTGGTGAAAAGAGCTAGTAAGAAAAAGATGTGTTCCATCTTCTCTGTCCTCGGGGATATAGCAAGGTAGGCCTGAAGTAGAGAAAGCTAGAAGGCTAAGTTGCCTTAGGAGAACCTCCTCATCGTCTGGACTCTGCTATTTCCGCCCCTTTCTGGGTACAGTGTAACCATGGGTGGCTCCTTCTGACTGCCAGGGCCGGCTGCACACACATAAAGCCTCCAGGAAGTGGCCTCGAGGTCAAAGAGTCAACGATACTGCTCTTGGAATCAGGTCACCCAGGTCTCTGCTCCTCCCCACTGCCCTGTCATGACCCGGTCTTCAGTGAGTGCCTCTTCTTGACTCCTGTCTCTCATTTGCTCTAACCCCTCTGACCTGCTTTGGTCAATGATCTTGACCTCTTTGTATTTGTGGACCTTCTGTTTGTCCCTTCTGCCTGGTGACCATAAGTTCCTAGGACTTGCTTTTCTCTCTTCCTTTCCTTTTATTTAATCTGAAAGTGAATTCATGCCAGTTTCAACACATTCAAATAATACCCCATAATAAAAGCCTCCCCTTATCTGTTCCCATCCCACTGTCCCACTGTCAATAGCTGACTTTCCTTCCAGATGATTTTTTGTTTACATAAACATACATATGCATGCGTGTGTATATATTTGAACAAAATGGGCATGAACTTCCATAATCTTCCTTTCCATTTACTATTAAATCATGTACACACAGTCTTTCTAAGTCAGCACATAAAGACTCATATAACTCTTTTTAACAGCTGCAGGGATCCAAGTATGGAGTTTCCTTGATTTATTTAACCATTCCCTCTTGATCAACATTTATGTTGCTCCTTGTTTTCTGCCATTGTAACCAGCATAGCAATGATATCCCTTGTACATGAAACTTTGCACATTCATGCGAGTGCTCTGAGGAACAGGTTTCCAGAAGAAGCAGTGCTGGATCTTAGGACATCTTATACCCTCGCCTTCCCTGTCCCATTGCCCTTTTGACCCTGATGTCCTAGAGACCTCAGCTGTCACCCACTTGTGTGCTTGGACCACTCTACAGTTCACCCATTCCAGGACCTGCCTTCCCAGCCCCGCCTTGGAGAGCCAATCCCTCATGGCCTGCTCTCTGGAGCTTTGCCCTCGCAGCCTGAGTGGCTTTTGTCGGTTGACAGCGATGCCTCAAGTCCTGCACTTGCTACATTGTGTTATCACGATTTTCCTAGTTGTCTGATTTCCCCACTAGCCTGAAAATTTCCAAAGGCATCCTCGGTGTCTGGCACAGGGCTTGGCACTCACAAAATGAACGACTGGGTTTATTCGTCAGTTTAACTGAACTCAAACTGTGCTAAACAGCTATGAACAAAACCAGGTTCCCTGTTCTTGAGTGGACGGAGACAGAGTAAGCACATAATTGTAAATCACTGTTCAGATGACAGTAAGTGCCATAAAGAAAGGTGAGGTGGATGTGGCCCTGGAAAAAGCTATTATTCACAGGTCGACAGCTTTGAGCAGAGACCTACAGGAGGTAAAGGACTGAGGCTACTGACTATCTGGGAAGATCATTCTAGCCATGGATGTGTGAGTAACCGAAGGGAGGCCAGGTAGAGGGCTCCCCACTCCCAGCTATGACAGGAGGGTTCCCCAAAGGCCAAAAGGATCAAAACAAAGTTAACTCAGTTTTGGAGCCCAACACGAATATCCCAGCTTGGGTTCCTAGGAAGATGCTTCCAGAGACTAGTGCGTAGGAGGTTTATAAGGGGAAAGGAAGGGACTCGTAAGGAAAGAAAGACAGCAATATCGGACAGAGGGTAAAGTCTCAGAGGGGGTGTCCATCAACCCTTGGGAGTTCTGAAGCCAGATGACCCTTCAGAGTGGTCCTGAATCGGAGCGAGGGGGCCTGACTTTTTTGCCTCACTTCTGTCAGTCAGCCACCACAGGAAGGGGTACAGCCTTGGGTGTGGTGGTGCTTTTTAGCCATTTTTCGCCATTGTAAGTTCCAAAGAGGGTCACAGCTGAAGGGCTGTCTTCCAGCAACACTCCCAGCTGCTGAGGGGGTGACTCCTTTACTCCTGAAGAAGGTGCTGGGTGGGCCAGCACCATGCTTATCCAGGTGAGATAGGTGGCCTGGGAAGAGAAAGTAAGAGGAAAGGTTGATTTCCTGGGCCTCTTTGCTTACAGAGACCTTTCCCTTCCCCAGCTCTGCTCAAGGGCGCTGACACCTGCAGCGGCATTCCTCATGCCCTCTGTAGGAGCTCTTCAGGCTCGGTGCTAGCTGTTTCTGGCCAGGCCAGTAGGAGCCAAGGGTCAGATATTAGCAGGAGGAGGACCGGGGGATCTCCGTTAGCAGCTCTGTGTCTGACTACTTCCCCTGTTCAGGCCCAGCATGTTTCCTGCCTCCATCAGGGAACCTGAGTCCCTGGGCTCTGATGAAAGTCCTGTGGTAAACAGTAAATTTTCAAATCTCCTTCAAGGAAGGACTTGCTGCCCCACAGCAAGGGAGTCCAGTCAGCAGCTGGCTTCCAGCCGTAGCCTGGCTGGAGGTCATGCCTTTCCAGAGCAGCCCACAGCTGGTGATCAAGGGGGATGGGGTGGTAAATGCCTGGCCATGTCAGCTTGATGCGGGACACTCAGACATTCGAGTGGGCAACCCCTGGGCCCCCGGACTTGGCTGAGCTGTAGTCTGCAAGGCAGGGCACCTTCTTCCTCTGACATCCTGCTGCTTCTCCTTTCCCTTCCCAGGGCTTGACCCCTAGTAAGGGTCTTACACCCCAAACTATGCTTAGGTTTGCTTCTGAAGAACCCAGCCTCTAGTACCACTTCTTCCCCTGTCCTTCCTGCCTTGAAGGCTAGTGGCTTCCCGTGGTGTGGACCTCAGGGAACCCCACCATGCCTTGTTTGGGTGCCCAGTTTTTCCATTGCCTGTATAACCAGTTCCCTGCGGTACATGCCGCATCTGCTTAGATACTTGGATTGAGGTCAGTTTTTCTGGTTAGACTCTGGCTAGTATACTGAGTTTCACATATAAATTCAAGTCCATATTCTGGCTTCCCCTCTTTAGCAATTGTGTTTTAAAGGGCCCCCTGACTTACACAAAAATATTTTCAAATACAGTCCTTTCCTTGGCCTCAGGGCCACCGGTCAGCTGGAGACTTGTGACATTGCGCCCTTTGAAAGCAAGGGCAGAGCCAAGCACGGAGGTGTAGCACACGGAAGTAAAACCAGCCACTAGTGGGAGAACCAGCACCCTACATGGTACTCAGAGCTGGTGGCCCAGCACTGCTTGTCAGAGCCACCTGTTCTCGGCTGTCATCTGTGATCCCAGCTGGGTTTAGACATACAGATCTCCCTCATATTATGCTGGGGTGATGTCCTGACAGAACCCCATAAGTTGAAAATATTGTAAACTGAAAATGCATCTGATCCACATAACCTCATAACTTAGCCTAGCTTAATTTAAACATGTTCAGAGCACTAATCAGCCTGTCGTTGGGCAAAATCATGTAACACAAAGCCTATTTGATAATAAAGTGTTGACTCTCTCATGGAATTTATGGCATACTGTAAGAAGAGTGAAAAACAGAGTGGTTTTAAGTGTATCAGCTGTTTACCCTCGTGATCCTGTGGCTGCCTGGGAGGGAGCCCCAGCTCACTGCCACTTCCCCAGGCATCGTGAGAGAGGATTGGATTGCTTATCGCTAGCCCAGAGAAGATCAAACTTCAACATTCAAAGTGCTGTTTCTACTGAATGCATATTGCTTTAGCACTATCATAAAATCAAAAGATCTAAGTCAATCCATCATAAGTCAGGGACCATATCTGTCTGAGGCACCAGTGACCTCTGAGCTGGGCCCTGGCTCCTTTATACTGAACTTTCTCCTCCTCCCCGAATGTTGCTGTGTCTGGTTCCGAGGTTGGCTGGTGTCTCTGGTCCGCACTTCCTGGCGCTCTCTCTCTCTCTCTCTCTCTTTTTAAGATTTTATTTATTTATTTGACAGAGAGAAGGAGATCACAAGTAGGCAGAGAGGCAGACAGAGGGGGAGGGGGAAGCAGGCTCTCTGCTCAGCCCCAAAGTGGGGCTTAATCCCAGGACCCTGATATCATGATCTGAGTCTAAGGCAGAGGCTTAACCCACTGAGCCACCCAGGCGCTCCTTCCTGGCTCTCTCTTAAAGACCAGGCTGGGACTGGGGTGAAGCCATCAGGAGCCTAGGGCACACAGCTTCTGGAAGAGTCCCTGGTGGGCTTGTGCAAGTGCAGGGTCTCTTTGGAGCAGTGAACGGGAAGCTGGCACTGAGCCTGGTCAGAGGCTGGGAGTAGAAGAGGAGCCCCTGTATCAGCCAGAGCACAATCGGGAGACAGAAATTATATCCGTTTGGTTCTTTTGTGTTTTGTTTTGTTTTGTTTTTTTTAAACAAGAGAGGGCTTGCTTGACATAATTGTTAATTAGGTAATTGAAAAGGCAAGCACTCTAAGATAATCGAGGAGGTAGCAACTATAAGAAGGAGACTCTGCTCCTCGGGCTTGGGGGTGCCTGAGGAAGAGATTGACATTATTAATCTGGGGACTGGGACCCCAACCTCTGAGAAGTGGATGCCACACAGTGCATGCTGGTGTCTCCGAGGGCCCTCCTGAGGTTGACTGTGCAGTGTTGAAGAAATCCCAAAGTGTATTCAGCTACAGCCAGAGGCCCAGCTACAGCTGGGGCGATGCTTAGAGGAACAGGGACTCAAGGGGAAACAAACTTGAGGGAACAAGTCTCTGCCTCTTCCTTCAGACTCGCAAGCGCCCTCTAGCTCCCCCTATTGGTAGAACCTGGCAAGGAGCCGCTGACGGAGCCAGAATTCCGTGTCTGGAGTCCCAGGCCCCTGGGCTGAGTACAGGAGGGTAGGTTTGAAGTCAAGAGACAAAGCTCTGAATAACTGGCATACCTTCCCAAAGAGTTAATCAATATCCAAGGAGTCACAGAAAGAAGTGGTCTGTGACCTGGCCGGTACAGACTGACCCAAGAACTCAAGTCAAAGGGAGAAACAAGACAGCACTTAGAGGCCCAGCCGGTGACTGGAGATTCGATCTGCAAACAGGAGTCGGCAGGGCTGAGTGATAATATCAAGATGTCAAGACTATTCGGTGACCGGAGCACTGCTAGAGCTGCAAGAATTTGGCCATATTGGGGCACCTGGGTGGCTCAGTGGGTTAAGCCTCTGCCTTCAGCTCAGGTCATGATCCCAGGGTCCTGGGATCGAGCCCCATGTCAGGCTCTCTGCTCAGCGGAGAGTCTGCTTCCCCCTCTCTCTCTGCCTGCCTCCCTGCCTGCTTGTAATCTCTCTCTCTGTTAAATAAATCTTAGGGGACGCCTGGGTGGCTCAGTTGGTTAAGCGGCTGCCTTCGGCTCAGGTCATGATCTCAGCGTCCTGGGATCGAGTCCCACATCGGGCTCCTTGCTCGGCGGGGAGCCTGCTTCTCCCTCTGCCTCTGCCTGCCACTCTGTCTGTCTGTGCTCCCTCGCGCTCTCTCTCTAACAAATAAATAAATTTAAAAAAAAAAAAATAATAAAAAAAAAAAAATAAATAAATCTTAGAAAAAAAAAAAAAGAATTTGGCCATATTGATGCAGTAAACCACCAGTGTCCACGTCTTTCTTCCCACCAGTCCCCACCCACCACACATACACACATTCCTCATTTGTTGCTGTGTCTCCTTTATAGAATACAATCGGTACACTTTCAACCACCTCTCTCAGTGACACACCTATCACATTTTTTTTTTTTTTAAAGTAAGTTCTATGCCCAGTATGGGACTTGGACTCCTGACCCTGAGATCAAGAGTCACGCGCTCTGCCGACTGAGCCAGCCAGGCACCCTGCCTGTACAGTCTTGAATAAATAACTGTATTTGTTGTCTGGGCTGCATAACAAATGACCCCCAAATTTAGCAGTGTAAAACAACCAACATTTATTATTACTAAGTTCATAATAATCGGAATTACCATGATCTCACGGTTTCTGTGGGGCAGTTTGCCTTGCGGTTCAGGGCTTCTCACAAGGTTGCAGGAAGGTGTCTCGGGGCCGCCTGCAACACGAAGCTCAGCCTGGGGAGCCTCCTCTTCTGAGCCCACTTGCATGGCTGTTGGGAGTCTCAGGTTCTCGCTGGCTGTTGGCAGGAGGCCCCCCTCAGTTCCGGGCCATGTGGGCCCCTCCACATGGCGGCTGGCAACATGGTAGCTGGCTTTTCCCAGAGCAAGCACGCCAGAGAGCCAGAGAGCACGAGAGATAGCCAGGAGGACAGAAGTCACAGGCCTTTTCCTAATGTCAGAAGTGACATCCATCACTTTTGTTGTATTTTATTTGTTAGGAGCAAGTCAGGTCTAGTCGGCCCTGGAGGGGAAGGGATGACACAAAGGCCTGAGTCCGGGGAGTTCTGGGAAGTGGGGAATCGTCCAAGCCAGCGCCATGACAGAGCCTGCCCCCCGCAGCTGCTTTTCTCACCATGACTCAGGCCCAGCTGCACTAAATTTTCAAGAGTTAACAGATATCCATTTTGCTTGGGTTAACAAACTGTTCAGGCTCAGATACATGTCGAGTCTCCTGTTCTAATGACATTACATTTCATAACAAAGTTAGTGGAAGACATACATAATGATACACGGAAGTCTTATGGCGCCGGTTAGGCACCCGTGGTAGAAGGCTCACCAAAATAACTGTAATTAGTATTCCTTCTACATAGCCAAACCCATTTAACTGCGCTGATTTGTTTCAGTTGCCTCTGTCTTTCATCAACCTCCATGTTAATCATTTCCCCCGCAACCACCTACCACTTAATTATCACCCCACATGTGAACTCAGACACTCACATAAACTAAATAACAAAGATCCTAGATCTTCCCAGAGTTTTCCCTTTCTCCCTGCTCCCCAAACAAAAACTCCTGAGCAGCAACAGGCCTCGGTAACAACTGGATCCACAAGCTGTGAACTGAATTTCTCAGGGGAGATGCTGACATGGTAGAGAGCTTGGTGAGAACAGCTCAAACCCTCCAACACTTCAGCATGGTTTACCCAAATTAAGATGGGCTGCCTCCATCTCTCCCCTCATCGGCTGCATGTTGCTTAGGCAACATCAGCAGGGAATAAAGTCATTAGACGTTTGACAACCCCAAAAAAGAAAACTTGCCAATCGAGGCAAGAGGACATACTGGATTGAATGGGCTTGAGTTATTTGGGACCTGTTGTCAGATCCTCTCTTGTATTGATAGAGAAGAAGGAGGAAGAAGGTGCACCAGAAGAGGAGCAAAGGGGAAAGCAAATCCCCTGGGGGGAGGAGCCAGTGGGCTACAGTTCTACAAAGGCAGGGTTCACAGACAAAGTGGAGGGCAGCCAATTAAATTAGAATTTCAGATAAAAAATGAAAAATACAATTTTAAAGTATAAGACTATCCCATGTAATACTTGGGATAGACTTGCACTAAAAAGTATTTCTTTTGTTGTTGTTTTTAATCTGACATTCAAAGTTAACTGAGCATCCTCTATTTTTGTTTGCTAAATCTGGCTACCCTACTAAAGACCAATCTCTCACACTCCCATTTTATCCCAGAACTTGTCATCATCTCTGAGGGTCATGTTGCTGTGGGGCCAAAGGGACTTCCTGCCCTTTCCAGTGGCCACGGTCCTGGCATGAATACTGCCCTCTTCTGGGCTTTCAACCTCCTGTCCCCAGTCCCCCAGGTCCCAGAGCCACGGTGCCATCAGCCCCAGGCAGCTGCAAGGAGAGCATGTCGCAGGAGATCCCACACACTCATCTGAGGTCCCCCTGCCCCTCTCTCGAGGGCTCCACAGCCCTTGCCCCCCACCCCTCCGAGTCTCCTGATGTGAGTGTATGTAAGTCCAGCAGGATGGATTTTAAGAGGACAAAGGAATTCTGGGTATGGTTCAAATGTGGGCAAAACATTTCTTGCTGAGCAGTTCATGTTAAAAGGGACTTCGTTTGCCCCTTGGTGAACAGCCTGGGAGGGGAGCTGGAAAACCTCCTGCCTGGCTTCTTCCAAAATGGCCCTTTCAGGTTTCTCAGCACCATGGCTACTATTTTAGTGGCCAAGTTTTTCGGATTAACAAAGCAGAAGGATTTACAGGAAATATTCACGTTTTCATTCTGGAAGAGGAAAACAAAATTCAGGTCTCCAGTGTTTCTAAGAAACCAGAAAAAAAAAATCAGGTTCTGTTCCATGCTGATCTCTCTGTCCAGTTTGCTGTCTGGTTTGCTGTCTGTCCTCTCTGATGGCCATACGAGTGAAATGGTAGCCTGCTGCTGGGAGAGATCTTTTCTCCTCGCCAGTTGTCCAAACAATGGAAATTTCCTGGATTCTTTGCTGCAGTTTTTAAAAGTTAATGGACATATGCTGACTTTTTAAAAGCTAGCTGTTACTAGAGGGGAAAAGTACAAGAGAAAAATGCTTACCTTCAGATTCTCCAATGTGGGCAAAAAAGTCCTAAAGATATCAACAATGACAGAAATGTTCATGCTGTGGTTCATCAATCTGGGTCCTGTTCTTGCACAGCAGGGTACCTGGTCCCAGGTGGGATGTTAAGACAGGGAGGACAGAAGGAACAACATAGCATCTCATCATCAGTACTGGGGTCCAGCTTCATACCAACCAGTGCTTGCTGTCTGGCTGAGCTCAACTCCCCACCCTTCCTCCTTCCCCTCTGCTCCAGCACCCTTTGCTACTCATGGTTCTCTGACTACTGATGCTGTTTCTCCCCTCTGTGCCATACTCTCTGTCTCTTCTGTCCCACTCTCTCCATTCCACTTCCCTGTTCATTGACATTCAACTTGGGAAACACCTCCTCCAGGCAGCCCCTGACCTGACCCTCCCAGGTTGTGTTAGGTGTCCTACCGGTGTGCTCCTCTGCCCAGCTCCATCACTGTAGGAATCGCAGCATTCGGTGCCTGTTGGCTTTGATCTCAGTCTCCTCCAAGGTCTGAACACCTTGAGGCCAGAGACTGCGTCTTTCTTGTTCACCTTTGTAGACCTGTGTCTAGCACGGCACCTGTTCCACATCAGGCAGGCATGTGCTCAGTGGTGGGCTGGATGGACAATGATCTTGATCATGAGTTCCAGTGTTGATAGAAGTCCCTCAAGTCGGTCAGTCATGCCCACCTGCAGATTGTGACAATCATAATGTGGGCTTAGGCACTAGTCAAGATATCTAAAGGGCCAGTTGGGTGTAACACATTTATCCAGGTTAAGAACCCCCTTGACTAAAGTGTCCACTTGCGTTATTCCTGGCTGGAATTCTGTTAATCCTCTCTGATGACCCCAGGCTTTTCATGAGAAGATACAATTGGCTGTCAGGACATACTTGTCCTTTAAGAAAAATATGCAAATTATCAGAATCTTCTTCCTTTCTTTTATGTGAAAACTTAGCTGTATATGATAAAAAAGAAAACTTTGCTGGTGGGGTAAAGGTGAGGGGCCAACTTTATGTCGTGGTTCATTCATCGATTCATTCCAATTTACTGAGCATCTGTTATATGCTGGGTACCATTTTCAGGGCTCCAGATGTAGTGGGGAACAAGACAGACGAGAGCCTTTCCTCTTGGATTTTGAGAAAGAGATAATAAACCAATAAATATATAAGAAAATATCTGACAATAGTAAGTGCTACTCAAAGAATGAAATCAGAGGGATGGACTACACTGGGTGGCAGGGAAGGCTTTTGCCAGGTTGTTTAAGCTGACCCCTGACAACAAAAGTATGAGAGTGAAGAGCAACTTTGGAAGAGGACATCATACAAAGTGCCTCTGAGGCAGGAAAGTAGGTGGCCTTTGTATGGTGTTTGCATGCTTACCTGTTTATCATCTGTCTCCTCCCTTGAGCTGCAACCTCCAAGATAGGAAGGACCATGTCTATTCTATCGGCCAACATACGCCCAGCAAGGTGCCTGCCTGGTGCGTAGGACATTCTTAATATAACTACTGGATGAAGAGTGAACCACTGCCCACCATTCTTTCTGCCTAAGGTCAGGGTGGTTCCTGCAGGTGTGGGCCATGGGGCCCCAGCTTGGGAGGACAGAGCAAAGTGGAAGCTGGTTCCCTTGCCATGTGTGGCCATGAGAGAGGGCTCAGGGACTCAGGCTCAGGGTCAGCAATCATCACATCCCAGCCACTGCCTTCAAGGCTTCCTGTGGAGTCTGCTTATTTGGCATGCTTATGGGAAGCTGAGATCAGACTTGGCTGATTTCATTCTTATCGCCCAGCTTCACAATAATTTTCGGGCAAAAGGAAGCTTCTAATTAAGAGTTCAAATCCCCAGGAAGCCATATGCCAGGACACATATGTGGGAAGAATCTCCAGCTGCCTTCTTCTATAAGGATGATAGCAGCTAACTGATATGCTGATCTGGGCCAGCCAGGCCTTTAACTCAAACAAACAACAACAGCCACAACAACTACAAAAATCCTTCAGCAGTTGCTGGTTCTAGGGACTGTAATTATGCAGGAGCCCAACTCTCACCAGCTGCCCTGCACCTTTGCTTTTGTTAGGACCTGAGATATTTAAGATCTTTGAAAATTCTGGGCCGATTTCACTCTGTATCTAATATCTTCCATTCTGCCCAACTTTCACATGAAATGCATTTTTGCTCTTGCTCTAAAACATTTGAAAGGGTCTTGTTCCAGTTAGCTAATGCTGTGTAACAAATCACCTCAAAACTTACTGGCTTAAAATAACAACGGACCCCATTTCAGGGATGGTTCTCTTCCGAATGGGGTTAGCTGTAACAGTGGGTGACTGTATTTGTCTAAAGGCTTGACCAGTTGCTCAGCTGAGGTTGAAATATCTGGAATGTCTGGGCATCTGGAGTCAGACGGAGTTTGACTGGGAGTTTGGCGGGGGCTGTCAGCTGGGGGCCTTGGTTCTTCTCTGGAGTGGGGCTCTCCACGTGGCTACTTGGACTGCCTCGCAGCATGGTGGTTGAGTTCCAGGAAGGACTGTTCCAAGAGTAAGCCTTTCAAGAGGGAGGAAGCAGAAGCTGCCAGATCAATTAAAGTCTAGTCTTGGAATTGGCCTAACATTGTTTCCTTTACATTTCTTTACTCAAAGCAGTGACAGGCCCAGCTCACAGTTAATGTGGGATGGAATTACACAAGGCATAAATATGGGGAGATGTGCTCATCAGGGTCACCAAAATGACAGTTTACTCTAAGTCCTAAAATAATAATTATTGTGGCTCTCCAAAAAATTACACAGAGAAATACCATATGATCCAGCAATTCCACTCCTGGGTAGAGACCTAAAAGAACTGAAAGCAGGGACACGAATATTTGCACACTCGGGTGCATAGCCAAAATATAGAAACCACCCAGATGTCCATCAGTGGATGAATAGGTTAACAAAATGTGGTGTATACATGCAATGGAATATTACTCAGTCTAAAAGATAAATGAAATTCTGATACATGCTATGACATGGATGAACTTGGAGGACCTTGTGCTAAGTGAAATAAGACAGACAAATATTGTATCAATCCACCTACATGATGTAACTGAGAGTTAAATTCAAACGTGTAAGCTGACAAATTCACAGAGACAGAAAGCAGAATAGTGCTTCCCACAGGCTGGGGAGACACAGGTACAAGGAGTTATTGTTTAATGGGTATGGAGTTTTGGTTTGGGAACATGAACATGTTCTGGAGATGGGTAGGGATGATGGTTTCAAAATAATGTGAATGTACTTAATACCTCTTGACTGTACACAAAAAAATGGTTAAAATGGTAAACTTTACATTATATGTATTTTACTACAATAAAAGTTATTATTTTGAGTTTCATAGAAATAAAATATTCATTTTATATTTTTGGCATCTATTGCATTTACAACTGTGTAAGAGTTGGGTTGAGCTGCCATTAACGATTTCTTTGCTATTCAGTGTGGTTCATGGACTAGAAGCATTGGCGTTATCACCTGGGAGCTTGGTAGAAATGCAGAGTCTCACACCCCATCCCAGACCCACTGAATCCAAATCTGAGTTCAGACAATATCCCCAGAGGTTTCGTATGCTCATTAATGTTTGAGAAATACTGAATTACTTTACATTATGTTATGTTTTGTAGACATTTCATTATTTATTGATTTTTATCAGTTAATTTTCTGTTTTGCTATTTGGAGCCATCACATATGTTTTTAAGCTCTCAAAATTTTCCATAGGATTTTAAGGTGCTCCCAGGCTCTGGACACCACGCCTAGGTGACTTAGGACACCAACTTGGTCAACTTCGCATGCAGTCACATCCCTTTTTCTCCATCCCTGACTTTCCCCTTATTTATTTATTTAGAGCTCTCCAGGTCAGCTAACTGGTTTTCTTTGAGCCGTGATTAGGATGGCTTCCCACGCTTTCAGAACTACAGCCCATGGTCAAGAGACCCGTCCTCAGAGCAGCCCCAGGCCTCTAGAATACCATATTCCAGCCAGAGTTCAGCTGGCCAGGGAGAAAAATCAACCTTGTCTACTCCAACTTACTAAGTGAGCAAGTCAGCCTTAAAGCTTCCTACTGAGAAAGTAACCTGAGTGAGCTTAGTCCCATTAAAAAAAAAAAAAGTATTTACCCAAGTACAATATAGACACAGAAAAGTACACACACAAGTTTACAACTCAATACATTTTCATACACTGACTGCTTTTTTTTTTAAATTTTTAATTTATTTGTCCGAGAGAGACAGAGAGCCCAAGCAAGGGGAGCAGCAGGCAGAGGGAAAAGCAGGCTCCCTGTTGAGCAAGGAGCCGGAGGCAGGGCTCCATCCCAGGACCCTGGGATCATGACCTGAGCTGAAGACAGATGCTTAGCCAACTAAGCCACCCAGGCACCCCTGACCAATCTCTTAAAACCAACCCACAGGTCAAGGAATAGAACATGACCGGCATCCAAGAAACACTTCTAGTCACTACTGCCCTTCTCACCCAAAGTTCACAGCTCTTTGGACTAATAGAATAGATTAGCTTTCACCAATTTTTGTTTTTTTCTATAAACAGAATGACACAGTATATTCTCCTTTTTTTCTAGCTCAGTCTTACATTTCTGGGATTCATCCATATGGTCGTATGTGGTTGCAGCATGTATTCTCATTGCTGTACCATGGCCCATTGTGTGAATTCCCCCAATTAAAAAAAAAAAGTCATGGTATTGCTGATGGGCATTTGGGCAGTTTCCAGTTTGAGGCTATTTTGACAGGGCAACGGGAACATCTCAGTACTTTTGGGGGCAGTACTCGGTGCATTGCTGCGGGCACTACTCAGGAGTGGAATCGCTGGGTCCGGGCGCGTGTCTGTTTCTATCTCTGGTGACACTGCCAAGCAGCTTTCTAAACTGTTAGCCCTATTCTTAATCTAAAAATGAATTTCCTGCCCCCATTCCATCCCTTCTTAGAGTTGTGACAAATCTCAAACATGACGTTATTTCTCAAGAGCAAGATTTACAAATTTCTACCCAAACATTGGTGCTCACGTTTCAAATTTCGTAAAACGCTTCCATGAAATCCTCAGCAGCGGCAAAACGAAAAAGCAGAGAATCGGACGACAGCTCTAACGCCTAGATGCTAAGAAGGTTTTTCTTTGTTGCTGAGAGGGCTGGGAACCTTTGCAAAAGCTGCTGCCAATCAGGCTTGCCGATCTTTGCAGGGCTAATTAACAGCACTTGGGCAAGCAAGGGGGGCGGGGGCCGGCACAGGGAAGCGAATTGAGCCATCCCGGGGGCTTACGACTAATTATAAACACAAAGAGCGCTTAAAGACTATGATTTAAAGAAGAAGAAGAAAAAAAAAAAAACCACACACAAAAAAATACAATACCTCTTCAAAATTCGAATGCTAGCATGATTGTCATTGCAGGGCTCTGGGGGCAGGGGATGCCAGCAAAAACCTCCTACTGCGGACTAAATCACACAGCACAGCCCAAAAGTCATGCAGCCATCCTCCCAAGCCTGCACAGTGGAAGGGCTTCCTTTGTGTCATGCTGGAGTTGGGGGAGTGTGTCAATTCCATTTCTAGAGGCCTCCTTGGCCCTAGCATGATAAACCTGTTATTCCCCGTTCTCACTAAGCATGGAAGAACAGACTGGGGTAATCCAGGCCCTTGCAGGCGTGAGCGGGGTGGGGTTGTATGTGCAAGCTTTGATCCCCATTAGCTACAAACAGCTAATAATCCATAAGGTATGCAAATCAGGCCCCAATTAATAGCACTTATTACCATCTCCTGGAACTGTGCAAGAGGAAGCTGTGAATGTTTGCCAGGGAGGAAAGCAATCCTTATGCGCCTCCTTGCAAAAGCTTGTCTGATCAGGCAAAAGCCCCAGGCTTGCTGGGAGGGAAGAAGGCTGAAACCGAAAGGTTGCTTTGATGCCCTCAGGGGTTCAGGGGGAGTGTCCACACGGTTAAGCCTGGCGCAGTGATTTGAGGTGAAGCCGAGGAATCAGAAGTGACCACTTTCCCCTGCTTCCCCTTCTCTGGGGGACATCGCCTGGCCCACCCTATCCAGTCCTGCAGGTACAACCACAGGCCTCCCACCAGCGTTTGGGAGCAGACTTGGGGGCGGGGGTGGGGGCGGCGGCACGACGACGGACAACGGAAGATCCCCCAAAACCTGGAGGAACAGGGCTTGGCTGGAGCTGGGGTAGGGAGTGGGGGCGGTGAGGTGGGGAAGGGGCAAAAGGAAAGTAACTATTACTTAAATGGGGGGTGGGAAGCTGTTTGCACTCATAGTCTTGCAGGCTCGTGCAAGGGGGTCTTCATCTTACCTGATCCACGGATCCTTTGGGCAATCTAGTGAAACCTCTGGACCCCCCTGCAGAAGAAAAATGTAAATGCATGAAACATAGTACAACTATGTTATTAAAGAATGACTATCAAAATATTTAAAACATAATATGTGCTCCGTTGCTAACATGCAATCAAGATCCAGTAGCAGATCCACTGACTGCAGAAGTTTCAAAGCAATGACGAGCATTAGCAATAATTTAAGATAGCTACAGTAATGGTAAGATAATAGAAAAATGTCTTTGATTTTGCTTCCTGACCCTCACAGGTGCTACTAACGATCCTATGATGATGGGTTACCTACATGCAGAATTGAAGGAAATGTGAAGTTTCAATTACAGATTAGTGAGAATAAAGTGTTATTTTTTTCCTTTCCAGAGTACAAACTTTCTGAATCCTATCCACAGGCTTCCTAGGTGGAGAACCTCAGTGTCACAGGTAACAACAAGTGTTGGAGAGGATGTGGAGAAAAAGGAACGCTTGTGTACTGTTGGTGTGAATGCAAACTAGTGCAGCCACTGTGGAAAACAGAAGGGAGGGGCCTTACAAATTTTTAAGTGGAACTACCCTGTGATTCAGTCATTCTACTACTGGGTATTTACCCAAATACAACGACACTAATTTGAGAAAAGATACATGCACTCCTACGTTTATTGAAGCTTTATTTACAATAGCCAAATTCTGGAGGCAGTCCAAGTGTCCATCGGTAGATGAATGGATAAAGAAGAGGTGATATATTTATACACACACACACACACACACACACACACACACAGAGGAATATTACTCAGCCATAATAAATGAAATCTTGCCATTTGCAACAGCATGGATGGATCTAGAGAGTGTAATTCTAAGTGAAATACATCAGTCAGAGAAAGACAAATACCATATGATCTCACTCATATGTGGATTTTAAGAGACAAAATAAATGAACAAGAGAAAAAAGAGACAACCCCAAAACCTGTCTCTTAACTATAGAGAACAGATGGTCTCCAGAAGGGAGGTGGGTGAGGGATGGGTGAAATAGGTGAAGGGATTAAGAGTACACTTATCCCGATGAGCACTGAGTCATGTATGGAATTGTTGAATCACTATATTGTACACCTAAAACTAATATAACATTGTATGTTAACTATACTGGAATTAAAATAAAAAAAATAAAAAGAACCTCAATATGAGGGCGCCTGGCTGGCTCAGTCAGTAGCTTATGCGACTCAGGTGACTCTCAGTCTGGGGGTTGTGAGTTTGAGCCACACATTGGGTATAGAGATTATAAATAAATAAACTTTAAAAAAAAAGGACCCCGATTTAAAATGATATATTCAAGTTATTAATAAATGTTTCCCTTGCTTCAAAAGATTTAGCAACAATCTAAAATGATTCTTAAGAAAAATGATTTTTATGGACACTAACATCAAAAAGATTTTAGTTTCTTTAAATTCAATGATTGACTTGAGATGCGAAGATTCATTTATTCATCCATTTATCTACTAAAGGCATACTGGGCCCCAGTGCCCTATGTTAGGGATGAAACCATCCAAAGTGATTCTGTCACTAGATAGCTAACTGTCCACCAAAGATTTGTTCTCTCCATCTACAGAGTAGAAGTGTTGTAGGGTGGTTGCTGCCAAGCCAGAGACCATGTCCCTTGTATCTTAGAAGGTGGAAGTGACATGGTGAGTTTTCATCAATGGAATATGAATGGAAGTGATATGTGTCTCTTCTAGGTCAACACCTAAGAAGTGAGCATGCCCTTTTTGCTTTCTTTCTTTGTTTCCCATTAGAAGAAGAAGAAGAAGAAGAAGAAGAAGAAGAAGAAGAAGAAGTCGTCATCAGTCTGGATCCCAGAATGACTGTACAGTACAGGGCACTCCCATCCTCCTTCCACAATTAGCAAGACTTAGGATTCTAAGTGATAGACTTCTATTGTGCTAAGCCACTGAGATGTTGGGGTTTGTCTGCTACAACAGCTAGTGTGTCACTTTGATACAACAGACATGGCTTAGGAATGCCCGCGGGGGTCCCCTATTGCCCTACTTATCGTGGAAGGTATGGTAGGTTGTGCAGACGAGCTCCTCAACTCCATTCCATCCCCTTTGTAGTAGGCAATCTAAACACTAGAAAGGCGGATACTTCCTTACATCTCAGATATCTGACTACAGTTCAGATTTCACAGGAGACACAAGTTCGGCCAAGTGGATTTACTTCTGTGGGATTCAGGAAGCAGAAATGAGTACAGTGAGATGGAGGTTGTACTCCTACTGTTTCTGCTCTTTATTCCATCAAAGATGACTGTGAAGTTGTAGGCAACAGACAACTCATCTACAATGGCTTAAACACACAGGGGCTTATCTTTCTCATAACAAGTATGGAAGTAGGCAACCACTGGGTTGGTTCATGAGTTCAGCAACGTCACGATCAGCATTTGTGCAGTTCTTTCAGACTTCCCTCATGGTTACAAGGCCGTTGTTTCAGCTCCAGCCATCACATCTCTATTCAAAGCAAAACAAAACGAAGTCAAAAAGGGAACAGCATCACTATCATTGACCTCTTTGTATTGAAGACAGGAGCCTTCCCAGAAACCCTCACAACAGACTTATTTGCAGGTCTCACTTTCCAAAATTGGACATCTTGTCTCCTGAACAAAATTAGAGTTCCGGAGGCGCCTGGGTGGCCCAGTCTGTTAAGTATCCAACTCTAGATTTTGGCTCAGGTCAGGATCTTGAGGTCATGAGATTGAGCCCTGTATCGGGTTCCATGCCCAGCTTAAGATTCTCTCTCTCCGCCCCTCCCCACTGCTTGCTCTCTCTCTCAAAATAAACAAATAAATAAATAAGTGAAAAATTTAAGAAATAGAGCTCTGTTGGTAAGGAAGAGTTATAGGATACCCCAAACCCATAGAAGTAATCATCTCTGCCCAAAAGGAGTTAATGATGGCTTTGCAGAGACAAAACCTAAGCAGGGATATTTGGATAATAATGAGAATTAACAAAAGATAGAAGGCAATAATAACATAAGTGACAGGAGAGAGATTTTTAGAGGAGACCCAGAGGGTTTTGTTTTTATTTTTGTTTTTTGGGGTTTTTTTTGAAGATTTAATTAATTAATTAATTAATATATTTGAGAGAGAGAGAATGAGAGAGAGAGAGAGAGCATGAGAGAGAGAGAGCATGACAGGGGGAAGGTCAGAGGGAGAAGCAGACTCCCTGCTGAGCAGGGAGCCCGATGCGGGGACCCAATACCTGGACTCCAGGATCATGACCTGAGCCAGAGGCAGCTGCTTAACCAACTGAGCCACCCAGGCGCCCAGACTCGAAGGTTCTGTTGCCACCCATCCTCATATCAGGGAGGCTAGCACGAAGCCTTGCTTGTCTCGGCTGGACTCCTGGTGGCCTCCTGATGGCTGCTCTGCCTCATTCAGTGTTATCTGCCAGACCAGACTAGTGTTCTGAGTGAAAGTTTAGACCAAGTGGCTACTGCAAGATTGATGGGTAGGGAGTAGTGAACTTGACCTGCCCTGGACAGAGAAAAAGGCCCTGCAGGGATTAAAGAAAGGGTCCCAACACAAGTCCAGAAGTTTATTTTGTGAGTGGAGCATCTCCCCGGATGCAGGGAACAATTAAGTTGGCCACCTACCTGTAATCAGCCCAACCCCTTTTGACCCAGATAGAATACCAAGCTCCAAATTTGCCTGTAGTAGAGTAAGGGACCGACACCCTTACTCTGTGGGACAGCACTTGGTTTTTGGCACCAGATTTATTAACATTAACGATCCTAACCTCATATGGGTTTCCTGGACTGCTTTGAAATGAATTTCCCTTTATGGTAGCAGGGCTCCTGCTAATAAGAATGAGGGTTCTCCAGAAATTTTAATTTTAATTTGGTGGCTCTTGTGGTCTCGGTTCTGGATCATTCGCCGTTCAAGCCCAACTTTAATTTTCTCAGCAATATGATTCACCATTGGGGGGTTGGTTTGGACGTGAGTAAAAATCTATGAAAGTGTCTCTACCAGGTTCTCGGGGCCTTCATTGGGCCCCAGGCTGAATTTCAGCTGCAAGTACCTGCAACTCTTGCCTGAGGGCTTTCTTTGAAACCATGGGAGGCCTCTCTGTCTGCCCACACAGTAGGCTGAAGTGTCTCGGGATCAGCTCTCAGCCCAGGATTGATGGAATTAATGCATATGAATACCCTTCTGCTCCATCCTTCAGAGCAATAACTCTGCGGCCTGTGTTCTGTTTCCTGGAGTTCCTCCCTAGGGTTAGGCTCCAGTTGCTCATGGGGGCTGCCCACCGCTCAGACGCTCTCCACTGGAGATGCCCCCTTCCTGGTTCACTTTCCCATGCCCCACCACACTGTTTCCCCCAAAGGCTGCTATCCCAGGTGAGGAACGTCATTGGTATTATCTATTGACTCGGAAGGAAAAAGAGCCTTGGCAACCCCTGGAAGAACAAGAGGGAGAGACATGGCTATTTGCAAGTTGTAATGAGAATGGAAGGAGGGTTTCAGCCCAGGGAGCTGCCCAGAGAGACTCTGCCAGAGGGAGAAGGGGCAAAGGGCTGATGGACAACAAGTTATGAACAGTCATAGGGATGATTTGTTCTCACTTATTTTGCACTTAGAATCATCCCGGAACTTAATCCTGCTGACAACTCTGGGCGATAGCCGTTACCATCTCCATTTTAGAGATGAGGAAGCTCATAGTCAGGGAGGTTAAGCAGTTCCCCAAGGTGATGGCGCAAGAAAATGGCACAGTAAAAATTCACACCAAGTCAGTTTCTTTTCCATGCTTTTACTGTCATACTCTACTTCAGCCCATGGTTGTGGGTTGAATTGTCCCCCTCTCCTACTTCCATAGTTGAAGTCTTAATATCCCTGGACCTGAGAATGTGACCTTATTTGGAATAGGTTCATTAGAGATGTAATTAGTTATGTCACCATGAAGTCACATGGGAGTGGGCTCCTAATCCAACAGCACTACTGTCTTGGCACAAAGGGGAAATTTGGACATAGACATGTCCACGTGGAAAACACCAGGAGAACATGAAAGCAGAGATTGGGGTGATGTACCTACAAGCCAAGCAATCCCAAGGACTTCCAGCAAACCCCCAGAAGCTAGGGAAGCATGAGACAGATTCTCCCTCACAGCCCCAGAACGGACAACCCTGCTGACACCTGGATTGTGGACAGGGAGACAGTAATTTCTGTTATTTAAGACACCTAGTTTATGAGCTGAATGTATCAAAAAGACAGAGTCTCTCTACAAGAAGAAAAGCATCTGAGCAATCTTCATGTCTTAATTTGGACTTCCCAGAAGAGACCCCAGAAAGAGAGGATGAGGGACATTAGTTTACTTGAGTGACACAGGGAACACTATTACTTATGACTGTTCATAGCTTGTAACCCATCAACCCTTTGGCCCTTCTCTTTCTGTCAGAATTTCTTTGGGCAGCTCCCTGGGCTGAAACTCTCCTTTCATCCTCCACAAAACTTGGAAATAGCAGTGTTTCTTCCTGGGGTTGCCGGGTTTATCCTTTTACAGAATCAATTGATAACATTGACATTCCTTGCCTGATATACAAGCCTGTGTGGGGGAAACCAGTGCAGACCCATGTAGGAGATATGGTCTTTCTGCTTCAGGAGAGCTCACCCCATGACTCGAGCTTCTGGATTTTCTCCAATACATCTTGGTTGGAAAAAAGAAATCAGTTTCCAAATTTTGGTGCTGCTCTTCGGTCAAATTTAACTTCAAGAAATTATACATTTTAATTGTTTCTTTAGAACCTTTCACGGACACAAGTAAATGCTTTTTTTTTTTTTTTAAGTAGACAGCACTTTGCTATATGACATACAGTGAAACTGTGTTTGTAGAAGAGAGAAACTGGCTGTCTAAAGACTTGGACAAAATCAATGATTGGCAGGCTTGGAGGATCAAAGAGGCAGAAGATCCCTTGACTAGTGGGAGTCAAGAAGGAGATCCCCAAGTACTCAGAAAAGCCATAAAAGATATTATTAAATATCTACTATGCATGAGGTACTAGGCTTGGTTTTTTCAGTCAGGTTGAATGGCTATGGGGTGAGCCATTTGTATCCTCAGAAGGAGCATGGAGACTCAGGTCCTAAGAATTAATCCCACTTTTCTGGAATTTTTGCAGACCACTGCCCATTCACCAATGACCACTTACTGCTTCTTGCTTCTGCATTCTTAGCTGCTTTGCCCCATTTGTCTCTGCCCTCCAGCTTCTGTTAAAGGGTCTCCCCACCCCGCCCCGCCCCGTGACCCATTTCAAGCACGGTTCTTTGGATGGACTGGTTTCTCCTTCAGCTGAAAGCCTGGCCCATGCCCAAGGATCAGCCCCTCTTGCTATTCCCACTTCAAATATGGAATGACTGGGACTCCCACCAGGGAGCACAAAGCTTTACACACATGATTTCATTTCATCCCCGGAGATTCCGGACAATGTACTCTAGATGACAATCAGTCTCCATGCTGGAAACATACCCTGGGGTTTGGGGTCTTTTAGCAAATGTTTTGATGTTCACCTGAACTGTTGGTGTTGGCATTTGACTCTGCGTGGTGAGGTCATCCTGGGCCATATCCATTTGTTTCCTCTCTGGACACACTTCAGACAGATCCTATGAGCTGGAAAAGGAGACTGTTAGAACTCTGTTAGGTTAACATTTGTTAAAGGAAGCACAGCGTCCGGGATGGTGAGCTGTGGGTCAACAACAGGCCACAGGAGAAACTGAAATAGGTTTATCACTCGCAGGTCTGGAGGAAGTACACAGCATGCCTCCAGGGTCCATTTGGGAGGTCAAGGCAGGGGGCAGATAGAGAGCGCCACAGACCCTGGGGCACATGGCTTTACGAGGGTCCATGGGGGGAGTATTTCAGGGTTCCCAGACTAGGTCCAGATTGGTCAGTTCAAACCAAAAAGAGCAGAGTTCCGGTAAGGTGCTTATCTCAGGGCACACAGGGGAAGACCCTGGGAGGTGAAGGAGACTGTTTATCACAGGGGCTGTAGGGGGAGTCCTATGGGGAACTTACACTTGCTCGTGACTCTGTGGACCATTGTCTAGGGTCCACTGAGGTGGCTACCATCAGCAGGAGGCCTGTCCAGGCTGCTTGGCCGAACAATGCACATGCTGAGGCAGCAATACCATGGAAGAGACTCGCTAAGTCCTTGCCAGAGACCAAGTCAGAAAGACGACAAGGATACTTGTTTAGGTCCAATAACTTTATTGGATAAACTCCTCTGTTAGGCATTCTTCTTCTCAGAAGGGTAGGATCCAGGGGTTTTCTTGTTGCAGAAGTGCTATGGGGAAGGAGGTGGTGCACAGGCATTAGCAAGTTGTCACCACAACACTGCTGTGTAACAAGCTGTCCCAAAGTTTAGAGGCATGAAACAATCCTTGAGTCTCTGCTCACCGTTCTGTGGGGCAGCTACAACCTAGCTGGGTCGGGGTTCTGTTCCAGGCTCCAGTCTCAGGTTGGGTTCAGGTCAGCTCCACAGGGCCCAAGCCAAAGGGGCAGCAACTACGCAGAGTGTATTTTTCTCATAGTGGATCCGAGAGCCCAAGAGAGTGGCTCAGGCATGCAAACCCATTTCAAGACTCTGTTTGGGTCACATGGTCCAGTCCGGTCAAGAGTCAGCATACTCACCCTCTATGAATCTACAGCTAGAGTGTGGATAATTCTAGTCCAAGAGAGTGATAAATGTGGCCTTATAATTCAATGTCTCACATACCCAATGATAATATCGGCATGTATTTCTTGAATGAATTTTTGTTCCTCCTTGGGCTTTCCCAAGTGGCCAATGTGTCTACATCATTGGGTACAGAAGAAATGGGGAGAAGGCACAGGTAGGAGGGTTTGAATGGCCCAATTGCATTTTCAGGATCCAGTGTCCAGAACTCTGGGTAGGTGAGTTGCTGTTATGTGATTACCTTCCTACCACTCAAAAGTTATAAAAATAAAGAAGTCTTACTTCTTGCAGACTTGAATTTATGGCCTTAAGATATGTTCCTACCTCCCTTAAGTTTTTACAACATAGGTGTTACAACACACATTCTGTTTTATTAATGAAAAAATACATTGTGGCATTTTCCAATGTCCTTAGTCTGCTTTTATGGTACATTTTATTTCATGGATGTGTCCCAATGTATTCTGTTTCTTCATGTGGTACCCATGCTTTGTTTCCAGTGTTAATATGGGGAGGGTATGTGCTATGGTGAGTGCTGTGAATTATGTAAGACTGATGATTTATAGACCTGTACCCCTGAAGAAAATAATACATTATATGTTAACAAAAAAATAAAAAAAAAATGCTGTGATCAGTGTCTTCCATATTACCCTGCATCTCATGCTTCTGCTGCACTGTCGTTATTCCCACAGTCATCACATCTTACTTGTACTTTATCTTTGTCCCAGCTGAGCATTCATTGAAACTTATTATTTCACAGTACAACATATATATGTTTTTTAAGAAGTTTTCCTCAAGTTCTTTCCTCAAAAAGACAAAAGACAATTAATAAATAAATGAATAGAACAAACATATTTATGAAACAAAAATCAGGATGTTTAGTGAGACAAACAGGAGTGCACAAGGGACAGTACTGCTCAGATAGTCTAGTGCAGCCATGAAGTATAGACAATCATGGAAATCTCTGTGATTCAATGCTACCCATCTATAAAGTAGGTATAATAATAATATCAACTGTACAAGATCGTTGGGAGGATTAGATGAACTAAATCATGTTCTTTTTTTTTTTTCAGTTTTCTAAATTAATTTGAGAAAGAGAGCAAGTGAGAGA
Source organism: Martes martes (assembly GCF_963455335.1). NCBI lineage: Eukaryota > Metazoa > Chordata > Mammalia > Carnivora > Mustelidae > Martes > Martes martes. The sequence continues at coordinate 131,270,621 of NC_137888.1, forward strand.
GAATGAGCAGGGGAGAGAGACTGAGGGAAAAGGAGAAGCAGATTCCCCGCTGAGCAGGGAGCCCAATGCAGGACTTGATCCCAGAACCCTGGGATCATGAACTGAGCCCGAGGCAGATGCTTAACCGACTGACTCACCCAGGCACTGCTTCATGTAGAGTCCTTAACTCACTGTTTTGCTACCCACAGATGTTCCATAAATATTATTATTGCCATAGGTGACAATTCAGAAATAGCCATTTTTCATAGTAGCAGACAGGAAGCCATATGGTAGACTAATGAACTGATCAGAGGACACTGCTGGCCAGCACAGAATTTTCTGGAAAGTTAGCTCTTTATTTAGGGCTTGAGAAGACTTATAGAAGAGTTATGGACCTAGAGATAGCAGGGCATTTGGGCCTCAGGATCCTAATGGAACCATGGACTTGAAACGATTTCTCAAGATGGCTTGCCTCTGCTTTTCTCTTGTCTTCTTTTCTTTCTTGTAATGACTGGTTCTGTCTCCTACCTAATCTACACAGAAGAGCATAGACGCCAGTTGGACCAAAGTTTTACTTGGGGCAGATTCAGCATCCTGGTGAGAGACCTATCTCTTTTCCAAAGCCCAGGGATAAGATTGTTTAGCGTCAGTCGGGTTGGATGCCTATCCCTGAATCGATCACTTGTAGCTGGAGGAGCAGGGTAACGTCGCACAAACTGGCTGCTCCCTCAGAAGCTGTGTGGCTTGATTCTTAGAAAATGGAAAGGCGAGAGCCAAGAAGTAGAGATAGTGAAGGACAAAGTGATAGATGTCCGATGAGGCTGGTCCTGTCTGCCATCTCTTGTGGTCATTGAGAAAGAAGAGGGAGCAGGCATCCCCAGACACTTGACCAGGGAAATGGGAATTGATTACTAGCTTGACCGGAACTTTGCTTAACTTGAAGACGACTTCCTCTTCGCTCTCTCTGTTCCTCTTTACTTGTCCCCACTCTCCAACCTGTCGGCAAAGGAAGCCTAGCCAAGAGCTCCCAGTAAAAGGTGCCATGGCACTCTCCAAAGCCCTTAGGACCATCACTCAGAACACTCTGGTTCTCTGCCATCCTGGGAGCAAGCCCGCTGGTGCCTGGCAGAAGTGTCTGAGGAGGGATTGTTAAGCACCAGCTCACAGAGTTGACGAGGTGTATTTTAAAACCCAAACTGCTGTCAGGGAACATATGGATTTTGTTATTTCAATATTAGCAGCTTACTCCCTGTGGGTTCTGTCACATGGGTTTCAGAAGAACGGAGTGTTTTCCTGATTGACACTTGAGAAGTGCTCTTTGTGCCACAGTCACAAATATTTCCAGATCTTGCTGGGCATGAAGATGGTTGAGCCGCTGGAGACAGTCTCTCCATGTCACTTGACACAGCGTGTGAGGTCAGGCCGGGGTGAGCGCCCTTGTCTGGACACAAAGTGGGAGCATTATCTGCTCTGTGGGGAAGCCCATCACACTCAGCCTGCTCAGGGGGGAGACTGACACATGGGGGTCATTCCACAGAGACCTTTCTCCTTCACAGAGCAAAGTGGGGCTGATGCTTCCGGAAGAAAATGACACAGAAAGCACTCAGACAAAGGAAGGGCAAACATCACCAATGCTTTCTGGAAAGCCCTTTCTTCATGGACTCATGCCAATCATTTTTTTTTTTTTTTTTACCCACCTTAGCTTATCCATTTCTATTTTTTGTTCCTTAGTAAAAGAAAGCAAGTTAGCTGTAATTAACGGAATTCCTACTGTGTGCTAGATCCAGCAGTGTGCTGGGGGTTTGGACAGGTTTCTGAGAGCCCAGTACCTGATTTCTAGGAATTTTGCAAGACAGTTGTTCAACACAGCCGTTATTAAACGTCAAGTTATATTAACCTATAATTAAATAAATGATATTAAAAAGGGAAATACATGCTCAAAACTCATCACTTTCTATTTTGCTCTACTTTTCTGTTATTTATGCCAGTAAGGTTGTGGCTGTTGTATCTGAACTCTGGAAATACTGTACATCTATTTGCCACACTGGTTGCTTGAGATTGACCATGGCCACTACAGAAATCAGCAAATGCTACAAACCAGGACTTGATGCATTGTCTTGTTGATTGCCTACACTTAAGAAAATGATGGTACATGTTAATAACACAGATTAAATTTAAAAATGTGCCAAGAATACAGCTATTATAATATGAGTACATAAAAACTTAAGAAAATACTCTTTTGATATTTGAAAACATTATCTGTTTCAGCAAAGTTGCTCATGTTACCAACCACTGAGTGAAGTTGTGGCATGCATTCTTATCTCACTTTTATCTTACTCATTAACCTAAACAAAATATCAACCAATCTTCATATTGGTTGCAACCATGGATAGTTCAGCAAAAATCAACGAGAAGATTTTAAGAGAACTAATTGACTAATGGAATTTGCAATAATGAGTATTGTGTACTATGTTATTATTTGTAAATTGTGCGCTATATATCTTTCCTATGAACATATTTATAATAAATGTATATATATACACACATATTTTCAGGGGGGTGGTTATAATTATTAGCTATTATTTCCTTTGCTATGAATATACTTTTCTCTCTTTATCTCACAGTCCAAGACCTAGTACAGAGGGTAACCTAACCCTTCTTTGGGATACTTAGTCACAGCCCTCATTCACAGCGCATCAGGGTTCTGTACAAGTCCCTCTACTTTCTACAGCAAATACAATTGAAAGGCAGAGATTTTGAATTATTTAGCTTTGAACGTGTAAAGCTGAGTTCAGTGCTTGGTAACTTGGAGGTACCCTAAAGGAGTTGGTTGGAAGAAACAGTGAGAGTCTTGGGAGTGAGCTGAGGGGCTAGGGGCAGAACTGAGGAAAAAGAGAAAAGGAGGCCACATGTACAGAAAAGGGACAATGGAAGATACAATAGGCCACCTATTAAAATTTTAGTCTCTTTAGGGTTCCTAAACTTCTGTATAAACTGCAGCAAGTTTTGATTGAACAAACCACAACTGAGAAGAGCCCTGGATGAAGTGGGTTTGTTTGGGGATAATCATGTGTTTAGAGGAATAGGAGAGTCACAAGGTAATCAGCTCTCTCCAAGTATTTGATGTGTGTCTTGGATTCAGCTCTGGGGCTAAATCCTTCCAGACAGTTTCCTTTTTACCATTCATCGTACACTCCCTTGAATGCAGCAGGCATGGGATTTTCCGTGAAAATCACATGTAAAGGGAAGTGACAATAGAAGATCAAATGCCCGAGAGAACTTACTGTCCTCTCAGCCCACGTGTCCTGCTGAATATTTGGCTGCAAGGTCCTCCTCCTACACTTCTGGAAGGAACCTGGGTGCCAGTGCTCCTGGTTGAGATGTATTTTCAGTCTTTAAATCTCAGCCATTATCGACTGGCTGGCTGAATTTCCTGTTCAAAGAGTGCACAAGCACTCAGTTCCCCAAAATACACATCAAGCCAGCATCAGATTTCTCTGGATCAGCCAGCCACTCCTCTAAGATGAGCAGTTGCCAACAAACTTGGAGGGAAACGGTCTCCGTTTCTCCCTCACGACCTTCATCACATTTGTCATAACCCCCAGAAAAGATCAGCCAGGACCCATTCAGCCTCCAGCCACAGTCCAGTGCAGAGTTAGTATGTCAAAGAGAACAGGAAAAACCATTTACATTCCTCTCATTCTTTCCCCCCATGTTTTACACACCTTTTACTCAACAGAGTCCCACAACAGGCAAATGAAAGACGGCATGGAACCTCGTCTCTTTCTTGGATTATTGGAGTAGACTCCCTCTTTCCTTGCTCCCCACAGTCTATTCTCAATTCAGAGGCCAGGGGGTTCTGTTGAAAAGGCACATTAGAATATGTCATTCCTTTGCCAAGAATTATCCATTGGCCTCCATTTCAATCAGAGGTAAAGCCAAACCTCACAATGGCTGAAGGCTCTATGTGATTGACGCTTATCCCACCAACTACTAGTCTCTCCCCACCCTCTCTCTTCACCAGGTACAATAGTCTTCTTGTTCCTTGAATCACCAGCCACTTTTCCATTTCAGTACCTTTGCCCTCATTGTTCCTTCTGCCTGGAATGCTCTTCCCCTAGTTACCCACATGGTCATTCCCTCTCCTCCTCCATGTCTTTGTGTAAAAGTCATCATCTTGGTGAAAGCTACCCCAGTGGGTGTGGTACTATTCAGTATTAAAACCTGCTCCCTTTCTCTTGTAATGCTATTCCTACTCACCGTGTTCTATTTTTCCAACGGAATTTATCACCTTCTATTATATAATTTAGACTTACTGTATTTATTGTCTGTCTCTCCTTAGTTGAAGGTAAGCTCCAAGAGGACAAGTATTTTTGTCGTCTTTGTCAATTTTGTATGCCAATGTATTCTCATGCCTCGAATAGTGCCTGGCACATAGTAGGAGCTCAATAAATACTTGTCAAATGAATGACACTCCATTTTATTTAATTTAATTTTTTTATTTTTTATTTTTTTTAAATTTATTTATTTGACAGAGAGATCACAAGTAGGCAGAGAGGCAGGCAGAGAGAGAGAGGGAGAAGCAGGCTTCCTGCTGAGCAGAGAGCCCAACGCGGGGCTCGATCCCAGGACCCTGAGATCATGACCCGAGCCGAAGGCAGAGGCTTTAACCCACTGAGCCACCCAGGAGCCCCGACACTCCATTTTAAAGATGAGAAATCTGAGGCCTACTCAAAGTCATAAATATTATTGAGGCAACTGGAGATAGAAATCAGTTTCTCCCCTGCCAGAGCTCACACCACCATCTAGTCCTGGCCTTTTTTTTTTTTTTTTTTTTTCACTGATAAGTGGATTTAAAGGGAAAAGTTCCAGGGAGTTCTCTGCAGAGCTGAGTGGACAGATGTCCTTGGGATCTGCTGCATTTACTTTTTTAACAAGGTCAAGAAAGCTTTGTAAAAATTCTAAAGAATTTTTTGGGCTAAATTAATTTTATTGAAAATGTTCTTTTATTTGGATGATTTTATGTACATATGTCATACTTGCAGAATAAGCCTCAAGCAAGGATTTTTGTTGTTGTCAGTGGTGGTGGTGGCGGTGGGGAGAAGGAGGTGTGGTTGAGGAGGAGGAATATAGAAACATTAGCTTAATCATATGAGCTGCTCTAATAATAAAGCCAGTGTCTCCTTTATGACAGAGAGCCCTGGAAAACCAAATAGAAAATGACTTCCCTTTAAAGAGACAGACTTCCTGAGTCATTGTCTCTGAATTCTCTCCACTGCTCCTCACTCAGACTGCTGATGGTTTCATTTCTACAGTATCTAAAGGGATAAGAGTCATCATCCAGATGATGGTTTCTGTTAAGCCCACTTGTCACTGAACACTGTAGTAACCTGTTGTAGTTACCTACTGCTGCACAATAAACTACGTTAAGGCTTAGTTGGTTAAAACGGCAATCATTTACTTTGTTCACAATTCTGTGGATTAGGAATTCAGGCAGGGAAGAGCTAGCTGGCTGGTCCTTCTGCTGCAGGTGATGTCAGCTGGGATCATTCATCAGGCTGCACCCAGCATCAAGTTTGGCTTCATGCACATCACTAGTGCTTTTGTGCTCTTCCCAATGGTCTCTCTTTTTCCCCACACTTGATTCCCTTACAGTTTGGTGATCTGAAGGTTTAATCTTGGAAGTTGCACAACAGTGGCATGTCTACCCTATTTCATTAGTCAAAACAGGTCACAGAACTTGCCTTTATCAAGGGGAGGGGACTCTATCTTGGGAGGAGTGGCAAAGAATTTGTGACTTTATTTAATCTATCACATAACCAAATACAGGCAATTTCCACCTTCCACTGTGCTTCATATCTCTCCTGTGCTTAATAAAAGAGATACTTAAGGAACCTTAAATATATGAGCACCTAGAATATGTAGCTCCATTGTTTATGAATGCCTTCATCTCAGTCAGCCACTTACCATAGAAATTTCTCTGCCTCCAACTCTGCCCCTGAACAAGTACTACCATTTGGAACTAGTTTGTATTGCCACAGAATTTGCTCCCCAGATCCCAGATTCCCACCATCGTGGATCCCTACTTCACAACCAAATCATCTCCTGCCCTATTTTTTCTGCTTCATCTGGAAACTTGAGGTCCTGGGAAATCTTCTTAAATGTTATATTTATTGTAAATCCAAAGAAGGAGAAAATCTAGCAACGACTGACTCTGATTTTTTGACATTAGAATTAGGTTTCTCATACAAAACTGTTGGAACTTCTTAGTCATAAATTGGGTGAGCTGAGCAGCAATCCACTATAAGATGGAAATGGTACATCTGGAACTAAACCTAAGCAAGACTAGAGGGCATGAGCAAACTACATGGGCAGGTAGGTGGCTCATAACCCCCTATCACCCCCTATCACCCACCCTGCTTGCACTTGTACCCCTCTGTCAGCTTACCTTTATAGGCACATGAGGGATCCCATAAGACCAGTTGATCCCATAAGACCAGTTGGTTTACATTTGTGTTGGTTCAGTATATGGACAAAAGCTGGAAATGAAATGAAGGTACTGTATCACAACCACACTCAGAGTTGGCACTGAAAGAAAGTGGAAATGGAGAAGTTTGTTGTTGGGTAGAGTTGCAGGTAGTGCCCCTGCTATCCACCTTGTGTGGAAATAGAAGTAGCCCAAGATAAGAATAATTATGTATCCATGGGCCATGGTCAAAGAGTTGATGTACTATCTAGAGGTCTAGAGGGGCAATGGCTGGAAGGTTTGGAACAAAAAATCCTGGGGTAGAGGCACGTAGACAAGCCACGGGGAGTGAGCATCAAGTGTGAAGAGTTTTGCATGATATGTTCATGTCCACCATAGAGCATCCCCCACAGAACATGAATAGAACATTCGAGTAGACAAAGTGCCCATCCAAACCAAAGTTGGCATCAGCCAGACTTCATCATTAGCTCTCCCAGAACGGCATCATAAATTATCAAATGGACTAATAAATGAAGTGGCCATGGTACAGAGAGAGAGGTTCCACATGGACCTAACTGCATGGACTCCCACTTAAAATAACCAGATACAGCTCTTGCCCCTTCTGAATGTCCCACTTGTCAGCAACAGAAGCCAATGCTGCGCCCCTGATATGAACCTTCTCTTCCAGGAGACCAACTGAGCACGTGGTGGCTATTTGTTGTCACAGCAATGGACACCTGTTCTGGGTGTGGGTCCTCTTTTCATGCCTGCACAACCTTATGCAGCACCATTATCCAATGGTATCATTGTTTTCACTCAGAGTCATTGGTGGTGTGTTCTCTGCACAATATTGTCCTCTATGCCATCAAGAGCTTTGGTGGTATAGTGTTTCTTGAAATGAAGCCATAAAAAACCTAAAAGCCTTTGCTGCTAGGTGCTTCTGAAGCTACATTTTCAATTAGGTAGAACCAGCCTGTTGTGGTGAAACCCAGATTCTCCTTCATCCAGGAATTTCTTATTCCCCCAGCTGCTGGGAATGTTGCTGGCAGATGGCCTTTACTTCTCAGTTCTCTTTGTGGATTGCCTTATTTGAAGAGGGCCGCCTCGCCCAAAGTGTGCCTCCTGAAAGTTGGCCAGCAATAGGATTATAAAGGTCTGGCCCCCTGCCCCAACTTGAAACTACTGTAAAGGGTCGGCCAGCTCTGAGCTCCTGATGGGTTGGGCTGAGGCCTTCACTGTGACTACATCACAGCTCAATTTCTTTCTCTGCCCCATCTGCTCCTTCTGTAGATTTTGATCCCAAGGACATTCCCTAAAAAAATTTCTGCATGGTCATCTCCTTATCAGCATCTACTTCCTGGGGGAACCCCGCCTGCAACCCCTACTTTTGGGTTCTGTTTTGGGAGTGCTTTATTGACTGTTTCTCTTATCCTTCCATACAAATACTTTATTTGTAAGAGCAATGAATGCTTCTCTATTACTTTGGGATTTTTCTTCCAAGTTGCTGATGCCCATTTATTCTGCAAGTTTTGAAACTGGTGCTTTTGATCTCCATAGGTAAATAGACAATTGCAGCTATGTCATGACTACAAACTGGCCAACTGGAAGCAACTATAAGGGGCCACTGATTGCAACTCACATCCCCATCCCAGAGATATTAAAATATGAAGAAAATTTGCTTCTCTCCAAGTTGCCTTTCCCATTCCTCTGGGTTTCTTTTAAGTTTGCAAGGCTCAGATGACCTTATAATCTGGAGGATGTGTGAGACAAGGCCGGCCTCTACGGCACACACTTATCCCACTTGGTCTTTGGTGGTAGCCTCCTGTCTTGGTGGCCAAAGGACATAACTAGTCTGTTTTCTTAGCCAGACCTGTGCCCAGGGGTCCCAGGAGTCTTGGGTCTCATCTCACCTCTGGTAGATCTCCTGAGGTCTGTCTGTGACTTTGGAGCCTAAGCCTTTGGCCATCTATGCAGGTCCCTGCACCCCTGGCCCTGGTGAACTCTCCCTCCAACCCTCTCATCAGAGACCCTTTGGGTCCTCTCTTCATTTAGACCAGCCTTGTCACCATTTTCTACTCCATGGTGGTCACATATAGAACACTTGGAGAGCGTCTCTTCTTCTAGGGCTGCAGGGGAGAAACAGAGCTTTCTTCAGACCCTCAAATCCCAATCCTCCCTTCCCTCTTACAGGACTTCAACATTGAGAGGGGACAGGACCACAGCCCCCACACAGAAACACTCACTGGTATCTAACTTTCTTATCTCCTCTCCAATTGTTCTGCTTATGCATTTATCCCTTCCAGGATAGAAAATTAGGCTTCTATTATTTTTTGTGCCTTTTCAAGTCTAGGGTTGACAGTACAAATCTCTATAGTTAGCTAGTCTTCCAAAATTGGTTCTTATTATTTAAACTCTAGTTGCTAGAATTCTGAGCAAACTAACTTTCCTCCTTCCTTTCTTCTCTCCTCCTCCTCTCTTCCTCTTCATCTTCCTCCCTGTCCTTCTTCTAAAATGTCAACAAATCCTGGCCCTTACAATGAAAAAAAACAAAAAACAAAAAAAACCCCACTTTGTCTTTTGTGAGTTAAGAACTTCATTCAGAGACTCAGTTGACTGACTTGAATCAGGTTGTACCAGAATATTTTCCCAACTATAGATATGTGTCACACTTTGTTCCCTACAGAGAATCTATCTGTTTGAAGCCAATGGAACATTTGTGAAGCATGATCAGCGATCAAGCCACAAGAAAAAAATTTAATGTATTCCAGGGAGAAGAAATCATTCAGGCCACAAACTTGGACTACAATGCAGAGAAACTTAAGGTTAATGCCAAAACTTAAAAAGAAAAAAAAAAAACCCCACATATTCCTACATAACTTTTGGATCAAAGAGAAATCAAAAGTGCAATTAAAGATTATTTAGAAAACAATGATAACAAGAATATTACATAAGCAAGAAGGCCAAGGCGGTGCATATAGACCCACTAGGAGCTTTAACAGCTTTTATAATTAAACAGGAAAAAAGAGTAAAAATAAACCATTCAATCAGAAGTTAAAAGAGAGCTAAGAAAATATGACTAAGAAAAGCAAGATGGAATCGATAAAGATTAAAACAGAGATTAGTGGTTAGAAGAGAGAAAATCATTAAGTTTGCTAGGTATGGTTGGCCCTTGAGTAACACTGGTGTTAGGGGCACAGAACCCCACCAGGTGAAAATCCATGTACAACTTAAACTCCCAGAACTTAACCACTGATAGGCTACTGTTGATCAGAAGACTTTCCGATAGCATAGTCGATGAACACGTCTTTTGTGTGTTATATTCATGTGATTGTGTGTATTCATGTGATAAAGTGAGCTAGAACAAAGAAGCTCATAAGGAAGAGAAAATGCATTTATGGTACTATATTGTAAAAAATCTTCATAGGAGTCAACTCCTAGTCAGTTCAAACCCTTGTGGTTCAAGGGTCAATTGTTAATCAAAGACATGTTTCTTTAAAACACAAGAAAAGGGAAACCTTTTGCAAAGCTAATCAAGACAAAGAACAGGAAAAAACAAACACCATAGAATAGGGAGAGGAATGTAACCACAGATGAAGGAGAGATTTACAGGTTTTATTATATAGATTGTTATGTTGAACTCTGTACTAAAAGTCATGAGATGTAGGTAAAATGAATGATTTTCTAATAAAACACAAGTAGTCAAAATTTATTCAGGATGAAGAAAATATAACATATATGTAACCATAACAGAAAAATCTTAGACATTGTTGGTAGGCGAATAAATGGGAATAGCCCTTTGGAAGGGTAACTTAGTAGAATCTACTAAATTTAGAAATGCATCCAGTCTGTGACTCAGCAATATCCCTTATAGCTGTGTCCTAAAAAGTATTCTCATAATCACATAAGAACGTCGACAAGAATGTTGACTGTAGTGGGTTTTTTTTTTTTAATTACAAAAAAAAAGAGAAACAACCTAAATATTCATCAGTAAGGGAATGACTAAATCACAGTGTTACTTCCATACTAAAGAATATGAAGCAGCTACTAAAAAAGAATGTGTTACTCTATATGAACTGAGACAGAAAAATCTTTGACACATTAGGTAAAAATACACAACAAAACAAAACTTATTATAGAACAATGCATTAATATTAAAAATAGAAGTACAGATTTACAAATCTATACATGTGTTTGTAAATTAATATAAAGAAGCTCTTCTCGGGGCGCCTGGGTGGCTCAGTGGGTTAAAGCCTCTGCCTTCGGCTCAGGTCATGATCTCAGGGTCCTGGGATCGAGCCCCGCATCGGGCTCTCTGCTCGTCAGGGAGCCTGCTTCCTCCTCTCTCTGCCTGCCTCTCTGCCTACTTGTGATCTGTGTCAAATAAATAAATAAAATCTTTAAAAAAAAAAAAAAAGAGGCTCTTCTCTTCTAGAGAAGATGACTTGAGAAAGGAGAATGGGGTCAATGGAGATAGTAATGGGAGCTAAAGAATAGAACTTTTATCTTTTCTTTTTTTTTTAATTTAAAAACTTTTAAAATGTTTCCTTTTTTTTAAGGAGGAGGGCAGAGAGAGACTTCTAAGCAGGCTCTGTGCCCGGCACACAGTCTGGCGTGGGGCTCGATCTCAGGACCCTGAGATGATGACCTGAGTCGAAATCAAAAGTCGAATGCTTAACTGACTGAGCCATTCAGGCACCTCAACTTTTATCTTTTCTGTATAGCTGTGTATTGTTTAACATTTTTACAAGGGGAATGTGATCAAATATTGCTTGAGTAACTAAAGTAATAAAAGAATCATATAAAAATAATTTACAATAATTGATCTCACTAATAGCCCAGAGAGAAAAACTACCTTCTACTTATGACTTTAAAAAATAGTAAATAGGGGGGCACCTGGGTGGCTCAGTCATTTGGCTCAGATCATGGGGAGTGGGGGGTGGGGAGTCTGCTTCTCCTTCTCCCACTCCCCCTGCTTGTGTTCCCTCTCTCCCTGTATCTCTCTCTGTCAAATAAACAAATAAAATCTTTAAAAAAATTAAAAGAAATAGTAAATAGGGAAAACTTCTTAAGCAAATAGGAGCAATAATAGCTTTCTTAAACTGATTGTCATCACCATATTTAACAAGGAAAAGCTAAAGGATTACTTAACAAAGTCGAGAATAAGACTTGGGAGGCCAATAGCATGATTATTACTTTACATTTTCAAAATTGTAGTCAATCCAATTCAATAGGAAAAAAAAAAAGAAAGAACCCAGTAATCTTAGCTAAAAAGAGAAAGAGAAAAAAGAGAATGTCAATGTTGCTCGGAAGGAATCTGAAAGTATTACTATACATAGGTGTGATACTATATATGGCAAATCCAAGAGGCTCAAGAATATAAAATAACTTTTTAAGGATTTTATTTATTTATTTGTTTGTTTGTTTTGTTGGGTCCGTAATCAAAGGAAGGAGACCGATACAAAGCGAAAGTCAAGCAAAGCTTTATTTCTCACCAAGCATCAAGAATCAAACCGACTGGTCGGGGCCATCTCTTACAAAGAGGCAACCCCTCCTAGCCTCACAGACTAACTTTTATAGAGCAAAGGCCATGTGGTTGGGCCTGGCCATACACAGGTGGCCAATGAGATTGTAACACACAGAGAAAGCTGCACAGTCATGCTAGGTCACACACGGGTGGCCAATTGAATTACAATTCACCCCATACTAGCTATTTGAACTAGCCTATCACCTTGGTCAGAATTGGTGTCCAAAAGTCGTCCAAAAGGCGGAGCCCACACTCCTTGGTAGCTAGGGAGACAGTATGCACGCCCTACTGATTGGATGTCTCCACCTGGCCCGACTCATCCCTGCATTCAGGCTCTGTTATCTCCACCTGACCTGACCCGCCCTTGTATTTGGGCTCTGTTACCTGGGACTGGTCTGGTCGGCCATATTTCACTGGTTTACTGGCTTACTGGTTTACTGGACTTGCTTTTAAGTAAGTTCCCCTGGGGGGGGGGGGCAGGGTCAGTTTAAGTTTAAGTCAGTTTAAGTTTTACTGCATAAACAACAAAATCACTGCTTAACAGGATGGAATGCTCAGGCTAAATAGGCCCTTACAGTATGTTTGTTTATAGAGCACAACAGGGAAGGGGCAGAGGGAGAGAGGAAAGAATCTCAAGCAGACTCCTTGCTGAGTGAGGAGCCCACTCATGACCTGAGCCAAAATCAAGAGTCAGATGATGCTTAACCAACTGAGCCACCCAGGTGTTCCAAGAATATAAAATGATTTTTATTGTCCAAGTGCTTCCTGCCTGCCAGGATCTCTGTGAAGTGTTTTACATATATCATCTCATTTAACCCTTACAAGAACACTCCGAGATGCATTTATTGTTGCTTCTGTTTTATGGATAAGGAAATGAAGTTCCAGAAGGTAAAGTAGATGGTGAGTGGTAGAGCTTGGATTCTTACCTGAACCAGCTGATTCTGGAGCCTGCTTGAGAGTCTCAGTACTGCTTCCGGGGAGCCTTGCTACACACTGTTTAAAAGCTAAAGATAGGGGGGCCTGGGTGGCTCAGTTGTTAAACGTCTGCCTTTGGCTCAGGGTCCTGGGCCTCAGCCACACATGGGGCTCCCTGCTCAGCAGAAGCCTGCTTCTGACTCTCCCACCCTCCTGTTTATATTCCTTCTCTCACTGTCTCTCTTTCTCTCTGTCAAATAAATAAATAAATCTTTAAAAAATAAATAATAGGGGCACCTGGGTGGCTCAGTGGGTTAAAACCTCTGCCTTCAGATCCCAGGGTCCTGGGATCGAGCCCCACGTCGGGCTCTCTGCTCATCGGGGAGCCTGCTTCCCCCCCACCCCTCTCTGCCTGCCTCTCTGCCTACTTGTGATCTCTGTCTGTCAAATAAATAAATAAATCTTAAAAAAATAATAACAAAATAAAAGCTAAAGATTTTTTTTAAAGATTTTGTTTATTTATTTGACAGACAGAGATCACAAGTAGGCAGAGAGGCAGGCAGAGAGAGGGCAGGGGAAGCAGGCTCCCTGCCGAGCAGAGAGCCCAATTCGGGACTCGATCCTAGGACCCTGAGATCATGACCTGAACCGAAGGCAGAGGCTTAACCCACTGAGCCACTCAGGTGTCCCCTAAAGATATTTTTTAATAAGAACTCGCTTATATAGTAAACATATAAAAAGCATTAGCTTTTATATATAAAATCAGTGGTTTTATATGTAATATCAATAACCAATATAGAAATATCAGGGAAAAACCCATTCTATTTACCATGGCAACTAGAATTGTGTATTACCAAATAGCACACTTTTTAAAAAGGCCCAACAGTAGGAAAACTTCCAAACTTTATTGAGAGACAAAGAGAAGACTTGAATAAACGGAGAGACATGCTCATTTAAAGCTTCGAAGCCAATATTGAAAAGATGCTGATTATTCCCAAACCAAGCCCCTAAATACAATGTCAGTTCAGATTACTAACGCTTAACACTAACATAAAACAGATTATTAACATTTTGTCAGAACCTGACCAAATTATTCCTTCAAAAAATATTTAATTTCAAAAGCTCATTATATTAAAAAAATCAGAAATCAGTCATGTAAAATGTCTCCAGAAGTAAAGATTTTTTGTAGTTGGAACATACACAAACATGTACATAATGCCCACAAGCACACGTTACACATACAGAGGGGACCCTCCTCTTTTAGCCTAACAAGGTCAAAGTGGTATGTGCGGAACAGCTTTATAATGGATCATGATTATTACTATTATTATTATTATTATAAAATTTTATATTTTATTATTAAATTTTCAGGAGTTTTGGAGCTGGTTGATAAGCACAACCATTATTAAAAATAAAGCATATAAACTTATAATTAAATTATTTAAAATATGATGCATACTTAAATATACTCATCACTTCCTAATTATTTTACTACATGTTGCTATTATGCATGCTCTTGGAGGTCATTTACATTTCTTGCACCTGGAGGATGGACATGGTATATAATGGTCTGCTGCCCTGCATCTCTTCCCAGCTCTGCGATCGGAGACAGTGTGTTGGTGGCTTGAAACTGACCTCAGTGAGAATATTTAACCATGGAAGTTGGCAAATACTACAAATCAGGGTTTTGTCTTCTTTTCAGAGTCCTGGTGTTAAACATTTAACTGCATACCACTGGATTAAAATTATGCTAGGCAGGAGTGTTATGTATTTTATCTGTAGGCACAATGAGGGTTTTTTGTTTAGTATATGTGTGTATATATGAATTTTTTAATAAAAAAAAAAGTACAACTCCCTACCCAGAAGTAGGAAAAATGGGGCTGAGAAATATAGCTTGTCTCACGTTCAATACGAGGTGAGGTGACAAGGGTTTCCCTGTGGCAACGTACTTAAAAGAGTTGTCAAATGTAAACCTGTTATGAATCTTTCTTTTATAAATAAACAATGTTTTAAATCTGTTGACCTTTTCCATGACGAAAGTGGAGTCAGTAAAATGTACCTACAAGATATTTAGAAAAAATAAATACACTTGTCTCAGGGAGGCAAAGGTTATGTTGTAACAAAGTGTGAGAGAGTAATAGCTTTCCAAAATAAACTCATGCTTTGGAGACCATGGGTTTACACTGAAAATGGATAGTGGACATTTCTCCAGAGTTATGTGATTTTTGAGGCTGAAAACTATGTAAGTGGGACGCTTATAAAAGCTCATTTATCTACTTACTTTAAAAACTTGGAGACAGGATATTCTGATGTTATATACAAAAATCTTTTTAAAATAAACCAATTTGTTAACAGTTTGAAAAGGTAAAATCGCCCAATTATTTTGCAAGAACAACTGATTGACTTCAGGAAAAATGGAAACTGTCAGCTAAATTTCAACAAATACATTTGCATAATTGGTGGAGGAAACGGGAAGATGACTATCACTATTTATTAGGCATGATCCAAAAAACACTTCTTGCATTTGATATTTATGCATATTGGTGAAGCTCCTTTTCAGTTATTTCAAAACCACGTACTGGAATAATCTGAATTTGGAACGAGAATTTTGAATGGTTATATTACAGAGTATAAAACTGAGATTATAAAGAAAAATCAATGGGGTGCCTGGGTGGCTCAGTGGGTTAAGCCACTGCCTTCAGCTCAGGTCATGGTCTCAGGGTCCTGGGATTGAGCCCTGTATCGGGCTCTCCGCTCAGCGGGGAGCCTGCTTCCCCCTCTCCCTCTGCTCTCTGCCTACTGTGATTCTCTCTCTCTGTAAAATAAATAAAATAAAATCTTTTAAAAAAAGAAAAATCAAGCAAGTTTTGTCTTTGCCAAAACACATTTTCCTTAGAGAGAGCAAAAATAGCTTGTATCCTAATAATTAAAATGAAAAAAAATTTTTTTAGTAGGCTCCGTGCCCAACAGGGAGCTCAAAGCAGTGCTTGAACTCATGACCCTGAGATCAAGACCTGAGCCAAGATCAAGAGTCGGTTGCTTAACCGACTGAGCCACCCAGGTGCCCCTAAAATGAAAAATGAAAATGTTTTTAAAAGGTAGTTTATTACATATTTATATTTTTCATCTATTTATTTATTTAGAGAGCAAGCATGACCGGGCAGTCGGGAAGGGACAGAGGGAGAGAGAGAACCTTAAACAGGCCCCATGCCCAGCACAGAGCCAAGGCAGGGCTGGATCTCACTAAGATCATGACCTCAGCTGAAATCAAGAGTCGAATGCTTAACCAATGAGCCACACAGGTGTACCTATATTTTCCTTTTAAAATTCCAAAGGTTGGTGCACAGACCGGTAGCATCATCCCCTGGGTCTCTGGCCCATTCTCCATGGACAATTTGAATTAAAAAGAAGAGAAGTCACCCTTAAGCATGAGTTTAGGCATGAGTAGGATCCAGGGGTGACAAAGCTATTTTTTTTTTTAGGTCGGTGTTTGGCAGGGGCGGGGGGGGGGGGCGCGCAGGGAGGGGGACAGTCTCTTCTTCATGTTGCTGTTTTTAAAGACTAGAATAATTCTTGACATTTTGAAGTAAGCTTGTGTTGAAACAGAACTTCTGGGAGTAAATGGGACCCTTACTTGTTGTAAATCTCAACACCACTTTTATAATAGCACCAGATTGCAAAAGCGTATACAGCTACTAGCTACAACAACATATACTATGTGTCAAGTGTTGTCCTAGGCTTTCCCCTGGAATGAATTCATTTACTCCTCCCCACAGTCTCTCAGGTTAGATCTGCTATATTCCTGTTTGCGGATGAGGATGTTGACATACAGAAAGGTTATTTCTTCAAGATCACACTGTGAATAAGTAGCAAGGTCAGGATTTGAACCCAGTCAGTTTGACTCTAGACCTCATGCTCTTGATCATTACACTATATTGCTTGGGTATACGATATTTAAATAAATATCTAAAAGTTGGGGATGCACACTCATTTTTTTTATTGATGGGGAAAATGATCAAAAAAAGTTTGGAGACCACTAGCCTAGAGGTTTTGAGCTCAAGTGCTAGCATGGTATAAAAAGCTTTTCCTAATTTGGCCTAATCCCTCTGACCCACCTCTTGCCCTTGTCCCTTGCACCGGTGGTCTGAATGCCACCATCTTGTTCATCAAGTTCACCATCTTGAACTCGATCCTGGCAGCTTCCTGAATTCCTAAGGCCTCCTCTCATTTCCTACTTCTATTTGGCCTTGGGAACTCAGCTCCAGCACTGCCTTCCCTTTCTTAGCTATCTACTCTTTCCCGCACGAGGCCAGCCCAGGTATCTTTGGTACACTCCCAGCATTTTCTGCATATTTCCCCATTACACTTGTCCCGCTATTTTGTAATCATCTTCTTACTTGTTTGTCTACCACCTACGAAGGCAACGCCCTAGATTATTAATTTTTGTGTGTCCAGCAACTAGTGCAGAACCTGGCATATAGTAGGTGCTGTTTGCCTGAATGATTGAGAGAGAAACCAACACCGCCTTGGGAGTGGCTCTACCACCTGTTATTTGTGTAATGGCCACCAGAGGGGGGCAGACGAACAGGGTCCAGAGAAAAGCACCCATGTAGAATTCCGGCTGAGAATTTAAAGAATGATTCTACCTCTGGAAAGAGAGCTCAGCGGTGACACAGGCATGCCTCTGTTTTAGGCAAGAGTAAACAAACCTTTCTAGATAAGCACAGTGATAAAGTCTGTGTTTTATATTAATATTTTGGAAACTAGACAGTCTTTAAACTAGAAAACTTGGATTCTGGTTCTAATTCTAACGTTTGTTGGGCTTGTTGGGTCTCAGACAAGACCCCCGGATTTTGGAACCTTGATTTCTGTGTCTGAAAAATGGGAAACATACTCATTTTGCCTGCCTCCCAGGGCTGTTCCGATAGCCATAGATAATAAGGCATACGAACACTGCCAAAACGACAAGGCAGCATGTAAGGTATAGTTGGAATCCAGGGGCTAAACAAACCTAAGTCCAACTATCCCTTTTCAAAATTGGTTTTTTGAATGTGGGTTGAAAGCCAAGGTATCCTCCTGGGTCAGTCAGCGTGGACTTGCCTAGAGAGCGTAAACGCATTAGGATTTCAAGCTGTGGTTAGTTTAGCCCATCTCATTAACTTGGCTCTCCCTTGCCTATGTTGGCCACAGAGCCAGGGGCCACCTAGGCCATCTGATTTTAGCAACCTCTATCCCTGGATAATTCACCTATCTCACCACACCTGCACATTTAAAAAAAAAAATTTCTTGCAAATGTACATAGATGTTGTTGCAATAAATAAAACACATTCATATAAAAACTTTTCTGAGTTTCTAGTCACATTTATCACAATGTATTTTTTTAAACCAACAAAGATGTGTAAATACATTTAGGATAGAGTTGCATCTTGTGTGTACTGAAATTTGATGATATGGGCTTAGCAAAGACACTCACAAACAGCAAAACAAAAAATTAAACTGAATAAGGCTGGTGATTTGACTGTCGTTCCTCTTGATGAGGGGCTGCCTGGGCTGGGAATGACTGGTAGATGGGACTGTTAAGATGGGTCTCCAATCTTAACAAATGCCTATCAGAATAAGTGCATCTCTGTGTTTGCATGTAACTTAAAGGATCTTAAAGGAACGTTTTTTATCGGGCAATAGTTTCACCCTCTATTTTTTCTTTAGAACTCAACTCACCATGGAAGATATATAATTTGGAGGTCTGTCTGTGACAATTTTTGGCACAAAATGGGTAGCCACTATGGAAACCACTGATCTAGCCCAGAAAAATCTAAGATCCCTAGTGGCTCCCTGGAGATCGGGGTGGGACTCAGGCCTCTCACTTGAAGGCTAGTGTTCTTTCCCCCCATGACTATGCCCGTCACTATGAGCTGCGTTCTGAAGGACACCATGCACCGCCATGGGGAGTCTGGGAGCTTCTAAACTGTGCATTTTTTCAAGGACATTCTCCCAATATAGGCAGGGCACCCCCATACACCTTTTACCCACACATCTTTGTTTTTCAGGCTTTCACCTTCCTGTGTGAATAGTACCCTCTAGAACTGTATGGCATGGCAACACTTCGTGCTCAGGACCTACCGTCTCTCGGAGTGAGGATGTGAGATGGAAGAGATTTTTAAGCCAGTTTGAAGCCTTAATCTGGGCAACCAGAGGCATGTGGGAAAAATCTCAGAGGCTGAGCAGCCTTCAGAAGGCCACCAGGATCTGATTTCTTTCCTCCCTTCCTTCCTCAGAAATGTTAAAGCCAGATGCATCCTACGACCCAGCAGTACCTCACCCTCTGACCCGGCCTTTGAGCTTCCTTTTCCTCTCGGGCGAGGCCAAGCTTCCTTGACGCTTCTGACCCCTATTCCTTGAAGAGCAGAGGACACACACAGGGGAGGGATGTTAGTCCCCTGACTTGGAGCTCAGAGCGCTGGGGGAGCCGTTGCCAGCTGCTGGCAGGCCTAGGAGTAGGAGCCAGCAGACCTGTGTGGGCACAGGGCCCTCTTGCTCCCTCATATACTCACCCTCTAAACTAAGCTCTGCTCACAGTGCTACTTGGAGCTGCTTTCCTTCTCCCCAGCAGGCAAAAAGATCTCTTCAGTGAAGATATTCAATACTGAGCTTATAGAACAACAGATTCTCCAGATTCAAAGGAGGCTATGGAAGTTAGGATTATCTGGGCTCCAAAGGCTCACTGACCTGGAAGGCCTGAGGAAGATGCTATCAAAGATGGCGGAAAGTTCCTCTGGTTCCCCTGGCTGGGTGGCCAGAGCTGCTTCTGCAGGCAGAATGTAGTTAGAACCCCAGGAGGACTTGCCAGCACTGAGAGCTGGTAGACACCAGACTGGGCTGTGAAAGAAGACAGTGGAATGTATTTGGAGGTCTTTAAAAATAGGATGACTTCTCTTCCCTCTGGAATGGTCTGGAATGAGAGCCTGTGAAAAAACTGAAAACATGGTAACCGCAAAGCTCTTTATTTACACCAAACCCTTGATTTTAAACTGTTTTAGATTTGTTACAAATCCCCACATTCTTTGATTGCCCACACAATATTAAATACATATTGAAGATGCTTTGCAACAAGCAGGGACACTTGAGTTCCAATGTGGAGGAAGGAAAATAATATTTGGCCGGGAATCTAGGAGAGTTAACTTGTATGGAAAATCATATCCACCACAGAAATGGAGTTTCAAAACCCACCTCTCAAGGGCTGACAGGATTTTCCCCATTAAGTAACATCCCACTTCCATTAATTATATAAAGGAGTTTGTAATCTTTGCATGCTTTCCCCACTCTCCGCCCCCCACTTCCTAATCTCCTTCTGCATCCAGTTCGCAAGGCTTCCAGAAGACTCTCCTGATGGGCCCATAATCCCCTATTGCAGCGTTTGCTAGGAAACATGGAGGCAGTGGGATGAGAGAGGGAGCCTGGAAGGCAGTCAAGGGAACCTTGACCCTGAGACTCGCTTCTCCCAGCCACACCCTGAGATCCTTGTCCTCTACACTAAAGCAAGGACATGGGATCTCATAAGGACAAGTGTACTTAAGGGAAAATGGGTTGTACTTGAGACTGGGTCTCTCCCAGAGAATTGGGAATCTTAGTCACAGATCCCATACTAAGCCCTAACTGAAAAATCAGGTACATGCCGGTTTTCTTCTCTAGATCTTGTTCGTGTGGCAAGGATTTCACATACAGGTGTATGTGTGTAGATGAGGCCACGTGGGTCAAGGCTTAGGCACACCAAAAAGTGTGCAAGCCATTTAAAGAGGTCCAGCAATGCTTGGCACGTAGCATCCCCATCCCCCCAAAATATTAGAAGGCCCTCTGACCCCTCCCTCACCCCCCACCCCCCACCCAGGAAGCACAGGAATGTAGTGCAGTGGACTGGTAGACATTGTGTCCTGTTTGGCATATGTTTCACCTCAGCATTTCTTGAATGAATTTTATTTATTCTGTTTGAAAAAAAAATATGTTTTTCAGGTGTCAGATCTTTTCGAGGACATTCACAAGTTTTTGGCCTCAGAAGCTCTGCCTATAAGATCTAGTAGCGAAAATGCCCTGGACACTGAATGCTTGCTTAGCGGACCAGACTCAGAAATCGGCACAGAGCTTCAGCATATCATCTGCAAATCCAAACGTGTTTATAGAAGTTACCTTAAAATGTATGTTTGTGGGAGGTGGGAGGGCAGATGGTGAGCTGTTCAGGGAAAGAAGATCCTCAAAAGTTTCTAGTGAGCAGAAATTACTTGACTCATCTTGACTGTCCTTGAGTGTGAATGGAAAGTTTCCAATATTGTTAATTAAAAGGGAGCAAAATGGCCTTAGCTTCACTTTTATTTGGGGGAATAGCTTCTGTTCTATTTTTAGGGAACTTAAATATTCATCAATGCAGATGGGTTCTATGACTCTGGCTACCTTGCTGTAGGTATAATGGGTCCCTCACTGCAAAGTCTTCTACCTGTTGTGTGAGGCTTTTTCAATATATGAGAGATGAAGGAAATGCTCTCCTGAGTAGACATTCATTGATCACCAACCGAGTCAGATGGTTGATAAGACGGTAAGTAAGACAGATTAGGTTCCTGCCTGCATAGAGCTTCCACTCAAGGGAGGGTTGACAGATGGTACAAAAATATAAGTGCTATGAAGAAAAGCATCTGGTGATGTGATAGAGAGGGAGAAGGGAGAAGGTTGTGAGGCCACTTCAGACTGCATGGACCACGAAGACTTCTCTGAAGAAGTGACACTGTAGCTGGGCCGCAAGCGCTCCCGGGGAGCCAGCCGGGAGAAGGGCAGGGCAGAATGTCTCGGGCACAGGGCTCAGCTGGTGCAAAGCTCCTTAAGTGACAACTTCGACAAGTTTAAGGAACATGAAGGTCATGGGGCTGGAATACAGGGAGTAAAGGTGAGCGGACTTAAAGAGAACTAATGTGTTCATTGTCCAACCCAACAGTTGCTCTGTGTCCTAAGCATCTCGTTCCCCAGCACTGGGAGTCCACTTCTTTCTTCCCCATTGAGTCCATCAGAACCTCATTACTCAGCTGCTTTTTGCCTCTGCTTCTCTCTTTCTCTGTTTCCTCTTTTCAGGTTTCCGCTCCACCGTCTCTCTCTCTCAATTCATTTTGCATTAACATTTCCCTAGGGTGAGGATCTGAGCATCCTGGTAGTCGTTTCCTCACTGCCAGTAAGAAGTTTCCTATCACACAGAGCTTCATGCTAGGTCTTCTTGTTGGCTGCTGCTCTCCGCTGGGTCCAGCTTCTCCACCCTGGGCTCCTGAGTCCATCACCTGTGGCCAGGGTCTCATGACTCACAGCTTGGCCACTTATGTTGAAGGAAACTACAATGACTACTTTCCTCAGGATGAGGTTGTGTGCAGGGCCAGAATTACAAAGACTGAATAGAGCATTTTTACAGGACAAATTTATAACCACCTCCCAGGCAATAAGCTTATGAGGGAGCTTGTTCTTTATAGGGTTAGTGCTTAGCTACCCACTGATCCTTCCCCGGGGACCACTGTGTCTCACAGTTTGCATCTAGGTCTAAGCACTTCAAAGTTAGCTGTGCCCATAGCCTCTTGGAACTGGCTTTCCTCTTCTACCCGCCGGAGACGTCACAGTTGTATCTCCCATCCCTCGTGCTCTTCCGCCATATTCCCTTGTTGTTTCTCCAGCAAGAGGTGGTCTCTTTCTCCTCCCCCTGAATCTGGGCTAGGTGTGCGACTGGCTTTAACCAACGGAACATAGCAGAAGTACTCCATGTAACGTGAGAACAGCAGCTGCTATCTTCATTCACCTGTTGGAACATCCCTTCTCTGGAACCCAGCTGCCTCACGGTGAGGAAGTCCAATTAGCCACGTGAAAGCCCCAAGTGGACAAGAACTGAGGTCTCTAACTTACAGCCCCAACTGAGCTCCCTGGGGACAGCTGGCACCAAGTCGCAGTCCTGTGAATGAAGCCATTGCAGACTTTCCCATCATCCCAATACCCCCGGCAGGACCAGCGAGTCATAAGCAACACCTGGTCACTCCACAGAATTGTGGGAAATAATCAATTATTTTGTTCTAGGTCCTTATGACCTAGGGCGGTTTTGTGCAGTGATAGTTAACCAAAACAGCTCCTAAATTTCCACAGTATTCGGAACCCTGGTGTAAAGGAGATGTTGAGAGGACAGAAAATGGGCTATATCCCATTGCATTACACTTGACGTTAATAGAACTTCAGCATCAAGTAGGTAGCTAGGCCAGAGAAAATGGAAATCAAAATTTTAATTTTACTAGATAATTGCCTCTCTTTGGAGTATCATTGGAAAATTCTTCTTTATCCTAGTAACAAACAGCCCAGGCCAGTCAGTCTTGCTTGGGATCCTGCCCTGGTGGGAGGATCTGCAGGGACTGCAGGGAAGGAAGAGACTGCAGGGACAGCCAGGAAGGGAAGGAAGACGGCAGGAGAGGGTTTAGCATGATGGGGAATACGGAGTCTGACATTTCAATTGAAAGGTTCAGAATTTGATACTGCCATCTTTTATAGAATCAGAGAAATTTACATGGATATTTAAAATTTTTTTCAGATGCTAATTCTTCAAATGATGAAATGAGAAACCTCTTGTTTTCTTTCCTCTTCTCTCTCTCTCTCTTTTAAAGAGGGAACCACAAAGATATCTAGCCTATTACTGAGCTCTGGCCTGAAATTCAGATATTTGGTCTTGACCCAATGTCAATATTTTGGGAAAAGTTTGAACTAATTCATTCATGCACTCCTGGGGTTCCAGCATGAAAAATCCTTGCAGTTTTCCACTTAACGAAAAAATAAAAGATCTGAAAACTATGTACTGAAAAGCCATCAAACGCTGTAGGCCGTAAGCTTCAAACTTGGCAGGATAAAATGACCACCAAACAAGGAAATTCAAGTCAAGTGCAAATCAAGGAGCCAAAGCTTGTAATGCGTTAAAGACACATAGACCAAAGCCTGCGCAGGACATCACAGGGTGAAACTGTGTCACAACTGACCTGTAACTGAGCAGGGGGCTCTAGACAGACCTGCTTGCTCTTGCCTGGTAATTGCAACGGTCTCCTAACTGGTTTCCTTTAGTCACATCTGTATCTTTTAAAATCATACATCTGATTTGGTCATTTTCCTGTTTACAAACTTTTGGCGACTCTCCACTGCCCCCAGGATAAATCAACACTTCTCAAGACGCCTTAAGAGGTGGCAGGCATGATCCAGCTTCCCTCTCTGGTTATGGCTCTGGCCACACCCAAACTCACACCCATTTCCTCAGTCATGCTGAACTCCGTGGTGTTCCAAGAATGTTCTGCTGCTGTCCAACCCAATCCCTTGTACATGCTGTTCCTTCTGCTAGAGCTGCACCCCACCCCCAACTCTTATTTGTCCAACAAGAACCGGCTCAGATGTCCCCTCTTCCAGGAAGGCCTAGGGGAAACTCCTCTGGATGCCTAGGGCATTTGGAAGTTTGTCATGCCATATGATGATCATCAGTTTACACATTTATATCCCTCGTTAAACTGTGAACGCCCTAAGGACAGTGACCGTGCTGTATTTGACCTTTAATCCCTCAAATCTACATAGTTCCTGACTTCTAATAGATGCTCATGAAATCACTGTGAATCAGAATAAACAAATAGCCTTAAACCCATCTATATTTTTGTGTCATGGGTAGGGGAGGGAGACTTTGAGAGTGAGGCCTATAGAATAGAGAGTCTGAGATCTGAAGAGAATTGTATGTGCAAGTCATAATTTTGCCTCGTATGGATCCTTCCCTATAAAATAACTTCCACGCCCACCCCAACTTAAGGTGGCAATGTTCTTGTTTTCACAAGTCTTGCCACAAGGACTCTGTCACAGGGGTTTAGAATTTACTCATTTAATTAACAAAAGTAATTTGAATTCCAACTGAGCCAGGCCTTGTGCAAATTTAAATATGAAGACAACATGACTTGTTTTCTTCAAGGAGTTTGTAGTGTGGTGGGGAATTGGCAATGGGAGTTGGTTTTGATTTGATGCTATTGTTGTTGTTAAGACTTTTGCGAGTCAAAGTTTCTTTCAGGGGCAGGCTGCCCCAATTACAGAACTCAGCTGACTAATGTTGATTCTGCTCCAAAAAAACCTGTTATTTTGTTTTGTTTTGTTTTTCCAGAAGAAATAAATGAAGAAAGCTCACCCAAGAGAGTCAATATGGATGACACTCCCCACCATGGGAACAAACCTTTTTTTTTTTTTTTTTTTAAACAACTACCACATTAGCAAGCAAATAAGAAGATAGAGGATGTAGACATGTAGAAGTAAGGAAGTTCAAGCTGCATGCCTCCGATGTACCTGGGTCACAAAGACGGAACAGATTTTCCTCCCTGGAGGCATGATCCGTCCCTAGAATTCTTGAAAATCATGCTCCCAATTTTATATGTTGGGGATGAAATATCCTTGGGTGAGATGTTTAGAAAGGAAATGGAGGACGGTGAGACCCTGGAGTGGGCCCTCTGCCCCCTAGGTCAGGCTGCAAGTTCACTAATCATGTTTGAGGCCTGCAGTTGATTCGGAAGGATCCCGATATGTAGTTAACATTGACCAAACGGGGCGCCTGGGTGGCTCAGTGGGTTAAAGCCTCTGCCTTTGGCTCAGGTCATGATCCCAGGGTCCTGGGATCGAGCCCCGCATCGGGCTCTCTGCTCAGCGGGGAGCCTGCTTCCTCCTCTCTCTCTCTGCCTGCCTCTCTGCCTACTTGTGATCTCTGTCTGTCAAATAAGTAAATAAAATCTTTAAAAAAAAAAAAATCGAGCAGTTGACCCAGGCCAGTGGATCACAGGAATTTACAATGGATATCATGGGGCAGAATTTGACCTAGAGGTGTTGGGAGGAGAGCAGAGAAACAAGCCTGAAATTCTCTTCTGAATTGCTGTCCATTTAGTCAACTGTCCAAATTGGAGATACCCATTCACTTCTGCTTTTCTTCTGAATGTTAAATTTCTGAGATCTAGAAATGTATTTAAAGGAGAACTTAAGAATAGTTGTTTGCTTTTTAATAATAATAATAATAATATTGTTAAATATAATAAATTATTGGCTCTGGTTCTTCCCTCTCTCCTTGTCTACACCCTCTGCCATCTATATTGGCCATGTATATTTGTACTTCCTTGACCTTGACTTGCACTTGAGCCAATGGAATGTGAATAGACATTGATGGTATGACAGATTTGAGTCTAGGTCTAAAGGGGCAGTGCCGGATTCTGTTTGTTTCTCTTGTACCTCTTCCATCACCATGGGAAGAGCTTGTGCTCAGCCGTTGCCTCCTAGCAACACAACACACATGGAAAAGACATAAGCCCCAAATCAATGAAGACTGAAGCTCAGCTGGATCTTCAGCTAGAAGTAGAGTCACCCAGATGATGCCAGCCTAGATCAACAGACCCACAGATACACAAAGCCTCGGATACCCAAGCAAGAATTAACCAGTGCTGTTTAAACCACTGTTTGGTGGGGTGTCTGGGTGGATTAGTCAGTTAAGTGTCTGCCTTTGGCTCAGGTCATGACCTTAGGGCCCTGGGATGGAGCTGAGCAGGGAGCCTGCTTCTCCCTCTCCCTCTGCTGCTCCCCGTGCTTGTGCTTTTTCTCTCTCTCTCTGTCAAATAAATAAAATCTTTAAAAAGAACTAAACTGTTATTTGGATTAATTTGTTATGCAGCAATGACTAACTGATGCTACTACAGCTGTTACCACTAATAATATTAGCTCAACTTGCCATTAATTTGCCCAAGGTTACTCAGCTGGTACCCAGCGAAGATAGAATTCAAATATGGGCTCTTAATCACCTCCTTATGATGAAGTTTTAGAACCTAGGTGAGGTTCGGTGGGCTGAGGTCCAGAGCAGATGACCAAGGAAGAATTCTTGAGACATCTTTGGTGCAAAATGGTGGTTTATTAAAGCAAGGGGACAGGACCCGTGGGCAGCAAGAGCTGCTGCCCTGGGTTGTGAGGATGGCAGGTTATGTACCCTGCGGTTGGAGGAAGGTGAGGGAAAAGGGGGGTTTCAATGGAGCTTTCATATGCTAAAGAGGACCTACAAGGTGCAGGGATACTGGAGGTCTTGCTGCTTGATCAATGTTGTCTTTTGGCAAGCCATTAACATCAAGATAGCTGGGAGATTCCTGGTGGGGTGTCACAATCCTGCTATCAAGCATCTTTGTTAGTGAGATTTAGGTATAGAAGAAACTTAACTTTACTTACATTTCCTTCTACCCAGCCTCCTTCAGTTTTGCTTACGGAGGGGAGGGTGACATTAGGGCTTGAGGAACTGAGTTATTTGCCTCTGGAAATTGTGCTATTGATAAGGTAACTTCATTTTGTAGATCTCTAGGACATTTGTAAACCAAGGGAGACTCCTGTCCTGCAGGATTGTGATCTCTGCAAATTAACTATTTGTTTCTCGTTTATGGTGGTCAGGGGTGCCTGAGGAATGCTACACCTATTACTGAGGGGAGCGGATGGAGAGGGAGGGGGTGCAAGGTGCCAGTTTTGCTTTGTCCTCAGTCAGCCTCCTGCTCCCTCATCACTTATAAAACCTTGAGAAATGAATCTGGTTAATACTCTGGTGAGTTCTTCCCAGGTAAAGAATTTTACTCTGGAATAAAGACTAGATGAGAAAATACATAGGTTTCTTTTTTCAGATGATGTGTGGGGAAGAGGAGAGCTATAAACATACCAGGGTAATATATTCATGGACCACCATCAGAGGTCCTCAGTTCTCAGAGAGAGGGACAAATATGTTTTAAAAAAGTGGAAAAATAAACAAAAGCAGGATTCAGGATTAAAGAATGGCAGGTCATAAAAAAATAAGGATGAATGAAAGACTGCCTAGAATTATTAGGATTTATTATTTAATAAATTTATTATTTAATAAATTATTATTTATTATTAGGATTTATTATTGGGATTGTTAGGATTTGCCTCTCAGTTACCAGCTTTGTGATTTTCTCCAGGACTCAGTTTTCTCATCTGTGAAATAAGGAAAATGAAAGCAACCACTCCATAGGGCTTAAATGAGTATACGTAATCAATATATGTAAATGCTTAGAAGAGCGTCTGGCACACAGGAAGTAGTACGTATATGTGAGCTTAGTGGTATCTCCCAAATGGAGTGCCATAGTTAACGTCTGCCCGGTATTTCTGACTGCACCTTTGTGATGGTTTTGCATTACGCTGACCTCGTTACCAGAACCATATTTCCCAGAATTCCTTTCCCTATATGATGTGGGCTAGAACTGCTGTATGAAAAATGTGCACGAGATTTGGAAGCCAGAAGGGAAGCTGTGGCCACCATGCTCTGAAGGTTAGCGTAGGGCACAAGGTGCTACTGTAGCTTACCCATTGATCCACAGGCTGACTCAGCTGGTGCAGGGCAGCAGTGGGCCTGCATGTCCTCCACTCCCTCTGGCCTTCCTCCTGAAGCTTCTCTGAGCCCTGGCCAGGTGTGAGAACAGCTCCATGACAAAGGGTCCCAGCTTCCATGTAGTAGAAGTTGAAATGATGGGAGACAGATATGGGGTGCAGTTGGTCCTCATGGATTTCAGATTGTCCTTGTGGATCACTGTTGTTTCCATAGGTTATAATTATCTTGCCTTGCTTTCCTCCACTCATGTCCTACCTTCCTGCCAACCTACAGAGACTTCAGGTCTGATCCCCACCAGATGAGAGGGAACAGCTCTGTGCAGACCTCTTCACTGGCTGCCACCAATACTCAAGGTCTAATCCCTATACCAAATCTGCATTTTTCTGTGTTACTTCTCAGGGTTCTGCTTCCCTAATTGAACCTTGACTGATACACCTCCAACCCCCAATTAGCTTATGATTTGGAAGGAAAGACATTGATATCACTGAAAAGTCATGGTTCTTTTGAAAAATTCTGCATTTACCTTAACTCTAGGCATTTTGGCTCTCAACTGCACTTCCGCTTCACCCACCACCTCCCCAGAACTTCTCTGTAGGAGGACTTTGAGAAAGAGTGAATGAATATTGGCTGCTGAAATCCTCACAGGAAAAAAAAAAAAAAAATCAACTCCTGGCTTCAGAGCACCGATGGGTGGAGTTAACCACAGATTTGTCATCAGATTTCAAAATCAAAGCAGTAGGATTTCCCTAAAAATAAAAGAAAGAAAAAGAATTATATCTACCTCAGTATTGCTATTTTCACAATTTCCCAGAATGAGTTGTACAGAGTAATACGAATGCTGTGAAGATATGTCCAAATGAAATACAGAATTCATAATAAGAGGATGTTCTTGCTCAGAAACAAGGCAAACCAGTATGCTTTGGGATAGTGTTGCAGCAATGAAAACAAGCTTGAGGTTTGTGTCAGATAAACAATCGTACTCATAGTACTGGAAGTTTAGGAAGTGACTCATCTTGAGGAATGGGCACCAAGTGAAAGCAGCCGTTTACCTCAGCCCTTTGGAGTTTGACACAAACATCCTTTTTCTTGTGACTTTGCCACTGGAAGATGCTATTGCAGCTCTGCTTCTGCTACACACACCATTTCCAAACTCTTCTGCCCCAAACTCTTTTGCAGATGTAATCAATTAAGATGAGGTCATACTGGATTAGAGTGGACCCGAAGGCCATTTGAAGACAGAGAGCAAAACAGAGAGGAGAATACAATGTGAGGACAGGCAGAGACTGGAGCGGTGTAGCTACAAGCCAAGGAACGCCAAGGATTGCTGGCAATCTGCACGGGAGAGACACAGAACAAATTCTCCCTCAGAGCCTTCAGAGAGAGCCAACCCTGCAGACATCTTGATGTGGGACTTCTAGCCTCCCAAACTGATGTCTATATTCTCTGTCCTCAACCTTTCTGTCCTTAGGAGGGGCTGTTCCCCAAACCCAGTGGATATCCTGGTAGATGGAAAGAAAATACTTCAGAAGCCTCCCCTTGAATGGAGGACCCATGGTTAAGGACTTTTTGTCTGAGATGCATTGGCTGAGCCCAGTGGACAACAAAGAAGAGAGTAGGGTCCAGTTGTAAACCCAGTTAACCAGCAAAAGAAGAAAGGACCGGAAGGGAGCTCAGAGACTCTGGCTGGGGGCAGAGTCATTGGGGGAGGCGGGGGTTCCTGAACACAGGAGGTGCAACTGGCTCAGGGCCACAGCAAGACCAGGGTTGGAGGCATGGGGGAGAGTTTGGGCAGGAGAAGTTGAGAGGCCCCTGACTCTGAAGCTTGGACTGGAGCTGGGGCCGATCAGAGGGTCCATCTCCAGTAGAGCTCCGCTGATTGCACTGTTGTCCTATGTGCCTTCGTCTGGCCGGAACCGGCACGTTCTCCTGCCTTGGCCATAGAAGGATGACCACTCAGGTAGCCATAGGGCACACTGGAGGCACGCCCTCCAGAGACTCACATGTCCTTTTGCAGCAGGACAGATGAACAACAATATTCCCAGAGGCATTATCCATAATCATTTCCAACCGGATATCCGAACTATCTCAACTACAGAATGGATCAAGACATGGTGTAGTAGTATCATAGTTCCTTGGGGCTACCGTAACAAATTGCCACAAACTGAGTTGCTTAAAATCACAGAACTTTATTTTCTCAGTTTGGGAGGCTAGAAGTCCCACATCAAGATGTCTGCAGGGTTGGCTCTCTCTGAAGGCTCTGAGGGAGAATTTGTTCTGTGTCTCTCCCGTGCAGATTGCCAGCAATCCTTGGCGTTCCTTGGCTTGTAGCTACACCGCTCCAGTCTCTGCCTGTCCTCACATTGTATTCTCCTCTCTGTTTTGCTCTCTGTCTTCAAATGGCCTTCGGGTCCACTCTAATCCAGTATGACCTCATCTTAATTGATTACATCTGCAAAAAAACCTATTTCTGAGGAAGGTCACGTTCTGGGGTCCTGTGTGGAAGTGAAATTTTTGTGAGACAGTTTTCTACCCCATACAAATACGATACAACAGTGAAAATGAGTGGGTTACAGCTGCATGCAACGAGGACAATACTCTCTAGGGATGCCTGGGTGGCTCAGTCATTAAGCGTCTGCCTTGGGCTCAGGTCATGATCCCAAGGTCCTAGGATCCAGCTCCGCATCGGTCTCCTTGCTCAGCAGGAGGCCTCCTTCTCCCTCTCCCACTCCCTCTGCTTGTGTTCCCTTTCTCACTGTCTCTCTCTCTCTCTGTCAAATAAATAAATAAAATCTTTAAAAAAAAAAAAAAGACAAGTAAATGATTCTCCTAAGAGTCAGGACCGTGGTTACCTTTAAGAGGGAGACAAGGAATGGGGAATGAGATGAGGGTTTACTGGCCTGCAGGAATGTTTTATTTATTGACATGTCTGGTGATTCAAGAGTGTTCATTTTAAATATTTCATTAAGCCATTTAATTTTCTGTATGCAGGCTATCTTTCCACAAGGAAAGAAAGAGTGGTTAGAAACCTGTGGTTCCAGGTTCCACCAGTAGCTGTTGGGCGTTGGGTGAGTTTCCTGGCTCACCTCAGGAAGAGACCTCAGTCTCCTCAACTACAAAATGAGGAGGTTGGACAGGATGGTCTCTGAGGGCCCTCCCAGGCCTACCATTCTGGGTTGATCTCCCATTTGGTTCTCCAGGCGTATCTGTGAAGAGGGGAGGACACCCAGCTTTGTGTTTACAAAGAAGGAAACCTTTGAGAGAGGCTCTGTGGCAGGACAATAAGGCCTGGGTTTTAGTCTCTGCTCTGCCCTGTCTCTAAGAGACCACGGACAGATTACTTTAGCTCTCTGGGCCTCAGTCTGGCCCACAAAATGGGTATAATAAAAGACCCTTCTATGTGGGGTTGATAAGAAGGTGACAAAGGAGGATGTGTATAAAATACCTGGCCCAGCGCCTGGAGTCCAGAAATTCCCTAGTAACGGGTAGATCGCTAAGCGGGTAGAAGCCAAACAAGTCCGATCAGTTCAACAAACTGTTCTTGAGTACCTGTTCTGTGGCTGAGAGTTTTTACATCAGGTCTCATTGCACGTTCACTGAGGGAACAGGGGACTGAATGTGCCTGAGACCTTGTGGATGTAAGGTGGGGAGGCCAAGGGCCGGAAGAAGCAATTGATGACTCAAGGTCTTCCAGATCAGTCCGTCATGGCAGTGCTCGGGAAAATTCAAGAGGAGAGTCAGGTCGGGGCCGGGAGGTGAGGTTGGATGTGTGACATTAGTGTCACACTGTGTGGGGAGTCTGGCAGGCTGGAGTAGGCACGGAGAACTTGAACTCAAGTGCTCTGCGTCATGGCACAGGATGGGTCCTACTTCTCTCTCCCCTTCCCAGAATCTTTACTAATTGGGAGCAGGAGTGACTTTGTAGTCTGGAGTCAGCCTTTCTACCCTTCTTTCTATCTGGACTTGTGGCTCCTCTCCAGTGGCCATGGCTGGTTCTCGGGCAGTGAGCGATGCTTCTGGTCTGTGGCTGCTGGAGGACCAACTTTATGAATAGGTCATCTAAATGGCAGAACCCCAAATACCGCAGTGCCTCAAATCCCACCACCACAAGTAATTACATCTGTTACATGAAGCATTCCTCTCCTGATGACCTTTTAAAAAATGCAAATGCTCCAGGCCTCATACATGGCAAGATTCTCCAACCCCCAGTAGGATTGACATCTTAGGTGTTTTCCTCTGTGGCAGGAGAGCAGGATGCAGGAAAACTCTGGCCATCTGGGAGAAGAGGGTGCTGAGCAGTGAGCAGGACCAGTAAAATGTGTTCAGAAAGGGTTGGCTGTCTATGGGCAGAAAAGATCCATTTCACACACTTGAATTTCCTGAAGATCTTACTCAACATGCATCTTCTACCACTTCTCACACACTTACATAGCTGAAGAAAAAGGCCTTATGAACCCAACATACATAGTGAGGCTCTATAAACATTAACTCATGCAAACATTAGAATAACCCATTTTACAGATGAGAAAACTGAACCACAAAGGGGCCATGGGCTCGTTCAACCAGTGGGAGGCAGCAGAACATGTTGGGAGAGCATCAGCTGTGGTAGGCTCAAACCCCTGCTTTCTGCTTCTTAGCTGGGTGACCCTGGGGGAGTTATCAATCTCCTACAGCAGTTTCCTCCTCAACTTTAGGGTGGGATTGAAGATTAAATGGAGAGATGTGTATGAAGTGGTCAATGTGAACAGCAGTTGTGCTCTCAACCATGGTAGCCAGTGGCAGGGATTCAAAGAGAATGGGGTGTTCCTGCTGAGCCCGCACTGGGATTCGAGTCTGGCTATTTGTGGAACTGATAGGTTGTGACTTCTTGGAGGCCTATCCCTGGGTCAATATCCACAGAGGTTTTGTTCTTTGACTGAAGGAGGGAGAGGTATGAGTTTCTTTGGAAGGGGCTGGGAAGGGGTTTCAAGATGGACCAGAGAGAGACTGTTGCTCTCTGCTCCCCTCCTTCATCACAAACACACATGGCCATGAGTTGTAGAGACTGGACAGGAAACATCCCCAGGCTCCATGTGCCCATGGAGGAAGAGATACGCAAGTTAGGAGCATCTCACACCCCCCCCCTCCTTCCCCTGCTCACCCAGGAACCTCCAAGTAGCAGGATAGTGTCCAGAGCCAAGATGCTCACATCCAGATGACTGACTGACCCTTCTAACCCCGCCCCCCCCCCCCCCCCGCCGGTGTGAAAGAAAAGATCCATTGGCACAATCAATAGCTAGCTGTTCAGTGGCAAAACAACCATCCTCTTGATAGAGGGGAGGCTGATTTTCTGCCAAACACTGAGAATACTTCAAGGCTCGTTCTAGTTAGTCTTGACTGGATTCTGGGCCGGCATCTGCTTTGGTTTTCTTCTCCCTGTTTATTTTGTTCTATACGTGTGGTGGGGATCCATTCCATATCTGGGTGCCCACATCTGGACAGCATATCAGACTGGACTGGCCACAGGAATTCATTCTAAATATCATCCAGCATGGCTGGAAGGAAACTGATGAGCCCCTGGATATAAAAATTGAGGACTAGCCCCTGATGGAGACTTTGGGGCAGAAGATAGGACTCATGCGGTTGGCTGGCCCCCCAGTGGCAGTCTTCATATTTCCTAGGCATGTCATTTTTATTTAGATGCCTGGAAACGTCTAAGGCACTCTTTCAGGACTGCCTTCAAATATTTGGGGGAGGTCTGAGGGAAGCTGCCTTTGTGTGTGCTCTTGGGGTACAGCTGTCGGGGTGCTGATAATTCCCCTGATGAGACAACTCCTTGCTCCTTTGCCTGGAGACAGCTGTACCCAGCCCTGGCAAGGGTGTATTTTTCCATCCTCCTTGGTGTGAAATTCTGGGGTTTGTTTTGTGTCACTTTGGACCTTGGTGAAACAACAGGCAAAGAGAAGATTAATGGAAAAACTCTGCTTCCAGCTGCCAGGAAAATATTTTTCCCTTTGCAACACGAAAACAAAGGGGAGTGTCAGCTAAGTGGTCTGGAGAGAAGAGAAAGCTAATGTTCCCTGTGTCCGTATAGGTCCCTGCTCTGCCCTTTTCATTGGGTCCCTCTCCTGGGCAGGAATTTCTTTCCTTTCCTTTCCTTTTCTTTCTCTCTCTCTTTCCCTTTCTTTCTTTCTTTCTTTCTTTCTTTCTTTCTTTCTTTCTTTCTTTCTTTCTTTCTTTCTTTCTTTCTTTCTTTCCTCTAAGGATTTCTCATCTGACAACTCCAAAATAGATTCTATGTGTTTGCAAGTGACCTCTGTCCAGGAGGCATGCTGTGTAGGCCCTGGATAGTTTGTTTTCCTGACAAAGGTCCCCTTCATCTGCAGGACAACCCCCACCACTCACCCCACTTTATAGATGAGGAAAACTGTGGCTCAGAGCATTAATTAGCTCCCTCCAGGTACATAGCAGCTAACTGTTGGAGCTAGAATCCAAACCCAGGCCTCCTTGCCACGGATTCCTTCTGTAATGTTGCGTGTGTCAGATCCTGGTATGGTGCCTGTCACCTATGATGCTCCGATGTCTGAGAGAATGAAGGAAGGAGAGAACCGATGAGCGAAGGCCTCATCAGGCTCAGGTGACCTGGGTGGACCTCATCTTACTACCTCTACATCCCACGACGCCTTCTCAGAATGCCTCTGTTTCCTCACAGCAGAACTGGCATGAAAATGTTTTTCCAGCCTACAAATTTGGTTAGTGATCTATGGCAGGCCTGTGAGGGAACAAGGAAGGCCTGTACGCCAGGACCATGGAACACGTGGCTGGGTGACCTCACCCAGGACACCCGTCATCTCTGACCCTGCATGGAAGTCTGGGGGAAGCCCTTCACCTTGACATTTTTTTCAAAGATTCAGTAAGATGAGGTTTGTGAAGCTGCTGGCCCATGGCCCAAATAGATATTTTGCTTGGTTGTTTATTTGTCTGGGAGTTGGTCCTCAACATTCATTTGATTCCCAAAATGGGTTCATGATCCAAAAATGTTTAAGAACTGATGCAGTCCCGTTTGATTTTGACCTGGGGTTAAGAAATCACTGAGCCAAGACTATATTGTGTTCCCATGTTCCTGGAATCATGTTATTCAAATAAACAGAGCAGGAGGACTCTTCGCTTTCTAGAAGTTCACAGTTCAAATATGAACAAGCTTGTCAGTGGGCGCACTGATGGCCTTATGCTGCGTGACAGGAGAGGAAGTGATGGCTGTGTCAGGGACGCAGGTAGGTAAATATCAGGAACGGTCTGGAGGGAGTATAGGAAAAAATTGTTAAATATTCACCAGCTATGTGAAAGCAATCTATACTCATTTTCTTTATTTTTTAATTTTTTAAAAATTTTATTTATTTATTTGTGAGAGAGGGAACGTAAGAAGGATCAGAGAGGGAGAGGGAGAAAGAGACTCACTGCTGAGTGGAGAGCCCTATGAGGAGCTCAATCTCAGCACCCCGGGATCATGACCTGAGCCAAAGGCAGATGCACAACTGACTGAGCCACCCAGGTGCCCCTTGATATTCATTTTTTATTCTATTTCAAGTTTTAGTTCAAGAGCATATCTAATAGCCAAGTATTTAGTGAGAACCCACTATGTGCCTGGTGGTAGCTTTCTCGTTCTAAACGCCCGGCCCTATTTAATCCTTATGACCAATGCCATGGAGTAGACATAAGTATTATCTCTATTTTACATGTGAGAGGTTAGATAACTAGTCCAGGGTTACACAGCTAGTAAATGGCAATTCCCAAAATTGTGAGCTGTCCCAGGTCTTATCTTTGAAAATGTCCTCATTCCTTTGGCATCTTCCCAGTCCACAGTAGTGAGTACATCAGTTGGGTTGCATTTGGTTAAAAATAACAGATATCCCCAGTTTGGGCTATTTATCTTAAATGATAGGGGAATTTTCTTCTGTCATGTAACAAAGACACTGGAGGGTTAGTAGGCTCCAGACTGGCTCCATGTCTCTGTGAGTCTTTTAGTCTTGCCTATCTCCCTTTGGACAACAGGAGTGAGCAAGATGCCAGAGAAGTTTTGGGCTGTTGGATCCAGACTTAGCGATGTCCAGAGGAAGAGTTGGACATGGTCTCTCCTTAGATCTTGTTTTAAAGAACAAGATGTGTATATATATATATGTGTGTGTGTGTATATATATATATGTATATAATCATATAATATTAGTATAATATTAGATATATAATTATATTATTATATATTATTATAATATATATTAAATATATAATATATTTGTATATTTATATATATTTAAAATAAGATATATATCTTGTTTTAAAGAACAAGGATATGCATATCTATATATCTATATCTATCTCAGAAAGGCTCAGTTTTCCCTCCTGCCTCTTTGGCTGACACAGACAGACACATGACCATTCTTAAACCAGTAACTGCCAAGGGAAATAGGATTGCCATGAGGGGCTTACTACCCACATGGGGTAGAGCGGATATTGGGGAATCAACTCTACAAAGTAGGATCCTTTAATCAAAAAATTTTGCATGTGCTTCCTGCTCTTTTCTGAATTGTGCCTCAGTTTCCTCAGATATATGACAGATTTACCTCACACCTGTGAGGGACTGAGTGAGATGCTATTTGTTACCTCAAGGTGCCAAGGTACCCAGGAAACTGTATAGGTTGGGAGGACAACTAAAGGAGATGCCCTGTTCTACCTTTGCACTAAATTGGGCATGTGATCCATGACACGGATTTTTTTTAATCTGGATCTTCAACAGGCAGAAAAAAAACCCTTGAAAATGGCTGGAGCCAATTCATCCTGAAACAGGCAGACTGAAGAGATCAGACTTCAATTCCTTCTCCAGAGCCCCCACTCCCACCCTGAGGGCTGTTGTGGGTCTTGTCCTCTTTTGATTCTGTGGGCTTTCCAATGCCCTTTGATCTTAGGTTGGGGTCCCTAGAAACAGAGCCTCGGGAGGGGCCTCTTCCCAAATGGATTATTGATGCCCTCAGGAGAAATCTGGAAGGAAGTGAGGGAAGCAAGATGGGGCAGGGAAAGAGCCAGGATGCTTTCTCAGCAGGGGTCTAGCCTCAGCCTAGTGGCTGCAGGTGTGAATTGCACTCCAGGTGTGAATTGCACTCCAGAGCAAATCTCCCCTTGAGGCAAGGTGGTTGACCTTTTTTGACCCCCAAAGCACTCAGTCATTGGCTGTGAGCTGCTGGGAGGTGGAGAGTAACCCCCCAGGTGAGGAGACTCCTGTTGGCAGAGGCCAATTGTCTGGAGAAGGGGACAGCTATGCATTGTCTGTAATCAACATTCACAGTGGCTGGTCGATGACTGTGCCAAAGATACTGAGGCTCTGAGTGGACCACTGACAGCATATTTACATTTCTCAATGCCCCTCTTCTGCTTAAATTAGCCAGAGTTGGTTCTTGTTGCCTGTGATCAAAATGCCCTGAGTGATGAGTTCTGTAAGAAGCTTGGCAGCTATTGCTACGCTACTGGTACTATCATTATTATCATTACCAGATCTACCTCCAAATCTACCCAGAAGGTACATGGCTTCTAAAGAGTAAGGAATGAAGAAGACCCTGCTATAGATCTTATGTCATTAATTCAGTATCAGACTCTTTTTTAAAAATTACCGAGAAAATATGACTCCTTGGAGTTGGTTTGTCAACATTCCACCGGAAGATAGAAGGTGAGGAGAGAAGCTAACGACGTCTACCCTGAGACACCTCTCTCAAACCTCCTCCCATGACTAATATAATTAAATGATAGAACCTACTCTTTTAAAAAAATTTTATTTATTTTTATTTGTTGGAGAAAGAGAGCACAAGCAGGAGAAGTGGCTGAGGGAGAGGCGGAAGCAGGCTCCCTGTTGAGCAGGGAGCCCAGTGCATGAGGGACTCGATCCCAGGACCCTGGGATCATGACCTGAGCCAAAGGCAGATGTTTAACCCACTGAGCCACCCAGGCATCCCTACTCTTTTTTTTTTTTTAAATACATTTTATTTATTTATTTGATGGAGAGAGAGAGAGAAAACAAGCAAGTGAAGCAGCACAGGCAGAGGGAGAAGCAGACTCCCTGCTGAGCAAGGAGCCCAATGCAGGGCTCGATCCCAGAACCCT
Organism: Martes martes; assembly: GCF_963455335.1. Classification (NCBI taxonomy): domain Eukaryota; kingdom Metazoa; phylum Chordata; class Mammalia; order Carnivora; family Mustelidae; genus Martes; species Martes martes. Next base: position 131,309,051 of record NC_137888.1, read on the forward strand.
GGGATCAGGACCTGAGCCGAAGGCAGTTGCTTAACCAACTGAGCCACCCAGGTGCCCCCCAGAACCTACTCTTTTAAGTGGAGAGTTGATCTGTTTGGATTCTCAGAGTTACCCTGGACCCCACGTCCAAAGGACAGGAACTAGAATATAAATATTATTTTATTTGATGTATCTGGTACATCATCTATTTGGCAAATAACGTTATTTGTGGTTTCCAAAGGTTTCCTAATCAGACATTGCTTGTTTCCCCTGTCTGTGTGAATCTACCCTTTTCTTTCATTCAAAAACACCCCACATGCCTGGCTCTCTGCTAAGCAAATTGGAAGAAGCACAGTTGAATTACTGTGGCTCAGCCTTTGATGAACCCATAGACTGGAAAAGAAAACATGTACATAAATATGCATACCTCAGAGAAGAAGACAGCACATGTGTGACCTGAAAGGGATACAGACAAAAAGCATTCAGCATTTCAGGAGAGGTTCAGAGGATGTCCAGTGAGGGGCTCAGTGAAAGCTTCAAGCAGGGGCTACACAGTACTATGCCTCAACAGATGGGCACTCAGAGAGGAGTCTTTCATGGTAGAGAGAACAGCATGAGCAAAGCCATCAAGACAGGAAATTACGACTGTGTTTGGGGAGCACCAAGTAGCTGGGCTCAGCAAGTAGCCTTTTGAATGTAGACACGAGGGGCTGGTCTAGCTAGAGATACCCATGGCCTCCCAATGGCCATGATGGAGGACAAACAAGGTCCTGTGCAAAGGACAGGCAGAGGAGGATGCTGGTGTGTAAGACCTGAGAGCAGTGGGAGGGTGGAAGGGCCTTCAGGGTCTTTCCTGAGGAGGTAATGAAGTTCGTCTGTGCTACGAGTGGGCAGCTTTTCTCAGGAGAAAAGCCCACTGCAAAGTAGGGAGTTGGGAAGGGAGCTGAGTTTTGGAGACAAGGAGCACAATCTGGTGTTCTGATAAAGTCTCCCCGGACTGTCCATGGGGTATCATACCCTCAGGCTCAAGGTCTAGGACAGGAGTGTAGCTACAGAACAGGATTTTAATCCGTGAAGCTAATGACAAGTCTGTGGTACTGAGACCGAACAGAGCCCTTCCTTCCTCAGCCAACCCAGCCCACCAGCCCCATCTTACCCGGGTGTCTAATGGAATACCCCATAGGCTTTTCTGTCTCCTGATGCTCAGACTGCAAAGCTGACTATCTGAGAGCTGGGACAAGCTACTTAATCTCTGTATCTCCACTCTCACTTGCAACCCAGAACGAATAACAAGATTTGCTTCATGGAATCGCGAGGCTGAAGTGAGCTGACCCTTAGAAGGGGCTTTGCAGGGCCCCAGTGTTGATCTCTCTATTTAGATATCAACTCCAAATTTGAGTGGGGCAGCTGGGAGCCAGATTGGCAAGAACAGGCTGCCAGAGAGATGAGTGGCATCTCCCAGGAAGGGGTGAACTGAGAGCCACGGGAAGCAGCCAGCTCCACACCTGGCACCTGAGGGCCAACGCCCTTCCCCCGCAGAGTCACTTCATGGGCACCCTTGACGTCACACAGCAACTCCCAGCTCGAATCCAGGCATGGGATTAATCTGTGCACAGGGCCGGGGAAACAAATATTAGTGTCCTGTCCTTTCCCCACATGATCACATCCAGCGGCTCTTCAACCATGCGAGAAAATGGAGTGGCTTTCTTGAAAGATTTTTCTGGCAGAAGAAAAAAAAAATCTCTTTATCAAGGAGACATGATAAAAGAGTAGATGTGGACATGTATGAAGCAGAGGGCCTGGGTCACCGGAGGATCCCAGTTCCCAGATGCTGTCCTTAGGGCAGTGGGCACCAGCAGCGAGGGGGGAGGTGCTGTCAGAGGAGGTTTGTCCATTTGTGCAGCTATGGAGAGGAGCGCACCGACATGACTAATGGGAGGCGAGAAGAAGCAAGAAGGGGGTGCCCAGTGATGCTGTGAGAGGAGCATCTTGCCGAGTGCGGTTGACAGGACCGCTCGCAGCCTTGGAGCCCAGCATCACAGAGATGCGCAATTCTCGTTTTCCTGGAGGCTGGACATTGACCTACTTCTCATGGTCCAGTCTCCTCCTGAGATAGTTTCCCACACTTGAGCTGACATATTTTTTTCCAGAGCCCTCCAGATAATGGGGCACAGGGCACCAATGGTCACTAAAGAAAAGGCATCTTTACTCCCAGCACGTCCTTCCCGTCCTCACTCCTCACTCCGGGTTATTCTAAAAACTGGCATTTGAATTCCATCCTCTCAAAGGAGGGGCACTGAACCAGGGAGGCCAGACCTTCAGGTATGCAAAATCCTGCTTGGCCCCACTTGTTTCAGCGTCGTTAATTAACAGTGTCCCCTCCCCCTTTTCACTCTCCACAGGTGTCCTAGTTTGTGCTGTAAGTTACATGAGTTCCTGTCTTAGCTCAGTTTCCCTCAGGGCAGAGGCTGAGACGAGGATTCAAGTACAAGCCATTTACTTGGGAAATGCAGGGACCATGCTGCTCAAGGACGAGAGAAGTAAAATGGGAAGAGGAGCACAGCTAATAAAGAACGCGCTGGGAAGCCAGCTACCACAGCGGGCACCCGGAGCTTAATCTTGGTGGAAACTGAGAAATAGTGCAAAATCCATGCCTGAGAATTGCCCCATCCCAGATGCAAGGCAAGAGAGGTGGGGTGTTTATATACCTACTCGTAAGTACAAGGGCTGCTCCTGGGGGCTAATTCCCTACCCTTTCTGGCTTGCCTCTCGGGCTAGGGCAGCTTAGCCTTCAGTGGTTCTGAGGGATAGATTCCTCAGGCACAGAGATGCAGATGTCACAAGGAAAGTCAGCAGGACCCCCTAGAAGATGAAAGGAATGGGGGTGGGCACTGACAGCACACATGACCTTACCCATAACTTCTCTCCATCATTTGGCTGGCATTCTGCCATATCCAAGTTCATTTCACCAATAACTTCCTGCTGCTTCAATTCAAACAGACTTCTGTCTCACCAACTTTTTTTTACTGGTGTCACTCTTTTGCTTTCACTCGTTCACTCAACCTCTCCCTCTTTAAGCTCTTTGCTTACCTGGCTCTTTGATGCTTTTATTGTATTGACTAATTGTGAGCATTTATCCAAGACTCTCTTCCCTTCTTTCTCTCAAGAATTCTCTACATCTATGACTTCTGTTGTTCCCTCCATGCAGATAGCTCCCAAATTAATATTATTCTCTTAAATTCAAGAACCGGTTTAATCAGGACAAAAGCCCTTTCTTTGGAGTCTTTTTGACTCTGAGTGCAGCACTCTTTTCACTAGAGTTACATCAACTTTATTTTCTCCCTGAAGATCCACTTCCCCATCCTGTTGTCCGTTCAGTGTCTCCGTGGACACCTTCTGGTCTAGTCTCAAGTTCAGTGTGCTCAGAGCTTGGTATCTTACTGTTTCTTTATGCCGATCCTCATCCCTAGCGACCCTGGCTTCTTCAGTGTCCCCAAAGAAGTCTTGCGTCTTCTCACTTTCCCTTTAGGCTCCTTTAGTAGTTTCTCCTTAAGAGAGGGTGGCTTCCCCTCCCCTCTCCACCTGTTGCCTTAGGCCAGGCTATGTTTGCCAGTGACCTGAGCTGCACCACCCCCGGAAAAGAGAATGATTAGCTCAATGCAACCATATCCTGCAGGGAAGGCAGAGGCTTCTCTACTGAGGCAGAGGCAGCTGGAACCACATTCCCAATGCCACCAGGATTCTCTTGCCCCATCCCTCATGTCAGCTGCCTTTTTGCAGCCCAGTCTCTTCCACAAAGCAGGCCCTGTAGCCACCAGGAGTCTTGTGCAAGCAGGACTGCATCCTTCTCTTAGTTCCAGTTCTTTTTTTTTCCCCTAAGAATTCTAATGGCTAGAACAAGTCTCATGCCCACTACTGGCCAAGGTGTAGGATGCTATCACTGGCAGCCGCATCCAGAATCAATCTCAAATGACGGGAATAAGGAAAGGAACAATCCTCCTGAAGAAAGGGGGGTACGTTTTCAGAAGAATAAAGGAAGGGTGCTGAGCAGATATGACAGTTTTTCTTACAGAATTTTACTCTTTTCTGAAATCCCACTTCCTCCATCGAGCCTACCTGGTGTTCTGGTTGTTGTTAGACTTTAGGACTGTGTCTTAGTTTACCTTTTACCCTGTTAAGATATGCAAGCATGAGATATCACCCAGACTGGGCTCAAAACCAGTTTGCTGGCTTGGTCCCAGTAGGCTGTCATCCACGCTGAACCATATCAACTTGGGAGGTCCGGTGGAGAGCAAGTCCTAAGTTGAGAGTCAGGGGGCCTGGCTTCTGATTCTTGCATGAACCATTAGATGTTGGCCAAATCACGGCTCACTTTATTTCATGGATTTTCCATCTGTGAAATGACGACAGTAAAACGTGCCCTAACTCTTTGGATTATTGTGAGAACACAGTGGGAGCGTAAAAAGGAAAGTGCTCCATAGAAACGCAAATTCTGTTTGTTCACCCTGATAATTCAAAGAGAAAACTCCGAGGTTACTGATAAGGTATTGTTTTTAGGGACAATTCTTGCTACCAAGTTTGCGTTTACACAATTGTTTCCTCTCCTAGCTTACTCCACTTCATCTGCTGGAAACATGAACCGGTGGTTAAGCCAACCATTTAATTAACTTGTAAAAGCTTTGTGGAACTTGAAAGAAAACCTAATAGCCAGCTTTGGGTTCCAAAACTTCTAATGGGAAAACTTATTTCTTTGGACCCCTTTGGCATCAAAGTTCTAAACTGTCAAATGATGAATTTTTTGCTAGGTGGGGTTTTTTGTTTATCCATATTTTTTGTTTTTTGTTTTTGGTCCTTTTGATAAGTGTTTAAATAAGTACATTCTGTACTGAAGTATTGATGTAATGATCTTTTTTTTTTTTAATATCAACCTTTCTTTCTTCTATTGGTAAAACGCCCAGATTTTAATTCTCTCTTCTCTTAATCAAGCTGCAGATAAACAATTCAGATTTGCTGACATGCTTGGTATGTACCAGACCCAGTGGAGGACACTGGCTCAACAGGGCCCAGTCCTTGCCCTCAAGGAGCATCAGTCAAATGGGGAAGAGAGATAGTAAATAACTCTTTGTAATTACCTACAATGATGCATGTCTCCATTCCCTAAAACAACATATGAGTCAGGGTGGGCTAGCTTCTGTAACAAACAACCCCAATTTTCAGTGTCTTCACCAGACAAAAGTTTGTTTTTCACTCATACCAAGTCTGATGTGTATGTTCCTAGTTAAATGGCCCTCTTCCAAGTGGTGACACAGGGATCCAGCCTCCCTCTATCCTGTGAAGTCATCATCTTTAGCCTTTGGCCCCCAAGGTCACCATGAAAGGGGATGACCGTGCAGGCAAGGCACACTAAATGCATTGGTCACGTTGGTCCATCTTGTCATGTGGTCCAACCTCAATGCTGGGCAGCTGTTTCCCAGCTATAACTGTACTATGCCAGAGGAATGCATACCTTGGTAGACAACCAGCAGCCTCTGCCACATGTAAGTACTGTCTTCACAGCTGACAAAATTGAGGGCTTAAGGTACTTAACCAAGATCCCACTGCCTGTATATGGAGAAACCAGATCTGAACTCAGGTTTATATGATCCAAAATCCACAGTCTCACCACTCTGTTGAACTAACTTCTTTGCCATGACGGTGCGACAGGCTCTTGGCCATTGGACCCATTGTTCTTGCCTCAGGCCAGTGTGGAGATCTGGTTTTGCTGCTGCCCCATTTTGTGGTCTGATTTTCCCGATGGTCTGTGGTTCTCACTGGAGGCCTGGCTAGTCTGCCAGAACGTTCTCCTTCCCCAGATGCATTCATGGCACGGGGTGAAGTTTCCATCTTCGAGAGATGGAAAATAAATAGCATTAGAGCTTTCACAACTGGTGTTTGAATAGGATAACAGCCAATTTGCATATATAACTTAAGGCATCTTTGGTTTTAATAGAGTTGCATTATTTCATGGTTCCATTTCCCATAGGCTAGTAAATGTTTAGTGTTAAAGAACAGACAGAGCTCTAGGAGTTTGCATATAGGAATTCACTTTGAGTTTGAGTCATGGAATCAATTCATTTTGTGAGCAGGAACATGCACCAGGTTCTAATCACAGGCAACAGGACAAATGTGTGTAGCAAACACTCCCTCCACCTTGGAGATTGAGATGGACTAAAGCAGAGAGCTGTGTTCAAGTTCACTGGGCCTGATGCCGATGTTTGTGAGAAATATCAGCCCTGTCCCACAAGACCCTGATTACACCGAGCTCCAGTTGCTATGATTGTACAACAAATTATCCTCAAACTTAGAAGCTTAAATAAGCATTTATTATGCTCACGGATTCATGGGGTGAGGCTTTGAATAGGGTGCAGCTTAAATTTGTTTTTCAATTGGCTTAAATTTATTACCCCAGTTCTGGGGGCCCAGTTGGAAGACTCAGTGGTTGAAGGTTAGGATCATCTAAATGCTTGTTCATCTACAAGACTGGTGGTTGATAGTAGACCTTGGCTGGGGAGTCTCAGTTCCTTTTCCCGTGGGCCTCTCCACTGAGACTCTCTATGTGGGCCAGTTTGGGCTTCCTCACAGCATGGTGGCTTGTTCCCTGAGGAGATTATCCTGAGAAAGAGAGAGAGAGAGAGTGCTACGCAGAAGCTGTGTTGTCTTTTTTCACCTTTCCTTAGAAGTCATGTAGCATTGCTTCTGCCCTATGTCACTCATTGAGGCAGTGACAAAGTCCTGTCGAGTTCAAGGAGAGTGTGGGGGTGTGGGAGAGTCTGCCATACCCAGAGTGGGGAGTGGCAAAGTTCAAGAAGAATGAATGGGACTGGAGACATTGCCCTGGCCATTTCTGGAATAGCTGATCTGCCATATCTTGTTTTTTCGTTTTGTTTTGTTTTTTAAGATTTTATCTATTTATTTGACAGAGAGAGAGAGATCACAAGTAGGCAGAGAGAGAGGAAGGGAAGCAGGCTCCCTACTGAGCAGAGAGCCCGACGCGGGGCTTGATCCCAGGACCCCGGGATCATGACCCGAGCCGAAGGCAGAGGCCCCAACCCACTGAGCCACCCAGGCGCCCCCCCATATCTTGTTTTTATTCTGATCCTGAAATCTGACTTAAATATTTGTTATCACACATTTGGTGCCCATGGGTCAGGCACCTTGGAGTCATCAAATCTAAGCCTCACCCCAACTCTGCAGAGTAGATCATGTTATCCTTTTTACAGATCAGGAAACTGAGGCCTCAAGAAGTTAACTAACTTACCCAAAGACACAGAGCTAGCTAATGATACAGTCAAGTCGCAAAGCCAAGCTTGGCAGATTCCAAATCCCATACTCTTTCCCACAGATCCTATATGATTCCCAGTGGGGATGAGTCACTCCTTTAATGAAAGGAAAGTTTGGCAGGGGAAGGCTGGAGTGGTGGAGACAGGGTAAAGGGAAGTTCAGACACTTTGGATTAATGGCAATTTCCATGAAGGTGTTTGTTCTAATAGTTTCCACCTTCCAGAATCCACACATCCTCAGAGCCTGTCAAGTCTAGCTGATGTAATTTAACCCTTCCTGCTTCCCAACCACTGCAATACATTTACTGTGATTCTCCAGCCTGTGTAAAATATGACACAAAGGCCAGAATATGGGATAACATCAATGGACAGTGAAATCCACCGTCCTTCAGGTGGGCTGAGAAGTCCTGGAAGACTTTACTAGGGCAACTCATATTTCAGATCAAGAAGGTATTTTTGATACTGCGTGCTGGGAATATTTGTATCTTGATCTGGGGGATGATGACATGGGTATGTGTTTACGTAAAAAATCATCGGCCTGCTCTCTTAAAAGGTGTGTATTTTACTGATATAAGCTATATGTCAGCCATGATACCAATATGTATTGTATAAAGTCATGATAATTATGCCGGGATAACAGGCATCCATGAGCTCTGACTTGAGCAAATTGGGAAGTCCGGTCCTCCTCCTCATTACCAGTTCCTGCGATGGCCTCTCCAGGATTGTACAAGCTGGTGTGTGTGTGCTCAGAAGTGACTGATTTTCAGTCAAGATCCTGTGAAGTCGCATCTTTGGGTCCTCTTTCCCAGTAAACGCACACATTCTGGGAACACACGTTCATAAACACTTCATGTTCACACACGCGGACACACACACTTTTCCACACATGCCCACACAACCTACGCTTACACACTCATGCATCTAACACACACTCATTCACACTCATATAACTTACAGGCACACACTTGTGCTCACACTCACATGCTCATATTTACACAAACGACACTTATATACAAAGACACTCCCATTTACTCTCACTCAACACCCATACAGATATTCCCACTTGCACACTCACATTTACATTCAGTTACACTGAGGCTCGCACATGCTTATGCTTTCACATTCCCACTCACACACGGGCTTACACTCCCACGTGCATTTATGTACTCCCCCCACATTTAGACACACACACATACTTTATCTCATTTCTCTGAGGAGAACTTAGCTGGAATTAGAATGGAGCCCATTAGAACTTTTCTTAAGTTTACTGCATGGCTGTTTAGGGGTCTTATCGTTGCTACATTCCTTCTCTGGTGATTATTTGTGTTTTTGTTTTTGTTTTTGTTTTCAAAAGATCCTCTGGGCTTTTTGTTACAAAATAAAAATTTCGAAATCACGGCACACATCTGCATACTGGCCATAAAATTTGTGTCAACACAACAGAGATTCTTGCTAAGGCTGATAATACTAAAAACAACCAAAACAATCATCACCCCCAAAGTACAATGTTCATAATTTGATTGCCTTTCAGTGCCTTTACACCTTAGGTTTTAGACAGGGGTTATCTAAAATCTAATAAAAAAAAAAAATCACCGGTCTAAAGTTGGTGATTCTGATATTAGGGACCAAGAATCTCCTCAAGCTTCGGCCTAATGTCTGGCCCAGGCAGCTTGAAGCCTTGGGAACGCCGTTCTGTCTGGTACCTTTAGTGTCACTAAACGAGCTCCCAGTGGCAGCTGCCCAGGTGGTGTTTGGGGTTGAATTCAGAGTTCCAGGCTGAATTCCTGGGTCCCAACAGAGCAGGGCAGTGTGTGGCTGGAGCACTACCTAGGAAGCTTGAACGGATGCAGGCATGAAATAGTTAAATAACAAACCATGAAAATAAAAACCTCAAAGAGCTGTAGCTAGGGGTTGGGGGGTGTGGACAGTGCACCACTCAAGGCTAGCCAGGCTGGCGATGACTCAGGACTGGCCGTTCTAGGCTGTTTACATCACTTGCCACCCAATAAACAGGGCCGGCTTTAAAATCTCCTTCTCCTCATGGGACACCTGGGTGGCTCAGTCACTTAGGCATCTGCTTTCAGCTCAGGTCATGATCTCGGGGTCCTGGGATCAAGCCCCGTGTCACGCTCCCTGCTTCCTCTCCCTCTGCCCTTACCCTGCTTGTCTCCCCCCAGCTCCAACTCTAATAAAATAAAATCTTTTAAAAAAATCTCTCCTCCTCCTCTTGCAAGGCTGACAGAGAGGCTGAAGAGGGGAAAGGCAGAGTGCCCAGCCGCTCAGGCAGCACAAGTCATTCCTAGTTAGCCAGGAGCAGGCATTTCACAACCCACTGGGGAAAGGATGGCAGACTCCTTTAGTGTCCCAATAGCAAAGGCAGAGTTAAAGCTACAAAGACAGCTGAATCTTCAGGCTGGAACCATGAAAAACTGAAGTTGGAGAGAGTGGGAATCGCAGTGTAGAAGCCAAAATATCCAGGCACTTTTATTCAAGAAAGTGTCCTTCTGACAGCCTAAAATCTGGGAATGTGGAAGGCATGACACACAAAGCAGGATCAGTGAGGACTGCAGAACCAGGTGATAAAAGGAGAAGAAGGATTGGCTGAGGACACAGACGTGCTTGTCACCCCCAGTGAGGATTCCTCTGATTCACAGTTAGGAGAAACTGACAATTCATACCACAATCACATAGTATTTCAAGTACCTCTGATTTACATTTTGCTTTCCCCAAATTCTCTTTCTTTCTTTTTATCATTTGAGATAGGATGAGTAAGTCACATCGGGCTGTGAAGAGAAACCCTTGTGCCTCCTCCACTCAGTGGGAATCTCAGAAAGCCCAGAATTTGTGTCCAATCACCTTCAAAGCTCGCCTTCACTGGGGCCATTTGCCTGCTTGCTGATCTCACCCTGCCATTTCCTTTGGTGAGAGATTGTTCAATGAGGGTGGAACTGGAGCTGTTTTTGGAGTCCATTTGCCTCTTGAGGTGGTTAACACTGACAGATCCAGCCATGCTTTAAGAAGGAAAAATATTCTTTTTTCCCTGTTGAAAGGGCTCCTCAAGCCTTCGAGGGTCTGAGCTCCCAAAGGCCAGCTGTGTTTTTCTACATACATATACTGCTCATTACCAAGGTATAAGTAGATCCTAAGAGCTTTGGCCTCAAAAAGACAAAACTACCATTCCCTTTTCTGTCTCCCCTTTTAGGGTCAAAGTCAGTTCACAAATTCTCTCTCTCAACTATATTTTTGGGTTTTGGACCAATAGGCCTAGCCCAAGAGCCCTTTTTCTAAACTTAAAGATCTGAATTTCATGGGATGGAGTGCTGGTGAAGGTGGCGGGGGGTCGGTCATGCCATGGAGGTGGGGATGGTGATGTTGTTGTTGGCGGTGACATTGATGTTGAGAGTAATAGTGGTGGCGGGGGTTGTTGATGAATGGTGGTAATACGGATGGTGAGTGGGTGTGAAGGTGGTGCCAAAGATGATGATGGTGATGAGCTGTGGAATGGAGGTGGGGATGGGGGTGGAAGTGGGGTGGTAGGAGGCATGCTGGTGGTGACAGCAGAAGGTAGTATGGTAGCAGTAGAGGTGGAGTGGGGATGGTGGCAAAGAGGGAGACTGGTGCAGGTTGGTGGTGTGGTAGCGGTGATGGTGGCTTTGATGGTAGAGATGGTGGAGGTGGTGGTGATCATGGTGGGCAGTGTGATGATGGTGAGAGAACTGAGAGTATTGGTGGCGGTGACGGTTGTTGCCCATGTTGGCCATGGTTGGTGAGGCACAATGAATTCTTTCTCTCTGCCTTCTGGGATTCTTGTAATGACTGTGAAAATTTTCTTCAGACCTTTGTATGCCACAAGAGGAGCAGCTTCACTAGTCATATAAAAGGTGTTTTTCCCATGACAGGGTGTCCTTGGATTACTGCCTCACAGCAAGAAGTGGCCTCGAAGATTTATTCAGCCCTAACTTGACAGCTTCTTTTGCTGAAGAAGAAGGGGAGAAAACCCTGATGGGCTGCCCCACTAGTGACTCTTAGTTAACCACAACTTTTAGTTAACTTGATTTTTAGTCACTACAATAAACTACACACAGTTTCCATCCCATTTCCTGGATTCAGACATCCCTCATCAGACCTGTACTTCTCCTAAGGAAGTTCCTAGGAAGTGAACCTCTTCAGATATCAAAGATAAGGAGCACGAGCAGGATAGGTATGCTGTAAGGAGTCTGGTGCCCTGGGTGGCAAACAGTCCCTCCCCCCCAAATCCCCCCCACGCCCCCTGGTTGAGCCTGCACACAAACCACCTTTCCCATTGTGATTCCCATTCATTGATTGCCTCCTTATATCAATATGAGGTGCTTTCCATAAGTTCTCTCAATGTAATTCTTAACAATAATGGCATAAGGATAGCAGTTTTATCCCCATTATAAAAATGAGGACACTGAGGTTCAGAGAGGAATCGTAACTCACCTGAGGTCACACAGCTAAGTAGGCAGGTCCCTACACATACCGCTGTGCCTTACTTCATTTTTCAGTTCAGTCAAACATGGAATGAAACACACAACAAGGCTGCTTTCAACGCACTCAGGTTGTTGGAAACAATGATGTATTTTTTTCTGCCCCAAAGCCCAGCATACCAGCTTGTAAAAGGCAGAGAGATAAGGCACTGCTACTGTTAATGGGAATTTTCAGTGTCCGGTTAAATCTAACAATGAATTTCTGACCTATATATATATATATATACACACACATGTATGTGTGTGTGTGTGTATACATATGCATATACATATACATATATATATATAGAGAGAGAGATAGATATATATATATTTCTGTTACTGGAAATCAAGTCATTTGGGAATTGAAAAGATGTTATTCTTTTGGATCCAAGAGTGTCCCTTCAGAACAATATAGAGGAAAGGCTGGTTTGGAAGGAGTCTATGTTTTTCTGTTAACTCCTATTTTAGAACAAATATTTAGAGAGCTTTCCACTAGCAACATGTATGGTTAAAAGAGCCTCCGTCTGATAGCAAAGCCACAGGTTTTCCAGGGGGGCCGAGGAATGGAGACATCTGCCAAGACTGATGCTTTGAAGCAAAGTCACCTTGAAGCAAGGGCTGATGGGTAGGGAAAGACAGACACAGGAGGGTTTTAGAAAGCTGCGAAACATGGGGCTGCTTCTCCCATTCCAAGCCCAGGAGGCATTCAGATTTGGGTCATGCTTCAGGAGAGGGCAACAGGGGAAGTCCCTAGCACCTTTGAGGTAAAATCAACTATTAGACAGCTGACCCCAAGGGAAACCTGAAGAAAGTCAGAAACCTGACTGGAGGGAGGGAGGGAGGGAGGTTGGCAGAGAAACAGTGGGTGAGGGGAGGCAATCAAAGAAGATCACTCTTGCAGATGCAGCCGTGGGGCCGGCAGGCCATGCTGATATGACTCCTCTCTGAGCCCTGTAGTCCAGGCCGCCAGGCTGAGAGAAACCACAGCCAGAGACCAGGGAGCTGCCACCACACCACTTACTTCTTGATAGTATGAACAGGTCGTAGCTATTATTGACAAAGGCCCGAGTTATCTGTGACAATCCTGAGGGGCTACGAGGAAGCCTGCATCCGGGCATTTTGTGGCGCAGTGCTTGCAGTGTTTGAGGAGGGGAGAAACGGGAGTGGGAGGATCGGCTTTGAGAGCTGAGGCCTCTGAAGCCCATGGGTCACCCAGGCCAGAGCCTTGAAGCTTTCCGCAGGGCTTCCTTGGCTCTCTGGCCTGGTCTGGTTCTCTCTTTGCTCCTCTCTGAGGAGAGGAAGTATACAGAGGGTACAGAGGCACAAGGGCCTGCTCAGGAAAGTGGTGAGGGGCCCTGGGAGGAGTGGGCAGGCCCTGAGGGGCCCAGAAAGGAGTGAGGGATAGGGCTGTTTCCTTAGCAACTGCTCTGTTGTAGCAACGGAGAGAGCAGTCTCTCTGCCTTTCTTTTTCCCTGAAGAGCTTGATCAGCCTTAGCCAGGGCGTCAGGGGAAAGCCGCTCTAATGATTTTGTTTCACACTTGGGGCTCCCTGGGAACTGGAAAGGAAGGGGAAGGTTGGACCTGGTTTGGTAATAGTCAGTCACTTGGGGCAGCAGAACACAGGTAACCACGAATACAGAGGAGGATAGGGAGCACATTTCACCAACCAGCAGAAAGAGAGGAAGGCTTGCATCCTTGGGCCATTTTATTGCCACATTTTCATAGTTTACTCATTCAGAAAAGTATTCAACCCTGTGGAATCTGCATCCATACCTCAGTCCCGGAATTATTCCTTCATTTATGGATTCATTCAATAATTATTGATGAAGTCCCTCTGATGTGCTGGGAACCTACTAGCTGCTAGGGATACTGTTAATCATAAATGCCAACATTCACTGGGTACCTTATTACCCCATTCTATAGACAGGGAAACTGAGGAACAAAGAGTTTTTATGAAGATTGTAACAGCCAACGTGGCCAATCTGGTCTTGGCCTCTGGGAGCTTTTATTCCAGCAAGGGAGATGGACATCAGACAAGTAATTTCATAATTATATGATTATATTTGTGATAAATGTAATAACAGAGATAGGAGTTTGCCAGTCTGAGGAAAAGATAAGAAAAGAGACTGGGGCATGACTTTGACGAACCTAGAAACAGGGTCAGGACTAGAATGAAGCAAGAAAGTCACTGAGGGCTGGAAATTAAAGGGCACACTCACAGGGACCCTGGTGCCTCTCTTGTTGCCTGCTAGTCCCTGCCCTTGCCCATGGATAAGGTGTGGGAGATAAGGGCTGCTCTTTTGAGAGACACTTGGGGAGAGCGTATGGCTTTGAGGTTGTCCACAGAGTTAGGGAGGAGGCATAACTTCAGGGGTGACAACCTTGAGAAGGCAAGAGGGAGATGTTGGCTTTAGAGGGGAGCAGGAATACTTTATCCATTGTAACAGGAGGGAAAGCAGAGGTTTGGGGACCGATGTAGGTAAATTGACAGATTCGGTAATGGGAATATGGGAGAGTTTCTGACTGATTTCTATTTGTTCAGTAAAATATCAAATAAGATACTCATCTGGAAGTAAAGCCAGAGGAGGGGAGGTGGGCCGTCTGAGGACAGAAAAGAAAGTCCATGAGGATTGGATTTGAGAGTAGCGGGTGTGTCTTGGCAGCTGTGTTTCTAGTCAGAGGGAGGTCTGGAGTGGGTGGGTGGCGGGGTGGTGGGGGGTGAATTCAACCTGAATTGGGAACTAACCAGGTGAGCACATGGCAGGGAGAGAGGGCCAGGGAGATTGCTAGCAACCTCCTAGATGCTTAGGATCCCTAGAAAGATGGATCACAAAATATAATTTGGAGAAATAGGAGGGTAGGCTTTTGAGAGGATAGTGGGTAAAGAGGAAAAAGAAAGGCTCAGAGAAGATGGCAAGGCTCTAGAAACTCTTAGCAAAGGCAGAATGTGAGACCCAAAGTGGGAGGGTTTGAGGGCAGAGAGTGTAGAAGATCAGGGTGGGCCCGTGTATGCCCAGAGTGGTGCAGGGAGCATGGTCTGGGGGTATTAGCTGATCTGGGAGACAGACATCTGATGGTCTGTAAAATGGAGACAAACATTTTGGAGGTCAGGAAGCAGGAATGCTCATAGCTACATCATTAATAATTTATGTATTGTACAAAATGATTTCCTTTTATAATCCTCTGATTGCAAATGATGGTAGAAAACATTGTATGTTGAACTCACCTTGGGTTATGTTTTCCTGAAATTGCTCAACTGTGCCCTTTTTGTGGATGCCACCAAATGGCAGGTTTCCTGGCCTCTGTCCCTCCAAGACTCGCAACATCAGAATGAGCTTAAGGAATAAATTGGGAGTACTGAATTTGTGGTTCTTTATTGAAGTTGTCTTATCCAAGGCACGAAAGACTGTCTTTCAAAATCCAACAAAGATGTCAGCCTGGCTCTTCAGGCCACATTGCTAACCAGAAGTAATGTTCCAAGGAATGGAAATTCCAGGAGAATGAGCTGGTGGAAATGATCTCGTTGGAGTAGTCACTCTCTCCTCCTGTCCAGGGTCATTTTTCCAAAACACATTTTTTTTTTTTAAGCAGGAAGGAAACTTCGGCGGAATTTTACATTCAAAATTCCCACCAAATTTTTATGATTTTGTGATTCTTCCCCCTTTTCTCTACAATTGATACATTTATCTCAGGGGCAGGGATTCTTTTCTCTTGGGAGTTCTATCCTACAGTAAAGGATGTATGCTGGAAGTGCAAGGGGAGGAGATCTTCTAGAACCCAAGGTGAGTTTTTCCAGGGCAGCTGCCAGTATACTAAGGCAGGCACATTTGCATGGGACTATGAACTATTGCCAACTTACTAGTGCAAAGATCACGCATGGGAAAGAAAATGAATGAGGTTGTAGAAACCCCAAATACAATAAATATACAAGAATCCCAGAAAGAGTCCCCAGGCTCAGCCTAACACACTCAGAGCCTTCCTCCAACAGCTCTTTGTTGCATATCCATGAGAAAGAGAAGAATGCAGAGATGAATGTGACATGCAGGGTCCTGGATTGAGTGTCTTGTAGGGACATTTGCAGAGTCCACCGAGTTCTATCGTGTCATTAATTGGAGTGATCTCAGTGAGTGATTATACCTGGTATTCACGAGAACTTACACATGTGTGTACATGCATGTGCACGTGTGTGCGGGCCACACACACACGCACAGTCTTGTCAAAACACTAGAGGCAAATCCTGCCAAATCTGGGACTCATTTAGCCTGAGCTCTTGGTCTAATCACTGCTTGGTTTTGGGATGACAACGTAAAAAGGGAGCTGGAATAAAATCAAGCCCTTCCAGGTCTGATCATCTGTAATTTCAACAGCAAACCTGGACTTTGTACACTTGGCACTTATGTGTGTGTGGAAGGAGGAGAGAGGGTATGAGAGGAGGGAGCGAATTTGAATCAGTCTCCCATTTGCCTTTAATACCTCACCGCTGACAGAGGTCTTCCAGCCACATTATCGTTTTGATCCTCACGACCTCCCTGCAAGGCAGATAATTCCATGCTCTCTTTCTGGAGGGAGAAACTGAGGAGCCAAGAGCTTAAACCTCTGCAGATCCAGGGAAGGCCTGAGGTCTTCAAGCTCATTAACCTTCTCCTTCCTCACCTTTCCTAATGAAAAAGTCAAGTACAATTAATTCTTTAAAGACAGTAACCAAACCCTGTTCCTGGGAAAAATTCCATGGTTGCACAAATCGTAAGTTGTACCTGATCTGTTCACATGAATGCCATCACTAGCTCTTTTGTTGCTAGGGAGCATGTAGACAATGAGCTGCGGACCTGAGCTGAATGCTTTGTGGACCCTACAAGATACTTTATTTTCTGGAACATGCTAAGAAAGGGTTAATTGCTAAGTGCTTGAAGAAATTTAAGCCAGCTGAAACAGCTACTAAATCAGCCATAAAATGAAGTGGCTGTTTTTGCCCACTGTGCCCTGACCTCCACCCTTCGGATGGACTCGTGTGCCTTTCCCCAGAGCGGCCAGTCCATTTGGAATGATCCACAATTCTTGGGGGAGGATGTGACATGTCAGTGCCTTTGTAACAGCGTATGCATCACCAAGGGCATATCTCCAGGGCCCTTGGCTGTCCGTTTGGCTTCCTGAGACCGACGGTTCAACCCTTTTGCTGCACAGACATGGCCCTGGGTCATCCTGGGAACTGACCCATCTTGGATGAAGACCAGTGCTGCTTCGGGTTGGAAGTAATTTAAATTAAAAGCTGCCCTATGGGGGGAACCCTGTGAGTCCTTCCAGAAAGAAAGGCATCTATTAAATTTGTGACCTCTTTCTCAGAGCCCGACTTTCCCCTTTTCTTGCTTGTTCTTTGTTCCATCCTAGCCTAGGGAGTGGCCCACCACTGCATGCGTGTTCCAATCCTAAGAAGTGGGGAGGGAGGAGAGTCACAGGGAAGGCGAGGCAGGTGGTCCCAGACCGCTGGGGTGGGGTTCAGGGACGCTGGAGTGGAGACGGGGACCTGAGGCTGCAACCCATCGCCTTGATGGATGAAGACCAGCAGAGGCGACGGCAAGTGGCTCAGGCCAGCAACGGGGACCTGCCAGCAAGACCCCACCTGAGCTTTCCCAGTGCTCACTGGGGCTCCGCAGCATCCTGCAGCCATACGAAGGCAGCCGCAGACAAAATGGACAAGACTGTGCTCCAATAGAACTTGTATCGCAAAGCCAGACAGCTAGCCTACAGGCTGTGGTTTGTTGACCCCTATTCCAGAAGAACACATACAATGGGAGATACAGCAGCTGTTTTTGAACAATACAATCTGTGGCAATCTGCCCTCTGCCCAGAGGGAAAGATAATCCCTTCCTATCATATTAATGTCATGGGTGTTGGAAAATTCTCTGAGTAGGTCAGAGACCAGGTTGGCTCACAGCACCCTGGGAAAGTTGAATGACATTCTGACACTTGAGCATGCCAAGGAGACATCACGAGTCCGGCCGAAAGCTTCTGTGAGCCCAAGAAACTCTTCATTTGTTCCTCGCTCTCTTCCACCATAGCCAGGGCAGCAAATGTCCTGGGCCATTCATTATCAGGCGAAACCCAGGAGCCTATGCTACCTTTGCTCCCAGTTTGGTGATCTTCATCTTTGGCAGGGGAGGCCAGGAGTCTGCTCTTCCTCTCTGGGCTCTTGGCATCCTCTGGCCTTCAGTCATCACCCAAGAGTCCTGGATCTGGAGCTTGTCACCAAGAGGATGGCTAGCATCCTCCCCCAAGGGCAGAACAGGACAAATCCCAAAGCTGCGAGAAGGGAAAGGAGAAATATTTGAAGACCAAGCAGCAACGTGGGCCTTCACCAACGTGTCAGGGAATGCCAGGTGCTGGTGTCCGGTCAGTTTGTGTAACCTAGACACGTGAGGGGACAGAGAGCTGCCCACACAGAAGCCTCCGGGACTCTGTGCGCAGCCCTGGCTGGGTGGCTCCAGCTCCCGAGGTACAACCCAGTGCTCCCCTGGGGGCTTCTCACACAGCGGTCTTCTGGAACTCAACACTCAGCTCTGATCCACTGCCTCAGTTTCACCAAGAAAGGAAATGTCTTCATTCCTCTCCTGCCATCTGTGTCAAATGCTGCTTTAATTCTGCTTTCTATATTCTCCTTCTCCCACTCTTCCTCCCTCTTTGATCCCCGCACTCACACACGAACGTGTTCCCTCTTTCCACACATATCTCATGCAGAACAACGAGCACCAGAGCCCCGGGGACTGCCGCTGAACCCGCACTAACATGCAGGAACTGATGGCTTTTTTCAAAAGCGCCGGTGTTGAGATGGCTTTATGGCTGAGCACAGACGACACGCAGCAGCGGCAAGTCCCTATCAGCTTGGGAGTGTGTCTGTTACCCTGTGGTTTTTCTGAGTCTTTCCCCCTCCTACAGAAGTTTCTGTGACGTACCGACTTCTTTTACTGATGACACATGGTTTTCTCCTACATCTGATTACACTAGCAAATACACGCAGAGTGGAAAAGACCATGCAGCTCCTTCCCATCTGAGTCTGTGTGTGAATGGGTCCAGAAAGAACGAAGACAAAACCGAGGTTCCCTTTCACGTGGGCCCTTGGGCAAGGACTTACAGGTATTGGGATCTGGATCTTGGACGCAGACCTATCACAAACCAGACACCTCTGGACTATGCGTCTCCTAGTAAACTGCACCCCATCCCCTCTCTGGGGGCCCCCCACTTCCCCGCAGTAGATTCTACCCACAGATGGCAATGACTTAGTGAAGCAGTTTGGCTCAGGCCTCACGAACAGGCACTGAGGTTGGGCTGGCTTGAGAAGCAGCAGGATGGGTGGGACCTGGTGGGATGGAGGAGAAGGTCGGACCACTGACTCCTCCTGGCCGCTCCGTGCTCTCCAGGGCTGTGGTGGTCTGGCACCTTCAGAGGCATGCACCTCTTGAGGGGAGCTAATGTGCTTAATTACTGGGGGCTCTCCGGCCGTAACTAATCCCAATGACACTCTGCCACACCAGCTCAAGGAAACTTCCAGAGGCTGCTGGCTCGTCAGGCATCAACGCTTTAGATGATGTATTAGTCTGAGTTCTCCAGAGAAACAGATATCAATATCAATATCAATATCAATATCTACCAAATCCAATCTCTCTCTTTCTCTCTCTCTCTCTGTATCTATCTACCTATTTATCTATCTATCTGTCTTCCAATATAGAAGGAATTGGCTCACGTGACTACGGAGGCTGAGTGGTCCCAAGAGCCGTGGTCAACAGGCTGGAAACCCAGGAGAGCCGGTGGTGTCAGTTCCAGCCCAAGTCTGTTTCCAAAGGCAGGAAGAGACCAATGTCCCAGCTTGAAGCAGTCAGTCAGAGAGAAGTCCCTCTTGCCCAGACTTTATGCTCTATTCAGGTCTTCCACTCCTTGGGTGATGGCCACCCACATTAAGGAGGGAAATTTGCTCTATTCTTAGTCCACTGATTCAAATGTTAATCTCATATAGAAATAACCCTCACAGACTAATGTTTACCCAAATATCTGGGCACCCCATGGACGGATGAAAGTGACATAAAATTAACCATCATGGTTGCTGCATTGAGGGAGTATCTTAGGGAAGAGCTGGGATTTCCTGGATGGTGGTGGGCACTGGAGAGCTGGGCACAGTGATGACTTACCGACTAGTTTGGAAGGATTTCAATATTTTAACAGATGCTTTGGCTGTATTGTTGTGTTTCAGCTAATAAGAGCTCTGCCTGAATATGTTGTGTGTACCAGTCCAGGTCAGTGGTTATGGGTTTTCCTGCCGACTATGTAGCAATTCCCAGAACATCCTGGAAGCTCCAATACCAGACTTAGGCTAGTTAATAAGACATATTCACAGCCAACTGAGAGATGCAAAAAGCAAAGATGACGGAGAATTGATTTGGCCAGCCGTGGCAGGAATTGTCCATTTCCCTGGACATGGTGGTAGCGTCTAGTGGTAACACGGGTGGCAGCTGTGTTGAATGTCTATCACGTGGCAGGTGTATTTCTAACTATGCTCACAACTGTTATGTCCTTGGGCCCTGTGGTTAGACTGACGTCTAAATCCTCATGATGTGTTTGATCTTGGGCAAGCTCCTTAGTGTCTACAACCTTCAGTTCTCTATTCTGAAAAACAGATAAAATGATAATACCTACCTCATGGAGAGTCACTGGCAGAAATAAGGACTTTGGCTAGAAAATAGTTGAGTCTGGGCCCTTCTGGGAGATCATCAAAATAACTCACCAGACTTGCCAGAGTGCCAGTCTGATTCTGATTATGTCATCGGAGTCCAGGAATAGGGAGTTCAGGAGAGTGGGCAGCAATTTGTGAATGCTGAGAAAGTATTATCTTTGATAAGGAAGTGTTATTCTGGAATTTATTGCAACCTCCTTTGAATTTGACTTGAATGTCTCTCCTTCCTTGTCTACTCACCTTCTTTTTCCTCCCACTTCCTCTCTCTCTCTCTTTTTCCTTGTCTCTTGTTCTTTTCATGCCCCCCCATGTGTGTGCATGAATGCACGTGCACACGCACACACACACACACACACACACACACACACATCATTTGCTAATGGTCACCTGCACCTTCTGCTTTTAATACACCCAGAAGATGAAGAAGAAGACAAACCACAGAAGCACTTGGTATAGATGTCTTTCAGTTTACAAATACTGAAGATGACTTTGTACTTTTTTCCAAGAGTACTTTGAGAAATGAAAGGCATGAGATATGATTATGTTGATTATTGTTAGCCATTCTTATCATTGCTCATGTCACTTGCAGACCCTGACATTTTTGCTAGGATCGCCATATATCGCCGACGGCACCTGGGTCCCCAAGTTAAAGCCAGTCTTTAATGAGACTTCAAGAGGGGAGACAAAGGATGCAACCACGGGTCACTGAGCAGTAGAGATGTGTGTGGAAGGTGGACAGCTATTTATGTCCCCTGCTACTGTTTTACCCTTTGAGGGACTTTTTTGGGTCTCTTGGGGGTATAACAGACATTGGTACCTTCTACCTTGGCAAACTTTGCAAGGAGTTAGGTGAGTCTGGAGAATTCTAAGCAATGGAGGGGAGCCCCAGGCGGCCATAGAAACAACTAACAAGGTCTGAAAACTTGATCACCTTAATCACCTTGAAAGTCTGCCCTCTGGGGGCAGATGGGGGAAACTGAGGCTCAAAGAGGTTAAGTTTTTCAGCCAAAGCAAAAAACTCAAGCCTTTCCAAATATTCTTATAATACTTCAAGTGCATTTCTTGAGATTAGCCCGAATGTACTATCCCAAGTGGTGACAGTACATGTTTTCAGCCACACAAAAGAATTTGAGGAGGGGAATTCTCCCCATCTCCAGCAGTTGAGGCCCTCCAATTCCTCTGTAGAGAACATAGAAATGCCAGGGTGTCAGAGAGTAACAGACCGAGTGACTGTCCGACACAGGCCTGAGGTAAGACACCCTGAGTCTCCAGCACAGTCTCATGTGGTCACTTATCAGCCCTATTTTCCCAGGCTGGATGAAACAGCCCTCAGAGTCCCCGTTCCCCTCTTGTTCTGATTCAAGATTTGCGAATCTTGGGACAAATTTAGCTCCTCAAGAACAAGAGTACTGGGGCACCTGGGTGGCTCAGTGAGTTAAAGCCTCTGCCTTCGGCTCGGGTCATGATCCCAGGGTCCTGGGATCGAGCCCCGCTTCGGGCTCTCTGCTTGGTAGGGAGCCTGCTTCCTCCTCTCTCTATCTGCCTGCCTCTCTGCCTACTTGTGATCTCTCTCTGTCAAATAAATAAATAAAATCTTAAAAAAAATTTTTTATAAAAAAAAAAAAAAGAACAAGAGTATTGGCAGAGTAGAAACCCTTGTTATGCGATAAAAGCAATGCAATCCCTGACCTGGGGAGCTTCTCCTTACTGGAAATGCATCAGTTTGGCTTACATCACTGTCTTTCTGCCTCTGGCTAATTCGGGAGTACCAACACAGTCAGGCTTCTAAAATTCAGCAAAGCTGGAGACCACTCATGGACCAATGGCAAGATGGCTAAGCCTGGCATATCCTGGGGGCCTCCCGGTGGTTGCAGGCAGGCCAGCAGACAGCTTGGCTTTACCACACCTTTTGATGACAGTGTTTATAATTGCAACAATCTGGAAGCATTAGAAATGGTCAGGACTAAGCAAGCTATGGTAGAGATCACCTGAGTTCACAGGTGACCCCCAGAGAGGAGCAGATGAAGGAGGTATTATGTAGACAGGAAATTGGACTGTTAGGACAACTGTGAAGCTGCATGGAAAGTGTCTGACATGGTGCTCAATAGAAAAAAAAATCAGAGCCTGGAATGATAACAACACATAACTAAATAACGCTACAAATGTATATAGCCAGGGCACCTGGGTGGCTCAGTGGGTTGAGCATCCAACTCAACTCAACCCACTGAGCCAAGGCTCAGGTCTTGATCTCAGGGTCGTGAGTTCAGGCCCCACACCAGGCTCCACATTGGGCATGGAGCCTACTAAAAAAAAAAAAAAGTATGTAGATTTTAGTTAAGATGGGAAGAACTGGGGTATAAAAACAAAACAGTTGATTATTATATTCTGAGTGAAAAATGTTTGAAATATGTTTCATGTTTTATTAGTCCGTTTTTACTGTGATAATGCTGCATGGCAAATAACCCCAAAACATCCAGTGGCTTATAACAACAGATATTTGTTTTTTGCCCATTGGTTTTCAGGTGATCACAGGCCAGATGTAGATCAGCTTGGCTAGGCTGGACTCAAGACTTTAGGTTAGGTTCTCCTTGGTTTTATTTTGAAACTCTGACTGGGGTGTGACATCCTGATTGCAGAGATCAAATGCAGAGATCAAGAGGAGCATGGGAAAACATGTAACATCTCATAAGATATTGTCTTGGAATTTGAAACTGTCACTTTTGCCCGCATTCTATTTGCCCAAGCAAGTCATATGACCAAGCCCCAAGTAAGTGGGATGAAAAGGTGTATTTCCCTCAGTGAACCTGTTGAATTACATCTACCAGAATTCCTATGGAGATGTCTTCACCCCCAGTACCTCCTCATGTGACCTGGTTTGGAAATAGGGTCTTTACAGAGGTAATGGAATTCAAATGAGGTCATTAAGGTAGGCCTTAATCTAAAATGACTGGTGTCCTCATAAGAAGGGGAAATTTGGACACAGAGAGACAGATTGAGAGAGGACAATGTGGAGGCAGAGAAGGTGGTCATTTGGAAATTGAGACCTGCTTTTCATGGCCCTCAGGAGGAACCAACCCTGCTAATACCTTGATTTTGGACTTCTAACTTCCAAAAATGTGAGAAAATAAATTTGTTTTTTAAGAATTTTAGTAATTTTATTTTTTCAAAGATTTATTCATTTATTTTAGAGAGAGAGATTATGTGCATGGACATGGCCAGACAGAAGTCTGGGGAATGGCAAAGGGAGAGTATCTTCAGACTCCTTCCTGAGCGCGATGCTCCATGAAGGCTTCAATCCCACCACCCATGAGGTCATGACCTGAGCTGAAACCAAGACTTGGCCTCTTAACTGACTGAGCCACCCAGATTTTTTTAAATTTTAAATAAGAAAAATTTCTGTTGTTTACCTTCGCAGACTAATACAGAAGCCATGGCAGGGGAAGTAAGGGAAGGAAGAGTTAAGGACACATAATGCAACTTGTGACAATGTTATTCTAATAACCATTAAAAATGTAAAATATAACATAGTAAAGAACACACTGAAAGTCCTTCTCTCATTATCAAGAAGTCTATAACGGTAGTAACACACAACAATGAAACACTTAAAATAGAAGCATTACCACATGCCAGGAATTATCCCAAACTCCATAAATATATAAACTTATTTAATCCTCAAAACAAAATAATATCTCTGAGGTAAAAACTACTATTACATTTAACTTAAAACAAGGGAACTGAGGCCCCAAGAGGTTAAGCCACTTGCCCTAGCTCACGTAGCAGAGTGTAGAGCTGGGATACAGCCCAAGAGAGTACTATTTCCAGAGCCTGAGCCCCTAACCACTTTGCTAGGTGCCTCCTTCACACTCAAAACTATTTTTTCCCCCTTTGGGGCTACCCAGTACATTTGAACAATCCATCCCTTTCAGGCAGGCAAATTTTATTTTATTTTAGATTTTTATTTTATTTATTTGACAGACGGAGATCACAGAGAAGCAGGCAGAGAGAGGAGGAAGCAGGCTCCCTGCTGAGCAGAGAGCCCGATGCGGGGCTTGATCCCAGGACCCTGGGATCATGATCTGAGCCAAAGGCAGACGCTTTAACCCACTGAGCCACCCAGGCGCCCCGCAAATTTTATTTCTTATCACAATGCACAGCCCCTACACGCCTCGTTGGCCTTTTTCCTTTACTCCAGCCATACTGACCTTCTTTTCGTTCCTGAACACACCAAGCTGGTCCCTGCCTTCAAGCCTTTGCACTTGCTGTTCTTCCGGCCTGGAATACCTCCCCCAGATCTTTGCTGGGATATGCTTCCTTGTAGTTTAAATCCGAGATTAGCTGTGACATTCCCCGGAGAGGTCTCTTCCTGCCACCCCACCGAAGCAGCTCGCTCCCAACATAGCCACTCTTGCTCTCACCCCATTGTTTCATTTTTATTCACAGCTCTTACCAACAGTTGAAACCGTCTTTAAAATTTTTATCTGGGGGTGCCTGGGTGGCTCAGTTAGTTAAGTGTCTGTTTTCAGTTCAGGTCATGATCCCGGGGTCCTGGGATCGAGTCCCACATCAGGCTCCTTGCTCAGTGGAGAGCCTAATTCTCCCTCTCCCTCTACCCCTCACCCTGCTTGTGTTCCCTCTCTCACTGTCTATCTGTCAAATAAATAAATAAAATGCTTTTTAAAGATTTTGTGTTTCCTTGTTCATTGCCTATTTCCCTCTCTCTAGAATGTAAAACCTATGACAGAAGGGACTTCGTTTATCTCGTTTATGACATATTCTCAGTAGATAGAATGGTTCATGGAAAAGAAATAGGTGCTCGCTAAATATTTGTTGTAAATGAATAAAATTCGCACTCGGTCATGACAGTGAGTGGGCTTGCCAGAAGCACTCAGTCTCAGAACTCGTGTCTTCTAGACAGTACAGGAGATCTGGAGACATAGAACCCACACAGAGGCAGAATGATGCTTCTGAAGCCAAATTTTATTTCTGAGCAAACTTTAAGTCCTAGTCATTGTGGTTGGAGGCAAGTGAAGTCATCCATTCCGTCCAAAGAGAAAGATTGGAGGGAAAATGGTCATACAAGATACATGAAGAACAGATGTCAAGAGTCAAGTTTCCATAGCTTTGGCTTTGCAATAATTACTGTATTGGCTGAAGTTGGGTCAATCTGAGCCTGTCTAGAGAAGGTGTTTTCTCATTTGTCTGGGTCTGGGTTAGGTTTGGGCGGCTGAGCCATCTGGAGGGGGTTAGAGCTCAGCACCGAGGGTCTGATCTCTGCTTGGCAGCAAACACCTCATTGCTTTGCCACCTTTGCTTCATGAGCTGGATGTGTGTCCTCTCGAAGTCATATGGGAGGAATTGGACCTTGAGTTGGTTTCTATTTTCTCATGAAGCCATCTAGGGTACTGAGGTGGAGGTATATATCACCAAGCTTCTGAGACCATAGCTTTAACCACAGTCCCCGGTGTCTGGGCTGATCACAAGACATCTCAGATTGGGAGTCCTGACCCTGTGTTGGCTAATGATCCAGCCTCTAGCATCCTCATCTCACACTCCAGGCCTAAGGGAGATGTTGCTTTTCCTCTGTGGAGGCAGAACATTTGGTGGGCAAGGTGACTCTAGAATGTTTGTAGTTAGACCCTGCCTCTGTTTTGAAGTGACTTTTTAGATGCGATTTAGTCACTAGTGGTTCACACTATCTTCTTTCCAAGAACTCAAGATTCTTACCAGAATTTGATAAATGTTGATCTTGATGAGATGGTAGAGATTAATAATCTGAAAATGACTTAGCTTTCTGCAGGGTACAGATTCATCTACTTTTGAAGATGACCAGGATTCAGGGGAAAGAAGGGAAGACTTCTGGGTCCCAAATCTGTCATTATGGAGGACTGGCTTCTAGAAGAAGGGCTTGGGAATCAATGACTCATCCTCCAGGCTGAAGAAACCTACTTGAGATAGCTTAAAAAAGGAAAATTTAAATAAGGATAAAGTTTATCATTCTCTGAGGAAGCCTACTGATATTAGCAGACATTCATCTCCCTGTTTCTATGCTCATTAAAATTTTTTAAGTTAAATTTTTATGTGGTTAAAATTTTTTATTGAGACACACACACACACACAGAAAGGTACATATATCTCAAGTGTATGGCTTGATACATTTTTTTTTTCAAATGAAACACACCTATGTAACCACCACCAGACCAAGAAACAGAATTATTACCTGCATCTCAGAAGACCTTCTCACTCCCCTTTCCACTCACCCCACCCCCACAAGACAACTGTTCTCCTGATCTCTAACACCTAGATGAATTAAGGACCACCATAAAGTAGACGTTGAGTGAGTGCTTCAAAGTCTTCCCAAGATAGAGGTACTCTGCCTTCTCCTAGCTTAACTGTTATTTCTTGTATTTATTATTACTTATATTTATTATTAGACATATGATCTATGATAATAAATAATATAACACAACTGGAATCTCACCCACTGCTCAAGTTCTGCTGAATTAACAAATCTACCCCTTTCTGCTACTCCAATAATGGTTAAGACTTCCACAGTGTTACCGCATGCCGAGCATTATTCTGATTACTTTACATAAATTGACTTATTTAATCTTCATGACAACCTGACATGGTGTTTTTATTATCATCCCCATTTTATAGGCATGAACTTCAAATGTGCCTTTCTTATTGCTGCCAATTACACAGTATTTCCTAGTCTATTTACCTTTACACAATGATTTCACATCTTTTTCTTTCTTCTCAAACCTCCAATTCCACCCCCTTCATCCTCATTCTTAGCTGATGACCTTGTTCTTTACATTTAAAGAAGAGCTTCTATGAACTCCCACCAGCCTCCATCTGCTTTCCTACCTAATACTGTAGATGGATTATCTGTACTTCTCTAGAAAGAAATACCTTGTTTTAATAGAAATTCCCATTTTCCTATAATCAGACACCAATCACTTGTCTCTTCTCCTCTTTATTTTTAATTTTCTCTCTCTTAAAGATCATTCCTATTTATATAAATATGCTGTTATCTTCCCATCAAAAAAATCTTTCAATTATATCTTCTTTGCTTCCCTTTGTAGCAAAACTGAAAGTATTTTTCTAAACTCACAGTATCTAACTCCTTTCCAACCGTTCTCTCTTAAGCCACTCCAAACAAGATTTTGCCCCTACACTAAAGGAAAACTGTGCTTATCAAGGACAGCAATGACTGTGTTGCTAGATCTAATTCTTGCATTTTAGTCCTCTTTCTTGACCGTTAGTAGCACTGGGCACAGTTGATAATTCCTTCCTCCTTGGTGTCCTTCCTGTGCTCGGATTCTAGCTGCCACACTCTTCTGGTTTTCTTCCCATCTCTTTGTTTGCTTCTTTTTATGCTCCTGTGCCAGCTCTGCCACTTCTCTCTAACGTTTTAATACCAGGGACCCATCTTTGATCTTTCCTTGGTCTGTATTCACTCTCTTGATGACATCTGGTCTCATGCCTCTAAACACCCCCTCTATGCCAGTGACTCACAAATTTATACACCCAGACCAGATCTCTCTCCTAAACTCCAGACACACACACAAATGCCTTCTCCACAGTCACACTTGGATGTCTAATAGACATCTTATACTCAACCTGTATGAAACTGTCTGAAGCTATGGCAGCAACATATGGTCACAGTTGTCCTGTGACTGAGCAGAGCCGGCATGGAGGCAATGCTGCCAATATGTTGAGAATGACAGTGTAGAAGATGAAAGAATCAGTGTCCTTGAAAACATTGTTGGGCCATTCTGTGGGAGATTATAAATTATTTTTTGTGTTGGTTTTTTGTTTACTTGTGGCCAAAATCAGCCTAATTAACTAACTAGCCCAAACCGGAGGGCAACTTAATGGAGACCTCAACATTTTTTTTTTCCTGATTGTCTTCCTTAGCCTGTTCCCCATCAAGAGACTAGAGACAATGCAAATACTTTAATGATAGGAACATTTAAACAAATTACCTAGAGGAGGAAACCCGAGATTTCCTGGGGACACTTCTTTCTTCTTGAGAGAAGATTGCCTTTCCTTATTTCCTTCACTAACAAAATGTTGCCAGTTAATGTGGTGAGTTCATTTCAAAGGCATGGCTAGCGTGTAATGAGGCTGGTGTATTCTCAGAGTGGGAGCTTCACATAGGAATAAGGATTTATTCTAAACTCAATTTTCAAATATTCCCAGCCCCTAGTGAGACCGGAACTTTCCCAATCACACTTTAGAGCCTGTGACTCGTGAGCATAGCAAACCTCTATTAACCTCTAGCCAAATAGGAAGCTCTAGGGCTTCAAAGACACAAGAAGAGACTGGCAGGTGGGGTGTGGGTGGGTGAGAGATAGGACACCTTTGTTCTCCAAGTAGGCTCTTCAGGACACCACTATCTGACTCCAGGATCCTTGAATTGTCTCCCTGACAGATTAACTGGGATATTTATGCGTCCATCTAGGTTCTTAACACGCCCTCTCAGTTCTCTCTCAATTTCCTGGGAATATGCCAGAAGTTCTTACCACTTATTACAGGTGTGTACAAAACATTAAATCTTCTCATACCATTTAAGGAGATTTGGAGTTTTAGGGTCTCTACCTTAATGTCAGTTTTTGTCTCCTGTTTGGGATTCCCCCTGGAAGAATAACATAACATCAGAGGTTCTGGATTGACTGAAGTGACTATTGAACTTAAAGAGAAGCAACTGGAAACATCTGGGAAATCCAGAAAATTTGGCACAAGGAATAAGAAAAAGACTCTTCACTCTCATTAGGAAAGAGGAACTCCTAATAGATCAGAAAAGGCTTCTTTCCCCACTAGTTCCTAGAAGAGGTATGTGGAAGACACTGGACATCTGTGCATTGGACAGAGCTTCCAAACCAGCCCACTCACTCTCCTTGGCAGTATTCTCTAGACTCCCCCGTGTGGTAACGCAGTAGACATGAGGGTCACCACAAAGCTATACTCGTCCCTCTCAAGGATCTTGGCTTTCTGCTGGGAATCGGAAAGTTACTAAGCCGTAGGATTCCTTCTTTCCCTGCCATGGCCAGCTTCTCCACCCACCACGGAACCCACAACTTGGTATACATACAACATCCCCCAGGGTTTTCTCCCTAGGAAGTTCTACCCCACACATTTAACTCATATATGTTAAGGATTATCAGTGAGTCCCCAAAAATAGGATTTGAAGAAAAGTACACGGAGTTGAAGTAAATTGCCTCTGGAATTTGGAGACAACATCAGGAAAAGAGGAAAGTGTCAGATAGGAAGTAGTAGGAATGAATGTGGAGGAAAGTGGCCTCTTCAGAAAACTTCAGAAAATGTAGGGTGCGGCCTCTTCATTTATAGACTTTCAGAGTTTGGAAAGAAGAGTATGTGAAAGTGCTTGAGCTGTACCGGGCACATTGTAGGTACTCGACAAGAGCTAGCATTTTTTCAGTAGCTTGTAGCCCCAAATGTGTCTGAGGCATAAATCAATTTGGATCTCTCTGCTAGAACCTCCTTTTCTCATAGTGAACATAAATATATTTCTCTGTAGTTTCCTTTTATTATCTTACATCTATTCCTGGAGACTTAACAGAATAAATTTTATCTCTTTTCACCATGACCTACTTTAAAACATTTGAAGGCAGTCATTTTGTTTCCCAAATATGCTCTTTAATGTTCAAGTCCCCAAGTCCTCAGCATAGAAGAAATAGGACTATCACATTTTCTCCGTTACTTGTATAAATCAAATAACTGCTTCCCCGTCTAGTTTGTTTCACAAACTATGTCACTATGATAACTCACGCTATCTTACTATCCGTGAAAACCTTCAAAGATTTTTAGCCATTTTCCCCATCTATAAGTAGAGATTGCCAATTGTTTACCAAAATCTGTCTTCCTTTTCTTCACTGTAGTTAGCTACCTGGCTACTCAGGCAGACATTATATTTTTTAACCTCCTTTGCAGTTAGGGGTGATCATGTAGTTAACTATACTCTTGCCAGCTGAATGTAAGTGAAATTGATACCCTCAACTTCCAAGTTTTGGCCTTTAAATATTACCTATGTGGCTCTTCATGTGTTTTTCTTCTTCCCAAAGATGATGAATGTTTTTCTTCTTCACAAAGCCTGAATAGGCTTGTAGTCAGGTTCCAAACATGCAGCTCAGGATCATACCCTAAGGTTTGGTAGAACCACAAGATTAAGGAGACTGAGGCCTTCAATGATCAGTGGAGCAGAAAATTGGCCAATCAGGACCTTTAACATCGAGATTTGTATCAGTCAGCTATTGGCATAATAATGATGCATAATAAACAACCTCAAAAATACCAGTGGTTTATAATAGAAATAAAGGAGAAAAGATCTTGAAATAAAAACATGACAACCTAAACTCATTTCTTTGGCAGGGTCTGTAGATAAGAGGCAATTGCAGAGAAAATGATGGGGCTAGATGTACACCAATCACAGTGAATTTCTGGAACGGCAAAATCATTGACAATCACTGACAACTGGGAAGACTCAGCCTGCCCAACTCCCTGCTCTCTTGGGGGTAGATTGATAGATTTTTGGTCTCCAATGAACCCCACCTTGGCTTTTACACCCTTTTGTACTCCCCTCCCTGTCTCTGCACTTGACCACAAGACTTGGTTTGGTCATTGAGACATTGGCAAGGTAATGCCAACAGAGGCTTGATAACTGAGTTCACGTCGGGGCTTGTCCTCTTGAAATGCTCCTTCTTGGAAGTAAACTGCCATGATAGTGAAAAATTTGGGCTAAACTACTGAATGGTGAGAGGTCCTAGAGGATGAGAGGCCATTTTTGATGACCCAGATCCAGTCAGACTCGCAGCCAAATATAGCCGAATATCAGCTGTACCATGTGGAACAGAAGAACAACTCAGCTGATATCAGTCTGTCCACAGAATCATGAAGAATTAGAAAGCACTGCTGTTTTATGTCACTGTTTTGGGAATGGTTTACAAATCTACAAAAGGTGACTGAAACATGTCTCCTCTCTAAAATTTTCTTGGCTACAAAACTCATCTGGAAATCCAGATGTCTGGCCTAGGACCCTTGGAGAAAATTTTCTGGCACTGGGAATATAGCCAAAGGGCCCTGGAAATAGAATCTGGAAATGTATCTGTTCTCTCCCCTTCTCCTATAAATTGAAAATATTTTACTCACAAATCCTGAAAAGAAAATAAATCCTTAAACCGTCAGGTATAAGAATGTTCCACCAACTAGCCAGATAAGACCAAGCCCTCACTCATTGCCCCACATTCCTTTCTCACGTATCTAGTTTCCTCCTCAGTAAATATATCAGTTTAAGGGATGGTCATTGATTTTTTTGGTCCTCCTGAGACACCAAGAGAGAAAACACCCTTCAAATGCCTCCTGTCTTCTTGCCCAATCTCTTGTGAGGTGGCTCAGTGTGTGATGGGTTGTATATCCTTAAAGACCAAAGAGGAAATTCTCCTGGACAATGCCAGAGAAAGTTACCCAAAGAGATAAACATTACCATCTTCTGAGTTCATTAAAAGTTGTACTGGGTATGACATTTCAGGAATATTTTTGGTTTACCCTCAGCTGAAGGTACACGACCCCTAGTATCTCCAACTGCTTATGGATTCCATGACACTAAGTCAGGATGTGTGGTTCCAAGTATTGTTAAATGCACCAAGAGGTTTATATTCTGAAGCACTAAGACCGGTATTTACAATCACTTCTTTTTAAGTACATGTACTGAGCAAGCTCTGAACTTTGCCCACAAGT
Organism: Martes martes; assembly: GCF_963455335.1. Taxonomy (NCBI): domain Eukaryota; kingdom Metazoa; phylum Chordata; class Mammalia; order Carnivora; family Mustelidae; genus Martes; species Martes martes. The sequence goes on from NC_137888.1 coordinate 131,341,318, forward strand.
CAGTTTTCATTTAGTCACTGAACAAGTGTTTTTTTTGGGTAGCTACCCTGTCTGGATGTTCAGCCAGCATCGGTACAGTGGCCTGATAGATACCTCATTTGAGGCTAGGCAGCACACACTCTCCCCTTTGGAAGGCCGAAGATGTGTGTGTGTGTGTTTGTTTGTTTGTTTGTTTAGAATGGAGATTACTTCTCTCTTTTGGATCCAGTCCAGGGAGGCTTCTCTCCCTCCCCCAAACGAGGGTGAGCCCACAGTCTAAGTCAGGCCAATTAAATGTTCTCACTCTGGATTTCAAATCAAAACAGATTATTAAAGAGACTAAAAACAAGTTGGCATTCAGGGATCTCACACTCCAGTCAGGCTGTTTTTACCAGAACATTTCCTGCCATTTTAGCTTCCTACTTTTTAGAGCTGCCTTGTTCCTGCTTGTTTCCAAGCCCTGCCTGTTCTTTGGCCTGACTACTAACTCCAGATGTCCTTCCAATGAATTTCCTTTTTCTTCCATTAGCCAGACTGATTTCTGTTGCTTTCATCCAAAACACCCTGACAGATACAAAAATGAATGAAACAGACATAATCACAGCTTTCAGAGCCTATCAGCTGGGTCAGGAAGACATACACTAAACAAATGAAAAATACGTATTACAATGTAATGAAATAAATGAAATAAATAAATGAAAAAATGAAAAAGAATACTAGATGATCTAATTGAGATTGCGGGGCTGCTGAAGGCTGCCCACAGATCTGAAAGGACGCCAGGTGTGGAGAGAGAGCACAGGGAAAGGGCTCTTCTAGCTGAGGACTGGGAACAAAGGCCCTGAGGCAGGGAGAATCCTTTTGCAATCCGAGAAGGAATGGGGGAGGAGTCTTTGGGAGGGGTCTGAACTCAGGCTAGAAAGATGGGCTCTGGCAGAGCAAACCCACTCTTGGAGGTTACGGAGAGAACTTAAAACTTGGTTTCAAGACAATTGGAAGAAACTGCCAGAATGTTTTAAGTGTGTGAGTGACCTGATGGGATTAGATTTGTAAACAATTCCCCTGGCTGCTGTATCGTGGGCTTAGTGCCCATGAGACCCAGGGAAAGGCTGAGTGGCCTGGGAGGGCGATGAAGCCGCTTAGTTGGGCTGGCTGGTACCAAGGGAAGAGAAGCAAAGTGCTAGTAAGGTTTACAGCTGTGTGCGTGGAGAACCTCATGCTCCAGGGCAGGACTGCCCATGGTCAAGGACAGAGTCCTGCTCATTTCTACATTCCCCTCGGTACCTCGAAGTTTGTGCTTCTATAAAACATCACAATTCACAAAGTGCTTCTTTGTCCAACTCTCCTTTGACCCTTGCCACGACCCTGAAGGGTTACTGAAAATAAAGTAACTGAGACCTGCAGGGAGAGGCAAAGTGGTCCAGAGGCACACGGTTGAGGACAACCCAGCCAGGACTCAGAGCCTTCCCTCCCTAGTCCACCCCGCTGCACCTGCTCAGTGTCTAACCTGTAAACTGGGGCATCCCCAGAAAAGATTGCAGATATTAAAACAAAGCGAGCACGGGAATATCTGCAGCCCATATTTATTTGGTGTTCAGAATAAATCAGCAAAGTGAGGTACCAATTTTAGGCAAGGGAATGAGGCTGCTTAGAAACATACACAGCTGAACGAGGGTGATCTGCCTGAAATTATTCTGCCACAGCAGAATAATTATTGTGGGATTTGAAGAAACAAAAGAATGTCTAAGTACTTGTATCTTGATAAATTGTGTGATAATTCTCATACCATTATCCCCTGCCTTGCCTTTCTATTTCAATCTCTTTTTACAATGGAATGGTAATTTTTCCTATCTTAGGAGGATTAAAAATGTCTTTTTTTTTTTTTTTTTTTTTTTTTTTTGCCTGAGTGTCTTCTTTGACCTAGTCAGAAGTCACATACCATCATATCCTAAATACTATTGGCTAATGGGTTGGCCTGATCCAGTGTGGGAGGGAACTACACAAAAGCATGAAAACCGGAAAGCAAGAATTGTTGGGGAGGGGGCATCTGGAGACTGGCTACCCGAGCAGGACCAGGGAACAAGGTAGCCATCACAGGGTGGCCAAGAGCACTTTTCTGAGAACACATCAGAGACATCCTCCGTGGGGTCCCAGAAGTGATGGCCCTACAGGAGTCTAGAAGTCCTGAGAGAGAGAACCTGGGTTTTCATTATTAATGTGACTCCACTGGGACACCCCAGATGAACCCAGGCTCTGATTTCTCCTCCTGAGGCTGATGGATTACAATCCCCTCCCCTCTGGAGAGCCTCTGGAGGTTTGAGAAGAACACGTGAATTGTGAATGCTGCCTTAAGCACCTCGTCCATTCAATTTCAGTAAACAAAGAACCTCATCCCCTGCAACCTCCCAGAAAAAAAAAAAAAAACAAAAAAAAAACCCTTGGGAGGGTTGGTGTCCCTGTGTTGATAACTGGTAGGAAGCAATGTTTACAACCCAAAAGCGGTTTTTCCTGAAAGGTGAGGGTAAAAAGAAAGTTGGAGGACCAAGTATACCTTAACTTCAGTAAGCAAAGGAGAAAAATAGGAGGCGTGGCATTTCTTTCTATCACTGAGGATAGAATCACACCTTAATTTATCATCCATGACAATGACTATAAGGAGCCATGACTGAGATGGGTCACCAAGAGTCCTTGACTGCCAAGAGATTATAATTCAGTAGGGAAAACTCTCAAAACAGCAGCATTTGCTGAGTGACAGCCGAAGTCAGGGCCGTGGAGGTGGTGGGAAAGGAGGTGCTGGGGCCTTGGACAATAAAGGTGGCAGAGTTCCAAAAGGAGATGTCTCTGAAGGCTGGATTTATGGATCATTGAGGGGAGAAGCATGGGGCAGGGTCTGGGGGCAATTTTGGCAAGTAGGATTTAAAAGGGGTGGAGGGTTGTGGAAAAGAGGAAGGGGAAAGACATGAGCCTCATGGGCAAAGTCCCAGAAGTTTCCCTCTCAGCCCAAACCCAGTTGGCAAAATCTCTGCTGGTGCCTGAGAGATATCAGTCCATGACTTTCTTTTGCTGTGCAGGTGCAAATATGGAGTCCAGCTCTGAGTGAAAACTGTGTGTTTCCTACCTGGCCCTCCTTGTTTCCATTAACTCATCTGCGCACCAATCAATGACAATTATGGCCACTCACGTATTTTAGCCATCAGACTGTAATAGCAAATACAATAAATAAATCTCCACTGTGGCAACTAAATATTGATTTTCTTTTGTGGAAATCTCATCACCTAGAGTCATGAAGCTGCAGATGTGAAGTTCACTCTGGTGGATCTGCTAGTACGTGTCAGGAATGGGTCAGAAACTATCTTAGAAAGGATGTGTTCTTCAGATGTTGTGAAACAATATGGTGGCCAGACGCCAACTCCAGACTTGGTGGGGGGCAAAAGCAGACATACTGGGTGGTTCGGTGGGGATGGCAGTAAGGCCCTAGCATTGGGAAGTGATGTCTACATTTACCAGTCCATGATTTTCTAATGGGAGGAGGTCAAGGTACTATGATCCTGTGTGTGGGATTTATTTGGTGTTCTATCTTGTCTCATCTTTACTCTTCCTCGATAGGCTCAGGTGTACTGGGCCTTCTCTAAACACAACAAGGTTCAAGGCAAGCCACCCTGCGGCTCAAGTACACCTACTCTGGGGTGCAGCCCATATTAAGGACAATGCAAGTCCCACCCACCTTTGCCAAGGGGAATGTAGAGAAGGAATGTGCTTATAGCTCATGGGGTGCATGTGAATGTTTCCTACCATCAGCACTTGGGGATTTCATTATCCTTTACTTCAGTGTTTCCTTGAGTGAATGCCTAGTAATGTTGACTGAGGCCAAGGTGCCCATTGTCAATCCACTGGACATGAGTCTAGGTTTCAGCTGTCCCCACTAGAGAATTTTCTCACTGCGTGTTCTGAGATCCCATGGTTAAGCCTCTACAGTCCCTTTTCAGTCGTTGGTCCGAAATTGCTCCGTGCACCATCAACAGTAGGGTGGGGATGGCAGGAGGGCTCAACACATGTGTTAAAGCAAATGTGGGGAGTGAAGGAGGGAACCATCCACCAGCCTGCCTCCCACCTGGCTTGGTGTCATTCCATCTCCTAGAGCCCAAAGACAACTGACTGACATAGTTTTGAAGCTAGATGGTTCTGCCTCTTTCCAGCAGCCTGGAGTTCCAAGTAGAGATGATGTGTCCTGAGTGAAATACTTTCAATGGACACAATTTAGACTCTTAAAAATTATAACAAATAGTTATAAACAAATAGTGTTATTTCTCCAAAAGTAATGGAAATTTTCCTTCCTATATTGTTTTGTTGTTACATTAAAACCTACCTTCCCTTTTCTCATCAATTAAAAGTCAGCGGGATCTTCTCCCATGCTCCCTGCTTTTGGCTGGACTTTGCCAATGAGGACCACTGTGGCGGGGGGGGGGGGGGGTGGGAGTGAGTAGGAGATGGAGGGTGGATGTTTATTTTTCTGGTTCCTTACAGAGTCTCTGTGAGCTGATTGTCCCTCGACAGGTCACACAGCTCCTTCAGGAAGCCCTTGTCACTTATCTCTTTCTTTCTCTGGTCTCTGCTATGTCCACCCTTATGAGTCCTCAAGCAACATTCTCTCTCCTGGCACCTTCAGCTCTAGAGGTGGTGTCAGTTCCCCCTGGTTACCAGTCTCAAAAATACTGCATCATGCCTTGGGGTTTCTCTACACAGTTCAAAAATAGTGCCTTTATCAACTCTCTTCATAGTAAGGAAAAAAAAAAAAAAGAAAGAAAGAAAAGCCGCCTTCCATTGTCAAGGCAAAAATGGTGCAATCCATATTTGAAGGGCAAAGATGGCTACTTTTCTCTTTATATGATCAATAGCTAGCACCAAGGCAAACCAGCCAGTAATCAAACCACCAAATATTTTGTCCCATTTTCCTACTCTGCCTGCACATTGACAACTAATCGGGTTGAGGGGAAGATAGAGGGAAGCGTTTGCCCAGGCTCAGCAAGAGATCAGTAGCACATGCCTTGTACTCTGGGAGAGCACATGGTTGGCGTTGTTGACATGGGACTGGAGGGTGTTGAAATGTGTTTTAAATGTTGAAATTGTGTAAAGTGTGGATTGCAAAAGAAAACTCTTTATCCCATCCTAAAGGCCCAGCCTGATCTGGCCATGCTTTGCCCTCTTAACTTCAGATCACCAGCCTTTCTTTTAGTTTTTTCAAACATGCCAAGCTTCTTCCTGCCAACAGTCTTTACACATGCTGCCCCTCTACCTGCAATACTTTTGTCTCATTCTCCACTCAAATAGCATGTGCTGGTCTCTCAGGTCTCAGTAAATGTTACTTCCTCAGAGAATCTTTCTCTCTCTCTCTTTTTTAAAATTTAAATTCAATTAGCTAATATACAGTGCATCATTAGTTTCTGGTGTAGTGTTCAATGATTCATCAGTAGAGTTCTATTGGACTCATCAATTGGGAATGTGTTCGACTGCAAATGATCGGACACTCAACTTCTCTAGCTTAAACAAATAGGGTCTTATTTTTCTCACTCACGAAGAGGTCAGAAGTTCATAGTTCAGAGATGATGCAGCAGCTTGGTAATATTGTCAAGAACCAGGTTCTCCTTGTCTTTCCATCTCTCTACTCTTAGGGTACTTGACCTGTGGCCTCATGGTCATAAGATAACTGCCATACCTCCAAACATCATCCAAATATTTCAGTCTGAATGAAGAAGGAAGAACAAAAAGCAAAGGCCATTCTATCTGCGTCTGTCCATTTTTTTAGCAGAAAAGGAAAGTTTTCTAGTAAGGCCTAGCCAGCAGACTTTGACTTTCCTCTCATTGGCCAGAAATGACTTTGATTTCACTGGTAAATAACCTCCCTACAACCAAGTCACTGATCAAGGGAGATGAGAGTTCACTGACTACTTAGAACCACTTCAAGTCATCTCCTGGTCCTGGTGAAGGGCCTGTATGCCTGAGATAAAAGGGTTTTCTAGCACCTGAAGTTGAAGTAATCTGACACATTAGCGACAAATATCTGTTATGTATCCTCCGTGGCCACCCAATGGAAAGCGGTCATTGTACTCCTAAGGTACTTCCTGCAATTTGCCACTCATATATATATCCACTTATGTGTTGCATGTATAATACCTAATTTCACCACCAGACTCAAAATTCCAGGAGGGAAGGTATTATTCTTGCTTTGTTCATCACTCAGCCCCTCTCACAACACCCGGCATGTGGTAGGCTTTACAGACATAGTTACTGAATGGAATTTATTGAGTTTCATTATTGAATGAAAGAGGTCATCCATTCAACACATAAATAGCTCCGGTGATGGAAAACTCCTCTCCTTTGGCAGTACATGGTGTCTCTTTTCAGAGAATTCTTCTGAATATTGATTTGACTCCTATGTCTTCCACCTCACACAGAAAACTAGTCTAATCCCTCCTCCCCCCGGCAACCCTTCACATATTCCAAGATAACTATCTTATCAGGTTTTTTTTTTTAAGATTTTGTTTATTATTTGAGAGAATAAGAGAGAACATGAGCAGGGGGAGGGGCAGCAGGAGAAGCAAATTCCCTCCTGAGCAGGGACCCTGATGTAGGACTAGATCACAGGACTCTGGGATCATGACCTAAGCCAAAGGCAGACATTTAACCGACTGAGCCACCTGGGTGCCCCTGCAAGATCCTTTTTAATAAGCCCATCCTGTAGCAGGGTATCAAAGAAGCACTTCCATACCCTCAGACTTAGATCCTTCTGACATCAAAGCAGCCAGCCAAATGAAAAAGAAGGGGGAGAGGTTTTCCAAAGTGCCTGTGTACAAGTTTCTTTCCTTGAGACAATAATAACACTTAATATCTTGACTTCATTTGGACTGGAGATAGTAGACCAGTTCTCATTTGAGTGTTCTTCCAAGCGTTCATGTTTTAGCATTATTTCCCCAAATCTCATGAACAACTAATAGCCAAATTCTATGCAGCTTAAAAATGGTGACACCAGGGGCGCCTGGGCAGCTCAGGGGGTTAAGCCTCTGCCTTTGGCTCGGGTCATGGTCTCAGGGTCCTGGGATTGAGCCCCGCATCGGGCTCTCCACTCGGCGGGGAGCCTGCTTTCACCCCTCCCCCGCCTGCCTCTCTGCCTATTTGTGATCTCTCCCTCTCTCTCTCAAACAAATAAATAAAATCTTTTAAAAAAAAATGGTGACACCAAGGATGGGCTTATGGAAGTGCCTCTGAATAAAAAGAATCTTCTTTAATTAGTGATTTGTGGTAGATAATGCTGATCCCACTTCAGCAAGATGTTGGCTCCCCCCTCATGGTGGTGCACTAGTCAGCAGCCAATTTAATGTACTGCATAACAAGCTGCCCCCAAATTGGTTTTAATGCCTGTAAGTTGACCAAGGTAGCTCTATTTCAAGCTGAGGATCAAGTTCACATCACCCCCCAGGTCTCCTTCTGGACCTGAGACGAAGAAGCAGCAGGGACCTGGGACATGATCTCTCATGGTGGGGAAGAGAATCTTCTAGGGGAACAGGCAGAAACCTGATGTCCCTTAAGACATAAGCTTGGAATGAGAACATTTTTACTCACGCTCATATCTCATTGGCCCAAACCAAGTCACATGGGCAAGCTCTCTATCAATGTGTGTGTGAGCAACTCCCTTCCAGGAGCTGGGGTAAAGGTAGGGAATATTTTTTCTAAAGTAATCTGACTTACCACAAGTGTCAGTAGAGTCCTGGGCTGGAGGGCATCAGTCTGGGGAGGATCCTGGCGACTAGGGTTCCATCAAGTAGGGGTGGAACAGCAGGCAAGGTGGGAGTGGATAGATCCAGAGATGAAGCAAACCTTATTTGAGGGAGGGGACAGAGAGTCAGAGCCAGAGAATTCAAAACCGTGCTGAAGTCCAAAAGGGCAATGGTATATCCAAGAAGAGTAGGAGCTTGAGGAAAGACATAATTGCATCTAGGACTGAACCTGGGAAGCCTGCAGCATTTTGGAGATACGTCCTGCCTGGTATAAGAGTACATAAACCCCCGATGGAAGGTTGTAAAAAACACTCCCAACGCATTTTTCCACACCGCACCCTCCATACCTTCCTTTTCTTCATGTTTGTTCTTCTTTCTCCTCTTTCTGCACGTCTCCCTGGGACCCACTCTTTCTCCCTTTTACCTTAACCTGCTTTCAGACCACCCTTCTCCACTTACCTATGCCCCTTCCTCCAAGCCTTGGGGACACTCGGACATATTTTGGAGACCCTGATCTCTTGCGTGTGCATGAGTGAAGATGCGTGGTTGGCTGCTTTGTGACTGTAATCCGACTTGGAAGTGGAGGGTGGATAGTCCCTCAGACTAACCCACTTCCGAGGCCCTTCGAGGCCCGGCTGTCAGTTAGAGCAGGCCAGGCCCACCAGGGAGCTTTCAATTCTACTGCTGCCGGCCAGTGCAGCACTCTAATGCTCGGCAGCTTAAAGCAACATGCGTATATTATTTCTCACGAGCCTGTGGGGCAGCCTGGTGTAGGGGAGTGGTGGTGCCGCTGACTGGTTCTGCTGTTCTCAGCAGGGCTCACTCCCGGACAGCCAGCTGGTGGTAAGTTGGTCTAGGATAAACCCGTTGGCGGTGGCCTTGCTCCACGCACCTCTCTTTCCCCTCCTGGACTAGTGGGCAGCCTCGAGCATACTCTTCCTAAGACAATTTCCTAAGGCAATTGAATGAATGTAAGAGAACAATGAGAAACATGGTTAAGGCTTCTTCAGGCCTAGGCCCAGCACTGGCATACCTTGTATAGGTTGGAGGTCCCCAAGGCCACCTTCAGGTGTAAGAGGAGTCACAGAACTTAGCAAAGCTGTTGTGCTCATGGCTACAATTTGCTCTAGCAAAAGGATACAGAGTAAATCAGCAATAGCTCACAGGTCAGAGTCTAAGAGACATCAGGGGCAAGCTGCCAGCTGTCCTCTCCCATGGAGTTCTACAAACAGTGCTGTTTCTCCCAGCACTGATGGGTGACAACATACACGGACTATTGCCAATTAGGGCAGCTCACCCAAGCCTTGGTGTCCAGGGTTCTCACCGGGCGTTGGTCACAGAAGCTTGGCTGACTGCCGTGTGGTTGATGCCCATTTCCAGTCCTTCCAGAGATCAAGCTGATACCATGGAGCCCAAGGACCCCATCGTTAACAGCATCGTTGGCATCACTATCTGGCCTGGCCCCAGGCCTCGCCTGCATCAATCAGGCTATTCTGAGGTCTTAGAGATTACCTCCTGGGAACCAGGTACTAGCCCAGGACAAAAGCTTCCTTTGCAATGCTTGGGGTTTGGACCATCAGACTTGCTGAGTTCATCCTTTATTGCCCACCTTCTCCTCGGTCTCATCCTTTTGGTCAAAGCGAGCACAGGGCTGGGCCAGAGTTGCAGTGGGAGGGTACCCCAGGTTCATAGCAAAGGCCAGGGCTGCAGGGGGAGGGGAAGAAGCATGGCCAGCACGGGGGTGGCCATGGTGGCTCGTCATGGTCTTATCACTCCCAGGACACAGCACGTAAGCTCACACCTCTGTATTTCCTGTGGGCTGTTCTCTACCTTCCCACCACTCCTCAGCGACCTGGAAAGTCTCCACTCAAGTCTTCAGATTTCCCTCCCCCGTGAAGCCCTCCCTGACTACCCCCAGCAGGGGCCTCCTTCTGAACCGATGACCAAGCTCAGGAATCATGGTTCTGCCTTGCCCGGTGCTCTGCGACGGGCAGATAGCCTCTCTCATTCTGATTCTTCTCCGTCCCCTTCCCCTGACCATCCCCAAACTCACTCTCACACAGGACAACAGTTTGCCCAGCCCCAGGTTTGCTTCCGAGGCTCCCTGGCCAGGCATCTGCTTGTGTTCCTGACGGACCTGCTCTCTGCCAGGAGAGGAAAGTGCAGACCGGTCCTTTTGGCAGCTGTTTCCAATCCCCAGTTGTCACATTACCCACTTGATTCTTCTCCTCCCACATATTGAAGCTATTTCCACCCCAGCACTGAATTAGTTAGAGCCCTTTACGATCCATGCCCCATTGCTCAGGCTTGTAAAATGCTTTATGAGCAAATATATTGCCTTCTCCTTGACGCCCAGGGTGCGGAAGTGGGTTTGCAGTAAACAATGTTTGGATCTGAGCAACTCCTGGGCCTGTCTCAAAGCAGGACCGAGCCACCTGGTTATTTTAGCCCACGCTGGAGATGTCAACTGCCTCTTTCCACATGTCACCCCTCTTCCACAGAGCCTGCCTTAATCCCATTAATGGGAAGTGATTTCTCCCCAGTCTGAAATCTCACTAAAGTCTCCAAACACAGTCTTCCTGGTGTCATTTCCTTTTCCACAAGTGCCTCATCTCCTCTTCCATGTTGTAGGTGATCAAAGGCCAGGAACCATGTCTTCACAGGATCCAAGGCCTACTGCATAGTGGGTTCCCTCTACATGTTTGATGAATGACTATTTGATAGTAGCTGGCCCCAAATAGCCCCCGCCCCTAAACTGGAAAGAAAAAGAGGTCAGGGTGTACCTGGGTGGCTCAGTGGGTTAAGCCTCTGCCTTCGGCTCAGGTCATGATCTCATGATCTCTCTGCTCAGCAGGGAGCCTGCTTCCCCCTCTCTCTGCCTGCCTCTCTGCCTGCTTGTGATCTGTCAAATAAATAAATAAAATCTTAAAAAAAAAAAAAAAAGAAAGAAAGAAAAGAAAAAGAGGTCAGACAATCGCAATGTCTGACCCAACCTTGCAGGTCCAGAGCCAATGAGTGGGCGGGAACAACAGGCCACTGAAGGGAGACTCTGAGGCTGAGGTGGGAACCTTACAAGGCCATGCAGGTGGCCAGGTGGGAAACAGAGAACCAGGCCATAGGCTCCCTGAGGTGGGACTTTGCTTTAGGCCCCTGCATATCCTTAGGGCTTAGCAAAACACTGTGCACTGAGAAATTCTGAGATTAAATGAGGCCATGTTTGAGGACCCCAAGCCGGAGAAGTAAGATATATAAGGCACCCAACTTAGCAGTATCTGGGAACTCAAGTGAGGGCTCTTTAAAAGGGCTTGACAAACCTGAAGCAGGGGAGGGAGAGTGGACATGGAGAGAAGCTGGTAGGTGGTATTTTTCCCCCACTCCCTCCAGGGTTGGGGCCCTCCCACTGTGGCAGGCTCCAGCTGACTCCCAGAGACACCCGACACCTCTCCCCCACACGGGTGCCATGCGTGCACAGCCCCCAGGCGCCAGGTGTGGGAGAAGCTCCCAGGCACTCCAACTTGAGTGTGTGCCTGGATCACTGCGGACATTGTTAAGATGCAGATTCTGGGTTGGTAGATCTGGGGTGGAGCCTGAGATCGTACATTTCTTTTAAGGACCTTGTGAGATGCTGTGGCGGCGGCTCGGAGGGCTGTATCTGAGTATCAGGGGGTCAGACTAGCGGTGGGGCTTAATGCTGCCTGCATGTCATAGTCCCTGATACTTCCGGCGATGGCAGGATGACCTTGTTCTCCAAGCTGGGAGGCTGGTCTGGCAGCATCAGTATCACCTGGGCACTCGTGAGAAGTGCAAGTGCTTGGGCCCCGTCCCAGACCTCTGGAATCTGAATCTACCAGGGTAGGGCCCAGTAGCCTGGGTTTTAACAAGCCCTCCAGGTGCACATGAAAGTTTGTGAGCTAGTGCATATCTACCTCCTGATGTGGGTGGGGGGAAGTTTGCAACGTCACCAAGAATCACCTATGGGACGTTCTTGCTGGAAATATCTGACCAGAATCGAATCACCAGGAAGCAGTGATTCTTCTCAGGCTTGGTGACTCTGTGTGGTTGTGTAAAGGAAGACACTCTGAAGGGAGGCTTGCTGGAACTTTCAGGGACCAAAAAGCAAGCGTCTCCAGCCAATTTTGGAATGGTTTGGCTAAAGGGAAGGGCGTGAGATGGTGTGGATATGGCAAGATGTTAACCAGTGGTTCATTTAGATAAGTTTAAAGGAGTTGAATGAACTCTTCTTCAGAATTTTGTGTATTGGGAGGAATTAAAAAAAAAAAAGCCATGAAGAAATATTAACTATGTTGGGCTGTGCCGCTAGTGTTTTCTGATTGATTTAGTTTGCGGTAAGAGCTGAATGTATTATATAATCTTCCTGTGGTGATTCAAATGTGCACCCGGTATTGAGAACCTGACTTTATGGTTGCTTCTCTTAAACGATGACATAGAATCACCCGCCTTAGAGTCCTGGGGGCTGCCGGTTGACAGTGCAAATCCTGAGCCTTATGAATGCACTGGGATCAGGCTCTCTTGCGTAGAGCCCCAGGCAGGCACTAAGAGGATTCTGATGCTACCTTTGAGACTTGTTGTTTGAAGCGCTTTGTCAGAATACTGAGTCACCAAGCCAGATTGCTATAGGGTCCAGGAGGTAAACTGAGGAAGTGAAGCAAGCTGGGTGTACGGTAATAGGGAATGGTAGGGATCAAAGCAAACAGAAGGCTGTAGTACAGTTTCCAGCACATCCTGAAAAGGATGTGTTGTCAGTGTTGTCCAGTGTTACCAGATCTTTCTTTCTTTTCTTTTTTTTTTCAGAGACACCAGAAATCTGGTTTGTTTTTTTTTAAAAGATTTTATTTATTTATTTATTTATGTGAGAGAGAGCGTGTGTGCGTGCTTGTGGGGGAGGGGCCAAGGGGGAGGGAGAGAGACAAACAGACTTCACATTGAGTACAGAGCCTACTGTGGGTTTCCATCTCACAACCTGGACACCATGACCTCGAGACCACAACCTGAGCTAAAACCTTTAACTGACTGACCCACCTAGGAGCCCCTCAGAAATCTAGTTTTTAATCTCCCAGTTTAAGTTGGTGACTAATTAAAAAAAAAAAATTCAAACACGAGGCAAGCCAAACAAAACACAGCTGAGGATAGTGCTCAGTATACTGACCATTCCTTTGCAACCACTGACAGAGCCCTAGCTCAGCTAGCAGGTACTCCAAGGGCCATGAGTTAAGGGTTCTCTGGCTCAGCAGAGAAAACCATAGCCTGTGTTCTCATCATGTCACCAGGTCTCTGAGCAATGGCTTCCTCTGCAGGAATCCTCCCAAATATCCTGTCCAAGGTTCCTCTATTGCTCCTTAATGATGTGATGGGTCCATGGTCTCCTTTCTGGGGAATTAGTTGAGTGAGAGAGGAACATTTGGGGAAGGTGAGCCTCTGGCTGCAAGCTCAGGGGCATAGCATATTGTGTCTCTTGACCAGCAGCATGGTGGTGATCTAAGACATTTTCTTTTCTTTGTTTCTTTTTAAAATTTTTTATCTGAGTATGGTTGACACACAATTTTGTATTAGTTTCAGGTGTGCAACATAGTGATTCAACACGTTTATACATTATGCTATGCTCACCACAAATGTAGCTCCATCTGTCCCCCCACGCTGTGTTCCTTATGCTGTGCCTTTCATTCCCGTGACATGTTCATTCCATAACTGGAAGCCTGTATCTCCCTCTCCCCTTCACCCATTTTCCTTATCCGCTCCCATCCTCCTCCCCTCTGGCAACCATCAATTTGTTCTAGGCATTTATAGGTCTGATTCTGCTTTTTGTTTGTTCATTTATTCATTTGTTTTCCTGGACCACAGTGCCTCTCCTTTCCTGGAACCATTACAGAACCAACCACTGGAAAGTTGCAGGGCCTGACCTGGGGTTGGAAGAGAGGAGAACTTGTGTGGATAGCCCTTTTGTCCATGGCTTCCAGTCCAACAACCATGTTGGACCCATAGATCCCAGGATACCAGGCTCTGGTCCCTGCAACTCCACTACCCTGTTGTGTGAGCTTGGGCAAGTAACATCACCCTTTCTTCATCACCAGCTCCTCCCCTGGGGAAGGAGACTATCATCACTGGCTTATTAGCAGTAGAACTCATTTTTGAAATGTTGATGAAATCGTAGAGCAAAACCCAAATATAAAACAGAAGCAATACAGAGTTCAGTTCTTCCAAGGTTGATTGGGACATGTCAGTGCTGACCAATTCCCTCTTGCAGCCGTAAGGTTCCAGGGAACAGAGTTTTAAAACTACAGAGTTTGCTTATTTTTAAACAATTTTTCCAATTTGGAGATTGCTTATTTTTCCAATTTGGAAATGCCATGTGAAAGCTGTTTATGAGCAATTTCCTTTAAGAGTCCCACTGGTTCATATTTTAACTACAGCTTTAGGAAAGGCCACTTCTCCAAGGCATTTAGTAAAGTCTCCTGGTTACACAGAACTGGGGCTAGATGTTATAAAAGAGAATAGGCATGGCCTCCTGTTCCCAGGTGTGAGGACAGTAAATCCTGGAAGGAGAAAGAGGAAAGGGACTTCAGACAGATTCTAATTCTATATTTTGTGACCTATTCTCACCTATGACCTCTTTCTGATAAACATAAAAATCTCACAGACTGAGAGGTTTGATGTCATTCCCACCCTCTGACTCATGAAAACTTTTGTCCAGCTTTGTTTTCTGTAATTTATATTATGAAAACAATAGGTATTGTTTTCTCATGTTTCAAGTAAAAATTAAATAATAACAGTGCATTATCGATCTTGTTTTTTCCAAAACACACACGTCACACTGAAGAATGTAATCTATGCCCTCTACCCTCTGCCTCTCCCCACTCATTGATGATAACTGACCCAATTTATTCTTCCCCATTTATGCTTTTAGCCTTGGTTTCCTTATGAAATGTGAAGACATTATGTGGGGATTGAGGTGGGCGTGAGGAGACCGGTGGGGGTATAGAGGAAATAAGCAAGACTGGCCTCGAGTTGATAATTGTGGAAACTGGGCAATTGGTATATGGAAATTCTTTAAATGTTCTCTCCACTTTTGTATGTTTTGAAATCATACATAATAAAAAGGTTATGTGAAGAAAATATTACCTACTTCCATGCTGAAATTGAGTATTTTACTCAATTGCAAACCTAGAAGCACCTTGAACAGCATCTTTATTGGTGTAGCCGCATCTGACATCGGTTCCATGTTGTCTCCACTGCCCGATACCAGTTTTGTCACAGCAGAATCTCACACTACGCCCCGTGAGGACAGATGAGGAACTGCAGCCATCTAAATTCCAGACTGGAAGGAGCCTCTAACTTGGGGTCCTTATTACTTCAGCCACCTCCTGCCTGCCAAAGCTGAAAGCCCTCTCTAACCCTGACTGCAAAGGGTTACCGCTCTGCCCCTGAAATGACTGGGTTTCCTTTTGGTCAGTGTTGTCTTTCAGGCTCGTGCCTTCCCGATGACTCAGTGCGGATCGACGTGACCATGATTTTTTTGGTTCCTGAGTGTAAGTCACTGACTCAGATTACCCAAAATTGAGAACTGATGGCATTTGTCTTCTCCCTCCATGGCAAAATAGCTCACCTGGGTCCTGAGTGGTGGAGAAATGGCTCCCGCGGCACTGGCTGCCACGGAGGATGGGCAGGGCAGTCTCTGGGGTGGAAAAAAATCAGAGGCTGCTGCTAAGTAAAGAATCTGTGGGACTCAAGCACAGAGGAGAGGGGGCAGGGCACCAAAAGGACAGACACCTGAATAATCCATCTGTAGCAAAATGGCTTCCAACTAATTAAACATAGAAAAACCTCTTTTAGAGAAGATAATCCTATTGGATCAACTTGCAAGATTTTTCCAGCCAGCTCCTGCCTCTTGGAGCTTCAATTAAAAGCTGTTTAGCAGATGGCAATTGCTGAGTCCCAAAGTTAGACTCTCTGGCAACCATGTGTGCTTTTGGTTTCCCAGGGGATCCTGGCCACATATGGCCCCAGAAGAGGTGTGAGAGCTCTTTCTTGGCACGCAGGAGAGGGCTCCCTCCCCTCCACCTCAACACACAGATGACAGGGATTTCAACACAGGCATCAACGGTGATTAGCAGGAGGGATTTTCCAGAAAATTCAGGGATGTAGGGAAGGAGCTTAAACATCATCTAGGGCAAACCCTTCTTTTTAAAGAATGGGGAAACTGGGGCGGGGTGGGGGGGAGTTCTGTAATCTATCTAAAGTCACCCAGCAATGGAGAAGCAGGGGTCAGGACCGGTCTCATTCTTAATTACTAGAGAGACAACTTTTCTATTTACTTTGGGGACTTAATTCATTGCCTGGTCCTTTCCTTAAACTCCCAGAGCTGCTAAGGGATGTTTTACCAATGAATCTGACAAATTGGTCAGGAGAGGGGTGTGAAAGGACACTGTGCCCACCTCTGACTTCACTCAGGACGAAACCTCGAATGTGGAGCCCCATCGCTCTTCTCTTCAGAGCTGTCCACTTGTGTTGAAGTCACAGCTCCCCTTGGGTGCCTTCGAAGACAAACAGCCAAACCCTAGTGAAGGCAGCACGATTTCATCCAGCACTACTGCACACGGGAGAGACCTCAGTTTGACCTCACTGAAATGAAAGGCAGAAAGATTTTCAAGTGCTGGGGTGTGCTAAAGGAAAAGCACTGGAAAAATTTGGGGTCAGGGCAGAGAGACTGATGCGAATAGGCTACCCATGCTTGCTTATTATAGTCGGCATCTTCCCCGCCCCCAGAAACTGGGTGACAGGGTCCTACCTTTCTTGATGATTACATTTCAAAGCGATGGCTCCCAGGTCCTTGAGAAAAACATTCCTGGCCTGTGGAAGGTACGTCACGAAAGGACAGAGAAAAGATTTTCAATTGCACGTTTTTAAAACTAATGCTTCTAAGAAAATGGAGGTCAGGAGCCTACAGTCATGTTTTAGAACAAACAGTAAATTCTTTTGGCAGCGTGGAACTTTCTCAAAGCAGGAATTTGAAGAGACTGGGGCCATCATCCTAGGAATGCGTCCTTGAGCTGAGCTGCTAGAAGCTGTGCGGGTGTTGTTTAAGTCTCTCCGTGTGAAAGGTGGAAGAATAATTTGTTCTGGAAGTCTGCAGTTTTCCTAGGCAGAGGATGAGGCCTGTTCGAGAAGAGGGCATGGAGGAGCCTGATTCAAGTTTGGTCAAGACAGAGGCTGTCCCTGCTGACAAGACTGCCAGTGCCCTGCCATCAAAAAGCTGATTCAGAGATTTTACTGTATTTCTCGCCATGATTTAAACCTATTTCTTCCTATTCTTTACTGGGGCTAGAAGTCGGTTTGTGTTCTGCTCTGAAATGGTCCTTCATATATTCACAATCAATCTTTCCCAAACTGGATTTTAAGTTGTTTGAAGTCAGGCCCATGTATGACATTTAAAAAAAAAACAAAAAACCAAAACCTTCCAATGTACCTTGTGCATAACTGACGTGATAATCATTCACTGACCCACCTACCAGACTGCATTCCGTTTTCAACGGCGCTAACCACTATCCCACGGCGAGGAGAAATCTTGGACAAGTGGCTTATTGAAGGAAATCAGAAGAAACCTGTGAAGAAATGAGGGAAGCCTGATAGATGTGTGCATAGATGTGAATTCAGCCGCGGGGTTTAGCCTTAGTCTGATCCCAAAGGTGGATCTGGAGGGAGTGTAAATTGTACCAGGTTTGCCCCTCATGGGGTCAAAGAGGTCAGACTTCTGTGCTCCTTATCAGGCTACAGGCGGCTCCCCAGGCGGGAAAGGGCCTGCGTTATTCTGGGAGAAGCTCCTGCTGGCAGCGGGTGAGTCTCTGGAGAAGGAGGCAGCTTTGAGCAGCTGGAGTGAGTGGACCTGCTACCTACCGGGGATCTTGGTAGGGTGAGGTTTCTACTCCAATGCCTGAACTGACCCTTGAGAGGAGAGCAGTCAAGGTTAACTATCAGGAGTATATAGGAGGGGGAAGGGTCGGGTATTTCAGGGCAAACTTACAGAGGGCAGAGAGAACAAAATGAGTTCAGAAAGGACAGAGGTTTGGTAGAGGTCTTAGCTCAGGCTGCTAGAACAAAATAACTGTAACCTGAGGGGCTTACAAACAACAGAAATGTATTTCTCACAGTTCTGGAGGCTAGAAGTCAGAGATCAGACCAGTATGGTCAGGTCCTGATGAGAGCCCTCTTCCGGGGTTGTAGACTGTGGTTTCCTTGTGGTAGTCCCACGCTGTGGAAAGAGGGCAAGAGAGCAATCTGGGGTCTCTTTTATAAGCACACTACTCCTAATTACATCCGAAGGTCCCAGCTCCAAATACGGTTGCAGTGGGGGTTAGGATTTTAACATATGAATTGGACTCGGGCACCAACATTCAGTCCATTGCACTCTAAATGGGACAGATAGAACACTGGGTTTAAAAGAGGGGGGGTGGGATGCCTGGATGGTTCAGTGGGTTAAAGCCTCTGCCTTCAGCTCAGGTCATGATCCCAGGGTCCTGGGATCGAGCCCCGCATCGGGCTCTCTGCTCGGCGGGGAGCCTTCTTCCTCCTCTCTCTCTCTGCCTGCCTCTCTGCCTACTTGTGATCTCTGTCTGTCAAATAAATAAGTAAAATCTTTAAAAAATAAAAAATAAAAAATAAATAAAAGAGGAGGGGCATCACCAGCTAAAGTCAGTAGGTGAGGACCCCTTCTCCATCTCTGGTATTTGATGTCTACCCTTCTCCCATCTCAGAGGAGACTAGAGATGCCATCCTTGGAGAAACTGAGCCAGAGGATGGATAGAAGAGGTAGTACATAGAAGGGTGACCCATGGAAGTTATACGACGTTGAGTGGCTCCAATTCACAAGGCTGTCTCTTTCTCCCCCCAACTCTTCTCAGGCCCAACTCTTTGAAGAGGCATTTGATTGGTTCACCTGCAGTCAACACTGGAGAAGCCCAAATGCAGTCATTCAGACTCTACCATTGTTTACATAGTCTGTCACTCTCATCGGAGGCAACTAGCCGGTCCTGTCTCCGAATCCATCTTCTTCTAGCCAAGCTGGTTGCTCAGGACTGGCATTCACAAGTTCATAAACTGGTGTTTTGTTCTGTTTTTCTCCTTTCTTTCGTTTCTTTTTTTAAATTTTTTCTTTTTACTTTTTTACTTATTTATTTCTCAGAGAGTGAGAGCACAAGCCAGGGTAGCGGCAGGCAGAAGAAGCAGGCTCCCTGCTGAGCAGAGAGCCCGATGTGGGACTCGATCCAAGGACCCTGGGATCATGACCTGAGCCAAAGGTGGATGCTTAATGGACTAAGCCACCCAGGTGCCCCTCTCCTTTCTTGAGAAGTTATTTCTTTTTGAAAAGATGGTCACTGTTGTAACTTTCCCCTCTGAAACCTCGGTCTTCCATATGATCTCAAAAATAATCGCTAAGTGTTTTACAATAACACTTGTTAACTCCTTAAGTCTCCTACTTTGCCAGTTTGAATAAACCCACCTTCAAACAAACTATATGGTGTGGAGTGTAGTCTGACACACACCTTTCTACCCGTGAGAGAGGATACTTGTTTTGGCATGTGGGTACAGCTAAATCTTGTATAAACACGTTAATGAAATTGCGGGAGCCAAGAATCTACCCTGAACCCAACTCTTCAGGTGTCAAAAGATTACAAAAGGCTTTTGTTGAGAAAGCGTGTTACGTGCACCCAAATATGGATAGATGGTTAATAAATGGAAAACTACAAAATGGCAGCCAGCTCCACAGATGTCTTGCATGAGCAATATATCCTTCCTCACTTTTTTAATAACCAAAATATTTTTTTTTAGATCCTCAGGAACTGTTCTGATTTTTCATTTCCATCTTGTTGGCATTCCCATGTACTTTTCAGGCCTTTGTATACATGATTCGTTCATTCCATAAACATATGTAAGGGCACCTGTTGATTGAGCAGCCACAGTCACGTGCTGGAAATACCACAATGGATAAGGCCCTCAGGGTCCTGGCTCTCATGTAGTTTGCAATATAGGAAGAAAAACAGACATTTAGGAAATCATTTAAAGAATATTTATATATCACAATTGGGATAGTTCTAAGAAATAAAAATATAGCGGTGTTCTGATTTCCTGTTGCTGCATGACAAACCATCCCAAAGCCTAGTCTTAAAACAATGACAATAGACCGCATCATGTTGATGAGCACTCAAAGGGGAGAGCGCGTCCCTACTGGGACCTACGCCGCAACTACCAGATGGGACACATACATGGGGCCTCCCCATGTGGCCTGGGCTTTCCTGAAAGGTGGTAGCTGGGTTTCTAGGCTGTGTGTCCTGATAGCTAGCAGGATAGAAGTCCCACCATATCACACCCTACTTATCCAGGCAGTTACAAAAGTTCACCCATTTTCAAGGGAAGGGAATGTAGACTCTCTCTCTCCTTTTTTTAAAGACTTTATTTAATTGTCAGAGAGAGAGAGAGAGCACAGCAGGGGGAGCAGCAGACTGAGGGAAAAACAGGCTCTCCGCTGAGTAAGGAGCTCGATGAGGGACTTGATGCCAGGACCCTGGGATCATGACCTGAGCCGACGGCTGACACTTAACTGACTAAGCCATCCAGGTGCCCCTTAATAGAAGATTTTTTAAGATGAGGGAAATAATGTTTACATACACATGGAAATAATCTAGGAAGAGCCCTACAAAAAGTCCTTATTACAGGACACAATGAAGAATTTCTAAACTGACAGTCTCAAGTAGGCTTAAGCAGATAGGATCTAGTGAATATTGGGAACATTAACTTTATTTATTTTTAAATAAGTGTTACTTTTTAAAAAGATTTTATTTATTTATTTGTCAAAGAGAGAGAAAAAAACACAAGCAGGGGGAGCAGTAGGCAGAGGGAGAAGCAGGCTTCCCACTGAGCAAGGAGCCTGATGTGGGACTTGGTCCCAGGACCCTGGGATCATGACCTGAGCTGAAGGCAGACACTTAACCGACTGAGCCACTCAGGCGCCCCAGATGTTGCTTTTTGATGGTGAGAGTGCCAATGAGTCTGCAGACATGTTTTAGAACCACTACACCCGGAGTGACCGTATAACTCACTGTCCAAAGCAAGACCTTTTGAGAGTAAAACTGGGTGCTTTTCAAGTATGAATAAAATTGGCCTTGGTAAACCAAGCCAGGTCACCTCTACTACTATGCTCACCAAGCTCTTTTAAATTCCGTTGCCTCTCTGACATACATTGTGTCATTTTATGAGACTGAAGTATACTCTTTCCTCATTGAAATTTATGCCTTAAAATTAATTTTTTGGTCATTTCTTTCTTCTAAATCATAATTATTACCTTGAGGTTGCTTGTTCATGAAGACTCTGGAACTTGATAGTTATGAATCTTGTCCCACTACTTCTCTTCTGCTAATTGGGACAGCTTCTGGCACTGTGGATCTAAGTGCTTAGAATGCCTTTTCTCTCAGATGAGGGAAACCCAAGCAATGGAAGAATTTGCTTCAAGAAATGCTTTTTTAAAAACCTCATTTTTTGGCTAGGTGGTAAAAAAAAACACAGTGATGACTCATCAGTTGAAATCAAATCCTTCATCCAAAAAAAGTGTTTTTATAAGAAGTGGGTGTTTTTTTTTTCTTTCCCCAAAGGCAGTCTGCATAATATTTGGTGCTTCTCTTTTCTGAGTAATATATTCCATCTCAGTGGAAATTGACAGTTTCAGACTTGAGCCAATAACGTTTTATTTTCAGAGCTGTGTGTGATGCCCCCTTATCCAGGGATCTGTTTTTGCCTTCATCCCTGAGAGGAGTTCGGCCATGGACCATTCCACACTGACACAGTTCCCCTTTCCTCCCTTCCCTTGGCCAATTATAAATCTGGTGGGGTTTTTTTTGTTTGTTTTGGTTTTTTTTTTTTGTTTTGTTTTTGTTTTGTTTTGTTTTGTTTTTTTGCAGACCCTGGAGCAGAATAAACACCTAGAAAGAACATTTGGAAACAACCCCCTGGTGTAAATAAGCATAGCAAGTTAAGCGTCCTTCGAGATTGAACCACAGTCAACCACTTCCATCTCTGTCTCGAAATCCCAGGTCTCCACGCAGGAGCGTTTATTCACAAATCTCCACCAGAAAACATTTTTTTCTGTTTTTCCTCCTTGTGACTTTATCATTTTGTGCCATGACTGAAAGAAAACGATGGGATTCTTTTCTGATCCAGGAAAACAAACACCCCATCCTGTTAAATATCTCTGGGCTAGAAAACAAAAATGCAACATTGGTATCCAATTCCGGTCCAGACTGAAATACACAGGAAACTGTTAGAGTCCTAACCTATGGCCTGAGCCTCAGGGATTAAGAGGGTATTAAAGAGAGCTACAAGGAGAGCAACCAAAGAAGAAAGAGTTAAAGGAACCACCAGGAGTGGGATTGGCAGCATCCAACAGCTGCTCCCATGGCAAGCGGGCCTGGAGTTAGGGTGACCAACTGTCCTGGTTTGCCTGGGCTGAGGGGGATCTTAGGATGTGGGACTCTCCGTTTTTTAATCCAGAAAGTCCTGGAAATGCGGGGAGTGGAGTTCCCTTCCTTAAGCAGAGGCTACCCCCACTGCTCTGCTGCCCAGAGGCTGGGTCTGCTCTGGAACCACAAGAAGGGGTAACGATGATCCTGGGCCGGGGCCTGGAGCGGAAAGAAAAGAGCCAGAGGCACAGCCAGGCTTTTAGGCTTCTAGTCTCAGGGTGTTAAGGGATGTTTGGGGTAAGACAGTGGCATCGGTGTAAAGGGAACACCACTCTTTTTTTTTTTTTCCTTAATCAGCAGATAAGTTTTATTTCTTTTAAGGGAATGATAACTCTTAATGGCTCAAAAGCACCACGGCGGAACGCCACCCTGTAAGGAAAGGATCACTCCGCTTTGCAAAATGTTATATGCATCTATTTTGGCTAATTGAATCTAACTTAAAAAACAACAACAAAAACCCAGGTTGCACCTGAGCTTTTAAGGTTCCTCCCAGGCAGCTTTCCAAGAATCCCCTGGAGTTAGGGGCAGTCCGGGCCAGATCTCAGGGCTCCACTCCTGCTCCTCTCACCTGCCGGGGCCCTCCCTCTCCGTCCATCCCCAGTGGCAGAGCTTTCCTTATTCCAAGTTCCCTTTCTTGTGCTCAAGGGCCCTGGGGACCCCACGTGGCTTCGAGCCCAGAGAACTTACATCCCTGCACTAAAATAACTAGAGGGGCACTTCCTAGTACCAGTCACCCAGACTCTCCTCTCTGGTCACTTGTCTCTTCAAGAAAAACAATATCCCAAAGTCAGAAATATTTTTTTTTAATTTTTTGAAAGATTTTATTTATTTATTTGACAGAGAGAGATCACAAGTAGGCAGAGAGTCAGGCAGAGAGAGAGGAAGAAGCAGGCTCCCCGCTGCGCAGAGAACCCGATGCGGGACTCAATTCCAGGACCCTAAGACCATGACCTGAGCGGAAGGCAGAGGCTTTAACCCACTGAGCAACCCAGGAACCCCCCAAAGTCAGACATAAAGCAAAATAGAGGCATGACTCTCATGGTCAAGTCTGCCTCAGGGTCACTTGATTTTCTAGTAACTTTGTTTGACTTACTATTTACTCTTGCTCCAACATGCTAGAGTTCTCCAAGATTAGCTATTAATTTAGCTTAATAAAATCATTAAGATACAAATGGTGTTTATCCAATAGTGGTAAAAATGGGTTTTCCTGTAGAGATCAAAATGACTTTGAGAGAAACTGTAACTGTAAAGGTTAGAGTTTTGCAGCCTTGAAGAAAAAGAACTAGTGTTGTATCTAACTTAGTAAACTTATTTCACATTTTAAAAAAAGATTTATTCATCTATTTGAGAGAGCAAGAGAGAGAGCTTGTGCATGCACCCAAATTGGGGGAGGGGCAGAGGGAGAGAGAGAGAGAGAGAGAGAGATTCTCAAGCAGACTCCCCACTGAGTATAGAGCATGACAGGGGGCTTGATCCCAGGACCCTGAGATCATGACCCAAGCCAAAACCACAGATGCTCAAGTGACTGAGGCACTCAGTCACCCGACACATTCCACATTTTTTCTTTTACTACCGTACATGCATCATCTTATAGATCTTGTATACGTGGTTCTCTTACTAATGAGTTAAAATAAAACTTCGGCATGGACTCATAAGTATTTGTATGAGAATTATGCTTTTTTAGCAATTTAAAAATTATGCTTGGGGCTGTTCCCCCCACTGCATCTCCATTTTTGGTTCTCTTTGTACCCCAAACAATGCAGTTTTTCAAGTCATGGGTCTTCTTCATCTTTCTGTTCTTCAGCCACTGATGACACCGTGGGCCTCCCTCAAGGTTGTGGTAAGTGGCACTTCTGGGTAAAAAAAAAAAGTTTTTAAGGAATTACTCAGTGCAGAGTTACAGATAATAACAAAATCTGGACTCTACGATATCCGACAACAGAAAATAAGAAAGTATGGTACATCAACATTAAATACTATGCAGCTAGAATCATATAATCATTGTCAAACTATTGTACCAACATGGAAAATGCAGAGGTGAGCGTGTGAGAAGATAGTATACACAATATAAACTGGAAGTTAAGACAAACATGATGAAAATATCTGTGAGGAAATGCTATTAGGAAGATTTTTGATTTTTTTCTCCAAATTTTATTTAAGATGTTTTTTGTCCTTTCAATGAAAAAAATAAAAAGAAAAAAGAAAATTTAAAACCGAAGCAAGCAGAACCCTAATTTTATGTGATCTTACTGATGTCATTGCCACCGACATAGCCGTGAAACCATGGTTTGGAGATTTCACTGAATAACTCTCCAGAAATCTCCCCAAACTTGCCCATTCTATCACTCCTTCACTCCTTCTGAATGCTTAGGAGCTCCAAGGTCACTTTCAACTCAATCGTGCTATGTGACCAGAGCAAGGAAAGGCAAAGCCAAACTCTACTCAACTCACCCAAATCCACCATTGGGGAAGAGCTGCTCAATATGCACCCTTTAGACCCAAATTGGGACCCAGGACCAATATCCCCTTTGCCCACCCTGCCTTCCCACCACTTGGAACATCTATGCCTGGCCACAGAGAGCCCTAGCTGACCGTGGATGTGGCATCTCGCCATCCTTCTGAGGACAGGCCTTTCCCTCCCGCCCTCTTGGAGAAAACCACAAAAACAAAACAGGAGCCAGCTATGTTCCAAGGGGAATGTTTTCACCCTGCTCCCATTTCATTGAGCTCTTTGGCCCAGGACACAGGCCATGAGGCATTTGTGAGGCCTCCCAGCAGTACCCATGCAACAGGTCCAACTACCGGCCAGCTCTGACCTCGTCTGCTGTTGCTTTAGCTTCTCTGGCCGCTGATGTTTTTAAGCTGCCTCATCTTGTAAGTGCATGTATTTACAAACAGACTTTACTGACGTTCCTTTCAAAGCTCCCTCCTCCTGAGTCCTTGCCTCAGTCTCTATTCGTTGAGTCAGTTTGTTTGCTATGTTGTTGTAGGCTTAGCTATTTTTCAAGCACAGACCCCCAAGCATAAGCTTCTAATGGGCAGGAACATATTTTACATTTCTTTATAGCCCAGGAGCTAACATAATGACCTACAAAGAATAAATATCTCAGGGCACCTGGGTGGCTCAGTTAATTAAGCGTCCAACTCTTACTTTTGGTTCAGGTTACCATCTCAGGGTTCTGGGATTAAACCCCACGTCAGGCTTCACGCTCAGTGGGGAGTCTGCTTGAGGATCCTCTCCTTCTGCCCCTCCTCCCACTTTCTCTCTCTCTTTGTCTCTCTCTCTGTCTCTAAAATAAGTAAATACATCTTAAAAAAATACATCTCTTGGCAAACTGGAAACAACTCAAATATTTATCAATAGGAGAATGGATAAATAATTTATGGCTTATTTGTACAACAAACTACCTCTCAGTATTCCAAATCCTTACACATGCAACAACCTGGATGAATATCAAAAGCCTTACACTGAGCAAAAGAAGCACACCCAAAAGAGCGTGTACTGTATGATTCCATGTATATGGAGCTCTAGAACAACCGTGGTCTATTATGGACTGAACGTTCGTGTGTCTCCCGAATTCCTGTGTTGAAGCCTTAATTCCCAGTGTGACTCTATTTGGAGATGGGGCCTCTAGGAAATAAATTGAGGTTTGAAGAGGCCGTAAGGGAGAGGCCTTGATCCAATAAGATTTGTGTCTTCCTAAGAAGGGAGACCAGAGGGCTCATATGCATACAAAGAAGAGGTCATGTGAGGACACAGTGGGAAGATGGCTATCACAAACCAGGAAGAAGGCTCTCAACAGGAACTGAATTGGCCAGAACCTTGATTCTTGGACCTCTAGGCTCCAGACCATGAGAAAATAAATTTTGTTGTCTAAGCCACTAATCTATGTTATTTTATTATGGCAACCCCAAGACAAGAGGGGAATCATGGTTGCCTCTGGGGAAGTTGGCATTGACTGGAAAAGGACACGAGAGAACTTTCTAGGATGAAGGAAATATTCTACTTCTTGATGGGGTGATGGTCACATGGATATTTACAAATGTATATACAAAAAATATTGAGCTGTTCACTTAAGATATGTGTATTCTATTATATGTAAAGTATAACTCAACAAAGAAATGAAAAAAAAAGTCTGTTGGTAAGAATGGTTATCTCTTCACTTTAACTAACACCCTCCAATGGAACAACCTGGGATGAAGTTTACCAAACACTCACTATGGGCAGAATCTTGCAATAACCACAGATATATTGATAAGGTGAGGGGAAGAGAGCCTGGTCTCCAGAACTCGTGAGCCTTTTTCAACTCCAAAAGCAATATCTGGAAGTCCTCAAGTTACAGCCGCTGAGGCAAGTTGTACCAAATGCTAACAGCTCATTAAGACAGTTTTTGACACTCCAAAATTCACCTTAACTCCTCCATACTTCTACTGAGGTGGCTGTTGCCTGGGCCCTTTGAGAACCGGGCAGACCCCAGATCTGCTCATCTGCAGTCAAATACCACGAGGAAAAACAAAAGGGAAATGGGAAAGGTGGTGCAGAAAGTCTTGAGAAGGTATTAAACCGTGAGACTCAGACCTTAAACACTCTCTCTACTCCAACAAAAGAATCTGCAAACTACTTGTGCCCACATTTCAGCAGTTGACTTTCCTGGAGTGTACAGTGCTAATGGAGTTGTTAGCAACTCGGGGCAAAAATGAGAACTTTTTCCCCAGGTTGTTTCCTCTCCTTTCTCTCCAGAACTTTGACAATGCCAGTGAGAGGCCGTCAGATAGCACTGAAGAAGCATTATAAACCAGGGGCAAGATTTGCATGTTCCTTCCCAGGGAAAAATGTGCCGTTTCCTTCCCAGGTTCTTTGCAATTAAAAAAACAAAAGTCGGTTTCATAAAGTCACTGACATTTAGAAAATGTGTGCCACCTCTCTTCCCTTTTGTGTCCTTAAGAGACACTGTTAATTGATCACAGCCCTGTTAATCACTGAGCCCGTTTCTAGAAGTGGTGATGTGCTCCAGCCAACAGGTGCTAGCTAAACAGAGTCAGTTGTTAAATTTCAGGAATCTTACTAGCTGGTTGTTAAACATACTCATTATTAAATATTAAATTATGTAAATGTATACTTGAGTGAGGTATATTAAAAGAAAAGGTAATGGATACTCAAAATCTATCACTTCCTAATTATTTTATTACATTTTATTATTATTATCTATGCACCCGAGGTTATTTACATATATCGTATCTGGAAGCACTTTAGAGTGACGTGCTGTAAAACAGTCTCGGGAGTTGGCCAGGCTTGTGAGTTCCTGAGGTCAAGTCTCTCCATTTTATTGTCAGTTTTTTTCATGATGGCATACCTGGCAAAGGCGGCAGAAGGCATTTGTTGGGGTGGAATGAAGCCTTTGGGCTGGGGAAAACTTTGGGCTACATAATTTGCAGGACCCAGCATAAAATGAAACTGTGGGATACTTTGCTCAAAATTTATTGAAGATTTCAAAATGGTGACAGTAGACTATTAAACCAAACATGGACCCTTCTGATCACGGGCCCTTTGTGAACACCCATGAAACCAACCCTGGTAACAGGTCACCATTTGCTTGTGAAGATCTTGCATTATCTGAGTGTTTGTAACCCAGGGGCTGCCCACCCGATTTTCAAGGATAAGGCTTCCAGGCAAAATGCAGTGAGTCTTGAAAGCCTGTGCCCTGTCTTTGGAGGAGAGCCATGATTCTACGGGGTCCAGCAGGACAGATCTCAAGGTTTAGGGAAGTTCCACTTCCTCAAGACCTCAAAGGTTCCAGAGCCCTGGGACACCACTGAAATCTGGAGAGGACACAGAGAAATCCCAGGAAGATAGGGACAGAGGTGAAGGCGAAGAACCCTGCCTTTGGCAGCCCCTCTAGAAAGGAGGCCACGGTTGACCAGATAAACATTCACAGAGAACCACAGCTCTGCTCTGCCTCAGACTCTTCCTCATTGGCCAAGTCACCTCTTTCTACTCTTTGATCCTGTCTTGAGAAGAAGCCAAACCACCAGAATGACCAACTCATCCCAGTTTGAGCAACGAAAGCCCCATGGCCTGGTTAGCCTGGGAGAACTGAGATGGTTGGTCACGCCACAAACTAAAGTCACAGGAGGAGGCCCCATTCTGAAAAGGCTTAAGTCCCTTCTGTGGGCAGGCATCCTCCAAGACTAACTGGCTACGTTCCAACAATTTAATGCAACAGGTCAACTCCTTTACTATCTCTAGGTACATTTTTCCTCACTGTTCACCAGGATCTTTCATCACTCACAATCGGATATAGCAAGGGCATCTTATTAACTATGGCTATGGTTGGTGATTGGTATTAGCTATCCTGGGTTTTTCCCACCTGAAACAACCCCATCCATGCCCTGGGCAACAGTCCTCATCTCTGGCTATACACGAGGATCCTCTGGGGGACTGGGTTTTAATGTTGTTCAAAGCTCTCAGTCATTCTGATGTGTGCCAAGGTTGAGATCCACTGCCCTAGGACCTAGAACACTGAGCACTTAAATGCTCCTATGTCCAAAAAACAGTTTTCTAAGGAAAATTTTGCATCTATTCACAATCTCCTCCAGCCCATCTCCCCACAAGTGTGGAGTGGACCTCCATACAGGCATAAGTGTGTGAACAATTTTTTTTCAAACCAAAAAGAATATAACGCTTATATTACATTTTCTTGATTGTCAAAGCATTTTGCATTGGTTTTAACTGACCAACATAGGTATTTTCTCTCTAGATACTTGCCATTTAAAGATTAAAACTCTGAACAAATAAAATAAAGACTAAAAGCCTGGACCCCAGGTTTCATGGACAATGACCAGGAGAATCTACTGATTGTCCAGTCAGGATGTTCTTAATCTATGAACACTGTGAATCTGAAGACTAATCATATTTCCTTCTTTATGCTGGCTGCTAGGAAGATCAGAGTGGCTCAGTTTTAGCAATTGCATAGATTGTGGTCTAGGCTTCATGTGCTAACTTTACTTCTGGTTTCATCATACTCTCTAAGCTGACTTTCACTTCCACCCAGAGTCCTTAGCTATTTATTCCATCCTATTAAATTGAATGTACACACAAGCTGCCACAAATCCTTTCAGAAGAAAGGCCTGAAATATAAATAAATAAAATGCAGATGGTAATAGCTATTTTTAGGAAGCGACAGAGCATAAAAAATGTTGGACAGACTCTATAAAGGAGATCATGCTGATTCTCATGATGCAAGGCTTCCAATGTTCAATCCAAAGCTACCTTTGCAAGATTCAGTCTTCCCCCCATGACTCATACAGAAAAAGTACTAACCCAAGAAATGCCTTTGGTCTTTCTCTGACACAGTCTCCCGGTCTCTTCCAGAGTCCCAGTAAGGAGCAGATGATTACCTTCAACAGTGTACTTCTCTTCCCCAATCAGTGACACAATCATCTTGATGGGTTTATAAGCTTAACTCTGCACTTGTGAGTGATTTTCCCTGCTGGATTGGAGTGCTACCACAATCAGTTCTCCTAATTAATTTATTTGATTTACTTACAGAGCTGTGGGGTGGAGGTGTCTTTTGAAATCCATATGCAAATATAATTGAAAATGTAAATCAATATTTTGAGCCAAGAGAATGGGCATTTTTAATGGGAATGCAGGGTAGTCTTGTGTCTGAAGTTGTGGTTCTTTGTGGCTAATGACTTGGTTGTAAATGGGGTTATATTTGCAGATGCTAGGAATTTGGTTATCTCAAGAACTCTTGTTCTGAAAGCAGGGAGGGTACATGGAATGTTTAAGAGTTATTCACTTTCCTCCAGCTGCATGACTATTCAGTATAAGTGGCTCAAGTAAAATCTCCATTTTATAATGCACATCCAGTTTCCATCAGTTTCCATCATAGAACATGAGTGGTGAAAAATCTCTGGGGAACAATGTATCCAGCCCTTTCCTTTTGTGAATATGTAGAAACATTTCCAGTATTACACATAGAATGAGTTGCAGAATTTGTACTGGGATCCAATGTTCACCATACCTGTGACCAACCCAGAATCAGGTGTGTCAACGTCAATTCTAGCCTCTAAGACAATCTCTCAGAAAGTTCCTCCAGACTTACCTCCAACTTACTGAGTACATCCAAGTTACATTCATGACAATGTACTTCTTTCAAGAATTGCAAAAGTGCCTGGAGGATGGGGGTGGCCCATGCCCCAAACTGTCTGGATACATAGCCTTCTGAACATGAGGCCTACCGGAAGGCTCCAGCAGGCCATGAGAATTCTCTGTTTGGGAACCCAGCCCTGCCTCCTCTCTAAATTCAAGGAAGACCTACATTTCTGCTTGTCCCAGTCTTGATTCTTAGCAAACCACTGTTGTCAAGAGTCATCTCCAGCCTCTACACTTTCTCTCAGGGATCATCTCATGTTTATAAAGAGATCATGCAAGGTTTTCAAGAGTCTTCTTTAGAGACAGCTCCACTCTTGCAAGTTGGGACACTGTGGGAAGAACATCCAGGGAGTAAATCCCAGTCCTCCATCTTGGGAACCATTGTCCTCATTGTCCTCCTACACCTGAATGTCTTATGGCACCCTGCCTTCCCCCTTCCAGGTGCTGTACAGTGTAGGGAGGGTTGGATGCCAAACTGACAACATCTGGATCATGACAGATCTTTGCATGTCTGACTATATGTATTTTCTAGTCTTTCCCTGAAGGCTCAGACTGGGCTGCTCATCAATTCATCTCTTCCCTATCCATTTGGATTTTACACTGTAAATGTTCACAGATTAGCTGTTTCCAACACTTCTCATCTCAAATGGCAGATAAGAGCGGAAGAGCTCAGGGTCAGCCTAGCTGCGGAGAAGTCACGAGCTGTAGACATGTGACCCATTGTTTGGATGTTCGAGATTATAGTAATGCTGGCTGGAGTTTATTTCACACATCAACCCTGCTGTCTCCAGCTTTGATCTGGCCTACGGAAGGGAGGCAGAAGCTTTAAAACATGATGATAAACAATGAGGTCACAGGCCAGAACAGCCAAGCCCTCTTGGACTTAGCCAAAAAAAAAAAAAAAAAAAAAGTCCTTATTAGCTACAGAAGCCCTGTGGGTCACTATGAGTCAAAGAATCACGAGAAGAAAAATGGCAGAACAGTGACAAGAAATCACGGAGAGCTTCACCAGCCATGACAAATGGCAGTCCTTGGACATCAAATAAACCTCCAGGCAGGAGAGAGAGATGACGTCACTAGACAGACACGGAGGTAATTTGTGACACACGTGTCAGGGCAGACTTCTCAGCATCTCTTGCCCCACCTAGAATGGCTTAGATTGCGCAGAAGATAAAGATACATTTTCCTGGGCTCGTACCCAACAGGTGGGGTTTCATACATCTTCCACCATAGAGGTTGCACACTGGCAGTCTGTGGGCTGAAGTTGGCCTGCCAACGTGTTTTCTTTGGCCTTGACGGTCTATTTTAAAATTTTTGAATCTATTGCCAACTTTTGCAAATCGGGGATTTCACATTTTTAAAAATACGAATCTCCCACTTTTCTTGAAAAATCAGAAGATTTGGCAAGGATAGGCCTATTTTTCCAGCATGGCAAAAATTGGCCATACTAAGGGACAGCTGTTCTTGTGCAGCAGGGATAAGAACTTGCCAGCTCCTGCAACCCCACCTTGCTTATTTCTCTTGTTTTTGTTACCTGCCTGGCTTCTAAAGCCACTGAAGTTTACAGCCCTGGGCATCCTGTCTGTAGCAGATCCCCCTCTCCCACTGTAGTAGAACCCCAGGCTGGACTTCAACTGCCAGTGAACATACCTCTTTGCCTGAGGACTTTCATTCCTCCGTCTGTTCCCCAGCAGGTCATCAATTGCTCCTTCCCAGAAGTCTCCAGCTGATTGGAGCTGGTGGATAAATACCCCACCTTCCTCCCTCCACTTGGGATCACTCTGACACACAGGTTGTACCCTGGCTCCCGAAACTCCCAAAGGTATTAATCTCTAGTTACCCACTGTGGTAACTGCCTAGACGACATGCCCTTTAAAGGCTGCCTTACCTTCTTCATTCTCTTTTCTCTCCACTTGCAGTTTTTCTTTTCTTTTCTTTTCCTTTTTTGCCACCTGAATAAATTCAGTGTACAGTTTATTGCATAATAATAAGAACTTGTAGTTGCTGTGTTTTATGCAGTTGTTGTGAATGCAGAATTAGTGAATACTGAACCATTGCTTCTGGGGTTGGGTTCCTAGTCTTCTGGGCACAATGTTTTCCTCAACCAGTCAATACAGAACCTTGTTTTTTGTGTTTATGTTCAAAGATATGTTATTCAATATACACTGTTGATTCATAAACATTGAACTCGTAGGTAACAACACATTAACTCTTGCCTGAATGGAGCTTATCAAACACACATATTTTCTCCATAGACCACTCACAAGCTTCTTGGGCTTAGGAACACTAGCTAGCACTTCAATACTAGGCTTGGGGGCACCAGTGAAAAGAACAAAAATGGGGAAAATGTGTCACTAAATAGAATATAAAAAGGATACTTTTCTACAACATAAGAACTGAAATAAGAAGGCAGAGCGTTACCTTGTTTGACCTCAGCTGGTAATGGGCCCATCAGGTAACTCAAACATTTTGCCATGCTGTGCATGCCCACAAATAAATGTGAAAGTGCCACAGATGTTGATTTTGAAGTTACAAATATTACAGTAAGAAAGCAAATTCACAAATACAGAATCCATAAATAATAAATATCAACTATACCCCAGAGTCTGCTTCCAGGGGACCCCAAATAAAGACAGCACCATAGAAATGCTTTCTTCCTCAATTCAGGAACAACTAAAAACCCTGGGGAAGAAATATAAAATGATGGTTTTCAGGCAATGGCTGTCAGCACAGGATCCCCAAGAGAGGGGGACAAATGAGGTAAGCCCTATGATTTCCCCAGAGTATTGCCCAGCGACCATTTCCAGGCTATACTGCAGGAAAGAGGAACCCAGGTGGAGCCTGGGGGTCCCCTTGAGTTGAAGAGATGGAGCTGGAGACCAAGAAGGTCGAAGTGTTTAGAGTTGGCAAGGCAGAGTACTGGATAGTGGAGACCTGTGCTCGGAGAGTGCTCCAGAGGTTTGTAAGGATGTGTGAAACCTCATATGAACTCTGATCAGAACATGTGTGTGAGGAAACACCAAAGCCACCCAAAGGAACAGAGGAAAGAATCCTCAGACCTTACACAAGGTTGCAGATAGTGTTCCCACCAGTTGAGTGGAAAACCTTATCATTCCTGGGGCATCAGGTAGAGTACTCGAAGGGTCTTGCCTTGATAGTGTGGAAAAAAATTGGCCCTCAGCTAAAGACTGCTCAGAAGACCAAGCTGTTTCCAACTAAGTGAACTACCTTCCAGAGCAAAGCTCAATAATACTTACAGGAATACAAAAACCAACTTCCAACTTCCAACACGATAAGATTCACAACATATGGCATCAAAGAAAAAATTACCTGGCATGCAGAGAACCAGTAAAATATGATCTATAGTGAGGAGAAATATTAATAAAAACAGACCAAGAAATGACACAGATGGTAGTATTAGTAGACAGGAACATTGAAACCATTATTGTAACTATATTTCATATGTTTGAAAGTGGAAGACAGATGGAGTATATTAAGTAGAGACATGGAAGATATAAAAAAAGATCCAAATAGAACTGCTAGTGATAAAACCAGAATGTCTAAAATGAAAAATGAAACAACACACTAGATGGGATTAACAGCAAACTAGATGCTACAGAAGGAAAGATTAGTTAACTTGAAGACAGAGCAATAGAAACTAGAAATAGAAAATGAAATTCAAAAAGGAAAAGAGTAAGAGAAGTCAGAGGCATTGTTAGAGTGTGGCTTCTAATTGAACGTCATTTAGGTCTGTTCCTGGAACCTTATGGTATATGGGCTCTTGTGATCCTTGGGAGGAGACACAATGGGGAAGCTGGACTAGGGGCCAAGTTCCCTAGATACACTGTCAAGGGGAAGGGATGGACAAACCTCCTGTCATGCTCAGTTTAAGGTGGCTTCCAACATGCCCCAGCTTTCCTCTTCCAGGCCTTAGAGATTTGCTGGGAAGTCGTCTGCTATACTTTTAAGGGATGTTCTTCCCAGGAAATGGAAAGAATGGCTATGGAGTTTTCTGTCTCTCCAGTTCCTTCCCTCATTTTTGGCCTCCTATAAACACAGGAACCTTTTGTCTTAAGACCATCTACTCATTAATGAGAAAGGATAAATGACAAGAACAACAAAATGAAGTTGAGAGAAATGTCCTAAATACCACACTAAGGTCTCATAGCTCTTGTTTCTACGAGATGGTAAAACATAAAAATGGCTGTGAATTTGCCTTTTTCAATGGACATCTCTGAGCCCATTCTCAGGAGATATGGATCTACCACAAATAACTGCTGAGGCCCTGCAGAGATAGCTATTCAAACCTCAGTAACATACCCGTTAGATTTCTTTTGATTATGAAATGTCTCAAACTCACTGAAAATAATGTAAATGACTCATATGTACATTCTAAGGCTTTGAAAAGTTGACTCGTGGTCATATTAGCCTCAGAACTTTGGTTTTAATTAATATGTGGAATTACAGATACAGCTACACCTGCTGCCCCTATTCTATTCTATTTTTTTCTCCATTTCCAGTAGTGTTCATCTCCTAAAAGTGTTTTACTTTTTGATAATTTCTGTGTTTACTACATATGCTTAATGTGTGGTATCATTTTGATTCTTTAAAAAACTCATGTAGATATTATATTGTCCTGTTATAACTTAATTTCTCACTCGATGTGGTGTTTTAGAGATTTGTTTGTGTGGATTTCATTAGTGACATTTGGTTATTTCCTATTTTTTGCCATTACTGTGTTTCAGTGAATATCGCTGCACATCTTTTTTTGTAGAAATATACAAAAGATTTTTCCAGAAGTGCAAACAGTGGGCTGTCTAATGTGGGCATCCTTGATGTTACTGGATATCGGCAAAATGCTCCTCAAAGGTAGTTTACATTGCCTCCGGTGATGTGAACAGTCCCCATCCCCCACATCCCTGACTGAATTGATATTATCAAACTTTAAAAATTTTACCTGTCTTTATCTGGAATTTCTATTCTGTTCATTGATCTCTTTCTCATTCATTTTCCAATGCTGCACAATTTAAATATTATAACTTTATAAATTTGCATATCCAGGGAAAGGGATCTCCTTCTTTTTCTTCATAATTATCCGTTCTTTGTTCTTTACCCTTCTGTAGGAATTGTAGGATGGCTTGTGAAGATCTATGGAGCTCAATTAGCACTTCGAATGAAATGAGGGTGAATTTATAGATGAATTTGAGGAAGATTCACATCTTTATGATATTGAGTCTTTTCACCGAGGATCATGTTATTTCTCTCCAGGTTTACTTTTATTCCTTCAGTAAAGATTATAGTTTGTCCCATAAATTTTGTGAAACTTATTACTAGGTACCTTAAAGCTTTTGTGGCTGAGACACCATTTTTCACTTCTCAGGTAGGCAAAGATTAAAAGGGCTACTAACACTCTATACTGGTAATATTATGGGGATATGGGCATTTTTATATTTTATCGTAAGTGTAAATTAATTCAGCCTCTTTGGAGTACAAATTGTAATAGCTTTGAAGTTTTTAATGCATATTTTATTTGACCCAGAAATTCCTTTCCAAGAGTTCACAAGTATATGCACATACATATGAGAGTTTGTGTGTCTAAGGGTATTTAAGGCAGGATTATCATAAGAGCAAAAAATTGATAATAGATATGTATATCAGTACAAGACTGGTTAAATTAACCACTGAATAGTTTATCCAGTCAATGAAATACTATATGGCCATTAAATAAAATGAAGCAGCTTTATAAATTCTTACATGAGAAAATCCCCAAGATTTTTTATTTTTTTTCCTCTTCCTGCTTGCTTTAGGTTTAGTTCACTCTTTATTTTGCAGTACCCTAAAGTAATAGGATAGGTTTGATTTGAAGTTTTTCTTCTCTTTCCTTATAGGCACATATGGCTGTAAATTTCCCTCTAAATCTACTTTAGCTACATGCCAAGAGTTTAGGTATGTTGTACCTCCATTTTCATTTTTTTCCAAGTATTTTCTAAGTTTCCCTATGATTTCCTCTTTGATCCATTGGTTATTAAGGAATGTATTGTTCAATATCCACATATTTGTAAGTTTCTCAAATTTCCTTCTGGTATTGATTGTTCCTGGAGAACAAAAAGTATGTTGGAGAACATACTTTGTATGACTTCAATCCTTAAATTTATTGAGGCTTGTTTTAAGGTTTAACATGTGGTCTATCATGGAGAATGTTCCATATGCACTTCAGAAGAATGTGTATTCTACTATTGATAAGTGAATAACAGAGACACCACTTAAAATTCCTTTCCTCTGTTCCCCTCCTCTGTTCCCTATGGTTCGTTCAGAGCATCTCTTCCTCCAACTTGACATCTCTCACTCTCTATGCCTAATCCATCAGGCTTTTTCTTTTTTTTTTCCTTTCTCCTATCTTACCTTTTTATTTTATATATAGATAGAGATAGAGATAAAGATCTTCATTTTTTCCTTTCTCCTACCTTATGTTTTTATTATATATATTTATTATATATAATATATATTATATAGCCTCTCTCATGGTGGCTCTCAGTTTTCTGCCTCTTTCTTCTCTTTCTTCTCCACTTGGCCCATTGTTTAGATTCTCCCAGACCAAAACAGAACCTGAGAACTTACCAACACAAGAATTCATTCCTTTTACCAAGGCCTCTCTAGTTCGGTGTCTCTCTATCCATTTTCCTAAAACTGCTGTAGAAAAAGTCCAGGAACAGGGTCGATAAGGAAAAAGCTCTCCATATGATCAGAATCCTCCATATGGTTAAAATGAACTGGTGAAGACAAAAATGTTCCCTCTAGACCCAGCTTCTGTGGATCAAGACCCAATGGGAAATTGTATAAATAAAACTTTAATCACCCTTGGCAGGATTACCTTCCTCCCTCAAGGTCATCTGCCGTAAACTCCTTCTTAGCTCTGTCTCTATCTCACAGAACGGAAAGCCAGGCTTTGAGAGTGCCAGCCCCAAAGCTGGAATCAATCTGGCTTTAATTCATTATTAACACACTACTAAAAAGCCCTTTTGAAGTCACAGCACCAGCAGGAACCAAGCACATGAGATCCCAAGAGCTTTCTAAGATCTTACAGCCTATGGGCGGGTGGAGAAGTAATTGCACTTTTGGTGTTTATCAACAGGCTTGCAGAAACGTCAGGCCTGCACATTTTATTTTGTCACCACACGTACCCAAATATTAGTTAGTATACATCTCCAGGAGTACTCCCAGCACGGTATGCGGTTATCATACCTTGTGGACCTGTCTTACTGGCCACGTCTTGTTCATCTTTTTATTCAGCATGCTGAGCACCTTGCCTGGCACCTGGTGGATGTTCAGTAATGTCTTTAGAATGAATGGAGACACTGCAATAGTAAATACACCGAGTAGGTCTTCACAGTGCTCTTTCAAAAGAATCATTACAGATACTCCAAACCTCATATATCAGTCACAGAACTCATCTCTATCTCCAAAATCCACTCATGCCCTGTGCAATTAGTCTTCCAGGTCCTCTCAAAAGTTTGGCAGCATCTTTAATCCTGGCAACCCCAGCTCAAGTCAGTGTAATTATCCACAAAGTCTATTTCAAATGTGTAGTATAAATGCATACGCATGCCTGTGTGGACACATGCACCCAAAAGCTACAAGTTTTCAAGTACAGAGAGCGCTGAGTTCACCCTGCTTTTTGCACTAGAACAGAAAGTAGACCTTTGTTCTCAGAATTAGAAAAAT
Organism: Martes martes; assembly: GCF_963455335.1. Lineage (NCBI taxonomy): Eukaryota > Metazoa > Chordata > Mammalia > Carnivora > Mustelidae > Martes > Martes martes. Next base: position 131,379,468 of record NC_137888.1, read on the forward strand.
AATGAGGGACAGAGGCTTGTAGTTCTCCCAGACTGGCTTCAACCTTCAAAGACGCCTGGAACGGGGGGGGGGGGGGGGGGGGGGGGGCGGGGAGAGGATGCCTGAGAAGTTTGCTCTCCGTAATCTCCTCTGTGCCCTAGCCCTTCCCCATTCTGACAACTGACGCCCATCCTCATTGCCTTGGGGAAAAGGGGACACTGAAGAGTGCTGCTTACAAAGAAGTCAGATGCTTGGCTTTCCAAGTTTAATAGACTAAAAGGGGACATCAAGCAAGCAACCGATCAATCAATTAATCAACAAAGAACACCTGAAGACTGTTAACAGAGCCTCCCCGTTCTGTACAAGAGCCAACTGTCCCCTGAGCAGTCTGTTGAGCGTAGATTGTGGTGTTGACAGTGACTGATGTCACCCAGAAGGGGCTCATGAGGCTAGTCTGAAGGTGGTCCGAGAATCTCGGTCCCGGCCCCGGTCCCTCCTTCAGAGGGACAAGAGAGTCAGCGGTAGCTGAAAAGATGGAAGAACTAAGTGGAGACTCTCCTGGAGTGTCCCACAACATGAAACTGACATGCACACCGCCTGAATTTGTATGGAGTTATTTTTCTGGTACATCTGCGGTGGGAGCTGGCTGGAGCTGCCTCAAGTCTTGTTTCTGGGTTTAGCAAGATGCTGATTTGGGTCATGGCCATTGCCGGAGTCTAGGCCTCCCCAGGCAGGCAGAATCAGGAGAGCTGCCTCTCCACCACCCTATCTGGATGGATCCATGGAGAATAAGCTTAGTGTCCATGATTTTCCTCCCAATCTGACCCCCACCTGCTATTACTGAGCAACGGGGGTTATTTTCTCAGTACTTGTTTTTAGGAACAAAAGTCATTTTTAGGTGAAAAGCTGTTGCCCTTAAAAAATACATAATCAGGGGGCGCCTAGGTGGTTCAGTCAATTAAGCATCTGCTTTCGGCTCAGATCATGGTCTCGGTGTCCTGGGGTCCTGAGACAGAGCCCTGCCTCGGGCTCCCTGCTCAGCAGGGAGGCTGCTTCTCCCTCTCCCTCTGCCCCTCTCCCAACTTGTGCTCTCTGTCTCTCTCAAATAAATAAATAAAATCTTTAAAAAAAAATATATAACCATGACTTGAAAACAAAATAACAGGAGCTTTAAAAAAAAATTTTTTTTAGTGGAATTGGGTGGTTAGAATGAATTCCAAAATACTGTTAGAATTATTGGGATTAACTGTGTTTTTTTTTAAATATTTTATTTATTTATTTGACAGAGATAGAGATCACAAGTAGGCAGAGAAGCAGGCAGAGAGAGAGAGGCAGAAGCAGGCTCCCCACTGAGCAGAGAGCCGGATGCGGGGCTCGATCCCAGGACCCTGAGATCATGACCTGAGCTGAAGGCAGAGGCTTAACCCACTGAGACACCCAGGCGCCCCTAACTGTGTTTTTTTAAGACAGGCTGTCTTTACAATGTTGGGTATGGCCTTTACCCTGCAACATATTATTCTAGGCATCATACAGAATATGCTGAAGAATGTTTCACTCTTTTGAGGACTTTAGATCTAAAAGAGTAATGATCACATATTTTGCACAGAGCATAGATCAGGAAACATGTCACAGTCCCACTTACACAAAAAGAACAGAAATAACCTTGCAGAATACGAGAGGAAGGTACCTCTTTCAGTGATTACTGTCCTCCACAACCAGAAAACAAAAGGCATAGATCAAGTATTTATGCTGGTGGCACCCCTGTCTTACTTTGGATTCCCCTGACAGCAAACCCTGAAGTAAGAAGTTAGGTGTCAGGAGTTTACTTGGGAAGAGAACCAAGAAGTACAAGCGAGAGGGTGGCGAAAACGAGACGAAGAACGGAGAATGTGGATAAAGGGTAGACTGATGAATGGACTGTCCCTGTGGACAGTTGGGACCTCAGTACCGCTAGGAATTCTCTAATGAATTATGTAAACCACATCTCAGAATAGTTGCACTGAGCTTATCCGGTATTTTGCACTGAGGCATTTATCCACCAATCTCCTTTCCTTTATGACTAAAGTTGCTCCTGTAGTTAAGTCCCTAGCAGTCCTGCCTTGCTCTGCTCAAAGAGGGAGCGAGTTCCCCAGTGGCGGAGACGCGGGCACTGTGGTGCCCTGTCTGTGGGCACAGCCAACGTCTGTCTGCAGCTGCAGGTGAACTCAGAGCGAGGCTGAGGGACCTAGTACAGCAGCTGCTACAGTCCCTTTGGAAATTATAAATATATATATTAAATGTACCTATTTTTAAATGCAGTAGTCCAGGAGAAGAAAGGTTGAAGGGAGAGCAAAGAGACCTTGGATCCCAGTGAACCCCTGGAAAGTTGCCCTATGTCCCTCCTCCAAGCCAATCCCCAAGGCAGAAAGCAAATGTGGAGGTGAACGACCGAAGCCCCAGAGAGAGAGAGAGGACCAGTGTCCCCATGCTCACCGTCTGGGGCAGTGACAAGCCCCCAGAGTCTTCTACAACCAGCATGCTGTGCGAGCAGGAGTAAAGTCTTGCTTGGGTTTAGGCTGCTGATTGTGAGGTGGTCTCACAGAGCTCCCTGTGCCCACCCCCCCCCCAGAAGAGTGACACGGCTGGGTCTCAAGGAGTGTGGCCCCAGGAAACCTTGCGTTTGGGGGCCAGATGGGACCAGAGCCCTTTCAGGAGACCCTGGCATGGGTAAATAACAAGGAGGAGGACAGGTGAGCTCGCTCTCAAGCCGGGGCCCTGGGTAGCACCCACAACCTAGACCCTGCCCCCAGGGGAAAATCTTGAAGGGCCTAAGACTAGCTTATGTGTGAACCCAGATGAGTGTTTTTATTTTTTGTTTTTATTTTGGGGGCAAATGAGCTCATAAACCCACACCAAGGAGAATGTGGCCTCGCACATCTGGGGTTTATACACACAGAACTGAGCTCCCTTGCTGCCCTCTCATGCCCAGGAAGACTAGGTCCCAGCCTTGAGAGAAAGACAGAAAGAAGCAAATTGAGTTTGGATTTCTTCTTTGTCATGTTAGGGGAGAGGTATTCTTTATATATTTTTCAAATGTATTTCAATATATTTCAAATATATTCAAATTTTTATTTGAATTGAAATAGGGCTGACATTAGATGTTATATTAGTTTTAGGTGTATAGCATAGTGATTTGGCAGTTTTCCTTACAAGGGAGCCCTCCATCCCTGGCAGACATCAGAAGGATCTGGAGGGCTCGTTAAAACACAGATGCCTGGGCCCACCCTCCATCAACTCTAGCTCAGGAAGTCTGAGAAGGGCCTAAGAAGGGCCTCTGTTCTTGGCCACTCTTACATCTGAAGATGACTCTGTAAGCATCATAGATGTTGCTCCTCTCTTAAGGCAGCCCTGTGTAAAAACTCTTCTCCGTCATTGCTTACCGCTGTGGTATTTACACACACAGTTACACTCTGATCAGTGATCACGTTCTTTTCCAGTACGGTCCCCACACAAGGAAAGCCGAGCCGAAGGGGTTCTGTCAGAGAAGCCGGAGTGAGGTTGTCCACCTCAGGCCTGGTCCTGTCAGGCGGTCTGAGGGAAGGGAGGAGGGGGCGCTGACATGGCCTCTCACTCCCTTCTCCCCTTTCTAAGGCCAAACATTGGTACCCATCCCAGGCTGTTACCTTACTGGCAACGATTCAGTCAGTGCACAACGTCTAGTGTACTAATCCGATCTCTGTGACACGTGTTGCAAGGCCAGGCATCGTGCTATGTGTGGGAGAGACGAAGATGGAGCGACCGTCAATAGGGGAGGCCAAAAAGTGAACAGCCATCACCATTTAACATAACAAAATCGCACAGACCACATGCCTGCGGTCAAGTACTTGCGGGAACTGTTTTCTCTTCTCCTCTTGTTTCTGGCTCTTCTCTCTACCTCAAGTTCATACGGGAACCGAACGGTGACCAGACATTCACCTGCTGATGACGCCAAGAATGGCCTGGGCCCGGTGTCCTGTCGCGTGACAGGGAGTTTATTTACTAGCTGACATCCGCTGTTCCCTCAGTGAAGGCCTCGGTCTCTGGCTTGGTCAGGCTCTTTGACCTGCTGCCACACTGCATGGAAGACTTAACTTTTTTTCTAGGCAAATAGCAGACTTTTCTACACTAAAGGGTCTGTGGCCTTAGAACAGGCAGATAAAAGGCTAAAGGAAGTAAATGCAGACATCCTGATGTCTAACTGGAGTGTGCGTTGTCCCCACTCCCAGGATTACTCCTCTTTGTCTGCAGTTGTGTGATGTAAAATATCCCCGTTCTATTGAGGTATAAGCTCAAATTTCGGGAAGGTTAGAAAAATCAACAAATCATCCTGAAAAAATAAAAAAAACAATTAAAAAAAAAAACCCACAACCGAACCCTAAGTTATAGCTTTCTTGATACATATACGTATCGTTACAAAACTACGAAAAAAAAATTCATTTAGAGAAACTCACTTAGAGCCTGTGATTCTCAACTGTAGCAGTGAAAATTCAGTGTAAGGATCAACAAAACTCAAATCATCCCCTAACACTTACCCAGCATTAGCAAGAATTGGTCGACCATAGTTTTAGAATACGGTTGGCGTTTTCAACAATTCAGTGATCAGAAAAAAACCCATGGTCAGGGAGGAGGGAGAGAGAGAGGATGAAAGGGATGAAGGAAGGGAGGGAGGGAGGGAGGGATCCACGGTTTGCTTGGTTTTGTTTCTGAGCAGAAGAGACCACGAAGGAAATCCAGTTGCACAAAGACAGAAGCTAAGAGCCAGGGTTGTAGACTGAGGAGGACTTGCTGACATCTGGGTGCTGACGGGAGGCTCTAGCTGGGAGAAGGTGTACAAGCAGCTCACTCCCTTGAGCCAGGAGCTGGGACGGGGCAGAGGGCATGTGTAGATGGTCCCAGTGGCCTGGGGCCAGAAAGGCCTGTTGCTCCCTCAGCTCAGAGTGACTGTCCATGGGGGAAGTATGTGGGAATTTTACTTCATTCTTAGCAGACTTCAAGTATCATCAAGTATCATCCCATGATTATGGGCTGTGTGGGATCCTTTTAGGGCTGATCCAAATCCCGGAGTCTCAGAGGACACGCTGACCTCACTTGACTTGAATCAGAATAGCTATATTGTTGTCTCTACGTTCATTCGAGAAATATTTTCTGAGTGCCCACTCAGACACACAGTTCTCCGGGGAAACAGCAGTGAACAAACGGGTGGTACAGCTCTCCTTGTAGGGCTTACCTTTTATGAGGGTGGGATAGGAGCATAGACAACGAAGAACCAAGCTATCTTACTTATCAAGTGTTGGGCAAATCTACAGAGCCTCAGAGAAAGCGAGGCAAGAGGACAGAACGCCATGCGTAGATGGAGGGGCTACTGGTGTAAGGGATCAGGGGACACCTTGCTTGAATAGGCAATATTGGAAGAAACATGAAAGAAAGTAAGTGAGCCTTCTGGGTGGCTTTCTGGGGAAGGAAAGGTCAAGCAAATGATCAGTCAGGTAAAGGCCCTGGGCAGGGGTGGGGAGGGTTGGCTGGTGAGTTTGAAACCAGTGTTTCTGGAGAGGGTCAGGGAGGGTGTTATGCCCTGAGGCTGGAGACCGAGCATTGCTTGTTCTCTGGAAGTCTGGAATCATCCTGGTTTACCTCAAAATGTCCCAGAAATTCTAAATGACATCTCCCAGAGTGCCTGCCTCTTGAACCTGAAAGTCATATAACTCCCACCCCACTCCACCCTGATGTGGGATTGGGAAGATATGGTCCGATCCAGCAATCCTAACTGCTGTCCATCAGGACACTACATTGGGCTGTGAAGAGCAGTCAGGTATAACTCACTATGTTGCCTCTGACTCTGAATGTCTTCAGGGGAAATGCTCACACACACACACACACACACACACACACACACTGCGCTCGAGCTCTGGAAGAAGCAACTGAATCAAAAGGGAAAACATTTTTTTCCACGAGATGTTTAAGTTCACATTCTAAGATCAAAATCAAAGTAGAAACAATGAGTAATTCATTTCAGGAATTCCCCAATGGCAGTCCTCCCCCACGACCCTCGCTCCCACCCCACTCCTGGTTACCGGGCAGCCTAGCAGTTCTGCAGTGAGAAGAAGAAATGCACCTCCCCGTGATGGTTGGTCACCCTTAATCAGCTATGCCAGCCAGAAGCCCAGGAACTCTGAGCCTGCTGGATTCCCTCCTCTCTCCCATCTACATCACCCCCTTGAATCTCATGGCTTCAGACACCGTCCCTGTGTGGCTTTACCATCGGCAGGCCAGACCTCTCCCCTCCGACCCCAGCTATCGCATATCCCGCTGCCCACCTCCCCCTAACTACCTACACGACATCTCGAACTTCACATGGCCCAGACAGCCGCTGTCCTACATCTCCTTCTACCAACTCCTGCTCCTCCCCTTCTTGGGTAATGGCAACTTTGTCCTTCCAACCACCAGACCCAAAACTTGAAATCATCCTGGACTCTTCTTTCTCTTTACACTGGATATCAAATATGTCTAGAAGCTGACTGCTCCTCCCCACCTCCACTTTGGTCCATGCCTTCATTATTTCTCACTGCAACAGCACCTGAGTTGGTCTCCCTGCTCCTCCCTTCTGCTCCCCCAGTGTGATCCCTACACAGCATCCAGTGTGATCCCTACATGGCATCCAGAGTGATCTCGTTCAAATCTAAGTCAGTTGTGTCTGTCCTCCACTCACAACACTCCCAGGGCTCCCATCTCACTCAGAGGAAAGAGGAAAAGCCCAAATCCCTACAATACCCTCCGATGCCCTCCATGACCCTGCCCCCCACCTCTTAACCCCCTTGCCTTTCTCATCCTGTTTTCCACCACACTCTGCCCTCCTCACTCTGTTCCTGCCACACAGGTTCTCTGCTGCTCCTGGAAAGGTCCAGCACATGCTCGCTGTGGGACCTTTGCCTTTGCTATCCCCTGACCCCGATGCTCGTCCCCACATTGCTGCCTGGCCTCCTCCTTCCGCGGAAGTGAACTCCTCTGTGAAATCCTCTCTCACCACTCAGTGTCTGTTGTCAACCCCCCAGTGCATGCTCCCAGCCCCTTGCCCTGTTTTATTTTTCTCCTGAGCCCTTACCAGCACCTGGCCCACTGCATTTTTCAATTAATTATCTGTCTGTCTGTCCCGCTAGAATGTAAACTCCAGTCCAAAGGACCAATTTTGGTGTTTTATTCACTGCTGCACTCCCAGTCCCAGGATAGTTTTGGCACATAGTAGCTGTTCATTAAAATCGGTTGGTTGAATGAAGGTTTTATAACTGAAGAACACACCACTCCTTCCCTGACTTCCCCCCTTAGTGACCGTGTATAGGAGGCATTTGGATGCTCTTGTGGGCAGGAGGGGCTTAAGTGTAAGAGCATCTCCCCCCAGCTTCCCTCATTCTCAGAAGGCTGAGAACAGTGGTCCTCAAGAAGGAGGGAGAGTCCAGCCTAACTTCCCAGATCACTTGTGGGAGGCTAAGGGTACAAACCGACAGCTAACTCTTTGCATCTATGCCCCAGGTTACAGCCTTCCTGAAATCAGGAGGGAACACTCTTGACTGCCCCTGTGGGTGGGGAAAGAAGTCTTCCTATCTACGAGATTAAAATTGCAGCTCCAAGTTCCTGTTTGGGTTTGGTCCTGGCGGTGACGGTGTTTATTTTGCCCCAGAGTTGTGTTCTGTGGGATTGTGCAAAGCCTGGGAACAGTGAGGGCATTAGGACCAGGAGCGAGGCGCACGCTTGGCTCCTGATGTGTCTGGCAGAGGGCTCTCAGCTGAGCTCGGAGCTATGTGTGAAAGGAAATCAGGCGCTGCCTGCGGCTTCACATCTGTTGATCTGACCTGACTTGAAGTGTCCAAAGGAGGACGACTGTCAGCTCTGCTGGACTGAGGACCCACCAGCTCCCCTCAAGACATCGCATAGCAACCTGATCATTCATGCAAGGGCAGGGGGTTGGGGGGGAGATGAAACATGTGAGACCAAACACCTGAGCAGAATGGAATAATTTTTTTCCCCCAAGGAGATAAAGAGGGTAAAGGGGGCAAAAACAATTTCATTTGAAGACCCCGTGAATGGGCTTTCAGAAGGCAATTACAGAAATCCACTCAGAGAGGGAGGAACCAGTGTGGGACCTGGGTCCCGTGGCTTTCTGATTGTGAGTACAAGTCAGTCCTGCACATGCTATTGGCAAATGTCAGATGGAAAAAAAGGAGCAGGTTAAGTGACCAGCGAAAAACTTCCAGGTGGAACTAGGAAGCCAGGTTCTCCTGCAAGCCTGAAGGAACCTGGAGCTGAAGGAGGACGCAAACTTGAATATGACCTGTTGCACTTGGCAAGTTCCAGCAACATGCTCCTAAGGAAGCGATGCCGGCATGGACCGTGCAGACTGCCATTCCTGCTGCTCTTGCTGATGCTGGGGTGCATGCTGCTGATGGTGGCCGTGCTGCTCCCTCCCCCGCACGCCCCACACCCTGCGGTCACAGCCCAGGCCGCCCAGCGCAGCCCAGATGCTGGGTATCGCCTGGACTTCGGGGAATCCCAGGAATGGGTGCTGGAGGCCGAGGATGAGGGCCAAGAGTACAGCCCCCTGGAGGGCCTGCCCCCCTTTATCTCTCTGCGGGAGGATCAGCTCCTGGTGGCCGTGGCCTCACCCAGGGCCAGAAGGAACAAGACCCAGAGCAGGAGAGGTGGCAGCTACCGGCTCATCAAACAGCCAAGCAGAAGGCAGGATGAAGAGGCCCCAGAGAGGGACTGGGCCGCGGAGGAGGAAGATGGGGCAGCATCTGAAGATGAGCTGACCCCACGCAGCCTGGAGGAGGCGTTCAGTGCCCGCATCCCCCTGCAGAGGGCGCTACCTGAGGTACGGCATCCACTGTAAGTAAGGCCCTGGTTTTCCCTTCCCCCAGCTCCGGAGGCCTTATCTGCAGACTCTGGGACGCCAACGTTCTCCATTCTGCCTCCACTATCCTTAGGGCAGTAATTCCCAAGATGTGGTCCCTGGACTGGGTGGCAGAAGCATCACCTGGGGACTTGTTAGTAATGGGTGGTCTCAGACTACATCCCAGATGCAGGGAGTGAGGAACTCTGGATAGGTTGGGATTTAACCAGCCCTCCAGGTGTGAAAAGGAGGAGCTCTTACTGCTCTTCCCCACACCGGTGCTAGTCCTTCTGTCTCGGGATGATCAGGTCAAACAGCTTTATCCATTCAACACAGAGTGAGTGTGGGGCAGACGTTCTCCAACCCACTTTCCACCTCTAACACTCTGCCTCCATGCATTTGGATACTATGGTTGTTGCTATTGTTTGCTTTCCTTTTGGGTCAAAATAACAATTGAAACTAACATTTCTGTGACTCCTGCCAGGTGCCTGATTCTAATCTAAGAGCTGTTCATATATTAGTCCTTACAACTCTGTCAGATGAGTGAGAGGATTACCTTCAGGCTGATTTTATAGGTATGAAAACAAGGCACAGAGAAGTCAAGTAACTTGCGCACAGTCACACAGCCAGCAGGTACCAAAGCAGAGACTGGAATCCAAGAAGCTCCAGTCTCCCTGGACTGCCACCCCATGCCACCCTCCTTTGTTTACTAGACTCGGGACACAGTCCCAGTCCTCAGGGGCTAGTGCTGCGGCAGCCTAGCCTGGCAACCTAGGCTGGCCGCACCCTAGAGGCAAGCTAGGAAGTGTGACAACATGCAGGCTGGACCCAGGGAGATGCTGAGCTTGCCTTGTGCATCCCCTGTCCTCCCCCACCATCACCATGGCTGGCTGCAGGGGAGGGCTCTAGTCCAGCAGCCAGGGCCAAGGTGGCTGGTTAGCTCTGGGAAGTTCCTTCCCTAGAAGCCACTGCACTTCCTAGAGCACAGCGAGTTTCCCACCTAGCAAACACAAGTTCTGACCCTCGCTGGGTGGGCAGGTCCACGTAGAGTTGCAGTCAAGGCAATGTGCTCCTCTGAGCCCAGGGTGGGCGGCGGGGGTGGGGGGTGCCCTGGCAGCCTGACTGGCCAGCATCACCCTCGGGGCATGCAAATAATTTGCCCTGTGGCTGCCTCGCTCATCTTACCCATCCTAATCCTGCTGCTCCAGCTTCAGGTCTTGGCTTAAAAGCTCTTTTCAGGGAACTTCCAGACCCAGCCAGGCCCACGCCTGGTGGGCGATTTTTTGCTCTCAGAAGTTTGAATTCATCACACTCACTACAACCAAAACTAAGTGGTCCCTGACATTTGCCCAATGCTCGGGTCCCTGCCTTGCAGACAGAAAGAAATGAGGGCTGAATGAATGAATATATAGTTTTCAAATTCTTTGCATATGTTTTTGCTTTGGCGTAGTGCAAGAAGGAGTGTCTTCATTTTGCCAATAAGAAACATTGCCTCAAACAAGAGGGTCTCTGGCTACCCACAGGTGTGTGTGTGTGTGTGTGTGTACTTTATGTAAATGCGCTGTGCATACACATATCTGTGGGTACCTTGTATATGTGTGTTTGTGCATGTGTGTGTTTCATGTAGAAAGTACATTGCATGTCTGTTGTGTCGGACATACATACATATCCTGCGTGTGTTGTGTTGTGCTGTGCACAGGTATGAGTTGTGTGGTGTGGAGTCACACATGCACGTGTCCATGTTCTTATGTGTGTGCATGTTGATATACAAAGGGGCATATATGGTACATTTGTGATTATGTCTGTTTTGCACATAGTGTGACATGCATTATGCAGGTATGAGTTGTGACTGGGGTTTTGTTTTGTGTGTGTGTTTGTAGCACACACATGCATGGACACTGTGTGGCGACTGCGTTACGTGTGCAGATGTGCTTGTGTGGGTGTGCGGGTTGGATGTGTTGCACACATGTGGTATCAACCTGTTCTCTGAGTTGTACATGTGTAGGTGCGTTATGTACTAGTCATGTGGTGTGAAGTGCATGAGTATTGTGTGTGTGTGTGTGTGTGTGTGATGTAAGTCTGGGTGAATTTTGCAGAGTGTGTGTTGTGCACCTGTAGGTGGCGTGTATGTGGGTGTGGGGTGTACATGTGTCTGTTATTTTGCAAGTTTGCAGGTACACGTGTGCATTGAATGTGTTGCATACATGTTGTAAGTGTGTCAGGCGAGTTGTACGTGTGTGTACAAGTGTGTTGCGTGTGCTATGCTTGGGATGTAAAGAGCATGTGTGTGTTGTTTGCATGTGTGGTATGAGTCCGGGTACGGTTTGTGTCACGTGTGCAATGTTCACCGACGCATGTGTGTGGGAGCCTCTTCAGTGGGTGCCTCTTCAAGCCAGCGTAACCCACTGGTCTCAGTTTGGGACTTTCCAGACTGGGAAACCCCGCAGTCCAAGGAAAACCCCCTCCCCCAGCTTGCCTTGGTTCTCCCAGGCCCGCCATCAGCTCCGTGTGGAGGTGTGTGGCGCCCTCTGCTGGCTCAGCTCCCCCATGCAGCCTGTGCGGCCGGGGCTTTGGCCCCCAGCCTCTCTCTCCTCTCCCCTCTGCCTCTCAGGTGCTGCTGTCTCCCCCTCCTGCCCCTCTCAGGACCCACAAGGGATTCTCTGCAAAGTGAGGCAACCAGGGGGACGGGACCCTCCGCCTCTCCCCACTTCAAAACCAGGCCCAAATCCAGCTCATTAAAAAACCAGCCGTGTATGAAGGTCCTACCCCGTGTGGGTCCTGCCCTGCTTTCCACCAGGCCAAGGAGAACTCTGGAAATCCCGTGCCTCTACCTTCGGCTGTAGTGTACCGAGCACCACCCATCCCAGGGCTTCCTGCAAGCCTGTCCTGACCCAGACAAGTCCTGCTGGCCCTGATTCATGCACCAAAATCTCCAAACCAGTCCTGGCCTTTGCTCATTCCCCCCCAAAGCCACAGGCTTTATCTGAGGACCTCTAGGGTCACTGCTGAAGGTCACATTGAAAAGCAGCATGCAAGGAAGTCAATAATAACACAAGACCGAAACGGGGAGGGGGAAAATCAGTATAAAAGGTCAAAAGGCAGGCTCTGGAAAGAAAGGCCAAATTACAGTGAACATTTATCTGAGCACTTCCTGTGTGCTGGGGATGCTACTAAGTGGTTTTCATTCACTTAATCTTCATAACGAACCCAGAAGCTAGATACTTTGTCATTTCCATTTTACAGATATGAAAACTGAGGCACAGAAAGGTGAAGGGACGGAGGCCAGGTTGTCTGACCAGGTGTGTCTGGCACCAAAGCCATGTTCTTAACCACCACATCATACCCTCTGGGCAAGTCACTTGGGCTGGAAGCATTTCAAATTTCTCCACCTGTGAATGAGGGAGAACTCACACGGGTCCACAGGGCGACAGGGAGGAGGGTGTCTGTCACAGCGTCGGTGGCACTGAGGACTGGGAAGCCACCTGAGCACATGATCAGAGGGCACTGGGGGAGCTGGGTGCATCCCAGGGGCACTCTGCGGGAGACAGAAGGCACAGACTCGGTGCACAATACTGATGGGGGGAGCGCTTCAAGCACCACGAGGAACGAAGCAAATGAGATGCAGAAAAGAGGTCTGTAGCATGACATCACTGGGGGAATGTGAGCTCTGAGCACACTGACCAGTGCGTTCTTTATAAGAATGGATAAAGCTCCAGGGACTGGCCGTGCTCTGGGGAGGGCAGGGGCCTGGGGACGGCGGCGGGGGTGGGGGTGGGGGGTGGGGAGCGAGAAGTGAATGAACACATGGATGAAATGAAAAGCCCCAGACCGAAGACCAGGGCTGACTACTCCTGGTCCTTCAAAGCTGCTATCAAAGAAGGGGTCGGGGAGAAAGAGGCCTTGCCCATTCAGTCTGTGTGGCAGGACAGCTTTCAAGGCTTTGCCAGGCCCAGCTCTCCTTTGATCATCCTGGCATCCGGCGTAGGGCAACTGATGGCCAGGATCAAAGAGGCTCCCGACTGAGAAAGTGCTTTGGGATCTCCTGGTCCAGGCAGTGGCCCTCAGAGCTGAGTCACTTAGGATCACCTAGAGGTCTTGCTGAAATGCAGATTCCTGGCCCCCACTCCTGCAGCACCCTACTCAGTAGGTCAAGGGTGGGGCCCAAGCATTTGGTTTCTACAAGTTTCCTGGGTGATGCTCATGCTGCTGATCTGTGGACCCTCTATACCCAACAGGTTAGACAGAGCCGCGTTTCTCAAACTTTAAAGTGTATGTAACCTCGCCCCCCAGGCCTCTGGTTAAAACGCAGTCTAGTGTAGTAGACCAGGGGTTCGGCCCTAGATGGGACACTTCCATCAAGCTCCTAGCTGGGACTGGGGCTGCTGGTCCACAGACCACATTTTTGAGCAGCAAGGGGCTGTTGGGTCACCAAAGTATATACTTGTCAGATTCCCCATACAGCTTGTTAAAAATGTAGATTTTCAGACTCCTTTGCTGGAGACTCTCCACCGTTCTGAGCTGGAGTGCAGTGATCTGAATTTTTAAAAGCTGATGTTCATTCAGGGAACCGCTGATTTGGACAGTGAATGGAGAGGGAGTAGAGTTCTGGAAGCTTCCATGGAGGAGGTGGTACTGGGATTGGAAAATAGAAAGGAGAGGCAGAGAACATAGTCCCTTTCATGACCCAGAGTTCTGTACTTAAATATAAATGTCAGCTCAGTCCTACCTTGCTGTGAGCTAGGAACTTGCATCAATTTGGAACTTGCATTCCTATTTTGGCCCATGTCTCCCTGGTTTATATCCCCACAACTGTGACTAACACATACGCCCAAAGAATAGTGGACCTGGGGCTGAATTCCAGCACCAGCTCTTCCTGTGGGACCCGTGTGGTCACTCAACTTCTCCCTGCCACAGTTTCCTCTAAAATGTAGCTAAAATAACACCATCCTGTGGGCTGTGGGTTAAATGAGATAAAATGTGTGTTGATTCCCCACTCGGTATTCAAGTCCAAACAAAAGGTGTCCTTATCATATATTTTTTTAAAGATTTTATTTATTTATTTGACAGAGAGAGAGACAGCAAGAGAGGGAACACAAGCAGGGGAGTGGGAGAGGGAGAAGCAGGCTTCCCACTGAACAGGGAGGCTGATACAGGGCTCAATCCCAGCACCCTGAGATAACGACCTGAGGCAAAGGCAGATGCCCAATGACTGAGGCACCCAGGCTCCCTCCTTATCCTATTGTAGGGCCTGGGAATGAATTGAGAGGTGGAAAAGAGTAAGAGCAGGCAGCTATGGACAGCATGTCACTGTCCTATCTCTGATCAAAGAGTTATTTTCTACCCCATGGGCTACTAAGTCATCACCGACTTGGTGGCATAGTGGAATTACCTGGTAAGTGTTAAAAACTACTCATACTGGGTCCTGCTCTCAGGGATTCTGACTTAGTTGGTCTGGAGAGAGGCCTGGCCCTCCCCAGGTGACTCTGATGCACAATCAGGGCCGAGGACCAGGGCTGCAAGGCCCCAGGTCCACAGCCAGTAGGGAGACCCTGGCAGGGGTATCCTGTCCTTTCTTCCTTCCCTCCTGCCCAGAGGCCGCTTTGGCAGCAGCTTTGTTGTCAAGGAGAGGGTGGTGTTGCAGTCTACCTTCCTGTCAACCATTCCCAACAGGCAGGGAGAGTCACCCCAGGATGTTGGCTCTGACACCCGGATGGCCAAAGAGAGAGAAGACAGTTGGCAGGCATCAGTAAGTCTGAGTGAGTGGGGTGGGCACGACCCCAGGGTGGGGGCTGTGAGGCGAGAGCAGAAGGAGCAGGCTGGGGCAGTCACCTTGGGCTGGAGCTCAGCTTACCCGCCCTCCCAACCTGGAAGGGAGGGAAGACAACCCAGTGTGGACAGTTGGAGTGCTGGTTTTGGGCCCTGGCCCGTGGAGTCCAGAGGGCATACACATGTACCAAGCTTTCTGCCCTCAAGCCCAGGGCAGCCATGGTTGGAAGCAGTGCCTCCCGGCACTGCCCCTCAATTTCCACTCTGGATCTGTCACCCTTTAGTGGGCTTATGCTATAGATAGGCTGAAGATAACTTTCTGAGATCAAATGTGTTCACGGGAGTCCATGCAGCAAAGTCTGGCTTTGTGCTTCGGGTTAGGCTGGGGGATTAGATCAGAGGTGGTTAACTCCTCTCTTATCTTTTTTAATTCTTGGGAAAACTGCTATTTCTTATATGTTTATTAAAATAAAAAATTAAAAAAAAAAAAAAAACTGCTATTTCCCCTGCAAGTGTGGTCCTCAGGCCTGCAGCATTGAAAATGCAGAATTTCAGGCCCCACTCCTACCAGATGAAAATCTCTATTGTTAACAAGATCCCTAGCAGATTGATATTCCTGTCAGAGTTTCAGAAACTCTGATGAGGCCAGTGGTTCCCAGCCTTGCCTGCGCAGTAGAATCAACTAGAGAGTTTCACCGCTCATCGCGCCCAGGCCCCACCCCAGACCAGCCAGTGAAATACAGCTTGCTTGGACTCTCCTAACTGATGCTAGTGTGCAGCTGCCCTTTGGGGTGTGCGGGAGCAGAGACCCTGGTGTTGCTGCTGGTGGTGGGCTCACAGCTGTCTGCACAGGGCGTGAGGAGCTGGGACTGCCCAGGGAGGAGGGCCGGGTATGCAGGAGGAGGACAGGCAAGAGGCTCACAAGCCAGAGCCCCTCGGGGGCTGGGCCTTCCTGATGTCCTCCAGCAGCTGGTGTCCCCAGAGTGTGCTGGTTGTCTTCCTGGCTACTCGCCTTCTAATGTCTCACCACTAACAACCACTGTCCTATGCTCAGGCTCCGGTCCAGAGGCCAGCAGCAACAGAACCACCTGAAGGGCAGCCTCGGGGATCCAAATCTGTGTTTATGGATGGAGATGGGGACAGGGAAGGGGACGACAGGTGGACGTTGACATCTGAGAGGCCCTGAGCAACCTCTCGGCTTCTGCTCCCCGTCTTTGGCTTGCTGCCTGTTCTATGATCTGCTACCAACTGCTGACCCTCTTTGTATGTCCGAATATCAAACTCCTTGAGATAGAGGGGCTGGAAAGTCACTCGGCCATGACTTGGGGAAGGCTATGCCTATTGGGGGGACAATTGCCCCAGGATGCCTTATGGGCCCTGGTCAGTGTCAGAGCCCATCTTTAGTCCAGGTCCGGGGAGCAGAATCAGAGTAGAGTCAAGGATGTCTGGAGCTCCTCAGGAGGAGGCGGTGAGGCTTCTGAGGGCCGCATGAAGAGAAGGGGACTATGTGCTTCTTGTGTGACTTCTCTCCAACTCTGGGGAATGATGGGTGGGCAGCTTCAGGCTCAGCTCTAGGCTCCAGCTTGTCCCATCCACCTCTCTCATGATCAAAGGATCACTCCCAGGCTGTGTCCCAGCCCTTCTATCTCCAAGGCCTGGCCTGGAAATTGGTATTCCCAAGATAAACCCCACCCATTACAGACAAAACGGACTGAGCACTGGGATTTTCGCAGAACGTGGGGCACTGACTCAGTGGCCTTACCCGCCTGTTTCTATAGATCACCAGTCTATATACTCCTTGAAAGCAAGAGCAGTGCCCACACCTTCATTCGCTGAACAAATATTTATTCAGCGACTATGAAAGGTGAGAAGGTGAGCAAGAGCCTGCCCTAAACCCAAAGGGCTTGGGGAGCCCTGAGGGATGCAGATAAGGACCCAGATTGTTGCATTGGTGGGCTCCAGGCAGCGATACGGAAACTCATCTGAGTGGGGGACCTCCGCCGATTTGGTGGAAGCTGGAGGTCAGTAACCCCCAAACAGAAAACCCAGCAGAATCCTTTCTACGTTGGCCAGGCACTGAAAGGGTGGGGGTGGTGTTGGTGGCCTAGCCAGGCCATCTGGCGCAAAGCTGTGACTCATCCTTCTCAGAATCATCATCCAAATGCATTTTCTGAGTTCACAGGGGATCCTGGAGCTGCACGCGGCAAGGGCGTGCATCTGTGTGTAAACACAGACCTTGGGCTCCTCTGATCTCGGAGCGTGAAGATATGAAGCTAACATTTATTTAGCAACCCGCTTGGGTCTGGAGGAGTCCTCTAATCCCGGCCGCACCCTCGGGCTATAGGAACGCTTCAGCCTCCCTGTGTTGGCTAATTAGGGGATGTAAATGGAGCCAGGAGTCAAAGCCAAGTTGGTTTGATTCCGAAGCCCTTGGTCTTTCCTTCCCCGCTGCTGCCGCTCGGAAAGATGGACAAACGAGGGCAGGGTGAGCTTGTGGAAGTGTACTCACTGAGAGAGCGGGGTATCCACCAGCTCCGTGGTCGAAGGACGAGGAAGGTAACTGCATTGGGAAAGGAGGAGAACAAGCATTTCTTCAGGGATCACTTCACAGCCACTTGTCCCATTTGGGGACCACTTTGCAAGGCTCAAAACCAGTTTCCAGGCACCACCTCACCGACCCCCCCCACCCCGCGAAGCCATGGCAGGGGTAGAGCAGGAGGAACGTGCACCCACATTTGACAGAAAGAATCAGAAACATGCAGAGGGGGAGTGACTTGCCTGGGGCCCTTTTGCTTACTTGTTTGCTTACCTACCTACTTTATTCCCTCGGACAATTTAAAAATACATCATAAAATAGAAAATTGCTATTAATATAATGTTAATCAAGATAAGGGGAAATCAATTTGGAATACCTCCCCTTCAGCTCTTGGTATGCCCAAGCTCCTTTTCACCCGCAGGCCTTAGCAGAGGCTGTGACATCTGCCAGGAACCCTGTTCCCTACCTAAACCCCTTTCTTCAATGGTAACCTGGCCACCCTTCTGGTCCTGGCTTCCATATCACTGCCCAGCTTGCTGGCTCCCTGAGGGTCTCCTTGGAGCACTTGGTGCAGCTGTTAAGTAATTATTTCATTATCAGCTTCACAGGATATAAACTCCATGACCTCAGAGACTGTCTTAGTTTGGGTTCCTCCAAAGCAGAGCCTGAGACAAGGATTCATTTTGCGCTCGATGCCAGGGAGCCCTGGTAAGGGACTGGGAATGTGGAGCAGAAAATAGACCAATGAAAGGTGTGTTCTCAAGGCAGTTACCTCAGTGGGCAACTAGGGCTCAGCCTGCTGGGGAATTTGGGAGGGGCTGTGGAACAGCCTATCCATATTTGACCTCCTTAGGGTCAGGGTACTAATACATCAGCTCCTTTTAGTCACAGTCTGAGGGCAGCTCCCAGGGGAGGTCAGCTCTTCAGATCAGCATGGGGAGAGCATCTCTAGCAGGCAGAGAAAGCCCTCAGGCAGTTGGAAAGCACGGAGTGGTGTACTTTAAGGATGCAGCTGAAGGGGCTGTGGGCAGGGCACCACAGATTCTGCTTTAAGGATCTTATCTGTTTAATTCATCTTTCAGTCCTCACAGACTTCAGGTTGTCAGGAAATACCTGTTAAATGACTGGATGGAAAGAGTTGGAATGTCAGGATCAAAGAGAAAATTAGGACGAAGGTAGGCAATCCATAGAAACTTCTCAATGACTAAATATCCTGGTTCCTTACTCTGAGCTTCCTGGCGGCCAGACTGAAAAAGGAAACACCATAGATATCATGATCCTTATTGCTCATGAGGAGACAACTTCTGAAGGGAGTTCAGGCAGCCCTTCACACTATCCTGTAGAGTGGTTGTTTAGAGATCATTATATTTTACAAAGATAAGCATAAATACAATACACACGTAAAGTACATTTTTTCAAAGATAGCTATAAAAGGGTCGCTGTCTGTGTAATGCCTATAATTACTCTTCCATTCTCACAACAGGCCCAGGGGTAAATATTATTCAGTCTTCAGATGAGGAAACTAAGGCTTGTAAATATTGAGTATACTACCCAAAGGGTTAGGAAACAAGGTGAAGATTGAAATCTAAATTTGATTCTGAAGTCTAAGCTCTTTAACCTTTTCTTAAGGACACACATGCATGAATGCAAGCACATACAAGTGCATGTGCGCGCGTGCGCGCGCACACACACACACACACACACACACACTTGTGCTTTTTCCAGTGCTCGAATTCTATGGGCTCGGGGTGAGAAAAGACCTGTCCTTTTGGAAGGCATGGCTGTGTTCTGCCCTCAGGTGACAGACTTCAGTCCTTATAAAACTGCAGCCACGAGAATGCCATATGCAGGCGTCCCTGTCCCCATGCATCTCTCCTGAGTTGGAAAAGAGCCAGCCCCTGAGCCACTGCCCTAGTAATGTTTTTGGTTTCATTTGTACCCTTTGAACTTACTGAGGCATGATTTCTTCTCACAGCCACTGGAGGCCCCAATCCTAGACACTTGGATTTTCCTACTCTCCCAACCTCAAAGAAATTAGGACATGAAGGAAATTTTGAACCTGTTTGTAAGCAGGTCTAGAGCAATCCTGAGTGCAGAGTGGAAATTCTCGAAGTCAGGTGAGGTGGGGGAGCAAAGCGCCACCAGGGCTTGAGAGAGGAGGGTGAGAGCAAAGAGGGGCCCCAGGGGTAGAATCCCTCCACAGAGCCTCAGAGCCCTGGGGCCTCTGTTATCCCCCCCAAACCTTACAGGGCGGGTTGGGGTTCCACTTTGGACATGTTATGTGAGCAGCCCTGAAAGCAGCCTGGAAAAGTGCACATAAAATTCATGATTTCATTCGTCTTAGGGATTCTTCTAAGGACAGTCACCCATTTAGGGACTTCTTCTAAAGTCTGCAGGAATTTCTTCTTAAAAACTAGTGTGAGATGTGAAAACTGGCAAAGTTCGAATAAAGCCTGTACTTGAGCTGATAGTACTTGAACTGTGTTAGAGTCCCGATTCTGCTCGTGGGGGATGGTTATGCAATCTATCGTCCCTGGGCAAAACTGCCTGAAGATAACACAGGAACTCTCTGGACTATTTTTGCAACTTCTTGCAAGTCTTAAACTATTTCAAAATAAAAGTTCTAAATTGTTAAAAAAAAAAAAAAAGTACTAGAAAGAGCATCACTTTCCCTAAAGATTCTAGGATATAGTTTTTCTGATGGTGACAATTCTCATGCAGAACAAACCTCCCATTTTCCTTTGGCTACTGGGAGGCTCAAACTTTAAATTCATTCTGGAAACTCCAAGGCCCTTATGGCCTATATGTTTATGTTCTTTCTCTAGATGTTGAATTTCTGTTCTTTCTTTTTCAAGATTTATTTATTCATTTGAGAGAGAGAGAGGGCACTGGCATGGGGAGGGGCAGCGGGAGAGGGAGAGAATCTCAAGCAGACTCCTCATTGAGCTCAGAGCTCAACTCACCATCCTGAGATCACAACCTGAGCCAAAATCAAGTGTCGGCTGCTCAATTCACTGAGCCACCCAGGTACCTCTTGACTTCTATTCTTACTTATATTCTCATGTCCTGAATTTTCATCCTTACTTTTTTTTTTTAAGATTTTATTTATTTGACACAGACAGAGAGATAGAGAGAGAGTACAAGCAGGGGAAATGGTAGGCAGGCAGGCAGAAGGAGAGGAAGGCTCCCCACTGAGCAAGGAGCCCCATGTGGGGCTCGATCCCAGACCTTGGGATCATGACCTGAGCCAAAGGCAGGGGCTTAACTAACTGAGCCACTCGGGTGCCCC
This sequence comes from Martes martes, assembly GCF_963455335.1. Classification (NCBI taxonomy): domain Eukaryota; kingdom Metazoa; phylum Chordata; class Mammalia; order Carnivora; family Mustelidae; genus Martes; species Martes martes. The sequence continues at coordinate 131,399,937 of NC_137888.1, forward strand.
CATCCTTACTTTTATATTACCGTTATTTTATCATGCATAGTCCTTGGGAATGACTTCAAATCCTTTATGAAAAGAAATAGCACATTATAGTACATTAATATATTAACTGATAAAATAATTGACAGCTGATTTGTGAGATGTTCATATGTTTTGTTTTGTTTTTTGTTTTTTTAAATCTAGTATTTCTGTTTTACTGTTACCTTAAAGCACTTACCTTGTATTACCCCTCCACCCCGATGTAGGATTTTTACCTGGAGTCACACAGGTGTCCTGCACACTGAGAGGCTCAGCCTTGGTTAGGATTATACCGGACAGTGCCTTTCCCTCCGGCTGGGCCAGCCTTAGTCCGGCGGTCTGTCAGGCAGACAGTTCTACCGTCATAATTGCCTTTAGGTATTGGAGTTTGAGGTCCTTGAGCCAACCCCTGCTCAAATGCAAATCGGGAGGGACATTCAGAAGCTATCTAGAAAAAAAAAAGTACCTTTTGTGAACAATTGTGAGCCACACACTGCTCCCAGCATCCAGTTGTTATTATAAGTCCTTCCACTGTGGTCTCACTCAGAACTCTCCCCAGATGCAATGCAAAAACAGAGTTTCTTACTCATCTGCAAAGGAAAGAGGGAACAGGGCAGGCTCCTCTCAAAGGTGGTACCTCCCACTCCTACCTCTCCAGTCACAAACCCCCAGAGGGGAAACGGCCCAGGAGCTCAAAGCTCTGCTACTTACCAGTACTGGGAGTTTTGATAAGTCTTGACCACTTTCTGAGCTTCAGTTTCCTTATCCACAAAATGGGGGTAAGAGCCCAAACCAAAGACTTATTTCAGTGTGAACAAGCAGTAATATGTGTAGAGGACCTAGCACAGTATCTGGCATATCGTTGGCACTCACAAATGTTCCCTCCTTCCCTTCTTCAAGAACACTAATAATGCTTAACATTTATGATGTGCCAGGTGCTGTGCTAGTTGATATAGATACAAAAATAAAGAAAACTGTGTTTCTGCCCTTAAACGAAGGACAAGGCGTGCTCACAGGACACTCACTATGTACCTCATCCTCTTTAGGCTCTATGAGGTTGGTGATGTCATATATTCCCATTTTATAGGTTAGAACAGTCGTTTGCAGGGAAGAGTGCCAGTACCTCTCAACTGCTATGAGAGAGGCGTGGATTAAACATTGCTCCTGGGATGTGAGGATTGGGAGACAGCAGACAGCATTACTGTGAGGACGTGCTGGGTTCTCTTTCCATGGAAATTTCAAGCAAATCCAGAGAGCTACTGAGTTTGGGGGCTGGGGAGCTATCTGATTAAGGGAGCCCCAGCCAGGGCCCAGGGAGTGTGTTGGAGGAGGTCCAGTGCTCCTTTCGGTCTTCTCTTCCCATGGCTTCCTGCTCCTCTTCCCTGCAGGTGTCTGCAGCAGCACCACGGAGACAGCCTGCCCACTGCCAGCGTCATCCTCTGTTTCCACGACGAGGCCTGGTCCACCCTCCTGAGGACCGTGCAGAGCATCCTTGACACGGTGCCCAGGGCCTTTCTGAAGGAGATCATCTTGGTGGACGACCTCAGTCAGCAAGGTGGCTATGGGCTCCTCCTGGCTCCTCGGGTGGGCTGAGACCTAGGGAGGGGTGGGAGGGAGTTCCACGCAAAGATTAGGGTTTAGAGCCTGTAGAGTCAATGTTCCCAGAGGCATATCTCCAGGTGATGATCAGGTGCAGGTAACTCATTAGTGAAAAGCCCCAGGGGCACCCAGTAAGGCAGTTGCAGGGAGAAGACAGAGAAGACAAAGCAGCCAAGCAAGACAAGGAGGTTCCGGCGAGGATCTCAGGAGGGGCGCTGCAGCCTGATTCCAGCGGGATCTCTCCCAGTCCCAGCCTCCACACAGTCCAATATGCTTCTTCCCCAGACACTCAGGAATCACAGCCGGGTGGCCATTCCTAAGGTCTCACTGCCTCCTAGATGCTGGGTGAAGCACTTGACAGGTATGAGTCCCCAAATCATTCTCGTTTAGCCCGATCCATTCATTTTCCAGCGGAGGAAACTGAGGCCTAGAGAAGAGAATTGACCAGGACTGAGTCATGCCAAGGGCAGCAGAGTCAGGCCCAGAGCCCAGACTTACAGAATCTGCTCCAATGTTTCCACTGACGGGAAACTCACTTCTAGGGCCCAGTCCATTGAATGGCTGAATCACTCAGAGAAGATGGAGCCAGAAGAAGGTTCTCGGTCAGTGGTTCTCAACCTTGAATGTGCATCAGAATCGCCTGACAGGCTTGTTAAAACACTGATTGCTAGGATCTCCCCAGAGTTTCTGGATCTGGTACTGGACGCACGAATTTACATTTCTTTTACTTTTTCTTTTTTAAGATTTTATTTATTTATTTGATAGAGAGGGAGAGATCATAAGTAGGCAGAGAGGCAGGCAGAGAAAGAGAGAGGAGGAATCAGACTCCCTGCTGAGCAGAGAGCCCAATGTGGGGCTCGATCCCAAGACACTGAGATCATGACCCGAGCCAAAGGCAGAGGTTTAACCCACTGAGCCACCCAGGTGTCCCCGAATTTGCATTTCTAACAAGGTCTCAGGTGACATGCATGATGCTGGTCCGTGGATGACACTTTGAGAACCACTGCTCTTCTTCGGCTGGAGCCTCGGGCTTTATTTCTGGCTCAACCAAATGGCCTGTGGAGGTCCCCCCTGGCTCTGTGGGGAGAACAGACTGCTCCCAGGGAAAATGAACGCTTGCTGAGGTCCCAAAAACACCTTTCTGAAGGGAATGACAGAAGACAAGCTTGAGTAGCCACAGGCCTCTGTTAGGTCTTCTGTAGGTCCTCATGTGGGGAGTTTGCCTAGCTCGGGCATGGCAGTGAATTGGATTAGCCAGAGGCTCTGGAAGTGCCTGAGGTTACTGGGGTACATTCGGCTGCATATTAGGCAGGACCACTGAGCAGTTCCTGGGCTGGGCTTGGCTGCTGGTGGAAGTACCCACAGTCTCTGAACTTTCGACTGTGCCAGAGTCCACCCAAGAGCACATCTGTGCTTCCTCCCCTATCAGTTGATGAACTGTGTTATGTCAGTGTCCTTTGGTAGCTTTCCCTTCTCCTTGTGTGTGCAGAAGCAGAGGAGCTGGGCTCCAGGGCAGTCAGGTCCTCCAATGTCCTTGGCATCTTCTTCTTATTTTATTTTATTTTTTATTTTTATTATTTTATTTTATTTTAATTATTTTAAATCATTTCACCTTTTTTTTTTAAAAGATTTTATTTATTTATTTGAGTGAGAGAGACAATGAAAATAGAGCAGGGAGGAGGGGTAGAGGGAGAGGAAGAAGCAGACTCCTTACTGAACAGGGATCCTGAAATGGGGCTCAACCCCAGGACCCTGAGATCATGACCTGAGCAGAGGCTTAACTGACTGAGCCACCCAGGCACCCCGCCCTCTGCATCTTCTTCTTTCCAGTTAGCCCTACTTGGGAGTGTGGCTTTTGGTCTCATAATCCAATGAGGTTGCTCTACCTCTGGATATCACATCACATTCCAAGTAAGAAAGGGAGAAATGCAGATAGACAGCGGTCAGCCAAGTTTGTCCTTTAGAAAAAAATCAGTAAAACAATAGTTTTTCCAGAATCTTCTCACCTAGTGTATTTCCACCAGAGTTAGATTAAAAGGCTATTAGCAACAGCAAGAGAGTCTTGGTAGGTTAGTGCTTTTAGCTGCTCTGAACAAAATCAAGTTTCTGCTAGTACGGTAGAAGGGGAGAATGAATGTTGGACAAGACAACTAGCAGTTCTCAGTACAGTGGGGTCACCGAGGGGCTGGCTATCATACATTCAAGTTCAGAAATTTTAATAGCTTTGCTAACAGAGCTCCTTCTCTAGGGAATGGACTTGGGACTAACAAGCTTACCAGAAAAATAATTATAAAGTAATAAATTGGCATAATATTTTGCCACCAAGAAATCCAACAGCCATCGACTGGGAAACCTTATGGCCACTGCTCAGGACAGTTTCCTTTATAGAAAAGTCTCCCTGAGGAGCTGCATGCTACTCAGAAGACAACTCTCCAGGGAATCTGGTGGGGTCTTCAGGTAAGGCTGCCTGAGCTTTCCCCAGCCCCCTGGAGACGCAGCTACCAAAGTAGCAAGTCTATGTGCATTCCCATCAAGACTGCCTCTGGGCTGGAGAACCAGGGAAACTCTTGCCCTTTGGCACAGTTCTGTTCAACACACATATACTGAATGCTTACCATGGGCCAGCCCTGTGCTAGGGATCAGAGCCCTGGAAATGCAGAAGGTATAATCCTTGCCCTTGAGATCTTAGTTCAGTGGACTAAGGGCACCCCATTTCCAAGACTTCATGAAGGACACTACTTCTCCATGAATGCGTTATTTCTACTGCCTCCACTGGCTTGCTCATCTTGATGTATGCATGTATGTGGGTGCACACACACAGCTTTTCTTATCTTAAACACAAAACCTAATAAGCTTCTCTCTTCCTTTATCTCCTCTAGAATCATGGTTCCTAAGAGAACATCAGACTGTTGGTCTTGATTTCTCATGTCCCACTTTCTCTTCAACCCACTGCATTGTCCATCCACCCCTACCACTACAATGAAGCCACTTTGGCCAGCACCCCTGATGATCTACTGGTGGCCATATTTAATGGACCTCTGTCTTTGACCTCTTTGACCACTGTCTTAGGTCAGATTTCTTAAAAGTGGAGCCTGAGATGGGACTTATGGGCTTGTGAATTTTAGGGGATGTACTCTCAGGGGAAGCCTGTAGGAGGGTAGGGGAAGCAGGAGATGCAGAGGAAGGAGCTGAGCCAAGATGAGGTTTCAGATGAAGTCCAGCCATAGCCTGATCCCATGGAGAGCTCTGCAGTGCCAACTGCATCTCAGAGTCTGTCTTGCCTCGAGGCAAGGAAGTGGGCTTTGGTTGCCCTGCGCTGGTAGGTCATTGACCCTTGGCACCTGGGGCCAGGGGCGGCATTCTGCAGGACTCACTGGCACTCACTGGAGAGGCAGTTTGATACCCAAAGGCGTGTCTCCAGAGAAGGGTGCAGACTAGTTAGCAGCAGACCTACAGTTGCTGACTACGTGCAAACCAAACCAAACCTAAAAAGGGACCCCAGGCCATCTGAGTCAGGCACCAACAGTATCTGCGTAACTTCCCTATTGCATTTAGAGAAGGTTAGCCATTTCTCCCCTCTCCTGGTTTTATGACACCATCTCTCCTGGCTTTTACTGGAGAGAGTACTGATCCACCACAAACTAACGAAGCAACTTATATCTCAGCAACGACCACAGTGTCATGTATCTGACTCTTGGGACCCTGGTGCTCACCACGGCTCCCAAGGGAGAGACTGGCTGACAATGATTTTAGACACAAGTCATCATGATCTCATTGGCTGCAGCATCTGTGACCCCGCTGACCACAACTCTGTTGATTCCAGGACAACTCAAGTCTTCTCTCAGCGAGTATGTGGCCAGGCTGGAGGGGGTGAAGCTGCTCAGAAGCAACAGGAGGCTGGGGGCCATCGGGGCCCGGAGGCTGGGGGCCACCAGGGCCACCGGGGATGTGCTGGTCTTCATGGATTCCCACTGTGAGTGCCACCCGGGCTGGCTGGAGCCCCTTCTCAGCAGAATAGCTGGTGACAGGTAACTTCGCCCCCGGGTTCTGGGGGGCGGAGGTGGGGCTGGGAGAAAGAGTCTACAGTCTCCGCCACTCACAGAACATCTAGTCACCGTTGAACAAGTCCCCAAGGCTCCCCCATGCCAGAGCAACATGTTTCTTTGTCTTTTTCAGATGTTTGAGTTCGATCCTTTTCCGAAAGCATAGGAGGTACATTGGAAGGGAAGTTAGAGGTCCTCCAGCCCATCTGTCTTGTTTTCTAAAGACCAAAACAGGGGCCTGGAGAAACAGCTTCTCTTAAGTGGCAAACACTCCTGGATAGGGTAACGTCTTACCATGGTGATCACTCCCTTCATTGAAAAGTCAGAAATTTTAATCAGGATTATCAGATAAACTGGGAAAAATCTTCCTATTTTGCTCATAGGTACTTACCCCTAAACAGAACATGTTAGACTCTGTGATTGCTAAACTTCCATCAAGAACCAGCATTGGTTTTCGGGATGAGGGGTCTCCAAGGTTCTAACTGAGTCCTCAGGAATGTGAAGTCAGAGAGAATTGCATTACACACACCTTAGCCCCACATTTAAAAATTTTTCTTTGACCATTTCTCTGTTCTTCCCCCATCATGCTGTCATTCACTCCCCACTTCCCTGTTCTCCTCATACAGTTCCTAAATATGCTCTGTCAACCATTTTCCTCAATCTGAATATCTCAGTAAGGAAAGCAAAACCTGGTGGCAAGCCCACCTTGGGCCCCCCACCCAGGCATACTCCTGGGGGTTTGTGGAGGCCTATCACACAGTAGGAGCTCAACAAACGATTGTTTCTGATGATGGCCAGCCAGATAGGGCTGATGCCAGAACCAAGCTTTATGACTTCTATTCTTGCACTCCTCCCCATGGTGAAGGTTCACCCTCTCCTTTGAAGTTGGGGTTGACAACATCTGAGAAAAGACCTCTCTGGATGAGGAGGTAGAGGAATTAGCATATTCCCCTCGATGAGGGAGGTTTCAAGCAATATGATGTCAATTGCTAATAGTCCAACAATTCCTTTTTAATAAAGAACAATCAGAGTTTAAGGATTAGTTTTGCCCAGTACTGTGATACAGATTATCACCCACTCCTGTCTATTATCGCAGAAGAAAAGGAGACGTGTATAAATCCAGCACCAGGACGAGGACAAGCAAACACACAAACCTGACAAATGCTGCCATCTTGGATTCTGCCCTCAAAATGACAATGACCGTGTATCATTGCCATGGGAACTAAAGTTGGTCCAGCCTATTCCCCATCTAATTCTCATCCCCGTGTCACTGAAAGATGGCTTTCAGAGGGACCTGTAAGGTCATCTAGACCTATCTCACGATTTCACTGCTGAAAAGAACTGAGTTCCAGGGAGGGCAAAGGACACCCCTCAGGGTCACACAGTCACTCAACAGCTAGGCTGTTGTCTATGCTTCTTTTATGCAGACATTTAGGAATCCAAGACTTAATTTATAGCCTTATGTATGTATAACCCAAATAGACCTTTTTCATACAATTCTTTACTGACCCCCCATGAGATGCCTGAGGCAGGTACTTCTGTTTCTGTTTCACAGAGAGGGATAGTGAGATTTCACGGGGTGACGTGATCTACGAGGGCACGTGGAGACTTTGCCACTGAGTCAGGTGTTCTAACTCTGAGTCTATTGCTCTTTTTGTTGTCTGAGTTATTTTAAGAATTGGAGAAGTTGATCAGGGAGTGACATTTACTCATTCCCTCCCTCCACCCTCGTTGTGAGACATGTGTTAAAACATTGATTAGAACGAGCCCCTCACGTCTGCTTCTCACATTGGTGCCATTTTCACAGATCTGGAGATTTCTCACTCTAGGCTGAGAGAGGAAGACTTGGCAATCCCTCAGTGTCCTCAGCTATAAATAAAATGGGGCTCCCTGAGAAACCTTCCACAGTTAAGAGGTGGGTCCATGAAATTTTCATTTCCTGGGCTCTTTCCTTCCCCTCTTTATCCAACTTCTCCCCTCCCCCTCTTCTTCCCTCTTATTCTCCTTCCCTCTCCCCCTGCCTCTCCGCCCCCCAACACGCATGCACACACACATGGCCTCTGGTCTTAGACCCCATTTTGGCTTGGCTTCCTTTTCATGTCCCTTCTCTTCTATAGTTTAACCATCTTTTTGTCATCCCACACCTCTTTCACAACTTCCTGTGTACCCTGTTTTCTTTGGGACCTAGTGTTCGGCTTGCAGGCCTTCGTAGGTAAGGGTCTGAAAGAAAAGCTAGCTCTCATGGGTTCTCATCTCTTTCTACACCCAGTGAAGCTCTGAAATCCATGGCCTGGGAGAGTGGCCCTTTCAAGGTCTTCTTTGCTCCTACAGCAGTTTTGCTCAAGTGTTTCCTCTGCCCTCCCACAGTAGCTCACCTCATGGGGAGCTAAGTTGTAGAAGCCATTGGGCACACTTCTAATAGCTGCTGCCCTTGAAGAGAGGAAAGGGGCCCCAACTGCCTCTGAGGCTCGTGGCAAGAAACATTCTGTCCCCAGGTGAGGACCCATTGTGCAGAAGGCAAGAAATGGTCTTTAAGACCTTTCATTTAAAAGGTAAAGTGGGGTGATGAGTAACAGTGTAATAAGCCATAAATCAGCTATTTCAAAGAGTCATAACTTCCTCAGCATCCTGACCAGAGGGTTCAAGTCCTGGTTCCTAGCTCTGGTTCCCTACCCCTGCCCACAGAACAAGTCTATAGAGAGCCATATGGCAACTTTGTGTGAACTGGTAAGAGGATTCCCTTCCTCATTACCCTTTACTCTCATTTCTCAGAACATGTGTCATAATACATTCATTTTTTTAGAACAAGTTACTTAAATGATAACTACCAGAAATTTTAGAATTAAGTATGCAAATTACAGTGTCTATGATATTTGAAGCATTCTCTAAGTTTGGGCAGTGCACAACCCACATAACTGTACATAGCAGCAGACAGAGTTGTTCAAAGAGCATTTTTTAGAGTAGTGTTAGAGGTGCTGATTGGTAGTTGGTTTCCAGGTAAAGTAACAAAGATGAAGATCAGGGGTAGCTGTTATTCCAGCTGCCAGCTGTCAACTGCCTTCTGCTAACTGTCAGCTCTAATAGCCAAGCCATGAAGTGAGAGTCATGGTGCTAGAAAAATGAAGGTTTCCATTGGGAAAGGGGCAGTCCTTTCTGAAGTGCTGAAAGATAACAGCCCCTGAGGGAAGATACCGGCTCCACAGGCTGTCCAAGCTGTTTTCCCCTTGAATTTGATCTGGTCCTGTATCTTCGAGACATCTAGTTCATGAAGTCACATAGTGTTCAGCTAAGGCTGAGGTTGCTCAATGGGGAGGAGCAAGGTAGGACAGGGAACAGACCACCTCCAATCACCCTGCCGTACAAGGGGTTAAGTGATGGAAAGCAGTCTGAGGAATTCCATGTGAATGTGTGTGTGTGTGTGTGTGTGTGGTGAGGAGCAACAGGGGGACCAAGCTACCTCCAGCCTATAAAGGGAGCAGCCTTCTTTTGGTCTCTTGCCCCAGGGAAACTCTCCAGCCCTCATCCTACCGCACACCCTTCGACATGACAGAGTCCTGAAACGGCTGACTCTTGAGTCTTGGGGGCACGCTTGAGAAGCAAGAGCTCTGGGATTAGGGAATTCAGAGACTTTTACATCTCGATATAAGATACTTTCTGCAGGGGCCCTGGGTGGCTCAGTGGGTTAAGCTTCTGCCTTCGGCTCAGGTCATGATCTCAGGGTCCTGGGATCGAGCCCCACATCAGGCTCTCTGCTCAGCAGGGAACCTGTTTCCCCTCTCTCTCTCTGCTTGCCTCTCTGCCTACTTGTGATCTCTGTCAAATAAATAAAATCTTTAAAAAAAAAAAAAAAAGAAAGATACTTTCCGCAACACCAAGAATTTGAGTGAACTTCCAAAACGACTTTAGATATCACAGACCCGGAAGAACAGGGAGCTGCAGGAGTAACAAAGAGGGATGAGGTAAGCTAGGGCTGATGAGTAGCCTAGGTCCGGTTGGTAAGGTTGAAGCCACAGTTACCTTTGAACACTTGGCCAGTGGTTTATTAGCTGAGCTCCCGTTCTGCAGTCAGCCAGTCTTTGCAGACAGCTCTACGACCCCTGTTTGTCTTTGGAAACCCAGCTGCGTGACTCCCTGGAGCTTAGAAAGGCTTAAGAGAGAATCAACCTTGTACTTGCCTGAGAGTTAAAACTCAATTTGCAAGACAGAATGAAGGTGTAAGCAGACACTTCTAGCTCCTTCCAAGTCAAACAGGGCAGCGTTGCTATTTTGCTTTAAATGTATTCCAAGAACACCAGACCCATCTGTAGGTATAGAACCCGAAACTAAATATAAGACTGTTTGGGTTTTTTAAATCACTGTTTTTGAGTCACGTGACTGCAGTTACTCCCTAATTCAGCCGTGGGTAAGCAGCTGCTATCCTCTTTGTCTCTATCCAAAGGGCACTCAGAGTGTCTCCTGATTCTTTACTTAGGTGTCTCGTTAAAACAGAAGGAAAGGGAGATCTCAGACAGAAAAAGATAGCATTGGATATTTGGGGTGGTACGGGTATCAACCATGATCTTTGCATAGGACTCTGAGCTTCCAACAAGACAGAGCAAATAGAGAAACCTGACAATATTCTAGAGTTCCCATTTTCTGGTCAAAAGTAATGTACTGCTTTGTCAGGAAGGACCCAGATCAAAGATCTAAGACCAGCTAGTTGTATGGATGCCTGGATGCAATGTCCTTTCCTGTCCTGCTGTGATAACTAAGACGGCACGAATTTGATGGGATTCTTCAGGATTCAGCCACATGGCTTCCCTGGCTCTTGACTCTGAAATTCCACAAAATGCTTTGCCAGTAGCCAAATCCATTCCATCTGCTCAGTTCACTCCCCAGTAAGTGGGGACTTGGGAGGGGGGCTGGGTGTCTTCCTTTTTTCTTTGATCTTGCTTCTCAGTGTTCTCAGATCAATTCAGGATGCCAGAAGTAGAGGGGACCCAGACGGAGTAAGTTTCCTTTACCTTCCAGAGGGAAGAGTATGAAAAGGACAGGAAAATCATATTGGGATCTTTGTTCTAAATATAAACCCCATGACTCCTCTGTCAATGTCAGCCACTTAAGGACAGATAACTGAGGCCTAGGACCAGCCTGGCCCTCTCCATGTAGCCTGGGCTACTCCAGCCTGGCCATCTGTGAGATGGAAGGAATAGAGATGGAAATCGATAGAAGTATAAACAGTGTGGCGGGCCTCTCCCTGCCAGGAATCTCTCTTCTCTTCGAATGAGAACTTCCAGCACCCCCTGAGTTCAGGCCTAATCCACTTTATGGCATAGATTTTAACTTATTTTATTTGAGAGAGAGAGAGAGTGAGAGTGAGCAGGGGGGAAGTGGAGGGGCACAGGGAAAGGGAGAGAAAGAGAATTTTAAGCAGGCTCCTGGGTCAGTGCAGAGCCCAATGCGGGGCTTGATCTCACGACCGACCCTGAGATCATGACCTGAGCCAAAATCAAGAGTTGGAGGCTTAACTGATGGAGCCACTTGGGCACACCATGGCATAGATTTTAGAAGTAAGAGTCATGAGAGGCCAGGAAAAAATGTGACTGAGATATTGGCTAGGAGGAGATCAGCTCCTGGTACGCCTAAGTGATGACCTGTTTGGTTAAAAGGTGAGGTTTCTGACCTATATCATTTCCCCCCATCACCCTTTCTGAAGTCATACCCCAGGCTGCACAAGCAAAACAAAACAAACGACGACAACAGCACAAAAGGGGTAAAATCCAGTCACCATCAGCATCAGTAAGTGGGTAACCAGGCAAGCCTCGACTTGGGACTGTGGTTGGCCTGTAGACACCACGTGCTCATACACGTGCGTTTATACCAGGGACGCTGCTCGAGTTTTTTCTGAAGAGGTGTCCATAGTTTTCCCCTGATTCTCAAAGGGATCAAAGGCCCGTAAAGAAGTCAAGAGCCATAGTCTCAGAACGTTACAGCGGAGAAAGATATCTATGGAAAGTGGTTCAAATTCCCATTCTACAACTGAAGACACTGAGGCCCAGACACGTGCAGCAGAGCTGAGCCTAGAATCCCACTCTCTTGTCCTTTGCTGCTGTCAACAGAGGTTTTTCAAAAAAGAAAGAGGCAGGCATGCTCTTTACTTAAATGGTTCCCTGATTCCTTATGGAAAAACATACTTTCTAGAACAGTGCTGTCTAATGGAAATATGATAAGCCATGTACATAATTTAAATGTTTCTAATAGTCATATTACCAAACAAAAAGAAACAGATGCAATTAATGTTAATAATATATTTTAGTAAGCCCACTATATCCAAAATGTTATCATTTCAACATGTAATCGATGTCAAAATTACTGAGATTTCTACATCTTTTTTTCATACTAAGTCTTCTAAATCCAGTGTGTTTTTTGTACTTACACCACATCTCAATTCAGACAGACCATATTTTAGGTGCCCACCAGCCCCATGGGGCTCCTGGCTGCCATGTTACACAGCGTGGGTGTAGATTACATGTCTATCCCCCAGCAAGTGAACAGTTTGTATCCCTTATTTGATTCCATGATTCTTTCCAGGAGCCGAGTGGTGTCTCCTGTCATAGATGTAATTGACTGGAAGACTTTCCAGTATTACCCCTCTAAGGACCTGCAGCGTGGGGTGTTGGACTGGAAGCTGGATTTCCACTGGGAGCCTTTGCCAGAGCGAGAAAGGAAGGCCCTCCAGTCCCCCATCAGCCCCATCAGGTGAGGCTCTTCACACAGCCTGTTTCTCCTTTGCTTCCTCAGGAAGGACTCGACAGCCAAATTGCTTGGGATCAAATCCTGGCCCCACAAGTTTCCCAGCAAGTTACTTAATCTGTGCCTCAGTTTCCTCATCAGTGAATTGGGGATAACGGGGTTGTTGTGAAGATTGAAAGAGTCACTATGCGAAAAGCATGGAGATAGTACTGGGCGCTCAACCCTTGGTGTTATTATTAGTATATTCATATGGGAATGGGGTCCAGCTTAAGCTCTTTCAGGTGATTTCTTCAGTGGATGTCTCCATTTGGGGCAGTGAGAGAACCTGAGCTGGAATCTTGACCTAACTCTTCCTCCCCAGGTAACACTGGATTTCCTTAACCTCAGGTGCTTTTTTGCTAAAAAAGAAGGATTCAGTCAGGTAAATGCTAAGACGCCCTCTCAAAATATATCAAATTTTATGGGTTGTTTGCTTTGGTGTTGGGGCATGTTTGGGTTTTGGATGATTATTCTGTTTAAGAAGATGTTCTAGATATCTTCTTTTGCATAACAAACCACCCAAACTTGGTGCTGTAGAACAACAACAGTTTTATTAAGCTCACAGATTCTGGGAGTCAGGAATTATGAAAGAGAGCACTAGGGTTGGTGGTCTCTGCTGCATGGTATCCAAGATGGCAGGAAATGGCTCAAGATGGCAGTGGGGGTGGGACGCCAATGATACTGGCCATCAGCTGGGACCCCCACGGGAACTTACCCAATCCCTCCAGCAGGCCACTGCACCTGGGACTTGCTGGATGATGACACTGGGTTCTGAGACTAAGTATCCCAAGATGGCCAAGTGAAACAAGCTGTATCCCCCTCTCCCTTTAGAAAAACAATTTGTTGAGGTGAATTTCACATACCACAAACGAGCCATTTAAATACGAAAAATCCTGTAGCAAGTAGCCCAAGTTGTGAACCGCCACCTCAATCTAGTGCCGAAAACATTTCCATCACTCTAAAGTAGACTCCCATACCTATTAAGTGGTTTTCTCCGCCCCCACCTCCCCCCAGTGCCTGGCAACCACTGTCTGTCTCTATGTATAGATCTATTCTGGATATGGCATATAAATGGAATCGTATGATGTTTGACCTTTCTTGTCTGTCTTCTTTCACTCAGTATAATGTTTTAGAGGATGTATCCCCTTCTCTCACTAAGCCTCAGAAGTCACCCAGGGTCATTTCCAGAAAAATCACAGGCCCACCTAGGTTTAAGGGAAGGAGTCATAGACCCTACCCCTCACGTCAATGTCACATTGTAAGAAGAACCTGTGGGACAAGGAATCCTGTGGTGTTCACCTTGGGCAGTTGACCTCCAGTAGCCATGGTCCATCTCCATCATACGCAGCCCAAGGCCCACCAATTATGCAGCTGGCTTCTGAATGCCTACTACAGGGACACAGAATGAAGGCATTAGGCACAAATAGGCCTTACCAAGGGTCTGCCCAAGGGAGTATGACTCTAACAGAAGTTTGATAAGCCACAAGCTTGGAAGTGCAAAAAAAAAAAAAAAATGGTCTTTATTTTCTAACAACTGAACTTAGGTCATGTCTATCTTAACCCCTCTTTGCACCTAACAGCAGAAAACTTTCATGCAAGTTAGTCAAATTCCATGACAGCTTAGTGACTTCATATTCAAATCTATCATCTAGGCTTGTCCCCTCTCCCTGTCCCCCTGAAGTTGATATTGAGCTCCAGACTTCTGCGGGGGGTACAGCATCGGTGTGGGGAGGGAGTGTCCCACCTTGGGCTCAAGCTGTCCAGCATCAGTGTTCACCACGATGCACTTTGACTAGTCATGGCCTCCAGCCAGAGGTTGGCACACCCGGCCCCCAGCGGTCTGCACCCTCCTCTCGGTATCTGCCCAAGTCCCACCTTGGGATGTGGGAAGAAAAATCCTGACTGTTTCCCTTTGTGCAGGCTTGGTGTTACCTGTCTAAGGTTATATTATGCGAACCAAGACCTTCTTGGTTCTTCCCAAAGGTCTCTCTAGAGGCACTCAAGCCAGAGGTCAGGGGAGCCTTGGGTACAGCCCCATGGCCCTCCCTTTAGGAGGTAAAAAGGGCCCAGGCAACTGTAGCTCCCTTCTCATAAAATGCTGGGATTTTTGACACGGTTGCTTGGCTCTGGTCTTGCAGTTAAAAGCATCGAGGTCTATCTGGGCCCGTAGCCCACTCTCTCGGCCACTGGTGCTCCCGCAGGGTAAGCCTTCCTGATACGTTCGGGGTTCTGAACTGCCGTCTGTTCCATTTTCTTTCTGCCCAGGAGCCCCGTGGTGCCCAGCGGGGTTGTGGCCATCGACAGACATTACTTCCAAAACACTGGAGCGTATGACCCTCTCATGTCTCTGCAGGGTGGCGAAAACCTCGAGCTGTCTCTCAAGGTATGTCCTGGACCAAGGGAGGAGCCAGGGGCTTCTGTTGAGTAGTGGGTAAGGCTCCAGCTTGGGGGCAGCCATTAGAAATGCTCCTGGTAAGGTCGAAGGCTGCAGGCAAAGTGTAAAATCATGAAATGGGGTATGTCAAATCTCCCCTTCCCATCTGTCTCATGCCCTACCTAGACTGTGCCCCCAGTTTCCCTCATGAAGCCAGCTAGGAAACCTGCCCATAGGAAAGGGCACGGTATCAGCCAAGAATACTGTCACGCAGGGATTCCTGTACATTCTCTTTGCACGGCCCCTCAGCATCTCCATCATTATTCACAGCACCCATAGGCCCAAACCAATGCCAGAAAGCTCCGTGCCCTAAGTACAGTGGTCCCTTATCCGTGGTCTCAGTTGCCCGTGGTCAGCCATGATCAGAAGCAGACGATCATCCTTCTGAGGTATCGTCAGGTTGGTGGTAGCCGAATGCCAGGTCACAGTGTCTGCCACATTTCTCTCATTCCGTCTCATCACGGGGACATTTTATCATCTTGCAGCATCACAAGAAGGGCGGGTACCCTATAAGAAGATATTTGAAAGAGGCACCAGAGTGGCTCAGTTGGTTGAGCATCGACCTTCGGCTCAGGTCATGATCTCAGGGTCCTGGGATCGAGTCCCGCATCAGGCTCCCTGCTCAGAGGAGAGCCTGTGTCTCCCTCTCCTGGGGCCCCTGCTTGTGCTTGTGCTTTCTCTAATCTCTCTCTCTCTCCTTCACTCTCAGTCAAATAAATAAATAAAATCTTTAAAAAAAAAAAAGAGGAAGATATTTTGAGAGAGAGACACCATATTCATGTAACTTTTATTATAGTATATCATTATATCGTTCTATTTTATTATTAGTTGTTAATCTCCTTCTGTGCCTAATTTATAAATGAAGCTTTATCACAGGTACATATGTATGTATGTCTAAGAAAAGACATAGTATACAGAGAATCCAGAACTATCCGTGATTTCAGGCATCTACTGTGGGTCTTGAACATATTTCCCATGGATAAGAGGGAACTACTATAGCTCCAAAAAATAAGTATTTGTCCTAAAAATTCAGCACCTGTTGGGCACCACACAGCTCCTCGAACCTCAGAATCAGATCAGACACCACCACCCTCGTTTCCCGCTCCATGTCAATTTTAACACGATACTGGCTTTTTCATCACAGCAACCACTGAAATCCCGACCTAGTAGAGATGTTTATTATCCAAAGTGCAGCCATCTAATGTCGAAACCATGAATTACCTCAAGCTTGTCGTTTGCAGAACATCCGACAGATGTCACTACATTTCTCTCAAACATTTAAAATATACTTTTGAGGCCCTTTGAGGTTTCTGGGGCACCCTTGGGGTACCTTGGCATACAGTTTGGGAACTCCATCTTTGGCGTGTTCCAGTTCATATGCTGCCTATGCTAGGAACGTTGTTGTTTTTCCTCTTTATCCCTAAGGATGACATGAAAGGCTTCCTGTCAAATGATTTCCAGGCCTGTGGGAACAGGCAGGAAGGTTAGTGGAGAAAAGTGAGAACCTTCTTGAAAAAGGGGAGACTGACTATGTTTAAGGAAAGCTTGCTTTGATCTCCACATAAATGGCTCTGGTGCCTTTGCAACAGAGGACATCACAAGCTTTGAGAAATTCTCTGATCACTAGGGACCCATCATTCCCTGTGGAAGCAGCTTTGGGGAACAGAGATACTAAGCCACACATCTAGCAGCTCTAAATGTGTGGGTGTGCTTCAGGGGAAGGACATGTTCAGGTTGGCCCCCTTACTCCACTGGCTCTGACCCAGGACAGCTGGACCCATTCTTCCCACCCTGTCACTCCCCAGCCCAGAACTCTCAGACCCAGAAACTCTGCGGCACCCCGAGGACTAGAATTCTCTTTCCCGTTTCGCGCTCCTGATTTCTTGTGCATTTTGCCAGCCCCTGGATCCTTCACTTCCCGTGAACTTGCAATAGTGTTCAGATGTTTATTTTTCTCCTTTTCTGGCAGGTCTGGCTCTGTGGTGGCTCCGTTGAAATCCTCCCCTGCTCTCGGGTGGGGCACATCTACCGGAATCGGGAAACCCACTCCCCTGTTGATCAGGAGGCCGCTCTGCGGAACAAGGTTCGCATTGCTGAGACTTGGCTGGGCTCTTTCAAAGAGACCTTCTACAGGCACAGCCCAGAGGCCTTCACCTTGAGCAAGGTAAGGAGAGATCCTGGCAGGGGCCTCTGGACCTCTCCCTCTAGCCCGGAGGGGAAAACAACAGCTTTCGGCTTGTGCTTCCCTTAAGTTGCCCCTCTTAAGGGGCTCTTCTACCAGGCAGGGCTGCCCATCTCTCCCAAGCATCTCTTCCAGGCATCAGAGCCTCCCAGCTGGTCTTGGTCTGGAGCCCACCAGGAGAGATGTCGGTGGGATGACATCTATGGGAAGTGGCATAGGACACATGGGAGCAGAGGACAGATTGGGCAAGAAAGAAGCAGTAACAGGTCTCAGAGGGCCCTTTAATCCTGGGCAAAGTGCTCAAGGCTATGAAATTATCCAAGACAAGAAACAAATAAAGTATAAAAATAAACATAAAAGATCTAAAACAAGTCACAGAAAAATTAAAGTTTAAACATTTAATTAAATGTCCGTAAGCAGTGCTTTTTCAACTGCCTTTCAGCTCAATTCTTATGGGGTGACACATAAACACTATTTGACATGAGATGTGGGTTCCCATTGATGTTTGCTATGCTGGGAGTAGGGGCTCCAAAGGTAAGATCTGGACCCACAAACGTCTTGGACCCACAAAGGTCTTGGGACAATTCCCTCAAGCCCCTTGTCAGCCTACACTGTTGGGTGTTCTCTATTCTCTGAGCCACAGATCTCCCCATCTGTTCATCTGATGACTTTCATAAGGACAATGGCACCTCCTACTGGTAAATGAGAAGACCTTTTTTGTTCTTCTCCCCTGTTGAGCATTCCTATTAATTCCTGTTTTGGAAATGTCCTATTGCTGACGTCAGTGTCGAGATGTTAAGAATATCACTGCCTCCCTGAAGGCGGAGGCATTTACTTTAAATTTAAATAATTAAAAATTAATTTCGCTCTACAATTTCTATCCTTCCTTCCCCTCTCCCACTCCACCTGCAAAACCCTCACGTGGATTTTGAGATGCAGAAATTCTGGGCACCCAAAAGACAAGGCCAGGGTTTCACTGTTGGAAGAGTTAATATTGTCTTGTTTTTTCCCTCTCAGGCAAGGTTGTACAGAAGGACAAGTTCATTGTCAGCATGCCTCCTCATTGGAGGTCAGACAAGGACAGGGTTGATTTGCCAGTTTGTTTCATTATCAGGAAAGGTGAAGGGGATGGGATGCGCATGAAGGAATGTTCCTGCTCTGGGAGAAAAGTCCAGCCCTACGGCGTGGCTGGCGAGGTCTTAGGCAAACACTCAGAATGCCAAGAAATGATAAAAAACTTACACTAATTTCCTAGAGGAAAGAGTAATAGATCTCTTGGTTAATGGTAGGTACAAATGCTGAACAAGCAAGACATTCCTGCCTCAGAGAAGTTGTTCTCAAACTTCCTGTGGCTGAAACTCACCAGGAGAGATGATTAAAATGCAGATTCCTGGAGTGCTGCCCCCACCTACTGAACCATGGTGTCTGGCATAGGGCCAAGGAATCTGCATTTTTAACAATTTCCTTGGGCATTTCTGAGCCAGGTGCTCGGGATTGCAATTTGAGGAGCACACCGAGAGCATTTCAGCATGGAGGATTCAGGCTTTACTCCTTCCAACGTTTCCATCTGAGGAGTAAAAGAAGGAGGAAGCCGAATCAAACCAAACTCACTTCATACAGTCTGTTAGCCCAGTGTCTAGTTGGCAGCCTAGAGGCCATCAAGCTGAAACTCTGAAATGGACCTCTTATTCCAGGCCTCTCTCCTTTCTTCTCCTCACCCCATATTCTCTCTCTCTCTCTCTTTTATTAAGTAAGCTCCGTGCCCTGCATGGAGCCCAAAGTGGGGTTTGAACTCATGACCCTGAGATTAGGACCCGAGCTGAGATCAAGAGTTGGATGCTTAACCAACTGAGCCACCCAGGCGCCCCCCCCACCACTTTTGTTTTTGTTTTTGATCTTTCCAACCACTCCTTAGCACCCCTGTCTTCCCTAAACCGGGACTTAGTACCAAATGTATGGGCAGGTTTTCTCAGATCTTATCAATATAGCCAAATAGGTAAATTTGTACTAAAGTGTTAAGGACTTACCTGATATCCATCCCAGGACAACTGTATTATAAAGGAAGATCTCAAGGAAAGCGGATAGCATCACCCAAAGGAATGATTCATTAATGGATGAGATTGGGCACTTAGAGGGGAAGAAAAGTAAACTTGCCTTGTCTCCACCGCACCCCACAATTTCCCAGCTTATTTCATCTGAGTGGCCTTTGGGCCATTTCCTGCCTCCATAAGGTTCATTCTAGTGCTGCACCACACCAGCAAAGCCCCACCGTTTTGCCAGCTTCCACAGAAAAGTCCTTAGAGCTCCGGCATAATGGTCTCTGTTGACCGAAAATGTGAGGGATTATGGGGAGGGAGTGACCTCACACCCACATTGCTGGTTCCACAACTCTCTTTAGGGAGCATCCATCCTATTCTGTCCCTTTTAAACCTCTTCTCCCAACACATGAGCTTCCCCCTTGTCTGCAGCCCTGGGGATCCACGGCCTCTGTCCCCTCTCTCTGTCCCACTTCCTCAGCCACCTCTGTCCTTCCCCGAGTGTGAATGGTGGCGAACAGCAGGCTTCTTCCCCGTCTCACTGCCCGTGTCTTTCTCAGGCCGAGAAGCCAGACTGCACAGAACGCCTGCAGCTGCAAAGGAGGCTGGGCTGTCGGATGTTCCACTGGTTTCTGGCCAACATCTACCCTGAGCTGTACCCATCGGAGTGCAGGCCCAGGTTCTCTGGAAAGGCAAGGCATGACCCGGGCAAGAGGAACAGGAAGGAGAGAGGGCGGGCAGCCTCCCAAGACAGAAACTGAACCCTGGCCACACAGTCCCAAGGTCCATGGGGCCCCAGATGCTTTTGTGCCTGCCCTGAGGGAGGTGACTGGTTGCCATGAAACCTGTCTCAGAGTCCTTCTTTGTGACAGGTGTGGCCTGCCTCCTGTCCCTTGGGATTAGAGGCTTCAGCTTGACGTTGCTCATTTCGGGTCTGAACCTGACCCCATGAGCTACACTGGGGAGAGAGAGGAGAGGAATGGCGCCTGACAGAGGGTTTCTTTACAGTGGATGTCGGGGTTCACTTCTGTATGGGTGTCCACTTTCAGCTCCACAACACTGGACTTGGCTTCTGTGTAGACTGCCAGGCGGAGGGGGACATCCTGGGCTGCGCCATGAGGCTAGCTCCTTGCAGTGACAGCCGGCAGCAGCAGGTGGGTAATCAGAATTCTCAGTGTCACAGCAAGGGCTGACCTGAGAATGGTCTTCCCTGGGATGCTTCTCACTTCCCCTTGGGGCACCTCCTTTCAGTGGTCCCATGTCCCCCACTCCGATGACTTGTCTGACTCTGACCCTGCCCCCAGGCACAAGCACAAACACGGGCCATCATCAGAGAAGACACATATCTGGGCTTGAGGGAAATGGAGACTATCTGGTCGATGCTTTTATGGAGCAGATGAGGAAACTGAGATTCAGAAAGTGACCAGCCTGGGGGTTAAAAGCTCAGATATGCCCAGGGTCAGGCAGGGAAAGGGGGTGAGCACAGTGAGCTGGGTGGAGGCTGCCAGGCCTGAGGAGCTCATGCCCATTTGAAAGCACGGTGGTACCCGTCCCCCAGACTCAACAGATGTCTTCTCTTCAGTTTGAAAGTGGGCTCAACATATGAGATCACATCCATTTTTTTTAAAGATTTATTCATTTATTTATTTATTTATCAGAGAGAGAGAGAGAGAGAGAGAGAGCAAGCACAGGCTGGGGGAGCAGCAGGCAGAGGCAGAAGGAGAAGCAGGCTTCCTGCCGCGCAGGGAGCCTGTTGTGGGACTTGATCCTAGGACCCTGGGATCATGACCTGAGCCAAAGGCAGACGCTTAACCAACTGAGCCACCCAGGTGTCCCAC
Organism: Martes martes; assembly: GCF_963455335.1. Lineage (NCBI taxonomy): Eukaryota > Metazoa > Chordata > Mammalia > Carnivora > Mustelidae > Martes > Martes martes. Next base: position 131,420,855 of record NC_137888.1, read on the forward strand.
CCCCAAATTTTAAAAGGCATTTGAAGTCCAGGGTTTATGGAAAATCTCCTCATTTAAATTAAACATCTATAATCAGAGGTCAAAGAAAACCACCACGTGCACACACATTTCCGCTGGGGCATGGGCAGAAACATGTGGACCAGCCAGAGATCTTCAGCCAACTAGGACCAGAGACGGGGAAAGCGGGTCACCCAAGTGGGCTGTGCAGATACAGAAGCACTGAGGAGACGAGGGGAGCCCAGAAAGTGTTCTCCATTTGCGGGGGTGCCTCAAACCCATGACTCATGGTTACAGGCTTTTCTCAGTCCCCTGATTCTGAGGCCTCCCACACAGGTGTGCTGTGGCTTTCAGGAATGTAATGCGGCTCTATAGGAGCCAGAGTGCACAAAGGGGGGATTTTTAGGGCGCCACAGGAGGCCGGTGTGTGTGTGTCTGTCTCTCTGTGTGGGTGTCTCTGCACGTGTGTGTGTGCTCACGCATGTGTTTGTGTGTCTGTGTGAAGCGGAGAAGGAGGGCTGAGTTTGGGGCAGACAGGCCTCGTGGCCTCAGGTGACCATCTGCTCCACTTGCCAGAAGAAGGCTTACACACGGATGGAGCCGTTGGCTCCCGGGTTCAGCATTGGCCTCATTCGGGACATTTCCCAAGCACAGAGCAATTTAGTCTGTGAAATGCCTCCCACAGGGAGGAAGCCTTTTCCTCCATGCTCAGAAGGAAAGCAGAGGGTACAAATGTCCCTCGGGAGCAGAGGGGTATAACACAGGAGCTCTGCGGGGATGCCCAGGTTGTTAGGGCCCCTTTTGAATCCAGTGCTCTGATGCCTTGTTTGGGGAGGGGACAAGAGGCTTCAGTGAAGACAGAAATTGCATGGCTTTCCCCCAAGGCCCCACTCTGCAGCACAGCTGGCCCTGGCAGGACCCAACAAAGATGGGGCTGCCTTGGCAACAGCAGAAGCTTAAGGCCCAAAGGGCAGCTGAAGAGAAAGGCTGAACATGCCCAACAGGCACCCTGCCCACAGGGAGAGGCCCGTCCTGGAGCCAGAGTTCTTGTTCTTGGATAGAGGTGGCTCACCACAGGGCAGACTGTCTGAAATCAACACTGAGAAATCCAGGTGGTGCCTGGTTAAAATCTAGGCCTAGTAAGGACGAGTCAGTCCAGTGGCTTGTCCATTCCCCACCTGTGGTTCTTAACCTTTTTAGGTCATATATGACAGTTGCCCCATGGGGGCAGATCAACCCTTGACTCCAAATCTGGTTCAGATCTGGAGACTGATGACTCCACACATGAAACAGGAGAGAATGGAAAGCATCATGAGACTTTCTCGGGGAGAGCAGGGTAGGCTCCCAGGCAGGAGGCAACTGGCTTTGGCACTTATGTGGTCGGGGGCTGGGCCAGGTGAGTGTTCCCAGGTCCAACGGGGCTGACCTGGTTTGAACTTCCTGCCAACACCAAAGAAGAAAGGACTGGAATTTCTTCCTTCCTTCCTTCCTTTCTTTCTTTATTTCTTTTTTTCTAAAGAAATTTTTTTTAAAGATTTTATTTATTTGACAGACAGAGATCACAAGTAGGCAGAGAGGCAGGCAGAGAGAGAGGAGGGGGGAGAAGCAAGCTCCCTGCTGAGCAGAGAGCCTTATGTGGGGCTCAATCCCAGGACCCCAAGATCATGACCTGAGCTGAAGGCAGAGGCTTAACCCACTGAGCCACCCAGGCACCCCAGGACTGGGATTTCTTATGAGCTTGCCCTGAAGCACAGCAAGGGGATAAGGCGAAGGGGGTGGAGCTTGAAATCTCAGAGGTCAGACATCACACATGGAGTCAGAATCTTTATTATAAGTCACATGGTTCCTTTAAGAACTTGATGAATTCTAAGGACAATTTCCCAGAAAAAAACATGTAAGCACATCTGGACAAAATTTTTTAAAATTTCCAGGGTTCATGGATCTCTTGAAGCCCCTTATGGTCCATGGGCTCTAAAACCCCTGGTTCGTAATTTCCAGAAGCTAAAGGAAGGAGTCAACATGAAGAACCATGTCTCCTCCTGCAGCACTGCAGAGGCTGATAAACTTCATGCCCACTATTGCCTGAGGAGAGAAGAAGGTAACTAAGTCAGGGAAAGGCTCTAGATGCTGCAGGGTCATTCCAGCACCCATGTAGGCCTCTTGGTTATTGGAAAGGTCTCTTTGTATCTTATGGTATCGTTTCTTTTCAAATTTCTATCACAGAATAACTTTCCAAGGTGTGGGAAAGCCTCAGTGATGCTAGCTGAGGGTTGGTGGGTCCACTCATTTCACAACTTGGATGAACCTAGAAAGCCTAGCTTTCCTGCCTGTGACAGGGGCCTTTGCTTTAAGGCCTCTGTTAAAAATAAATAACAAAATACAAGTTGATCGTTGATCAAATGAGTCAAGTAAGGCCCCAAGAGACTAGGAGCAAACTCCAGAACATGTCTTGGAGGGTCCGGAGTCCAGCCCTGCAGGGAGGACCCAGGAAGCCAGGCTTGGCAGTGTGGGCCGGGGGATCCCAGAGGAAGGCCTGCACCTGGAGGGCACGTGTGGAACCAGGTGCTCAGGATCCATGTGGCCTCTTTCAGTTTTGCCCTTTACCAGATATGTTCCAGAACATATCAAAATGCATTCAGCCCTGGCACAGGGGAGGAGGACATAGATATAAAGCTAAGTGAGGAAGCCATGTGACATGGTAGAAACAGCTCACCACTTTCTAGCTGTATGACACCAGAAGCTTTCTTAACACCTCCCAGTCTTGGTTTCCTCTTCTGCAGTTGGGAATCATGCAGTCTCCTGCGTGCCACCAGAATGTTCACTTTTGTGGGGTTTCTGATTCTTGGTGGGGAAGAGGGGACTAGCAAGGACTAGCAAGGATATGTAGCAAAGTCACGAGCTAGATAAGCTGAAAGCCCTTCTCCTCAAAGGACTTAGATATGCCATATAAAAATTAAGAAGAAATACATGCTTGTCTGAATTTGTAACAAAGGGAAATCTCCAGGGGCCAAAAATCAGAAGGCAACTGAAAATGCTGCTGTATGGCATTGGCCAAGCTATCCTGCCTGAGGTGAGGGAACCTGGGGAATCCAAAGTCATTAGTTACATGTAAGAGTAGTTAATGAGAGCCCACCTACAGCCTGTGACAGAAGAGAAGTTGGAAATGAGACATCACATAAAGCCAACTTTGACCTTCAAAGAGTAACCTATCTGCCAAAAGTTTGACTAGAAAAATCCACCCACTGCCACAGGAAGATGACAAGGAAACTTGTCTGTCTCCACAGGGTCTTTGTATAAGAGAAAGGAACTTAAAAAAAATTCTTTTAACCACAAATCTGCATCTAATTTGGGTTTAGGGTTCAAATTTATGTGTGGTATGGGGATCCTAAAGCAGGGCTGGCTACCTAATTCGTGGGTCCCAGTGCAAAATGAAAATGTGGGGTCCATCATTCAACAATTATTAAGAATTTCAATATAGTAACAACAGAACATGAAACCAAGTATATTAAACCCAAACCATTGAACTCTTCTAGGCATGAGGCCCCACATGAATGCATAGATCACTTTGTCTCCCAGCCACAAAATTAATATAGAAAATCATTCAGGCTACACCTGGCTGGAACAGAAAATGGTTTTGTTAGGAAAGTGCTCTCCAGCTGGGCCACACAGCCTTCCTACAGTTAAAGCCCCTCTGCAAAGACATGCACATCCAATACTATAAAACATGGGAGGATGGGGCGCCTGGGTGGCTCAGTGGGTTAAGCCTCTGCCTTCGCTCAGGTCATAGTCTCAGGGTCCTGGGATCAAGCCCCGCATAAGGTCTCTGCTTGGCAGGGAGCCTGCTTCCCCCGACTCTCTCTGCCTGCCTCTCTGCCTACTTGTGATTTCTGTCAAATACATAAAATCTTAAAAAAAAAAAAAAATGGGAGGACAAAATGACCATGAGCAAGAGTCAGCAGATGCAACAGACAGCAGGAGAATTAGTTACAGGCCAGGTCAGATCTCTCCAGAAAGAGATCCCATTAGGTCCCAAGAGCGTTCCTCATCTGTTCCTCTCCCAGGGCACTCCCACAACACACAGCATTCTTTATGGCCTCATCCTTGATGCAGGAAATAGAATAATGGGAACACATGCCAGAACACATACAAATATGAATGCAACAGCAGGTGGCATGTGGAGATTTCAGAGGCTAAGTGTAGTCTAGCATTGTATGTGTAGATTTAACTATGAGATATGGTATTGCTGACCCTCGTAGAATCTAAAGATTACCCCTGGACCTCAGCCCTATGGTGAGCTCTTCTTCCTGCATCTCCAGCTTTGGAGAAGATCTCCTTCTAGCTATGCTAACGACCATTCCCCTATCCCAGCACCTGAAGCACACCAGCAGGAAGGGGATCCATTTTGGCAGCCCACAGCACCTGTGCTTTGCTGTCAGGCAAGAGCAGGTGATTCTTCAGAACTGCACGGAGGAAGGCCCTGACATCCATCAACAGTACTGGGACTTCCAAGAGGTATGTAATCTGTTCAAGAAGCATGCAGCAGTGTCTCCAGCTGGGACGGTATCCCAGGGTCTTCCAAGAGGTCAAGTGCTACCATACCAGCCAGTGCCCCTGCTGTTGAGCTTAGTGACTTAGCATTAAGTCCTCAGGGAGAAGTAAAGCCAACCTTGCAGCAAAGTTGTACAGTACAAAGTGTACTGATTTGTCATATCTCTGTAAAGCTCTGACCGTGACCATGGCAGACAGAGAGATAGTCCCTTTTTGAAGTTTCTTAGTTCAGGTCACCAGTAAGACCACGGAGCGTGTTACAGAAGCAGTCAGCTACTTCAGTGATGTGGTTTTATGAGCGATAGAATGGCCCTTCTTTCTCTACTTGGTGACAAGTGAACCTAAAACTCGGGGCTCACACATGCTCAAAGACATCTTGGAAACCAAGTTAAGGTCCTTTATGAATGATCATAAAGGACCATTCTAACCAAGTCCTGTGGATAAGATATATTTTAAAAAGAGCATTTTAAAATAATAAGGAAAATGTTAGTGAGTAAGATTCACCCAGTATAATTCAGATATTAAAAACTAATACTTTAAAATTTAAAGTATTGTCGTTCAGCCATAAAAAGGAATGAAGTACTGTTCATAGTAGCACTATTTACAATAGCCAAGAGGTAAAAGCAACCCAAGCATTCAATGATGGGTGAATGGATAAACAAAATGTGGTAGACATATAATGGAATACTATTCAATAAAAGGAAAGGAAATTCTGTCACATGCCACAGCATGGATGAACCTGGAGGACATCACACTAAGTAAAATAAATGTGTCACAAAGGACAAATGCATTATGATTCCACCCATATAAGGTATCGAAAGTAGTCAAATTCATAAAAACAGAAAGTAAAATAGTGGTTACCAGGGGCTGGGGGTGGGGGAGAGTTGTTTAATAGGTATAGAGTTTTAGTCTTGAAAGATGAAAAAGTTCTGAATATCCGTTTCACAACAACGTGAATATACTTAACACTACTAAACTTTACCCTTAAAAATGGTTAAGATGGGGACGCCTGGGTGGCTCAGTGGGTTAGGGCCTCTGCCTTCAACTCAGGTCATGATCTCAGGGTCCTGGGATCGAGCTCCACATGGGGCTCTCTGCTCAGCAGGGAGCCTGCTTCCCTTCCTCTCTCTGACTGCCTCTCTCCTTACTTGTGATCTCTGTCTGTCAAATAAATAAATTTTTTAAAAAATTGTTAAGATGGTAACTTTTATATTATCTGTTTTTACCACAATGAAAAGAAAAAAAAAAAAGAAATTAGGTGTATTTATGCTACAATATGGATGACCCTTGAAGATATCATGCAGTGAAAGAAGCCAATCACAAAAGGCCATGTATTCTATGACTTCATTTATAGGATATGTCCGGAATAGACAAATCCATTAATACAGAAAGCAAATTAGTGATTTCCAGGAGCTAGGAGGAGGGAGGGGCAGGAAGTTATTGTTAATGGATAGTGGGTTTCTTTTTACGCTGAGGATTGCATACACTCTGTGAGTATACTAAAAGTCATCAAGTTATATACTTGAAAAGAGTGAATATTGTGGTTTGTGAGTTTTATCTAAAAAAAAAAACAAAAAACAAACGCACAAATGGACATTATCAGCCTTGTTGGTTAAATGTTTAACTTTTCAACAAGAAATCTTTTTTTGTTGTTGTTGAAAAAGGGATGGCTGGATTCAATATCAAATCTGGTGGATTTTGAGCAGGAAGCAGCCATCATCCTCCAAACCTGACTGACTGGCCCTCTGTGTATCCTTGAGCCTTTACTCTCTACTGCAACCTGGTGGCAGAAGTGCTAAATTGCAGGATTCACAAGGGGGCAGAGATCAAACCAAAAAAAAAATTTTTAAGATTTTATTTATTTATTTGATAGAGAGAGAGACCACGAGTAGGCAGAGAGGCAGGCAGAGGGAGGCTCCCTGCTGCGCAGAGAGCCCAATGCAGGGCTCGATCCCAAGACCCTGAGATCATGACCTGAGCCGAAGGCAGAGGCTTAACCCACTGAGCCACCCAGGCACCCCCAAACTAAATGTTTTTGAAAACAAAAATGTACAAGTACAGTGATAACAGTGAATGTCGCCAGTAAGGTATAAAGACTAAACATGCTCTACATACTGGCATGCTACCAACCAGAACTCTCCAAAATAGCACAATTACATAACCTCAGTAAAGATAATTTAATTAATGACCTCAAGGTTCCAAATGATATTTTTATTTAGGGCTACTAAATTATATTTTATATTAACCAACATACTACAGTTCTTTACCAGACCAGTTCACACCACCTCTATGAGTCTCATAATGATTAGCATAAAGCTTAGGAATATCCTTTGCTGACTGATTGCTGGGAACTGACTTTTTTTTTCTTCTTTTTTCTTTTCCTTTCTTTTTCTTTTCCTTTTTTTCCCCTCTTTTCAGAATGGAATGATTGTCCACATTCTTTCTGGGAAATGCATGGAAGCTGTGGTGCAGGAAAACAGTAAAGATTTGTACCTGCGCCAGTGTGATGGAAAAGCCAGCCAGCTGTGGCGATTTGACAACGTCAGCAGTGTGGATAAATGATGAATGCCAGTGTCAGAAGGAATAGAGAAGTTTGGTCATCACAGTTTGGCCCCAAGAGAACTACAAGAGCATGTATATTTCATGAAGCAGATCCTTTTGTGTTTGTACTCCTGGTGATAGTAGAGAAGAAAGCTCTGTGAATGAATATAGAAAGTCTTTCCTTCTTGCACCTTATTGCATTGACTGCTGGCTGTTTTAGAAAAAGAAAAAAGAGGATTCATTGTCTCATTGTCTTCATCACTGGTAGATGGTCATCACATAGTACATAAGATTTTTTTTTCTATTAAGCACTTGATAATTGCTTTTATCTCTGATAAAGGAAAGAGGCATGGACAGTCTCAGGCAATACCTCCAAGGATACATAAATCCAATCGATAAATTTCTTACAAATAGCCTTACTTTGGATCATCTGTGTAGCCAACAATGAAAATTAAAGTGTGAAGAGGTTGTAAAGGCCTGAAGTTTCCAGAACTTTGGATTAAGCTCATTAGGACAAATTCCATGTTCACTGGCTAAGCCATAGACGAAGGAAGAGAAGCCACTGAGCAAAGAATTGGGTTGAAGAGAGATGGAAGAGCTTTGACTTAATTTTCCAGCTCAACCTGGCAGCTGGAAAGAGCCAGCGGATCTGGAATAGGATGTTTTCATGTAAATGAGAATTTCCTCCATACTTTCTACCTCCATTCGCCCTGCCCTAGCCCTTCTATACCTTGGTTAACCCCAACCAGAATCTTATGCAATGTATTTCTCTTTAGTCGTTGGTATTGGAAGGGTCAGCTCAGACTGAGCGTTCCCAATAACGAAGTTGAGAAACTCTCCTGATGCCCGGTTATAGGGTTTGCATGGACTGGATCAGAAATAGCAACCTCCATAAAAAGGCAAGCCTGCTAGAAGGGAAATGCCTGCATTTGAGCCAAAATTCATATGAAAGGAACTAGAGTTGGGTATTAATGTCCATTAGGACTGACGTGGCCATCTCTTAGCCTGGGACCCCCATATGTGCCTGCAGGTTGAATGTTCACAACTGGGCAAGGAACATGCCTCCAGTAGAGCAGAGCCAGTGCTAGCAAGACCTGAACGGCTCTCCTTGCTGTGACCTGGCCTACCGGGTTCGGCCATAAAGGAGCTGTTGAGTGGGCTTGGTTCTGCTGTTAGGGAGACACCATTTATGCCTATTTCTCCTCCGAGGAGAGTTCACTCTCCCTATGGTCAGCTTAGAAACCTCCCTTCAAAGATCTTGGTCTCCTCTGGGCTATCTCAGAAGTCAGTGTGTTTCAAATAAGAAAAACTAGGTAGGACGTGAGGGTTTCTAAACAATGCCTATTATAATTATGTATTCTTTTTCCATCAGCTTAAGTCAATGGCCCACTGCATTTCTCCTTCCTCAGAATACACTCCAGACTTGTGCTGTCCACAATAGCCATTAGCCGCATGTGGCTATTTAAATGTAAATTCACTAAAAATAAAAAAAATTAGACTCAGTTCTTTAGTTGTACTGGTCACATGTCTAGGGCTTAATAGCTGCCCATGCCTATTGGCTACTGTACTAGAGAGCACAGACATAGAATATTCTATCATGGCAGATAGTTCTACTGATCTGGGTAGACTGATCATCCCACTGAGAGAAGAGATTTTAGCCACTGTCTTCTTCTTCAGACATGTCTATATTTAAAACAAATTCCTCTAATATCCTGAGGCTGAGATGGAGCTAAAAATTCTCAGACAGCAACCTTGTAAATGGTATTAATAGTTGCAAACTAAAAATTAAACAAGACCTCTATTTTTTTAAATGAACTTAATTATTGGCATTGTGAGTATTTGAAGTTGCTGGAATAAATTAATATAATTAAATAAAAGGCTGAATTCAATTGTCTAAGTTGTGTTTGACAGTAATTAACAAAAGGACCCAGATGGCTTATTGCTTAATTGGTTGAATAAAGCAAGAATGTGGGGTTCCTTGCTTCCTTAACCATCCCCATGATTTATTACTTTATTATAGAAATGGCTGTCAACTCAGTCCCTAGCTGGTACTTACAAATCCTTAATTTAAACAAAACAGATGTCTCCATTTAGTTCAAAAAGACATTCAACCTTTTCCTCATAGTGTAACCAAGTGTTCAAATTCTGTTCTCTGTGGACCCTGCATTGATTTTATCCATAATGATCATTTTAAAAGTAGAGAAACCTGACAGTAGAAAGATTTGATTCCCAAGAATTTGATCTTCACTTTTATGATTGGACTTTATTGTTCAGGAGTAGAGGTAAGAGATCGATGGAACATCTTGATTGTATTCAGGTTAATGTTTCTGTTTTGTTCTTGAGGTCTTGCTAGATCCCTGTCCTCAGAGTCCATGAGACATGCCATAATATTTTGGCTCAATCCAGTGCTCCTCAACTTTCACTGTATTCACAGATCACATGGGGATTATGTTAAGACGCAGATTCTAATTTGGTAGGTCTGGGATGGGACCTGAGATTCTGCCTTCCTAAAGAGCTCCCAGGGAATGCTGATGCTGTCTGTAGGCCACTTTCTGAGCAGTGAACAGCAGTCTGTTGCTACTTGGAACTAGGAGAGTGGCCACCAGACCAGTTCTTGGACTATTTATTCCTTGCTTCTCATCGAGCTCTGTTTGAATCTACATGGCAGGATGATTTGTTCCTGTATGATATAAGAAAACACACCTTGCTCAGTGTAATTCCTTTTCCTCTCTCCATCAACACTTTTCCTCTTTTCTCATTCTGTCTACTAGTTATACTCTTTTGACCAGGAGAGTTCTTTACCTTTCTTGTTATTTTTCTGCTTGGCCTGTGGTTATGTTACGATCTCCTCACTTTTCTTATCTTGTCCTCAGCTTCCCCCTTTTTTTCATCTCTGATCAAGGCTGCTTTTCCAGCATCCATGGTCTTGTGACAGCTTTTCTCTCACTCTCCCTTTCCTCTCTCAGGCATTCTATGCCCTTCCATCACCAAGTCCAACTGACCAATCTTGATGGAGTGAACACCATCAGTTTCTCCAAAGGATTTTTGGAACACTGAGCACATCAATCAATTGTTGAATTTTTTAGTTCTTCTCAGCCCTAGCTTCTCTCCAAGAATAATCCAGAGTATGGAGGAGTAGACATGTCATTTCACATGAACATGAGATGACTGGGCTACTAAAGGACCTACTGCTGGGCATGGGAATACAGCCCTTGTCTTGAGGAGGTGGCTGGGGTCTGGCAGCCAGGTAGCCCTATATAGAGGACCTACAGAGAGGAAGATGTAGGGGACCCTTGGGAGATGGGTCAGGACCTGTGACCTCTGAATACAGCCACATCTAATAGCCAGACATAAGATTGGATGACCAGAAAACAAATCCTGCCAAAGCCCAAAATTTGATTCTCTCAATCCTTTAGTCACACAATAAAGGTAAAGCACAACTAACCAAGAAGGAGATGCCAAATTTACCCTTTGACATGGGAGTCTCTGGTGGTGACACAGAGTATTCTGGCCCAACCCACCTCCCTCCTGTCTTACAGCTTCAGGGAACTCCTGAAGAACTTTCAACTGGCAGTATCTGCATTTCTTTGCCTAAGTGTTTTTCCTAAAGCTGAAGAAGTCTACTTTATGATGTGGGGCAGGGCAGAAAGTAACCCCCAAGAAGCAGCCCTCAATCAATGACTGCTGAGAGTATAGATACCTCAGTTCCCTCACTGCTCCAGTAGGTTCAGGCTGAGGTGCAAATTCTACACTATTTCCCAGAGCCTACTGCAGGATTACACTCCAATCATCCACAGCGCTGGCTGACTTGATAATACATCTTCAATTGGCTACATTCCTTTCCTACCCCATCCCCTACTGGTGCTTTCCAAACTCACCTTCCAGGTAAACCACTTACACTCAAATCCTTACTTCAGTGTCTCTTAATGGCAAACCCGCCTTCACGTACATGCCTGGCCCTCAAAAATCTTCCACCTGAGGGAGTTATTCTGCTTATCAAATGGCAGTCTTGATCAGTTGTCCCAACCCATCAGACGCCCCACTCCCCTGAGCTGAACTTATTCCACTGAACTGTAAGACCAGAGAATGGATCTCTAGGAAGGTGTGTCTCAGGAAGGGAGAGACTGAGGAAGAGCAATATGCACAGACTTTATCCCAAATATTCAATAATATTAGACATCCCTCCTCCCTGGGGAAGAATGAGTGAGGTGGTAGAGAGAGGCCACAAGTATTCTCCTAACTGATATCCTTCCTTGTAGAATCCTGAAGCCTGAGGGAGCCTAGGTTCCCCCTGAATATCCCTCTCTCTCTCTCTCTCTCTCTCTCACACACACACACACACACACACACACTGTTCCCTTTCATATCTAGTTCTTGTCCAGTAACTGGTATATACCAGTGTTAAGAGGATGTACAGGTATCCATGTAAGTTAGGAGCGGAGAGCATGGTTGTTCTCCATGACCAAGTGTGGGGACTCAGATATAAGGTGGGTATTGAGGAAGAGGTGGGCCAGACAATATGGTAAAGTCCTGAAGAGCAACGTGATCCTGGAGGTCTTTCCAGTGGGGGCAGGAGGGGTTGTCAGAGGGATTTTTCAGAGTTAGGTGACTAGTTCACACTACAAAGGTGTTTCCTTATATTCACCAGACACTTTTGGCCGTGACTCATGTACTGACTTGTGTGCTGTGTTGGAGGGTGCAAATCAAGGAACAGGGCTGAGCTCCCTGTCCAGGACAGAGAAGGAAGAGAGAGCCTGTGCAGGTTGGGTAGATTGATACCAGTGAGACTAGGCATTCGGTGGAAGCAGGGTAACATTGGTGTATAGAAGAACGGACACAAGTTCTTGCTGCCACATCATGTCAATAAGGATGAATTCACTGAGGCAAGATTGTTTGTTAAAATTATATTAGGCTATGGACCAGAGCAGGGATCAGCAAACTTTTTCTATACTGGGTGAGACAATGCATATTTTTGACTTTGTGAGCTCTTTGGTCTCCATCACAACTACTCACATCTGCCACTGTAACACAGAAGCAGCCATGGACAATAGTAAACAAAGGAGTATGGCTGTGTTCCAATCAAACTTCATTTTCAAAAACAGAGTTAGCCCACAACCCTAGTTTGCCACCCCCCGGGGAGTAGAGTTTTTGACCCAGCTGCAGAAGGAGATAAATCACAGATTTTAAAAAAACAGAAAAATAGTACCAAAGAAATTGTAAGTATCCTTGAAAAATATAAAAACAAAGTATTTCTGCACTATAAATAACAAAAAAGCAAAGAAAAACAAAACAGTATAGCACGTTCCCAGGGTAAGCAGACTTCAGTCCTTTTTAGAAAGAAATAGGAATAAACAAATAAATCTCTTTTTCTTGATCAAAATATAAAACATTGACACTCGGCCCATAGTCCTCTTTCCTCTGGGGACATACAGATTCCAATGGCCTTTGTTGTCATTGGCGGTTAGGCAGAACAAGCCTTCTTAGTGAGCCAAAGGCTGCAGTAAGACCAGCGACGAAGGAGGGAGGGCTGCTAAGAAGCCTTTCAGCCAAGCCGGTGGGATTACACTGTGCTATCAGATAAAATTTGTCACTGTAGTTTTCCTTACTGTGGTGAAGATGCTCACGAAGGGAAACACACACCCTCCCTCCCTTTCCTGCCACAGTTCTCTCTTGCAATTGGGATTTGAAGTCAGTCAGGCACCAACTCTCGTGTGGGCAAAAGTGATAACCTCTTTGTGTTTATATAAACTCTCATCCCCGACATCCAAGTTCACCAGGCTTCAAAACACAAACAGCGAAAGTCAAGAGGAGCCAAGGGATTTCCAAAAGCTTGGCTTGAGGCCAGGGGTGTACCAGGCCAACAAGTCTCACTCCCTGTGCTCCTAAGCCAGCACAGGCCTGTAACACATGCTTAGAGGCCAGATGCAGGGGCTCCTTCTGATCCTTATAATCTATGTTTGGGGCTGCTGGTCCATCATGCCCCTTCAAGTGTCAATGTTGGCACATCCAAGACTGGCTCCAGATTTTTAAAAAAAGCCTAGGGTGCTTTCTCCTCCCCACTATCACAGACAGGGCCCAAGCTGTCCGAGCCCATCTCAACCTTGTAACCTACCTTGCAACCTGTAGAGAGATATCTACTCTCCCCCCTGCTGATCCCACCTGTCATTGTTCCGTGAGCCTTCACCATGCACAAGGGACAGATGACTCCATAGCTCAGGTTACCCAGATGGAAGCCACAGTTGAAGGCTGTTGACTTCTTTTTTGGGGAGATCCTGTTTTTTCCCCCGTGTTCATCAGATGCTTAAAGTGATGGAAGAATGAGAAGCCCTGTTCTTACTATTCATTGGGAACATCATTTTCTTCTTCAGTCAACTCTTTGCGAATATCCTTGACCACTCTCCAAGGGAAGCCTTCACACATAGCTCTAGGAGGTGGGTTGGTTTGCATGGTGGTAGAGCCCCCACTGTCTCCCTAAGGTTCCAGCTCTGTGCCCAGCAATGACATCCCTTCACATGTTTGTTAGGGCAATGGCCAAATGGTCAGGTTGGTCTCCAGCACCTTTCTCCAAGCCATCTGCCACTTCCTTGCATAGCTTCCCTATCCAGCTAGCCCTAACCTTGCATGTGGAATCCTGATGGAAACACAATACAGGTTGCCTTAATATGACTCCTGTCTTATGTTGTTATTCAATGTGGCTCATGGTGGAATTATATTCCAGACTAAGCAATAGGCATTTTTTTAAAGCAAAGAGCCATGATCCATATTTCCTTGTTTCCCCCCTTACCATTACCACAGGGCTGGGTTCTTTACTACATGGATTATATTATGGAGAAGGAAAATCCGGGAGGTGGGATACAGAAGAATGAAATGTCAAGAGTTGGGAGAAAAATCAGGTCTAAAAAACTCTGGATACCAAATGAACAATAACCAGTAAGACCTCTGTGAACAAATATAGGTACCCATCATCAGAAATAATGGTAATAACCACAAGTGTTAAGCCTGTACTAAGTTCTTATTTGCGTTATTTCTTCTTATATTCAAAATAGGCCAATGAAGTAGGTACCTTTATTATTCTATTTTACATATCCCATTCTATAGTTGAGAAAAGAGAAGCTTACACAGATAAGTTTCCCAAGGCCATACAACTAGAAAGTGATATAAATGGGCCCAGAAGCCTTTGCTTTTGACCTACACATTTTACTCCTTCCCAATATTTGTGAGTAAAGAAAATGAAGTAAAGCAGTGACCTTCCAAATGGAGAGAGGTGAAAATCAGGGCCAAGGTGACCTGGGACCTGCCAAAATTAGATGTATTAGTCTGGATGTGTTCAGGCATCATTAACCGAATAACCAACTCCCAGGGGCTGAAGAAATAAAGATCTTTAGTCATCACACATGCCCAATGCAATGGTAGCTAGTTCCATATTCGGTGCAATGGCTCAGAGACATCATCTAGGACCCAGGCTCTTCTTAACCTTCCATTTACCATCCCCCGTGGCTTTTGATTCTGGTATCTATCTCTTTGTCATTACAAGATGGCTGCCACAACACCAAACACCACACCAAACATCCTTGCCCCCATATCCCAAATAGGAAGGAAGAGAGGCAGCAGAAGGAAGCTCCTCCCCAACGTCTTTATTTCTATTCTTCCCCAGAGGCCCCCTTGTTCCCCAGCGGACTTCTCCTTCTGTCTCATTGGTCAGAACCGTGACACATGGTCACCTTTGGCAGCATGGAAAGCTGGGAAAACGACCAAGAAGGTACCTCAGCAAAGTGGGAACAGGCCGGGCACAGTGCCATCCAGAACATAACTGGCGTCTGCAAGTGGAGAAGATGGGAAGTTGCTTGATGGTTAACCAGTAACAGTGTCTGTATTTGGGGAATGACTCCTCCCTCAAGCAAGGGTGGGCTTTGTTTCTTTTCTTTTTCTTTTTCTTTTTTTTTTATCATTATGAGATGATGATCGCTTTGTGGCCTTTTGGCTAAGATCAAGTGTATCATTATGAGACAAAAATGACAGGACACTGAGACAAAGACCTATAAAGTTTTGTGCACCCAACCCCATGGTATCATCTGATCAACTCCTACCCCCTGCCCAAAGTAGGACTCTTCAATTGCCCCAGACCTGGCTCAGTTTACCCATGCTGGGGTATGAGGAAGGCATAAGGGTGCCTGCCATCTGGAAATTACCCTCCACCATCACAACTGGTCAGACATTCTACAAAGCAAAAGTGTTTTGATCTCTTTTATTACACACCTCTTTGAAAAACACTACGGCCCAAAAGTACCACCCCAAAAAGCCCTTTTCATTTATTTCTGTCTCCCAGAGGCAGGTTTCTATTTGCTTTTTAAAAGAAACATAGAAAACAAGGAAGCATGGCTTAAAAATATGAGAGGGTGATCTTCCCATGGGATGTATTGTGGTTTTCTTCCTTTATTGTATATCACATGGGAGTGAGTATATGATATAGGAAGATGCTTGGGAATTTGCTTAAAACGAGTTACAGCCTGTGAACCCCATCTGTTTCCCATGAGCAGGAAAGCTATTATGCGATCATGTCAAGGGGCCTCTGGATTTTCTCAAGGCTTTTCCATAAGGCGGGGGCTTAATAAAAAACTCCCAGCTCTTTGGTTCTAATCTTCTCCCTCTTAATCCAGTCAGTAACCACAGAAGGCAAGAGCATCTGGCTGATACCCGTGAGGGTTAAGTTGGAAAGCTAAAATCTTTCTGGGCTCTGAAAGCAAGGCAAAGCAGTGAAAATCCCAGACATTTCAATGGCTTGGCTTAGGTTTACAAAGCACAAAGTTAAGTGTCTGAGTGATACGTTTACTCCTATAAACCCAGATTATAATGCTCTTTCCAGAGTGAATTCTAGACTCTTAGGGTCACTTTCCAAACAAAAAACTATAAATATTCCTTGAATATCTACTATGTGCCGAGAACATTTCCAGGTCCTTGTCCCCTGTGTGTTCTGAACTTTAGCTCTGTTGATCTTGATGAATCACCCATGAATCAGAAACATTGCAAAATATCATCTTCACTGCATGTTGTGTCAGCTCAGTCTCCGAGCTGGATATGTACTCTTCAGTTTCTGGGAAGGCAGAGATATTTAAAAAACAATTCCAGGAAAGGAAGCAAATGCGCCTTTTGATACATTTGCCAAGTAGGACACAAAATAGACCTAAATTTGTAAATAACATAACAATTATTTTTCCAAAATTGCTATGAGGACATGCCCAGCCGTCAGTGATCCTTGAAATATAATTCAGCTATGCTAAGATCATTTCCAGGTATTTCTCCAGCCTGGACTCCTCTGGAACCTCAGACCCACTCATCCAGGCACCTTCCATTGACACTAGAGCCCAAGTGATATAGCCTAATTGCTCTCCTGCCAGAAATCCTTCCATGGCTCCCCATTGCCTTCAAAACAATGCCTTGCCCTCCCAACACAACCTGCCCACAAGGTTTTTTCTAACCCTGGGCTCTAACCTCTGGACTCACTGGACCATCTCTTAACACACAGTCCTCAAACACAACACTTTATTGTCTCTACTTTGGCCACACTGTTCCCTCTGCCCAGAGCACCCTTCTCTCCTTTCACCATCTTGCTTATCGTGCAAGACTTGCTCATCCATCATCCCTCTAAACTCCCAGGCTGGGCTAAGTGCACCTCTTCTGGACCTAACGTGCACCTTCTTGCCTAAACATGGACCACTCCGTATTACAATAACTGCACACATTTCCTCCACTAGACTCATTACATTTTGCATACCTTTTTGCCTGGAGGCCTTTGCACACTTTCTGACTTCTGTTAGATACAAAACACAGGTTTATTGAATTTGAACTGAAGTGGTCATGGTGTCTTGTGTGTGTGTGTGTATGCAGAGTCAGGTGGAGTAAAAAAGCAAGAGAAGAAAAGTTGGAGAACTTAAACGCAGTCACCCAAGAGCTCTTACGTGAGGTCAAACTTCAGAGGCTTTTTTTCCTGACCACTTTTCAGTCTTCCAGCATTGATAGACTAGGAGACAAAGACAATCAGTGGAGAAAAGATTTTCTTTGAAGAGTGCACAAGTCTAGTTCATTGAGATCAAAAGGAATCTTTTTACAAAGTAGAATGTCTTTAAAAAAAAATTTTTTTTTCCAAATAGTGCACACAGGGACACAAATCAGAAAAGCCAAGAGTGCTCTGACTAGAAATGGATTGAGCACAACTCATTTTTCTAACCGAGGAGACTAAGGAGAAAAGCTTCAAAGGGCGTGGAAGTGGTAGACAGGAAAGACACCAGTGCTGGGGGATGGGAAGTACACAACCGCCTCCCCCGCAGAAGGCGTGGCATTCTACATGGAATCTGTGGGTTTCAGAGCAAACCAGGGAGATGGGGGCCCTCCTGCAAGGCCACAGATGTACCCTGCACTTAACAGCCCCCTGACTGGAGTCGGGGGTGGGCACTGGCCCGGCACCCTTTCCAAAGCACATACCGGCCTCTACCCCACTCTACCGCTTTCCCAAGTCTGCCGGGCTCCATCTGGGCATGTCCAATCTCTCAGACAACGAGGCGGGGGCTTATATGGATGTTTCTCTCTGGCTCCTCAGGAGAGTTTAGGATATGGGGGTATACTCTCATTTTCCCTCAGAACCCAGGCTTTCACACACTCTCAAACCTTTTCTTTGAATTGTTGTTTTTCCCCTGAGGCAGTAAATGCTACAGACCCGGTGATCTCTATGTAGATGAATTCCGACATGTAGCCAGGTTCAGGGGTTTCTGATGTCCTTGACATGTACCCTTATCAGGTAACTGCCCTTCAACAATTGCAGACGCCAGAACAAAACTAAACTTTATATTCTTCACAACATAAAGGAAAACTGGTGATGGGGCGGGGTGGGGGGGCTGGATCATTCTGGATATTTTGGTTTACAAGCGAAAGAAAACCTGGCCTGAACTGGTTTAAGCAAAAGGAGGAAATAATAATCAAGTAATTGGCAAGTCTGGAGTAGTTTACCTGCAGGTCTGGCTTGATCCAGAACTCAAACAGGATCATAAGGATCCATCACTTGCTCTGATTTCCTTTGGTTTAGCTCTATTACCTGGTTCCCCCAAGATGGTCCCTTGATGGCTTTAGACTCCTCTTCTGGCTACAATCATTCCAGACCTCACACCCCCCACCCCCACCCACTACACTACTCTAGTGCTCTATAGCTGTGTAAGAAATTATCCCTAAACTTAATGGCTTAAAACAACTGTTGTTATTATAACTCACAATTTTGTGGGTTAGGTGTTTGGGAATGGCTCAACTAGGCAGTTCCTCTGTTTCATGTGGCTCCAGTTGGTGTCATGTGATTGGAGCTGGGTGTAGATACAATCCCAGCCAATATTATGGCTAAGGAATCCTATAGGGAGGGAATGGTGGTGGGTAGGTCCTGGGAAGGGATGTTAGTTTGGGTTAACCTAAGGAGCAGACCTGTACAAGGTCTTGTATGCAGGTGCTTTATTTGGGAGGTAATCCCAGGGAGCAAGAGGGAGGGAGTAGTGGGAATGAGACAAGGAGGGAGGAAGAGCCAATATAAGAATGTTGTGAGCAATGAGGCTTGATTCTTCTACCTTGGAACATTTTCCCACCAGCTCCCTTCCCTTAGTTTGGAGGCTTCCCTTGGGGGCATCTCCAATGCACCTTAACAGGCTGTACCTGCAGAAGCAAAGCAGGCTCCCAGGGCTTCAGAGAAGACCCCAGGCAGAGAAGTGGGAAGACATGGGCTTGACCTTCATATGGTGTAAGATATGGTGTAAGATGTATGGAAATGTGTTCCCAGAGCCGATGCTGAAATCCAAAGAAGACCAGGGATGTGATTCTAGGTACCAAAAACACCTGCCGCATGAGCCAACAAACCAAAGTCCCCTGCGGGGTCAGAGCCCAAATCACCTTGCCAAGTGGCTCAGGGGAACATTTCTGCAGTAGATGTGGCAGGCATCCACGGGCCCCTCCCATGCAGCAGATCAGCACAGACCATCTTCCCTTTGGGCCTGTTGGTGGCACCAGCCAACACCACCTGTGGCCAATCCAAGTCAGGTTCTTTGGCACTTGTTGCAATAAGGGATACCATACACCATGAAGAACCATGTAGGAGGCTGTTGAAAGAGGCTTACAAGATCAGAGCTCGAGTTGGGTGACTTGGGAAGAGTTCCAGGAAGTATGGTCTTGCTCTAGACTGGAGGCTGTCAGAAAGTGGGGTAATTTTACGATTGGGAATCTTAGTAATTTTTTATAGAAGGCAGTGGGAGGAACAGAGGGGGACTAAAGTATGGTTGATCAACAACAATTCATGTTTTCCAGCAAGAGAAGGCTATTGGACCATTCTTGTAGTTTGCTCAGTTCTTGCTTTTGTCTTTGCTCATCCATGCTGACAATGTAGCCTTGCTCTGTTTCATTCCATCCTGGACACAGAGTGACCTTGTCCAAGGCTGATGTTCATCACGTTGTGTGTTAAGCAGGGAGGGAACTCTGCAGCCCAGGTATGGGTGCCAGGCTTGGTGGCAGGTGTCTTTTTCTTTCTCGGGTCTCATATGATACAAGCTCTGCCCTCACAGGTGACAGGTTCCCTCATTAGCCCAGCTGCATGGCTCTGAGCAAAATCAACTCATGAAGCACAAGGAGCAGAAGAGTAGGCACAGATCAGGAGCACTCTTCCATTTCTCGAAAAACTCTAAGTGTGACTGGAGACATAGAAGATTCTCTCTACCTCCTCAGTGACTCACAACCATGATATTCACGGCCCAACCTCAGAAACCATCAGGGCTCACCAATTCATTTCCTGCCGTCTGTTTGCAGGTGACAAAGCATGATGGTGATGGCTCAGACAACCTTCCCAGCCCCAAAATACTTCAGCTAAACGAAGTCAGGCTGTCAGGGAGGAAAGTGACAGGCATGCCACATGTTGTAGACTCTGTGGCTGCCTGCAACTATCACAGAAGTACTTTAAATGGGACTTGGAGCATGTAGAGCAGTTTCTGAAGCAAGGTTTGTGCATGGCTACTGTGCTGACCAATGCCTACAGTGGCCCAGGCTAGAGGACAGTCAGGCATTTTAATGCCATTGGACAAGTCAAAGGTTTAAGAAAGTCAGCAGAGTCAGGGTACGTGGTAGAGAAAATTACATGTTCCAAAGAAGGTTCACACGCCTTGATCCCCAAATCAGCCTCACATTGCCACTCAAACTGTGCAAAATCAAAGAAGGATCTCATCAGAATTTCTGGAAGCTCAACATTTTCTCACCATGTTTAAGACTGGGATTATGCACAGAGGCTAGTATTCTGGCTATAAGCCAGAGACAACCTCATCTAGCCAGCAGTGTCTCACCCAGCCTGGGTTATACAACTTATTATGACTACGAAGTTCAGTAAGGCATTGCTGAGACATCTCCGGTGCCTGCGTCACATGCCATCAGGCCACTTCTTCTTCCAGCCACGGCTCCTGGACAGCTCTGTGTGACTCTGATTCCCTTAGCCCCATCATAAGGGTCTTCTCTGAAAACAGAGGTGTTCACAAAGCCCGGGAGCAAGAATCTGGGCTTGCTGGGCAAGTTAACAATCCCAAGGCAACTCTTAGTCACTGTGGGGATGGGAATCTGTGCAAGGAAGTTCCTGTCTCCTTTTTTTAGCTGGATAATTCTAGGAGGCATTCTGTGTACTTCTCAGAAGGGTCTAGCAAAACAGGCTGCAACTTTGAGAATGTGCCCTTAAATTGGCTTTTCCTTCTTTCCTATCTCACTTCCTCACTCCCACAGTCCTACTACCCAGGCTCATCTCCCATGTCAACCACTGTACCAAAACTTTGCCCCAGGCTCTGCTTTCAGAAGAATCTAAATGAAATCACACATGAACACAGTCTTCCTTTATTACATTAGCTTTCCGGGCTAACACATTCCTTCTCCTAGTACATTCCTTCTTCAACTTAGAGCTGCAAAATTAGACCAGGGCCTCTGAGAATCCTGCCATGGAGCCCCAGGCCCCACTACAGGGCTAGTCCTGCACCCTAACATAATCAAGTTCTTTTCCGTTTTCTTTGATGGGTCAGCCTTTCTAACAGGCACCTTTCGGCAGCATGTGGCAGACATGCACTTAAGTGTGCTTAGTCATACGGAGGCTGGGAGATACAGAGTTAGGTTACTTTAAGAGTTAGGTTACTTTAGTATCTCGTATAATACAGAGTTAGGTTACTTTAGATACAGAGTTAGTATCTAGTTACTTTAGATACAGAGTTAGGTTACTTTAGTATCTCGTATAATACAACCTAGAGTAGCATGACACAGATTCTTTACATGGAGAGGAAGGTGACCCCAAACAGCTCAGGAGGCTCATATTAAAGAAGACAAATGAATCTACAAATACAGTAATGTGAATGGGTTTCTGTAAGCTCCAGGAAGAAGCTTCGTCACTGCTGTTCACTGATTAATTCAAGTACCTAAAACATATCTTCAGTATGGGATATGGTTAATAGATATTTATTGAATGGATGAATCAATCAATGAAGGAAGGAAGGAGGAGAAGGTGAGAAAAAGAGGAGGTAGGCGAAGGAAGGAGATTTGGGGAGGAAATGAGGATGAAATTATCTAGTCCCCAGCCATGGGCAGTCCCTGCTCTTTCCAGGGGTCATGACAGGTGACAGTGTCCCATTATTCCTCCGCTCAGAAGGCTGCTGTGGCTCTCCATTGTCTAAGACAAAGATCCCACCCGCTTAATGTTCCATGCAATTCACCCACAGCCCAGCCCTAACCACCTCTCACACACTCTCCATTCAGGGCACACTGGCCCACGAACCCGGTCCTGACGGAGCTGTCCTAAGCCAGCATCATCCCAGTTTTACAGAGGGAGAAACTGGCTTGCCCAAGGTCACAAAACTAACAAAGGATTCAAATCCCGAAGCACCGGATCTCAATGCCCTAGCGTTCTTCCGTGTGAAGCTGCGGCCGCCCAGATTGGTGAACTTGCGCCATCTAGTGGCACAATTGGAATAGGCACCAGGTCCTCGCGCATCGGACAATTAATACCGCAATTAATACCACATGCCCCTGAAAGTTTCCTGAAACCTGGAAAAACAAACGGGCCTGTGTCCCACCGTCACCCCAACACCATGATCAAAAAAGTCAACAAAAGCTAATGCCACCATAATACAAAAGAAGAACAAATAGTGTCAGGAGATTTCAGGAAAGTTCAAAACTCTGGGCTGCTGGGCATGCCTTGAAGGGGTGAAATGATTCAGAGAAGAAACTCCTATTTCCTTTCAAACGTCACCACACTTTTGAGTAGCTCAAAACCAGTTCAGCCGCTAAAGATTCCAGCTACCACTTTATTTGTTCATTTTTCATTTCTCTTCTTTCTTCCTTTCTTTCCTTTCCTTTCCTTTTCTTTTCTTTCTTTCCTTATTTCTTTCCTCTTTTTCGCCCTCCCTC
The DNA here is from genome assembly GCF_963455335.1 of Martes martes. Lineage (NCBI taxonomy): Eukaryota > Metazoa > Chordata > Mammalia > Carnivora > Mustelidae > Martes > Martes martes. The sequence continues at coordinate 131,443,385 of NC_137888.1, forward strand.
CCTCCCTCTCTCCCTTCCTTGCTGTTACTCTTAATCCCTATCACCTGTCGCACCCACCCTTCCATTCCCGCCTCCCCTCTGGTAACCATTAGTTTGTTCTCTATAGTTTAAGAGTCTGTTTGGGGAGTTGTCTCTTTTTTCTTTGTGCATTTGTTTCTCAAATTCCACATATGAGTGAAATCATATGGTATTTGTCTTCCTCTGACTGACTTATTTTACTTGGAGTAATATTCTGTGGTTTCATCCACATAGTTGCAAATGTCAAGATTTCGTTCCTTTTTAAGTCCAGCTACCATCTTCGACATCCATTTTAAATGCCCATTATACGAAAGATGACATGAGCATATGTGTCAGCTGGGGGTTGTTTTAAGTATCTAAGCTTTAGCTTGGAAAACCTCTATTACGGGACTCACATTTCATTATAATTGTCAATTTAAGAAACAAACAAGTTTTCTCTGGCCACAGGTATGAATTCTTTGAGAACAGTGTCTGCTTCTTTCCCACCCCACCCCCCGCAACTTCAGCACACAGCGTGGTGTCAGGCACAAGGTGGGCACTGGGTGTATAACGGAAGAATGGGGATCACACTGCTCTTTGGGGAGACCTCAGGACGGTACTACACAGAGTCTACCTCAAGCTGCCAACCGCACTGTCAATATGGTAAATTTCAAAAGGTTAAAACAATATCGCCCTCATTCAAATTATAGTGAGCATGTGCCGAAGGTTTATTTAGCTCATTAATGAGGGAATCCGCAGACTGATAAAGTTGGTTCAAAGAAGATTAGGAGAGACTGGCATAATCATGTGGGGGAAGAAAGAATGTTGAAATAAGATGTGGAAATTAGGTAATGTCTCACAGGGCAAGAAAATCTTTGGGAGTTATATTTTCTGGTCGATAGAAATTATTTGCTTCTGTACCAGGATCAAGTCACTTAGAACTGCCCACTCTTCCACAAATTAACACCTAAATTAACACCTAATCTCATGAGTCGAGCCCTAGCCAATAATATATTGTAAGCCAGATTCACGTGTCTATAGAGATCTAGATCATCCTTAGGTAGGTCCTGTTGGCTAATATCCCGCTATGATACTGGAAGGACATACAGCCATCATTTTGCTTTGTTTATAGGTTTCAGATGATTTCTTAGCAGAACCGTTGGACTAGTCCTGAGATACTTCCCGAACAACGTGGAATCCTCATCCTGCAGGGATTCTCAGAAAGCACCTAAGACCCTCAGTTTTGTAGACGAGGGATTCAAGGATAAGAAAATTCGTCACCAGAGAACTGGCGCTGTGCTAGGGGGAGTCCTGTACAGAGCTTCCTCACCCAGGACTGTGGGTTCCCTGAGGCTCCCAGATATCCAGACCTTGCAGACTCTCATGACAGCACCCCCAACTCCTTTCCTCACCTGTGCCTGGGCTTTGTCCCTCCACATATACCCGGTGTCCATCACCGACTTCTCCACGCGCCCAGGTGTGTCCAGATGGCTCTTCCTCCTCACCCACTTCCAGCTGCCCTCTCCACAATCCTGGGAACACCGTTAGAAGATAATTCTCAACCAAATGGTAAAACCATGAGCCTCATACAGATACAAAAGGGAACATGTTAAAGATTATATTTAACTAATGGGGGAACCATTTTATTTAACTAAGGAGAGACCAGGAGATGTTATAACCAGTTCAAAAGAGAATCCAAGGAACAGACACATTCATGGATGAATATTGAAATGAATATGCAAATGGAGGCACAATCTGGCTTTTCAAGTGGTGGGAGGGCAGACAATGGAACCTTTACTGGACAATACAGAACGTGCAGGCCAGAATGGTCTAGTGGTGAAGCCGGGGTTGCCTACAACTCTGGAGTTGCAAAATAGCTCAAAGACAATGAGAAGCTGGATCCAGAAAACCCGCAGGAGTGTCCTCTAGATCAAGCGGAGTTTTCTATTGAAATACGAATTTGTTTTCTCTGCACGAGAGTCATAGAAGCCCCTTACCATCCCCCTGACCCATCCAAATTTCCAAGGCTTCCCTTGACCCCAATCTGCTGCCTTCCATCCTGTTTGAATACTGAAGATCTACCTTGTGCCCACAAGGCCCGGCTTTTTGGCAACACCTCCCACCGCTCATGGTGTTCCTGGGAACCACAGGGCTTCTGCTCGTAGCCCAGAGGCCTCCAGCTCCTCGGTGGGCAGCCAGGACATTTGGGTGATTATAACTCCCCATCCCAGTCATTCTCCTTCTGCACACCCACTGCTCCATTCCCCACTCGGTTGCAGGCCTCTCTTCGCCGTTTTCACTACGGTAGTCTCCAATCCGTACCCTTGGGACATACGTTCCAATACCCCAATGGATGCCTGAACCCACCTGTAGGACTGAACCCTACATATACTGTTTTTCCCTATACATACCCACCAATGCTCGTCTTGTTTGTAAATTACGCACAGGAAGAGATTAACAACAGCTAATTAAACAAATGGGACAGTTATAATGATACTGTAAAAAAAATTATGTGACTGTGATCTCTCTCGCTCAAAATATCTTACTGTACTGTCCTCATCCTTGTTTTTGTGATGATGTGACATGACGAAATGCCTACATGAGGAGGTGGAGTGAGGGAAAAGATCCCCCAAATTATACATGTGTGCAAAGCAGTTGTCCAATATCATATGCCACGATGTAACAAAATTAGGAATAATGGAGAAAATATTGACTGGAATATATGTATATATTGGTTTTGGCCAAATTCGTCTTAGAAATTACCAGCTGACTTGCTTTTTGGACCCAAGCGTGAGCTCCAGATTTGGTGAGAAGAAGTAGTTGCCTCCCTCATTTGTCTGTCCCTTGGCCATCTTAGTTCTCACAGCCATTGGGCACCCCTCACCCTGCGCCTGCGCCCTGCACCCTGCCCCTGCGTAGCATTGTACTTAGGTGTGTGTCATCACCCACCACCCTTTTGCAAAGGGCACGCGGGCTCCCCAAATCTGCCACCTGCTTCCACCACTAATTCATAGGATGACCTGGGGCTCCTTCCCAGCTTCTGGGAAACTTAGAGGACTTCTGTTGTTGTTGAAAGCTCAGCGATTTGAAATCCCATGTAAGGCAAAGCTTTGTAGCACTTAAAACAGAAATTTCAGGGACATCGGTGGGGCTCAGTAGGTTATGCATCTGACTCTTGCTTTTGGCTCAGGTCATGATCTCAGGGTCATGAAATCGAGCCCCTCATGGGGCTTTGTGCTCAGCGTGGTGTCCACTTGCAATTCTCTCTCTCCCTCTCCCTCTGCTCACTCCCTAAACAAACAAACAAATAACATCTTTAAAAAAGAGAGAGAGATTTCACTTCAAGGACTTTTCCAGAGGTAACACTTTAAGAGTCATCGATGAGTCTGCCATCCTAGAGGCATAAAGCCCGGCAGTCTGAGGACTGGCCTGTAGTACTCCTCTCCCTTCCTGAGCTGCGTCATTGCTGCACCTCGGGGTACCAGAGCTGCTGCTGTCCTCTGGCCTAGTCTCATTTGCAGCATCCCAAGCATGAAATCAGCCAGAAACCCAGCCCTTGCCTCCTCTGAGCCCATCTCCTCCAGAAGGGGGCTTTCCCTTTGGTACCTCCATTCCACATCAGAAATCCAAGTATCCTCTGGTCCCGCTGGGCAAAGAAAACAATCTTGCCAACAAAAAAGATCCCTTCACACTCATACAGAAGAGAGACAATGCATTGACAATTAATTAATTAATTAATTATAAATTAATTCAATAAATTTAATTTATTAACAATTTATTGTTAGGTGAGAACCAACAGACTCACATGGGAGGTGACTTGAAAGTGACTGGAGCATGGACACAATTTCACATGAATTTAGGCAGTCACGTGGACGAAGGAAGAAGGAAAACCTCTCTTGCCGTTCCTCTCCTTGAGACAAACAGCGAGCCTCCTGAGGATCTTCCAAGTACCTCCAGAGACTCCTGAGTTCATGTTCACGGTGTGTGTTTACAGTTCCAGGGGTCAGAAGGCCCTTGACCTTGCATTATAAAATCACAAGGTCGTGCCTCTTCTCAGGCCTACCGTGTTTGCACGAAGACCCCCTAAGCATCGGGAAGTGGGAGGTAGGTGCTTTCCCCCTCAAGGAAATTATCCTTATTTTACCTTTACAGTCCCTCTGAGAAGCCCACGAATATTATTCCAAAAGCCAACCCTTTTTGGACAGAATTCTAATGACAATTTCCTCCCTTTCTACTCTTTGTGCATTACTTGATGAGAATTTGTACAGTAATAGGGCTTACCAATAACTTCATGCTTATTATCCCATCTGATCTTTACAGCCTGGGGGAGGTGATTCATTACCCTCATTTTACTGACAAAGAAACAGAGGAAGTGACTCTTGTAAATTTGCTATGGGGAAGTTGAGACATGAACCCAGGTCTTTGATGTCAAACATCTCATCTTTTTCAGTCTCTAAGAAAGTATTACTAGGCCATTCTAATGCAAGCGAAGAAAGAAAGGTAACTAAGAAGAGGAAGTCGGGAGAGGCATTTTATATTTCTTCAGTGTTTGAGCACAGCATGGCATTCTACAACAGAGCCATTCAATAGAACTTTCTGTCATGATGGAAATGTTCTTTACTTGAATCGTCCAATGTGGTAGCCGCAAGCCACAGCTACATGTGTACACGCGTACTCAAAATTAAGAATTGACTTCTTAACTTTATTTCATCTGAATTGAAATGTAGATTAAGAAAAAAACAAAAAACAAAAACACATGTAGCCAGTGGCTACCATGTTGGACAGGGCAGTTCCAGAATGCAAAAGCCAGAATGCTAGGTGGGTGGTCTCAAGATGTCACCTAGGCCAGTAACAGGCAGCTGTGTTTGCCTCAGACCTTGGAGTGAAGCTCCCACAGATGTCGCTTACCTTAAGTAGGCTGCCCCTTGGGAAGGAGAGCATGTGGACCCAGGAGGTTTCAGCTGCTGGCACGGTCTTGGGCTGTCAACACTCCTGTCCGGTGGGGCTCTGGCTCCCTCCATAGCCCTAGCCCCTGTCAGCTCTCCACTCCTTCTCTTCCTCCACCCCCTCCCCCAGCCCAGAGCACAGCACTCATCCTTGGGTTCCTCCTGCAGGCAGATCAGGACAACTACATCAAACAAGAGAAATAATCATTTACCTGCTCAAAAGTCACATCAGAACAGAGCTGAGAAAGACCTTCAGAATTATTTCTTCACACCCCCCTGGTTTTACAGTTGAGAGACCAAAGCCTGGACAGGTGACCAGTAATGTCCTTGGCCTCTTTCCCCAGGGCCCTGACCCACTGAGCTCACAGATGGTACAGGAGCAAGCAAGAAAACTGGAGCCATCTGGCCGTGGTCGACGTTCTTTCTGCCTAGTTAACATCCATGCAGTGATTCCCTTAAAAGTGATGACGGGGGTGCCTGCAGTCAGTTAAAGACCTACCTTTGGCTCAGGTTGTGATCTTGTGGTCCTAAGATAGAACCCCTGGTCAAGCAGCCCGATTTTCTCTCTCCTTCTGCTGCACCCCCCTCTCATTCTCCCTCCCTCCCTCTCTCCCAAATAAGTAAAATCTTTTAAAAAAATAGTGATGATGCGTAAGGTATAAGTTTGGCAAAGAGCACCAAGTTTCCAATCCTTTAACTACCAACACAGGCATCTGGGTCACTTACAGATGAAAAACATTTCCATCCTGTTCTTAAAGATTCTCCATAATATAATTCTATTTTTTAAATACCCCCCCGTACAGATTAGGCTCAACTCTCATAAACAAAAAAATGCTTCAAGCATATTTACTGATTGAATGACACTACTTATACATTTTGGGGGTAACTACTAACAATCTTCACACTTTTATAAGCAGAAAGTCCTGCTTCGTGTCTAACTTCACTGACTTTTTTTTCCCAGCTCAGCAGAGAGTGGTGAGTGCTTAGCCATGCCAGATGGACAAGTCATGAATAGGTCACATTTGGCTAGAAACATGTAAGCTCTAACTAGCAGACTCTGTCCAATGTCCAAAGTTCAAGGTTTCAGACATGGCCACACAAGTCATCTGAGACTTGAAGTGAGCACTGCTCACCTGATTTGAAAAATTCTGGAGAGCAAACTGTTGGGCACCGCTGGAACGCGTCAGGGAATTAGTTGCCATAGGATCATTCAAAATGATCTTCCTGAGGTTCCAGCAACCGGGAAACAAACACATCAGGAAGGTGGGTAGTGTAGGTTCCCGTGGGTATTACATCTCATTTTTAATGACATCGTATGAGCCCAAGCCCCATTTCTCTCTATAATTAGAGCTAATAAATATCTTCAACTGGATTGCATGGCAGACTTTGGAAATATTGATCTGCTATGACTAGAGTTATATTGCTCTGAATTTGAATATGGAAAAGGCAGCCAAAGCCTTGCGCATCTCAAAACGCGTATGTAGCAAAAACTAGTCCCATGGGCTTGCTGTCTGATGTCTGGCCAACAACATGAGAGGGGCTGACTTGCTTTAATGTTTCAAACCGCTTCCATTTTATCACTTGGGAAGTTTTTCAATTATTCCAACCCTGCCACGGAAGAAAGAACATGCGATTTGGAGTCAAAAGTATTGGCTTGAAATGCCAAGCCTGACACTTAATGACTGTGGCCGATTAGATTACTTTCTAAAAATAGTCGCTCCTTCCCTTCCCACCACCTCCCTGGGAGAATTCTATTTCCCTGTCTCCTTGACAGTGAGCTCAGCCACGTGACTTGTTTTGGCCAACTGTAAACTGGCAGACATGGCTGTTGCACCTCTGTCCTGGCTAGTCTCTGGTCTGAGGAAGAAGGGTGGCATGGGACCAGATCCAGACCCAGCCTGCTCTTCACAGCCACCAATCCAGCCAGGATCAACCAACCCCAGGGACCCCTAGACACGTAAGAGAGACGTTATCAGACTACTGTTTTAAGTTTTGGGTACTTTGAAATACAACACCTGATTGACACATTGATAAAGACTTTGTTTCCGTTAACAGTTAACACGGGGATAATGATATCAACATCACAATGTAATCTAAATGACATCCTGCTGTTATCACTTTACCTGCTTAAGAACAGGTAAGCGCCCCACTCTTGCCTTAGCTTCCCCAACATTGCATGTGGTGCCAAATTAGCTAAACTGGGACTACAGGACTGCCTTCCCAGAATTCCCTTTCTGGTATGGTCCTAAGAGAGCAGTGACCACAAGAAAAAGACTTGTAAAGCAGCACACATTTTTTTTTTATGCTCTAAAGGTTGGAGCAGGGGACCAGGAAATAGTGGGTGCTCACACACATTGTTGTTGATCTACTAGCTTGCCTTGTTCTAGGCTGACTAATTATGCAACTCCACAAGGAAGGACACCAGCTTCCCCTGAAGTCACCCACAGCGTCAAGGAGGTGGTGAAAGACAGAGGTGGGTTCCAGGTTGCATTTTCTCTTGTTCATATCAAGCTTTCTCTTCCAACTACCGGGTTAGCTGACCTATAGCTACTTTAGGCTCAATCCCGAGGTAACAGCCCTGCTTGGATGCCTCCAGTTCTCACAACTGGGTAGTCTAATCCTTTAACAAATCCCTCATTCTCTATCACTCATGGTTCTTTGGTGTCTCTGGATAGACCCCTATACATCATGGCTGAATCTGTTGTCTTAATGTGTAAATTCAGGCAACTTCCCCAGACCCATAGTCATGAGTCACTTCCAACAGAGCAAGAAATATGTGAGATTAAATATTTCTTGAGCCCTTACTATGTGCACTCTAACAAATGTATTATTTCATTTCATCTCATTAAGTGGTCCACATTCCTCATCCAGGCTGGTTCACTCTTGCCATTATCACCACTTGGTAGTTCAGAGATACCTGCCAGTACAGTAATATTCCAAGTTCTTCCATTTGGGATTGCAGACTGGGACCCAGTGCCCTCTGGGTAACCCTGGATGGCGAGTGCTGTTCCTACAGAAAGAGCCTGGAACATAGGTGTGGGTTTGGGTTAAGGGTTTGTTTCCCCTCTTCTCCACCCTCAATCTTGGCATTAATTTTTGTCCAAAGGTTCACATTTGCCCCTATCCAAGAACTCAGTTCCCCTCTAAGAATGAAGTCAGCTGCCAAATCTTTGCTTAGTGACTAAACCCTGCTACCATGATCAGGTCTCAAATGGGAACTACTTGCCTCAGTCCCAAGTGCTGACCCACAGAAGTGGCTTCTGTGACCCTGTGCCACTTACTGGGATGCTTGATCCCTTACTAGACATTTACCTCTATTTGGGATCCACTTTGAATCGAACACCTACCCCCGTCAAATGCCCCTCATGTGACTTCCTTAGATACACCTCCCACATTTTAAACATTTTGTGAGCTGGTGGCAGGGTGGGAGTATTTTTAACTATTTCTTATTCATATATCTTTTGTTTTAAACCCTTAACGAGGAATCATTTGTAAAATGGCTTCCCAAACATGTAATCATGAGCAATTGGCTTTGTAGGAAGTAGGGAATGACAGGCATCATCAAATGGAGTTAGAGTAATCCTAATTACTTACATCTGCAGAAGCTGTCACTTTTGGAAGGTGTGTAATTAGCAGCCAGAGTGTATGCTGGAAAACACATGATTGCTTAAACAGGGTGCAGCCCAGGGACTGCCCAGGGTGGGGCTCTCCCACTGTGCTCATTGGCCCAGCCTGGGCTCTCAGGTCACTTGCTGAGGCTGACTGCACGCTTGAATACAAGGTGTGGGGTCAACTGAGCCCACAGTCCTTTTCCACAGGCAAAGCAGGTGTGACCATTTTTAAAAAATTGGATTCTCTCTACTCTGTGATTATGAATTTTCTGTTTTTCTAGTCCAGTGGTTCTCAGCTTTGGCTGCATATTAGAATCAACACAGAGATTCTCAGGTTCTCAAATGTTAGCTGCATCGGAATCACTTGCAGTGCTTGTTAAAACCCACCCCAGATTCAGTAAGTGTGGGGGAAGGGTGTCCAATAATTTTCACTTCATATATTCAGTCTAAGAATGCTGTCAATGCTCAAAACCATGTTGAATTCCTTTTGGAATTAGCAGAGTTTACCTTTATTTTGCACATATGACAGTCATTGTGCTAAATGTTTTAGTTATTTAGCTCACTTAATCTGTCACAAGACTTCTTACCTTTCAGATCTTGGAAAAAGTATGGGACCTGAGACACCTTCTGCCTGCCCTTTATCAATGCACCTGCCGCAGCTCCCATCACCTAGTGTGTTTCCTTCTGGGCCCTAACAGCAGCGTGTTAATCTTACTTCCTCTCTTCCACTTGCATGCAGAGACCCTACCCAGTGCCCAGCATGTGGTGGGGACTCCATAAGCACTTCCTTAATGAATGAATCCAGAGCAACCATAGGAGAGATATTACGATGATCTGCATTTCACATACAAGCACAGAGAGATACAAAAAGATTCAGTAACTTGTCCAAGATCATAGTGGAGAAACTGAGGTTCAAACTGTGTTCTGATCATAGCTGGGCTCTCAAACTGCTGCAAGAATGGATCTTCAGCCTTAAACAGAATAGCAGCCTTCTTTTCCAGCAAAAACTGAATTCCTCAACTAAGAATGTCAACTCTTTTCACCACTTGACTCAAAGATTTTTCCCAGGGGGAAAAAATCCAGAATCAAAACCCATGTGGCCAAACTGTAGAATCAGTGGCAATTTCTTTACCATTTCAAAACTCTCCTGTTCATACCAGAAACTTCCTTACAATTTTCCAAAACAGGTTGAAAAGACTTCTACCTCATACAAAATCACATCAAAATTTTTTACACCCTTTTTAAGATTTTATTTATTTATTTGACAGAGAGAGAGATCACAAGGAGGCAAAGAGGCAGGCAGAGAGAGAGAGAGGAAGCAGGCTCCCCACCCAGCAGAGAGCCAGCGCGGGGCTAGATCCCAGGACCCCAAGATCATGACCTGAACCGAAGGCAGAGGCTTAACCCACTGAGCCACCCAGGAGGCCCCCAATTTTTTTAATATAAGATGCTGGTATTTAGGGGAAGAAAACCACATGAAAACAAACTGATTTGAATTATGACTTTATTTAGTATGTCAATAATTTATTCTGGTAATAAATTATTTGTACAGCAATCAAAAGTGTTGGGTGCTTCCCAGGAAAACTGCTTCCAAATGTGTACACTAAAATATGTGCAGAATACTTTAAATAGCTGACTTTATTTTCAAACTCAGAAGCGTGGTGACGTCAAGTTATAAAGAAGCATTGTCTTTCTCTAGTAGTTCATGATTTAGTTTTGAGTCTATAAAGGTTTCAATTATCATTTCAGCTCCTGCAAGTTATAATACTGACAGTTCAAATTGTAGAGATGATAAATCCACTGGCCTTGCCAAAGACTACAAAGCTAGTAAGAGACAGAGCATGGATTACAGATCAGTTCTCAGAGGTGGTCTGAAATGTCTGGTAAGGTACACAAGGCACAGAATATCACACAGAACTGTAATCGTGTCTGAAAGACCTTGGTTTTACTTTCTGCTTAACAGAAAAGTTCTTTTGTAGTTAGCAAATTTAGTAACTCAGTTGCTTTGGAAACGAACTCACTCCCGTCACTGCAGGATTACCACTGGTCACTGATTGCCAGTGCAGTTTAATTCACTCCTCCTGGAATGTTTGGAGTGGGGCAACTTTTATTCCTTCGATGTTCACAACATCAAGGGTGCCTGTTTGTTTTAAATTCATCATCAGCTGAAGGAGCTGGTATTACCGGTATCTATAAAACCAACAAAATTGAGCATGGAACAGTTCTTTGCTCTTTGAAGTTCATTCCCATGAGGTAACATATACCATGCTCTCTTCGTCTGAGCTGCCACTGGTTCTAATCCATGGGTGAATTCTGGGACATCAGTGTCCCCAAATAGCCATGAGACTTCTCATGCCATGAAGAATGTCATATAATAATACATAATGTACCCCGTCCTTCTCACATACAATTTTTGGTGAATTATTAGGCCTTAGACTAATGCAGCCCATTTATCAACCAGTAGTAGAACGGTCAGAATGGTCACATTCTGGCAAGCTGTTTTTTTTTAATTGCAGGAGCTGTTCCCCAAACAACTTGCCAGGCATCAGTGAGGTTGTTTTGTTTGTTTGTTTTTTGTTTTTTTAAATTTTAGAAACACATTGCAAAGTTGTGTATATGAAAGACATTTTTGGATTTTCATGTGATTCTAATTTCTTGCTATTGTCCACAGCAAAGGAGGACTGATAGCCTACCTTTATAAATTTGTTTTTTTCCAGGGCAACATCTCTCTGTAAGAGTGGATGTCTGGTTCAGTTACAGCCTATAAACACTGGTTAGATGTGTCCCTAGGGACATATTTATTTAGAAGAGGCATCTCATCTTCAGGTTCATCTTCAGCAAGAGCTGTTGTAGCAGCTCTACATTTCAGGGCTAGTGACCTGATGCCGAGGTGACGCCGAAAGTGCTGCTGCCGGCCACGAAGCCTTGATAGGGGGCCCTCTCTCGCGTCATGTCATTAGCCTTAGCTAAACACAGTGCGACAGACAAGACCAGATCACACAAATATGGTCTGCTTGGATCTGGCAAAGCCACTCAAGCATTCAGTTTACTAAGTTGGCAACTTTTTCTTTTTGTTCTGCTTCCAACTTCAGTTCCTTTGGCTGCTTTTCTTTTTATCTTGTCCCAATTTTCAAGGCACATGTAGAATATGGATAAGGAAACTTCCAATTCCTTGACCATTTCACTTTTTGACCTTACTTTCTATCTTCGGGCTCTGGAAAAATTGTGAGCTCGGTATACTTTCTCTATAATACCATGACCAGAACTGAATGTAGGAAGTACAATGGTAATGGTATGCAACACAGAACAGGAACTGAGTTCTTATGAATGCAAGACTGAGCAGACTGGCTTGGTGTGGGACCTGAAACCACAGCGGGACAAAGCAACAAATTTGCTTAAGTTTAGAATGGCAAAGTGGATGTCCAATTTCAAAGAAAGGGCTAATTCTAATAATCTTAATAACTAAGCCAAAAACATAATCCCCCCTTTTTTTAAGGAATCCTAATGACTTTGAGGTAGATGATGCTGTTATCGGATAAGGAAGAAATCAGGTGTAAGACATAAAAATGATACTGAGAGAAAGAAAGCGCTGATTTGAAATGATCTTCCCTTAAACTCACATGGAAAATGGAGAACATTTTCAATTCAAAGTTCTAAGCACAAAATCCAGGCATGTCACGTCATGGACTTGCTTCTTTAATTGGAGATGAACTCAGCAGCCAATGGTAAAGAGCCACACGCTAATGGCACAGCCAACTATGGAAGGGTTGTCCTCGTGAAGGAAGCCGGTGACTTTGCATTTGATGTTTCCAGCTTGGCTCACTCCCAAATGTTCAGGATGTAGATTCCTAAAGTCCTCTTTAGCATTTAACTAATTCTTTGTGGGTGGAAGGGGGTGACACTGTTTCTCCACGCATAAACTGATCCTAAGACAGAGTAAGAAATTATATTAATCATGGAGTGTGTCACAAATGCATCAATATTTGACTTTAGTTTTGTTGGAGAATCAATCTAGCTGTTAAGGTTTAAAAAATTTTTTTTTGTTTCAAGGTTTATTTATTTTTCAGTCATCTCTACACCTAACGTAGGGCTCGAACTCACAAGCCCGAGAGCAAGAGTTGCATGCTCTTCCAACTGAGCCAGCCAGGGGCCCTGCAGGTCTGTTCATTTTTCATTGCTACACCACTTCGTCTTTATTCAAAGAGTCCACGACAGCACCAGAATTATAATCTTAAAAGTGCTTTTCAGTTTTTAGCCCTGAATTCACACTTAAAACACCTTATCTGATTTGTAAAGATATATCACATCTTCTTAAGTTTCTGTATTAATTACTACACTAAAACTTCTCCACTTCACTATTCAGTCATTTGAAGACCTATCCTCTTCAAGGTAATCACTTCTTCCAACTAAAAGGGGTAGCTCTTTGTTTCCTGACCAGATAACCTGCAGGGTCATCTACGTTGTAAATGTTCAGTCTGATTATGTATCCTGGCTTCCGTCCACTACCACAAGACACCTGTGCTTTCCAGGTTACCCCTCATCTCATGTAGGCTGATCTCCAGCAGGGTCAGTCCACTCCTACCCAGCACCTGGGGCCTCCTCCCCCACCCCAACTTCCTCTTTGGAATTTATGATCTCTTGATCAGCACATTGCTCCATATTCTCAACCTCTTCCTTAAAACATTCCCATGCCTTCTTGCTCTAACACAGTGGTTCTCAAGAGGTAGTGGGAGGGGCGTGCTAATATTGTCTCCAGGGGACATGTGGCATTATCTGGAGACATTCTGGGGAAGTGCTACTGGCATCAAATGGGTAGAGGCCAGGAATGCTACTGAACACCCCACAATGCACTGGACAGCTCTGTACAGCAGGGAGTTATTCTGCCCCAAATGACCATAATGCTGAGTCTGAGAACAGGCCAACCCCTAAAGACACTGCTTCCCCTATAACCTCCCCAGTGGCTGGGAGTTCTCTCAGAGCACTGGTACCACATAGACAGGAGGAGGGCCTGGTTGCTCCTTTCAGCCACTGTTCTCCTTCTCTCCCTACAACCCACCAATTTTGACTCTTATGTCATGACATATATCATCACTGCTCCTCTCTATGTTTTCTGGACCTAGTTTAAAGTCCACGGTCAATTATTACAATCCCTCTTCTGCCACTCCCTCCTACCTACTTGACAAAACCACCAACTTGGTTAAATCTAACTTCCTGTGTCTATATTCACCAACACAGCTGATTGTCTACCACCTTAACCCTCTCCTGATCCTCTATCAACAGGTCCCATGTCTCTATTCCCCTTTGCAGCAAACTCCTTGAAAAAAAAGTCTATGCTTGCTACTTCAAATTCTTCTCTTGTTCTCTCCAGTAAGCTTTCCACCAATCAGGCTCCGTCTCTATTACTTCATCAAAACTGCTCTTACCACCATACAAATGGCTCCCCGTTAAAGCCAATGGTTAATTTCCAGTTATCTATCAGTGGCATCTGATAAGGTTGTTCATTTCTTCTACCTTTTCTCATCGGGCTTCCAGGATATGGTACCGCTGCTTTCCTCCTCCTTTCTTTTTGGCCAGCTTTGCTGATTCCCCACTTTCCTCCCTGACCTTTAAATATTGGGAGTGGCTGAGCTCAGCTCTTTCTTTTGTCCATCTCTACCTATATTCACAGCCCTGGTGATTTCTTCCAATCTCATGGCTCTAAATGCTATTTATATACTGATAATTCCCAAATTTACAGCACTAGCTGATCTCTCTCTTTGAACAGTAGACCTACATATCCAGTTGCTTTCTTACTTGCTCTCCAACTGGATCAAAAAAAGACCTCCTAAACTTAGTATGTCTAACTCTAGCCCCTAAGCCTGCAGACACCTCCCCGTCAGTTGATGGTAAATGCATCCTTCCAGTTATGAAGGCCACAAATGTTGAAATCATTTTTGATTCCTCTCATATCCTATATTCAATCAGTAAAAATAATCTTTATCCTTTAAAGTGTATTCAGAATCCAACCACCTTTCACCACCTCCAGTGCCACAGCTTGGTCCAAGCCATTCATCTCCAACTCTGGTTCATCTAAGGGCCTCCTAACTGTTACCCTTGCTATATCCTAACTCCTATCCTTGCTTCCACATAGTCTACTCTGAACACAGCAGCCAAAGTCACTCTATTATAACTTAAGTTGGATTCCCTTGCTTGAGAATCCTCCAATGGTTCCCTAAGTCATTCACAGCAAAAGTCAAAGTCTTTAAAGTGGCCCAGAAATACCTTTGTGATCTGCCCGACTCTGCTACTTTCCTCCTGGGCTACTCTCTCACCTTCATCTGTTCTGCTCTGGTCACACTTGCTGTTCCTCAATAAAATCAGACACATATCCTGCCTTAGGGTCTGTCCACTCAAAGTTCCCTTTGCTGGACTGCTTTTTATACCCCAGGGCTCACTTCCTCACCTCTTTCAATCTATACTTGATAAGGCCTTTCTCAATAAGGCCTGCCCTGATCACCCTATTTAAAATTGCAACTTCTTCTCGTACCAGCACTCCTAATCTCCCTTATTCTGTTGTTTTTGTTCTAGAACACATTTTGATATAAGAATAAATCTGTAAACTTCTAAATTATAGCAAGCTTCTCACATGAGACTAAGTGCCTGGTGCTACATTCCCTATACTCAGTTTAGGGTTCAGCCTTAAGAATGTTAAGCTCCATTATATGTCAATCATATTAAAAAAAAAAAAAGGAAAAATGAAAAAATCCTGTTAAAGCTTCTTACTTAAGACTCCATTCAAAATACTGGCCAAAAGCTGGGGTAGGGATGGGTTTATTGTTCTTATTGAACATTTGTTTTCTACTGTCAATATCTTTGAGTGAAAAACAGTAAGTAAATTAAAGACCAAAATGAAATTGTAAAATTGCAGCTATGACATACCTCAAACAAGATAATGTGGAGTTCTATACATAGAAGCCAAGTAAGAAATACTATACAACTGTTCCCGCCAAAATAAGTCTAGGAGCTCTGCAATTTTAATTACTTATTAAATAAAAGAGGAATAGACTGCCAATTAAATATTATTTTTCTATTTAATAAGTAATCAACAATTTTCATTAACTACAGTGCAGTTTTTTTTTTGCCTTCTCAAAAGCTAAAATGAGTTAATTAATTTGAGTTTTTCAAGTTGTGATTTACAATACAGCTGTTTAGTAATAGTTTTAAAATTTTGTGTTTTTTTGGGGGGGTAAAATTTGTTTAAAAAAAAAAAACATAGCGTTTACCTAACACACTGTTAAGAAATATTCTCCAGCACTTACAGATTGCTCTAGGTCCTTGCCTCGCAACCTTCCCTGACACCTTTTAAAATTCAACTACTTACCTTGTCATAAATCACTTTTATAATAAGAGAGCAGCTAGGACAGGTTGCCACGTCTTCCCCATTCTCCAAATCTTCCTATAACAAAATAAAAAACCGTTTGGTATCGTCTTCCCTTTGCGATTTCCTCCTTCCAAACTCCTTCCACCCCTAGGGGCAAGCTCCTTTGTGGCTCACCTCCCTAAAAGGTCTGTGAGGGGCAAAAAGGCCTGCCCAGAGAAATACCAACTCCATTCTTCCGGCCAAGCGGTACTTAAAAATACCCAGGAAGAGGGGCTCCTTGGTGGCTCAGTCGGTTAAACAACCAACTCTTAATTTCAGCTCAGGTCATGATCTCGGGGTCCTGAGGTCGAGCCCCACCCCAGCTCCGTACTGGGCCTGGAGCCTGCTTAAGATTCTCTCTCTCCTACCTCTGCTCCTATGCCGTAACCCCGCCCCCCCCGCCTCTACTCCCTCTCTCAAAAAAAGACCAGACCTGACCCAGGAAGGTTAGCCAAGGTTCGTCGCCTCAAACCCCTGGGATGAAAACGTAACCCTGCCTCCAAATAACTATCCCAGCAAGTGGGACCCTAAGTGGGGAAGGATGGCAAGACTCATGCTCCCGCCATCTAGCTTTTCCCACCCCCATTCTCCACCCCTCGGCCAAACTAAAGACCAGGACGATGTGCCCACTGACAGATCAAAGTATCAATTTTACGGGGACTCAGAGACAAGATAAAGAGGGCGTGTGAGCCGCAAGGTGACAGAACGGCGGAAGGAACGAGGAAGAGCAAACGCGCGTGCTCCGACAAACCTCCGGGCGGGACTCTGAAGTTACCTTGGTAATGCAGAAGTTATCCCCACACGGGCAGGGGTAGAAATATGCCTCCGAGTCTTCGTCATATTGGAAGTCCTCGATCTCTACTTCGTCGTGAAACACGGACATTGTCCCAGGGGCCAGCAGAGGTCCGAAGACCCCGCCCGCCGACACTTGCTCGGGAAGGTCTAACTTCGCGGGCGCTGGTCCCAGCCGGGTGTTGTCAGCCCGCGCCGCCTCAGGAGCGATCGCTTCCGGCGCATAGACAATGACGCAACTCCGGCCTCGGAGGCCAAATGGGTGACCGGGTGGCGGTCGCCATGGAGATGGCGGAGCTAAGAGGCGGAGACACTGGATGTGGCGGCTCGCGGCGTGGTACTATGCGCTCCACGCCAGCGGTCGGAGTTACCGACCAATAAAATGTGAGGATAGCTCGCGCTGCTGTGACGTCACGTTACCGGAAGTTCCCAGGAGAGGGTGGCAGAGTTCGGCAGGTCGGCTCGCTTGGTTCCCGCGGCGCGAGCAGTGGAGGGCCCTTTCTGCGGCCGCCGTCCTCAAGTCCGCGGAGCTTAGAGAGGCCTTAAGCTGGGTCCGCGGAATCGGTGGCATCGACCCGGCCCTTGACGTCCTTGGGGAGTCGCTCTTTTGCTGGGTCTCAGGCGGCGACCGGAGCACCTCTGCCTCTCGGACGTCCC
This sequence comes from Martes martes, assembly GCF_963455335.1. NCBI lineage: Eukaryota > Metazoa > Chordata > Mammalia > Carnivora > Mustelidae > Martes > Martes martes. The sequence goes on from NC_137888.1 coordinate 131,460,787, forward strand.
TTACGGCGTCCCCGGTGACGGACGAAAAGTTCTCTTGGAATTTTGATTCACCGAATGACCTTGAGCTCTGGGCGACGCCTGCCTTGTAGTTTGTGGCTGCACTCGCTACTCAGGTACACCCCCGGCTCTTCCTCACCCCGGTTTATCTTCAAATACCCTACACTGTGTTGTCGAGAAGACCAAGAGAGTGAAGGCAGATTGCGTTCTAGTCCTGTGTTTGCCAAGCATATCATTACATGACAGTGATTTGTAAAATAGCAATAACATCCCCTTTTATTATGGGGAGTTTGCTATGTACCAGGTTATTGCGCTGGGTACGATTCTTAACATAAACCCCGGGAGTTTAGATGTTATTCCATATTATTAACCTCCAAACTGAGATACAGAGAGTTGGGTATCTTGAGAAAAATCACCCAGTTAGGAAATGAAGGTCCTGTCTGTCCCCGAAACCTGGAGACAAATTACTTAGTTTATTTGAACCACGGTTTGAACCAGGAATGGCATCAGCAGATACTACCATGAGGCCTCTTTATGCATTGAAAGGGAATGCAGATAAAAGGTGGTTTGTCTTGAAAGCAATGGTAGTGCCTGTTTTTTTGTTTTTTTGTTTTTTTGTTTTTTTTTGGTAGTGCCTGTTTTAATACAGCCACATTCCGTGGGGATATTGCTCCATCACCACACAGTTATTCAAATTTCGGTAGAGAAGGAATGCAGTGCAGTGAAAAAGATACTTTTAAGAAATAGGTCGGGATCAGACTGACTGTTGGGAGCTAGCTCTGGGAGCTAGATATTTACATTCTTTTGGGCCTTATTTTGTCTATTGACTAAAAAAGTTTTGGATTAGAGATGATATGCAAGATAACGTACATATCTAACATTCTACTTTTGCATGGAAATTACGAGATTTGCTGGTTTATATATACCATGTTTCCTTTATATTTACATGGTATGTTTCATGTAATACCTACATGTATACACATTCCTCTTCTTATTTATGTACACATACTCACGTTTGCATGAAGCTACCAATTTTGTGCATACTGAGTTGAAGCTCCACCTGGTTTGAGGCTTGAAAACCTGAAGGCAGAGGAGTCATTGGGAGAAAGTCAAGAAGTTACATTTAAGAAGTTTGTGGAAGGTTATCCCAAAGGCCTCACATTTTGGATAACTGAAGATCTACCCGGTAGTTAGGAAACACTTGTGAAACTTGTTGAGGCTTACCTGGGGTGATTCTGGTGTGACTGGGCAGAGGAGAAATCCCAGCAAAGCCCACCCAGCTCCGTGGCTGCTCCCTGTATCTCTATAGGCACAGATACTTCCCAGGTAGTCCCTTGGAGACAGGAGGACAAGGGAGAGTTTTCCAGGGTCTGTTCTGTAGTCCCAGTGATCATTTTGAGGTTGGGAATCATCTTTAGTTCTTCAGTGCCTCTCAGCATAAGTATGTACAAATTAAAGGTGAGCCATTTTTGAATGTACAGAAATGATTGCATTCATATTTGGTGCTTGAAAGTATAAATTGATAGACCTCTTTGAAAGCAATTTGGACCTAGCAAAAACAATATGCTGGGGAATTTTAAAATTTGAGGTTAATAGCCTTGGAAGTTACAGGCGTTGTTGGGTAAATTTTTTAAAATAATTTCCTTGTAACTTTCCAACTTTTTTGAAGTATGTATTACCTAAAATGGGAAAAGAAAAACTAATGGACCACTTCTCAGTAATAATGGACTCTATGTGTGAGGCACTGTATCAAATGTTTTGTACGCATGATGTCATTAAACAGCCAGTGAGGTATAGGTATCATTAATCCCATCAGCAACATTGGGAAACCAGGGGCTGAAGAACTTAAGTAAGGAGGCAAAGCTGGTAAGTGGCAGTAAATTGTGGTGAGAACTCAGATCTGTCAGATGCTAGAACTTAGGCTCTTAATTAACTTTGATGTCATCTGTGATATGATGGCATTGAAGCAGAGCTAGGTGAAACATACCAGCCCTGAAGCTCTGCAGACTGCTGAGATTGTCTGGCTAGAGCAGTGCTGGTGCCCTTGAAACCTAGATTTGGGAGTCTGCTTGGCTTTCCATACCGCTTTCATCGTGCTGTCTGTTGGCCATAGGCCTTGTCTGCCAGAGGGGATTCCCTGTATGGTGCTGCGCAGTTTGAGTTCATGTTGTCCTGAAGAAAGTATAACCCATAACCAAACATGTAATGCAGTTTTGTTTTGTTTTTTTTTACTCCACCTAACATTTTTAAATAAAACATCACAATGACTACTAAACTTTACTTTGATTCCTAAAAGGGAGTGGAAATGTTTTGTAATGAGCCATTTTTGGACGGTGAGGGTAGGACCAAAGCAGATTTACTAATTGCTATAGGATCATTTGCAATCACAAACTTATAATTCACAAAAAAGTCAAGTCTGTTGAAATGTACCATGAGACTTTGAGTGTGGCTCTCCCTGGAGACAGCGTGGGCTTCTTTGTCAAGAACATATCTGTCGAAGATGTTCGGCATGGCAGTGGGGCTGGTGACAGCAAAAATGACCCACCCGTGGAAGCAGCTGGCTTCATGGCTCAGGTGGTTATCCTGAACTATCCAGACCAAATCTGTGCTGGATTGTCACATAGCTCACATTGCTTGTAAGCTTGCTGAGCTGAAGGAGAAGATTGTCGTTCTGGAAAAAAGCTGGAAGATGGTCCCAAGTTCTTGAAATCTGGTGATGCTGCCATCGTTGATATGGTTCAGCAAGCCTGTGTGTGTTGAAAGCTTCTCTGACTCATCCTCTGGGCTGTTTTGCTGTTCATGACATGAGACAGACAGTTGCTGTGGGTGTCATCAAAGCAGTGGACAAGAAGACAGCTGGAGCTGGCAAGGTCACCAAGTCTGCCCAGAAAGCTCAGAAGGCTAAATGAATATGATCTCCCATTCCTGCCCCCAGTCTTACTTGGTGGTGGAAGAATGGCCTCAGAACTATTTGTATCTATTGCTCATTTACGTTTAGTAGTAAATGGTTAATGATGATAATGCATCCTAAAACCTCCAGAAGGAAAGAAGAGTGTTTTGCGGACCATTTGTGTTTTTTTTGTGCATGTGGCAGTTTTAAGTTATTAGTTTGTTTTATTTATTTATTTATTTATTTATTTGACAGACAGGGATCCCAGGTAGGCAGAGAAGCCGGCAGAGAGAGAAGGGAAGCAGGCTCCCCGCTGAGCAGAGAGCCCGATGCCGGGCTTGATCCCAGGATCCTGGGATCATGACCTGAGCCAAAGGCAGAGGCTTTAACCCACTGAGCCACCCAGGCGCCCCAAGTTATTAGTTTTTAAAATCAGTACTTTTTAATGGTAACAACCAAAAATCTGTCACAGAATTTTGAGACCCATTAAAAGCTTAATGAGAAAAAAAAAATTCTTTTTCAATCATAAAATGTTAACACTGCTGCTGTGGAAAATGACCAAAATTCTCAGCATGTGATTGAACTTAGAACTAGTTCATAATTCTGAATAGAAACTGTGTTTTGTGAATGCGGTTGTGTATCAGGCTGAGGGGAGTTGTTTTTGGTGGTATCCCACCGTCTCTAGGTAGAGTTCAGCAGGGAGCAGAGGGCAGGGGTTAATGGGATTGACCTGATTCTTAGTAACACTCTTGCTTGCCAGGCAGTTGCATAGACATTTGTTCCTCTCAGCAATCCAGTGAAGTGGTATTGGCATTCCAATTTAAAAATTTTAAGAGGTGACTTGTTCAAGATGAAAGAGTAGGAAGGAATCAGATCTGAGCTCTGTTTCACCCATTTCAGGTCAAGCACTCCGTAACTTTGGTACTGCTAGGATTCCCTTAGCAAAAGCTAGATGCTGGGAGCCCCTTTGCTTCCTCAGTGACACTTAGGGTTCTGAATCAACAGGTGCCATAATAGTTCAGTGAATTTACTTCATTTCAGTATATAAATGCTCTGCGAGGCATTCTTGGGTTCTCTCTCTCTACCTTTCTTTTTTTAACTACTCTCACACCTTACCCAATCTGTTACCAAGTGCAGGACTCTGATTCCAAAATATGCTCCCTGTTCATCTACTTCTGCCATCTCAAAACTTTATCCTGCTTTCATTTTGGACGGGAGCCTTCTAACTGGAGACCCTCGCCCTCTGTGATCCATTCTTTACACAGTAGCTTGCTCTTTTGATGTAAATGTAAATTAGGTTGTTCTGTCAAATGTAAATTAGATCCTTTAATGTAAACCTTTCCAGGCTTACTCAGACCCTTCAGTTGCTTCCCATTGCCCTTAGAGTAAATATTCTGTCCGTGGTCTGATGTGATCTGGCACATGTCTATCTGGTGGACTTAACCTCTTGTCACTGTCACCTAGCTCCCCGCTCTCCAGTCATACTGGCTGTGATTCCTGTAACATCGTAGGCTTCTTTCTGTGATTGGGCCTTTGCCTGATGGCTCTGTCCTTACTGTCAGCATGGTTGCCTCTTCCTCACCCTTCAGGTCTCAGCTCAGATGTCTCTTGAGAGAGAGCTTTCCTGATATTCCTCCACTCATTGCCTTTATCATGCTCATTGTAATCTGTATCTGTCTCATTAATTACCTGTTTACTGTCATTGGCTGGACACACTGTACTTAAAGCTTCATGATGACAAGGGCTTTGTGTCTGGTTCTTTAGTGTGTCTCCACACCCAAAATAGTGCCTGGCACCCCAGCAATTCTTAAATAAAATGAGTGTACTTATTGAACAGAAACCAGTATAGTTCATTTTAAATCTTAATCTGTTGCCTGCAGTAATTTTTTTATGGCTTAAGTGGATAGTTTGTTTATTTACTTATCATAAGATAATTTCCTGTTTCAGTAATAGAGTTAAGTATGAATTTTTCGGTTGAGGTAAGGCCTGTGAGGATAGAAACATTGATGGAATATTCTTGTATCGTTTTAGAAAATCCTTAATGTATGTTAACTTTCTATAGCTAACAAAATACTTACATTGAATATATGAAACCACTGGATGTATTTCAAAAAATGGGTATATTTTTGTTTTTTATTTTTTTTTAATACCTTAATGCTTTGGGGGGCCCTCTGAACACAATTTGATAAAAATACCTTTTTTTTTAAACCAGTAGGTGGCACTCTTGGTCATGCTTACTGGCATTCAAAAAACCAGATTTTAGAGTTTTAAAGAGAACAGCTTTTAAAAATTAACATTTCTTTAAGTAAATCAGAGAAAGACAATTATCATATGATGTCGCTGATATGAAGAATTTGAGAGGCAGGGTGAGAGAGGGAAAAAATGAAACAAGATGGGATCTGGAAGGAGGCAAACCATAAGAGACTCTTAATCTCATGAACAAACTGAGGGTTGTTGGGAGGGTTAGGGTGGCTGGGTGATGGACATTGGGAAGGGTATGTGCTATGGTGAGTGCTGTGAAATGTATAAGCCTGACCTGTACACAGGGGTACACAGACCTGTACCCCTGGGGCAAATAATACATTATATGTTAATAAAAAAAATAATGTTTCTTTCTTTCTTTCTTTTTTTTCAAAGATTTTGTTTATTTATTTGAGAGAGGGAGAGCACGAGCATGAGCAGTGGGGAGGAGCAGAGGGAGAGGGAGAAGCAGACTCCCTGCTGAGCAGGGAGCCCAATACAGGGCTCTCTCCCAGGATCCTGGGATCATAACCTGAGCCAAAGGCAGATGCTTAACCAATTGAGCCACCCAGATGCCTGCCCTAAGACTTCTTTATTTTCAAGTTCAGTTGAGCAGTAGACCCTTTAAACAGCATAATCACTAAAAAGTGTGTCTTATTTGAGGATAATTTTTTTTAGCAATGGTTTCCTAAAACACTGAGCAAAACAGTGTTATGTTAACTCTGTATCAGTTCAATTTTATCAGGGAACTTAGCCTTAAGTGACATGTAACTATATCATTCCAGCCATTGGTCTGGTCTTTTTGGTTTGTTTGTTTGTTTGTTTAAGATTTTATTTATTTATTTGAGAGAGAGAGAGCAGGAATGGAGGGTATGGGCAGAGGCAGAGGGAGAAACAGACTCCCTGCTCAGCAGGGAGCCCAACAAGGGGCTCAATCCCAGGATCATGACCTGAACAGAAGGCAGACACTTAACTGACTAAGCCACCCAGGGGCCCCTGCTCTGGGCTTTCATGGGATGTGGGTGGGGGCAGGTTATCATAAGGAGAAAGAGTCAAAGGCCGAGGAAGCTGAAAAAGGGAAGCATTAAGAGGAAACAATCAGAAGACACAAGTGGAAACACAAGGAGGAAGAATTTTTGGGAAGGAGGTAGTGAAGAGTGGACTTGCTGTGAGGTGATGCTTGCTGATTGTAATGAGCCTTGCCTTTTGCAGCCCAGAGTGCCTTTTCATGGTTTCCCAGAACATGGTTCTTACATGTCATCTCTGCTATTGCAGGAACTTTGTGAGAATTTCAGTATATGGAAACACCGCCCTTATTCCAACCATTGTCTATCCAAAGGTCTCACTATAATACCAGGACCAAAGTATTGCATGTCAGGCAGTCAGCCAGCCACATACTTAATGACTCCTAAAATCTCATGGACTTCTAAAGTAAGTTTCACCTTCCTTCTTCCAACAACGAATGCCCCATTTTTAGTTTAGTACATTCAAAGGAGAGAAACTACATTTAGTAGTCATACATGAGGTGAAAGGCCTCATGCTTTTTCATTTCTTAGAAAAGTGAGTAGCATGTTTACCCACAATGATGCTGTGACACACTGTGACAGGAAATGGATCTTTTAGTCAGAAAGCAGTGCTTTTTGATATGACTTGGTTATAACTGACTTTTATATCACTTGATTATTTACTTTTATTTGTTTTCTGTCTCTGTCTTCTAAAATGTAACCTCCCTCAGAAGGTCTTCGTTTCATTTATGTCTGTATCCCCAGTGTCTGCCACATAATGGACTCTTTATATGTCCGATGGAGAACTAACTTAACAAATACGGAGTAGGAACGTAAGCACAGTTAGCTTGAATTTTTCTAACATTAAATTTATTACAATTAATTTATATAGTATCTTCCATAAAGTTCAGAAAAAAGGTTGTGTATATACATTTTCATTTATTCTCTAATATAGGAAAGGATAGCTATATATGGCAGTATAATATGTTAAGTGTGACCATCTGAGACAAATACTCAAAAATTGGCAGAGGACAACAGAATGGTAGGAACCAAAAATATCATCCGACTCACTATCAGTTCTTTTTTTGATAAGCCTATAGGTTTTAGAATTTAAATGTTGGGTAATCTTTCTGGTTTTGTTTTGTTTTTTAACATTTTATTGAAACAGAAGTACATAAATCCTTGGACAGCTTGAAATTAATTTTTTTAACATTTTTTTAAGCATTTCTAAGTTTACAGCAAAATTGAGGGCTAAGTACAGAGATTTTCCGTGTTTTCCCTGCCTTCACACCTGGGTAGCTTTCCCCATTGTCAGCGTCCCCCACCAGAGTGGTCCATCCGTGACGGCTGTCGAGCTGCCCTGACACAACGTAATCACCCGGAATCTGTAGTTCACTTCACTCTCAGTGTGGCGTGTTCCATGGATTTAGACAAACGGATAAAGACATGTATCTATTGCTGTCACTATGGTACCGGACAGAGTATCTTTAATCCCCTAAAAATCTTATGTGGTTTGATGCATTTTTAGAAAATGAAAATACCCACACCATCAGAATTCAGATTAAGAAACAGCATTGCCACTATTACCTCCCCAAAGTTACATGCTAACTTGATTTTGAACTTGATAGATTAATTTAGTCTGTTTTTGTGCTTTTTATGACTGGACTCATGCAACATATGCTCTTTTTGAGTCCGGCTTTTACTCTTTTCATTCAGTGTGGTATTTGATGCTCATCTGTGTGCCCGCATATCGATGCAGTTAGTTTATCTTCATGGCCTTGAACGTCGGAAGATTTGCTCCTTGCACTTCGTCTAGCAAGAAATATTAAAGACATATGTGGTGCTGTTTGGGTGGAGTACAATTATTGGGCAGTTATAAAATCTACTCTCCTCTTCTATCATAGCACAAGATTAGTCACATGAGCTTGGTTAGTGATTTTGGAAACTAATAGCGTGAGTATTTGATGGTACCACTAATTACATATATATGTACTGTGGAGATCAGGTGAATCAGCTCTAAATAGTGGCAGAAATTTTGTCAGGGTGGAGTTAGGCCTTTAACTGCTTTGTTTGTTTTGTTAGATCAGATCATAACACTACAAGCAAAAATCCAAACCTTCACTGGCCCCTAAAATAGTCTGGTATTTCCCTACTTTTTCTTAAAATATTTTAACTTCAGTTTTCTGTTTGCCCAGGAGGTGTCATGGCCTGTGCTGCTGTTTTGGTCCCTAGGTTGTTGCGAAGCTCTTCTGGAACCATCCGCAGTCCGGCTGCTTCACTGAGACTGACACCCAGCGCTTTGCGCCACCTTACTCTGACAAGGTGGGTTTCTGGCCCTTTGAGTTTCTGGCTCATTTGAGGTGATTCAAAAACCTGACCTGCTGATGGTCATGGGAGGCTTATCAGACTCCTGAAGGCATAGCAGAACATCTTGCTTAAATAATGCTTGCCACCCATAGACTGTTAAACTTGAGTTAGATGTGCAAATTTTCACTGACCACTTTATAGGATCTGTAATGTTGTTGTGTATTTTGGATAATCATGATATTACAGGGGCAACTAATTACTTTTATGAAGATAATACTTAATAATCTAATTTTACTTTCTATTAAAGCATAATGAAATCCAAAAGGAAAACTGATCACTTGGAGAGAACTGCCAGTGTCGTTCGTCGGGAGGTTTGTATCTTTGGGCTGTGGCAAGTTTTTCTAGGCTGGACAGTGCACACAGTTATGACCAGCTTATGGAAGAGGCCATAGATGAGCTCCATCCCTTTGAAGGACAGTCTGGGAAAGTTTGTTATGTTTTTGTTCAGAACTTTGCTGATAAGACATGACAACTGATTCGGAAAGTTGGCAGCGAAATACTCACATTTTTCCTTTAAAACTGAGAATAAATGGAGTATAACAGCAACTGAAGGACCTTCGCTCAGGACGTGTAGTGTTTAGGGTTATATTTTAAGGATAGAACTTTGGCAGCCTACATTTTATGAGTAGCTTACCTTTTTCTTTCTATTTTTGTTTGTTTGTTTGTTTGTTTGCTTCTTTTGGCATCATGTCTTAAAGTCCTTGTTCTTATCCCTGCTTTAGAACAACTTCTTATTTCATCAGAGGAGAAAGCACTAACATCTGAGAAAGGAAAGTGGATGAGCTCTTGTTATCCTTCCCATGTGCAGATTTTTTCCCACCATTTTCAGACCCTAGAAAGCTAATCTACCACCTGAAGGGGTGTCGAGGGCTGGGAAATAAAGGATCCTCACCCTTTAACTCAGTGAGTAATCCCATTTTGTTTTACAAACATAAATTGGATATTGGATTTTGCTTTTTGAGTAATTCTTCACATATTTAGATATATTTAGCTTAGTGTTGTTGTGTATTCAAACAGTAAGAAAATTATTACACACTTCTATAAACATGGTCAAACATCGCATTGTTGCAGGAATTTGATTTTTAGCATTAATAGTAAGATAATACTTTAATGTAAAAGACTATTGTTTAGGCCCCATTTTTCAAGCTAATTCTGAAGAAAATTGCTTTGGGATCAGGGGTAGTGTGTTTGTAGATTCAGTTTTAGGCCAATACTTAGGCCAATACTTAGGCCAATACTTTAGGCCAATACTTTAGGCCAATACAATAGTTCAGCATAATAGATTTATGGATGTAGAGGAAAGTACAGTTTCCCCAGTGATGATAAATCTGAAAATTCGTTTTTTCTTTTTGGTTTGCTCAACATACAAAAATGCTCATTCTGTAAATATGTAACTTGTTAGGATTTCTTTTTAAAAAGTGAAATCTTGGGACACCTGGATAGCTCAGTGAGTTAAGCATCTACATTTGGTTCGGGGTCCTGGGATCAAGCTCTGCATTGGGCTTCTTGCTCAACTGGGAGCCTGCTTCTCCCTTTGCCTGCCACTACCCCTGTTTGTGCTCTCTCTCTCTCTCTCGCTGTCTCTTGCTCTCTGACAAATAAATAAAAATTTTTTTTAATTAAAAAAAATGAACTCTTGCTGGTTTTGAAGAAAAAGCAGTTTATTTGACAAGCTTGAACTACATTCTTTTCTGTTGTTTGGTATACTTTGGTATACAGGATTTGGTATACTTTCTATAAAGGGCCAGATAGTAAGTATTTTAGGCTTCATGGGCCATGTTGTCTTAGTTACAACTACGAAACTCTGCCTTTGTAGTGTGAAGTGGGTCATACATTACCTATAAATAAATCTGAGCGACTGTGTTCCAATAAAACATTATTTATCAAAATACCCAGATTTGGCCAGTGGATCATAGTTTGCCAATTGCTGAATTAGAGTAGCATTTCAGAATTTTGTAGGACAAAAGTATTGAGACTATTGGGTTGTTTTTTGAGAGGAGTTTTTTGTTTTAAAGATTTTATTTATTTGAGAGAGGGAGGGAGAGAGTGTGTACAAGCAGAGGGAGGGGCAGAAAGAGAAGTGGACTCCTCCCCAAGCTGGGAGTCTGATGCCAGGACCCTGGGATCAGGACCTGAGCTGAAGGCGTATGCTTAACTAGCTGAGCCAACCAGGGGTCCCTGAGTAAAGTTTTAAGAAAACTACACAGGAAGTTAATGTAAGCTCTAATAGTGTGATTGCAAAGTTAAGAATTGTAATGTCCAGAAATCAGAAAATGTACCCATGGTATGACCTTGGCAGAAGAACTTTCCATTTGCAATTCTTTTTTTCTTCATTTTTTATTTCTTCTCATCTCCCAAACAGAATGGGAGCTAGGAGGAGCTGGATAAAGCCATATGGTGTCTGGGCTACAGCTTCAGTGTGTATATAAGGTCTGTGGGGTCTCATCACAGTTCCTCCAGAGGATGGCTCCTAGCCATAGAGCAGGAGCCTGACCTTGGACTTGGCGGAAATGAACAACATCTCAGCTTGGGCCCTAATGGAACTGGATAGATCACCGACTCATTCCACTCTGGCCTTTAACTTGTATTGCAAGTGCACTTTACAAAAAAGACTCCCGGCATGTCACTTGCTCTTGAGTTCAAGTCTGTGAGGTAGCCTCAGAACAGAACGGCATCTGCATTTTATGAATGAGGAAGCAGAGCCAAGGAGATAAGCTAGTGGCTCTCCCTGAGGGAAGCTCCAGCCCTGTTTCTGACTCCTAGGCCTCAGGACCCTGCTGCCCCTCCAGGAGTGGCTAAAGAATAGAGCACTCACCCACGCAGAAAGGTTTTTTCCTTGTTAGGGCTTGAGTTCCCTCTGAAGAATTTATTGAATGACCATATTATGATGTTAATGCTTCTTTCTTATCTGGGGCTGTAAATGTAACCAGCCTGAGGTCATGCTGATGCAGGAAGCTGAGGTCTGGATTGGATGACATTTGACTGTTGGTGTTCAAGTTCAGATTTTTTTCTTAAGGCTCAAAGAATAAGCTGTGTGGGTAACCTTAGAAGTGTCAAGGAGATAAAAGTATGATTATGTAATGCTGTAAGGATTTTTGAAGTGAGACCAAGATTTCACTGGAGGGGTCACTCCATGCTTGGCCTCTAGAATGCCCGCCCACTGAGCAAGAGGGACTCTGTCCTTCAGTTTGACAGCAGAGTTTGGTAAGGAAAGGCATTTTTAAAATGACAAATTCGAATGCATTTATTTGGAGATATGCCAGACACTAGGCTAGGTTTTAGTGATGCAGCACTGAGCGTGATACATAAAGTCCTTGACCTCATGTTCTAGTGGGAGCTGATCAGAAGAGGCTGATTTTATGCACCTGGTTCACTGCAGAGAAACCTCTGATCCTTTTTCAGTTGTGCTAGTTTGCTTCTTTTAGAAGCCTAATAAGCCTTATCCAAAAATGCCTTCTGTGTGTCATTACCTTTTTGTTGACAAAGCACTGAATTGTTACAAGTTGCTACTTCATTCTCACAGGCACCCTGCAAGGGAGGTGAAGGGGTCCTCACCCCATTTCACGGATGAGATTTAGGTGGGATGACCCTGCTTCCTGATTTGCCCAGGCTGTCATCCTATTTCACTCTCTCAAGTGCCCTGTTTTTTTTTTTTTTTTTAAAGATTTTATTTATTCATTTGACAGACAGAGATCACAAGTAGGCAGAGAGGCAGGTAGAGAGAGAGAGGAGGAAGCAGGCTCCCTGCTGAGCAGAGAGCCCAATGCGGGACTCGATCCCAGGACCCCGGGATGGTGACCTGAACTGAAGGCAGAGGCCTAACCCACTGAGCCACCCAGGCGCCCCTCAAGTGCCCTGTTTTTGATGCAAATTACATTGTGGCCTACATAGGTTTGAAGGACTTGTTTAGTAGGTGGGGGCCTCAGCCCTTGAATTCAGATCTTTGATATCAAATTGGTTTCTCTTTCTACTACAACAGAACAATGTGACACTTGATTTAGACCAAGTTTAATTGAGCAACACAGTGGAAGATAAATTTCACATACCCTCATCTGTGTTCTAAACCAAAACTTGACTTAAGTGTCGATGTAAGAAAGGAGAGAGTTGGGGCTGGCATAGTAGTTAGTTAATAAAGTCAAATGGCTGGGCTCTTGGGGCAGAGAGCTCTGGGGGTCCTATAGGCCCCGTGCTGACTGTCAAGTGCTAATAGTCTGCTTGATCTGTGGTTTTGTGGAGGCTTGGGTTTGAGTGGGGTGAGCTGCTTAACTGGAGATCTGGACCGTGTCCTGAGTTGAACCCTTAAAATTCTCTGCCAGTCATCACCTACACATTCTGGAAGATTGTGTGCTGGAATGGCCTTCTCCAACTTGGGGGCCTCTGGGCAGGTATCTCCTTAATCTGGAATGTTTCTAACAGTTGATGCCTAATTTGCTGTGCTCATCAGTGTCTGATAGACAGCCTTGGAGAGATTATCCAGTCTAGGATGAGCCGTAGACAGCATTAGCCTTACCACACTCTCAGCTCCAACAGCAGAGCGTGGTGGGGAGAAAGCTCAGGCCTCCATCTCCGAGAGGTAGCTGTCTGGCTTGTGGAGGGCCTGGGCCCAGTCTTGCGGTGAGACTCTCAGGGCCGTGTAGTATGATGGCCTGGCAGCCGGCCTGTGGCTCCTACCCTGCTCCGGGTGGAGGCCAATGGGGAAGGGGGCTTCTTGGTGGAAGGCCCAGCATGCCAGTGTTGATCCGGAGGGTCCAGCACAGTGCTGGTGGCACAGAGGCCATGTTCCATGTTCACTGAGTAGAAGAAACGAGTGTTAACCACCCCCCCACCTCCCTGGGGCTGATCACCTGTACTGCCTTGGATGAGTGACTCTGTAGTAGGAATGGTAATGGTCTCCATCTCAAGGGAGGCGGTGACAGTGCAAGTATACTGTGTGGTTCTGCACAGGTGGGAGCTATGAAAAATGAGGACTTGCCTATACTGCCACTTCCTAGCAGTACCCAGAACTTATTACTGTCTAAAATGTGTAGGGGCGCCTGGGTGGCTTAGTTGGTTAAGCATCTGCCTTCTCCTTGGGTCATGATCCCGGGGTCCTGGGATCGAGCCCTCCATCAAGCTCCTGGCTCTGCAGGGAGTCTGCTTCTCCCTCAGACCCTAACCCCTGTTTGTGCTCTTGTGCTCTCCCTCTCTCAAATGAATAAATAAAAATAAGAAATAAAATGTGTAGTGTCAGTGCTTTTCACAGACATACTTTTGCTCAACAAATTAAGCCATTTGAAAAGCAAGGCTCTTTTCCATTTTCTCCCTAGGGGATCTAACCTGATGATATAGATTTTATTTTAGATTCGGCAGACCTGTTCTTAATACCTGCTGTGTGCACAGCCCTGTTCCAGGTGCAGCAGCTACAGCAGTGCCTGAAGCAGGTAAAGTCGCTGCTCTATTGGAGTTCGTTCTGGGGCAGGTCAGCCAGAGAATGTCAGAGGTCATCGATCCATGAAGGCAGTAACACAGGGTGGGGTCCTGGGAGGCAGGACTGGCTGGCGGCCGGGGTGCTGTTCTAAATTGGTGTGTAACACTGTGTAACACCAGAGCCAAGACAAGAGGAGAAGAGCCAGCCACGGGCACAGCATTTCTGGCAGAGGAACAGACAAGAGCCAAGGCTTGGTGGCAGGAATGAGCTTGGCGTATTCAGAGGAAGGTGGTAGGATGAGAGGTAGGCAGGGCCCAGGTTGTATAAACTATTATGGGCTTGTATAAGGAGTTGGGATTTGATTCTGAGGGGGATGAAGAAAGGTTTTAAGCCGAGAAATGCCATATGATTTGTATTTTCAATGGGTCACCTCTTGCTCGATAGAACATAGCTTTTGATGGGCTTTGATACCAGCTAGAGGCAAAGGACCCGGTCCCAGGAGAAGTCACAGTGGCTTTGAATAGGGTTGTAGGGGTTCAGGTGGGGAACTAAGACAGAGGAAGGGCTGATAGGATTCACAGATTGGGAGTGAAAGGGCTGTAGTGGATGCAGTAAGAGCAGAAACCAAGAGATTTCTAGCTTTGGGATTTGAATAATCTGAGTAGATAATGATGCATATATTTGCTAATATGGAGAAGAACGAGTTGGAGGAGGGGAAACAAAGTGCTCGATTTTGGAATAATCTGGGGTGGGAGGGTAGAATGTGGGTAGAGTTAGAGATGAAACAAGGTTAGCGGTAAGTTTCATCAGCTCCTATCAGCTGTTGATCTGGGTTACAGATACAGTGGAGATTCATTATACTGTTTCTATTGGTTTTGTATATGTTTCAATTTCCCATAATGATAAAAAGGAAGAAGCTTGGGGAGATAAAAGAGTTTTATGTTAGATGTGTCATTTGAAATGGAAATTCAGATCAGCAGTTGGATATATGAGTTTGGAGTTCACTGCTGGAAATAAAAGGTTTTAGCCTTGTAGAGAGTAGGGGAAGGGGCCTGCAGCTCAGCCCTGGGATGTGTCAACGTTTGGAGGTGCAGCAGAAAAGGAGGGACCAGTGAGGCCAGAGGGAAATCAGCAGGGGGTTGGGGAAGCCAGGAAAAAGGGTTTCAAGGGAGGAGTGGTCAACTGTTAACTCTATGTGGACAGGCATCATTGGATATAGCAAAATAGAAGATGGGTGACCAGAATGACCGCTAGTACGTTGCTGAGAGTGAAAGCCTGATTGGAGAGCTTGTTGGAGAGAGAATGGGAGAGAAGGAGAAGGAAGTGAAGCCAGGGCTATATGCCCTTTTGAAAATGTTTTATGTGAATGTGAGCAGAGAAACGGCCAGACAACTGGATTAAGGGAGAGGCTTGTTTTGTTTGTCTTTTGAGAAGCAGCAAAGTGATGCCTGAATTAGAATCTCTGCTTTGCCACTTATTAGCCTTGGGACCTCAGTTTTGTTATATATAAAATATATAAAATGAGGGGCACCTGGGTGGGGCAGTCGGTTAAGCCTCCAACTCTTGGTTTTGGCTCAGATCATGATGTTGGGGTCCTGGGATCAAGCCCCGCAGTGGGCACCGATATCGGTGTGGAGTCTGCTTAAGATTTGTCTCTGTCCTTCTCCCTCTGCCCCCTCCTGCTTGTGCTCTTTTTCTTTCTGAAGTAAATAAATAAATCTTTAAAAAAAATGGGAATGACAATAATAATGCCTGCTTTCTAGATTTATTGCAAAGAATGCATGAATGAGTGTACACGAAGTGCCTGGCGCGTGGTAAGTTGTGCGTAGATGTTTGCGGCGGACATTACGTGAGTGGAAGATCGCGTGCTTGCAAAATCTCTGTCTTGTGGCGAGGGGAGAAGAGGAGTGATGTGTGAGAGAGGGTACTGCTGGAGAAAGCAGAGAGGAAACTCAGCCCAGGGGGACAAGTTAGCCTTTGGTAGGAGCAAGGAGATTCCATTTGTCATGCCAGGACAAGGTGTGGACAGGCCAAGCTACTTACAAAGGTGTCCAGTTGGCAGGAATTTGTGATCTTTCCTTGTCAGTAAATCACTTCAGTAAAACCAGTTTCTTTTAGTCAGATTCCTACTTATCACATTGGTTTTCTGCCACAGTTTAAAGAATATTTCTGGGCCTTGATCTCCCTATGTGTAAAATGATGTACTATTTTGGATAATGACTAAAATTTCCTTCAACTCTGAAATTCTCTGTGTCCTAATGGTATTTTTGTTTAAGGTTTTCTCTAATCCTGGCTTTGTCTACATTTTTAAACAGCAAACAAATGGATGGGAGTGAACAGAGGAAGCCAGCTAGGTTTCCCAAAGAAAGACCTATTTCCTGCACAGAGAGTTTTGCAGCAACAGTAACAACAAAGTACCCTACATAAAACCAGTTTTTAAAATCAGTATGATGGAATTTCCTTTTAGATGCTGACTCCGTCAAACCATTAAAAATGTGTGCTAGTAAAAGTTGGCAAACCTATTGTTATTTTATTGAACAGTAGAAGAGTCTAAATGTTATTTTATGGAAAACTTCATTTCCTGCCATGTGTTTTAACTTAGGACATGGCTAGTTGAGGTTTTCAGTTGTGAAATCTTTTGATCCGTTAAGCATGAGAACAAGTACAAATGTTAAAAAGTATAGTCTCCATCATGTTTTGCTTATTCGTAAAAGTAAAGAAAGAATGGCATATAACAAGGGCCATGATTACAGATTTTAATTATATGAAACTAGCTCCAGAATAAAATAAAGATGTGGCCTTTAAAAAGATTTGTCTAATGTTTTTAATCTACATTATTAGAATTCTTTATGTAGTATGTAGATTTGTATTAATTGGATAAAATAAAGTATTAATAGGAAGGCATGTGTTAAAAAATAATGAATCATGCAACATATTTTGTGTGACTGGTTAGAGCAGTTTTGCCCGGGTTAGTAGGACTGATCACAACAGCTGTATTACCGTTTGTATTAATAGCAATAAGCATAAAATATCTTGGAACATTTTTGTTCATAAAAGCTATCTAAGTGAAAATATGACTTTTTAATAGAAAGTGTAACTTCTTTCCTTTCTTCATTGAATTTTATATTTGAACATTAGCAAGTGATTGTTGATTTCATTTTCATTGACTGAAGCATGCTGACCTTCCAGCTGAAATTCTGTGCCCCTCTGCCTGGCTCCCCCTCAGTGATTATGAATGTTGGTTTCCCTGCCCCCAGATGACTCTTGAGGATGTTCTTAAAGCTGTCTAGTTTTATCAGTGAATCCGACAGATGCCAGTTAAACTGTTAAAAATGAAATAATCTAGCTCTTGGCTATGTTTTTACAGATTATTATGTTGAAAGAAAATAATGAATGTTTATACAATAAACTTTTTTTGGTATATCTAAGAAAAATAAGAGCAATAACATAATGGAAAGTCCTCTGGTGCATCTTATTACTTTTTTTTTTTGTAATAAGGTATTTAAAATAGTATCTGGCAGACGAAGGAAGATTCCTGTTCTACTGAAGAAGTTCTGCCTTCCCTTACCTCTCTCACAGTATTAAGCATGAATCTAGATTTTCTGTAGTGGTTACCCCTACCCCTCCTTTTCTTCTTAAACAACAAAAGGCTCCTGAACGTCTAATTTTTGTTCAGGAAACTAACTTTAAGTGACTCGTAGTTAGAGTTTTCATTCATTCTGCGAGTATTTACTCAATCTTCAGCATGCATTGAGCCCTGTGCTTGATCTGGGGAATTCATATAGACGCATATTGAACCCTGTACCTGACCTTGGGAGGCTTGTAGTCTCGTGTGGTGGAAGAGACTCGTTCTTGAGGATTGGTGGTTACATTGAGATGTGCTAAGTATGATAAGAAGATGGAAACATTTTATTGGTAGAATTGATGGGGTAGAGAGAAGCAGGAAAACATCAGGCAGGGGTTAGTCTTTGAGCAGGGCCTGGAAGGGTGAGTAGAAGGTTGACGGACGGGGCTGAGATAGTGGTGTGTGCCAAATGACCTAGGCAGGGTTTTGGGAGGCTGGCAAATGTCAGGTGCCTTTGAGAACCAGCAGATTGTCCAGCTTGGCTGGTAAACCACTAGCCTAGGGATACAAGAGAGGTCAAGCTACAAAGGCCATTTAGCGTTTTTTGTTGGGTTTTTTTTTTTTTGTTTGTTTGTTTGTTTGTTTTCCAGTTGAGTGTTAGCCACTGAAGGCTTTTGAGCTGGAGGGTCACTCAGTGAGGTCAGAATACTAGCAGTATTTAGCTGTTGGCTGCTTTGAGAGAAACAGGAAGGCTAAGGCAGCGGTTCAAGTGAGAAGAAATTCTTGGCTTAGGATGCCAGTGGGTAAGCATGGGGAGGAAAAGACATGAGCTGAATTTGTGAAACTTGTTCATGGTAGGGACAGGATGCTTGGAGGAGAGTCAAGGATTCTGTGTGTGTGTGTACATTTACACGTATACATGTACCAGTTGAAAATGGATTTGACTCTTGAGTTCAGGATAAGAACTGAATGGAAATCCTGGTGAGGGGAAGCAGCTGATTCTGTGGGACCCTGTCTCTGCGTCTCCAGTGCCAGGCAGCACATGCTCAGGGAATGTTTGTGGAAGGGATGAATATGGTGGATTTCGTTGGACACATAAGTGAGCTTGCTGTGAATAAGGGGCCAAGTGCATCTAGGTTCAAATCCTGACTCAGCCATTCCTGAGTGATCTTGAGCAAGTTACCGAACCTTTCTGTTGCCTCATTCAGAATGGAGGGTAGCAGCATCCGTTGGGATACAATCTAATTATTCCTATGAACTAAATGAATTGGTGTCCATGAGACCCTTAAGCCCGCACCTAGAATACACCTGAGATAAACGCTCCTCAGTCATTGGGTGTTACTCACAGGGGAGCACAGATGTGGGCCTGATTGCCAGAAAAGTAACGATGAGTTGGGGTGAGGGTTAGTAACTTTGAGAATGCCTGAGAGCTGTGGCCTAGAGGTGGGAGAGGGCGTGGGAGTGAGGCAGTTTAGAGGGAGAGGCCATTGAGGAAGTACGAGGACCGGGTCGGAGAGGCAGGAGGAGACCTGGAGAGTTCCGTATCAGCTCTCCCAGGCAAGGAGAATGTGTCAGGAGGGAAGGAAGTCAAAAGTATGGAGCGCAGAGAGCTCAGGGAGGGGGAGAACAGAGCCTGTACATTTGAGTTTGGTTGTTCAGGCAGGTGTCCATGCACTTTAGAAGTTATTGCTGGAGAGTGGGAGCCCAGTTAGCTGTGTTGACCAAGAGTGTCAAGGACAGAGAAGATTCTGTTGAATGAGCAAGGATCAGTAGAGCCAGAGATTAAAGACAAGATTTCTAAAATAGCTTAAAGACAGTATGGCTTTGAAGTCTGTTCTGGCGAATAGCTAGGATGTGGTACGAGACCACTGTACTTTACAGGTGCTTAGTGTTGTTCATGAGAATAGGCCCCTGGGGGTGTGCAGCACTCAGTGTGTGAGGGCCTGCGTGGCAGCCCTGGGGTAGTTTTGTATAAATATCAATATATGAATATAGGGTAATGTATAATATAATATAATAAACACTAATAAGCTAATTATAACGAATGCATTAAGATACATTATAACCGACATTGAATGGGTACTTACTACAAGCCAGCAGCATTATAAGTGGTTTGCATGTATTACTTCTTTACTTCCCCCCTGCAGCTCTGAGATACAGGTGTTGATCTTATTTTATAGCCGAGGGGAGACTAGGTAATGTGCCCAGAGGCCCACAGCTGCTAAGTGTGTGCTGGGGGCACGATTACACACCAGGCAGTGTGCGACAGTGTGGTGACAGAGCCCGTGCTGTTGGCAGCCACACTATGCTGCTGCTTTTTATTCTGTCCTTGAACTGTTTAGGGCAGGCAAATGGCAGTAGGTACCGTGTCTGATAAATAGGAGGTCTAAGGGGAGGAATCATGACCCTGAAGGAAGGGGCCGGTGGGAGTAGGTTCAACCCTGGTTTGGAGAGGGAGGGCAAGACTAGGACCAGAAGTGCAGGAAGAAGCTCGGTGTGGACACCCCCCACTTGCTCTCAGGAAGAGGAGAAGGAAGACTGGCAAAAATCCAGAGGAAGAGAAGCAAGGGATTTTATGGGAGCAAGAGAAGGGTAAGACATTTCCAGAGATGTTTTGAGTCAGTGAGAGAGACCACCATCCATCTGGAGAACTTTGCAGTGGGTTTTTAAAAGTTGTTTCCCACTGGTAGTTGGATTCGACCTAGGCCTGTTGGAGAAGGGGGCTGAAGGAGCCAGCTTAGGGTGTGAGGTCCTTTGATCTTGACAACTTTCCAAGGCACGCTTGGGTGAAACAGTGAAGCTACCACCACCTAAGGAGGATGACTGTATTTTGGTCACCTGCTACTGCTTTTGTTTGCTTCCAGAAGTGGAGTTGAATGGCAGTCAGAGGTCAAGGAGAGAGTCATATCGTCATATTGTCTTTTCTCCTCTGTCATGAAAATAGATTTCAGGAGGAAGAAAAACTCAAAGGTAGAAGAAACAAAAAAGGAAGGAAGAAACAAAAAAGGAAGGAAGAAACAAAAAAGGAAGGAAGAAATAGAGGCATTTTGAATTTGGGGCATGCTGAGGTGTGGATGACACTGAGGAGAGCCTAGCTCACACTTTAGGATTTTCTAGAAACCAGATATGTTGTTTCGAATAGTGCTTCTCAAGCTATGTGTAGTGAAGGGCTGTTTTGATACTGTTCAAAGGTTGTGAACTGTTTGTATTTTATAAAAAATAATCAACACTCATTTAGAAAAAATAAAAAAACCAAAAACATAGCGAATACAAACTCAATTTGTTGTCTATAATTAGATTCAACAGACTGTGAAATTGCTAAAAAAAAAGTTTCTAGTGCTTGCTTGTAATTTCTGAAATTTGCTAGTCCTGGACTTCTCGCAGGCTCAGAACACACACAAGCTCATATCCTACAGTGGATTTCACTTTATGTATGTCATACATACTCCCACTAGGCAGGTGGTTCACAGGGCTCCCGTTCCCACAGGCTCTTTTCAGATGACCCAGCCCAGTACGTGGAACATACTAGATGCTCAACAAACCAATACTTATTAAACAGCCCCTTTAAGAGATGAATTTTGTCTGCAGAATAAAATTCAATTAGTAGGATGGCAAGTCTCTCAAAAATAATTAAATTTGTTCACCAGGTGGTGGGCAGCATTTTAAAGCAAAGTGTGCTTTTCCTTGGTTTGTAGTTTTCAAAAATCATGTCTTTGTAGATTTCAACAAACCTTAGTTACCAGAAAGCCACTGTTTGTTCCTGGTGTGTAGACACACTAACCTCAGCCACAGTTCATCTCTTGGCTCTAGGTTGTGTCAGCTGCTAAGGTGTGTGGGGCTGCGAATGAGTCGCCGTCTGTGAAGAGGCTCCGCTTGCTTGTTGCGGATAAAGACTTTTCTTTTAAAGCTGGCCAGTGGTAAGTGGCTTTTCTGTTTCCGTAGTGTTGTGTGTTCAAAAAGGTGCTGTCAACTACAAGGGCTTATTTATTTATTTAGAGAAAGAGAGCAGGAAGAGGGAGATAGGGTTGGAGCGAAAGAGAGAGAAAGAGAATCTCAAGTGGACTGTCGTGAGTGCAGATCTAGATGCGGGGCTTGATCCCATGACCCTGAGATCATGACCTGAGCCAAAACCAAGAGTTGGATGCCCAGCCAGTTGAGCCACCCAGGTGCCCCTAGAAGGGCTTATATTTTCTTCTGGAAACGACTACTGACTAGCTGTTTCTCCTGAGGAATAGGAATTCTAGACCATCTCCATTCAGGAGGAGCCTTTTTTCGGCATGGAGAATCTGATTCCCTTCCTCACCCCAGAGTTCACCTTGGTTTTGAGCTCTTGATCTTCTCAGTCATAGATGAAAATTGCAGCCTTCAGTATTGTAGATTGAAACAAAGCTTAGTTCTGAGCCACGGACCTGATAACTGATGATTATGCTCTTCAGAAATGGTTGCTATGATAGAATCCACTGGAATAATCTAATCTGCTTGATTATTTGTTGTTGGGGATGGATACATTTTTTTAAAAATTAGTTGTTGTGTCAGATAGAGAGTAAACACAGCAGTCTGGAAAGAAGAATGCCCAGTTTGGTCACAGAGCTGACCACCCTCTCGACTGAATTCCTGCCTTACTTGTCTGAGTTGTATTTAAATATTTTGCTGAATCTATTATCAGGATTCCCCAATCAGGCCCAACCTGCACCACGCTCCTGATTCTGCCCAGTTTGACTCCCTGCTGAATGGGGTGGTCTGGGACTGGTCAGAATACTGACAGGCCCAGCTATCCCACTGTTCCTGCGAGTGGCCTCACCGAGTTACAATTCAAGTGGAGTTGTAAATAAAGCAGCTTGTATTTCCTTAGGAAAGGTGTGTTTGGGTGTATGTTTCCTTTATTTAAATAAAGCATTCATTTCTAAGTGAATTTCTGGCGTGTCAATCTTGGTAGTGTTTCTTAGGAGTCACTTGACTAATTTTGGCAGTCCATCTGGAAATGCGGTTTTGTTAGGAGGAGGATGTGTGATAATAGCGAGAGAGCAGTCTTGTGTTAATAGTTTGCCTTTGAATTTAGAACTAGAAAACAAGATGCTGATTGCACTAATTTGCGTTTGTGAGGCAATTTACTGCAATCTTTGCACATGTTCAGTGATACATATTAAATGCATTTGGGCTGTTTTAGGGGGGCGGGCAACATTTTTACCCTTCAAAAATAGTTAAGCAGTTATTCCATTGAAAAGTGGAAACTTTAATTGTAGTGATCTGTCTTTCCATACTTCCCTTCTGTGGAAGCGTTTGGGTCCCGTGCACAGCATTGTCTCTGGGCCTTTGGCTCTGGATTGCATCAAGACACTGGATTAGAGAAGGCCCGGGCGCTGGTTTATAATGCTGCTACCTTGGTGTGCCTGCAAGTGTATTAGCTCTTGCGAACTGCAGTTACCTGATCAGAAAAATATATAGTGGTATTTTTAGTGATTCAGAAACAAATAGGGTTCCCTTGTGATCCTCAAGGTAAAAATTTTCAGGGTTAGTGTTCTGTATCCCATATTGATGAATGGATTTGGTAATCTCACTGATGTCGGGACTGGCTTTAGAATGTGCCTGACAGACTCCGCTCCAGAGGGCAGATGTCTCAAGGGTCATCTCTGGCTATTAAGTACCGATTGATCTTTCCCTGTCAGGTGTCCATCAGCATTCATTCCTGGCATCTGAATGTCCCCTTTTAAAAGATTGCTCCCTTACCACTGACTTCGTGTGTGGCTCTGGGGGTTGTAAGTTCCTTTGGGTATTTGACTGCTTGGTTACAGGATGGCCATTTGCTTGGGTTGGTGATGTCTGCATCTTCGGTGCTGTTGCTGGGATGGCTTTCGCTATGTGCTCTCTGAGGCCATCAGCTTGGTAGTAAGCTCTGTGTGGCATTCTGGGGAAGAAGGGAAGGGTCAGGGAGAGAGAGACATTATGGCTGTAGCTTCCGGGCAGCTGGTACAGTTAGGATTATTGGAGTGGAGTGCCACTAGAGGTAAGAGGGTTGTTCTTGGGCTTATCTTTGGGGTCAGAGATTGGGCCATGATCCCACGTCTCTGAATTCCTGACCACTGGCCTCCTCTGACACCTGCCAGACTGACGGGGAGGCTCTGGATGAATGTTCTGAAACTTTGGGTAGAGAGTTCCAGGTAGACCCTTCAGTATAGACCAGACATCAGCCTCTGGGGCTCTTCCTGTGCTATACAGAGGGGTCTAGTTCCTGTACTGGGAAACCAGTTCCAAGAACTCAAGAAATCCAATCTAAAGAGGGTACTCCCTCAAAACCATTGCTCCTAGGAGCAATGGTTTTTAGGTTTTTATCACCAGTAGATCCACTGCCTAGCATGTAGCTCCTTCATGAGTCCCACTCTTGACCTAATCAGTTCTCCTTCCTGATAGTAGAAAGGTTGGGATTCTCTCTTGGGGCTAGAGTGCCACCAGCAGTCCTCATGTAGTGTGTGCGTGCCTAAGGTTGGCAGATTCAGTGTTCCTTGCGGAGCTCACTGCTGTGGGCGGGGTCCATCCCCTGAGGGAGTCTCTACCACAGTGTCATATGCCTAGTTCTCTGGAGACCACATGACTCACACGCTGTCTTTTCTAGCTCTGTGTTGTGGGTAGTTTCTTTCTCTGAGTTCAGTTTCCATGTCGTTAAAGAGGGAATAGTAATATTCCTTTGTTTTGGGATATGTCAGGTGTTTAACACAATGCCTAATGTTTAACTTCTTTAGTTTGCTTTTGCTTTTTGTTATAGCTGGTGTTTCACTCAGTCAGTTAAGTCATCTGTGCTGGTGAGGCCCAGGGGACAGATTCCAATTCTTAGTTCCTTGGCTGGTTCCCCTGCTGTTTGGAAGAGCAGCAGGCCAGATAGTAGTGGATGAGTGCGCATCTCCACTAAGATGGCACCCTTCCTGCTTAGTCAGTACACATTCCACACTTGGGCTTGCATGGCACTGAGGGGAAGGAAGCAAGGCCAAAGCATTTTTGGAAAGAGCAAGGTCTTTGACTTAATATGAGAGAACATAGTTTTCATGTTGGAAAGTGAGTGAGAGAAGGACTCCAAGAAGAAATAGAGGAGAGGAGTAAGATTAGAGAAAAAGGACTCTACCCCTTCCCTCTAGCAGGGCCGTTGCATTGTAGACAGCATCTAACCTACATGGCCGCATTCGGCAGCCCTGCCCCTCACGTGTGAGAGCCCTGTGTCTCTCAGCACAGAGACAGTGCCGCAGTCCTTGGTGTCCTTGCTCAGACTGTGTCCTCCTCCATGCTTGTCTGGTGAGTGTTGTATGTCTTTTAAGACTCCTCTGTGAAGTCTTTGTTAATCCCTCCTTGCCTGGTAAAATTGACTGCTTCTTCATTTGCTTCCCTCCCTCCAAACAGATGTTTAAAAAATAAAATAGTTGGTTTTATTAGTATTTTCCTGATAAAATCAGAATCACATATGTAGGGACTACGAAGAAATCTACACTAAGTACCAGTTCTTCCAGACAGGTCTTAAGTGATGGGCATTTTCTGTCCTCCAAGCAGATTTTTGTCAGAGTCCATGTAATTACATTTGTTAGTTTTCCTCCTGTTAGGGTGAGTTTATTGAGGGCAGGAATCCAGACATGCTGGCATCTCTACCTCTGGCACCGACAGTGGTGCCTGTAGATCATGAGCAGGAGCTGTCTGTGGTGTGCGCCTAGGGAATGAGGCAGGGCCTCCAAGCCTCACACTGAGGACTAAAGAGTTGTAGGATCTCATGGTAAAGCATCAACATTCAGCCGCGACTTGTGTGTCTGCTGTGTGCCGGGCACTGGGTGGCATCTGTGGGCGGGACGGGGCTGTCTGGGGTCACAGCTGGATGCGGATATGCGGCTTCACTACAGAAATAGGCTCTTCCTCCCAGTTCTTCTAATATACACTCACCTGAGAGTGCAGTAGGTGCCTCAGCTCTCGGCTTCAAGAATGCTAATCTTGCAAGGGGCATTTTTAAGTGTACGTGTGTGTGTGTTTAAAACTTAAATTTTTTCTTACACAGATGCTTCATTAAATATGTATCATGCATATTTTCTTAAATCCATTCAGATGAAGTTTTTATGTCATTTGAATTCTGTAGCATTTAATGAGGGAGTCATTCTTTTTAAAGGTTGCTTTCCAAAGTTACTAGAGAAGGATCCCCTTTCACTCACCTGAGAGAATGATCTTGATCAACGTCAAGCAGCAGAGGGCGCTAGAGTTCAGGAGATGAAGCCGCAAGAGTAGCTCGTCGATTAACTTATTTTTTTAAACATGGAAACTGTGGAGATACTATTATATTTCTTCTCAGAGAGCATACAGCAACTGTGTTAATAAATATTAACTATAGTTTTTTTATATTTATATTTTATTTTATATTTATATCTTGTCTGAAATGAAAAGGAAATAGGGGCTGCTGAGTGGCTCAGTCAGTTAAGCACCTGCCTTCAGCTCAGGTCATGATCCCAGGAGCCTGCTTCTCCCTTTCCTGCTCCCCCTGCTTGTGCTCGCTCGCTCGCTCTCTCTGTGTCCAATAAATAAATCAAATCTTTAAAAAAAAAAAAGGAAATAAAAATACTGGTGGAAAACAATCAAGTGACTATAGACAAAAGTATTCTGGGGACCTTTTCTGTAGCACTTCCAGTCCAGACTGGTTTTTTAAGACTCAGAAAATGTCCAGATGTTTAAGGCCAAAGATCAGAAGAGAACATCTTTTAAGGTCATAAATCAAATCAGTAGAGAACATAGTGTGATTTTCATGTAGGCCTCCTGGCTTACGTGAAAATAAAATAATGGGGATAAATGATACTTTTGCTCTTTGATGGCGCAGAAACATCTAGATTGGATGTTTGTGTTGTAGACATTGGTAGTACTGTGCTTAATTGACTGAGCCACTCAGCCACCTCTATTTCCTGCTCATTTCAGAGAAGATATAAATCTAAAAAGATTATAGTTAAATTCTGGATTCCTTGAATTTCCATATTAATTTTATGATCAACTTGTCAGTTTCTGCAAAGAAACCAGCTAGAGTTTTGATAGGTATTGCATTGGATCTGTAGATCAGTTTGGAGAGTATTGCCATCTTAATATTTTTCTTTCAGTCCATGAACATTAGATGTCTTTTTATTTATTTAGATCTTCTTTGATTTTTCTCCATAACGTTTTGTAATTTTTCAGTTTGCAAGTCTTGGATACTTACTTTGTTAAATTTATTCCCAGTTGTCTTATTCTTTTTTATGCTATTATAAATAAAACTATTTTTCTTAATTTCATATTTAAATTGTTAATTGCTACTGTATAGAAATACAATTGATTTTTATTACTCATGTATTTTGCAACACTATTTGAACTTGTCTGTGAGTTCTAATATTCTTATAGTAGATATAGATTCCTGAGGATTTTTTTTTTTAAGATTTTATTTATTTATTTTAGAGAGAGAGAGAGAATGAGAGACAAAGAGAACATGAGAGGGAAGAGGTCAGAGGGAGAAGCAGACTCCCTGCCAAGCAGGGAGCCCAATGCGGAACTGGATCCCTGGACTCCAGGATCATGACCTGAGCCGAAGGCAGTCGCTTAACCAACTGAGCCACCCAGGCGCCCTCCTGAGGATTTTCTATATACAACATCATGTCATCTGCAATTTCTTCCTCTCTAATCTCGTACCTTTTATTTCATTTTCTTGCTTAATTGCCTTTGCTAGAACCTCTAGTACAGTGTTAAAAAGAAGTGGTAGGAACTGACATCCTTGTCTTGTTTCTGTCTTAAGGGGAGAAACTTGTCGCTTTTCTCCGTTAAATGTTGGATATATTATAGATGTCCTTTATTAGATTAAGGAAGTTCCCACTTATTCATAGTTTGTTGAGTATTTTTATGTGTTAGGGTCTTAAATATTGCCAAATGCTTTTTTTTTTTTTTTGCATCTATTGAGATGGTACCTGGGTTTTGCCCATTATTCTACTAAGTGGTGTATTTCACTGATTAATTTTCAGATGTTAAACCAACCTAGTATTCCTGGGATTGTTGCATTATATTCACAAGGGTTATTGAACTCTAGTTTAGTTTCTTCTTGTATCTTTGTCTGGTTTTGGTAGCAGGGTAATACTGGTCTTATAGAATGAGTTGGTAAATGTTCTTTTCTGTTTTTTTGGGAAGAGTTTGTAAAAGATTAGCATTCTTTAAATGTTTGGTAGAATTCACCAGTGATGCCTATCCTTTTCTTTCTGTAAGTCTTGAAATTAACTAAAACAATTTACTTGTTAGGGGTCTAGATTTTTTGTGTCTTCTTGAGTCCAGTTTGGTAATTTCTGTCTTTTTAGGAATGTATCCATTTCATCTAAGTTACCCAAATTTTTGTCATACAATTTTTCATGGAATTCCTGTAATAACCTTTTCTATTTTTGTAAGGCTGGTGATGATATCCCCTCTTCTACTCTTGATTTTACTAATTTTATCTTTTCTCCTAACTAGCTTAAAGTTTGTCAGTTTTAGTTATTTTGTTGCCCACTTTCAGTTTATTTGCCTTTCTTTATAGGGTTGATTTCTTTATCCCAGGAGTCTCAGTGGTTGGTGGGTTCTCAATATGCTCCAGCCCCAGACTGCTGGAAGAAGAGAGGATGATAGAATTGGCAGTGAAATATACGAACCACCCTCCTGCTCTCTGGATTCACAATCAGGTGAGCAAACTGTTTAAACTTGGAGATCTGGGCATCTCTTCCTACCCACAAAGTTTGTGCTCAACTCACTTAATGCACCTAAGAAACCTAGGCTTGAGTGGGAGGGGTACATGCTCACAATGAGCTCCCCCCCACCCAGTACTCAGACTCCATAATGGTCAAAGAAGCAGAAACTTTCTGATGCCTTAAGGAAGATGCAAAGATACTTTGGGATCTTAAAATATCTTCTAGGTTACCAGTGTTCAGTTGAGTACTACTTTAGTATTGAAACATTTTACTTTAAGTTTCTTTAAATTGGCTCTCTGTCTGTATGTCTTATAAATGGTAAATCTATAAATCAGGTTATTTTGTCCCCTAAGTATCTTAAGTAAAAGGAATTGAACTATCGTTCTGTCATTTGGAAAGGTAGTGGTTTCTGATTACATCCCGCTTGTGCCCAGAGCTGAGTGCGGCTAAATCCATGGTGCCATTGCCTCTCTGGAGAGCTGTTCATGCAGGATCCTGGCAGGAAATCCACATTTGTGGCTTATCACTCATGTTTCACCACGGGACCTGACACAATCCCACATAAGCTGACTGTTCGTTACCTCCGAGAACTCCGATAACAAGGAATGAGCTCAGCACAAGTCAGTTGTCTTCCTAGTTTTTGACCATCCCTTTTATTTCTAGAGTGTGCCTTCTGTAGTTACCAACAACCTCTGTCCCATCCCATCCCATCTTCTTATCTTTGCCAGAAAGGAATGTACCAGTACAAAAAGTGTAGCTATAGATAAACTGATTTTAAAATTTATATGGAAGGGCAAAGGGACTAGAATAGCTAAAACAGTTGGAAAAGGATAAACTGGCAAGAATCACATTGCTCAAATTTAAAATTAAAGCTACAGTAATCAAAATAGTGTGGTCTTGGTAAAGGGATGGACACATAAAATTGATGGAACAGAATAAAGAGGTCAGAAGTAGACCAACACACATATGGCCATTTGATTTTTGACGACAGCACTGAAGAAATTCAGTGGCGAAAGGATAACCTTTTCAGCATGTAGACAGTGCTGGAACAGTTGTTTATCCATATGCAAAAAAAACCTTTGTCCTAAGCGTCCTACTATATGTTGAAAATTCACGCAAAATAGGTTGTAGACCTAAGTAGAGGACACAAAACTATAACGATTTTTGAAGAAAACATAGGAAATATTCTGAACTTGAGGGCAGATGTGTTAGGACATGACACCCAAAGCCAGATCCGTAAAAGAGGAGATTGATTTATAGGACTTAATAAAAGTTAAAAACTTTTCTGCAAAAGTCACTGTTAACAGAATGTTAAGAAACAAGCTGCAGACTCAGAGAAAGTTATTTGCACATTAGATATCCAACAAAGGATATGTAATATCCAGAATACATAAAGAACTCTCAAAAGTCAGCAGAATGGAAACAAGCGTAATTTAAAAATGGGCAAAAGACTGAATAGACACTTCACTAAAAAGGATATAAGGACAGCTAGTAAGCAATGGCAAGATGTTGACCACCAATAGGGAAACACAATTTAAAACCGGATATAGTGGGATATCACTACACACCTATTAGAATGACTAAAGTTAAAAATCCTAACAATACCAAGTGCTGGTAAGGATGTGGAGTGACTGGAACTCCTTATATAGCTTATATTGCTAGCAGGAATGCTAGATACTGCTGCCAATTTGGAAAACATTTTGGTAGTTTTGTATGAAATTAAATGTACATTTATCATTAACTCCTAGTAATACTGCTCCTGGGTCTTTATTCTAGAGAAACTGAAAGCTCTATTCATATAAAAACCTGTATGTGAACATTTATAGTGGTTCTAGTCATAATTATCAAAACTGAAAACATCCCAAATGTTCCTCAAGAGGTAAACAGATAAACAAGTTGTAATCCATTCATACAATGTGTTGTTACTCAGCAGTAAAAATGGATGAACCATTCATGCACTGCACTTGGGTGAGTGTCAGAGGCCACATATTGAGTGGAAAAAAGCCCGTCTCAAAGGTTACGTACTCCATAATCCCATTTTTTCACACTCTGGAAGACAGAAATACAATGATGGAAAACAGATGAGTGGTTAACAGGGGTTAGGGGTAGGGAAAGGTGTGAGCATAGAGGGAAAGCAGGGGGGCGGGTGGGGAGTGACAAGACTATTCTGTATGTTGGTTTTGGTGGGAGGTAGGCAGATCTATGTGTCTTAAAATTCACAGAACTATACTCCCTCCCCTGCTTCCGCAAGCAAGTTTTACTGCAAGATAATTTATTTAAAAAAAAAAAAAAGGTTTTTAAATCTATAGGGGCACAGAAAATGTCTAATCTAATTATGGTTTACATGTCAAGTTGTATCTGTTCAGAATAAGGCAGCTGCTTGCCTTAGCATTTCCATTCTAAGTGTATCCTGTCACATTTTTACCCTCTGACCTTCTGAGTCATTCCTTCCATGTGTCCTCATCTGCCTCATTCCTTTTTAGATTCTTTTTGGATTTCCACCCATTACTGTCTGTAGGCTGTATCCTGAGCCTCTAAAAAATGCCGTGGGGGTGGGACCGACAAGGTTTCCATGCATCCCTTGCCCAGGGTTGCAGTGAGCTTGGCCATATTGGCTCCTAGGGCCATGGAGCTCCCTCTGTTTATCTGCCTCCCATGTGACCTGACCTGGTGCTGGTCTACAGCCCCCTGCTTGGTTTCATGCCTCATTGGCATTTCAGTGAAGGAACTTATTCTTGGAGGCTGTAAAAAATCTCCAAGTGGCATTGCTTGAATGCACATTTTAATTGTAGTGCCTGCTCCACTCTGCCCGGTGGGAGTTGCAAACAGCCCTTATGAAGTCAGATTTTTCTTGGAGCCATTCTCAGGTGGCTGTTTTCCTCCTGAGGATTTGTCTTATTAAGCCATTAGGGTGGACAATGGAGGCACGTGAATGTCTGGGTGGCAACAGGCTGCTCTGTTGGGACATGGGATAAAGTGCCATAAATGTCTTCCTTTATTTTATCTGCTTTGGCTCGGGCTCCTGGCAGGGTAAAGGGTTCTAGACGCCTATTGTGTGCTGGGCTCCGGTTGCTGTGGAAAAGTTGTTTATTTTACAAGTAGAAAATCTATACCCGAAACATGGCCGCATAATGGAAGGTAATGTCTTTTTGCTCACTTCCGTATTACAGTGTACGGTACTCGGGGTGTTGTGTTTGTGCTACCCTGGCAGCTTTTATTGATCAATAAAAGACAAAGATGGCTTTTTGTTCTTTCCAGATGCTAGCAAATGAGAAGACAGACTATTTAAGATTATTTTGTCACCAAGGAGATGACAGGCCCATTTTCTTTTCTTCTATTTTTATTATTTTTTTAAAAATTTTTTGGCCAACTTTCAGGTTTTAAAAATACTCTGGTTTCAAAAACAGTATCCTAAAGGCTTTGTTGTCATTACTAAGCCTGCTAAAGATGACCATTGGGGAAAATGATTTCTCTCTCATTTCTTCGTCTCTTTTACTCTTCGATTCTTAGGGATAAAGAGAGGTGCACAGGCAAGCGAGACTGGGAGGGAGGGGACAGAGAGATTCAATTTGTTGGCATCATTAGGCAGAACTTCTCATACCATAGCTTCTGTTTTTGAAACTTGCAAAGAAGGGGCATTTTAAAGCATGTTGGTGGCCAGTATAGTAATTCCTAGATTGTACTTATTCCTAACAGAATGCTCCCTTGCTGCTCATTTCTTTTGTCAAAAATAAAACTCACCTATCCTCCTCCATATAAAAATGGCCCACATATTTAAGTTTAGATGTTTTTCTTTTCCCTCAGAGAAAGGATTTCCCTTCATTTAATAGTTTTATACCAGAAAGGACCTCTTTTGTGAATTAAAATAATTTTCATTTTTTCTTCTATTTCTCTGAGATTAACTCTTCTTTGAGATTTGACTTCTTTTAAGTTGTAAAGCCCCAAAGTAAAGTCATGTCAAAAAGTACTTAACTGCCTACCTGCCATGCAGGGCGCCGAGGAGTGAGTGCTGAGGGTTTGGTCTTTAAAAAGCACATTACAACTTACTGCTTCTTAGGAGGGAATTCATTTCGTTGATTTACATCAGGAACATGTAATGGAGCCAAACCTTTGCTCTGCATACGAATTTCTTTAGTCCTAGATTGTTTTTTAGTGACAGGGAAGAAGGGACCAGGCACCCCCAGCACTTTTTCTTCACTGGCGGCTTCAATGACTAGAACCCTCTCTTATAATAGAGCTTGATGCCAGCAGGGAGTACCTTCCCACCAGGTGTCATGTGATGGCCACCACAGCCCTGTGAGGTGAGCAGGACAGATGTTGGTACCCGTTTAAGAGATGAGGCAGCAGAGGCTCAGAGACATGAAGGAACTTGATGGATTTCATAGACTGTGATTAAAATTCAGTCTTCTGACTCCTGCGTCAGTACAGTTTCTCCAAACTAGAGGTCTCAACCCTGTCAGATCCAATGCCCTCTTTCTAGAACTCTCCTGAAATGAAATTCAAAGTTAATGTAATCAACACATGAAAGATTTTTTTTTTGGGGGGTGACATAATTCTCTTAGGTGTAATGCCAAGGAGAAATAAAAAGAAGGGATTCCTAGTCACAGACCATGTATTTCACTAGATCAGTGGTTGGGCAGATCTTAACTAGAAGAGAGAATGAAGTGGTCAGATGGCTGTTTCTCGGCATAGAATCAGCGTCGTGAGTGCCCTGTCTGCAGGTGCGGATGGGACAGGCGGTTGTGTGATGACGAAGGACCACACATGCAGGTTTCCAGCTGGCATGTTGTTGGCCAGAACAGTGATGAACATATTTGGTGATGTTCTGGATTCAGTAGAGTACAGTCTACACAATGGGTACATTCTAGAAAATTCAGACTCCACTAGATCCATACACAGTGCTTTGTTTTTTTTGTAAATGAGTTAGGATCTAGGCTCAGATCATTACAAACCAGTTTTCACCTCCATGTATGTCCTGTGGGCCATTTAGCAATTTCTGCAGGGCAGTCCTGTGCATTGGCAATGAGGATATGCTGCTAAATCGGCTGAGTACGAAAAGTCGTGATTTGCAGGATTTGCTGATCTCTGTATTGCAGATATTCCCTCAATGGCTGATCTCAAACTACCAGTAGAAACTGGTGCACCGGGCTCCTGGGTGGCTCAGTCAGTTAAGCATCTGCCTTCAGCTCAGGTCATGATCCCAGGGTCCTGGGATCAAGCTCTGCATCAGGCCCCCTGCTCAGAGGGAAGCCTGCTTCTCCACCTCCCTCTGCCTGCTGCTACCCCTGCTTGTGCTGTCTTTCTCTCTCTCAAATAAAAAAATCTTTAAAAAAAAAAAATACTGGTTCATGAAATCCTTTAAAATTTCACCATCAGCTGAGTGGGAGCCAGCTCCAGGGCACTGCTAACTTCACAAGACACCTAGCATCTCTGGTCCTGCCCTCTAAATGCCAGTCGGGTTTTCCAAACCATTCTGACAATAAAAAAGTATCACCATGTATTTCCCAAACACCCCCTTCCAGGGCTGCTGTCACCCCCATGGAGAACTGGTGCGTTCAGCTCTGATGGTGTTTCCTAAGTGACCTCACCCAACAGGTGCTCTCAAGGGTGGGCAGGTATGGTAGTCGCTGCCTGGTGAGGGAAGCCTGAGCTGCCCATTCTTGCTGCTCCGGAGAGAAGTGAACAGTCCCAGTCAGCATTGTAGTCCCAGCCTTAAGCCTGTGCAGCAGCTCTGGCTGTGCCCTGTTGGTGGCCCGGAGGGAGCTTCCCTGGGACCCAGAGTCTTCTCTGACCAGCCCAGGGCAGCCGCAGTGTAATGACACCTGCCCCACCTGCCTGTCTCCACTCCATGGCTTTGACCAGAAAAGGAGCACCACTCAGGAAACTCCTGCTTCAGAGCTGTCCACTGGGTCCAGTGTCTCTCTCACAGCCCCGTTCATCCCCTAAGAAGTGAACAAGTGGCAGCATGACTGAAGGGAGTCCCCTCTTCTCAGTTCTGGAGCGACTGTGCAGTATGGATCACAAAGGCAGAGGAGCAAACGGCCTACATAATGGACAAGTGGAACCAGGTCACAGGCCCCCCGACAACTGAGAGTGGCTGTAAAAATCATCCTCCACACTGATAAAAAGGCAGGAGGTGGATGTAGTCCGTTTTCTTAAAGGCGAGCATTAGGTGTAAGGCCTGTGCCCCAAGGCACTTAGGGATCTTTTCCTTCCTGCCATAGTGTACACTTGACTCGGAAGTGGCCGTGAGAGTGGGCGGAGAGTTCTTCTTTGACCCGCAGCCTGCAGATGCTCCCAGAAACCTCGTGTTGATTGCAGGGGGAGTCGGAATTAACCCTCTGCTCTCCATCCTGCGGCACGCGGCTGACCTGCATAGAGAATGGGCAGACAGAGGAGGCGGCTACGAGATGGGGACGATAAAGCTCTTCTACAGTGCCCAAAACACCAGTGAGCTCCTGTTTAAGGTAAGGGAGAAGCGGACGTGTCCTAGCTTGCCCTGAGCGAACGCGTGGTGGGGTGTGAGTCGTCCACGGAACTTTCTTCCCGTTACTTCTGTCTTTGCCAAAAGAGTTTGTTGCAACATTAGGCCTGGCAAGGCTTAACCATGCTCAGGTGGGGAGTTAAGCAACACTTGTTAGGCAGGACAGCGAAACAGCTAGTGTTGAGGCTTCCAGTGAAAGGACAGGATAAGGACAGGTTTGGTGGGCCTGACTCGGGGGGCGGATGTACAGAAAGGTCACCACAGCCCAAGCGGCCGCGGAGTCAGGAGACCTACAGAGGGGCTCACGGGTACAGGTGGAGGTGAGAGGCACCGAGTTTGGCCCCCACCGGGTGAATGAAACCTCCGTCGGTTCTGTCTGTTGAAAGGAAGTACATGGGACAGGAGAAGCCTTTCACTCTGGATTGCTTTGCAGCTGCAGGGATGAACAAAAGAACAGACACAGTTAAAAGACACAACTGTGGTCAGTGAAACTGCTGCTTAATTGCCAATGCTTGAGGAAAAGGGAAAAGAAAAAACTCCCGGAGAGTTAGTAATATGCTTGTTAGCATATTCAGATTTCAATTAAAGCCAAATAGCCCTCTGTACTCAGAAGGCTCCGGCCCGCTAGGCTGCAAACAATACCTCTCTAAGTGGAGAGAGTGGCAGACGTGTGCAGAATGGGAGTCGAGGTTCAGCGGCAGTGGCTGTGCACATCTGTTTTGATTTTTTAAAATTGTAGTGTGACCAGATACGTTTGACATTCCAGAAAAATATCCTCGATTTAGTAAATGAATTTCCTGAGAAGATTGCGTGCCGTTTGCATGTTACAAAACAGACAACACAAATCAGTGCAGAACTCAAGCCATACATCACGGGTGAGTCCCTTAGAGGGATCTGGACTCTCTCCACACAGTTGTGTGGTGGCCCCGGGCAGCTGGTGGAGGGAAGACGCTTTCCTGTCGGGAGTTGCCGGCTGGGAATGTCCCTACCTGGGGAACTGGGAGGTGATTCATCATGGAAAAAGGAGGAGAGATTTGGTGGGATTTACTTATTATATACAGGGTTCTTACTGCCCATGTTAAAAATTCATTTTCCACATATTTTAAAGGGACCTTTGCGTCATCGCTGTAGTATGCATACAAAGAATTTATGTTCCAGCCCCGACTGAATTGATGCCATTTGCCATTAATGGTCATTTAAATTACCCGTGGTTTCCCCTACTTGGACAGTTTATTTACTTTGCTGAAGCCAGTCCTGAATCTCTACCAGAGACCAGGAAGCTAACTGGCCCTGTCTGAAGAGTGCATGGTGGTCAGCGCCCCAGTTGGCTCGCCATACGCTTGGGGAACCTGGAGGTGCACCCTGTCCCTGGGTCTGGGGCCCGGGGCTGCCACCAGGCATCGGCGTGAGTGCGTCCGCACTGGACTCTGGGGGCTTGGGTTACTGGAAGTAAACCCCGCTGCTGAGTTGTGGTTAATCCTTCCTCGTTCCAGTACCAGCATGCTGGGCTTATTTGGTGTTATCTGTTTTTCTGGTAGAAGGAAGAATAACGGAAAAGGAGATAAGAGATCATATTTCGAAAGAGACTTTGTTCTATATTTGTGGCCCACCTCCAATGACAGACTTTTTCTCCAAGCAACTGGAAAACAGCCATGTTCCCCCAGAACACATTTGCTTTGAGAAGTGGTGGTAGGGAGCGGGCAAAGGTAGAAAAGAGAAAGGTGCGAAGTCTCCTCAGGACAGCAGCAGAGACAGGATTTGTGGCACGACGGATTTACCCCTGCTTGGCTTTGCTTTTTTTTTTTTTTTTTTTTAAGGCTGAACTAAGTGACCAGATGGAGTGTAAAAGAAAAAAACCAGCTGACAGACTTAGATGATAAATTTTTTACAAAGACTTCATTGATTAAATTATTTTTTACTTTATTGATTTTCTTTTATTAATAACTGTTTGATTATCTCATGATGTATCTTGAAGTGGTCAATAAAGAGTTTCTTTCCTCTTAGGGAAAAAGGAGACACAGACTTAAATTTAATCATATAAAAATGTCGTTTGTGTGTAAAATGTAAGCTCTCTTTATTTGATAGCACAATAAACTTAAAATTTAAACAAGTTCCTAATAATTTTACTTTGGAAATTTCTTATATTTAATGTCTTCATTCACCTTCCTATAGCTGGAAGCCTTGCTTCTTCAGACCATCAAAGGTGGGTTTGGAAGTGGAAGATTATGAGGAAAACTGCTTTAGGGAATTGAGTATCTGGCATGTTTGCTTAATGTTAATGAATGTCCTAAGTATGTATCCTGACTAATTGTTAGTTTCTTCTCAAACAAAACCCTTCCCGTGCTCTGCGTCTTGGCCGCCTGCCTTCACACCCTGTGTAGGAGGCGGCTTCTTGTTTGGGACAAAGGCACTGGTGACTGCTGGATTGTATATCGGACCTGCCTTCAGTGACTAGGCTGGCTGGCTATAAGAATGTGCTGAGGATTGATTAGGGGGTACAGAGCCACTTCCAAATCCTGTTTTCCTGTCTTTTATTTCATTTCTTTGCCCGGGTTCTTCTTGGCACCAGCAGCTCTTCAACACATACTTGTTAAAGGACTGAAAGAAAGCAAATGACATTTAACTCCTTGCTAAGCCCAGGGATGGGGGCAGTCTCCAAGATAGTTAGAGACAATGGGGGAGCCTCATCTCATCCCAAGGCTGCTCTAATGAAACTGCTAGAAAGCAGACTGCTGTCCTTACTTTTGTTTAGATTTTTATAAAATCCAAAAGGAGGGCATAGGTTGAGGCCAGGCCATTCTTTCTGTGACACACAGTGTTGGGCCCAAGGCTACCAGCTTGGAGAACACTGTGAGGGTAAAGGGAATCTGGGGAGAAAGAAAGATCAGTCCTGGGGACACAGGAGCCCCAGCTGGGATTCTGTTCCTGAGCTGCCGGGAAAAGACAGCTTGGCCCTTGTCATCTCTGGGGCTGTGGGCCTTACAGTGTGAGGACTTTGGGGGCTTCGACACATCATTGACTTTTGGGGCCTGATGATGGCTGGCACCAGTATTCCAGCCTCTGCCCCATTTTGAATTTTGTCAAGTTTTAAGCAGAGATCATTTCTCAACTGTTTCAATCCCAGATTTAAATTCAGCAGGAGGAAAGGAGGGGCTGTTGCCCTGATGGGAATTTCAAAGTTGATTCAAGGCACAGGTCAGCAGCGTTTCAGAGGTGAGGGGAATATGAGAAGCTCTGGCTACTGTAAGGAGCCCTGACTCATCAGTTGACCCCAAAGGACCCAGGCCCAAGGGCTGGGCTTTAGGGCTGAGCACTTAAGATGCAGAGGAGCATTAGAACCCTGAGATTCAGGGATGTGGGAGCAGCAGGGGGCTCTTCTGCTGACTGGCAAAAGCAGCTGGCAGGGAAGGAAAGGTACAGAGAAAGTGGCCAACCCAGGCCTTTCTGTGCTGGGTGAGCATCTTAAGCGTAATATGAGATGGGAGCCTGGGGAGATGCCACCCACTGCCTCTGTCCACCCACCACCACAGCCTGTCTGCCTGCCTGCCTGCCGTGGTCGCCGAGCAAGGTCCACCAGTCTTGCCCACCACCCTGCCAGTGACTCACTGTCACTGTCTGTAACCTGCTGAGATGGGCCAGGTCATGACCTTGTCTTGGACCAGTTCTGTCGTTTCGGGTGCTGAGTGCTGGATAGCAGTTCTGGTTGGCTGGCCAAGAATGATCTGTTGCCCTTGTCTGCCAGGCTACTCAGGATCTCTTTGGTACTCAGACTGAGCTCACGCCAGCCAGGGTGGCTTGGATTCATAGTGTGGTGGCTGAGAATGTAGACTAGAGAGAGCCCTTGAGTCATACTGCTTACTAGATGGATGACCTTGAGCGAGTCACTCAACTGTGGCATGCCTCAGTTTGTAATTACACACATGTGTGCACATACTTGCAACCGCATATAAAACAGATAATACGCCATACCTCCTAGGACTGTTACGGGGATTAAATGTGATAAACCATAGAATGCTTGGAGGAGCCCTGCTTGAGTGGGTTATTAATTTGCTATTCGTTGTCCTCTTAAAGCATTTTAAGAGGCTGGATGACTTAGGTTTAGTCCACTGACCTTTAACCTCCATGCAAGTAGGGCCTTGTCTTGTTTGGCACTGGGCTTGGCACACAACAAGTGCTTAAGAAATATTTCTCACGTGGGTGAAAGGACCTGCCCAGAGCTGATGAGCTGTGTTAAAGTAACTCTGGAAGATCCTTCCAGCCTGAGTCTGTGAGAAGATGTTTCTTCTTATGACAGGAGACCCTTCTACAGTATATGCAAGAGATAGCTTAAGCTGATGTATGAGTCTTCCTCAAACTTGAAATGTTGCTGTGAGCACCAGCACTCCCCAGGAAATGGATCAAATACTTGGTCTTTCCCAAATCGTCTGCCATTCCTCAGCAACAGGGTATCTGCGGGTGGACGTGGGGCTCTGAGATAAAAATGAACCCTGGAACCCTGGTTTGGGGCAGTACCCTCTCCCTCAAAAATCTTGTTAGGAAAATGATGAAAGACAGAATTGATGCTTGATTTATTCCCATTTGTTTATCAATTGGCCTAATATGAGTTGATCCCCTAGCAACATCCAAAGATGGTTACCAGCGAGATTTTTTTAAAGTATTATTATGAACTCATGGCTTTTTGTACATTTGATGGTATCTACCATGGCCAATTTTCTGATGCTCAGCTTGTTGGGGGCGAGGGGGGGTGTGTTGGCTGTGTGGAATGATGAGGGTTGGGGCTGTCCGAAGTGCCAACAGTGCTCTAAGCAGGAAGAAGGAAAAGGAGGGGAATGTGGTGTCAGGAAGCTACAAGGGGAAAGTGTCTCGAGGAGGACAGACTGGCCAGCTGTGTCATGTTGCTGGTAGGACAGGAAGGATGAGTTCCCATGAGTGGCCATTGACTTGGCAACTGGAAGGTCCCTGGTGATCCCCATAAGATGGATGTTATGAAGGAAAGCATGTGAAGAAGGTTGGAGTGGGTTTAGGAACAACTGAGAGAAAATAAATTATAATGAGTGGGTATAGATAATAGTTTCAAAGAATTTTACTATAAAAGGAAGGAAAAGAGTAGGAAAGCCGAGTAGAGTCAAGAGAACTCCCCCCACCTTTATATTCATTTTTTAATAAAAATTTGTCTTAAAACATTATTTTGAAATAATTTTAGGTTTATAGAGGAGTTGCAAAGGTTTCCATATACCTTTTACCCAGCTTCTCTGAATATCAACATCTTACATAACCCTGGTGCATTTATCCCAAACTAGGAAGTTAACAGTACAGGTAAGTTGGTACAGTACTGTTAACTAAACAATAGTATTTTTAAGATGAGAGAAGTAACAGCCTGACAAGCTATGAAGGAATCATTCAGTGGGTTGCCAGTTGGGGAGATGACACCTTTTTCTGGAGGACGATAACTCGGTTAAGTGTGATTTATTGAGGGTCTTGTATGTGCAGTCACTGGGCTAAGCATTGAAGACAGGAAAATATAAGGTTATCTTGAGCAAGTTAAGGATTTCGGAAAACTATTTTTTTGTGACTAAAAGTGGAAATGCTTTGCAGGGAAAAGTTTTTTTGTTTTTTGTTTGTTTTTTGTTTTTTTGTTTTTTTTGTTTTGCACCTGTCACTGGTCAAAAGAGAAGCTGTAGAAGGCTGGCGGGGGGAGTCAGTAAAAGATGACATCCTGTGAGTGGAGGTGCAGGAGGGGCCGTGGGAAGGGCTGTGCCCACACTCTGGAGCCAGTGCTCAGGAGGGTTCTACAGGGTGCACAGCTCTGGAAGGTATGTTCGCATGTGCTCGTGTGAGCAACAGTAGTGCGCGCATGTGGGCTCTGTCCAGTGTCGTGCGCCTCTGCCTGAGATTGGTTTTTGTTTTTGTTTTTGTTTTCCCTTTCTGGATGGAAAACAGCAATTTCCTTCATTCCTGGGTACTGCAGATGATCTTATGCTGATAATTTAACCCTAGCACTGTTCTTTCATTTTGTTTTAAATGAAACTCAAAGACGTTTTCTATTCTCATCTTAGAGAAATAGTGAGATGCCTCGTCTTTAATATTATTCTTTCCTAATGTATGCCTCCACAGTAAGCGTAGTGATGACATAGGAAGATACCTCCTAACCCACCATCAGCTCGAGGCATGCATTTAGAAGTGTTTGTGTTCAGGAATCCAGACTTCCTCATTGTCGAGCAGCCATCTCGGTCCAGTTTGTTCGGGTTCTTAAAAACCCCGTGGGAGCCCATAAACCTGACCTTGTCTCTTCCATCTTATCCCCGGGTCCCAGTTCACTTGTGTTCAGCATACCAAGATTTTGTCTGTTCTTTTGTTCTCTTTAAATTACTTGATAAATATGATCGTAAACCGTCAAATAATATGAAAAAGTATGTACACAAAACTGCCAAAGTTTTCTTCTCTCCCATCCCACTCCCTGGCCTAGAATGAATTTTGATATAAAGAGATTGCTAGGTATTATACATTTTACAGTGTATTCACCTTGAATATATATACAGATATGTGTGCTTGTGAATTTCAGTCTTCTCACACACTCCACACTGTGGATGTGTGCCACA
Organism: Martes martes; assembly: GCF_963455335.1. Lineage (NCBI taxonomy): Eukaryota > Metazoa > Chordata > Mammalia > Carnivora > Mustelidae > Martes > Martes martes. The sequence continues at coordinate 131,502,023 of NC_137888.1, forward strand.
GTGTATGTAACTGCATCTCAAGATGATTGTTCTAGATTGTTCCCAGTCTGGCCCTGTTACGAACAGCATTGCAGTGAACAAACTTATTTGTATAATTTTTATGTGTGTATTCCTCTTGAATTACTAGAAGTGTCATTTCCGGATCAAAAGTTGGCTGGTATTGCCCAGTTACCCTGTAAAATGCCTAATTGGCTTATATTCTAATAGAGTATGAAAGCACCCGTTTCTCTACCTTCTGGCAACACTAGATTGTCTAAGTCTTTAAAGTGTATTTTCTCTGTCAGTCGAATCAAAGATGATTTTTGAAAAAAAAAAAAAAATTCCAGGAAGTAGTTGAGGTATTTTAGCCATTTCTTTTTAGAATGGTGTGTTCACATTTTATGTCTATTTTGATGTCTTACTGATTTGTCTTTATAAAATAGAAATGAATGCTACTCTTTTGTCTGTATATGTGTTGCAAATGTTTTTCCTACTCTGATACTTGTTGCTGAATTCTGTTTGTTATGACTTCACACCAGAGTTTTAAATATATATATGTGTATATATATATAATCAAATATACCTATCTTTTCTCTCAGCTTTTATACATGTATAGTCTACTGATACTTTTACAGGTCTTTAACCCATTGGGAATTAATTTTTGTGCTCGACCGGGGATTGGCATCTGACCTTTTCGTACTACTCTCCAGTTGCCCACCACCATTTATCCAATAGTCTACACTTTCCCCCATGATTTAAAATGCTTCCTTTATCACATGTGAAATTCCCACCTACAGATGGATTTTTTCCTTCCCTAGGCTCTCTGTTCCATAGGATTACTTATTTGTTTGTGCTCTGGTATAACACTGTTTTAATTATTCTAGCTTTTTAGTATATTCTGTATTTTCTTTACCTCCTATTATTCATCTCCAGGTTATTTAAACACAAAGATCTAATGCATAGTGATATAGGTTCCTTTTCACAAGTAAAGTTATAGAGGGAAAGTGATGGGAAATAGTAACTCAGGGGTTAACTGAATTCACTGGTTGTCTAGATTTTGGTTAGAGTTCTAATATCAATTGAGTCCTACAGAAGTACTTGACATTTGATGCTTGTTCATTTTATCTCATTAAATTATCCACATTTATGTGTAGTAGGCAGGACCAATCAGGGTGATGATGCCTTCCCATTTTACCAAAAAGAAAAATGAGACTGCATGGTTAGATGGTTCGCCCAAGACCATGTGGCTGGGAGTGACAAAATTAGAACTATGGGACTGGGACTTGGTCTCCTTCCTCTCCTTTCGGAGGGCTTTCTGCCCCCACAGAGGCTTCCTTGAGCTTGTTCCAAAGTTCTCCCCACCATTAACAGAATAGACTGGCCACCATTTTTTTTTTTTTTTTTTAAGAGAGAGTCATTTAACCAGAATATCCCATTGCAAGAGCATTCCAGTTATTGAGATTTTTTAAAAATCCAACTAAACCTCTCTGTTCTTAGGGACTGTAAGAGCCTAGAGAGAAGAAACAAAGAATGAGGCAAGTTTAGTTGGCTGTGTGGTAGGCTGGAGAGAACAGGGTGCCAGGTACAGAAAAACCTGTATCATCCCTCCCTGTTCTACAACTTGGTCCCTGCACGACTCACCATCCCTCCATGCCCTGCTCTCCTGATCTGTCAAGTGGGTAGGACTATGCAACTTACCATCCCTTTCGGCATGACCATTCTGCAATTTCCTGATGGAAAAAAACGGGCCTTAGAGATCGGGGGGCGGGGGGTAGTTGAGGTTGGCCATTCTGATGAGAGATGACTAAGGAGGGTCTTAGGAGTCTTCAGGTCTTTGATTCACTGTTGCGGTGGCTGTTGCTTGCACCTCCGGTGTCGACAGAAGAAGAAGAAACTGCTTTGGACTGAAGCAAGGGAAAAGTTTGGTTTGATGTAGAGGACTTGTGCACCACAGTGCTGATTAAATTCTGGAGCTAAGGCTCAGGAGAAAAGGTGGATTCACCATTAATAAGAAAGAAAACTGACAACATTTGCCTATTGGGGCTTAAGGTGGGCTGGACTGAGACAGCAGCTGAATTGATAGCTCCCTGGCTTTGTGAGAAGTCAGTTTTCAGTAGTTAGTAACTTAGGCATTTCGTGGATCCAGAAACTGGCAGGCTTGCCAGTTGTCCTTCCTTCCAGGATGATTTTCTTGTTCTTTTTGTTGAAGAGTCAACAAGAGCAGAGGTACCCAGCAAGGTTCACAAACAGAGCCTCATTACAGGAAGCTTTTTAAATACTCACCCCGGTAAGTGAAATCTGTTTCTTACCTTTATTAAGCCTGTATATTATTTAGGGGCAGCAGAAAAATCCAAAGCCATACTGAACTTAATGACTAGTGAGCAGCACATTTAAATACAGAAGGATTTATTACCGAAGACTGCATTCATTACAGAGTGGCAAGCTTACTTTCTTTTACCAGTCAACCAATGTGGGATCCATGTTTTTAAATGGTCTTACCTTTTTAAAAGGTAAATCCCTTTACTCCATTTCTTTTTTTCTTTTTTTTAGGATTTATTTATTTGAGAGAGAGAGAGAGCGAGTGTACAAGTAGGGAAGGGACAGATAGGGAGAGAGAGCAGCAGACTCCCCGCTGAGGACGGAGCCTGATGTGGGGCTCAATCTCATGACTCTGATTTCATGAGCTGAGCTGAAACCAAGAGTTGGTCACTCAACCAACGGCACCACCCAGGTGCCCCCCTCCTCTTCACTCCATTTCCAAGACACAGTCCCCACAGCAGACAGCCGTGACTGTGACAGTCAGCATCGCCATAAAAAAAATCTTCTGGGACAAAACTTGGGCTCTGTACTTCTGACCCAGGACACGGAGTTGCAGTCAGACAGCCACACGCCTTACCTGTCGTACCTCCCCACCAGCTGCATCTGTCCGCAAACAACTCCCTCCCTCCAAAAATTAAAGACATATTCTTTGGGTCTTAAGGAAACTATCAAGACTTACGTTTTAGTAACTTTGTAGAATAGTCATTCAAATCCTTAAAACTAATCCGTGAGAGGGGTGCTAGGAAAGTTTTTAAACAATGGCAGTTTCACTGAAATATTTATTATTCCGAGGAAATAACTTCGAAAACGGTTGGTACTTAAACCAGTTCCTGGTATGGCCGGTCGCTCCAGTACTCCCTCAGTCTCCAGTCAGTTGCAGAATCCAGTCAGTCTGTGCTCCTGAATGACTCTCAAAGCTGTCCCCGTCTCTCCTCACTGAGGTGCAAACCATCCACGCCGCCTCCTGGACCAGAACACTGGCCTCACAGCTCTGTACTCTCTCTAGAACCCCTACAAGGTTTTCTCCTCCAACAGCCAGGAAGATCTTTTAAAAAGACAAATTTAATGTCATTTCCCTACTTCAAAGTGACCAATAGCCCCCCATCACTCCTCCCAAAAGGACCAGACTCCTGACCATAGTTCGTGAGGCTCAGCTGGCCTCGGGCCCTGGCCCATCCGTCTCAGTCTCCTCGCTGCCACTCCCCACAGGTTCTCGAAGCACTTAGCATATATTCCTTTAATTCTCACACCTTTTATCTCCATTTTACAGATGAGGCGACCGAGGCACAGAAGGGTTTAGCAACTAGCCCCAGGCCACACACGCTGGTGAGTCAGAATTCTAGCCAGGCAGGGTAGTCCCAGAGTCCATGCTGGGAGCTGCGAGGCACACTGCCCCCCGTTGACTGCTCCCCCGATGGCTGGTCGTTCTGTAAGCCTTCCCTGAGCAGGTTCCCTCTGCCCAGGCTTTCCCCACATCCGGCCCTTCTCCACACGGCTCCCCAGTGACAGCACCTGATGCAGTGACCTAGCGTGTGCTGTGGGCCCCAAGGGAGCCAGGACTGGGTCTGGCTCGTTCACTGCAGTCTTGCCAGCACCCGGCATGGTGGTGGTGTAGGAGTTAAAAACTACGGATGTGTATAGAGACCCATCTTATTCCTCCTGCCCGGAGAAACGCACAGGGAAATGGCACAGCCCACTGCCTGGCCGGGCCTGGGGCAGCAAGCAGCTACTGGGTTCGGAGAGCAGACTAGAGGGAGTTCTCTTAACTGGCCACAGACACGATCACGCCCAACAGGAACCTGTGATACACATTCGCTTTGCCTCCACTTCTGCCCACAGTTACCTCGGAAATCCCAGCGAAAAGCTTGTTGGCTCTTGTCCTTAGATCTACTGTCCACGTACTTCTCGGTGCCAAACTCTGGGGACCAGGTCCAGGAGAGCCCAACTCTGCCAGGAGACTGTGTCACTTGTGTTGGGGGTTTGACGAGCAGGTGGAGTGTTTGTCACCAGGGCCCACTGGGCCCCACTCATGTCGGGGCTTCTGCCCCTCCGGCAGGGCTCTTGGAGACAGGAGCTGCTGGGACAGCCGGGGGATCAGTGCTGGGCCCCCTCAAAGGTGCTGCCGACATGCAGTCCCCCTTTCTCCTCCCCCCATCTCACACCCCCCTTCCCCCCACAGTTCACGAGTCAGTCTTTATTCCCAAGAGCTGCTCTTGGCCTGCCTGTGCTGGGAGCCCAGAGCCCAGACCACACCCATTGCCCACATCCCCCAGGGTCAGTGAGACCCCAAGCAACTGAACTAGGTTGCCTGAATGATGAGTATTGGTGAACAGGAACCTCCTAATAATGAGCACTGCTAGTCCGAGAGCTATGCCTGAAAGTTGTCTTGTGGTTTCCAACTGGCCTTGATTAATATGTTCAGAATACTGATAAAATGTGCCTCATAAGAAATGAATTAGAACATCTCGTCCTTGTGTTTTCTTGACGCTGGTCCCATCAAGCATAACTCCAGTGAAGTATAATCAGTTTGGAGATTTGGAAAATTGCAGACAAGGACTGGACTAACGTTGGCTATATTGTTGCTTATAAACCACTAACGAATAGGGATGCCCCAGGTGGCGCAGTCGGTTCAGTGTCGGGACTCTTGATTTTGGCTCAGGTTGTGATCTCAGGGGTGTGGTGGAGCCCTGCACTGGGCTCTGCGTTCAGGGGGCAGTCTGCCAGAGGTTCTGTCTCTCCTTCTGCCCCTGCCCTCCCCCTGGCTCATTCTCACTCTCTCAGAATAAATAAATAAAATCTTAAAAACACGGATGCATTAAGATTTTATAAACATTGTTTATAAGTATTTTATAACTTATTATAAAATCGTTAAAGTATTTCTGTTAGGATGGCTATGCTCTGCTTCCATAACAGGTAACATTCTCAGTGGTTTAGCTTGTAGCTCATTTTGTTGTATCCTCATGTCACGGTCTGTCTTGAACTCTGCCAAGGGTGTTGGGGAAGAGAGGGCAGAGGTAACATGGGGTGCTTTGGGAAGATCAGGCCCAGAAGTGGCCTGTGTCCCATCTGCTCAGGTCCCGTTGGCCAGAACCCAGTCACGGGGTCCCAGACTGCTAGAGGAGCCGGAAGTAGAGGAGCCGGTGGGTGCTGGGCTGAACTCTGATCACTTCTGCCATGTGTGTTACCTGCCGGCATTATGATTACCTGCCCCCCACACCAAGCCCTTTGCATACATCGTTTGCATCCAAAAACCTGATGAGGTGGTGTCATCCCCCTTTCACACATGGGGACACGGGTATTTGGAGATGTGAAAAAATTAATTTGAGATGGCATGTGCAGGTTAGCATCCTAACCAGCTGATCCCAAAGCCCAACTGGGCTTTTCTACTGCACGGGGCCCCATGTCAAACAGGCTTACTGCTTCTTGTACATGGGTGTACTCAGGCTTTCCACGTGTCAGTTCTCCGACCTTGTGCCCAGGTGCACTTGAGAGCACTATGCCTGCATCTCTTGAAGCAGAGTAAGATTTCCTCCCACCCACACCCCTCCCCTGAGCCCCCCTGGAGGTAGCGAGGTCTTGGAAATAGTTTCCTAGCCAAAGACTCAGAATTCAGCCACAGCTTCAGAAGAACTGCTTTTGTTTCTGGGGGAGGTTTTTTCTTTCCTCTCTAAAAACCTCCTTCTATAGGTAATGACTGGGTGGGCCAGAAAATGACCAGAGTCCTCCATGGCAGTTGCTTGGTCCCTCCCGTGAGGCTCGACTTGGCCTCCCCTGATGGCACTACCTCTGACTCCCTGGAATGCCCCATCAGGCTGCATGGTGGTAGCAGCAGGGGCATCAAAGTCACTTAGGTCCGCATGTAAATCACGTGATCACACCCGGAACGCCCCATTCCTTCCAGACCTGCTGTGACAGGTGCAGGCCCGAAGACTGACTACCACGTGCACAAGCCTCCTAGAGCCAAACACTACAAGCTTCTACATCTTCTCCTGGTCACGGGGCCTTGTCAGCGCGAACTATGGCCTTTGACCCTATCAGCCATCATAGGAGAGTACAATTTCCTTCAGGAATGCAGCCACTTGAAATGCACATGAGGATGTTGGGATTGTTAGGGCCTTGGTTACTTACCTTTTGTAGAAAGCATTACATTTCACAAGGAACAAGCTGTGATTCAACTCACGGCAAACCTGTGGCCAGTGGCTGTCACCCTTGGCTGTACCTGGAATCCCAGGGGGCTTAGAATCTGGCGCCTGGGCCACTCTCTAGATGGAACCCAGGTAGCAGGAATGTTTAAAGCTCTCCCGGCGATTCTAAGGCCACCCAGTTTGAGAACCGCCTCAGGTAGACCGGTATTTTGCCAGATAAGCAGCAAGGTGTGTAGGAGGAGGGAAAAGGCAAGACCTTCAGGAATTACTTGTCAGCCTGGTGCTAGGGCCAAACTCCCTGGCTACCATCCAATTAGCTACAATCACCTTTAATTTTTTTTCCCCCATAACACAGGCAGCCAGCATAAATGTCACTGAATTATTGAAAAATGTACCCACATCTGAGTGATGTAGGCCATCCACGTGACGGGTGTGGCCTGGGACCAACTGCTTTCCAAAGTTGTGAGAGATGGGCAGTGTTTTTGCCCCAGGCTCTGCTAACTAGCATATTTTTAAAAAGCCATGATCCTCTAAGATATAGTCAAAGAGATAATTTTTTAAATCAATGCTATATAAATATTCTTGAGTATAACTGTGGAAAATGTCAATTTTAAATAGTTGTTTTCTCTTTGATCAGAGCCTTCAACCTTTTTAGGGAAGCTCTGGGGCTGGGTGGGGGAAGTTCGCTGAAAAACCCAGAGAAAAACAATTGTACAATGCGGCTTACAAGGGTTTCCAGTACTGCCTTATAAAAATACAGTACAAATGTGTTTATTTTAGCAAAACTTGCAAACAAGGAAGAGATTTGCTTCATGAAATAATTTACTTAAAAGTCTGGTAACGGGCACCTGGGTGGTTCAGTCGGTTAAGCACCCGAGTGGTGAATTTCAGCTCAGATCATGATCTCTTGGATACTGAGATTGACCTGGCATCTGGCTCCACGCTCAATGGGGAGTCTGCTTGGAATTTTCTCTTTCTCTCTCTGCCCCTGCCCCCATTCGTGTGTGTGTGCACTGTCTCTCCCCATCTCTAAAATAAACAAATCTTTTTGGAAAAAAAAAAAAGTCTGAAAACATGCAAAGAAACTGATATAAGGCTTTTTGTTTTTAAACGGTATTTGTCTCTACCACCCCGTGCCATGGGCGGTGGCTGTGCCCTGCCTTAGCAGGTGACACCTGAATCCCACTTTCCATCTTCTTTCTATAAATGACAGGAAAGCACAGTGTGCCTCACTGCTTCTGCTATTTTCCACAGAACTTCATTTTCTTCTCCAAAATCATCATGCTGCCAGTAGTCAGCAACTTACCGAGCCTTTGGACATCAGGCTAGGACTTTTCACTGTGACGCAATACTCAGTACTTATAATGCACTAAACTCATAGATGATTTATTGCTTTAAGTAACTAAACAAGAAAGAGAAGAGACAGGCGGTTGTTCGGGTCAAGACAATCGGCATTCTCTCTCCACGGTTTGCCAGTTGCATCTACTTAAAGCCTGAACAATACTTTCTGAACAATATAAACACGTGATAGCATACATGGAAACAACTTGGCCAATGATACACTGATTAAAATAGCACATAACAAGGGCTCCCAACTGGCCAGGTTGCCCTGAAATGATGGAAGGAACATGTGTTCGTATGATGTGCTGAGTACAAAACCCTTAAAAAAGTTTTTGGCATTAATACTAATACAGAATACTTTCTCGGACATTCTGCAAGAGGAGGGGCACACACAGAATTACCTCTTCATTTCCAGATTACCAGTATCTATGGGAATACTTCGAGAAAAGCTGGGAGGTGCGGCACCTCCCCTCCCCACTGTCATTTTCTTCACCAAAGCAGCAGGGTCTGTGGGGTGGAGATACTAGGGCACCTGATGGCCTCCAGGCATTGTCACATCACCAAGCAGCTGCAGAGAACAGCAGGGGATGGATGGTGCCCCAGCAAGGGGGCGATGGTATGAACAACAGAGAGCCTTGATTTGTAGCCAACGATGGACTTGACTCAAATGCTCCCTGGAGGCCCTGGGGGTGGACACAGGCACTGGCTGGTCCAGTCCCTCCTGTGGGACTGGGAAACGGAGAAGAAATAACTTGACCTCTTGCATTCTAACACTGGGGCATTACGACACACTTCTAACGGATGTGTGGAGACCAACACAGTCAGGGACCCAAGCCCTCGGAGGGCCCGGGTGAGCTCACAAGAAGAGGTCAAGCCAAGCCAAAGAGTAACACGGGACACTGGGGCAAACCGGCCCCCAACCCGGATGCTGGCACAGAGCCTCGGGTCTGCCGGCTCATCAGGCTTTCAACACCAATGCTCTAGACTCAGTTGTCATCCCCCGAGGAAGGCTCTGCGGCAACTTCCCCAGCATCTCCCTCGCTGGCACCCTCCCCAGAATGGGAGTGCCCAGTGCAGCCCCCCGTGGGGGCCCTGCAGGGCCCAGCTGGACCATTTTGCACAGCCCCGCCCTCCACGCAGAGCGGGTCAGGATGCTGCTTTTCTTCTGTGACCTCCTGGATGGGGACTTTGATCTCCTCAGAGGCCTCGTCATCCTGATGCGGGCCTGGCACATAGTTTCCCACGTCTCCGGCTTTGGAAAACTGGTCTTCTAAGTTCTTCTCGTTTTCTTCTGCTTGTCGCTTGTCTCTGGCGCTCAGTTTACCTTTGGATTTCCTCATCTGCCTGCTGTGCATGTCTTCTCGGGAGAACCGCCACTGGAACTAGAAACCAGAGAGGATGGGGATAAATAAACACAGGCTCCGCGAACCCAGAGCTTCACCTGATTGTCCGCTTGCCTTCCCACCCACGTCGCTTCCTGGGGCAAGACACACCATTCCCAGTGTTCTGTAGCAGAGCATTACCAGTGCCAAACTGGAATCATGGCCCAAACACATCACACCCGCTGTAAGAGCCAGCCTGATGCCTTCCATGAGCTGTGTTTCAGACGTGCAGTTCAGGAGTCTCTGGGGACGAGGGGTATGTCTTTCAGTTGGCTCTGGGAAAGGAGATCCTGACATCCTATCACTTGGAGAAGCAGAATGGGAGAAGAGACCTGGGGCCTGCCCATCCTAGAAGCCAGGGCTCTGGGTACGTGCTTCCATTCTGAGTGGGCTGTGGGTTACCGAGAGCGGGCCTGCATTCTCTTACCAGATCACCAGAGTTGGAAGGGCACAGAACCTGGGGCCAACTGAAAAGGCCATCCCAGCTCCTGGGTTCCCATGGGGGCTGGCTAATACAGCCACTGCTGTGACTGTCTTACAGTCCAGCTTCTCCCCCGTCCACTCCTGTGCCCTCCTTTCCCCACAGGTGTTCCCGGGGGCACTCTCCCTAAAACTTTCTTCCACCCAAATCTTTCAGAGGCTGCTCCCTGGGGAGCTTCCCTGCAACTAAGCATTTCCCCACTGACAGGGAAGTCAAGAGAGGCTCAGAGAGGATAAGGTTGCACAGTCAGTAATGGAGCTGGGCAAAAACGGGTCCCCTTGAAACTAGGAGGTGAGCCTGGGCTCGAAGAGGCCCCATGATCATATGTCCACGCACCATAGACATTGCTGTTGGGGGCAGCAGTGGTGCTGAGGTCCAAAGTCAGCGTCCTGCATGGATGGCGTGTGGCCTCGAGATGCCAGCCTGGCAGCCTCTGCTGAGGGACCTGAGGCTTCACCTTGCCAGCACAGGGATCCTGTTGTTGGAGCTCAGGGCTTGGGTGGAGGAAGCTCAGACTATCCCAGAGGGAAGTTAGCTGTCGGTCCTTGGGCAAGTCATTAATCTCTCCAAGTCTCAAATCCCTCATCTCTCAACTAGGTGTCTGACCCCAGGGCGGAGCTGCACCTCTGGGGCCTGGTCATGCGGTGGTGGACACAGACAGCGCCCCCTGCCCTTGGGTGGTGTAGAACCACTGAAGATTTTACCTCTGCCAGATGTTATCCTGGACTCTTATTTTCTTTTTAAAGGTTTTATTTATTTATTTGTTTGACAGAGACAGAGACAGCGAGATAGGGAACACAAGCAGGGAGAGTGGGAGAGGATGAAACAGGCTTCCTGCCAAGCAGAGAGGCCCATGTGGGGCTTGATCCCAGGACCCGAGCAGAAAGCAGACACTTAGGGACTGAGCCACCCAGGTGCCCCGAGGACTCTTATTTTGTAATGCAAACTCAGCTCTTCTCTCAGGGTCTGCTCTTGCTAATGAAGCAGAACTTCCGTGTGTCCTCTGGAAGCCCAGCCATACCTAGTTTCCTATAGAAGATCACAGTTTGTTGATTTGGTATAAGCCACCAGGAGAACACACCAGCCACTTTCTCCAGGGACTACAACACAGAGGATTTGGGGCTGTGAGCACTGAGCTGGTGGGCACGATCCCAGCCAATGTATTCTGTCCTTCTTGGTCACCAAAGGGTAATCTGTCAAACCAAATGCCTTCTCGGACTACAGTCTTCTGTGACCTCAGATGGGCCACGGTGCCATCACTCAGTCCCCCTGCTGCCTGGGGGGTCCCCATCCCACCACAGCTGTCATGGGTGCTGCAGCTGAGTTCTGAGCAGGCCCTGACTCAACTCTCCCTTCTTCTCTAGTCTCTTGTGGAGGCATTCTCCTGAAGCAGAGAAGCAGCAGGAGCCCAAACCCAGGGACATCTGAAAAGCGAAACGTTCCAAAGTATAAAGGCAGACTGCCAGCAGGTACCCGCCTGCGAAGGAGTGAGCACATACCAAGGTGCCAACCATGTCTCTCACACTGTGGCAAGGTCTCCCATGGCCCTGAATCTCCAAAGAAGTACTCTCAGTAGCCATGGTTAGTACGATTGGATAGATGAGTGCGTAGAGGTTCAGGGAGGTTGAGTAACTTGCCCAAAGTCACACAGATAGAAAACAGCATGCTGGAACTCAGACGCAGGTGTCTCTGATTCCCTACAACCTCATTCTTGGTGGAAGAAAGGCTTTAGGCTCTCACCCTAGGGGCAAGGAGGAGAGGAAACAGAGGGAGAGGGCACGCCCCTTTGAAAGGGCTCAGCCCCGCACACGAGTGCCTCCCCTTTCAGACTGTCTGATGCAAGTGGCATCTGCTGGGTCAGGTGCTTGGCTCATTAGGCCAAATAGTCAGCTAATGGAAATACAGATTTAACTGCCATTAAAGATACTTTGATTTGGCTTATTTAAAAAAAGATCTACACCAAAGCCTCCCTGACAGGCCTATTTTTAAAAAGAAAATAATGATAAAATTTGAATGGCAGTGTACAGGTGAGCCAAGAAAGGACCCTTCATTAGATAACTGAGACACCAGCCCGCAGACCTGAATGGGCATCACAACCATCCAGAGGACTCCTGAAACAGAACACTCACCCCATCCCACAGTTTCGGACTCAGTGCAACCTGGGAAGGGGAGGGAGACTTCGCATCTTTAACAAACTCCCAGGTAAGGCCCATCTTGCTAGTCCACGGGCCCCAGTCTGAGAAGCGCTGAGCTAAGACAAAGACACCCCCTGTCTTCCTGCAGCCCCAGCTCTGCCGCTCACGGAAGGACTTCCTTGTCTCCCTCCCATCTTCACACCTACCCCCTTCACCACTCCCTTCTGCTCCTTTGAGCAGAGGACAGTCAGGGGTTTTAACAAACAACACGATTGTTCCAGATCCCAAGGCTCAACAAGGCACCATCTCAGAAAGCAAGCCGAGGAGAAGCAGGGACACAGCCACCCCCGGGACGGTGACAGATTTTGGGGGAGGTCTGGAACATCCACACTCCTAAAGGCTGGCAGCCCAGCCAGGAGGAGGGACGCCACATCTGGAGCAGTACCAGGGAGAGCCTCTGAACAAATGAGGCAGCCCACTCCCACACCAGGGCCTTCCCCAGTCAGTGGGTCTGAGGCACTTGGCTGCGTCGCTGGCGTCCACACTCAGAAAGATTTCCACTAGTCGTCTATGTCAGAAAGAAGTGTGCAAAAGAAAAAAATCTTTCACTTGACAGCAGTGTGGGTCCAGAGTTCCATGTCAGCAAGGGCTAATGGATTTAATTCCCACATTTTAAAAACTGTCTGTTACCTGCCCCCACTTCAAGGAGTGTAGCTGGAAGGAAGACTTGGGTGTGGGAGAAATCATCTATTACCTCGGATGGAGTTTAATTACTTGCTTTGAAAGCCCCACTCACAAAGAAGCTCCTTTCAAATGCTGAAAAGTCTTGATGGGAGAATTTTCTCCACTTTGCTGATTAAAAGAGGCCTCAAAATGCTGTGTCCTCGGTGTGCCAGCCTTGTGGTCCCTTTCCTTAGATTTCAATCCAGACACAATATGAATGTCCTGGGCCCACACATTTCATTATTTATACATACAAAGGAGGAGAGAGTCTGAGGCAGCGGGAACAGACAGAGCAAAGGCCCTGTGGCAAGAAGGGACACAGAAGAGCCTGTAGGCCACAGTAGCTGGAATGCAGAAGATGGGGACAGTGGCAGAAGAGCCAGACCACACATGGCCCTGTGGATCTCATGCAGATTCCCATCTTTATCTTAAGAATTACACAATGCTTAGGAACATTTAAAGCCGTGGGGGGACATGATTCCGTGTGCTTCTGTAAGATTCCCTTGGCTCCTAGTAGAGGACATATTTGAAGGGGAGACCTGTTACCAGAGGATTAGAGTTGTTGAGGCCCAGAATGGTGGGGAGAAGCAGAGGGATTCAAGTTCCTAGGATCTAAAACAGACATGTCTTGAGGATAGAGTGACCATGGCAGTGATGGGGAGTCAAGGATGAGCCCTGGGTCGGTGGGTGTCTCTGGATGGAGGCGGTGCCCTTGTTCCAGGTTGGGGTGGGGCTGGCCAGGTCACAAGTCGCTCTGAGATGCTGAGTAGTAATGGGGTCCGTGGTGCTGGGTCATAGGGCAGAAACAAGTACTGAAAATGCAGGTGTAGGAGTCATCACCTAAGAGGGTCAGATTTCTCATCCTGGGGGATGAATGAGATTTTCTAAGAAAGAGACCAGAGAGAGAGAGAGAGAGAGAGAAATGGGGCTGGGTCTGAACCATCTGCTAGAAGACCAGGACAGTGCAGGGCCAGAGCCAAAACAAAAAGGGGCTTCAAGAGGCAGAGGGCAGTCAAGAGCGTCAGTGCTTGGGGGACCCAGGCATGGTGAGGACTTGATGGAGTTATTGCCATGGTCACTGGGGTACCCACAGCTCGCGGGAGCAGGATGCCAACCTGAGTCAGCGGCAGAGCCACTGGCTGGGACCGTGAGAGGGAGACAAGCCATCTGGCTGTGAAGTCTCCCCGCCGCACCCCACCCCTGGACTCCACCAGTGAGTGAGGCGACCTCTCCAGGTCACACAAAAAACCTGTGCTCCACAGGAGCCAATCCCATGAATGAGCAGGAGGTAAGGAAGTACTTCAAGAGAGAAAGAAGCCACCCACTTTAGCACAGCTGATTGGGGTTGGAAGAGTCTACTGATCAGAAAATAGATGACTCCATCCTCTCGCTTTTCCCCGAGGGAAGCTGGTCCACCTCCTCACTGCAGCTTTAAAAATGCTCCCTCTAAAATCTCCTGCTTGTCTCCCTCCGTGAGCCACACAGACTTCATACCGAAATTAAACCCCATGGCTCTCCTTTGGGAACCGCCCACATCCCAACCGGGAAGGGCTGGCGGGAAAAGGCAGTACCGCCTCCTTCTCTTAAAGGCTGAGTTGGCGTGTTTTGGCGTCTGATGGCAGCCTGGCTTGTGCTGTTGTTGAATGTCACCGTGAATGCACGCGGTCCCCAGGAGCCTGGGGCCGAGCGGCAGCTAACGGTGGTCCGGGAAAGATCCATCTTTCAGCCGACGGCTGACTGCTCCTGGTGGTTAATGGTGACTTCAGCGGTTGCCTTCTGGCCCTCTGCTGCTGTCACCTGTCACATTAGCGTCTTGGAGCTGAGAGAGAGACCTTCCTCTGCATTCTACACCATCTGGCTTCAGGTCGCCTTCTCCTTGGCATTCCTCCCAGGAGCCCCCCCACCAACCCCGTGGGTTTGCCGGCTGGCGAGGGGCTGCTGCAATCTGTTCGCTTGCTTGTCGCCCCTGTCCCGGCTCCATGTCCAGAGAACATGAGGAACTAAGAGGGGAGCACAGGAGGGTGCCAAGCCTGAGGAGCAGAGCAGGTCTGTCAGGCTCTGCCAGAGAGCACTGCACTGGCCAACAAAGGTGGCTCAGGCAGGCTTCAGGTGACACCTAACTTGGGCTCTCGCAAGTCCCCCTGACTCTCTCATCTCTTCCCGAGCAAATGGCCAATCACCCACCAGCTGCGAAGTGTGGGGTGAGAAGCATCAAAATCATCTGACACAAGGAAGGGCTTGGATTTGATTTCTGGGAACATGGGGGAAATATCTCAGAATGGCTACAGTCTCTTAGCACAACTGCGTTTTCCAGGCCTGGTCATGTGCTGTCCAGGGAGGGGATGAAGGCCCCCAGCAGCCCCCAAGACAGCGGGGCCTGAGGACTCTGCCGTGGACTGTGTCCACACCAGCCACTGTCACTGAGAGGCCTTGGGGTTGGGGCACGCCAAGGAGCTCTGGCAGGGTCTCTCTCTGCCAAGATCAACCATGCTTCTGATGTCCTGAGGGATCCAACAGGCTGTAGCCAGAGCTCATCATGGGATTAAGATACAGAGAAGCTGGGCACAAACTCAAGCCATTACACCCCGGCCGGAGGCAGCTGACTTCAGGCCCCTATTTTTAGTTTAGTGGGAGTATCTGGTCTACATGCGTGTCCAACAGAACGGTTCTACTCTGCTCTCTGACCTGACAGACAAGACACCCCCTGCCCAGTGCCCCCATCTGTCTCTTTTCAGCAGCCTCAGGTGTGCTCCTGTTTGCCAAGGGGCTCAGACGTTCCTCTGAGAGCCCTTGGAAGTTGGAGCCAGCTGCCCACTCAACTGTTACAGAAAATCCAGCTGCGGAGGAAGCCCTGCCAAGGGAAACTGAAAAAGGCCATCAAGGTCACTTACCTTTGATTCCTTCTTCTTGATTTTCTGAGGTAGACACGGTCTCTGAAGAAAGACAATCTGCTTGGTGGATACATTCCCCTCCCTAGAACACAGAGGTGAGAATGAGCCATTACCCCCAGGCCAGCCCCAAACCTCACCCATGTGTCTACCCCTAAGGTTGCTGAGCCCGAGCGCCGACAGAATGGAGAACTGCCACCAAACAGGAAGAGGTCAGCAGTCAAGAAGCACTCGTCCCAGCCCAGGCCATCCACCCTGCCCTTGCTTCCAGGGGGCTCTGCGAAGGACTCAACAAAAGCTCTGTGGGCATCTCTGCCAAGTCAGCTTCATAACTAGGGGCTCCCCTTCCCTCGATGTGAGGTAACAGCTGGCATCTTGGCCAAATGATGATAAACTGGCTTCTTCCGTGAATCTCAAGAGATAGAAGCTTCTTCCAACTCTGTCTTTGGGAAGGAGCCAAGGAGAGGTCAGCTTGGCCCGGGATAGGTGGTGAGCCTCCCAGCTGCCTCTACGGAAGGCTGGCTGAGCATAGGGGCACGGCCATGGGCCTGATTCAGCCTCACTGGGCCCCAAGGCAGCCTGGCTCCTGCAGGCACAGGGGAGGGGTGCTGAGGAGCGCTGCTCATTTTTCTGGCACAGTGAGTGCACTTTCCTCTGGGCCCCCGCAGAGCGGCCTTTAAAGATGGCAGAAATATTTGTGAGGGAGATCACTGTCTTCTCTGCTCAGACAAGCGCCACTGCATGGAATGTCAGAAGGAAAGGGGGCAGAAAAGGAACATATTTTGTGCTGGGGCTGGGCTGCGTGATTTCACACATCATGGCTCATTTAAGCCTCACCCCCGAGGAGTGAGTAAGCCCACTTGGAGTAAGCCCACTCCAAAGAGTGGGACCACAGCCTGTCTGTAAAGACAGGAGACGAAAGCTCATTTAAGGAGTGGGCTTGAGATCTCACAGTGAGGATTCGAGCTCAAACCTTCCCGGTTCCCTGAGGTCTCCACTCCACCACGAGGAGGCGTGTGCAGCACAGGAAAGTGGAGGATTAGGGGGAATTACTGAGCAGGTAGGAGATCTGAGAGGGAGACAGAGACACCTGTCTGTACCCTCTGGGTTTAGAGAGCTCAAAACCAGCGGGAGCTTCTCATTCAAATCCAGTTCTCATCGTGACTCCTGTCCTTTGGAGTGGGTGGTGGAGCAAGCTTTCTTCCATCTTACAGACAAGAAAACTAATTCAGAGAAGCTACAGGACTTGGCCAGGATGGACAGTTAACAAATGGAAGGGTCTGGACCTGGGTTCAAGTCTGCATGTCCCAAATCTAGGGTTTTTTCCCACCCTGGTTCTTTCCATCACTCCATACCCACAGAAGTCTTAGTTGTGAGGCACCACGGAAGCTCCCAATGGCCTGGGGCCAAAAGGCGGCTGCAAAGAGGTACCTGGTAGTGTGCAGACACACTGTGGCCCAGTGTCAGGAAGGAGACACGCTGAGAGCCCAGACGGCCTCCTAGAGGGACTCAGGAAAGAAGGCACGGATTGTCCCCATCATTCTCCACCCTGAGTCTGGGCTCTGTGGCTGCACAGCCCTATTGTCACCCCAGATCACCAGCCTTGCCTCATGCTGGCCATCACCCTGCCTGGCATAAGAGACAGGAGACTCAGTCTGGAGACTGAGGTTCTAGTCCCAGTTCTGCAACTTATTGGGTACGTGGCTTCAGGTATGTGACAGAGCTTTTCTGAGCCTCAGTTTTCTCATCTATAAAATGGGAATGATATCTATGCTTATAACCCCACGGGATAGTTAGGAGAATTCATTCAGATAAACCCCAAATACAGATGAAAGGCCTTTCAGGGACATGTCCACGAGGTCAAGGGAGGGTGGGCCGAGCTAAAGTGGACAAATGCCCCTAAATGTGAAACCGTAAGGGGTGCCACAAGCCAGGGCCAAGACTGCAGGTCTTTACATGCTCTTCGTGGGACTACTGACCAGGGCCATGATCTTGGGTGAGTCCTTCAACCTCCCTGGCCATAACTTCCTCAGCTGCAAAATGGGTTTAGTGAAAAGGCTTCACCTTGTAGGACTTTTTTTTTTTTTTTTTTAGTACTAAATGAAATTTTACATGCAAGGTACCTACCAAGCCAGCACAGGGCACACAGTAGGGGCTCGATTTCTTTTATACCTGAGAGTCCTGGGCCCCCACAACCCAGGAGGCTCACCTTTGACATGCTTGGCAGTCACAATTCACTGGCCAAGACTCCCCATGTGGGAAGAGGGGCAGGGGAGTGCCCTGTGGGTTGGGGGTTAAGGATCTGAAATCCTAGCTCTGTCACTTCCTAGCTGGAGAGTGTGGTAACCACACCAGCCTCAGAGGTTGTCACAGGACTAAAAAAGTTGCATGCGTCAAGGGCACAGCCCCGAGCAGATGCTGAGCGATAAGGATGATGATGTGGAGGCCTGTTGTTACCTGGTAGTCTTGACCACGGGAGTTGGTAGCACACAGGTGAGCTGCCAGCCATAGGCCGCCAGGGAGTTCAGCAGGGGCACATAGTCGGTCTGCACCTCGACACCCTGGGGGAGAAAGGCCACCGTGAGGGCTGCGGCTGCCCCAAGTCAGCACCTGAGCGACTGAGGGGGATGTTCCATCAGCCAGCGGAGGCGATGGGACAGGAAAGGGGCGGGGCACCCGGCAGCCCGGAGGTCCTGCCCCACGGACCCCACTTGGGTGTGCAGCTGGTGGGAACTAGAGCCAGAGGATTAATGTGTTAATTTGGTTCTATTCTTGCGTGGACAGCCAGCCTCCGGTGAGTGTCTGCAGAAGCACAGTCACCTGGCCTCAGAGCCATATTCAGGGCAGATGACAACACACCCAAGGATTCCAGAGTGCGTGCTGGGGAGTTAGATCACGTTTCATTCATGATCAAGTCGTTCACATCCAGCCATGGCAGCAACACAGACGAGTGCATGCATGCACACACACACACGAGCTTCACTTGTGTTACATAGCCTGACACGAACAGGCTGATGAGCGCTGCCTGTGTTTTATTTCAGATCACACCTGTGTGCTGGGGGCTCTGACTTGCCTTTCAATTGAGAAACTCAGTCCTGCCCCTGCGGGAGAGCACCGAGCTGTGAGGCCACTGCCCCTGGTTCCACGTCCTGCTCTCTCACTGCAGTGGGCCTCACTTCTTCCTCTGGGCTCCTCACAGATGCTGGAGGTGTGGCCCCCACCCTGCCCACTGTCTACAGTGGGTTCCCCGTCTCTATGAGGCTGGCTTCAGAACTACAGAAAATCTCAGGCAGGTTCCGATTCCTTCCAACCATGGCTGGTCAGTGAGCATTTCAGAGTGGTGGGGACAAAGATGAAGGAAGGCACAGTCCTGTTGCTAGTGTTTGCAGCTGGAGGGGGCAACAGCACAGACAGGCAAGTGATGGGAATACAAGATGGCCCACGGGCAGGGCGACGAGGCTTCGAAGGTCAGAAGAGGAAGGATGCCAGATGTGATCAAGACAGGCTTCCTGGGGCCTAAGGGCTGGGCAGATATTTGACAGGTGGAGCTGGGGAAGGGGCATTCTAGGGGGAGAACCCCAGCATGTACAACAGAAGATCCCACTGGGCCCAGAGCACCGAGGAAGGTGGGCTTCACTTGGGAGTGGCACTGCTCACAGCGGGACCACAGGTGGTGACCAGCTGTGTTGCTGGAGGCTTTTTGGGAACAGAACCAGCTCATCTGGTTGCTCTGGGCTAAGGGGCTGGAAGAGAGATGAACCTTCCCTCTTCAAATGGCTTTTGGAACCCCTATCGCTGGGCACCCATCCCAGCGTGGCTACCAAGTTGCCTGAACTCCTGGCAAGTACTTGATCCTTTGGGAGACTGTTTCCTCAGCTGTAAAAAGATAAGCTTTGGCCTCCGACAGTGGTTCTCAAAATGTGGTTCCCCAAGCAACAACAATGGCATCACCTGGGACCTTGTTAGAAATGCAGAGTCTTGGGACCCTGTCAAGACCTACCAGATCTGAAACCTGGGGGTTCTTTCTGTTTGAAAGAACCTTGTCAGTAGTTCTGATGCACAAGTTACAGAAGCATTGCCTAGGTAATCAATTGGGTCTCTCTTTTTAAAGATGTATTTATTTATTTATTTGGGGGGGGCGGGACAGAGGGAGAGAGAGAGAGTCTTAAGCAGACTCCGTGTGGAGCTCAGAGCCAGACGCGGGGCTTCACCTTATGATCCTGAGATCACAACCTGAGCTGAAACCAAGAGTTGGATGGACATTCAACCGACTGCGCCCCCCAAGTGCCCCTTAATTCGGTCTCTTCTGATGACAGAAGAGTCTAATTCTGTGGCCATATCCAATCAGTTGTTACCTCAGAGCTAACCTTCCCCATCCTTCTCCACTTGAGAAGGGAAAGTAGAGGGCTCTGAAAGGCCCAGTTCTGTAAAGGAATTGGGGTGAGGAAAGGGAGAGGAAAGGGGGAGGACGGGCAGGCTAAGGAGGGGGAAGAAAGGGAGGCCCCTTAATAAAAGAGGCAGGAGCAGAAAGGGAAAAGAGGAAAGGAGAGAGGGGTACAAGAATAATCACTTGATGGAAGGGTCAGGAGGCCCCCCATTCTGACCCCTTCTCTGAAGCCCCCACTCAGGCCCAGGGATGGCAGATGACCCAAGTGACACCCCTTTCTGTCCAGCCCCCTGGCCACAAGAGGAACTCCCATCCACACCAGCTGGCAGTATCCTTCATGCTGGGCCTGGCCCTCACCACCTGCTGGGGCTGCTTTCTCCCCGACAACCCAACCCCCATTCCTGCATTCCCGATTTCAAGAAGGGAGGAAAAAAGTGTTAAAGCCACACTCTCAAGCTTTGCGAGGTTATGATTACTTGGGCCTATCAAGAATAACCTTCCCACTTTATCAAGCACTGTGACAAACCCGCCACAATCAGACAGTAGCCATGGCAACTAGGACAAGCTTTGGCGCCTCACAAAGCCCTGAGTGGCAGAATGAAGTCCTTTTATTAGTGGCTGCGGGCCCGGCTGGATTTTCTCCGTGGGCACCCAGAGCAGCGAGACAATGGCCAGCCCCCCGCTGCAGCCTGACCTGCCCGCTCGCATGGGGTGAGCCCGGGCTGCCTCTATTTTGCTCCATGTTTATTTCGTTTTGTCACTATCTTAAAGAGAAAGACAGCAGGCTTTCTCCCAAACAGTTTTTCCCCTCAGGGTAGGGGATGTCAGCCAGAGGGTGCAGAAGTACAAAGACTCAGAGGACAAGAGAAAGCACAACAAAAACAGAACCCTGCTTTCGAGAGTAGTGGTAGTAATCTGGCCGTCACATGGAAAGGGGAAAAGTAAATACAAATGGTAAGGGGTGAGGCGGCAACCCTCCGCCAGACTCCCCCGCCCTGACGGTTTGGGGTGGTCCTGATTTAATTAGTGGTAAATGTGGTTTTCCGTAAGCATCTATCAAAGCCCCTTCGCGTATTATCAATACCGTACGCAGACGACGTTTCTAGCATATGACATGAGCCCCAAGCAGTCAGGGGAAGAGGCTTTCAAGTCCATTAGCTCAGAAAGGTGGTAGAAAACCTAACTGAATGGAGGCTCCCTTTGATCTGCTTTTCTGTGACACTCCAGTGAGGACAGAAAAGCACAAACAGCACTCCAAAGACAGCCTGCTTATCAAACGGAAAGACATTTCTTTCTGGAAGTAGGAGCACAAATTTTAATTAACTCTCCACTCTCCTGTGTGGATCCGTAATCTCCGATCACACCTGGAGTGCTAAAAAAAAATGGAGCATGTCCTGTGGTTTTTCAACTCACGTAAAAGGAATTCATTTGTATTTATGGCTCTTTTTTCCCTTTGTTCCCCATAATTTCTCCAGTGGTTGCAAATCAACTAAGGAAACAGACACCCAACACGACCTTCCCTTACCCTCCGAAACTCATGACAACAGCATGTAGAGTTTCTTAAGAAATGCCTTTGTCTTTTGATCATTTTTAAAGATCCTCCATTCAGGGAAGTAATTAGGAGGTAGCACACTGGTCCAGTGAGAGAGTCTGTATCCCGAATGTCGGTTTGCTCTTCTCTTTTCTCCTGTTTCAATCTGTGGAAACCATCTGGCAGAACAGCAGTTTCAGAGAAAAGACCTGGCTCCTTCTA
The DNA here is from genome assembly GCF_963455335.1 of Martes martes. Taxonomy (NCBI): domain Eukaryota; kingdom Metazoa; phylum Chordata; class Mammalia; order Carnivora; family Mustelidae; genus Martes; species Martes martes. The sequence continues at coordinate 131,523,556 of NC_137888.1, forward strand.
CACAACTGTGTAAAGGAAGAGAGGAATTCGATTTCCCATATCGGAAAAGTGTGCGGGACCAGCACTGGGATGGTCTCCATGCCTGAGAAACGGTGACTGGAGAATGTCTGCCCCTGTTCCTGACTGCCACTCGGTTGGACCCTCGCCTTTCATGGAGAGGGCACGTGAAGGTACAAAAGTGCAAAAACATGTGTTATGTCTTTTGAAAACCTGCTGCCAAAACACTAATGCTCCACACTTACTGGCTGGGTATGCGTATGCTGCTGTTTCTTTACTTACCAATTTTAAATATCCTTTGATTTCCTACCATGGAAGAGAAAGCCTTCACATTCCCATACACATTTCTTACTTCCTCTTTATTAGTGCCCCCAAATGGTCATAGTAATTCTAATCAAATCAAAAGTTAGTGTTGGTGTTATTACAACTTTGCAGATGTTGCTCAATGTTGGGTCAAGTAATGCACTGGGATCTGCCTTCTTTTTCACACGATACTTTCTTTTTCCTGGAGTTAATCATGTCCTCAATTTTTTTTCTTCTTCACATGTCTGGTTGTATGTGAACCCATCACAAATTTATTCCATATTCTCCAACACCTCTATTCTATGCCCACCGATAAATATCCCATGTGCCTAAATACATTAGTTCTGTTTGTTGGTTTTTTTTTTTTTTTTTTTCCTCCTCCACTGGAGACATCACTTCTGGAGCTCTCTGCACTCTTTCTCCAATCCTGGTCTGGCCGCTTTCCATGGCTGGGTTCTTCTCCCACTGCTATCTAAGGCTGGTGTTTTCTCTTTCTTGGTTTCCTCTACATATTGCTATAGTGCGTCCTCCCATGGCTCCCCAGGAAAACAAATGCCCTGTAAGTCACTTGGATCTGCGCGTTCATAGAAGTGTCGTTGTTCTCACCCTTAACTAACAGTTTGGGTACCGAAGTCTGGGCTGAAACCTACTTTTCCTTTGAGATTTTCAAGTACTTCTCTACCGGCTTCTAGAGATCCGCACTGCTACGGAGATACCTGTTTTGATTGCTAATACTTTACAACCTCATGCGCTTTGTAAGCTTTTAGGATATTTTTTCCCATGAGGTGTCAGAATCTCACAATGTGCCTTGGTGTGGGTCATACACTTGATGACCTCACCACCTGAGGGTTCTTGTCCTTCAGTTCTGAAAAGTGTTCTTTCATTTCCCCTCGAGAGTTTTCCTTTTCTCCATTTTCTCTCTTTCTGGATCTTCTAGAAGTCAAAACGGAGGGCTGATATTTCCATGTTATTACCCCTCCCCATTTTCTTACCCTCTTTATTTTCCTTCTGAAAGATTTCCTTTCTCTTTCAGCCTTTTTGTTACCTTTTTAAATTTTCTGCAGCCTTATTTTTAAGACCCAAAAGCTGCAGAGACGGGAGCTAGTACCCTTCCCACAATACATAAGGACTTTAAACCAATGCCCCGGTTGTCAGCTTTGCAGTTCACTTCCCACCGTCCTGTGGCCATTTCTGCTTTGAACACCAGAGCTTTTCTCATTTTCTCACATGGCTCCTTGTCTGTTAGGTGACAGCTTCCTGTACTTTACTAAGCCAATTAGCATCCACTGTTTACTTTCCTTTTCTAAAACTGTGTTGAAATCATTCCTCTTTTCTACTTTCTCTTCTAATCTTTTTGTTCTTGTGGATACCTTACCTGTCTATCTATCTGCCTGCCTGCCTATCTATCTACCTACAGTCAGTTTTCATTATTCATGGGAATTATGTTCTATAATGTTGCCACAAGAATTACTGAACACTTGGAACCAATGCTGTAGGGGAAATACAAGGTTAGGTTTCTTTGAGCTTCTGATGACAGCATCTTCATCACCTGATCAATACAGAACCTTGTTTTATGTGTGTTTTTGTTTAAAGACACCTTTCAAAATATATTTTGTTGATTCACTAACTTTTGAACACACAGCCAACAGCGCTAGAACTCAAGCCTGAATAAAACTTACCTAACACATGTCTTTGCTCTGTAAGGCACACTGCAGCCTTCTTAATGCCTAGAAATACCAGACAGCACTTCAGCATGAGACTTGGAGCCACTTTAAATAGCAAAATCAACAATGAAAGGCACAAAAATGTGAAAAGTGTGGCACTAAGTAGACTGCAAACAGGACACTTGTTTATAGTACGAAAGCTAAAACAGAAAGGCAGAGCATCTCCTTAACCGGGAACATGAATGTCGGCAACTCAAATTTTTTGCCACTCTGCATATGCCTGCAAGTGATGGTGAAAACAACAAGAGGACAGATTTGGCGATTACAAATAAATTTAAGCAAGTAGGATTTGGAAATATAGAATCCATGAACAATGAGAATTGACTGTGGCATCTATCTATCTCCATGCCTACCTCCTACCTATATCATTCCTTTTGCATCATTTCACTGGGATTTTTCAGAAGAAATAGATGCCTGTGTCCAACTCCCCACACTGAACACAGCTTTATTATTTTAATTTTAATGAGCCAACTGGAAGCCCTTTCTAACTAACTTAGAGTCTGGAAGCCATAAAGTAAAAATAATAAATTTGGTGACATAAAAAATAATAAATTTGGTGTCTTCTGCAAGACAAAAGACAAGCTGTGTAAAGTCAAAAGACAAAAGACAAGATGGGAAGACATCTGTAGCTCATATTACAGAGGAAAAGGGAAGAGCTCCTAAAATTTGATTTAAAAAAATCCAATAATCCAAGTTTTAAAATGGACACAAACAGGAAGAGAATCACAAAAAAGGAAATTCAGACGGCCATTAAGCACATAAAAAGAAAAACACCACATCCCGTAGTAAGAGAAATGCAAACTAAAACTACTGAGATACGAATTTCTACCTATCATATTGGGAAAAACCCAGAAGTCTGACAACTACGTTGTTGACAAGGCTGTGGGGAAGTGAACATTCTCAGACACTGCTGGCAGGAAGGCAAATTGATTCAACCTCATAGAGAACAATCTGACAGAATCTCTCAAAATTGCAGATACATTTACCCTTTGACACAACAATCTCACTTCTGGGAATTGATCTGTATATCTATATATATATACATAATGACAAATGTACAAAGTTATTCACTGGAGAACTGATTGCAATAGCAAAACACTAAAGATTACCCAAGTGTCCATCAATATTAGGCTTGCTAAATTAAATTATGTTTTATGCACATGATGATTGTGAGCCTGGGTACTGGCTGATCACGTGTTGAACAAAGGCGACCAGGACGAGGAGGACAATGAGGGAATGAATTCCATTTTAGACATGCTGAGTTCAAGGAACAGTGTCCAGGAGGCAGCTAGATGAGATGGGACCTACGGTAGAAAGAATATGTTCACCCACTCCCACAAATATGTCTATGTCTCAATCCCTGGACCCTGGGCTCAATGTCATCAAAAGGGTCCTCTGGGGGCGCCTGGGTGGCTCAGTGGGTTAAGCCGCTGCCTTCGGCTCAGGTCATGATCTCGGGGTCCTGGGATCGAGTCCCACATCGGGCTCTCTGCTCAGCAGGGAGCCTGCTTCCCTCTCTCTCTCTCTGCCTGCCTCTCTGTCTACTGTGATCTCTCTCTGTCAAAATAAATAAATAAAATCTTTAAAAAAAAAAAAAAAAAAAAAAAAAAAAGGGTCCTCTGAAGAGAGAAGCAGGTGGTGGGGGGTCGGGGAGAGGGGTCAGTCAGTCAGGGAAGGAGGTATGAGGATGGAAGCAGAGGTCGGAGTGACTGGCCCCAAGCAGGACAGTCTCTTCAAGTTGAAAAGTCAAGAACAGATTCCCTCCCACAGTCTCCAGAAAAAATGCAGCTCTGCCACCACCTTGATTTCAATCCCTTAAAACCCATTTTGGATTCCTGACCTCCAAAATGGTAAGAGAATAAATCCCTGTTGTTTGAAGCCCACAGCAGCAGTAGGAACCTAATACACAGGTAAAGACAGGGACAGGTAGGATGAAAATAAAGAGTTGGAGGGGAGAGCCAACACTCGGTAGCCGCAAACTCAAGGAGCCTCGAGTTTGGCTGAGGAGGCTCAGGGAGGTCCTGGCAAGGAGGTGAGGGAAGAATAAAGAAAACACAGACTGGAAGGACGGAAATCAGCCCTTGGGTAGCCAGGGTGGGAAACAGGTTTAAGGAGAAAGATTCACACCATCAAATGTCACAAGAGGGCAGAAACCCAAAGCCAGAGGGACTATTTCTGCAGCTGACAGCGAGGTCTTGGGAGACAATGGCCAGGACATTTTAGGAAGTCTCTTCTCCTGCAGCAGATCCTGATCTGGGGGCTCTGAGGAGACTAACACGGTTTCGCCACCAGATGGAAGCCACCATGTGCTGGAGGGAAGGACAGAGGAACGAACGACTTGCCCCTTTGCTTTCTCTGGGCAAATCTCTCTGAGGCCAGCTGGGGCTGCAGCAGCCCTGCCTCCCAGGCCCTCATCTTCCCTCCTCCCCGGGGCCTCCGCGGGATGCAGCCCCTGCCAGCCAGAGGGAGGGGCAAGGACTCTGGGGCCGGCTGGAGATGTTGTTTTCCTCTTTGTTTTACACACAATGCCCCAGAAAAACATTTTCCTGATATGTAATTAGGCCAACATAATAGAGTCTAAGAAAGCAGTCGGTCTCATTTTAGACAACTTTGGCTTTCATAACGTTCAAAGAGAATATGTAAAAAAAAAAAAAAAGCTTAGTTCTCAGATGTAGAAAAGGGGGCAGATGAAATGCAGGCCGTGTAGCGAGTCTTGCAGCCCAAGACTCTTTATCCAGCCCTGCTGCTTAATTCACGTCTCTGCCCGATTTTCTCCACCATGCAAGAAAGGTAACCGGCTCTGGAGCACTTTGAGAGCCCAACAAAATAATAATGATCGTTGTTATTATTGTTTGAGATGCGTTGTTTGCACACATGGCCTCAGTTATTGCCTCCCTGTATCCAGGCCTCTTTACAACATAACTCCGCATAACGAGGGAGAGTCCATTTCTCCACCCCTTGAGTCCAATCTGGCCTTGTGATTTTCTCTGACCCACAGAATATGGTAGGTAGATGTGACCTTATGGGAGTTCTGAACCTGTGCCTCGAGGGCCCTTGCTGCTTCCACTTGCTCTCGCGGAGCCTTGCTGCTGATGCTCTGAGGACAAGTCCAGGCTGGCCTGGCGGAGGATGGCAGACGTCTGAGAGACGCCATTTTGGGCCTGAGCGGCCGCTGAGGCCTATGTGTGGGCCCAGGTGGGATGAGTCAAGCCTAGGCCAGATCAGCAGTCACCTGGCTGACCTGTGGACTCACCAGAAATAATAAAGGGTTGTTATTTTAATTTGCTAAGCGTTAGCTGTTTTATTCCACAGGAGAAGCTAACTGCCCTGTTCTTATTACTCTAGGAAGAGCCAGATGCCCAGGCAAATGTCTCAAAGGAAGACTGTCACGAGAGTCACCTGGTCTAACTTGAGAGAAACCAAACTTAAGAGCTGCGACTGAATGGAATTCAGAGTTTTGTATTTTTCACCACACTCGAGGCTAGCACACCCAGCCTGCACTTCCTCCCTGCCAGCCACTCTGTGCCCTCGCTTTACACCCAGAGCCCTGAAGCCTAATTGCTGATAACCCACCACGAGGCCCAGCACGGCACCCCTCCCCCCACCAGGTATCCTGGGAGGGAGAGATTAAAAACCCCCACTGGGGAAGAGCAGCCCTGCTCGAGACGCCGCTCTGGCTTCTCCTAAAGAACCATGCACGCCAAGCTGGCAGGAAAACCCCACCTGCACAGGCAAGATAACACTCTCCTGGATTCGAGGAAGAGCAGGGTGATCTGGTCCTGGTACTCGTGGGTTTCTCTGAAGTCCCATCCTCGGACGGCGGAAAGGGGTGGTGGGTGGCAGGCGATGGCGGGCCATACACGCTATCGGAGCTGTCTGCTGACATGCCCCTGCCCCGGCGGAGCAAGACCCCAGGAGGCATTTTACACTATAGGGCTTGGGGATTATGCTGGAGGTGATGAGGCTGCACATTTTGAGGTTAAGGGGGTATGACGCCTGGGCAAACCTTGGCCATTAGTGGGGACAGCCACAGCCACAGTTCCGAGTGCAAACAGTTAAGCAGCTCAGAGCTGCTACGTCCTGTTGGCTGCTCAGCGGGACCTCATACTGTCACAGCACGGGGCTTACGTCCTCCAGAAGTTGACATTTCACACACATACTGAATGCATCAGGGGCGAGCATGTCCTCTCCAGCAGACTTGGAAGCAGCTTTGTTTGATAACAATTAAACAAGAAACGTTTTCTCTATCTAGGGACTTGCCAAGTCCCTCCCACTTGCGTTGATGAGCGAGGAAATTAGGCTTTCTGGGAGTAAATAGGATTTGCCACTTTATTACTCCCTCTTTAGACAATCTGAGGTGGATGGAGGATCCTTTTCTAACCTTTTTTATTTTTTTCACCTTATCAACTACCTGGAAAAGAGAGGAGTTAAAAAGAGCTTTCCCGGATATAATAACAGGATATAATTATAAGTATTTACTTAGGAGTTTTGGGGACTGGAAAGTTTGTCTGCAAAAACCCTAGACCTTTTTTTTTTTAAAGATTTTATTTATTTCAGAGAGAATGAGAGAGAGCACGAAGTGGCAGGGAGGGTCAGAGGGACAAGCAGACTCCCCGCTGAACAGGGACCTTGATTCAGGACCCTGGGATCACGACCTGAGCTGAAGGCAGATGCTCAACTGACTGAGCCACCCAGGTGCCCCCGCAAACCCTAGAACTTTTAAAAAAATTATTTTATTTTATTTTTTTGAGGGGGCGGGGCAGAGGGAGAGAGAATCTTAAGCAGGCTCCACCCCCAGCACAGAGCCCTACACGAGGCATGATCTCAAGACCCTGAGATCACGACCTGACGTGAAATCAAGAGTCAGACACTTAACTGACTGAGCCACCCAGGCCCCGCAAAAACTCTACAACTTTTAAGACTATATCAGAATTACCACCTTCCTCTACAGTAGAGTCCTGACACCTTACCAATAATCATAAAATGCTAACCCTGGGGGGTTAAAAGATGGGGCTAAAGGGCTAAAAGATGGCTCTGAACAAAGGTTGGTTCAAAATCTTAGCAGAAGAGGAAAGGGAAGGAAAGGATTATTCCACTGTCGCTGTGCAAACTAGCAACAAACAGAGCTAGAGAAAGCTGGGTGTCTTGGTGTGTTGGGCTACATCGGCCTTGGGTTCACTCTGAAAAGAAAGTGGGTAAGACCTTGATGCTGTGCAGAGCTCAACACAACAGATTTTCTCTCCCTGACTTTCTCCACCTGGTGAATTCAAGGTGCCACAGTCCCACTTTGGCATTCGGTCAATACTCTCTTCAGTCAATTTTCTCTTCCTGGTGACCCAATTGTCAGCGTCTTGTTGCTATGGTTACCACGATTCCAGCCCAGCTGTCTCTCTGTGCTCCCTTCTCCCTCAGGCTAAATTATGTTGCATGAATCCTGCAGCATGTCCTCTGAGGACGCTGCTCCTGGTAAGGGGACTTCTAATAGAGCATCCAAGAAAAACATCCAGCCTTCAGGACACGTCAGATCCCTGACTGTTCAGTAGCCCAAGCCCATGAGTCCTTCCATTCTCTCGGGCTCCCTGCTCCTCTACAACCTAGAGGTAAATCCACCAAAGCCTGTAACAGCCCTCTTGGGTTCCCATCAGCATCTTCACAATGACTCACCAGAGGACGAGATGACGAAGAGCCAGGCAAAGCCGAAAAAATGAAAATGATCTCAGAGAGACTGGCCAACTCTACTTGGTGTCCTCTAAAAAAAAATCCCCCTCTCACCCACAGTCTCCTGCCCTCTCAGGATCTTATTAATCATTACTTGGCACAGATTTGTTTCCCTATTGATTGCCCTTTCCTTCACAGGAACTCAATCTCCACAAAGACAAGGATTTTATTTATCCCATCGCTGAGGAATCCCAAGCACCTGGGGAAGCGTCTGGCTCAAGTGAGTGCTCAATGAAGAGTTGCTGAGTCCATGAATGAATGCACCTGCCACTGCATTTTTGGGATGGGTTCTGCTGTTGCTGTCCTATATTCTCCAAGTCTTACAAAAATTGCTGTAAATCAGATTCAACATTGATGAGACATGAGTTTACTATTAAAAAATGTCAGTTAATCTGCCAGAAGGGTTTGATACCATTCTCCTGGGTGTTCTGTATGTGGAAGCTGGAAGTAGATCCTTGTATGAAAATTAAATGCACAGTGTCACATGCTGGTCACCAACCATTAAGGCCACTGGATGTTTTAGCAAAAATTACCTGGTAAATTATTAACTGGCCACACACCAATGCTTCCATTCCCTACACCTGTGCCACGCACCGTGTTGCTGACTGTCGACCAGGAGACAGCATTTATTTCCCCAGCTCTTGAACCTGAAATTGGGTTTGTGACTTTCTTTGGACAATGTTATATTAACAAATGTGAGGCAAACCAAGGCATGATATAAGCTAGCACACCGGGGCTCTTGGGAACGCTGTAACTGGAATCATGTGAAGAAGCCCGGCTAACCTTCTGGGTGTTAAGAGATGCAAGACCCCGTTGCCCCAGCCAATAGCCAGCCAACCACTGACCACGAGAGCGAGACCACTCTGGGCCACCCAGATATCAGCTGAGGCATGGTGCTCCATGAGTGGAGCACCTTTTGGGTCCTAAGTAGACTCAAAAGAATTCTGAGCTAAGTAAATAGCTGTTTGGAGCTATGAAGATTGGAATGGTTTGCTACACAGCAAAAACTGATACAGACTAGAAAACAAAACAGCCAACTACGATTTAACAGAGACAAGTCTATCTGCTTCTTTCAAAGTTATTTTGTCCCCATAGGGGAAGGTGGCTCCACATAATCTCCTGGCCCTAACAAGTCTGAAGAGGGGCAGTACTTCTGTGATGAGCCTTGACCTTTACCTTCTTGCCCAATGTCCTCTGAACACTAGCAAGAACTTTCGAGGTAAAATAAAAAGTAACATTTGTTTTAGTGGGATAAAAATAAAAATTGGCTAGCTTAAAGAAGTATAGACCTTTAAATCAAAAAGTAATATGAAGTATAATGATAAAAGCTAAAGAATATTCACGGTTGGGGGACCCGGGTGGCTCAGTCGGTTGAATGCCTGACTCTCGATTTTGGCTCAGGTCATGATTTCAGGGTTGTGAGATCGAGTTCCACAACAGGCACCGTGCTGGACGTGGAGCCTGCTTAGGATTCTCTCTTTCTCCTTCTCCCTCTGCTCTTCTCTCTCTCCCTCTCTTAAAAAAAATTCATGGTTTACAAGCACAAGAAAATGGAAACCCCCTAAAATCCACCGACAGAAAACTAATGAAGTAAATTAAAATATGATTGTTCATACCCAGAAATACTTTACAGCCATTTATATCGATGAAGTAGAAATAGTATGAACAATATGATCCCAAATATGCAAATATAGACAGAATGTATACTAGAAGAAAATACACCAAGATGTTACATTGTTACGTGGCTCCTTTCTCAGTGATGATGAGAGTAGGGTCTTTGCTTTCTTTTCCTTATTTGCATTTTCTAAACTGCCTTCAATTATAAGTACCACTTTTAAAAAACATCTTCATTGAGATATAATTGAAATATCTAAATATTCACCTACTTAGTCTTTAATTCAACAGTTTTTAATATATTCACAGAATGGTGCAACCATCACCACAGTCTAAATTTGGAACATTTTCATCACTCCCCAGAATTTATTGTACCCGTTAGCAGTCCCTTTCCTTCTCCCCACCTCACGGCAGCCACCAATCTACTTTGTGTTTCTATAGATTCGCCTAATCTGGACAGTTCACATAGATAGAATCATACATCATGTGGCCTTTCGTGTCTAGCTTTTCTCACTTTAGCGTAATGTTTCCAAGGTTCCTCCAGGCTGTAGCACGTTTTAGTACTTTGTTCCTTTTTATTGTCAAGCAACATTCCACTGTACGGGTATATCGCATTTTGCTTATTTATTCAGCACTTGCTGGAGATACGGATTGTCTCCACCTTCTGGATATTATGAATAACAGGGCTAGGAAGACTCATGAATAGGTTTTTGTTGGACATATATTTTCATTTCTCTCGGATATTTGACTAGGAGTGGAATTGCTGGGTCACATGTCAACTATTGATTATTGACATTAGAGGAACTGTCCATGCATCTCTTTTGTAGAAAGAACAGACCTCTTGGCCTCATTAGACTATCTCTTGAGCTTTCTCAATCAGTTTTCCAAGTGATGTAAGCAAAGAGACAGCCCCTTCTACCTCAGCTGAAGAGGACGTTAAGAATTCTGCTCCAGAGAGGCCACTACCTTAAAAGCAATGGGCCATGGGTTCCTGGGTGGCTCAGTTGGTTAAGAGTCTGCCTTCATTGGGGGAGCCAGGTGGTGGGAATTAAGGAGGGCACGTATTGCATTAAGGAGCACTGTGTGTGGTGCAAAAACATGATCTCAGGGTTCTGGGATTGAGCCCCATTGGGAGTCCCTGCTCAGCAGGGAGCCTGCTTTTCCCTCTGCCTCTGCCCCTCCCCCCATTCATGTTCTCTCCTGCTCACTCTGCCTTCTCTCTCTCAAATTAATACAGCGTGATCCTCCTGTCCTGTGGCTCTTGGGCTAGTGGACTGTTTCCCATGTGGATCTCCTCATTTCCACCTCCAGACCTACTGACACTGAGTCTCCAGGGGTGGTGCCTGGGAATGTGTATTTTAAAGTCCCCAGGTGATTGTGAGGATCAATAAGATTTGGAACCACTGCTCTGGTGCTTTCTGCCAAAAGGAGGAGGCCCACTTACTGAATGAACATCTGAATCATGCTGATCCTTGCTTGTTGACAACAATAGGCCCCAGCCACCTCCACCACCAAACGGTTCCACAGGGGCTTTCCAAAGGGACCTGGTTATTTCCCTACCACCAAGGAAAACAGAGTCTCCCTCCTTTATGAGAGGTCAGCCTTTCAAACTTGGGGAGTCAACTACCTGACTGCCTGTTTTTTCCTCTTTCAAGATGAATATGCCCAACTGTTTTCAACCATTTCCAAGCGTACCCTCCATCCCCATCTCTCTCCTCCGTGCCCCCATAGTCTCTCAGCATTTCTCGTCAAATATGGTGCTTGTGGTGGGACATCAGAGTCTAAGTCAGCCAGTACCAGACTGAAGAACAGAAGGATAAGTAACCTCCTATGGGCATTTTCATAAATGTGACCAGTTTTCTTTTGTAAGTAGTAGTAACCTGATGCTGTTCTTTGTTTATTCAACCAATGTTTGCAGAAAACTTGCGACACAAGAGAAATTAATTTGGGAGCGGGGAGCACGACTATCATAATGGTTAGCTGAATGGCTTGTCATGGAGTTTGCACAGCCATTTTAAAAATTAAATAACTCTAGAGTAAGGTGGAATGTGTTAAGTGTCAAAAGAAAGGGAGAGCAAATCCCGCTAATGGTATCAAAGATGATTCTACAAAGAGCTGGTCCAGGGCGGATGAGGATCCCTAAGGTGAAGACTTGAGATGGAAAAGGGATTCAGCAGAGGAAAGCAGAGAACACAATGAGGGGACAAAGTGACACAGGGTATGATCTCGTAAATCTCACTTTGTCATAGCCCAAGGCATCTGGAGCATTTGGAGGGGAGTAGTAAGTATAGTGTTGGCCTATATTGAATTCCTTTTCATTAGAATTGCTGTCGAATCAGGTATTCTCCCCTCTATACTATTGATTTTTTTTTTAACGTAAATGCAACTAATTTTTTTTGATACTTAAATGTACCCCCATTACTTTTTATTGGGCTGGCCTTGATCCAACATTGATAAATTAAGAGATAATGATATTAGAAGGGAATTAAGAAGTCAGGGAAACCTACCCAAGCCAGAAGCTGGATTAGGTAAGTAATTTTCAAGGTTTCTTGTTTTTTTGTTTTTTTGTTTTTCTCTTCTCCCCCCCCCCCCGCTTTTTTTTAAAGTAGTGGGGCACTTTCCACAAACACCAACTGTAATCTAAATTAGAAACTCAACGTGTAGAAACAGAGATTCAGAAAAAGCCATCCTGTTGACATGACTGGCATGGACGGGTTGTCCAGAATCCTCCCCTTTCTCCACTCTCAAACGCACCCTTCATCCTCTTCCTCCCATGCCCAACGGGAAGGTCTTTGTAGAGCCCAAGAGCATCCATGTCCTTTAGATCCTCTATGGCTTCCCAGCTTTGGGTCTTTATCCACAGGCCATCTCTACACAAGCCATTGAAAAAGCTGCCAAAGAGGCCAATCCACAAGATGGCATCACAGGCCTCAGGAACAAAGCCCTCCCTCCAATGAAAGCACATCTTTGCTGAGTATATCCTCTCAACTAGTCACACTCCATCCCTAAGCCCTTCCTTTTTATTTCGTTTTATTAAACTTCTTAGTGAATTTCAAAAAGGACAAATTCCAAGAAGTGGCAATGAGGGTCCACTTAACTACAAGAACGCCTTCCAACCCTCTAATACACTAAGTTCTTCTTGGAGAACCATCTCACCTTCCTCATCTGCAGTTTGCAGACTGTCTATTCACCTAAAAATTTCTTACAGGGGGCCACAGGGAAAGCACGAGAAGAAATGCAGCAGTCCCTAGGAGCAAAGACCAGCCCCTGGCTGGCAGCCAGCAAGGAATCAAAGACCTTAGTCCTATAACCACAAGGAACCGCATTTGGCCAACAACCTGAATGAGCTTAGGAGTAGATTCTTGCCCCACAGCCCACTGTAAGGAACACAGACCTGCCAACAACCAGTTTCAGCCTTGTAAGACCCTCCACAGAGGAAGCAGCTGAGCCCACCTGGATTCTGACCCAAAGAAACAGTAAGACAGTAATTTTGTGTGCATGTGTTCAACGCTCTTGCAGAATTAGCTTCCACCCTGTCAAACTCCCAGGGAAATCTAGAGAGCAAGCCTATCATAATCACATTGAAGCCCGCTTCCTTCTTGTTGTTCTGTAGCACACAATGAAGGTTTTAAAGCATACTGTCGTTGTTGTTTTTTAAGTGCATTTGTTACAAAATTCTGGAAATGTGCTGCCTACTTCCACCATCCTTTCCTCTGCAGCAAAGCTCTGAAATCACCCTGCCCCATGATCTCCTCTCACCAGCTCCACAAGGGTCCTGGTGACTTAGTGCCTTTCACTACCCTCAGGACTTATAACAATGAAGAGAAATTTTTTTTTTTATGGTCGTGCAAAGGCCACGGGGTGAGAATTCATTTTTAATGACTATATTCCTACTCTCTAGTGAAAGACATCAATCCTTCCTGCCCCAATTCCCTCCATTTATCATTTTTTCACAGTGGCTGACACACAGTAGGAACTCAATATTTACTTGTGGAATAAATGTTTTAAAATGTCTAACTTAACTTGCAGAACTAAATTTTGTACAGGAAGTGTACCATTTCCTTGACAAGGCTGTGGATCTGTGACCCAAGCCCCAGCCAAGGGATTCAAGAAAACTCTGCTTGAGAGTTTCTGGGAATAGTTCTACTTGATAATAAAAAAAGAAGGCACATAGCAGGAAATGCCCTGTTCTTCATATGAGATGCTTGGAGCTGCTGCAGCCACCTTGGGCCTAGCATACCAAAGAGAGACCTGCTAGGCAAGCTGAGGACCAGGATGCAGAAAGGTGACAGCACCTGGGTCCTGTGTGATGTCCTTAAGCCATCGAAAAAGCTGACTCTGCAACCACCTCACGTTCCTCCAGACTTCCTGCTCCATGAGATGAGAAGAAAAATCCCTACTGTTTAAGCCATTTCTAGTTGGATGTTCTGCTGTTGACACGGAAAGCATCCTGGCCAATACCATGGCTGCCACCCTTATTCTCTGATCTTGGGACCTCTCCCCCAAGTGTCTACCTTCCCTCCATTCCAGTCTATCTCTCCCAACAACATGCCACTTCAGGGCCAATTGTCTGGACTCACGGCTATCTGATGAGATCCCCACCATGACCCCCTTCAGCCCACTGCAAAGCCAGGTTCTTGCCTGGCCCACAGAGTTTTCTGAAGAACCTCTTCCCAAGCAGCGTTTGCAAATCTCTCCCTACTCTGCCTTCACATCTTCTCTGTGTGTGGAAAATATCCCTCTGCTTCCCTCTTAGAAGGTTGTGTGTGACTGTGTTTAGGACCCGTCCGCATAACCCAGGCTAATCGCCCCATCTCAATCATAGCTGCAAAAATCCTCTTTCCAAAGAAGGTAATGTTTACAGGTCCCAGGGCTTAGAAGCTGGTACATTTGGAGAGCAACGTCCCACCTACCTCGCACGTATGTCTGTGTGGGTCACCCATCTCTGCCTGTCTCCGGGAGGAGCTCCCAGAGGGCAACTAGGGAATGGAGGGCCAGAGGGGGTAGGAAGATTCACTTTTTTAATATATACACTTTGGGATTGTTAAGAGTTGTGTTTAAAATTATTATAAAACCCACAATAATTTTTTATCTCAATTTGCAACATAATTCACACTATCACATGGAATTTTTTTAACAGACATATTCTATCTTGGGCCAGTTTCCCCAGAAACAGACCCTGAGAGGAGGATTTACATGTAAGTAGCTTATTATAAGGCACTGAGGGGGTGGGGGGGAGGCGGACAGAAGGCTGAAGCCAAGCAAGGACACGGGTTTATGCAACATCCCCTGAATGGTAGTAGCTTTGGGGGGTCAGGTCTAGGGGGTCAGCTAAACTCAGAGGTGTCCAACCTGAGACAAGGGAGCTCCCTCCCCTAAGTCACAGACAAGAATTACCCCAGGAGCATCCAAGCACCCAGGCACTTCTAGCTCGCCTTGCCTGAGCACAAAGCAGACTCCAGCAGCCCTGGCGCATGAGTCAGCAAAGGCACATAAGCGTCAGCTGCTGGAAGTGAAAGCACATTGATAAAAAGGGATCCGAGGATCTAGAAAAACACTGACATTAACCACTAATGTTCTAATTTGGAAAAAAAAAAAATGAACAGGTATGCTTTCCCTTCTGGTCTGCCTCTGCTCTTGCCACTTCCCACCGGCAGAAAGCCCCCCTCCCAACTCCCCTGGCTCACTGCACCCCGATGGAGTCTACTGAGTCCAGCAGACCTTGGTTGGTCTCTACTTTCCCAGGGCGCTCTGGTCAGCAGGGTACCATCCAGCACTGAGGGCCTTGCTACTCTGAAGGAAGTCTTCTGCCCACCTATATGCTCCTTGAGGGTAGGATCCTGAGCAAACACCCCTTTGCGTTCTTGTTCCAGGTAGCAAAGAGCAGATCCCTCTCCCTGACCCTCTGGGGTTTCCTAATTTCCTGGGAGTTCTCTGTTTTGTATACACTAAACCTCTTCGTGTCAATTTTTTTAAAAAAAGATTTTATTTATTTGAGAGAAAGCACATGAACGAGCGAGCACAAGCAGGGGTAGAAGCAGAGGGAGAGGGAGAAACTGACTTCCCACTGAGCAGGGAGTCCGATGTGGGACTTAATCCCAAGACCCTGAGATCAGGACCTGAGCAGAAGGCAACCGCTTAGCCAACTGAGCCACCCAGGCACCCCAATTTTTTTTCTCTTACATAATCTTCCACCAAGTGCCAGCCATCCCATGGGGAAGCTGGAGGGCTGGTTCTCATTCCAAAGCCCATTGTGAATATCTTGCTGTTGCTGCCACAAACCACATGGCATTTCAGGACCCTCAAGTTAAGCCACTGTTGCCTAGAAAGAGGCAGAGGGAAAATTTTGCCTGAAAAAGAAGGACAGACAGCCATCCAGGGCTCCACTCACCCAGCAAAGGGCCCAAGACTCAGATCAGAAGTCAGGACTCCATGACCTGATTATGGCTTTTAGGGATCACTGGTTTTAAACATGATCTCCATCATTTTGGAAGGAGGAGTGTCTTACGTGGGGGAACACAGACCCCACAAACTAAGCTGTTCTCTGCCAAGTTCCTAATAGCCAAGAACATCAGAGACCCTTTCCGGGAACAAGAAGAAAAGGGATGTCAGAAGCTCAGGAAAATTCAATATGGCCCCGTGGTGAGAAACACCTGAGGGGAAGCTGACTCTAGGTCACAGGGTCACTCTAGGATAAAAGTTCTAGGCACCTAAGGAAACCAAGAGCCTGTGCAGAGTGATGAAAATGGATTTACGAGGACAGAAAGGAGCTACCTGACCCTCCAGGGGTGGGGACCAAAGTGAGGCAAACCCAATAAAGGACAAAGGTTAAGCCCAGAACGAGACTGGGCAGATGTGACTGCATACACGTAGACATAGACACACACCTTTCAAAGCTCTGTTCCAGGCAAGACGTTGTACAAAGTGTTGACGATAAGAGAAAGTGGAATTATTCAACCCTCATTTTACTTCCTTATCTACAAGGAGAAAACAAATATATCTAAAGCCAAAGAGAAGAAAGGAGGTGGTGAGACATCACCAGTTATCTTTTAAAATGTAACTTTTAATTACCCGAGTAAAATGAAGAGTTCTCTATAGAAAAATGAAAACGTTAATAGATAAAGCTGCCTCCAACTCCTCCATTCCAAGTCCCACAGAAGCACTCCTATGGGGTTGACAGGTGCCCTTCCAAGCTTCCTTCCTGCATTTACAGATGCCCACAGCAAATGGATCCTACGGTTCTGGGAAGTATATTCCCCATGAAGGGCATTGCACTGTCTGAATCTGTGTTAGTCTGTTAGTCAGGCTTGTCCTGAGGAACAGAACCAGGAGGACTTATGAGAGAGAGAGACAGACAAAGACAGAGAGATAAACTGATACAGGTGCTCCCCACCCCTGCTTTTGAAAAGTTCACATTTCACCTCCTCGCTTTTACAGAAGACCTACATTAGTACCTGTTTTTGCTAACTGAAAAAAAAATCTGATGGGGATTTTTGCTTTTGTGAAAAAAGGCCAAAGTTGAAACTAGCCTCCAGTGGCTGGTAGGCAGCAAGCTCGTGCAGGGGCAGCTGGAGTTCTGCACAGGGACAGCCCCACCAAGCTCCTTCCCAAAGAACCACACGGCTCTTCTGCATTAAGCCGCCTGAGCTCCGACCTGTGTCTGTAAGCACCTGTGACCTCAAGTATCAGAGAAGCCTGAAAGAGGTTATTTTGTGGGTCTGGGAATGCTCAAAAATTTTCCACAGAAATGAATGGTAATTGCTTTTTTGCTTGACATCAGGCTTATGAGGTTTCATAGGAGTGCTCTGGTTTCTGATAGTGGGGAAGACCTGTATGCATATTAGAGGCGGGGGAGGGAGAGACTGAATTTTTTTGAGGAATTCTCAAATTTGTGGAGGTTAGCAAGTCCAAAGTCTGTGGGGGGGGGGGGGGGCAGGCCCTCAACTGATTAGATGAGGCCCACCCCCATCATGAAGGATAAGCAATGGGCTTTACTCAACGTCTGTTCATATGAATTTACATAATCCTATCTAAAAACTCCCTCCGGTGCAACATCAAACTGGTGCTTGATCAAACAACCAGGCACCACAGCCTAGTCAGGGTGACACATAAAATGAACCATCACAGCCTCATTCTGCATCTTGTCTTTTCACTTAACATTTCTTGGCGTCCCTTCCCTGTCAGTTTATACGGAATGACTGCATCCATACTAAGGATGTATCATCCTTCATTTAATCATTCGCCGACTGATGGACATGCACATTGCTTCCTTTTTTCTGTCACTCTAATCATGCTGAGATAATGTCCTTGTGCATGACTTCTTATTAACAAAGTTGCGCATTTCTCTAGAAGAGGGGGATGTGAAGCACGGGCTTGCTGAGTCATGGGTAGGAGTGGGCATTTGACATTTTTAATAGAGGTTAGCAACCTGCTCTCCAAAGCAAACCTCAAATTTTTGAATGAGGAACTTAAAATTCACCAAGCGTAATTGCATGACGTTTAAGGAAAAGGTGTTCAGTCATAATAGCACACTGATGTGTGCCTATCAAAACTGAGGTGGGACACAAGGAATCAGATCAAAGTGAAAGTGCCCAGAGCTGCTAAAACAGACTCAAGGTTGTCCTGAGCACCTCACAGGCCTCCTCTGTGCTGTGATTTGCTCTGGGTTGGAAAAGGGTGGAGTAATGTTCCGGATGGTGGGCAGGGGTTGGGGAGGGGGGATTGCAGATGGAAAGTGGGGGGAGTGGGGATGGTTATGTCTTCAGTCCTGGTCATTCATGGCAGTGATCATTCACAGGAAAATCTTCTGAATCACAGGAAAAAGACCGAGAACTGCTGTCTTTGGCACTCAAGGCTATGATCTCAGAACCAAACAATTATCCTAGAGAAACTGTGGCAATGAAAAGAATGCCAGATGGTTTAATAAGAATAAATATTGGCTCCCTTGTCATAGCAGAAGGTGGTGGACTCTAGATACCCTAGAAATTGATGTTACTCCCTGGCAAATCCTGTGTGGACTGTTCAAGAGATGGTTGCGAGCCCCTAGAAACAAAAGTTGGGTCCCCAGCAGCCTACAGAATATAGACATTTGTGGAGAACAAGTGGGACCTGTGTGTGGGGGGACAGGGTTGGGGCCATTCCCCAGAGTGGATGTCAGTTATGGAAATGCATCTCCCCGAGCCACCTGTGATTCTTTCAGGGGTGATGGTGACAGGTTAGGGGGAACAATAGGACCATCTGAAACCTCTGCCAAGGGGTTGGCATCGTGTTAGAGGCTAGAGGAGAGATGCTCCCAACATGCCTAAGGACCATGTCCTCTACCTAGCATGTTTGACATTGGCCTGAAAAGGAGCCATCGTACATACGAAACCTTCAGAGAAGCCAAAGCTGAGATGATTCTCCCCAAATGCACAGTGATATAACCATGATCAAAAATGTCTCCACAGGCTGGAAAAATGGGCAGAATAGGATGAGATGAACTGGGAGTCAGTTCAACAGCAGACTAACTACATAGGGAGTGGATGGGGAGAGCTGAGTCCATGCGACCTGACATGACGAAACCTGTCATGGCTGCCCCCACAGCCGCTCCCTCCACCCACTGGACTAGTGGAAGCCCAGGTCCAGCTGCCGGGGGACCACTTGCTCACGGGCGGTAGGCTGCTCTCCAGGCTGCTCACGCCCCCTGCCCCGAGCCCAGCAACTGACCACACCAGTCTGAGTCCCATGTATCACCAGACCTCTGCAGGTCAGTGAGACCCATTATCATAATTACGTGTCTTCATTTAAATTACTTAAATGGACGATGAGGGTGAAAGAAGTTGTTTCTAGGCAAGCTAAGTCGAATACCTTGAAGAGATGTGACAAAGTGCAGTTGCTTAAAAATAACAACTGTGGCTGAATTAAAAGTGGTGCGGGCTGGAAAAGACTAAGAAAAAAAAAATCAGAGAAACAAGGATTCTGCAGTGTGATCCCTTTCCTAGACTTTCATGAAACTGACCCAGGACACCGGTGACAGCAACACTTTGGGTGTGGTTTACACAAGAAAGATGAATTCTAATCAGCGGACCTCAAACTCTAAAAGATTGGCAAATGTATGCGTAGTTATGTATTTTACATTAAAATAAAATGTGCGAAATATGAATGTGATTTTCTTTGTTTTTTTTTAATTGACTTTTTCAATTAACTCTCCAACCACCATACCAACTGCATCAGCTAAAAGTGCTTTCCCTGTTACCTTGTGGTCAGTTCGGGCAGCAAATTTCACAGGGAGCACAGATGAACTAGAAGGCGTTCCAGGGAGAGGGATGAAGATGGCCTCAGGGGCACCTGACGGTGTCCACAGCAGTGGTGGGCTGTCAGGCTGAGGGTATGCAGCCTCAGAAGGAAGAAGAGGGTCCCTGCATCTCTCCTTCCAGCTCTTACTCTTGACCTACTCATCTGCATTTCCCTTTCCTTTCAAAGAAGGACCTTTCAGCTCACCCTCTAGACTGTAAGCTCAAATAAGGTAAACAAAATAACCATTACAAGTGTTCTTTGAATGGGCTTCCATACTACTCACAACTGCCTTTAATTTAGGCCACAGGTTTCCAATTGAGAAAAACACAATGCGTTTGGCTCCACACCTCCCCTAGCCCACCTCTGCTGTGCTTTTAGAAGGTCAAGGCAACAGGGGGAGGATCTTTCTAGTTGATGACACCAGGTGACCAATCAAAGAAAGTGCTGGGGCGCCTGGGTAGCTCAGTGGGTTAAAGCCTCTGCCTTCAGCTCAGGTCATGATCCCAGCATCCTGGGATCGAGCCCCGCATCACAGCGGGGAGCCTGCTTCCTCCCCTCTCCCTCTGCCTGCCTCTCTGCCTACTTGCAATCTCTGTCTGTCAAATAAATAAATAAAATTAAAAAAAAAGAAAGTGCTATTTACTTACCAAATGCCAAGTAGTACACTCACAACTTTTTAATATATTATTACTTTTTCATTCTCAACGTTGAGAGGTTAGCAGCATCCTCACTTAACAACAGAAAGAGGGAAAAAATGAAGAGGGGGGGTGACTGACTTTTCATACACTCTGTCACTTGGCTGGCAATGAGAGAGCCAGGATGCATTCCCGGGCCCAGCCTCTGAGATCTACATTCTCTTTCCAACATACTGCAGTGTCTGCGGAGCTGTGAAGAGCTAGGTGGGCTTTCTCGTGAAAGCGTGCATGCGTGTGTGTGCGAATGTGTGCTCGTGTGTGGACTGGGAAGTCAGGCAGCTGTGGCTTGGCTGAATGAGAATGGCCCATCTGTCCACATGGTTGAGGCTGCGAATATGCGTGGGAGTAAAGAGACTGAAAAGCAACAGGCCAGTCCCAACTGTGAAAAAAGAGAAAAAGCTGGTCAGAAATGTTTTGTGGTTAGAGCCCAGGAGTTTATGGGCTGGCCTGGGAGGACAGAGGTTGCCAGAAAGGCTGGGTCAGCCACAAGCCAAGAGGGACCTGCCCAGGGCTTGAACAGGAAAGACCTTTCCCAGAGGCCAAAGGGTGGAGAAAAGAGGAAGCTGTTGGGTCTCAAGGGTGGAAGGTGGGTTTGCTGGACAAACACCCCCAAAAGTGGAGGGGCATGCAGAAGTGGGGCCGTCTGTGCGGGGACTAGTGGATGGTCTGACCGAGCCTCTTCAAAGAGCTGAGCCGCGGGCCAGTGTGCTCTGGCCTGGACACGGCTGGGCCGTGCCAGGACACACTTGTATACAGGTGGTTCTGCTAAGGCGGGATTCTCAAAGTGGGCTTGAAAAGGAAACTCAGTGGGCGAGAACTGGATATCTGTGTGCTTGAAAGCTCTTAAGTGATTGAAGCCCAATTCTGAGAAGTATATGTGTACCTCATGCTGAACCAAAAGGCTTCCACCCAATTCAGGAAGCATTTACTGGAAGCCTTAGAGAACAAATACGAACAACCCCAGGCCAAGAAACTCAAAGTGAAGGAAGGAATGTGGATAAAGAAATCACAGTCATCGTAATAGGAGCTGATAGGCTTATGCACAGAGAATCATGGAAATACAGAGGACGAGTCTTTAACTCTGAAGGAGTCTGAAAGGCTTCCTAGAGGAGGTGACCTATGAGCTAACCCTCAGTCTGTCCATACCAGCTTCGAAGAGGGAGAGGAACCCATATGCCGAGGGGTACAGCCTGTCCAGATCTCCCCTCCTTTGGTCCTCAAGAGGTGGCAATCAGAGACTGATGCTGCTAAAATGGACAAGGCTCTGTTTCCATTGTGGGAAGTCCGGGAATGCTCCAAAGGCACGAGAGAAAAGAGCGAGTCTGAAGACTTGTGCAGGGAAAACTGGCGAACACCTACATCAAAACCATTAATCCGCCTGTCACCATCAGGAAAATTAAGAAAATGTGTTTCTGCCGACCTGGAAGCCAGCCACACCTGTCTATCATGTTGACGTGTGATGGAATAAAGGCCCAGCCAGTGATGTGCTGCTAAATGCTTACAACTGGGTTTCCGTGGGGAAAAAAAAATAAAATAAAAAAACAACAATAACCACCCCTGATTTCTGGGCTTTGCCAATTTTCATGGTGCAGTACTTCCACTGTGGCCAGCTTCGAGCTACCATGTGGCTGAATCTGTCACTGAGTATGAAGTTGGGAAGTGACACAGAACTGACTTTGCAGACGGGGGCGGGGGAAAAAGGGACAAAGGACCACAACGACAGGACCCAAAACTAATATCACCAACTAGATTAATGCACAAAAATAAGAGGTCATGAGAAAGAAAGCTCAAACATCCGAGAAAGAAATAAAATTAACAAATAAACCTAACGGAAACCAATCTGCATAGCCAGGAAAACTTTCTGAATACATCTTAATCTTTCCTGATCGAGGCTCTTAATCCATGAAACTGAACTCTGAATTAAAAAGACAATTGTGTTCTTATTATAGTCTGTAAGTTTATCTTCCTCCCACAGACATTTTAGATAGAGGATGCACGCATTCTGGTTACCCAGCAAGGGCACCGTTTTGAGGGGTGAAAAGAGACAGGCCATCGGTGTGTTCTCCCAACACCACCTTTGTCATACAGCACACAACCACAGACAGCTGCAAGACTCCGCATTTACTCAACTTCCCAGGTGACAATGATGCTGCTTGTCCTGGGACCACACGGTGAGGTTCTGGATCATTGCCATCAAGTCACCTTTCTTGAGAAAAGCACACTGTCCTCCCGTGACAGTCATCTGAATGTGCAGATGGCAAGAGATGTTACACCCTGCCCGTGGCCTGCCGATCACTTGCCCACAAGCACCTGTTTCCGGTGTGGCCATGCGTCGCTTGCTGTTCCGGCCGAGTGTTTCAGAGCAAACAGAGTTACGGAGTGTTGAAGCACAGGGGCTGGTTTAATGAGGTCCTTAAGGTCCTCAGTTACTACTCCTATGATGTCATATTTCATCCAACCCCATGCGGTGGGCTTCATGAACAGTATGGCCCCATCTTAAACGCAGGGAGCTCAGGGCTCCAAGAGGGATGTGACCTGCCCTTGCTGGACTCTCCATGCTAGTCGGAGCCTCACCTCCTTTGCTTCCCGTTTTCAGTTAAGGGCGTGGAGACCCACTGAGACCAAAGCTGGGCAGGAAGAAGTAGCAGAGCCTGAGAGCAAACAGGTCATCCCCTGAATCCTTACTTTCCTTAAAGACTCCTGACCCCTAACCTAACTGGGCCTGGATGCTGTGTTTTAGGAATTCCGTTTCTGATTGATCACTACAGTTTTCCTTGGTCCTCTGCGGCTTTCAGACTTGCAGGCAGTGACTGAACATCACGGGTCGGACACGGGCATGCCCCCAGCAGCTCCGTGGCCCGTCTCGCGTCTTCTCAGAACTGCTCCGGCTTCGAGAACAGGTCACGGTGCCCTTGGGCACCTGCTGCTGTCCAGCAACCAGGTGAGGGAGTCACCTGCCGTCAGGTGGCAGTTCCAGAGGGCACAAGGGCGTGGTAAGCACCAGCTGGCGGCTGGTGGACCCAGCACCCCCATACTCCTCACAGAGAGCTGCACCCACATCTGTCCTACTTTGGCACAGAGAGCCCAGTTTGAGAAGGCTCCTCAGGGTGATGCCAACCCTGTGTTCTTCCAGGGCCCTAGTAAGATATCAGTTCAGAAATCAGTCCTGCAGGTTCAGAGGGCTTCTCCCTTTACATCCAGCATGCTGGGTGGGTAAGAGACTAGTCTGAAAAGCCTAACCTTCTATGGTTGGAGAAATACCATCAACGTATATACCGGCGAATCTCAGAAATAAATCACCTTTTCCAGCGTCCCAGGGGAATGTGGCTTGAGGAATTCCTCTGTCCACAGCAGCTTCATCGCTTCATGGGTCAACACCGCTCAAAAGACATCTTTCAGCATTTACTGTGTAGCCTTGGGCCAGGGACCTAACCCCTCTGTGCCTCAGTTTCATGATCTGTCAAATGGGGGCAGTCATGTACTTGCCTCCTAGGATTATCGCAAAGGTTACGTGAGTGTGTGTGCCCAAATTTCTTCCAAGGATACTTGGCAAAGGAAGCCAGAGGGTCTAAATCCAATAATAATGTCACTCTTATTACGGTAGCCACAGACTCTGTGCTGGCCTCATTTATGTCACTTGGAGTTTTCAGTTATATGCAAATGAATGCAAGAAGACTCTCCTTCCACCCAATGATCCAGCACACACACAGTGTTTTTCCTACAGAAAGGGAAAGCGGGGCCCATGCCCCCAAATAAAGTGCACGAAAGGATGAATGGGGCCTTGAAGGGTCTACCCAGGTCAAACCGCCTTTCAGAGGAAAGCTACTGCAGACACGGGCAGATCCAGCAAGTGGATAATACAATCACTGTCCAAACAAAA
This sequence comes from Martes martes, assembly GCF_963455335.1. NCBI lineage: Eukaryota > Metazoa > Chordata > Mammalia > Carnivora > Mustelidae > Martes > Martes martes. The sequence continues at coordinate 131,547,762 of NC_137888.1, forward strand.
GAAACTCCACTGCCCATCCCACACTTACTTCCAGGACTGTCCATTGTTCGACAACAATAGCATCATAGCCCTGCATGGTTTTGCTATCTTCTGTGGCAACAGCTTCAAAAATGAATACTCCATCTGTCAGGCCGTGGAAGGAATCTGTGGAAAAAGAAAAAGGCGGGGGGGTGGGTTCTGTAAACCGTCTGTGGCAGAAGCCTTACAAGCAGCAAAAATTTTCACTGCATTCATTAATAATCCCAATCAGAACATCTTTTCAGCATGTTAATTAAAGAAGGCACATACAACCATAGAGTCTAGCCCCATCAGAGTGAATGAGACTAATTTACCTCGCAGTTCTGAATAACATCCTTGATTTTATGAGCCCAAATTTCATTGTTAGCAATCACCATTTGATTTCATGCGTTTACCTTCTTTTTCACGCTCCAACGTCAGGATGCACCAGGGAGAACTTATTCAGGGTAAAACACAGTCATTTAGAGACAGTTTTTAGAAGAAAACTATATTTAGGTAAAAGAGATTTTTTTTTTAAGGGGGACAGATATAACACACCAGATCTGAGCTTGTCAGATTCATTCTGGATGCACAGATTCTTGGAAGTTCTCATGATGTGGGCAGCTGTATGGACAGCTCTTCAGCTAGCTCTTGTCAAGGCAGAATCTGCGGGAAAGGGGAATTTTCCCAAACAATTTACCACTGAAAATGTTTCCTCGGGCATTGCTTTAGTCAGTCTACCAGGTCCCGAGTTCCACACAATTCAACAAACTTACAGTATACATACAACAGGATTCAAGAAGGATTCATAGTCTTAGGCAAGGGGCATATAAAGAAAATTACAACAGGGTCCCCACCACAGTAGAAATCATTACAGTGGTATTTTCTGCCCCCTCCCCCTTTTAATGGCTCCTAAATCCCCTAAATTCACTTAGATAAGAGATTGCGGGAAAGAAGACTGGCCAGAGAAGCAGGTGGTTTGGATCTATTATCTGTCATGAAAAGGGATGTGACCCCTTTCAGAGGCTTGGTCTCTCATCTGTGATATGGGATTGAGGATACAGAATCACTCCTGGTCCCGAGATTCCATGCTACAAATCAGCCACACCGCTATGTACTGAATTGTGTCCTCCCCCACACCCCAAATTCATATTTTGAAGCACTAAATTCCCAAGTGACTCTATCTGGAGATAGGGCCTCTAGGGAGTCAATTAAGGTTAAATGAGGTCATAAGGGTGGAGCATAGTCTGATTAAGACTGATGTCCTTACCAGAAGAGGAAGACACCAGGGCATCCCCCCCTCCCATTCCCCTCTCCCTGCACGGAGGGAAGACCAGACAGGGATCTAGAAGAAGGGTGGCTGTGTACACGCTAAGAAGGGAGGCCTCAACCAGAAACCAAATTTGCCAGCCCCTTAACCATGGACACCCAGACTCCTGAACTATGAGGAAATAAACTATGAACTAGTTTAAACCATCCAGTCTGTGGTATTTTGCAATGGTGATACACATAGCAATATGTTTAATGATATACTATTTTTATTTCAAAAGGATAATGCACATAATAGTAAGATTTTTTTTTTTTTATCAGAAAGAGAGGTAAATTCAGAAAGTCCTTTGAATCAAACTGGAGTTCAGGAACTGCCAGCATTTTCCTGAAGCCATAAAAAAACAAGACCGGCAGATGTAAATACTTAAAAAATATTTAGCCTCTTCTTCCAACAGACCTTATAAACAAAATCCAAAGGCCATTAAGTGAGAAAATTATTTGCAATAACAAACATAAATAAATAAATGGCTAAGCTTAACATTTTTTATATGTGTATAAAAAGTTCACGGCGCTTAAGGGAATTTTTAACTGCATGATCTTTCTGGAGAGCAATTTCACAATGTCTCAAGAGACTGAAACAAAAAAGTCCATCCTCTTTGACCCAAAAATCCTACCTCTTTCAGTCTATTCTAAGGTAATAATCACTAAAGCCATCAAATATTTAACTACAAGCATTACTTATAAAATTCCTTGAAAACATAATCTAGAGGCTCCTGGGTGGCTCAGTTGGTTAAGTGTCTGACTCTTGGTTTTGGCTTAAGTCATGATCTCGGGGTCCTGAGATGGAGCCTGTGTTAGGCTCTGCACTCAGCAGGGAATCTACTTGAGATTCTCTCTCCCCCTCTCTCTGCCCCTCACATTCATGCACGCTCTCTCAAATAAGTAAATTTTTTGAAAATCTAAAAAATAATCTAAACAGGGGCACCTGAGTGGCTCAGTGGGTTAAAGCCTCTGCCTTCAGCTCAGGTCATGATCCCGGGGTCCTGGGATCGAGCCCCACATCGGGCTCTCTGCTCAGCGGGAAGCCTGCTTCCCTTCCTCTCTCTCTGCCTGCCTCTCTGCCTACTTGTGATCTCTGTCTGTCAAATAAATAAAAATCTTAAAAAAAAAAAATCTAAACACTCAACGATCCAAATATTCAACCACAGAAAAGTAGTTAAGTAAGTTAGGAGACTTCCATATGATTAAATACCATGTGGTCACAAAAAAATCATGGGAATTTAATGATTCTGAAAAATTCCTCAGAGGCAATGTTATAAAGAAAAGAAAAAAAAAGAAAGAAACAGAATACAAGATTACAGTATGAGCTGTATGTGAATTTTGTTAAAAGGGGTCAAACAAACTTTAAAGAAATACATGAAATCTAGTAGTAGGTATGAATGGTGGATTTAAGTACAATTTGCATTTTCTACAAGGTTAATGCAAGAGTTAACACAAGCATAATACAAGATACAGATGAAAAATAATTTTCTTTTTCTCTCCTCTACATGGTTCTGGAAGGCAGAACTAGAATCAAAAAGGTTTAGGGGCGCCTGGCTGGCTCTGTGGGTTAAGCCTCTGCTTTCAGCTCGGGTCATGATCTCAGGGTCCTGGGATCGAGCCCCACATCCAACTCTCTGCTTGGTGGGGAGCCTGCTTCCCCTTCTCTCTCTGCCTGCCTCTCTGCCTACTTGTGATCTCTCTCTCTCTGTCAAATAAATAAATAAAATCTTTAAAAAAAAAAGGTTTTAGGAACTATGGGGAGAAAATTTTAGTACAATATAAATAGAACCTTCCTTACAGTATTCTAAAAAATGGAAGAGAAAACCTCAAAAGAGTGAGCACTGTGTTCACTGGAAACATTCAAGCTTATACTGAAAATCTTTCTAGCTACTGGTTCATTCATTCCAATGCCTACCGAGTGTCAATTTCACGCAAGATACTCCTGTCCTCACTGAGGATCCTGCAGGCAGCAAGACAAATGAAGTCTCTGCCTCATGGAGCTTACTTTGCAGTGGGGGAGGGAGATAGTAACATAATGTCACAGGTGATAAATGCTATAAAAATATAAAGTGGGCTAAGGGGAAGGCAGAGGCAGTGGTTGGCTATTTTTGGAAGGGTGATCAGGGCAGGTCTCCCTATTTTGAGTAGAGGTATGAACTTAATTAAGCAAGGGAGCCTTATGGATCTTCAGGGTTTGAGAGTTCTAGGTAGAGGACAGAGCTGAAGTAGAAATGCACAGTGAATGAAGGACAGCCAAGGACCACAAGAACAATGGAACCATGAGAGAAGGAAGTCAAGACTAAGATGACTGGTGGGGAGACCAGACAACGAGGGGCTTAGCCATGTGATTTGTCTGGCCAATGGGATATTAGCAGGTATGATGTCATCCGGGCTTGGCCAACACTTGTGTGGTTGAGTTTCACCTCTTCTGTCTCTGCCACCACTTGGAAAGGACATGCCCCAGCTGGCCCATTGGTTCCAAGTACTTGAAGACGCATGGAACAGAGCTCCCCCAGGGGAGCTCAGCTTAGATCAGCTCTCCCACAGACCTGACAGTGAGCCCCGCTGAGGTCAGCAGAACGGCCTCATGTTATTGCTCAGGCCAACCCACAAATATGACAGAATAAATCATTACTGTTCTAAGTCAAGGACTCTGGAGTGGTTTGTTGCACAGCATTATTGTGGCAATAGCTGACTGATGGGTGTACTTCTGGTTGGCTTGGCAGTATTCTTGATTATTCCAGAATGATAGAGAGGCCTGACCAGCTCAACAAACCACAGCTGTGAGAATAATTCCTGGAGCCCAGCAGCCTTACCCAGATACTGTTCTAACCTGACAAGATAATACTCCATTTCAAGTAAGATCAATGTAAGTTAATCAATACCATGGGCCAGTTCCTTATTTGTTTTCCTAACTGAGAGACTGTTATCAAAGAGCTTTAGCAAAAGTGCTAAGCTTGCCTCTCTCATCTGCTCTGCTAAAAAGTTTTCCGCAAGTGTTTGCCCGAGGCCCTCCTAACGGACATTCTACAGAGATAGCCAGCGAAGAACAGGGCTGCTCTTCAGCTGAACCACATTACAAGTATTTGGGGCTTTAGGACAAGAGGGACCGTCATCAAACTCACCTTTAAGATCCAGCTGGAGCTCCTGCCGCAGTAGGAACGCCCTATAGAACCACTTTGAATAAAGCTTTCCCAAGTCCTGACCTGGGTATTCTTTTTTTTTTTTTTTTTTAAATATTTTATTTATTTATTTGACAGACAGAGATCACAAGCAGACAGAGAGGCAGGAGGAAGCAGGCTCCCTGCTGAGCAGAGAGCCCGATGCGGGACTCGATCCCAGGACCCTGGGATCATGACCTGAGCCGAAAGCAGAGGCTTTAACCCACTGAGCCACCCAGGTTCCCCTGACCTGGGTATTCTTGAGACTAGAATAGACTCAACGATTCCCTCAGGATTATACCAACACAGCACAAACTCCCACAAGGCTTCTACCAAAAGATGCTCTCTCCAATTTCCAAAGTCTTCACATACAAACTTCCTCAACGGAAAACGTGTAAGCCCTTAAAATGTGCCTACTGTGTGCTTGACGATCTGACAGAAGCATGATGATGCATGTTTAGCCTACCAAGAGCCTCGTATGGCAGAGCTGGGGTCCAGAAGGGGAAGGAGTCACTGCCGCTCAGCCAGACATCCTTCCCCAGCCCTGGCCTGGCTCCCGCTCCTGCCTCCCAGCTCACAATCCTGGAAGGACGACTGTGCGGCCAGTGGGGAAAGGTATGGCCAGACATGGGCTGTGAAATAGGAATGAACCGGGTCCTTATTTAGCCGTCGCATCCACTGTCTGCTCTCCTGCCTCTCAGTCCGCCGCTCTGCTATTCTGAATCCAGAGTGCTGATTCACTTGCTTAACTATGAAGCAAGTTCAGAATGGCTGTCAAAATTTGATCATCTGTAACAGCAAAAAAGTCAATGAAGCCCAGAGAGCAGACAGCTGGGCTTTTAAAGAGCCCCTCGTTTTGACACCCTCGTCCACTCCCCAACCTCTCATTGCCTTTACTGGCTCAGCCTTGCTATAATGTGCACCAAGCTGGGTATGAAGAGGTCTAGCTTAGAGTGAAGGCTCCCAACGTAAAAGGTTAAATCACCCTACATCTATGGAAAACACTCCATTATCACTGCATTTTTTATTAAAGTAAAGATGCTTCCCTACTGTGCACAGAGAGCTATTTGCCCCGGTATCGTATAAATATTTGATGCTGGTCTTTTGGCAAAAGGCCACCTTAACATTCCAAGCTTATGATTTACAAGAAGGATGTGGGAAAAGGAGATCAGCCTTATTATTCTAAGAGGTGAATTCTGGGGGGCCACCGCTCTTCCCCTGCAGCCTCTAGGACCTAGCAAGCTAAACTTTAGGCTTAACGTGCACATGGTGACAAGTGGTATGTAGTCTGGTTTTGCAGGATGAGATAAAAAGTCACCATTCTCCTATTAACAAGCTAGACTGGACTACTGGGTAGCTAGCCTAACAGATTTCCTTGGGTCCCTGAGAGCCCCCATTCTACGTCAGAGGCTGCTCACAACCCAACCTCGGTGCCAGCAATGACACGTGCCAACTGCATAACCGTAACTGTGCCTGCTGTCACATGGACCTGTAACCCCCACCATAGATGGAATCACTGGTCATGCAACCCCAGGGCATGGTACCGTGCTGCTCACCAACAACCATACCATGCCTAATTGGCTGACATTATGAAAAGAGCGAGCAGGCCTATTGCCTTCCATTTCCTGAGCCGTCGTGGCTGCTCTTGGCCTGCCTTCGAGGCTGCATTCCAACTTTCAGGTGGTGAGGGATCTGGAGGAGGTATCCCCCCTTTTCAGTTATAGCAAGGTGAGCCAGCAAGTGTAGAATGATTTAACCAACCAGACGGGGAAGGGACGCTCTGATTCAGTGCTTGCTGGTCCTGAGACATGAGATCAGGAACGGCTGACAGTTTCTCTTTGAATCTTTCCCCCCAATCTGCAAGGCTACTCATTCCCTCTTAGCGGGTGAGCGGACAGAGGTCGCAGGAGTTCATTCATGTGTTCATGTTCAAATGGAATGCAAGGACCAGACTAGCTCTAAACTGTGGTTGGTTTGATTCCGAAACCTACGCCCTTTCAAACATGAACAGAGATGCGCTGAGCTACCACGCTGTGCCAGGCGCTGGGACTGCAGCTGGGCGTGGTGATGCCCAGCCCTGGTCCCTAGCCTTGCGGAGTTACCTGACCACTACACCCTACTCCAGCCCTGGTGTTTCGGGTGGTGTCTTAGTGAGATCACAGGGAGACTGGCCTTAGGGCTTCCGTTTGGGGTAAGAACTGTACAGACGCCATGCCTTCCTCTAAGGGACAAAAAATAAAAATAAAAATATACTTGGAAATGGATCAGGTGTATATACCGACACAAGAGATAGCACACAGCAGCGAGGAGAAAAATAATCTGCAATTACATGTAAAAATGTGGATGAGTGTCACAAATGCAATGAGTCAAAGAAGCCAAACACAAGGAGGGCATTCATTCACGTGTTCCATTCCTATAAAGTTTACAACTCATCTCTGGCGTTTCAAGGTGGGACTATGGTCACTCTCGGGACATAGGGACTATAAGGGGTCTATGAGGGGGGCTTTTAGGGGGCTGGTATATCTATTTCTTGATCTGGTGCTGGTTACATGGATATCCTTGCCTTGTGGAAATCTACTGGGCTCTATCTTTATTGTGCGCATAGTTTTCTGTATGTGTGTGATACAGCAATAAGAAGTTCATTTGAAGATGCGCTATGGCTACAAGGGAAAATGCATGTAAGGCATACGGGAGCTCCACCCCCTACATTAGTAAGTGACTCGTCTAAAACACGAGCCATGCCTGTAATCAGCAGGCCAAACATTCCCGGAGATGGCGGCGTTCCAAGGAAGTGGCCGCTGGGAGCACCTGGAACTGCCTCATCTCCCTTCCTCTCCATTCCGCCTACACCTAGTTCTTCAGGCCCCCAGGCTCCTGTGATGCGCACCCTAATACCAGCTTCTCCCCCCGTCTCCATCGGCATCACCAAACATCATCCGGAAGCTTTTATCGATCACCTTCTGTATACGGTGCGTGGTGCTCAGAAGGATGGGATACAGAACTCACCCGAGGGCTTGTAAGTACGTCTGTATAAAACATGTATCTCACTGTGCATTTTATTTGAAACAGGTACTTTTTTACATGTGTATCTTGCAAATATAAAGTAATGTAGGTTATGCTAGGCATCAAGAAAGATGCCAAAAGACCAAATGCCATTTGGATTTAGATGTGGCTGGGGCATCAGGGACGGTCTTGGGGAAGACAATCTTTCAAAAGGACAGCCATGGAGAGACATCTAGGTATATTGTGTCTCCCGATGAGGTGCAGCGGGTAAAACTCAGCATCGTCTGGAATGTGCTGCAGTCACAGCGCTTAATTTAGGAAGGCCTTAGAACTAAACACCAGTTTGCCGGATATAGAGGGTAAAAGAATTAGGTAGATGACATCACAAGGCAGCGACCTGACACATAATGCAGGACATTCTGCAGGGTGAGAGGCTGGCTTTATTTCAAGCAGTGAGGGTCATCAAGAAATGACTCTTCTATATCAAAGAGAAGTGAGGCCGTGGTCACCGTACGCAGCGCATGCTAGTGGACTGCATTCTGGTTTGAATCACCTGCTACAAAGGACATGTTGGAAACAACTGAAAACATCTGAGTGTGCGGTGGGTAAGGATGATACTGCTAGAGATATAAGGACTGAGGGGGAGGGGCAGGAGAGGGGGAGGAGAGGGCCGGGGGAGTAGGGGAAGGAGAGTCAGGACAAGGCCAAGGGAGCACGGCACAAGGGTAGGGGGAGGTGGGGACGAGGATAGGGCAAGGGTAGAACGAAGAATGCAGAGCAAGGACAGGGCCAGCCAGGGGACTAAGGGAGGGTCAGGGTGGGCAAGGAGAGTGGATGGTGGCAGCAGTAGCGTCGGTGGCCAATGATCGCAGCAGGGGACTCTGTCAGCCTGGAGGCCCTTGGCAAAAAGCAGGCTCCTGGGTGGGTCTTCAAATGGTGGGCACCCAGCTCCACCTTGACCTTCCCCTTGGGGGTACCCACCTGACTCCTCATCAACAGCAGAAGGACTCCACTCCCCGCCTCTCCCACCCTCTGGAAGCAGAGATTCGGGCCTTTGTCTGACAGGGTGGTGTTCTGTGTGCCTGTCTGCCTGGCTGTCTGACCCACCCCTGCACTCATTCACACTGGGGGCTGGGAACCCAGGTCCTGCTACTACCCTAAAGGTGACTGGAGCTCCCTCCCTTCCCAAGGGCCACCCAAGCCCTCCCTGGGAGGCTAGACTCTTGCCAACATGGTCACCTCTTTTACCCTCTCCCCATGTCTCTTTTCCCTTCCCTGACCCTTCTTCCTTCGTACTACTTCCTTGCCACTTACTAAACTTTGCAATGCCTTAACCACTCTGTGCCTTAGTTTCCATAGCTGTGTCACAGGGATAACAACAGTATCTGCTTCACTGAGTTATGGGGATTAAATGAGTTCCTATGTTTGAACTGCTTAGACCAGGACGAGCACAGAGTAATTGCTAGGTGTCCATTAGCATCATTATGCTTCCCTTTTGTCTGTGTTTTGGCTTACCAGGCCCCAAGGGCACAGTCTACCCAGCCCAAGATACCTGGTGCTTTTAAGTCTTCATAACTGACCCCAGGAGAGGAGTCCTAGACTCAGCAAAGGCCCAGATTTAAGGACTGTTCAAGTTTTTCCATGTCCTAAGGGGTAAAGGCTTGAAAACAGAAGCTAGAGTCCTAACTGAATAATTCAGGCTAAGACATCATCCTGTTTATGGGACAAAGTTCTCATGAGTTTTATGACTCTGGAAAATATTTCAGAGTACAAATATCCATTTAAGAATCAAGACTGGTGTTTTTCCAGATGGCAAACAGCTTAAAGATGTGCTTCCAACTCTGCCACGTTTATTGTAAGGACACTAATTATCTTATTAGAAATAGGTTCCTTTTTAGAATTATGACCCGCTTGCTTTTTTTTTTTTTTTTTTTAAATTCTGGGAAAACAGCATATGTGTATTTTATCCCTGGCCCACGGAAACCTTGGCCTCTTCCAGAGCAGAAACACTCTAACCCACTGAGCATGGCTCCTAAGTCACATCCCCCTCCCATCAGAAACATACAGGGTGAAATTGCATTTGAATTTTGAGTGGGTTTAAATAAATATTGTTCTGGGACACCTGGGTGGCTCAGTTGGTTAAGCAGCTGCCTTCGGCTCAGGTCATGATCCCGGCATCCTGGGATCGAGTCCCACATCGGGCTCCTTGCTTGGCGGGGAGCCTGCTTCTCCCTCCGTCTCTGCCTGTGCTCGCTCGCTCTCTCTCCCTCTCTTTCTCTGACAAATAAATAAATAAAATCTTTAAAAAAAAAAATAAATAAATAAATAAATAAATAAATAAATATTGTTCTGAGAATTTTGCAGCCATTCCCCGAGACCGAGCCGGGCAGCTGCTGGGGAGCTGTAGACAGGCCACAGGCTTGGGGCTCGGCTTCCAGCTGCGTTTGCCAGGGGAAATTTCATGTTCTGTTTTCCAGGCAGAAGGGCTGGATTTCACGCGGCTAAAGCCAAGGGAGGATATAACAGCATTTCAAACTCTTAAGTCAAATCTGAAGAAAAAAACTCTTATGAATTATCTGTGTTTCTGGACTTGAGGTCAGAGAATAGGGAAGGAGAAGGGAGTAGGGAGCCGTCTTGGTTGCCAAAGCCGTAATGGCCCAAAAGATGATAAACGGCATCGTGAACTTTCGAGCTGTCCTCAGCTTGCCCCAGACATGCCGGGCAGCAGGACCAGAGAAAATTTCCCTTTTGACACCCGAATTCTCCAAAGCGGGACTGCCTGTGTAGCTGCTGTGTTCAGTGAGTCACTGAACATCTTTAAGATGTTAGTACAACTAACCATCAGTTTCCCAGGGAGAAATGTAGAAGGGCGTGTGGCCTCAGAGAGCCTCTATGGGCCTGAGGGGAGATAAAAGGAATCACTGGCACCACCCAAGATGGGTGATGGGGCGTCCCTGCAGGAGGCCAAGGGGCTCCTCCCTGACCTCCCCTAAGGCCAGTGAATCAGGGCTGTAAACATCTGCCCGGAGTAGAGGCCACTGGTGTTTTATGGTGCATCTCAAAACAGACTGTGATGTTCTCTGGCTTCCAGGGCCTTCGCAAGCACCCAGGGAAGGCCTTCTCCTACAGAGGAATGCTACCAACCTTGCCACCAGAGAACCACATTGGCTCTTCATTAGTTGCCTTAATGAAATGTATACTCTAGAATCGCACTCATATGCAACTAGCCACTAAGCACATAAAGTAACTTATCCTGCATTCATGTGCTTTGAAGTGGTCAATAGCCACATGTAGCTGGTGGCTACCATATGGGACAGCACAGATATGGAACGTTCCCATCATCATAGAAAGTTCTGCTGGATCGTGATACTTGACAGGTATTCTTAATGAGCCTGCCACGTTTCTTATATCATTTATCCATTCCGCAAATGGTTCCGGCCCCTTATACTTACAATGCCTGCTGCTATTGTATTAATATGTTAACATGAGATATTGACATGTGGATAAGAATAAGGGACTCGCATCCAAAATTAAGATCTGTCTGTGCTGTACGATGTTGCAAGGCTTCCAATGATTTAAAGCATGTACCTTCAGAATTAAGACTGATGTCTCTTCCACAGATGTTTGCTGGCATTTCAAGGATTGCAAATAATGTAGACTCCAAACCTCTGTTACTGACCCTGCTAATTCTTGGAGAGAAAACTGCTCTACAACCAAGACACGGTGCTATCAATGCCCCTGCCAGCCTTTGCTGGGATCAACATATTTGGTGTTAGGCTTCACTTGGGAATCCTACTGACAGGCAGCCCTCAGGATCCTTACCTGCTAGGATGTTGGCCCCACGCCCCAAACAGCCTCCCAGCTCTGATGCACCCTAGTGACTCAACTTGCTGTTGTATTCACCCCAAACCCTTTCTTTGCCTGACACCCTTCCCCACTGTGGGCACACACTCTCTGCTTTAGAAGAGCGGCCATCAATCAAAGCACTCCAGGCAGCCTCCCCCAGAAAGAGATCATTACTGAGGAGGGGGTACCGGGTGCCAGGAGACCCAGAGACAATGTGTTTTTCTACAGAGCTTACAGAAACAAAGCAGTTTGATTCACTTCTCAGGGTTAATCCGGGGTGCTGCTACTGCTACTTCCAAGGCAATAGTGTTTACAAACAATTTGCACTTGGGCAGGGGGTGTGCGGCATGACCCCAGGGGGCAATTAACAAATGTGAAATCATCTTTTTAAAAGCCTTTAAAAACAACGTGGATTGAGGCCACCATCAAAAACACAGAATCACTTCCATTTCTCTGTCATTTCAGAAGATACCTGGCCGATTCCTAGGGAGGTTCAGGGAGCACCGGGGGTGGATTTTGTGTGAATTAGAAATCAAATGCAGCGAATTTATCAGCTGCGGGGCCATCTGAATGGGGCAGGCTCTGAAGACGGGCTAAGAGGAAAAGAGAAGCAGAGGTGGTGAGGGCCGCCCAAGGTTTGTAACTTCCATACCATTGACCATGCCAAGGTAGAAGACGGCATTCACCAGCATGCCTCCTTTCCGGAAGTGGTCACTCATGTGCTCCAACCAGTTGGCATCCAAACCGCTCACCGTCTGGCCGTTCTTAGAGACGCGGAGAGGAATGCTGACAGGATAGTATTGGCGGCACTTCTGATGGCTCTTCGGTTTGTTGAAAAGGGCGAGGATCTCCATTTCTGTTGGGATTTGTAAAGGAGGTGGGAGAGAAGAGGTCAAACAGTGATAAAAACCTGCCTCCTTGGGTCTAGTAGGGAATCTCTTAGGAGCCTGGAGAAACGTTCTCAAAGGTAAACTCTCTGTTAGGTTGCACCTTTGCCGAATAATAAAACCTGATTCCAACTGTACATTAGGGAGCCTTGAAAATGACATGTACGTCAAAGACTGAGCTTCCGGGGGGTACGTGGGTTTTGAATCTGGCATAGGAGGATGAACAACTGTTATCTGGGATCAGTTTGTACAGTGAGGTGTTTGTGAAGACATTGGGGACATTTCAAGAAACTCATACAAAAGTGTTTTGGGGGGAAAAAAGTGGACGTATTTGGGTGACAGTTGGTCCTTTAAAAAAAGGTGAAGAGACAGAGGCACATAAGAATAAAAATACTGCTTTAATTCCAGGAACCTTGTACACCCCTGAACTCCTATTTATAAACTGCAGTGGTGCTTCCTGGGGCCGAAACCATAATATTTAATCAAGTACATCAAAAACACACCATTGATATGTAAAAATAAATATGTTCCCGTAAATGGGGGTTCTTGCCTGGAGTGGTAGGTAGATGGCACTGGGAGTGGGGCTCTGAGCTTTTCCCTCCTTCATTTACAGCTCAGTTCTTCAAAAATCAATGCTCACGATCAGCCGGCAGCTGCCCCACGCCGGCCGTACGTGCTGCTGGCCACGAGCGAGCGGCACCAGCCTCGAGGAACGATTACCTGAAATTTCAATCCAAGTCTCGAAGGTCTATTTTTGCGTTATTCATGTAGTCAAGCAATCGGAGTTTACCCAGCCTAAAAAGCTTTGCTCACACAGTCTAGTCAGGAGTACGCTTGGGTTTCCAAAAATATCTACTGGAATAATAAGAACATCCCCACCCTTCTTTCAAAGAAATATTTTAAAAGTCGTAAACAACGGTTGACATGAACAAAAAGGACAAAGCACACTCATGCTCCCTGCAGGAGAGACCTGGCCCTGACCCACCTTCTGGGATGCAGTCTCCCACCATATTTCAGTATCTCACGATTCTGTCGTATCCAAACACTAGCTGCATTATTATTAGTTTAAGCACAATCGCTTTCCTTCATTTAAGTAAATGAATTTTAAAGGGAACATCTGCTTCATGACCATCAGGGAAGCAGCGACCGGTCGCTATACACAGAAGGAATGATGAGGCACATTAACACCAAATATGTCCATCCACACAACAGCTAAAATTATCCCAATAGGTATTGTGTTCCGGGCAAAGGAAGTCTTTTACAGCTCCATCTGAGCAAACATCAGCCAAGATCCCTCAGGAGCAATGCCAGGCCATGACCCTTTGTCACCAGCAAGAGTTAAGCCAGCGGGGGGACCATTTCAGGGTCTCCATTGTATAGAACCAATTAGGAAAGAGAGCTGCCCATCTTTAAAAGTGGCCACCTGGATTTTAAGCAACTGAATCTTGGCCTATTTATGATCCCCACTTCCAATTACATTTCGCAGTCCACTTGCCTGACTCAGGAAGCCACCTCTAGCCAGTAAATGTTTTCGCACAAGAAATTAGGTCTTGGTGTACGGAGGTGGTAATCACTGGACTATATTCATGACTTTGAAATACACACTTGAGGAATGGAGTCATGCAAAGAAATGGTGGGGAAATCAAGCAACAGATTGGCACTAAGGGAGACAGGATATGAACTACAGAATCAGGCCTTCTCCAGTGCTTAGGTGCTAGGGGTTCAAATAAAAGCCACAGCTACTAAAGGCAAGAGGATAAGCAATGCTTTAGTGAGTCCCTGACTTTATTTGGATTTCTTCCAAAGCAAACCCTGTAAGTTTTGAGTGCCAGTAGTTTATTTGGGACGTGATCCCAGGAAATACAGCGAGGGAGGAGGGGTAGGAAATAGGGAAGAGAGGAAAGCCAGTGAAGGGTGCCTTAATGAGCAGGTTACTGCTGTAGCAATTGGGGCTCAGTTAACAGGGCCCCCTAAGACCCTGGACAGAACATACCTCAGATTGCCTTCCCAAGGGGCAAGGAAGCCTGGGCATTTATCCTCAGGAACTGAGGGCCACTCCTGAGGTACGAATTCCCTGGGGGTGTCTGGCCTGCAGGGGCGTGTTCTCGTTCCAGAGAACGCTTGCAGGCGGAGGCTAGGACAGCTGTCCTCAGGTGACCCCCAGCGTGGGCCAGAGCACCAATCACTACAGTCTGCTCTGGTCAAGCACAAACGTATAGAGAGATTAAAAAGAAAAAGAAACCATAGCCCCTACAGGGGAGAGGCGAGTGGGGAATCTGACCACGGCCAAAGTCCAAAAACACATGACAACACTTCATCACCCACAAGGATTCCCCACTCACACGGCAAGACAGAAACACAACTTTCCCAAACGCGTAATGAAACAGAAAAAAGGGGAAGGCCGAAAGGGGAAGTGGGGGCTGCTGGACGTGAAGGGAAGGCAGAGCCTGCCAGACGAGGTAGACAGCACGGGGCTGACCGTGTCCCAGCTCTCCCATCGGGATCCTCCCCAGGGAAGAGGGCCGAAGCCAGAGACAGAAATAAATTTGTCAGGAAGGGAAGGAAATGCTGCTGGACTCAGGAGCCTCCAAAGCATGAGTAGCGATGAAATATTGGGAGAAACCTGATTTCAGATGCGTAACCCTTCAGTTAACTCCCCTCTCCTGCTGGATCCTTGGCCACAATCCTCTCACTACTCACATGGAAACCGGTCAACAGAACTGTCCCCAAATGATGCCCTTTGATGTTTTAATATTCTGATTCTCCAGCACACATCATCACATGGGCAGGCACCGAGGGTTCCAAATAGAAGTCCCAAGTTTGTTTAAATTTTCTCAGTTGCTCTGTGACTCTGCCGTGACCCCAGCTGGAAGATTTTTCCAGACATGGGACAGAAAGTCCCAAAGGAGGGGGGAAAGCATTGTTTCTGAGAACGTTCTGAGAACAGCTAAAGAATTGGTCTGGCAGAGCATCCGAGGAGCATCAGGACTGTCTTGACTTGGATTTTTATTTGTCTTCTTGTCTCTTTCTCCCTCACACAAGGGGGGCTTGCCTCATGCTATTTAGATCCCCCATGTGCAGAAAAGTCCCTGTAATAATGATAGGGGATACATACACTTTTGCCGGATTGACTTGAACCTGACAAGTGCAACATGCTAGGGAAGGAGGAGAGGCATGGGGCCTCCTGGGCGCTTCCAGCCTGACAGCCAGGCCCGCCACCGCCTTACTAAGCTCCTCAGGAGCAGGAAGGAAAGAGGGAAGATGCCAGTTCTGAGGCCCACGCCAGGCAGTGGGGATTTAGGCACGGGGTGGAAGTCTGCAGTCTGTCTGCAAGTGAGGCCCCAGAGACCCTGTGATTGGCAGGGAGCAGGCAAGCTGGTTGGGTCCTGGTCTTCTAAGAGACCTCCAGGCTGGAGGGAAGAGAGAGTTCAGCATCTGTTTAAAGCACGGGGCTTCAAGGGTTAGAGTGGGTGGAGGAGGAAGCTGGCGAGTTGCCTGGGTGGGAAGAAACATGTGGGAGTCAGACCTGACCTGGTAGCTGGACTAAACAGGGGCTAAGATCTGCTGAGGTCACAGGCAGGGGGGGTGGGGGTGCTCAGACAAAAGGTTTGCACTGGCAAGCAGGGCTGTGGACTCTGTGGTGCGACAAGAGGGCAGAAGGGCCTGGAGCCCATCCAGATTCCTGAATCTGAGAGAAACTGCTTCAGACTTCTGTCAGGCGTGGGTAGGACAAGCAGGGCCCCTCTGGGCCTGGGTGCGGCCCGTCTGTGCGGACAAAGCAGGGGAACTGCAGCATACACAGCATTCCATGGGAAGCCCCTGGCAAGGACAGCGGTAGCCACGGGCACTTTGACCTCCACCATCTCATGCGACTCTCCCAGCCCACACGAGGGGCAGCATGGGTTCTGTGCCTAGAAACCTTGAGTGGATCCCCCAGACATCACAAGCTGGAAAGTGGCAAAGCCAAGAGTCTTTCCAACCCCAAAACTTGGGCTGTTTCCAGATCTAACAAGAGGCTAATTTCATCAGTACACAGAAAGCAGGAGCCTCTGAGCATGGGTGGGAGCTCAATAGCTATTTGTTAATGGACTGAGTGAAAGGTCAAGAAGATGGTGGCAGGTGGCAGATCTGGGAGGAGGCAGAACCATAGGCTAGAACCATCCTGGGGGCACGGGGGTGGGGGAGGGGAGGGCACTGGCTCAGTGTGGGATGGGGGGTGGCTACACACCAGAAAGGCCAGACTCAGGAGGACACCACCTCTCCCTCCCCACACAGTGAGCTGGCTGCACAGGGAGGCCTACTGAATAAAAACTCCTCAGCCGAGAAATACAGCTGAGGTCACTGGCTGAGGTTTCTGGCTGGCATTTCTAAGCATTTTAAGTGGCTAGGCATAGGATAGGAAGGACAGCACTTGGAAGATGCTCGATTATTATCTCAGGGATGGTGAGAACAATCTGAACTTGTGTGGACCTTCCTGGCCTCCTTTTTTCTCTGACTGAACATGTTGCAACAGAGATGCTGAGCAAAGGACAGACAGGAATGCTGCCAGCCAGGAGAGAAGTGACAGGTGGACATCTGGGGACGCCTTCCTAACCTTTCCCTGCACTGGCCTTCCCCGCCTGGACTGATGATTACAGATGAAGAAAGCATGCTCCCTATCAACAGAAATGCATCACAAGGGGCCATTTGTGCTCTTCTGAGCAGAGCTATGGGGGGTGCTGTGTGTTCACCATAAGGCAGGGGCAAGTGTGGGAATGGCAGTGTCTAGGAGTGAGGCCCCGGGCTGTTCCTGCACCCGCTCGGGGGATCTCTGCATGCAAGATAATTCTCCAGGACCAGAAAAGAAAAGTCAGTGATCAGGAAGAGGACCTCATGATTGGTCTCCAGAGGGACCTGCATGGGCAAGGGGAGCAGAACCTCTGGACCAGAGCAGCCGTTCAAGAGCCCACGGGGATGGGGAGGGTGGCCTGCCGCATGTCTGGATGGCGAATTTGCTGGTGAGCCTTATGGGAGCAGTTGCAGCCTAGACCTGCTCCCCTAGGCCTCCTATAAAGGAAATAAATTAAACGAGGGGAAGGAGGGGGAAAGAGGGAGACTCCCTCTGGATTTTTTTTAATTGTCTTGCTGTGATTGCCTATTTAAGCCCACCTGGCAGAAAGAGGAGTAAAAACACTTCACCCTCCTTAGGGGGCCCTGAGAGAAAGGCAAGCTGAAAGCTGAGCAAGCAGCAGGGAGGGGAAGCTGAGGGGACGCGGGGCACAGGGTGATGGTGGAAGGAAACGGTAAGACTTCTCAGGAAAGAGACTGACAAGAGAGGCTGGGGTCAGGTGAAGGCCATGCCCAATGCTGACAGGGCCTCAGCATGTCCGGCCTTTGGGGAGGCTGGGTGCTCAAGCTAGGAGATAAAATTTCACTATGTGAGGGCATAGACGGTGACTTTCCTTATCTGCAAGATGGGCTTCATAATAGTGTCCGCCATCATAAAGCTATTGTGAGGCGCCATCAAAATGGCCCATCGGAAGAACTTAGACCGTTTCAGCCAGAGCTGCCACCATCATGACTGTCATCTGCCCATCCCCCATGAGGCCATGTATGTGTACCAGTAACACCTGTATGTTCGTGAACTGATGAAGCAAGTCCAGGGGCTCATTCATGCCACACAACAAGGAATAAAGGATAGCAATGAGCTGCCAAAATTTCAGAGACCTGTGGCCTCCTGAGTAGACAGATAAGGCCCAGTCGTGTGTAGACAACGGACAGCCAGCTGCCACTGAGTGAGATTAAAGTGGTGTACTTCTCAGCCTCCAAGGCCCAAAATTCCATCCACTATTGGGCTGACCACCTCCAGACACGCATTAACCCATCATTCTTCAGCAGGATCTGGTCTGCTAGTAGAGAACAGGGTCTTGAAGAAATGAGACACAGGCCAAGACCCCGCCTGTGTTGAAGGGCTCTGTGTGTTCAGCAATGGAGGGGTCTCTGCCTAAGGGAGGCAAACAGCCCCAGGAGAGCATGTGGGGGAAATGGTCCTAGGAAAATTCTCCCCAGTGAATTTTCCCTTGGGTCAACCACAGAGGGCAGGAAGTCCAGAAGCTGGCTCAGAGAAAGGTCGATTCTGGAGCAGGAAAGATCAGAAAAGCCCTGAGGGGTACTTCAGTATTGACGCCCTCCTTTCTCCAAGCCAGGGCTCCGTGCAGAGGCAGAGGTCCGTGGGCGGGGCTACTGAGCCTGTGTGCCAGTGGTAATCGTTCACACTTAGAGTCGAGCAGTGCTGAGTGCCTTAAATGTCTCCCTCACTTAACCTTTCAACAAGAAACTATTGTTCTGTCTCTATTCTCCAGGGTAAGAAACTGAGGCAAAGGAGGATAACTTGCCCAAGACTGCCTAAGGAGAAGATGGCAAATGGAATGAATGTAAGCAGAGTCTAGACTCTCAAAGATTATTTATTTATTATTTATTTGAGAGAGAGCGAGAGAGCACGAGTACCAGCAGGGGAGAGAGTCAGAGGGAGAAGGAAGGGAGCCCAACATGGGGCTTAATCTCAGGACCCTGGGATCACGACCTGAGCTGAAGGCAGACACTTAATCCAGTGAGCCACCCAGGCGTCCCCAGAGTCTAGGTTCTTAACCACAGTGCTACCTGCCTCTCAATGAGTCCTACTCTTTTCTCCTAGAGGGCCTATGCCTGCCCTGAGCCCTCACCC
Organism: Martes martes; assembly: GCF_963455335.1. Lineage (NCBI taxonomy): Eukaryota > Metazoa > Chordata > Mammalia > Carnivora > Mustelidae > Martes > Martes martes. The sequence continues at coordinate 131,566,670 of NC_137888.1, forward strand.
TTGCATGCTCCTCCAAGGAGGACTATCTTCTTCCTGGGGATTCAGACCAACACATCTAGCCCAACACCAGTAAGAAGATGGTTTCCGGAACAAGATTTAGACATTCATCAGGAGGCATGCCAGGGTCTCAGCTACTCTGGAGGAAGGAGAAGTCTACCTCTAACTGTGTAAAATGTTTCATAAATGAAGAGCCCCACTTTAGTACATATTTAAGAAGGATCTGGGCCTTGATTAAACAACTATCACAATATATCCCAGAATGGAGGCAGTGCCAATCTCCCCCTCTAAATCAACTTTGTAAATAAGCCCAGAACGAACCAACCCACAACTTCCTTTTCAAGAAGTACTGACCTAATATAATAAAATAAACTGTTCCACCTTCTATTCTACTCTCAAAGCATAAACTGTTCCTCATCATTAATAAGAGGCTAATTTCAGGCCGCCTGGGTGGCTCAGTCAGTTAAGCATCCAACTCTTGATCTCAGCTCAGGTCATCAACTCAGGGTCGTGGGATCTAGCCCTCGGTCAGGCTCTGTTCTCAGCAAGGGGTCTGCTTGTCCCTCTCCCTCTACTCTTCTCCCTGCTCTCTGTCTCTGTCTTTCTCTCTCAAACAAATAAGTAAATAAGAGGCTAATTTCAAGACTCAGTAAATGAGTAATAACGTTAACCAGGAAGGTTAAGGCTAAGAAGAAAGGCCTCCTAAGGCCTGGGGGTCTCCTGGCAGTCTTGTTGCTTGTGCACCTTATTAAGGCTGGAGGAGGCCACGAAGCTCCTACGAGTGCTTGGCTCTCAGGAAGTGGCTGGAAATGGCTGGATGCTAGATTTTCTGGAGAAAGAAGAAAGGGAATGACAGGGAAATGGAGAGAAACTTCACTCACCATAAACTGAAGGCCTCAGTGAATCTTACTGGTGTATGAGAGTATCACAGAGGGGAGTCCACGCAGAGAGGCATGAAGGGATGGTGGTTAAGGCAGCTGGGCTCACAGACCAGCTCTGCCAGTTTCCAGCCTGGGTGAAGATGTACTCTCCCAACCTCAGTTTACTCAGCTGTACAATGGACAAGGATACCACAGCAGCCCACATCGCAGTGATATAGATAGAACTAGGAGATCAGTCATGTGAGGTGCTTACTGGGGCAGGGCCTGGTGTACAGGAGGTACCACTAACCGGTGGTCACTATCATTGTTGTTATATTGTTATCTGAAACGGCCACGCTAATGTGCACGCTCTAACAGCCGCTACAACGTAAGAGGATTCACGCATTGGTGGTCTCTCCGTGGCAGTATTCCCTCCACAGTGTGGGCCTGTCAACTAGACACACTCCCTGAAACCTGGTTTTTTACAGCCGAGTGAGCTGAATCACCAGTTCCCTGCCCAATTCGTCCTCCAAACTGGCTCTCTGGATTTCTCGCTCTGGGTGGACATTCAAAACGAACAGACCGAAAGTGGAGCATCGATTCTGCATGGGTGCCCTGCACATGAACACTTCCTGTGCGAGGAGTGGGGTCGTTCAAGGGCAGTGCAAGAGCGCAGGGATAAAATCCCTCGAGTCCTAGAATCCACTTCAGATGTGACATGTTGGAGCCACCACAAGTCAATTTCATGTAGTCCTGTTCTCCCAGAAGTCATGACATCTGTAAGCCACCAGAGTCAGGAGGCCCAGAAAATTTCAGATTCTCCTGTGATGGACTGCTGTCTGTACACTCTCATTCCATTTCTTTTTCCTAAAATGCCGTGGGGATTACTGGAAAGCTGTTAGGCTCTCTGTAAGTGGGTCAAAAGTCCCTGTGTTGACATACTTACTTCCCGAGAGCGGTTCCTCATGCACTTCCAACAGGTCACCATCTGGCCCATCCAGAGTCTTGCTCACCCCGTGTGGGGACAGTTCTGCACCTTCCCCTTCTCCAGAGGGCGAGCTGGGTTGCTCGGCAATGGGCGTCTCCCCTCCAGGGCCCTGGCCTGGCTCCTGGCCGCTGTCTGTCCCCGCTGGAGCCCCGGGGTTCTCGTCCTCCCCGCACCTGTCTGGCTCCTTTTCTGCAGCTCTGGTGTCCGCTGGGGGGCTGCTGCCTGCTGACTTCCCAGGGCAACCATACTGAGGTATGACACCCACGAATTTCAGGCCCTGACTTGCAGCCTCTTGGACCTGCGAGGCAAACAAAATGAAAGGGACTGGGTGAATGGAATGTTCTATCAAAGGTGGGCCGTGTGCAGCATCCAAAACACCTCACTGAAGACGTCTGTGGCTGTTTCAGTCTCTGACATGAAATCTCTCAAGGTGGCAGATGTCCATGTCCCCTCTAGGCAGCGGCCACACCCTAAGGCTGGTCCCACTGGGGACAGACGGCATGGGGCTTACGCTTTTTAACTATGAAGCATGTGGCTAGACAGGGCTGAGATTCCCTTTCTTTGAAATACTACATTAGTCCCCTGTTGGTTATTTTTTTTTCTAAGAGGTTGTAAGAAGGTACTAAAGGATGAGTTGGAACAAAGGGTTTGAAAGAGGAAGTTCATTTTGGTAAGAGTTTGTTTTTTTCATTATTATTATTTTTTTCTGATGAATCACCTACTTCCTGCCAATTAGGCTACTGTGTAATCCAGTAGGTCTATACAGCCATATACTAACTACCAGATGACATTTTATGACCCAAAGAGCTTCCTCTTTTCAACAATGGTTTTGGCAGAGAAGGGCGGAGGTGGGGAAAATCACCACCGCATGAAAGCTGGTGTGCATGTTCCCCACAGTGGGGAAATCTGACTGACACCTGCTCCGTGGTGCTCTCCGCCTCTGCCAAAGGCACCCAAAAACCACCCAAAAAAGCAACCTGCAGGTGTTGCTTGGGCAGACTCATGAGTCTCCAAGCCATGGTGCACACCATCCAGTCCCGGTCACAGGGAACTTGCTTCTCATTTCCTGAGCCCCCAAGATGGGGGGGCTAATGGCCACGCAGAGTACCGAGGCACTTTAACACTTCCCTCCCTGACAAATACCCCTGGCAACTGAATTTAATAATCACAAGGGAAAGAAAAATGGAAAAGAGTAGCCAAATAAAATCAAGCAAGAGCCATTCCAAACTAGGAAATCGGCTTTAGGGGACTTTCTGGGCAAGGATGCTCAGGTCACTTTACAATTAAATCAGGAAGTGAAGACCTCAGAGTTTTATAAGTCTTAGTCACCAACCCTTGAGTGGATGACCTCAGAAAATCTTGAGGCTTCTGCAGCGATCATCCACCATCATTTGAGAATTAGTAAGAAATGCCAGCATGGAGCTACTCTCTCTAAGAGAATACCAAGCCGCGGCAGGCCTCCTTGGATGAACAACCCTAACTTATAGCCAAAGGTCACTTTAGTTCAGCACTGCATATTCTGGAAAGCAATCTAGAGCAGTTACAAATGTACAGTCCAGTCTTTCTATAAAATCTAGCCTGTGCTAGAAATAATGACAATAGGAGAAATTACCATCTAGTGCAGACCTACTGTGTCCCAGGCACTGTACTAGGCATTTTCCATAAACTGTCTCGGCATTTTCCATAAATTGTTCTGTTTAATCCTTCAAAGACCATTACAAAAAAGAAACTTTCTATGAAACAAACCGTTTTCCATTCTGAAAATTCGTTTCTCGCCCATTAATCTGTGATACCCACCTACTTTTAGAAATTGTTTTGGAAAGCTTCTGAAAGAAGACACAGGTAACAAAAGTTTTCAAAAGAGAAGAGGGGAAGATAATTACTGTCTAAGAACCTTAGGTTAAGGGAAGCTGCTGGCTACAAAGCCTAACTCTGAGCTTCCTGGCAACATAGGCAAAGCAATGGATCTTACAAATCTCAAATGAAAGGAGGAAACGTGCCAGGTCCATAAGAGAGAAGCATAATTTGGAGGTAAGGAACAGAGAACTTTGTTGTAGGACTCCTGTAGCACCATGGAGTAAAATGTGACTTCCTCAGTTCTACAGAAAACGAAGAGACATTTTTTTCTTACATCACTTATATACTGTTAACCCTTGCTAGCTGGCTAGGACAGGAGGCTACAGCACAGGGGTGCAGCCAAAGCGATGTGGTCCAGGTAGCCATGGACAGCTGCATGCGGGTGTGTGTCAGAGCTGGGGACCCTGGCCATGTTCGCACTGACACCTCCCATTCCCACTGCAGGGGATGGAGATGGCTTTTTTCTGACCTTAATTTTCTAAATCTGTTAACTATTTCACACATGACTTGCCTACACTTCTTCGGAAGGGGTTTGGAAACAGGTTTTTTACAGTTTTGAACATGTGATGCAAATTCTCAAGGCACTAAACCTGTAGTAAAAGTAAACGAAACCTAACGGCCACAAATTGTCACATGTGAGAAAATACTATTAATAATTTCCAGATGTAGCTCCTAGCGGAAGGACCGTGAGCCATCTCCCCCCAGGCTGCAGACCTCTGTTTCAGCTGTCAGGCCCCTACACTCGAGTGTGGCTCACTCCTTCACCAACTGCAAATCCGAGACTCTCTGTTCGCTGCAGCGCTGCAGGAACAGGGACCCTGTGGGCACAGGGTCCCACACTCGCACCCAACCCCTGCTACGGGTGTCCCACCCACAGCCAAGACACCTCTGACTGCTGAAGCATTTTGAAAAGCTGGTTCCACTGAGGGTCGACCATAGGCCAGTCTCAGCCTGAGTCACAGGGTTTGAAGGCTAAAAAGGCCTGGCTTGGAGCTCGAGGTATGAGACTCTGGAACCAGAGTATGTTACACAACTTTCTAGGCCTCAGTTTTCTCACTCATAAAATGCAGGGGACCTGGGGGAATCATACTTCTCTTGCAGTTGCTCTGAAGATTAGACATTCCATATGGCAGGTGTGTGGAAGGAGAGGCACAGAGAAGGTACTCCTAACTGTCACTGTTGCTCTACCCTCTCTCCTTGTCAGTCCCAGGTTTCTGTGACCCTGCCCAGATGGCTGACAGTCACCCAGAGTAAGGAGGCGAGGACTCTGGACACAGGCCATTATCCCAGTCCTCTCCTTCCTTACTGGGACTTGAAATTGGAGAGGCTTTGCATTAATCGGACATGTGCCTTTCTCCCACAATTAAGACAACCCTTGTCTTTGGAGCTACTGTACTTCAAACTTATCCTCTATGCCAGGGGTTCCCAAAGTGGGGTCCCTTATTAGTAGCACCAGCATCACCTGGGAACTTGTTAGAAATGTAAATACTCAGGCCTTGCTGGCTCAGAAACCATGAATCAAAACCTCTTTCAGATTTGGTCCCCAAATAGGTTTTGCCTAGCACCTTATATTTCTGGATCATAACAGAATCATGACATGAGGGTAGGGCCCAGAGACTTGTGTTTTACCAAGGCTTCCAGTAAATCCAGTGTACCCCAAATTTGAGAATCACTCTTCTAGAATATACATGTCACATAGGCAGAGCTTTGTGCATGGCTTTGTCCCTGGTGCTAGAATGATGTCTGATGTAGAGTAAGTACCCGGGCAATGAATGAATGAATACAATAAATAGTGAGTGAATAAGTATGTCTCCATTCCCAGAATGAGCTCAGTGAAGGTGGAGATGCAGACTGATGAATTTTTCAGTTCCAGAATTCAATACACTGTATTAAGTTCCTACACTGGCCCAGACTAACATTGTACTTAGTTGCTGGGCATACAAAATAGGAATCCCAGCTCTCAAGAAGATTCAGCTAATTATTGTAAATAGATTCTAAAAACAATTATACCAGCAAGGCACAAAAATGCTTATTTTATAATGTGATGTTAAAAAATCAAGATTCTAAACCTTACAGACATAGTATGATGACAGCTATATAATATTTCTATTAGTATGTAATTTTTCAAACTTTTTCTAATGAGTATGCATATTACTTTTATAATTGAAAAAAGTAAATACTCCACAAATTTCTCATACAGAATGATAATATAGTAATGGATATACAGGCATAGATATGACAGTGATTATCTCCACCTAAAGGGGAGGCTGAAAAGTTTCTAATAGGTCAGGGCTGTAACAAATGAAATAATGTAATACAATAGGAAGAGGTGAGGAGTTTGAGAGAATTGGAGTGTGTATGCCTCACTTTACACATTCAAATTCGATAGGCAAAACCTATTTAGGGATCAAATCTGCAGGAGGTTTTGAAGGATGAATAGGAGTTCACCAGATAGGTGAAGGAAAGGGAGAATGGCAATGCAGATAGAGAAAGAAGGCTTATCATGGGCAAAACTAGATGGTCTGAAACAGCCTGATATATTGAAGTAACTTCTATACATGAACATTTCTGGATCATGACCGGAGAAGCCAGGAGTTGGGGGCGGGGGCTGGAAATCAGAAGGGCCATATCGTGGATGTCATTGAATGCCATGCCAGCAAAAGTTGTGGCTTCACCCTGCAGGCCAGCATATTCTCCAACTTTCCCACTGTAGCAACTCCAAGAGCAGAGAATGGAGGTCTGAGGGCAAAGCACGGGATTTCTTTGAATGCTCGTCTTTTTTTTTTTTTTTTTTTTAATTTTATTTGACAGACAGAGATCACAAGTAGGCAGAGAGACAGGCAGGGGTGGTGGTGTAAGCAGGCTCCCCATTGAGCAGAAAGCCCGATGTGGGGCTCGATCCCAGGACCCCGAGATCATGACCTGAGCCGAAGGCAGAGGCTTTAACCCACTGAGCCACCCTGGCGCCCCTGAATGCTCGCCTTTTGTCTTAAACACTAATGAGAATTTTGTATCCTGCATCACAGTACTGTACACTATCTAAACTTTTAAAAAGATGCCAAAGTTAAATGCTTCCCTCCCACCTCCAACCCAAGCGTTCCAGAGAAACTCATGTCCCAAGAATATGAAACATCTTTGTGCATAAATCTTTGCAGCTCTGCTTACTTCCTTTGGGTGGATTCCTGGAAGAGGAATTAATGGGTCAAGGGATATTAACTTTTCAAAGGCTTGATACAGGCTGCCAAATTGTTTACCCGAAGGGGGGAGTAGTCCTTTTTAACCAGAGGAACCTCATTTAGATTTTATAAAGATCAATATTTGGCTAGACCCTAAGGGCTTCTAACTCTAGCACAGCACTTTTTTTCCTCTTAAAGTCATTTGACTATGTTTGTTAAACAGATCCTTGTTTGGTTCTCATTCACTCCGTTATTCATTTGTTCATTCACAGCCTTTACTGAGCAAATCTCCTGAGCGTACTAATGGGGGGCACCAGCTGTCATCTGTCGGGCTTCACCCTCAGCCACCTGGTCTCCTCACTCTGTACTCCCCCTGGTGACCTTCCCTACTCACTTGGGTTTAGTCACTAGTCACATGTTAATTATTCCCAAATTCGGACTCCCCAGCTGTGACTTTCCTCTGGAGTTCACACCTACACGACCGATAATCACAGCTGCTGGCTCCACCACTGGAGACACAGGCGTCTTCCTGAGCTCTTGCCTTTCTCCAACCCTGTCTGCTCACCACAGCCCGCCAGATCTATCCCCCACCCCCGTTTCTGGAATTCCCCCCCCCCATTCTCCATACATCTAAAATCAATTTATTTCGGGTCTCATTCTCTGCTGCTGGGCACTGCCATTTCTCCAAGCCATACCAGGTCCTCATGAGCATGGAGTCAAATTAGTATGGAAGATCAAATCACGAACACCCAGGTCATCTTGTTATGGAATTCCCTGCAGACGGGCACACACACGCCTAAAAATTTCTCTAATGACTATGATTATTAAAACAATAACTGTCAACATTGTATAATGCTTCCACAAAGAACATTAATGTGCATGATCTTAGGCCCCAAATAAAACCTTACAGAAGAGGAAAGAGGCTTTGGGACAGTTCTGTGACTGGCTGAACTACCCAGGGCTAATCACAGGCCAAGTCCAGATTGAGCTCAGTATCCTAAACCCATCTCAATGCTCCTTCAATGGTACCACTCTTTCTACTGGATGTAATCTAGCCTGCGCCAAGATGCTCAGTTTGATACCAGTTTAAACTGAAATATACCTGCGCCCACCTTCTTATTTCTGCTACAGTTAAGAACCACCAAACCCCCAACACTTAGAGGAGTAACACTGCTCGTTTAGGCAGCAAAAATGAAGACCATTTTCAACCAACCAATCCAAGACTTCGCTCAACTGCTCTGTAATGAGTAAGCACAAATTTGATAGTAACTCTATTTTCCCAACTTAAAATCAGAGATTATGATGTGAAAAATATTTTTTTTTCTTTTTAAAAAATTTATTTCTATGAAAAGTCTCAACTTGTTATAAAAAATAACTTGTTATAAAAAATAAGAGCTTCTTTGGTTATGCATATATTTTTTAAAGATGTATTTATTTGAGAGAGAGAGAGAGATCATGAGCTGGGGGGCACAGCAGAAGGAAGAGAGAGAAGGAGACTCCTGCTGAGCAGGGAGCCCGATGTGGAGCTGGATTCCAGGACTCTGAGATCATGACCTGAGCTGAGGCAGCCACTTAACCGACTGAGCCACACAGGTGCCCTGGTTATACATTTAAAGAATCACTTTCATGAAAAATAACAACATGACCTTGGAATAGTCCCAGAAAATCAAAGATGTATTGTCTGTTACTCTGCTTTCGAAATGAATACCCACTGCTAAAGATAAGTTCAAATATATACCACTTTTCCCTACTTTCTGAAGGTAGTGTGGTCCTGTGAAATTGCTTCTGTTGGTTGCAAAGACATAAAGCGAAGAAACAATTACCATTAATTTCTATGGAAAAAAAATTTGAGCAGTCCCAGACCCAAAAAGTAACCTCTCTTAAGCTTTTCTGATACCTTAGGAGATATTTTGCTGACAGAGGCACAAAACAGATGGAGATAAAGCACAGACGCTCACAGACACAGCTCAAAGTTATGGAGGCTGGAGGCTGAGATATGGAGTGTAGCTCCTGGGGAAGGAGACTGGTGGGCTCACTGTTGCTGTTTGGGGCGCATGCTGCCTCTATGATGGCTTACGGCAAAACAAATGGATGCTATTTTTGCTTTTTTTCATAAAAGCAAAAATCCTTACTGGATTTCTTCCACTTGGTGAAAACAGGGACTAAAGTAGGTTTTTACAAAAGAGAAGTGGCATAACATGAATGCTCAAAAAGTGGGGGATACCTGCACTCTGTCCAGTGTGTGCTTGTGTTTTAGAGGACATGTATCGGTCAGGGGGAGGCCAGTTACAGAGACATGGAATGTGGGCTAGATTCTGTAGCAATGGAAGCTATCTGTAACCCGGAGAAAGGAGCAGAACAGGCTCCGGCTGACCAGTCAACAGGAATCAGGAGTGTCCACAGCCCATATTAGATAGCACGTGTGAAGGGTCGGAGTATGTCAGAGATCACCTTACCAAAATCTAGCCAAAAGGGTGTTGAGGTTAATTTTATGTGTCAGATGGCGATCAGTTGTTTGATCAACACTAGTCTGGATGCTTCTGTAAAGATATTTTAAAGATGTGATTAACATCTTAACTCACTTTGAGTAAAGCAGGTTGCCCTCCGTAATGTGGATGGGCCTCACTCAATCAGTGGAAGGCCTTAAAAACAAAGATTGAGATTTTCCCAAAGAGGAATTCTGCTTGTCGACAACAGCCTAGAAAATCTGCCTGAGTTTACAACCTTCAGACTCAAGACTGCAGCATTACTCTTACCTGAGCCTCAAGCTGGCCAGTCTTGCAGCTTTGGGACTTGCCAGTTTCCACAGTCCTTAAAACCAATCAATTTTAGTCTCAGTATCTCTCTCTACAGATATATCAATCACTAGATAGATAATCCCACTAGGTCTGTTTCTCCAGAGAATTCCGACTAATACAGGAGGAAGACCAGGAAAGGGAGTGAGGGGTGTAAGGTAGCACAAGTCAGGCTGATAAAGGTCTCTGAATCTAAACCTGACTTGGTGGGAAATGAAGAGATAGATGGCCAGCAGTTCCCAAAAGGCAGGGAGAGAGACTGTGTCCCACCCAGAAACAATATCATTAGGACTTAATCTAGCATTGATTCAAGGTCCCAGGGGAGAGGCTGAAGCATGGCAAGAAGGTTACTAGTGGTCCCTATTGTCCAGATAAAGGAAATAGCCCCACCCCATTTTGAGGTGGGGGAAGGTACATTCATAACCGGTAGAGTTAACTTCTACAAATTATAGGCAGTTTCTAACTCTATGATGAATTTGATGGAATTCTCACAACACATTAGCTAATTAGTGCTGGAATTAGACCCTCACAGACTTTTAACAGATATAGAGCTATGCCCTCCAATATGGTAGCTATTAGCCAGGTGTGACTATTTAAATTTAAATTAATTCAAATAAAATTAAATAAAAAGTTCAGTTACCAGGCACACTAGCCACATGTCAAGTGTTCAACAGCCACTTGTGGCTAGTGAGCATATTATTGGACAGTGAAGATACAGAACAATTCCATCATCACATAATAATAAATATTATGGGCATAATAAATCATATAAAATACTGAATAATAGAAACAGAGTTTTCAACAATGACTTCAGAGGCATAAAACATAAGGAAAAGACTAAAACTCTCTCTCTCTCTCTCTCTGTCTCTCACACACACACACACCCCACATTTACCCTAGACCAGACCACTGCCCACTTTGACCCGCTCCCATAACTCATGGGCCAGCATTCCATGACAGCTGACATTTTAATGCCTTTGGGGGTTTATGAAATACAAAGAGAACCTAGAGAGGCATGCACTTATGTCAAGAACAGACACAAAAGTGCTGTTCTGAGTTGCACGGTTACACATGAGTCTTTACGGTGAATATTTTATCATACGCACACAACCGTTCTCATCTTTTGTCACCTAAACTCTTGTATAGCCTTCTGAAAAGAAAGGTTCAAAAATAACACCGGTTTTAGCTCAAGTCTGAAGATGCCCTTGGTATTCTTACGTGTTAACATTTAGCTTTAGGAATTGAAACCTTTACTAAGCACTGTTGGGAGTTTAGCACCATTATCATACAAACTGCTGGTATTGCGGTTTTCTCCCTTAATGACTGGGAGGTCTCAGAATGAGTCCTGGACAGGGAGTCTGAGACCTACAGCTTTGGCAACTCTGCCACTCACTAGCGATGTGACTGGTTAAGCCAGTGGATCAATCTGAACCTCAGTTCCCTCATTTACAAAATGGATTTAATAAAACCCATTCATTCATTCCATACCTCAATACCTTACTGTGTGTGTCCTAGGAAGTAGGAGCAGGGGACATGATAATGAGTCAAGCAGGCATCCCTGCACTCTCATTGTAATTTGATCCAGCTCAAGGGGTAACTTAGAGGCTCTGAAGAATTAACGTGTTCAATCCTCCTCCAACTGTCTGTTGCTCAATTTGAAGGGCCACCACTTACCCTTTTCCCTGGCAGGGCTGGGATGGGGGGAAGACCTACTGCTTTATTCTCCTCTACTTTTAGGGGTGATTTGGTAGGAAGCTCAGAAAATGCTGGAAGAACTTAGAAAGCTGCAAACTCCCTTGAAAACAGAAGGAAGAGGTGGAGACCAGGGTCCTGGTGGCAGTAGAGAATGGATCCGTCCTTTGGTAGCTCTCTTCAGGGCAGGCATTTCTGACAAAAGGAGCTTTATTGGTCCTCATTATCTGCATTAATTGACTTAGTTCTTTCATTTAGAGTGTGCCTATAATTTCATAATCTATTAAAAGTGTAGTTATGGGAGTTATAAATCAGTAGAATGGATGTGTGCTGTTTAATTCTTATTCCTCAAAGATCTTCGATTAGCTATTGGTGCCCCTGAAAACCAACCCACTAGAAGACTCCAAACCTGTCAAAAGTCTAAATCAAAGATGCAAAAGGGAGGTAAACGAGGAAAGGCCGATACACAAGGAATGACAAGATGGTATCTCACGTAGCAGCCAAGTGGACAGTAGGGAAGGGCCAGAGCTGGACCTTAGGAACACGTGGAACCAGTGTCTTCAGCACAGTCAGGAAACTTTCTCCAAGTTTTGTCCCTCCTTTTATTTGTTAGCATCATTCTTCTTTCTTATTTAGGACAAATTTTCTCCATGTGACAAGATATAGGATCATTGCCAACTTCTGAGTTTTCTGCTTATAGCCTAGCTACTGGAGATAGAATGCCCAAACTTCCTGGTTACACATGGCAAAAGATCCCAGAGAAGGGCTCTGATTGGCCCAGTTCAGATGAGGTGTCCACTTCTGGGCCAATCAGCTCTGGCCAGGGCAGAGCTGGAGGGCTCCCGTGGAAGTCATCTAGCTGGATTGTTGGAACAAAGGTTAGCAACGTGAAGAGGTAAGAAAGTGCTGTAAGTTATGTAGAGGAGAGGAAATCCTCAGTATGCCCGTACAGAAAATCCATAGTCACAAAAGCTTACATTTATTGAGTGCTCATTGTGTGCTGCAGACTATTTTAAGGGCCAGATAAGGGTTAACTCGCTTAATCCTTCTAATAACAATAATAATAGAGTTTCTTTTTCATCCCCATGTTACAGATCAGAAAACTGATGAAAGGAGGCACAGAGAGGTTGCAAAGCTTGCCCAAGGGCACACAGCCAGTAAATGGCAGGTAGGATTCAAACCTAGGGAGTCTGGTTTCAGACTCCATATTCCTACCTATACTGGTCAGCATTATATTGTCTGTCTTATAGCCTATACTCTAACTCATATTATGAAATAGCAGGGCTTGATTATGAAGATGGTCAAATCTAGAGTCTGGACTTTTTACTCTGTAGGCAATGAGGTGCCATCACGGTGTCTGAGCAGCTGTTACACAATCAGGTTTCTTCTGAGGAAGACTGAACCATCCACAGGATGTGGTATGGATTGAGATGGGGGGTGACAGTAACAGAAGCAAGCAGATGGAAGGCAAAAAGAGTGGTTGAGGCCCTGGGAGTCACTGCAGAGGTTGTGAGAAAGCTCACAAGAGCTATGCTTGCCTGGGAAGGATGTGAGTGACAGATAGATGGGAGACTGGAAGTACAGACAGCAGTCTGCTGGCTAAAAGGCCAGACACCAAAGGACTCTGACGTGTTAAACTACTGGCCATCACCCAAACATGGACATGTTTGAAAAAGGTGGAACTATTAGGAATAATGCTGTGATGACAGGGACAAGTTGGAACTAAGGAGGCTGAGGCATATGGCCACCTAGTTAAACATGACCAGCAGTGAAGGCCCAGAAAGCTGCTTTAAAAAAAGTCTCCCATGACTGCTCTCTCTCACTCTTTCCCGCCCAACATGTGGTCCGCTTCTTCCATCACTCTCCTGCTGTTACATCCTTGGCTTTCTCTGCCTGGCCCCTCCCAACATGTCAAATCCATCCCACCCCACTTTGGGTCACAAGGCTGGCTCAAGGTCTTCCATCTAGACCATGAGTAGACCGTATGCTGACCAGCAATCCCTCTATCCACCCCAGCCAGTGCTCCTGTCCTCCCCATGGAGGACCTCCCCAACACCTTGTTCATGCCCCTACACTTTTAAGAGGCTTTGTTCTTTTATCATTCAAAGTCCGTCCCCTTTGGGGTCTAAGCAGATCCCTCTGTTTGGGAGACTGTTCCACCCAAACCCCCCATGACCAGTTTCTCCTTGCTACCAGAGTCCTTTCTTCCCATTGATGGCCCTCCCTGAAACCCCAGTCTAAAAAGTGTCACCTGGTCACGCTTCAACATATCTCTTTCCTTAATTTTCGTCATATCACTTACTTCCACCTGTTTCCTTATTAACTTTTATCTTTCCCCGTTGAATGAGAATTCTGTGAAGACAAGAACGTTGTCTATTTTGTTCCCTACAATGTCTCCAGCATCTGAAACAGTTGTTGGTACCTTGTAAGTCCTCAATAAATATCTGTTAAAGGGAAGAATAGGAAACAGATGAAATTTGCAGCATCTGAGGTTACTTCTAAGTGGAATGTCTATGACTCTACAATTTCAGGGACGATCCATCTGGGACCAATAATGTTTTGCAAATAACATTCAATTGAGATTTTGAAAATCTGCACATCATTTGCTACTCATCTCATTTTAACAGTGAAAAAAACCTGAAGCCTAGAAAAATTAAGGGGTTGCAGGTCCAGGGGCACATCTTAAGAAAGCCAACTGTTAAAATTATTTGTAGTCCCTTGAGTTTCTAGTCCATCTCTTAACAAACCAGGTCAATCTTTCCCTCAGGCAAAAGAAAATATATAGCAATAAACAATTTGTTCATATCAGTACTTCTTATCAAGGTAAAAAATGCCTCATAACTGGGCATTCCTTAGAGCCTTCTTTCTTAAAGGAACTACCTAACATGAGACTATGCATTTCCTTAAAAAACAAAATGGAACAAAACAGCTAGAATTCAGAATCCTGGAGCTGCTGAGGATGACAACCCCAGTTTTATACTTTGGTGATACCGGTGACCCTGGAATTACAGGCTTGGGGCAAAGAACCTTAAGGGCTTATTAAGACTCGTAAGAATGTTCTGGGAAACCAGTTTTAGAGTCTTCATGGAACTCAAATCTCAGCACCATAGTTAAATGATTGAGGCAAAAGAACGTAAGTTTAAAGAACTTTAACCAAGAGCAGATGTTTCCCTTCACACCACACTGCTTTAACATCCAGTATTTGCGATTTTCTCCCCCAACCAGTCCCTGATTTACATAGGCCTCCAAAACATTGACGAAAGGCACTTGAACAAAATGTTGAGATGGTGCGGTTGGATCAGTGCTATCTTAGTTTTACCTCTTGGTTTTTAAAAAAAACGAAACAAAACAAAACAACCTTTTCTATTCCCATGACTTCAGACCAACAAAAATATAACACGGTCCTAATGGCATTTGAAACCGCCATGGTAAACAGAGCAGTTAAACTAAGTACTTGGGGATGGTTTTCATTACAATGTGCTAAAGAAATGAATGTTTTATTGTTCCTTTGTAAATACCCTGGAGAACCCCGGACAGTTCTGGAAGATGGAAATGATCTGAGGGAGTTTCAGATCTCATGAAGATATGTGATCTCTTTGAGTAACAAACAGGATTTATTTTGGGGGGAGGGCTTTGCATTCACAACCATTGAGAATTACACTTAAAGATTACTTTCAATGTCCAATAACGCTTATATTCAATACTCAATTCTACTTCTTGCTTTCCTTTTTATTTTTATGTATTCCATATTTGCCCTAGCATGGTCTCAAAGTTCTCTCCCTGTAGAATGAACTGTAAATGAACACAACATGTTCAAATTCATGTATGTGGCAGATTATATGTTCCAAAGATGCCACAATAGGATTTCACGTTCCAAATGGTCTGCTAGAACCGTGCCACTCCCTAACCAAAAAGCAGAGTCTATGTCCTTCTACTTGAACCAGTATGGGCTTCTGTGATGGTTTTGACCAATGAGTAAGGCAAAGTAAGGTGAGGCCTTGTCATGAAAGTTCGATGAACGTCCACCTTGTGCTCCTGGGATGCTTGCTCTTAGGACCCAGCCACCATGTTTTGAGGAATCCCAAGAGCCTTGGAGAGGACTGTAGCCAGCAACAACTTGTCAGCCATGTGAGGACGTCATCTTGAAGATGGGTCCCCCAGCCACGTGAAGCTGCCCCAGGTTACACCACGTGGAACAAAGATTAGTTATCTCTGACAAACGCTGCGCAAGTTGTAGATTTGTGAGCAAAACAGGATAGTTCATTACATAGCAACAGACCTCCTCTTAAAATACAGCAGTCCTCACTAACTCATACCCCTGGGAAGATACCAGACTATAGCCATTTCTTCAAGTCAAACCCACATCCTTTATAACGGATGCAGCTAGCAGCGCTCTTAAATATGCAGAAACGTAAACAAGGATAACATGAATACTTCCAAGAAGTGGGCCTTGAGGGATACGCTCGCATCGAAAGGTAAGAAGAGTTTGTAATCAGCGTCACAGTTTGTGATGATGCATTCAAACTGCTGGGATGAGCGGGTACTCGGAGGTAAGCACTGCCCCTGCGGCGTGCCTTCCATTATTAATTGGCTGTGCAAACCTGTAGACAAGCATGAGCTTGGTTCTTGTTTATCACAAGTTACAAATGTGCAGAATGTGAATTAATGATGACATTTTACTATTCAAGAACGACACAGAATAATGCCCACATTCCCAGGCACCGTCAGAGTCAGGAGGGTTGTGAAGACCTCTGCTAAGCATGAGGCTCAGGGAAAAAAATTGGTCTGTGTTATTCTTCAGGTGTCCTAAAGAGAATCCTCCATTGCCCTCTGGGGAGGGTCTCAGAAGGTAGTCAGAGCAGCAGCTGCGTCTCTCATTCAAAACGGGAAGTCACTGAAATGAAGTTTCTACATCAACTGAATGATAAAGAGTTCCATCAAAAGCTAACCTTATTTCTGCCAGGAATATATTTAAACATTTTCTTTTAAAGTTTTTCCATCTTTTCAGGTATTTTCTTTTGACTTCTACTCCCTGTGTCCTCCATACGCCAAACTTTTCCTCTCTGAAGATGCTTTCTTTATAAAACCTTCTTTGTCTGCTGCTCCATAATATTCTTATCACCCCACCAATAACACCCTTACTGCCTCCACCGATAACATCCCCATCTCTGCTGCCAATAACAACCTCTTTTAAAGAAAACATGGTATATGTAAACGATGGACAACCATTAAGAAGAATGAAATCCTACCATTTGCAACAACATGGGTGGACCTGGAGGGCGTGATGCTAAGTGAAATAAGTCAGGCAGGAGACGACAAATACTGTAGGATGGAACTTATCCGTGAAATCTAAAAAAGGCAAACTCACAGAAACGGAGTAGAATATGGCGGTAACCAGGGGCTGGGGGTGGGGCAGGAGAAACAGGGAGCTGGGGGTCAAAGGGTACAAATTTACAGTTATAAGATTAATATGTTCTGGGAATGTAATGCCCACCGTGATGACTATTGTTAACAATACCGTACACAGTGCATAATGGAAATTTGGTAAAAGAATAGGGGTTAACGTTCGCACCATAAAAAAAAGGTAACTATGGATATGTTAATTAACCTTAATGAAGCAATGACTTCACAATATGTAGGTATATACAATCATCATGTACACTTTAAATTTACACAGTGTTATTTGTCACATATCACAATAAAGCTGGGGAAAAAAAATAAGATTCCCCACTACTCCTACCAATATACCATTCCTATCACCCTCACCAATAATACTGCTACTACCCCAAACAATAACATCCCTAATATCCCATCTGATTATGTGCCTACTACCCATCCTCTCCAGCTACCTTTCCAATATGCAGGAATACTTCTGTAAGGCTAACAGAATGAAGATGTAGATTGGGAAGTAATTAATTGGATGGGAAACTTCGGTTTGATCCATTTTCTCTGACTGCTTAGGCTAGATGTATAATAACTGGTTATTAGAATACTTGGATCTTTTGTCCAAACATACATATCCTTGTGTTCCTTTTACAGATCACAGCACCACCAACATCATGATAATCTATCTTAGTTTTTAGTCCTGTAAGCACTTAGGTCAGAAGTGATCCAACAAGTGAATCATTTAAAGTTTTGATTTTCCTCACAACATGTTTTTTTCAACTGGAGTCTCACTCAGACCGCAACGCCGACTTCTAACCTTAAAAAAAAGGACGAAATGTGCAAAAATCATAGCCCTTATATTAAACTCCGGCCACAGTTTTTACTTAAGGGGGAAAGACAAAAACAGTTATCACTCAGCAAACATTGATTTACTGGATGGAGAGCACAGGGAATACTAAAATGAGCCCATCTGGTATTCAAATCCAGCATGCCACCATCATAAACCATAATAAATTAGTCAAATAAACCTCTTTGATGAGGCTAGACTGACCACAGAATCACAGAATATTAGAGATTACCAATGTGCAAAAGCCTCATTTTATAGGGAAGAAACAAAGAATTCAAAAGTGTTGTGCCTTGCTTAAGTCACAAGTTTCCCTTACTGTAATCAGGAGAAAATTCTGGAATTGGACTTTTAAAATTCCAGAGTTCTCCTTGAGGAGGCAAGTCAGTTTCAGTAAATGAATACTCTGTGTCCAAATGCTTTCCCCCACCTTTCCCCACAAGCCTGTTCAAAACCACCAACTGATCCCAGCATGACCTGGTCTCTGAGTGGGAATTCTCCCCCAAGGCAGTAAAGGGGAAAACCTTACGGGGCGGTAATCCTGTCACATTGGTTCTCAAAAACCCTCAGAAAGATTCCACATAATCTCAAGCAATACAAGTGAAACCTTCCAGTTTCGGGTGAAGATACAAGAGGCAGCCTAACTGCTTGGCAGGATAAACTCCGTTTCTCAGAGGAGACACCCCACCCTCCGCATGCCGTGGGGCCGCTCCAGATTCCCACATTCATTGTCTGTGCTGGATCCCACACAAATCTGGCAGACAGGAGGTCTCACTGAGTGGGGATGTTCGCCACCTCTGAACAACGCAGACGGGGAAGTTCAACCTGTGCTGCGAACCCGACATGTGTTCACTGACGGTGCATAATTAGCACTCAAAACATGTTCCATCTCATAAAGAAAGATAGATAGAGAGATAGATGCATGCATGCCACTTTGGAAACTTTCCTGGTGATAACAGCAATTTCCATATTTGTAAACGTGTCTGCTGAGAAGCACGGAGTAGAAACGGGTGACAGGAGGACCTTCACAAGTCACTTCCAGAAAGGGTTATACTCAACAGGTTTCGAACACCCTGAACACTGGGAAAAGTTACTGCAAGTTACAGGGAAAAAGAAAAATGTATGAACACTGTCTCCTTTATCTTCACTGCATTACCTCTGAAAGCATCTCTCTACACAATTCTGATACCGCTCAAGCCTCAGAAACCCACCAGCTCTCGCTCTTTCATTCCATAAATACTCCCCACACATCTGCTGTAGGACCTACACTCTTCTTGGCATGGAAACAAGAGACAAGAAACAATAAACATAATAACCAAGTGAAGAGAGTAAAATAGCTCTGGGAGGCAAAAAGAGCTATAGGGGAGAGAATCAGGAGGATGGGGAGTGGCGAGACATTAGGTGCTCTTTTAAAAAAATGGTGGGCAGGGTGGGTGGGCTCACTGAGAAGGTGAACTTGAGCAGAGATCTGAAGGAAGTGAAGAAGACAGCCAAGCAGATATTTAGGGGGAGGAAAGTCCATACAAATGATCTCTCCTGACAAGAGTTAAAACTGCATTCACTAATGGCAATATGATGACCCCACCCCCACCCCCCCACAGCCCCCCTCCAGGCCCCCACCCCCAGCCGTAAGCTGAAAAGGGAGATACACAGCCCCATACCCAGTCCCACGCTGATCTCCTGGCTACACCCTGGGTTTTACCCCATAAATGTTATTTCTCAGGAACGAGGGAATGCATTACTTCACACACTGAAAGACTTTTTACAAAGTCTCTCACAATACAAGGGCTCTCTGCCACTTTATTTTGAACAAAATGCTTACTAGGGAAAACACATTAATCAAAACTGGTTTGGGAACTTAATTAAAGTCATCTGATGGACTTAATTTTTTAGGAGGGAAAGGCATCTAACAAAAATTTAAAATAATTCCTGTGGCATGAAACAACCTTTTTGGGGGCTGCAGCATGCATGTTTTTCAAAGACAGCATTTAAAAAAGCAGTGTACAAATTCTATACACAAATGAGCAAACTACCAGGAACCTGATGGGACTCACAGAGTGCTGACTGTTGAGCAAAAAAGGCCATTTACAAGAGATTTCACTTGTATAAAGTTCAAAACCAGGCGAAGCTAACCTTTGGTGTTAGAAATTACACACGCTGGTCTCTGGGGAGGAGGTGGGGGGCAGTGACGGGAGTGGCCAGAAGAGGGCTTTGGGTTATTCTATTTCTTGACTTGGCTGCTGGTTCCCCAGGTGCATTCATTTTGTGCACCCCACTGAGCTGTACACTTACGATTGATGCATTCTCCTGTATTTACCTTATCTTTAATAGAAAGAGTTTTTAAAAAGGGCAATGCAGAGTAAGGGGTTACATATGGAGACTTCTCATTCACCGCTGAGCTGGATAAGAAAAAAAAAAAAACTATCCTAGTGTTAAACGAATGAGTATTTTTTTGACTTAGAGCTTCTAGTGATGGCATCACTCATGAATCTTTAAAGTGCTGGATTCCAAACAATTTGGATGAAAGTAAATATGATGAACTTGAAACCTTATTTTAGATGCCCCAAAAAATCACTCTGGTGATGATAAAGACGCTGAAGGCAAAGATGCATGAAAAGAGTAGGAATAAAAATGTTTCATAAAATGTAAACATGGGGAGAAAAGTATTATTTCCAATTGGCTGTATTTTATATGTCTAAAAAAGGGCAGGCACAACTAAATTAATACTTAGTATTATAAACAAAAATGTAATTATTTCAAATATATTCCTAAAAGGCTGTAAAGTTGCTCCAAACTGTGTTCTGGATCTTTCCTTGGGGAAAATTTTCCTCTCTTATCCGGTATACGCTATGTACTGATATTGTTCCTTGCTTCTTGTGGCCAACAAGACTCAACCACAATTTTTTTTGTGTGTCAACTAGAAAACACGGAGAACTGAAACTGCTTAAATAAATGAACCCCACAAAACTATGCTGTCCACGATAGCAACCACTAGCCATAAGTGGCTATCAAGGACTTATAATGTGGGCAAAGCAATGAAGGAGCTGAATTTTTCATGTTATTGAATTTTAATTAACTTCAACTTAAATTTAAAAAATGAAGCAGTAGAAAATAATTCTTTTTCTGTTAAACACAACCTTATTTTGTAGGATATTTCACTTTAACTGTTGGAAAGGTAACATCCAAGTTGAGATGTGATACAAGTGTAAAATATATACCAGATTTCAAAGATTTTGTTTGAAAAAAAATATATAAAAGATCTCATTACAAGTTGAAAACATAGTACTCTGGTTATGTTTTATATATATATATATGTATATAATAAAGCATAGTACTAAACATAGTTAAATAAGACATAATACTAAAATTAATTTCACCCTTGTTTTTACCTTTTTAACATGTCTACTAGCAAATTTTAAATTACATGGGTGGCTGAAATTATATTTCTATTGGAGAGCACTGCCAAGGAATAAAACGCCACTTTTGATTAGCAACTACAGGGGAGAGATAAAAGAATGAGAAATCAAAGCTGGAAAAACCAATATATTTGAAGATCTGATTAACAACTATGGTGGAGTGCAGGGTTGGGGGGGGGGGAGAAGAAAAGGGGAAACATGCCCAAGAAACCAGTGCTTCTTTTAAAGGCCCGTGGTCAGATAAGCGCCAACGGACCCAGACAGCAGGGCAAACGCTATCTATGATTCCACAGCTGTCAACAAATCCAATGACCTAGTTTTTGCTGACTATGTGTTAAAAGATTGCCATGTGTGTTATTAAAAAGCAAGAAGAATGACAGAGGCGCTGAGCACATGTCTTTCTAGAGTGACAAAAGAGAGGAGGGAGTTTTAAATTGCTCTGCTCCAGATTTTCCCTTCATTAGAGGTTTGGGGGAGGGTTAGGAACCACCAAGTGTCTGTCTGGCCATAAAAACTTGTTTTAGCAGAAGAGAGAAAGTGCAATAAAGTCTTTCAGGCTTGTGAGCGATGGCCATTGTGTGCAGCTGGGAGACGCTAGGATCCCACTGTAAAAAGAGAGGAGACTGACCCCTCTGCTGCTAACCACCTGTGATTGTCCCTGGCAGGAACAGAAATAGGTGTCTGGGAAAGAGGAGAAGCAAGGGGAAAGTTCTTAAATTATACCTGAGAAATGCCGAGGTAAGATAAATAAACAGGTTTCTTACTGCAGACCTTTTCAGAATCTTGACTCTTTTGAGGAGCATCATGACCCTTTCCAAGAGGATTTACAGCATGCGTGTTCCCCAAACACGTGGACTACAGCACCCTTTTTGCTGAGGAACACTGCAGGAAGGGCACCTTTTCAAGAAGCACTGGCTTAAGAGGAAGAAACTCCAGATCTATAGCTCCTTTGGGCTTTACCCTCAGCCTCAAAGGAACATCACTGCTATAAGCAGAGTTTGGAGGCACGGGGAACTAGAATGTGGTGGTCATCCCAGCTCAGCCAGCATCAGACTCCTTCTGATGCTGACTTTAATAGCTGTGAGAGCGAGGTACATCTCAAGTGGGGCCACAGCTGTGTCCTGGAGAAGCACACATCTTCCTCAGGTTCAGGACCTCACAGGCTGGCCTACAGTCAACTAAGCATCCGGCTCCTCCTTAAAACCCTTAAAACTAGAGAAAGTTGTATGTGCCCTGGCATCAACAGCCTTCTCCCCACAAGTGAGGATGGAAGAGATATCAGCCTCCCACTGGGCCAAATGCAACCCAGGAGGGTGGGAAGGCATCCTGAGAAGTCTGACACCCAGGCTGAATTTCTCCCTAGAATAAAACATTCATGGGCACCTATCAGCCACCTCTCTTGACATATCTTCTCTTTTCCCTCTAGTCTTTTGTCTGCTCCACTAGCCCCTAGAATGTTATCTGATTCCTTGGTTTTAGGGCAATTTCTCTGCAAAGACCACAAAGGAATGCAGGCCTGACAGCCACAGGCTGCCCACACAGCCAACAACAGGCTGCTTTCTGTTCCAGACACATCTAAATGCCATTTTAGGAATCCCCAGTTAATTCTGTTTCCTATTTAACCTACAAGTGTGCTTATTATTATTATTTCATGCACTATGTGTTGCAAAAGCTAAAAATTACATATAATTGCAATGCTTCACACATGGGCAAGTTCTAATCCCCTCGTCAGGTGTTAAAATTCAGTTGCTTAATAAAAAATTACATTAAGGAGAACAATGAAGATAATTCAGCAAGCGCATGGAAAGGAAGAACATCTTAAATTTAAAAGTGAAAAAAAAAACAAAAACCAACCCACCCCACAAGACCAGAAATCTCAGAACCATCTTAGGAAGAACACAGGAACACACACGAGTTCTATAGGGTAAAGGACAGTGGTTTTTAAGCATAACCCAAAGACATTTTGGGACAGGCCTTGTGAAATGCATGCTGGAAAGGGAGAAGCCACTAAACCACTTTCCACAGAGGTGGCCAATGACCTCACAACCACACCACCTTTCTGATTTGTAGTCTTGGGGCACGAACAGGGTTGACAACCCTCCCTTGCTGAGATACCGTCAACCTCCATCACCCTCTCTGTTCCAGTTTCCCTCAGACCTCTTAGTGACTTCCTTTCTGCCTCTTTTCTCTGCATGGCAGTCAGTGCTGGAATTCCCCAGGGCTCAGCATCCTTCCTTCCTCAGTGATTTCATCCATGATCAAGTTTCAATTAGCATTTTCCAGCTGGTGTCTCCAGCCCAGATGGCTGCTGTGAGCTCCTGCACTGGAGAAATAAGGCCCTGGTCCATAGTCCTCCTGATCTCAGGAAAGGCTCCTGTCCATTCAGTTGCACAGGCCGAACCTGCTCCTCTCCACCATACCCTGTGACCCAATCCAATTTTGTACTATTCTCTTACCCTGCTGAGTTCCTTGGCTCCGTAGTTCTCAAGTCAAACCTCCTCTCCACACCTCCACTCCGACTGTAAGCGAAGCTACAATCTCCAATCGTCTACACAGAGATACTCCAACAGTGTCCTAACTCCACCTACTCTTGCCTCCAACCCAGTCCTCACATCTCTTCCCAAAGTATCTATCTGGTATCATTCTTTAGCTCCTCCTTAAAACCCTCCAGTGACTTTCCATTGCATTTGGGATAAGACCCAAATCCTGAGCCCAGAGGTGAGTCCTAGCTACCTCCCCAGCCTCATTGAGCAGCACTTACCCTCCTTTCTCTGCGGTCAAATCTCAGTGGCCTCCTTCCCGTTCCTTGCACCAAACGT
The DNA here is from genome assembly GCF_963455335.1 of Martes martes. Lineage (NCBI taxonomy): Eukaryota > Metazoa > Chordata > Mammalia > Carnivora > Mustelidae > Martes > Martes martes. The sequence goes on from NC_137888.1 coordinate 131,590,499, forward strand.
GCTCCCTCCCACCTTGTGGTCTCTGTCCAAGCTACTCCCTAACCACTAGCCCTGACTCTCCCTGTTTACCCCTTAGATTGCAGTGCAAACATCACTTCATCGTATAAAGAAGACTGTAGCCTGGGTCAGGGTCTCTCACCATGTTCTGCTCTGGAGCATTACCCATTTGTGATTATGCCTCCATCAGGAGACCTGCTCCGTGTCTGTATCCTCAGCTACACTGTAAGCTTCATGTGACTAGGGACATTACCTGCACTGGCTCACTAAGGAATCCCTGGATGCCCCCACATAGGGGTCCTCAACGATCTGTTCAAAAGAGCATGAATGCATTTTGGCCCACTGCTGCCGGATCTTGGATTCATGCAGAGAGAGACAATGAAGACGAAGAATTTGTCTTGTTTTTTGGGGAGTGATCTAGACAAACATACAGCTCCCTCCCTCCCCTCAGGCTCAGATTAACTTCAACTAAGTTCCCTGGACAGAATAGGAAGGTCTCAAGTCAAAGAAAATAGCAAGGGGACAGAGGATCAAAAAGGGGCTGGGACAGGAGAGGCACTTGATAAGAAAACAGAGGCCTCCAGGCAGCAGGACCTACATTTTCCCTCCACTCTAAGCATCTAAGCCTATGAGGGTCCGCCTACCACCTCCCCAAGCCTGAGGACTGGGCGTCCCGTCCCATCACCAGCTGATGCCCAGTCTCTGGGCTCACCCAACCTGGTCCTGCCTCCACCTTTAACTCACTTCTGACTTTGTTTAACTTTCTCCTCTCTACTGGTAGCTTTTAGCTCCCACTGACAGCAAACACAACCTCCTCCACATGTATCCTGAGCCACCACTTCCTTTCTCTCTTTCCAAACTCATAGGCTCTTAAACCCATGGAGGGAGGCCTTCTTTACTCTTAAAAACTGCTCTCCCAGGGGCGCCTGGGTGGCTCAGTGGGTTAAAGCCTCTGCCTTCGGCTCAGGTCATGATCTCAGGGTCCTGGGATGGAGCCCCGCGTTGGGCTCACTGCTCAGCAGGGAGCCTGCTTCCCTTCCTCTCTCTCTGCTGCCTCTCTGCCTACTTGTAATCTCTGTCTGTCAAATAAATAAATAAAATCTTAAAAAAAAAAAAACAAAACCTGCTCTCCCAAGATTAACTAATAGCTTCTGGTGGCCAAACCCGGTGGGTCACCCAACCAGTGGGTGCTGACTCGACCTCTTTCCTGCTTTTGTACTATCCTCTTACCCCAGATTCTGTGACATCATGTTCTTCCTTTTTCCCCCTTACTTCAGAGAAGTTCTTTCTTTTTCTCCTTCTCTGGGTCCTCCCCAGAGCTCTAGCCATAATGCTCTCCTCTCTCCCCTCTGCAAGCACAACTAAGCTCTCAGGTCATGACTCCATCCAAGGCTTTGCCACCTCAACCCGTGGCTACTCAACGTGTGGTTCTCAGATCACTGCTACTCCACCAACCTTCTGTTAACAATCCATGACCAGATAGGTGCATGAAGTCAGAGTGAGCATGTAGACACTCTTCTGGCTCTTCGACACTGCCACCATGTTTTAATTGTATTTTCCAAAGTATCACCTCTTAACGGACTGGAAAAAAAACCAAATCAAAGAAACGAAGAAACTAGTCCTTCACCACAGATAATTTGAGAAACACTGACCTAGCTCTTACAGTTTTAAACTTTTCTATTAGCTTACGGTGAAAAACCCAGGGACTTCACAATAAGAAAATAAAAACGTTATCAACTTCTCTAAAGTTGCTGTAGAGCAAGTTTAGCCAATCAAAATACAGCTGGCTTGGTATTTCCACTAGGCAACAGTGAGTGGATGCTGAGTGGTGGCTGCCCCTCTGAGATGGGCCTGTGCCATCCAGATGACCACCTGAACCTCCTTCCCTCTGTCATCACCTGCCACTGCCTACCTATCCTGGGGGCCTCTGTGTCTGCACCTCATATGACACCAGCTCCATTCCTAGAATCCTCCTGAAGTCCAGCCCAACAACCACAGCTGTCTTCTAGAATGTTCCCTTGAGTGTACTACCAGTTCTTCAGACCTAACATGTCCATCACCAACCTTGTTACCTTTCTGGTTCCTCATGTCGTGTGTTCCCCATCCTCACAAGTGACCCTACCTCATACTTCAGTCACCTGAGTGTCATTTTAGGGTCCTCCCTCCCCTTCTATGAAACAATCTTAATGTTTCATAACATTCTTCCTCTGCATTTCTCTTTTAACTTGTTCATTCCCTTGACAAATATTTATTAAGTTCTGGAGACCAAAGCAAACAGGATAGCCCTCTCCTCCAGCAATGCCTCACTTGTCACCCCAGCCTCCTCCCCACCCGCCCCCCAGTACTGTCTTCCACTCTGAGGACAAGATCATTTACACGCCATTCTGCCTTCACTCCTCCCCCCTGCTCCTGACAGATTCACCTTTTTAAAATGGCACAATTTGCTTGGCTTGGGGGTAGGTGGGGGGGGGGGTAGGTGGGGGTGTAGGGATGTAAGGGAAGCCTTTTTAAATATATTTCTCCTGTCTTGCACTAATTAAAATTAAACTCTGCACCACACTTGTAGAAACGAGGCCTTAATGCTCAGCAATCAGACAGAAAGCAAATGATGAGTCATTTATATACTACAGGCAAAATTTCATAATCCTGAGGATTTAGGATATTCCATTTCATTAAAAGAAGCCGCTTAGATTTTAAAGATCTGTCGAGTTCTTTTCTTACAGTCAAGAATTAAGCAGCACCATTTGGTTTTTGAAAGGATGACGCATCTAGTTTAATCCAAGCCACTGAGTTTCTGACCGTGAGTTGGCCCCCATAGGACAAGGCAGGGGTCAGTCTCGTCTCCCCTCAACTACCTACATTCCAATGTTTCTGGGGTCCAGTGTTAGACAGACCTAGTTCTAAGATGATCGTGTGGGTCAGTGCTCACCACTCCAACATAAAGGGGTGTGAACCTAAGGGGCAGAGCCCAGAGCTGAGAGCTTGAGGGCAAAGACCCTGACCTCTCACCTGGACAATGGCTGGGGGTGTGGCTTTCTCTGATGGGTAGCAAGGCCTAGAGACCCAGGCTCTAAATCTGTCTCCATGTACCGGACCCAGTTACACCTGTCCACCTCCCCTGCGGTCTCTCCTCCAACTGGGACAGCCCCCCTCAGTCGCTGAGCACCACACAGAAGAGGCAACATGGCCCAATGGTCACAAATGTGGCCTCTGGGGCACACAGGCTGGCTTCAGACCTTAGTTCTGCCTTACAGAGTTGTAACTGGGCAAACTGCATAGCTTTTCTGTGCCTCAGTTTCTCTACCTATAAAATGGGGCTAAGCCTTCAGAGGGGATGAGATGGGGGTTAAGACTATAGTGTCTGGCACGCAGAGAAATTCCCTCGGTGCAGTGAAATCCCATTTAAAATTCAAATAAATCTATAGATACATAAATATGGGTCAGTAGCATATAATACAGCCAGAGAGCCCAATCTTTTCCTTCCCTTTTCTCCTTCCCCTCCTCCCCGCATCCTCCTCCCCCTCCCCCTCTCCCTCCTCCTTTTCCGGGGGCAGCAGGGGTGGGGGGGGGAGGTCTGTATTCTTCTGCAGGGGCTCCAGCCAGTTCCTCCATCTTTGTAGTAAACCCTGCCTGCTGCACCGCTCCTGAGCTGCCTGTTTCAAGTCATCAAAAGAACCCTGCCCAGAACAGGCTTCCTCTTCCCTTTGTTCATCCCAAACTGCAGCCCAACAGAACCTGACTCTCAGCCTTGAGCTTTCGTTCCACACTCCTATCTTTACCGAGAACAGTCCAGTCCGCCTCACCCCTCGCTTTTCAGGGCCCTCACTCTATACCACACCTCTCTAAAACCTTCCCCATTTGGCCACAGAACCTTCCTGTTCAACCAAGTCCCACTGCCGTCCACTGCTGGCTCTCCTGTAGAAAGACCTTCCCTGGGCTGCATCCTTGAAGAGTCCCAGCCCCTGGGCAAAGCCCTCATCCTCTCAGAGCTCTTTTCTCCTGTCTAGAAGGGAGAAACCACTGCCAGTCAGGCCTCTTGACCAAAATTAGTTGAAACACGAACCAGAAAGTGTGTGCAACTCTGAGATCTTCAAAGGGCTTTCCAAACATCTGAGCGCTTTCCCAAGAAGCTCCAAAGAACATAAAGGAATTCGAAGATGAACATGTAAGCCCTTTCTATGACATCATTCTGTCTCTTTACAATCTCCTTGGGAACTCTGAAGAACAGGAAATTCCAAGGGGCCCCACAAATCCACCAGCCACACGAGACAGGCTCCGGAAGTACCTGGTGACCAAATCTTTGTCTCATAGGGGCAAAGGCGACCCCTCGGCTCTCCAAGAGCCTCGAGACTCTTTGTCCCTAGAGCATTCGGTTCCAGGACTTGGAACATATAGGCTCTCCGAGTCTGCCCATAAATCTGCCTTTTAAATGTTTTGTCATCCGTAATAAATAATTTACAGAAAGGACTGGTTGGATGGAGCACAGCAGGAAACAAGAGGGGAAAAACAAAAAGCGGGAGCCCAGATTTAATTTGAGCAGCTAAAGTATGCAGAGAAATCATCAGACCACACTGAAAGGAACAGAGTCATCTTTATATAATTCCCTTCGCCCTCTGCAGAAAATCATGATGGAGAGGGCCTGAAAATTACCGCACCTTCAGCTAATTTTACATGACACAGATACGGATGATTTTATTTTTCCTAATTGTGGAAAATAATGAAATCGCCTTTCCCTCCTGCCATCCATGTTCTCTATCCAAAAGTTCTGCTAATTTGAAACATTCGGTGGAAAAATAATAGCGGACCCTTGTTCTTAAGAAAAAAAAAATCTAATCACTTTGAATTTAATTCTAATATGCAGAGAATATGAGCTTATCCTGTGTGATGGTACAATGACAAAATGAGTTAATTACCATCTCATCGTAAGATGGATCTGCTTGTCATAGGAACAGGAGCCATTATTTCACACAAAATAATGACCCAGATAAAAAGTAATGACTGTAAGCTGTAGCCGCCGGTGGCTCAGCTTCATCCTGGCCTAAGTGAATGGCAATTAACAAGTGTCACCACGCTCTCTATACAAATTGGGACCAGGATATTCATTAAATATTTACTGAAAAGACACAAATGGTTTTTAGTATTTTTCTTCCCAGGGAGCTCCCAGGGTCTTCTACCTGCGTGATGACAGAAAAATTTACACATGTGTAAATTCTGCCATCAGCTGGAATAGGCTGTTGATCTTACAGAGGGACATTCGGTTCCCCTCTGCTCTTTGCACGCAGAAGTGGTGCCTTCTCCAGAAATCTTGTCCAATAACAGAAAAGAGGAGCAAAGGGAAGGAGGCCCAGACCCATCAGCCGGATCCTTCCAAGATCTGGCCCTCGGCCACACTGGACAGGAAGGGACAAATGGCGGGACGATCTCAACAACCCCGAGCCATCGGCGGGAAACCTTACCTGCGCCTGCTGACCATGACCATGAACCAACCCTCTATTTAAAGGAATGGAGATGAGAGATGCTGGGATACACAGAAGAAGACCAACTGTGGGTTAGAAATCTCCTAGTGTGCAAGTTGTCTAGTCTGTCCGGACCCAATGCTTGTTGTTTGAAAACCAGGGGCACTGCAGGAGCAGGATGTCACTGGTGGGCTTTTTAAAGTATATAATTTTCAAAGTGTTAAAAACATAATTCTTACAGAAGCACAGAATGAGCTAATTAAATGAACTATTAGATACTGATGTGCACACGTGTGTTCACACACACACACTCACACACACACAGATGTCTACCTGCACTATAAACACTACACACACGAGTATCTGGGTGCCCACTAATCAGGCTGCTTTCTCCTTAAGACCTGATACAGGCACAGTGTAATGGGACAGTCATGCCAGTGATCTGGTTTGTTTAAGACAAAAACACCAAGTCATATGGGTTTTTGTTAGTTTTTTTTTTTTTTTAAGATTTATTCATTTATTCATGAGACAGAGAGCGAGAAGACGCAGGTGCAGGCGGAGGGACAGAGGAAGAGAATCCCAAGCAGGCTCTCTGCAGAGCAAGGAGCCAACATAGGGCTGATCTCACGATACATGATATCATGACCTGAGCTGAAATCAAGAGTTGGCTGCTCTCTGACTGAACCACCTAGGCACCCCTCAAATCATATGTTTTTAAAAGAGCACACTTGATAGTATGGACAAAGTCTCATGTGCCCAACTGACCCACTTACCCCTTAAATATTCCAAGCATCCCACTCTTGATTACAAGCCTATTTCTAAAATGATTTTTTCCCCAGTACTCAGATCATGGGGTAAGTTCCACCTTTAATATATCACTACCCAAGTTTATTAGAGCATTTTATCTGCATCACCAGAAAAGAGGGCCCTATTTATGTAGACATCTACGTGACTTATACAAATACTTGTATTGTCCGGCTTATGCATGTGTGAACAAAAAAATGCCTTGCTGCCCATTTCTTTTTTTTAATTAATTATTTTAATTAACATATAATGTATTATTAGCCCCAGAGGTACAGGTCTGTGAATCATCAGGCTTACACACTTCACAGCACTCACCATAGCACATACCCTCCCCAATGTCCATAACCCAATCACCCTCTCCATACTCCCCTCCCCTCAGCAACCCTCAGTTTGTTTTGTGAGATTAAGACTCTCTTATTCTCTCATGGTTTGTCTCCCTCCCGATCCCATCTTGTTTCATTTTTTCCTTCCCTACTCCCCAACACCCCACCCCCCCATTTCTTAAGTAATGATCTGAATTCCACTAGAGCAGGAAGAGTCTCCATCATCCCAGTAAAATGATCAGGAATGTTGACCCAGTCTCCTGGTCTTAGTCCCCAACCATACATGGGGGCAGGGGGTTATTCCTAGGGCCTTGTTGAACCTGAACACTCAATCAACGTTGAAGGCAGGCAGACAGGAAGAGAACAACAACAAAAGAGTCACCGGGTGTTTAAAGAAACAATCTATTATTTCTCTCTTTGAACAGCAAACCACTCCCCCCACCCCCTGGCATTTGCAGCAGAATCCTGGCCCCTCCCCCATCCCTTGCACTCCTTTACTTCCCCAAAGCTTCTCTGAACTTTTGACTCAGTTGCTCCTGCACCAGGCCCTCACACATGCTGCTCCCTCTGTTTGGAGGTCTCCCCAGCCTTTCCTGTGCAGCCCCATCACCAGGGGACCCCTACCCATCCTTTCTGTCTTGGCACGAGGGACCTCTCCGACAACCAGGCGGCATGGTGTCTGCTGCCCTTCCGCCCTGCTACCTCCTCCCGGGTCTGCCTTCTAGGTATGAGGACATGAGGGCAGGGACCACAGGCGTTTCATCCTCTGTGTCCAAGCACCAAGGGGGCAAGGACTAGTTCTGGCCCAAAGCTGATGGCCAACACTATTCATTAATGAGTTCACTAACGGACAGACTGGATCTCAAACAAAGCATCATCCCCTCTATGGGATAGGGAACTGTCAATTACTGTGGAAGAGTGGGTGAGAGAGAACAAGGAAAGCATTAAGGAATGAACTTAGCCCCGGTTTGGGCAAGGACATTCCTTCGGCCGTATATTTTGTATTGAAACTCAAGTGAACCCTGCAATGAGGCAGGAAACCTCATAGGGCATGAAGAGAAGTTCAAAACCAGACACACATTACTGGGCAGAGAATGATTCTCCTGCAACTAGGCAATTTTCTCCAGTATAACTGCATGCCAGTGGCCGCAGGACTCCGGGGTGCTCTCACACTAGAAAGAAAGGTGGCTCATGGCAATGAAGACCCACAGGACAAGTGGAAGGTAGGATTAGGGCTGGGGGTGTAGGTCACACCACCTTGAAGGTTTGAAGGGAGTCTGAGCAGTGGGCCCAGGCCTATCAGCCATTAGTGCTAATCCAGCCTTAAAAGACAAGGTCCAGGGTCCTGCCTGCCTGGGAAGGGGGGAAGCTACCTTGTTTCTGAGTCATCTTCAGCCTGAGCCATGTGTGTATGGGGTGGGGGGTTGCACCCCTGTGGGGCTGCTCAAAGACCCAGGTCCAAGGAGTCCCCGGCTCCTACCCCAGCCTGTGGAGAATGGCCGAACTGCCCTAAGCCAGCCCCCGCCAGTTCGCTCTGCAAACCTGGTCAGTTGTCCCCTGACCATAGGGCTCACCTTCTTAATGAACTCTGGGATGAGTTTCTGGCCTGTCAGGTGGTCCAAGGAGGAACAGCAATCTAATTCCAAGATGTAGTGTTCATTGTGAAGATCACTTTTCTGAGATCTGAAGAGAGGAAAAAAACACATAAAGATTTTGCACTATATATATATATATATATATATATATTCATATATATATGAATTGTTGGATATTCAATGAAACCCCAAAATCTTTCCTGAAAGTAAATGTCAAAAAGCACTGCTAAAAAATAATTTATAATAAAACTCAAATTTTATATACATATATATATATTTTTTTTTTTTACTTAATTATACACATCATGGAAAGACCTATACATAGTATCAAGGAAAACACATCATTATAGAAATTTAGGACAGTATAGCTTATCCATTAAACAACACGCACATACTCCCATAATGTTTATTTCCCATGGGTTAATATCTGACAAGGCATAGACAAAGAGACACACCAAACCACTAACAGCACCTACCTCTGGGGGATGGAGACAGTCTGCATGGGAGCTGGATCTAGGGGTGGTAGGGTAACTGAAAGTGACTTCAGCTATATCCGTATTTTTTCCCCCTTTTTCTGAAAAGAATATATTCTAATAGCACTTAGGAAATTAAAATTAATTTAAAGAGACTTTTAAAAGGTTCAACCCTTACAGAAGGCAATCTGGCAAAATCCATCAAATTAAAGATGCATTAAAGAAAGAATATAAGGCAACTGAAGTTCTGGGGAAAGAGTGGGTATAAAGGTCATTTGTGGCAAACAGCTGCAGGGTTCTGGTCAGTGCAGAGCCGGCCAACATGGCCCAGCCATGTCCCCACATAGGTGGTGCAGCTTCTTCCCTCTTTCCCACCATGTCCTCGTGCATATGATGGGACACTCTGTGCATTCAGGAGAGCCAGCAGGAAGTGATCACCAGAAGGAACTCCTACCACTTCATGCCGTTCCTTTGAGGGACTCCTACATGACGCTTATGTGGGCATGAGGAACTCCTGAAACCACACAAGTATCAGAAATGGAAGGTGATTCCTTGGCCCACCCAGCCAGGCATAAGGCAAGAGGAAATGGATTGCTGCTAAGTGTCTGAACAGCGTAGCTGGTCACGGGGATCGGGACTGAGGGACCAGGATCCTGGGCTCTGTCTGGGGTTTCCAGTACAAGCACAGCCACACCCCACTGGCCAAGGGGTGAGCAGGGCTCTCTTGGCCCACTTATGAGGAGCTCTACCAAGGAGGGGCCCGTGCCAGCCCCTGTAAGAGCAGGTGTGGCCAGAAAATTCTTAAAGTGGGTGCTTTCACACCGAACTCATATACATATATCCTATCAAATAAGTGGTTTCTGAATATGTATATTTGCTATATTTTAAAAATGAATTTCTAAGATTCTTATATATCATTAAAAGCAACTTACATTACCATTAACCCTCTGGGTATGATTTATGTGAAATTTGCAAGTGAAAAAATTTTAAAGAGGATTTGGTTTTTCCCAGGTGCGTAACTGTGATCGGGTAAGCAAACATCAATAGCATATCTTGATTTTATTTTTCCCCCTAATACATCCTTTCAGGAGTAGGGATTGAGGCACATACTTTCAAAACATAAAATAATAAATGGATTCCAAACTGGTCAAACTGGAATAAACTAACACCAAAAGAAGAAACCAGTTCTGTGCCTGAGACTTCTTGCATTAAAACTTCGTTAGACTAGACACGTGTTCTCGTTTTTTCCTCACATTCTCATCCCCTACCACCCCCACACAAAACACATATTAAGAGGAACTAAAGCAGAAGATTTTAGAGTTTTCAAAGACTTGGTCATGACATACTGTCATGGATGTTTGTGAGGTCTCAAACAATGAAGACAGGCGTGGGAGGAGGTGTTCTAAGATATGAAATCCCAGCTTCTCTGTCACATGAAGACAAATGTCAGACCGTGAGAGGTTATTTACAAACACCCACTGAGATTTTAAATGAGTAGCTTGAAAACCAGTGATCATTTTAAATAAGTTGACACCACATCCACTCAGTAAAACACTCATAAAGTGAATGGAGTCTGCCTTTAAGCAACTTACAACCCAGGTTCATAAGAAATAATCTTTGGTACAGGATCTAGTAACTGCCATCTTTGGTTCTAGAACAAGAAGTATTGCTGAGCAGGAAGACAAGGCAGGTTTGTGTTTTCCCACTGGTGACCATGGCTAGGCCCAGGCCCACAGATCTACTCAGAACACCGCAAGGGGACACATGGGTGGCTCAGTGGGTTAAGCCGCTGCTTTTGGCTCAGGTCATGATCCCAGGGTCCTGGGATCGAGTCCTGCATCAGGCTCCTAGCTCAGCAGGGAACCTACTTCTCTCTCTGTCTCTGCCTGTCACTCTGCCTGCTTCTGCTCTCTCTCTCTCTGGCAAATAAATAAATAAATAAAACCTTTAAAAAAAAAAAAAAAGAAGAAGAAGAACACCTGAGAGCAGCCTGAGAGTAGTAACTGACTGGTAATAGGTTTCCTGTCTCTGAGAGCAAGGACCACCCTGGGAGAGAGAAGCAGACACCCAAGAGAAGTGGCTTCAGGGGCCAGGGGTGGCCCTCTAAGGGATCACATCAGGAGAGAACAGATACTCTGCAGTCATTCAAGTCCCCAGGGAAGAAGCATTAGCATGAAACTCTCAGCTGAGGAGGCATTTGTCACCCTCCTATGAAGGAGGGGAAACAACACTTATGTTTCCCCAAAGGTCATGTCCTTGTGTTATTCTGGGGAAAAGAAATGAGAAACCACCAAACTTGTCCTCGAGTGAAGCTGTGATGGCTTCCACTTCTGGAAAGGACAGAGAGATCTGGGTTTAAAGAAAAAGAAAAAGGAGGGACACTGCATTAAGCCTCCCTCATCTGGAAATTAACACCAAATACTCTGAAATTAAATGTAAGCACTCTGAGCAGAGTACTGCTAACAATGAAATATGCTTCATCTCCTCCCTCTATTGCCTATTCCATAATCTTCTCCAGATTTGCCAGTTACAGGCTATAGGTGCTAAAGTGAACTAGAAGGGGATCAATGAGAACTAGAGGTCAATGATACACCTCTAGTTCACTTTGGACAATTTAAACCACCTCTAGGTGACTCTGGACAATTTATATAAACTTTCGGTGTCTTGGTTTCTTTCACTGCTAAATGGGAATATTATGAGTAGCTGCCTCTTAGCATCCTTGTAGAAACTAAATAAGACAAAAACATTAAAGTCCTTAGCACAGGGCATGACAGGAGGTCTGGGCTCAGCAAACATTAACCACTGCTGACCTAGTGACTATCATCTATAATTGCATCTTTACTTTCCAAACACTCTTCACAGTTCATAATTATTCATTTGAGAAATACTGACCATAACTACTATGTGCCAGGCACTATTCTTTAGCATATATCAATAGACAAACAGACAAAAATCTCTGCTCTCCTGGAGCTGACAGTCTAGTGGAGGGGGATAGGCAAAAACAAATAAACATGCATGAGTATATAACAGTATGTTCAGCAGGGTAAGGATAGAAGAAAAAAGAAAGAGTAAGGTGATGAGAATCATGAGGAGTGTTTGAGGGGAAGCTGCAGTTTTGTTGTTGTTGTTAAAGATTTATTTATTTATTTTAGGGAGAGAGAAAGGATGAGCAGGAGGAGAGAAGGAGAGAGAAACCTCAAACAGACTCCCTGCTGAGCGTGGAGACCAATGCGGGGCTTGATGCAAGGCTCCATCCCAGGACCCTGAGATCATGACCTGAGCCAAAATCAAGATTCTGCTTCCCAACCAACTGAGCCACCCAGGTGCTCTTAGAAGCTAAAGTTTTAATGAGGTGGTCACCAGGAAGGTGACATTTAGAACAAAGCTCTAAGGGAACTGAAGGAGCTGGCCATGCTGATATCTAGGATGAGAGCTTCCAGGCAGAGGGAATAGCCAGTGCAAAGGCCCTGAGGCCAAAGCTCAGTGAATAAAGGGCAGAGGAGGAAGAGAAGACAAGGCTGAAAAGTCACTAGGAAGCCTGGAGACTCCAACTGGGAATTTGGAGACTGTTGAACAGAGAAGTAACATGATCTGGTTTATTTTACAAGGCTCCCCTCCAGCTGTAGGAGGCAGCTAAGAGACTAATTCAGTGGTCCATCAGGGAGATGATGATGGCTCAAAGTGGGTTTTTAGCAGTGTAGCAGCAGTCATAAAGTCTGGATTCTGGATATATTTTCAAGATGGAAACTTCAAGACTTCCTCATGGGGTGTAGAAGGAAGAAAGCAGATGAGGATGACTGAGAATTTTTGTCCTAGCCACTGGGATACTGGATGAAGCTGCCACAATTATAATGGGGAAAGTTGTGGGTGGCACAGTTTTGGGAGAAGGTCAATAATTCAGTTTCAGAAGTGTTAAATTTGACTTACACAGCAGACAGTTTAATACATAGTCCAATCTGGATTTCAGGAGAGGAGCTGGAGATATGAATTTGAGAGTCATCAGCTTTCAGATGGTATTAAAACAAAAAACTGGGTGAGATTTCAATTAATGTAGAGAGAGAATAGTCAAGGACTGACCCTTGGGACCATCAACCATGAAGAAGACATTGGGAGAAAAGAGAAGAAAGCCCAAAAGAAAAGGAAAAACCAGAGAAGAAGGAAGAAAACCATAACGTGCTGTCTGTCCTGAAAGTAAAAGGCAGGAAGCATGTCAAGGGGCAAAGGTATGGGCCACCCTGTCAACTTCTTCAATTAACAGACTCATAATCTCCTCAGTTTACCAATAGTCTTGAAATCCCTAAAGGGAAAGAGGATTTAGTCCATCCTATGGAAACAAGTGCAAAGTAATGTTTATAATTAAAATGGGTCAATTATCAAATTAATCCATTGATTTGGGTCCCAAACAGCTTGGTTCCTTGAAAAAATAAAAACATCTTCATGCTGCTAGGTCATTTCTCAAAAACCACCTGAGCGATAATTAAGTGAAAAGAGCTCTAACCCCTCTCACATCTTGAATCCCCCACTTGGATGCAGCATTGGAGAGTTGAGGGGGGTTTATTTCCACTCCAAAGGGATTTTCTGAAAGGAAGAGGAATAAAAAGGATACTCCTGAGATGTGATGTGCTGAAAGCCAAGAATACATAAGACAAAACAAATTCAAATTCTTAATGTAACGACATAGTGGTAACAAGGCACATAAACATGGAGGTCCTGACTGCTTAGGATGCTGGAGAAGCAGCTAAGACTTCACAGCCCAGTTAAGTTTTAAAAAGCCACCACAACATGACAACTAAATGTAGTGTGGTACCCTGGACTGGGTCCCATCACTAAAAGAGGACATTAATAGAAAAACTGGTGAAATCCAAATAAAATCCACAATTTACTGAACAGTAATGTACCAGTGTCAATGTCTTAGTTTTGACAAAGGTACTAATGCTTGGACAAACTCGATGAAGGGCATAAGAGAATTCTTTGTAATTTCTTTGTAACTTTCATGTTAAATATAAAATTATTCCAAAATAAAATTTATTTTTAAAAAAGCAAGAAAGGCATTCTACTTTTCTGGGATATATGTATTTCCTGTTTTGACTCTGTAATATTTATTCTCCAAGTCAGTGTCTCTAGACAAAACTATCCATCCCTCCACCCCTGCCTGACTATACTCTTCCTATCAGAGACCCCTCAAATCACATCACTGCAATTTCTAAAATAACTGAATCTGGAGGACAAAAGGAAAGTGGCTTTTGATGTGCCCCAACTTCAGGCACTGGAACAATCTAATGAGAAACCTTGGGCTCTGTGAATCAGACAGGGCTTCCCATAGGGCAGGCACCCTCAGCCCTGGTTGCATTCACCTTTGGAAGCACTTGGGGAGCTCTCATAAATTTTGATTGATTGGTTTTAGGTATGGCCCGGGAAAAGGGGCTTTGGAAACTCACGGGTGATTCTAATGTGTGGTCAGAGTGAACAACCACAGACCAGGCTGGGTATGTTGTATCTGCTACTATCCGGATTTTCCCTGGCCAAGAACTGAACAAGTCCATGGAAAGAGAAAACAGAAAGAATGACTTGTAGAGACCAATAATATAGAATCCCATAACCTCAGAAGAAAAGAAACCCTAAAAAAAAAAAAAAAAAAAAAAGACCAGAGATTAAGGAAATACAAAATAAGAATGAAAACCTTTCTCTATGCCTCTTTTGGTCAGAAAAACTCAAAAGTATATCCAACTTCTTGTTCTCCTCACTTCTTTTTACTTTTTTTATTGTGGTTAAAACATACTTAACAGAACATTTACCATTTTGACCATTTTTTTTCTTTTTTTTTTTTAAATTAAATTTTTTATTTATTTTCAGCGTAACAGTATTCATTGTTTTTTCACCACACCCAGTGCTCCATGCAATCTGTGCCCTCCCTAATACCCACCACCTGGTTCCCCCACCCTCCCACCCCCACCCCTTCAAAACCCTCAGGTTGTTTTTCAGAGTCCATAGTCTCTCATGGTTCACCTCCCCTTCCAATTTCCCTCAACTCCCTTCTCCTCTCCATCTACCCTTGTCCTCTATATTATTTGTTATGCTCCACCAATAAGTGAAACCATATGATACTTGACTCTCTCTGTTTGATTTATTTCACTCAGCATAATCTCTTCCAGTCCTGTCTATGTTGCTACAAAAGTTGGGTATTCGTCCTTTCTGATGGAAGCATAATACTCCATAGTGTATATGGACCACATCTTCCTTATCCATTCATCCGTCGAAGGGCATCTTGGTTCTTTCCACAGTTTGGTGACCGTGGCCATTGCTGCTATAAACATTGGGGTACAGATGGCCCTTCTTCTCACTACATCTGTATCTTTGGGGTAAATACCCAGCAGTGCAATTGCAGGGTCATAGGGAAGCTCTATTTTTAATTTCCTGAGGAATCTCCACACTGTTCTCCAAAGTGGCTGCACCAGTTTGCATTCCCACCAACAGTGTAAGAGGGTTCCCCTTTCTCCACATCCTCTCCAACACACGTTGTTTCCTGTCTTGCTAATTTTGGCCATTCTAACTGGTGTAAGGTGGTATCTCAATGTGGTTTTGATTTGAATCTCCCTGATGGCTAGTGATGATGAACATTTTTTCATGTGTCTGGTAGCCATTTGTATGTCTTCATTGGAGAAGTGTCTGTTCATATCTTCTGCCCATTTTTTAATATGATTATCTGTTTTGTGTGTGTTGAGTTTGAGGAGTTCTTTATAGATCCTGGATATCAACCTTTTATCTGTACTGTCATTTGCAAATATCTTCTCCCATTCCATGGGTTGCCTCTTTGTTTTGATGACTGTTTCTTTTGCTGTGCAGAAGCTTTTGATCTTGATGAAGTCCCAAAAGTTCATCTTTGCCTTTGTTTCCTTCGCCTTTGGAGACATATCTTGAAAGAAGTTGCTGTGGCTGATATCAAAGAGGTTACTCCCTATGTTCTCCTCGAGGATTCTGATGGATTCCTGTCTCACGTTGAGGTCTTTTATCCATTTCGAGTTTATCTTTGTGTACGGTGTAAGAGAATGGTCAAGTTTCATTCTTTTACATATAGCTGTCCAGTTTTCCCAGCACCATTTATTGAAGAGACTGTCTTTTTTCCACTGGATATTTTTTCCTGTTTTGTCAAAGATTATTTGACCATAGAGTTGAGGGTCCATATCTGGGCTCTCTACTCTGTTCCACTGGTCCATGTGTCTGTTTTTATGCCAGTACCATGCTGTCTTGGTGATCACAGCTTTGTAGTAAAGCTTGAAATCAGGTAACGTGATGCCGCCAGTTTTATTTTTGTTTTTCAACATTTCCTTAGCAATTCGGGGTCTCTTCTGACTCCATACAAATTTTAGGATTATTTGCTCCAGCTCTTTGAAAAATACTGGTGGAATTTTGATCGGAATGGCATTAAAAGTATAGATTGCTCTGGGCAGTATAGACATTTTAACGATGTTTATTCTTCCGATCCAAGAGCATGGAATGGTCTTCCATCTTTTTGTGTCTTCTTCAATTTCTTTTAGGAGTGTTCTGTAGTTCCTCGAGTACAGATCTTTAACCTCTTTGGTTAGGTTTATTCCGAGGTATCTTATGGTTTTTGGTGCTATAGTAAATGGAATCGATTCTCTAATTTGCCTTTCTGTATTTTCATTGTTAGTGTATAAGAAAGCCACTGATTTCTGGACATTGACTTTGTATCCTGCTACATTACTGAATTGCTGTATGAGTTCTAGTAGTTTGGGGGTGGAGTCTTTCGGGTTTTCCATATAAAGAATCATGTCATCTGCGAAGAGAGAGAGTTTGACTTCTTCCTTGCCAATTTGGATACCTTTTATTTCTCTTTGTTGTCTGATTGCTGTTGCTAGGACTTCTAATACTATGTTGAACAAGAGTGGATACTCATTCTTCTCAAGTGCACATGGAACCTTCTCCAGAATAGACCACATACTGGGTCACAAATCAGGGCTCAACCGATACCAAAAGACTGAGATTATTCCCTGCATATTCTCAGATCACAATGCTTTGAAACTGGAGCTCAATCACAAGGAAAAGTTCAGAAGGAACTCAAATACCTGGAAGCTAAAGACCACCTTGCTTAAGAATGCTTGGATCAACCAGGAGATCAAAGAAGAACTTAAACAATTTATGGAAACCAATGAGAATGAAGACACTTCACTCCAAAACCTATGGGATACAGCAAAGGCGGTCCTAAGGGGGAAATTCATAGCCATCCAAGCCTCCCTCAAAAAAATTGAAAAATCCAGAATACACCAGCTGTCTCTACACCTTAAAGAACTAGAGAATCAACAACAAATCAAACCAACTCCACATGTAAGAAGGGAAATAATCAAGATTAGAGCAGAGATCAATGAGGTAGAAACCAGAGATACAGTAGAACGTATCAATGAAACTAGAAGCTGGTTTTTTGAAAGAATCAATAAGATCGATAAACCATTGGCCACACTAATCCAAAAGAAAAGAGAGAAAGCCCAAATTAATAAAATTATGAATGAAAAGGGAGAGATCACAATCATCAGAAGTAGAAACAATCATCAGAAGTTATTATCAACAGTTATATGCCAATAAGCTAAGCAACCTAGATGAAATGGATGCATTCCTGGAAAACTATAAACTCCCAAAATTGAACCAGGAAGAAATTGACAACCTGAATAGACCGATATCTAGTAACGAGATTGAAGCAGTGATCAAAAACCTCCCAAAAAACAAGAGCCCAGGACCTGATGGATTCCCTGGGGAATTCTATCAAACTTTCAAAGAAGAAATAACACCTATTCTCCTGAAGCTGTTTCAAAAAATTGAAGCAGAAGGAAAACTTCCAGACTCTTTTTATGAAGCCAGCATTACCCTGATCCCCAAACCAGGCAAAGACCCTACCAAAAAGGAGAATTTCAGACCAATATCACTGATGAATATGGATGCTAAGATTCTCAACAAGATCCTAGCAAACAGGATCCAACAGCACATTAAAAAGATTATCCACCATGACCAGGTGGGATTCATCCCTGGGTTACAAGGATGGTTCAACATTCGCAAATCAATCAATGTGATAGAACAAATCAATAAGAGAAGAGAGAAGAACCACATGATCCTCTCAATTGATGCAGAAAAAGCTTTTGACAAAATCCAGCATCCGTTCCTGATTAAAACGCTTCAAAGTATAGGGATAGAGGGAACATTCCTGAACTTCATCAAATCTATCTATGAAAAACCCACAGCAAATATCATCCTCAATGGGAAAAAGCTTGCAGCCTTCCCATTGAGATCAGGAACACGACAAGGATGCCCATTTTGACCATTTTTAAGTGTTCATTCAATGTCATTAAGCACATTCGTAAGGCCAGACAACAGTCCCCACTATTTCCAAAACTTTCTCATCATCCCAAACAGCCCTTACTTATTTGACTTCTTATAAAGTGGAATGTGGGCCAAAACTGAATAGAAAATTTTAAATGAATGCTTGCAGGGGTGCCTGGGTGGCTCACTCAATTGAGCATTTGCCTCCTGATCTCAGCTCAGGTCTTGATCTCAAGATCAAGTTCTTGATCTTGTTGTGAGTTCAAGCTCTGCGTTGGGCTTAGAGCTGGGCATGGGGCCTACTTAAAAAAAAAAAATGCTTGTACAACAAACACATAAAAGCAGATTTAGACACTGAGCATTTGTGCACAAACCTCTCTTAATTGTAGGGCAGGAGAGCAAAGAGCCCCTAGGCTGAAGTACCTCAGATGTCAGCGTAACTGGCCACAGATGTCGGAGTTGTTTAAGATCATAAGAGAAGACCACCTATTCTGTGTCGTGGTGACCTCATTCCTCATTACTCACACACAAAAATGAACTATCATAAAAACAGTGTAAATCAGAGCTGGGCTCATTACAACAATCCTGTCTGCCAAGGGTTATACAGTCACTCCCCAGGGGGCCAGAGGGTCAGAAGATCACACCAGGGATGCAAACTCCAAGACCCACAGGCAGTGAGTGGAAGAGGATATTTTTTGACCAAAATACATAATCTAGACACTCTGTTCTCATACAAGAGATACAGGAATGGGCTTCATGTTCGCGGAGAAATAGGCTCTCTCTGCTTTTCATTCGAACACAGAATCCTATCAGATGCCCTCTTGCAATGCCATTCCTGAAAGCAATGCAGTTGGGAGAAAACCTGCCTCCATCATGAGAAAAGTCACAGTGTAGGAGTGACGTTCAATAGGAGATGCCACATCACTACAGTGTTGGGGAGATAGTGGCAATAGTGGAAACCTTGGTAACCTGGGCAGTTTACATCCCAGCCATCGCTAGCGATTCCAGGCCAGGATGGCCAAAACTTTTAGTCTTTTTTTTAAAGAATTCATTAAATTGTGTGTTTATGTCAGCCATAACTGTCAAAATCGTGGCTCTAGACAATGTTTTTTGCTATGTTGGCCAACCTCTTGGGATTTAATTTGACCTCCCAGCCACCAGTTTCTGGCCTCTCAGCTACATACACAAAGCTCCCATGTGGACTGAGTAAGACTGATGAATCACAGAACTGTACCCCTGAAACTAATAATACATTATATGTTTAAAAAAAAAAAAAGAAAGAAGGAGCAGCAGCTCCCATGTGAGTCACAGAAGGCTGGATCTCAGGGAAGAGATAAGACTGAGCAGATTATCTAACTGAATTACAATCAGAATAGCCAACCCATAAACTCAACCCAGATAGTTCATGCCTTGTAATGACTCAGCAAATTCTTCCCCTCTGTGCTCCCGGATAACCCACGATCATGGCTAGTGCCAGTTCCTCAGTGGCTGGGACATAACCCTGGGCTAAGCCTTTGAAAGAACATGTTTGCTAGCAAAGACCCTACTGTCTAAGAGTACTTTAAATATTCAAAATTAACACGGGCAAGAGGGTTAACCCTCAAATTATACTGACAAACTGCCAAGTAGTTAATTAAAAACCCATTTTGGTTTCACTAGCAGATCTGAAATCAGTCTACTAAAAAATAAATGCCTTTCAAAAAACTACTATAAATGATACTTTTAAAAAATAAACATGTGAATAAATACTACATACACACTACTTTTAAATAATAAACATGTAACAGATCTCACTTCAACTCATAAACCCCTTCGACAACTTCAAAGACCATGAGTTTAAACAACATCTCCTCTTTCCCAGGACACCAGGCCCAGTTTGAACTTGAGTTGTGAAAAGAAAGGAGAGGATGTGCAGTTCATCAATAGAACTATTTTTGCTTCGCTTAGGAATAATCAGAAAGAAATGGTGGTAAACTCCAACTTAGATTACTAGGCACTTTTCCAAACAGAAAAGAAAAAAATACTGAATGTCAGTTGACAGAAACAAATTCTCTATGTCTGGGAAACAGGAAGGATTTTTAAGATATTTCCCCCAAGGCAATACCAAATTCAAGTAGAAGTATCAGAATAGCTTTTTTTTTTCTAAGTAGTAGGAGAGAGGAATATGAACTACAGATCTGAAGTTTTGTCAATCAAAGAAAAAAAAAGGCATTTTCTAGTTTCATTAACTAATGTAAAACTCATGACAATAAAAACGTCTATGTCTTCATTCATCTGTTCAGCACCTTCTTGACCACTGACCACATACATGTCAGGTACTCTGTTAGATCCTCCATCAGGATGGCCATCTAACTATCCAAGTGCTATCTACTGTATGAAAACCCTATAAAAAGAGAAGCCTTATGGGAGTTCAGTTACTTTCAGTGTCAGGGATCAGGAAATCTTTTAAAAAGCAAGAAGTGTGTCAGCTGAGCCTAAAGCTGAATGGAAATTAGTCATGGGACAACGGATAAAAGGCTATTCCAGGCACTGAGAACAGAGATTAGTAAGGATATAGACGGAAAAAACCATGAGTTACAGGATGGAAATAATAAACAGGTCAAGTTTGGTAAAAGGTGAGGTCCGGCTATCAGAACCGGCAGGACCAGTACACAAGAGCCCGGCGAACATTTGGATGAATCCGCTATTAGGATGGACCTGTGATGTGTTGACAGTGGGCAGGAGAGAAGTGAGAACCGTGGTCAGAAAGAAAGGGTGGGGTGTGCCCCTGCAGGATGGGACTTCATTCTGAGGGAAAGGGGAGTCATGGATGGTCTTAGATAAGAGAAGACACTAAAATACAGACTGCAGGAAGATGAAGCACGTGGCATTGTGTAGGATGGAAGAAGAGGCAAAGAATGTCTTTGGAGAGCAGTAATGAGCTAAGGTTTTGTGGAGGGAGTGGACGGATGGGAGAGAGAGTTTAGGTACTTCCCATCTCTGCAACTGGTGGGAGTTGGGGTAGGATGGGGAGGGGAGTAAATGCTGCTCCCCAAAGATGCTCTCAGAACAATGGGGAAAAGACTTCCAATCATTTTATGACTCCTTCCCCTTGCAAAATAAATCAAATCTACAAAAAAAAAAAAAAAAAAAAAAAGCTGCTGGAGTCAAAAACATCCCCTATTAGTGAAGCTTAAGAAATGCTGAGGGGGAAAAAAATCCGAGTATACAAATCCTAGCAAATTATTAAATAAAGGACCTAACTCTACAATTTTTCAGGGGAGTTCTGAAGTAAGAAGTAGAAAGAAGAAGAATGAACTCATAGATGGGTCACCGCCTTTTCTTCTGATTTTCTCTTCCTCTTTCACCAACAGACATTCACCACTTCTGTTGATAAGGGTTTGGTATCACCAGGAACATTCGGGAAATGATGTGGGTTGGGGAACTGTGCAAATGATACCCTAACCACACACCCTCTTAGGAAGCTGCGCTCTGCCAAGTGCGTGCAAGTCATTGTGGGCATCTCACTACCCAGTACTGCAGTACTGCTGTTTATTCTAGAGAAATCTTGCCACATCCTGTCTCACTGTTTACAGTCAGAGCCAGCTGTCTGGTAGATAAACCGTCAGGGACTGTGCAACCCCAAAGATTTCACCGTTAATCTTAAAAGCGATGGGAAAACAAACAGGCTTTACCCCTGGTCCCTGTATAACACAGCGTCAAAGAATTTCAATGCCCACCAGGCTGGACTACAGAAAAGAGAAAAACCCCAAGGAATGGGATCTGGGGCAGGGTCCTGCTTTCTCTGGGATCCTGTAAGGTTCCTAACTTACCCTGAAAGATGCTGAAAGGACTAATATTAGTATTAATGCACAAATAATATTTTATCACAAACCTAACACCGAATAAAAAGCAGGTCTGCCTGATAATACATCAGAAGTCACATTATCTGTGAACAAAACTAAGAGTAAGTAATTGCACCCCAGATGAATGCTCTCTAGGACTCTCTCACAGTCCCTGTCCAGTTGAGTGACAGGAAGTCCCTTCTCTGCTTACATTCAATGCACATGTTCCAAACTAAAGTTCATTCATTGTTTCCTTCTTTTCTCGATCTACCTACCTACACCCTTGAACTGAATTATATGATGGAGATGTTCTCTATCTGTACTGTCCAATACGGTAGCCACTAGCCATAACGTTGCTACCAAGAATATAAAATGTGGCTAGTGCCCATGAGAAACTGAATTTTTAATTTTAACTTAAATGAATTTACATTTACATTGCTACACGTGGCTAATAGGAAAGGACAGCTTAACGTTCTTCTCACACTTTAATGTGAAAACAGGTTGTGAAAACAGATCATCGGGGATCTGGTTAAAATGAAGATTCCGATTCAGCAGATCTGGGTGGGGCCTGGTAATCTGCATTTCCAAGGAGCTTCCAGGTGACGCCAGTGCTGCTGGTGCACAGACTACACTTTGAGTAGCAAAACTCTAACTGCTTCAGGAACCATCCAAGGGACCCAGAAGTTTCATGAATCAGTCGTCTCCAAATTTTTTGATCGCCTACTAGGTCCGTAAAAACTCCTGACTACCACCGTATCAACATCTTATATTTTTGTCATATAAAACACATACAAAACAAATTTTAAAAAGATGAGAAGCAACTGAAATAAGCGATATTTTAAAATTATAATTACAGTAAGTTCATATTATGAATAGTTAATATTTCAAGACTTAATATACACTTGAAATGAGATTCATTGTTAACAACAGTGGAAGTTAACCCACATTTCAAAATGGCTTCTTGATGTGTCCAAATATCTTTGGCTATCCTCTCTCAGATCTGAATAGGTAGGCATTGCATTTTTTGTTTTGTTTTGTTGTTTGTTTTTTTTTTTAAATCTCACTAGTAACGCTCCAACAAACAGTGAGAGATGAGTCAGTATGGTCATTTTTCTGTGTGTGAGTCTGAGTGTGTGTGTGAGGAAGAGACAGACAGGGAAAGAGAGAGGGAAGAAAGAGACAAAGACAGAAGGATTTTATGTCCTTGTTACTGGTATTTTCCTCAATCCTCAACCACCTTACAGGAAGTTTTTAAGTCATGTGTATATTTCGTGAGGGTTAAACTACTAGAAATAATCCACAAATCCACTTCACTGAGTTTTCAAATGAAAGCCTTCCTCAGAACCCAGTCTCTCAGGAGCCCTCCTGTTTCGTGTAGACAGGTGACCCCTGACCTCTGCACCCAGCCAGGGCACCACCTTCAATCTGAATGCTCAATATTAGTAACGCGCAATTTCTCTTCTAATTTGTCAACATAAATAAATATATAAATAAATAAATAAATAAATAAATATACACAGAAGCTCAGTACTATTTCAACATGGGTATGTACCTCACTTTGGTAATACTGGCTTAGATAAATGCATAGAAGTTTCAGAATGATTACAAATCTTCTAAAATAAAACTTTACTTCCAACAAACTCTATGTTCTTGAAAACACATGGTGGAAACTCTCTTCAAATGATCATGTAATGTAATTACAATTTCAACAGAATTTACTGGGAATTGGAGAAAATAACTTTGTAGTCTATATGGAAAAAGCAACCCGCAAAAGTTGTTAAGATCTTGAAAACAAAGAACAGTGCCTTAATAGATATTAATATATGCAACAAACTTATTATAATCAAAATAGCGTGGGATAGCACAAAATCAATAACGTGATCACAGGAATAATAAAAAATAATAATAATAAATAATAAAAATAAATATAAAATAAAAATTTATTTATTTATAAATAAATAAAAAATAAAAAACTGGGCACAAACTAGGGCATATACAGAAATCCAAATGATGATACAGGTGCCATTTCATTCCATGATAAAAATCAGGTGAATGCAATAAATGCTGTTGATAAAGACAGCTATTTGGAAGAAAATAAAGGTGGATCCCTACTGCACACCCTAACACTAGCCCAATCAACTGGGAGTTTTGCCTGTCAGGGGACATTGGTAGTTATCTAGAGACACTGTAACTGTCATTAACTGTAGGGCCAGGGGCAGCGGCGGTGCTGTTTGCTTACTGGCACCTGGTGGGTAGCACACTGGAGTGGCTGCCTGATATCCCAAACTGGCAAGGGTTGAGACACTATATAGGCAGAGAACTCCTACGCTACTCTTACCCCTAACCCTAATGGTTAAAAAATGAGAAAGGAACAGTGTTAGTAGTAGACAGATCCTGATGTAAATCCTGGCTTCTCCAATTAGCAAAAGCATGACTCTGGGTAAGTGACCATTCTGGGTCTCATCTTTTTTGTCTTGCTTTCAGGAGTAAGGATAATGTACATCATGAAGCATTGAGTGGGGACGCTTGCCAGACACAGCCACAAATAGATGGGAGCTGTTACGGCTGGTGCCATAATTAATGAATCCTATTATGAAATGCCTGAAAACATTTAAATATTCTTCACAAGAAAAGTGGGCTTTTTGTTCCTATTAAGATCCAGGTTGCTTCCCAGAGCCATTTTGGGGACTTTATAGAAGTCTGAAAATAAAAACTTCAACAAGTTGGGTATGTTATAAACCCCCTCGAGCAGGGACTGTGCTCATTTCATTCTAACAAAAGCTACTACCTTAGAAGACACAAGACACCTAATAAATACATTTTAGGTTTTTTTGCGGGGGGTGTTGTTTTAGGTAACAGAGGAAAAATAATGCACTAAGCACCTCAGAACCATTAGAATAGAACTTTTTAGTGCAGAAACTGACAAGACCCAGCCAGCCTCCAAAAAGGAGCCAACTGGGGTGCTCCAAATGCTTTGCAGTGTCAAAGTGCCCTGAAACATGTTTGGGGATAACTACACCTCTGGTTCCAGAACCTAGCAGAGGGGACTGAAGACCCTGCAAAGCCCAGAGGATCTGGGAATTCTCTGAAGGCCCTTCTGTAATTCCAGGGCTTCTGAGCTAAAAGATGGTATATTTCTGTGCCATGAGCCTCAAGATAGAACTTAAGCCCCATATCCACCACACAGTCCCACTCACCCATCCCACACTTCAATACTAAAGGAGTCATTAATAATTATCTTCTTTTTTTTAAAAAAAGATTTCATTTATTTATTTGAGAGAGAGAGCGTGAGCAGGGGGAGGAATGGAGGGAGAAGCAGATTCCCCAATGAGCAAGGAGCCTGACATAGGGCTTGATCCCAGGACCCTGGGGGATCATGACCTGAGCCAAAGGCAGATGCTTAACCAACTGAGCCACTCAGGTGCTCCATTAATAAGTTCTTCAGGCTAGATTTCCTGCGGTATGAAATGGGAGGTGGGGGATAAGGCAAGAAAATGGTACCTTTCAACTTCAAAACAGAATTAAGTCTAAAACCTCCACCGAACACATGATAATGTTTTCAACAATTATTAACAACAAAAACAACCATCATGAGGACACAGTGAGAATAAATTACAAGACTTAACACATAGGAGTGAAGCAAAAGTGCTCTCAGATCCTCAGAAACAGGTGTTGTATGAATACAAGTTACTAATTTGGTTTTTAAAGCCTTTGGAGCCATTTTTCAGTTCCAACTCGTGGTTGATGAATGGGAGGCAAATGAAATGATGTACTCCACTAAATCGTATTTATGGCATTTACCTCTTTGTAAAATGGTTCCATCTTTCAGCCACTTAAAAATTATAGAAGACAGTTAGACAGACATAAAGATAATCATTATATCAAATTCCTAAGAACACTGAAATCACTGATAATGTATTTATATGGATCTGAAAGTTATTTGTCCCCTGCTGCTGCATTCATAGCGAAACCTATAAGATTAAGTTAGTACTAGTCTTTTCCAGTACCCAACACTGGTAATGCCCAAGCCTTTCTCAGCTTGAAAAACACACACGATCTAATTTAAGTCTGATTGACAAAGAAGAGAAAAGACAAAAAAGACTGCCAGGAATATTTAAAGTAAGGCAATCTGAGTTCCTAAATTTAATATGCAATAGGCATATAAATACAAAAATCTAACACTTCAGTAAAAGTATTTGCAACTAAATTACCTACACTGTGTGCACAAGGCCCTCAAAATAGTGGCAGGAATCCCTACAGCCCACCTGTAATGCCAAAGAATAAATCCTCCATTGTTACTGAAAGATTGCGTGGACTGTGGGAGGAAGGGGCCCTTATTTATTTTAAACAAATACAGACATTTCATGGTCCTGTGGTATTTGCATAAGATCAACAGGAAATTTCAAAAAAATGTCGTGCCTTGTGCTGCTGCGTTTTGGTACCTGCTCGCTATTCTCTGCCATTCTAAGCTATTGGGGAAAGACTGGAAATCACTAGTATGCTAATACTCTCTCTCTCTCAGAGGAGACAAAAATAAATAAATAAAAAATAAAACATGGGGAAAGACATAGGCATCAAGGACAGCTATAAAACGGGGTGGGGGGGGCGGCGGGGGATGAGCTTTCAGGGAACGACGCATGTCTGTCTCTCTGGCTCTCTCCACTGGGACAAAGGCCGACACTTTGGAGGTGGAGAATAAGAGTAACTAGGCAAGCCATTACGGGTGTGGAGTGAAAAAAATTCTCTTCCCCCAAGAGAATGTGGCTTTACACCAGCATATTAGATTGGAAAGTGCAAACACAATAATTAACAGTGAATCCTGATACTTCAACACACCAGAAAAGGGTGTCACTCCAGTGTGAGATGGGAAATAGAAGGAATAAATTAAGGTAGTCCTCGGTGATGCTGGACAGCTCCTTGGGGGGTACAGTGGCAGCCCAGGAGAGCTAATCAAGTCCTCCAAACACCTCCTCGGGAAGCTTGAGAAAACTGATGAAGGCTGATACCACGCCAACAATGAGGGGCAGCTGCGAGCCCAGAGTGGGGGCCCTGTTTATGACTGAATCTAAAATAACGACCCCCATGCGAAACAGACACCTTCATATTCCCTGCTCTCATTTAAGAAAGAACTTCGAATTCACCTTCCTCAATTTCCGCTGTCTGGGAATAAACCAGCTGCTGTGGTTTCTCTCCACCACCGTAACACATGTCAATCACTGCTACGCCCAGTGTTACTTTTCTTCCCCACGTGTGATTCCAACAATCAGCACGCTCCAGGGCTGAACCCCAGCCTCGTGTGGGAGCATTTTCTAGGGCACACCCCCGTAGGCGACCACCCCCTGTGTATTTCGTTTAATTATGAAACCTCTTTCTAGAAACCCTGTAATTCTCCCAAGAGCCAAAGTAATTGGTAGAAATTAGACATGAAGAGACACAAGGCCACTTAAAGAGGACACTTTCGATTATAATTTTTAAGAGAACTTTCTTTTCAGTTCCAGTATAATTTTGTCCTTTCCCAATTCTGCCCTTTTCAAATGCCAAAGAAAATGCTCATGTTATCTTGTGGACTGTAAAGAAATAAAAGGCAAAAAAAAAAAAAATAAATAAATAAATAAAAGGCAATGTAATGCATTTGTACTCCACTTAAGTCCACAAAGATTTTCTTTCCTTTGAAGGCCATCCTTTGGATGTTTTTTAAAAGGAAAAAAAAAAAAAGAGTAAAAAATAATGTATATATACCCCTGTGGCAAATTACTTTTATTTGGACAATGAAAGGATCCTGTTTGTGTGTGTGTGTGTGTGTGTGTGTGTGTGTGTTCCATTCCCTGGGGTCCATATTGTGTGGCTGCATTATCAAGATACACTTTTGGTACTGGTAAATATGTAAACCAAAGACAGATCCATTTTGCAGTGAATTTATGACCTTTTTAAGGAGTGATGGTAGCAAAATTCCAGGGTATAGTTTTATTCCAATCAATTCAGGAAAATTCTATTGAGCAACACCTACTCACCACCTGGCACTCTAAGTAAGTAATGGGAATCCAACATTGGAAGAATATTTAGCAAGGAGGAGAAAGGGTGGGAAGACATATATAAATAATTACAAGATAGTCTGAGAAGTCTAATGATTGCTGTGGGTGAAAGGCGAATAGACAGCTCAAAGGGAGAACGATTAACTCCACCAAAATAAGCAACATACAGAAATCTTAAAGATGGCAAGATGGCAGCCAGTGGGGTGGGTTAGGGCTCCACAATGTTACAGGCCTGCCCTGGAGATACTGCAGATTTGGTTTCAGACCACTGCAATAAAGCAAATAGTACAATAAAGCTAGTGCAATGCATTCTTTGGTTTCCCATTGTAGAGCAAAGTTTTGTTTACACTAAATTATAGTCCATTAAGTGTGCAATGTCATTATGTCTAAAAACACAAAGTACATACCTTAATTAAAAGTACTTATTGCTAGAAAATGCTAACCATCATCTGAGCTTTTAGTTAGTCCTAATCTTTTTGCTGGTGGAGGGTCTTGCCTCGATGTCGATGGCAACTGACTGATCAGGGTGGTGGTTGCTGAAGGCTGGGTGGCTGGGGCAGTTTCTTAAAATCGGACAACAATGAAATCTGCCATATCCATTGACTTGGCCTTTCACAAATGGTTTCTCTGCAACGTGTGATGCTGTTTGATAGCATTTCACCCACAGAAGAACTTCTTTCAAATTGGAGTCCGTCCTCTCAAACCCTTTATCAACTTTCTCAACTTGAGCTTTCTCAACTAAGTTTATGTGATATTCTCAATCTTTTGTTGTCATTTGAACAGTCTCCCCAGTATCTTCACCGCTGGTAATTTCCATCTCAAGAGATCAGCTTCCTTTGCTCATCCATCCTCATGTGTTAGTCTTATCGTGAGATTGCAGCAGTCCACTTCCATCTTCAGCCTCTGCTTCTAATTCTAATTCTCTTGAATTTCCACCACATCTGCAGTGACCTCCCTCACTGAAATCTTGAACCTCTCAAAGTCATCCATGAGGGCTGAAATCATTCTAAACTCCTGCTGATGTTGATATTTTGACCTGTTTCCTTGAAGTACAAATGTTCTTAATGGCATCTAGAATGATGAATCCTTTCCAGGATGTTTTCAATTGGCTTTGCCCAGATCCATCAGGGGAACCGCTGTTTCTGGCAGCTAGAGCCTTAGGAAATGTATTTCTTAAATATAAAGTCGAAACTACTCTTTGATCCATGGGCTGCACAATGGATGTTGTGTTAGCAGGCACAAAAACAACATTAATCTCATTGTACACCTCTATCAGAACTCGTGGATGACCAGGTGCTTTGTCAATGAGCAGTAATACCTGGAAAGGAATCTTCTTTTCCTGAGCAGTAGGTCTCAACATTTGGTAAACCATGTTATAGATGTGCTGTCTTTGTTGCCCCATGTATAAAGCAGGCAAAGTAGATCTAGCGTGATTCTTAAGGGCCCTGGGATTTTCAGAATGGTCAATGAGCACTGGCCTCAACTTAAAGTCATCAGCTACATTACCTCCTACCAAGAGAGTCAGTCTGTTCTTTGAAGCTTGGAAGCCAGGCAATGACTTCTCTCTAGCTGTGAAAGTCTTAGTTAGCACCTTCTTCCAATAGAAGGTTGTTTTGTCTACATTGAATATCTGTTTAGTGTAGACACCTTTACTAGTTATCTTAGCTCGATCTTCTGGATCTCCTGCTGCAGCCTCTACATCAGCACCGGCTGCTTCCCCTTGCACTTTGATGTTATGGAGATGGCTGCTTCCCTTAAACCTCATGAACACACTTCTGCTGGCTGCAAACTTGTCCTCAACAGCTTCCCCACCTCTCAACCTTCACAGCATTGAAAAGAGTCAGGGCCTTGCTCTGGACTAGGCTTCGGCTTAAGAGAAGATTGTGGCCGGTTTGATCTTCTCTCCAAACCACTGAAACTTTCTCCATATCAGCAATGAGTCTGTTTCACTTTCTTATCATTCATGTGTTCACTGGGGCAGCACTTCTAATTTCCTTCAAGAACTTTCCTTTGTGTTCACAACTTGGCTAACTGTGTGGTGCAAGAGGCCTGGTTTCCAGCTTATGTTGGCTTTCAACATGGCTTCCCCACTAAGTTTAATCACTTCTAGTTTTTGATTTAAAGTGAAAGACATGCGATTCTTCCTTTCACATGAACACCTAGAAGCCATTGCAGGGTAATCAATGGGCCTGATTTCAATACTGCTGTACTTCCAGGAATAGGGGGACCCAAAGAAAGGAAGAGAGTAGGGGAAATGGCTGGTTGGTGGGGTAGCCAGAACACACTTTTATCTATTAAATTCATTGCCTCATATGAGTGTGTTCCATGGGGCCCCATAACAATTACAATAGTAACATCAAAGATCACTGACCACAGTCTATAATAACAAATATAATAATAACGAAAACGTTTGAAATATTGCAATATCAAAATGTGGCACAGAGACAGACACGAGGTGAGCGGCTTTCGGAAAAATGACATTGATAGACTTGCTTGACACAGGATTGCCACAAACCTTCATTTTGTAAAACACACAGGATCTGAAAAGGGCAACAAAGCCGTCTGTATTTTGAAAAAAGTGAGGCCACATTTAAAGAGAGAGAAGTTTTCATATAAAAATCCAGATTTCTGGCTGTTCTTGAACAAAGGTACAAGGTCTGGTGACACCTGGCAACAACAGGGCAGGGTGAGGTACCAGTTCTCTGACACCCACGAGCCCCCACCCAAGGTCCTGGGCCCTCGAGACATCCGAGAGTGTAAGCCCTATCTTAAAAAAAAAAAAAAAAAAAAAAAGGCAGTCTTCAGGATTTCAGATTCCCAGCCCCAAAAAGGGAATAAGGGGGAAAGGCTGGGCATTTTCTGATATTTGCTTTCCTGGAAATAAAACAGCCCAAAGCCAAAAGTATCGTCTCTCACTGCATCACTTGACACTGGGCGGCCAAAGCTGACTCATCCTGCAATCTGTGTTGCTCGTAAGTACTTGGGAGTACAGCCTGCTGATGGGTCTGAGAGGAAAAACTTCTCCGACTCCAAGCATATGGTCAATTTGGAACTGAGCAGCTCACTTAGCACAGCTTTCCGCAAGCCACTGCGTCTCTTCTAAGAATTACTAGAGGCATCTGGTAGAGAGAACAAGGACCACAACAGGCTGGGCTCAGGCAGCAACACAGAAGCAGGCCTGTCCTCATGGGCTCACCATGGATTCCCACAGCCCCCCACAGCCTCAGGCTTCTCTCCTGGCTCCTGACTTCCCGGCAGACACCTGCCACTGGACCTCGTCCCCCAGCGACTGCCCGCAAACACCATGCAACCAGACTGATGTCATTCACATTCCTTCTGTGGTGGCCGCTGCCCGTGCTCCACCCAGGTCCCCTCCAAACCCGTCCTGGCTCTGTGCATCCCCCTAGGTTCTGCATGCTTCACGATCTTCCCTGACTGTTGGAATGCCTTGCCGGGATGTGTCCTAGACCGGGGAATTGTCTGAGGTAGCTCGTGGCAAATGGCTGCTGGGTGCTGGGAGAGGAAAGCCAGTTCCCGGCCTCACGGTGGGCTCACCACTTCCTGCAGAATCAGGCCGAGACTGACACTGTACCCTTGATGGCTTCCTCCCTTCCCTGTCCCGAGTCCCCACTCCTAACTGAGGCTTCCTGGGAACACCTCCCTGATGATCCTTGCAGGATCTGCTTCTGGGAAACCCCACCAAGACACAGCCACTCGGAGTCAAACGTGCCTCGTGTTTTGACTCTTCCTTTTCCTTCACCCTGTCCCTTTGTGGCTAAATGTTCAATCCCCTGTCTCCCCCCATCAGACACATCTCCCATCCAACTCTGCCTTCCTTTCCCCCGCAGCCTACCTGAGTTACCCACTGGCTCCCTCCCTCACTGACTGTTTTCTCAGCCTCCACTGTCTTTCCCTCTTAGCTTCCCCTCTTTTGCTTTGAAAACTTGGCACTTCTAAGGGTTGTTCCTCCAAAACAAAACAAAAATTTTGCAATGGCTCCCCACTGACCTCTAAAATTCAAACTTCTAGCCCAGCTTGTCAGAGGCCTCCCAATCCACATGCCTCATGCCTCTTCTCCCTGCTTCCCTCTGACTTGTGCCCCAGTCATCCCACACCATCCATGGTCTGCTTATCACGGCTCTGGGCTCCCCTGGGCCAGTCGCCTTGCCTGGGAGACCCTCCTCACCTCTCGTTTCCCTGTTCAAATCCACCATCATTCTAGACCCAGAGCAGAAGGGGGTCATGGAGACTGCTTCTTTATCTAAAGCACTCCCATTAACAAATTCTGGATGAGAGTTGAGAACCCAGACCTACAGATTTAGCTGGCGTTCACATCACTTGTATCATATATAATTGACAACTGCCCCCCACCTCCAACCCAGATAGAGGAGTTTCTTGAGAGCTGAGATCTCTTTGGAGTCATCTTTGCGTAGTGAAGCTACACCACATGTTTATCTTAGACAAATCTCAGTGAATGAGAGGACTGTTCATCCCTTAAAATGGAGCCAGTTGTTCTAATCAACAGGCAGATGTGTCCCAGAATGGATGGGAGACGGGAAGCGTGGAGATCCCGTTCCCTCCACCTCTGTTCTCACCAATGCCTCTCCCAGTGCAGCGCCTCACCCCCTCAGATGTGATTCTAAGGAACACTAGTTCTAAACCGAACCAGCTTACTTCCCCATGGGGTTCATTGCTGGAAACACCCAGCTGATCTCATCCTGAAGGAAAACATGCATCGGGCAGGTAGAGAAATGCTCCGGTATTACATTTCATGGGCAAGTAAAGAGATTTTCAAGGGCAGTTTTCATTACATGCATTTTCCACCATCCACAAGGGTTTCCACGTCCCACCCCTTGCATTAGCAGTAGCTCATCTGTGTGCCCCACCTCCCCACCCGAGGCCCAAGGGCACCTGATGTATGTCCACAGGGTTCACAGATGTTGTGGTCCCCTGTATTATATAAGGCGATATCCCAGGGGACCTAGACCCAAATGGCTTCACCCATTAGTGACGAAAAACACATCATAGACACCCTGAACTGGCTCTATGTGTGAACAATGACAAAGCAGCAGCTGGAAAACGGAGCGGCCCAGTGTGAGTTGTGGTCATGCCTACCACCATAAGACGGCCTAGAATTAAATCCACATGCATGAAAAAGCAGAAGTGACATGTTAATGAGTGACTTCTCTCAGCCATCAAGTTTTGAGATCTTTGGCAACTCATTCTAAGGAAAACTGCCCCCCCAAAATGAAGGATACTTGACTGTACTTGGACTTCAGAGTGAGTGGAACTACATTAACTATAGTGTCTGTTAAAAATCACTAAGTGTTCTAAAGAAAGCATTTCGGGAAAGTAGTATAAACTCTCTTTCTACTTATTCATTAAATATTTCAAATTCAGCTATTCATTCCTCTGTCAGTTTTCAAGTAAATTCAACACACCTAGGGTCAAGAACAATTTGTACTGAGGAATGTGGGTGGGACTGACATCTTAAAATGAAATGGCCTTTACCAGATTTTTCAAGAAGGAGGATCAGGTAATCTTTCATGGATTTAAGTAAAGTTCGCCAAAATGGTACAGGGCCCAAAGGAATGTTATTGCACTGAGCTTCTGGGGTGACTCATTAATAATCCAGTCCGACTGTCATTGATGCTCTCAAATGATCCAAACTCCACCAGGAGACACTGCATTAGAAGACCTAATAAACTCTTCCTGCCTCATGTACATTACTCCTATTTTTGTCCCCAGTGAAATCAGGACCAAGCTAAAAGCCCCTTCCTCCAGAAACATTTCCTTTGTTTCTTTTCCAGGAGGAGGTGACTTCTCCTTTTCCCATGGCATCAGGTACGTGCCTTATGTTCTCAGTGAAATCACAGGTATCTAGAAGGCAAGCTCCATTGTCCAGTCGAACCTTGCACCCTCCACCTCCCCACCACGTAGAGCTTCTAGCAAAATGCCTTACAAAGAGTAGAGTTCAGTAAGTGTTTGCAAAGGAATGAATGACGGAGTGAATGTAAGCCTGTACGGTTCCGTTCTTTTTCCTGGTCCTGCTACAGATCCCAAAGCCCAGTTATTTGCTAAAAACTTTATGTTCACCTTTCAAACATATTAAGGTTCATACCCAGGTTTCAAGTTGTCATCCCACGGTAATTCTAATGAACTTGATTTGGACTGATAGTACTCTAAAAAGTTTACCGATAGCTCTTCCGGAATGGTTCAGTTAGAAAATATTAACCAGGCATTTACTTCCTCTTTGAGAGCTAAATCATTTCATTTAACAGCATCTACAGCTATCAGAACTTTGGCAGACTTTGTGAAAAATATCATTTTAACAGTCTTTATTAAAAATTAATCACATATTTCCCTTCTTTCGTTTCTATCACATAAACTCTCCATTGATACAAAAAAAACCTCTGTTGTTTTTGTTTATTTATTCTTAATAGTGTGGGTTCTTTTCCTCAGGATGCAAAAATATGGTTATTAAGTTTTCCAGGGGAGAAAATGCCTGTCCCTTAAAATGATACTATATAATCACTCTGCTTCCTACTGCCCCTCCTCCCACCCAATACTAATGGGAAATGGAAGTGAGGGAAAATCTCTTGGTCATTTTTGCCATGAGAATGCTAAACTACCATTCTCATGATCATGACAAATCAAAAAGCTTTAGCAATTTCCTTTAAAAAAAAAAAAAACACAACTGGGTGGAGTGAGAGCATCTTCAAAGATCTGGCACAAAATTATCCAAAGAATTTCTTTCTCTGAATCTACTTATTAAGAACCTGGAATGTTCCCTAAAGCCATCCAGCAGTAGGTAGACCCCAGGCACTGTAGACTAGAGTGAACTTAAACCCAAGGAGAATGCCATCTTCTCTTTTTTGAAAACCCTCCTGCACACTCATGTCTCATTCTTCTTAATGACTTGACCCATTTTCCTTTCCTGGAAAGTAAGTTCGTTAACTCAGGGATGGTCCTCAGAGGAAGTGGGGACAAAAATATATGTGTGTGTGTGTGTGTGTGTGTGTGTGTGTGTGTGTGCGTGTGCATGTATATAAAACTTCAGCTCTGCTGCTGTCTGGTTATGGACTATTCCCAAAAGTGATGGTTCTTAATCCTTAAGAGGAGCTTTCTCACCCACTTCATCTGATCATATCATTGAGACTTAGCTCAGGCCTTGCAAATCATTTAGTACCAGAAAAATCTACTAATGTGCCCCTGACCCTACAGCACTCCCTCACAGCCCAGCGCAGCCTAGGAGCCCTCTGCTCTTTCTCAATTTTTCCGGTGCTCAGAACTCTCCCTAGCAGGGCCGAGGCAATCCCCAAGTAGTGTTGGTGAGTGTCAGGCCATGGAGCTGGACAAGAATTAGTCAGGTCCTCTTACCCTTGCTGTTCTAAGTATGATTCATGGACCAGCAGCATTGCTATCATCTAGGAATGTGCTGGAAATGCAGAGTCCCAGGCCCAACCGCAGACCTGCTGAGTCAAACCGCCCTTGAAGAATGTCCCCAGGAGATGCATAGGGGTACATCAAAGTTTGAAAGGTGCCACTCCATAGCAAAAACAAAAAAAGTGCATCTTCACATTTACAGTCAAATTCACGTATGATGTGCTGACTTCACGCCAAATGCCATCCTCACATCACCTGCAGCAGAATTATACTGAGGGATACTCTTGGGACCTGACCAAAGTGGATCCTCCCCTCTAAGCATCCAGTCCAATGGAATGATGAAAGGGGCGGAAACACCGATGCTCAGTGAATGCCTCGTGTGACCTGGAAGGTACATGGCAGGATGGTTTTATTTTGTTTCTTTTCTGAAATTCTGACTTGCTTGAGATTATTGAGTGGTAATATGGAGGAAAGCGGAAATAATGAAATTATTACCTCATCTAAAAATCAAAGATCTCTTCCCCGCTTTTTTCATAAGGGGGTTGTCCACAGAATCACAGGGGACAAGAACACAGCAAGTACTTCACATTGGGATTCAGATGGGAGTCTGCCTGGTCCCTGCCCGGGACCAATCAGAGCTCTGCTTGCTGTCATTTGTGTGACCTTGACAAATAAGTCAACATCTGGGCCTCAGCTTCCTTACCTTTAAAATGGAAATAAAAAAGAGTACCTCTTTCAAAGGCTGCTTATGAGAACGAAACGATACCTGTAAAGCCTGGCATATGGTGAGCACGCCACATGAGTGACCCCTGATAATCACGCAAACCCTGTGTCTTGGTGGAACCTGAAACCACTGTGGGTCCACAGTGATTTCCTCTGGTGACTGACTTGGATATAACAAATCCACATAAAGAATGAATATTCAAGGGGTGCCTGGGTGGCTCAGTGGGTTAAAGCCTCTGCCTTCGGCTCAGGTCGTGGTCCCAGGGTCCTGGGATCGAGTCCCGCATCGGGCTCTCTGCTAAGCGGGGAGCCTGCTTCCTCCTCTCTCTCTCCCTCTGCCTGCCTCTCTGCCTACTTGTGATCTCTGTCAAATAAATAAATAAAATCTTAAAAAAAAATGAATATTCAAAAAAAAAAAAGGTTTGAGAAAAGTTTCACTACAAAAACCATGGTAATGTAGAACGTTAGCAAAGGTGTCCGCCATCTTTCACTTCAAATTCCAACCCAGGCTGACTCTGACTGAGAGTGCAGAGCTTGATCAGCCATGAAGAAAGAAACGCTACTGGCCAGGAAGGAGGGGCCTGTCTTAATCACCAGCCCTCCGCCTCACAGCTGTCCCTGTGAGCTCACGGGCCAGATGTCTGTCTACCAGACAAAATAACTTTTATTTTATTTTATTTTATTTTTTTAATATATTTGACAGAGAGAAATCAGAACTAGGCAGAGAGAGAGGAGAAGCAGGCTCCCTGCGGAGCAGAGAGCCCGATGTGGGACTCGATCCCAGGACCCTGAGATCATGACCTGAGCCGAAGGCAGAGGCTTTAACCCATTGAGCCACCCAGGCGCCCCACAAAGTAACTTTTAAAGAGAGAGAAAAAGAAGCAGTCATTCTGCACTCTCTCTTTTTAAACTACAGCACACGTTGTCATTCCTCCCAGGAGGGTTGGCCGAAGGACAGATCTGATGATTTCTTTTGCCAGACTTTATTTCAAAATAAAACACAAAAACATACCGTGCTTACTATCCCACTTTTGTTTTTTTTTTTAAATCACTTAAAATTAATACTGCTCTTTTTGAGAAACCAATTTCCACCTCTCTTTTCCTAATTAGACGAAAAAAATATAAGAAAAAGCATTCAAGTGGACAAACCATATTGAAAAGACCCTCGAAGCCTTGGAAATTAAAATGAAGACAATTCAATCACAGCACTTGAATAAAGTGGGTTTTGTTTCTCCTCCCAAGTGACTGACGGAACATACGGTAAGTTTAAAATATCCGAGTATTTCTGGAGTTTGGAGGAAGATAATAAGTTTGTATATAGCCTTCAAAAAAATAGTGTGTTTTGTAGCCATGCATTTCAGATTAACAGTATGATACTTCACCAGCTGTATATTCTGGGAGCACACCTCCTCAGAAGAGGCATCTTTCTAATTGAGTGTAATCCAAAAAATTAAAGAAGGGTCAGGATATAATATGGAACTCTCTACTCATGCCATGTGCGTGTGGGCAGTTCACAGGACACTGTGAAACTTCTGTCTGATTGTCTCTCACTTTGCCTTACCTGTCAGAGGGCAGAGGCCCTGGGGACACCAGGGAAATTCAAATATATTCTCTACTCCCCCCCACCACCCCTTCTCACTTCCCCTTCTCCATTCAACACACATCAGCCACCTCGTAATGCGAAGCTAAGGTTCACCTCAGAGGACTTACCTGTCAGTTTTCTTGATCAGGATGGCCCTGAAGATGTGCTCGAGGGGTGTCTTCTCCCGCTCGTGGGTGGGCTGCACGAAGGGGTGCAGGGCCACTAGCGAGAAACCCTGCTGGTACAGCTCCAGAAGCTGGGCGGGCAGGTCGTGCAAGGAGGCCAGCCTCACCGCTGAAGACCTCGGGAGCTCAGCTGGGGGTGCAGAGAGGAGAGGCTTATTAGGGACATAACAAAAGGGCTCGCCCTCCCCCAAGTCCCTCTCCCCTTGCCCTTGCAGACCTCCAGGTCACTTCTTACTAAGAATGGGTTTACTCCTGCCCTAACTACTGTCGTCAAAGAGAACTTAAAAAAACAGATTATTTTCCAACTCATCCAAAGGTGTTGCTAATTGGATATTTTAAATCTAGAGTCAATCTTCTCAGAGATCACATTGGAAAAGTCATTTCCACCCCCTTAAAATAAAAAAAGAAAAGGAGGAGGAGGAGGAGGAAAAATGACAACTGCATGCAAATATAAAATTCCCAGGTGGCAAAAAACAGCATTGACAACATCAGAGGACAAACTGGAACACATTTTCTATGACACTTTAGACAAAGAGATAACTTCCTTAATCTGCAAAGAAATCACTGAAAGAGAGAGAGAGAAGGAAAGAGAAAGTGGAAGGGAAGGGAAGGGAAGGGAAAGCAAGGAAGAGAGAGAGAAAGCCAAAATATACGAAGAGGCAATTGCCTAAAAAAACACAAAAAGCTAACCAATATCTGAAAAAACACTCAAATTAACTCCACATTCAAACTACACAAAACATATTTCTCACCTACTGAATTATTTTAAGATTTGGATTTAAAATCTTTTTTGAGAAGGAGAGACAAGAATCAAAGATCAAAAGGTGGAAGCAAATACCCAATTTGAAGTATACATCCCAGCCCTATCCCCCTTTAGACTTTCTCCCAGAGGAAATCAGTATTACCTGCTTTTTGTACACACGTTAACAACTGCTGAATTCATATACAAGTAAAAATGTCTACATATCTCCCTCCCTTTTTATACAGATGGTAGCATAGGGGCGCCTGGGTGGCTCAGTTGGTTAAGCGACTGCCTTCGGCTCAGGTCATGATCCCGGAGTCCCAGGATAGAGTTCCGCATAGGGCTCCCATCTCCATGGGGAGTCTGCTTCTCCCTCTGATCTTCTCCCCTCTCATGCTCTCTCTCACAAATAAATAAATAAAATCTTAAAAAAAAATGGTAGCACAGTGCTACACATATGGCTTTTTGCTCATTTTCATCAATTGACAGTATACTTTTCTTAGAAACTGTTCAGTAGCAGTGCGCAGAGCTTTTTCTCATTCTTCTGACAGACGCAGTCTTCCACCATATGATGGACCATAGTTTATTCAAACTCTTGCTTTTATAAGTAATGCTCATGGAAAATATCACTCATAGCTAATTTCACATGGGTGCACATGCAGTACATCATACCTAGGAATTCCATACCTAGGAATTTGCTGGGCAAAACAAACAAACAAACAAACAAATAACACACTGTAATTTTTTTCAGATATGGTCCGATTTCTTCTACAGAGTAGCAAGGATTTACCTCCCATCAGTGATGTGTACAGGTCTTCCTTTTTCCATGTCCTGGCTAATCTCATAGTGAAAAATTGATCCCTGTGGGGGTGATTTATATTTCTCTTACTAGGTAACTTCTATTTTTTCTTACTGAACATTTCATGTTTACATACTATCTGTGTCACCTTTTCTATTAACTGTTCATAATCTTTGCCTAGTTTTCTATTGGGTTATTGGTCCTTTCTTCTATTGGTTTGTAGAAATTCTTTATATATTAGGAAATTTAGTTATTTGTCATACTAATTACAATATCTTCCCCCAATTCATTGTCTTTTGACTTTACCTAAGGTGGGTTTTGTCATGAAGAATTTCTTTTTATATGAAGCTGAACTTCTCAATCTTGTTTTCAATGTTTTGAAAACATTTGAAAATCTTGTTTTCTGAGTGTTGTGTCATAGCAGAGAGATCTAGGATTATAAAACAATTCTCCTGTGATTACATATGTCATTTTTTGGATATGAGTCTTTGATCCAATTTGGAATCTACGCAATATGAATTCAACATTCCACCCCTTTCCTCATTACTCTGAGATGCCACCTTTATCATATTATATTCCTGAATATATATAAGTTTATGATTGTGATCCACTAATCTGTATTAATAATTTTAATGTTATGTTTTAATATCTGGTCAGGCTATTTCCTGAAACTTCCTAATCTTCCTGTTTAGTTTCTAAATCTTCCTGTCTATTCTTATTTTTTTTTCCAAATGGTCTTTAAAACAGGTTCATCAAAACCTCCTTCCAAAAAATAATTTTATTGATATTATTGAATCATGTCATATTATAGCTTAACTGAGGGAGAATAGCTATTTTCATCATGCCACAAGTTCCTGTCCAAGTAGAAGGTATAATTTTTATTTCAGATTTCTTTGGAGTCCCTCAGGTGCATATTAAAGTTTTCTTCACATGGAGATTGTACACTTATCAATTTTATTCCTATTTATTTTTACTATTGGAATAACATATTTTGTTTTCTTTTTACTTCTATGATACCCATTGTGGGCAAGAATGTTGGGGAAACAGGCATGCTCTTCACGGCCGATGGGGTGAGCTTCTCTGGAAGGCAATACGGTGTTTGCCTTCATACCTAAAGTACACACACCCATTGTCCAACGACCCTACCACTGGGTATCAGGCCTATTGCTGGACTCATAGATGTTTTTCAAGATATATGGACAAAGATACTCATTACAGGGCTGTTCATACAGCAAAACCCTGGAACCGAATTGTTCTTCACTGGAGGGCTAGCTGGCTAAACACTGGGATACCCCAGTGATGAATTCTATGGGCCATTTAACAAGATTAAGATAAATCTGTTATGTGCTCATGGAAATGCAACCAAGATAAATTACTAAGTTAAAAGACAAGGTGTCTAACAGTGTTTATGATAGTCTTGTGTACGAATAATCAGAAAGATAGATAATCTCTTCAAGAATAAATTTTTTTCTGAAAGAAATCACAAAACCATGACTATTGGAGAGGGATGGAGCATACAGAGCAGGATGGAAAGGTGGCACTTATTTTGTACTTCCAGTACTGTTACCAT
The DNA here is from genome assembly GCF_963455335.1 of Martes martes. Lineage (NCBI taxonomy): Eukaryota > Metazoa > Chordata > Mammalia > Carnivora > Mustelidae > Martes > Martes martes. The sequence continues at coordinate 131,631,317 of NC_137888.1, forward strand.
CCACAGGGGTCACTGGGTGAGGGTTTATGAGACATTTTGTTTCTTATTTATATGTAAAAACATTGTTTCAAAGTGTTTTATGTATTTTTTAAAATAATGTTTTATTTTAAAACACAAACTCGAGGCACCTGGGTGACTCAGTCGGTTAAGCATCAGACTCTTGATTTCGGCTCATGTCATGATTTCAGGGTCCTGAGATTAAGCCCTGCGTGGGGCCAGCTCAGTAGAGACAGCTTGCCCCCTCCCTCTGTTCCGCCCCCTGCTAGCACCCTTGCGCATGCATGCTACTCTCTTTCTCAAATTAATTAATTAATTAGTTAAATCTTAAAAATAAATAGGGGCATCTGGGTGGCTCAGTTGGTTAAGCATCTGCCTTCGACTCAGGTATTGATCCCATAGTCGTGGAATGGAGTCCCACAGAGGGCTCTCTGCTCAGCGGGGAGCCTGTTTCTCCCTGTACTCCTCCCTCTGCTTGTACTCTCTTTCTCTCTAATTAATTAATTACGTCTTTAAAAAAATAAAACACAAACTAAAAAAAAATATCTAGGGCTACTTAAGAATACTACCTAACATCAGCTACTATAGCTCTCATTTCCATATATCATGCAAGAAATTTACAGGAAAAAAGAAATCTATAGCAACAGTCTCCAGAATCCTGGGGAAATCTCCATTAATAACAGTGACAAATAGCAGATTGGCCAGGAAAGTATGCAGTCTTTCCCCTTGAAGGGTACATTCTGGATATGCTGCTAGACAAAAAAAATCTAAAGACAAGTCTGGTAAAGAATGCTCAGCCCCTCCAAATTCCCGTGCACAGAAACCCTCCAAGTACCCCCTTGTACCCAGGTAAGGGGACCCCTATCCTGGACCCCTTGCTTTAGAGCAGGGGTCAGCCAATTATGCTCTTTGGTCCACCAGCAGCAGCAGCGTGGAGGAACTCATTAGAAATGTGAACTCTGGGACCCCACCTCAGACCTGCGGAATCAGAATCTCAGTGACCTACACCTTCACAAGCCCTCCAGGAGACTCTGAGGCTGAGAACTCCTCTCCAGAAGGTTCCTTTGGCCCTTGTCCAGGCACTCTCCTCTCCTCTCCTCTCCCCTCCTAGGGCAAGGAAACCAGAGACCTAAGGACCTGCACCCACCTCTCACCCACAGCCCAACCTCACACAATCAAGCCTGGAATTCCCTGCCCTGATAGCCCCAGGCCCACTGTGGGGGCTGCACAGTCTTCTTCTCCAGTTTACAACAAGGCAGGACTATGCCCCCACTGAGCACCCCTAGACTCCACGCAGGATGGAGATTAGGGTGCAACACCCTGTGGGGAGACACTGCCCCAGGAGCAGAAATTAAGGAGCACCAAAAACTCAGCAAGATAAATAATAGTGTAATGCAATATGTTAAAAAAGGAGAATTCGTCCAAAGTCCATCATGAACAAAATATCAAAACTTTTAATAAAGATGGGATCAGTCTTACTGATTTTTCCTTTCTCCTTAAGCTCCAATATGGCTTAGTACAGCAGTTTACTAATCTCATCTTTTTTTAAGATTTTATTTATTCATTTGAGTGAGTGAGAGAGACAGAAAGAGAGAGAACATAAGCAGGGGGCAGGCAGGGGTAGAGAGAGAGAGAGAAGTAAACTCCCCACTAAGCAGGAAGCCCAATGCGGGACTCCATCCCAGGACCCTGGGACCATGACCTGAGCCAAAGGCCGATGTTTTATGACTGAGCCACCCAGGCGCCCCGTGATCTCGTCCTTTTAAAAAATGTTGCTTTACCTGCCTCACCCTAGTGCTGGCTCTGGCCCAGTATCTCTTGCACTCTCATGCCTGGGCCCTGCAACTGACAGGAGCCAGTCCACATGTGGGTTGTGCCAAGGGAACAGGGGCAGGTTTAGATCACAAAGTGGCTGAACCAAACGAGAGTCCCTGTGTATGGCATCGATGCTGGCTGTTTCATTCGCAAAACTGAACAGACTTTTGGTAGGTGGGTGAGCCCTTTTTGGAAGGTAATTTCACAATGTCAATCAAACCTAAAAATACTAGGCAGCCCTCCACTTTGATGAAAGTGTGTATGAGTCAACCAATATGAGACCACCCACTCAGCCAGTCTCCACAGTGCAGTGTTTTGTAAATGTTTCAAGTATCTCAAAACTCTTATCGCTATAATAAAATAAGCCTTTCCTGTGATGCTGATCATTTATAGATTTGTTCCCCCTTATGCATCGTGCTGTAATAAAAAAGTAAAAGCAGTTGGTGCTTTGAGAAGATCTGGGATTTTAGCTATATTCCTCACTGGTGTTAATCCTGGGCACGTGAAAACCCAGTTTCCTTGTTTAAAATGGGCCTACTAACATCATACAGCAGCTCTAAGAGTCAAATGGGACGTTGCACGTGGAATTGACGAAGCTCCAAAAGATCATGGTCAGTGGTGGTCGCAGTGGTGGATGGGGACACCGGTGAGCTGGGGCTGGTGATGACACCGTGGTGCTGGGCCACTAAATCATTCCCCGTTTCCACCCACTCCCCCTACCCTCCAGGCTTACAGATCAGTGCCCCCAAAACAGGGGTCAATCAACCACTTTCTAGTTAAATGCTCCCTGAATAAAACATCATACCTTTAAAATTTTTATCTTAAAATCTCAAGATGTATCTCTTGTCAAAACTCAGAAATTTTATGGCTTTAATTTTTGGTATGCATGCTGGCAAAGTAAGTTTTAGCTTCATGGTTAAAAAACAAATAAAAATGAATCTCAACAATCTCGTTGCAATAAAAAAAAAAAGCTCTTGTTGTAAATATGATTAAGGGCCTTAATTTCTTGTTTCTGTTTGAACCTTCACCTTCAGAAAAACCCTAGTTCTTATAAACTGACCAATTCTCCAGTATTATTCCTGGAAAAATAAAGGAAGGAATGACTTATCTGTTTGGATGGACATACCAATTGTAGCCTCTTGCTCTAAATCTCACCCCACCCACCAGGATAACCTCTCTACTATTTTTGTTTTGTAAGATTTGCCTGACTTCGTTTACAAATTATGTAACCTTGGGCGAGTCATGTAACTCCCACCCCATCTCTCGGGTCCATTGTTTATAAAACAAAGCCCCTGGATCAGCAATTCTGAAGGGAGCTTCCAGCTTTAAAATGCAATGATTTCATTATTCAATTTGAAGAGTAACACCCAGTTTCTAAATAAAAAAAAAAAGATATCAGATAATATAATAAATGCTTTACAAAGCGAACTCAAAGAGTTCCTCTAAACTAGAGGCAAAAATGAGAATAAGGACAAACCACAGGTGCGGGTGGGTGGAAAGATGGAGAGAGAGGGAGGCACGAAAACAGTTTGTTGCTAGGAGGGTAGAATAAAAATCACTGTTGTTTGTGAGGGTCCCAGCCTTCTGCCCATCACAGGCACTAGGAAAGAATGTTGTCTGCTCTGACTGTCCCTGGGAGTGTGGGGAGCTTTACAGGGGCATTCTAGGGAAGAGATGCCTGCGCAGTCCTGGGAGAGGAAAGGGGTATTTTAAGAAGCATCCCTGGGGACAATGGGTTCCTCTCTTCCCAGTGGAGAGCTACAAGGACAACAGTGTGAGTTATCTGAAGTTCCTTTGACTTCCTGGGGTTTTATCAGGAGTCCTCTCCAGGACTGAACTACAGAAGTCACCTCATCTCGTTAAAATTTCTAAATATGAACCTTCATATTCTGAAGACGAGGGACACTGATGATGCTGTCTTGGCCAATGGTACTCCAATCTGAGGCAATGCCACCGTTAGGGCCCAGTGTCTGTCTGAAGATCACGTTTTCCAATCCGTCAAGTTCCCAAGTCTTTATCGACAGGAATCAGTCTTCAAGCCCAGGGACTAGGCTGGATGCTCCCTGTGCTCCCACTCAGGGAGGTGTATCTTCACCGACACAGGGATTTGGACCTACTGCTGTGCAAAGCCCAGTTCTCCAGCTGGCCTCTCCCAGCAGCCTGGGCAGGAACTGGTTCTTATCTCATGACCTGATAGAGGTTCTGGGGCAGAGCACAAGGCCAGGGACTGGGGCCCGCCAGGAGCCGGACGGATAAAGCAAATGAGAGACAGAGCTATGGGAAGAATAATGACTACCAAAGCCCCATCTCACCAAGGGGGCGGCATTGTGTCCTTCCAGCCTGGTTACTGCCAATGGGAACATAGGCCCAATGGTGCCAGAACTTCTAATTCTTACCTTAAAGAACTCCATTGTCTTGGTCCTCATAGAAACTCTGCTAATCTTTAGATTTGGCAAGTAATTCCCATTTGATTTTCAAGCCCATATGGCCCAAAGCCAAGACCTGGTAGGTTGCAGAGTCTGGATGGGGCATTTGATAAATGTAGGGGGATGGATGCTTCCCTACTCCTTCCTGTCCCTGATCCTCACACTGTCAAGGAACGGTGTGAACCTCGATCATGTACTGAAGAGCTTGTGATTCCATTCATTCCCAGATCATCACAATTCATGTCAGCCTTCAAGGCTACACCTGTACATATTCGACACCGCCCCCTATTTCCTAATTCTTCTCTCCTCTATGCTCATGTAGAGATGAACAGAAAGTTTAGAGCCATATAACTACAGTATGAATCCCTTCGAAATATTTTTTTCCTCATTCAATTACCAATAACAGGCTTTTGATTTCTAAAAAATCAAAATATAGAAAGTACTGCTGGAAAGGTATTTGGGGTGGCATGAGAGTCCAGAGATCTTTTGGAATAAGCGTTTTGTTTTCCTTTCAGAAAATAACTTCATATAAATAAATAAACCATTATTCCAGGGGTTTAAAAAAAAAAAAAAGGAATGCAAACAAGGGGAAAGAAACCTCAGCCACAAAACCACACATTTCTTAACACTCCTGGGATGAAGTAGATTTTGTTTTTGCTATGACTATGTTTGTTTAGCAAAAACATTCTGTGCCCCACTTATTCCCTGGAAACAAAGTCCTTCAGACATCCGCAGAAGACCCAAAGTGACGGCTTTGCTCCCTTGAAACTTTCTTGCTGGGAAAGCGCCAGGTTCCCAGACAAGAAGGAAACCAGCGGTGTTCGGCTCCCGCACACTTCTCTCCACCCTACAGCAGGCAACGGAAGGCTGAACGGCAACAGCTTCTGTGATTTGGCTCAGCCATCATGTGTGACTTTAACCTAATTATTCAAAGTCCAACTCTGCTTTTCTAATTACATCTGCTAATGGATCTGTCAATACCAGGGAGCGAAACCTGAGAGAACGACACCATCCCCCTCGGGTAATTTCCCTCACAGGTAAAGCTGATAATGACACTGTTCAACCAAATCTCTCTTTCTCTCTCTCTTTTTAAAGTTCCTTGAAGGCCGCTATTTCTATAACATCAGTCTGCCTGGGCTCTGCAGTGGCTTTAATTTAGCGAAATGCTAAAATCAATCATTTTTCAATGTGGGTTTTTTATTATATACGTAAGGAATAGGAATTCCATTTTTAAAATAGTGTTTGCAGCCCAATGTCTTCTGTCTGTGTCATTTCTAAAGCTGCAGAATAAGTTAAAACTCTCATTTTGAGGCTTTCCGAATTCAGATTTCTGTCACCGTCTTATCAAATAAATTCATGTTTTTAAAACTAATATAAAGCCTATCCAGGTCCAGAAGACCACACCATTAAAACACTACTTATTCTTTTTTTTTTTAATTGAAGTGAAATCCACATAAGATCAATCATTTTAAAGTGAACAATTCAGTGGCATTTAGTACATTCGTAATGTCATACGACCATCACCTCTCTGTATTTCTAAGACATTTTCCTCAGCCCAAAAGGAAACCCCATTTCTGTTAAGCAAGTTCTCCCCATTTTCCTCTCCCTGTGGCCTTTGGCAGCCACCAATCAGGTTTCATAAAACACAGTTCTCAACACCATATCTAAGTCATCGATAACTCAAGGGGAAAATCTCAGGAAAACTTAAAATTCTACTTTAAGCTTAATATAAAATCTAGGATTCTACAGGTCAATCACGGAGTAACTGGTAAAGCAACAGATGTCTCATCAAATGAGTTCTTCAATGCATGCCACAAGACTACAAATGACTATGAAGCATCAGACTATCAGAGGCTGTGATAACAGGTGTGTGCACGTGTGTGCGCGTGTGCGCATGTGTACAGTGAAGGGCGGAGGGAGGGGGGAGTCAAGTTGTTATTGGTTTGCTTGTCATTTCAAAGGCTCACCCGCAGTCACTGAATTACACACACACAACATCACATCCCCCAAAAATTCAGTGTCTAGAAGTTGGAAGGAGAGTGCTGAATAATTCCCATTGATTGTACCCATTATTCAAACCCAAAAGATGGCATTACTGCTCATCTCACTGGTCCACTTTGTCAGAGAAGACCCAGGCGAAGATTCATCAAGAGAGCTCTTCCAGCGACACAGGCCTCACGCTGCTTGGATTTCACGGTGGGGTATTCAAATATTAAAAGCAACGGGCTAGAAACTGAACTCAGAGTATTAATAAAATATTTCATGTACTTAAAAATATTTTTTCTAGTGAAGAGAAGATGCAAAGGATCACCAAAAGTCTTCAGAATTTCTATTCAAACTGGGCCACACCAAACCCAAGGAGAGCTTAGCACAAGTCAGAAGGGAAGCTCGTTGTCCGTATTTTATGCCATTTTCCTAATTGAGCATGATATCATCATGAGAGCTGACACTCCATGTAGTTCTCTTTGATTCTGAGAGTACAATAAACTGATTGCATCCCAGACCAGCCACTAATGAATATGTACAAACAGTATGGAAATGAAACTGTTTAGAATGTAAATGGGACCCTATATGGATTTCTAGGATAACGTCTGAAGACTTTGTATAAAAGTAATCAGTACTGGAAAAAATAATGTCACTGCGGCCAAGTTCTCAGAGAAGGCATGTCAAAAAATAATGCACCTTTACAAGTTGCTGTGGAGAATCAACTAAGAAGCATGATTGCCCTGATATGTTCTTATTCAGGTGTGCTGAAAGCAAAGAAGCTAAAGGAACCAAAGGAGTGCCTAAAATGGGCAGTATACGAGCCAGCAAACACATCCTGACCCTGGAGACCGCGTGGTCCCCTATTCCCACACATGTTCTCCCCACCGCCCACGTGGGCCAACCCCATTAGAGCCAGCCAGGCAGTCAGCCCTTTCAGAACAAGAAGGGACATGGCGCATTTTTCAAGTCTGAAGCAGCCAAGTGGCATTTTCATTCCTTCCCTACATGCACACAATGAAATCCCTCAATGGTGGAATGGCCATGACTCTGCCATGGCTCATCCCTACTACAGACTATTAAGTAGCAATTTTAAACATGAGTTGGATCCATACCTCCGACCTGAAGGAAAAACCATATGGGGATATGACAACAAAAGCAAAGGAAGAATGTAAAACTGTCACCTTGCAGAGATGGCCAAATAGTGACAAGACAAAAGACCGTGGTTATAGATAAGAGGTGACTGGGAATCCTAACCCCAAACAACATAAAATGGAAAAAAAAAATGTTTTTTCCTGAACGGATGGTGCCCCAAAGTCATGAGCACACTTCAGTCTATCATTAACTCAAGCCACAAGAGAAAACTTTGGTTTCTTTTTACCTTGATTTATTATCACAAAGGTCTCAAGTCTATAATAGAGTTTCACATTGGTATATCAATAAAGTCTTGGCTTAGGAGAATTTTTTTAAATTTGTGAACACAATAATATAAAAATATATGAAATAATAAAATAATGCACTACAGAAACTGCTGGAAAGCACAAAAATTCACCATGTGCAAGAATAGTTTCAAGATCTTATGACAAGAATAAATTCCACCATCTGGGAGCTTAGCACATCTCCTGCCCACAAAGGAAATCCACTTGCTGGTTCAAAGGCACTATCCCCAGACACAATAGCAAGTTCACCTTGGCGGACTCTCCTTTTCCTCGCCATAGTGGAGACATACAAAAACATTCATAAGGCTTACAAAAAGTTCCATATCTTGGAAATGCATTTTAATAAATAACACTCTTAACTACATGACATTGCAAAAGATGCAACAAAACTGAGTCAAATGAGAACTCAGGCCAGACAGTTCCCTTACTCTAAAAAAGGCTTCCACACCTGCATTTTCAGCTTTGCATGAACAATTACTGCGTTCATGCGCAAACTCCCAATTTGGTGCACGGAAATAGAAAATCATACACACAAGTTGAGCAGCCCCGGGCTCCGCTAACCAATTTGCATGCAAAATTGTCATCAGCACTCTGGTTTATTTTTTGCCCGTGGAAGAGATGGGGATCTCTGATGCCTGAGGAGGCCAATTTTAAGAGGTATTTTGATTCCCACTATAAAAATGGAGTCCCAAATAGTGTCTAGGGTCTCTGCATGCCTGTGTGTCCCTCTCAGCTGCCTTCTCATGGATTCCAACGGAGGAGGAGAAAAGCTGGAGAGTGAAATTAGGTGGAAGGGTTAGGTGAAAGCAAATGGCCAAGGGAGGTTCTCCGGAATAACAGAGAAGAAATGGAGGAGGGAGCAGAATTTTTTATTTACATCCAGAAAAATGTCATCTATCTGCAACAGTTGGCACAAAAAGGGAAAGACAGATTTTAACCAGGCAGGAGAAAGGATTTTCCTGACTTGTCAGTGTGAATTTATGGAAAAGGACCACCAGGAAGTGTGGCCTTTGAGACTGCCAAAGAGGGTGTCAGAGGCATCTATGAGTTTATATAAGGCATCTTCAGGTTTTTGCTAACATTTCTTCCCCCCCCCCCTTGTTTCTTTCCTCCTTTCACGCATCACTCCTGAGCACTCAAGATGTGGTTAGTGTGAATGCGAGATGTGCTTTCGGTGTAAACCACACACAACTTCAAAGACTTCATATGGAAAAAAAAAAGAATGTAAAATATCTTGATAAAAATTTATTGATCACATGTTGAAATGACATTTGGAATATACTGAGTTAAATAAATTGTATTAAAATTAATTTACCTATTAATTACTAATGAATTTACCTATTTTAATTTTTTAATTTAAAATTCTTATTAGAACACCTTAAATCAACCCATGGTTCACCTTATATTTCTATTGGGCAGATCCATTCTAGAATCTTTTTTTTAAACTAGACTCCTTTAATTTTAGCCCAAAACATGTGATCACTTCTCTGCCTTTATTAAGGTGTCAGTTTAATTCCTTACTAAACATCCTTTAACTACAGTTATGAATAAGGTCACTTCTTTTCCCAAAATAAAGCTGTAACACCAAGGAATGGGGAAAAGCTGCAAAAATATTTATAGTGTGGGATCGGATGGGTAATGTTGCGTCATGTATATTAAATCTCTTTTTACTAGCTGTCGCCAGTTCAAATTGGTGGAAGAAAGCAAAACCTTGTGCTGCCTTCGCGTTTGATATTTTAGTCCCTGAGACCCTTGAATACCCGCTCTTCGAGAATCTCTAGTAACACAGTCACGCCGGCTTCTAAAGTGATTACCTCTCTGGAGCAAGCAGGTTCTCACCATTTTTCTGTTGTTACTCCATCAGCAGGTCATACACCCTCCTGAGTAACACCTCTCCCCCCATATCCCAAGCTGGGGCGGCGGGGAGCTCTCAAGCTGGGAATCACTGCTCTGGTAAATCTGGAAATGAGTGCCAGGGGCTCCCAGCTGGCCAGCATCCTGGCTGAGATAATTCATATCAGAAATATCAGGAGATAGTGAGCCCTCCAGCCTGTTTTGCTGAGTGCCTGGAAGTGCTTTGTACTGGATCTTCTAGATGATTCATGTTATATCCGAGAGATACAAATTTTCCCTCACGCCCTTAATAAACTCATGTGTGAGGTCTTCATGACTGGACTTAACAGAGCTGTCTCCCTTCCTGGGTTTCCTTACCTGGTTTCTTTGGGGATAGGATGGGTGGCTTCATGACATTAGGAATCCTCACATCGTGTAAGAAGTGAGTATTATTATTACTTTTTTACAACTGCAGTATAGTTTGTCTTATTTCTAAATGGTGCAGATCCTACTAGGTAAACAGAGAACAGAAATCTGGCATTGAATTATAGGGTAGAAAGATGGTGATGTATCAAATCTGGCTAAGGCAGAGAGACAGACCCTGTGCTGGTCAAGGCTCCCGCTCTGGAGCCAAACCACTTGGGTTTACTTTCTCTTTTATTATTATTTTTTAAAATTGAAGTAGAGTTGGCACACAATGTTACATTAGTTTCAGGCGTACAACATAGTGATTCGACAACTCTTCTCTGTTATGCTGTGCTCACCGCCAGCGGAGCTGTCATCTGTCACCATGCGATGCTATTAATACAACTGACTACATTCCCTGTGCTGTACCTTTCATCCCCGTGACTTGTTCATTCCATACCTGGAAGCCTGGATCTCCCTCTCCACCTCACCCATGTTGCCCATCCCCCCACCAAATTATCTGGGTTTAAATCTCACTGCCACCCCTTCCTAGCTGTAGGACTTCAGGTGAGTTATAAACCCTAATGGGCCTCGATTGTGTCTGTGTCGGATAAGAGTAGTATCCATCACATTAGGCTGGCATGAGGAGTAAGTGAGATAATGCGCATAACGCACTAGAACTGGACCTGAGACCTGGAGCTCTTTTGTTTATGGGAGCTGCTAAAATCATTATCGTCCATATTATTATTATTAATAACCCTAAGCATCTCCATACTTGTTACCAAGCGTGACAGGTCTCCATGTCTGTAAATGGATCCTATGTCTGAAACCACTGAAGCTGTACATCAATATTCTTTAGTTTTTACCCAGGGCTATGATTTCTCAGCCTAAACACAGGCCTGCAATTTTTTCTGCAATGTTCTTTTAAATGCTGGTCTGAACTTCTATTGGTTTCTGAACATGGACCCCCAATGGTCTAGAGCAACAGGACTCAGAAAAAAAAACAAGGAAAGCACCAGATTTGCACCAGACGCTACCACAGACTTCCATACCACAGAACGCGAGGAGGAATGGGTGGGGCACGGCTGCAATGGGACTGGGGAAGCCTACAGTGCCAGTTCCAGAAAATGGCACCATCTGTAAGAGTAACCAGGAACCAGCAGGAGAAGGACAGCAGAAGGCCCTACTGAGGCACATTAACCATGGCCCAAAAGGAATAAAAGAATAAAGGAGCTGATTTGAGAAAAGAGGTGGAACTATGGCAGGAGACCCAGTCAGAGCCTTGAACACAAAGGGTGCCCAGAAAAGGAAGACGACAAAGGGATGGTAAAGAGGAAGGCATCCGGCAGGAGACGGGACAGAAATATGTCACCCCTGTTCTGACCACTCCCCGTGTCTGTTTTGAATCCATCCCAGATTTGTGAAGTTAAATGTGCAAAGAAAAACAATATTTCTTGAAGGAGGCATAAACCTAGAGGTCACTGCAGTCTCTTCCCTTTGTTTCCTCATCTATGCATCCTAAATTCCTCTCCTAACAGCCACCAACAAGGACTCCGATCCTAAATTCTACCGCCACCCCTCACTCCCGGCCCCCGACCCTGCCTGCTCTGCCTGCAGCTCCACTTGGAAGCACTGTAGGTGTAACTTTTAAAATGAAAGAGTGAGGAGGCGCCTGGGTGGCTCAGTCCCTTGAGAGCCTGTCTTCTGCTCAGATCGTGATCCCAGATCCCAGATCCCAGAGTCCTGGGATCGAGTTCCGCATCAGGCTCCTTGCTCCGCGGGGAGCCTGCTTCTCTGTCTCATTCTGCCGCTCCCCCTGCTTGTGCTCTCTGTCAAATAAATATTATAAATAAATAAATAAAATGGAAAAAAAGCCCTAAAATTCTGTCCTCAGCTACCGCAGAAAAGGGGAGGCTGCAGGAACAGTGTCTGCCTCCCTACCCTGGCCCCGGCCGCAAGCGGGTGGCAGCCTCGGGGGCGGGGGCGGGGGGGGGGGCGGGGGGCGACACCTGGGTGTGGAGGAACGCACCTAGAAGCAAGCTGCAGATGGGGCAACTGCCTCCTGACCACTATACTGCCTGTTCCCCCCAACTAGCCTCCTCTTTCCACTTAGTCTTTGAGAGATTAGATACTGCTTTTGAATCGCTTTTCTGAGAATCATGGTTTCAAAGTGCTTTACAGCTGAAAAAGTCCTTAGAGATGATGATAAGAGTAGTGTCCTTAGAAATAACAGCAATGGGGGCCCCTGGGTGGCTCAGTGGGTTAAAGCCTCTGCCTTCGGCTCAGGTCATAATCTCAGGGTCCTGGGATCGAGCCTCGCATCGGGCTCTCTGCTCGGCGGGGAGCCTGCTTCCCCCCCCCCCCGCCTCTGCTTGCCTGTCTGCCTGCTTGTGATCTTTCTCTCTCTCTCTCTGTCAAATAAATTAATAAAATCTAAAAAAAAAAAAAAAAAAGAAGAAAGAAGTAACAGCAATGATGACGATGATAGCCAGCATCCACTAGACATATGCCATACACAAGACATTGTTTTAGGTGCTTTACAGGCATCCTCATTTAATACTCCAACCACCTCTCTATGACCTTCGTTTTAAGGATAAGGAAACTCTGGATCAGAGAGGTTGAGTACATTCCTCAGGCTGCACAGCTGGTAACTCATGAACCCAAGCCTCAAATTCAATCACTCAGAACCTATGCCCTTAACTATGAACTCTTTCTAACTACCTAACCCAGCCCACTCATTTTCATGGATTGTAAAGTGATGTCCACAGGGATGAAACAATTAGCTATGAACATACAGCTAGCCGCAGAATCAGGACTATAAAAGACCCCTGGACTCACGATCCAGTGCTCTTTTTACCATCCCACAAAACTATAACAAATGCAGCAGGACCACAACATAAGACTCCTTGTTTCTGCACAACTGTGTGCCTCATAGGTGTTCCTTTTTAGGCTCCGTGGTTTGCTCAAGCACCATCAGGAATCAGCTGCTGCATCAGTGCTTTCCTTGAAAGGCTGATCACAGGCAGGTGGACAAAACCTTTCTCAAAAATGCCATGTTTATTTCTTCAGTAAATTTGGTAGTGTATTCTTGACTGGAAAAAGAAGTACAGCATGAATGCGAGTCACACGTTTATAACGGGAAGAGAAGAAAACTAAGGATCACTGCATCGTGATTATAGATAACCATCCGGAACCAGACCTGCTTCGTTTCAGGGTAGGACACAAGAAAATAAACAGAGCAAATGCTTAACAGCAAATCCAATTTTCAAACTGAAGTTTTAACAGTGATCTTCAAAGACATTGATAAAGTGGGGGCTGTTGTAGTTCAGCTGGGCAAACGCAAATAACAGGTACCAACCTTCTCCATGTCGCTGGACTGCTGGCCCACAGTGCAGAGGTGGGAGGCAGAGGACAAGTCACAGCCAGATTAACAGGATGTCGTGGCGGACCTCTGTGGCCAGTATGAACAACATGTGGAGTGCACTTCCCCTGGGGGAAGTGACAAAGTTTCCCCCTTCACCTCTGTTCTCCTAATGGTAATCATTTTTAATGCTCTTCTAAAATCCCACATTGAGACATCTTCAAAGGCACGTGATTTAATAGCGATTGCCAAATTGCCCTACAACTGTCTTACTGATCTGTGGAGTGAGACCGTGTATTTCCCCACAGTACTAATCCAGAAGGTGAAAATGATACTGTTGCTTTATTCTGAATTTCTGTAATTAGTCTTGAGTTGGGAATATTTTTATATATAATACATACATATATAATTGTATATTTCTTAATCTTCAGCTAAGATTCCCTGCTACCCATTTTTTCATAGCACAGCTTATCATTTTCTTAGCGATTCGTAGTACAGTCTTCTATAAGATGGGTATTAGTCCTTAATCTGTTATGTATATTGCAATTTCGTTTTTCTTTCACTGTAGTAGTGGCACCTTGTCTGCGGGGGATATGGTCTGAGACCCTCCGTGGATGTGTGAAACCGCACGTACTATGTTTTTTCCTCTACATACACACCTACAATGAAGTTTAATGTATAAGTCAGCCACAGTAAGAGACAAACAACAATAAGAATAGAATAGAACAATTATAACAACATGCTATAGTAAAAGTTACATGAATGGGGTCGGTCTCTCTCTCAAAATATCTTATCTTACTGTACCCACTCTTCTTCTTCCTGTGGTGATGAGAGACGAGAGAAGGCCTGCATGATGAGATGAAGCAAGATGCGTGATGCAGGTGCCGTGACGTAATGTTAAGTTACCACTGACCTTCTGATGAGAAGTCAGAAGGCAGGTCATCTGCTTCTGGACCGCAGCTGACCACGGGCAACCGGAAACCCGGGAAGTGAAACCGTGGATGCGGGAGAACTCATATAAAAGTTCTCAAGTTGTACTTGGTCCACACTTCCAAAACTTTTCAGGCGTCTGAGCTATATGGTGTATTTAGAAAGCTTTTACATTGACATTGATCTTTATATTGCAAACTCCCTTGGAAAAAAAAATTAAAAATAGAAAAAAAAAATGACCAAGAAAGAAAGAAAGCAAGCTCCCTCTATAGTTAAAAGTGATGTCACTGACCCCTAATATGAATGCTTTGAACCAGGTTTCAGACCATGATGGCTGGTCGTGGCTTAGCCTCTGGAACGGTCCTGGTAAGCCAGTTATGTATACGTGCTGAGGTACAGAAACAGAGTGTCTGAGCAGGGTCCACAGCCCCATAAGACAGTGAACTAAATATCCAGGACCACCTCCCTCCTCTGAAGCTACTGAGATATCTTACCCTCCCCCATTCTATTCAAATTTAGACTGTAGATTCCTTGCGTTCATGCCCAATATATTGTTTCTTGGCAATTCAGTAAACACACTGTTGGGACTTTAGAGCTGGAGGGGACCCTCGTTTTACAAGATGGGGAACTGAGTCTTCTCCCATCCTGGACCCACATTTTTGGGCACTGCTGGGGAGAATCACAACACAGAGGCCTGGTCTCCAGCATCAGCAGGGCCAGCACTGCCCACACCTCCGTGTTTCCCTCTCCTAACTAGTCCAGGAGGAATTCCATGCCTGAACTACATCCCATTCATTCCATGACCCCACCACCATTTCCTTCCAGACAATTCCATGTACCCAACTCTCCTAAGCCTCCATCTCCTGAGCTCCAGACCCACACTGCAGCTGGTTCAGAAAAATCTCCATCTGCACATCCCACAGGCAGTCAGAACCCAACATGCTTGGAACAAAACCCCATCTTTCCAACACTTGCCCTGCCTCCTGCATCTCATCATGGTCCATAGCATCACATCCAAGAGCAGTACAAACCAGGACCCTGGATAACAACGAGCACCTCCCTCTCCCTCTCATTCTTCTCTATACCCAATTGGCTGCTACATCTTGTTGAATCCATTGAACTTTACTTTCTAAGCCTCCCCCCTTTCCATAGCCATGCTCTCAGCCTCAGGCAGTCTCCTATGGCTTCCCAATCACCACGCCCACCTCAAGCTACATGCTCCTACACCAGCAGCCCAGCGGTCTGGCTACAACACAAGGCTACCCCACTAACCCCTGCCAAAATCCCAGGACCCCTCATCTGCCCAGTGTTTCCCACAGGGGATGGTACTGCCCTCTTAGGAAACATTCCAGAGATTCAACGGGACACTATAAGTTACTACAATGACTCGGAGGTCACTACAGCAGATGAAGGCCAGGTAAGTGACATGTCTACAAGGCACAAGGCAACCCCACAAAGAATTGTCTCAATCCCTACACAATTTTTTAAAAATCCCACTGGCCATGCTTTGTAGGTAAAAAGCCTATCATTATCAGAGCCTAGAATTTAAAATCGCTTTAAATACAAACTAAAATAATATTGCAGGAATGTTCTTATGTAAATCAAGAAATCAACAGCCAGAAAACTTTTTCCCCCACTGTCACTGAAGACATCTGCATCAGTCACCTGGGAGGCGGGGAAGAGCAGGCCCTCTTAGAATGCCTATCCCCAGGCTACATCTCAGATCCATAGCTCAGATCTGCTGGGCAACAAACAGAGTTGTTTACTACTTTTGCTCACTCAAGTCTGAGGTGGATTGCAGGAAAGGCTGTTGGGAGCCATGTTCTGGAAAAGCCTGTTAGGCCCAGGTTGAGCCCACCAGGGAAGAGTTCACAGTTGCTTAGTAATGCCTGCATGATGGCAGGAATGGGGGAATACAAGATCCCAACCTCACCTTCCTCCTCTCCTGCCCATTCCCCGTCTGCTTAGAAAATCCCTCCTCATCCTCCACAACTCTTTCTAGTAGAGGCTTCTCCAGCCTGCCCAAAGGCCTCTCTCCATATCTCAAGGCACCATCTAGCACTTTTTTGCTAATGTAACAGTTTACTAGTGTGTCTCTTCTGGGCAGGCAAGGACTTTGTCTTGCTCCCTTTCTTCTCCTCACAACTAGCCTCCTCTTTGCCTAGTTGATTACCAGACTTCAGTAACTACCTTGCAAATGAATAAAAGATTTAAAAAAAAAAAAAAAGGACAGCAAATACACACCCAGTTGCTGGGAAGGATAAGATAGCAAACCGGTCTCCTCCTCTACACAGTGTAGCTTCCCAGCACAATCCCCAGCTCCTCTGAAGAAGATGAAGACTGGCGTCCAGCAAGGCCTCCCCGCTCCAGCCCCAGCCTCTGTCTGGGGACCAGACAGGACCTCGAGGCCCTCGAGGCCTCCTCGCTCACGTACGTGGGCACCGGGGACCAGTGAACAGCTGCAGAAACAGCCGCACACACGCATCCCCATCTGTCTAGGTGGTGCTCGTTTGGGCGAGGAGCCTGCTTTGTGGTGATTTTCTTTCACTATCACTTGGAGGACTGATGTTATTTTTAGGGGCTGGGGGACACCAAAGAGGCTTATCTGGCAAAGGAACATGATTTGTTCGCCTGAGCTTTGTGTGTGTATGTGAAAATTCTCACGTTCCTCTCCGCAGTTCTCAAATCCATTAAGAGGCTCCATAAAGAGGTTGGGGGCAGGAAAACAAAAACCCCCAGGATGACAAGCGTGCAAATTAACCCTGGAACCAGGCGAAGAACTGGTGTTGACAGACAGAAAGCAAGGAAGCTGGTCCTGGGTAAGGATTAGGGAAATGCTGAATAAGAGAACACTCTGCACAAAAGTTTTATTAGGAGAAGATATTAACACCAGTCATTTATGGTCCCCAAAGCCCAGTATATTACAGTATATTATCATTGGGGGAGGAGGCGTCCACTGTGTTCAAAGGACCAGAAGCACTGAAAATTCAGGACCCAGGGATGTACGTTCCTCTGAGCTCCCTCCTCGGGCTCTCAGATAATCAACTAATAGAGACAAAATAATCTAATCATGAAGTAATAAATGCACATGGCAAAAACACAACGGATATACTACTCAACAGAATTATACATCAGCTGTTCTGTCAAGATGATAATGAAACATCAGACAATCTGTGAGAATCACATGCCAAGGAGAAGTACAAATTGGGCTCCTCCATTCCTCATGGAAATTAGAAGATTCTAAACTAATCAATTAGCTCCACATCCCCCACTACCTCCACCCCAGCTCTGCATTACTATTGCTCTTCATGAAATTTCCTGGGAATGCACTTACTAGTCCGTGATCGCAGATATCAAATGAAAATCAAGTTCTCTGCCGAACACAAGAGAAACTTTACATTGTAATGTAAGATGAACTGATTAAGAGCACTTAATCTACGAGCAGCTAATTCTTCAAACCTCGAAGCGGAGGGGATGAACTGTCAGGAAGGAGAAATGCAGCTTGGTTTTGATCACACAGAAAAGAATGGATTCTGGAGCTCAGCAGGCTGACTTATTAGCAAGTACAGTAACTGGGACTGTTCTTTCTCAAATTATGCTCTGCAACTTAGAATGAAGACACAATCTTTGGAGAACCATGGGAGAAAGGAAACCTTTTCTTTTAGGAAATACATTGCTCCGGCTTTGGCTTTGAGAGTACCCTAAAAGATGCGGGGCAGCTCAAAGAGAAGAATGGTTTCTCTTTCTAAGGCAAATTTCATCTTACCTAACCTCTTACACATTGGAAAGGGATTACAAACTCAAGTATATTCGGAATAAATTTATTACCAAAAATAGTAAACACTGTCAATTGAAGAAACTCTGAGAAAAAGGGTCTCAGCATGGCTTTTTCACTCTTAAAAATTCTTGAGGATTCCCTAAGATCTTTTGTTTGCATGAGTAATATCTGTTGATATTTTTTTATATCAGAAAACTTAAAACAAAGGCATTTTTTTAAAAAAAGGTTTTATTTATTTATTTGACACAGAGATCACAAGCAGGCAGAGAGGCAGGCAGAGGGGGAGGGGGAGGCAGGCTCCCTGCTGAGCAAAGAGCCGATCCCAGGACCCTGAGATTATGACCTGAGCTGAAGGCAGAGGCTTAACCTACTGAGCCACCCAGATGCCCCTAAAACTAAGGCATTTTTAAAACAAGACTATCCAAGCACACATTAAGTGGTGATGATGTCATCATACACCACGTAGCCTCTGGAAAACTCCCCTGTGCGCCTGTGAGAGAATGAGTGAATAAGGCGAATAAAGACCTTAGCGTTAATTTGGAAAGAGTTTTGCCCCTTAGGAGCTCCCCAGGGGTTCCCAGACCGCACTCTGAGAACTGCTAGACTCACGTCTGGCTGACACAGAGATGTTAGGACTGTTTCAAGCACCACTTCCCTCGTAAAAACAAAATACTCTATGTGTATTATGAGTCAATAAAAAGTTTACAAAATGGCAGATGTCCGCTCTGTAAGAACTTCAACAAGTATGTGTGAAACTTTCTGGGAGAATGACAGGAAAACTGGCTCTTTAATCTTTTACAGTCCACCACATTTGTTTGATGGCCTCTACCAGCCCAGATGACTTACTGCTTCCACACAGGGCTAGAAGATGCCTCTTCCAAGGGACCGGCCTGTCTCGGTAAATTCAGTGCCTTCAATAAACACTGCGGGCAGGTCAGCCACTCCCAAGAAGCTCAAAGTGTTCCTCAGGGATCAGGAAAGCACACTGAGGAGAGAGACTCCCTGGGCTCAAATTCACCAAGTGGCTTGGCCACTTGGTGAATGACCTTGGGTGAGTTATTTAAATCTCTCTGCGCCTCTGTTTCCCCAAGCATAAAAAGGGCCAAGAACGGCATTTACCTGACAGAAGCTTTATAGAAAGCAAAAGGATTAGATGCCTAAGACGTAGTAAATGCCCAATAAATACCAGTTAGTATTATACCTTAAGAATATACGAGGTGCCTCAAAAGTCTCAAGACAGTCTTAAGCTCAAAGTTCAGAAGTATAAGCTCCATAAATTTACCAAAAAAAAAAATACCATTATTTAATTCTGTGAATTAAAAATAAAATCTTACTGTTCTGTTTCATTCCTTCTGATGGAACATGGTGAATGCTGCCTGAAATAAAAATTGATCTACTAATCTCATAGTGGGATGGGGAATAAATAAGATGACTACATAATTGTAATATATAAATATTTATGGTATATAAATAAATGTGATTATTATAATATAAATATAAATAATTCTTATAAAAAGATTTTTTTTAATCAATAAGCCTTAATTCATTAGACATTTATTAAGCACCTGCCAAAGGCCAGGCTTATACCAGATGCCAGGATGGAAAAAAAAAAAAAAAAGGCAGCCCAACAAGGTGTCCGGCCAATGGGGGCTTACCCAGTCTAGTGGGGGCAGGCATGGAAATAGTTCAATATAGCATGTAACCTGCTATATGATTAAAGCCCAGTCTGCCCAGGGTGTTGGGGCCCCAGGTAGTTGCATTCTTTGCCCAAGTGGAGGCACAGGGGAGGAAGAAAGTACTGTCCTCGCTGACATCTGGAAAACATTTTCCCTACCAGTGAAGTGAATTTTTCCTTTCACTTGTTATTGATTCTGTTCATCCACAAGAAGCCCATCTACCTATAGCTTTCTTCTTGCACCGGCTCTGCAATACAGATATTTAGTGAGGTTTTCTGTCTTTGTACATCGTAAATTGTCCTTCCAACCTCCATAATGACAAGCATTTCGACCCATACGTTCTATTTACATATCACAGTAACAGCCTCTTATTTAGATGTCAAGTTCCAGTAACTAAAAACTCGGATGCATACAAACACAAAGCACAAAGACGCCGAAATAATTCTCAAAACTATGGCTACTTTCTATAAATTTCAGTTTCCTCTGGAGAGTGTCTTATGCCATAGCTACTCTTATTTTATGGAAAGGTATAGTGGGTTTTTCCACTTTTTTTCCTAGCACGTTGGAAATACAGAAATCTGAAGATCAATTGAAAATGCAATGCTCAGCTCCACGAATTCTCTAAAGTAACCAACCAGGACTTCAACTGAATGAAATTAGTCTTCATGGAAGCAGAAAAGACTAAGTAATGTCCACAAAGTATTTCAGACATCTAAACTCTCACAGGAAGAGTCCCTTACCCATGTGAAAGACTGAGGTCCATTTTACCAGTATGTCAAAAGACTGAAAATTAAAAATCAAACTTAAATCTACACTCAAAATTCTCCAAAATTTTTCTTAATAATTCTAGTCCCTGTTCAGAATTCCCTTGTCTGAGTAGCTGGCCTTTATCTCTGTAATGACTTTGTCAATATCATCATGGTAGAGAAAAAGAATGAAGAGTGAGCATATTACTATAGAAATGTTGGCCATTTGTTTAAATACTAGAGAAAAGCAAGCTCTAAGATTTATAGATAATAGGTTTGGAGAGAGGCTTATCATTCTGTAACTTTAAGTTGTCTGACATTTGCAGCCTAAAATAGAAAACTCAGAAAATTAAATGTGATTTTTTTCTTCTCAGATAACCACAGCCAAGATGTTTTTGAGAGCGTGAACTTTCCAAGTGATGGGTTCATTTCGACACTGTAGGTGGACACAGCACTGGTCTGAATATTTGTGAGTTTCAGAGATGATCAAGATATCACACATGAGTATTATACAAAATCAGATAATATGGTATGTAAAATATGCACTGCAGAGAGAATAAATTATGTGGATTCTTCTGGCCCTGGAGAACACCAGAATTGTCTCAATTTATCTTTTTCCAATGTGGTTTTTATCTACTGTGTGTTGTTTTGATATGTGTACTTTTATTGGAGGCTGGTGGGATAAACTGCACACAGGAGGTTTTTTTTTTCTTTTTAACCATATTTGGTTTTCATTTTAGGAACAAATTTCTCCTTTCCTCATTTTTTTCTTCCCCCAAGGCCCATTAGGTTTATAAATAAACTCACGGCCCAGAGGGAAGACTTCAGGAGCCACAGGTGGGCAGTTCATCTGAATTTGCTGATCCCACTTTTGTCTGAACGGTCCTCATCCTCTTCGGACCACATCTGAGCAAGCCAAGCGAAGTAGGAAATAGAATAAGCGGATCGGTGATGTCAGCCACCAACATCACTGGCCAAGATCAAAACCTCACATTTTACTCAGAGGTTGGGTAGGGAATATATTTTTTTAACTGGAATATTCTTCCCACTTTTCTCCTTTTTTGGCTAGGGTAAAAGTATCATATCAAAGGCCTGTTATACAAATAACGAATGTGAGAGACATACGAGCAGACATTGCTTGAACCTCAATTTCCAAGCCAAAATTCAGGATGTAAGGTCTAAAACCAGAAAGAATATTTTAGAGCCAGAAGGTTTCAGAACATTTGAGACGTGTGGCCTCTCCAGCTATGACATGGTCCACTCCCTCCCACCCACTCACTCCATAATTTCTTACCTTTTGTAAGGCCCCCTACTCTCGAATGGCCAGACTTCTCAATCAAAATGACAGACAACACTGGCTTGGCCCCAGGATAAACCAGAGAAGTCTCAGAACACACTACTCAGTCATTTGGAAAACGAGCTGGAAAGGCCCATCGAGGACCTTCAGGCAGCCCAGGGGCAGGGACAACATGGGCCCATGCAAGCCTATGATGGATCTAGTCAAATGTCCATGACCCAAAAGCTAAACCACAGCCTATGCTGTGGCATAGGCAACATTCAGCTAATGAACTGAACCAGACTGTCCTATGACCATTTTTGATGAGGAATAAACTCTACTATAATGACTTTCTTGTAAGATTCACATATAGACATTATAGTAGGGTTCAATGAAAACAGTGTCTTATAAAGGGGAGACCATCTCCTCAAAAAGACTCTGAGGTGATTTACCTTGGAGGCACATATTTCTGTGAAACTCTTTCATGAATTATCAAAAATAATTAAATTTTAAAAGACTCCCTATATTCCCATTTTTAGTTTTATACACACACACACACACACACACACACACACACCTGTATGTATTTTTCACTAGGAAACCCAGGCTAAGTACTGGGGTTTGTCTGTAATAATCTAATACACTATAACCCAATGGCCAAGCTACAGACAATAGCAGGTGCTTCAAGAGAAAGAATAGAGTCCTTTCAAGCAATTACAGAATTACACAATGTGAACATGTTTACATTATCAAAGGGAGGCAGACCCAATTACCTAGCTACTTCAAATTAATAACCCCATTTACCTCAATTATCTGGCAGGCAGGGTCTATATAATCTGAGCAATTACCTCAATTCACTCAGATGGTATAGATTTGGCCTGTGAGTCCAGAATAATTTTTCCTTCCAGAACGCCTCCACCATCAGCAAATATCAAAACGCACAATAGCTAATTCACATCAGCTTCTTCTATAAGGATTTTAAATCAAATTCTCTCCATTATCTACCGGATTAAAATTTGTTATACTCTAAATAACACAGGTTTGAGGGTTTTTGTTGTTGTTGTTGTTGTTTTTTGTTTTTTTCTTTTGTTTGACAGAAGTAGAGAAGTGGGAAAATTCAGGAGACACCCGGTAAACAGGTTTGGTTGGAGGACAGGGAAGTAAATGCACTAAGTCTGGGGCCTGTATACGGGTCTTATCCACTAGTAATAGTAATTGAGAATGTCAGTGAATCGTTTGTTTTTCCATGACATCCTAATCCATTCAGCGCCCTATGTTTATTCATTGTATTCTCACATCTTGAATCTGTGGGTGGGTATCTCTCATACATTAGGGGGACATTTTTAGCCATATTTGCTTCAAATATTGCTTCTGTCCCATCCTCTCCCTGTCTTCTTCTGAGAACCCAATTACACATATCATTGACTCCTCACTGTATCCCTTTCTCTTATGTTCTGTACGTTCCACTTTTTCCTCTCCGCACTTCAGTCTGAATAATCCCATTAACCTTCTTTCCAATACACTTTGCTTTGTCTTCTGCTATGTAGGATGTTCTGTTAAATCCCTCTACTGAGTTATTTCCTACTTTTCCCACTAACAGAATGCCCATTTGAGTCTTTACAGATGCCAATCCTCTGTTGAAATTTTCCATCTTTTCATCTATTTTCCCTGCTCAGAAAATTTCTTGAACATATTAATCACTGTTTTTAATTTTTTTTTTTTTACAAACTCTAATCAGTAAATTCTGGACCACCTGTGCGTCTATTTATATTATCTGTTTCTCTCTTGTTTTTCTGGGTGACACTGGCATGCCTAATCATCTTTCATGGATACTAGATCCCACATATAAAACAAATGAAGGGACTTCTGATGAAGTTGCTTTCTTTAAGAGAGGGCTCTGCCTTCTGCGGGCAGATGGAGCTGGGGTGGAAGATGAGGCTGAACCTCAAGCAGTGAGGGACTGAGATAGGACTAAACGTCCCCTGGGTCACTCCTGTTCCCAGGACGTGGCCTGCCAAGGCTTTCAACTCTGCTCCCACGTCTTCCCACCTCCCAAAGCAGGTCTTGAATGCTCATCTTTATCTTCCCAAGCACCAGGACTGCTGAACAGCTTTTCTACCATCTGAGAGTTGGGGGAGGGGGGAATGACGGGGGGGGGGGGTTGGGTTGCTTTCTGATCGACCTTTGAACCCCCTAGTCCATACAGTTTCAGGATTCAGCAACTGTCTTGAGGAGGAAACTTAACCGACTAGGCAATTTTGTCTCTCCACTCCAGTCCAATGAGGCTACCAAAATCTCTGCTGGTTTCTCTCTCCAGCCAGGCAAAGCCTGGATTTCCAGTCCCTTGCCAGCACGCCGAACCAGAAATGCCTTTAGGAAAACAGCTGCCGCATAGCCATAGGCTCACCTTCTCCTCATCTTCTTCCTGAAGCCCCCACCCTGTCCTCATTGTTTCAATACCATTCAGGGGCTTAAAAAAAAAAAAAAGTATTTTATTTATTTGAGAGAGAGAGAGCACAAGCAGGAAGGACAGAGCAAGAGGGAGAAAGAACCTTAAGCAGACTACGTGTTGAGCATGGAGCTCCACGTGGGGCTCGATCTCAGGACCCTGAGATCACAACAAGAGCCAAAACCAAGAGTCAGACACTTAACTGACTGCACCATCCAGGTGCCCCAACACCCCTCAGTGCTTTTGAACAGAATGATTTGCAAGTGTGTTTGTATATGTGTATTTTATATGACTTTTTTTGTTCTTCTTGGGATCATTTGTATGCCTCAAACTGCTCAATCTTACCCAGAAGCAGAAATCCCTCCTTTATATTTTTCAGAGTACTTTCACCACAATATATTCTTTCCCTCTTATAAGCCTCTGGGGGAAAGAACAAGGCAGTATTTACTGCTTCAATCTTTTAGACTAGGGGATGGCAAACTATGGTGTGCAAGCCAAGTCTAGCCCATTGCCTCTTTAGGTAAATTTTTATGGGATCACGGCCACAGGCATTCATTTACCTATTGTCTGAGGCTGCTTTTGCATGACACTGGTGGAGCGCAGTAGTTCTAGAGAGACCACAGTGCCCCCAAACCCCAAATATTTACTATCTTTCCCTTTACTGAAAAAGTTTGTCAGTGCCTGTTTTATATAGAGGAAGCTCTATATATTGAGAGAGGAGGCTCAGACACTGCCAGTGACCTGCCAGTTAACTTGAGACAGAAGAGTATCTAAGGTCCCCCAATGTTTACCCTAGCCACCTTCCCACTATTCTAATTTGCTTTCCCTCCCAAGATTTATTATAATCATTTTTTAAGATTAATACAACATGGAGAGGGAGATGAGTCTGAACTAGACAGGCTCAGTCCAGAAAAACAAGGAGTCCTAGCAAACACAATTAAGGGCTCTTCTATCTTTGGAGCATTTGGGGAGTTTCGGCAGTCACCTTGGAAATCTGCTGGAACAAACAAAGAGGGGAAGGCAAGGATTCAAGGATGCCACTTGGAGGAAAGAAAGTCTTAACATTTCATAAGCATTTTTGTCATTGTTCAGAGAATGAACATGTAAGGCAGAACAATGAAAAGAATCCTGAAGAATATGTTCAATTTTTATCCATTTGATTGTTACAAGCGTTCATCATGGCAGTCCCTGAGCTGGAGGAAGAAATGTCCCCAATAGAGGATGGCAGCTTAGACACACACACACACACACACACACGCACACACACTATATTAAACAAAACAAGAAAACAAGAAATTCTGATACAGTTCCACGCTTAACAAGGACTTGAAAGGCCATCTTTCCTCTCCTCCTCTGCTTGACACTATGCTTGGCAAATTGCTTCTTTTTCACAAAATTGTACAATCTGATGAGGGGTGCAACTTAGCACACCATGTCAATTATGGATGTTAAGAGTTTCAGAATCATAAGATCACCAACATTAACACACACACACACACACACAACCTATTAGGGCAGCTACTCTTTTCATGACATCTTATGCAGAAACCTGTGCAAGGCATGTCTACATCTTGCCAACTATGAAGCCCCGTTTTTTCAGAAAAAAAAAAATGGACTTATGGCTGAAGAGGGCAAAGCAATGTGGAAGAGAGAGGAGAAAGACTAATTTATAAAAGTAAGGGAATCATGACTTTAAAAAAAGAAACACAAACTCCCCTCAGAGCAGAGGAAAGCAAACTTTGGAGGAAGGAAAGGCTCTCAAGGCCTCCCTGAGAGGATCCCAAAGTTGATCCTCTCAGTGTTCAGACTTTTTTGGAGACAGAAAGGCAAAAGCAGAATTGAGCTCACATTTCCATGAGTGAGCCACTTAAATGTTCATCGTTCTGTGCCACTCATGCTGTGAATTCTTCAGTGGTCCCCAACACCCTGTTTTTGAGTCCAAGACCCCGGACACAGCATATTTGGTTCCCCCCAAACCCATGTCTCCCCTCAAACTCATTTTCCAGCTAACACTCTGCTTTGTCTGTTCTGCTCTTACAATGAAGAATGCCTCCAAAATGCATCATCCCACCGCCCCAACTACAAAGGAATCAAGTTTTGCTTGAGGACCACATTTCTATTTCAGAATCTGACATGAAAGAAGTTAGAATATTTTATTTTAAAGTTGGGATGTCTATAAAATCTCTATTGTTATTTACTGATGATACCATATGTGAATATTGCAAAAGTTACTGCCTTATGAAGCTCGAAGAGATCTCCTGCATTGTCTATTCCAAATTTCCCAACTGGTGGTTCATGAAGTCCATAAGGAGTGCAGAGGATTCTTTCTGCTCATTGATAAAACCACCAAGAGGAGGCAGTTTCCAGGAAACCAGTCATTCTCTCATTTTCTTTGAAGCCTGATTTTCAAGTAAAACACCAAGTACCCTCAGAAACCACCACTTTTTACAGCAGGAGTTTCTTCCACCTTGTGAGCTGAGGGTTTCAGAAACATATCCCTTGTCTGCCAAACAAGGCTTGCAGCTCTACAAAGCAAGGGCTATGCTGAGGTAAAGGAGTACAGACACCCACGCTCACTTCTCTCAGCTGCAAACAGGGAAGGCATTTCAGGGCTTACCATGAGCACCTGTAAAACACAAGACTATCAAACATAAAAATGAGTCTCTGAGCCCAAGGGACATAAGAGGTAGTTGAAGAATTAACACAACAGACATATGTGAAATCTAACCACCGTACCATACACTATTTCAAATGGGTATCTTAAATATTAAATGTTATGAGACTAAGAAGTTAAAAATCCTCAATATATTTTTTAAAAAGCTTTAAAAATTGGTAAAGAAAAACACAAGCATCCCAATAGAAAACAAGCTAAAGACAAAAAAAAAAAAGGGGGATCTATTTTAAAAAATATAAATGATTACAAATGATTAGTAACCATGTTTTTAAAAAAGTTACAGCTGGCTAGTCAGCAGAGAAATGTCACCCAGGAGAGGGAAGGGCTCAGAGCAGCGATTCTTGTGGCCTCCTGCAGGTAGATTCATTTCTAGCACATTTCACTTTTCTGGAGGAAGCTCAAGAAAGGGCCTTAGCCTCATTTGCCTAATAAGTCCTCCAAGGACACAGTAAGTATTCGGTAAACCCAGGCTGAATGAATGAAAGCATACCTCTGTTCTTGCTACAGTCACCAATACTGTAAGCCAGCTTATCGGCATATTTGTTTACAAAACTGGCTGCCCCCAGTTTCTCCCGTGTCTGTGTGTGCATGCCACTTCCATCAAGAGGGAAGGTCAACTTCCCTTCCCACTGAATCTAGGGTGGCCTTGTGACCTGCCTTGATCTACAGCATGGGGCTGAAGGGCACTGTGCCATTTCCAGGCCTGGGCCTGGAAGCACGGCAGCTTCCACTTCCACCCTCTTGGGATCCAGCTCAGGCCAAACTCCTGAATGAGAAAGACACATGAGAAGAACAAGACCAGGGAGAGATGCATCAGATGCCCCAGTCAACAACCACCATTATCTGCCCAAGAAGTGAACAGAGCCATCTTGGATCTTCCAGCCAAGCTCTGGCTGAAGCAGCTATACTAAGTGACCGTAGGTCATAGCACATGAGCTGACAAGCTGCCCTACTGTGCCCAGTCAACCCACAGACTCGTAAGAAATAAGGCATTAGGTCACCAACTTCAGGGCAATGTTTCACACAGCAAAAGATAACTGAAACAATATGTGTCTCGTTCTTTCTAGACAGTGAGCTATCTAACGCAGGTCAAGACAGTAATTAGGCTACAGAGAAAAGCAGGAAGGACAAAGAGAGGGCACTCTGATTAAAGGGAGGAGCAACAAAGAGGGGGAAACAAAATGACAGACCCCAAGGCCAATTCTTACCTTGGTGCGGAGAAGAATAAGTGTTGTGTTGAGATGCACAAAAGAAGGAGCAGGGGTGAGAATTTCACTTGAGAGGAGTCACCACTGCAGTCTACTCCTGCACTAAAAGCCTAGGCCAGTGTCCACGGGAGGGATGTGACCAAGGGAAGAATAGAAAGATGATGGAAAAAAGAATCAAGTGGGTATGACGGTACTGGAAATAGCAGGAGGGGAGACGAGAAGAAATTACAGCACCTTGAGCTTTCAGCCTGGGGATACAAACAGCAAAATGTGAGTAACGCCTCACTTACACAGTGGCCATGCAGCTCACAAGCTCGGCCCCCCAGAACACGGCCAGCCTCCACTCACACGCTCCAGGAGGGAAAGCCACACAGCTACGGGCCCTACGCACAGGACCGGTCTCACGACCTCTGACCACTCTCCCCTTCTCTACCTGGACCAGACACACTCACTGCGTGCTGTCCCTCAGCACACCAGGTGCATGCCTACCCCAGGATGAGCTTCTGTAAGAGAAGAGGGGCAAGGCGTGACCTCTGAGAATGCCCGGACTTAAGGGTGAGCGGGGAAGAGCACAAAGATGAGTTCCCAAAGACATGGAAGGGACGCTAGAGATTCAAACACCTACCCGCAGTTCATGAGCATCAATTCAGGAGATGAAAGCGAAGGGAAACAAAGTTCCTTCCCTGAAGGAAGGAAGGAAGAAACGGCTGAGAGCCACTCACAGCAAGCAGCCTTGGCAGTCCGAGCTGGGAGTGAACCCACATGGGAAGGAAGGTGTAAAGCACATGGTCCCTCACCCCACTGCACCCACGGGTCAGCAATACCCAGCATGGAAGGCGGCGGGGAGAAGCTGGCTCCCTCTCACCAACCCTCAGTTAATTTCTAGTAAACCCTTCCCATTCATTATCGTCCTCTTTTCTTCATAAATCAAGCCCGCTAGACTCAAAGCCTGGAGCATTCAGGAAGTGCTTACTCAAAGCACAGAAACATCAATATGGAGACTACAGACCCCGGAACGATAACGGGGTGAGATATATTTATATTCCACAGTTGGCGATGCCTCAGCACACTTTTTGCTTTCTAGAAATTCTGTCAGCTTAATTTATGTGGCTCATACCTCATTCCCTTTCAGACGACAAGCTTTTTATCTTTTTCATTTGGAAACTTATCTTTAGGATTTTCCAAATCCTCGCCGTTGTTAATTTTTTATGGAGTGTGTTCTGTCTGGAGTTTCTTGTAGATAAGCAGGGCTCCATTAGATGCTGTCTGTCTACACCCCGCGGCTGTTGAATGTGCCCCACCCTGAGATCCAGCCTCAGATCCTAACAGCACTGACAAAATGAGGGGCAGGGTTCCCTCTTTTGTGGTGTTTTCTCTACCAAGCCACCAAAACCCTCCCAGAGGTTTCTTTCTATGTCTTCACTATCTTTAGATTAGATGCCTGATACATAAGTCAGCCCAAGTAGAGTGATAGCGTAAAGAAAAAGGCTGAACATGCAACCTAGCATTCAGAGTTGAAAAAATAAAAACAAAACAAACTCGACTCAGAAAAAAGGATAAGGCTAAAACCAGATCTCAGATTAAAATTGGTAAGGAAATTGCAACTAGCTGAAGCCAATTCAAGCTGGGCCAATTATCACCAATCATAAAAGATGACTTCTAAGAGGCCCCGATGCCCCAGTACAATGCAGCAATTAAATCTTTATAACCGAGACAGAAAATGCCACATAATTAGACACAGCCAGAAAAGGGTACGTTCGCTTCTCCTTCCTGTGGCTGAGCCATGAAGGCAGGCATGCAGCCATCTCTACGCTGGCAAAAGGCCGGTCCATTCTGCCATCACTCAGCCTGCCTGAACCACATCCGACAGCAGGCCACTAAGGTGGAGTTTCCTTTGGCAGCAGGCCACTGACGATCTTTGGGTCCTTCACCTACTCCAGGTCCAAATAAACAGAAGAACAACTGTGTCCCTACCCAACAGGTACCCACCTGGTTACATGTTAAAGAAAAAAAAAAAAAATCTAGCTGCTTATTGAAGTGCTCAAGCCTCTGGAGCTAGGCACCTAAGTTAAAATCTTGGCTGTGCTACTCCCCAGGAGCGTTCTTTCTTTATTTTTTTTTTTTTTAAGATTTTATTAAGAGAGAACAAGAGCAGGGAGAGGGGCAGAGGGAGAAGCAGGCTCGCGAGGAGTCAAACGCTGGGCTCGATCCCAGGATCCCCAGCATCATGACCTGAGTGGAAGGCTGCTGCTTAACTGACTGAGCCACCCAGGTGCCTCCTTCCAGCAGTGTGCTTATCTGTAAAATGGGTATGATCATAACACAAACTTCATCAAGTATTACAAGGATTAAGGGAGTTAGTGTAAGTGAAGGGTTTTGAGCAATGCCTGGCATATGGTAATCACCACATGAGCTGCCTGTGGTGGTTGTGACTATTAAGTATTCCACAGTGGTAGCATTATTATTATTAAGCAGTTCACAAGAGCAAGAGTTGCCATTGGCAGCCAGCAGCAAGGCTATTACATTGATCCAGGCAAGACAAAGCCGGGACACTGAGCAAACACGGGTCATAGGAATGGAGAACATGAGCCAACACTAAGAGGCACCGCAAAGTCAGATCCACAGTCTTCAACAAAAACCTGGCCCAGGAGCCAAGAGAACTGGAGCGGTGAAGCTCTAGGAGAATGGCAGAACAGGGTCCTCGGAGGGAAACAGGGAGAAGGCCTGTGGCTCAGGACAGACATCTGAGTCAGAAGCCCCTCCAGGACTTCCAGGGAGGAAGACCTTGGGTCTGGCAGATGCTTGCTCACCTTGAACATGAAACTTATTCTTTTCCCTCCTCCCACATTAACACTGACTGGACACAGAGCCAAGGCCAGCTCCATAAAAAGATAGGACAATGAGTCACAGAAAACACACCCCCAAGGACTCTTTCTGTTGACACAAAGACATTTCCTGAAGGTCTGCTCTGTCCCAGGCACTCCAGATATTTTATCTCATTTCACCCTGACAATGACCCCGTGTAGCTGTGGGCAAAGAAAGGTTAAGTAATTTGCTCAAGATCATGGGGCTAGCAAGAAACAGAGTGAAATCTGAACCGTGATCTATCAGAGACTCTAAAACATGCCCTCCCCACTGCACACCAGCGCCTGCCCTCCAGTAATGATCAGTTTATCCGTGTCAGCGGGAGAACCTCAGGTAGATTGTCAATGGCATTGACATGGAAAAGAAATCTCCTTTGTTCAACTACTAAACCAAGCCACGTGAGCAGAGAGGTAGATAGGAAGGGACAGAAAGCAAAAAAGAGGACCAGGCAACAGACCCAGAGACTTATATTCAGTCATTACTAACAAACTCAAGAGATGTGGTCCGTTGGTACTTCCATTTGTCCATCTATAAAATAGGGATGTTAATATTTGTCTCTCCAGCCCTACTTCTGTATGGCTGAGGAGGCTCCTATCAGATGGAGTGTCCTGCAGATGACAACTAGAGGCTCTGAACAAAAGCCTAAACAAAACTACCTGAGGGCACTGGAGAGAGAGTCAAGGCAAGCAGACACTGGAGGGGAGTCATCACTAAGAGGAAAGCTTCTAAACTGAGTAAGTTTATGTATGGTCTCTGGCTAAGAGCAAGTCCTAGTGCGTACCACAGAGGAAGCTAAAACTCAGACAGAAACTCACAGTCTTACTGGCTTGGAGAAACAGAATCCAGGGTAACTTCAGCTACTGTAAAATGAGAGGGGAGTCTCAGAAAGGAAATAGCCAGAGATGAGTTGCCTCAAATGCTGTCTCTAAACTCTATCCATATCTCTGGCTGACTCCTGAACCACTCCTGCATGAAGTACCCTCCAACCTGTCAGGCTGAGATTGAGCTACCCAAGAGATGTTGTTTGCAATTAGAGTCAAATCAAGTGAACTACCTGCTTATACAATCAAGTAAAAATCAACACTAACCAAAGGAATATAACAGAATCCAGAGTCTCCGCAACATGACAGTCACAATGTCCAGGATATCATCCAAATATTGTTCCAAAATGTGATCTAAAATGTGACTCATTCTCAAGAAAAATGACAATCAATGAAGACCAATCCCAAGTTGACTTGGAAGCAAGAACCGACAGACAAGGATTTTTAAGTGACTTTTATAACTACACTCAATATCTGTCTAACCTACCTCACAGAGTTATTTAAGGCTAAAATATGGTGAGGTGAGCAAAAAGTACTTTGGAAAGTTTTACATTGTTACACCTACAAAATAAAAATATAGGTGCTTCCTACTTTTCTTATCTAGTCCCACAAAACACACAACAAAGCACACTTTTAATATGCATCACCTTGCCTCTATGAACAAGTTATATTCAAGAACTAAATTTTTGATGAAAACCTTGTTTTAAATAAATCATAGTCTAATAATAATGTGTAATTATAAATCAAGGCCTATGACACCCACATAACATAAATCATTTAAAAAAACAAAATTAAGTCACATGCCATAGCCTATTTTATGCAGAGGGAGGGGACAGTATGTATATAAGGCACTATTGTGGGCTTAGGTGTCAGACAGCCTGGATGCAAATCCCCAGCTTCATGACACAAAAGCCAGTGCCTCCTTCAATGAGTTACCAAGATGCTTTGCACCTCGGTTTCCTGCCGGAAAATGGTGATAATAACAGTACCTGCCTCACAGGATTGGTGTGAGAATTCACATTCAAGGCCTATGCAGTGACTTGGGACACAGTCAAGTTCTGAATAAACAGGCGGTGAGGGAGGGGAGGTAGCTGGACCTGTATCGCTCCGCTGGCCAATTACAGAACTGGGAGTAGAGTTCAGACCCGTCCCTCTATTTTAAGTCACTTCCTCATCAAAGATCTCTTGTTAGGCACAAATGCAGTGTCAGCTGGTTATTCCACATTCCTAAAGTCTTATAACATGAACAAAGCACATACAAAGCATAACTGCCATCTCACAAATTTGACCAAAACATTTTTTAAAAGTCAGAGTGTTATTTTCAAACTTTTTTTATTCCTTTGAATTTGAAATGTCTTAAGATATGGTTTAGAAAGGCACCATTCTTTTTTAAAGGGGACCCTGAGAAATTCATATGAATGTCTTATTTTTTTTTCTTTTCAGTCATTTTCATTGGCCCCCCACAGAGCCTCAGAATTCACTGGACACATATCCACCAACAACATCTCTATACAAGGGTTTCTGCAGCTATGGGATGTAGTGTGGGGATGAGAGGACCAAGCACTTCCTGCTTATGCTTCTTGTATTTACTGTCTTTCTTCTCTGTCCCTTTTCATCTCCCCAACTTACACAGCATGAAGGAATTTAAGCCATTAAAAACCCAAAAAAGCAAAAAACAAAACAAACAAAAACACTGCCTAGAATTTGAGGAGTCAAAGTCACATTTCTTTCCCCTGAATGACATAAGAAATGTTAAAACTTTATGAAATTTGGGACTTTGCCTTTAAACAAACAAACAAAAAAAGGCATTGGGATGTGGAGCCCCTTAGAGAGAGATGTGTCTTTCCCCAAACAGCCCTCCTCCTTCCTGTGACTGAGGACAGGATTTGAGAAATGAGATAAAGGAATTCATTAAACACTGGATATATAAAAGCAACAAAGATCATCTACAAAGGTAGCTACAAACCTGAGTCATGACCCCAGGTCCCGGGCCTCATTTAGTGAGGAGAAGAAATTAGAACCTTAAAAAATGTTTCAGAACAAGAACCCAGTCAAACAACTGAGGCCAGAAAGAGAAGGGAGACCATGGAAAAGCCCAGAGGTTACAGCTTCTGACAGATGTACACAGGAGGACTGGCCAGGAGGCATCCCTGAGGGTTCATCTGGAGTATTGTGGAATTACAAGGAACACCCAGCCAGACTAAGATGTGGAACCTCAGCAAGGCAGAGACCATTCTATTCTGTTTCCAATTTCAAGAGAACACAATTTCCTGTTTGAAAGAAGCAGACTTTGTCTCAACACATAATGACCTTCACAGACCTTTAGTCGGTCCCCTAATTACACAGGAGGGGACATCTGAGGCTGAACTGATTAACACAATGTTAAATGATGAAAAAGTGAGAAACGTGGCCAATTCGAGGCCATGGTGAGACTAGGAGTTGCCAAAAAATCTGGACTCTTCCAGGGGCTGGCGCCACCAGGTTGACTGGTCCTGGGCAAGCTCTTTCTCTGTCAATGGCCTCAGTTTCCACACCTGGGTGGGGTGACCTCAGAGGTTCCTCTCTCTTCTAAGTGCTGCTAGGAAATCACTGTTGGCCATTAATGCCCTCATTGCTAACACCCAGTTCCTATCATGTGCAAGTGCACACACACACACACACACACACACACAATATTTTCTCAATGCAATTACCATGCCTATTCCTTTAGGGCAGCCCATTCAACTCTGTAAGCCAGAGAAACCTACCTCAGCTCCAAAACTGGGAAAGATGGCATGACACCAGGCCACTGGGGGTGCTATAAGGCACCAAATTTCCACAGATTGATCGTCTTCTTATCCTACCTATAGATAAACCCTGTAAGACTCAGAGTTCCTTATTATCGAAACGATTAAATAAGAGCCACAAAAGCATGCTGCATTCTTTCACAAGCCCTCTGTTAATTTGAAGCACTACTATTTTCCCCAACACAGCCAGCTTCTACCTCTGAGGGGGAGCTTTTCCTCAAGTCTCCCCACTTTTCTCTATCCCGCCTCATCCTCATCCCGGGTTGCCCTGGGCCCTCACCCTTGTAAACACTGCCCTTTCCTCAACTAATGCCCATGGTTCTCATAGCCCGGACTGTGCCACATTCCACACCATTCTATCTCACAGTTAGCCACTCAGGGCAGTGAACCACTGTTTGTCAACATCCTCGCAGTGGGTGGGACCTTGCAGAAAGATCAATTAGGACACACAACTTCATTTTGCAGGTGAGGGCATGAAGGTTCAAAGAATCATTCCCGTTTTAGGCAGTAAATCCTGTCAGGCCCTCATGGATATACATCTAACTTGACTCTTCTTTGCACTTGATATCATTAAAACAGCTACCATTTACCAAGTCTTATCTATGGGCCTACCCAATGCCATATCTGATGATTTCATTTAATTCCAACAACCCAGGGAATACACTGCCATTTTACAGATAAGAAACTGAGCCTGGTGGTGGGTATTAAGGAGGGCATGTATTGCATGGAGCACTGGATGTGGTGCATAAACAATGAATCTTGGAACACTGAAAAAATAAAAAAATAAAAAATAAAAAGAGAGGCACCTGGGTGGCTCAGTGGGTTAAAGCCTCTTCCTTTGGCTTAGGTCATGATCTCAGGGTCCTGGGATCGAGCCCTGAATCGGGCTCTCTGCTCGGCAGGGAGCCTGCTTCCTCCTCTCTCTCTGCCTGCCTCTCTGCCTACTTGTGATCTCTGTCTGTCAAATAAATTTTTAAATAAAAAAATAAAAAGAAACTGAGACCCAGAGATGCTAAGTAACTTACTCAAGGTCACAAAATGAATGAAATAGGTCTCCCACCATGTCTGCAGGCCTCACCCCAGATCTATGCCCCACCAAAGCTCATGCTTTTAATCACTCAACCAGTGCTAGTCCCTGATGGGCAAGGGGATGGATTGATAAATAGTGGTGGACTAACTAGTTGAAGCTGCTATTCTCCCTCCTCCCTCCAAGACACACAGGCTAGGCTAATCCTGGGGCTATGGGTAAGATGCCATCATACCCCCAGGAAGCCAGCCATGGTGAAGAGTGATACTGGGAACAATGGACTGGACACATTCAGGCATCTGGTGGCTACTGTAAAGCACTCAAGGAGAGGAGACCAAAAAAATTGGTTTCCATCCAATGCAATTTTGAAACCACTGATTCACCATGAAATGCAGAGCTGAAGTAGTCTTAGCCAATACCATGTTTGGAAAAATCTGTATATTATTTGAAAAAAAAATCACCAATTATCACCAATCCAACATTCCCTGTGGAGTCAGGTGGGAGACAACGTCCTAACAAGCTGGAGCTCACTCTTTCAGGAGAAGGTTCTACCACAGACAGAATACACAGTTCTAGCAATCAAGAGGTGGGAGAAGGAATAGGTCTTCTTCCTAATAGATATTTTTTATCTCCAGACCATACAACTCTTGTATCTGCTGGTTTGGAGGTCTTGGTTCTCAAGGAAGGAATACTTCTACCGGACAACATAGCAATAGTTTCACTGAGCTGGGAGGTGAGAGAGCCCTTTGGCCGTTCTGGATCATGAATGCCACAGAACCAAAAGGCTATAAGAAGGTGGTTACTGTACTAGCTGGGGTGAGTGATCCTGCTTTCCATGGGGAAATCGGATTGTTGCCATAAAATGGAACCCAGGGCAGTCTCTGGTGTGCCTCTTGATACTTCCATGTCCAAGAGCAAATATTAATGGAAAACTAAGGCAACAGGGGTTGGGAGCCACTAAGTATTTAGATATCTAGATTATTCCACTAGGTGATGAGTTCCAACCAGGTGAGGTGTTGGCTGAGAGCAAAAGCTAAGTCCCAACAGTCAAGCCATCCACAGCTGAGCAACACTGCAACCTCTTCCAGCTCCAGCAATCCCATATAAACCCTGTATCCTACAGACTGAACTAGAAAAATAACTCATGTTATCCAGAGAAGGACACTGTACCACTTGGAACTTTGTGTCTCCTCTTCTTGGGGAAAGAGTAAGAGCACTGTACAAAGAGCAGATCACATCTTGTTAGGCAAAAACAAGGCTGTTGTGTTGTCATGTTGAGTTAAAAACGTGCAGAAAGATGTTTAGATGCTGGGAATCTGAAGGGGTAGACTGGGCTGATCATTTAGTTACTGTCACTCAGGTCCATCCACCCTTCTAGACCCTGATCTGTATTGTGAGTCAGTACTCTGAGAATGGCATTCCTCCTTCTCTTTTAGGTTCCTATTAAGTTCTCCCACTGGGGGCTCCAGATGGACATTAGATGGAGGAGAGGGGAGAAGGGGCCTCCTTCTCTTTGTGGCACTTCTTCCATGTGGCAATAGCTGGTTCCAACATCTAGCACCTTTCATAACTCCCAGAAGCACCGCCATGAAGTTCAATGGTAGAAGCTGAGGATAGAGCTGTTAATGAGATAGAAACAGCTTCTATCCTCAAAGTGTTTAAAATTCAGCAAGGGAGAAGACACTGAACAAATAAGGAATTGTGATCAATGTTGTGAAGATGCACAGGTTCCTCCGAGAGCATGTCATGGAAGAATTATGGCCATGGAATGGTTACATTTGGGGACTTCTGGCCATTGGCACAAATATATAAGGATAATGGCACCAAATCACATTCAGAGGATCAATTCAGACTGTGTCATCCACCTGAAGTCAACACACCTTTTAAGAAGGCTGGTGTGCATGTCCAAGAATTTTCTTTTCACGTCCAAGAATTTTTCAATTCTTTTGCATTACAGAGTTTTTACACTCATTAATCATTCATTCAGACATGCAACAAGCATGTCTTAGCATTAACCCTTAGCATTAAGGCTTAGCAATGAACAAGGCAAAGTCATGCCCTCTTGGAACTCACGTTATGGTTGGGGGACACCCTAAATAACATCAAAACAATAAAAGAGATTCCAATCATGACAAGTTCCATGAAGACAGTCAAGCAAGGAGTGAAGGTTGAAAGTGAATGGAGCAAGGGGACCCTTTTTTAGGCAGGGTCTTAAGAGAAGGTCTCTCTGAAAAGGTGGCATGTAAGCAGAGACAAGATGAGGAGAAGGAATGAACCAGGAGAAGATGTGGGAGCAGAGCTTTCCAGGCAGAGAAGCTCCATAACGCCATCAGAGAGAAATCCTCTAGCCACGTGACATCAGAGGTACCTGAGCAATGCCATTGTGGAAGGATGCCCTCCATCTTGGGCAGAGAGCTGTCCACTTGTTTCCAGCAAATTCTACATGTGAGACATAACTCAGTGGTTGAGTTCACATCCCCAGTCTGGCATGTGGTTATTTTTCTTTACTTTCAATTTACATTGTAAGCTGGAGAGAAATGAATTACATCCCCGTGGGTTTCTCTGTTCCATACAATTAAGAAAAGCTATTTCTTGTCACAAGGCGGATGACGACACCAAGATTTCCCATTTTCTCTCTGCAGGGAGGCTATCATCACTCAATATTAATTGATCCTGCTTTTCATCCATAAAGCAGGGGTTGAAACAAATTTTTGGTCACAAAAACAGCAACTATTACACTATTAAGGTAAATTATTAATAGGTCTCCATTAAAGCACATTCTTGTTCACCAGGCATCAGCTGCCTCAACTCTTACAGTGTTTTTAATGGGGAAAAAATGAGTAAATTATTATATTCCTTCCTGATTCTGGATAAATCGCTGATGTCTATCTTATTCAAGGTTGCCAGAGATTCTCTACCATTTCATCACAACTAGGAACACACAGAAAGGGTGTAATATATCTTGGGTTCCCACCAGGAGAGTATGTCAATCGAATGCAATTTTATTTTCCTGCTAGAGAGCAAAGTGAAAACAGCAAGAAGACACAAGAAACTCAAATCGAGGAGAACTAGTATCATTTATATGCATTTTTTTCTTTCCCCAGACAAAAATTTGATGCTAATTTTTAGAGTATGTGTCCAGATTAGAGGGACCTAGTGAAAGAAAGGAAGGAAGGGACATAGGAAGGGAGGGAGGGAGGAAGGGAGGGGAAAAATGGAAGAAAGAAAGAGAAAGAAAAAAAAAAAAGAAAAAGGAAAAATTATCTAGTTGCATCTTCAAGTAACCAGCCCAAAGTGAACTGGGGACATTTGGGAAGAGCCGAACATCATTACTACTGACAGGGGTGACCAGACGCTGGCATCCAGTAAAGAACAATTCTCAAATCTAAGAGAGGCTTTTGGATGCCCATCTCTTCCAGCTTCTTCTTGGTCATTTATTTATCTAAGTACTAGGGCTTTGTGGATGGGTATCCACAGAGCATTTACATCTCATCAATACGTTTAAATGTCACAAATCTTGACTTTCACAATTGGAAGGCAGGCTTAGCAATTTACATCCAAGCTGATGAATAACTGTGGTCGAAGCAGAAGGCTTTTCTGAAACATATAATTTAGTCTTGAGAAGGGAGATGCTCTGTTCAACAGGACCTGTGGCATGAAATCAGAGAGATGCTACAGACATGGCTCAGGGCATCAAAGAAAGGGCAAAGATGGAAAAATTAACAGTAATAATTTGCTTCCAGACTAAGGGACCTGTGCCCCCAACCTCCAGCTGTGTGTTGGCTGCCTCTTCCTCTGGAAAACTGCCCTCAGCTAAACGGGAGCCACCTGATCTGGGAGTCTAAGAGGCGTGAGAGCATCAAAGCCACCAACATTGACCCTTCTTTCTACTCACTGTGGCAGAAACTGTGGATTCTGTCAATCAAAACCCATTTCTACCTCCCTTAAGTTAGTTTTCCTGGACTATAGAGTCTGAAAGCCAAAGCTACATTTCCTATTTACAGATGGGGAAACTGAGGCACAGAGCGGTTAAGTGACTTTCCCAAAGTCACACAGCTAACAAGTGGCTAGAACCAGAATTTGAAGTCTAGTGCAAGAGTCTGTGCCCTCAACCAATCCACAATGCTGTCTATCCTGGAGGAATGGAGCTTTTACCATAAACTGCCTGTATGAGTTATATAACAATCTGGAACAAATTACCCACAGATTTAGTGGCTTAAAACACAAACATTTATTACCTCACAGTTTCTGTGAGTCAGGAATCCAGGTGCAGTTTCGCTGGGGGTCTCTGGCTCAAGGCTTACCATGAGGGGACATCAGGGCATCATCCAAGGTTGAAGGGATCTCCAGTCTCCACTAGGGGTAGGACCTACATCCAAGCTTGCACACACCCATGTTGGCGGGACCCAGGTTCTCCAGCGCTGCTTGACAAGGGACCAGTTTCTCACTGGCTATTACTAGTTGGCCTCCCTAAGTTCTTCACTATGTGGGTCTCTCCACTGGGCTAACAACACGGCATCTGGCTTCACTCAGAGGGAGTGAGAAAGAGAGAGCAAGAGAGAGTCCAAGACAGAAACCACCCTCTTTTTGCAATCTAATCTCGGAATTGACATCCCATTACTTTCACAATATCGTACTCACGAGAAACAAGTCACTAGGTCCTTCCACACTCAAGGGAAGGGGATTACACAAAGGCGTGAACATCCAGAGGGTCACTGGCGGCCATCTCAGAGGATGCCTACCATGCTGCTTAATATCATGGCATATTAATAATAACAATAAGCATAAAGTTGTTAACAATAATAAGCATAAAAGTTGAGTTTAAAGTTGTTTTTACCTCAGTTAACTTGGCTCTCAACTCATATTCCTTCCAATTTGAACAACAAAACCTTGGTTCCTTCACCTCTCTGGGGCACTGGCCCCTTCACCTGCCTTAAGCCACATCTGACATCTCACTTTGTAGCAAAGAAAGTAAATGGTATTAGGAGAAAAGACGGTTCTTTCTTGGATTTTAGTTATTTTGGTCTAATCCATTTATAAGTCCATAGTAAGTATTGCCAAGTAGAAATAAAAATAAGTTTTTGTTTTAATTTACAGTTTCCAAATTCACAAGAAACAGTGGTAAGAAAAGGAGCAGATGGGCCACGAGTTTGGGGGATAAAGCAAGGCAATCCTGAAAACCCTCAATTCCCTTCTCCTTGTTCCTAGTCCTGGTCCTGGCATTAACTTGGCCCAGGCTGTTGGAAGAAGCAGCAAGAACTTTTCCTCCACAAGATTACCTCACCCTGGCCAAGCAGACCATTGGTCGCCAAGAAAGCCAGGACAGACTGCAGCCCAGCACATTCTGGATGCATCTACTAAGTCCCCAAAAGCTCAGCTGTGGGCATGAGCAGCCCAGACAAGTCCCTCACCCCCACAAAGCTGGCTCGATGGAGGCACTAATGCAGGGGTTTTCCGAGCTGCAGTCAGTGGGCCCAGGGATCAGACTTCCGGTCTGATTTCCAGGGCCTTCCCGTGCCCACCAAACAGCAGACAAATCTCCAGCCATGCAGTGCCTACCGAGTCCAAGATAAATCATGGGAAGTTAAGGCAGATGCTTTTCCAAGACTGCACACAGACCCTATTAAGGCTGTGCCCACACTGGACTAGTTTCCAGATAGCAGAAAACAGACACTGGGCTAGGACATTAATAATGCAGAACTGGATGGAATGTTTTAGACCCCGGTTCCTACATAGAGGGACCCTGCCTGACAAAGACCAGGTAATCAGTAAATATCCAATGAATTAATTTTATCTAATAAGCCCGTCAGACAAGACTGCTTTTTCCGTTAAGGAAAGTCCATCAGACCAAGTATGCCAGCCCCCTTAGGAACATATTATCAGTCTTGGATCTGAAGCAACATTCGTTCTACCCTGTGCCATGCCGAGTTCATGCTTACTAAGCAACTCTGAATATACCCCTGGGATGCCCCACTAAAATAATCCCCTCCCTTTTTTGGAGAAGAAGGCTGCCAAACTAATGTATCCTCCTCCTAATAAATTCTGTGTATGCACCTGAAAAGTATGTTCATGCAATAGAATGGGAAAACATCTCAGCTAACTGGTAAGCATAGCAGGTACCCATCACCTACATAGTTTTCATTTATCAGAAGATCTAACCTGTAAAAACACAGAACTGAGGAAATGACTTTCTAGATATAATGACAGTGACATGCAACTTAAAGCCAGAATCCTCTGCCTTTTCACACCAGAACTGCTTTTGAAAAAATTTCCAAGACAAAATTTCAACAAGCTTCCTTTCTTTGAAGCATCAGTGAAATCTGGTCAAAGTGTTCGAGAAAGCCTCTTTATAAAAATTCTTTGAAGCAATATCGCTAGTGACAATAATTAGTAGAATACATAGAACATTAACTTGTTTTCTGTTCCATTTTAACCAAATTAGGTAAAAATTATTCCCACTACAACAGCACTGCTTTTATGAATTCCGCAGAAAAATAATTTGGTTTTGCTTTGACAGATAACAGTCCTCACCAAGAAATGTCATTTTACTGAAGGCAGCCTTAAGTCGCTGAAATTTACTGCTTGCACACAGACCCACAGACACACACACACACACCTGAGCCTGTTCTCACACAACACTGAGGGTTGTTTCTTGGTCTGGCTTTGGAGTAGCGGGGTGGGGGAAAGAGCAGAAGAATTTTTACATTAAGAAAGGAATGCAAAGAATGCCTTCCTTCCTCTTAAATCTAATCTTATTACCTCCATTAGTGAATATTTAACAATAACATTAATACTAATAGACTTGCTTGCATTATCAAAAGCAACAACAACAGAGAAGATATATAGAGTCACTTTGCTCGGAAAAGCTTAAAGCCATGTCACGCATATTATCTCATTTATCTTTAAAAATCCCCACAAACTCTGTAAAAGTGTATTTATCTGCAGTCAGACATGTTTTATGGGAACCGATTTCCTTACCACTCTGCATCTTCTGTATAAAAAACAGGGTCTGTTTTTAGCACACCTCCCCAACCAGAACCTCAACTCATAACTCATGCCACTGACTTCCTTTCATGAGTCTTAAAAACAAAACAAAAAAACCCAACCAACTCTTAGCAATTACAGAAACTGAAACAAAAATGAAACACGGGTAGGAAATGAAATAAGTTTACGACCCCCAACACTGGCTGTTGCCCAAACTTAAATTAAATAAATAAACACACACGTTCTCCACGAAAACTCTGCTACACAATTTATTAATGAACGGTGAAAGGAACCAGAAGCCGAAAGTGGGTCAGGAGAAACTGTTTAATCTAATAGCCTGGAAATTATACTGGGAGGAACAGATGGTTTCACAGAAGTCGATGCTACCTAGAGCAGCAAGGAGCGATTTTCTAGGAAAGAAAAATGTTTCCCTACCCTACTGCACATACTATTTTCAGCAAAGGAGGAGTCTATATTCAGCACAGGATAACCTCTGGGCTTGGCACAGTGACAAAACCGGGACTAAGTGGCAGCCATCCACACGTACCCGAGTTTAGACCCGGCCTTCCAAATCTGAGCTAGAG
This sequence comes from Martes martes, assembly GCF_963455335.1. Classification (NCBI taxonomy): domain Eukaryota; kingdom Metazoa; phylum Chordata; class Mammalia; order Carnivora; family Mustelidae; genus Martes; species Martes martes. Next base: position 131,674,380 of record NC_137888.1, read on the forward strand.
GTCAAACAGCCCTATTTGAAAACCAGCAACAAATGGAAGCCAACACTGTACTTTAGCGGGTTATTAACCACATTCGTGATCTTGGCAAATAAGAAAGTGGTTCCCAATCCATGATGGACAGTGTGATCTTCACATGGCTTCCGAGCCCCAGACCCTGAGGGTCGTCGGTGGCAGCAAGACCCACAGGCCACATGGAATCAGAAGACGGAAGCTCAGGGTGTGACCTGCTCGATCTCCCTGTGATGGAGCCTCCCCCATCGATAGGACAAGTTTGAGCATAACACGCAGTTGCTATTTTCATCCCCATTACCTCATTCACCAAAACACATAGGTGAGTTCTCCCTAGAGCAGGGCTCAGTCGAAGGGAGGGCCAGCACAGTGGGGCCTTCGAATGACATGTTAGAGTCCACCAGACCTCAAATCTGTACCAGAGAGACCTGGGATACAGCCAACACTGCTTACGTGCAAAGGATTTGAAGAAGGCAAGTCTGAGTTCTGAGTCTAGCCCTATCATGCATTTGCTGTGTGACCATCAGCATCTTGGGTAACCTCTCTGAGCCCCGTTTTTTCCTCCGTAAAATCAGGATCCTGTGAAGATTCATTTGGACAGAGCACAGTGTTTAGCTCATTAGCTGTTCTTACTATTGCTATTGTTACCAGTAATAATAATGATGATGATGCTGCTGCTGATGATGATACCAATCACATCCAGGCCCATTGCTCCTTTCACAGTCTTATCATCTGCAGAGGATCCTCGGTGAGCCAAAAGAGGGCACAGGCATGGAAGAGCGTTTCTGCCATTAAGATTCAGGGTTGCAGCAGGAAGACTCTCCCTTAGGGATGAGCTTAAGGTTTACAGGATGCGAAGAGCCATTATCCCCAATTCAGGCCAGGGGATTTCCTGCCTTATGCTGTAACATCAAGGGCTGCTTTGGGCCTTCCTTCTATCCATCCTCCTCCCCTCCTTTACGGCTTCTGACATTTTGCTTCAAGGTTGATTGCTTTGTTTGTTTTACCAGAAAAAGAAAAAATGCCATCTACCTCAATGACTTTATGTTCAGTTCTGCTGAAGGGCTGCAAATATTATAAATGAATTGGTTATGCTCTAAAGCTGCAGGTATCATATTTAGAGAGAGGTAATAAATACCTCATTAAGGATGGCAAAACAAACACTTCAGGGCACTTGAGGCTCCATCTAAAGGAACCCCATGACGAAACCCACTTTAAACCAAGAATCCTCCTGTAATGCAAATAACCACCCCATCCCCCCTAATCTTTTCCTTGCTTTCAATACCTTCCTGTGTTAGGCTTCCCTACAGAGGAGGACCCACACCTGTAGGCCCCCCGCAGCCAAGTGTCACTCCTAGCCCACTCCCTGATCCATCCCAGACTTGAGCTTATCCATTCACTCCTGTTCTAGGTTTTCAACTCTAGCTCATTCGTACGGGGCCTGATTGGGCTGGCAAGGGCAAGGCAAAGGAACAGAAAAGGGGTGCAGAGAACAGAGGTGGTGGTGGCCTTATTAAGGCAAAGTCTTCCAGAACCTTTCTGGTTCTGGTCAGCCCAGGAAGAGGCTGACCCATGTGACTGGTGGGGCCCAACCACAGCCTACAGACCTTCTAAGGTGGCATGGTTAGAACTAAGTGTGATGAGCTATGTAACTGAAAATAAAGGTCTATCTAGATATTGGGGATATAACTGAGCCCCCAATATGGCCGGTGTACTGGCCAGAGCCACAGTTCTGTGGCAAGCCAGGCTATGCCCTCCAGCCCTTGATGACCTGGAAGGGTTCACTAGCCAGGCCTCTGAGCCAAGAAGGGACTGCCTGCAGATCCCAGACCACTGACTTCAAACCCATTGGCCAGCAAGAAACTGTTCCCTAAACCCACCTCTCACTCCTCTTCCTTCAGCAGTGCCCAGCAACCGCCTCGCTAACACTCATTCCCATAGATGCAGCCTGTCATCCCCGCATCCACCCTTCCCTCTTGTGTTCTCTAGCGTCCCCCTCCACAGTGGCTGGCCGGCCTCCGGGGCTGGGCTTTCAGGGAAGACAGCCTGAAGGAGGGAAAGCTTTCCCTGGATCTTGAAGGAGAGAGAGGACCCAGACTTGGAGTGTGGTGGAGGGCGGGATCGCTCCATGCGGACGGCAGTACTCGTAGAGACAGAGAGGCAGGACTGTGTGGGTCCATTTCAGGAACAGCGAGTAGGTTCATGGAATGGCTGTTAGGAGATGAGGGTAAGAATTGATAAAAGGGAGCCAATCTGAGAAGCTCTGGCTTTTCTGATGGATAACCATTTAAGGTTTTGGGGTGCTCTGGGGAGGTGGCATATCCACTGGGGACAGTGGGTTTCAGTTACAACTCAGACAGAGAGAACTCAGAAAAGAAGGAGGTTTTTTGCAGCTCGGGGGAATTCACTGTGCATGGCCTAAACCAGTGGATTTCAGCGTGGTCCCCGTAGCAGCAACAGCAAGCAGAAGCATAACCTGGGAAATTGCTAGAAATGCACAATCTTGGGCCCCAACCCAGAACTTCAGAATGACAAATTCTAGGGGTAGGGGCTGAGCCACCCATGTCCCCGCAAGCCCACCAGGTGATTCTGGTGTTGCTAAAGTTTGAGAACCTTAAAGTTCTCAAAAAACTTTGAGAACTGCTAAAGTCTGGAACTATTCATTCCAGAGCTTCCCAACCTATATCAGGTCACACAATCGCTCAGCACTCTGGGGAAAGAAACCAGACATTGGGGACCTGGAGGCAACCTGCAGGAGATTCAAACAGTCCCAAGGCTGACGGAAAACAAAATCTCAATACGTGTGACCCACCTGGAGGTAACCAGCTGGGGTGCCCACACTTAGACCAACCACCTAGCACTTTACAAATGCCCACTCACTCATTCTCAACCACAGCTGTGCACTGGCATCGCCCGTAGTTTCTGAAAGTACTGACATCTCCGTCCCTTCCCCAAGACAGACTGAATTGGTTTGGGGGCAGGGGTTAGGGTGGGCATGAGAATTTTTTAAACAAAGTTTGAGAATCATTGTATCCACCGGTACTACTTTTTGTCTTAATGAGTACGGCCTGTCCTTCCAAATAGATTATAAGCTACTTAAAGGAAATAAGTTACGAGAAGGTCATAATATACAGTGAGGTAGGGAAGGATTTATTGACTTTATTTTATGCTTAAAAATCATACCTTTTTTATTCTGCCATCCCCACTCAGATAAAAGAAATCTGTACTCCACCTGGTCTTTGGAGGTTCTCCAAACGTGGACTCCAGCACCCTCTGGGAACTTGTTACAAATGCAGGTTCTCTGGCCTTGCCCCAGACCTAATGGACCAGCAACTCTAGGGTTGGGGCCTGGACTTCTGGGTTTTGAAGGCCCTCTGGGTGATTCTGATTCACCCCCAAGCTGGAGGTGACTTTAAGGAAATGATATATCCTAAAGGCTCTCAGTCTTTCTCTGAAGGTTAACATTATTTTTGGATAGTTATCTTCGACCTTGCTTATCACCTCCCTTCATGACCCATGAAATCTGACAGGCTACCAGTGCCAGGAATTATAACTAGCCATTAGGCACCCAATAGGCCTCACACACTTGAATCTGTTAATTTCTAGGCCTTAATGTAAATTATGATCCATCCTTTTAGATTAGTCTTTTTCCTGATTGTGGAGCAAGATGAAAAGGACAACCTAAAACAGACAAAGATTGTTAGCTGCTTCTGTAGTTGCCGAGAGGGCTAAGGTTACCCCAGACTGGAAGTTAAATAAAAACCAGACCCTAAAATGACTCAGTGCGCAAGCTGCATGTTTAGAATCATGAATTTCATCCTGTGACATGATCGTGACCACCCCAAATATATATACAGAGCTTAAGGCCAAAATGCTGGCAGGCAAAATCCAAGCATGAGCCTGGTCAGCACAATGTTGAAGCAAGAATCCCAAAGTTCAGCTCTTTAAGACCTCTTGGACAGGAAAACCACAGAGTCGGGAATTTTTAAAATGTGGCAATGTGAACTTATCCTAGAAATTGTAATGCATGTCACGGGAATGCTTTATTTACAAGAATTTAGGAGGAGAAACAGAACATGAGCCTGAAGAAGACAGGCAATGGAGAGGAGGATCTTTGCAACTTTCTCATGTTGAAGCCCTTCAACCTCGCTCCAGTCCAGCCAGTGCACAAGAAATCCAGGAACCATGAGAGCCCAGAGCGACGGCTCCAAACATCCATCATGCTGCTGGCCGAGAGCAAGTGGGTCTTGAAACTCAAGATCTGCATTTGCAACTCTACACCATGAAGGTAACTACCTAGCCCCTGAGATTGTTGTTAGTTTTTAAAATCGATGAATACGGGGTGCCTGGGTGGCTCAGTGGGTTAAAGCCTCTGTCTTCGGCTCAGGTCATGATCTCAGGGTCCTGGATCGAGCCCCGCATCGGGCTCTCTGCTCAGCAGGGAGCCTGCTTCCCCCTCTCTCTCTGCCTGCCTCTGCCTACTTGTGATCTCTCTCTGTCAAATAAATAAATAAAATCTTTAAAAAAATTTCTTTAGAAAAAAATAAAATTGACAAATACACCACTTGGTGCTGAATAAACAGTAGGTCTTACTATGCCACGTAAAAAATGAAGTTCCTAATTCTCTCGCATTGTTGTTGGAAATGTTCAATGGTGCAACTATTTTGGAAAACAGTTGGCAGTTCCCTACAAAGGTAAACATACATTTACCAAACAATCCAGCAATTCCACTCCTACTTATTTACCCAACTGAGATGAAAACATATGTCCGCACAAGACTTGCTCACAAATGTTCATAGCAGGTTTTTTGATAATAGCCCCAAACTGGAAACAGCCCAAATGTTCAATTAAACCAATCGTGGCACAGCTAAACAATGGAATATTATTCAGAAACAAAAGGGAATGAGCTCTTAATACATATGACAGCCAGACAAATCACAAAGAAGTCAGACACAAAAGATGATACACTGTATGATCCCATTCCTATGTTGTTCTAAAAGAGGCAAACTAATTTATGGTGACAGAATACAGATCAGCAGTTGTCTGGAGCATGGGCTAAGGGGAGGCATGAGGGAATTTTCTGGGGTGACAGGAAAGTTCTCTATCTGAAGTGTGGTGATGGTTACATGGGTGGTTACATTTATTAAAACTCATCAAACCACACACTATGGGTGTATTTCATGGCTCAGAAGTTGTACCTTAATACATGTATGTGAACTAATACACTGAGACACCATTCAGTGCATCTGACAGGTAGGCACTGGGCGCTCTTTCATGAGCAGTAGAAAAATCCTGTGTGAAAAGAGTAAATCCTGTGTAAAACACTGGGTTCTGGTACCACTTACTGCATATCAAGGCAATTATCTCTTCTGAAAAAAAAAAAGAAGGAGGGGGAAGGAGGGGGAGGAGAAAATCATGCTTTCCTTCTGACTCCCAGTGCTACTTGGATGTTGGAGTGAATGTGTCATTTGAAAATTCTTTAAAGTGAATCTGAGCATCCAGTGGGTAGGTACTGAGCACACCACCCACACCTCCAGTCCCTACTTTCCCTTACTGGCCAGCCAGTCCCCGGGACCACCTCCTAATCTCTCCTGACTCCCCACCCACTCCTTTTGTCCCCCTGCCACTCTCTCAACAGAGGCCACTTTCATCCCTTGTCTGATGACTGCAACGGCTTCCAAATGGTTTCTCCTTCTCCAGTTTTACCCCTTTCTTTCTCCTTCATTGTAAACCCAGAACAAGCTTTCCAGAATGTGAATTTGATCATGTTACCCACCCTCTTCCCACCTTAAAAACCTTCAGCATTCCTGAGAAAGCTAGACTTTTCATTCCAAGACCTAAGATCTTCAGTCATCTGGCCTCCACTTACTTCTCCCAAAGGTCACACTCCAACCTAACTGAACTGCCTACAGCTTCCCATATATGCAATGTTGTCTTCAGGTTCTGACCTTCCCATAGGTTGTCCTGAAAAGACCATCCTCTTCCACTCTCAATCTTCTACCCGGCTAAATCCAAATACGCCTATAGATCTCAAGTCTTCCTCAACACACACACACTTCCAACAAGACTGGGGGCTACTGTGGCCCTTCTATCACCATCACGGTAGCATCAAGTCCTATAATCTCCTGGTTCTTCATCTGTAAGGGATGTGAACCAATCTAGACTACTGGGTTAGACTGATGCTATGGGCTGAATGTGTCCCTTTCAAAAGTCCAACCCCAATGTGACTGTCTGTTGTAAGTAACTAAGGTTGAGTGAGGGCATACGAATGGGGCTTTAATCTGATATGATTCATGCCCTTATAAGAAGAGACTTGACGGGGCACCTGGGTGGCTCAGTCGGTTAAGCGTCTGTCTCCAGCTCAGGTCTCAATCCCAGGGTTCTGGGATGGAGCCCCGTGTCAGGCTCTCTGCTCACCACAGAGCCTGCTTCTTCCTCTCTCTCTGCCTGCCACTCTGCCTGCTTATATGCTCTCTCTCTCTGTCAAATAAAATAAATAAAATCTTTAAAAAAAAGAAGAAGAAGAAGAAGGGACATGAGAGAGCTCACTCTTTGTCCTTCTCTCTCGGCCATGTGAGGATATCACAAGAAGGTGGCCATCTATAAGCCAGGAAGACGACTCTCACTAGAGCCAACCATGCTGGCCCTTTGATCTCAGTCTTTCAGACTCCAGAACTGTAAGAAAATAAATTTCTGTGGTTTAAGCTGCCCAGTCCGGAGTATTTTGTAACGGCAACAGAGCTAATGAAGGCAACTGGGAATACCTCCTGTCTGGTTCACCCATATGTCCTCAGGACACAAACGTCTGGCCTCTGGTCAATATTCAGTGTCTGTGGAATCAATGAATTGTCACCTTATGGTCCCTACTGGACCCATGGGCAAAATTTCATAATAAAATGGCCCACTTATCTGAATCAGAGATGCAGATTCAGACCTGAAACCAAATTACCCTCCCTCGAAAACAGACTAGAGAAGCACGGCCCCACAGAACTTACAATGATGGTGGCCATGGTTTCTACCTACACTGTCCAATATGGGGGCTGCCTGTTATACTGGTTGTTAAGCACTTGAAATGTGGCTAGAGTGGCAGAGGAGTCGAATTTTTAATTTTATTTCATTTTAATTATTACATTTAAACAGACACGTGGCTGGTGGCTCCTATACAGGACAGCATAGGATCAGATGTTTTGAGCAAAATCAAGCCCTGGACACTAACCTCCTTATTCAGGTCACTCCTGTGCCAACTGTCCTCAGCACCAAACACATATAAAACACAACTGATTCTCATGGAGCTGACACAGGTAGCTTTCAAGTGGCATGAGAGGAGCCTGGCGCAGAGAAGCTGGAAAAACATATGTATGAAAGGGATAACGAGGCACCATTTTGCCAAGAAGAAACTGTGGTACATTATGGGCCTCTATCTCTGATGAAACCCACTAAAGGGCAGGTTCATCCCTTGGTGACCAGACTTCACTGAAAATTTAAGACCCAATCAAATCACTCAGAATTGAGATTTTTGATAGCTTCTGTGCTTCACTTTGAGAATCCCGCTGCTTTTCACCTCAGTCAGCCCAACAAACGAGGTTGAGGGTTCCAGTATCATCCCTAGTAGCACTGAGCTCTAAGTAAGGGACAAATGGAACAGTGTGAATTCTGATTTTCACTTTTACAAAAGTGCACATGTCCCCTTCCTGCCTAAGCCACTGGGTAGGAGGGGCCTACACCCTTTCTCCGACTTATAATTTATTAGTTAAATGAGCATTTTCTCCATGAGAATGAAACTGATCAAGTGCTACTTAAAAATCTTCCATGGCACCAAAACTGCATGGAAGAGGAATAGCCTTATGGCCCTCAACATCATAACACAAGTTTTCTAACGAGAACATTCTATTTGGTGGTAAAGCCTATTTGTCTACTGCCTTGCCATTTATGAGGCACAAGAGCTCTGGGGCCCAAGAGGTCAAAGTTCATATTTCACCCCCATCACTTCCTAGCACTGCATCTTCAAAAAAGTTACTTGGGACGCCTGGGTGGCTCAGTTGGTTAAGCGGCTGCCCTCGGCTCAGGTCATGATCCCAGCGTCCGGGGATCGAGTCCCACATCGGGCTCCTTGCTCTGCAGGGAGCCTGCTTCTCCCTCTGCCACTCTGTCTGCCTGTGCGCACTCTCTCTCTCTCTCTCTGACAAGTAAATAAATAAAATCTTTAAAAAAAAAAAAAAAGTTACTTAACTTCTCCGAGTGTTGGTTACCCATCTGCAGAAAAGGAATGTGTGAACCCATATACCTCGCTGGGTTTCTGTGAGAATAAAATGACATAAGAAGCCCCACAAAGATGAATGTTAATTTGTAATAAACCAAACAGAAGTGACCCAAATGTTCTCTAACAAGTGAATGGATAAACAAACTGTGTTATATCCACACAAGAGAATGCTATCAGTCATAAAATAAGAATGAACTACTATAGACAAAACAATACAGATGGGGCATCTGGGTGGGTCAGTCAGTTAAACAACTGCTTTCAGCTTAGGTCATGATCCTGGGGTCCTGGGATTGAGCCACGCATCGGGATCCCTGCTCTGCGAGGAGTCTGCTTTCCCTTCTCCCTCTGCCCCTCCTCCCCACTTGTGTGTGCGTTCTCTCTCTCTCTCTCAAATAAATAAATAAATAATCTTTAAAAATTAAAAAAAACACAAATGAGGGGTGCCTGGGTGGCTCAGTGGGTTAAAGCCTCTGCCTTTGGCTCAGGTCATGATCTCAGGGTCCTGGATCGAGCCCCGCATCAGGCTCTCTGATCAGCAGGGAGCCTGCTTCTTCCCTTTTCTCTCTCTGCCTGCCTTTCTGCCTACTTGTGATCTGCCTATCAAACAAATAAATAAAATCTTATAAAAAAAAAACCCACAATGAATTTCAAAATAAGTAAGCCAAGTAGAAAAAGACACACCAGGGCGCCCGGGTGGCTCAGTGGGTTGGGCTGCGGCCTTCGGCTCAGGTCATGGTCTCAGGGTCCTGGGACCGATTCCCACATCAGGCTCTCTGCTCAGCAGGGAGCCTGCTTCCCTCTCTCTCTCTGCCTGCCTTTCTGTCTACTTGTGATCTCTGTATGTCAAATAAATAAATAAAATCTTAAAAAAAAAAAAGAAAAAAGAAAAAGACACACCAAAAAGAGTATGTACAACATGAGTCCACTTACAGAAAATCCTAGAAAATAAAATCAGCGATGGAAAGTGTATCATTGGTTGTCTGGGGAAAGAGGGATGCAAAAAAAAGGAGGGATTACAAAGGAGCATGAAGAAACTCTGTGGGGGACGGAAATGTTTTGCATCTTGATGAGGTCATAGTTTCCTGGGTTTGAACATTTTAAATACATGCAGTGTAATATGCTTAAATTATATTTCGATAAAGTTGAAAAAGTTGGGAAGACATAATGAGCCATCACAAGACTGAGCACATAGTAGGTTCTCAACCAGTGCTGGCTCCATTCTGGAGCAATTGCAAGTGATCCCATTAGAACTTCTGGAAAAGAATTTGATGGGCTGCCAGGGAAGCGAGTCAGCCTATGTGTCACTTACTTTGGTTTACTCAAACCCAGTTACTTAGGACACGCTCTTCTCAGCTAAAAAGTGTGAACAAGAAAGATGCACAGAAAGATGAGCAAGGCTTGATCTTTGCCCTCGAGGAAACACAAATCTGTTTAATGTATGATGTAATAAAATTGTCGTGAGGATGGTATTGACAAACGGGAGGCACGCAGAAGAGAGTAATGGCAATGGGATGGATGTCGGGAAAGAACGGTTTCCGGTGGGTGGGACTCTGGCAAGCACTGAGGGGTGGGGCGGGCCCTGTGTAGGAGTGGAAGCTGGGTTGAGGGTGGGGGACACAGCCCCCTCCTCCAAGGCAGGAGTAGGGGAGGGTCCACAAAGGGCAAGGCTGAGCTGGGGAAAGCCCTGAGCACCAGGAGGGCTCTCCAGGGCGCCAAGGGAACTTGAGCTGAAGGATTCAGCAGGATCAGATTTGTGTTTTACACAAATCTAGAGGGCCATCTGGCAATTTATCAAGAGTCCTGACATTCATATCTTTCAACTCAGTAATTCCTGAGGAAATAATCAAAAATGCACACAAAGATTTATGGACAGCGCTGCTTATCACAGCATTATTTATAATAGCCCAAAGCCCGAAATAACTTAAATGTCCAATAAAAGAAGACTGTTAAATAAATTATGGTATGCTGAGTGATTAAATCATATATAGCCATTAAATCATATTTTGAGAACATATGGAATGACAGGGTACTGCCTCACTGCACAATGTTAAGCTGCAAAAAAGCAGGGCACAAAAATACACATTAAGTATTCATTCAACAAATATTTTTTGATTATCCACTATGTGCCAGGCACTGTTCTAACTATTGAGGGTACAGCAGAGGGTAAAACAGACACAACCTTGAACTTGTTAGAGGGATTCTACCATCTAATGAAAGAAGGTAGACCACAAATATGGCAACAAAGAACAGTAAGTGGAGTATACAGCATGTTAGATGATAGGAAGTGTCATGGAGAAAATCAAGAGTGCAAAGGGATGGAGAGTCAGGGGGTAAGTAGAAATTTTAAATAGGTGGTCAAGGAAGGTTTTGTTTCAAAGAAAAGAGGGAGTTAAGGGTTTGAGCCAAGGGTGTATCTGGGAGGACTCCCAGGCAGAGGGACAAGTAGTGCAAAGGCCCTGAGGAGGCCTGGAGGGTTCAAGAAACAAGAAGGCTGGAATGGCAGAACACAGAGGACAAACATCCGGGGCATGGGGTTGGAGAACAGGAAGGGGAGCCTACAGCAGGGCAAGTGGAAGACTGACATGATCTCCAGGGGACAAGGGTAGAAGAAAGAGATCAGTTGGGATTTGTCCGACATTTTCCTAACTTTTTTATAATAGAGGTATGTTCATTTCATAATCAGAAAACAAAAGGTAATTCAATCAAAGAAAGCACAGCGCAGCAAGGCAGCAAACAAATCAGGAGGTGAGGGAGATAACTCCGGTGTCAGTGACAGAGAAATGCGTACACAGAGGAGGGCACAGCTTCATGAAGGTCTCTGTGAGTAAAACATACTCTTCTTAATAATAAAGGATGCAAAAAATATATATGTGTGAAAAAAAGAATCCCCCCATATTCTCAGCTTCCTAACAATCAATACATAACGTGTGGTCCTATTTCCTTACATCCTCTTCTCCTACACATGCTTTGGTTTTCTCCTTCGTCATTCTATAAGGCCTGAACCGCTGCAGGCACTCAAATGTTCACCAGACAAATAATGGGTGACCAAATGCTCCCAACGATTTTGTGTACAGATTTGCTTCTGTTACATCAGCTACGTTACAGGCCTTTTCAGAAGCAGTTTCAACAGGCTTGGGTGACACAATGGAAATTGTGGGTAAGGACAAGGCATGGTCACCGATGACTAAGGTGCCAAGTTTGTTTGAGAGGATGGTGGTGACATGATTTACCCAGGGCACTGGCAAGAAGCCCATCTGATGAGAAAGACGCAGGGCTCAGTGTGTGTGACCCACAGGGGTAGAAAGAAAGTCCCTGCGGAGACCCCCAGTCGGCCATGTCTCTCAGGGCTCAAGAGGCGGCGGGAGGCTAGGCGCAGAGGTGGTTGTGGCAGGAACAGGAGCAGACGAAACACTAGCTGCTCCACTATGTGCCTGTGCTGTGCTAAGAGCTTCTCAGGCCCGTCCTCCTCTGGTCTCCACAGCAGCCCTGCGAGGCGGGTATTCATGTTCTCATCTGACCAAAGCCCAGACACTCCACAGCAGAGCCAGACTCAAACCCCCAAATATGAGGGCTTTTCCCACGAATTCTCTTCTCTGCTAATAGAAGCTTGAAATATGCCCAGCAGCCCAGGGAGAAAGTGGCAAGATGTTTGAGTTAGTTAGCACTCCTGTTTGTGTGCAACTTTTAGGAACTGCCTCCTACACCAAAAGAATGATCTTTCCTCTTCTGAAGACACATTTTATTTTAAGGTTTTATTTATTTGAGAGGAGAGAGAGAGAGAGCACAAGCAGGGGGAGTGGGAGAGGGAGAAGCAGCCTTCCTGCCCAACAAGGAGTCTCACACGGGACTCGATCCCAGGACGCTGGGATCATGACGTGAGCCGAACGCAGATGCTTACAATTACTTAAAATTATAGTTTGTTGAGGTTTTTTGTTGTTTTGTTTTTTTCATGAGTGCGAGTCTTCTCTCGCACTAGGTAAGAGGCTTCAGGAAACCAGGACAGACTGCACGATCCCCCCACAGCATCAGCCCAACATCGTGCCACAGTTGTGCTCATCAAATGCTCTGGTTGAAAACACTATCGCTTGCCAGTCACCCCAGGGCCACTGTGACACTGTTAGTGGGGTGACCCAGACACCCTGCAGCTCGGACAAGGCGAAGCCAAGCCTGGATGAACAAGCACTCTTGAAAGATGCCAGACAACAGGCAGGTAAATTTGGGTGGACAAGCACATTAACAGGGGATAAGGTAAATTTTCCTTTTGCACACAGCTGGCTACCATACAGAGTCTGCAAACAAGTTGGCCTGTGGGCTAAACGCGGCCCTCCTGCAATGTCTGTATGAGTTGACTCACACCTGCTTTTAACTTGTTACAATATAAATTAGTTACTATCTTTTAAAAAGTGAAAAGTTCCACATAAAAATCTGGATTTCTGTAAGCAGTACCTTTTCAAAGGCCCAATTTTCCAGTTCCCCATAGCTGCCCCCCAACCCCGCTCATCTCCTCCACCCCACCATCCCTGTGCCAGGGTGGGAGGGGACCTCTGGCATGGGGCTGGGTCTGAGCTCTCCAGCCACTGGGAGCTAGGGCCGCCTGTACTCACCAGCACTCAAGGTCGTGAACTCCAGGAAGCGGTATTCGTAGGACACATCTATCTTGGTTTCCACCTGAGGCCTCTTCAAAGTCGAGTAGATATTTCCAGGCCGTTTGTCATCCCGTTTCTCTAACTTGTTCAATCCGCAACCCATTTCAGCAGCTGCCAGCAGAAACCAAAAAAAGGACAAGGAGAGTGATTTTTTTTTCCCCCCTGAGATTTTGTTTTTAAACACCACAGTATAAAAGACCCCATATTTCCCTGAAGACTACATGGAGGACCTCAGCCTCTATGGAACCCAGAGTATAATTCAGCGTCTGACCCCAGCACAGAGGAGCTGCACTCAGGGCCCAGGCTGGCTTCTCCTTCTGGGAGGACAGGACACCCTTACCAGCCGTCCAGCACTTCTATAATGACACCAAAACCATACGTGCTTTCTATCTTTTTTCCCCTAGCTGGGGAAAATAATACCACAGAGCGCCTCAGTTCCAGTCTAATCTGTACACATGATTAAAAAATGAGATCTTAAAAGCAATATGGTACATTATAGTGTCAGCCCATCTGAAAAGAAAAAACAAAACAAGAGACGTGTCACTTTTGCTGTGGTTGCTAAGAGAGAATAATAAGTTGTTGGCACAATTTCCAAACTCCGACAGTAATTATTTAGACAGGAATTTATATTCATAAAACATCTCTAAAAGTAGACGGTGGTATTTTTATGGGCCTCGTCTAAAAGTCCCCCTTTTATTCTTTTTAGACCAAACCACAGGAAATAATAGTATGCTTCCATGCTCTTAGAGAGTCATTTTAGACCAAAATGAAGACTGGCTTGCACACTAATAGCAGGGCCAGAGAAATTGGAAGCAGAAATCCACGTGTATTAGAGCGAAGATCTGTGGCGACGTTTTGAAAGAAAAATGGAGAAATGTTAGGATAATGTGCATGTTAGGGTGGGCTCAGCTCCCAGCCTTTCGAGAGATTAAAAACAAGGAGGGTTCTCTGTTTATTTAGGCAGATTGACATCCATGAAACGACTTTTTATCCACTCCCCAGACTTCAGCAGAAGATATTTTCCTTTTGTGCACAGAGCATGACCAGTACTTCCCCCCTTCTCTGGGGTACCAGAGCTGCCATCAGAACATATTTCACAAAAATATGAACTGGCCAAGAATATCACAAACAGAAACGTGGTGACTGTTTCCTTTTAGAGATAAGAATTTCCTTTTGCTTAATCCATTCACAAGGTACCTAGCTTCCTAGGGCAAACTGGCAAGTTCCAGAAAAACAAAACGAACCTCAGAAAAGCAATGAGTGTGTAGGGGGAAGGGAGCAGTGGAAGAGAGTGGTATCGTGACAACCAGGCTATACTTTTCAGTAATTAAAAAAAGTCTGGAAGGATGGATGAGAACAGGAAGGCTTACTTATGCCTTAATAAGGGAACATTAGTGTCCAAAGGGCCAGGGCAGACGTGATTTATGTGCAATCTGCATGAACTGATTACTTGTAAAATACTCTGTAGTTCTGCAGATAGAACAGCTGATATATACAGAGGCTGCATATTTAACTACTAAAAAGCAAGCCAAGTGGCATCTGCAGAAGAGAAGTGGACAGGAAGGCTCCTGTGTACTGGGGAACAGGTGACCTAGCAAGACGAACACTGTTACCACCCGAACAGAACTGGAAATAACCCAGAGGCTCACCAAGTAAGTCACTTACACACCTACCTCTCTAAGAGAGACTGAGTGTTTGGGGCCCTCAAAAAAAGAAACATCTCCCTCAAAAGTGCTCCCATTCTTGTTATCCTATTAGGTCAATTCTAGCATTAGAGATTCATTTCTTTGAAATCAGAATCACTGCCCCTCAGGATCTCCTTTGAAACCACAGATATCTCTATGGGAAGGGCAACAAACTAAGCTTATGGTAACCACTAACATTTTAGTATAATTTATTATTTTCTATAAAGGACAGGTTCCCTGACAATCAAGAAAAAAGAGGAGAGGATTACCAGGATGAGCAAAAAGACTCGAAAAAGTTAAGGAGGTAGAAGGAGGTGGGGGATGGTGTTCCAAGAAGCATCAGAAAAATTCTCCCGATTTTCAACTTGGAGTTTAAGGTTTCAGTCAGATTGTCCCAAACTTGAGATCTCTGCCCAGGTTCACCCCGAAGGGCACTGTGCTTGTCTCACAGGGCACGACAAGGTTCTGGGTAAATAATGCATGTGATCTGACACAGAAAAGATAAACAGTTCCAGCTTGCAGCAAAACAGCAGTGTGGGTGAATCCTCAAGGTCTCAAACTTAGGGATTCGTTTCTTTGGAATACATGCAACACTGGTTAAGCAACTGCTTTTATAACATGACTCTCTCTGGGAAGGCTGACATATGAAGCAATTGCAAGTCAATAAAACCTTAGTGTGAATTAGTTCTTCCTACTCTTTTGTGGTGAGGGTCCCACTTTATTCACTCCCGGCACACCTGTGTTCCTTCTAGTTCCTTCCTGTGTTCTTCTACCAACCCCCTCCACTGTCAAAATAGTAAAGATTTTCATATCCTAAAAATAGCTATCACAGTCCCAACTATGCTCAAACAAGAAAGATCTAGCTTACAAAAGTGGGAAAAATAAGACAGAAGAGCGCCTAACATTACTGTTTACTATGTGAGGTTCCCATGCTCATGCTAGAATCCCACAAGGAGCTTGGGGCAAGGGATGGGTATGGGCCTCTGAGAGCAGTGAAAGGTGGGAGGTAGAGGGAAGAGTAGAGGGCACGGCATTCAGGGAGCATCTACCTCAGTGGAAACACATCTCCCTCAGGAGTTAAGGTCTCTAGTAGGGCAGAAGGTAAATGGTAAGGATAATGGTTTTTAAATATGGCCCCCAAATCCTTTGACACTCCTGCCATTGAAAGGTGGGGTCTACATCACCAGCTCGAATCTGGGCACCATGGTTGCCTGACCAATACAATACAGCGGAATAACAGTGCCAGCTTCTGGACCTGTGCCTCAAGAAACTGGAGGCACCTACTTCTTGATCCTTGGGATGCCTGTTCTTGGTTCCCAGCCACCATGCCAAGAGGAAGCCCAAGCAGCCCTAAAGGGAGGCCCATGTGGAGAGGAACCTATAGCCAGCACCAACTTGCCAGCCATCTTGCTGATGAGCCATCTTGGAAACTGAGCCTTTGCCTCAGTCAAGACACTGACACCATGTAAGGCAGAGACAAGCTGTTTTCACCAAACCCTGCCAAAACTGCAGATCCCTGAGCAAAATACACCAAGCCTTTAAGTTTTAGGGTGATTCATCATTCAATAGGTAACTTATTCACCAAGTTTGTTCAAAATGGCCATGGCCCGCTGCCTCCTCAGGAGAACACCAGTTGAGATTGCCTACATTTAGGGGCCTGGTTTAGCCATCCAGCCTCCGAAGGACACTTTGGTTGTTCCAGTTGATTATGAATAAAGTGTCTATAAACACTCACAGAGGCTTTTATGAGGACATAAGTTTCATTTCTCTAGGGTAACACCTAGGAGTAGGATTGCTGGGTTGGTGGTAAGTGCAGGGGTCCTGTTAATGAATAAGGCTTCTCTTTCCACATTCACGGTGGCCAGATGCTGACCGCAGGAGAGGCATGGCGGAAGGTGAGACCCTTCGAAAGACTGACTGATTAGCCCCTCTACCTCCTGCTCACTCTAGACCATCAGCTCCCTGGGTGGAATCATGAGAACCCTGCTATTCCTTGCTTATTCTGATTTCCTTGTCTGTTTCTGTAAAGGGCACATGCTAAAAATCACTTGTGTGTGATGAGATTCTCCCGTTACTCCAACTCCCACAGCTCTGACCTTCCATATTCCTACAGTCACCCCACATTGATACCTAATGTAAATCAAGTTACTCATTTGATGTGTGAGTGGATCGCTGGATTAGCTTTGATTACCTGTTTGACAGTCATATGGCAGGCTTTTCTGTTTCTACCTCTGTCATCCCAGAATACATCCCTGCACCCATGTGTATGGGTCTCTCTAACATAGAGGGACAAAGAAAAATCTTCCAAGAATTCTTCAAACGTAAAGCAAAAAGAGGAGGTCTTTCCCCTTTCCTGTGGCGAGACAGTAGGGAGAGAGCCAAAATAAACGTACAGTTCTCTAGCAGAAATCGGCTAAAAGTAATGAGGAACTGGATGCTGATTATGGAGGAAAATAAGGTAATCACGGGAGGTTGAGACCCTGGCTGCAAGGAAACGACATGAGAGATTGCAAATGACCAGAAAGCAGAGGGCCCTCAGATGGTGATGTTCTGGAAAATCAGTTCTCCAAATCAAACCCATCGTGAGGTGTATCTTTGCTACATGGCCGCACTTCATGCAGAAACTGTGAGCTCCACACTAGAGGGAACGTCTCCAAATTCATGCATACATGCATGCATTCATTCAGCCCACATTCACTAAGGTCTGCTTTAAATCAGGCCCCCGATTAGGAAAGATAAAAATGGGAAGACCAGGCCCTGCTCTCAAGGAGATTGGAGGTGAAAGGAGGAGAAAGACAGTGAACAGATGCATGCGGTGCCGTGGGGCGGGCTGTTCTGGAAGTCTGGACAGCACCCGAGATGTTCAGAGAAAATCCCCAGATTTGAAATAGACAGGAATATGAAATAGACAGCACGTTGCCACAGACCTGGTTCCAGAAGAAGCTAATCAGCAATGCGACATGATGCCCTGTGTCACTGTCAATTTTTAAATCCTTACATTTTAATTTTAAGTATTTCTGATTTGTTTCTGAAATGCTTCCCAAGATGCTCGTAAGACACTGGAAAACCATTCGAAAAAGGATCACCTCCTTAAAAGATTATTTTTCAGCTAGCGTTTCTAAAACTGCAGTTTAAAGGTTCATTTTTACTCTCAACTATCATACGTGCATTTAAATAATGGGAGTAATAAATGTAGTTATATTTCCAAATACAAAATTAGTTTCATTAAGAGTGAGTCCTCATTTACCACACTTGCTACTAATCCATGGCAGACTGTAAAGCTAATTTTAACAATTGCCAACAGCTCATGACAAGCAACCAGAGATGGGGCAATTATAGGCAATGATGCCGGATCAGCTGGCAAACTCATTTTTTATTTCTTCATTCAAATCCTGTGTTTGAAGCCTCGAGCGTGTTTATTACATCACTCAGTCACCCAAAGTAAGAACTGATGATCCAGATGAAGACGTTTTTGCATGATAGGAACATCTCTCTCAACCCAGAAATGTAAATGAAAGCTTGAGAATTCAAATGGTATCAAATCTTGATATCCTACAAACATAGTCTAAGACAGAAACCCGAGGATAACTACAATTTACCCACTGATGGACTGGGCAAAGTAGGCGAAGGGGATTAAGAGATACACACTCCCAGTTATAAAATAAGAAAGGCAAAGAGATGAAAAGTACAGTCCAGAGTATAGGCAGTAATGTTGTAATAACATTGCATGGTGACACTACACTTATTGTGGTGAGCACTGAGTCATGCCTAGAACTGTCTAATCACTGTGTTGTACCAGAAACTAATATAACATTGTACAACAACTATAGTTCAATAAGAAAAATTTACCTGTTTTTTTTTAAAGATTTTTTAAATTTGTTTGACAAAGACACAGCTAGAGAAGGAACACAAGTAGAGGGAGTGGGAGAGCTTCCTGCCAAGCAGGGAGCCCGACGTGGGGCTCAATCCCAGGACCGTGGGATTATGACCTGAGCCGAAGGCAGACGCTTAACCCAGTGAGCCACCCAGGCACCCTGAAAAATTTTCCAGTTTAAAGTATTCCTGAATCAATGCCAAGGATAAAGAACAATCTATATGAAACAGTATTATCTGTATGGTGCTACTTTTTCTAAGTGAGTGCATATATATACACACACATATATTATTATATATTACATATGCATTTTATGTGTGTGCATATATATGTATGTGTATACATATATATATACGTGTATGTGTATATACATATACATACACATACGTTCTCTTTGTATCTGGCAAGACATAGACCACAGTGTTCCCAGAAATTTCCTCCAGGTCATGAGATTATGGGTGACACTCTCTTCATGGTTTTCTCAAGTTTTCTGTGCTGCACATACATTATTCCTTCATTGAAAACAATAAGAGGTAATATAGCCAGCCCCTAAGACGACCCTCAGTAATCCTCGCAGCATTCACAGGTGGTCCCCACCCACAGTGACTAGGGCTGACCTGTGGGGCCAGGAGGGCACTGCAGAAATGATGAGTGTGATTTCCAAGGCTGGATTACAGCAGCATTGTGCGTTCTACATTACTGTCTCCTGGATCCCTCACTCTGGGGACAGCCAGCTGCCACAGTATGAAGAGTCTATTAACCCTGTAGAGAAATCCCAGGACACGGAACTGAGGCCTCCACCCAACAGCCAACACTGCTGGTTAGCTCAACACCCATATGAAACCAGATCCATCATCTGCAGAATGGCCTCCAGCTCAGCCAGCATCTTGACCACAACCTCTTGAGGCACCCCAGGTCAGAACCACCCAGCTAAGCTGCTTCTGGATTTCTAACCCACAGAAACTCTGTGAGATAATAAATGTTTACTGTCATTCCTGGCTGCTAAGATCCAGAGTAATTTGTTATACAGCAAAAGATAAGGAATACAAGGGGTATTTACATTTCCAAAGGAAAACACTTGCTTACTATCCCCTCCTCCCACATCTCAGTCGGGGTCTGATCCAGACCACCTCTCTGCCTTCCCACAGTCCCCATGACAAACACCCTTAATCAAACACAGCTCCCTTTCAGAAGAATCTGCTGCTCAAAGTGTGGTTCTCAGACCAGCAGCACCGGAATTCCTGGGAGCCTGTGAGAAATCCAGAATCCCAGGCCCTCCCGAGCCTGCTGAACCAGAAACTACATTTTAATGACAAGTGATTCACTATAGTTTGAGCAGCGGTGAAGTATGAGAAACCCTGGGCCGTCCGTAGCACTGGTCCTCAACCTTGGTTGCATATTGGAATCATCTGGAGAGCTACTTAAAGATCCTGATGCCCAGGCATTTGGGGGTAGGGCCTGATCACCAGAATTTTTGAAAACCCCAGGTAAGTCTAACTGACAGCCAGGGTTGCAAAGCAATAATTTAGGAGCAAGCTCAGCTTTCCCCACTCTGAACTCTGTATAGTCTCAGATCCTTCTTAAATCCCCAGTCTAGAACATGGCCCTACTGACCCCCTTGATACCCCACCCCATCTCTTGAACTTCTTTGTACCTCAGATGCCCTCTTCCCACCTCCCTGCTGTCCTTCCAAACACAGGTGTTAGGGTCCGTGATCAAAGGAACAAGACTGATGCAAAGCCACAAGCAAAGCTTTATTTCCCGCCAGCATCAGAAACCAAACCGACCGGTAGGGGCCGTCTCTTACAAAGAGGCAGTTAGGGTCCGTGATCAAAGGAACAAGAGGCAAGGACAACGACAACGCCGACAAGGTCGCTTCCAACGAGGCTGCTCCGGAGGAGGCCACTCTCGAGGAGGAAGAGGCAACAACAACGAGGACAACAACCCCGACGACACAGACTCTGCTCCCTATGATGCCACTCGGACGAGGCCGCTCCCCGGACAGAGCTGCTCGGGACAAGGTCGCTCCCCAGAAGGACGCCGCTCTGGCGGAGGCCGCTCCAACGAGGCCGCTGGCATCGGGGCCGCGGCTTGGGGCAGCTCGGGGCGGCGAGGCTGTTCCCGACAAAGGCCGCTAGGCTGCTGGCGGCGGGGCGGCGGCTCCTGGCAGCGAGGCTGTTGGCCGCGGGGCAGCGTCGGGGCCATGGCTCCGGGCGGTGGGGCCGCGGCTCCGGGCGGCGGGGCTGCCCCGCCGGCAGCGGCCTCGCTGGAGCAGTATCATTCCGGAGAGCGGCCCTGTCCAGGGAGCGACATCGTCGGTGAGCGGCCTCGACTCGTTCTCGTAGTCGTCCTCGTAGTCGTCATCGCCTCTTCGTGGTCGGGAGCAGCCTCGTCTGGGGAGCGGCCTCGTCCAGAGGGGCCTTGTCGGGGTGGTTGTCATCGTCTCTATATAAGAGACGGCCCCTACCAGTCGGTTTGATTTTCGATGCTTGGCGCAAAATAAAGCTTTGCTTGACTTTTGCTTTGCATCAGTCTCGTTCCTTTGATCACGGACCCTAACAACAGGTGCACCCCTAAATTTCTATCCCCACCCTCCTTCTCTCTCTTAAAATCATTCTCAGTATAGGGGCACCTGGGTGACTCAGTTGGTTGAGCGTCCGACTCGTGGTTTCAGATCAGGTCATGATCTCGGGGTCAGGAAATTGGGTCCCGAGTTAGGCTCTGTGCTGAGCACGGAGTCTGCTGGAGATTCTCTCCCTGCCTCACTGCTCCCCACCCCTCCATTCATGTTCTCATTCTCTCTCTCTAAAATAAATAAATGAAATCTTAAAACAAAATCATTTTCAGTATAAGCCACTTCACACATACAGATGAGGACAGAAAATGAGATATCTATGTACCCACCACCAAGATTTAACAAATGCTTACATTTTACTTTATTTGCTTCACATCTTTTATTTTTGAAGAAAAGAGACTTTTTAGATGCAGCCCCCGTGCCCTTCCTTTTTCCCCCCTTCTATCCTTGCTTTTATTCTTCCACAATCTACCTGTGACACCCACAAAAATACATGATAGAGGTTTGAGACGTTCTACTTCCTGGCGCCTTTAGCGTCAGGGCACCCCTGGGCTAAAAGCAAGACTTATAGTTCCACTTATTAAGTAGCTCAGTGTAAACAACATAATAATTATTTCTGTCCAAGCAACTTATTAGCCTTTTGGGGAAAAAAGGTGCATAAAAATTGAAAGAATAAACCTTTTTCTTTCATTCCTGAGTCACAAGCACTAGCGGGCTGTGTGCATCTCTTGGGCACCGCACAACTTCTCAAACCTTGGAATCACACTGGACACCACCACTTTCATTTCCTGTTCGTGGTTTCTTAGCAACCACCCAAAAGGCGCGGCACAGAAGTATGACGTCATCAAAAGGAAGGCGGAGCTGTCTAACGTTGGTACTGCGAACTACCCCAAGACGGCAGGCAATGTGTTGTCTAACCCATCAAGTACCACTGTTCCCCTCAGAAATGTAAAAAGGAAAAAACACCCTTCTGCTCCGTTCTCATGAGTTTGCTGTGGCGCCTTGGGGTGCCTTTGAAAAGGAGTTTGGGAACCTCCAATATGTGGTATTGTTGAGTATACTCAAGAAAGTTACATAAATACTATAGTTTCCCCCATAGCCCTCATATCTCCTCATGGGCCCTGCTTTACCGGCTCTGGGCAAAAACCTTCCAGTCTCCTTCCCAGTCTGGTGAACTCCAGGTGAATATGCCCCAAGGACCCTTTTCAGCATCTTCACCCAGAACTTTCCTGAAATTCATGATGCATATGCTCCAAAGAGAACTCAATGCCTGGCCCATCAAGGCCTGTTCTTCCTCCCATGTTCCTTGCTTCTGAGGGTAGTACCCCTGTCCTTGCAACATCCAGGCTCAAAACACCAGGCATCAGCCTGCTCCTGCCACTGTCGTCGCCACTAGAGCTGGCCTGGTGTTGGGTGCTCATGGAGGCCCTTATGTCCACCACTTCATTGTCCATGCCAGCCCACCCTCTTAGGACCTCAAAGGCCTTCCTGCATCTGGCTTCCCTTGGTCTCTTGCCCACTAATTCTTAGCACAAGCTAATTCCACATTAACCATTCTGTGCCACACAAGTGGCTCAAAGAGCATAAGAAACAGACACCACCCAGTTTGGAGTCCTTCACCTCAACTTCACCCCCAACCCACTTCCTCCCCGGTCTCTGGCTGTTCCTCTTCATGTACCCTGGTGTCAGGCTGTAGGAAGCCAGTGCTCCCTTTTGTACACACTGAGCACTCTCCAGACACCATTCCTTTACCCCCAGTGCAACCCCAACCTGACACTTTCCCTTCCATCTCAACCCTCTGTATTAGGGTTTCCAGAGAAACAGAACCAAGAGGATAGTGTTTGGGTAGATATCTATATAGAGAGAAGGCAGGGCAGACTTATTTTAAGAAACTGACTCATGTGACTGTGGGAGCTGGCAAGTCAGAAATCTGCAGCGCAAGCCAACAGGTCGGAGACCTAGAGAAGCGCTGATGTTACAGTCTTAAGTCCTAAGTCAGTCTGGAGGCAGGATTCCTTCTTCTTTGGGAGACCTCAGTGTTTTCTCTTAAGTCCTTCAACTGATTGGGTGAGGCCCACCCACATTATGGAGAGTAATCTGCTTTACTCGAAGTCTCTTGATTTAAATGGTAATCATGCTAAAAAAAGAAAAATAACCCACAGCAACACCTAGACCTGTCTCACCAAAAACTGAGTACCCTAGCCTAGTCAGGTTGAAACAAAATCACCCACCACACTCACCTTTATTAAGCACCTACTGCATGCAAAGCACTATTGTAAATGCTAAGGATACCAAAGTGATGCAAAAGACCAACAACAATAACAACAACAACAAAAAAGGAACAACCCTTCCCTGAAGGATCTTACCTTCAGGAACAGATAAACAGACAATACACAAATAAAAATAATACAGGAAATTCAATTTTAAAGAAATAAAGAAAAGGCAGGGAGGAGGGAGAACAAGCACAAGGGAAGACGAGGCAATACTTAAAAACAAGCTGATCAGGGAAGTCTCACCCAGAAGGTAATGTCAAAAAGAACACGGGATGAGGGGGATGGTGTACTGGTCAAGGTGGCAGCAAGTGCAAGTTTGCAGGACCTGCCTGGGGGAAAAAGGGAGTAGCTGCAGGGGGCACATAAAATCAGAGTGGCATGGTGAGGCAGGTTGTGTGGGCTGTGCAGATGGTGGTAAGGACTCTGGCTTTACTCTGAGATGGGAGCCCTAAGGGTTTCAAGCCAAGGGCAGACATGAACATTCTGGCCATGACTGACTGTGGAAATGGGGAGACCAAATAATAACGGGTTATGAGCAATGGGCAAGTTCTGGATATATTTTAAAAGTATATTTTCATGAAATTTATTGGTAGTTTGGCGTGAGAAAAAGAGGGCATCCAAGACACATCTAGGGTTTGTGACCTGAGCAACTGGAAGCCTAGAGTGGCCCCCTTCCAAGCTGGAAGGCTATGGGAGGAAGACGGGAGCTTATTTTAGATGTGTTAACTCCATTGGGTAGACATGTGGGGTGGGCAGTTGCAGAGACCAGTCCTGAGCTCCAGAGAGAGCTCTGGAGCTTTTGGTATTGCCTCACCTGCTCATGTGACAACTAACTTCCTAAAGGTAGCAATCATGTCTTCTTCATCTCCAACAGCAGCTATCCCAACGCCCCACCCCAATAGATGCACAATTATTTATTTATTTATTTATTTATTGAGAGAGGGAGTGTGCATGAGCAGTGGGAGGGGTAGAGAGAGAGGGAGAATCTGAAGCAGACTCCACACTGAGCATGAACTCTGATGTGGGGCTCGATCTCATGACCCTGAGATCATGACCTGAGTCAGAAGCCAGAGTCGGATGCTCAACTGACTGAGCCACCCAGACGCCCCTAGATCCACGATAAATACCTACTAAATCAACATCCTACAGGACTAGGACAGACATTTATTATCTGGTAAAGGATGGACATTCTGGAGTATCTGGGAAATCTACCTTCTTAAGAGCATAGCACAAGGGTTGGCTGCATGGGTTCTGGAGCCAGACTACCTAGGTTCAAATCCCCGTGTCTCTACTTTCTAACTGTGTGACCTCGAGGAAGCTGTTCAACCTCAGGTTTCCCAATTATAATATGGGGATACCCCCAAAATCCACTGGGAGGGTGAGGATTAAGTAAGTTAATACTGAACTGGGCTTAGAAGAGCTCTGATACATAGAATAAGTAGTATAAAGGTTAATATTATTAGAAATACTACCAGTATTAGGGCGCCTGGGTGGCTCAGTGGGTTGAGCCGCTGCCTTCGGCTCAGGTCATGATCTCAGAGTCCTGGGATCGAGTCCCGCATCGGGCTCTCGGCTCGGCAGGGAGCCTGCTTCCCACTCTCTCTCTCTGCCTCTGCCTGCCTCTGTCTACTGGGATCTCTCTCTGCCTCTGCCTGCCTCTGTCTACTGGGATCTCTCTCTGTCAAATAAATAATAAATAAAATCTTTGAAAAAAAAAAAAAGAAATACTACCAGTATTACTTGTTATCCACTTTAAAGACTTCTTTTGACCTGCCTATGGCCATAATTCTACCCGTCTGCAAACGGTGCTTATATGGGATCCCAAGACAGTGGAAAAAGGTCCAAAACCCTCTCTAAGTTACAGAAGTGTTTAAATGAACAATCTGATTTCTTGTGCTTTATATTTCCAAAATTTGGCAATACATGATTCAGTCACATTCCATTCGCCAGAGTTTGTGATTAACCAACTCTCTTCTTATTCAACTTTATGAATGAGGTCTATTACAATGATTTCTTCAAACGTGGGAATTTGGGAGCTATTCCATAAAACCTGAAGGGTTCCTCAGAAAGTAGTTCCTCGGGGTGAAATACAAAGTAGGAAATTTCAAAACACACACATACACACACACACACACACACACACACACACACACACAGTCATGTACACATGAATGGAAGCTGATAATCCTCTGCAAGAAATAAATGTTGACAGTCAAGGGGGCCTGACTATAGAACAACAAAATGGGACATTTTGAGAAAGTTGTCATTGAAAGAACAGCTGGCTTCCTGATTGAAAAAATGTGGAAACATCCAATACAGTTTCATAAAGTCACTTCACAGTTGGTCTGGGCACCTGGGTGGCTCAGGTGGTTAAGTGTCTGCCTTCGGCTCAGGTCATGATTCCACGGTCCTGGGATCGAGCCCTGCATAGGGCTCCCTGCTCGGCTGGAATCAGTTTCTCCCTTCCTTTCTGCCCCTCCCCCCCACTCATTTTTTTTTTCTCTCTCTCTCTCAAATAAATAAATAAAATCTTTAAAAAGAAAGAAGGAAAGGGTTGCTCAGTATCAGACGAGCTGGGCAAAACACAGCTGACATGGACTTTGCACCACTGGTTGGTGCTGGTGCCCCATAACACCTGAGGCCTGAAGTCCCTTCTCCTTTGAAGCACAGAAGAGGGGCAAGCCGGGGCAGCATACGACCCACCCCGCCTAGTCCTTTGCAACCAGGACATGGAAGCTGCTTGGCCCCCTCCTGCACTCCCCACACACAAGGGCAGTCAGACCCAAGAAAACTCCAAAGCAAAGCCCTCGATACCCCAAATAGTGTCTCCTCCATCTCTGTCTTGGCAGGTAGCCATCAGGCATAGAATGTGACCTGATTTTCTAGCTCTTTGGTTCTGGCCCCGCTGAGAGCCGATTCTTCTTCCTCAATTCAGCCCAGGTGGGGAGTAAGTCACACAAATGCATATTTAAAAGCTCAACCGAATTCTTATTTGGAGAGCAAGGAATTAACAGGGCTCAAGCAGTGGCCATCACTTGCCTGCTGTACCAATCTTTTCACAGAAACCATTCTGGTAAAATATGCAACGATAATAACGAAAGCCCCTTTGGGGGCCCAGGAGCAAAGGGAAACTTAAATTTATGTTAAAAACTGAATGTGAATGGGAGGAAAGATCACACACACACGCAAAACCTTTAAAAGGTAAACATAAAAGAAATGTCTGGCTAAATGTTTCCCTTTGTCAGTGAAAAAAGAGCCTAAGCCTTAGCCAAGTGTGTTGCCCATTCTTCGCTGAAGGAAAAGAGAGAGACACTTACTATAGGGCAAACAGGACTTTCAGCCATGATGAAAATACCCCACCTCTGCAGTATCCAAGGCCCGGGCCAATAACCACGTGTGGGTAATGGGACTAAGGAGCTGAAATTTTTATTTCTTTCATTTTAATTCATTTTACATTGAAATGTACATGGCCATGTGTAGGTGGTGGCCAAGGGGCGGGACTGCTCAGCTAGGACACTTAACAGCTGGCAACGTTTTTCTTTTCCTCCAATGAAACTAAAATCACAGCGAACCAATAGTGTTTTAAATTATCACCAAAATACTTGGTATCTCAATACAGGCCCTGGCTACCCCAAACTCAGAAAACTTAGACGGAAGAAAGTGATTCAGGGGTGTCATTTCTTGCCGTGCAGTTGTGCCTCTCCAGTTTTCGTGTCTGTCACCCCATGGCTTCATGTATTTGGAAATCTGTGCTTGTAGACGTAGTCTCATTTGCGAAACCAGAACGTCACGGTCTCTTCCCTATGTCTAGGAAACATGAAAAAGTGAACTTAAGGCAAATTACTTAACCTCGCTAAGCTTCAGTTTCCTCAAGGCTAAAGTGCAGATAAGAGCAGTACTCGCTTCTCCTGAGGATTAAATTCAAAGAATGCATGTAGAGTGCCTAACAGTGCCAGGCCAAGGGTAAACACTGGGAAAGTGGTAGCTATAATTATTATTTTGTTAATAACAATAGTGAAATCTGCAATAAAATAAGAACAGTGCTACTAAAACAGAAGAGGACAGTCGGCAGGTTTTCCTCGGCCGAAACACTTTGAACCTGTTTCCAAGGCTACGGTGAAATACCCGTGAAATACATCTTGGGGACATCTCGGCACTCACGGTCAACCCCCAGATGCGCAATCACCCAGTCAGGTACAACGAGTCACCAGAATCATCCAGCCGAGACTTACTGTGCCCCTACTCTGTGGCAGGCACTGTCCTAGGCTGTCAGATCACAACAGTTTCCAAACACAGTGCAAAGACTCGAGACTCTGTGCCACCTGTCATCTGACCCCACTGAGACACTTTGGCCAGATGCAAATATTTCATTCTAGGGTCCCACGCAATCTGGGAGGCTCCATTCCTGTTTCCTGAATTATCCAAGGCCAGGTTCAGCTGCTGGTCCACGGAACAGGACCAAAGGGTAAGGGGACCTGAGGGGACCTGGCCCGTTTTCTCAGCCAGGACCACGAGAGCACATCGACAGGTCATGTTTCTCACTGACAGGCTAAATCACTTTAACAGCAGAGCTGGTTTCTGAGCCTTCAAAAAACCAAATCTGATCTGCCTCACAAAGCAAACACAACCCACTTTCAGCAGCCAGCTGCGCAAGCCGGTGAAATCCAACGGGAATCTCCTCCACCAAGTTCACATCAACTAGACCAATACGTCAGAAATCCCCCAGGAGAAGCTAGCAGAAGTGTGGTGGAATTCTGTGGGTTTGGGAGTTATTTTTCCTTTATATAGAAAGTACTCAATCAATCTTCTTTCACAACCAAGGGTACATTCCCCTATGGAATTCCCTTCTCTGAAGATCTCAACAAGTAAAATATTTGTCTGATCATCTGTAATAATTTAAGTGCGAACTCACTTACTGGCAGAGTTAGAGATTTCTCACAACTCTTCCACCTATAAAAAAGCAACTTTGGACTTTGCTTTGGACTGTCTCAGGTATCCAATTGCTGTACCCCGCTAGCCCCGAAACACTGGTCAAGCCATGCCCTTGACTTTGGGACAGGAAAACAGAGTTGTCGTATCTGGAATCTCTTACTTGTATTCTTTGCTGGTAGGGCCACAAAAATAGTACAACCGTGTTGGGGAAAGACCCAGCAGCTTCTTACAAGGTTCACATATACCCCTTCTGTGACCTAATGATTCTATTTCTAGGCATTTACCCATGAGAAATGAGAACATATGTCCCTAGGAAGACTTGTACACAAATATTCATAGCAGCTTCATTTACAATACCTCCCCAACACTGGGACTAACTCACGTGTCCATCAATGGGAGGAATATATTAACAAACTGTGGTATGGACATGTCCTGGAATATAAAATTCAGCAATTAAAAAAAAAACCAAAATACTGATAGATACAACATGGATGAATCTCAAAAATATGGTGAATGGAAGAAGCTTTACATGATACTATAGAACACCATTTACAGGAATTCAAGAACAGACTAAACTAACAGTAAAAAATAATCAGCAGTCACTGCCACTGAAAGGAGGCAGGGACAGACTGGAAATGGGGATGAGGAACTTTCTGAGGTGGCGGTAATATTCCCTATCTTGATCGCAACTAGGGTTACACAGGTGTACACATCTATCAAAACATTATGCAAATATTACTCTGAAGATTTGTGCATTTTACTCTATGCATATGTATTTTACCTTAAGACAATCATGAACATATATTGAACTCTGAATAATAAAATGTGCACTGAAACATTAAGGAGTGACCTGTGTCAATGTCTATAATTTACTTTAAAGTGCATAAAACAATAAGTTGAGATTTACTCATGGATGGACTTAAGTTGGGACTTAAGATGGACAGAGGGATGAATAGATCGGCAGATGCGTAATAAAGCCAGTACTGCTAAATTACTCTCTAGATATGGGCATTTGAATGGTTACTGTTCTTGCAACTGTTTTTTTTTTTAAGTTTTTTATTATTATTATTTATTTGACAGAGAGAGACACAGCGAGAGAGGGAACACAAGCAGGGGGCAGTGGGAGAGGGAGAAGCAGGCTTCCCACTGAACAGGGAGCCTGGTGCAGGGCTTGATCCCAGGACCCCGGGATCATGACCCAAGCCGAAGGCAGATGCCTAATGACGGAGCCACCCAGGCGCCCCTATTCTTGCAACATTTTTATATTTTTAAAAATGAGATAGGTAGGGAAAGAGTCATAATACCCTCTCCTTGACCGCTCCCCCCAAGTTAGAAATTTGGCAAGACACCCACGCCCACCAAACCATGGACCCATAGTTTCAATTCTGCAGAAAAGTGAAGATTGGAAGAACACAAGTAGCTTTACAGGAACTCCCATCACTCATGCCAAAGATTTTCTGCCTGTTTCCCTACAGACAAAGCAATTATTTGAATGGAAGCCAAAAATTCCTGCTCAAGAGGGAGAAAAAGAACTCATTCCTAATTTGTTCTCTTTCAATTCCTGCACCAATCTATTAGCTAACTGCACAACACTCCACTTCCATTTGCCCGGCGTCCATTAAGCCAAAAGACTAAGAAAGAAAGACCAACCCAGGAACTTGATATATAGAGGATGAAGTCCCAGTTCTCAGGACCAGAAACCCTGCTGAAGGCAAAAGAGGATGCAGAGTCAGTCTGAGGTTAAAGTGATTTCATTGAGGTTAGCACACACGCACGCACCAAAGAGCCCCAAACAGTTTGTTGCTTAACCCTCTGTGGGGTTTGGTGACATCTGGGGTCACTTGAATTTCATTGGGAATTCAGCTGCTCGGAGGTACAAATTGGAATCCCGGCAGCCAGGGACACGTGGGGTGCATAGCGTGCCCTACCCACAGGCCCAGAGGTGGCTCACATTAAGCCCGCCTTCCTTCCTGGCAGGGCCTCACTTATCCTGAGATGACACACGATGGCAGGGGCTGGAAGACGCCTGGCCTGACTGTGCGCCCAGCATCTGAAAACAGCTGTACCAATTACAAGAAAGGACTGTTGCCTGAAACCCAGGGCAGGCACTCAAATTTGGCTTTTGTGCGAGACTTAAAATATACACATACATACATTTTGTTTAAGTCCCCCAACAAATTCACTGCCACCACCCAGTGTCCCCGGGGACCACCCACAACCACACGGGGCAGCTAAGCATGATCAAACCGGAGGCAGCAGGGAGCGCGCCTGGGTCTAGCACTTTTGGCTTCCACGTGGTTCTCGAAGCCAAGACCGCGATATCCTGGGTCAAGGGCACAGGCCCTGGTCCGGGGAGGCGGAGGAGTGTTGCGTGCCTGACAATCGGGTTTTCTGAAATGTACACCGCCACCACCCCGCCTTGGCCCAAGACCTACCCTGGCGTCCCTTGAGCCTGGGAAAGTGGGTTAGGACAAGTAAAGAAATCCCCTTACGGAAGGAGAGATGCCCTTTTCAGTGCCGGAGACTCCCCGCGCCCAGAGTCTCTTTGCCTCCGGTAGCTGTGGCGCTTCCTTAGGACGTGCGGTAGGTCTGCTCCCACCTATCCAGCACCCCTGCGCCACCGACAAACCCACCTCCCCGGACGCACGCAGAAGGGCAGCTAGAGCCATCTCCCAACTCACCATCCCACCCAGCCTCGCGCCATCCTGAACCTGCACTTCGTGTCCACCTCCTGTCTGATCTTTGCCAAGGACCCCCTGCAGTTGTGTCCCAGACCCACCTGTAGCCTCAAAGCTTCCCCTCTGCTTCTCTCTTTGACGCCGCGAGCCTGCAGAGCCCACGACCCCTGACAAACTGCTCTAGGTGCCTCTCCCCATAGCGTGCCAGGGACGATTTATTCCGCCCCCCACCCAAAAGTTGGCCAAGACCGCTGTGTGCTGTGGATCGGCGCCGACCCTATCCAACCCCCGCAGGGGGATGCGGTTGTGGGGGGCGGGGGCGGTGGCCCTCTGGCAACCGCGGCAACCTGCAAGGAGGCGCCACGCGGGGCTCCTCCAGTCCGCCGCGGTCCGGGTCCGCGGGGCCAGATGGCAGGGCCTGTGCCCGCCTACACCCCAAGTCCTGCCGCGCGCTCACCTACCGTTCGGAACTGGCTGAGGAAAAGGCGCTGGCGCGGGCTCCCCGAGACAGCGTGTTCCGTCCCGGGAGGAAAGTTTGTGCCATACAGCGCAGGCGGCGCGGGGAAGGCGTGGGCGCCAGTGGGTGGGGGCGGGAAGCGGCGGCGCGGCGCGCTCGGGTGTCCGTCCCTCCAGCGATCTGTGCGTCCGTCCCTCCGCGGAGCCCGCGGCCGCCGCGCTCCCGCTCGCTGCGCCCTGAGCCTGGCGCGCTCCGGCTCCAGCCCCGACGCGCCCCCGCCGCCGCCGCGCGTCCGCCGGCTACACTTCCTCTTCCTCTGAACTCATGTGCAAAATATGCTGCGCTGCATCTTCGGGGGAGCCGCCGGCCCCTGACAGCCACCTCGGGAGCAGCGAGCCCGCCCCGCGCCCCTGGGCGCCCTGCACCCCCTCGAAGCCCCGCGCCGCTTTCTCCACGCGGCGGGCCACCTGCGCGCCGCACGCGCCGCACCCCGCGGGCGACCTTCGCTGCCCCTCCGCGCACAGGTCGGAGGTTCAGTGATCCATCCTCTCGACCCCTCCTAACCACGGTTGTGTATGGCGGGAGGGCACGTAGGGCACCTAGCTGGGGTGCTGAATGGTGACTGCCACCAAGGGTGTGGGAGGATAATTGAGAGTGGACAATTCCTCCTCCCCATTCCACAGGTGTCCCCCACCCCATCTAAGTTATTTATTGAGTCAGTGACTAATGAGAGGGGTAATGCCACCGTCTCCTTGCCACGCCCCATTCCACCTACTTCAGGTGGCCAGAAGGTTTGAGATCCGGGGAACCATCTTGGACTGCAACTTAAGGTTGCCCAAGGGGACAATTACATAAATAAAGCACCAAGGCAGGGCTGACTTGGTAAAGTGAAAACATGAGACAGAGAGCCCATTAAAAAGTATTTTTTTCTCAGAACTTTTTAAACAAGACAAAATTACAATGTAAGGGTTAAAAGCAGGAATCCTAAAGCCAGTTGGGGTTGGCCTGGCCTCTATACTTACTCCCTGTGTGATCTGGGTAAGTGCTTTAACTGCTCTGGGCCTGTTCCCTCAATTGTTAAATAGCACTTCCTCCTGGGGTTTGCTTAGGAAGCACTCTATAACTTAGCTATTATCATCGTTATTATTAATATTATAAGAGGACCACAACAAGACAGCTGACATAATCTAATTAATTATCTACATCTTCTGGTTGGGCAAAGAGGGGGCCTTAGGCATTGGAGCCCAGAGAGTAGTGGGCTGGTTTTGGGCCCCAGGGGTTTTTTAATGAGGTCCTTCTGGTACTAATAACCACCCCCCAGGGGTTACAGAAGAGCTATTTTGTCTTCAGGAATTCCTGTTTCACACAGCCTCTCAGAGATTTTCTTCCTGATTTTCTTTTTCCAAGGCCATCCATTATGTGTTCCTCCCTCCTGCACCCAACACCATTCTTGTTTGTGTTTTGTTCCTTTCCCTTTCCAGCTTACCACTTGCCGGCATCACTCACCACCACCAGTAAAAGTCTCCCCAGCTCTCTCTCCTTGGCTTGCCCTCTGAGAGAAAATAATAAGACCAGGTGACAGCCCAGGTCCAGGCGCAAACAAAAGTGTATGGCTGGCACCACCCTGGTTTTGAACACTCACCTCTGAGGCCAAAAGGAGGAATGGATCTTTATGTCATTTATCTGCCAAGGCCCTGAGTTTTGCAAGTCAGGGCCCATCTGAAGTCTTTCTGATCCTTTCTAATCCTTACCTCACAGAGAAAAAAAGTAACTTTTATAGGTGTTAGCCAGAAATGCACAAGTAAACATGGAGTATTTAAATGAAGATAAAGAGAAAAGAGAGAAAATGCAGCATAACCTGGTTGTGGTTGGGGGAAGAGGTTGATTTCATTTAAGCAAATCATTTTCACTCTATAAATTTTTGCACATTTTTTAAACACCTGATCATTGGGGTCAATAAGTTATTCTGATTATTTTCATTTTCTTCCACTCAACATTTTCCTGAGTATTAACAATGTGTAAATGTCTTTTTTTCCCTACTTGGATCTGCCATTTTTTAGAGTTTTCTAGAATTCTCAACCTTCCCCCTAGGTATTCTGACACTTCCTACCTGATACATAGTAGGTGTTCAATAAACATTTGTGGAATGAATGGATGAGTCATTAACCTCCATATCTTTCAAGGCTCTGGGTAACCTCCATTGAACAATTATCTGAAATATTCTCATTCTTTTTCACCTGGAATACCCAATGAGGAGTCAATGTTGGGTTTGTTTGTGCTGTGTAGAGGTCAACCTCGATTTTCCACTTGGCTGCTATGGACTGGCCAGCCAGGGGATAGACCCTGGACAGCTGGGACTCACCTCTGACTGACCTCGCCTACCCAGCGTCAACCCCAAAGATGCTGGAACTATATCCTGGTGGGTTACCTTGGCAACCTCACAATGTCATCTGTTAGAATGTCCTAGGGCGGCAGCTTTTAATTCTATCACAGCGGTCTCATCGGGGGTCATGTAATAGTGCTGTTTTTCCTCTGCTCACACTTCCTCCCCCTATGATTTAACACTAAGTACTCAGGGAGGGAGCTGAACACGGGGAAAACCAAGCTATTATAGCACGACAGGTCACAGATGGCCCCAGAACTGGGATCCTGAGTGTTTGCAGTCGATAAAATGCAGGGCCCAAGTTAATGGGGAAGCTGGTTCTCCCCACACCCCCCGTGGAAACGAGAGGAGTTAAGCCAGCCCAGGCAAGCGTAAGCAGCAGCCGTGGCCAGACTGTACAATTCTTGCAAAAGCTCAGTTAAAGGAACCCCCCACTGGAGCATTTCTCTCTCCTGGCCTCAGCAGCGTCGCCCCACTCTGGAGAGGATTAGGCCATGGGTAACTGGCAGCCAGAGCTATTTTGCACCTTAGCTACACTGACGCTTGGAAGGAAGGAGAAGCCCAACTAAACCTCTCTTAGTGCCCTCCTTCTCCCCACCCCCAACCCCCACCTCATAATTTCACCACCCTCGGCACCCCCCAACTCGGCTCAAAATAACTCAGGCCCCCATTATTCTGTAAAGAGCAAGAACAACTTATGCAGAAAGCAGACCCATCAAAAGCCTCAGGACCTGAAGAGCTATTGTCCTGTGTTTTCACAGGGCTTTGAAAGCCAGATCTTGTACAGGACAACTAAACAGCAGCATTTCAGGGGTGATGGGAAAGATAAGTAAACTCATACGTGCCCTGGGGGTATAGGAATTATTCATCTTTATCATCACGGTTAATATTTTAAGTGGGTTTGCTGCCACAGTGAGGTCACAGTTTGGTCAGCTGCTCCACACTAAATGGAGGCCAGAAGCCGGCCCCATGTAGGGTGACACTGGCTTCTATGAGGAGGCATGGTGGCAGAGGCCAGATTCTGTGCCCCCGAGCCAGCAGTTTTGGAAGAACTCCCAGCCCTTCGTCCATGAGGACAGGCAAAGCCTTCACAGATGTACCTCTTGCAAGTCTGTGGTGTCCCTGGTCACCATGGAGCAGGGCACACTTGTGCCAGGCTCCAAACATGCCCTGGGATGCCCCCAGCTGTGTGGGGGTATGAACTGGGGTGGGGACAGGGAACTTGTTAGGATGTTGTGTATGTGTGCACTGATTGGCCAAGGCTAAGGACTTTGGTCCACAGTGTGGTTAGACTACTCTGCAAATGCCACCACAGGCGTCACCAGTTTGAGGAAATGTATGATTGCCAAATGTTCCATTCACACTGTCACACTATAAATAGATAAAGATATAGATATAGATATCGATATCGTTACTGTTATTTGGCTCCTGAATCCACTCCTCATTTTTCCTCTGAATTCCCCGTCTGTCCAACAAGCAGTTCAGGGGAACAGGGGCCCTCCTGTGGCTGAGAGAGAATTTGCTCTCTGGAGCAAAGAGCTGTGAGACTGAATTTCAGGAATATTTTGTGAAGCATGCTGCTATTTGCAGCCTTGTTCCCCTCATGCAGCCTGAGGAACCCTCTGGCTTTACCAAAAGCTATCCACACCAATAGCCCTTCACTGGTTATCCCATTCTTGGGACAGCTCTACTGACTTGCATTTGCGAACAAGGTTTATTACCAGAGAATGAATGAAAAAAATATATATATATATATCTCATACATACATACATATATATGAATACATAGAAGCTTATACATTCTACAGATTAAAAAAAGAAGATTGTGGAAGTAAATCGTTAAGTAAATGGTGGAATAAGATTTTGATACATTTATGTGATTTCCCCCCTACCATCATTCCTTCCCCTCTCCCACTGTATTTCTTGTGATGCTGTACCAATGCTCTTTGCATCAGTTTAGACTAGAGAAGACACAGTGTGCCACAAGAGAGAGTTATCATGGCTATCATGGCAATATAAGAGGAAAAAAGTAAAATTCTTGGCTTTGGGGTTTTGAAAGTCAAGGTCCAGATATAAAATTAAAAAGATGTGGATGGGGTGCCTGGGTGGCTCAGTGGGTTAAAACCTCTGCCTTCGGCTCAGGTCACGATCCCAGGGTCCTGGGATCGAGCCCCACATCAGGCTTTAGGCTCCGTGGGGAGCCTGCTTCCTCCTTTCTCTCTCTCTGCCTGCCTCTCTGCCTACTTTTGATCTCTGTCTGTCAAATAAATAAATAAAATCTTAAAAAAAAAAGATGTGGAAAAATATGAACTCAAGTAGAACCATTGTCCCCTATCACATCTTTCTTTCCTTAGCCACCCCATGTCCCTATCCCATACACACACACACACACACACACACACACACACCCCTTCCAAATATAGACCAAAGCTGCCAAATGAGAGCAAGGTGAGCTGAGAGAAACAGAAGGGGTATGTCAATAGGGAGCAATTGGTAGGACTTGGAGACTGACTACAGTCAGAATTCAGAAGCCCACTTCCCTCCATTCAAGGCAGAATCATCCAGAATAACACTTGGAAACCCTGTAGACAACTAGACAACAACCCTTGGAACTTGTCCAGGATCACTACAGATCTTCAGCAGAGGAAGAAAAAATGCTGTTCATCCTTCTCTCTACATTTGGCAATGAACTCCCATAAACAGCAGACAGAGCATGACCTCTGGGTCAACCAGGAGGACTAACTCCTATTCCTTGAGTTCAAACCTCATTTAATAGCCTAAGATGCCATTTAGCCCTTGAGATGGAGAGTAGGGCTCTTCATACACTCAGGGACAGTGCGAAGACCTGAGTATGAAAGATGCTCCTACCTATTTCTGTGATGCCTGTACTTAGATGGACCTAAGTGGACCAGCTCGAGATCCTCCTTACACGGCAGGACTGTACTGATCATCATTGCTGTTCCCTAAATATTTCTGGTCCTCTCCTGGTCCCATAGTAGAAGTGATCTTCCTAGCTCCTGGTGATGGATTAGGAGGGCTTATAGGACTAGTTCTTGCCCATGAATTGTGAGCAGAAGTGATGTGTATCACTTCTGTGACAATGACTTGCCAAGACGAGACCCTCCAGAGCTCTCTCTTCTCTCTAGCAAGGCCACTGGCAACATTTGACCCACGAATGCTTGTGGGAAGCTAAGCCATGCATCTAACCTGTAAGGATTATATAACATGAAGAGGAAATGATTTGTTTTGAGTCACTGAGACTACAAGTTGTTCTTTCCTTCTTTTTAAAAAATTAATTAATTAATTAATTTGTCAGACAGAGAGCACAAGCAGGCAGAGTAGCAGGGAGAGGAGGAGGGAGAAGCAGGCTCCCCACTGAGCAAGGACCACCCCCTCCCAATGTGGGGCTACAAGTTGTTTCTTTCTGCAGTGTAAGCTTGCTTCTGCTGATTGATATTACCTGTTAGAATCCATTGGATGTTCTGGAAGGCATCACAAGCATATCTGGTAGCTAGAAGATTAAAGGAGTGGGGTCCAATTAGAGGACTATTTCCCACATTAACTTGGAATCTTAGTAATTCTAAAGATGTCCAGTTAAAGTCCATGGTCCAAAAAGCAGTAAGAGCTATTATTGGGACGCCTGGCTTGCTAAGTGCCTGCCTTTGGCTCAGGTCAAGGTTCCAGGGTCCTGGATCAAGGCCCACATCGGGCTCCCTGCTTAGTGGGGAGCCTGCTTCTCCCTCTCCCTCTGCTGCTCCCCCTGCTTGTGATCTCTTTCTGTTAAATAAATAAATATACATTTTTAAAAACAAGCTATTATTTACTCACTCATTTAATGTTAACCTATTTATTGAGAACATACTATGTGCCAACACTATGCTCGAACAGGGACACAGCAGGGAATATACTGGCACTGTTCCTATTCTTAGAAAGCTTTCACTTTAACAACATTGAGCTGTTAATTGTAAAAGAAATAAGGCCATGGAGAAACTGAGAGACTTCCCCAAAGGGATGCAGTTAATAAATGGTGAACTGGGCTTAAACTTGAGTTTTTTTACTCCAAATTCTTGGGCTTTCCTCTCTGTCCCCAGCCATTTTAAAATCACATAACCAGCATAGCTTTGAGCCTGCTTCTGCCTCCCTCCTAATGTTTGCTGACACCTGAAATTTCTTTAATAAGCACAACTTTTCAGTCCATAATTAGTACTTAGCACAGGGCCTGACAAATAATAGGCATTCGCTAAATGGTTTTTTTTTTAATGAGTAAAACATGCTTGAATGAATCAATGAACAAAATAAGAAGGCTTAACTACTTAAAACTATTGATTTAAATATGAGATACCTTCAATCTAGTTCGTTCTAAACCACAACTAAGTAATCACTCAACATGGGTGTGATGCCTGGTAGGGAGGAATAGGTTTTTTGAAATACTGATGGTCTCTCCAGTCCCAATATATCCTGTCAGCTCACCCCTTGTCTTTGATTGGGGAACCAGCTAAACTGTGTGGCAGCGATAGCTCAGGAAATGGTTATTTCAGCAGAGAGACAAAGAAAAGTCTTAGAGGTCTCAAAAGCTTTTAAGTTTCTGTTGTTCAAAGAGAGTTAAATTTTTTTTTTAAAATCTTAAAGAGGCAGAAAAAGATCTCTCCAACCTCCCGAGTACATATGATCACCCGATACGGCAGCCAGGAAGGTGCAGGAGTGAGTGGACTTTGTAAGTCCCACAGAAAAAGAGACCCAATATCCGGCCCCTCCAGTGTATGCAAAAAGAAAAAGTGGGCACAGTGAAGTAGCTTATATGGAGCCAATTCTCTACAAACAAACTCCAGACAAAAATCAAAAGACGACTCTCTGAAGGCAATGAAAGGCAACTAAAAATAGGTAGAAACTAGAAGAGAGGCAACACTTGAAAAATGGAAACCTCCATGGGTGGTTTTCCCTTTTTTTTTAATGGCTTTTTCACCCAGGCTAGGCCCCAGTTAGCACCCCGCAGGGCAGCCCAAACTCAAACGGAAGCCTCCAGTCGCACCAGCTAAGGAATCAGAAGAGATCACAGCAGCCGGGGAACGAGGGGACAGAACCCTACAAGTGAGTGAGCTGCAGATGGGGAGCACTGAACTACATTAACTCTGTGTTCACCTCTGGCTGATCCGTGAGTTAGACTCCAGGTGGCATCCACTGCAAGAGAGACCAAGGCTGGAATGCCAGTCCAGCCAAGTTAACTGCCTGCTAAGGTGTTTTAAAAATCAGTGTTATTGCGAGTCACATGGCAGAATCCAGAGTCTTGACAATGTATCATTCACAAAGGTCCACAATGCCGTCCCAAATTATAGGTGTTAAGAAGCAGGGAAAAGTAACCCATATCCAAGAGAAAAATGAGTCAGCGGAGACTGACCTCAAGATAAGCCAGGTGTTGAAGTAAGATTAAGATGTTAAAGCAGCTATTATCACGATTCTCAAGAATGTAAAGGAAAATGTTTGTGACGAAGGAACAAATAGGGAATCTCAACAGAGAAATACAGACTATGAAAAGGAAAGAACAGAATGGAAATTCTAAAACTGAATGTTGGATGTAAAAGTGAATAATAACGGTGGGTGGTATAATAAAAACCTGAGGTGTGTTAGGGAGAGTCCAAATACAGAAGGGACTCATGGCCCCTGCCCCAGGTGGGGCTCAGGCTGGTACCCAGCATTGTACATCTGGGCAGATGGATCTGAGAAAGCCACCAGGTTCCCTGGCCCCTACCATACTGTGGGAGAACGAGAACATCTCCTGGGCACCTGAAGGAAGCACAGAAGTGGTAAAGGACTGTAAATAATCCCTCAAAGATCTCAGTAGTCAGGTGCCTGGGTGGCTCAGTCAGTTATGTGTCAGACTCTTGGTTTCAGCTCAGGTCATGGTCTCAGGATTGTGAGATCGAGCCCCGCATCAGGCTTCATGCTCTGCCCCTCCCATCCTCTCTCTCTCGTGCTGCACATGTTCTCTTTCTCTCTCTCTCAAATAAATAAATAAATAAATAAAATATTTCCAAAAGAAAAAAAGGAACATAAGGTAAGTTTTATTTTTAGCACATCTGAGTACCTGCTATGCTAATATGAGATAATGTGTGTGATAGGAGGGGAGGAGACTAGACAGTTGAAGGCTGACATGATTAGCAAACAAACATAAAAATGGCCTCCTCTCAGGGGCGCCTGGGTGGCTCAGTGGGTTAAAGCCTCTGCCTTTGGCTCAGGTCATGATGCCAGGGTCCTGGGATCGAGCCCCGCATCGGGCTCTCTGCTCCGTGGAGAGCCTGCTTTCTCCTTTCTCTCTAGCTGCCTCTCTGCCTACTTGTGATCTCTGTCTATCCAAAAAAAAAAAAAAAAAAAAAATGGCCTCCTCTCACTCTTCCCTCACTGCATAGAAGGAAATCTGAACAGTTAAGAGTCATTTCCTCCCTAACTGCTAACATGTGGTTGAGGCTCTACGGTATGAGCACAGCTTCTCAAGATACCTGCCTTTTTTTCCCCCCTTTCCAAATATGATTTTGTATAAAGGAGCCTCCTTGCAAAAGGTTTTGTTAACTGAGAGTTAACTGTATGGGCTGAGGTGTAGCCCTTTACTCCTCTCCTATTTCCCCAACTGCATGAGGGTCCTGATCTAGTCGTTTCTCCATTTCCTAGAATGCCCTGGCTTATAAATTAATATGAATGAATGAATCAACAAACAAAGGAATGAATAAACAGCTGAATACCATTTGTCTTAGTCTGTTCAGGATGCTGTAACTAAATACCATAGAGTAGATGGCATATAAACAAAAAATATTTATTTCTTACAGTTCTGAAGGCTGAGAAGTCCAAGATCATGGACCCTTAAGCTCACACTCAGTGTCTGGTGAGACCCCACTTTCTAGATGACCATTTTCTCAATACAGCCTTACAAGGTGGCAAGAGCAAGAGAGCTCTCTGGGGCCTCTTTCATAAGGGCAGTAATCCAATTCATGAGGGCTCCATCCAAATGACCTAATCATCCCCCAAAGGCCTCCCCTCTTACTACCATCACCTTGGGGCTTAGGATTTCAACAGATGAATTTTGAGGGGATACAAACATTCAGACCATAGCAACATCCAGACCAGGAGCTTATGCATCTATGTTGGATTGATATTTCTTGCAAAGCCCGCTCTTCCCTCCTCCTAACTCATTCTGTTCTCCTCATTCCTTTTGAAACACATTTCAAGGGTTTAAATGTCAGTGGCAGCAGGCCCACTTTCCTCCCTCCTGTTGTCTGCCGGTCTCTCTACTCAGCTGAAATGGGAGTTTTGGAAGAGAGCTCTCCG
The DNA here is from genome assembly GCF_963455335.1 of Martes martes. Lineage (NCBI taxonomy): Eukaryota > Metazoa > Chordata > Mammalia > Carnivora > Mustelidae > Martes > Martes martes. The sequence goes on from NC_137888.1 coordinate 131,715,469, forward strand.
TCAATCACGACTGAGGCCTTTTCTCTCAGGCCTACTGTTTCCAGGCCCAAGTATCAAGAGTCAGGCTGACAGCCCTGGCCCCTGGTGGTGTGAGGAAAGAGCTGGAGAGGCTTTTTAAGAGGCCAGAATCTTGCTTTTGGCGTGTGGCCTCAGCTAAGCAACAGCTGGATGGCAATAGGCCAAACTCAAGCATCTGCCTTGTTCTCCAGGCGTTAGTACCAAGCATCTTTGCTAACATTATTATTAAGGAATTATTAATATTTTAGAAACATTATCCCTTTTCGAAAAAAACCCAAAAATCAGCTAGCTAGGTCATGCAGGACAGGACCTCAGTGGTTAAGACATAATAAGACAAGTCTTATTTCTCCTTTCCTCTTAATGGCATCATTATCCTGATCTGATTATCTTGAAGAGGGATTCCAAAAGCCACCTCCACTCTTGTCCTTTCTCTAATCTCAGTTAAAGGTCTAACCAAGAGTATATAGGTAAAGTTCATTTGAAATAACTGAGAGTGGGCCCACCAGGGTTCTTGTAGCATACAGGGTTCTTGTAGCAAAGATGGGCTGTAGTTACTTTAAGGTATAAAGAAAATTAAGACAAGGCTTTTGGGTAGTTAATAGAATCAGTGGGAACACTGAGGAACCAGGTTTGGGCAGTGTGGCTAATGGTGTTTTCCAAAGATGGCCTGCAACAATGTCTCCCACCCCACATGCTCTTCCAGAGACTTGCCAATCCCCCATCGAAAGGTGGAGTATAATTTTCCTCTCCTTAATCTGAGCAGTCTGCCACACACTTGTAAGCGATGGAATGAGGTGTAAATAAAGCTGTATGACTTCTGTGGATAGAAGATAAGACAGCTACCAAGCAAGCAGTCCAACTGCTTTGAGGCCACCATGGTTTGAGGAAGCCCAAACCAGCCCACGTAGAGACCACATGGAGAGAACCACATGAAGACTACAGATGACAGAAAGAGAGGCCCAGCCAGCCCAGGCCACTCCAGTCCCACAGTGACTTAAACTGATGAGAGGCCCAAACCAGAACCACCCAGCCTAGACTTTCCCAAATCCCGATTCACAAAAAATCCTGAGAAATAACAAAATGGTTTTTGTTTTAAGCCATTAGGTTTTGGGGTTCCTTGTTATGCAGCCACAGCTAACCAGACTAGTCAGAAACAAAAGAATGTAAGAAAAGAATCGGAAATAGTTTGTTTAAACAGGACCTTCTTGGGGTGCCTGTGTGGCTCAATGGGTTAAAGCCTCTGCCTTCGGCTCGGGTCATGATTTCAGGGTCCTGGGATCGAGCCCTGCATCAGGTTCTCTGCTTGGCGGGAAGGCCTGCTTCCCTTCCTCTCTCTCTGTCTGCCTCTCTGCCTACTTGTGATCTCTGTCTGTCAAATAAATAAATAAAATCTTTTTAAAAAAAAAAAAAAGGGCCTTCTAACCAGCCAGATTTCTTGATCTCCCTTTGACTTCCCACTGCTGAGTGCCTGGTTCTACGGACATAAATCAGCAAATAAGCAACCAACATAAACCTTGAAATTTCGGTGGCATACAGATTGCTTTAAAAATAAAGTTATCAACCTGAAATAAAATTCCCCCAAAACAGTTTCCTCATCTCCCTCCTGCCTTTTCTACTTGTCCCTACTACAAAACAAAACTAAGCCAAAGATATCAGGTGGTGCTTTGTCTAGGTAGGCACACATTTTGTGAATGTATCTTTTTTTATATTTTTCAGATGCTCATTTTCATGTTCTAAAAATGTGGTCTGAAATATGTAAGAAACACACCTCTAAGCTCTTAAACACACACACACAAACACACACACACGTGCACTCTTTGTGGGACTTGCACAGTAAAACACATCGCTCTTCAAATCATTTGGAGGGAGGGGCCTTTGGCCCACAAGTGGGACAGTGACAAAAAGTACTCTTGCTACTTTTTGAGAACCATTACCTTACCTCACCTTCAAGTTCCTGTTTTTGTTTCTCATTATGATACTCAAAAGAAACTTTCATTAGCATTTTTACTTAAACAAAACCAAGACACAATTAACAACTGCTTCAGGATTTTTAAATCCTGACATTTGGGAATTTCCCAGAAATTGTTATTAATTTTACAAGTAAAATGTATTCAGGAGGGAAAATACAGCCCGATTCCTCTGCCTGACCACACAACAAGTAAAGCGTCATCTGTTCCTGATATATCAACCCCCTGGGTGTCGGGGGAATGACAATGATCACCCACAAATGCCAGGGTTGTCCCATTGTCAGATGATGGAAACCTGGAAAGCCACAGCTTTTCCAAATGGATTTTCCAGTAAGACTACCGACAGACGTTGCCACAACTTGGTTTGTTTGGGCTGCCAAAGAGGACCAGGGAGGATCAGGGCCTATAACCCATTTGGACAGAGACTCCTTAGTCTCAGTCTTAATCAATCTAAGATTGATGTCTTAGATCATATTCCAGATTCTATTGTTGAACAACAAATGACTCCAAAATTCAAAAGCTCCACCACCTCTTATGAGCTAACCTCAAGGTCACATAGTGACTCCCTCCCTTCTCTCTCTCTCTCTCTCTCTTTCTCCCTCCCTTTTTGTGGGCTCTATTAGGAAGCTTGTTTCCTTTTAGTGGAGTGATGGCTGCCAGTAAAGCTAGGCTCATATTCTTCCTGCTCAGCAACCCCTGTAAGGAAAGAGCTTTCCATGCCCAATCATTCTTACAAAAGTCCCATCATTGAGTGTCACTGGCTTTGAGTAGCCTGACTTGTTCACATGGCCATCTCTGAACCAATCACTGTGGCCAAAGTGATGTGATTGAGTCTGTGATTGGCCAGGCCTGAGTCACATGCTCATCGTAGGGGCTGAAGACGTAGTCAGTTCCACTAGAACAGCACAGATTGGAAGTAAAGGAGGGGCAATGTCACTGGGAAAATCAGGGAAGAGTTACCAGAAGAAGAGGTTTAAGACCAGAGAAAATACCCCTAGCAAAGGAAATTAAAGACCATGTGAGGTATCCGGTCACTGGTGAACTAGGATAGCAAGGCTAAAATTATCATGACAGGCCCAGAAACCATTCAGAGTCAGGTGTCCCTGAGCCTAGCCTGTATCTGATTCCTCTGTCCAGGGACAATCTGGGTTCCAGAATTTGGGGCCAGAGTACACACATGAAGATCTAATCACCCAGGAAAGAGGCTATGTGGCTCCACCTTTGGAGCTGGAGGGACTCAAAAGCAGGAGGCCAAAAAGTCATTACAATTTTATTCTCCAGTTCAATGGGAGATCCTTGGTGACCACACAGGTTTTTAACAACTCAAATTGTACATTTTGTTTGATCAAATATCACATAAAGATTAGAGGTTTGAAAAAATAAAATCTATGAAGAAAGTCAAAGAAATTGGTATTAATTAACCAGGAAAAATAAATTGAAAAATGCATGTGCACACACACGCACACACATACATACACTGCACAGGGATGGAAGAGTATTTTTAATTAAGTCATCTTCCTTATTTAAAAAGATGGTAACTAGCCATTCTTGAGCTCTACTGAGGATGAAATAAAAAGCAAATGGGCTTAATTACATCATTGGGGAATTAAACATGAGAAGGAATTCTTTGTTCAACACTGGCCTAAATTTTAAGCTCTATTTAATTGTAAGCTTCCTCTGGGTGAAAGAACTGTGTCTTCTTTATCTCCCCCAAAGTCTGAAAGGACAGATAACCAAAAACTCTGAGAAACAGAAACCTGTACCATACTCTATCAATTTTAAGATTTTATTTATAGCAACATATGAATATTATTTATGTATTGTATCAGGAATATTTTTGCTACAAGTATCAGACAACCTGACTTTAATGATTTAAAAAGACAGGAATTATTTTTCTTACATAACAAAAAGTTTCAACACAATAGCTTCTGGGCCCTGGTTTGCAGCTCACAATTCTTTTGGCCCTTCCCTCATAGTTGCAGGATGCCTGCTGAAACTCCAGATATCACATCCATCTTCCATCAGAAAGGAGAGGGAAGAGGCAGCACCTATATCTGGGAAGCAGATGCTTTCCCAAGAACCAAGAGAAAACATGAACTTATGTTTTACTGGTCAGAATTATGTAACTTGGCCATCTCCAGTTAAAAATTAGGGTAAAGGATTGAGAATGGGAGATCAGCCATGGAGTTAGATCCATGGTGCATGTTGCATTATCTTTGTAAATATATAGCTATGAACATGGTGTGAACCAATAAATATTTGTCCCAAGCAATGTCTTCATGCCTGGAATTTAGGCGGACCACTTACCTCTCATAGCCCATCTCAGCTTTCCAAGTCAGCTAAGCCTTCATATTGGGCTCTATATTTGAGTATGGGAAGTGCTTCTCCCCAGACTTAGTCATCAGATCCTAGGGAAACTGTTGATCCGGAAGGATGTCCTGACCATAGGTGTGTAGGCACATGATCTAGGCCCAGCCACTCATAGTAACCCAATCACCGGCTTTCAGTGATTGGTCTATAGGTGCTTATGTGGCCTTAGCCGGACTAACCAGTTATTCCCTAGGATTTTTTATTTAGAGTTAGAGAAAAAAGAATCCTCAAGTTTTAGTGGGAGTGCTGGAAATGGGCTGTTGGCAAACATCTTTCCTATGTGCAGAAAGTTTATCTTTAGGAGAAAATGGGGGTACAACCACCAGAGATATGCAGAGTTTAAAAAGCTTGTGAGAACAAAGGAGAAAGAAGTTAAGTACAATCTTATGTAGGTCTCTGAACCTAATTGTAGATGAACGTCCACTCACATGAGCCAAAATTCCCCTTTTTGTTCAAATTGGTTTAGCTGCATTTCTAGCCACTGCACCTGAGAGTCTTGATTAATTAAGAGGTTGCACAAACACCCAATAATGCAAATGCCATTTACTTGGAATTAAGGAAAAGGTTTGCCAAGGGGAAATGGGGAAACGCTTCATGTATTTATGTTGAGCTAATAAGATTTTTTAAAGCGCTTAGAAATGTCATAATATGCAAATGCTGCTGTTAAACAATGACAATTTCTGTAATTGTTCCCTGTCCTTTTTTAGAGCCCATTTAAAGACCTCTAAGATGAGCAGTGTTTGCCATCTGCCCCTCTACGATGATTACTTTACCACTGGAAAACACTGCTATAGAAGGGACCTTAGGATGACAGACTGGTGGGGCGCCTGGGTGGCTCGGTGGGTTAAAGCCTCTGCCTTCGGCTCAGGTCGTAGTCCCAGGGTCCTAGGATCGAGCCCCGTATCAGGCTCTCTGCTTGGCAGGGAGCCTGCTTCCCCCTCTCTCTCTGCCTGCCTCTCTGCCTACTTGTGATCTCTCTGTCAAATAAATAAGTAAAATCTTAAAAAAAAAAGAAAAAAGAAAAGAGAAGGATGACAGACTGGCCAGAAGGCAATGGGCTGAAATAGGAGCGAGACATCTGAGTTCCTATCTGTGCTGTGCTATGTAAGAGCTGTGTGGATTAGTAAAAGTTACTTGGCCTCTCTGGGCTTGGAGTTTCTTCAGCTGTTCACTCAAAGACATAAACGAAAACTTCTGAGGCCCTTTTCATTTCTATTATTCTGTGTCAATGTGAGCACTTAGACTGACACCTGACTTTACCCATAAGGCCCAGAAATGTGCCCAAGTCCTACAGCGAGGACACAGTCTAGAACTGAGACATCCTGACTCCCAGACTGTCCTCTAAGTCAGACTAACTTCCTCCCAGTTATAGGAGAATAGCTGCGTTCTATTGGGCTGATAGGACTTAACTTTCATTCATTGTGGAGTACCTGATTATTTCACTCCACATCACCAAACGTAAAGAATGAGGCCAGGTCATAAGCTCAGTCCCTATACTTAACTTCCCTCTCTTCTTGACCCCAGTTAACTCAGTGACAGGCTGTTGTCTTGCAAATAAATGCACTTGGCATAGAAGGAGCAGGAGAGAGAGTGCACATGCAATCAGGAGGACTACTGGAGAATAATGGGAAAAAGCCAATGTCATCCACATTCTATGGAGTGGGTCTCTGAGTGTATGAAAAAGGTGCATACAAAATCATTGCTTGAGTGGGAGGTTAGATGTCAAGGTGATGGGTCAGCCACCTCCCCAGACCCACAGTCATGCCAACAAGGACAGTGGAGTAAAGAATCCACTGGGGGGGGGGGGTCAGGGTCTCTCCTAGTAGTATCTAGGGAGAGAGTCACAGGTGTTTCAAGGTGATTAAAAATAGAGGGAGGAAGCAGTCAGTGCTCAAACCACTCAAGAGATTTGAAGATGCAGACAGTCTTTAACAACCTTGACTCCTGTGCATTTCCAAGCCAGCTGAGATCTATAGAGCTTTTCTCTTCAGTGGTTTGCTCTGAGTTAACTCTACCATATTTGACTAGGAAATCCCTTTTGAAAGGAAATTTCTGGTTGATAAATGTGTCTTGGGGAAATACTTAACCAGATGATCCTGCGGACCAGAGTTTCCCAAACAATTTTGACCATGACCCATGGAATATAGGGAAATATATTTCACCCCACAGCCTGGTACAAACTCAATTATATGAAAAAACTGAAACAAAACATTCAAGACACAAAACTGACTCCTTCTTTCTGTGATATTTCCTGAAGTCTATACCTCGTTCTGATCTATTCTGTTTGGTTCAGTTTCCTTTTTTTTTTTTTAAAAAAAAAAAAAAGGTGGTTGAGACCCACTCAGTTGACCCAGTAGTGAATCACAACCCACAATCTGGAAAACACTGCCTCTCCTACTTCTCATGTGTATTTGCTGGGTGTCTGGGACTTTGCTTCCCCTGAGTGCAAGGTGTTGTGGGTGCTGCTTTCCTGTCCTGTGGAAGACGGGCAAAAACTGCCCAGGAACAGGACCTGCTCAGGGGTCTGTGGCACTCAGCCTGCCTTTTGGGCGCCACCTGCGCCCAGTGCGGTGTCCGTGCCAACGTGGAGCCGCAGCTCAGGGCACAGCGACAGGGCACTTGGTCACCTCTGCTGCTGGCGCTCGAACGTCGGCCGGCTGTGTCCTCGTGGACACCACACCCACCTCCCTCTTTCTCCTTCCTTCAGTTAACATTCAGTGGTATCTACCCTTAGCCAGCTACCGCACCAGGGACCGGAGTGAGCCTGCTGGAACCCGCAGACATGAGAACAGAATCCCACCAGATGATGCAGAGTAAACCGCCATAAGAAGTGCTCCCAGGCAGAGGCCTTTGGAATAATGCCAGCTGAAAATAGGGGGACTAGGACCTCATCCGGGAGCTCAGAGAAGGTGTTCCTGCTGGTTTGCGAACTGCAAGAGAAATAGACGTTAAGTGGGTGAAGAGAGAACAGCATGAGCCCCCGCAGTGCAGCCGGTGGGAGATGGCAGGAAGGAGGCGGAGACACAGCCAGGGTAGAGTAAGGGAAGCCAGGCAGGTGGAGTGCTGGGGGGTGTCTTAGTTCTAGCTGCCGTAACACACTAACAGAGACTGGGGGGCCTACAAACAACAGCCATTTCTTTCTCACGGTTCTGGAGGCTGGAACTCCAAGATCATGGCTTCAGCAGATTGCGTGTGGTGGCAGGTTGGGACCCTCTTCCTGGTTCAGAAATGGTGCAGCCGTGCTGTGTCCTCACCTGTGGGAAGAGGGGAAGGAGCTCTGTCAGGGCTCCTTTGGAAGACCCTGGATCCTATTCACGAAGGCTCCACCCTTAGGACTTAAGTCCCGCCCAAAGACCCCCCTCCTAAAATCGTGGGGCGTGAGGATTTCCGCAAATGACCCACAGGGTAGAAATAACACCAAGCATTGGGGCGTAGCTGAGGGGGCGGAGCAGTGGGTGGGACACGCAGAACACCGGAAGCTTTCCTTTCACTCCCTGGAGGTTTTGATCGGATTGACAGGATTAGATTTCCTTTTTTTTTTTTTTTTTAAATTTTATTTTATTTTTTCAGTGTTCCAAGATTGATTGTTTATGCAGGACACCCAGGGCTCCATGCAATAGGTGCCTTTTGAGGAGACTGCTCTGCCCACAGTGGAGGAAGGGTTGGGGGTCCGTGTGGAAGTAGGGATACTGGTCATCCAGGTAACTGACAATGCAGATGTCCCCTGGAGAGAGAGGAGGGCTTGTACTGGGAGGAGTGATGGTGGCAAGGGGAAGAAGATGGCAAAGTGGGGGAGACTCAGGGGGCAGCATGGATACCTCCCAGGGGTGGAACAAATGCAGGGTAAGAGGTAGCAAAAATGACTCCCCCCTCTCTGGCTCACACCAGCCCAAAGCCTCCTTTAAGAACCAGGAATAGCACTACTGGGTATTTACCCTAAAGATACAAATGTAGTGATTGAAAGGGGCACGTGCACCCAAATGTTTATAGCAGCAGTGTCCACAATAGCCAAAGTACGGAAAGAGCCTAGATGTCCATCAACAAATGAATGGTTAAAGAAGATGTGGTATATATATGCAATGGAATACTATGCAGCCATCAAAACCCTGAAATCTTGCCATTTGCAATGGCATGGATGGAGCTAGAGGGTATTATGCTAAGTTAAATAAGTCAATCAGAGAAAGACAATTATCATATGATCTCTGATATGAGTAATTTGAGAGGCAGGGTGGGGAGTTGTTGGGGGAAGGGTGGGAAAAATGAAACAAGATGTGAAAAGGGGAGGGAGACAAGCCATAAGAGACTCTTAATCACAGGAAACAAACAGGGTTGCTGGAGGGGAGAGGAGCGGAGAGATGGGGTGGCTGGGTTATGGCCATTGGGGAGGGTATGTGCTATGGTGAGTACTGTGAATTGTGTAAGACTGATGATTCACAGACCTGTACCCCTGGGGCAAATAATACATTATATGTTAATATTTTTAAAAAATGATGTACTATACCCTGGCTAATTGAATTTAAATTTTAAAAAAGAGAGAAATAAATAAATAAATGAAACATTAATAACCAGTGGGGAAAAAAAGTTTAAAAAGAACCAGTGTCAGCAGTGAGCGTGGACCAGAGCCACTGCCCCGGCCCTGTCCCCTGTCCCACTAGAAGGCCCCACACACTCTCTTGCCCATGCACCCTTTCCAACTCTCCCTCTTGCTTTCTACCAGTGCAAGGATCTCTGCTCCTCTCTCTTGGTGTCCACCGCCCTATGTTGCAGAGTCCAGTTCTCTCCATTTAGCCTACAGGGAGGCTGCCCTTTTTTCAATGCATCTCCAGTTTGCAGACAAAAGTATACCTCACCCCAGACCCTTTGGCCTATCATCCTAGGGCCCAATATTTGTTGGCATCTTTCTCTCTCTCTCTCTCTTTTTTTAAAGATTTTATTTATTTATTTGACAGAGAGAGAGATCACAAGCAGGCAGAGAGGCAGGCAGAGAGAGAGGAGGAAGCAGGCTCCCCGCCGAGCAGAGAGCCCGATGCAGGGCTCGATCCCAGGACCTAAGATCATGACCTGAGCCGAAGGCAGAGGCTTTAACCCACTGAGCCACCCAGGCGCCCCTGGCATCTTCTTCTTTGCTTCTGAGGTTTCTTCACTCAAGGCAATGCACAAAATTTAAATGTGCCATTAGATGAGTTCTACACAAATGTACTCTAAACCTCTATCAAGATACTCAACACTATCAGCCCTCCAGGAAGTTTCCTCAAATCTTTTCTCATTCATGGCCTGAACTCCCCCTCAGAAGCAACCACTATTCTGTAGTTCTTTTCTACCTTAGATGAATTTTGCCACAAATAGGTGGAATCATACATTATATACTCATTTGTGTCTGGCTTCTTTTGGCTCAGCGTAATGGTTTTGAGATTCGTCCTTGTCAGATTGTGTATTAGTAGCTCATTCTTTTTATTGCTGAGCAGTGTGCCTTTGTATGAATAGACCAGAGTTTGTTTATTGACTCTTTTGTTGATAGGCTGGGCTGTTTTCAGTTTGCAGCTATTATGAATAGATCTGCTATGAACAATCTCGTTAAGTATGTATTTTTTTATTGTAACAAAAGCTAAAATATTATGAACTGGAAACCTAAATTAAAAAAAAAAAAATCTCCAGCTAAGCCTGGGAGTCCTCTGGATAGAAAAAAAAAAAAAAAATACGAGCTCCCCTTTGTGGTGGACTTAGATTGTGCCAAGCCATCTGTTGAGACTTTGGCTTCCATCAATCATTCCGCTTCATTCTCACAGCCCTGGGTTCCAGATGAGCGAACTGAGGTTTAGAGCAGGGACCTGACTTGTCCAAGCTCTCACAGCTTGCACTTGGTAGACCCCATGCTGTCTTTTAGAAAGTGGCGTGAGCATCAGCAGTGATCTCAAAGCCAAGCAAAGATGATTACGATGTTTTTGGTTTTTTCATTTATGCCATTTTATTATAAGATGACATCATTTTTTTAAAGATTTTATTTATTTATTTGACAGACAGAGATCACAAATAGGCGGGGGGGGGAGCAGGCTCCCTGCTGAGTGGGGACCCCGATGTGGGGCTCGATCCCAGGACCCTGGGATCATGACCTGAGCCAAAGGCAGAGGCTTTAACCCACTGAGCCACCCAGGTGCCCCAAGATGACATCATTATTATTTGCCTTCAGGCTTTAACTACAATAAGGGAAAGTGAAGAGCCAAGGACTACAACAATAGAAAGACCATTGCTTTATTAAGAAATCTTCAGGAATAGGAAGGAACTTTATTATTTTTTTTTTATAATGTAAGAAGAAAAAGTTGGTTGGGGTTTTTTTTTTAAGATTTTATTTATTTATTTATTTATTTGATGGAAAGATCACAAGTAGGCAGAGAGGCAGGCAGAGAGAGGGGGGGAATCAAGCTCCCGCTGAGCAGGGAGCCCAATGCAGGGCTCGATCCCAGGACCCTGGGATCATGACCTGAGCAGAAGGCAGAGGCTTAACTCACAGAGCCACCCAGGCGCCCCCAGGAAGGAACTTTGAAAAAAGTACTGATACGTTAAAAACAAAACCCTTTCCTATTACAAAATTCTAGAAAAAAGGAGCTCCTAAAGATACATGTTTGATCAGCTTTTTATCCATGTATAAAAGCAAATATGACCAAATTGGAATGTTTGCCAGGAAACTCGCAAAGGAAGGACAGGTTTACTACTACTGTTTATCTAGTCTACCCTAGGGGGCAAGGAAGACCTGCTGGATCACTTACATGCATTGAACTCATTTCATCTTCCAGCAACTGCAGTAACTATTCTCGCCTTCTTCCTTAGTAGTGGAAGATGTTTAGCTGAGTATTTGGCCTGGCAGAATAAAGACATTTTTCAGCTTCCTTTGCAGCTAGGTTTGGCATGTATTCTGACCACTGGGATGTGAAGAGAAGGGGAACATGCAACTTCCAGAATGGGGGTGACCTTAAAGGGAGGTGTACCTGTTTTTGCCCCTTCTTCCCTCCAGATGAGTAGAAGCAGATGCAATGGCTGGAGCTACAGCAGCTATTTAGGACAATGAGGTAGAAGAAATGTGGTATGAATGGCAGAACAAAAATGTAGAAAGCCTGGGTATTTGACAATGGCAGAGCCACGCTACAAGTTCTGGACTTTACATCGCCAGAGTTTGTTTATGTGCGAGAAAAATACACTTCTCTTGTTAAGCTACTGTTAGTCTGTGTTTTCTGTCATTCTAGTTGAATCTAAGCCTGATATAGGAGGTACTGCCATCTCTGTTTTATAGATGAAGAGACTGAACCTCAAGTTTGCACAGCTGGGGTACACTCTAGTTCCTGGAGGAGAATTATGTCCCATCATTGGAACTGGCTGATTCTCCAACTCCCTAGGTTGATAATGGTGAAGTGCCAAAAAAAATCCCCTTCAGGTTTTGCTCACTGGAGCCATACTGTGTGTCCACAGAGAGCAGCAGCATGTCTCAGTTTCGTTAAAGTCCAGCCCCAGAGATGCTTCAGATCACTTGTGGGACTAAGGCCAGGTTACCAAGAGCCACAGATCTAGGTATCTGACTCTGAGAAAGTTACTTAACACCCCAAACCTCAGTTTCTTCTTCTTTAGGTTGGAGATAATAGTAATAGTATCTATGACAAAATTGCTGGGAGGACTAAGGAAGAGGACACACAGTGTCTGACACAGACCAAATGATTAATAAATGGCAGTTTTTATTCTTAGCTCCTGAAGCTGGGATAGAGTCAGACCCTAATTGCCTCTTTTTCTGTTTCTTCCTTTCTTCCATTGTGAGGCCTATCCCTTCTTCCATTTTAAGCCTTTCTCCCCAAACAAGATTAAACAAACACCCTCTTTCTCCTTGTAGACTAGGCTCCCCACCCTATGCTCACCTCTGCCCACACAATCCCTCACACAATCAACTGCCCCTTAGACTCAGCTGGAAAACCAGACAGGCAGTATTTGGCTGGCCACCCCCCAGCCGTGGGCCTAAGTTTTCAAGCACAAGGAAGTTTTAGTAAGAGATTTGGTGTTCCTAACATCGGGACTTGTCTGTACCATTTCCACAGCTCATTCTTTTTTTTTTTTTTTTTTTAATTTATTTGACATAGAGGGATCACAAGCAGGCAGAGAGGCAGGCAGAGAGAGAGGGGAAAGCAGGCTCCCCGCTGAGCAGAGAGCCCAATGTGGAGCTCAATCCCAGGACCCTGAGACTATGACCTGAGCCGAAGGCAGAGGCTTAACCCACTGAGCCACCCTGGTGCCCCTCCAATGTTCATTCTTAAAAAGAGTTGGCTCAAAAAACCTCAAGAAAACCATAAGGCAGCAAAATTTGTCTTTAAAGCCATTCCCTAAGTTAAATATCCTCTTAAAGCTGCCTGCAGAACACACATCTTCTATGGTTCTGGGTAGCAGGCGAGATTCCAGCACAACTTCTCTCTCCGGGTGCTATTCTCCATGGAATGAATGAATGAATGAATGAATGAATGAATGAAACCTCCTAATGTGATAACAAATGCCGCATGGATTAATGCAGTGATTCCCCACCTGTAGGCTGTGAGGCTTTTGGGTGTGAAGAGGGCACACAGAGTTTTTGCAGGGAGATCCTCAAATACCTTACTGTCCATGCACTTAATCTCTTCTGTGTCTCCCACAGGGTTATGCCACTGCTTTTCAAATGTATATAAGTACTATTGTGATAAATAATATTTCATTAAAACATATAAGCATTAGATTAGTACACACAACTACTATCATACAAGAATTAAACTCCTAGGGATGCCTGGGTGGCTCAGTCGCTTAAGAGACTGCCTTTGGCGAAGGTCATGATCCCAGTGTCCTGGAATCGAGTTCTGCCTCAGACTCCTTGCTCCACAGAGAGACTGCTTCTCCCTCTGCCTCTGCCTGCCACTCTGCCTGCCTGGGCTCTCTCTCTCTCTCTCGCTCTAAAAAATAAATAAAATCTTTTTAAAAAAGTATTAAACTCCTAGCTTAATGCTATCCATCAAGAATTTTGAGAAAAACTCCCACAGTTGGTGATTCTCTGGGTAGAGTTTCAGACACAGAAGCAGTCCAGAGAACGGATACTTAAGAGGTCTCTGGACCACCTTCAAATCACACTGAGACAGAGCTCAGCTCATAGGTAGTGAGGCTATACAGAGAAACAAAAACCCAGAGCCTTGAACTGGAGATGCTGTGACCCAGGAGCACAACACACCCCACTCCCTTCACTCTCCTTATGTGGAGAAAAGGGTCAGGTCCCACGGGCACCAAGCACCCAGCGTGTGGCAGTCATAACCAGGGTGGCAGGGAGAGAGGAAGTGGAAAGAGTGAAGGAAAGAGCAGTGGGAACATCTGCAGGCAAGCTACTGACTCTTGTTTCCGTCCGAGCTATCTGATTATGAACTACAGAAATTGACCCTGGACAACTCAGGTAAGAAAATATGTACCAGAATGAAAGCTGAAGAACCAGGCCTTAGGAAGGACAGAAGATGGCAGCAGATACTTTAGGAAAGCTTCAATGACTTTCCACCCAGTGGTACTTCACCAAGATTGAGATTCTTTGGGAAAAGCACAGAATTATCTAGAAGAGAGTAGGTTACCATGAGTGGAAGCCTCCCCCCAAACCCTCACCAAGACTGGAAAGGCATGTCCCCCAAAGAAAACCAGGATGCTGGCACCAGAAAAAGGGAGAAAGATTTCTGAGAGCAAGGAGGAAACAGCATGGCTATTCTCTTTGTAAGACTCCATCTTTCCATCTGTAAAATGGGAACAACTATAAGCTACATTGTGAAAATATACAAGATAACATAGAACATACTGTGGCACATGAGACGTGGGTAATATGGAAGTCTCCAAACTTTCCTCCAGAGAATGAAAATGCCAGGCTCTGTAAAGAATGCATCCCCAGCACAGGCTGGAGAACTTACACGTGCAGCCATCCCATTTTACAGGTCTCCTGAACGTCACCCTAGAGCAAGCAGTTGGTCTCTGCATGTTTGATCCATCACTTCCTGCTAGGGGAATTAAAAAATAAACTGATGTTTCTGCATGAGTCCTTTCTGATAGGCAGACTTGGTCTCTGGAGGAAGTCAACCCAATGGCAAATTCATCTGAAGTCACAGGCTATAATAGAGCTATTATTTGTTTCCAATATTAAAGATCTCTCTCTGACATCAGTTGTTTTTATGATGCATGGCCGACTGCCCTCTGAGGAAGCTATTGTGGCCTGAACAATTTTATTCTAAAATAATATCATTTTGTTTTTATTTCCCACTGATACACACATATGTATCTCTTTCCTTTAAAAAAAAGTGATGATAGGTCAAAGTTACATTTTGCCCACACATTTTTCAAATTTTGGGCTCGTTCATTCCAGTCTGGATGTGGGCGTGGCCCAGGCACTGCCTGAGGGATGGCCTTCGTTTTTTTCTCCCATTCTTTCTTGGCTCTAATTTTTGCCAGTTTGAGCATTTTTGCTTGGTTTCAACATCTTCTTTCCATTAAACCAGACATTTCTGTTGCTTCACTCTTTCAGTGTTTTTCTTTTGTCAAAAGTATGAAATTTGACAGATCATTTACTGATAATGAGTTACTGAAAGATGAGGCCCTTGTAAGTTATGAGTTTCAAAATATAGCTCTGGTAAATTTGTCCAAAATAATGAACTACCAGACTCTTTCATCTTTCAGGTTTTTGTTTTTTTTTTTAAATGTTAAAAATAAAGTGATAATGTTGGACTTCTCAGCCTGTTAAGGAATTTGGTTTTCATCCTAAGAACAATGAAAAGACACCAAATGATATTTGACAGAGGATTAAGTGACCAGATTTATGTTTTCAGCATAGTTCTCCAGCTATTGAAAATGAACTGGAGAATGGGGCTCAGGAGTGAGACTGGAGGCAACAAGGGTAGATACAAGGTTGTGTTCATATAGCCAGGAGACCATGGCGACCTGGACCAACATGGCGGTAAGAGAGTTGGAAGGAAGTAGATAACTCAGAGTTGACTGAACAGTATGATCAGCACGGAAAAAGCTGCATCAAAAATTAAGGAGCTGGGGTACATGGATGGCTCAGTCAGTTAAGCATCTGCTCATTGGTTTCTGCTCAGGTCATGATCTCAGGGTTGTGAGAATGAGCACCACATCAGAGTCCCTGCTCAGCGGGGAGTCTTCTGGAGATTCTCTCTCTCCCTCTGTTTCTGCCCCTCCCCCCCGGGTTGCACACACTCTCTTTAAGCTAAGCTAAATAATTCCACACACAAAAAGACAGAACGGCATTCCTAATTAGAATCCCTTCTTCAGAGCAAATATTACAGGTAAAATATACCCATTGGTGTTGCATCATTTTCTTTGGATTTACTTCCAGAGTCAAGAAAATCAACACCCATAAACCTAAAGGCTTAATGATTTTAGATGGTAAAGTTTAAAAATAGACATGTTGAATAACTAGCCTCTTGAAAGTTTTGAGAAAAACCCATTCTTTCCCTTCTCTACCACAGATACCCTTTAAATTGAACAGTAAGCATATTTAGGAAAGAAATAATCTCTTTATTTTTTTTCTCCCAAGATGGATGGTATCCTTATTCAGAGTTATACATGTCAGAATAAAGAATGCCCATGAGGTTGGACCGTATGATGTTTGGTAAAGTGAGATAAACATTCTCAGAAGCATGATTGTGGCTTAAAAAAAAAACACACACAAAAACAACAACCCATTTTCCATAGAGGAGTTCTCCTTTGGGAACAGAAACTTTTCTTTATAATTTCTTTAGCCACACACAGATGAAAAAAGGCATAATACATCAATTATGGACATGGCTACATTTTAAAAGAACACAGATTTTTTCCAAATATATCTTAAGTCTTCAACTCAGGAATTCTAGATGGAGACAGGAATGAATTTTCTTGCTTCTAAAAGCACTCTGATATCTTTCTTGTTAAACACTTTGTAGCAATAACACTATAGATTAGCTCAAGAAAGTGTGAATGAAAAGCTGTTCAGAAGGCATCATATTAAACTATCTGGTTACAAATAATGAAAACTGATTCCTGCTCTCTTAGACAAAGAGGGGAGTTAACTGGAAGGATACCTGGGACTTATGACTTGATGGTAGGCTATAGTCCCAGAACCAAGGGGATTCTCAAAAGGACTTTGTCCCAGGAACTACCTGGTGCCACCACCTCCTCAGCCTGAGATGAACCATGGTTTCCAGGTCTCAGAGCTGGAAGCTGAGCCCGAGTGGCCAAGCCTTTATCCCCTGACTGTGTTCCTACTTCTCAGGGCCCCACATGATGGAAAATCCAAGAAGGGATAATCACAAAGGGGAGGAGATGCCAGACAACCTTTAAATGACTAATGTCCTCCTGTCTATTCCAAGGCCACCTCTTAAACTGTTCTTTACTGTGTTCTTTGGATTTGGTTAACTTATCTAAAACAGTTATTAATTCAGATCCTAGAAATCTGATACGATGGGAACTCATACAGGGGTGGAAAGGAGTTTAATGGTGGCATTGACTTTGATAAAGACAAAAAAGTTTTTTTTTTTTAAAGATTGATTTATGTATTTGAGAGAGAGAGCGCGCACATGGGGGGGGGATGGAGGGAGAGAGAGAAAATCTCCAGCAGACCCTCCCCCACCTCGCTGAGCTCAGAACCTGAATAGGGGTGGGGGGTGGGGCTAAATCCCAGGACTTTGAGATCATGATCTGAGCTGAAATTAAGAGTCTGATGCTGAGCCACCCAGGTGCCCTGATGAAAAAACGTTTCTAATTAATGAAAGGAAGATTGTTTAACTGCTTAAGAGAGAATTAAATACTTTGGAACCCAATGAATTTATTGGTAATCAAACCACTTAAGTAGGTAAGCTCCTGGGCCTGGAATTTGACTTTCAAGGGTATTCTTTACTTGGTAAAACTTAGCCTCTAAATTGTAGTGTGTAAATGTGTTTCTGAACTGCTTTTGAACAAACAAAATTTGACTTTTTAATAAAGGGAGAAACCTGGGGCACATGGGTGGCTCAGTTAAGTGTCTGCCTTCAGCTCAGGTCATGAGAGCCCCATGTCCGGCTCCCTGCTCAAGAGGGAGCCTGCTTCTCCCTGTGTCCCCTGCTTGTCCCTCTCCTCCCTGCTTGTGCTCTCTCTCGCTCCCTCAGATAAATAAATAAATAAATAAAATCATAAGTAAATAAATAAATAACAAAGAAAGAAAGAAACTTGATTTTTCAGGCTCTGCCTTACTTCAGGCTTTCATTCCTACCAACAAGCCCCCGGCTCCCTGCTCAAGAGAGAGCCTGCTTCTCCTTCTCCTCCTTTGCTTGTCCCTTTCCCCCCTGCTTGTGCTCTCTCTCCCTCTCTCAAATAAATAAAGAAATAAATAAATAAGCAAACAAGCAACTTTATTATTCAGACTCTGCCCTACTTCAGGCTTTTGTTCCTACCAACAAACCCCTTTTGAGACGATCCCTGACAGCATTAATATTTTCATAAATATTTCAATCATGAAGACTACATATATATGCAATACTTCCCAAAATATTTTCATGATTATTACCTTATCCACTCTCCACCACCATAACGTATGCCAGGTAGATAAATTATTTTCATTTTATAGACAAGGAAACTGACACTCAAATAACTTACCCCAGGTCAAGCAACTAGTAAGTGACCGATGTTTATCCTTATAGTCCATGGCCTCTGGTTGTTACGTTTTTATTTTTTCAGAACCACCCCTTATTTGATTACTGTTCCAAAAGCAAACTCAAAATCTGAAATAATGGAGGAGATCAATGCCAAACCTAATTCATCAACAAATGTTTACTGAGGGCTGCTGTATTGGCAAGGAAAAGGCCAAGCTGTTGTAACAAAGAGTCCCCAACTACAGTAGCTCAAAAAGAACAGAAGTTTGTTTCTCTCCCACATAACCTGCTAGGACGCTGGCATTTCAGGGCAGCTCATCCAGGGACCCAAGTTCATTTTAGCCTGCCCATCCTCTAGAATAGATTCCCAAATTTTCTTGGTTCACAGCTCCCTTAGCATCTCAGTAAATTTTCACAGAACCTATGGGTCAAAAAAAATGCCTAGAAAATTTGTTTATTAATTAATCAGGTCCAAATAATTTAATAGTTATGTCTTAACAACCTAATAAATATTTTTTATTTAAAAAATTTAATTGAAGTATAATCAACATACAGTGTTATACTAGTTTCAAGCATACAATATAATGATTCAACAATTCCAAGCATTACTCAGGCGAGGATGTGGAGAAAAGGGAACCCTTGTGCACTGCTCGTGGGAATGTATACTGGTGTAGCTACTGTGGAAAACAGTATGGAGGTTCCTCAAAAAGTTAAAAAATAGAATTACCATATGATCCAGTAATTCCACTACCGGGTATTCACCCAAAGGAAATGAAAACACTAATTTGAAAAGATAAATGTACTCTTATGTTTATTGCAACATTGTTTATAACAGCCAAGATATAGAATATGGTAGTAACCCGTGTCCATCCACAGATGAATGGATAAAGAAGATGTGATATATGTATATATACACATTCATATTTATTATGGTGAGCACTGAGTAACGTGTAGAACAGAATCATTAGGGACACCTGGGTGGCTCCGTTGGTTAAGTGTCTGCCTTTGGCTCAGGTCATGATCCCAGGGTCCTGGGTTCCACATCAGGCTCCTTGTTCTGCCTGCCACTCCCCCTGATTGTGTGCTCTCTCTCTCTGACAAATAAATAAAACCTTTAAAAAAAATGGAATCATTATATTGTATGCATGGAACTGCTATAACACTGTATGTTAATTATACCTGAATTTTTAAGAAGTATACTCATTCTTATGAACTTAGTAACTATTTAAAAAACAACACATACAGATTGAAAGAAGAGATGGTGTTTTCATTTTGTTTTTAAAGAACCACAATTTCTTGATAATGGGATGTGTTTGCCTGTTGGGCACTGCACAACTTCTCAGACCTTGGACTTATTGGATACCACCATTGCCATTTCTTACTTTACACTCATTTATGCATACAGCATGCTTTTTATCATAACAACATCTGAAACCCAGCTTTACAAAGACATGATGTCATGATCTAATGTTGAAACTGTGAGCTATCTTGGGCTAGTAGCTTTATTTAATATTTGACAGAAGTTAATGAGTTTCCCTCAAAAATTTCAAATACCCTGTAGTGTTTTTCTGTGTTCACTGAGGCTCCTCAGGCTGCCTTGGCACACAATTCAAGGACCACTATAAACTATATTGTCATTGCACTGTTCCTAGATGTGGCTTCTTCTGGAGGAGCAACACCTTTTGCCCTTTCTGGTAATCGCTTCCTTAGCTCTTCCCAGACTCCTATCTTGACAGGTTACCCAGGGTCATGCAGGAGGAACGGGGGCTAATGGGTTTACTAGCAACTTCCCTGCCACAATGCCTAAACCAGAGGGAACCAAGCTTCCCCACCCCTGCTTGTCTTACCCCAGTGAGAAGGCGCCAAAGCAAAACTCAACCCACTTAAAGAGTAAAGGTAATGATTCTCAGGCTCCTACATTCCTGTGTTCCTGTGACGTAGATGAGATGCTACACTGGACTGAACAGTAAGAAAGGAACGAGGCTTTCCTGCTTCCAGGCATGCTCTCTCCAGACTCGGGACCTGCATGAGTCTGAAAGGGTAGGGCATGGGAGGGCAATCCACTGTCATGGCTGCCGACTGTCTTGGAGCCTACTGGCTCTGATCTGAACCACTGGGCGGCTCAAGAATTGCCGGGTGTGCGGCAATGCTGTGTAGAGAGCACAGCCTGCAGCCTTCAGGCAGGGGGTAAGTACAAGTGTCTTTGTTTGATTGCACTGAATTTGATTTCCATTTCAAACCTCTGTTCTGCTGGAAGATAGAACTGAAATTGCCTGCAGTTCTGGGTTTCCTAAGACGTGATGCTGAACCATGTGAAATTGCTGCTGTTTGATCATTTCTAAACAACAAACATAGCAAAAGTGTATGGTTCAAAGTGTAACTTAGCTCCATCGTTCCCAGGTTTGCATTTACCTTCTAGGGGGCTTCTGTGGTGATGGAGTTGGGCCATCTGGCCCCCCTGATCGCTGCCCACTCTTCATGCCCCTGAACCATCCTTGCTGTCCTGTGCGTTCTGGCACTTGTCCATGAAGATCTCTTCTCTGTCCTTGCCCCATTTCCAAGGGCTCTCTGAGGCTGCATCCCTCTCAGAGATGCGCCCTCCCCCCGCCCCCCCCCCCGCCTTGGGTGCATGTGAAATATGGTGATGGGAGCAAGGCATAGTCCCCTTTCTCAGTGAGACTTACTAACATCCAAATTCTCCTTTTCCCTAAGCCTCTCCTCTCTTCTCCACTCTTTGGAGTGATAAGAACCGGCTCTTGCAATCTCGTTTGTCCTTTCAAATCTATTGTTTCTGGCATAAACTTAGGACCTTAATTCCTTAGATCTCAGGTTTTTAAGCTCCTGCCCCTCTACCACCTTCGTGTGGGAAACAGAAAACATTTGCTTCTACTTTTTAGGCCTTAACGTCCCTCCTCTGAGACAGCAGATGCCTCCACTGTAGTTTGGGAGAAAGCCTTTGGGATCAAAATAATGACAAAAATGAGTATCATCATACCATTCTGCTGCGGGTCTTATGCAGGTGTTCAGAGAGACACAGGACAGGGAGTCAGGAGACTGTGAGTCCTGACTTCACATTTCCAAACTGTGCAACCCTGGGTAAGTCACTGAACCTCTCTCTCTGGAAGTCAGTTTCCTCAGGCCCTCAGAGTCAGAAAATGTGTCGCCAAAAGGCCCAAAGCTCATACTATGGTGGTCAAGGACATTCGGGCAGAGAGAAAAAAATCTTCCAGACACAAATTGTAACTACCTCCGGTTACATTAGGAGTAGCAAGACTGAATGTTTTTTTAAAAGTCTAGAGAGATTATATTTGGAGCAATCCGTTATGCTTTATTCCCTCTCACTCACCCTCACTGGCCAACCCAAATGAAAAAAGATACAAAGCACACTTCTGGCTTGACTATTGCCTGTTTAGATACAACCCACAGTGAAACGCCCATTTTCCCACTCAGCTGTATTCCTGTTTATTCCTGTTAACACATGGTCTCTAAAATTGGCAATGACTTTCTCTTTGTTATATTTACCTTCCTTTCGGGGGCCAGCCCAGACTCCTGGGTGGATTCATTTCCCATTGAATTACCAGAATAGGGCAGAATCTGATAGGAAGAAGTGTGTGGAAGAAAGCTCCGTTCCCAGGCCCTTACACAAGGGGATTTGTCCTCCCATCTACGCCAGAGCCTGGGGGCTGTGGGGGAACTGAAACGGGACATCCTGTCCCCTCCACCAGCATTCTTTCCCCCACCAAGCAGCAGTATTGTCCTTTGTGCTCTCATACAATTCACACTAGGTGGAGTAGCCAGTGAGGCATGGCTGAAAAGACCCCAGGACAGAAATACCCCGTTCTCCCATGCCGAAGCCAAGGGCCTGAGAGCACCCTTGTTTGGGGTGCCTTTGCCTACGGTCCTTTTAAAGAGGAAAAACTCTGGGAATCAGCTGCAACACGAAGCAAGTTTTAGCCATAGGCTTCACGAGTTTCACTTTTGAGGAGACAGGACAGCTCAGATCTATACCAACAAAGAAAGGGTACAAAAGGGACCCTGAAGACACAAGCTTTGCCAAGAACCAGCTTTCAGGACAGGAGAAAAGGGAAGGTCCAGAGGAACCTTTCTTGTGTTCTTAGCAGTGTGGTTTCCCTGACATCACCTCAGCCACAGAGAGATGGGCCAGGCCTCATACTTGCCCCTTGTCCTGAG
Source organism: Martes martes (assembly GCF_963455335.1). NCBI lineage: Eukaryota > Metazoa > Chordata > Mammalia > Carnivora > Mustelidae > Martes > Martes martes. The sequence continues at coordinate 131,737,655 of NC_137888.1, forward strand.
TGTGGAAATATCTTTGACTCAGAAGTTCTAAGACCTTCCATCTTCTCTATATATGACCCTGGAGAAATCCCTTAAGCTCTATCTGAATCTCAGTTTCTTTATCTATAATATGAAAGTAGTAAATTTCACCCACCTGACAGGGTTGTTGTGAAGATTAATGAGAAAAATACGTGTCTAAGGGTTTTACAATTTATAAAGCACCATATGAATATAGTTTTTCCTGACTAACCCTAGAATCTTTTGGAAGAGAGCTTAAATAAATTCTTTACCTTCAACTTCTACTAATTCAGGAATCTTGGACAGAAGGTGATCTACCCCTGTACTTGAATCCTTCTATGATGGGAAATTTGCTACCCTTCTTTGATGAGAAATTAAAACTACCACAAGACTTTATGACTTGAGTTTGCTCTTTTTAAATCACAATCACCTCACATAAGCTCCAGAATAAATGGGAAGAGTGAGCTTTACTCATCTAGTGATTGCAGAAGAATCATCATGTAGATTCGGGTGACCAGATGTTTACAGACCTTTATTTCAAACTCTGAAGTGATTGTATCCACTTTCCTTTTTTGAAGGTTAAGTGTATTTGTTTTGTTTTCATTATCAGAAATACATTAAAATTGGCTCAGGTACAAGGTTCAGAAAAATGAAAGGCAAGGCAAATTCACAGATGTTCAAGGCAGCGCATCCATTGTATGGACATGGAGTAAAGTGATTTGTCTGAGGACTACTTCACTTTGGCTATTCAGAGAGGTCTCCTGTGAAAGAAAGCTTTGCTCATTTCTTTTTAGCTTTAAGAGTTCAAGGAAACATAAACATATCAGAGAGATTCCTAACTTAAACCTCTGCCACGACATGCTACCAAGGACACCAGTATGTGTCCCCAAAGCCGAGAACTTGGTTTAGTTTCAGTCGTAGCATAATGGTAAATTGGTTTTGCTTTTGGATTTAAAATTTGGTAAGCATGTGAAATTAACTCCTACTCTGGGGAATTTTTGCAGAGGGAAGCTAGGATTTTATGAGTGTTTTCTTTTTTTTAGTGCAAAAAAATCTGTAATTAGTATGAACAGCCTAAAGAGACAAGCCCCCATGATCTATAGAGAGCAATATAAGGAGAGAAGTTGGCAAACAGGGTTTTGCAAATAGTTGTGCCACAGAAGTTCAAATTCTCATGCATGCATTCCATCAATGACCTAAAAGGAATCAGAGAGAGGCCTTAGAAGAAATCAAGGGTGAGGAATCATCAGCCCACTGGGATGTCACTGACCTTCAGCCTCAGAAAGGTAAAGGATAATCATCGCCAAAAATAGTCATCAACCCAATAATGATCACCTCCTCCTTCTTTGTTAACAGAAAACCTCATATAATCAAAGGAAATATTGTCAGCTTGTATGGTGGCCTGCCTCCAATGAGCTAAGGTAGAAGTCCTGCCTTCTTGAATGGGATAGGATCTGCTGCAATACAAGTTAGGCCGAATCTCAATGGCTTAACATGGCAAATTTGCATTTCTCACTTTTGTAGCATGTCCAGTGCAGGTCAGTGAAGGGGTTTGGCTTCCTACAGTCTCACTGCCATCTTGAAGGAGCACCATTTGGATCATGTGGCCTCCAGGACTTCAAGGCAGGGGAAGAGAAGATGAAAGCCACGCTGTTCCTAAGTGCCTCACACCCATCCCTTTCCAGTCACGTTCCCACTTGTCAGAACTCATCCAGGTGGCTTCACTCAGCCATAGGGAGGCCTGGGAAACGTGTGTGGCTATTCAGGAAGCACTAATTGTTAGTGCCATAGACACTAACCTGATTATAAGAATCAGGGAAAAGATGAAACAAAGGGTTGAAGTTGAAAGGCTTTCTGCCCATCCTCCCATTTATCAAAATAATCCAACATGCAAAATACCCCAACCCACAATTATGGTATTTTATTTTATAGGCAAGTCTTCACTTTCTCATTTGATAATCTTAGTACATCTTTGTAAGGAATAAATTAACTGATATTTAAGTTGCATATCAGAATTGTATCTGCTGTCATTCTCTTTTTAATAATAGAGCTTGAATAGTGGATGGCTTGGGCTAGCACTGGAGAGATTGGTTCCAAATTCCTTGCTAGTATGAAATACAAAAGAACAAATGTATTTTAATATAAGAATAGATTCACCATAATAATATGCAGATGATTAAAACGGATCTGGCCAATGTGGATGAAGCTCTTCACACTGCCTTATACTTTGCAAAAAAAGTAGCAGGTAAGGAGGGGGAGGCCTACACTTCCTTCCATTCAGCCCTCTGGGCAGAGCCCAGGCCAGGACAATGGAACTGTCAGAGTAACTATCCCTGCTGTGCCTAGCCAATTTGCCTGAACTTGAAATGGAAGTGTTAACTTCACGGAGGGCAAGTCCAGCCATCCTCTGCCTTTTTCCTCACTGAGGCTTTCAGCAGTGCTTGTTGGGGATGAAAAGGTGCTTGTTTTATTCCTAATTGTACAGAGCAGCTGATCAGTGTCTGCATGACTTCTTGAACAATGACTGTATTTCAGACCTTCTTACTGCTTGCTTACTTCATTTAAAATTTAACAGATGTCAATTGTGACACAAATACTTTCTCCCTAGGTGATGGATTAAGGCAAATTTCATTTTATGCCTGGCACAAAATCCACACTATATTGTGTATGTGTTGAAAGGCCATTATTTTAAAAGAAAGAGAAAAAGAAAGGATAAACCGTTCTGACTTAAAATCCTGTAATAATGGAAGAAAACCAATTTCCACAAAGGCATTGTTCTGGAAAGCTTTGTTGGCTTAGGGCGCCACCTAATGGGTACGTGGCAGCTTACACAAGGGCTGTTTCAAGGGGCCCACACTGCTTTATGGTGAACACACAAGGCAAAGTGTGGAGCTGTGAATCCAATTTATGTGGATTTCCATGCCCAGTGAGATGCTGTCTTCAAGTTCTAGGTCTGCTTCTGCTTAGTTATGAAACCTTGTGCAAACCCCTCAGTCAGTCTGGACTCCAGGATCCTCACCTAAATAGAGGTTCTCGAAGGCTTCTTTGTGGGATTGTGGAGAGGATTCAGAGAAGGTGTACTTGAAAGTGGGATGTAATCCAAGGCTCAGGGACTCAGGACTGTCAGTCATTATGTAATAACATCACGAGGCCCTATGTATTTTGTTTTCCTCCCTTTGGTAGAGAGTTAAGTTCAGAAATATGTTTCTCAACAATAAGGAAAACAACAGTACAAGCATGAAAATAAATGGCAGTTGGTAGCTCTCCTCCAGGTTGGAGAGGTGATAGGAAATTGTGGGGACTGTGGTGAACTGGAAAAACACTTGTCTGGTCTCAGGGGAAGGCCACTGTCAGCCCCATCAATAATGGCCAGTTTCCTATTTTCAACAAAAACAAACAAACAAACAAACAAAAAACACCCACTTACTCATGTGGAATCTCCTGCTTTGTAAATGGGCTCAATTTTAAAAACTGTATAGGCGCTAAATAAGCCACACCTGGAAACAGAATTCAGCCTGTAGGTCTCCAGCTTGGAAGCTCTGCTGCAGTTCTACAGTAGCGTAGGAAGACAGGGAGGCTAGGAGTGAGCCCAGCCCGACCTTCCTGGGGGAGGGGGCAGTATGAATCTAGTGACAGGAATGGGATGTGGGTCTGAAATTCCCATTGTACTGACCCTGAGTTGAAAGATAACAGCTGATGGTGGCCTAAGTAGGTCTGCCCTGTTATCAGTTGCCTCTTCCTGCTCTTCTCCCCCCCTTTCTCTCCTGTTTCTTGGGACAACTCTTTCCAAAGCATCAAGCTTCCCTGTTGAGCCCCTCCCAAGAACCAGTCACTGGCAGCTATGGGGAAGAGGAAGAAGACAGGGAGTCAGACCCTGCAGACACTGTGACTTGTGGTGTGACTTGGAGGGGGACACCTCTACCTCTCTGAGTCTTCATTTCCTCATTTGTAAAGTGGGGAGACAAACACCTTCCCTGGCTTCTTCTCAGGATGGTGCCTGGGTCATATGAGATGTTGTGTGAGGTAGTACAGGGTGAATGTGAAAGCGCTGGACATTATTTGGTTATTTGAAAACTAGGCCATCCACCCATGAACAATTCTTAAATGCTGGAAATACTGCATTAAGAATGGAGCACCCATTTATTTAATCAATCGTTCATTCAACAAATATTTATTGAGTATCTGTTATGTATCTGGCACCTCTAAGCAATGACTAAGACAAACATGGACCTTCCTGTCATGGCATGTACATTCTGGAGGAGGCAGAGAATAAGAAAAGAGATGAAGGAAGGAGGGAAAGACAAAAAGGGAATGAGGGAGGGAGGAAAGAAAGGAGGAAGGAAAGAAAAAAGCTTGAAATGGGCCATGATGAGATTATTTACACCACTAACCCTGACGAACTACAAATCAGGGTCCTTTCTTTCCAAGGGCTGATTATTCCCATCTACCACTGGAACCAGAGGTCAGATTCCAACAGTGAGGAGTTGCAGGGGGCTTTTGAGCACAGCAGAAACATGATTTGCTATCTATTCTATCCATCTGTCAAAGAACAGTCTTCTACCATGTGGAGGATAGACTATATATTGGACACAGTGACAACAGGACCGGCCTTGAAGGCTGTAGTGAAATTCAGGCTGGAGATGGAGGGGCCTGGATTAGCACAGTGATAGAGCAGCAAAATGTAGACAGACTGGGGTAGGTGCTGGAGCAGGGCTCACAGCATTTGTTAATGGATTGGCTGTGCAGGAAAGATGGAGATACGGCTGGTGAACAGCATAGCCACAGTCCCTATCCTTAAGGAGCGAACATTCTAATGTGTGAAACAAACAAGCAGTAAGCGAGGAATTTCACAAGTATTTAGTTATACTGGCTATCGATGACATCAAACACAGTGAACCTCGGGGGGACCTACTAATATCGAAGTGACATATAAACTTGATCAAGGTGAAATATGGTACAATTACAAAGCTATGGAAACACTTATAGTATTTCTTCCGCAACTGTGATCTGCACAGGCAAATGCCTGAATCCCCAGATATGTTAGTAGTCAGTACTGAACTGTAGCAGGCAGAAATCAGCAACATGTGAGCATTCGCCAGCTGCCTCCCTGTCCACCTTCCAAGCTGTACCTGGTCATCACCCCTGTGAGCTGCTGGAATAATGAGAGAAAGGGGAGAGATGAAAGTGAAAATGGGAATTCTGGGAGAACAAACCAGGAGTATGGGAAGAGGGTGCCAAAAAGACAAGGTTGCTAGGATGAATGGACTATCTCATACACAGTTTGGGAAAGAGGAAGATACGGAGGGGAGCAGGTGCCCTAATGAGGAGAGCCTTGAAGAAGAGATGGACGATCAGTTTCCTTTGGGCTGATGGTAGATTTTATCTTTCAGACCTTCCTGTATTGACTACTTTTGCCATGTGACTTTGTAGATACTCCTAATAAAAGCACAGAACATATTTCAGCACTGTCACTCCTTATCATTATCCATATAAAGTTCATCTATGGATTTTTCAAGAAACTGTTATTAACTACAGCACTTTTACATAATCCTTTGCTTTACTGACATTGGAGATGATCTCTTAATCTCATATAGCCTATTTTTCTTACTGGTAAAATTTTTAAAGGAAACAGTGAGCTATTTTCCCATGTAGGTGTCAGTGCACATTCTAAATTATATTCCCCAATTATTTTTAATATCAAAGTACTTGGGTTCCATTGTTCTCATCCAGTTTTTATCCAAGTGAGGTCTATTGATCAACTGTAACATAATCATAAAAATCATTTGGGGAACTTGCTAAAAATACAAATATTCTTTCCTCTTGTCTTCCTTCCCCTTAACATACGATTCTGCTAAAATGATTAGCTGGAATAGAGTCATATAGGCAACTGCATCAGCGGCTGAGAGTACAAGGAGGGCAAGCCTAGGTAGCCTAGTAGCTTAGAGCAGGTGACAGGACCCAAGCAAGGAAAGGAGGATGTCCACACACTCCACACAGAAATGCTGCCTTGGCACGGGGTCAGGGCTTCAGCAGCGTGAGGAGGATGTCCATGCATGGGTTCGGCCTACAAGAAGCTGACGGGTGAAGAGGTGCTCATTCAGTGAAGCAGCATGACATGGGGTTTTAAAGCCCAAGCAGAGTGAGGTTGGCCTCCATATTGGGGGAATGTGGCCCAGAATGTGGGTTCAGAGCTGAAGCAAGGTGAGAAGGTATCCCCGTAGAAGGTTGTCCTGGTGTCCTGGAACAGGGTATCAGAGTCCAAGGGTGGTAGAGGAGGGCATCTATATCAGAAAGTGGGTCGTGGTGTAGAAAAACCATATGATCATCTCAACAAATGCAGAAGAAGCATTTGGTGATAATCTAGTACCTATTACTAATAAAAACTCCTAGAAAACTAAGTATAGGAAGGAATTTCCTCAAAATGATAAAGGGCATCTATTAAAAAACCTATACCTGGGCACCTGGGTGGCGTAGTCAGTTAAGCAACTGACTGTTGGTCTGATCTCAGGGTCATGAGATAGAGCCCCACATTGGGCTTTGCACACAGCAGGGAGTCTGCTTGAGTTTCTTTCTCCCTCTTCCTCTGCCCCTACCCCCAGCTCTCTCTCAAATAAGTAAATTAAAAAAAAAACCACAAACCCTATACCTGACATCATACTTAATGGTAAAGACTAAATGCTTTCTCCCTAAGATCAGGGACAAAATAAGTATTGTATTGTACTTAGCATTGCTTTGAGGTTCTGGAGCAGGCAATCAGACAAGAAAAAGAAATTAAAGTCATTCAATGTAGAAAAGAAGTAAAACTACCTTTATACATAGCTGACATGATCATTTATGTAGAAAACCCAATGGAATCCACAAAAAGTTAGGAGAATAATTGATTTTAGCTAAGGTTGTAAGATAAAAGATCAACATAAATATCAAGTGTCTTTCAGTAAGCAAATAATCAGTAAACAATCAAAATTTCAATTTTAAAAACAGCATTTAAAATAGCATCAAAAATATGAAATAGGGCTAAATCTGACAAAATATGTGAAAAATCTGTACACTATAAACCATAAGATATTGCTGAGAAAAATTAAAGACCTAAATAATTGGAGAGAGATAACTTATTTATAAAGACTCAATATTGTTAAGATGTTAATTATCTCCAAATTAATTATAGATTCATGGCAATCTCAACCAAAATCTCAGCAGAAATTTTTCTAGAAATTGACAATCTGATTCTAAGATTAATATGGAAGCCTAAATTAATATGGAAAACCCTAGACAAAATAATTTGGGAAAAGAACTAAGAGGGTTAACACTACCTCATTTTAAGACCTACTACAAAGCTAAAGTAATAAAAATAGTGTGGTATTGACAGCAAGTATTGACAAAAAAGATCAACCAAACAGAACAGACAGTCCAGAAAGAGTCCTACATTAGGGACATTAATTTTTTTTTCTCAAGGTGCAAATACAATCAATAGAGAAGGGATGGTCTTTTCAACAAATGGTGCTAGAATAACTAGATACTCATACATAATAACAACAATAACAATAATAATAAAATACTTCATGACATTTATAGAAATGAAGTGAAAATGGGTCATGAACCTAAATGTAAATTCTGAAACTATAAAAATTCTAGGAGAAAACAAGAGAAAATCTTTATGGATTTGGGTTAGGCAAGTCTTCTTAGATATAACACCAAAAACATGATTCATAAAAGGACAAATTAAAAAGTTGGATTTCATCAAAATTTAGAACTTCTGTTCTTCAGATGACACTATTAAGAAAATGAGAAAACAAGCTAGAGACTTGGTGAAGATATTTGCACAGAATGTATCTGATAAGACTTGCATCCAGAATAAAGAACTCTCAAAATTCAATGACAAGAAAAGGAATAAATCCATAAAAAATGGGCAAAAGATTTAAACAGAACTTTCACAAAGAAAATATATAAATGGCAATAAACACATGAAAAGATGTTCAAAATCAGTCATTAGGGAAATGCAAATTAAAATCACTACACATGTATTTAAAAAGCTAAGTTAAAAAGACTAACCATACCACGTGTCTGCAAGGATGTAGTGGAATTGAAACTCTCCTACTAGCTGGTGGGAATGCAAAATGGAAAATAGTTGGCAGTTACTTAAAGAGTCAAATATACATCTACCATATGATTCAGCCATTGCACTCCTAGGTATTTACCGACAAAAAATGAAAACATATACAAAAGCTTATACAGAACTATTCCAAAGAACATGTATTTGTTGATAAAAGCCTCAAACTTGAAACAACTCAAATGTCCAGGTAAGCAGATGAAGGAATTTCAATATATTCACACAATGAAATACTATTCAACAATAAAAGGGAACATACAAAAATATGGATGAATGCCAAAGCAATTATGTGGAATGAAAGAAGCCAGGGAAAAAAAGAGTACATACTGTATTATTCCATTAATATGAACCTCTGGAAAATGTAAACTAGTCTATATGACAAGGAACAGATCAACAGTTCCCTGGGGAGATAGTGGAGAGGGAAGGATAGGAGGGAGGGATTACTTAGGCACAAAAGGAAATTTTGGGGGTGATGGATATGCTCACTATGTTGATTATGATAATGGTTTCATAGGTAAATGCATATATCAAACTTTATCAAACTGTACTCTAAATATGTATTTATTTTATGTCAATTATCCCTCAAAATACTATTAAAAAAAGAAATAAGTTCAGATTAATTCAATAATAGTCTGATAGAAGGAAACGTCTGTTAAGATTTTGCCTGTAGTTGGAAAATAAAGTCAAATGGGCAAAATTTGCTTGTTCAACCCAATTAAATGTCAGTGAAAAATGGGCACCAATTAAAATGTTTGCTAATTTGTGCAATGGTTTTGTACAGTATAGATCTACAAATTAGAATAATCTGCAGATATTTCACTTTTTTAAAGATTGTATTTATTTATTTGAGAGCAAGAGAGAGAGAGAAGCAGAGAGAGAAGGACAAATAGACTCGAGACAAGATGTGAGGCTTGATCTCATGATCCTGAGATCAGGACCTGAGCTGAAGTCAAGAGTCAGATGCTTAACTGACTGAGCCACCCAGGCGCCCCGACTATGCAGCTATTTAAAAAATTATTGTGAAAATGTTTACTGTTTAATGCTAAGTAAGAAGACTGAGAAATTGTGCCTCACTCTTTGATTATGCGTGCATTTTAGTCAAGAACTGGAAAAATACTTCGGAAAACAAAAAGTTTATGTGATGGGGTGACAGGACACTGGGTGATGACTTCCTTGTTATGTTAAAACTTACGTAAACACTCCTGAAGCTGTTTCAAAAAACAGAAACAGAAGGAAAACTTCCAGACTCATTCTATGAGGCCAGCATTACCTTGATCACAAAACCAGACAACGACTCCATTAAAAAGGAGATTTTTAGACCAATATCCCTGATGGATATGGACACCAAAATTCTCAACAAGATCCTAGCTAACAGGATCCAACAGCACATTAAAAGAATTATCCATCACAGCCATGTGGGATTTATCCCTCAGATGCAAGGGTGGTTCAACATTCACAAATCAATGTGATAGAGCACATTAATAAGAGGAGAGAGAAGAAACACATGGTCCTCTCAATTGATGCAGAAAATGCATTTGACAAAATACAGTATCCTTTCTTGATTAAAACTCTTCAGGGTATAGGAAAAGAAGGAATATTCCTCAGTTTCATAAAATCCATCTATAAAAAATCCACAGCAAATACCATGCTCAATGGGGAAAAGCTAAGACCCTTTCTCCTAAGATCAGGAACACAGTGATGCCCAATCTTACCACTACTGTTCAACATAATAGTAGAAGTCCTAGCAACAGCAATCAGACAACAAAAAGAAATAAAAGGTATTCAAATTGGCAAAGAAGAAGTCAAACTCTCTCTCTTCGCAGATGACATGATTCTTTATGTGGAAAACCCAAAAGACTACACCCCTAAATTACTAGAACTCATATAGCCAATTCAGAAATGTGGCAGGATACAAAATCAATGCACAAAAATCAGTTGCTTTCTTCTACACTAACAATGTAACTGTAGAAAGAGAAATTAGAGAATTGATTCCATTTACAATAGCACCAAAAACCATAAGCTACCTTGGAACAAACCTAACCAAAGAGGTAAAGGATCTATATACTCTAGGGAACCACTGAACACTTACGAAAGAAATTGAAGAAGACACAAAAAGATGGAAAAACATCCCATGCTCATGGATTGGAAGAATAAATATTGTTAAAATGTCGGTGCTGCCCAGAGCAATCTATACTTTCAAAGCCATCCCAATCAAAATACCAACGGCATTTTTCAAAGTCCTAAAATTTGTATGGAACCAGAAAAGACCCTGAACTGCCAAGGAAATGTTGAAAAAGAAAAACAAAGCTGGCGGCATCATGTTACCTGATTTCAAGTTATATTACAAAACTGTGATCAGCAAGACAGCATGGTACTGGCGCAAAAACAGACACATAGATCAATGGAACAGAATAGAGAGCCCAGATATGGACCCTCAACTCTTTGGTCAAATAATCTTCAACAAACAGGAAAAACATCCAATGGAAAAAAGACAATGTCTTCAATAAATGGTGCTGGGAAAATTGGACAGTTTATACAGAAGAATGAAACTCAACCATTCTCTTACACCATACAAAAAGATAAACTCAAGGGGCGCCTGGGTGGCTCAGTGGGTTAAAGCCTCTGCCTTTGGCTCAGGTCATGATCCCAGGATCCTGGGATAGAGCCCCGCATCGAGCTCTCTGCTCATTGGGGAGCCCGCTTCCTCCGCTCTCTCTGCCTGCCTCTCTGCCTGCTTGTGATCTCTCTCTCTGTCAAATAAATAGATAAATTAAAAAAAAAAAAGATAAACTCAAAATGGATGAAAGACCTCAATGTGAGACACGAATCCACCAAAGTCCTAGAGAAGAACATAGGCAGTAACCTCTTCAACATCGGCCACAGCAACTTCTATGAAGAGACGTCTCTGAAGGTAAGGGAAACAAAAGCAAAAATGAACTTTTGGGAGGACTTCATCAAGATAAAAAGCTTCTGCACAGCAAAGGAAAACAGTTAACAAAACAAATAGACAACCCACAGAGTAGGAGAAGATATTTACAAATGACACACAGATAAAAGGCTGATATTAAAAATCTATAAAGAACTTCTCAAACTCAACACCCAAAAAACAAATAATCAAGTCAAAAAGTGGGCAGAAGACGAACAGACACTTCTCAAAAGGGGACATACAAATGGTTAACAGACACATGAAAAAATGTTCATCATCATTAGCCACCAGGGGAATTCAAATCAAAACCACATTGAGATACCACCTTATACCAGTTAGAATGGCAAAAATTGACAAGGCAAAAAACAAGTGTTGGAGAGGTTGTAGAGAAAGGGGAACCCTCTTACACTGTTGGTGGGAATGCAAGTTGGTGCAGCCACTTTAGGAAACAGCGTGGAGGTCCCTCAAACAATTAAAAATAGAGCTGCCCTATGACCCAGCAATTGCACTACTGGGTATTTACCCCAAAGATACAGATGTAGTGAAAAGAAGGGCCATATGCACCCCAAAGTTCATAGCAGCAATGTCCACAATAGCCAAACTGTGGAAAGAGCCGAGATGCCCTTCAATAGACGAATGGATAAAGAAGATGTGGTCCATATACACTATGGAGTATGATGCCTCCATCAGAAAGGATGAATACCCAACATTTGCATCAACCTGGATGGAACTAGAGGAGATTATGCTGAGTAAATAAGTCAAGCAGAGAAAGTCAATTATCATATGGTTTCACTTATTCATGGAACATAAGAAATAGCATGGAGGACATTAGGAGAAGGAAGGGAAAAATGAAGGGTGGAAATCAGAGGGGGAGATGAACCAAGAGAGACTATGGACTCTGGGAAACAAACTGAGGGTTTTAGAGGGGAGAGGCTGGGTTAGCCCAGTGATGGGTACTGAGAAGGGCATGTATTGTATGGAGCACTGAGTGTTACACACAAATAATGAATCATGGAACATTACATCAAAAACTAATGATGTACTCTGTGGTGAATAACATAACATATTTTTTTTCTAAATTACGTAAACAATAAGTAATATAAGTAGTAAAAAACAGGAATCAAATATTTTTAATGCTACTAATTTTAAACAAATAGCCTAAATGCCATTCACTTCTAATTATCTTTATACAATGATTAAAAACCAAACAGATGATTCAGGAAGCAAAACCCAGCACTTTTGAGGAGTTTAGATAATCAGGCAATTGACTGTCAGCAAATGAACCCTGAGCTATTAATTGTAAAGGAAGGCTTTCCTGGGAATGACATAACTCAAGAGTAATGACAACTGTCATTAAAACCCAAAGACTAGATTGAAATATTATCAGAGTAAAGGCTGACACCACCACTGATTCTTTATTAAGCCTCTTCCACTGAAAAGCCCAATTTTTGTAGTGCTAAGGTAGGACTTGGGACTAAGCATCACAAATCTGTAAATTTACCATTTGAGCTTTTTAAAACTTTTGTACAAGGATTCCTGGTCTCCTGAGTACCATGGCAACACCAATCAGGAGAGAGATAAAACTCCCCTCAGCTTGAACCTTTGTTCATGTCATTCCTGGGACCCCCTAAGTGTCTATTGAAGATCATAAAAACTACAGTTCACAAAGGCAATTTGCATTCATTCCACAAGCCCTACTGAACACCTATTTGTGCCAAGCTTTGCATGCTGGGCCTATAACAACGAATAAAACACAGTTCCTGCCCTAGAAGAATTTACAAAGAAATAGGGCAACTACAGGTGGTGTGAAACTGCAAAGTGCATATAAATGTTAGCTGAATGTTACGTTTTTCACATCACTTTGTATTTTATTTCTTCTGTTCTTGTCCTCTTATTGTAGGAAATTCAAACAATCCAGAAAAGAAGAAAGAAGAAAATGTTAAGCTCTCTGAAATCCTACCATCAAGCAGTAAACATCACTGACATTGGCGGACATCCTCCCACCAATGGATTCATGTATTAAATACATGGGAATCATACTCTAATGCTATTTTTTCAATCTGCCTTTTCCAAGCAGCAGTGTGTAGTAGATCTCCTGACATGTTCATATACATCTTTTTAAAAATATGGTATAGCTATAATCCTTCTCACTACAGGAAGCCAAAATGCATTGGCCTGTCATAAAAGTCCACAGAATAAACTCAAACCACCTCTCTTCATTCATCTCCACCTTATCTTGTAGGTAATATCTGTCTTTTGTCCCAGGACTGAAAGAACTCTGGCCTTAGAGTTGAAAGGCCTTGGTTGTGGTGCTGACATTGTTTTGAGCCTGGGCTGTCCCTGAAACCTTTGTAATTTCTAACTTCTCTCTTCTGTAAAACAGGAGTAGTATTTACTCTGCCTGCATTTTTCGTTCAGTAAAAAGGCCTCAGTACCTTTGTTCTAGCTATTCCTTCTGCCAAAACTGTGCTAGGAACAGAGGAAAACAACAAAGCACCCCCTGACTTTCGGAATTCTACAGGCCAATGAGAGACAGGGGAAAAAGGGAAATTACAAACCACTGTGTCAAGGGCTCCTGGTACTCCACAGCCTGTTCTCAGCCCAGCATCCAGAGTGGCCCTTTAAATGTGTCAGTCATATTGGGTCACTGCCATGCTCAAAAATACATCAGTGGCTCTGACCTGCAGGGGCTTATGTGATCTGGCTACCTGTTACCAATCTGTCCTCATCTCCTCCTGTTCACTCCCTCCCTCATTCTACCTCCCACACTCACCTTCTTGCTGTTCCTCAAAATCACCAGGCATGCTTTTCCGTCAGGGTCTTTATTTGTATTGGCTGGCCCCTAGATCTAGAACACTGTTACCCAAGTTATCAACATGGCTTCCTCTTTGACCCCTTTCAAGTCTTTGCTCAATTGCAGCTTTCTGTGTTAATGACCATCCTCCTTATAATGGAAATCCCTTCTCTGCTTTAGCATTCTGGATCCTCCTATCAATCAGCTCTATTACCACTCTCTAATGTACTAGATACTTCACTCTCTACTCTTCATGTCTCTGCTAGAATGTAAGTTCTAGAAGGGCAGAAATTTTTGTCTGTTTTGCTGGTATTTCTGTAGCATACAGAACAATGTCTGGCACAAGAGATGTGAAAGAAATGTTTGTTGAATCAATTGGACAAAGCTGCCCAGAGATGGGAATAGAGATGAGGGCCCCCTCATTACACAGCTCCGGGGGAGAGCCTCCATCATGCTGTGTCAATGGCATCTTCTGAAACTCTGCAATGTGCAGACTTCATAGCTCTATGTGATGATTCTAAAAACAGCCATGAAATTACTTTGACAAAGGACAGAAGTTATTAAATGAAAATATTTTTCTAATAACAATATTCAAAAATTTAAAGAAAAAAATCATCCCAAACCCTTCAACCTAGAGATAATACCTCCATTAATTTTTGCTGAACGTCCTTCTAGACACTTCTCCACTTATGCATATATACACATATACACCTTCATTTTACATAAGTACCATCACTTACGCCAAAATGTTTTTTTTTACCCAATAGTTTATGATGATAAACTCTACATGTCAATAAGTGCAAATCTATATCATTTCTTTAAACCATGGGTCTATAAATTAAGGTCTATAAACAAATTCCATTTTTTAATAAAGTTTTACTGGAACACAGCCATGCCCACTCCTTCATACATTGTCTACGACTGCTTTCATGCTACAATGGCAGAGTTGAGTACTGTAACAGAAACCATATGGCCCACAAAGCCTTCAATATTTACTATTTGTTCTTTGATAGAAGCGTTTGCCAACCCTTGCTTTGTGACTACTAAAACAGTGTAAAGGGGCGCCTGGGTGGCTCAGTGGGTTAAAGCCTCTGCCTTCGGTTCAGGTCATGGTCTCAGGGACCTGGGATCGAGCCCCACATCGGGCTCTCTGCTCAGCAGGGAGCCTGCTTCCTCCCTCTCTCTCTGCCTGCCTCTGCCTACTTGTGATCTTTGTCTGTCAAAAAAAAAAAAACAAAAACACACACACACACACACAGTGTAAAAATGTCGTAATTGAATTACTCTTCTACTGTTACACATTAAGCTTGTTGCCAATTTTTGTTGATGAAAGAAGTCATATGTACATCTTGGGACACATGTCCAATAAAAGGACAAATTCCTAAATCAATTTCTTGAGCCACATCCATTTTTCCATATATTTGATGACAGGTTAACATCCAAAATACATAAGGAATCCAAATAAACCAATAGCAATAATACTAATAACCACCATCCAGAGACCCTAAATAGACATTTCTCAAAAAGAAGACAAACAAAAACAAGTATAGGAAAAGATGCTCAAGGGGCACCTGGGTGGCTCAGTGGGTTAAAGCCTCTGCCTTTGGCTCAGGTCATGATCCCAGGGTCCTGGGATCGAGCCCCACTTCGGTCTCTCTGCTCGGCGGTGAGCCTGCTTCCTCCTCTCTCTCTACCTGCTTGTGATCTCTGTCTGTCAAATAAATAAGTAAAATCTTAAAGAAAAAGAAAAGAAAAGATGCTCAATATCACTAATAATCAGGGAATTGCATATCAAAACCACAAATGTGTATCTCCTCACGCCTATTAGAATGGCCAGCATAAAAAAGATAAGAGATCACAACTGTTGGTGAGGGTGTGGAGAAAAGGGAACCCTTATACAGTGTTGGTGAAAATAAAAATTAGTGCAGTCATACGGACAATAATATGAACATTCCTCAAAAAATTTAAAAAGGAGGGGCCACCTGGGTGGCTCAGTTGGTTAAGCATCTGCCTTCAGCTCAGGATCCAGGGTGCTTGGATCAAGTCCCATTATCGGGTTTCTTGCTCAGCAGGGAGCCTGCTTCTTCTCAGCTTACTG
Organism: Martes martes; assembly: GCF_963455335.1. Lineage (NCBI taxonomy): Eukaryota > Metazoa > Chordata > Mammalia > Carnivora > Mustelidae > Martes > Martes martes. The sequence goes on from NC_137888.1 coordinate 131,753,577, forward strand.
CTCCCTCTGCTGTGCTCTCTCTCTCTGACAAATAAATAAATAAAATCTTTTAAAAAAAAATTAAAAGTAACTACCATTTGGTCCAGCAATCCCACTTTTGGGTATATAATCAAAGAAAATGAAATATATCTCAAAGAAAATGAAGTCAGTATATCTATATATGTATATATATGGATAAACATATATGTTTATATTATATATTATATATTTCTATATAATTATATATTGTACAAATATATATTATATGTAATAATACATGATTGTATATTAATAGGTAATATATTATACATTACATATTATACATATATGTAATAATACACATATTTATATAATTATATATTAACATATAATATATACTATTATATATACTATTATAATTATTATTTTAAGATTTTATTTATTTGACAGAAAGAGACACAGCGAGAGAAGGAACACAAGCAGGGGCAATGGGAGGGGGATAAGCAGGTCTCCAGCCGAGCAGGAAGCCAGACGTGGGGCTCAATCCCAGGACTCCGGGATCATGAGCCAAAGGCAGATGTTTAATGACTGAGCCCATATATAATATTATATAATAATATAAATAATAATATGTTTAAATTATATATTATGTCTTAGCATATATATGTTAAGAGAATAGATCTTAAGTGTTCTGACCATACACAAAATAGTATGTGAGGGAATGAATATATTAATTAATTGGATTGTGGTAATTGTTTTACTGTGTATATGTATATTAATTAAATCATCAGTTGTACACCTTAAAAATCACATTGTACAACCTAAAGAGATATAATTTTCATTTGTCAATCATATCTTCAATAAAGCTGGGGAAAACTGATCAATTAATCCAATTTGTGTTAAAAAATGAAAATAGAAAAATAATTGCAGTAAAAATATTCAAGGAAATAAAAATAAATATAGCAAATATTGAGAATGGTTTCACTGCATTGTAAAGAATATCAATCAAGCAATTAAGCTGGCTTGAGATTGCTCTAGAAAATATTTTCTTGATGAAAATTCATCCATTTTTTTTTTAATTCATCCATTTTGCTGATGAGATTTCTCTAGACCAGAGCTTCACTAATAGCTTTCTACTTCTTGTCAGACTTTTTTCATTAGCCACTTTCCTATAAGATTTCTGTGGTCTCTGGAGTCACTAGGGCCCCAGTTGTTCTGGGCAGAATTTGTTTTCCAACTAAGTGGCAGCCAGTTTTAAAAACCTTCACACTGACCTCTACCTTAGGTTTTATATCTTTTTCTGAGAGTTCCAAAGAGGTGGGCATTGTTGTACCATTCCAAAGTCTTTTTATAGTGTAAATTTAACAACAAATGAGAAAATATTTCACTATTTAATGACACAATTTTACACGTGAGTTTTGTTTGGCTTATAGGCCAAATTATTTTCACCCATCTACTATATTTCTTTATGAGGCTTCTGGTGAGGATTTATGTTTTGCCAGTTTGTCTTATTTTTATTACAATATCCTGTTTATTGAAGAATGTCTACATCAAAAAAATAAACAAGGGAGAGATAAAATACGAAGATCAAAACCCGGCCATGGGCTCTACGGTGCTCAGGCACCAGAGTGTAAATACCAGGGGTAAAATATGTCCATTTTATCTTTATTTTTATAACTCCCTACACCTAACTCATTTAAAGACATTGTGCCCAAAGTTGAATTATACTAAAGGAAGTATGAGACATAGGAATCAGGGAAGGGAAAGTACAAAACTAAAAAAGCAACATTTCAAACACCATGAAGGATCCCATTACCTTTTCTCTCCCTCATCAGGACTGAACTTGGGCCAGGACTTCAAAATTCCAAGATGGATCAGTAGAAAACAAAATAAACTAACGAACAAAAAAACTGTCTGAAATACTGGTCATGCATGTGAAATTTGGTTTTCTCAAGAGAAAGGAAAAAAAAACCCTTTACACTGAGTTTCTTGAGGGCAAAGTTACCATAGTATCTCTATATTCCCAACACTTAGTAAAACTGAGTCAGTGCAGCTCTTTTTGAGGAAATGAGTGGGTGAGTGAAAACAAATAAACCATGAACACAGAAGCACAAATACCTGTCATTACTTAAGTATTTGGAACTCATTTGTCTGGAGAACTCAACAGTTCTCAACCATGGCTGCACATTATAATCACGTAGGAAGTCTTTTTTTCCCCCCTCAACTTTTAATTGGTGTACTATATACAGAAAGGCACAGATAATCTTGGGGAGCTTATAAAAACTGCTCTCCCATAGAATGGTTAAAATTAAAAAGACTGACAACACCTAGCATGTTGTGGTAAAAATGTAGAGCAACTGAACACTCCTACATTGCTAATGAAAATGCAAAATAACACAACTACTTTGGGTACCAGTTTGGAAGTTTCTTGTAAAGTGAAGCAGACACTTAGCATATGACCCAGAAATTCTACTCTAGGTATTTACCCAAGAGAAGTGAAAACATATTTTCCACACAAAAACTTTTACATGAATGTTCACAGAAACATTACTCATAACAGTTCATAACTGGAAACAGCCCAGATGGCCATCAATAGGTGAAGGGAGAAACAAAATGTGGTACCTTCATCAAATGGAATACTAATTGGCAGTAAAAAAAAACTACTAAAACATGTAACAATATGAAGAGTCTCATAAACATTATACTGAGTGAAAAAATCTAGGCTGCCTGATTCCATTTATGGAAATTTATGAAATTCTAGGGCTTATAGTGTCATAACAAGAACATGCAGGGATAAATCTTCATGACTTTGAAACTAGCAATGGATTCTTAGATATAACAGAAGCACAGAAAGCAGTAACAAATTATTGATAAATTAGATTTCATCAAAACTAAAACTTTTGGGGGCACCTGGGTGGCTCAGTGGGTTAAGCCTCTGCCTTCAGCTCAGGTCCTGATCTCAGTGTCCTGGGATCAAGCCCCACATTTTGGGCTCTCTGCTTGGTGGGGAGCCTACCTCCCCCTCTCCCTGCCTCTCTGCCTACTTGTGACCTCTGTCAAATAAATAAATAAAATCTTTAAAAAAAAATTAAAACTTTTGTGTATCAAAGGACATTACCAAGAAAGTGAAAATCCAACCTACAGAATGGGGAAAAATATTTGTAAATTATCTCTGATAACAGAGTCTAGTATCCAGGAAAATATACATGGGTATTTGTGTGAATACATCTGTAGATGGATCTATCATCTATCTATCTATCTGAATATATTAAGAGAGAGAGGGATGAAGAAAGATATTTCTAATGACTCAAAAGTAAAATGACAAACAACCAAATTAAAAAAGGGGGAAAGGGGACTCCTGGGTGGGTCATTTGGTTGGGCATTTGCCTTTGGCTCAGGTCATGATCTCAGGGTCCTGGGATGGAGTCTCTCAATGGGCTCTTTGCTTGGTGGGGAGCCTACTTTTCCCTCTGCCTGCAGTTCCCCTACTTGTGTTCTCTTTCTTTCTCTGACAAGTATAAATAAATTCTTTTAAAAAAAACAAACAAACCAAAAATGGGCAGAGAACCAAATAGACATTTCTACAAATAAGAAATAAAAATGGCCAACAAGCACATAAAAAGATGTTCAATATCATTACAAATCTGATAAACAACTGTTACCCAAAATATACAAAGAACTCTAAAAACTCAATAAAGAAAAATAAAACAATTAAAAATGGGCCAAAAACCTAATGGACACCGCTCCAAAGAAGATATAAAGATGACAAACAAACATATAAGAAAGATTCCATGTCATTAGGGAAATGCAACCCCCAAAAAACAAGATACATACCTATTAGAATGGCCAAAATCTGGAATATTGACAACATAAAATTCTGGCAAGGATGCAGAACAGCAGGAACTTTCCTTCATTGCTGGTGGGAATGTAAAATAGTACAGCCACTTTGAAAGACAGTTTGGCTTATTTTTACAAAATGAAACATACTATATGGTCCAGCAACTGCACTCTGTGGCATTGATGCAAATGAATCAAAATCTTCTGTTCATCCAAAAACTTGCATGTGGATGTTTCTAGCAGCTTTATTCATAATTACCAAAACTCGGAAGCAACCAAACGTCCTTCAGTAGATGAATGGACAAATTGTGGTACATTAAATACCATTCAGTGCTAAAAAGAAATGTGCCAGACAGCCATAAAAAGACATAGAGGAAACTTAAATGTGTTTTACTAGTGAAAGAAGTCAATCTGAAAAGGCTACATACTGTATTTTTTCAACTTTAAGAAATTGTGGGAAGGGTGAAACTATGGAGATACCAAAAAATGAGTGGTTCCGGAGTTAAAGGTAACAGTGGGGTTTGAGGCATATATAGGTGGATCACAGAGGATTTAAAGAACAGTGAAAATACTCTGTATAGTACTATAATGCTGGAACCCCATCATTATACATTTTGTCCAAGCCCATTGAAAGTATAACACCAAAAGTAAACCCTAAAGAAAACTATGGACTTTAGGTAACTATAATGTGTTAATGAAGATGCATCAATTGCAACTGCTCTGTTGGGGGATGTGAATGGAGGAGGTTATGTGTGTGGGGAGCCAAAGGGTGATAGGAAACCTTTGTATCTTCCTCTCAGCTCTGCTGTGAACCTAAAACTGCTCTTAAAAAAAAGTCTTTAAATAGTCATTTTTAAAAAGTAAAGCCTTAAACACACACACATACACAAAAACACATAAAAAGAAACAACAAATTGTTTAGTGGTTTAAACCAAAATTCAATTTAGTGGTTACCTCTTGTCAAGGAGAAAGAAGGTGTGGTTGGAGAAGACATTGTCTAAATTAACGGAATGTTCTCTTCCTTAAGCCAGTTTGGGTATTTATATTATTCCTTTTTCAACATACAGTTATTTAAAAAATTGTTTTAAACAAAGGTATATTTATTTTATACTTTTATATGAATTACATGTAATTTTGAAAAAGATTTATTTATTTGAGAGAGAGTGAGAAAAGCGTGAATGGGGGCGGGAGTGGAGAAACAGATGGAGAGGGAGAGGCAACTCTCCATCAAGCAGGAAGCCTGCTGCAGGGCTTGATCCCAGAACTCTGGGATCATGACTTGAGCTGAAGGCAGATTTTTAACCAACTGAGCCACCCAGGAGTTCCAAATCAGGTGAAATTTTTTTTAACACACACACACACATACATATGAATCTTAATATGCCCTAGATTATCTCTGGAACTTGATTTTTTTAAGCATTTCATTAATAAAATTTATTTGTGGCAGGAGGAAGATGGTGGAGGAGTAAGGGACCCTAGTTTACCTGCTCCCTGGAATTTAGCTAGATAGCTATCAAATCATTCTGAATACCTGCAAAACTCAACTGAGATGTTAAGAAAAGAATAGCTGTAACTCTACAAGAGAAAAGTGACCACTTTCTGCAAGGTAGGAGGTGCGGAGAAGTGAATCCTAGGCCTAGGTGATCTACAGGAAGATAGACCATAGGGGGAGGGAGTCTCCATCAGTCAGCTCCCAGCAAGTGAGAGAGCAGTGGAGCACAAAATTGGAACTTTTAGAAGTTGGCTCCAGTGAGAGATGTCCTGGCCTGAAAGGCACTTGGACAGTGAAAAGGGGGCAGAACCCTCACTGGAGCAGTGTGGTCTCTGGATCCCTGGAGTCACAAAAGACCGGGGGTGCTTGAGTGTGGCAGAGCTCCCAGGCATCAGAACGGGGAAGCCGGCAGCAATCAGTGAGCCCCAGAGTGGCCTCTCAGGTCAGGGTTGCTATAACCATAAACCGTGGCACTGCTGGGCAACCACTCTCTGAGCAGGGGCCCAGGAAGCAGCAGAATTATGGCAAGACCTCCATTCCTACCCCCAGGAGGAGCGGCACAGGAGCACACTACAGGAGTCTGCAGGGTTTGGAGACTGAAAGCGGGGTCACGTGTTTGAGATAGAAATGTTGGGTCACAGGCCGGATGAGCAGAGTGCAAATGTAGACCAGGGAGAGAGGAGTGACTGACTGCTTTTTCCTAAGGGTGTGATGAGTGGGGCGGGTGTGAACTATCAGCTTGGGAGTCGGAGAGGGAGACGCTGCCATTTTCATTCTCATCCTCTACAGCTGCATGGAAAGCCTTGAGGGAACAAAAGCCACAGAGAGCAAACCAAAGCAGATTACTCAGCCTGGCCCCTGGCAAGGGCCGGTGCAGTTCCACCTTGGGCAAAGACTTTTGAGAATTCATTCAACAGGCACCTCCCCCAGAAGATGAGCAAGAACATCCAGCCAAGACCAAGTTTACCAATCAATGAGAACTGCAAAATTCCAGTGCTAGGGGAAAATAATATATAGAATTGTTTTTTTTTTCTCATGATTCATTAGTCTTTCAATTTTAATTTTTTTCTTTTATTTTTCCTTTTCAACTAATTTCTTATTTTATCAACTCTTTTTTAAAAGTCTGTCTTAATTTTAATTTTTACACCCATATTCTATCCTTTCATTGTATTTAATTTCATTTTTGTATATATAGAAGTTTTTCTTTCTTTACAATTTTGGGATCTTGTTTCTTCTAACAAACAGACCAAAATACACCCAGGATATAGTGTATTGCAGAGTTCTGCTCATCTGTATGATTATATTCTCTCCCTTTTTTTTCCTTTGGTTTTGGTTTCTTATGATTTGTTTAGTATTTATTTCTCTGGGGTCATTGTTGCTATTTTAGAATTTTGTTCTCTCATTCAACTATTCTTCTCTGGACAGAATGACAAGATGGAAAAACTCAATTAAAAAAGGGAACAAGAGGAACTACTGACTGCTAGGGACCCACTCAGTATAGATATAATAAGTAAGATGTTGGAACTAGAGTTCAGAATAACAATTATAAAGATACCAGCTGGGCTTGAAAAAAAGCATAAGACAGACTAGAGAATCCCTTTCTGGAGAAATAAAAGAACTAAAGTCTAATCAGGTCAAAATAAAAAAGGCTATTAATAAGATGCAATAAAAAATGGAGGCTCTAACTGCTAAGCAAATGAGGCAGAAGACAGAATTAATGATATAGAAGACCAAATGATGGAGAATAGGAAGCTGAGAAAAAGAGAAATAAACAATCACTGGATCACAAGGGGAGAATTCAGGAGATATGTGATAACATAAAGTGAAGCAATATTAGAATAATTGGGGTCCCAGAAAGTGGGGGGGGGGGGAGAGAGAAGGTATATTTGAACAAATTATAGCTGAGAACTTTCCTTATCTGGGGAAGGGAATGGACATTCTATCTAGTCCAGGAGGCATAGAGAACCCCCTCAAAGTCAATAAAAATAAGTCAATACCTCAATATATAACAGTGAAGCTTGCAAATTTCAGAGAAAATCCTGAAAGCAGCTTGGGAAAGGAAGTACTTAACCTACAAGGGTAGAAACATTAAACTGGCAAGAGACCTATGCATAGAAACCTGGCAGGCCAGAAAGGACTGGCATGATATATTCAGGGTGCCAAGTGAGAGAAAAATATGCAACCAAGAATATTTTATCCAGCAAGGTAGTCATTTAGAATAGGAGAGATAAAGGGCTTCCAAAATAAACAAAAACTAGAAGAATTTGTGATCACCAAACCAGTCCTGCAAGAAATATTAAAGGGGATCCTTTAAGTGAAGAGAGAGCCCAAAAGTAACACAGACCAGAAAGGAACAGAGACAATATACAGGACTGGTGACTTTATGGATAATACAATTGTACTAAATTTATATATTTCAATAGTGATTTCTGAATATAAATGGACTAAATGCCCCCATCAAGAGACACAGGTTATCGGATTGGATAAAAAAGCAAGACGCAGGGGCGCCTGGGTGGCTCAGTGGGTTAAGCCTCTGCCTTCAGCTCAGGTCATGGTTTCAGGGTCCTGGGATCTAGCCCCACATGGTGGTGGTGGGGGAGGGGTCTCTGCTCAGCAGGGAGCCTGCTTCCCCCCCCCCCCCCGCCTGCCTCTCTGCCTACTTATGAACTCTGTCAAATAAATAAATAAAATCTTAAAAAAAAAAGCAAGACCCATTGGTATGCAGTCTACAAGAGACTCATTTTAGATCCAAAGACACCTGCAGATTGAAAGTGATAGGGAGGGAATGGAGAACCATTTATTATGTTAATGGATATCAAAAGAAAGCTGAGGTGGGGCAAACCTTGTATCAGACAAATTAAATTTTAAAGAAAAGGCTGTAATAAGAGATGAGGAAGGACACTATATCATAATTAAAGGGTCTATCCAACAAGAAGATCTAACAATTGTAAATATTTATGCCCTTAACATGGGAGCAGCCAATTATAAAAACTGATTAATAACAAAATTAAAGAAACACATTGATAATAACACAATAAGAGTAGGGCACTTTAACATCCTACTAGCAATGTCCTAGCAATGGACAGATCATCTAGGCAAAAGATCAACAAAGAAAACAGTGCTTTGAATGACACACTGGACCAGATGAACTTCACAGACATATTCAGAGCAGTCCATCCTAAAGCAACAGAATATACATTCTTCTCTAGTGCACATGGAACACTCTCCAGAATAGATCACACATTGGGTCATAGATCAGGTTTCAACCAGTACCAGAAAATTGGGATCATTCCCTGCATATTTTCAGACCACAATGCTTTGAAATTTGAATTCAGTCACAAGAGGAAATTTGGAAAGAACTCAAATACATGGAGGTTGCTACTAAAGAATGAATGGGTCAACCAGGAAATTAAAGAAGAATTTTAAAAAATCATGGAAACAAACAAACATGAAAACACAACTGCTCAAAACCTTTGGGATGCAGCAAAAGCAGTCCTAAGAGGGAAGTATATAGCAATATAAGCCTTTCTCAAGAAACAAGAAAGGTCTCAAATACACAACCTAACCTTATACTTAAGGGACCTGGAGAAAGAATAGCAAATATAGCCAAAAACCAGAAGAACAGAAATAATAAAGATTAGAGCAGAAATCAATGAAGTAGAAATCAAATGAACAGTAGAACAGATCAATGAAACTAGGAGCTGGTTCTTTGAAAGAATTAGTAAGAATGATAAACCCTTAGCCAGACTTATCAAAAAGAAAAGAGAAAGGACCCAAATAAATAAAATCATGAATGAAAAAGGAGAGATCACAACTAATACCAAAGAAATACAAACTATCACAAGAACTTATTATGAGGAACTATATGCCAACAAATAAGGCAACCTGGAAGAAATAGATGCATTCCTAGAAATTTATAAACTACCAAAATAGAGCCAGGAAGAAAAAGAAAACCTGAACAGACCCATAACCAGCAAGGAAATTAGCGTAGTAGTCAAAAATCTCCCAACAAACAAGAGCCCAGGGCCAGATGGCTTCCCAGGGGAATTCTACCAAACATTGAAAAAAGAATTAATACCTAGTCTTCTGAAACTGTTCCAAAAAATAGAAATGGGATGAAAACTTCCAAACTCATTTTATAAGGCCAGCATTACCTTAATCCTAAAACCAGACAAAGACCCCACCAAAAAGGAGAATTACAGACCAATATCTCTGAAGAACATGGATGTGAAAATTCTCACCAAGATTTTAGCCAATAATATCCAAAAGTACATTAAAAGGATTATTCACCACAACCAAGTGAGATTTATTCCTGGGCTGCAAGGGTGGTTCAACATCTGCAAATCAATCAATGTGATACACTGCATTAATAAAAGAAAGGATGAGAACTGAATGATCCTCTCAACAGATGCAGAAAAATCATTCTACTTAAGAAGGAATAGCATACTTTCTTGATTAAAACTCTTCACAATGTAGGGATAGAGGGAACATACCTCAATATCATAAAAGTCACGTATAAAAAGCCCACAGTGAATATCATTCTTAATGAGGAAAAACTGAAAAGTTTTTCCCCTAAGGTCAGGCATACAACAGGGATGTCCACTCTTAACACTATTGTTCAACATAGTACTAGCCTCAGCAATCAGACAACAAAAAGAAATTAAAAGGTATCAGAATCGGCAAAGAAGTCAAACTCTCACTCTTTGCAGGTGACATGATACTCTATGTGGAAAACCCAAAAGACTCCACCCCCAAATTGCTAAAGCTCATTCAGGAATTCAGCAATGTGGCAGGAAATAAAATCAATGCACAGAAACCAGTTGGATTTCTGCTAACAATGAGAGGAAAGCGAAATTAAGGAGTTGATCCCATTTACAATTGCACCCTAAACCATAAGATATACCTAGGGATAAACCCAACTAAGGGGGCAAAGGATCTATACTCAGAAAACTAAAGAACACTCATGAAAGAAATTGTGGAAGACACAAAGAAAAAGAAAAATGTTCCATGCTCATGGATTGGAATAACAAATATTGTTAAAATGTCTATGCTACCTAGAACAATCTATACATTCAATGCCATCCCTATCAAAATATCATCAACTTTTTTCACAGAGCTGGAACAAAAAAATCCTAAAATTTGTATGGAACCAGAAAAGCCAAAGGAATGTTGAAAAAGAAAACCCAACCTGGGGCATCACAATTCCAGACTTCAAGCTCTATTACAAAGCTGTAATCATCAAAACAGTACGGTACTGGCACAAAAACAGACACACAGATCAACGGAACAGAATAGAGAACCCACTGGGTGTGGTGAAAAAACAATGAATACTGTTACACTGAAAAGAAATAAAAAATTAAAAAAAAAAAAAAGAATAGAGAACCCAGAAATGGACCCTCAACTCTATGGTCAACTAATCTTCAACAAAGCAGGAAAGAATGTCCAATGGAAAAAAGACAGTCTCTTCAACAAATGGGGTTGGGAAAATTGGGATGGCCACATACAGAAGAATGAAACTGGACCATTTTCTTACACTATACACAAAAATAAACTCAAAATGGATGAAAGACCTAAATGTGAGACAGGAATCCATCAAAGTCCTAGATGAGAACACAGGCAGCAACCTCTTTGACCTCGGCTGCAGAAACTTCTTGCTAGACATTGTCTGAAAGGCAAGGGAAACAAAGGTAAAAATGAACCATTGGGACATCATTAAGATGAAAACCTTTTGCACAGCAAAGGAAAGAGTTCACAAAACCAAAAGACAACTGACAGAATGGGAGAAGATATTTGCACATGATGTATCAGATAAAGGGCAGTATCCAAAATCTATGAAGAACTTACAAACTCAACACCCAAGGAACAAACAACCCAATCAAGAAATAGGCAGAAGATATGAACAGACATTTCTCCAAAAACATCTAAATGGTCAATGGACACATGAAAAAATGCTCAACATCTCTCAGCATCAGGGAAATATAAATCAAAACCACAATGAGATACCATCTCACAACAGTGAGGTTGATAGCTAAAATTAACAAGTCAGGAAATGACAGATGTTGGCGAGGATGTGGACAAAGGGGAAACCTCTTACACTATTGATGGGAATGCAAGCTGGTGCAATCACTTTGAAAAACAGTACAACGTTTCCTCAGAAGGTTGAAAATAGAGCTACTCTACAACCCAGCAATGACACTACTGGGTATTTACCCCAAAGATACAAATGTAGTGATCTGAAGGGGCATGTGCACCCCAATGTTTATAGCAGCAGTGTCCACAATAGCCGAACTATGGAAAGAGCCCAGATGACCATTGACAGATGAATGGATAAAGAAGATGTGGTGTATATATATACAAAGAGGTATTACTTGGCCATCAAAAAATGAAATCTTGCCATTTCCAATGACATTTATGGAACTAGTGGGTATTATGCCAAGCAAAATAAGGCAATCAGAGAAAGACAATTACATGATTTCACTCATATGTGGAACTTAAGAAACAAAATAGAGGAGCATAGGGGAAGGGAGGGAAAAATAAATCAAGACAAAATCAGGGAGACAAACCATAAGAGACTCTTAATCATAGGAAACAAACAGGGTTACTGGAGGGGAGGTGGTTGTGGGGATGGGGTAACTGGGTGATGGACATTAATAAGTGCATGTAATGTAATGAGCACTGATTGTTTTAAGAGACTGATGAATCACTGAATTCTACCTTTGAAACTAATAATACACTACGTTAATTGAATTTGAATAAATTTTTAAAAATGGGAATAAAAAATAATTGAGGAAAAAAGTATGAATGCTTCTATCATCTAAAAAACAAAACAGAAAACAATATTCGTTATCAATATTCTTGCTAAGGATGAGAGATACTAATTCCAAGGTTGGAAAATGAGCAATGAACAGACCATGCTCCTCTAAAATCCATGGGTAGTATACTGAAATTTTCCAAGTGGGCCAAAGGTAGATTTCCTCTCTCCAGGAGGCAAGTACATTATCTCTGCCTCCTTAATGTGCACTCTGTCCCTTCCCAGCTGAGCCTAGTTCCATACCCTTGGCATACCAGCACTTGGCCCGAGAATCCAGCTTTTCTTCTGCAGTCACTCCCTCTTCTGTCTTAACATTCATTTTTGGCTACATGTCTTGACTTTCAGACCTCTTTTGATCCACTTTCCAGCCTTTTTGTGAGTCTCCCTTGTGTATGGACAATAGACATTCCTGAACCTGTTGGCTTGGCAGGAAAAGATGAATTATGCCAACAAAATAATTTGTGAATGAGTCAAAATGGACCTAACAGAGTTGATCTCCAAATCTATCTAAAAGTTAGAGGTAGCCTGAGATGACATACTGAGAGATCTTCATCTGGGGCAGTATTCCTCAAAGTGAGTATTGCAGAGATCAGAATCCCCTGAGGGATATGGTAAAAATACAGATTTCTGAGCCCAGGCCTACAGAATAAAAGCATCTGAGATTAAGACCCAGGAATCTGAATCTCTGAGAAGCATCCCAGATGATGTTTCTGATGTTCTTTGACTTTCCTGATTGCTATCATTGAGGAAACTTACCCCATCAAATATAAAGTTGATCTAATTATAGATATAATTTTGGAAAGTGAGTGTATAGGTTTTTATTTTGTTGAAGACTGACATACCACCAAAACCAAAATGATGAACAGTAACCAAACTATGTTCAGAAGAAAAAAATGCAGTTAAAACTTTTCTCATTTAGCAGGTGTATTACTTAAAGCAGTGTTCAGATTTTACTCACACTGTGAAGCAACTAAACACTAGGTAGGGGATAAGCTTAGGAAAAAACAAAGAGAAAATGGCCTCTGTATTTTAAATGATTTCTCTCCATTCCTACTAGTCTAGCCATTTATTCTGCAGGGGATGGTGGTAGATTGATAATATTAAACATTTTTAACAAGTGTGCAAGGACAGAGGGGACCGGCCCAACTGTAAACAGTTGATCTGGCTATACCAGTAAAGATCAGTTGACTTGACCTGCCTTTCTTCTACAATAAATAGTTCCACCCAAGATTGAGCCAGAACAGAGTATGTTTCTATTCATTTTATTCTGGGGAAAGACAATATATGAGATTAGAACCTTCATGTACTTTTGCTAGACCTGTTTTCTGTAATAAAGTACTGATTAAGGATTATAAAACCTCCAACTTTCTGAACTGTGTGAAATGTTACGATTGCTTCAAATTTATAAAGAGCTTTCATGACCCCAATATCCCAGTTATGCAAGCATTTGTTCTATTGTTAAAGACCTACTCAACTGGTATCTGGGAATTTTATGTGGGAAAAGGCATATTCCTGGCATGCAGCCTTAATGGAGGTACACATAAGATACAAAGCCTCCATGTGCCTTGGGGAAATGAACTAGAGACTAAGTGGGAAAGTTTCAGCTTCAGACCAGTTAAAAACATAAAATATAGCTACCGTAGAGCTTAATTGTACAGTGCTAGTTTCAACTTCTGTATCAAGAGACAATTTTTTGCATTTCCTTGGGATTGGCCCACAGCTACAGCCATATTAGACAGATGTTTTTAACTCTAAATGCAAAGCAGAATTACCTATCATTTCTTTGCTACAGATTGAATATTTTGCATGAGCATTCAAAAACGCATGTTTATAGTTTGAACTTCTTATGTTTATTGTTTTCTACTACCAAATGTACTGTCTACAGATGGAAAACTCAGAGTCTTTGATGATGGGTGGTGAGGAATTGCTCAAGAAGATTCAGTTACACACAGAGAGACGTATTACATGTAATGTCGGGAAGAGCTAGATTATACAGTTATCAATGTATGTACAGGAGCAATCCTCATCTGGAAGTGTTTCAGGGATTCCAAATGATCCTACTCAACAGCTGGGCCTATTTGCAAGACTTGGTCAATGGAAAATACTGCCGCTTTTCTCCTCCTTATGGTCCCCCACCCTCTCTATTGCCATCTTTGCAAAAGCAGAGTGGCATGCTGCCTTATCGCTACTGCTCCTTATTACCCTCAAACAACAGTCATGAAAGCAGGCAAGACGATTAAGCAATGTGGCAGCCCGTTTTTATGAGTTTACCTTTAAAGACAACCAAGAGAATTTTAGGAAAGTGGATAGAGAGCTTTATGAATACAAGGAACTGCTGTGGAGTATTTATTTTTGAAAGTCAACAAATACCTTGCAGTTAAAGTAATCAATATTAGTTATTTTAAACAATACTAAGGTTACATGTTCTTAGGAGGGGAAAAGCACACAATGTATTTCTTACAGGGCTGACCAACCTTTTTGACATCACTTGGTTTTTGTCATAATTTGCAACATTTTACCAAAAAAAGATGCTATATGAAATTTCTTTTTCAATCCCAAAGACTTGGTTTTGTGTTGAGAATTTTGAGGTAATCCTCAACTTGCAAGTATGTTTAAAATATCAAGCAGGTTTCAGGGTATCTGGGTGGCTCAGTGGGTTAAGCCTCTGCCTTCAGCTCAGGTCATGATTTCAGGGTCCTGGGATCCAGCCCCACATCAGGCTCTCTGCTTAGCAGAGAGCCTGCTCCCCCCCCACCCCCGCCTGCCTCTCTACCTACTCTGTCAAATAAACAAAATCATAAAAAAAAAATATCAAGCAGGTTTAAAACAACTGTTTGTTTTAAGACATATGTAGTCTAGCTTTACGGTCTCAAAATGTTATATACTTTTATTTAGCTTAGTCAGGGCTAATCAAATATTCTGAGAAACGGTCAGTATATATGTATGTGTATATACATACATACACATGTACATTTCAGGATTACTATTCTTCAACAAATTATACTTTAAATATCAAAACTTAATCTTTTGTGGTTCAGAAGGCACTCTTTTTTTCTTAGAAAAGCTTAGTATCTATTTTTCTAGTAATGAGTCAGTTACGAAAGGTAGTGTAAGAGTGTCCAAAGGGGAGAATTTCCTCTCTTCTGGCCTTAATTTATAGAACTCTGAATACTGGAGCTTGAGTAATGATCTTTTGGATACATCCTCATATGAAGTACATACAATATGAAAAATGTAAGCTCTATCATAGACAACTGCAATACTTCCAAATAAGGGTCATAGAGGTGAGGTCCGAAGTATGCAGTAGACAACATATTTATATAGAGTCCAAAATGAGAGGGACCTTGGTCATGAAACTATAGTTACATGTGACTTACCAGCATTCTCACTAGGCACTGCTCTGTTAATTCATGGCACTGGAACCCATTAACCATTTCCAACTTAACCTAAGAGGGATTATTTTCTCACAAAAACCTATCTCTTAATTTCATAAGAGAGAGCAATAAAATGCAATGTATCAAAATTTGCTTTCATAAAGTAACTCTATCAGATTAATAAATTGAACAATATTTACAACTTTTGAATTTTAAGGATCTAAACCTTTTCACATCACTACCCACCCAACTCCCCACTATCTCTTTAGCTGATATGACATGAAAAAGTAGGCTGAAATGCTTTTGGGAAAAAAAAGTTTCTTTATTTCTGTTTATTCATTTATGCAAAAACAGTTTCAACAATAGGTAATAGGAACATACTTATAAGTTTAAAATTAATTTTCTATTTTGAAAGGTTCAGGACTTCTTGTCTCTTATTTCTACCTTACTCTTTTAAATACTTCAGTCCAACAAAAAAGCAGAAAAATAGAGTTTATTCTCTTACTTTTCTTAAGGTCACATTGGGATAATTAGAATTGGCTCTTTCAAATTTAGATATCATTTAGAGTAACCTGGAAATTTAATCACAGAATGATACATGTAAGAATGTTATAGCACACCCCCAAAAAAGTACAGAGAATTTTTTAAAGGACAAATTTCAGGGCACTTTCAAATTCTGAGGCATAAGAAAGCCCTCTCAGGGATCCTTAAGTTAAAAGACACTTCCCTTCAGATTCAGAGTAAAAATTATTAGGGATTATAAGGCAACAATGAAGACTGATGATATGGCCCACAGTAGTTGCCTTACGTTAGGGCTAAATGGAGTCTCCATGTTTTTAGTGAAGGGACCAATGAAAGAAAGGCCAGGAAGCCACTTTAAACTCATTTTCATGGCAGGTCAAATGATGCTGATACAGTGTTTTCCTTAGAAAGATTTTGTCCTGTTGCCACCTTTTCAAGGCTTAGCCCTCAAACTGTTCAAGTTGCTACTTCTCTTCTTTACATCTTCTGTTCAAGGAGCAAACCTCCTGGAAGAATGGTGCTACAGACTGGAAAATCAAGACTGTAGGGGCAGCAAAGAGGCTCTCGTGCTCTAGCTGTCACAATTTACAATTACTAACAAGGAGACTAGCTAATCTAGAAATGATTGTTATCTCTGTCCTTGTATATTCTAGAGATACACTTAAAACTTTAGTGGTTTTGAAACACAACCACTTTGACTCTTTTAAACATATTTTACTTTAAAAAGGAAACTGTAATAGGTTAACAGGCAAAAATAAAATCTATTTGCTCTTTAACAAATAACTAATATTTCAATGTTTTTTATAAAAACAATTCCTTTCAGATACTGATTAACCTTCTAAGTGACATAAAAAAAGTTTCAGCATTCTTTAATAGCAGTATTTTGCACAATTTAAGATACAGCCATTGAGTTTAGCATTTCAAGGAAAAAAAAATTAAAGAAAAAAGGAGAATGGTAACTCACTGAGAAGCAGCTTATGTACCTAGTAAAGTTTTGTTTGTTTTGGATTTTTAAAAAAATTATGCCCAGAATTTTAGTTATCCTAATTAGCATCCCAATCAAATAAGATATCTATGTATGGATTCTAGATAAAAAACAAGTACTTCGAACTAATAAACTTAAGACCCACTGATTGGACTGTTTGTTTAGACTCTCTTTTACTGGGTTTAGACAAGGAAGACTTCAATAAAGCTAACTATATATTGAGTTCCACTGATTAAAAATACAGTTTTAAAAACTCTATTTTTGTGGTAAATTTCGAGATAAATCATAAATGTAAAGAACAATACTGTAAATATTGTACTGTTCACAAGTACTTGTTGGAGAAGTGAAATGCTTGAATTCAAACTATCAAAATTCTGACCTTTCAAAATAGGTTTTCTAATTTTCTGAAAATCAGCAATTGCTTTTAAACTCTTAAAATGTCAGTTTCAATTAAAAAAAATCCTTACAGATAAAGTTATTCCTTTCAGTATCAATTATTTTTTACTTTCAACTATATATTGAACACAGAACCAGTTTCTAAATAAACATCTAATGAACAGTTTCAATGTAAAATAAAACTAGGCAATCTACCACAACTTACATAAGAAAGTCTGAGTGTGAGTTATCAAAATTCAGAATTAAATTTCTATAATAGTGAAAACTTTCAGTCTCTTCTTAATATTTAGAACCAGCAACTTCCCATGAGACTAGAAAGTTAGCAGAGAGGATCAAACAGATTTAAGCACTGCTCGACTTCTTCTAAAGTGATGTACTCTTTTATCCTAGAAAAAACAGAAACAGTCCTTTTTTTACTTCATTGGAAATTTTGTATTATCACTATGACCTAAGATAGTTGCAAAATACTTAAAGCATTTATTCTGGGTTTTAAAAAAACTATAAATAACAAGAGAAAAACAATCCTTTCTGGGAAGCTTTCTTGAACTTTAAGACAACAAATATACCAATGACCTAGTTTTATTCAACAATTTAAAAAGAAATCTCAGTAAACTCAGAAACAGAGGACTTGGGAGTCAATGTCATTTTATTAAGATTCTTAATGATTTGGCAGTGATGTCACCAAAGACAGCTGGTGGAAAACATACGTAATTTTTTAAAAGTTTTTACTAACAGAGTGCATCTGGTAGAAATCACAGCTTGAGTACGGCACTCCACTTCGAACTGAAATGCTATGCTTTTAGATTAAAAAACAAAAATTTTGCTATATTTAAAGGCATACCCTTAACCTGTGATCAAGATATATCATTCTTCAGGAAATGAAGAGATAAATAAATAAATATACATAAAATTTCCTTTCATTTTATGTTGCCTGCAGATGTGCAAATATTAGAAGTAAGGCCTTATAAAAAGGAATGGAGCTGAATGAACTAGTACTAACACAATGATATTTTCTTTCCTCTAAGAGCTTAACTGTGCCCTTTTCCTAAGATTAAATTCAGTTGTCATATAAAGAAGAGTGGCTTCTGGAAATTCTGCAATCTGTCAACAGGATAATATCCTATTTAGGTTAAAGCCCAGAAAAGTGGTCACAAACTCAAGTTATCTTCAGAGGTCAGGAAGGATGCAAAGATTTTAAAGACAACATCAAAAGTATATACCTTGCCTTGACATTCAAATTCAATTAAAACAACAACAACATTTAGCCAATCAAAAGAGGTCTAGATATCAGACAACTTTAGATTACCAACTTTTGACTCCTAGTGCAGAAGAACAGAAAACTGAAGATTCAAAGTAAGGTTTTTGCCTAATACCAGGTGAAAACTCAAGTTTAAAGAGTACTTTCTGCTTTGCCAACAAATCATTTAAGTACTACCTATTTAACCTTCAGAACTTTGGGCAAGGTAGGCTGCCATACAATCCTAGTTCTTTCCTTTTAAATTATACCGTCTGTGTATAATGAAATGAGAACAAATGTCAAAATTTTAAATCAATGTGTTTTACTTCCTATTGTGAAGATGACAAGAACTTAATCCTGCTATGGCTCTGCTCTTCTTCTGTATTAAGTAGGAAGTCCTTAGTATATCCTTTAAAAAGGCTTTAAGTTTCATCCTATGCCCATTCATAGGCAGAAAAAAAACTATTCTCCTTTCCTCGTTTTAAGACAGAAAACAATAGTTAAAAACTTCCCTTTGAATATAAAATGGTGTAAGTCATTTCGGAAAAATTCTAGCAATTTCTCAAAAGGTTAAACATAGTTACTATTAGTCAGCAATTTCATTCCCAGGTATATACCTAAGAGAAATAAAAGTATAAGTCCACAGAATAACTTGTCCATGAATGTTCACAGCATTTTTCATCAGAGTTAGAAAGTGGAAACAACCCAAGTTGTCTCTTAAGTAATAAATACACAAAGGGTGGTATATCCATAAATAAAAAGAGATGAAGTACTGATATACACTATAACATTGATGACCCTTAAAAGCATTATGCTAAGCGAAGGAAGCCAGTCACAAAATGTCACATATTGCATTATTCTATTTATATGAAATGTCCAGAATAGGAAAATCTTTACCAAAAAAAAAAAGCACGTTAGTGACTCCCTAAGGGTAGAGGAACTGGGGGAAAATAAAGAGTGACTGCTAATGGCTTAAGAGGAGATTAAAATATTCTAAAACTGATTGTGGTCATGACTGCACAATTTTGTGAATACACTAAAAAATGGAATTGTTTTAAATGGGTTTACTGTATGGTAGTATACTATATCTCAATAAACCTGTTATAAAAAAAAAACTTTCTTTTGCACAATATTCCTCCCCCATTAGAGTGAACTGAAAGTCTACTGGCACCATTTTTCCCACAGCATTTGTTCGCTTTGTGTGTTACATTTTAGTAATTCTCTTAATATGTCACACGTTATTATTATTGTTATTTGTTATGGTGATCTAGGGTCAGTGATTCTGACTCACTGAAAGCTCAGATGACAGCATTTTTTAAAGCAATAAACTATATTTTAATTAAGATATATATACTTTTTTCTAGATATAGTGCTATTGCACACTTCATAGACCACAGTACAGTATGAACATAACTTTTATATGTACTGAGAAACAAAAAAATTCATTTGACTTACTTTATTCCATATTTATCCCACTGCACCAGTATGAAATTGAACCTGAGGTATCTCCGAGGTATGTTCTGCTTTGTGTATCTAAAATTTCCTCTTTTTCCATTTGGTCAAGCCAATATTCTCTTTCAACTCTCTTCTTTCACAACCTTTTCAATTATAAACTTCTGCTTAAGGTTTCTTCCCTAAGGACAAACTACACTATATCAAGGTTTGAGCAGCATAAAATAGCCAGGTAAAACTCACTCACAGAGGTTTTCTGAGTTACAGTCAAATCCAAGAGTTCAATTAAATGCTCTTTGTAATCTCAAAACATATATACCACAGAAAAAAAGATGCTTCATAGCTGACAGATATGCTTTTTATCCTGTATAGTATTCTTTCATACCTTGAAGTAGTCATCCTGAGTAACAAGAGAGTTTCTCAGTCTGTTCTCGGGGTTAAATAGACAAGATACCACAGTCTGTATGCTTCTGTCCACAGATTTCTGAAAAGAGACGTATTTTCAGTATTTTACTCACTTTAACAAGCTTTTTAAAGAAAGCTGAATGAATACATGTGCTTCTTTCTGAAGAATTCTTATGTAATCTATAAAATACTATGTAATTCATAATATACTACATTTTCATGTAATTCATGTCAATATGTAACTTTTTATCAAATAAAAAAATTTTTAGAATCTTAAGAGTACTAGTTGTAAAGCTCAATTTAGTAAAACCCTCAGACATTTGCTCAAGGCTCTTTAATTTTTCCTGATAGGTAAGAAACAGTGAACTTCAACATTCCAAGAAAAAACATCCAGGATAAAACCTGATAATTTTAACTATTCATCACTCAAATCAAGGCATTTTTTTTTACTCTATAGTTGAGTAGTTCTCAACATCTTCTTCCATTGAGGAACACAAGGACAAATTTCACACAATCCAATGGGAAACCTTCAATGTTATTATATACATTCCTATCACATCAACTACTTCCACATTCCCACCCACTCAAGAGAAACATAGGAGCACTGATGAGAGCACTGTTAGTAGTTTGTTCTAATGATTAAAAAAGAAGCAACTCCACCTATTTCAGTATTTCAATTATAACCAGTGACTCCACCACTCTTGAGAGCTGCTACCATATATAATGTTATGGAGAGAATACAATAAATAATTATATATTACTATTCAGCTAAGTAAATGTTTAAATGGGGGAAAAGGTAGGTATAATTCATACTAATCTCTCTTTTGAAGAGAGGATTCTTGAGGAAAACTACCTGTTTTCTGCATTCTACCAATTACGCTAATAGTTATTTAAGTATGATTTTAAAAACTATGAAAATATAAGAGAGAAAAGATCTACTATATCAGAAACTATGTGTAAACACTGAAAGCTTGGAGGTACCTGAAATTTCATCTACTTTTATAAAAACTGCCAAATTATTAGTCAGTTACTTAAGCTCTGTAATTTTTGGCTTCCATACTTAAATTTGAAAAAAGATGCTTACATCTCAAAGGGCCATTATTAAAACTTCAAAAAATAATTGTGAAAAATATAAATATCAATAAACAAAATTAGATGTTTGCCTTTTGTGGGCCATTTCCTGAGGATGGAGTCGCTTCATGAACTGAACATTCACTTTGCAAAACTTCAGCTCCTGGATCAACTTCATTACAGTGGTAGTTAACAGCAGTGTAAGCCTAAATTACAATAAAAGTATAATTAAAGAGATGTACATTAGATACGTTTCTAAACAATTTATTCTTCAAATTAGGTGAGCTTATATTTAGCATTTAAATGTGGGCTGTGTTGTCATTTTTTTATTATTTCAGAAACTTTTAAATTGAATAGCTGAAATGCACTAAGATAGTCTTTTATTTGAAAAGTCTTCTAAGCTTCAACAAAATTAGATTAGAAGGGCTCTAAGAAAAAGACACTCCAACATGTAGTAATAGAATGAGAATTTACCAGTGCCTGAGAATTTTAACTCATGTTATATTATTCAAAGGTCCAATTCTGATAAAAGGCAAAGGCTCGGGGGAAAAAAAAAAAAGGTAAAGGCTCAAGTGTTTCAGAGCTAACAGCCTCTTTTATTTCTCATATAACAGTATTAACAGTGAAATATATGCTTTTCTTCAACAGATGTTTTTACGGGTAGAAAACTAGAGACAGTTTCAATACTAATTCTAAATTCATTGAATTGGAATTAGCATAGGTATTAATACTATCTTCCTTGGATTATATACAATTTAGCACCTGTTGTATGCAGAGCAGCCATTGTCTTAATGTAATTACAATCTGAGAAACAAAAAGCAGTTTCTTGCATGGAAGAATATACTTGGCGTTGACGAGAGATCAATAAAAAACACATGTGATAGGGAATTTAAAAATAAGTATGCCCATGGGCACCTGGGTGGCTCAGTGGGTTAAAGCCTCTGCCTTCGGCTCAGGTCATGATCCCAGGGTCCTGGGATCGAGCCCCATATCGGGCTCTCTGCTCAGCAGGGAGCCTGCTTCCTTCTCTCTGCCTGCCTCTCTGTCTACCTGTGATCTCTGTCTGTCAAAAAAACAAATAAAATCTTAAAAAAAAAAAAAATAATTATGCCCAGGCATACATGAGATGGCAAAAGGCCAAGAAACATTTAACACTTAAAATAAGAAAAGATTTTAAAATAAAGAAAAGAAAGGGGTGGCTGTGTGCCTCAGTCCATTAAGTGTCTGATTCTTCATTTTGGCTCAGGTCATGATCCCGGGGTTGTGAGATTGAGGCCCACATCTGGCTCTGCACTGGGCGTAGAGCCTGCTTAAATTTCTCTATCCTTCTCCCTCTTCCCCTCCACTCTCTCTCCCTCTCCAAAAATAAATAAGTAAATAAATAATACAAAATTAAAGAAAGTATATGTTTGGCTAATTCACCTTACCGGGGGTATAACATAACTCCTTTGTTCTCCAGCAGGCCACTGTGGTGGCATCTTAAAAAAAAAAAAGAGAGAGAGAGAGAAAGAGAGAGAGAGAGAGAGAGGCAGTAACAGTTAGTTAACCATTCCTATAAATTTTCACGAATGTGAAAGATAGACAATGTTGAGGTATTTATCAAGCTGGATTCTTAAACTTGTAGTAACAGAAACATAATGGAAGAAAAAAGTACTTTATGTTTCTAATACCTGAGGGTTTGTACTTTCATATATAAACTCTAAGTTTTTTTCAATTTTCTGTGTTGGCTTTCAGAAAAAAATAAAAAAAAAAAGCTTTGAATTTATGACCATAGATAATGGTCATGGGTCACAGATATGGCCGTATCTATGGTAGAAATTCAGAGACCTACTCCCTTGTAGTAGTCAGCTAAAATAAACACTACCAAATATAATTGAAATCCAATACTCTAAGAATTAAGTAATCATTTTATTTTGACCAATCCCACTAGAAGAACTTGTAAAAGTCAGTCAGGACATTTCAGCTATTTGACAACAAGGATGGAAGAATGTATATTGAAATACAGAAGAGGACAGCAAATATTCTAAGACAATACAAGAGAAAACTTTGTGCTAAGTATATTCCTGTTAAAATACATTCCATGTTTTGTAAATAACTAGAGGTCCTAATTCTAGACTAATTCTAACTTTTTACCTTATTTTAAGCATACTCAACTAGACAAACTGTTACAGAAACTTATATGAATAATGGTCTCAATAGTATTCCAAAGTAAATCATGTTGTTCCCTCTTAAATTACCTGATAATTATATACAGGCAGCTGATATCCAGTGATGACCTGAACAGGTGAACTTGGATAAGGAGGATAGGCCTGAGAATAAAGTTTATAGAAAGACTGCATTAACAAACAAAATTATTAAAAATTTAAAAGAAGTATTATTCCCAATACAACCCAAGTATGAAAACAAAGAAATCTTATTTTTCTATAGACAAATGCAGAATTCTATTGGAGTGATTGGCTTCATGAAGAAAAATTCTTTGTCAAATGTTAAGTCTTTTGGTTGGGGAGGAGGAAGAGATAACTGAGGGAAATGACTGACTTTACCCATCTATGTTTATCTTACTTGTATGTATATTTACCTCCACTAAGAAGTGTCTTTCTTACACTGGTGATAAAGTTTCTGTTAGAATAGACTTCCATGTTAAAGTTATATTAATACACCTGTTATTTCTTTGTTAAAACATTTTCAAGAAATTTTGTATTCCTTTTGGGTAATGTGTAGCCAATGTGTAGTCCTCCTACATACTCAATGGCTCTGTATTTCATTTCTAAAAGGTAAAGACCATACTTAACCTAAAACTGAAGGGGAAAAAAAACCCTAATAGAGTGTCTTACACCCTTCAATATTTACTGATTGAAATCGTCTATGTAATATATACATGAATAGACCCAAATAAGTAATACTTCACAGTAAGTATTAGGAACAAGTAGGGGTTTTCTTCTAACCATGTTTAGAGCAAGAAAAA
Organism: Martes martes; assembly: GCF_963455335.1. NCBI lineage: Eukaryota > Metazoa > Chordata > Mammalia > Carnivora > Mustelidae > Martes > Martes martes. The sequence goes on from NC_137888.1 coordinate 131,778,082, forward strand.
TAACAAATATATACCCTACATTTCAGACAGGTGGAAAATGTAAACAAATGAGAGACACTACAGAACTACTTCACTACTATTTCTCTTTCCCTGCAAATAAAAGTTTTTTAAACTGAAGAAATAAAGAAAAAAAACCACTGTTACTCATCATCAATAGGAGATAATATGTATTCCAAAGCCCATTACAAACATTAAAGAAACCAGGACCAAACAAATTATATACCAGAAACTCACAGAATTTACAAATACAGTTGTCTTTAGAAACCTTTCCCCATTCTAGAACCAGAACACATCCAGAAGCCAGGAATCTGTATGAGAAGGCATCTGAAAATCACTGCAAATAAAGAATAACTAGAACTGCCAAACTTAGAGAATAAACCAGGCAAACATGTAAGAAAAGCTGCCTTCAAATATTTTAGGAGTTACCACATGGCAGGGAAAAACAGATGAGTATGTTTTTGTAGCTACAGAGGTCAGTTCTTAGATAAAGGTTTACAAACTATATAGCAGCGGATTTTAGCTTGGTATAAGAAACAAAACTAAGAACAAAAGATTTCTAACAAAAGTAACAGATTTCCTTCCCATCACTCAAAGTATTCAGAGAGTAATATCACTTATTATGGAAATTCCACCATTTCTCATTTCAGAGAGTAAAATGTGAGACTGGCTTATTTTTAAGGTGGCCCCATAAATGAAATCTCCAAAACCATTAAAAAATAAAGGAAGAATATAGGTAATTCTTACCTGAACATACTGAGTTATAGGATTCATCATGGTTGGAGGCTGCATATAAGTTTCAGTGTTTGGATTACTCCATACACTCTGAAACTGTGGTGGAGGAGGAGGATTAAAAACCAAAGGACGAGGCTGCACATGATAAGCACCTTTTTAAAGAATAAAATGAAAATAAAGTCCACTTTTAGTTTTCTGAAAAGTTATACATGTCAAAAAGAATAACTCTCCTCTTTACTTACATAAATTTTGTTTCCTGATTGCAGGTCCCAGTTTCAGCTTTTTACCATGGAAATTTATCTGTGACTGAAAATAAACAACAAAGCTAAAATCAATTTTCAAAGTCTCTACTTTCAAGACTTTGGTAAACACCCCAGGTCTTCTAAAATCTATACCCTCAGAGAAGATCAATACTAACAACATACTCAATCAAAATTTATCAGCATGAAACTACCTTAACATCTCACCACTCAAGTGTTGAAAAGAGTCTTGGAATCTGATCAAAAAATTTTACACTCTGTCTGAAACCTTTCCTGTCTCTAGTTCATGAAGCCAGATGTCCAATTACAAATAAACAGGTCTGACAAGTTACATAAGATTACTCCAGGTTTGGATTTCAAACAGGAAGTTATTTCTATATTTTATACAAGGCTATACATATTCAGGACTCAAACAACACTAAGCATTGCATCCTTAAGCTAATTAAGAGATTTTGGATAAGATTACTTACTTCTACTATCTTCTGCACATCCACATCATTATAAAATGAAACAAATCCATAGCTAAAAACACAGATAAATAATGTGTAAAAATCACCAGCATAATAGTACAAAACTTCTAATATTCCATGAAATGATTGAAAGAAATGATAATGATAAAAAATGAAGAATGTGCTGAGATAAATATTTGTTAGATGTACATGATCAATCGTCTATTACTGTTTTTTGTTTTCTTCCCCGATCTATGTCAAAATGTGTAAAGATTAATGTAGTGTAAGACATCATTTGTTAACAGAAAATTCCTATCTATGAACCTGAATTTATTATCTAAGGCAAGATGGTTAAAATTTAAAATATTGTTTAATACATGAAGAAAATAACTCTTGTGGGGCACCTGGGTGGCTCAGTGGGTTAAAGCCTCTGCCTTTGGCTGAGGTCATGATCCCAGGGTCCTAGGATCAAGTCCTGCATTGGGCTCTTTGCTCAGCAGGGAGCCTGCTTCCTCCTCTCTCTTCTGCCTGCCTCTCTGCCTACTTGTGATCTCTCTGTCAAATAAATAAATAAAAATCTTTAAAAAATAAAAAAGAGAAAAGAAAATAGCTCTTGGATAAAACTGATTAATCCACTTAAATAAAATAAATGATGGAAAATATTTACTTATAAACACTGTGAAAATGACAAATAGAAGAGCTGACAACAAACTTACCCTTTATATGAAAGAAAGGAACAAAGCAACAGATTTATACAAGTGTAAGAACACAAATTTTGAATTTTTCTAATTTTTTATTTTCACACTGAACATGTTGTACTTACCCTTTGGACACACCAGTACGATCCGTGATTATCTTCACTTCTTTTACTGAACCATATCTAGCAAAGAAACTTCTAATTTCGGTTTCATCCATCTATAGAGAAGAATTTGACTTCAAGAGTAAAAACTCAACATTCAAAGTTTTTAAGTATACTATAAAGAAGATTTGAAGATGTGGAAATATCTCCCCCAAGTATCCCCAAACCACCTGTAGATCTTTGTCAATGATAGTTTTAGTCTCTACGTTAAACATAAAACCAATTCCAAACCTGAAAGAAATTCCAAAAAAACCCTATGTTTACAACAGGACCCCAACCCCCTTATTCACTAAATATTTTTTTTAAATAAATGAAATATACAATACCCTAACATCAATTCCACCAACAAAAACGGTGTTTGGCATGATTTTGCCTTCTGGTAAAACATAGCCTTGGCTGGTTGTAGCTGATGAGGACTGAGTGCTGGCCTCTCTGGAGATGGTTGCGTTTGGAGTCTCAGGATTTGCAGCAGACTGTAATTTGGAAAGCAGATATCATCATTAGACATCCAGGCAAAAACCATATATATGAAATAAAATCTTTGTATTTAAAATACAAAATATTTTCATAAAAATTACTTTCACAGTAAATTCACCAGCAATACAGCTCAGTTTAGGTTTAGGATTAAAAATAATCAGACTAAGGGCACCTGTGTTGCTTCATCAGTTAAGATCATGATCTCACAGTCATGAGATCCAACCCCATGTCGGCTCCTTGCTGGGTGCGAAGTCTGCTTAAGATTCTCTCTCCCTCTCCTTCTCCTGAACCCCACCCCACTCTAAAACTAAACTGAAGTAAACTAAACTAAACTAAATTAGCATGAAATTTTAACAAAAGAATATAGAACCCTCTCTTTTTAACTTTTTTTAAAGATTTTTTATTTATTTGACAGAGATCACAAGTAGGCAGAGAGAGAGGGGGAAGCAGGCTCATCGCCGAGCAGAGAGCCTGACGTGGGGCTCGATCCCAGGACCCTGGGATCATGACCTGAGCCGAAGACAGAGGCTTTAACGCACTGAGCCCCCCAGGTGCCCCTATAGGACCCTCTTAAAACCCGTGTTGCTCATCATCTCTTACATAGAGTAGAATACTGACTTTATACTGAGTTTGTGAACTGGAAAGTTCAGATTTGTAAAAATAGCTCTTAAAGTCATCCTGTTGTATGCCAGTAAACAAACTTTCCCTTTACTAAGCGCCTTATTAAAAAACACGGGAAATCTTTGAAAAATATAAAGGAACTTTTCAAAAATCTACATCAAAAGTACACATCAAAGGGTCACCTCGGTGGCTCAGTGGGTTAAAGCCTCTGCCTTCGGCTCAGGTCATGATCCCAGGGTCCTGGGATCGAGCCCCAAATCAGGCTCTCTGCTCCACAGGGAGCCTGCTTCCCCCTCTGTCTCTCTGCCTGCCTCTCTGCCTACTTGTGATCTCTTTCTGTCAAATAAACAAATAAAATCTTAAAAAAAAAAAAATACACATCAAAGATTTAAACTGATTTGTTTTCCCTCCTCTTTCTAGTCACCAAAATTAACATGGATTTTATAATTAACTACTCCATGTGTTAGTATGCATTTACTTTAGAAATGAAAACATTATTTGCTCACATATCATAGCTCCTGCTGAAAAAGGCTTACAATTTTTTCCTCTATTACTAGGGTTTTCAAAGCATCTTTTGAAATAACATTTTTCTTCTTCAATAATACCAAGTTAAGTCCCACTGATAATTCTAATTTTCACAGTGGGCTAATAGAAAAAATGATACTATCTTTATTTTCAGTTAAAGAGACCTACACATGAAACTCATTATTTTTCTGGATTCTAATTCAGACCTCTGTCTTTAGTCTTTCCATACTAATATTAATATAAATTTTTCTGAAGCAAAATTTACTGGTAATATATATGTTGGAAAAGTAGTATAGCATAGTGAAACAAAAATTGATTTAGTCAGGGGATCAAGGTTCATTTGCCTTACCAAGTTATAAGCCACTTTTTTGGCAGCTGTTTATATCTGGGAAAACTGCTTTGAGATGGAAGTAAGATAACATCTACAAATTCATTTTGTAAAGTGTAATGTGGTATGCCAATATAAGTTAGTGTCCTGTTATTTGAATTTATTTTCAAGAGGATAAAAAGTTTCTCTCCTAGTTTTACTATTTACTTATTTTGTGATGTTTTATTAATTAACAACGAATTTCAACTGGAACTTCAAGGAACTAGTTTATGGTATATCCACTTATTTGAAGTTCATTTATGAAGTGCCTACTGATTTTAAGAGGGAAATACAAAAGACTACAAAAGAGAGAAACCTATTATATTTCCTCTTATGGAGAAAAACAAAGTAAAAAAAATGGATACATATTTTTTAAAAGGGGAGCACAGTGATTTTTACAGAAATTAGTAACAATACTAGAGTATTTTTTTGAATTAGAATTCTTATTTTGTTAGATTTCTGAAGTTACTGATAAATTTAAGATTCTACAAATTGTTATACTACTTAGAGATGAAATCTGAACTGTCCCATCACCAAATGTGTTTGGGTTTTTCTCTATTAATCTGTGCACATACAATTAACCCTTGAAAACATGGATTTGAATGTCAAGCTCATTTAGTCACAGATTAAAAAACAGTACAGTACTGTAAATCCATTTTTCTCTTCCTTATAATTTTCTAAATATTTTTCTCTAGCTTATTTTATTGTAAAAATATAGAATATAATCCATATAACATGCAAATTGTGTTTATCAATGGTTTGTGTTATCAGTAAGGCTTCCAATCAACAGTAGGCTACTAGTAATTAAGTTTTGGGGAGTCAAAATTTACATGCCAATTTTGAGTTTGTGTGGAGGGAGGGTGAGTCAGTATTCCTAACCCCTATATTATTCAAGAGTCAACTGTACTTACTGAGTACTTTTATGTGTTTCTATTTGGGTACTTCCTAATTCTTTCCTGTAACTCTACTATAGTAATATTTCATGACAATGTAGTAGTATAAAAACCTGTTGCTAAAGTTTTTTCATTTTTTGTTTTTAGTTTTTTCTACGTGGGACTGTATTACATAAGCCACATGTCTTGAACCATTGAAACTTAACTAGATTTCCCTCCACTATAAACAACTTACCAATCCTTTTCAGTTAGCCCCTTCGGAAGTCAAAACAAATAAAACAGTGGTTCTGAAATTTTTATAGACTTTCTTTTCTCCTCAATTTCCCCTCCATCTGTGGATGAACTTTGGATAGCTTTCTATTTGACAAACTATTTAGTATTATCTATCCATGAACGACAATGGATTAATATATTTTAATTTGGAGGCGTATAGTATCAGGCCAGAAATCTGTGCCAGATTATACACAGTTATGATAATGTATTATTTCTCAACTAGGGGAGATTTTGTGGTCCAGGGACATTTTTGATTGTTACAGCTAAGGGGTACTCCTTATATCTGGTAGTAGAGGCCAAGAATACAGTAAACAACCTATAATGCAAAAGCAGCTTCCCACAGCAAGAAATTACCTGTCCCAAAATGTGAATAGAGTCATGGCTGAGAAACTCTGTGATAGTGTGTACAGAATTGAAAAGCAAAGTTCTGATTCTCATATTCTATTTATAGAAGTAAAATGGATATTTGAGACACTAAACAATAATTTGGGGGGGAAGTCCATTGTATATTATAGGACGTTTGGTTTGGGACTGCTTTATTCAAATTCAGTTTGGTTAACTGAGAAATTAAATGTAATATTCATCAAATCATTTTACTAGTGTTTTAACATCTTAAGGCACTAGCCTGTCTTAGTCCTCAGCCAGCAGGGGGCACTCAAAGCTAACAAAGTAAGCAAAGTATTCCATTTTTACCAAGACTGATTTTTAAGGAATTTTTAAATTTCTACCGTGTGTATATTTATACATAATTATAACTTATACATACAATTAATATACAATTTATATATACAACATCCACAACCAATAAACAACTTTTAATACTTTTAAACTATTGCTAAAAACACTCCACAAATAAATGCTTAGGCTAAAGCAAAAAGTTTGGTGTTAAAAGTATTCACCTTAACCATCAATAATATACAGAAAATAAATTTAAAGCAAATTTAACATAATAAGTAATTATTTTTCTTAATTATATCTTCAAGTGAGTTGGTGGGTTTTGAGATGAGTAATGCTAGGATATTAAATAGGGCAGAACTTGGAGGCCATCATATACACAATACTCATCACTGCTATTTACAGTAATATATTCACTGTTCTACTTGGATACCAAAATGCCAAAGTTAACTAAAAGCCGGAAAAAAGCTGTATCATTACTAAACCTCCTGGGCTGTCAGCTAACATTATTTCATTCAACTATTATATCTACATGCAAGCAAAATGAAATCTAAAACTGACTACAAAAAAAGGTCTAATTTGTAGTCATCAAAATTCTATCCGTAAAAGTACCATCTAATAAAGAGAAAAGCTAAAAGGCAATAGGAAATGAAAATAAGAATTAGACCTCCTAAGTTAATCTAAGAGTGAACTCCTGGGGGGGAAATCCAAACAATAAATCAAACCAGCAAGAAAACATGCAAGAAAGCATAAATATACATTTTTCTTGAAAAAGGTGCTATAACCACAGATTGTAAGATAATGCTATGTAAAAACTCTCTGGAAGTAAATTTGGAAATCTTGATGAAATAGTCAACTTTCCAGAAAAATGTCAATTTTAAAAAACAATTTAAAGAAAGGAAAGAATACTTGATTCTTAGCTCAGTTTCACTGGAAGTTTTTTCAGACTGTAAAGAAACCGACTATTTGTGCATGTGCAGGGCACCAAGACAGGAACAATGGTAGACAGAAGACAGAGGGTAGGAGAAAGAAAATTCAAGGGTGCCTAGTTGGTAGAGTGTCTGACCCTTGATCTCAGGGTTGTAAGTTTCAGCTCCTTGGGTACAGAGATCACTTAAATAAATAAACTTTAAAAAATATCAGTCACTTTAACTGAAAAAAAAATTCCAGAGAAAAGACAGGAAAAGAGAATTACTCAAACCATTTTATAAAACTAACACCTCAATAACAAAACCTTATCAAAATGGTCCACCTCAATCTCTAATATTGAAAATTCAAGGATGGTTCACTCTTAGGAAAGCTACTACTGTAACTCACCAATGAAAAAACATTTTAAAAACTACAGCATTCATTTTTAATTTTTTTTTCATTTTTTAATTTTTAAAAACCTAAATAAGAGGGAAGAATCTTCTCCGTTGATGCAATTTTAAGCTAACATGGGACTTAAAATGAATCCGCCACTTCCACTATAATTTGGAAATAAAGGCAACTCTGTACCACCACTGTAAATTACAAAGAATTAATAAGAGTTCTTAAAAATCCTTTAAAAAAGATAAACATCCAAATAGGTGCATTAAGAATTTATGAGAAAGAAATTTTGAAAACTAAAATGACTTCAACTTATCTAAAAGAAAAAAAACACCTTAAAACATATTTTCCAGCTATTACTTTGGCAATTAAAAAACTATAACAACTCTCATTGGAAAGTGTGTGAAGAAGAGATCACTCTACATACAGTGGGAACACACATTGGGACCTAGTTCCATTAAGAGTAACTTGGAAGGACATACTATAATTTAAAATTGTTTTAAAATGGGCATCAGCCTTTCAGCCAGTTGTTTCCACTCCTGGCAATTAATTTCAAGGAACTAATGGAATAGGCACGCCAAAATGTTTGCACAAATATACTTACTACAGTATTGTTTTTTAAACAGAAAAAGTATTCATTATAAGGGAATTTGATAAAAATAAATGATATAATCTTATAGTCTTAACATTACATATTTGAAATCATTTTATCTTTGAAATAAGGTCCACTATATTAGGTGAAGAATAGAGGATATAAAATAAAAGTATTATGTGACATGGTATAAATTCTAGAAATTAAAGTTCACCTATCTGAATGCAATACATGCATAAAAACAATCTGGAAGGGCATTCATACAGCAAAACCTGACTAGTGGTTAGAGGTGTTGGGACAATATTTTCTTACACTGATTACTTTCAAATGAGTTAATATGCTACTGTTATAATCAGAAAAAAAAAAAAAGCTATTAGCATCTCCCACTTTTCCTCTAAAAATATAGTGAAAAAAATACTGGAATTTTTTTTATAGTAACTCAGTGGTTATTAAGTAATTAGTAACATGGATAACAACGTAATACAAATAATCACTACAGAATTATACGTATAATTATACATTTTCATTTTAGTACTTCTATATAGGAATATAAACTACATAAATTTCCTCCCTGTAGCTCGAAAATTGGAGACCAACGATCATACTATAAATCCACACAGTGTATAATACATCTGTGAGGTAAGGCTGGTTAAAAGTGTAGCATCTTGCGGTGAATCAACTCTACATTTACCCAAACTCAACATAAACATACACCCAAAGAAGTAGTATTACTGTAGGTACGTTATGTCGAAATTCTTGGGTTTATCTGGAGGGAAAAAGGGTCCTTTCTAAGCACAAAACTTGTCAACTGCTCAGGGCCGCGGTCCGGGAGAAGCACAGGCGGGGCCGACCTCGTGCGCACACGATGGCGTCGGCGAGCTTTCCGCCCCTAGTTGCCGCACGAGGGAGCCCCCAGCGCCAAGTCAGGGACAAGGGGTCGCCACCGAGGCTCTCCAGTCCCGCCCGCCGCCCAATTCCCGCAGGAGCGCACCGCTCCCAATACGCCCACCCATCCCACCCCCACCCTACCCACCGGCCAGGAAGGAACCCTTAGCCGAGGAAACTCCAGCGCTCTAAGTCAAAAGGCGACTCCCTCAGAGAGTCGGTGCCAGCGAGCATTTGGTAGGCGGCAGCCCGACGCCATCTCGCGGCGACGCGCTGCCTCCTCCTCACAGGGTAAGCGCGGGAAGGGAGGCCTGCAGGGTGGGGGTGGGGCGGGCGCGCGGTGCCCCCGCCCCGCCCCGCTGAGTCCCCGAGGCCCACTCCAAGGGCCTCCCTCACAACCCACAGGTGGGGCGGCGTGAAGGCCGCGACCCTGCACGTGGTCGGCAGGTAGCGGGCGGGACAGCGAGCCCTCAGGGCCTCCACCCACCGCAACACCCACGGGCATGCCGCCCCTCCTCCACCCCTCTGGGCTGCCTCGACCTCCTCTCTCAGGCCTTGTCCGTGGTGCACCCAGGAAGGGAAGGGGGTGACCCCGCTTTCAGCCCCTCTCCCGCGCTGCGCTAGAAAAGCCGAGTTTCCGCCACCTGGGAGGACCCAACCCGGCGTGGGCCCTTTAGGCCTTCTCCTCAGCTCACCATGATGGCGGCAGCTAGCAGTTCCCTCTGGTGAGGCTCGAGGAGGAGCGGAGGCTGCGCTTCTGGCACCACTCTTGGGGCTGCTGTTGGGTCTTCTCGTGGCACTGCCCGGCTTCCACTGGGCAAAGGGATAAAAGTCAGAGGACTGAGGAAAATCAAAGGCGAGCGGTGAGGCCGAGGAGCCCTAAGAGCTGAGTGGCGAGGCTGAGGGGCGCAGGCGAACTGAGGCGTGGCCTGCGGGGCTCCCGGAGGTGGCTCCTGCGCCGGGTACGGGGGCTCGTGGTAGACGCCTCAGCCAATGGGTGGCAGCCCCCCGCCCCCTGCGGGGGGGCTTTGGGGGGGATGCCGGCTCCCTGATCGGGGGTGTGCAGGGGGTGCGCGCGGGCCGGCTCTCCGCAGCCAGGGAAGTACCGACATGAGACAGACTGACAGACCTTCCCTCGCCCCCTTCGACACAGGTGTCACCCTGAAAATGCCTTTGAGGCGCACTTGAAATGAATATGCATCTTTAAATATATGTTAAAATTAAAAAATTTTTAATGCGTCTAGGCTCTAATTTCAAAATGGCGCCCTGAATGTGTAGGATTAGCCCGATCACGATTACCCTATCATCGCCCCCCAAAATCAGTTAAATGCCTACAGAAAGAGAAAATAGAACCGAGCTTATAAAAACATGGAAGGAGACCCCAAAAGTCCAGAAGCTTGGGCACTTTTCTGCCAAGTTTGAAGTAGATGGAGTTGGATTGAAAAACAGGGCAGGCCAATTTGGTTGGTGTTCGGGGCGTTCACCAGTTCCAAGAAATGTTTTGATGGTATTGAGTGACTACAGCCAGGTACCACAGATACAGAATTCAAAAAAACAGGCGAACCTTTCTAACCTCAGGGAGTTTTAAATTGTAAGGGCGAAAGTTTATTTTCTAGGCCTTACAGGAAGAAACTAGGCCTGCTTAGAGAATTCTAGAACATTCTCAGGATCTGAGAAACAAGGCCTAGAGCAAGGGTGAGCTGTAGGGCAGTTGGTGGAGCAAATAACACACGTTTGGGAACCATGCCAGCATTCTTTACTCACAGGATAACCAGCTATGACTTTAATCTTCAAACTTTACTTTTGTACTGATGAAAAGCATAAAAATGTCACTTGGTGAGCTGGAATAGTGGTGGACTTCTGTAACCTGAAAACTTTCTCACTACCAACACTTAGCATTACTGCCTTATTAAATATTTAGCCAAACCCATAAGAACTGAAGGGAAGTATGAAGATGCCAGAAATTGAAACTGAATATGATAGTAGTTACTTCTTACACTGATTATTCTCTAGCCCCAGGTATGGGGACTGGGGTGTAAAATGACCAACCAACCAGTTTGCCTTGGACTTTCTTGTTTTTTGCCCTGGAAAAAACCCCAAACCCAGAGAACCAGCTCCCGGGCAAACCATTTAGGATTACCATTTAGTTGGCCATCCTCAATGTGGGCAGGACGTTGTTAGTCTCTAGAGGTCCGGAAGTATATGGGCAGAAGATAAGGGTTTGAAGTAGCTCAAGGTGGGAGCAGGAAGGGAGTACACTACAGAAAGCCATTGTCCCTGAAAGACATAATTCTCAGGAAAAGGATAGATTAGGGAAAATATAAAACACCCAGTAGATAACCAGATGGGGAAGCTTGTCCCATTTCTGGATGAAAAGAAAAAAGTTAACTCTGACGAAATTTTGAAACCCATTACCTGCATTTCATAAGAGTTTGGAATTTAATTTTTAGTACTTACATGTTGTTAGAATCTCAAAACTTAGAAATTGATTCCCAACCCTTTCCTCCTCCTGGAAAAGATCTTGGACAAGGGATCTGGAATGCCTTCCAGAGACAAACATAAAGTCAACCTGGAGGGATAGTTCCACAAAAGGCTCAACAGGATACTCATAAGAAAGGACCCTTTGAGATACCCTCAAAATGAAAAATATTAACACACTATTCACTTGGAGCAATACACTCTGCATATTTTAAGGTGATTCTACTATTTTAGCATGTAAACTTAAAGTCTAAAACTAATAAATGTCTTTACTCACTTCAAATAATTCAAAACTCTTAAGATGTTTTAACTCTGTACTACCCCTCTAAATTTATAAACTATTATTATTCTTTTCCTTCTATAAATTAGACATCATATTTTTTAGACCCACCAATATTTGTAAAACTATTTTGTTTACCATTTCTTTGTATATCTCAGATCTTTCTGGATTCTTTTCCTTGTGCATAAAGTAAATTCTATAGAATTTCCTTTAATGAGAATGTGATGTGCTCAGATTTTTCCCCACCTAAAATACTTTTATTTTGCTCTTGATCATTGAAGATAATTCTACTAGATATATAATTCTAGGTTTACAGTTATCTTTTTTCCTCAGAATATTGAACCTGTTATTTTATCATCTTCTAGTTTTTTTGCTACTGCGAAATCTGTTAATATAATATAATACTGGCTAAGATATATTTTGCTTTGGTGTTCTAAAAAGTTCACAATGATGTCACTGGGGCAGTTTGAAAATTTTCTTCTGCTTAGAAGTTTTTTGGCTTTGTGGGTTTGTGGATGAGTTTTCAACAATTCTAAAAAATTTCACTTGGGGGCACCTGGGTGGCTCAGGTCATGATCCCAGGGTCCTGGGGTGGAGCCCCACATCAGGCCCCCTGCTTGGTGGGGAATCTGCTTCTGCTTCTCCCTCTCCCCAGCCCCTGATGTGCTCTCTTTCACATACACTTTCTCTCTCTCTCAAATAAAAAATAACAAAATAAATAATAAAATCATATAATTTTTTTCACCTTTCTTGTCAAAGATTAACTGGTTAAAGAATTTAACCTATTTTTAATTCTCACAATTTTCAATTCTTATAGTTATTTTGACTAGATTATGACTTTTTCAAATGTTGGTGGTATTACTTTGAAACTTTATGAAATCTTCACTTAATAGAAAAAAATGGTATTTAAGATCAGTAGCCATTATTGAAATCAGTAGCCATTTTTATGTGTTAAGATTGGTAGCATAATTCACATAAATTCAGAAATAAATCTCTATATTGCTTCCTTATCTTGCAAGGACTGGAAGGGAAGGAAGAGGAAAAAAGGCTGATATTAACTTCTCTGCCAATTTTTTTATGTTCCTAAAGCCTGGGATTTTTAACAGAAGCCTTATAATTTGTATAAGCACCCTCAAACTTCATTCATTTACACACCATCTTCAAGATTTTTGTTGTATCTGCTCTGAATCTCTATATCATTATTTACCTAATTTTTAAAAAATGACTTATTGTCCTAAGCAGTAGTATTTATGAAATCACATTTATTGTGTTAGTTACTTTTTTTTAAACAATTCACATCAAAATAAATAACTATTAAAATTTGAAACACCACCCAAGGATCACTTCAGATCACACTCTTCCAGAGCAACAGGTTACATACTTTTGGAAAGGGCTAGACTAGGAAAATTCTTTTAATCTTTGGATATGTAAAATTAGGTCCAAGGAACTAAGGGGTGGAGTGTCAAATTGTTCAGCATAATAAGTAAGAGTAATTGAATTTGAAAGGGAAATCTAGCAAGGCTGGAAAAATGGACATTTTGCAATTTGAAAAAAAAAGAACTCACTTTGAAAAATGACAAGAAATTGAAGCCTGAAGTGAAAGATGCAATCTGAGTACATTGTGATCATCTGAAGCCTTTAGGGGTTTATATTCCCAGGCCTTACCCCAGACCAATTAAATCAGCTGGGGGTCAGACCCAGACATCAGTATTTCTTTTAAAGTGTTTCTGAAGTTATTTCAATATGCAATTAAAATTTGAAAATCTTCGCTATAGAGCTTTGCTACTCAAATTGTGGTCCTCAGACCCACAGCTTTGCAACACCTGGGTGCCATGGAATCTCAGACCCTATCTTAGATTTACTGAATCAGATGCAGCATTTCAACATGATCTCTAGATGGTTCACAAACACATGAAAGTTCAGGAAGCACTGGCATAGAGAACATTGCAATAAACAACTTGCATGGATGGATTTGGGGAGAGTCTGCTTTCCCAGCCTCTCTTGCAGCTAGACTTGGACATGTGACCTACACCACAGCAACGAAATGCACCTGCCTTAAATTTTGAATAGGGGACTAATGATGTCACAAAGAAGGGACTATAGAGAATACATTCTGGAGAAGGGTGGCAACAGCAGCAGCAGCCATGGCATTAGTTAGAGCTGCACTGTCTACTCTTGTCAGTTGTGCAAGCTGCCATGCAATTCACTGCCCAGCAGGGACAGTGAAGCTTCTTCACTGGACCAATTCCACAGCATGATTTTCCATGTCATTTCAGGAGACACAGACTTCCAACCTGGTTCTTCAGCCTTCTATGAGATTCCTTTCCTGCTTAAATCAGCCAAAATTTCTGTGGCTATTGCTTGTAACAAAGAACCTTGACTGAAATTGGTGATGAATGAAGTCAGTCAAAGCACTTTTAGGAAGAGGGTTAAGAGGTAGATTTGTTGAACTATTGGGACTTCATCAAGATCAAAAGCTTTTGCACAGCAAAGGAAATAGTTAACAAAACCAAAAGACAACTGACAGAGTGGGAGAAGATATTTGCAAACGACATATCAGATAAAGGGCTAGTGTCCAAAATCTATAAAGAACTTAGCAAATTCAACACCCAAAGAACAAATAATCCAATCAAGAAATGGGCAGAGGACATGAACAGACATTTCTGCAAAGAAGACATCCAGATGGCCAACAGACACATGAAAAAGTCCTCCACATCACTCGACATCAGGGAAATACAAATCAAAACCACAATGAGATATCACCTCACACCAGTCAGAATGGCTAAAATTAACAAGTCAGGAAATGACAGATGCTGGCAAAGATGCGGAGAAAGGGGAACCCTCCTACACTGTTGGGGGGAATGCAAGCTGGTGTAACCACTCTGGAAAACAGCATGGAGGTTCCTCAAAAAGTTGAAAATAGAACTACCCTATGACCCAGCAATTGCACTACTGGGTATTTACCCTAGAGATAGAAATGTAGTGATCCGAAGGGGCACGTGTACCCAAATGTTTATAGCAGCAATGTCTATAATAGTCAAACAATGGAAAGAACCTAGATGTCCATCAACAGATGAATGGATAAAGAAAAGGTGGTATATATAGAAAATGGAATACTATGCAACCATCAAAAGAAATGAAATCTTGCCATTTGCAACGACGTGGTTGGAACTAGAGGGTATCATGCTTAGTGAAATAAGTCAATCGGAGAAAGACAACTATCATATAATCTCCTTGATATGAGGAAGTGGAGATGCAACATGGGGGGTTAGGTGGGTAGGAGAAGAATAAATGAAACAAGATGGGATCAGGAGGGAGACAAACCATAAGTGACTCTTAATCTCACAAAACAAACTGAGGGTTGCTGCGGGGAGAGGGAGAGGGAGAGGGTGGTGGGGTTATGGACATTGGGGAGAGTATGGTGAGTACTGTGAAGTGTGTAAACCTGGCAATTCACAGACCTGTACCCCTGGGGATAAAAATACATTATATGTTTATTAAAAAATTTTTTTAAATTAAAAAAAAAAGAGGTAGATTTGTGAATCTTTGGTCTGTGACTCGGTAACATTATGTCACTCTATTGTTCCTAACCTTTAGTAAGATTCTACTATGTACACAAAAGCTTTGTACCAGTGGTGTTTTGTGAGGGATATCAAGGAAGGGATCTCTTTTCCCTCTCTATAGCAACATGGTACAGCCAGGGAAGGCATGCTGGACAGTAGGGCAATCCACAGATGAAGTAATTCAGCAGGAACAGAAGCTTGGCACCAGAAGTGACCTGGGAAAGCATAAATCATAATCTCAGAATTCCCAGAGGGATAGGAAGAGACATTGTGCTAGTCCCACTATATGTAGGCCGAGTTCAAGCCAATTCCATTTAAATCTCAAGGTATGGTGCCTCAGCTTCTATTGGGCCTGTATTCACATGGCTCAGAATAGCAGCATACATCTCCAGTTCACTTGTGCATACTTGCAGAGATGTCTGTCCACTGAGCAATGTTGCTTAAGGCTGGCTTGCTCCCCTTTAACCCTGGTATCTGCATAATAGTTTATGCATTCAACACTTAATCTCTTAGGCAGGTTGACTGAATTTTGGGGTTGGTCTGAATGAAGCTGACCTAGTAAGTAACAACAATGACAGTAATTATTGATACTGATAGGGTGTTTTCTATGTACCAGGTTCTATTCCAACCATTTTACTTCTATTAGTTCATCTATCTCTCTTTTTTTAAGATTTTATTTATTTATTTGTCAGAGAAAGAGAAAGAGAACGCGTGCAAACAGGGAGAGCTACAGGCAGAGGGAGAAGCAGGCTCCCCCCTGAGCAAGGATGCTGATGAGGGACTCCATCCCAGGACCCCAGGATCATGACCTGAGCAGAAGGTAGATGCTTAACCTACTGAGCCACCAGGCATGCCAGTTCATCTAATCTTAATGACAGTAATAGATACTATTATATAGATACTATTATAATAGATAATATTATTATTCTAATTATATAATTATATAATTAATTATATAGATACTATTATAATAGTATAATACTATTATAATAGATACTATTATTATTCTAATTTTATGGAGAAGGAAGCAGAGGCACAAAGATGTCAGATAACTTGCCCCGGATCACATAGGTGGTAAATATCAGAGTGATGTTTTTAAACTAGCTAGGCTTCTGGATGTGAGTTGTTTTTTTTTTTTTAATATTTTATTTATTTATTTGAGAGAGACCACAAGTGGACGGAGGGGGACAGAGGAAGAGAGAGAGGGGGAAGCAGACTCCTTGTCCAATGGGGAGCCCAACACAGGACTCAATCCTAGGACCTGGAGATCATGACCTGAGCCAAAGGCAGATGCTTAACTGATTGAGCTACCCAGGTGTCCCCTGAATGTGAGTTCTTAACCATTATGCTATATTAGCAAACTACGTGGTGGAAGAAAATTAATATAGTGGGACAAAGTTGTATATTAGATCCCTGGTTTCCATGGGAGTGGTCAAATAAAGAGGGAAGCTGTGCGAGTCTTTTCCCATTTAAAAATTTTTTTTTATTTATTTCTGATATATCTACATTGGTATATCTACATTAATAAGGATCAGAATCAGAACTTCAGACATTCTGTCAAAATGAAGCAAAACCCCCAAACCAACACCTAAACCAGCCTATACCAGTGAATTGCTCCAACACAGTCAGCCCTTGAGGAGGCTACCCACTTAACAAAAAAGAAATTTCCTTCTGAATTTTGCCTGTTAGAGAATGTCTTAGTCCTTTTCTCAAGTGTTGGAATTAAATCTAATGTCTGACAACCTCATCTCCATTCCTGGCCTATACCATTGGCTTCCTACTCACACTTTGAAACTGATTTTCTGAGTCAAGAGGCATCACTGAGCAGACTTTTGTAAATCAGAAAAGCAGAAGTTGTTGAACACTTGCGGAGGTGCGGGGAGAAAAAGCTGGTAGAACTTACCCATCTTCCTTTATTTACCCCTAGTCACTCTCAGCTCCATTTCCATAGTTTTATTCTTTGTCTGTTTAATTTTTTTCCTTTCCTTACCCACTTTTGAGAATACATGTATATATTTCCCTTTCTTAAAAAACATTAAAGCATGGAAAATAAGACTTAAGTCCCCTTTTGACCACCAGCTGTATCCCAGATCTCTTCCAGAGGTAACTACCACTGGTAGTTTCGTATGAATCCTTTCAGACCTTTTCCTAGGCATTCCCTTTTGTGTACTTTTGTAAAATATTTGGTGTTTGTACTTACAGAAAGTACTTGTACTAATAGAGAATTTGTAGTTCTTTTAGTATACTTGTAGAAAATTCATACTTAAGCTATATATACTTAAAGTACATATATATTTAGAATATATAGTATTTTGTTATATGTTTTTAACACATATAGTATCATGCTTTATGCATCTTATAACTTGATTTTTCCTTTAACAACAGACTTCTAATATCTGTATAGATCTACCTAATTCCTTTTAACTCTGGTGTAATTTAACATAATGTAGATATATCATAGTTATTTAGCCATTCTCTGGTCAATGGACATTTAGGTTATTTTCATTTTTTCATTGTTACAAATTACATGCACCAAACCTATCTAATTGGAGCCACATGAGTCTTTTGCTGCAGTGAACACCAAGAAGTATAACTGCTGGATTATGGGATATGCACATTTCAAATTTTAATGGATCACATGAAACTACCCTTTAAAATGCTGTGCCAGTATATATCAATTTACAGCTGTGACTAAGAGTCCCATTTGTCTATTCACCTGCCAATATTGATATTATCATACTTTAATTGCCACCCTGATGGGCAAGAAATGGCATCTGTTTTCATTTTACTTTGCATTTCCCTGATTGCTTGTGGAGTTGAGCCTCTTTCTACTGTTTGTTGAATGTTCAGGTTCTTCTGTGAATGGTTTGTTCATAGCCTTCAGCCATTTTTCTTCTGGATTGTTTGTTTTTTTCTTATTGTTTTGTGGGAGTCTGACTCCTTTTTTTCTTTTCTTCCTTGGCCTCTCGGGCAATGGGTGAAGCAGTATTGGTGCCTCCTTGAAGTTCTAGTCCAATGTAATGAACTAGAGTTACATTCATTTCCAAGAATTTCTTTCCCCAGACTGAAGCCACAAACAAGAAAGAAAAGGAAATGTCTAGTGTAAACACCAACTGTTGACCCTTGCGATGCCTTTGCACTTTACCTCTTTCCTGAACATCCTCCTAAACAAACCAGATTAGAGCTCTTATTTAAATCAGTCCGTCCCTTATTTTCAAAGAACATTTTTTAGGATCTCAAGGAATTGCCAAAGAGAGTAAGAGCTGTTAGGGGTGTGATTTCTGCTGAGCCTTTCTATATATTGCATTTTCCTTAGGCAATGTGACAGTCTTAAAGAAATCTGCTGAGGCCAACAATGTGCTGAGGTCCAACAACTTCTAATGTTCTGTTCTTGCCCCTGGTTTAGAGTGAGAATATCTGTAGAGAAAAGAAATGAGACATTAGGTGAATAAATACAATATTCACAGGGCTAGGATGTAGAGCTTAGCAGGTAAGGCTCTGAAAATAATTTCATTAACAAATATAAATTAATCTTTGATCACCCTAAGAAGGAGAAGCTAAGATGTTTCCTTTTCCCCAGCAAGAATTTTTCCTTCAGTTCCTATGTGGAACTGACTGAAAAAAAAAATCTGTCTATGATTTCAGAACCACCATGGCTTCCCTTTTGGAAAATGTTTTATTTTGTGTAGCTGCAGCTAGCATTTCAGCCAGCCTGGACAAGAAAAATGAAGTGAGAGGACAGAAGAATAGAACATAACTTGAAAGAAAATCACAGAGGAAAGAAAGAAAAGACACATGAAAAGAAGAGAATGCACATATACTTAAAAAAGAAAAGAAAAGGAAAAAGAAAAATAGTTAAAGGAAACATTCTTTTATCATTTCCCATATCTGGTCAGTCATCAAGTTCTTTGTTTTCCTTTAATTTATCAATTTCTTTTAGACCATAGCAGGTAACCTGCTTAAGAAAAACAATCAGATCATGTTCTCTTTGTTTTGTGCTTGGAGGATTCCAATAGCTATATGACTAGAATCCATGCCAATTAAGTCTCCATCAACTACTGTCAATATTTTGCTTTTTGCTCTGCTCACAAACCTTTTGTTGTTCCCTAGTTCCAACTTTATCATATTAAATTTAACCTTTTCAGCCTCTTAGAACCCTTTTATATATGACCTCACCCTACATAGACCTAATCAGACTGTCTCATCAACATTCCCTTCTCATTCTGTCTTCTGTATTCCTTCCATTTAGAATGCTCTTCCGGCCGTGCTTTTCCTCTCTGAATTCTACCTATTCTTGAAGGTCTAGTCAAGCTTCTCCTTTTCTGTGAAATTTTCTGTCTACTCCACCTTTGTCTTCTTCTTTCATGGCTATTTCAATGTCCAAAGTATGTAATGTGCCATTTTGGATGGTGACACCTGTGAAATTGGAGGAGTATAGCAAGTCCTTGGATTTGCATTTGTTTTGCATTGTCTCCAGCACTTAATGACACTAGATGGGTTACTTACCCTCTCTGAAGATCCATTTTCTTGTCCATGAATGGGAGAGAATACTGTTTTACTTTAGAAGATCAGGGGAAGGATAGACTAGATGAAAGGATAGGTATGTGGTACTTAACACCATGGCTGGCCCATAAAAGACTATAGTGGCTATACCAGTAATTTCCTTCCTGTCCTCATACCGCTTTCTGAGAGAACCTACTTCTGTCACAGCCCCAGAAGAGATACCTAGCTTTTTAGATATAGGTAACAGAATGCCTGATTAAAAATGATTAAATAGTACATATTTTAAAAATATATATTAAAGCGAACTCTAGATGTTAGCAGTTCCAGCATTAGTTCTGAGGCTCAGTGATATCAGGACTCTGAATTAGCGCCTCTGGAATTCTTTGGTTTGTTCCATAAAGCATGACTTATTTTCAGGGATTCTCTTCTATCTCCCTTTTATTTGAGAGAAAAATCTTTTCTAATAGGCTTCTTTTTGTATCTCATTGGACAGAACTGTGTGATGTATCCACTTTCAGCTCAAAAGGAGTCTAGATAAATGCATATCTGGCAAAAGGGAAATACAATTATATATATATAATTAATATATATATACTATATTAATATATTATATTAATATATTAATAATATATATTTAAGATTTTATTTATTTACTTGAGAGAGAGAGCATACACAAGCAGGGGCAGAGGGAGGGGAAGAGGGAGAAGTAGACTTCACTGCTGAGCAGGAAGCCCGACACCTGCTTTGATCCCAGGACCCTGGGATCATGACCTGAGCTGAAGGCAGACGCTTAATTGACTGAGCCACACAGGTGTCCCAAGGAAATGCATTTATAGTAACTAATCTGTACTAGTCATGATTCATCCTCTGGACTTGGGCAGATTCCTGCCTAAAAGTAGAAGTAGATTCTATTATCAAAGAAGAGGGGATGGTTATAAAGTTGGTGTCAACCATGTCTGCCCCTTGGGCAACTCAAGATGCCACATCACCTCTTTTTTCTGGCCACAACTGATTGGGAATGAACAGTGAGCTAAACTGAATTAATCAGATTCTCTCCCATTATAATTTGAATTAAGAGCTCAAGAATCAGGAATTACTTCCTGATTTTAGTGTCTTGGTATCTTACATTCTATGGTATACCTTGTATCTTTCCAATAAAGTCTCCTTTTAGTGGATTTCTGTTCCCTGAAATCAGATGAATCCTGAGAAAGTCACAAACTCATTTAAATGGTCTCAATTAATAATCACTAAAATAATAACTATTATAATATTTACCACCCTATTTTGTTTTTTAATGGCTTCATGCATATTAGTCTCATCTTACATATTACCTATAAATTCCTTAAGGCAGAAATCAACTGTGTACTTTATTTCCCATAGTTCTTAAACTGCTATTAACTACAAAGTATGATCAGTTCCCTTAATACCTGTTGAATGCTTGTTTGTTGGGTTGCTAACTTTTTTTAGTTACTATTCTTTTTAGTTAATATTTTTAAAATATTTCTTAAAAAATTTAATATTTTAATATCTTCTGTTATTCCAGAAGTAGATAAAAAGGGAAGTATCAGGATACCTGGGTGGCTCAGTTGTTAAGCATCTGACTTCAGCTCAGGTCATGATCCCAGGGTCCTGGGATCAAGCTCATATGGAGCCCCACATCGGGCTCCCTCTCCCACTCCCCCTTCTTGTGTTCCCTCTCTTGCTGTGTCTCTCTCTGCCAAATAAATAAACAAAATCTTAAAAAAAAAAGAGAGAGAAAGAGAGAGCAAAATATGATGATATATTATTCCTCAGATTAATTAGATGCAGCTCTAAATTGCTGGTTTGATAAATTTAAGATCTTTTAAAATACAGCAAATTGACAGAAGAATAAAAAGATGTACTTCAATATAAAAACAGTATTGTGTTACCTATTAAAGGTAATACTATGAATCCATCTTCATCATACTAATCCCTTTAAAATTTTCTATGCAGGACATGAATTACTTTCAGAATCTAAAAAGAAATAAGTTAATTTCAAGTGAAGCGATCGGCAAAAAATATTTGGCCATTTAGTACACGTTTCTTACTTTCCTTCTTTGGTCTAACAGTATGATACAACTAAACTTTATTATTAGGGATACCAACTTTGGCCTTCATTGTGTAGTATAAGTTTTGGATTTTAATTTCCTTTTAACTTAGAATATTATTAATCTTATAGCAAAATTTAACACAGTTTAAAACTCACGTGATATCAAATTATAAATTTTCCCTTAAAGAACTTAAAATAAAATTCCTATTTTTTTCTTCTTTTCCTATTTAATTTAAAACATGATTTTAAAATGAACAAAAGACTGCTTGGCTATGTTTTTAGTCTAAAATCATTTGGCTTTTCTTACATCTCTGCTCATTGTTTAAAAGGAATGCTACTTTGTTAGCAGATCATTCAAAAGTTTAATGGGCATTTGTACAAAGTCTGACAAGTAAAACCAAAATTCTCCCAGAATCCAGTATCACAAAAGCTTTTGTTTCAAGCCACAAATTAGACAAATCTGTTTTTTCCCTAACATCTGAACAGTTTATATCAAACAGCTCCAGTGTAAGTAAATATCTGTCTCTTTAAAAACAAAATTAATATTAGAATTCTTTTTCTTTATAAAAAGAGCTAAATTCAACACATTCCAGATGTTGCAACTGGACCGCAGATGTATCCAAAATAACAATAAAGGAAATACATTTTTTGTTTTGATTCCAAGCAGAAACAATTGCCACTTAAGAATTCATGTTGAGGCCACAAAAAACTGTATTCTTGTATCTAGTAAATAAACACTATTGTTTTAGTAAAGTGCTTCAGGACATGATGCTATGTAAGTACCACACCTTCCTATCACAGGTTTGGCAGCCTATACACAGAGTTCTCATCTTTAAAGATCCACTGCTGTTGATATCAGGGTTACTGGTATCCAGTGTTCACGCATGCAACATTCTGATGTGCAAAGAAAAAGGTAGCTTCCTTAAGTTTAACTTTTTTCAACAGGTCCCCATGGGGTCACAGGCTGTGGCGGGTAGAGGAAGGGGAGGCAAACTCTAATCTGGCCTGTCAAAACGCAAGTTTCTTCTGGACCTAATGGGCCCCTTTTGGGGTGAATTCATTGGATTTATGTGTTGGGATTAGACTAAATATTCTCTCCAGTTTTAATAGGAAATGACAGCTGGTAGATGGAGATTTTATAAGACCTCCTGTTGTAAGAGAAGGGCCTCTGACCTATGCTGGACCTTCCTGAGTGACACTTGCAGTGTGGTCAGCCAGTTTTCTACTCTGGGGTTTTCCAGAGGCCCCTCTGTCTGGGTCCTCAGGCAGGGTTGACTCCCTGGTTACCCAGCCCCATGTGAGTCCTCACTGGCCTGAGATCGAGGGGTCTGCGATTCATGCAGTGGCTGGCCTGGGCAGCACCCCCTCAACACAGCTCTATGAGCCCCACCACAGTCCATACTACAAAGCACAGCAAGGGAAGAGGGGACAAGCTGGCTCAGGGAGGGCTCCGGGCTGACCGGTTCCTTCTCCCTGCCCAGCCTGGTTCTGTCACCACTATGCCACATGCCCACCAGTCAACACGTGAGGCTGCTCCTATCAGAACCCCTCTGTTTTTGGTTTTGCCTCCCTTCATCTGACACATCCTGGCTGTTTGGGGCTTTGACCTGAGTTAGAATGTGAGGACATACTGCTCTCCTAGCTTGTGCTCCCCTTTGCAGAAAGGGCTGCCTTTTTTTTCCCCTTTGTCTTGCCAACTTCCTCCTCCTTCTTCCAGAAGCTCTACCTCCTGGGAGAATTGTTTAAGTATTTCAACTGTGTATCAGGGTTAGGGTTATCTGGAGTACTGCCTCAAAGCAATAGTGGCATAAATAAGATTGAAGATGACTTGTTCTCATATAAAGTCTGGAGGTGAGTGGTCCAGGGCAGATATGGCCCCAGGAAGCACTCCATGACTGAGGGCTGCTTGGCTCTGCTTAGTCTACCATGTGTGACATTTAGTCTCAAGAGCATCTTATGGCCCAAGACAGGATATGCATTCTCTCAGAAAAAAAAAGGAAAATAAAAGCAATATGTAAATGTCAGCTGGCTTTTAAGGAAGCTTCCAGAAGGGGTGCTTGGGTGGTGCAGTCAGTTAAGCATCCAACTCTTGCCTCAGATTGTGATCTCAGAGTCATGAAAACAAGCCCCAAGTCAGGCTGTGCTCAGTGCAGAGTCTGCTTGAGATTCTCTCTCCCTTCATCCCTGACCCTCCTCTAAAATAAATAAATAAATCTTAAAAAAGAAATAAAAGGAAGCTTCAAGAAGGTGCTACAGGACACTTATCTCACATTTAGCTGGAAGGAATGCTGTGAACGAAGTTTGCATAGTGGGCAAATATGTGCCCACCCAAAATGAGGAATCCTTCCCGATGGAAGGAGGGGAACATGGTTATTGAGAGGTAGCCAGAAGTCTCTGACTTGAAAAGTTTTCATTATTCCATCCTGAAACAAGTTGCAGGAAAACATTCTCGAGTTTCCAAATTTATGGTACTGTGGAAAGAGCATTTGACTAAAAGTGAAAACAAATAAGCGAAAAAACCCTTAGTTTCTAATTCAAGCTTTTCTCCAGCTTATTGCATAGCTTTGAGGAAGTCAATGCTTCTTTGATTTTCATTTTCTTTTCTATAAAATAAGGTGTACTAGATGCTTCAGAATGTTCTTGAACCCCAGATTGTACCTGTGTCTACAAATCCAACCTTAATTTTAAAGACCTATGTTTTATAATTCCCACTTTCACTTCATAGAAATCCGAGAACTTATCATGGCAGGCAACAATGGGTTGAAGAATCAAGATACTTCAATTGTATGCACATTACATAACTGTGTTAATATAATGCAGTTGCCCAATATCCCCCATACTTTTTATCCTAAACACTTGACTATAATTGTCTTTGATCTGATTTTTAAATTTAAATCTTACTGATCTGTTGGCAGATAATAGAACATATTAACCTAAATGGTCATAGCAAGATAGATATATGTATTGATAACTACAGAACATATTATCTATTGGTATTGGTTCAAAAATATATTATGAATAATATTCATAATGATGATATATGATGTGAATATATTACATGTGATGTGAATATATTACATGTAACAGTTATAATATATATAATATATAATGTAAATTTTATATGTATATTCTATGGCATCTGAATATAATTCATTATGATATGAATGTATTATTGATGTTCAGTTTATAATAAATAACATTATTAAAGAAAAGGTGTCGGTATTAGTTACATATTCTTAGTCTCTCAGATTGAGGTCATGTAGTTTAACTAGAGTCCCCTAGAATTCTAAAGACTGCATATCATCAGGGAGAAAATAATTGTCTAGTTAAACCATTTTTTTAATCCTGAATGTCATTTTTAAATGTGCTTATGAATTAGACCTACAAATTAAGTCCAGACATAGCTTGGAAATTTTAAATGACTGAATGTGTCCTTTGGCAAGGGCAAAGTTTCTCTCACTGCCTAAGTGCTCCCCTCATCTTAAGTGTATATGTAGTTGCATATGGATTCCATATCTGTTTTATCTTCAAGTTCTCTATGGGGAATATTTCCTACCTTAGGTGATTTTCTAAGAATATAAATTCCAAAGTCAGTTTTCTTCTTTTTACTGTATATTTTTGGTGAGGACAGAGAAGTGATAGAGAAGATGACAGGAATGAAACTTCAATTTGTGTTTGCAACCTCTCTGGAAATCATGCTTATCTACCAATGTTCAGAATCTTCTGAAACTTCTCAACTCAAAATTAAATGACTACTTTTGTCTGTCTCTATTTCTGGCATTTTTCTCCCTCGAGCAATAGATAGAGGATCTAAGGACAGCAGCCACTAAGCCATATCCTCCTTTGAAGACCAGCAGATGACAGAGAAATAGATGTCTTGAAAAGCTCTCTCTTTGCTGTCTTCAACACAACCATCAACGTGTCTGTTGGAAGCCACCCAGAATTTGGAAGGGGAATGATGGTGTTATAAGAATCAGTAGGGACATATTGCAGCTAACTCTGTTACATCAAATAGATGGAACTTTCAAATTTAAATATGCGTGTATATTTTTGTTTGAGACTGAGATACAAATTCCTTTTATCTTTTTCCACGATTTCCTGCATCTTACTAAATTCAAAGAATATTGGTCATATGTACCTTGACAGTAATTATATTTGTTTTTGCCTTTTCCTTTTAACCTTGTTTACTATTGGCTTCAACACACAGACTATTTGAACAAATAGGTTTTTATTTGTCTACCCCCTTTTGAAAGTGTGCTGCTCTTTTTACAACTAATTGTTATACTGTTTGGAACTGGAATACTCTACTAAGTAAGACACAACAAATTACTTTGTAACACTTTTTTTTTTATTCAGGGAAGAATCACTTAAAATGGTCTTTCTTATTATCTA
Source organism: Martes martes (assembly GCF_963455335.1). Lineage (NCBI taxonomy): Eukaryota > Metazoa > Chordata > Mammalia > Carnivora > Mustelidae > Martes > Martes martes. The sequence continues at coordinate 131,804,285 of NC_137888.1, forward strand.
ACTAGACATACCCACTTCTCTGAGGGAAGAGTACAATAGAAGTTTTCTATGCCTTGTTAATATCAGGTCTTCACATGGGCTATATTGGTACATGGTAGGAAGTCAAATAGTGAGGATAAAACTGAGAATATTTAAATGTGATGAGGTTCAATTAGTATTTTAGAAATGTATCTCTGTATGAGGAAAACTAGGCTTAAACCAAGAATAGAATTAAAAATACAAGGATGGTGCAAAATCGGGTCAGATTAGTACCAACTGGTGTCTCTGAGATAGAACAGAAAACAAACATGTAGTTATTTCAATAATTTTGATCACCCAAGAATAATATGACTTATACACACTAGGTGAAAACCAACTGCTTCAGAGTATTTACCAAGGAAGGACTGCAGAGGTATCAAACAAGGAAGCTTGGAACGCCAACCACTCCCAAGAGTATAATCATGTAGTTCATATAAATGCTTAATTTGGGCACAGAAGTAGGTGGCATTAGGGGAATCATACAGACCAGACTGAGATAGTGGGCAAAACTTCACAAAAGATGGATTGTGGCAGATGTTGTAGGCTGCCTGACCCAAACTCGACCTCCAGTCTTCTTTTCCCTTATCTGTCTCAACTACAGAGGCTGTAAAAGCTGAAATTTTCTTTTTCAGTCTCTGTTATAGTTAGGGACCAAATGACACACTTCAGGTTAATGAGATAAAGGCAGAAGTCCATAAGGGGGAGCCCTTAACGTGTCACTTCCTGGATAAAAAGGCCAAGCCTCCTGAAGAGAAAGCCCCTTGCCCATTGTCCCTTGCTCTTTTCCTTTGAACATGGTCCTGAAGCCTGGAGGGGCAGCAACCATTGGAGAATGATGAACTGACAAACATGGATGTGAAAGTCATTGCATTAAGATGGGGGAGTAGAAAAGGAGAAAGAGCCTGGATCTTTTGATAACATCTCTGGGCTTTGGAACTAGCTTTGCTTAGCTTAGAACATCATGCTACATGGAAAAGAACATACTCCCTTAAACACCTAGTTATTTAAGTCATTTTGGGGGTTTTCTGTTATTTGCAGGCAAATACAATCTTAGTTGATATAGTGACCAAAGAAGGGAAGGGTTTTAGATTTAGAATAAATATATAAATACAAGCATGTATGTTTGAGAGAACTTCTTGAATGCTGTCAACTTATTACTTCTCCTGTTAACATGAGTTAATTGATCATATGGTTTTATATCCAAGATATGGCATTTATCTTAGAACTGGTCAAAGTCATATAGAGGAAATCATGAACAGGGGAAAACAGTGGCTCAAACTTTGGAGTTCTCCATGACCCAGCCTGGGATCACAGCTAGCTATGTAGCCAATTGTTGAGATGACTTTCCTGCCCTTGACATTGCCTCTGAGTACGGAGTAGAATAGCCAGTCAACAGAATGCTGTGCCCACTGCTAAAGAGGAGGGAAGCCAATTTGCATAAGGACCACGGGCCTTCTCAGAGGGAAGAGTCTGAGAACTTAATCCCTACTTTCTGAGATGCAAAGTTAGGGGAAGATGGTATAGAATGAGATGGCTCTGACCAGGAGATGTGGTCCCAGTATAAAAGGACCCATATGATCTCTGAGGAGAACTCACTGAGGGAAAGAGAAAGCATGGCTTGGTGACAGGTCCCACACAAAGTTCCAAAGATTTGTGGGTCTTGCTGATTCTGGTACTGTAGCTGACTTATTTACTATTCACTCAAATTCAAGGCTCCTCACTATCATGCCCCTCCCTTTGAGAGGATTATACACCCCACCTTATGACCTTTTGCATAACTGAGTGATTTGCTTTGGTCAGTAAAATGTAGGAGGAAGTAATATGTGTCACTTTTAGGCAAGGCATAGAGGCAGTGTGTGGTTTACACTGCTCCTTTAGCTCCAGCTGGCAATGTTCCCTATGATGACTGCTCTGTCCTTGGGGATCCTGGAGTGAAAATGACATGGAACAGAGCGACGGCAGACCTCCATGAGCACATAACTATGTAAGAAATAAACCCTTGTTATTATAAGCCAATTCAAGTTTGGAGTCCTTTATTTCTTGAAACAGCTATTCTGACTCCTCAACTGGGACTAACTGAGGGCATTTAATGATACAAAGCTCAAAAAAGACATTTTGTGTCCTCATGTTTTGGGGTGCCTCATTCCCAAAACTGGGTCCCACAGAGGATTAAGTTTGCACAGGGCATCTTTAGGATTTGGTGGGAGGAAACTGACACTGAGGAATTTCTTTCTTTTTAAATAGCTAAGAAAAATATCAAACCTATAGCCTCATGGGATAATTTATCATTAAGAAATGGTACAGCATTACTGAGAACACTGCTCTTGAGGGATAATATTGAGAATAATCAACTGATGCTCTTCTTACATTCTTCTTTCCACTCTAAAATTGTGTTTTAAAATCAAATTCCTTTACTTGCGTCTTTTGCCTCTTCTCCTAACCCAGGCAGTCAGACATGAATTACCTTCTCTTCTGGGTGGACAGAGACACTGAAGACAAGAAAATAAAGGTGGTATGTTTGAGTCTTGAATTCAAAATATGCTGGTGAAAAGTAGACAATTGTAGAGGTAGTGAAAGGCAGACTAGATAAATGGGATGGGGAGAAATATATTGAGAAGGATTGGGAGGAACCATTTGAAAGGGGTGCAGCTTACAAGCGAGCCCATAAGCCCCCACCAGAATCAACACATGCTTTCCGTCCCAGGAGGTCCTCCAGAAGTCAAGCACAGGCTTATGGGTACTCACCGTTGTGGTCCAGAAGGACTGCTGATAGACAGTTGCCACCACAGTGCTTCCCAGTCATCTAGCAGGAGTGATGGCCATCTGTGCTCTGAGATTTTGTTCAGGGTCCCCCTATGACTCATCGCAAGTAGATAATAGCCCAGATGCTCAGGAACCCCTGGCATTAGAGAGTGGGGTAGGGTGATGATGGGGGCTTAAGGCCAAATTTCCTGCCTCAACCGGGATGGGACCAGAAAGGGCAGTTGGAAATCTCCCAGCATACCCCTATTCCCCAGAAATACTTGGTGCTCATGTGGCAGATGAGAATATTTAATCTGCACTTCACTGCAAGGGCAGAATTTACCTGAGTCTGTGTTATGTATTTTGTCTTAAAAATTACTCTTTTGTCTCAAAATCTTAATTTGACCCAAGAGAATTGAAAGCATATTTTTACATAAAAGCTGGTACATGAATGTTCATAGCAGCATTATTCATAATCGCCAAAGGTGCAAACAACACAAATGTCCATCACCTTATGAATGGATAAACACATTTTGGCATTTCTCCATACAATGGAATATGACTGAACCATAAGAAGGAATGAAGTACTGATTCATACTATAGCATGGTTGAACCTTGAAAACATGGTAAGTGAAAAAGCTAGACATAAAAGACCATATCTTATTTGAATTCCATTTATAAGAAATGTCCAGAAAACGCAAACCCATAGAGACAAAGTAGATTAGTGATTGCCAGGAGGAGAGAAGTTTAGGGAAGTGGCTAATGGTGTGTAATGGGGATAGTGTTTCTTTGTGGGTTGATGAAAATGCCCTGAAATTAGTGGTGATGACTGTATGACTTGTGAATATACTAAAAACCACTTTAAGAGGCTGTGACATATCTTGATAAAAATTAATTTGTAATATTTAGTTTTGATTGTGTATAAAAATACTTGTACCAAATGTGTTCTTTGTAGATCTGAAATTGAAAAAAGACAGTTTAAAACATAAAGCAATCTTGATAGCTTGGAAACTGTGTTAGTCTAAAATAAGCAAAAAGTTATATGCTTCAAAGTGAAAATGAAAAATCGCAGACTTTGTTTTCTACAAAAAGAAGGAAGTGAGCTATTCAGGATGAAATAATTGAAATTTGGAAAGCCCTGCTTCAGTAGTCCCCAAATATAGCAAAACACACTGATCATATTGTTCTTAATTTTCTGGAAAATGTGAATTTTTTCAGATTATAGTGTATTAAGGACAAAATTTAGGAATAGACTACATGCTGCCCTTGATCAGCAACATTGTTTCTGATGGCGCTGACAACTTTTAAAAAGTCACATAAGAAAATCTGGGTGAAACAAAACTTTGAAAAGCAAAAGAAATTATCTTGATGTTTATTTTTAACATAAAAATGACTTATTTTTGGTTTTATTCTAAGAATAATAAGACATGGAAATCAGATTTCGATCATTGGCTCAATTAATTGATCTGTGTGATCTGTTTTTTCTGTCTTTACTAATATAATCTAAAGATGCATTATCTCATGAGTTCTAATTACTATCCAGTCAGTAAGTTAGACTTTCAAAAGTGTTCTGCAGTTAAGCAAGTTTGGGCCATGCTGCAGTGACATCCTTCTCTACCCACCTTCACACCAGAAAGCTATATTTAGAAATAGGTTATGCTACAGGGATGAACAATCCCCAAATCTCTACTGCCTTTTTTTTTTTTTAAGTCTATTTTGAGCTCACATTCCATATCTTGGGTGAATCAGCAAGAGCCTCAGCTGGCAGTCAGCATGGCAGGGGTTCAGTCTCCATATCTGCAATTTCCTTGGAGGGCACTGCAATGTCCTGCATGGGCAATTAAATGCACTGCACAGAAGAACACCTGTCTTTTTCATGCATTGGTCAAAGTAAATTACATGACCACACCTAATTTCCAAAGGGGCAGAGACTTACAATCCTACCTTGTACCTGGAAGGAAGAGAACTCAACTACTGACCAGCCCTAATATCTACCCTTTGGTCCACTCACTGTCCAATAGAAGTATAATACAAGCCCCAAATGTAATTTCCAATTTACTAGTAGCAATATTAGAAAAAAAGCAAAAAAGCAGGTAAAATTAATTTTATTTTTTATTATTTATTTATTTGTTAAATTATGTTATGTTAGTCACCATACCGTACATCATTAGTTTTTGATGTAGTGTTCCATGATTCACTGTTTGCATATAACACCCAGTGCTCCATGCAATCCATGTCCTCCTCAATACCCATCACCAGGCTCACCCATCTGCCTACCCCCCTTTCTTCTAAAACCCTCGGTTTCTTGGGACTCTGGGAAGAGTCCACAGTCTTTTGTGGTTCATCTCCCCCTCTGATTTTCCCTGCTTCATTTTTACCTTCCTTCTCCTAATGTCCTCCATGCTATTCCTTATGTTCCACAAATAAGTGAAACCATATAATAATTGGCTTTCTCTGCTTGATTTATTTCACTTAGCCTAATCTCCTCCAGTTCCATCCATGTTGATGCAAATGTTGGGTATTCATCCTTTCTGATGGCTGAGTAATATTTCATTGTGTATATGGACCATATCTTCTTTATCCATTCATCTGTTGATGGGCATCTCGGCTCTTTCCACAGTTTGGCTATTGTGGACATTGTTGCTGTGAACATTGGGGTGCATATGGACTTTCTTTTCACCACATCTGTATCTTTGGGGTAAATACCCAGTAGTGCAATTGCTGGGTCATAGGGTAGCTCTATTTTTAACTTCTTGAGAAACTCCATGCTGTTTTCCAAAGTGGCTGCACCAACTTGCATTCCCACCAACAATGTAAGAGGGTTCCCCTTTCTCCACAACCTCTCCAACACTTGTTGTTTCTTGCCTTGTCAATTTTTGCCATTATAACTGGTGTAAGGTGGTATCTCAATGTGGTTTTGATTTGAATTTCCCTGATGGCTAATGAAGATGAACATTTTTTCATGTGTCTGATAGCCATTTGTATGTCTTCTTTGGAAAAGTGCTTATGTCTTCTGCCCATTTTTTGACTTGAATATCTGTTTTTTGGATGTTGAGTTTGAGAAGCTCATGGATCAGAAGAATAAACATTGTTAAAATGTCTATGCTGCCCAGAGCAATCTATACTTTCAACTCCGTCCTGATCAAAATGCCAACGGCATTTATCAAAGTGCTGGAACAAACAATCCTAAAATTTGTATGGAACCAGAAAAGACCCTGAATCCCCAAGGAAGTGTTGGAAAAGAAAAACAAAGATGGGGGCATCATGTTGCCTGATTTCAAACTATATTACTAAGCTTTGATCACCAAGACAGCATGGTACTAGCACAAAAACAGACACATAGACCAATGGAATGGAATAGAGAGCCCAGATATGGACTCTCAACTCTATGGTCAAATAATCTTCGAAATACCGAATGGAATATCCAATAGAAAAAATATCCAATGGAAAAAAGACAGTCTCTTCAATAAATGGCGCTGGGGAAATTGGCCAGCTATATACAGAAGAATGAAATTCAACCATTCTCTTATACCTGTTTACACAAAGATAAACTCTAAATGGATGAAAGACCTCAGTGTGAGACAGAAATCCATCAAAGTCCTAGAGGAGACCACAGGCAGTAACCTCTTCAACATCGGCGACAGCAACTTCTTTGAAGAGATGTCTCCAAAGGCAAGGGAAACAAAAGCGAAAATGAACTTTTGGGAGTTCATCAGGATAAAAAGCTTTTCTACACAGCAAACGAAACAGTCAACAAAACAAAGAGGCAACCCATGGAATGGGAGAAGATATTTGCAATGACACTACAGACAAAGGGCTGATATCCAAGATCTATAAAATCAATTTTAATAGTGTATTTTACTTTAACCAATGTATCTAAATATTATTTCAACATGTAATCATAAGAAATTATTGAGAAGTTTTATTCTTTTTTTTTTTTTTGAGCTAAGTCTTTCAGTTCAGGTGTGCATTTTACTCTTCCAGTATATCTCGACTTGTGCTAGCCATATTTCAAGAGCTCAGTAGCCCCATGTGGCTAGTGGCTACCATACCGACAGCACAGCTCTACTGTTTATAGCGTGGGAACACAGCTCTAAACACTACCATAAGCTTGAAACTTCCTTGAAAATATTTGTTTTAATAAAAAAAATTAATCTGTATATTCTAGTATGAAACAATGTTTTCTAGATTATTACTGCATGAAAACTGCTCAGGAAAAATTAGCTGTGTTAACCCTAAGGCTCTGCTTCTTGCCAGCCTATTATCTTGAACCCCAGAAGGACTGGACTAGCACCTGGAGATTTCTGCTCCAGTTCCAGGGGATACTGATTAGTTAGAGGGCTTTACATAAATCATGTGGCCTTACCGAGCCTCAGTTTCCTCATCTGTAAGATGGCATGCTTAGATGAGATAATCTCGAAAGAGCCTTTTAAAATCTCACATTTCAAGATTCTTGTTAGGATGACATGGGCTATCATGACAAGAGCTGGATTTTTTTTTCCCCAAGAAAAATGGACCTTTTGTACAGTAGGCTGTAGAGTAACATGTTTGGGGCCACTTTTTCCAAGAAGAAGATGGCTAGCCACCTTAATTCCATCATTACTGAGCAGCCATTGGCAAAAGGGGGCCCTGCAGTCCCCTAAGTTGAGTGACACAAGCAGCTTCGGAGAACTTAGAAAGACCTGCCTTAGGCTTAGGTTTAGTTGGCAGTGGGTGCCTGTACAGGAAGTCTGATGAATTCTCTCTTGGCATTGCCACTGTAATCCCACCAGATATTTTACCTCAAGACAGGGAGAAAGTCCAGTGTCTTTAAGAGTCACAATCCACAGGGTGTTTGTTTTCGAGGCCGGAGTAATTATTTGAATAGTTAAGGGGGAGGAAAATGAGAACTTTCTTCCTTCACTTCAGGAGCAGTGAAGTGGTTGAGGATGAAACTAATGCCTGAGGAAAGGCATTAGTTTCCCACACCTCCAAGGGACTGTTCCACCGTGGTGGTCTTGCTTACACTCTGGAGGGATTTCAGCACTGGGGGAAACCAGCTTGAAAGGGCCTCAGGCACAGGTTCTGCCCAGTCCTGAGTTCCCTGCTGCCCGAGGTGTTCTTCAGACTAGGACACGTCAGCTCCTTGCCTTTTCTCCTGGAATTAACAGAGCAGCAGCAATGGAAACAGAAGGGTCTTCCTGTGGTCTGCTCTGAATTCACTCACAGGCAAATTTCAGTTCCTCTAATTATTCTAAATCTCTTCTCAGACAAGACACCAGGATTAATTAGCAGAGTTCATTTACTGTCACTTGTGCACTTGGGAATAAAGAATTTCAAACCAGGTCATTAGGCGAGCATAATTCATTATGATATTTCAGGGCAAAAGGGATTACTTGGCAATGTTAATAATGGTATTTTATCATATATAGAGTGAAGATGTACAGTATTTTCTAGTCCCCTCCTTTAAACCCACATAAAAAGTACACATTGAGTGTTTTTATGAGAATCTCTGATTTAAACTGTTGATCTCCCTTTAGCTCAAAGAAGTGAGAAATTGGGAACTGAAAAATATTTGGACTCCAATATCTGGGCTAGGACATTGATTTTTGAAATTGATGCAGAAACTCTAAACTTCAACATTTTTCTTACCCCTTTGGGCATGAATTCATAGACAGGTTGAGTTTCCCCTTAAGAAATGGCCCTCATGTTTAAAAAAAAAAAACAATAAAAAAGGACAAGAGTGTGCAGTTCAGCTTTCCTTCCAACTGAAACATCTTATCAGTAAATTCCTGCATTCCTGGATCAATTTCTGGTGAGCAAGACAAAATGAAATATGTAATGTGAGTTCAGGTGAGGTGAAGTGAGGTTGTTTACTTGAAAAAAACACCTGTGTTTTTGTTCTGTTACAGCGGGTGGTTCTTTCTGGCTCTGTGTGCCACACAGACTATCGAATGGGCTGGTGCTGGGTTAAGCATTTGATGTATGTTGACTCATTCTCATTCTTGCTCCAGCATTCTTGGATAATCTTATGTGGGAGATACGTCAGGACCTCCTTAAGTAGAAGACAAGCTGAAGTCATTGACGGTCACTTCAGGTCTTCTGCCGGCCCATCGTCAGACCTGTGCCCCCAGGACTGGCACCCATTGGTTAGAGACCATCGTGGGTCTCCTGAGCCCCACCTGCCTTTCCTCTCTGTCCCATCCCTGGTGTAAGCCACTCCCCACCTCTCGCACCTGTGGCTGCCTGGGACATGTGCACTTAATGTTCTCTGTGATTGAAAGTATCTCGTACTCTCTCTTCTTTTTACTTGTTTCTCAGTTCCCAACCTGAATTTCTCACCCCTTGCGAATGCCTTCTGAAATCCCTGTCCCCACCCTACCACCCTTCAAAAGTAACTGTCACAGGCGTGGGTGTATAGCTCAGTGGTAGAGCATTTGAGTGCAAAAGTAACTGCCACCCCACCGTGTGCTTTCAAAGCACACTGATTGTTTCTCTTTCTCTAGCGCAGCACTTACCACACGATTCTGATAGGTTTCAGGACAGCTCTCCCCAAAATACAGTATTTGTGTATTTAATATTTTAAACTGAAGGAATATGAGAAATGGCAAGTGAAAGAATGCTTTGGCCTTCCTCTGAAACAGATCGTAAGACCCTCATGTAAGAGGTGCCTTCTCTATACCTGGAAGAAAGGAGCATCCTGATCTCCAAGACGGAGGCACACCCAGAAGAAACTAAACAAACATGTCTAAGTTCCCCCCAGTTTACAACACTTAGCTCACAATCTTGTCCTACCACATTTCCTCACAACTTTCCATTCCTCATCCAACCTAGCTTAAAGGCCCTCAGGTTTAACCATATCTTTACTTCCTCATTTCCTTAATAAGGTTCATGTGTAACGTAAAACTTAAATAAATGTGTATGCTTTTCTCTTTTTAATCTGTCTTTCTTTTTGTTACAGAGACCCAGTTGAGAACTGAAAGGGTAGAAGGAAAAAAATAGAGGTTTCTTCCCCTGCAGTTTCATAGTGTCATGTGGCCTTAAGTGTTTCTTAGGCTTTTTGGAACTCAGTTTCATCATCTGTAAAATGTGAGCAAAAACAGTGTCTTTGTCATTGGGCTCTTGTAAAGATAGGACATTTACAAAGCCTTAGCACAATGCCTGGCACATAATAAGAGCACAATTAATGGCACCTACTATCCTTATTATTGTAATTATCACCATAGTTATTAATGGCATGGAACAATGTGGAATAGTGGCAAAATACCACTTCATCTAAGGTTTAATGAGGAGAACCAAAGCTACAGTATCTCTTTTGCTCTACTCCACTCCTCCCCACCTTTTTTCCCTTTAAAGTAGGCTCCACACCCAGCATGGAGCTCAACATGGGGCTTGAACCCATGGCACGGAGCTCAAGATCTGAGCTGAGACCAAGAGTCAGACACCTAACCAACTAAGCCACCCAGGTGCCTCTCTACTCCATTCCTTTTTAAAAACTTGTTAATATGAAAAATTTCTAATGTACACAAAAGTAGAAGGCATAACAAACCCCATTACCCAGCTTCAACAATTATCGATATGCTGTCAAATTTATTTCATCCGTACCTCCCCCCCTTATTGGTTATTATTTTTCCATGGCTTTAATGAAAGAAAATTTAATGTCATAAAATTCACACTCTGTAAAGGTACAATTTAATGACTTTTAGCAAATGTATAAAGCTGTGTGGCATGACCACAATACAGTTTTAGAATCTATTCCTTTTTTATTTAAACAGAGAAAAAGCGACTCTTTCCTTTATATCATGACCATATTTTACTCCATGAGATAATCCTTATCTAGCTATTATCTACTTTTCTATTTCTCATGACTCTTAGGACAAAAAGTTGTGTTTTCTCCACATTGCAACGTGTGTTTGGGAAACATGGTCTTTGGACTCACCTGTCTACTTCTTTTAATCTTTTCCTCCCACTACAATAAAAACCATCTGGTATTTTGAAAAGGGAAGATAAAGAAATCAACAAACTATAAAATGTCTCTAGAGGCTGAAGATATTTGTTTAATAAGTGTATAGAAAAAAATGGACGGCTCGCTTTCAAAAGATGATTATGACTTAGTGTGGTAAAATGCAAGTCCTTTCTGACCCCAATTCATCATGTTGCATTGGTCAACTTAGCACTGTATTTGCCATGGAAACTATAATCATTTGCAAAAACCACAATACTGGCTCTAATCTCTTTGTCTTCCTTCCTTCCTTCCCTCCCTCTTTCCTTTCCTTTCCTTTCTCCTCTTTCTTTCTCTTCTTTTCTTTTCTTTCTTTCTCTCCCTCTCTCTCTTTTTCTTTCTTTCAGTTCAACAAAGCAACAACTAAGCCAAGTTATGTAGAGAGGGTTGAGAAGGCAAAACTATGGCCTACCCATTTGCCCAATGGACATGTATGGATTTCCTCTGATAGTTGAGGTGGTCTGGTGTAGTAGAAAAAATAGTTGTGGGCTGAAATCAAATTTCCAGATTGCTGGTAACTCTTACAGTCATTAATGGATCTTCTCTCACCTTCTTTCTTATTCTGATGCTCACACTTCTAACTTCTAACTTGTGCCAGAAGCAAATCAATCCCACCCCACCGAGTGAATGCTGAATGGAAGGAGATGGTGTAGCACTTACACCAGTGGGCAAGAACTAGGGAGGAAAGGTCTTATGTTTGTGTGGAGCTGTATTATTGACTGAGCCTTCATCACATCATTTGGGGGCCTTGTTGAAGTTGAACAGAATACTTTGTAAGAGCAGAGTGGGCATACTTCTAGATTTGGTGTCAGAAGACTTGGTTGTCTGTGTCTTCTGGAAGCTCTGGCTTCCAGATTCTTCAACAACAATATAAGCATACCATCTGTTTTGTATACCTAATACAGTTATTTTAACCATCAAATTAAATGTTTAAAAGTATATAATAAACTGTATTCTACAAAATGTTAGTATTACGTAAGTAATCATGGAACAAGACCATGCATTTGTACTGTTCTCTGCAGTTTATTAAAAGCTCTCATAATATTTCACAGAATTTCTAATAACCCTATGGCTTAGGTATCATTATCTTCATTTTATAAATGTGATTCTGAAGCTTAGAAAAGTTGAATGACTCCCTGTATCAATCAGCTTGGGCTGTCATAACAAATTTCAGAGACTAGATGGTTTAAACAGTAGAAGTTTATTCTCTCACAGCTCTGGAGACTGTAAGTCCAGGGTCAGGGTGCCAGCATGGTTGAGACTCTCCCTTCTAAACTTTCAGGCAGTCTGTTTCTTGCCATGTTCTCATGTGGCAGAGAGAGAGAGAGAGAGAGAGAAAGAAGATGCCAATTATGGTTCAATTAAAAAGGAGGAAGGTAAGGGGGAGGGAGGAAGAAGGAAGGGAGCTAGAGCAAACTCTTTGCTGTCTCTTCTTATTAGGGCAGTAATCCTATCATAAGGATTCCACGTTCATGAACTCATCTAAATCTAATCACCTCCCAAAGGCCCCATCTCCAAATGCCATCATACTGGGGGATAGGGCTTCAACATATGAATTTGATGGGGGGGGGCACAGTCCAATCCATAGCACTCCTCCTTCTCCCTTTCAAGATCATATAGTTCATAAGTGGCAGAGACAGAAGTTAAATCCCTATTTTTTTCAAATTCAAATCTGGAATTTTTCTTCCCCTAAAACCAGAGACATTTCACATTATTTGGAAACTAATTCAGTCAGGACTTTCATCTATTTTATTGGATACTACTTATGACAGATAACTCTAAAATGGAGACTGTGGTATTCTATTCATTTACCTGACTCTTGTGGAAAGTGGATTTGAGAACATTTCTTCTCTGGTGCTAATTCCTTCACAGATGCTAGATAACAGATGCGGGGTAGATACCAATCGAAAACTAGGGAGCTGCCAAAACCTTCACATTTTAAGGTGCATAGTAACTTCAGAAATTATTAGTGTCATGGAGAAATTTATAGAAATTGAGGTTTTGCTTCTTTATTTGGCCTATTGAGTGTAATGTAATTTTTAAAAACCTCTTTGATATAATATGGCTTTTCTTGGTGACCAGTGAAGTTCCAAATTTTCTTGTTTTTCTCCTTCATAATAAGCAGGGAAGCAATGATTTTATTTTCCTGGGGACCTTCGCCTCCATAAGCTTTTTACCTCTGGCTGAATATAGTGATATCTTTTGTAATAAGAGTAGAACCACAGGTTGTCCTTTGCTCTTTTCCCTCCTGTATATTCCTGCTGCTTCAGATTTTAGGATTTATTATTTTGCTGCTTAACTGTTATGTTTTGAACATGAAAAATGATCTTGAAGGGTTGATTATTCTTTTTTTCTTTGTGTTTTCATCCGCTTTTTAAAAAATTTTTATATATATATATTTTTATTTCTTTTCAGCGTAACAGAATTCATTGCTTTTGCACCACACCCAGTGCTCCATGCAATACGTGCCCTCCTTAATACCCACCACCTGGTTCCCCCAACCTCCCACCCCCCACCCCTTCAAAACCCTCAGATTGTTTTTCAGAGTCCATAATCTCTCATGGTTCACCTCCCCTTCCAATTTCCCTCAACTCCCTTCTCCTCTCCATCTCTCTATGTCCTCCATGTTATTTGTTATGCTCCACCAATAAGTGAAACCATATGATAATTGACTCTCTCTGCTTGACTTATTTCACTCAGCATAATCTCTTCCAGTCCTGTCCATGTTGATACAAAAGTTGGGTATTCATCCTTTCTGATGGAGGCATAATACTCCATAGTGTATATGGACCACATCTTCCTTATCCATTCGTCCGTTGAAGGGCATCTTGGTTCTTTCCACAGTTTGGTGACCGTGGCCATTGCTGCTATAAACATTGGGGTACAGATGGCCCTTCTTTTCACTACATCTGTATCTTTGGGGTAAATACCCAGTAGTGCAATTGCAGGGTCATAGGGAAGCTCTATTTTTAATTTCTTGAGGAATCTCCACACTGTTCTCCAAAGTGGTTGCACCAACTTGCATTCCCACCAACAGTGTAAGAGGGTTCCCACATCCTCTCCCACACGTGTTGTTTCCTGTCTTGCTAATTTTGGCCATTCTAACTGGTGTAAGGTGGTATCTCAATGTGGTTTTGATTTGAATCTCCCTGATGGCTAGTGATGATGAACATTTTTTCATGTGTCTGGTAGCCATTTGTATGTCTTCATTGGAGAAGTGTCTGTTCATATCTTCTGCCCATTTTTAAATATGATTATCTGTTTTGTGTGTGTTGAGTTTGAGGAGTTTTTTATAGATCCTGGATATCAACCTTTTGTCTGTACTGTCATTTGCAAATATCTTCTCCCATTTCGTGGGTTGCCTTTTTGTTTTGTTGACTGTTTCCTTTGCTGTGCAGAAGCTTTTGATCTTGATGAAGTCCCAAAAGTTCATTTTTGCTTTTGTTTCCTTTGCCTTTGGAGACCTATCTTGAAAGAAGTTGCTGTGGCTGATATCGAAGAGGTTACTGCCTATGTTCTCCTCTAGGATTCTGATGGGTTCCTGTCTCACGTTGAGGTCTTTTATCCATTTTGAGTTTATCTTTGTGTACGGTGTAAGAGAATGGTCGAGTTTCATTCTTCTACATATAGCTATCCAATTTTCCCAGCACCATTTATTGAAGAGATTGTCTTTTTCCCACTGTATATTTTTTCCTGCTTTGTCGAAGATTATTTGACCACAGAGTTGAGGGTCCATATCTGGGCTCTCTACTCTGTTCCACTGGTCTATGTGTCTCTTTTTATGCCAGTACCATGCTGTCTTGGTGATCACAGCTTTGTAGTAAAGCTTGAAATCAGGTAACATGATGCCACCAGTTTTATTTTTGTTTTTCAACATTTCCTTAGCAATTCGGGGTCTCTTCTGATTCCATACAAATTTGAGGATTATTTGCTCCAGCTTTTTGAAAAATACCGGTGGAATTTTGATCGGAATGGCATTAAAAGTATAGATTGCTCTAGGCAGTATAGACATTTTAACAATGTTTATTCTTCAGATCCAAGAGCATGGAATGGTCTTCCATCTTTTTGTGTCTTCTTCAATTTCTTTCATGAGTGTTCTATAGTTCCTCGAGTACAGATCCTTTACCTCTTTGGTTAGGTTTATTCCCAGGTATCTTATGGTTCTTGGTGCTATAGTAAATGGGATTGATTCTCTAATTTCCCTTTCTGTATTTTCATTGTTAGTGTATAAGAAAGCCACTGATTTCTGTACATTGACTTCGTATCCTGCCACGTTACTGAATTGCTGTATGAGTTCTAGTAGTTTGGGGGTGGAGTTTTTTGGGTTTTCCATGTAAAGAATCATGTCATCTGCAAAGAGAGAGAGTTTGACTTCTTCATTGCCAACTTGGATACCTTTTATTTCTCTTTGTTGTCTGATTGCTGTTGCTAGGACTTCTAATACTATGTTGAACAAGAGTGTTGAGAGTGGGCATCCTTGTTGTGTTCCTGATCTCAACGGGAAGGCTTTGAGCTTTTTCCCATTGAGGATGATATTTGCTGTGGGACTTTCATAGATAGATTTTATGAAGTTCAGGAATGTTCCCTCTATCCCTATATTTTGAAGCGTTTTAATCAGGAATGGATGATGGATCTTGTCAACTGCTTTTTCTGCATCAATTGAGAGGACCATGTGGTTCTTCTCTCTTCTATTATTGAAGGGCTGATTATTCTTAAAGATTAACTCTTAATGTTTTTTCTCTACTTACTATATTCCTAAAAAGAGAAAAGATAAATTTGTTTTTTACTTTAACACAACCTTCTAAGAGGTTATTTCTGGAATATCCCAGAAAGGTTTAAGATGATGTTGACATAGGAGAACAAGAATCTTTCTTAGAAGTCTGGTGAACAGTGTAACTCATAATAAGAGAGAAAATTCAAGGTTCTATGGAGGCCTGAAGAGAGAGGGTCCCTATTCCAGCTCCCTATAGGTACTAATGCACAACATAGGAAATGCTTTAAGCAATTCGAGATGGCTAATTTTATTTTTCAACTTGGCTGGGCCACAGGGTACCCAGATATTTGGTCAAATATTATTCTGGGTGTGTCTGTAAGGGTGTTTCTTGATAATATTAACATGTGAGTATAGTAGGTTGCCTTCCCTAATGTGGATAGGCCTCATCCCATCAGTTGAAGTCTTAAATAGAATAAAAAGGCTGAATAAGAGAGAATGTTTATGCCTGACTTGCCTCTGAACTGAGACAGTGGTCTAATCATGCCTGAAGACTTGAATTGAAGCATCAGTTTTTCTCAGGTCACGAGCCTGCTGGGTTTCAATCTGGAACTCACACCATCAGCTCTACTGGGTCTCTTGGGACTTGTCATCTTCTATAACTGCATGAACCAATTCCTTATAAGAAGTCAGTCAATCTGTCTATCCATCTATTCACCTATCCATCTATCATATCCATCTATCTTACTGGTTCTCTTTCTTTGGAGAACGCTAATATACTACTCTTCTATGTATATCCTGTGGTGACTTTATAAAGTGTCAACTTGACAATGTTGAGTTATATTTTCCAGAATTTTTTCCCTATGTGTTGAAGGTGAGCCACAAGACACATTTTGCCCACAATTTGGGAGCAGTAGCCCTATTGGTTTTATGTGTGGGGGTAGAGTTGGGAGAGTGTACAGGTACTCAGTGCAGAGGCACCAGATGATGTTGTAGCTCATGCCTTTTTGCTACCTGCTGGTCCACTTCATTGGTGTGGCATAGCAGCTGGGCCTGCAGCTTTTTCACCTGCCGCTGAGTCCTTTCTTGGCTTTCCTAATGCATAAGCCAAGCCCACGGCTAGCTCTGTGATAAAAGGCACCAGCTACTACTGCAGGACACCCTGCATTCCTGAAGTTCGAAGCAATAAGGCACATTAGTTCTAGTCCATCTTCATTAGCTCTGGGCTACAGTCGCAGGTTTCAGTTTGTTCTTCACATTACATCAGAGTTTCTAAACCTTAGTACTATTTACATTTGGGTCAGATAATTATTGTGGGGAACTGTCCTGTGCACTGTAGGATGTGTAGCAACATCCCTGGCCTCTATCCACTGGATACCAGTACCTCATCCTACAGCTGTAACAACCCAAAATGTCTCCAGACACCATTAAATGTCCCCAGGGCAGAGGTGAAGTCAGGTGAGGAGGGGATGGGGCAAAGTTGGCCGTGATTGAGAACTGCTACTTTATATCTATCTTCTCTTTCCCACTACCTGCAGATGACTTCAGGCTCTAACATGACGGAGTGTCTTACAGAGACTATATAACCAAATCCCATTATCTCAAAAGGTGAAATCCCAAAATAAATTCCTTGTTGTATATCTCTCCAGATGGTTTATCTCCTAGTGTATAACTCTCCTGCTTCACTGATCAAATTCTGAGTGACATCCCCCTTAGAATTGGTTGTGTCTTCCTGAATCTCTGGGACCACTTCACTCCATTTCCTCATCCCTTACACCAACAACTTCCTACACTCCCCTGCCTCCCCGGTGAGTTAATGCTGCCTTGGAAGAGGGGCAATCAGATCTACGTGAAGTGTGCTTGGTGTAGAATCTAGTGTAACTCTGACCTTCCACTGCTGGTGCTTCCAAGGAGCTGGAGCTAAGGCAGAGCTGTGGAAAGTCTCAGCGGCATTCAGAACCACTAGGGGTTTTATTGTTTTGTTGAGAATCTAAGCCTAGAGGTAATAGCTACAGGCTCTGTTCTTAAAATCTTCCAACATATCATGTATTTTTTCAAAGTGATTTGTAAGAAGCGTGTTGTACATTTGACCCAGTGAAAACAATCTGCTGTTCATCTCGTCTCTAGTTCCAGGAAACTAATAGAATGCAATGTTTTATAGAAATAGAGATTGTCAACATCTAAGATCAAACCCTTTATTTTCTGGGTATGAAATTCCCCTTGAAAAACTGGTGAGAGTAAGATTGAGCTATGATAAAATAAAGTCTGTTCATTTTTAAATAAGTGTTATAAACCTGGCACTGTGTCTGGTGTTGGAGATCTGGTGGTCAACCAGAGAGACAAGATCTCTGCCCCCATGGAGTTTAGAGTGCAGTAGGAGAAACACATTGCACAAATAATCACATGGTCCAAGTTGTATGAAGGAACAGTATGGGAGTCCTAGGAGAGGCCAAATATATATAGGAGGGATGGCAGGGATGGCTTTCCTGTGGGGGTAATGACTGGTGAGAAGTAAATGGAAGAGAGTTCCAAGCAGGGACAGAAAAGAGCTTGGTCCATTCACAAAGCTGCAAGAATGCCACAGTAGCTGGAGTATGGTGAACAAGGAGGAGAGGGGAGGGTGATGAGGCGGCAGGGGAGGAAAGGGATCAGACTGCTTCAGGGTTTGAAGGCCAAGTAAGGAGCTTGGCTTTTACTCCTCGGGCAGAGTCACTGAAAGTCTGAAAGTCAAGATGTGGCACAATCTGATTTATAATTTTAAAAGATCCCTCTGGCTGCCATGTGGGGAATGGATTAGAAGGAAGCAAGTAGGGGGTGGGGAGGGCAGGCAGAGGGCTGTGGGTCAGGCCAGGGGAGTCCAGAAGAGAAAGGATGAAGGTTCTGACAAGAATCGTAGCAGTGGAGGTGCTGCAAAGTGAGTCATTAGGAAGTAGGTTGGGTACAACTGTGCACTGACTTCAGGATGAGATGCATGAGAAGCAGCTATGGAGGCAGATGCCTGGTTTTGCAATCCAGTGGGTGGTGGTGACAGAAAGGAAGGTGTGATATTCATGTCATTGCTGCTTTCATATGATTGTTTACACCATGAAAATCAGAAGAATCAACGCTCATTCATACAAACTCAGTGTTGAATCACTTTACAAAATGGCACTCTACAATATGAATATATTATCAAGAATAATGCTAGGGCACTATTTAATCTTTTAATCTTTTTCTTTGTTGTTGTTGTTGTTGGTCAGTTCTGCAAATGAGCATTTAAAAAATATACTTTAAAGTTTACCTGTCAGTTGCAGTTTTTCAGCACTCATTTAAGATGGACTTTAGTAAAACTCAGTTTTAAAGCTGGACATCTGAAATGTGGGCTTCAGGTAAGGCTCGTTCCAGACAATATGGCAAAGTAGCATTGCCATGTTTGGGGCTCCTTTTTGTGGTGGGCCTCCCCCACACATTTGTCCCTAGTGGGTATCCACTTCCCTTGTCCAGCCCATTTTCCCACAGATGGAAAGAAGTGTAGTATCCAGAAGAAAACTACAACTGAAAAGCTCAGAGTTCCTGATAGGCCTTTTGACTGCAGAAGTGAAAGCAAAGTTATTGTCAGGTGCTCTGACACCTGAACAGGGTAAACTTGTACACATAATCATTTTGTACTGTTTTTGCAAAGTGATTCAACAGCAAATAGTTTTTACCACAAAGTTTCCTCACAGGTACCATGGTTGGACCCTTTTGCCAAATGTTTATGTGACACGTACTGGTGAAAAAAAACAGATGAAGTATCATCAGAGAATAATGAAAAGGGGGGCGTAGGCTGGGACACAGAAGTCTGAAAATAGGCAGCTCCAGGATTTGGTCCAAAGACTTGATAATATCATCAAAGATTCAGACTCTTTCTATCTTTCTGCTCTGCCATCCTCAAGGATAAAGACCTGCTTCCTAAGTTTATTAACTCATGGTCACAAATTGCTGCCACATCTCTAAACATTACATTCCTAAACATTTGGGGATCCAAAGCAGGAAAGAAAGGGATGAAAAAGCTCTCTTTTTATCAGAGAGGAAAATGCTTCTCAGATGTGCCTCAACTGACTTCCCCCTGTATAGTAGGACCACATAGACACCTGAAGGAGGCTAAGCAACTGAAAAAATGAATTTCTAGAATTTCCATAACTGGCTTAGACTCATTGTGATTAAACTCCTGGAGCTAGGGACAATGTCCAAGTACAGAAAAAACCAGAGCTGTATTCGCAAGAGACAGGGAGGGAAAAGAGAACAGTTTCTGTAGGCAATCAATAATGTTTACTACAATTTCTTTAAAAAATATCTTTTAAATAGAGAAATGTGTGTAGGTGTTTAATAAGTTAAACTTCCCTGAAAATTTTTTAACTGTCCAGTTTTTGACAGAAAGTGATCTTTTCAAAAAGAACCACACAGGGGCGCCTGCGTGGCTCAGTGGGTTGCGCCGCTGCCTTCGGCTCAGGTCATGATCTCAGGGTCCTGGGATCGAGTCCCGCGTCGGGCTCTCTGCTTGGCAGGGAGCCTGCTTCCCTCTCTCTCTCTCTCTGCCTGCCTCTCTGCCTACTTGTGATCTCTCTCTGTCAAATAAATAAATAAAATCTTTAAAAAAGAAAAAAAGAACCACACATTCATTCATATCCAACTGATACTTTCTGAGCACCTATTATACACCAGGCACTGGGTATACAGCAGTGAACAAAACAGACAAAATCCCTGCCAATACAGTGCTTCCATTTCAGTAAATGAAGACAAATAATATACAAAATAAACATGTTTTACAGTTTTTTTTTCCCCCGAAGGCTGTAAATCCTATGAAGGAAAATTGGACAGGAAAATAGAATAGAAAATAATGAGGCATGCAATTTTGAACTGGGTGACCAGGAAGATTTCTTTGGTGAAGAGGCTTTAATAAGAGAGTAAATTACATGATTATATGAGGTTGAAGGAGAGGGAGAAGGAGTAGTCCAGGCAGAGGGAACAGCAAATCTGAAACCCTCAGTTGGTAGTGTGTCTGTGCTTCGAAAAAAAGTCCAAGAAGGCCTATGTGATTGTATTGGAAAGAGCACTAAGAGGACAGTAGGGGCTAAAACTTCTAAGGGCCACGTATGTCATTTAAGGGCTTCAGCTTTTATTTTGAGTAAAAGTGAAAACACTGAGTATTTAAGGGACAAGATTTGACTTACATTTTATAAGGATTACCCTGGCTGTTGTGTTGTAATAGACTGTAGGAACAGGCAGGTTAGAATCAGGAAGAACAGTTAAGAAGTTATTATAATAATTGAGGCCAGATGATGGTGGCTTGGACCAGGAGAATAGTGAAAAATGGACAGAGTCTAGAGAAACTCTGAAAGTCAAGGATTTGAGGTAGAGTAAGTATGGGTAAGAAAAAGAGGGGAATCAAGAATGACTACAAAGTTTTTAGCCTAAGCAAAAGGTGATGGACCTACCATAAAATGAATATGGAAGGTGTGGGTAGATCAAGTTTTTTGTTGTTGTTGTTGTTGTTGTTTACGATTTTACTTATTTACTTGACAGAGAGAGAGAGGTCACAAGTAGGCAGAGAGGCAGGCAGAGAGAGGGGGGAAGCAGGCTCCCTGCTAAGCAGAGAGCCCAATATGGCCCTCCATCCAAGGACCCTGAGATCATGACCTGAGCTGAAGGCAGAGGCTTAACCCACTGAGCCACCCAGGTGCCCTAGATCAAGTTTTAAAGAGAAGACCACTAGCCAGTTTTGAACATGTTGAGTTTTGAGATGACTACCAGACACTTAAGTGGCTGAATAGGAATCTGGAGTCTGGGGAAATGTTAGGTTTGGATATATATGTCTGAGTGTCATCATCAAATGGATTTTAAGTCATAAAGATGGTTGAGCTCACTGGGGAGACACTATAGATCAAGAAAACCTGAGCACCAAAGATGGATCTCGTACTTGAAACCAAGAGAAACCAGAAAAGGGGACTAAAAAGTGGCCCATGACACAGGAAGGGAATGCTGAAAGTCAAGGGATAGAAGTGTTTCAAGGATGATGCTGCAATCAGTAAATAAAGTAAGACCAGGACTGAAAAACCATTGGTTTTATCATCCTTTCTAGAACCCACAGAAAGGAATATAATCCTGCCAATATCTTGATCTTAGCCTGGTTAGATTCATGTCAGATTTCTGAACCACAGAACTGTAAGATAATAAATTTGCATTGTTTAAGATACTGAGTTTGAGATAATTTGCTACAGCAGTAATAAAACAATAATATAGGATACTAGAGGAAAGAAACTAGAAATTCAGATAGTGAAGTTGAGATTCTAGAGGCTTTAGTTTTGGTCATTTGGTTACTTTGACAAAGACAGTTTGGTTTGGGGGATGGGGTCAAAGCTTGACTGCAAAAGGTTAAGAGAGAATGGAAAGGACGGACTAGGAGTCAGCAACTACAAATAACTGTTCTGAGGAGTTTTGCTCTAACACATAGCAGAGAAATAGGATTGTAGCCAGAAAAGTCAGTGGGGGTCAAGAGAAGGTTTTGTTGTTTGTTCTTGAGAAAAGAGAACTAACGCATGACTTTGTGCTAATGGAAATGATCCAGTAGAGAGATTGGAATTTAGAGAAGTACTGGTCTTGGATAGAGGTCTTATAGTATTAGGAGGGAAGGCAGAAATCACATGGGAACCTGTGCTTGACCCTTGGTTGATGTGATGCAGGGAATTTGCAGGAGGTCTCTCTGGTTGCTTTCTTTTCTCAGTGGAAAAGGTCACTGGATGAAAGTGTGAATGGGAAAGGGGGAGTCAAACAAAGAAAGACAAAAAGGTGTGAAATTGTCATGTAGTAGAGTGAGAGAATGAAAAGACCAGGAAATTGTACAGTTGGTGGGCAGCATTACAGTCCTGTTTGGAAGTGTGTTTGCTCTATTTGTTTCAATGGCATGGATGCAGGTGCAGAACAGGCAGAGACTTGGAGTCAACCCAGCTCTTTGAGGTTTTGCCAAGGAAGAACAACAAAATAGGAGAGGGGGACCAGGGAGTTGAAGACGTATGAAAGACATGATCGTAATAATTAATCATGGAATTCCAGCTGGGTAAGGAAGGAAGTGAAGGTATTAAAAAGGTGACAGAATTCTAAGTAGTAGAAACAATGGATTTTAGGTCCTTGGGGGTGGAAGCATTACTGGAGTTGAGACATGTGGTAGGCAGAATAATGTCCCCCCCATCCCTTCCTACCTAAGATGTCTGCATCCTTATTCCTGGAAACTGTGATTATGTTAAGTTATATTGCAAGGGGAATTAAGCCTACAGATGGAATTAAGTTTGGTAATTAGATGACCTTAAAATAGGAAGATTATCCAGGTGGACCCCGTGTAATCACAGCATCCTTAAAAATAGAAGAGGATGGTAGAAGAAGAGTCAGGGAAGACATGACTATAGAAAATGGTCAGGGTGATATGACTTAAGGACACAACTTGCTTTTGCTGGTTTTGAAGGTGGCAGAGTGAGACATAAGCCAAGGAATGCAGGTGGCCTTCTGAAGCTAGAAAAGGAATGGAAATGAATCCTATACAGAGCCCATAGAAAGGAACACAGTCCTGCCAATATCTTGATTTTATCTTGGTTAGATTCATGTCAGATTTCTGAACCACAGAACTGAAGGTAATAAATTTGCCTTGTTTAAGAGGCAGAGTTTGTGATAATTTGCTACAGCAGCAGTAGAACTATAATATAGAATACCAGAGGGAGGAGCTAGAAATTCAGATAGTGAAGTTGAAATTTTGGAGGGTTTATAGTTTTGGTAGTGGCGAGGTGAAGGCTAAGGCATAGGTGGGGGTCTGAGGATAGGTAGTCAAGAGATTATTGAAAGAACATACCTCATAGAACTAGGCAGTTTAAAACTAAAATTGTGTCATGCTTTCTATACATAAGTCAAAATTAGGTAGCAAATTGTGAATGTATTAGTTTTTTGCTTGTTGTTGTTGTTGTTGTTGTTGTTTTCACTAACAGGCATACCAGCAGAATTTTTGGCCCTCCCCTTCCTGCAGCTGATCTTTATTAGTGTTTACTGCTCACTGGTATAAACTGTGCTACTCAGAATTGGATTAGGGGGAGATCTGGTCTAAATTAAAGCTGTAATAAATGAGCACTGTTTACATTTCCTCACACCCACCCTTCTCCACACACACATCAAATTACTCTGGAAATGAAATGCAAAATAAAACAAGGAAGGATTCTGTTCTTCATTAACGTGTAATTATAAAATGCTGGCGCTCCCCTGCTGGGTGGAGAGGCAAAGCCCACAGCAAGGGTGGGAATACTTGAGGGTGGGACATTCTTCCTGGCTTTTAACTATGGGTGAATTTATTATTTTCACATCTTTACAATGAGGGGAATAAAAATAAGACCTGTAGTCCCTTCATAGAACCATAATGAGTCAAGAAAAGCAAAAGGACAAAAACTGTTCATCTTGCAAGACTAGAACCAAATAGTCTAAGGGGCTATTCTGATTGATTCCCCTGCATCCACTGGTTTGTTTGTTTGTTTTAATAAGCTAGGGAACTGATAAATTACTTTTCATCAGTTACATTCCCAATCTCACTTAGTCTTTTGTGTAGAAGAAGCAAAGATGATAGAGATGCTCTCAGTTGACTTCAGTGTACTTTAAAGATATATGGAGTCTCAGGGCTGAGGGAGGAGGGTGAGAGGTAGCACAGGACAGGGCTGAGGCCCAAGATCAGACAGACTCAGTATCCCAGCGTGGCTGTGTAGGACAAACTCAGCAACTCAGGCTGGCTGTGTGGGGAAGTTGTGCTTCCCAGGCTCGTCCGTCTCTGTGTCAAATGGAGTTAACAGTTTAAAGAGCCTCAGAGGACTGTGAAAACTTGATAAGGTTATTGATTAAAACAAAACCTGCAATAGATATGCAAAGAATAAAAAGAAAACAATCCAAGTTTATCACTAAAGAAAGTCAGCAAACCATGAAAGAGAGCAAGAGAACAGAGTGGTAGAACTCAAAATCACAAATGGAAGAGGAGAAATAAACAATGTTACAGAAATATAAACAATTGTAAGGGAGTATATGAAAATGTAAATGCCAACAAATTGGACAACCTAGAAAAAATGGATAAATTCCTAGAAACATATAACCTATTAAAACTGAAGCAGGAAGAAATGGGAAATTTGAACAGACCAGTAAGATTCAAACAGCAATGAAATTCAAAGAGTAATCAAACTCCCAACAAAAGTTCAGGACCAGACAGCTTCACAGGTAATTCTACCAAACACTTAAAGAAGAGTTAATACCTATTCTTCTCAAACTATTCCAAAAAATAAGAGAAAGGAAAACTTGCAAGTTCATTCTATGAGGCCAGCATTACCCTGATACCCAAACCAGATAAAGACACCACAAAAAAAGAGACCTACAGGCCAATATATCTGATGAATATTAATGCAAGAACAGAATACTAGCAAATTAAATCCAGCAATACATTTTTAAAAATCACTATTTTAAAAAAATTTTTAAAGTGAGATTTATTCCCAAGATGCTTGGGTGGTTCAATATTAGCAAATCAGTCAACGGAACACAACACATCAATGAGAGAAAGGATAAAAATCATATGATCATTTCAATAAATGCAGAAAAAGGACTTGACAAAGTACAACATCCATACATGATAAAAACCCTCAATAAAGTAGGTGTAGAGGGAACATACGTAAACATAATAAAGGCCCTATATGAAAAACTCACAGTGAACATCCTACCCAATGGGAAGAACTGGGAACTTTTCTCCTAAGGTCAGGAACAAGATAAGGATGTCCAATCTCACCAGTTTTACTCAATATAGTACTGGACATCCTAGTCACAGCAATCAGACAACAAAAAGAAATAAGTCATACAAATGGGTAAAGAAGAAGTAAAATGTTCACTGTTTTCAGATAGGATATTATATGTAGAAAACCCTGAAGATTCCACCAAAAACTACTAGAAACCGATAAATGAATTCAGTAAAGTTGCAGGGTACAAATCAATGTACAGAAATCTGTTAGTTTTCTATACACTAATAATGAAGTAGCAGAGAGATTAAGAGAACAGTCCCATTTACAACTGTACAAATAATAATAAAATATTCAGGAATAAACTTAATGAAAGAGATGAAAGACCTGTACTCTGAAAACTGTAAAACACTGATGAAAGCAACTGAAGATGACACAAAGGAATAGAAAGACATTCCACGTTAAAATGTTTATACTATCCAAAGGAATCTACACATTTAATGCAATCCCTATCAAAATACGAACAGCATTTTTCACAGAACTAGAACAAAAAAACCCTAAAATATGTATGGAACCGCAAAAGACCCCAAGTAGCCAAAGCCATCTTGAAAAAGAAAAACAAAACTGGAGGTATCACAATTCCAGACATCAAGTTATACTACAAAGCTGTAGTAATCAAAATATTATGGTACTGGCACAAAAACAGACATTTATATCAATAGAACTGAATAGAAAACTCAGAAATAAGCCTAAAAGTATATGGACAATTAATCTTCAGCAAAGGAGGAAAAGAATATGCCATGGGAAAAAGACCGTCTCTTCAACAAATGGTGTTGGAAAAACTGGACAGCTACATACAAAAGAATGAAACTGGACTGCTTTCTTATACTATACACAAAAATAAATTCAAAATGGATTAAAGATTTAAAGTGAGGCCTGAAGATCTTAGAAGAGAGCACAGACAGGAAATTCTCTGACATTGGCCATAGCAGTATTTTTCTAGGTAGGTCTCTTGAGGCAAGGGAAATAAAAGCAAAAATAAATTATTGGAACTACATCAAAATGAAAATTTCTGCACAGCAAAGGAAACAATCAACTAAACTAAAAGGCAACCTACTAAATGACAGAAGATATTTGCCAATGACATATCTAATAAAGGGTTAGTATCCGAAATACATAAAGAACTGATACAATTCAATATCCAAAAAACAAATAATCCCATTAAAAATGGGCAGAAGACATGAACAGACATTTCTTCAAAGAAAACATACAGATGGTCAACAGACACATGAAAAGATGTTCAACAGCATTCATTATCAGGGAAATGTAAGTCAAAACTGCAATGAGATATCATCTCACACTGGTCAGAAAAGCTAAAATCAAAAACACAAGAAACAGCAAGTGATGGTGAGGATGTGGAGAAAAAGGAACCCTCATGTGCAGTGGTAGAAATGCAATCTGGTGCAGCTGCTGTGGAAAACAGTATGAAGTTTCCTCAAAAAGGTAAAAATAGAACTATCCCATGATTGAGTAATTGCACTACTAGGCATTTACCCCCAAAATACAAGAACACTAATTCAAAGGGATATATGCACCCCTATGTGTATAGCAGTGTTATTTACAATAGCCAGCTTATGGAAGCACCCTAAGTGTCCATCAATAGATGAATGGATAAAGAAGCTACACACACACACACACACACAATTAAGCCATAAGAAAGAATGAAATCTTGCCATTTGCAATGACATGGATGGATCTAGAAAGTATTATGCTAAATGAAATAATTCAGTCAGAGAAAGACAAATATATGACTTCACTCATATGTGGAATTTAAGAAACAGATGAGCAAAGGAGAAAAAGAGAAAGACAAACCAAGAAGCAGAGGTAACTATAGAGAACACACTGATGCTTGGGGCAGGGGGTGAGGGGAGAGGGGATGGGTGAAATAGGTGAAGGGGATAAAGAGTATACTTCTCATGATGATCACTGAGTAATGTATAGAATTGTTGAATCACTAAATTGTATACCCCAAACTAACATAACATTGTATGTTAACTATACTGGAATTAAAATAAAAATCTTAATAAAAAATTCATCAGAAAAAGAGTATTGATTAAAACAAAGTACCTGCACATTGCTTCAGGAATGGACGTTATTATCATCTCTGTTCTTGGCAGTGAAATGGAAAAGAGACAAGAAGAAACCTATGTCGCCAGTCTCCCTCTCCCTCAACCTTAGTCATCTTCCATTTAATTTAAAAGTTTGCATGTCATCTAATGATTCTCAGTAAGTTACTTCTTTCTACAATACTTTACCCAATTCTATGTAAGGAAGGATCACTAACTGGCTCTCTTCTTAATTTATATGATGATGCATGAGGTGTTTGTAAGGGCATTGTGGTAGAAAGACATATTTTTCCTCAAAGAGCTTAAAAATGTTCTTCAAGGATGAAACTGTACTTTCACTAGCTATATGTGGCTATTTAAATTTAAACCAATAAGATTAAATTAAAAATTCAGTTCCAGGGGACACCTGGGAAGCTCAGTTGGTGAAGGTCTGCCTTTGGCTCAGGGCATGATCCCAGGACCCAGTATCAGGTTCCCTGCTGAGTGGGGAGCCTGCTTCTCCCTTTCCCCTTCCCCCTCCCTGTCCCCGCTCCTGCTTTCTGGCTCATGCTCATAAATACATACATACATACATACATACATAAAGTCTTTAAAAAAAATCAGTTCCTCAGTTGTGCTAACCTCATTTCGGGTGCTCAATAACCACATATTTCTAATGGCTATCACACTGGACAATAAAGATACAGGATATTTCCACCACTCTTTTATTGTGTTCATGCTAACTGGCTAACTTGTGTTCAGTAAACAGAAGACAGAAAATAAAAGAGATGGGGACACAGTGTTCAAAGACAAAGTGAGAAGGTAAGGAAGAGAAATTTTAACCATTTCATCAATTTGTGAGTAAGTGGTCCTGCATTTTGTTGTAGTAAAACCACTTAAGGTTGAAAAAAATTGCACATAAATTGTCTTTGGAGGGTTTGAGAAGGAAACTTCAACAAATATTATTAAGTTCTTAAAAATTATACTGTTGTACTTTATTTGACATAAAAGAAAGAAATTCTTTCATTCATCAAATATTTTTTGAGTGCCTCCCATGTGCTATGCGTCAGGTGAGGGAGGGAGTGAGTCATGTGGCTCTCTGAGGGAACAGTGTTCCAGGGCTATGGAAGAAAAAAGTAGATCTGGATAGGAAGGATCAGGAATGTAGAGGTTGGTGACAGACTGGAGAGAGAGGGTAGGATGAAACAGATTGATCAGAGGAGGCACCCCTTAGAAGGGGAGATTGAGCAAGGCTTGAAAGAGGTGAAGGAAGTCAACCTACCTAGTGTGGCTACCTAGAGGAAGTATTCTCAAGGGCACGGGTTCTTAAGCAAGGGCATGCCTGGCTCCATCAAGATCAAGGAACAGGGGCGCCTGGGTGGCTCAGTGGGTTAAAGCCTCTGCCTTCGGCTCAGGTCATGATCCCAGGGTCCTGGAATCGAGCCCTGCATCAGGCTCTCTGCTCAGCAGGGAGCCTGCTTCCCCCTCTCTCTCTCTGCCTGCCTCTCTGCCTACTTGTGATCTATGTCTGTCAAATAAAGAAATAAAAAAAAAAAAAAAAAAAAAAAAGATCAAGGAACAGCAGAGGCCAGTGTGCGTGGAACAGAGGGAGGGAGGAGAGTGAGAGAGACAATGTCTGAGAAGAAATGGAGGAGGAGGGGCAGATCACATCTACTTTTATAAGGCATTATTAGTACTTTGGGTTTTACTCAATGTGAAATAGGGAGCCGTAAGGTGTTGGTTTTTTTTGTTTGTTTGTTTGTTTTTTGTTTTTTGTTTTTTAAGCAATACAGACTAGTCTGACTTGGGTTTTACTTTTCTGGATCCTGATCTGAGAGGGTGGTGACTTGGACCAAGGTGGTCAAAGGAATGTTGGTGCGAAGTGGTCGATTCTGGATAGAGATGTGTTGACAGGTTAGATGTGTGGTATGGATTAATACAGGAATCAAGATGACTAAGATTTTTGGACTGAGTAACTTCAAGGATGGAATTGCCATAAACTGAGATGCAGAAGATTGCAGGTAGAGCAAGTTTATTCTTTTTTGGTGGGGGAGGAGGGATGAGTCAAAAATTCAGTCTTGGATATTTTGGATTGGAGATGGCTTTACGTGGTGAGGTTGGACCAATGGTTATATATAAGAATATGGAGATTCCTCCAAAAATAAAATGTTTGGAAAGAGAAGAAAATTAAAATTTGACAGACAGACAAGTAATTGGTATTTAAAGAAACTATAGAAGCAGATAAGCCTAATCATCCACTAAATTACCAACATCATTCATAAACGTGGAAATGCTACATATCTGGCTATGAGTTGGGTCCTTTCCTCCAAGGTGTTCGCAATTTGCTTGAGAGCAAGAGGAAACAATAGTAGTTATATGCTCTAATTTATGTGAATCCCGACTTTTATTGTCAAGATCTGTACAAAACAGTGTGTACATGCCCTGACATTAAGCAACACCTATTCCTGTGTTGTTCAGAACAATAGCCGTGAGTCACATGCTTCTCAGTAGAGCACTTCAAATGTGAGCAGTCCAAACTGAGATGTGTTGTACTTGTAAAATATCCATCTGAGGTCAGATATTTCAAGTGAAAAAAAGAATACAGAATTGTTCACCGGTTCATATTGATTACGTGTTGAGATAATGTTTTGGCTATGTTGCATTAAATTAAATGTATTTCTCTTAGGCACCTATTAGTCAACCTGTTTTTTTCAACCTTTTTTAACATGGCTATTAGAAAAGTTAAAATTACAAATGTGGTCCTCATTATGTTTCTATTGGAAACACTTCTCTAATAAAACCTTTGAAAACAACTGGCTTTTCTTAGGAAGAAAGTAGTTTGTACCATTTCTCTCCACCGTTTTTTTCAAATGTGAAGAGGAGGATCCAAAAATCATTAGTGACATGGGCTCTATCCTCTAGGAGGCCTCCCCACTGTAGCACGAGGCTCTGAAACCTGTCATGCAGAAGCCATATTACAAGGCTTTTGATTGGGAGTCCCCCCCCACACACACAATGACCAGATTAAAAGCGGTAATGATGTCCACATTCTCTGACTAAAGGCTGCTGGTGTGTGACATAAGAGCTGGTTTCAGGCAATGCTTAGAGAACAGCGTGCTATCCTCCCTGAATAGATAATGAAGGTTGGGGCTGAGCCCCCACAGCCCTCCCGTGTGGCTTGACACCTCCGTGCCAGCTCAGACTTGCAAGATAAGAGGGAAGAATGGTTCTGAGATCCCCCGGGAAGGTGGGGGGGGTGGACCCCTGCTGGTCTCTAAGAGGCATTCTAAGAAAAGATTTCACAGAAAATCAATTGCTATCACTTAAGACCTTTAACTCACTATATTCCATTGTAAGCTTATTTTTCTCTTAGAAGGGCACAAAGCAGTGTGTGAAAAATTGTATACTCTTCCTGTGGTGCCTTTGAAAGCAAGTTTATAAATTCCTAATATGCATTCCTGTTAGGAGTCTCAAAGAGAAGAGGGTGTCAATAAAAATCATCTGCTAGGCCAGATGACGGTTTTTGAAGCGGGGAGAAAGGGCATTGTTGGAACAGAATGATACGGGTTCAGGAAAGATGAAGTGAATGTGAAGAAAGGAAAGTGTTGAGGTGAAATACAAAGCTGCCCACCCCCCACCCTGCCCCACAAAGTTTCTGAATAAGTCCCCCTGGCCCTTTCAAGCTTTTGCTTCCCTGTGGCTTGAGGCTTTCATTCTGCAGGGGAACCAAGGGAGAATTTCTGCTGGAACGACTAGACCCTATTAGTTCATGGATTTCCTCCTTTTGCTCTCTCTGCCCCTAATGCTCTTTATTTTTCAATCATTTTTTAATGTCAGCTACTTTCCCCTGGCGTGCTTTGCGGTTAATGGCATGGCTTCTAGAGGCAGACAAATCCTGGAGTCTAACCTTGGTCTGTTTCTTCCTAGCTGTGTGATCTGGGCCAGCTGCCTAATCTCTCTGGGCCTCCCTCCCTCTACAGTTGAGAGCACTGGCAGTCTCTGCCCTGTGGAGTGGCTGTGGGAGTGGGTGAAGTAGCGTTATTTGTATTGAGTTGAGGATCTGGATCTGGCACATGGGAAATGCTCAGAAATGTTAGCTATTATTATAATTATTATATTAAAAATTGAGTATAACTTTAGGGAATAAATTGTAAAATAAGCATGTCTATACTTCATAGATACTAGAATTTTGTCATTTTGGCATAAGACCATGGGTCTGAAGATTAGATAAAATCCGTGCCTACCTCTACACTCCCGGAACGTCTGTCCTGGGGAAACCTGAGAACACTTTGTGAGGGTGTAACCCAAGCTTGTTTGTCCCAAATTATAATTCTCTGCTCTTCCCAAATAAACGTGGTTTTTTTGTTTGTTTTTTGTGGGTTTTTTTTTTTTTTTGCCATTAAAGTGACTGATAGTTTTTATTTTTAAAGTCAACATACCCAAGATGGACTCTGCTTTTCTTTCTCTAAGAAATGATTTGATCAAACAGGAGAATGGAAGACTGAAAAGAATGGGAGTGCCAGTATATACCAGGCACTGTGCTAGGAATTTCACCTATGTTATCCTCCTTAACCCTAACAAGGCAGCAAGGCCAATATTTTAACATCCGTTTCATAATGAGAAAACTGAGGAACAGAAAGTTTAAGTGTGTGGTGAGGAATTAATCTCACCCAAAGAGAGGTCTAGCCTTTGTCTCAACTCCTGGCAAGACAGTGTTGGCCTGCATTATATACCCTGATTTCTTCAGAGCTTTGTTTTTGATACTCTCACCAAGATTTTGTAACTCAAAACTAAGTTCTCTCTTAAAAAGCACAGATTTTGTAAATGAAAACCCTTGTTTTTCTGTCTTGAATTCCAAAGGCCTGCTTGGAAACCAAAAAAGCCCAGAATTAGACTCTGGATTCTTTGCAGTCACCTTCCTAGGCAGAAACCCACAGGGCTCAGCCCGCACCTACCTGGCAGTGATATTGGGGGAAGGTGTAGGGTAAGAAAAAAAGCCACTACCAGATATGGAAAACAGCAGCTAGTGTATTAAAATACTCCTCCTCTTCCCCACATATGTATCAGAAAACATTCCAAAGAAGCCAACTCTCCCCCCATCCAACATGCTATGGTTTCTGAGATATACAAATGTCAAACTTCCAACCCAGGTAGTCGTGTCTGAAGATGTGGATGGAAAGACCTCTAGATATAGCCTTTTGTTTTCACTACCCAATAGTATTTACTATGAAAACAACCTTCTCATAAAGATGGGAGTGGCACACAGTTCTTGAAAGTAACATGATTTTTTTCCCTATCTTTTCCCCATTGCAGTAAGGAGAGTTAGCAGTTTTCAGAGTACCTCACAGAAGTTCTGGTTTGAGAGGTTACTGAGCCATTTCAGTTGCAAGCCCACGTATTAGCATCCCCTGGGGTTATATGCTTTTTTTCCTTAGGCTAGTTAACCCAGTTGATGACTGCCTGTTTCTATTGATGTCAAGGTTAAGTCTTTAGTCTCCATGGGGTCTAATTACCTTCGCTGTGTTCCAGTCCTTTCTAAAATACATGCACTTAGTCACCAGGGGGACTAAGCAGCTTAATAGGTAGAAACAAACCTTCCAGAGAAATTCAAGGCCTTTGTGAGGGAAGAGGCAAGGAGAAGACATGTATTTTTCTTTTCTGGAAGCCAAATAACAAGTTGTGGAAAAATTACAATATTTACCTATTTTTTTTGTTTTTCCCTAACATTTTTTATTTTTGTAATTTCAGACATACAGAAGAGCTGAAAAGAATTTTAAGTTAGCACTTGTGTACCTGCCACCTAGATTCTACCATTCACGTTTTGCTGTGCGTACTTCATCACACATCTCTGCACCTAGCTATCCCTCTGTCTGTCCAGTAGACCTGTCTCATATCTTTGATACATATCCAAAAAAGGTTCAGGAATCAGTATATTTGACTTCAAAACATTCTGGTGTAGTATTAGTTTTTCCTACTGGTGCCATAACAAATTCCCATAAACTCAGGGGCTTAAAAAACACAAATTTATTATCTTACAATTCTGGAGATTAGAAGTTTGAAATAGGTATTCTGTGGGCTAATCTGAGGTGTCCGCAGAGCTGCATTCCTTCTGGAAGCTTTAGGAGAGAATCCCTTTCTTGTCTTTTACAGCTTTAAGAGGCCACCTGCATGCCTTGGTTTGTGGCCTCTTCCTCCACCTTGAAAGCCAGAAAAGCATCGTCAAATCTATCTCTGATTTTTGCTTCTACCGTCACATCTTCTCTGACTCTGACCCTCCTATTTTCCCCACAGAAGGTACTTTATTATTACATTGCACCCATTTTTGGAATCCAGAACAATCTGCGCATCTCAGGATGCTTAATTCCACCTGTCAAGTCCCTTTTGCCATGTAAAGTGATTGTATTAGTCTGCTTGGGCTGCTAGAACAAAACCATAGACTGGGTGGCTTTAACATAGAAATTTTAGAGGCTGGGAAGTTCAAGAGTAAGGGACTGGTTGATTTGGCTCCTGCTAAGAGTTCTCTTTCTTGTTTTGGAGGCAGCTGCCTTCTCATGGTGTCCTCACATGGCTGAGAGAGCAAACCGTCTGGTGTCCCCTCTTATAAAGGTTAGCGTCTAATCCTGTCAGATCAGGGCTCTTCATCATGACTTTATTTAACCTTAATTACCTTATTTAACTTAATTTACCTTATTTTACTTTGTCTCCAAATACAGCCATAATGGGAATTAGGGCTTCAACTTAAGGACTTTTGTGTGTTTGGAGAACATAATTCCATCCAAAATAATAACATATTTATAGGTTCTGGGGATTAGGACATGGGCATCTTTCAGGGGGAGGAGGAGCCATTATTCTATCTACTACAACATGCACAGCTGTTTCATTTTGAACACTCTCTAAAGAGAATCAGATGAAAAATAGGAAGCCAACATATAGGTAGAAACAAATATTGATACAAAAACAAGTCTAAGGACTGAGCCCTGGGGCAGTTTGGTGATGAGGGTGATAAGGAAGAACCAGCAAAGATGTCCCAGGAGGAGAAGCCAGGTGAGGAAGAACCCCCACTAGTGCAGACTTCTGGGAGTCAGAAGGACAGAGTATTTCTAGAGCGGGATGCTCCACCAGATGTCACTGCTGCCAACGGATCAGAGATGAGGGTTTAAACCAGGCCATTGGTTGCCCTACTCTGGTGGGGTGGTCGGGTGGTGGGGGTGGGGGGGGGGGAGAAGGGGCTGGTGCCTGGCTGGAGTGACTTCATGAGAGAAGAGGAGGAAAGGAACTGGAGAGGGTACAGCTATGAATGGAGGAGAGGAGAACACATCAAATAACTTTTTCAGGGAATTCTGATAAACAGAGCAGTGGAAGAAGGGGTGGTATCTGATATTGTCATCATCACTATCATCACTATCAATTTGACATATCTGCAAATACTGACTGACTTCATTCGTGAGCTCCAGAAAGTAAAGACTAAAAGAAAGAGAAAGTAAGAGTGCGAGTGTTTCATTTGTAAGTCATCTCCACCACCCCAATTTAGCCAGGAAACTCCTGAAGGAATTCAAATGGCACCGATGCCCTGAATTCTGATAGTATTACAACTCTCTTTCCTTCTTCCTTCCCTCTTTCCTCTTCCCCTTCTTTCTTTCATTATATTTTTCACTTACTTATTCATTCTTTCCTTCACTCATTCCACAAACACATATAAACCACTATGCCTTTGAAACTTGGATCCACAAGAGGCATTAGTATGAATAGCAAACAGTTAAATTCTTCCCATCTCCTACTGAAATTTTTCATTTTATCTTCTCCAATACTTGAGAATGAAAATATTCTTAAATTTCAAAACCAGTTTGTTTTATCTGCCAAAAACACATTCCCTGATATAGTTGCAGACATTCCTCTAAATATTTTTTCATGCAAATGTCCCTATCATATAGTTTTTAGAAGTAATTGTCAGAGAGCAAAGGCTGGGCAGCAGTATGCAAACAATTTATATTATGAATGTCATTTACCTCAAAAGATAATCCATTCTTTTTTCATTTTTAAATTGCTCTCAGAAATGAATGGGGGAAATTTCATGAATTTTTCCTTTTTTCCCCCTCAGGGCTTCCCATTTCTGAATCTAATTCTTTTTTTTATTTTCTGAAACTCCAGAATCTTCCTTCTCCCCATTAATATACCCATACTCTTTGTTCTTTCTCATTTACTTATTTATTTATTGATATGCACCTCCTTGTGTCTTCTTCTTGTTCTCTTTGTGATTTCTCCATCTCAGATATGGCTGATAATGATACACATGCCTAAGAGGACTGCTTAATAGTGCTCTTTTATTTATCCTGTTTCTATCAGAGTTTTCCCTACTGTCCATCCTGTGATTAGAACAATCTCATTCTCCCTTGCTAGGATGATTTTCTCACATCTTATGATTTCCTCTCAGAAACTGAACAATTAAACTATTTCAATGAAAACTTCCGGGTTAAATAAAAAAAAATAAAGAATTTTTACAACCTTGATATTCAACTGGCCAAATGTTATTATGAACACCCAGAGCATTATATTCTGGTCTGGATACCACATCTTAAGATGAACAGTGACAATTAGAAGATTCCCATTGGCAAGTGATCAGGAGTTTGAGAACCATGACATAAGGAATGACTGAAGGATTTTGGAATTTTTAAAATTTTTTTTTTATTTTTTGGGAAAAAAAGGAGTCTTTGTTAGGTGGGAACAAGGCATGAGGTAGTCAGAGATGACAGATTAAGAGAGAATCTAATTAGGATGGTGACTGTCATTATGGGCCAAATTGGCTGGCATCCCACAAGGGCACTGGTACTTGGGATGATGGGAGAGTACAATATTCTGAGAGGTACCCAGTGGAAAATTCGGTGTTTTTTTTTTAAATTTATTTTAGATTTTTTTTTTTAATTTGTCAGAGAGAGAGAGAGAGAGCGTGCGTACACGCGAGCGAGCACAGGCAGAGTGGCAGGCAGAGGCAGAGGGAGAAGCAGGCTCCCCGCCAAGCAAGCAGCCCAATGTGGGACTCGATCCCAGGACGCTGGGATCATGACCTGAGCTGAAGGCAGCTGCTTAACCAACTGAGCCTCCCAGGTGTCCCAAAAATTCGGTAGAAAGATCACTCACCTGTGAGTTGTGTCTCACTCATTCCCTGCACCTACCTGGCCATGGCTTTTCCTACATCTTCCAGTTAGACCTCAGAAGCAGAGGTGGTTAATGGTCTCAAAGGACTGAAGATAAGCCCACAGCCAAAAATCATGGAACCATTTAAGAAAAATAAGTACTGTGAGAGAATATTCACAAACAGAACAACCTACAGCAGAAGGAGACCTATTGATAGGAAATGAAAATGAATCTTAATCCTAAGTAGGATATTGCAAGTATGAAATAAGAATTGGTAGTTTTGACAGAGAGTCCAGCAATGGTACTGGCTTTTAAAAAATGTAATTGCCAAAATAAAGAATTGGTTGAAGAGCTGAGTGGATGGCAAATGAAAAGAATCTAGAAACCAACCCAGGGGTATATGGGAGCTTGGTGTATATAGCACCACCATAACCTGGTAGAGGGAAGATGGATTATTCATCAGTTGTCTCTAGAAAACTGGCCCACTATATGGAAAAAAATTGGGATGAGATCTCTACCTTGTTTTGCACACAAAAATGAATTTTAGGTATGACAAAGCTATACATCTATTAGAAGAAAATGTACAGTATTTTTTTTTGTGACTTTGGAATGGAAAAGGACTTCTTAAAATGTCAAAAAGTGAAAACCATAAAGGAGATAACTGATGAAGTTAATGACACCAAAATTGAAGATTTCTGATACTGTTAACAAACTTAACAGACAGGTGATAGATTGGAAGTGACAAAATGGTAGTAACATGCAAGGTTGTGATATACAAAATATCCAGAGAATTCCTGCAAATCAGATAAATAAAAGTAAAGAAAAGGGTAAAGGAGGCGCACCAGGCTGATTCAGTCAGTTAAGCATCTGCCTTTGGCTCAGGTCATGATCTCAGTGTCCTGGGATGGAGCACTGCATCAGGCTCTGTGCTTAGTGGGGAGCCTGCTTTTCCCTCTCCTCTGCTCCTCCCCTGCTTGTGCTCTCTCTCTCTCAAATAAATGGATAAAATCTTTAAAAAAGAAAAGAATATGATAAAGGATTTTGTAGCGGACCCTGCTGATGTCCTGCCCTCATCCCTTGGCCTACCTCTGAGTTCACCTCCCAGATGCGGTAGGCTGATGTTTCCCTGCATCACACAGCTTCCCACCTCAATGTGGAACTTCTCCCCCAGCCTGAAGGTTCTCTAGAGGTACTGCAGGACACCCTGAATTTAGGTGCAGTGCAAATTGGAAGTACTGGTGGTTGAATCCTCCCAGGAGCAACCATCAACCAGTAAGGACCAGGGGTGGTGTATTAATAGTTCAGTTTCTCCATTTCTTGGTGGAATAATTCTGAGGATGTTTGGCACAGTTCCTCAGAGAGTCCCCATCAAGACTGAGTCTGGGGGTGCCTGGGTGGCTCAGTCAATAAGCATCTGCCTTTGGCTCAAGTCATGATCTCAGAGTCCTGGGCTCTCTATCCAGTGGGAAGCCTGCTTCTCCCTCTCCCACTCCCTCTGCTTGTGTTCCTTCTCTTGTTGTCTCTCTCTTTCTGTCAAAGAAATAAATAAAATCTTAAAAAAAAAAAAAAAGACACAGTCTGGTTGCCCACAACAGTAACCTACTTAAAACCTACTTTTTTTTCTCCCTTGTCTCATTGTTCTCACTCCTTCACTTGTGCTCCTGAATAAATGACCTGCACTCAAGTCCTTGTCTGTAAGTCTGCTTTTAGGAGAACCCAGATTACGGCAGATAGAAATAAGCATTTCACAGAAGGGGTAATAGGAAAGGACAAAAAGTATGGGAAGAGATGCTCAACTTCTGTAAACAGAAAAATGAAAACTATATAGAGAATTACTTTTCTCCCAAAAGTTTGCAACAATTAAAAATCTGGATCCTATAAAGCGCTTGTGTGGCGTTAGAGAAACAAAACCCTATGCACAACCAGTGCAGCCATTCTGGAGAACAGTTGGTGTCTGGTGGATTTGCATGTGAAGGTATATGGGTACAGTCTCACAAATCCTTTCCTATGTATGTGCCACATACAAACTCTCACACACCCATCCTACCGGGCTACACATCAGGTCAGTGTCCAGTGCTCCTAGGTCCATCTCTCTCCTGCTTAACTTCTCTAATATTTTCTCTTTCTTCCTTACATTCAGCTGGTGACCTCGCTTCTTACTGAACTGAGAGAGTGGAAGCAAACAGTTTCCACATGTTCCCCTTAGCAGATCTAGCAACTTGCCCATAAGGGTGTCCATGTCCTCTGCCTACCTCCCTTCCCAGTACTAACTTCTCCCATGCCTCTTGCCTCCTCAGGATGTTTGCTCCTGGATTGTCTTCTCTTTTCCTGCACCGTCAGTTTTCTCTCTCTGTTGGGTCAGTCACATCAGCAGGCAGTTGTAGTCCTCACGTAGAAGGATGTGGAAGAGGAGGAAAAAATGAAGAAGGGAGAAGAGGAGAACGGAGGAAAAAAGTGAAAGAAAACTTTCCTCTGTTACACATTTGCCTCCATATTTTGCTCCATTTTTACGCTCTCTTCTACAGCAAGATTTCTCCAAATAATTGCTTATAATCATCAGTCCTGCCCTGAGTAGGTCATTCAGTCAACATTGTTTGAAACAATTGATGGTTTTCTTCTTCTTGAAACCTTTTCTTCAGTGCCCCAGGGATAATCCTCTCTTGCTTGACTCTTCTGTCCCATGGCCTCTACTTCTCACTCTCCTTGCTGGTTCCCACGCCTTTACAGACTCTATGCTACCCTGTCCCTTGACCTCTTCTCTTCTCAGTCTGCACTCATTCTCTAGGTGATCTCTGCTTTAAGGATTACGTATACCAGGATGACTTCCCAACTTTATCTCTAGCACAGATGTTGACCCCAAACTCCAGAAGTCAGCTACTTGACAGCCACCACTTGGATATCCAAATAATAGTTCAGACTTAAAAGAT
The DNA here is from genome assembly GCF_963455335.1 of Martes martes. Classification (NCBI taxonomy): domain Eukaryota; kingdom Metazoa; phylum Chordata; class Mammalia; order Carnivora; family Mustelidae; genus Martes; species Martes martes. The sequence continues at coordinate 131,843,659 of NC_137888.1, forward strand.
TAAAATAGAGGCACCTGGGTGGCTCAGTGGGTTAAGCCTCTGCCTTCAGCTCAGTTCATGATCCCAGGGTCCTGGGATCGAGCCCCACATCGGGCTCCCTGCTCAGCAGGGAGTCTGCTTCCCTCTCTGTCTCCCTCTCTGCCTACTTGTGATCTCTGTCTGTCAAACAAGTAAAAATCTTAAAAAAAAAAAAAAAAAAAAAAGATTAAAATAAAACTATAGATCTGTCCCGGAAACCTGCCCCCCATCCTCTTTGTTCCATTGAGGCAACTCCATCCTTCCAACTGCTTAGGTGACAACTCTTGGGGTCACTTTTAATTCTTTTCTTCCTCTCACAGTTCACATCCAATCCACTTGCAAATCTTATTGGCTCTACCTTCAAAATATGCTTTGGTAGTCTTATCCCCTCTCCCCACCACCACTGTGTAAATGTAATTTTTTCAAGCAACTACCACCTATTCCAACTACTGTCATCTCTGCCTAGCACCAAGCGACCGCCTCCTAACTGGACTTCCCTCTCACTCTTACTCTGCTATAGTGTGCTCTCCACTCAGATGCCAGTGGCATCTTTTTATTTATTTATATTTTAAATATTTTTATTTATTTAAGAGGGAGCATGTGCATGAGCAGGTAAGTGGCAGAGGGAGAGGGACAAGCAGACTCTACATTGAGTAGGGAGCCCAACATGGGGCTCAATCCCAGGACCCTGGGATCGTGACCTGAGATGAAGGCAGACCCTTAGCTGACTGAGCCACCCGGGCACCCCTACCAGTGGTATCTTTTTTAAAAAGTTGGATCTTTCATTCTTTTCTTCAAAATCCTTCTCATTTCACCTAGAATGGAAGCTAAAGTCCTTATCATGGCCTATAGGGTTCCAACGGATTCAGCTGTGGCCTAGCCCTGTAATCTCATCTTCCCCCACTCCCTCCGTGTTAGCCCTACCCATTGATGTTCCTGGAATACGTCAAGCATAGTCCCACCTCAAGGCCTTTGTACTCCCTGGTCCTTCTGCCTGGAAAGCTCTTTTTCCAGATACCACCATGGCCTCCTCTTATTTTATCAAGTCTCTATCAAAAGTAGTTACATTCCTAGAGAGCCCTTTCCTGACCACTCTATCTGAAATAGCGCCCTTCATTGCTCTCTGTCCTTTTGTCCTAATTAATTTTTTCTTTGCACTTACCATAATCTAACATTATACTGGACAAACATATTTGTCTATTTATTATCTCTCCTGCTAAAATAAAGGAGGGGACTTTGTCTGTTTTTGTTCTGGCTGTATGCCTAACACCTCACTGGATGTAGCATACAGTAGACACCTGATAAATAGTTGTTGAGGGTGCCTGGGTGGCTCAGTGGGTTAAAGCCTCTGCCTTCGGCTCAGGTCATGATCCCAGGGTCCTGGGATCGAGCCCTACATCCGGCTCTCTGCTCAGCAGGGAGCCTGCTTCCTCGTCTTTCTCTCTCTCTGCCTGCCTCTCTGCCTACTTGTGATCTCTGTCTGTCAAATAAATAAAATCTTAAAAAAAAAAAAGAATTGGGAGAATCTGGATGTCTAGAAACAAATTAAACATTTAAAAAAAATAGTTGTTGAAAAAAGGAATAAACAGGCATACAACTGAGAACTAAACAAAAATTTTCATCCCAGAATTTTTCATAGCAAAAACTTTAAGCAGCTTCAATGCCCTTCATTGAAAGAAGAAAAATAAAATGTAGTCTAAGAAAAACAAACAAGAAAACACTACTCAGCTGTTAAAAGAAATAAACTGGATTCACATATCCATATATCAACATAGGAGAAACCTTAAAAACAAAAAGTTGAGGCAGGAGAATAACAAGCAGGGTGAGATGCAGAGTATAATACTGGTGAATACTGGGACTGGGACAGGAAGATAAAGAAGAAAATGTTTTTAATAAAACAAATAATAAAATACAATATAAAATGAGGGTTATTCTATGGACCAATGATAATAGTGTGCTATGAACTAAGAATTTTGTTCAGATGTTTGAGGAAAAAAATGAGTTGTCCTGGGGAAGTATTTGCTCAACTGGGGAACTTGGCACAGGATTCCTCAGAGATGTAGAGGAAACCAATGGGGCTTGACCAGGTCAGGGAAGGCTCTGTATAAGCACTGAGACTTCTGTGCACCCTGAAGGATGGAAATGATACAAATAGAAAGAGAGCAGTAGGAGGACATTCAGTAGGATCAAAAGACGAAAGCAAAATCCCAGAAGTAGGAAAGTTGAAGATATAGGGGCAGATCTACCAGCCTCAGCGGATGGCCCATGGGATAAGGGATATGGTAGAACAGAAAAAGATAAAAATACTCACTAAGATAAGATGGTAGAATGCCTTGGACACTGCTAAGGAATTTGGACTTGATTTAAACCGTAATAATACCAATAATTCTGACATTTATTGAGTACTTCCTATTAAAACAAAACAAAACAAAACAAAACGCAAGCACCATCTATATGCTGTCTACAAGAGACTCCCTTCAGACTTAAAGAGACAAACAGACTGGAAGTGAAGAGACAGAAAAAGATATTCCATGCAGATATAAGTGAAAGAAAGAAAAAAGACCGGGTGGCAATTCTTAAATAAAGTAGACTTTAAAACAAATAAAAAAACATGCTTATAAGTATTTTATACATTTTATTTCATTTAATTCTCACAGCAACTCTCAACCATAAGTTGTGACACTACCCTTCTCTTACCAATGAGAGAAATGGAACCAAGGAAGGTTAAGTAACTTGCCCAATGTCACACAACTACTAATGTGGAAACCAGGATATGACTTGAAGCAGGATGATTCCAGAACTCCCACTTTTAATCACTGCATTAAATTCCCTTCAATGAGCAATAATGATCCATTAAAGGTTTCTGAGCAGAATCACAGTGTTATGGACATGGGATTTTAGCAAGCTGGGTTTAGCAGAAGTTTGCAGAATGGCTTGCAGGTGACAGAGACTGGAAATAGGCAGTCTTTGAGGGAGTGTAATAATGTCAGTGTGGGCTGACAGAACTGACCCCTATGCTACCAGTAAGAAGGCACAGGAAGGGACCAATGAGGAAGCCAGTGGGGCAGGCTGCGAGTCTGCATTATAGTCCTACTGTGTTCTAGGCCTTGGGCTAAGCTCTGGGGCAATGTGGTGGAAGAGATGGACAGAGGTAATTAACTAATAGTAAGTGTGCAAACTACTGCCAAGTAAACGGAATATAGGGACCCAACCTACAACAGGAGGAGGGATGAGTGTTCTTTGATGTAATTACAGCTCTGCTTATTAAACTAAAGCATGTTGGGCATGACGTAGTCTTAATATACCATGAGCCTGAGAAATCATTTACCAAAAAAGCACACTATTTTGAATTTCTCTCTATAACCCTTTAAACACATAAGCCCTTTTCAAGTTAATAATTTTATATCTAAAAAAGCAAAGGAGATAGTTTAGTGGTCATCTAATTCACAGAGGTAAGCAAAACTATCAGAGATCAGAAGGTCCTGTGATGCACAGTTATATAGAAATAAAATTGTATAAGTTCTGTGTTTGTGGATAATGAATGTGTCACCTTCAAGTAGGTTTTAGACGTCAGAATAAATAGACATTTTAACTAGAAGATCAAAGGTGCAAATCAAGAAAATTCATCCTCATGCAGAGGTCATCCGATGTACATCAGTTTTTATGAATATTTATATATTCACATGAAACATACTTTATTTGCACTACTTAGTAGATTATTGGCATCCCTTAGATATCCTTTCATTCATAAAATGTCATTTTGCTGCTATCAAAATGATTATAATATCTGGTACCTCTGCAGACATTTATTTTCTGTTTTTCAACGCAGAGATTCTTATGAAATAGCAGATATCTTCTTGGAGAGCTGAGCTTAAAGAGCATGATAGTAGTGAGAATCAAAGGTTCTCAGCCACTGTCTTCTCTCTCCAGGATATTGTATTAGAATCTTTCCTTCATTCTTCTTGTCCCTTCCCTTATCCCCTCCCCAGCATATCCAGAATGAGCTTTCAAAAAGCAGCTCTGATTTTATCACCTACCCGCCCAGCTTACTATCTTTTTCTGGCCTCTCATTGTTCCTAGTCATTACCTGGGAGGCCCTTATGATCTAGTTGCTGCCTCCTACCACCCCTTTGCTGTGTACTACTTCCCACCTCACTCTGTTCTCCAACCACAATGACCTCTTAATTCATCTATGTTGTCTTCAACTCGGGACCTTTGCATAAGTGTTGTCTTCTTCCTGAAATAGTCCCCCGCCCCAACTTCTCTCATCCTCCTGCTCACCCTTTAGTTCTCAGCTCCAAGGTCACTTCATATATATGGCACCTCCTAAGCGCCAGGCAATCTTCTGGGTAAAGAGAAAAAGTCCCTCTTCTCATAAGTGGATAGTCTAGGCAAGGGGGCATAAAATAAATGTGAAAATATGCAATCTGTCAGGAGGCCAGATGTGCTAAGACTACAAAACACAGTAAGAAGGAAGAAGCCAAGGTGGGGATGGGATTGTTAACTTTAGACAGGTGGACAAGAAAGTTTTCCTGCTAACAAGATATCTGAGCAGAGACTGGAAGGATTGAGAGAATGCAAAGCGGGTACAGAGGCCCTGCAAGTGGGAGTGCTCTTGACTTGCCCACAAAGAGCACAAAACACAGTAAGAAGGAAGAAGCCAAGGTGGGGATGGGATTGTTAACTTTAGACAGGTGGACAAGAAAGTTTTCCTGCTAACAAGATATCTGAGCAGAGACTGGAAGGATTGAGAGAATGCAAAGCGGGTACAGAGGCCCTGCAAGTGGGAGTGCTCTTGACTTGCCCACAAAGAGCAAGGAGGCCAGTCTGTCTGCAGCAGGGTGAGCAGCAAAGAAGGGAGTGAGGGAGATGGGGAAGGGGCCGCAGACCATAGAGGGCCTTTAGGCCATGGTAGGGACTCTGGATCCCCCTCCCCAAGTGATAAGGGGAACTACTGCCCCCAGGTAACATGATTTTACTTTTGTCTTTGAAGACGCCCTCTGGCTTCTGTGCAGCAGAGACAAGAGTAGGAGCTGGGAACCTACAGGATACATACAGGTGAGAGATGATACTAGGTGGGACTGAGGTGGTAGAGGATGAGGAAAAGTGATCAGACTCCAGATATATTTCAAAGGTAATATGAACGTCCTTCTCTGAGCCCCTCATCAAAACCGGGTCAGATCCCCTTGTTATATTCTCTCACTGAATCATTCACTTGGCACTCACTCAGTTGGTAATTATATATTCTTTGTGTAATCAGGTGGCAGGATAATACTTGCAACTATTAATGGATACTTTCTGGCTCAGGGAGAGAGGAGACCTCTCAGAAAAAGGAATCTTCTCTTGGATTTTGAGATTTTAAACTTTAGGCCCTGCCTAGAAGGGCCTGGCAAAGACAATAAATTTGGAAGAATACAGAATGAGGATCAGCAGGTCTCCTACCTTCAGAATGAGCTAAGGATTGCCTAGGTTAGCAACTGGTGGGTGAAGAGAGATATGGAGAAGGTAGGAAAAAGATTATTTCAATAGGTCCCTGAGACTGGGTTTATACCCTGTTTCTCCTAAGCCAAGGCCTAGAGGAAGGGAAGACATACAGATCATTTACGTATCCATATGCTACATTTTTTTTAAGATTTTATTTATTTGCCAGAGAGAGAGAGAGAGAGTACACACAAGCAGGCAGAGAGGCAGGCAGAGGCAGCGAGAGAAGCAAGCTCCCTGCTGAGCAAGGAGCCTGACTCGGGACTCGATCCCAGGACCCTGGGATCATGACCTGAGCCGAAGGCAGCGGCTTAACCAACTGAGCCACCCAGGCATCCCCATATGCTACATTTAATTGATGTCTGTGTGCCCAGCTGAATGGTAATCTCCATTAGAGCAGGTGTATCAGTGAAGGAATGTTTCTGGCTACAAGTTAAGGGAATGTAGAGAATTCAATGTTTATATTTTTCACATAAAGAAGTTTGGTGCTAGGCAGTTGGTGATATTGTTTCACTACTCAGTGATATTAGGAATGGTATCTCTATTAATTTTTTTTTCTCTATGACTTTCCCTCATTGTTGCCATTATCCCAGCCATCATATCTGCAATCAATGCAGGAAGAATGGGGGAGGTATGGCTCAAGCTATGTCTATCTCCCTTTATTAGGAAAGTCATGGCTTTCCAGAAGTCTTCCAGTATACTTACGCTTTATAGTTTTATCTCTCATTGGCCAGAATGAGATCATGCAACCCTACTGCAGAGAGACGCTGGGAAACTGGGGAAAAGAATTGCCATGATTAACAGAGACCAACAATGATTCATCAGCAGTGGCTGGATACATCACTGCCCAGAATGAAAACTGGGGTTTTGTCAGCAAGGAAGAAGGGGTTTACTAAGAGTGTAAATGAAAGCAGAGATAATGACTGGGTTTATGTGTCCAGTACTTGGCACATGTGCATCTTAAATGGAAATTCGGTTCTAAAGCCAGGATTTAAGATGTAAATTGCATATAGTTAAAATTGCTCTTGAACATTTCCTTAGGATGTGGCTGTGTTGGAGGCCAACATGCCATCTTTAAAAGCCAATGCTGTCATTTTTACCCTAACATGGGAACAGATCACTATTTCTGCAGATGAACTAGCTAGCTTGTGTTAACTATTTCAACAGTAAGATCTTTAAATAATAGAATCACCCTCAATGCAGCAAGATACTTGTCTTCTGAGAGGCAAAGGGAACGCCTCACCCCAAGCTCATTAAATAAACTGATAGGTAGAAATGCACTCATTATTTAAATAGTCATCCACATGCTAGGAAGTATATGGTATAGAGAGGTATGGTTCAGAGACTGTTCAGTGGAGACAGACTGCTTGGTTTGAAGGCCTGTTCCATCACTGACTAGTTAGTGTCGTGACCTAAACAAATTATTTAACCTCTTTGTGGCTCAGTTTCTTATCTGTGAAGTGGGGATAATAATGGCACCAACCTTGGGGAGGCTGTTGTGAGAATGAAATGAGTTAATATAGGTAAAGACTGTATCTGGCCCATTATAAGCGGTATAGAATATTTAGCTATTATTACTGTTGTCATTCCATATTGCATTCACTTCTGTTAAATGTGCATATGATGCTACTGTCAAGTAGAAGGCATTTAACAAATATTTGTTAGTCAGAAAATCACCAACTTCAGGGTCACGGTCACACCAAGGACTTCCCTTAGGCAGAACTCCAAGTGTTAAAAGAAAGTCTTTGAATTACAGCTAAATTGGCTCTCTCATGAAAGGTACTGCTTGCACTTTGCCTCAGCCAAAGCCAGTTTGCACTCTGTTACCTCCCACTGCAGCAAGGTTTATGGGCTGTGAAACCATCTCTCATAATTCATATAGGCACAGTCTATTGGGCCTCCATTGGACCCAGTGGGAAAGCAGAGAAAGCCAGGAACAACTGGACTAGGGTTTCACTTGCAGGACTTGCTCAGCTGTAGGATGAGACGAGCAGGAGGTGACCAAATACCCAAATCTGTGCCCACAAGAGAAGAGCAGCTCAAATCCCACCCAGACCGACATTGCTCTAAGCAAGTAGATCTGGTGGTGACAACATGGTCCTAGATGTTTCTAAACCAAGGTGGGCAAATCTGTGCAAGCTGTCCTACAATGCCCACTCTGACATGTGTGCAAATTCATGATGAGCTTGGGCATGGTCACAGAACTCCAAACACCTATCACCAAGTGATCAGAGTCAGCACTCAACTGCCATCCCAGAACTGGGCTTAATGCTGCTCAGAGTGACTGGGGTGGCAGCACTGTGGTAGGCAACAAGTCTCATTTATTTATTCAGCCATCCTGATATGGACAAGATAGAAATCTGTGCCTAGCAGTGTAGTCGGCACAGGGGACACAACAGTCAACAAAATAGTCATGGTCTCTACACATTAAAAAACAGCCAAAGAAACATAAATAAACATGTAAATACAAATTGTAGTGACTACTACTGAGGGTTTAGGAGGCTCGGAATTAAGACGATGACCCTCTCCCATACACACACACCCCACCTTGGTTTAGAAACTGAGACACACATAAGTAAAGGAGATGGAGACTAAAATATCATCTTCATTGCTGATCAAAAGAACACAGCTGAGGTATGGCCAGCCAGGCTTGTTAATATTTCCCTCCAGCATTGGCCATCTCACCCTTCTCCCCTAAACCTCGACCCATAGGGCTGAGCCTGTTCCATCAAACCTACCTTGCAGGCGTAGAGTCCAGACAGCCTCTCCAGGCAGGAGGGATGGGCCACGCATGCTCAGTTCCTTGTCTCAAAGCCACCAATCGGAGGAGTCGTTGCCCCTCCGCTAGGGGCAGGCAAGGAGTGAGGTGTGTTACTCCATTAGAGGTCCGCTGGAGCCGGGAAGGGGTGTGGAGTAAGTGGTCCGCGGAAGTATGATAGTAAAGGACCCAATGAGGGACCATAGGAGTTACTCAGTAAGGGTCTGGGTATTGGGAGGGTTCCTTTAAGGGAGATATTTAAAACAAGCCCCCCAAGCAGTTTGGTTCCAGAACCTAAACTACCTTCAAGAATGGATCCTGCAGGACTTACTGCCAAGGAATTGGGTTTTTTCCCTAAGAGTAATGACACAATATTGAAGAGCTGAAGCTTGGGAGTGACGTGATCAGTTTGGCATTCTCAGAAACTTTACCAACTGTGGACTGGAGGCGGACAAGAGACAGGGTTGTGAGCGTTAGCAAATAAAAATTCATGATACCCCGTTAAATTTGAATTTCAAATTAACAACAGATAGGCATGTCCCAAATATTGTGTGGGACATGCTTATACTAAAGAGTGTTCATTGTTTATCTGAAATCGTTATCAGTTACCCGAGTTTAACTGGGTGCTCAGAGTTATTGGCAAATCCAGCAAGGTGGGGAAGAAGCAGAGAAACCAGCTAGGATCGTCTTGCAAGAACTGGTGATGCTGGAGATGGCAACATGGAGTAGATCCCATTCCCGTTTTGAAAGTAGACTCTTGGTAATGAATTGATGGAGTGGGTGAGGCCAAGAGTCTGGGGTCAAGGGTGACTCAGACTCTGGGTGAGAGACTGGATGGACAGAAGTTCCAGTGCAGTCCATGTCACAGAATGAGAATATCATCATTCTTGACACTGCAGTCTGCTATTGTCTTGTAAAGCCATGCACCCTATGTAGCCACATTTATTACAGTACTTACCTGTTTATTAACTGACTTCAGTATAATCTGGTATTGAACCCAAGACAGAGGGAAAGAACTTTGTGTACTGCAAATAAAAGTAGCGTAAACGCTGTGCAGTCCTAGCATTGCCAAGTCTAATAGGACATTGCACATAGCTGAGAAAATTATCAGAAGCCTCTAGGACAGAAGACAAATGAATTAGTCTGTAGGTGAGGGGAACACTATGTGACTCTGGACAAGTCCCTTAAGGTGTCCTTGGGATTGCATCATGTGATATAAATGGAGCCTCCCCTATTACATGGATGTTGTGAATGTCATGAATTAAAAATATAAAAAATATTTCAATGATATTCTGATGCTGTTGTGGACAGGATGTTTATGTTCCCTCCCCACCAAATTCATATGCGGAAGCCCTAGCCCCCAATGTGATGGTATTTAGAGATGGAGCCTTTGGGAAGTAATAGAGTTAGGTTAGATCATGAGGATGGGGCCTTCATGATAAAATTGGTGGCCTTCTTAGAGGAGTGAGAAGAGATCCTCCACCGCATCCATCTTCACACACAGACAGAAGAAAGGACATGTGAGGCCACAGTAAGAAGGTGGCTTTTTGCAGACCAGGAAGAGTCCTTACCAGAACCTGGCCAGGCTGCCCCCTGATCTCAGTTTTCTAGTCTCTAGAACCGTGAAAAATAATTTTCTGTTGCTTACGCCACCCAGTCCATGGTATCTTGTTATGGCATCCTGAGCTGATTAAAATAGGTAGTACTATTTTTACAAAAGTAATTAGGTATAAACAAACTAGAATTTTAATGGTAAAGCAAAATCTCTTGCTATTTTTATCTGCCAGTGAATGTTCTAAATCTATAAGCTAGGCCACCCCTCACGTACAGTCTCGGGTCTCAAGACCTGGAGTAAATTACACTGTGTGTATTTCCATGCCTTCTTTTCTGTCTCCCAAATGCACACATTAAAAGGTGGCACCTGGTGGCTCAGTGGGTTAAGTGTCTGCCTTGGGCTCGGGTCATGATTCCAGGGTCCCGGGATTGAGCCCCATGTCGGGCTCCCTGCTCAGTGGAGAGCCTGCTTTTCCCTCTACTTCTGCCCCTCCCCACTGCTTGTGCTCTCTCTCTCTCTCTCTCCCGAGTGAAAAAAAAAAAAACAAAAAACCTTAAAAAAATAAAATAGAAGTAGCCTTAAAAGGAGATGTCACAAAAGGTGTAAGTGTTTGAGGAAGGGGAAGGGGAACTTGGTTGCTAGGAAACCAGGGAACCCATCTAGCCAAACAGTTGTAGGGGCCTAGGGGCTGTGTGAATTGTGCTGACTACACATATCTGAGCACTGGGGGTATTTCTCTAATAGCATCAACTAGAAAACTGGAGTAACTAGCCCTCCAATCAGAAATCTGGCTCTGACATCAGACATGAAAAGATGCTGAACAATGTGCTAAACCAGTAAGTCTTCCCATTACTTGAAAACAGAGAATTTATTATATAACTGGGAAGTCCAGGGATGGCTATTACTTCAGACACGGTTGAATCCAGTAACTGGAATGATGTCGTTAGCTCAGTCTCCATCCTTTTCTCTCTGTGCAGTGCAGTTCTCACTTATTTTTCTGCCTCTAGGTGGGCTCCCTATAGGAAGTAGGGAAGAGATAGTCTGACTTTAGAGAGTTCCATGTTCCTATGTCTCAGGGAACCACCCCCAGGCAAAGAAAGGTCCTCTCTTTTCCACCTCCCTGTGTAAAATCCCATAGAAGGAATCTGTTAGCTTTGCTTGGGTCAACAGGTCCTGTTGGATCGATTACCGTGGCCCAAGTAGCAGGCTACTCAGATTTGCAGCCCCACCAGAATCACATGGAATAGGGAGAGGCAATTCCCCAAAGAAAAATGGGATCTGTTACAGAAAGATGAGGGAATGGAAGTAGGCAGGTCAAAACAGCAGATATCCATTATCCATTGTGTACCAAAAAAGACATCTATAGTTTGCTCTGACTTCTATCCACATGGAAATTTTTATAAAAATTTCTTATGAAGGATACCCACTGGAGAATTATTTGTAATAAAGGAAAACTGGAAGCAACTCCAATGTCTATCTGTACAGAAGCAATCAAATAAATTGTTGTATTCATGCAGCGTTATACTACATAACAATTAAAAAGGAAGTAGAGTTATATTTACTGACTTAAGAATGACATTTTGATATAAGCTAAGAGGAAAAATTAAGTTACAAAAAGTAAATTTTACAGTAGGTAATAGTGTAAAATGTACAATTTTTGTAAAAAATTAATGTTTAGAGAAATAACCCCATCAGCATATGCCTCCCCCAATTACTTGTGGCTTCCTTGTGGGAAATTACTATTGGATTCTTTTTTGTGTGTTATAAACTCTTGAACATATGATATTTTCCAAGAGCATATATTTAGTTTTATAGCTTAAAAAGATGAAAAAATCGGGGCTCCTGGGTGGCTCAGTGGGTTCAAGCCTCTGCCTTCGGCTCAGGTCATGATCCTAGGGTCCTGGGATTGAGCCCCACATCAGGCTCTCTGCTCAGCAGGGAGCCTGCTTCCTCCTCTCTCTCTGCCTGCCTCTCTGCCTACTTGTGATATCTTTCTGTCAAATAAATAAATAAAATCTTTAAAAAAAAAAAGATGAAAAAATCAGTATGGACATTTAAAAAGTGACAGCTTTGACCTCAGCCGCAGCAACTTCTTCCTAGGAACATCACCAAAGGCAAGGGAAGCAAGAGCAAAAATGAACTATTGGGATTTCATCAAGATCAAAAGCTTTTGCACAGCAAAGGAAACAGTTAACAAAACCAAAAGACAACTGACAGAATGGGAGAAGATATTTGCAAACGACATATCAGATAAAGGGCTAGTGTCCAAAATCTATAAAGAGCTTAGCAAACTCAGCACCCAAAGAACAAATAATCCAATCAAGAAATGGGCAGAGGACATGAACAGACATTTCTGCAAAGAAGACATCCAGATGGCCAACAGACACATGAAAAAGTCCTCCACATCACTCGACATCAGGGAAATACAAATCAAAACCACAATGAGATATCGCCTCACACCAGTCAGAATGGCTAAAATTAACAAGTCAGGAAATGACAGACGCTGGCGAGGATGCAGAGAAAGGGAAACCCTCCTACACTGTTGGTGGGAATGCAAGCTGGTGTAACCACTCTGGAAAACAGCATGGAGGTTCCTCAAAAAGTTGAAAATAGAGCTACCCTATGACCCAGCAATTGCACTACTGGGTATTTACCCTAAATATACAAATGTAGTGATCCAAAGGGGCACGTGCACCCTGATGTTTATAGCAGCAATGTCCACAATAGCCAAACTATGGAAAGAACCTAGATGTCCATCAACAGATGAATGGATAAAGAAGAGGTGGTATATATATACAATGGAATACTATGCAGTCATCAAAAGAAGGGAAATCTTGCCATTTGCAATGACGTGGAAGGAACTAGAGGGTATTAGCAAAATAAGTAATAATAGAGGCTTAATAATAAATAATAATGAATAATAATAGTAATAAATAAATAAATAGTAATAATAAATAAATAAATAGTAATAAAAATAAATAATATAAAATAAAAATAAATAATAGTAATAAATAAATAAATAGTAATAAATAATAATAGAGGCTTAGCAAAATAAGTCAATCGGAGAAAGACAACTATCATATGATCTCCTTGATATGAGGAATTGGAGATGCAACGTGGGGGGCTTGGGGGGGAGGAAAAGAATAAATGAAACAAAATGGGATCGGGAGGGAGACAAACCATAAGAGACTCTTAATCTTGCAGAACAAACTGAGCATTGCTGGGGGGAGGGGTGTCAGGAGAGGTTGGTGGGGTTATGGACATTGTGGGGGGGGTGTGCTGTGGTGAGTGCTGTGAAGTGTGTCAGCCTGGTGATTCACAGACCTGTACCCCTGGGGCTAAAATACATTATATGTATATTAAAAATTTAAAAATTTTAAAAAAGGTGACAGCTTTATTGAGATATAACCCATGTATCATAAATGCATCCTTTTAAATATACAATTCAGTATTTTTTATATATTCAGAATTGTGTAAACATTACCACTATGTAATTTCAGCACATTTTCATCACCCCAAGAAGGAGCTCCAGAGCCCTTAGCATTCACTATCCAGTCTCCCCTCCCACAGCATCTGGAAAACTCTAATTTACTTTCTGTTTCTATAGATTGCCTCTTCTGGGTATTTCCTACAAATGGAATCATTACACTATGTGGTCTCTTGTGTCTGGCTTCTTTCACTTAGGATAATGTTTTCAAGATTCATTCATGGAATAGCATGTATCAGCACTTCACTCTGTTTTATTGCTCATGAATATTCAATTCTATGAATGTACCACATTTTAAAAAAATCTGTTAAACAATTGATGGACACTTGGATTTATTCTATTTTTGACTGTATGAATAACACTGCTATGAACGTTCATGTATAGGTTTCTGTGTGGACATGTTTTCAGTTCTCCTGCGTATCTACCTAGGAGTGGGGTTCCTGCGTCATATGGTGACGCAGTGTTCAACTTTTTGAGGAACTGCAGAAATGTTTTCCACAATGGCTATGCCATTTTACATTCCCATCAGCAATGTATAAGGGACACAGTTTCTCTTCATCCTTGTTAACAACTTTTATTGTCTGTGTTTTAATTTTAGCCATCCTTGTAAGAGGTCTTTCTCCACATTTTACAGAAGAAGACATTCATATGTTTTCTTTGGAGAAATATCCATCTAAGTCCTTTGCCCATTTTAATAATTGGGTTATTTTCTCTTTATTGTTGCATTGTAAGAGTTCTTTATGTATTCTATATGCAGATGCAATATTACCTCCTGTTGTGTGGGTCTTCTTTTCCCTTTCTTTTTTTTTCTTTAAAGGTTTTATTTATTTATTTATTTATTTATTTATTTATTTGACAGACAGAGATCACAAGTAGACAGAGAGGCAGGCAGAGAGAGAGGGGGAAGCAGGCTCCCTGCCGAGCAGAGAGCCAGGCATGGGGCTCAATCCCAGGACCCTGGGATCATGACCTGAGCCAAAGGCAGAGGCTTTAACCCACTGAGCCACCCAGGCGCCCCTACTTTTCCCTTTCTGATTGTATACTTTATTTTTCCTTTTGTCACTTGTACTTTTGGTGTCATAGCTAGGAAACCACTGCCCCTAATGAAATTTTACACTTATGGTTTATTATAAGAATTTTAAGGAAATTAAATGATATCTCATTATGATTTTGATAGGCACTTCCTTAATGACTCATGACATTGAGCATCTTTTCATGTATCTGCTGGCAATTTGTATATCTTCTTTGAAGAAATGTCTATTCAAGTCCTTTCCCCAGTTTTAAATTGGATCATTCTTCTTTTATTTTTGGTTGGAGAACTTCTTTATATATCCTGGATAGTAAATCCTTATTAGATATATAATTTACAAATATTTTCTTCAATTTTGTAGGATGTCTTTTCACTCACTTGATAGTGTCATTTGACACACAAAAAGTTTTCGTTTTTATGAAGTCCAGTTAATTTTTTTTTCTTTTGTTGCTTGTGCTTTTGGTGTCATATCGAACAAAGGCTTGTTAAATCCAAGATCATGGAGATTTACACCTATGTTTGCTTCTAAGAGTTTTATAGTTTTAATGTTTATACTTAGCTCTTTTATCCATTTTGAGTTAATTTTTGTATGTGCTGTGAGGTAAGGTTCCAGCTTCGTTCTTTTGCATGTGGAAATCTAGTTGTCGCAGCACCATTTGTTGAAGGTTGTTAAGCGCTTTTTGAAAACATGGTTTTGGTGACTGCTTACTCTCCCATAGTGTATCACTCCTTGATTACACATTCTTCCCTCACCTCGTACTGTTTTAGATATGCATATCATTTACTTTTTGCCTGCATCTTTCTTTAGGGTACTTGTTCAGCTAACAGCTCCAAAAAAAGCAACACCTAGAGATTTCATGATCATTGCCCTTGGGCATGGCTGATTAGACCACAGGTATATATTCAACCAAAGCTGAGTCCATCAGATTTTCCCTTTGAGAATTTGACATTGGCTACTAAAACTTTATCTGTTATATTTATGGATATGGGTTTATAGGTAATATAAACCATGGATATTGGGGTTATTACAATGAAGTCTGTATAGAGGGAGCAAAGGAATGCTGTAGACACATTTAAAATAGAGATCATGAGAAATGTAGAGGCTTGTGGCTTGGTAACTGTCCAGGTCTCATGATGCCCATAAGACCTTCCTCTTCCTTTGCTTCCTCTCTTATTTGAATGGATGTCTGCTCCTTTTGCAAACAAACTTTATCTAAGACAGGCCTTGTATTGATTAGGAATCTGGGTTGCAAGAGACAGAAAAACTCAATCTAACAGGGGTAAGCCAAAAAAGGACACCTGTTGGCACACATGCCCAGAAAGTCCAGGGAGTAGTTTGCTTGATCTAGGAACTAAAAAATGTCATCTAGACCTGGTTCTCTCCATTCTTTATTGCCTGCAGTTTCTTAGGAACTCTCCTCTACAGTAATTTAAACTATCAACAGTCTCAAAAGAAAGAAAGAACTCTCTCCTGTAGCAACTATACAAATCTGAGATTTACTCTGATTGTGACCATATTGTGTGAGTCATAGCCCATCCCTGAACCAACCTCTGGGGGGATCCAGTACTGAGTCTGAGTCATATGTCCACTCCTGGTACAAAGGGAAACCTCACTGGAACCACATTGACTGAAAATGAAGGAGGTTTTCATAAAAGAAACTGTGGATTCTTTTAAGAAATAAAAGAAATGGAATGCTGAGTAGCCAAAGGAACAGCAGAAATTAAACACAGACATTTAGATTAATTTTAATGTTTTGCTATTACTTATGTGAACAGCCTTAAAGATAAATATTTGTTGATATCTCTCATTATTTCTTTAGGATATTGTTTTAGTTCTGTTGTCGCATTACAGACCATCCCAAACTTAGTGACTAAAAACAGTGACATGATGTCTCACTATTCTGTGGGTTGATTTGGCTCAGCTGGGAAATTCTTGTCCATGTGGTACAGCTGAAGTCACCGATGTGGCTGTACTCAGCTGATAGCTTGGCTTGGGCTGTATCATGAAAGACAGTCTCACCTCCTCCAAGGCTCTCCATGTGTTGTTGTTGTTTTGGTTGTTGTTTTTTTTAAATCATTTTATAGTGAAACCTGAGCTTCTTTGCAGTATGGTGACTGGCTCCTAAGAGGGAGAAAGAGGAAACTACCAGATTAGCCTTTTAAAAAAGGCTCAGGCTTAGATGTTCCAGTGCATCACTTCTGCTTCATTCTGTTAGTCAAAGCAAGTCATAGGGCCTGCCAAGGATTTGGGGGAAGAGAGATAGAAATATACTCCTAGAAATGGAAATATGAGGAGAAAGAGTATGCATGTGTTAAGACTCATGATGCAGATTATCAGATTGGCCCCTGCAATGTGTAACCACCACCCTCAAGCAGTGTATGAGAGCATGTATTTCACCATGGAATTGCCAACCCTTAGCAGTTTCATAGGACAAAAGACAAAAATGTGATTGTGTTTGATTAGTGTTGGAGAGTTTCAACTTTTTCATATTACTTATTAGCCATTAAAATATTTTGAATATGTATGGTACTAAGAATTATGATACAACATACATACACGTATCACCATCTAGTATGGTAAAAAGCATCTTGCCATGAAATGTTCTGTGGGTCCTTCCCTGTTTCCATTCCCTTCTCTCCCCCTCAAAGGTAACCATTATTCTGAATTTTGTGTTTACATTCTCTTGCTCTTATTTTTTTCAGCTCTACTGAAGTATAATTGACAAATAAAATTATAAGATATTTAAAATGTACATGATTTCATATATGTATGAATTGTGAAGGGATTCCTTCCATCAAGTTAATTAACACACCCATCACCTCATGGGTTTACCTTTCTCTTAATGACCCTCACCCTTATTTTCTTTTATCTTTTGTGACAGCTTTTCTTTTTAAAGATTTTATTTATTTATTTATTTGTCAGAGAGCGAGAGAGAGAGAGAGAGACAGAGACAGAGAGTGCACAAGCAGGCAGAGTGGCAGGCAGAGGCGGAGAGAGAAACAGGTTCCCTAAAGAGCAAGGAGTCCGATGCGGGACTCCATCCCAGGACCCTGGGATCATGACCTGAGCCAAAGGCAACTGCTTAACTGACTGAGCCACCCACCCAGGCATCTCTGTAACAGCTTTTTTTGAGATATAATTCACATACCATGCAATGAACTCATTTAATGTGTATAACTGGATGGTTTTTGGTACATTCAGAGTTGTGCAACCATCACCACAATAAATTTTAGAACATTTTTTTCATCCCCCAAAGAAATCCTGTACCTTTTACCCTCACTTTTCCATTCCCCAACTTGCCCTGTCCCCACCTTAGGCAACTATTAATCAACTTTATGTCTATTTAGATTTGCTTATTTGGGGAATTTCAAATTGAT
Source organism: Martes martes (assembly GCF_963455335.1). NCBI lineage: Eukaryota > Metazoa > Chordata > Mammalia > Carnivora > Mustelidae > Martes > Martes martes. The sequence continues at coordinate 131,861,366 of NC_137888.1, forward strand.
GGGATCATATAATATGTGGCCTTTGTGACTAGCTTCTTTCACTTAGTGTAATGCCACATTGTAGTCTATATTAGTACCTATTCCTCTTTAATGCTAATAATATTACATGGATAGACAACATTTTATTCATCCATTCCTCTGCCGAAGGGCATTTAGGCTGTTTCCTTCCTTTTTTTTTTTTTTTTAAACTATTATGAGTAATGCTGCTATGAACACTTGCAAACATATTTTGTGTGGACTTGTTTTCAGTTCTCTTTCGAGTGTTTCAGTACCCGGATGTGGAATTTTTGGGTTATTTGGTAATGCCATATTTGACCTTATGAGGAATTGCCAGGATGTTGTCCAATGTGACTGAGCCATTTCACATTCTTACCAGAAGTATATGTGAGGATTTCGATTTCTCTGCATCTTTACCAATATTTGGTATTATCTGTCTTTTTTATTATAGCTATCTTGGTTGAGTATGAAGTGGTACCTTGCTGTGATTTTGATTTACATTTCTCTGAGAGCTAATGATGTTGAGCATGTTTTCATGTTCCTATTTGTCTTTCTTTTGTGATAGTTTAAACATGTTTATAGTTTTAAATAACATATTGATGAGCTTTGCATATTTTGAAATTTATGTTAATGGATTCTATATGCAAATTTGATTTATATATTTATTAAATTTGATACTTTTGAGGTTTGTCCATGTTGATGCATGTTTTTGTCATTTATTTTCACTTCTATATACAATTCCATTATGTGTATCTAGCACACAAGAATTTATTCATTCTTCTACTGATGGACATGTGGATTATTTCCAATTTTTTGCTATTATGAACAGGAAGCTATGAATAGTCTTGTACACACATGCAAAAAGTTCTCTAGGGCATAAATAGAAGTGGAATTGTTGGATTATAAGGTATACAAAACTTCAACACTACTAGGTAATGTCAAAGTGTCTTCCAATATGGTTATACCAATTCACTCTCCCCCAATAGTATTCGAGAATTTCTGTTGCTCCATAATCTCTCTGACATTAGATATTATCAGATTTCTTAAATTTGCTAGTTTGTAGGAGTGAAATTTTATTTTGGTGTGGTTTTAACTCACATTTCCCTTGTTACTAAGGAGATTGAGCATCTATTCATGTGTTTATGGGCCATTTTATATTTTCTCCGAAGTGCCTAAGTTTTTAGTATGTTTTTTTGTTATGTGGTCTTTTTCTTATTGATTTGTGGAAGTTTTTTATTTTATTTTATTTTATTTTTGAGATTTTATTTATTTATTTGACAGAGAGAGAGAGAGGCAGGCAGAGGGAGAGGGAGAAGCAGGCTCCCCGCTGAGCAGAGAACCCGATGCGGTGTTCAATCCCAGGACCCTGAGATCATGACCTGAGCCAAAGGCAGAAGCTTAACCCACTGAGCTACCCAGGTGCCCTTTTTTGTGGAAGTTTTTACAGTGTACTTTGTTACTGATACTTTTTTAGTTGTATACGTTGCAAAGATTTCCAAATTTTGGCCTCTCTTTTTATCCTCTTTCTTTTGATAAACAAAAGTTCTTGATTTTAATGTAACTAAGGCTCTAATCATATGATACATGAATTTCGTGCCATTTGGTGTTTTATTGAAGAAATCCTTTCCTTACTTCAAGTTCGTAAATCTATACTCCTATTTTGTCTTCTAAATGCTTGGTGTATGTCTGCTTTTCATATTTAAATATTTGCTTGAGGGGCGCCTGGGTGGCTCAGTGGGTTGAAGCCTCTGCCTTCAGCTCAGGTCATGATCTCAGGGTCTTGGGATCGAGCCCCGCATCGGGCTCTCTGCTCAGCAGGGAGCCTGCTTCCTCCTCTTTCTCTGCCTGCCTCTCTGCCTACTCTCTCTGTCGAATAAATAAAATCTTAAAAAAAAAAAAAAGATTTAAATACTTGCTTGACCTAGAATTGATTTTGATGTATGGTAAGAAGTATATATACTACAGAATAGATAACCAACAGTCCCAACACAATAGAAAAACCCATCCTTTACCCACTGGTCTATTTTGCTAATTCTGCTGTGTATGTAGTTTCTACATATGTGTAGATACATTTCTAGGTTCTCTATTCTGTTCCATTGGACTTTTTTTCTATTCTTGTATCAATTATATAGTGTTTTAACAACTATATCTTTATAATATGTATTAATATATAGTCAGGCAAGCTCCATCTTATTCTCTTTTTGGGGAATATTTTGGTTATTCTTGACCTTTTGCTTTTCCATATACATTTTTGAATCTAGGTTGTTGAGTTAGAAATAAAGACTTGTTGTAATTTTTGTTAAACCTACATTGATTCTGTAGATTAATTAGGGGAGAATTGATATCTTTATAACATCAAAATTTCCAGTATATTTGCATAACATAACTCCTCTTTTATTTTTGCCTTTTTAAATACAGCTCACAGAAGTTGTATAATTTTCTCCATTAGGACTTGCATATCCCTAGTACAAGTATTTCTAGGTACTTAATTTTTTTAAATGCTATTGTAAATGGTGTCCCTTCAAAATTATTCTAAGTATTGATTATATGTAGAAATGCACTAGAATTTTATATATGGGTTTTTGCATCTGGTGAACTTGCTCACATCTTTAATGAACTGTAATATTGTTGTGTAGGTTCTCTGGGACTCATGCGTAGATATATCAATTATGGATAATGACTGTTTTACTGTGGATCACATCTTACCTTTATTTATTTATTTATTTATTTATTTATTTATTGTTCTTTTTTTGTATTGGCTAGGACCTTCAGTATAAGGTTGACTATAAGAGATGATGGCAGGTGCTCTTTTGGGGTTTTTTTCCCCTCTTGAACTTTAAACAAATGATTTCAATATTGCACAATTAGGTATAATGTTTACTGTAGGATTTTGGTAGATACTGTTTATTGGTTAAGGAAGTTTCTTTGCATTACTAGTTTCTTAAGAATGTTTATCAGAAATGTATATTGAATTCTAAAAAACACTTTTACTGTGTCTATTAAGATAATGTGTAATACTTCTTTAGACTAAGATTATAGTTAATTGTATTAATTGATTTTATAATTTTAAACTAAACTCTCAATCCTGTGATAAGCCTACTATAGTCATCGTTACTACATTTTAAGAAAAATAGTAAGAGTAAATCTGTTTTCTGGATTTAGTTTGTTAATATTTTGTTTAGGATTTTTGTATCTGTGTTCATAACTTGAAATTGACTTTCTTTTTTTTTTTCCTCATGTTATCTTTGTCAGTTTTTACTATGAAGATTATGCTAGCCTCATCAGATTAGTTGAGGAGTGTTCCCTCTTTCTCTGTACTCGAGAATATTTTTCACAAGATTAAAATTTTTGTTACTGCATAGGTCTGGTTTGTTTTGTGTGATTTTAAACTTTTGCTTTAGTTTATTTCATAGAATTATTCACTACGTTCTTCCTGAGTCAAATCATTAGAGTTAGTCAAGTTCTTTTTTCTTGAATCAATTTTATTGATTTCTATTTTTCTAGGAGTTTATGCATTTCATCTAAGTTTTCCAATGTATTGGCACTCTTTTTTCTTAATAGTCTTTTATTTTAATGTTTGTATTATTTCAAGTTATATCTTCATTTTCATTCTTTAGACTTGTATTTTTTTTCTTCTTTGATCAATCTAACCAATTTTGATCTTGTTGATTTTCTGGATTATCTTTATGATTGTAACTTTTTTTTTTTAAGATTTTATTTATTTGACAGAGAGAAATCTCAAGTAGGCAGAAAAGCAGGCAGAGAGAGAGGGGAAAGCAGGCTCCCCGCTGAGCAGGGAGCCGGATGCGGGGCTCGAACTCAGGACCCTGAGACCATGACCTGAGCTGAAGGCAGAGGCTTGAACCCACTGAGCCACCCAGGTGCCCCTGATTGTATCTGTGTTTAAAAGAATTTATTTATTTATTTGAGATAGAGAGAGAGCATGAGTGGGGGTAGGGGCAGAAGGAGAAGCTTCCTCCTGCTGAGCAGGGAGCCTGACGTGGAGCTCCATCCCAGGACCCCAAGATCTTCATGACCTGAGCTGACCGAGTCACCCAGGCACCCCTTGACTGTATTTTGACCAATGTGTAGAGTAGTATAACTACCACCACAGTCAAGATAGAGACTATTTGTATGACTGTAAAAAATTTCTTCATGCTGTAGCCTCTGCAACCTGAGATTTTGTGGTCAAAACCTCCTTTGTCTCTAATGTCTGATTTTACTACTGATACGCTCTCTCTCCCAATAGACTTAGCTGTTCTGGAAAGACATTTAGTTTAAGTCATACCGTACATAGTCTTTTGAGTTTGGCTTCTTTCACTTAACATATTTCACTCTTAATTTTACTCCATCTTAATTCTTCATGACTTCTGAAGCAGTACATGTGTTTAGAAGCAGAAACTATTGCAGAAGAAATAAGAGAGCAATTAGTAACTTGCTGCTCTACCGTCCCAAGGATGATTTCCTTAATATTTGCGTATATTTCTATCAAGTTTCTTAATCCACTCTTGTGTAACTTTTATCAGTTGTCAAATTAAAATTTCAAATCTTAAAGGCAATTTGTACTCATGGTGACAATTTAAATAGTATTGAAGGGCTTTAAGAAACTGTCAGTTTCCTGAGTGTTTCTGTGGACATTTTATATGTAGATACATATATTCTTTTCTTCACATATAGCATAATATACAAACTCCTCTCCTTCTTGTTTACTTACTGCATAGACTGCTGGTTATTACCAGTGCTATTTTCTTCCTTTTCCTTCATTATAAAGCCTCAGACTTTTGGCTGCCCAGAATAAAGACTATATCTCATATTTCTGTTGTAAGAACACTTGGCCCTAGGACAAAACTTTGGCCAATGAGATGTAACCACAAGTACTATGTGGAACTTATGATATCGTCATAGCTCAAACATTCTTTCCTCCTTCTTTGTCTTTTATCTCAATGCCTAGTATGCAGATGTTGTGTCTGGAGTTCTAGCCCCTTTCTCGGACCATGAAGACAAGGACCACATCATAGGGATGTTAGAGCACTGGCCTGGGAGAATCCTATGTCCCTGAGGACTTCATCAAGCAGAGCGCTACACTAGCTTAAATGCCTTTCTCCAGACTTTTACATGAGACAGAAAAAACCCATCATTAAATAGAATTACAGAATCCAAATTTTTACATGTTAATATTATCAAATGTTTCTCATTTTTTTCCATAGAAGTTTGCACTGTAGTCTTTCAAAGTGCCAGTTTTCATACGTCTTAAGATGTTTTCAAATCTTAAATGAAGATTTAAGATTCCCTTAAATGAAGAGTAACTGTAGAGACAGTTGGTTTATTGTGCTGAATTTATCCACTTAGTACAAAGGGAAGATTTTACTCTTGCTAGAACTGGCAGGCACCCTCAAGGCTCAGAAACAGGCTTGCTGACTGTTAGGTGGAGAACTGTAAGTTGGCTTTTACAAGGAAAATGTCCTTGGAGACCATCTGCTAACACCCCTCACTTCCAATTTACAGTTGATGACACTGTCTCCCACAGAGCTGCGTTGCTGGACTTAATGGATCATGCATCTGGTTTGCATGATCTGGTTAAATCATATCCTCTCCAGCCTCAATTTCTTTATGTGTTAAAGAAGACAACATTCAAATCTCACAAAGATGTTGTCACTATTAAACAAGCTCTCCTATAACACATGCCTTAAACAATCCCTGGCACAGAAGTGCTCAGAAATAGCCCTCCTCCCTCCTACTGCCTGCTCACCCAAGACTGTAGCACACTGTCTTCCATGGGCTTCCTCCCTCAGCTGGTGTATGTTCACAAATGTTCTTAAAGGATTGTTTGCTGAGGCGTTTGTCCTTCAACATTACTTTTAAATATCACATCAGGTTTCTCTCCTGTGAAACTGCAGTGCTAATTCTTAAGTAAGATCTCAGCAGCTATGATAAACCTGTGACTGGGGACTAGTTTTGGCAATGACAATGGTAAAACAGATTTCATCAGCAGGTGTTTGAAGCCCAGTATTTGGCTGAGTTTTCTTTGTTAATCCCTGGCTTCGAGGAGGAAATGTTCTTTGCCTGTTTACTTTGCTTGAGTGGTCTGCTGAGGTCAACAGAATCCTATTAATTATTGGATTAGACAGGTAGTGGCTTTCTTTAAAGCGTCCTGTTGTTCTGAAACTTTGTATCTTTGAGTATTAGTTTAGATGGTTTCTGAATTGGAATGGAGCTTAGGCTATGTGGTAGCTTTATGGGTGCAATTAGACCCAATGCATGCTGGTTTGATTATCTCAGTGAATTGTCCATATTCTTAACATCAGCTTTTCTTTAACTATCTTCTTGCGTTATCCACATCCGTATCTTCATATTGTGAGTCCTTTTAGAGTAGGCATCAAAGTGTTTGTGATTTTGTTCTCTACAACCCCTAAGACAAGTATTTTTTATGTGACAGGTGCCAAATGATAAAGTGAATGAATAAAAAAATGAATGAGTAAGCAAACAAAAGCTTTGCTCCAGTTTTATTTCTTAGATTAAGTATTCAGGTATGTCATAAATGTCATAGAAATTTGTGGGTTTAACAGATCATAATCCCATCATGAGCGACTTTTCTTTAACCTCCACTTTTAAGAAATGAGTTCTGTATCAAGTAAGAAGAGGTTCAGCAGAGACTGACAGAAAGCATGAAGAAGTGGCTTGAATAGATGCATAATTCAGTGTAATCTCCTCTCATGTAGTAGAAGCCCAGAGGTATCCATCCAGAAGTAGTTTGGCCCCTCGTGATGATACGTAATCAGACTTCATTCACCTTGTGCCATTGCTGTCCTTAGCATGTGACTTCTCCCTTCGTGGTCCGAGATAGGTACTCAGATTCCTGCATCTGATCAGCAGTCCCACTCAAGAGAAAATACACCCTCTTCTTTAAAGACACTTCCTGGAAGTTGCTTCTATCACTTCTACTTACATTTCATTGGCAAGAAATCAGTCACATAAGAGTCTGGGAAATGTAGCCTTTGTTTTGGACAGCTGTGTGTCTGCCTACATCCAGGGGTTCTGTTGCTAAAGGAAAAAGGTGTGAACAGATACTGGGGAACAATAGGTGTCTTAGCCATTGTTTCCTTTTGTTATTTAGATAAAGTATGGACTCATCATTATGATCAACAAAGCCCTGACTGATCTAGTCACTGTTTGGTCTCTGGTTTCATCCCCGAACACTTCTTTATACTGTTTTAGCTCTTTTCCCACTCTCCTTTGCTCTAAAGGATCAGGCTCCACCCCCACCTCAGCACCTTTGCACATGCTTTTATTGGTTTCTCTGTCCCTATGACACTTTCTCGTAACATCTTGTATTTCCTCTTTGTAGAGCCTAACACAATTGCAATTATGAATTGTTTATGTAATTATTTGCTTTATATCTGTCTCTCCCAGTAATCTATAAGTCATGTAAGTTCAGGGATTTTGTTTTGTTCATGACTGTATTTCCAGCACTTAACATAGCATTTGGCACAGATTAGGCACTTAATAAGTCTTTGCTAAATAAATGAATGAACTTTCTACTAGGACTTTCTCATTTTACACATGAGGTGATAGTTTAATCAGAGTACTCAAGGAATACGGATTCTATTTTTTTTAATCATTTGGTTAAAATGACCGTTTCACCTAAAGTTGAAAATCTTTCTGAAATGTTGTTAAATAACAAAAACTTCACCATGTAAAATTTGAAGACCTAGTTGACTTTATTAAACTATTTATGAATTGGGCAGTATCTCATCTACCAAGTGGAAAGAAGCGCCAAATATCTGTACAAAAGGGAAGATTTTTAAAGGCAGAGAAAGAGTGGAACAAAAAAGTCATCAACAACAACAAAAAAGGATCATTTCAGCCAAAGTTACATTCTTCTGGGGGGACAAATGGGTCTTATTAGATGAATTACCTCTTCGGTGCTGACCAGGAAATTCTAGACTGACCAGTTAAGATTGCATTCCTAAGGAAGACTGAAACTGCATTTAGGTTAAGTATTAAGCTCGGTTTAGTGACATGGGCCTAGCACAGGGGACTCTGTTTTGGGCTTGTGATTTTCTTTTTAATAATGTTTTAGGCTTATCTTTTGCCTTAGCAAGGACAGTACACCAAACAATATTTATTCTTCCTTTGATGGTCAGGAGCTTAATGTGTATAAGGGTCAACATTATAACCATTGTTCAGCACTAACCAAAACTACAGATGCAGAATGAGAAAGAAATTGCTGGAATCTACCCTGACTCTGGGATACAACTTAGACATTTGCTTTAAACAAATGTGCTTAATATTAGCATGTTTTCTTCTCAATCACCTCTTTCCCCCCAAAGTAGCGTGCCAAAACTTTGTAGTGATTGTGTTTCCCAGTTGATGGGGGATTTTTTTTTTAAATATGCAGGAACCGTCACCCTTGTTTTGAAAGAAAAAAATAACTTTTTAAAGACGTGTCAGTCAAGTGTTGGGGCTGTGAGTGACAGTCATGTCTGAGTTCAACAATTCTTTTTTTAAAACAGAGGAGGAAAGTGACATTATTTCTTGTCATCCTCATCTTTGAATATCAGTTGCTAGAATCAACATGAAGGAGGGAGGCTGGGGAGAAGGAAGACAATCTTTGGAATACCCTGAATTCCAGTGATGCCCCAGAAGAAGCTTACCGAATGTCATGTCGTGGCTTAGGAGTTTAAATTGTTTTGAAAGCTGTGAGTCTCAGTTTTTCTGGGATATGGGACTTCGATGGATTGAGGAAACAGAATCTTTACATTTCTCACAGGTTCCTCAAACTACAGTATTTTTTTTTTTTTGGCATTTGCGTAAGATTTTAATTTAATAAGGAATGTCTTTCATCTTTAAAAAGTTTAGTATTTTTTCATCTTTTTGCTTTGATTCCCTGTAACTAAAAATAGACATTTTCCCCCTAAGCATTTAAAGTAACATTTACTTGTTATGTATCTTCCCCCAAGGTCAAAGTCTCCTTCCTTTCACCCAGCGCCTCACTGCCTCTGTCAATGTTGGCACCTCTCACCTTTGAAATACAGGAGAATTAGCAATTCGCACAGCTAAAAGTAGGAGTTGAAAGGATGTGGAAGCAAAATGTATGATGGTGACAAACTTTAATTTGAACAGAAGCCAGTTCTATTCCCAAGCTGTTCCCAAAATAATTTATCTTCTAGAGAAATTTAGTCATCAAAGTCTAAACACCAACCAGGAGTAAAGGCTAAAATTTTATCCATTTAAAAATGCTACTTCACAGTGTATATCAACAATTAACACTTCAGATGGGATTGGTGTAGTTTAAAATATGTTCCTCTCTCTTCTAGTTAAGAGAGTGCCTGTCGACCTAATCTTAATAGGGGGGTTTGAATTGATGGGGACAACTAGGGATTCAGGCAAGGTAACTATCAGCAATGAATGTTCTAGCTACTTAATATTCAGTACGATATGATCAAGGAGAAATGCAATCAGTCAAATAGGGTTTCAGCCACAGGCCGAGGAGAGAGTTGGAGAGGAGTAGTTCCTAGGGCAATGACAGGATACAGGTAGTGTCATGGCTACAGTGTTTCTGCCCAGTGGGGAAATCTATTTTAGACTTGGATGCCAATGAGGAAGTGACACTTCCTGTCACATAGATGTTAAACAGTACCTCCCTTTGCCCTGGCTAAGTGGCAGATGCCACCCAAATGTAGGTGGAATAGAAGAGAATCTTACACAGCTCAGAATAGAAGGGTTTCTAACATGGCATTGTCATTCCAAAAAGAGTACGTGAAGTAGGGAGCCAGCATTTTTGTAGGCAGAGTTTATCAAGGGAATCAAAACCTTCTTAACAATACTATGATGAAAATGCGATTCTAATTCACACGTAGAAATAAGGAAGCAATAGGGCCAATTCTGAGAAGATGGGAGGGAACATGGCATGGAGCTCACAACAGAAAACCAGCACAACATGGAAAATTAAGAAGAGGAAATCTCTGAGTGCCACTCAAAGTGCAGATTGGTGCTGTCCTGTGGATTATTGGTTGCTGGTCTGCAATGCAAGAAGCACAGAGATTTAGAGAAAGCATTTAGAAAAGATTATTGGAATTTGATATTGCTACAACATCCAAATGTGGTCCTGGATTCTTGTAGTCTATCTTGTACCAGAGCTACATTTTTGTTTGGTTTGGAGGCAACGAGAAAACATGAGCGATGTATACCTGAGATTTCTTAAGCCATGTAGAAAGCCATGAGGCTCCTGGGGGGAGTGGGTGGGTATTTAAGAGTGAGACTTAAGGACAGGCATGAGTCCAAGGGAGCAGAGGCAAGGTGGAAGAAACAGTGACTTTTCTCCTTGAATGGAGTACAGACCAGTTTGAGTGTTGTCAAATTCACATGGTAATTCTTGTGTGTGTGATAGTTTAAAAGTAGTTTGTCAGTTTTAACCCAAAAGTGTGTAAAATCTAGAATTCCATAAGATAACTTAAGTGTACTATTTAAATGGTTAAATGCTGAGAGCTGGATACAGATGAATTATGATGGGACCACAAATTTTTTGTATTATAATAGTGATTCTCAATATTAATCACCTGCATACATACTTCCAGTGAAGCATGTGTTCAATTTTTGTAATTCTTTTCTTTTCTCCATTGATATATTTGTCAGAAAATTGTCTGAACCACATTGTCCCACTGGAATATTTCAGACAAAATGCTGTTGCCTGGCATGGTCACAACTGGGTGTGTTAAGCCCTTCCGGAATATTTCTTTAACTAGTGAGACTGAGTTCTAATGGGGTATGCCACAGATAAATCTTCTCAGTCTTCTGCACTTGAAAGGCTTACAATTCTCCATCAATAAATCTCAGTTTATAAAAAACAACGACCTACATTATCAAAATTTATGGCTTTGTTCCTGGATTCTTATAACTTATCTTGTACTAGCACTATGTTTGAGTTGAAGACAACAAGAAAAACATGACGATATACAGCTAGATTACTCATGTCATACAGAAAGCTATACATCTATTGAGGGAGGCTCTTGCCTGGATGGATGAGTATTTAGGAATTAAACTAGGGACAGGCATGACAGAGTTCAGGAGAGAGCAGAGACTGGGTGGAAAAAGCACATAAAGTCAGAAGATATGGATTTGGCTCTTGCCTCTGCCTCTCAGCCAGCTATGTAATCTTGGGCAAGTAACAGTCTTTCTACGTCTTAATGTTCTCATCTATAAAATGGGCAAAACTTGCCTGGGTTCTTATGCAGTGTAAAGGAGAGACTGTATGTGAGATGACACTGTGATTGTAGATAATGCAAGAGTTAGGAATTAGGAGACAAAGGATAAACAGTGGCCACGAACAGACAGACGTTTTCTGTAATGGGCCGGGTAGTAAACATGTTGGTTCTGTGGGGCACACACTGTCTCTGTTGCAACTACTCAGCCCTGCTGTTGTAGCATGAAAGAAACCATATATACTATGTAAACAAGTGTCCTAATAAATGTTTATTTATGAAACTAGGCAGTACACTGGCTTTGGCCCAATGGTCAGAGCTTGTCAGCTTCTGAACTAGACACCCAGAGATTCAAATTCTAGTCCTGGCTCTATTTTTAGCTAGCCATGTGAGCTTGTGTTGTTATTTCTAGTTTCCAAGCCTCAGTTTCCCTATCACCATTGGATGTCCTAGGTCTCTTCAATGCTATGACATGAGGGAGGGTGAGGGAGAAGATCACGAACCTTGTTAGAGTGAAAATATTTTAATGAACATTTTGATTAAAAATAAAAATTATAACAATAATTTGATAGGAAGGTAGGATGAAAAATTAACTGAAGTGTAAGTACAGTAAGCATTTAGTTCAGAAGAAGCTTAAAAAAAGGTGTCCGCAAAGAATTGTGTGACTTCTTTTGTACCCCAGTAGATCAAACAGAGCAATGACCCAGGATTGACCTCAACCTCCCTGCCATCAGGAAATCCCCCTTAGTGCAAGACCAGATGGTGGTCTGGATCTCAGGGACTTGACTTCCTATGCCCCCAGCCACATGAGCAGGGCTTAAGGCCTAAGTGGGAGACAACCAGTAGCAGATGCTTTAGTGCCGTGCCCATAACCTCTCATTTCCTTTGCCTGCTTGGGGGCAGGCCAGAAATGTTGGGAGTTAACTTTCTCAGGAGCTGCCCTGAACCAATCAATGAGAGATGGGATCTGGTGGATAAATACCTCTGCTCCTTTTCTGAGTCAATTCTGAGATGTTTTCTATACTATTCCACAGAGATTCACATATGTTTGAGCCCCCTGTTCCTATAGTAGTAAACTCACGAGTATACCCTTTACTGACTTCCTTCCCTTGCCTGTCTCACTTTCCCTCTCCCTTACCAGTGCTTTCTGGGATTACCTCTCCAATAAGCCACTAGTACCCAGCTCTTTGTCTTAAGGTCTACTTCTTGGGAAACTCAGAAGTAGACAAAGCCACTTAGATACACAGTCATTCAGAGATAGCCAGAGGCTTATACAGAATTGTTTCCGTAGTCAGGGCTATAAGACAGTTGCCTTTAGTCTGACCATGTTGGAGCATAGGGTATTCTAGAAGAAAATTAGAATTTGCTTACCTGTTAAGGGAAGTTTTAGGTGTATAATAAGTGCTGAGTTCCTTCTCTGTGTAAGAAAGCTAGCCCTCTGGCCACAAAGATGAGAAGAGCACAGTCCTAGCTGACCAGAAATTTACAATTTGGTCTTTTCAGGACAGCAAAAGGGCTTTTTGGCTAACAAGTTTTTTTTTTCAGTTCGAACAAAAGGTATCTTCTGTGAGTTTTCACACTCGTTTATGGCTAAATATATGACCCTATAAAATGTCTCTGTTTCTGAAGCTCTTCCAGCTTCAGCTTGTTTCTAGACTATGTTGTTTCTAGACTTGTTTCTAGACTATGTTTTTCTTTCTGCCTGGAGTACTCATCCACATTCATTTTGCCTGGTTCCTCACTTAGCACTCCACATCATTTTCTGTGGGAAACCTTCTATCTTCCCTAGATCAGTGTATCTGCTCTTACCATGTCTCTGTAGCGCCTTATTCTTCTATCATTACACTGTCAAATTGTATTTGATTATACGAGGTCAGAGTCACAACCTGTTTATATCTTTATCTCCAGTGCCTAGCAGAGGGACAGGGGTGCTCAATAAATATTTGTTGAATAAATGAACAATATGCTTAATTGGTGGAGGACCCATCCTAGTGCTCCATGGTAATTTATAGAGCAATTCTAAGGAGGATAAGTTGATACAGAAGTATCAGAAAACCACTCATAAATGTCCAGATTTCTTTGCACCCCTCACCTACCAATATTCAAAGGTTCTGGGCCACAGTTTCTAAGTGCTGGAATAGCAAACCTGCACTTGGGTGGTAGGTTTGCCAGCTTTCAAATATCCAAGAGGGAATGTTATCTGTCCTTCCATCTATCTACCCATCCATCCAGTCAGCCAGCCAGTCAGCCATTCCCTCTGTCTACCTATTTATCAAATAATTACTGAGTTCCTGTTCTCTTTCAAGTTTATATTAACCACTGAGGACATGAAGATGCCTGATCCCTGCACTTTAGACATGAAAAGTCAGCCCAGGTGAACAAATAATTAAGAGCTATTGCAATAAATGGATCGATAGAGATTTTATGAATAATTTGAATAATTTGGAGAATGTAGAGCAGGAGCTGTTACATTATTCTTGTTGCCTTTACCCCCATTCTCCAATAATATATAATTTGCTTACATATAATGTGGCTCCAGGAGTTAGGGTTACCTCTTCCCTGTGGCTAAATGCTTGGCTGTGGTGTCACCTACTTCCCATATGGATTTATTTCTTCTTCCTCACTTCCCTCATCTTTATTAGGAGAATATTCCCTGGAGCCTGGAATCTAATGTATTATGGAAAGTTGGCTCATTGTGGATGGTATAGTGGGAATTTATTTTGCTGCCAGCACAAGGGGGATACAGTGATGCCTCCATTGACCTTATTAGAATTATTTAGCTTCTTGCCTTGACTTTAGAACCAATTTCTTTTCTTCTTTTTAAAAAAAATATTTATTTATTTTAGAGAGCAGGGGAGGGGGCAGAGGCAGAGGGAGAGAGAGACTCCTCAAGCAGACTCCTCACTGGGTGTGGAGACCGATGGGGGGTGCTCAATCCCAAGACCCTGAGATCATGATCTGAGCCTAAATCAACAACCAGTCACTTAACTGGCTGAGCAACCCAGGTGCCCCTAGCTACCTACCAATTTCTATTAAGCCTCTTCTTATCAGGCCCACAGAAAATGCGTGAATGATAATATATACATTTGCATAGTGTTTTATATTTTTCTAGGAACTTCATGGACTATCAGGATTGAAAGAATATTAAATGTCATCATTTTTTCCCAAAATTCTATTTATTTAAAAAAATTTTTTTTAATTTTTAAAATAAATTTTATTTATTTATTTGACAGAGAGAGTGAGAGCACAAGCAGGGGGAGAAGCAGAGGGATAAGCAGGCTCCCTGCAAAGCAGGGGAAGCCTGATATGAGATTTGATCCCAGGACTCCAGGATCATGACCTGAGCCAAAGTCAGTGGCTTAACCAACTGAGCCACCAAGGCATCCCCAAAGTTTTATTTATTGAAGTGATCTCTACAATGTGGGTCTTGAACTCATGACCCCAAGATCAAGAGTTGCATGCTTTTCTGGCTGAGCCAAACAGTCAACCCTAAATGTTATCATTTGGTCCAGCCACCCATCTGATGTCCAAATCCTTTTTACAGCATATGCTGAAGCCCACCCATTGGCTTCCAAGATAGCCTTCTCTACCTCCGTGATCTGGAACCACTCCTTACTGCAAAGCAAACCAGATTCTTTGGAAAATAAGTGCCTACTTACCACATGTCAGAGTCTCCTAGTTTTCAGATTTAGTTCTTGAATCCTCTGATCCTGTCTGTTCCATAACTCATTTTATACCCTTGCCTATTTCTTAGTACTCTTGGCCTCATCCTTCCAGTCTAAAACATCATTCAGATTCTCTTTCCCTTCTTCCTGGATAGGTGGACCACAGTAGTCTTTGAGTAGGACCCCTCTGTTATAGTTACTTTGGTTACTATAACAAATGACCCCAAAGTATAGTAACATAAAAACATCATTTTATGTTCATGGATTCTCTGGGTCAGGAATTAAGACAGTGTATAGCAGAATTGACTGACCCCTCCTCCATAATGTCTAGGGCCTCAGCTGAGATCTCAAATGATGGGAGATGAAATCATCTCAAGTTTGATGCTCACCTGTGTAGCAGTTGATGCTATCTATTGGCTGGGAAAACTTGAGTAGCTAAGAAAACTTAAACAGTAGCTAAGACATCTATTACCTATGGCATTCCTGTGTGGTTACTTAGTTTCCTCACAGCATGGTGACTAGGATCCAAGGATGAGACCAACAGAGAGAGAGGGAACCAGGCAGAAGATGTATACTTTTTATGACCTATCCTTGGAAGTCACATAGGATTATTTTCTCTGCTGGTCAAGATACCACAAAGATCTGCCCACAATCAAGGGTCAAGAATATAGGACCCCATCCCTGGATGGAGGAATGGAAGTACCACATTATAAGAACATATGGGATGAAATATATATTAGTATGGCCATCTCTGAAAAATACAATCTGCTACATCCTCCTGAAGCCCAATGGCTATTCTTCTATGCCCTGCCCCAAGGGAAGTCCCATGATGAGGACAACATCATGGACACAGTTCTATAGTAGTCAATATTCCTTTGTCATAAATAAACTTTCTTAATCTGAGGAAGGAAACAAATTCAGATCCAAGAGGCACAGAGATCCTCCCCCAAAATCAACCCAGGAGGTCTACACCAAGACACATAGTAATTGTGGTGGCAAAAAGTAGTGATAAAGAGAGAGTTTTAAAAAGAGCAGGAGAAAAGGGGCGCCTGGGTGGCTCAGTGGATTAAGCCGCTGCCTTCGGCTCAGGTCTTGATCTCAGGGTCCTGGGATCAAGCCCCGCATCTGCCTCAGCATCCCTGCTGAGCAGAGAGCCTGCTTCCCCCTCTCTCTCTCTGCCTGACTCTCTGCCTACTTGTGATCTCTCTCTCTGTCAAGTAAATAAATAAAATCTTAAAAAAAAAAAAAAGAGCAGGAGAAAGGAAAACAGTTACATACAGGGGAAACCACATAAAGCTATCAGCTAATTTTTCAGCAGAAATTTTAGAGGCCAGAAGGGACTGGCAAGATATATTCAAAGTACTGTTATGCTGAAAATAAATAAAAAATTTAATTAAAAAAAAGATATATTCAAAGTGCTGGAAGAAAACAAACAAACAAAAACAAAACAAAAATTTAAAGAACTACAGCCAAGACTACTCTATGCAGCAAGGTTATCATTCAGAATAGAAGGAGAGATAAAGAGTTTCCTAGACAGACAAGAGTTAAAGGAATTCATGACCACTAAATCAGTACTACAAGAAATGTTAAAGGGGATTCTTTGAATAGAAAGGAAAGGCCATAAGCATGAGTAAGAAATACTGAAACACAAAAACAGTAAAAGTAAATATATCTACAAAAATCAGTCAAGAGATTCACAAAATAAAAGGATGTAGAGTATGGCACCATATACCTAAAATGTGGGATGGGGGAGAGTAATAAATAATGGGTTCAAACTTAAGCAGCCATCAACTTAATATAGACTGCTATATGCATAAGATGTTATGTTTAAACTTAATGGTAACCACAAATCAAAAACCAGTAATAGATATGCAAAAGATAAAGAGAAAGGAATCCAAATATATCACTAAAAAAAGCCAGCAAGCCATGAGAGAAGAGAGTAAGAGAAGTAACAGAAAAGATCTACAAAAAAAACATAAAACAAGTAATAAAACGGCAATAAGAATATACCTATCAATAATTACTTTGAATATAAATGAACTAAATGCTCTAATCAAAAGATATATGGTGATGGAGTAGAAAAAAAGGCAAGACTTGGGGCTCATGGGTTAAAGCCTCTGCCTTCAGCTCAGGTCATGATCCTAGGGTCCTGGGATTGAGCCCCACATCGGGCTCTCTGCTCAGCAGGGAGCCTGTTTCCTCCTCTTTCTCTGCCTGCCTCTCTGCCTACTTCTGATTTTTGTCTGCCCAATAAATAAATAAAATCTTAAAAAAAAAAAAGCAAGACTCATCTATATGTTGCCTATAAGAGACTCATTTCAGACCTAAGGACAAATGCATTTTTTTTAAAAGATTTTATTTATTTATTTGACAGAGAGATCACAAGTAGGCAGAGAGGCAGGCAGAGAGAGGAAGAGAAGCAGGCTCCCCGCTAAGCAGAGAGCCCGATGCGGGGCTCAATCCCAGGACCCTGGGATCATGACCTGAGCCGAAGGCAGAGGTTTTAACCCACTGAGCCACCCAGGCACCCCACAAATGCATATTTTAAGTGAAGAAATGGAAAAACATGGTTTGTGCAAATTGAAGTGAGAAGAAAGCCAGGGTAAATACCCAAAGAACACGAAAATAGGGGCGCCTGGGTGGCTCAGTGGGCTAAGCCTCTGCTTTCAGCTCAGGTCATGATCTCAGGGTCCTGGGATCGAGCCTGCTGTTCTGCCTACTTGCGATTTCTCTCTCTCTATCAAATAAATAAATAAAATCTTAAAAAAAAAAGAATATGAAAACACTAAGGAAGGGCGGGGGAAGAGTAAACAAAATATAAGCTATGAATAATTTATTAGAATAATAAATTTGATGAGCTCTAACCGTGACATGTGGGAAAGATAGCTTGGGACATTTCTTTCTTACTCTGACTTTCTACCATTGTGCATTCTTCTCTCCTTACTTGAAAACATCCATATTTCCAACCTCAATTTCAGAAAGCTATATCCTGAGCTGTCTCCTTGAACCACAACCCACATGAATTCACATCTCCTGCAAGAAGATACTACAATGCAAAGATGGGAAGAACCTGCTTTATTTGCCAAGGTCATGATCAATAAGAATGAGCTGAGTAAGTAGGGTGACCTATGGTGTTTGCCTGGGATAGTTCCCGTTTTAGCCCTAAAAGCCCCAGGAAATCCCTCAGTCCTGGAGAAACAAGATGTTCAGTCACCCGATGAGTAGTTTTGCATAGCATTTTGTTCTCCAGTCTTCTCTTTAATGCTGTAACAGAGTAAAGATGACCACAGAGTCTTTGACACCACTTCTATTGAGAAGCCTATATTTCCTTCCTTTGAACTGGGGAAGTTCTGAGATTATATGGGGTACCGGGGAGGTGATTATGTACCAGTTTTCCAGCTCAGGCCTTAAGACATTGGCAGCTTCTGCTTCCTGTCTTAGAACACATTCTCTTAGAGCCCCAAGTCACCATGTAAGGAGTCCAGTGAAGCTGATAGAGCCATACTGTAGGAGTCAAATTCAAGCTTCTTGTCAACAGTATCAGCTGGATACAGCCTTCTATCTATCACCTTGGTGCTGGACACATAAGTGAAGCCTATGCATCAATTGAGTATCACCACTGAAATCACTAGGTGATCTCAGTTGAGACCATTTTGAATAGGAGAATTGCACTGCTGTGTTGTATGCAAATTTCTGGCCCACGGAATCATAAGATATAATAATGAAACTGTTGTTTCCTTAGGTGCTATATTTAGGGGTAATTTGTTATGCAGCTAGAGAGAGCTAAGGTGAGTAAACCATATCTAAGCAAATAGACCTAATAAACCACACCTAATTTTTTTACTCACCATTATTAATAATGGTAACCCATCTCAAATAAACATCTGTGTAAGATCTATGCTATCCTTGCCCAACCTCAACAAACCTCTTCTGGGTGGGCAAGTGGTACAAGGTGAGCTGAAGTGCTGGCTTTGACTACCTATATCCATTCTTTCTGCATCACTCTGGCATGCCATATTGGCACATTTCTGTCCCTTTGAGCCGGCTCATCTCTGTGCCATATGCTCCAAAGACCCTTTCTTGATGAGATTTACATCTTTCATTCCAGTCTTTGGCATTTGGTTGGCAATAACAGACTACACCCCTGCAGGGCACAGCCTCCACCAATGAATCCTCATGTAGCCTCACATTTATCAGCAAACACTTGACTGTTCCTTTCCAATGTGGCTCGATGATGGAAAATTTGATTGATGAATCTGTACATTCCTGGAGGGCAAGGGCTGTGTTTTAAGTGTACTTAGGTCCCAACAGCTTCTCTTTGGGTGAATGGACACATTCTCACCACACTGGCAGTACCAGTTAGTTTTCTGTTAATTAGTTAGTTAGTTGGTTGGTTAGTTTTCTTTTGTTACTTCTTTTACCTACTTTTTTCACTTAAGCTTGTTTGGTGTCTCCTTATTCATAGAAAGAATAGGTCTTAAGAAAGAGCAGAGTCTACTGTTGCTAGCAGGGAATTAGAAAATAAGAAGGGGACAAAAGGATTCTGCATCACTTTAAGACTTCCCAGCTGAATAATTTGCTTCTGATTTTCTCCCCTCTTGAAATCTTTGAAAGTTCTTGGACAATGGGAAAAAGGAAGGTGACATAGATGTTCATTTGTGATGCTCTGGTGTGTCATGAGAAAATGTCAAGGATAAGGCTCACTGTCAGCAGGTGGTGTCCACAATATGAAAAAAATATCCCCTAAAGAATCTTGGAATGTTGGATCTTAAATACAGAAAATAAACTCATACTTACCAGAGAGAAGGTGGGTGAGGGTACAGGTGAAATAGGTGAGGGGGATTAAGAATATACTTATCATGATGAGCACTGAGTATGTATAAAATAGTTGGACCACTAGACTATACACCTGAAACTAATGTAACACTGTATGTTAATTATACTGGAATTTTAAAAATTTAAATTAAAAAAATGAAATAATATTTTTTAAAAATCTAAGACTATTGGAGCTATAAGGGACCAATAAGGAAAGAGTATAAGAACATGGTGGCATAGATGGTCATGGAATTAGACAAGGACATTAGTCTCTAGCCACCTTGTCAAGTGCCCTTGGCACTACACTATGTGATAATCGGGTTTCTAGGTCAGGATGAGGGAGCCACATGCAATTGTCTCTCCATTCTCTCTCCAAATCCCATTGAAATTATGACACATAAGTTCCAGAAGAAATAAACCCCCAACAGTGTGGAGAGTGGGAGCAGGTTTATCATTACATGGGAGTTATTAAGGAACGTTGAATGGCAGACGGTGAACAGAACACACGGATAGATAAACATATGGAGGAACTCACCACTGCTAGAATGAAGACTGTGGCTCAGCCTGAAGCCTGTCTCCCCCAGGAGCCCCAGAAATGCTGGAAGCCCAAAGTCACCAGGTAGAGAGAGTTAGCGTGGGAGGTGGGATAGTAAACTGTGGAGGAAGTGTTCATTGGAAGGCTGCCTGCGGCAAAGCTGTGCCAATATCCCAGCCCCCTTAGCACTTACATGCATAAATGCTCCCCTCACCCACCCGTGGAGCTGCAGAGTAACTAGCAGCCACAGGTTCATCCCCAGGGCCAGACCTGGAAGCCCTGCTGGCTTCAGATGTCATAGGACCTGCCCCAGGAGAAAGTGAGGGTTTCCAAAGTGAAGGGTTGGAGTCCCAAAGCAAAGCCCTCTAGATTCTGGTGCTTTGAGGGAGTTCGCAGTAGTGGCCAGCACCCAGTTGCACATTCTTGCTGCGTCCTCACATTGTTTTTTCTCTGAATGCTTCCATCCATGGTGTCACTTCCTCTTCTTACGAGGACACCAGTCCTGCTGGGTTAGGGCCCCACCGGTATAACCTCACTGAACCTTAATTACCTCTTTAAGGGCCTGATCTCCAAATATGGTCACATTCTAAGGGATGTGGGGGTGAAGGTTTCAACATATGAACTTTGGGAAGACACAAGTAAATCCATAGGACAGTTTTTGAATAGACCATGAGCTATCCACACAGTGGAGTACCAGGAAGTGTAAAAATAGAAAGTATGAGGAAAGTCTCCGAAACAATGCAGGGCAATATCCAAGATGTATTCTTAACCAATAAACAACCAAGTGCAAAATACTTTATATGTCATCTGGGAGAAGTACATACAAGATTATATATGTATATATGCAGTATGATCCATGAATATTCCCTAAAAATTGACTATTTTCCTATTGGGTTACTGACCAGTTCTGGTAGCAGTCCTTCAACCTTTAGTTCTTCCTAATTAATGAATAAACTAAATTACCATACTTTCTTCATCTTAAATGAACTTTGATCTGTGGGCCTTTTCAAACTTAATTAAATATAATTAACTGAGATTTTATTGATCCAATGATACTTGTAATTGGTGGTCTCTGTTACAAAATCACATGTACGAATATTTTTAAAAGCACTTGGCAGATAATATTTTTAGAATTTGGGAATGCTTTAGGCTATGAGTAGCAGAAAACTCAACTCAAGAGTTACTTACACAGATAGAGGTTTATTTTTCTCTGTAACAATTTTGCATGTACACCAGCAGCCCAGGTTAATACTTAATACAGACAAGCTCATTCTATCTTTCTTTTCTATCCACTCAGTCATTATTAGCATGTTGGCTTGTTGCCTTGTGGTTAAAAGATATCTGTAGCAGTTCCAGGTATCTCATCTGCATTTAACTCACAAAAAAGAAGAATAAAACAGTGACAGCCCATTCTGTCCCTTTTTGTCAAAAAGCAAATCTTTCCTAGGATCCCCCAGTGAGGTTTTTATTATATCTCACTGCCTAGAACTAATCACATGGCAACTTTTAGTTGTGTAGTAGGGAAACAGGATTGCCACAGTTAAAATCAATCAAGATTCATCAGTTATGGCTGGATACATGCCACTCTAACAAAGATGAAATAATGTCTATAAAAGTAACCAACATTTCTGCCACACAAACTTACAAAGACTGGAAAAGTGAGAGACTGTGCTTTTCTTAGTGCGAATCCATCTTTATTTCAAACAAAACGAAACAGAAGCAAACTCATAGATACAGGAAATAAACTATTGGTTATCAGAGGGAAAGGGGAAGTGAAATAGGTGAATGGGATTAAGAGGTACAAACTTCCAGTTATAAAATAAGTAAGTCACAGGGATATAATGTACAGCATAAGAAATAATAGTCAATTATACTATAATAACTCTGTATAGTGACAGATGGTAACTAGAGTTATCATGGGAATCATTTCATAATGTATAAAAATACCAAGTCACTATGATATACCTCAAACTATGAGGATATTATATGTCAATTATATTTCAATAGAAAAATCCATCTTTATTTATCTCCACCTGTCACTTTTTTTTTTCCCCTGCCATTTTTTAGCTGGACTGAGCCACTTCTGATTCCTCTTATATTTGCCTTCTAGTACACATTTTTAGGGACACTTTTCCCAATCAGCCCTGCAATAATTGTCTTCCTCACTGAAACCCACTTATTCAGCATGTTCTTTTTAAGTAGGTAACTCTTTTGAATATCTACAGTAGTGAGGGCAAAAGAGAAACTTGAACATAACCAATAAAATATCAAAATGACTTTTAAAAATCTCATTTTCCCCCTCACAAAACTAAGCATGTCAGAGTTGGTGCTAAAATGGAAAGACTGGGGGCCCCTGGGTGGCTAGGTTGGTTAACCATCTGCTTTTGGCTGAGGTCGTGATTTCAGGGTCCTGGGATTCCCGCTCAGCAGGGAGTTGGCTTCTCCCTCCCTGTCTATCCCTCCTCCCAACTTGTTTTTTTCTCTCTCTCTCTCAAATAAATAAATAAAATCTCAAGTCAATCAATCAAACAAATAAAATGGAAAGACTGGTGAATGTTATCTGAGTATGGGTTCCCCAGGATGCCCTGGGACCAGGAACTGAGTGCAACTAATTACTTGGGAGAAGATCCCAGAAAACATGGGGAGAGGAGTGGGAAAGTGGGACAAGGAGGGGCCGGTTCTGATGAAATGTGAAGCCGATTATCACTCTTGGCAACCAGAGCTTAATCCCACTGGGAAATTCCTTGGAAATCAATGTAGAACATGCACCTCAGAGTTGTCACAACTGAAGGGAGAGGGAGCTAGGGTATTTATCCTTCAACTTCCTTTTGTTGTTGGCTGAGGGCTGCTGCAGGGGCATGAGCATTAATTCCCTGGCCATTATGGCCTCCTAGATTTGGACAGAGTGGGCCAACCACCCAAGTAAACCCTCAAGTAGTTGGGAAGTCAAGCAGTGGTTCCCTAGAATGACAAGGCCAAGGGTATATGGACAGTACATTGGGGACAGTTGCTATAGGTGTACTTTTTTTTAGTTCTTGAATCCCACGTTGGAAATGATAATGAAACCATGAGCAGCTATGAAAAGGAATGGGAAAGCAGAACTTTCAATGATATGGAAATAGAATCATTGACATTGGTTGCTACTTTGGGATCTTCAGAGTTTCATTAAGACCTCCAGAGTAGAGAAGGACTGTCTAGTTCTCCCCACAGTCAGGATCCCAGGCCAGGCAGTACCTGGCACAAAGGTCCACTTATGGAATCAAATGAGAACCATGAATCCAGCGAAGGTAAAGGGCACTAGTGTTTAATCTGCTCTAAACAAACACATTTTTATTTCTGGTGATGTTACAGAAGACAGTGGGTGTTGTCTAAAAAGCCAAAGGGTTTTGTACCATCATATGGCTGGCTTGCTCAAGCCACTTAGAAAGGCAAGCTGCCTCTGGAATTCTGGGATCCTTAGGACTAAATTGGCCGGGGCCCAGTGCATATTCTGTTTTATGACTCTGCACATTTGATTACTCAGCTAGGGATCAGGACTTGGAGGAAAGGATTTTGATAAGGGGTCTGTGTTTCTAGAGTAGATCTCATTGTGCAACAAAGGAAATTTTTCATCTTAGATCTGCTCTGCATGCAGGGCTCTACTTGAGCTGCCCCTGGATGACCCCCCTGTGCTGCTGGCTGCCTAGCCCTCTGCACTCCCTGTGTTCCAAGGACTCTGGCACATTTCAGACCCCAGAAGTCCCTCAGGCCTCCATGCCTTTGCTTCTTTGTATTCCTGGTTAAGGCCTTTCCATCTCAGTGTCTGACTCTCAACTGTTTTTCAAGGCCGATCTCAAGTATCACTTCTTTTTCCTACTTTCCATCTCCCACTTTTCCTCCCCATCTCCCATTTCTTGAAGTTTGAGTGTCCTCAAAGGCAAAACTTGTAGCATGGACTCGGGCACAGACAGTTTGTCTGCACAAGTAAAGGAGTGGAGAAAGTGAAATGCGGAGGGAGGAAAACCAATAAAGTGTGTCTCAGTCAGCGAGGCACTGCTGGGGTTGGGGCTCAGTCCTGCTGGGGCCCTCCGAGTGACTGCTTAGGATGGGCCTTGGAATGGCCCACTGCGGATCGGGGAAGCTGGGTATTTATCTGCCAAATGTATCTCTCATTGTCTGAGGGTTGCTTCTGGGGGTGGTAAATCTCCAGCTCTTCGAAGCTGCCCCACGCGCAGGTGGAGTAAGACCCATACTGGTGCTACAGGAAAGGCCCTCCACGGTGTCATTTGTTACAGAAAGGCTCAGTCCTGAAGGAGGGAAGCGGTCAGCATGCGTAGACAGCAGCCACCACAGCTTCACGTGGACTTCCGGTAAGTATAGTAGGGACTTGATAAATGTCACTTGAATTGGATTATTCAGAAGATTCAGTCACTATGGAAAGCAGAGAGAAAAGCATGACATCGAACAATGTCATTTTGAGAACAGCATCTCGATAATCAAGGACCCAGGCATAGATGGAATGATCATTTTGTGCAAACTGAGTTTGTCAGGAAATCAGGAGGAAGAAAGAAGTCATGTTGTGTAACCACTTGTAGGCAAACTCTCTGCTTTCCCTGGTTTTAGGATTAACCATACGTTTTAGTAACTCTGTTTACACCTGCATCTTCTCTTATAATTACAACCCAAATTAATCTTCAGTTCTTACCTTTTGATACAATGCTAAGGAATAGTTTGCAACATGGTTTGGTCTCTGCCCAGCATATATTGAAAATAGTCCTACGTAGCTTTCAAAGCATAAACAACTCAGGAGGAAAGCATTGCTGTGGTTTTACTGAACAGATGGTCTGATGACGTCGGTGTCTCCAAATTACCTGCAGCCAAAGCAGATGGAAAACGAACATCACAGCCCAAGCCTGATGGCAGGCAAGGGAGTCACAGAGAACTTCAGGGGAAGAAAGTCACACGGAATTTTTTTTTTTCTTTTTACTTTGTTCTCAAGTTGTACTGGGAATCTTGTCCTATTTACAATTCCTCAAATAAATACCAAGAATTTTTTCAGCCAAATCTCATGAACAACTACTACCCAGACAGGCCGGAAGATATGGCATATCCAGTAATGCCACCGTCACCAAAAAGTGAGATGAGTTCCAAAAAGAAGTTATTCAATGTGTAAAAGTCTTATCTCTATGAAAAGAAACATCTCAGAGCTATAATTGAATATGATGGTTCTTTGAAAAAAAAATCATTACTGGCTGCATATTTAGCCCTGGGCGCATACTAGTTTGTGGGATTCACATTCCATCCTGCTCCGAGAGGCTGCAGTATGATGAAAATTTCACCCGGGACTGACTGCAGAGCCTGTATCTCTACCCATCTGATTTCCTTGTTTAGAATTGTGTTTTCACCTTTTCTTGCCCTGCTGGGGTCCTGAGGCCTTTATTTCTTTATGCAAAGTTGTCAGCCGCATGAAGTGATGCATTCCAGCCTAAACTCTGGATTGGCCAATCCATGCTGGATTACTTGAATCCAGGATTTGAAACCTTAGAGGTGGAATCACAGAGCTTTCTGTTGGCAAATGAAGATACTGGCCTCTGGAGATTCCGCATTCTTTTGAGGGCTAAAGTGGCTGAAGACAAAATGGAATGCAGAGCTCAACCTTATGAAGCCACATGGCCTTCATAGCTCTACAGAGCCAGGTGCCCCTAACCCACTTCTCTCAAGGGGTACAGACCATGAGACAACTGATTTCTATCATTTGAAATCTTCAAATGGAATTCATAAGACTTATGGAACACAGTAAGACTTTTTTTGGAAAAAGATTTATTTATTTATTTGAGAGACAGCAAGAGAGATCACAGAGGGAGAAAGAGAAGCAGATTCTCTGCTGAGCAGGGAGCCAGATATGGGGCTCGATCCCAGACCCTGAGATCAGGACCTGAGCCAAAGGCAGATACCCAATGGACTGAGCCACTCAGGTGCCCTGGGAATACAGTAAGACTTAAGAAACAATTTTAAATGTATTTTTCTACGTCACTACCGTCCAGTTTCATGGCAAGACATCAGCCTACAAGGTTGTCTTGGTTTTGGTTTCAGGAAAGAGATCCTGGGGCAGGAATCTGAGTGCAAGTAGTTTTCTTGGGATGTGATTTTAGGAAGCAAAGATAGAGGAGAAAGGAAGTGAGACCGGAACAAAAAAACACATGCCTTAATGTATTCCAGCCAAGAGGTGAGGGAGTTGGGGTGTATTTTCTCCAACTCCTATCTGTCTTTACATTGAGAGCTGCTTCCGGTGGCATTAACTCCCTTGTACTTCTGGAACTTCTGACCTGCCCCACTGGAGTGAGAGAAAGCCCTCAAGAGGACAGTGACTGATTCTTGCAGTAGAATGCATTGGGATGAGGGCCATGCTATGGGTGGTTTGAATGCAGCCTAGCAGAATCTGCTGTGGTCAGATCTGGGTTCACATTTGAACCCACTGACTTGCTGGATGAACTCAGACAAGTTACCTCCCCTCTCTAACCCTCAGTGTCTTCATCTGTAAGATGGAGAACAATACCATCTTGAGATACCGCGAGCAATAAATGAGAAAATAACACATGAAAAGTGCTTAGCACAATGTTTAATACAGAGGATGCCCTTGATATGTGCGCTGTTACCATTAGTCTTATTTTATGTCGAGTGCTGGGGGAAAAAATGGAAGTTAGGGTCACAGTGTGTCCTAGCAGCTAGAGATCTTAGCTAGCACATAGATCAGTCTCCAGATTTCACAGATGAGGAAGCTGGAGGATGAGAAAGGAGACTGCCCAAGGCGGGGAATATCTTCTAGTAGAAAATGACAGAGCCAGACCTGGACACTGCACCATCTGGCTCCGTGTGCAGTACTCTTTCTGCCACCCGAGACTGTCTTCTTCATAATCGTTCACAGATTATAGATCTAGAAGGAAGAGTGAATCGTTGTCACATTGTAGGATGGCAGACAGGTTTTCTCTCACAACTTTGATAAATTAGCAATGACTGCCCTCAGAGTTGTGTTGAGAAGGATTCTGATGACGAGGTGCACCAGGCAAATGTGTGTGATTGATTACCAACATCTGTTGTTGACGTGGGAGACCCTGCTGGCCATGTGTAGGCCGGTCCTGGTGTTAAGGTAATTGAGAGAGCTGACTGCCACACTTGGGAGTTGGCACCAAATGAACGAGGTAGCCGTTTTATTTGTTGGTTTTTTTCACAATAATAATGCATATTCATTGTAGAGAACTTCTAGAGGTATAAATGAAAAAATACAAATTACTTCTAAGGCACAATGAAGAAGAGAGCTGATCTCTGGAACTGAGTCTCTGTGCTTAGGATCAGATGACCTGGGGGCAAGAGAGGAAGCTCAAAACAGAAAGATTAACTGAGGGTCCATATAAAGTCATTGATTCCCCCACAACTGGATGCAGAACAGCAGATAGGCATTTAATCCCAAGAACTTCCCCCTGGAAAAAAGAACAGAAAAAAAAAAAAAAAAGCCAAATCTCCCCAAGTTGATCTACAGATGCAGTGCATTTCTAAGCTAACAAACCTCATGAGGATTTTTCACAATATTAGCAGGCTAATTCTAAAATGTAAATGAAAGAGTAAGGGACCAAAGATAGTCCAGGCAGTTGTGAAAGAGGAGGATAAGAAGGGGAGACTTGACTTACAGACAGCTGGACTTATGATGAAGCTATTGTGATTAAGACAACGAGATACTGGCATTGCAGGGAATAGACTGACCAATGGGATACCATAGAGAGCCCCCAAACAGACCTTGTGGATGTGGAACTTTGATACCTGATAAGAGTGGTTTGGCAGCGAGGGAAGGAGAGATTCTATAATAAATGGAGCTAAAAATACACTTATCCGTATGGATAAAAGTAAAACTGGACCTCTGCTTTACAACATATCCCAAGACACCTCCAGAGGAATTAAAGCCCTTAATTATAAAAGCAAATCTTTAAAATTATTAGTAAGAAATACAGAATAATATTTTCTGACCTGTAAGGAAAGAAAAGCTGTCTTAAATAAGACAGAAAAAGTAAGAAATACAGAATAATATTTTCTGACCTGTAAGGAAAGAAAAGCTGTCTTAAATAAGACAGAAAAAGTACAGCTCTGAGGAAAATCTCATCCAGGCCAGTGAGAAATCCCAGAATGGGAATGTCCCAGCTCTGGTACTCCCACCATACTCAGTCATTCTCTGGAGACAGCCCAAGGAGAGCGTGGCCTCAGCTGGGAAAATCCCAAGTGTGTGACAGGCTCATCCCCGTAGGCTTTCTTGTGAAGAGATCTTTATGGCACATTCCCTTGACTGTCATGTGCCAGGATGAGATAACCTGGTTTCATCTGAACTCTGATAAATTCTGATTAACTGTCATGAGTATAGCACTCTACTGACTGAACTACCTACTAATACAAATGTACCAGGGAGGGTTTTCATTATAAACTATAGAACCCCCTTTAGTTAAGCACAAATGGGATTCACTCGAGGAGATTTAGGCAGCTCACAGAATCTCTTGGAAGACTAGAGAGTACAATTCAGCAGGCATGCAGCCTGAAGAATCCCCAGATGACCCCTCAGCATCACCTCACTGGAAATCACCTGGGGCACAGATACCACGGACCACATCACTGATTTCTAGAATTTCTAGCCCTGCAGGCTCTGGCAGCTGAATCTCTGTCTCCACCAAAAGGGCTTCTGTGTGGTGCTGCCTCTTTTGTGTCACTGGCTTACAGCTTGAAGTCTCAGACTGGAGCCTCTGACTGGGCAAGCCTGGGTCAGGGGAAAGCTGGGAAACCAATTTTGGCCTTATGTGTCACCATCTCATTTGACCCTTTTCATTTCTAAAGCCGTGCATGCCACATTAAGTTCCCAAATTTATGGATTATTTTTTAACCATTAGATTTTGTGCTAGTTATTTTTCATACCAATAGGATTGTATAATTCCCTGAGTAAAATGATCCCGAAGTCCCAAGTTTGGATTATTTCAGGTGCAACAGATGGCCCCAATACTGGCACATGGGTTCTTGTTAGCTTCTTTCTTAGAAAGTGGCTCGCTTTGAATTTTTCCCTAGATTTGTGGATCTACCTTAGTTTGGGGCTCAAGCTTTTTGTTCACCGACTTGCTGCATGATTCTCCATCAGACACTGGCTACAGGACAAAATTATTTTTACTTTGTGCAGTGACTGGAAGACTTGTGAAGTCGAAGTGGGAAATTAGGAAACTACAGTCCAAGAAGAGGTACGTGAGGCACGTTGAAGGGATACAGTGGTAGTTGGTGTTATGGGCACGAAGTCATCCCATTCCGGTATGCTTGGTCCTTTGTCATGTGACCTTGCCGCTCCTCCATCCAGAGGTGTAGCCTAGACCCTCTTTATACTGGGTTGGACCTGTGACTTGCTTTGGCCAACAGAATATGGTAGAGGTGCAGTTGAGCAGACAGCAGAGCCTAGGTCTTAGGAGACCTTGCAGCTTCTGCTTTTGCACATGTTGGGCACTGCTCTGTGGTCACAATGTCGTGAAGAAGCCCAGGTGAAGGGCCCCATGGAGGCAGAAGCCAGCAGCCTAGCTCTTCCTGCTGGGTCTTTTCTCAGCTGACATTGCATGAGTGAGCTGAGGTAAGACCAAACAGAGGAACCACCCAATCAATCCCCAGAATTGTAAAAACAAAACAAAACAAAACAAAACAAAAAACACATTCTTATTCTTTGAGTCACTAAATTTTAGAGTAGTTTTTTATGCTGCAATGGGCAACTAAAATGGATATAATTAAGATCTTGAATGCATTCTGACGCTAGAAAAACAAGGTAGCAAATAGAGTGTGTGTGTGTGTGTGTGTGTGTGTGTGTGTGTGTGTGTGTGTGTGTGTTTAACATTTAGTGGGCATCTAGTATATGCCAGTCAGCTTATACGTAGAATTCATTTAATCTTCCTAACAGTCTTACGAGATAGGTACTACTATATAGATGGAGAAACCAAGGCACAAGAAGGTGAAATAACTTGCCGAAGGTCACGTGACTGGTAAGTGTCAGGTTGGAGACTTGACTTTGTGTCTGCCTGACTCCAGAGTCTTTGCTCATGACCATACCACTACACTGCCACTTGCACTTATAACAAACCAATCCATGATAATAAAGGATAAGTAGAGACAGAGAAATAACACTCAAGTTTTATAACTCTCGTTTTCTATGTATATTTCCTAGCTGAAGATGACTTTCATAAGAAGGGAAGAATGATTCTTGAAATGATGACCTGCCTTCCTATTCAGGCTTCAGTTTCAGTAATTCCTTCCTTGAATTATGATTGTATAAAAGATGGATGTTCTGAGACTGACTTGGGTTATAAAAAACAGAAAAATGGGAAAATTCAAATGCACTTGTGAAATATAAACAGATACTAATAATTCCTATCTAGGCAGAATGCTTTCTAAAACATCACTGACATTCATTCATTCAACACAAGTATGTTGAATAATTGCTAAGTGCCAGACATTGTGCTAAGTGCCAGGAAGACAAATGTGATCTGTTTCTAATATTCAAGTGCTGTGTAGTCTAGTTAGAATAGAAAATTAAACAAAAGCCCAGCACATGAATGTTCTAGTCATTTTTCCAGAATTAAAGAAAAATGTCAGTGATCTAAAGAAAAAAAAGTTGCTTTCAGTTGGCTTTCTAAATCAGTGATAGCTTTGTAAAAATGAAGCTGGTCTCACCAATCTCCTATATGACCAAAAATTATGTGGTTATATACCATGTATTGATTTCATTTCCAGTGAATACTAACTACTCTCCCAAATTTATCATCCAGATATTGGTAGGAATTTATTTCTTCCTGGAACCATAAAAAAGATGCAAATTGTATATGACTTGGGAAGAAAACAACTCAGAAGTTCCTATAAAGCAATAAATTGCCCTCTCGGTCTTCTTTTTTGCCTCTTGGATTGCACATAAACACTCTAATTTAGAACTATATCCATAGTTGATGACTATAATTTTTTAAAAGAGAACCGTATGAGAAAATTGGCTTCAGAGGCATGCTCCATAATAATGGGCAAGGATGAGTGGGCTTGCACATGTTCCTTGCCTTCTCTTTGCCTCCATTCCCTCTTCTGTAAAATAAGGCCATTGGATGAGATGATATCTGGAATCTTCCCCGGATGTAAAATTATATGGTTTTCTTAAAGCGCTCTTGTTGGCTATTGGCTGTTTTCTCTAGCTACCTATGATATCTTCTTAAGAAGTCAGAGACCAAATTCCTTGGGATTCCTAGCATAAGCTTAATTTTACTTTTTTCTTGAACTTCACCTGGAATCTAAAGTGCTTTGTAAAGCTTGAATTTCCTATCTTGTTTTCCAGAATAAGGAATATAGATTGTGTGATATTGTGTGTGTATGTGTGTGTGTGTGAGAGAGAGAGAGAGAGAGAGATGGTGGTGGTGATGGTGGTGGTACGGTTACCCTTTTGAAGGTGTAAGAGAAGATGGGCACAGTTCATCATAATGAGACTGTTTATTAGAATTTGGGAATTTTGAGCAATGTCTGGCTTCAGTATTAGCCGCCTGCTGGGTTTACATCACCCACCCAGTGATATGACAGTGCAACACTGGGCTCTCCTGTATGTTCTTCTCTGTCTCTGGGTGAAGGAGTAATGAGTTGGGAGTTCAGATATCTCTCAGTTCTGATTTGGCACCGGCTAGTTATGTGAATGAAGACTGGCTTCCTTGATATAAGCCTCAGTTTCTTCTTCTTTAAAACAAGCTATTTTATTTTTTTTAAGATTTTATTTATTTATTTGACACAGAGAGAGAGATCACAAGTAGGCAGAGAGGAAGGCAAAGAGAGGGGGGAAGCAGGCTCGCTGCTGAGCAGAGAGTCCCATGTGGGGCTCAATCCCAGGACCCTGAGGTCATGACCTGAGCCAAAGGCAGAGGCTTAACCTACTGAGCCACCCAGGCACCCAAAACAAGCTATTTTAGATGACCATGTTTTCCTAGAACATCTACTTAGGTACATTTCACACTAGTTTAAGAGTTTAGATAAATTTAGTTCAAAATGTCACAGTTAACCCCCAAATGATGTTAGCATGTAATATATGTATGTTCAATTGCACTTCAGTGATGAAAAGAGACATTATCTTCTCAAACAGGAATGACCAAGAATCATCACAATCAACGCCTTGTCTGTAGGACCGCAGTGGTATCCTGGAAGTTGCCAGTCATGTTCCAGGCTGCCCTAACTGAACACCAGCCCTGTCCCCTTTTGTAGGAGCCACAATATCATCCCACTCCAGAAAATAACTCCTATTACTACAGGCAGAGGAGGAGCCGAGATGGCCTGGATGGTTCCTCTCTGTAAGCTTATCCTCCAACAGCAGACCTTTATACAATCTTTAAGATAATGAGTTGAGCTGATGGTATGAGACGTGTGGAGTAGGTTATTTAAGGCAGGGTCTCCCACCCTTGACACTACTTACCTTCTGGGCTGGATGGTTCTTGGCTGTGGAGCCTTTCCTCTGCATTTGTAGGATACTCTTTGCTCCTACCCGTCACATGCCAACAGCACCCCCTCCCCTGGGTTGTGATAACCAGAAATGTCTCCAAATTTTGCCAGAGCAAAATCAGCCCCCATCGAGAGCTAGTCCTCTAAGGGGAATAACCTTTGGATGTGTGAACTTCCAGGTTGTCAGAAGCAGTCTTTGAGACAAAGAATTGGTTGTGCATAGCCTATTTGGGAGGTCATCTCAGGAAGCATTGTCAGGGAATGGTGAAGTGTGTCAGGAAAGGGAAGAAAGCCAATGAAGTGTGTGCTAACTGGCAGGTTACTACTGTGGGTAGCAAGAGCCTGGCATCACTGGGGACCGTTGGGACCATGCAGAACACACCTAAACATTGTCCCTTCGAGGAGCACAGAAGCTGACGTGTTCCTCCTCCATGAAACCATGGGGCAGTATGTCCTCTCCTGACTCATCCCATCCCCAGAATTTTCCCTTTGATTTGCATCTTTTTTAGTCTTATGATAGCAGTGCATGTCTTTCTTCACTGTAATGCCCAGTGAAGAGATAATTGTTTTAAATCTCTTTTGAACCTATCTTTTGTTCAGATGCTCTCCTGTAGCTGGGCTAGAAAATCTTCAAAGTCCTCTTAGCATCAGCGTTCAAGGACTCTACCTGGTGACTTGAGGCCAACCTTAGGAAGCTGAGGAGTAAGTAGAAAGAGCACAGCCTGATCCAGAGGTATGGGGGTGGATGGAGAGACACTCATCCTTTATCTTGCAAATTGAATACGGAAGTAATTGCTGGAGAACAGGTAAGACTTCCCACATTGTCAGTTTTCACTAAAGGCACTTTTGTAACCATGACTTCACTTTCGAATTGGCATTGCATT
This sequence comes from Martes martes, assembly GCF_963455335.1. Classification (NCBI taxonomy): domain Eukaryota; kingdom Metazoa; phylum Chordata; class Mammalia; order Carnivora; family Mustelidae; genus Martes; species Martes martes. Next base: position 131,894,958 of record NC_137888.1, read on the forward strand.
GGCTTCGCTGACAGCCTTAAAGAGATACCATCAAGGCTTTGTCACATAAATTGAACAATTTAGACAGAGCTTAGGTGACAATAGAATGCACTTCAGCTGAACACGGTGGGGGCAGAGGAATGAATTCTCAGAGAATCAACTCAGTGCCAACTCAATCTTCCTGCGTCTCCTCCTCTCATAACCCACCTTAAACCTGTTACCAAACCGCTTATCAGTGTGGAGCATAAGGAAGACATGTTGAGAAAATCAAATTTTAGCATAAAAGGGAGAAATAGCTGCTAATCATCTCGGCAGAGGATAGACTGGTGAGTTTCCTTTTTTGCATTTTTGGGTTATTTTAATGGCATTTGTTTTCTTCACATTAGAATGGTTTAAGATAATCCCTTGTGAGGTTATATTGCTTTCTGGCAATGAAAACTTTGATATACAACCACTGACTTGGCCATAGCTTTTGATTCTCTTCCAAGGAGTTCAAAGCACTTTCATTGATGCAGTAGCCTCTTATTTAGGTTTGTAAACTTGAGGCAGAAGGGGGGTGGGTGGGGATGGACACATGTGAGTCTTTATTTGTCCAATGAGGATATGGAGATAATAGAAGATCAGTGGCTTGGCCAAAGTAACGCAGAGAGTTCTGAGCACTCCGACAGGAGTCTCCCATGTCTTAAGGTTGTATGCATTCCACAGATCTGGATCATGGCCCTGGTGGGATTTTGTCTTTAAGAAACCTGCAAGTAGGAAAAAATATGTCTGGGACTCTGAATGGAAAGCTCTGCCCAGCAGTTTGAAAAATACGCCCCTAGGCCAGATTCGAGGTCTGTAGCATGATTCCTATCCTGACAAGAACAAAGAGCAAAGATTTAACACCAGCTGAGGCTTTTTTTTTTTAATATTAAGAAACAGAAAATAATCAACCCCTTTCCTACCAGCTATAGCAGTGCAAAGACCAGCCAAGCCCACCTTTCGTGAAAACCCATGATCTGCTTTTCAAGGGGAAGATGAAAGTGCCAGGAATAGACAATAGTTCTGAAACACTGGCTGACTTTTGAATATTCATGACTATTCTGATGCAAATGAATATTTCAAATTGAGCTGTTTTTGAAAAGGTGCCGTTGGAAATGTATACACTTATGAAATAGCTTTTCTAGTTCTGCAGATCCCCAAATATGACTTCCTTTGCTTATTTATAATTCTCCTAGAGGGGTTCCTAGGTGTCACCCTTGGGCTGGAATTTGAGTGGCTCTCTTCTCCACAAAGACTAGGGCTACACACTTCAGCCTCACCCACTAGGAAAGTCTGGCTTTGTTTAGCTGGAGCCGGGTCTGATAGGCCCTCCGTGTTCTGCCAGCGGCCAAAGAGGCTTATCACACATCAGATTGTTTTTCCTTTGAGGTAACCTCAAACCAAAGCTCAGTGTTCTCTGAAGAACAAAGAGAGAGTGAGAACTTGCCAGTGCTCGGCAGTGCTCAGATGGTCAGGAAGTTAGGAGGCCTGTTGGGATTTTGCTGACTTCGCACCAGAAGCGTCTCACCATAGCCATTGGGTGTGGCGTGTGGCTCTGCCAAGTCAAAGGACTTCGAGGAGGACACATACACTTTGTGGGCTAGTGAAGACTTAGAAACCGCCAGATATAGTGAGTGTTCAGTACCTCTGGGGGAGCTCTGGAAATTCCTTCCCATTCACTCTGGATGAAGGAACAGCGACTGCTGGTGAGGCTCAGAAGGAAGATTGGGACTGGGGGGGGGGATGAAGGGGGTGGGGGGGTGCGGGGGTGGGGGCGCGGGGGCTGGTGCTCAAGGAGGGTGGTCATTGCTGGAGGCAAGAAATGGGTCATTGGGAAGCCAAGGTCAGTTTCTGAAGAGAGAGGGCAGTTACTGAGTTCTGTTCAAGACCAATGAAGGAAGCTGCCACAGAGTTTCCTTTTTCTCAGTAGGAAGAATGAGCCTCTGTTTCAGATACCTGCAGAGACAGGGAAGGGAAGCCCTTGTCCCAGGCCAGCAGGGTCCCACTGGAGGAGAAAGTGTTCTTTGTAGGTTTTTAATTCACCCCGGCTCCTTGCACACCTCCAGCATCCTTTCTGAGAGGTCACACGAGGGCATGGTCTCTGCCTCTTTTTCTTGAAAGGAGTATACCTTCTCCCTGGCCAGGCTTCCTCTCTCCAATCCAGCCTTCCACCCACAAATATTCCATGGTCACTCTTTCCCTGTGCCCATGGAGAGGATCCTGACTCGCATTTAGTCAAGGAGAACTATACTTACTATGTGCCAGGCCCTGTTCTGGGCTTGGGGATGTGAAGTGAACCCAACACAGTCTCTGTCTGGTCAGTACTTCTGGTCTATGGATCAAGATGTATTTCCAACCCCCAGTGTGTCTCTCTGTCCCACCATTATTCTCACCACCATAACTTTCCCTGGGGGTGTTTGCTACAGTGCCGTCTCCTTGCAACTCCAATTTTCAAACCTACGTTCATTCCTGAGGTATGCAAGAGTTGCCTTTTCCATTCAGCCTCCCCTAGTCTTTCCTTTTCCTCCCAATTTCTGAAACATATTTGCTCTGTGTGATTTAGCATATAATGTTAAATGGCCTTACTTTGTCCAGTGACTCTTTTGGGTACGTAAACTAGTCTTCTTTGAGGAGTGGAGTCATATGCTGCCCCTATACTGAATTTTTTAAAATATTTTTATTTATTTATTTATTTATTTGAAAGAGAGGAAGAGAGATAGCAAGGGTAGGGGAGGGGCAGAGGGAGAGGAAGAAGCAGCTCCCCTCTGAGCAAGGCGCCTAACACAGGAGTCCATCCCAGGACCCTGGGATCCTGACCTGAGCCGAAGGCAGACGCCCAACCGACTGAGCCATCCAGGAGTCCCTATACTGAACCCCTTTTTAACTTTCCATTCCCACCCCAGTACTCAGTATAAAACTAAGCACACACTAAATACCCAATAGGTACTGTTGAGTATTAGAGTCAGCAGGGCTCTGATGAGGACAGTGTCTTGACAGGATAGGACAGGACTGCTCCTAACAGCCCCTCAGTAGGAGTGGAAATGGACAGGTGGTGGCTATAGCCCAAGCTTCTGGTTGAGAAGAACACATGTCCCTAAAGTAGACTCTGAATATGATCCAAGCAAAGTTATCAGTAATTCGTAACTAAAAGGTAGAAAACATACTTGCATAGAGAATAGAATTCATTCCTTTGCTTCCAGATCCAGGAAACTATCTATTTCATACAAAAGAGCTATAACGGTCTGGGATGCCTGGGTGGCTTAGTTGGTTAAGTGTCCAACACTTGATTTCAGGTCAGGTCATAATATCTCACTCCCCTCCCCTGCAACTTGTGCTTTCTCTCAATCACCCTCTCTCTCTCAAATAAATAAATAGAATCTTTTTAAAAAAATTAATAAATAAATACAAAATTTCAAAATAATCTAAAAAATAAATAAATATTAAGAAAGAAGTCATAAGGGTCATTGAAGGTGACCCTCAGGAGACCTATAGCAAATTACTTAATCTTTCTGAGCTTCGCTTTCCTCCTCTACAAAATGAGAATAATAATAACACCAAATAGAGTTGGTGGGAGAATAAATTAGATCATGCATATAACCCATTTGTCCCCAAATCTAAGGAAGAGTAGATGTTTAATCAATGATTGCCATTATACTTACTATCATTGTTATTGTTCCATTAAACCAGCATTTCCCAAAATCTGATAAGTGGATTATTTGGTGATACATAAGATAATTTTAGGTGCTACATTATTGACTTTTAAAACATTTTAATGTGTGCTAGGAAAAATATGATTTAATCACATTTATGACATATGGACATTATTTTTATGTTTATTATTTATTGCTATATAACAAATCATCCCTAAACTTGGTGGCTTTAAACAACAGTGATGTATTACTTCTTTTGATTTGTGATATGCATTTATGTTTTTGACAGGCTCAGCAGGTCAGTTCTGTTCTTCACTCACATGTCTAGCGCCTGAGCTGTGATGGCTGGAATAGTTGGGGTTAGCTGGAAATCTCTTCTTCTACATGATCTTTTTTTTTTTTTTTTTTACTTTTTTTTTTTATTATGTTCAATTAGCCAGCATATAGTACATCATTAGTTTTTGATGCAGTGTTCAACGGTTCATCAGTTGCATATAACACCCAGTGCTCATCACTACATGTGCCCTCCTCAATACCCACCACCCGGTTCCCCTGTTTCCCTCCCCCACCCCTGCACCTTCTGTAACCCTCAGTTTGGTTCCTGGAGTCCAGAGTCTCTCATGATTTGTCTCCCTCTCTGATTTCTTCCCATTCAATTTTCCCTCCTTTCCCCTATGGTCCTCTATTCCTTATGTTCTAAAGACGAGTGAAACCATATGATAATTGTCTTTCTCTGCCTGACTTATTTCACTTAGCATAATCCCCTCCAGTTCCATCCATGATCTATTTCGCCAGGCAGCTGAACTTCTTACATGGTGCCTCAGGGCTCCAAGAGCAAATGCCTAAGAGGACAAGTCCCATTGTGCAAGTGCTTGACAGGTCTTGGTTTGCATCATACTTGCTAATTTCCCATTATCCAAGGCAAGTCACATAGAAAGTCCAGTCACCATGGCAGGGCCTGCACAAAGGTGTGAATACTGGCAGGTCTGGTTCATTGGGGCCACCAGTGTAGCAGTCTTCTCTAGTCATGATTAACCCAACAACTCCCAGGTAGAAAGTAACCAGGCTGAGACCTGGAGCAGTCTGGGTCCAGAATCTGTGGTTATAATACCAGGAGATCTCAAGCAGAGTGTTTCAATCATCCATCTCCAAATATATTGACTTAAAGCAACAAGCATCTTATGATGTTCATGGATTTTGTGGGCCATGAAGTCAGTAGATCACAGCAAAAATGACTCATGTGTCCTTCACCATGTGTAAGTCCCAGCTAGGGTGACTCAGATTGCTGAGAGCTGGCTGAGATGCTTCGCCTGGGGTTGGGGTTCTCACTGCCTTCTAGGTTCCTCAGTTCTCTCCTACATGAGCTTCTCGTGTGATTAATGTCTGAGCTCCTTCACAGCATGGTGGTCTCAGAGGAGTCAGATTTCTGGCAAGGTAGCTGGCATTTCTTCAAAGAGTGAAGTAGAAGGTGCTTTACCACTGCCACACTGTATTGGTCAAAGAAAGTCACAGGGCCAATCCAGATTTAAGAGAAGGAGAAATGGACTCTTCCTCTCGATGACAGAACTGTTATAAATGCGCAGAGAGGGATGGCAGCCATATTTACAGTCTTTCTTTTGCAATATGCTTAACAGCTAAAATACTTATCACTTTGTTTCTTGTTGTTGTTATGATAGACTATCCTCAAGAGCAGTTTTAGGTTCACAGCAAAATTGAGAAGAACATACAGAGATTTCTCATATGTAACTCTTCCCCCCAAACATGCATAGTCTTCCCCATGATCAGTAGCTTACACCAGAGTGGGACACTTGTCACAACAGATCAACTACACTGATACATCATGATCCCCAAAAGATCATTAGGGTTCACTCTTGGTGTTGGACATTCTGTGAGTTTGAACAAATGTATAATGATGTGTGTTCATCATTACAGTGTCATACAGAGTATTTTCACTGCCCTATAAATTCTCTGTGTCCCACCTATTCACTTCCCTTTCCCCCAACCTCTGGCACTCACTGATCTTTTTCCTGTCTTGGTAGTTTTGCCTTTTCTACAATACAATATAGTTGGAATCATACAGTTTATAGCCTTTCCAAATTGGCTTCTTTCACACAGTGATATGCATTTAAGTTTCCCCCACATCTTTCATGGCTTGATAGCTCATTCCTTTTTAGTGTGGAATAATATCACATTGTCTGGATGTACCGCAGGTTATCTATTCATTCACCTACTGACACCTTGATTGCTTCCAAGTTTTGGCAATTACGAACAAAGCTGTTATAAACATCTGTGTACAGGTTTTTGTTGACATGTTTTCAACCCCTTTGGGTAAATATCAAGAAATACAATTTCTAGATGGGCTTTTCATTTATTTATTTATCTAGTTAGTTAGTTATTTTAAGATTTACTTATTTATTTGAGAGAGCGAGCATGAGCAGGGGGGTGGGTACAGGAAGAAGGACAAGCAGACTCCCCACTGAGCACAAAGCCCTACCCAAGGCTCTCAATCCCAGGACCCTGAGGTCATGACCTGAGCCAAAGTCAGACTCTTAACCAACTGAGCCACCCAGGCAACCCTGGATGGGCTTTTTAAAGGTTTTAAAGTTCATCATATGAAGAAAAAACATTAAGTAATAGTATTAAATAATATTAAATTGAACCATATGAAATTTCTGATTTTGTCGATCACACCAAAATATTTTATATGGTTCAACTTACTGTACAGTGGTCCCAGAATACTGCAAAAGTTTTTGAAATGATATGCCAATAACTGAAGTTTGGGAGACATCTTCTAATTGAAGCATTTTATCTTTTGGTGACTTTATTTAATTACATGATTTTATTTGACCAACGCATTGAAAATGCTCGTTTTGTTTTTGGTGGTGGTGGTGATTTGGGAAAGGTTCAATGTGGACTGCAATGTTATCAAGTGCCTATTGAACATATTTGTTCATCAAAATGTCCTTGGCCCAGGAGACCACAGTCTTCCCAGATCTGCTACAAATCAGACACCTGAGACAGCTGGCAGGCCCTTTGATATTTCTGGGGAGAATATCCTTGATTCTTTCTGATTCCCAATGCCAATAGTATTCTCCACACTATCAGGTGTATCAACAGAAACCCCATTAACTTGGTGAGACATTAAGACCATTTTCTCATAGGACTTGGTGCAAGAATTTGGAAAATGAACCATTGGGAACTTTTGGCTATAAGGAGTGAACATCTAAAAAGATTGTTCTCCAAAACAAACTACCCTACAATTAAAAAGACTTTGTCTGAGGCTGGATTCTGACAATGAATCAGAACTCCAGATATGTTGGGGGTCTGATTTAGACATTTTATGCAATTTTATTTTGTATTCAGCCTCTGCCAGATTAAAAAAAGATTTTTTTTCCATCAACCACTCTGGTTGTTTTTCAGCCAGGCAGTCCACTTAAGTGGAAAGATTATAACCAAATTGGGTAATGTTGTCCTGTGGATTTCCAATAAAAATATTGCAATGTTGTTTGAAGACTTGGAATTAGTAAAATAATTTTAGGGCTAACTTTCTTTCATCTCAACTCTTTCTGAGTGAAATTTGTAGGAGAAAATTTTTGTTCAAAAATAGCATCCAAAAGATTTAAAGTTCCAGATGGAGTCAGCATCAAATCCAAAACCAAGACAAAACAAAAACTCCCAAAGCATTTTCCAGTAGGGTTTCCTGAAGGAATACTTCAGAAGGTCTAGATATATCCAAGAAGGCTAAAGTCACACGCCTCCCTTCAGCCTCAGGAAATGTTCTTGCCTCACATTCTCAGTAGCTTCTCAAGTTATTTTAGCTGCTTAGCCCTGACAGTTAAATAAAAACTTGGTGATAGAAGAGGTTTCATTATGCGTGTGCATGTATTTTCTTCAGCTAATCAGTAAATGGCAGACTGAAAGGTATTCAGAGCCCCAGAACAATAACGTCAAAGCTAATTCAGTCCCTCAGAGGTCAAGGCTTGTGACCACTGCTCCAGCCTTTGTCAGATACACAAATACATAGCACCTCTGTGAGCATTTTTTGGCACATAAACTCACACCTTAAAATAAGTGGGTATTGATTTCTCTTTCTCCCATCTGCATTTGTCTTGGGCTCTCTCTCTGGAAATAATGTAGAAATGTAGAAATAATGTTGCCCTTGCATGGCCAGCGACACTAACACACTTCCTTCTCCTACAACATTTCAGTAGCACATCCCAGGATCAAGTGCTTAATGCTCAGTCATGTCAGGTTGAATTTTAATATCACATTATTTGTCTCTATTTGAACACCTCAAAATATGAGTGTGTGCATTTAAGGGTCGTCTTTTCAGGAACATAAATTATAGTCAAATTTTGGATTCTGTTGTTCTTAATTCTTTTCATTCCTTATGTAAGTTAAATAGGCATGACAGATTTTATTGTGATTCTTTTGGACCCTTCAGATGGTCTTATCCTTCATCCAGAAGGATATATATATATATATATATATATATATATACACACACACATACACACACACACACACGCACACGCACATATATATATAAATAATATATATATATTAACCAAAGGAAGAACATGCAGAATAATAATAACATTTTAATATTTTTCAGAAATTGTATATGACTTGATTGTTTTTCCAGTTAATGACAAGTATGACTAACATTACCTTGTGAACAATGGTTTTCTTTAGTTGCCTAATCTGAAGAACTTACTGAGGAAAAATGTCTGTAAATATATAAGGTGGAGTGACCTCACATGCTAAATTTCCTATTAAGAGATGCAAACAAATAGTCATATCATGTTTCACAATACCAGCCATCTGTTCGTAAAGGCTGCAGGTTCTCTTTCACTCAAAGAAACAGTTAAGTGAAAGAGGGAGAGTCAAAATTTAGGTTTTATAGCCAGTATGAGATTAGAAAACACAGCACATATATTTCAGTAGGTATAATTTTCTTACCTTAAAATTATTTTATTGCTTTTAAAAAATGATGGCAAAAAGTTCTTTTTATTTAGTATTCAGAAATTATGAAGTAGAAAGTGAGAATGCTCTAGAATTTCTCCACCCCCATACCCACCTCAGAGGTAGCCATTTTAGACCCCTTGGCATATATGCATGTATATGTAATTATTATTCATTTGAGTTTCTTATGTGAATCTATTTATCTGCTTTGCTTGTTTGAAAGGGTAAGTTGTACTTTTTCCTTATTGATTTCTAAGAGCTCTTTATATGTGATGCTTAACTACATTAGACTTGTAGGTGAGAATGAGACTGAATGTTGTGAGCAGTAAAAAAGGCTTGTGTAAATAGGAATAGCAATAAAGCCTCTACTAAGCAGTCTCTTTTATGCAAAGTCCTTTATGTATGCTAATTTTATAGATCAGGTTACCCTCATTGTTAGGAAATATCACTTTCAAAGACTGGATTCAGTGATTACATTTCACCAATGAGGTTTAGAGTTGAAATCTTTTCCCTGGCAGAAATTGCCTACACGGTTGAGCTTTATAAAAATGCATGCTCACTCATCACAGAGCACAGTATGAAAAAGGGGAGTAAATGAATTTTTTATAAAAAAACATGGCAAACACTACCTCAGCCATGTGACCGAAGTTTGTGCCAATAATGATAAGCCATGTTGATAACATTCACCCTTGGGATGATGTGATGAGAATGGCACTTTATTTTTGTAGTCTTCCAAAACTAATGTGTTCTAACCATGAGTAAAACACAAGACAAACCCAGATTGAGGGACATTCTACAAAATATCCTATTAGTATTCCTCAAAAGTGTCAAGGTCGCTGAAAACAAGACAATCTGAGAGACTATTACAGTCTAGAAGAGCCTAAGGAAACATGACAACTAAATGTAATGTGTTATCCTGGATGGGATCCTGGGACAGGAAAAGGGAGTGAAAACAAAGGAAATTTTTTTAAAGTTAGGTAATAAGAATGAATCATTATTGGCTCATTAGTTGTGACAAATGTACCGTAGTAATATAAGATGCTAATGACAGAGGAATCTCTGGGTGTGGGATATATGGCAACTCTCAGGACTAACCTTGGAAATTTTCTCTAAAAATATTCTAAAATAAAACTTTGATAAGAAAAAAACAAATGGCAAGTATTTGAATTGGATCATTTCCCTCAATGAAGCTACAAAATACTCAACTCGACTTAGATTGGTTGAGGCTCTAGTTACCCCTAACACTGACCCGAAACCATATCAGTCTACAAGCAGCAGTAACAAAACAAAATCTAACTTGGGGTGATTTTCCAGGAAGGTAGAGGTTAGCAATCTTTAGGACTGTCCAGCAAACCAGGAAAAATACTGTACTGGTAGAGAATGTAGACAAGTTTCTACTAAATCATTTCATTTTACAGATGAAGAAACTGAGGCCCAGATAGAACAAGGCATTCATTCACCCCGGGTCTTGTGAATACAGACCTTGAACCTAATTAGAAGTCTGTTTTCTAATTCAGTGCTCATTCTCCTTCCTCATGGTTCCTTTTATACTTTTCTGCTCAACACAAAAGCCCCTCCAGTTACTGACATTCTTTTGTTTCCCCCACTTTTGTCCAAAGATCTATGGGAGGGTCACATATTCTCTATAGTGTAGAAAAGGCAGCAGGAGAACACATGAAATTTGAGACCAAGTTGAGTTGGGTCTGAGTCCACTTCCTGTTGTCTCTGGGACTCAGTTTTCCCAAGACACAAAATGGTCCCAGTAATCCCTGTCTCTCAGGATTAAGTGAGATCCTGTCTATAAACCTAGTTCAGAGTCTGGCCACGGTGGGCTTTCAGCAACTGAGTTTCCTTTCATGAGTCTATGTGTTTGTATATACCAATGGCAGCAGCCAGGATACTACAGGCCCTTCAATAACTCATATGGGTTGGTAGTTGCTGTGTTCATGGAAGGTTTCCCTGACCAGTGCTCTTCCACGTGTGCAGGCCTTCCTACTCCCCACAGATTGTTCTCCATGAGACTCCCAGCCAGCATGTGGAAGAGACTACATTTCTTTACATGGCAAATTAGTTCATGGGATTCAAGAGGCAGCCCCCTCCTGCGGGGGCCTGTGAGACAGCAGCCCGAATGAATACATCATCATTAGGATAAATTTTTTAAATTGCAGCCTGGGAGGAATGCAATTTGGAGCTTTGAAATGTTTAGCTCAGTTTCTAAATATTACATTGAAATTGAATTGTCTCTTGTCCCCAAAGCTGGTAAAAACTGAGATCCGTGTTTCAGATTGAATTTAATAAGGATACTATCTGTCTTTTGTTGACCTTTTATTTATTTTTTTTTTGTTTATCTCCTTTTTTCTTGGTTTATTTCTTATTTTTAATTTTTTATTTATTTTCAGCGTAACAGTATTCATTGTTTTTTCACCACACCCAGTGCTCCATGCAATCTGTGCCCTCCCTAATACCCACCACCTGGTTCCCCCAACCTCCCACCCCCCGCCCCTTCAAAACCCTCAGGTTGTTTTTCAGAGTCCATAGTCTCTCATGGTTCACCTCCCCTTCCAATTTGTTGACCTTTTAAAGCAAAAAGGCAGGTCATTGCAGTCTTCGAGTGCTCTTGTGGACTGCCTTTGATAGCCAGCCTCCTTTACCCTCACCTATCACAGACGAAGTCTAAGAAATGCTAGAAGACACACCATTGGTAGATAGCTAAAGCTTAAAATATTTTTAAGAAGTAATGAATGATCAGCTTTCATTGTGGGGTTCTGAGGAAATTAGACCCACTTCATTTTAGTGGGTCCCTTCTAAAGCATTCTGCCTCCAGGACTTGGTTGCAGATAGCTTATTTGGGAGGTGATCCTACAAAGCAGAACCGAAGGAGTAAGGCAAGTGAGCAAGGCCAGTAAGAGGTATGTGAATGAATGGGTTAATTTCTGTGGGTCTCTTTCCGAGCACTCTCTAAGAAACCATGTTAGACCCACGTCAAAAACGTCTCAATTTTCCCATTGGAGAGCAGGAAGACTGGAGCCTGTCTTCCGTTGTTGAAGATTGCCTCTGGCAACATCAACTCCCTGTCTCATCTAGGTACTTGTGTGACTGCATGACCTTCACAGCCTCAAAGAAGGCAGACTGGAGAGACACTGTAAAGTGAGCTTGATGCAGGACTTGGGTTGTGGGCAATAAACTGTGTATGACAGCTGCACTGAAACTAGATGGAATAAGGGGCTATGGCATGGTGCAGTATAGCATCTGCTATTCTGGTAGATTCTAGAACTATGTTCTCCAATACAATAACCACTAATCACATGGAAATTAATTAAAATTAAAAATTCAGTTTCTCAGTCACACTGGCCACCTTTCAAGTGTTTAATAAGCACATATGGCTGGTGGAAATAGGATTGGACAGAGCAGATATAGAACATTTCCATCATTGTCAAAAGTTCTGTTGAGATACTCTAGAGCATAGCTTCTAGGGTCTCTTCAGTTCTGTGGGTCCCCAACAAACTTGTCTGTACTGGACATCTATTAATCAAGATAGACTAGGTTTTGCTTCAGTAACAAATAATTCCCGAGTCTTCATGGCTTTGAATAACAAAAGTTTATTTCTCACTCACACTGCACGTCCAACATAGGATCTAGATTGAGAGAAAACCTACCATCTGGAAAATTGCCAGTCACCATGGCAGAGGGCAGGTAAGAACTCTGTGGCTCATGTACCAGCAACTGATGCCCCAGAACAGGAAGGACATCACAACTCATTGGCCAGAACAAATCGTTTAATCCCACCTAACGACTCGGGAACTAGGAGTTTCAGAGAGAAAGACTGGCTATCAGTGAGCAGACCTGCTGACTAGCTCCTTTGACATGTTGCCTGTTCTTTTACTTATTCATACATTTATTCAACATAGATTTGACTATCTGTTGGGCATGGTAGTGAGTCCGGAGGTTCATAGACATGAGCAAGCAGACATGATTCTTGCCCTTACAAAGCTTACTTACCATATGCTACTAATTGACCATTAAAAGAGCAATTACAATTAAGCGGGTTAAGTGTTCTGATAAGGAAAGAACAAGATGCTTCCATATCAGCAAAGCAAACAGTTTTCGTGCATATTAATGAAATAACTAGAGACTGTGAGTATCTTGTCCAAGTTAGGATGTCCGGAACGAGCACTAGGGTAAGAAAACAAGGACATCTGTTTATTCCTCCCTTCCCTTCCATTTGCACCTTTGTGCCATTCCTGAACAAAGTCCAAGAAAGGTGTTAAGCTAGTCCCTGCCAACCGGTGACCTTGACTCCACATACCTTGGGCAGGTGCCTGGACTTTGCATGGACTTTTCCTATGAGAGCACCTTGGCTCATACTCACAGATTCGTGGCACTCAGAATGCATATTCCTGACAGAACCTGTGCTGGGCAGTAGTCCTGGGAGCCAGTAGGCCTTTTTTGATTTCCCCGGAGCAGGTCAGATCAGAACAGCCAAGACCCCAGGCCCCCAAGTGAGTCTCCATGGCTTTGAGGATGGGAAAAGCAGGAAGCCGTGGCAGGGAGGTGCTGCCTGGGGCTTCTTGATCTCTTTCAGGTTCTCCATGGACATTGGCACTGTGTCCTTATCTACTGACCTGCCTGTCCTCAGAATAAGACAAGTGGCTAAAAGTCACAGTTGAGTTTCTTTCATCTGGTTTAGGGGATGTCTACAAAGTGCAAGTTTATTAAATTCTATTTTTTGATAACATTTATTTTTCTTTGTTTTCCTCAGTTAAGTCCATTCACTCAAAAGAGACACATGTGGAGGCAGCGTGTTGGCTAAGTGCATGGACCCTGGGGCCAGACTTCTCGGGTTTGCCTCCCAGTTCTGCCACTGGACATGTTATTTAAGGCTCTGTGCCTCTGTTTCCTTATCTATAAAATGGGAATAAAAATTGCACCTACTTCCAATGGTTGTTGTGAGGAATGTATTGGCTAATAGAAGTAAGGAGCTTAGAAAGGTACCAGACATATAGTAAGCACCCAGATGAGCTGGTTTGCTATTACCATCAGTGTTGTCACTATTACTGTTACCAAGGTCCTGCCGAAGTGCTCAGCAGCACACTTATTTTGTGTTCGGGCTGGGGGAGATACAAAATCAGCCAAGCAGCTGTGCAGTATGGTGGTTAAGATAATGAGCTCTGTTCCTTGGCTCAAAGTTTGGGCTTTGTCATCTACTGGCTGTGTGACTCTGGGTAAGTCGTGAAGCTCTCCAGGCTTCATCTGTGAAACGTGGATAATGTGCTTGAGAAGGGCTGGAGAGTGGTAGAAACCAAGGGTCCCAGGAAGGAAGCAGTGATCTCAGGTGATCTCATGGAACCTAGGCCCTGAGGGATGGATAGGAATTGATCAGGCAGGGAAGGATGGAAGGAACATTTTGGCTTCCAATACCAAGCTGTCTCATCTTCTTGGAGAGACAATGGGGAGCCATTGGAGGATTTAAGTCGGAGACTGGACGGGTCACTGGGATCAAAGAAGGAAATGGGGAGGTAACTGCACCAAGCAATGGGGCCAAGTGAAATGCATCTCCAATAGCGGAAAGAAAAATCATAGAGTGACAGTTAGAGCTCTTACTATGTGCCTGACACTGTCTTAAACACTTTGATTAATGCACTTTAATCTTACATGAATCCCATTGGATGGGTTCTCCTAATACTCTGAAGTTACAGGTGGCACAGAAGGTTAAGCCACTTGCCCAAGATCACAAAGGAAGAAAGTCCAGATCCAGGGTTCAAATCCAGACGTCTTGGCTCTGAGCTTGGGCCGTGTACCTGCACTTTTTAAGATACTTACACTTTTATGAACATTAGGGAAAGAAGTGAGAAACAGAATATACAGAACTTAAGAGATGTTGTTGTTCCAAAAAGCAATGTTGGAAGAAGTAATTTAAAGTACAACCAGAGGGGCACCTGGGTGGCTCAGTGGGTTAAAGCCTCTGCCTTCGGCTCAGGTCATGATCCCAGGGTCCTGGGATTGAGCCCCGCATTGGGCTCTCTGCTTGGCGGGGAGCCTGCTTCCTCCTCTCTCTGCCTGCCTCTCTGCCTACTTGTGATCTGTCAAATAAATAAATAAAATCTTAAAAAAAAAAATAAAGTACAACCAGAGTAGGGCAGCTGGGTGATGACTTTTCTTTTTTTTAAAGATTTTATTTATTTATTTGACAGACAGAGATCACAAGCAGGCAGAGAGGCAGGCAGAGAGGGTGGGGGAAGCAGGCTCCCCGCTGAGCAGAGAGCCTGATGTGGGGCTTCAACCCAGGACCCTGGGATCATGACCTGAGCCTGAGGCAGAGGCTTAACCCACTGAGCCACCCAGGCGCCCCCTGGGTGATGACTCTTGGTTTTGGCTGGGATCGTCATCTCAGGGCTGTGATCTCAGGGGCGTGAGATCGACCCCACCTGGGGCTCCCGGCTCAGCACAGTCTGCTTGAGATTCTCTCCCTCTTCACCTCCCACTCGTGCTCTCTTTCTCTCTACAATAAATAAGTTACCTTAAAAAATAATAGTACACCCAGAGTGTTTTTCTTGGGAGTGTTTGTCTTGGAACACTTGTTCTTTGCAATAGGAAAGAGAAACTGGAAGTAGAAAGGGGCAGTGAGAGATGTCAGCCATGAGGGCTCTCCTGGGAAACAGCTTCAATGTTCAACCCTCAGAAGAGCTGAGAGGAAGTGGTGGAGGGGTGGGACTTGCTAGGGGCTTATAAAGGGGAAATGGGCTTTTGAAATAGTGTCCCTGACCACACAGTCTAACAAAATTTCTGTTGTGCCAGGCTAGGCACTCTCTGGGATAGTAGTGTTGCTGGAGTTGGACTGGCTAGATTCTTGTCTACGCTCTGAGAATCCTAGCTGTGTGACTTTGAATACGTCACTTAGCCTCTCGAGGTCTCATCTCCTCATGTGAAAAATAAGGTTACCGACCTCAGAAGGGTTGCTGTGAAAATTGGATCCGTCAGTTTCTGGAGAAGATAGTCAGCCTGTGCCAGTGTTAGCTATTATGATTGTTCTTCATTTCTCTACAATCCCAGAAATCTTGACAGCCCACCACAGAGAAAAGGAATGTAGTGGCTGCTGTTCTAGGCCTCTCTGGCTGAGCCCCACAGCTGGGTGCTGGAGTACAGGGATATTCACAAGATGTGTATAGAATGAATCTATCCTTGGTCAGCTAAGTTTCCTTTCTAGTAGCAAATTCCAGAATTACCATGGAAGCCTTCAGATTCAGATTCCTACTTCGAGAACAAATGTGTTTAATAGAATTGCGTATAATAAGATACAAAGCCCAGGGGAAAAACAGAGGCTTATAAAAAATACCAGACATACTACAAAGGAACTTGGTTAATCTGTGCTTAAACCACAGATGCTGCCACCCCCTCATCAAGGTTTCAGTTGGTTGAAAAGCTTTCCTCCCAGATTTCCCATTTTAGGGCAGACATTCTGCTGTATGGAAGTCTTATCTTTCCTTGCCCACACTGCCCCCCTCCCCCATCCAGTGACATCAGGGTTTCTGATCACTATCAGAACTGAAGGTGTTGGGACAGGTAATTTACCAACAAGCCTCTCTGACAGTGAAGTGAAAACGAGTCCATTTTAATTTGAGAGCACACTGCACTGCATTTTAGGATGTAACACACTCAATTGGTAATAAATTCACTATATGAGCAGTATTCCTGACTCAATCTTTCAGCATCTCAGACAAGTGTTAGGGGTGCTGTCTTTTGATGCTGGGAACCGCGTTAGAGGCCCCTATTTTCCTGTCGGCCAGGATCACTGGGATTGGATTGGTCCAGAAAGGTGGCAGAGACATGCCCCCCACCCCCTCTGGCATACACTCACATACGCCTGTGGCTCCACAGGCTTATTCTGGTCATGAAAGATTATTTGGATTTACAGATTCCTCTTTTAAGCATGCCTACCAATTCACCTTATGAGCATTCTCTCGGGTTTATCTTCCACCACCCAGCTGAATCAGAAACTCCAGGGACTACCTGAATATCCTGAGGCCGGGACAGGGGTGAGAAAGGAGAGCAGAGGAGATGGGAAGGCTCCTAGAAGCATGTCACCTTCTCTGCAAACTTCTCCAGGATCTTGGGGTCCTCCATGCTGATTGCTACTAAAAGATGACCACTGGGGAACTTCATGAAGAGGCCACAAAATATGTGCTTAAGTGAAGAAAAGAGCATTTCAGTTTCTTTGAAAATAAGTCACTCCGAGATATAGCTGCCAACCAAGGAAGCGTAAGGATCGATGGCCACCACCTTAAGCTAGGATTTGGCAGGGGTGGATTCTTCCCTCTAGGTTTCAGCGGGAGCATGGCTCTCTTGACTCTTGATTCTGGACTTCTAGCCTCCAGAACTGTGAGACAATACATTTCTGTAATTTAAACCCCCATCCGCAAATCAATCACTTAGAGAACCATTATGTATTTAAAGCTCGTGTATCAGAAGTTCTTAGTCTTGACTCCACATTGGAATCACCTGTGGAGACTAGAGACCTCCGACACCCAGGCCACACCATAGACCAGTTAAACCAGAATCTCTAGGTGGAGACCCCAGCATCAGTATTGTCTTTCAAGCTCTACCGGAGCTTCCATGAAGCAGCTGACCTACGTGGTTCTTGCCATGTGGCTTACGCCTATTAACAAACGTCATCTTTGCAACTAGCTTCTAAGAGAGGTGCAGACATTGTTCTCATCCCACGGATGAGGAGAGAGAAGCACAATGAAGTCCTGTGTGTTGTCCAAGATCAAACAGCTGGTAATTTTCAGGTTGTGGATTTGAACACAGGCCATCTGACTCATAGCCAACAGGTTCATTTCCTCTCGTGATGTGAGAAACACAAGTTCTTGGCCAAGCCCCATACTATAATGTTGCCACGGAGCAGGGGACTGAGACCCTGTATTCTGGGAAGCCACGTAAAAGATCTTTCCAAGCTATGTCACGCTTATAAGTAGTGATTTTTTAAAAATTCCTACTGGGAAGTGCAGACTTTCCCATTCCTCCCACACACTGTCTGAGGGTAAAATTGTCAACCTTTCCATTTCTTCCCCATATCCACCCAAAAAGTCAAGAGCTAGACTCCAGCCTGCATTAAGTAGAGAGTGGGTGTTGTTTGTCAGCTGGGTCTTCTATTTGTGGTTAAGGTCCAGCCTGTCAGGTTGAAGGCTTACTGACATGTGTGTTGGGAAGGAAGACCCATCATATGCTTGTCTAAAATTAGTCTGCTGTTTTATTCATCTGACTGAAAAGCTGAGGAAAGAGGATGGGATTGGAAGACACATTGTATCTGGTTCCAGTTCCTGGCCCAAATGGGCCATAGACTTCTAGGTGAGTGACTTCACATCCCTCTGGGATTCTTCCATGAGATGAAGAGAGTTGGATTCCATTTGAGGTCACATCTCAGTTCAGCCAAGAGACATGTTTTGTTTGGCCCTCCCAGTGCTTTCAAATTTTTTGAATTGATTGCCAACTTTTAAAAGTTGGAATCATTTACATAGTCTAGATTTCCTGATTCTCTTGAACTATCAGAAGAGATGTTGTTGCCACGCTGGGTCCTATAGGGTACCTGTGGGCTGGAGCTGAGAGATAGATAGTAATCTCTTCAGATGGGTACACTCTCCTGGGTTTCCCTGTCCCCCACCTGGCCAACATCACTGTTTACTTACCAATCTGGCCCCTGCAAGGACTGGAAACCAGATGACCTCCAAAGTCTCTCCTAGAAGTTAGATTCCTTTACTCATAGGATCTTCAAATCTGTGAGGCAGGGATAAAGTCTTACAGATTCAGGCTCAGTCAATACTTTTATAAAGATAGGGACGGTCAAAGTAAAACTAATAAATGGTAATGTTCTGTTAAGTACTTGCCTGTGTTTTATCTTTAACCTTGGCACATACAATTTACAATGTTTGGCATACTTGCTGTGCATTTTTATATTCTGGCTCCTTTTTTGAAGGCATAAGCAGAGACAAAACAAAAGCCATAAAAGGTTATGAAGAAATTGCATGGTCAAGAAGAGAGAGGACAACAGGATAATGTGTTCTCAGAAGGACAGTCTGAAATTACAGAAGAACTACCTGTTCTTCAAAACAAGATCATCTGAAATAAATTCCAGGAAGATATGTTAGGTGCGTGCTGAGTCTGATGTTTTTACACAGACCACATTCAGGAAAACTCTCTCCTCCTGAACACATATGAAGTTCTCAGGGAGCTGGAGTATTTATTTAAGACTTTCCAGATGACCACAGTCACTTGAAACTGCACATAAATTTAAGTATCATTGACAAAGTTCTTCATATGGGACACTAGTAAAAATAGAGCTGGATGCATAGAAGTGATTTTCAGTCCCTCTGACCACTCACAACTTTGATGCATTCCTTTTATTTTTTTACTGGACTATTTATGAAAATAAAAGTAATATGTGCAAATACCAAATAGAGTAGGAAGATATAAAATGAGAAGTTAATGTCTTTCCTCCTTATTTTATTTTTTATTGTGGTGAAATATGTGTAACATAAAAGTTGCCATCTTAACCACATTTTTTTTTTAAGATTTTATTTATTTGTTGACACAGAGAGCCGGCGAGAGGGAACACAAGTAGGGGGAGTGGCAGAGGGAGAAGCAGGTTTCTCGCTGAGCAGGGAGCCCGATGAAGGGCTTGATCCCAGGGCCTGGGATCATGACCTGAGCCAAAGGCAGACACTTAATCGAGTGAGCCACCCAGGAGCCCAGCATCTTAACCACTTTTAAGTGTACAGTTCAATAATATTAAGTGTATTCACATTGTTGTGTTTTCTCCCTTATCTTAATCTCATTGTTAACCACAGATATATTCTTCTATGTCCTTTCAGAAAATTATATGCACATTCTTTGTTATTATTACAAATGCACTTTTCTATATCTTCCAAAGTTTCTGCCTTACAATAGACTAGTCTTACTTGTTCTTAATTTTAGTGGTTGCAGAAAATTCTCTTTTTATGTATAACCATAACTTACTCAACCAATTCTTTATTAATGGACACTTAGGTTTTCTTGAGGTTTTGGCTTTAACAAAAAGAAAAACTTATAATGAACATATTTGGTATTTATATCTTGGTCTTTGGCCTATGCCCAAGTATGTCTCGTGGGTAAATTCTCAGCAGCCTATGCACTGAGATGTTCGGTTGGTTGACACTTTTCTATCTGAAAATTGATATGATGTTCAGAATAAGAGTTTTTAGACTGGGTAGAATACTTATCATAAACTATAATGGCATAAAAAATAAATTGTAGCAGTAACCCAGATTCTGGAATTAAATGACCATAATCTAAACTTAGGCCCTGCCAGACTGACTATGAGGTCTTGGGAAACTTGTTCATAACATCACTTGCCTCAAATTTTCCATCTGAAAAATGGGAGAAATAATAGTTGTACCTATCTTTGAGGGTTGTTGGAAGGACTAAATTAATAGGACCTAGTGCATATGAAGCACTACATGCGTTAATTACTATTTTAGGTCTCTCTTCTTTAATCATAAAATTTGAGCCTGACATTTTAAATATAATAGCTTACAAGATATTTTAAACTTTAAGATTTTAAGCTAAGTATTTATTTATTTATTTTTATTTAAGATGAGTACAATTTTATTTTATAATTAAATAGCCAAAATATTGGTAAAATAGACAAAAATCCATCAATATATGAAAACTCCCCTATGAAAGACCTTCTTACATGCATCCAATTAAACCTTATTTTTTCCCCCATTTCCTTAGGAAATACTTTGGATTTCCCCCCTCCCTTTTTTTTGGTCTTATATTTGGCATGGAAATTGCACCTACTTTTTGCTGAACATACTCTGTATCAAATGAAACCAGAACCCAGGGATGACCTTTTGAGAGAACAGTTCTTTACACTCCATAAATGTCTGCAAATCTCTCTTGTACTTTGCCTGATAACCTTGACTTTGCTTTGTCAGGTTACCTGAAATGACGGGTTTTCTTTTAAAAATGAAGTAAAATCTTGGGGCGCCTGGGTGGCTCAGTGGGTTAGGGCCTCTGTCTTTGGCTCGGGTCATGATCCCGGGGTCCTGGGATCGAGCCCTGCGTCGGGCTCTCTGCTTGGCAGGGAGCCTACCTCCCCCACTCTCTCTGCCTGCGTCTCTGCCTACTTGTGACTTCTGTCTGTCAAATAAATAAATAAAATCTTTAAAAAAAATGAAGTAAAATCAAAAGAATCCCTATAACACACCCTTGTCCGTCAGCTGCCCTGACTTGGGTGGGTAGGAGGAAAGGGATGCAGTTTCACCAACAGCCCATGTCCCTGGGGAGCCGCTGGATGCCTGCCTGGATCCTGAAGATCTGACTTCGTGTCATAGGGTCCAAGACATTTGCTCTTTATTCCAGATGAGCTCTTCCTCTTTCGAGCCTTATAGAAACTTCCTCCTTCATTGCTCTAGTTAATAATCTTTAAAAAAATCCTACTAAAGGATTGTTTGGTTGAAGCAGTAGAAACACTGGCCAAGGAGAGGTTACTGGCAGAAGAGATGTCGGGTAGGTATGTGGACAGGTCTTGGTGCAGCTGGAATCTGTCCAGTGCAGTGTCATAGCAACTCTTGAATGAGTCCTCATCCTGAACCTTCATACAGTGTAATACTCAAAAGGCCCCTTCATTTCTGCGCTGCCTTGTGGCCACAGGAGGTCCCTCCGTCCTAGGTTGTCAGGCTGTAGGAACAGATACAGTCACTAAGCCTCAGCTCCAGGCAGTTCTGGGTCTTGAGAGCATGCTGAGATGGTGAGGATCCCCCTTTGGAGGACTGGCCCTGAAAACTAACAGAGAATGCAATTATTTATTGAGCACATACTATGTGTCAGGCTCTGTTTTAGAAAATCGGTGGGCGGGGGTGGGCAATGAACAGAATAGAGGAAGTACCTGTCTTCCGAGGTGCTTACATACCAATAAGGGCAGTTATAAATAGATAAACATCTAGTATGTTTGATAATAGTAAGGTCTATAAAATAATAAGAAAAGTCAAGAGTAATAGGAGCAAGAAAGTGAAATAAAAGTCATCATATTGGAAACAAAGAAATAAAACTATCTCTATTTGTTAGATGATATGATCTTGTATATAGAAAATTCTAAAGAATCCAGTAAAACATAAGAACCAATAAAGAAGTTTAGCAAGGTTGTAGGATATAAGATATAAAAACCAAAAATCAATTATATTTGTATACACTTGCAATGAACAATCTGAAAAAGAAGTTAAGAAAACAGTTTCATTTGCATTAACATCAAATAGCATGAAAAACTTGGGGATAAATTTAACAAAAGAATTGCAAAACATATACTCTGGAAACTATAAAACACTGTTGAAAAGAATGAAAGAAGGTCTTTAAAAATGGAAAAACAAGGGCACCTGGGTGGCTCAGTCAGTTAAGCGTCAGACTCTGGATTTCAGCTCAGGTCATGATCTCAGGGTTATGGAATGGATTGAGGCCTGGGACTCTGTGCTCAGTGGGGAGTCTGCTTCTCTTCCTCTCCCACTCCCTCTGCTCCTCCCCATCGCTTACATGCATTCTCTCTCTCTCTGAAATAAATAAATTTTTTTAAAAAAATAAAAAAAATCCCACATTCATGGATTGAAAGATTTTAATATTGTGAAGATGACAATACTCCCCAAATTGATCTACAATCTTAATGCAGTCCCTATCAGAATTCTAATTGGCCTCTTTGAAGAAATCTGTAAGCTAAAATTCATGTGGAATGGCAAAGGCCCTGGAAAGTCAAAATAGTTGTGAAAAAGAAGAACAAAGTTGGAGTACTCACTTCTCACTTTCTAAACTTACTGCAAAGCAGCAGTAATCAAGACAGTGTGGTACTTGCATAGAATTAACATATAGAGCAACTGGATAGTCATAAGCCAGGGAATGAATCTGAATCTTTCCCTATGACTTATACAAAACAAAATAAAACCTCAAAAATAGATCAAAGACTTAAATTTAAAGGCAAAACTATAAAACTCTAGGAGGAAAACCTAGTGGTAAATCTTCTTGACCTTGGAATTGGCAATATATTCTTAGACATGACACCAAAGACACCAGCAACAGAAGAAAAAATACATAAAATGGATTTCATTAAAATTAAGAACTTTTGGGTTTCCAAGGATACCATCAAGGAAATGATAAGACACCAATAGAATGAGAGAAAATATTTGAAAATCATATATCTGATAAGGGACCTACATTTGGAATATATTAAAAAAAGTCTAATAACGAAATAAGAAGACAAATAATCCAATTTAAAAAACGAGCAAAGAATCTGAATAGGCATTTCTTTAAAAAGAAAAAAAATAACCACACATACAAGTGAACAATAAGAACGTGAAAAGAGGCACAATTTCATTAGCCATCAGGGGAATGCAGATCAAAACCACAAAGATACACACCTATCAGGATAGGTATAATTTAAAAATCAGATAATTGTTGACAAGGATGTAGAAAGATCAGAAACGTCATACATTACTAGGTGGAGTGTAAACTGGTTAGCACTTTGGAAGACACTCTGGTAGTTCCTCAAATGATTAAACTATAGAGTAACCATTTGATCCAGCATCCCCACTCCTAGATACATACCCAAGAGAAATGAAAACATGTCCACACAAAGGCTTGTACATGAATGTTCGTAGCAGTATTATTCATAACAGCTGAATGATGGAAACAACCTAAATGTTATCAGTTGATGAGTAAACAAAATGTAGTATATCCATTCAATAGAATACTTATTCAGGGGGCACCTGGGTGGCTCAGTGGGTTAAGCCTCTGCCTTAGGCTCAGGTCATGATCCCAGGGTCCTGGGACGAGCCCCACGTCGGGCTCTCTGCTCACCGGGGAGCCTGCTTCCTCCTCTCTCTCTCTCTCTGCTTCTCTGCCTACTTGTGATCTCTGTCAAATAAATAAATAAAATCTTAAAAAAAAAAGAATACTTATTCAGGTATAAAAAGGAATGAAATACTAATACAATATGGAGGAGCCTCAAAAACGTCAAGTGAAGAAGCCAGTAACAAAAGACCACATATTATGTGATTTCATTTATATGAAATGTCTAGATGAGGCAAATACAGAGCAACATTAATAGATTAGCAGTAACTTAGGACTGGCCCCAGGACTGGAACGTATGGGGAAGATTTGAGAGTGATAGTTAAAGGGCAAAGGGTTTCTTTCGGAGGTGATGATGAAAATGTTCTGTAACTGGTTGTGGTGACAGTTGTATAACTCTGAATATACTAAAAAACCACTGAATTGTGAATTTTAAATGGGTAGATACTGTATCAGTAAAGCTGTTTCAAAGAGAGAGAAAAAAAGAAAGGAAGGAAGGAAGGTCAGAGAGGAAGAGGGAGGGAGGAAGGAAAGAAGGAAGGAAGGGAGGAAAGGAGGGAGAAAGGAAAGGGGGGAAGAAAAGGAGAGTGCCAGCATCAAAATTTGCAGAAAGAGTTAGAAGAGTGGAGAATGTGGGGTTATTTTGTGGAGTGGATGGGTCTTGAAGGCCTCTTTAATAAAGTGACATTTATTTCAACTGAGGTCTTCAGGAAGCAAAAGAATGAATTATATGAATGTCTGGAGAAAGAAAGTCCAGGCAGAGGAAATAGCAAGTACAAAGGCCCTGTGGTAGGAATGTGCTTACTGCATTTGAAGGGCAGCAGGGAGGCCCAAGTAGTGGAAGCAGTTTGAGTGAGGAGACAGGAACAAGGAGAAGAGGTTCAAGGAACAGGCAGGCAGGGCCAGTTCATGTAAGGCCTTAGAGACCACCATGGTGAGGACTTTGGATTTTTGCTAAATGAAATGGAAAGTGATTAACAGAGTTTTGAACAGATGGCATGCTCTGACTTCCATTTTATAAAAATCATCTGGCTGCTGCATGGTGAACAGACTGAGGGATGGAGTACAAAGGAAGTGTCAAAGATAGGGAGGATGCCACTGATAAGTCTAGGTGAGATGACTTCGTGTCTGCATGTTGCGCTTTAGTTTCTCTCTTATAATTAAAGAGACAGAACCCATAGTCTGGAAACTGCACAAATCATTTAAAAGCAGAATTGCCTGGAAAAAGGGTGAAGAAATGACCTCTCACCCAGACCGCATAAAGCTGCTTGCTTCAAATTTCACTTTCTACATCCACATGACATTGCATAAGCACATGTTTGATGTCTGTCTCACCTGCTCTCTCTGCTATATCCCAGTGTGTAGAACAGGATCGGACACAAAGTAGGTCCCTCAAAGAAATACTCATTGAATGAATCAATGAATGAGCAGTCGTCTTCAACCATTTTGTCCCTAATGGTTTATATGGGTGGTAGAGAGAGTAGGTGACCACCTAACAACTGTGCCTTCCTCGACATCCTCCAGCCTCCCTTATAATTAATTGTGGCTGTGTGAGTGTAGTTGGCCAGTAAAAAGGGAGCAGAAATAATATGCACTGAGGCAGTTAATGGCTGGAGTGTATCTTTCACCACTCAATTCTGCTGAAATGCTCTTGAAGACCATAGGTTCCAGAGGGTGTCACTATGAGAAGGAATAGGACCACACCTATGTAAGACTTTTCAAGAGTAAGAAACAAACTTTCATTGAATTAATCCAATGAGACTTATCTTTTGCAGCAGCAAGTTTTATTACTCCGATCCATCATGCTTGTTGTACAGAGCTTCACAACACACCCTACAGTGCTAGATCATTTTGGATAATGATAGTTGGAAGTTGACCATTCCCCTTCAAATTCAAGTGTAGTTTTCCTCACTGCTGTCTCCTTACAGAGTGGGATAGTTTATGCCTTTTCAACTATTCCCATTGCATGATAGTAGAAGAGTGGCACATTTCATAATTTGCGGAAGGCACTCTGTAGTTGGACCAAAGACCTTCTTGATATTAATGTAGGTAATCTAGTCAAGTTCTAATAAATGGGGATGGACCTCCTCCCATAATTTTACCAGTAATTGGAGTAAAAAATGTGAAATCTTCATTCAACTGGGAAAATGGGTTAGCAGCTGTTTGTAAGATATGAGCATTGACTGAACTTCCTTTTAAATGTCTCTGGCTTGATTTGTTCATTTCGTCTCTTTATTCTGCCCACTCAACTTCATTCTCACTTACTTGCTAGCTGGAAACTAGTCTGAAGGATCTAGAAATAAAATGGAGAGAAAGATGGTTAGGATAATCAAGATCTTGTTTTATTTTAACACTTAAACCAGCAAACCCACTATTTTTACCCAGTATATCCTCATTAAAAGAACACACTTTACAGATCAATAAAAAATAGCTCATTTTAGTGGGAAATTGAACACCCAGGCAGGACAAAATTCAGTTCCTGAGAGCATCTATAGAGTTCAGTGTTAATCTTAGCATCTACTATTTACCCTAGACTGACTCAAGTACTATGTAAGAATTTTAAATTATAATAGTAGCTAACACTTTTGAAAACCTGTATGCCTTTCGTCCCCACAAAGTAACTCACTCAACTAGTTTCTAAGGAGCAAGTGGTTGCTGGGGTCAGCTGGACATGGAGGCAGTGCTGGTAGCCCCAGGACTATTACCCAGGCACTGAGGGTAATCCCATGCTGCCGTAGCCCTCCACAACCAGCACTTGGCTGGGCTGCTGCTTCCTCTCACATCCCTGGGGGACATTCTGGGGCTTGGAAGCTTTCGATTCATTAGCTTCAAGGTAATGCCACCTCTGCTCTCAACACAAGTTATAATCCTTCCCTTGTCCAGAGAGTTCGATATCATTGAGACCATTTTACAGGTCAAGAACCTAAGGCTCATGGAGAAAAGTACCTTTGCCCAACTCCTACAGATAGCCAGTAGCTGGAAAAGCCAACATTCCTACCAGTCTTGCCTCTTGCACATTAAGATTCATAGCAGTTAGTCCCATCGCTTTGGCCTTTCTGACTACAAGAGGACATGGATCAGCAGAGCAAAAGCTTGGGCAGAGGAAGCAGTAGAAAACCTTGGTAGTTCCTCCTCACAGCCTCTCTCCCATGACCTGATTTCCTATCAACTGAAGAATGTCTTCAGACATGTGTGTTTATTCTTTATGAATCTTATCTTTTCAATAAGGTTCTCAGGGCAAAGTTCACCTCCTTTGTTTTTATAGAATATTTGGGTGAGGTGTGCCTCAACCCCAAACCCAGGAATCACCCACACACCTGGGGCTCTACCTGAGTCCTGGGGCCAGTGTGATTTGGCCTATTGCCCTCCCTGCCACTCCCCATCCCAGAATAAGATTACATTTTGTACCCCACACCCGTACATCTCTGTCATGATCTCATTCACTCACTCATTCATTCGTTCATTCAATAAATAACTACTTGTTGTCAACTTTGTGCCTGACCCAATAATAAAAAACAGCTGGGGATACTGAGTCTACCTTAATAGAGACTCTTCCATGGGGAAAACAGAACAACGCTTCTTTGTGATGGTCAATGTTATATTAGCTTGACTAGGCCATTGTTGTTCAGTCAAACACTAATCTAGGTGTTGCCACAAAGGTATTTTGTAGATGTGATTTAAGTCCATAATCAGTTGACTTTGAGTAAGGAGAATATCCTCAATATTGTGGGTGGGTTTGACTCAGGTGAAAAGTCTTAAAAGCAGAACTGAGGTTTCCCTGAAGAAGAAGAAATTCCACTTGTGACTGGAGGTCCAGCTCCTGCCAGCCCTCCCCACCTTTTTTTTTTTTTTTAAAGATTTATTTATTTATTTTAGAGAGAGGGAGGAAGGGAGAGAGAGAGAGAGAGAGAGAGAGAGCAAGAGAGAGAGAAAGTGCCTGCATTAGTGGGGCGAGGGACAGAGGGAGAAAAATCCCAAGCAGACTCCCTGCTGAGGTTGGAGCCTGAAGTGGGGCTCAACTCGGGACTAGAAGCAGGGCTCTTGATCTCATGACCCATGAGATCATGACCTGACCTGAAACCAAGAGTCTGTGCTTAACGAACTGAGCCCCCAGGCGCCTGCTGCCAGCCCACCTTGACAGCCTACCCTGCAGATTCATACCTATCCAGCCAGCCTTTACAATCACATGAGCTAATATTTTGCAGTAAATCTCTTAATAGCTATCTACTACTACCTCTGATTCTCTGGTTAACCCTGACTGATATATACTTCTTGATACCTATGAAGTAATCTCTTTCACTCACACTCATTTCTGCTAGCCTTCAGCTTGTGGAGAAAAACAAGAGTAACATCAACACTAGCAAAGCAACTTGGTTGGTCTCTTTGGTGATCCCACTGAAGTTAAAATCTGAGCCAGAGTCACCATTTTAGATGACTTCCAAGTTTCTGGGAATGCCTACAAAGCAGGGATGGAATTCAAAATGGAAAAATCAGACACCATTCCATTGCTGGTCCTGGTGTGGTAAACCACCAAGAAGCCATGGGGCTTTGAATAGTAATTTCGACAAAGTCATTACTCTCCACCAACAAAACAAAACATATGGCACACAGTGTGGATAATACTAAAAAAGACCCATCTTAGTTGTTTTTAGGTAACCTGTGTTTTTCCATATTAGACATTAAAAATGGTGCCTGGCTCATAGATCATTAAGACCTTCATGGAAAACAACTAGGAAATGGTATTGTCAGTATCATTCTGGGCATTAAAAACTCACATTTCCATTTCCTGGTGTATAAAATATGAGGAGTGGACTTCCCCATGGTTTTTTCCAATGCCAGCATTCTGTGATTTTCTTTGATAAGCCTAGTAGCTTGCACTATGAATGAGAATGGTCTTCAAAGTAAAAAGTAGTTAGTCATGGCTTTAGGTGGGCTCAGAGAATCTGAATTATGGAAAACCAGCCTTATCAGGAGGCCTACTCCAATACATGAGGGCTATAGCTCCCTAACACTTTACAAGTCTACCTTCTGAGAAACATTTGCACAATTATGGGAATTCTCCTACAACTGAAAACTCTGCCAATTACTGTTTATCACAGTTTCTGGGTTCGCTTTTCCAGCACCAGATTGTGAGAGGAATACCTTCATTGCTGAGATAACACTGGTTTCCTCAGATTTTCAGTGAGTCAACAGTGACCCGAGACCTGGGACCAGTATATGCTGAACCTTCTATAAAGGAAAATCTATGGGATGGAAAGGAAAAAGGGATCCTCAAATTTGGATTAAGATTAGTGTGATCTGAGTAATGAACAGCAATCGAGAAAACTGATTTAACTGATTCTTTTAACATCCTGCCCCTGGAAGCACATTTGGGAAAAAGAGATCAATGTACTTAACATCAGGGAAAGGGCCACCACAGAAGGGGTTTCAATGCCACAGATATCCCAGGGAGGCATAAATAATGTAATTTCTAATCAAGTATTCAGCCCCAAAGTCGATTACATGATCAAATGTTCTGTCTGGGCTTCAGAAGGGGCTGGGGACCTCCAATCCACCTGTAGACTGAAAAATCAATAACTTGGTTCACAGATTTGGTATAACTTGTTCCCAAATCTATACAGTGGTAAGGAACAAAATACAAATTCATTTTAAAAGCCTCATGAATTCCTAATGGATTTCGGTCTTTCAACCGCTCCCTGTCCACAGAGTCCGTGTACGGCTCAGATTTTTGGCTTTGAGAGAGGGTCCCCTGAGCACAGTGGTTGAAGCCGCAGCCCTGACCTCCCCAGGCCTCTGCTCAGGTAGTGCCCTCTTGGCAGAGGGCGGGAGAAGAGGCTCTGCAATGCTAAGCTCTGCTGCCCTCGGCCCTGGTGGGTCTCTCGCCAAGCCCACAGTTGCTGTTCTATCCACACACTCCCACATCCCCAGCTGTCAGTGAAAGACATCCCCAGCTGTCCCGGGTGAGAGCGGACCCAGAGAGAGATGCCTGCGCCTGCCTGTGTGTGTGCCTTAAGTTTTAAAGCCCAGCCCTGGGTCATGACACTACGGTTTCATGAACATCTCTCTGGAGCTTAAACTCAGCTGTTTTCTTTTTCCTTGTTTTCTTATTTTTTTATTTTTAAAAATTCTACCTCTTTCCTCTCTTGCTGGGCTGTATGCATTTCCTTCATCAGAATGTGTGGTTCCCATCTCATCCAGCAAATCGAAGGTAATCTCTGTTTTGTTTCTAAAAATGTTTTTTTCTGTCTTTTGTCTTTGAAAACTCAGGATTTAGCAATGTAACGTGGAGATTTTCTTCCGGATGCTTTCTTTTAGAATTACCCAGTCCAGGCCTGAGTCAACAAAAAACTCATCTCTCAGTCTTTCTCTCTAATATGAAATTTGGTAAGTGGGTCAAGCGTACATAACATGAAGCCGAATAGTGAGCTTTTGCAATTTTTTGCCTGCACCTCTTTTGGCATGGGAAAAACATGAAACTGAATTTTAGATGTGGTCTCCTATTTCTTAAATGAACTCTAACCATTGATATCTGTCTAACCCAGGGGTTTTCAGACACTGATACATCATGTTTTCAGTATGACTACACATGTACCTGGGAAATATCCTAGCCCTCATGTCATAAAATCACCCCTCATTTCTTGCGGCAGGTAGCTCAATATAGTATGGTTAGACTCATTGTTCGGCTCTATGTTTTCCCATTCTCAAGTATTCCTGAAATTTAGCTTAACACACTAAGCTCATTATGTTGCTGTCAGATGGATTTCCTGAATGGCTGGTATCAAGTACTTTGCTCCATTCGATTGACACCAGCTTCTATTTATAGCCAACAGATGATCAGAAGCCAGGGTCAAGGGCAGCTGTTGTTTGGTCAAGCCCAGCTGTTGAACGCTGATTGGTAATTGGCAAGGTGTGGCGACTGCCATCTGGCTGTGCAACGTCCTGATAGAGCCACTGCCCGCATTTATTTAATTCAGGCAACAGCAGTTAACTTCAGCTTTGCAGAAGCAAACTTCATTAACTGTTCCGGACACCCCAGGTAGTCAAATTGGTTCCCAAGTTTAGACGGAAGTTGAAAATTAAAAACAGCACCACCACCTGAAGTCGTGGGATCTACCACGACACACTGCCTTTCTCTTCTATTTAGGATTCAGACACACAAAAGCATGTGTAGCTCCGTCCCTTTCTGACAGATAGCAATGAGTACTTTTACAGAACATAAATGAGAAAACTGACTTCTGTAGCTCAGAGGGATGAATATTTTCATTACTTTCCAAGTACCGGAAGAGAGAGATGTGTTACCTCAGTCATGTGAATTAGCATAATATCAGAAATGAGATCAACGCTAAAATAAATCAGGCAGCGAATAAGTTAAATACACATTTCCGTGGTGGGAGGGGGGACAGAGCTTAAATTAGTGTTTTTAATTGGTGCATTCTAGGCAGTGCTGTTGCGTGTACCTGCACGTTAGGGGTTGAGGTGAGAAAAATACCTGCTCTGGTGGGTAAAGCACAGCTGGGACTGATATGCAGAGCTCTCCACAAGATTGACGCAGACCCTGCTTTGTACCGGCAAATGCCGTTCACGGTAATTTCAGTCATCATTAATCAGCAGGCATTGTGGGAAAGACAGAAGCTGTGTAATATCTTGTCCTCAGGATCTGATATTCCCTAGTCATTTTCCTCCATGGAGGACTAACCAAGTCCAGCATCTTCACCATCTTTCTGAGGAAAGTCAGAGTGGTGTCGCCTTTTCAGAGAGGAAACTTCCTCATGGTCAAGTTCCTCCCTGGGAGCCAGACTACTCTTGACCTCCTTTCTTCCTTTCAATATTTTATTTATTTATTTGACACACACACAGAAGGAGAGAGAGAGAGAGAGAGAGCAAGCACAAGCAGGGAGAGTGGGAGAGGGAGAAGCAGGCTCTCTGCTGAGCAAGGAGCCCAATGAGGTATCTATCCCAGAACCCTGGGATCATGACCTGAGCTGAAGACAGATGCTTAATGGACTGAGGCCACCCAGGCATCCCTTGACCTCAGTTTCTTTCTTGGAATTGAAGGATCCAGTCAAGTATGTTCCAGGGAAATGGGGCTCCTTGCCTAGAGATGGTTAGTTTACTTTGAGGATAAGAATTAGTAAGTTGCCCTGCTCAGACAAGTTTTATTTGAGGCTCTCAGAATATTTGACATTCTCAAGTTCAGGGACTCAGTTTTTAAAGGCAGCGACCTGGTCTGGAGGCTGAGAGCATACGCTTTGGGACCCATCAGGCTGAAAGGGAATCCTTGCCGCTTACTCTATGACATTTCTTCCCCTCTTCCTGCCAACATTTCCTTATCAGTGAAGTGAATATGGTGAGAAATGGGGGTGTCAAGAGGTTGCCTCTGCCTGTACATGGTGTTCTGTCATGTCATCTCCTACTCTGGATTAGCCAAATCACAAGTTGCCAGCTGGGGAGCTGGGTGTGTGTCCTGAGTGTGTCTTTGCCTGTCCCAGGCTCAGCTGCTCCCTTGGGGCTGAACATAGATAAGACAGTCTGTCTGGAGCATCTAGCTCTCTGCTCTGGCTGCTGCCCACCCATTTGTCTCTTGATACTCCTGGACAGAATCTGGCTGAAGACCACTGTATGGGGATTAGCTTAAAGACAACTCTACTAAAATCCCAAATGTTCTCACTGTTAGTCTTTCCAGGTATATGTAGGAAGTATATAGGAAGTGATGGTGTATCTGAGTTTTGATGTGAGAAACACCACACCTGAAAAGAAAACCCAAACCAGTAGAGGATTTGATTGATAACATACGTTTTACTACAAAGTTCTTATCTGTAATTCATAGACAAGGCAATACAAATGGTGCATGAATATGAAAGAGTATTTCAATGTCATTGGCAATTTTTAAAAAGACAAAATGAATAACAATGAAATCCAATTTTCACCTACCAAATCAGCAGATTTAAATATAAGAAAATTTACAGCTAGTGAGGATGCAGAAAGGTGAATAGTTCCACTCATGAGTGGTGGAAAATTTGGTACAATCACTGGAAAACTATTTGCCAAAATGTAATAAAATGCCTTTCCAATGTTCATATCATCCAATGTAGTCATCCATTTTATTTTATTTTTTTTTAAAGATTTTATTTATTTATTTGACAGGGAGAGATCACAGTAGACAGAAAGGCAGGCAGAGAGAGAGGGAGAGAGGGAAGCCGTCTCCCTGCTGAGCAGAGAGCCTGATGCGGGACTCGATCCCAGGACCCTGAGATCACGACCTGAGCCGAAGGCAGCGGCTTAACCCAATGAGCCACCCAAGCGCCCTGTAGTCATCCATTTTAAAGAAATAATATTTTTTTAAAAAACCAAACAAAAAGTTATATTCAAAGATATCTGTTGTAATGCTATAATTTTAAATAGAATCGGAAATAAGTTCAGTATAATAAAAGGATGGCTAAATATGCTACTTGGAATGAAATATTATGCCGGCATTAAAATGAGATTTTGTTTATTTTTTAAAAAAGGTTTATTTATTAGAGAGAGAGAGATCATGGCGGGGGGAAGAGAGGAGGACAGGGGAGAGGGAGAAGTAGACTCCTGCTGAGTAAGGAGCCCTGATGCAGGGCTTGATCCCAGGACCCTGAGATCATGACCTGAGCCGAAGGCAGATATTTAACCAACCGAGCCACCCAGGCGCCCCTAAAATGAGATTTTAGTGATGATCTATGACCATACCTACCATTTATGAAGAGTTTACTATAGGTTAGGCCCTAGACTAAGCACTTTTGAATATGTTATTTCATTTAAACCTTATGACAGATTAGCAACCTCCCAACTTACTCCTAATTTACTTATAATCTCATTTAAATTTATCTGACAAATTAGAAAATTGAAAAAAAGTTAACATGGTTAATGCCCTTTATATTCTTTAAAGCAATAATAACAAATAATAATAGTAACAAGCATACAAAAATGCATATAGTTTTAGCTCAACTATATAATTACGATAATACCTCCCTCCCATAATGTTATGAGTAGGGATCAAACTCCAAACTGCATAAACTGTAGGTTTGTATTGTTACAAAGTTCCCAAAGTGCAAGTGGATGACCACTCGTTCCTGGTCACCTTCCATCGAAACTCACATTATCCCAGGGCTGCGAATGTTTAGTGAGAAATTTACCAAAATATTGAGAATGAGCCTCTGTATTGTCATATTATTAGTAAATAATGCTGCTTTGTATTTTCCACATTTTCTACAATCAGCACGTAGAAGGATTGCATAAAAAATAATATGCTTCTAAAAGTTAAAGAAAAATGGAAAAGCAATTTGTCTTAGTAACTTTTTTAATAATGGCCAATTCCTTCTTCTTTCCTCTACTCCCTTTGGTTCTGACAGCTCAGTAATTTAAGCAGGGAAGGGAAAAAGGCAACCAGTGGTCAGAGGGAGACAAGAGGCGTGTCTTCCTCCAGGCTCTGGGGAGTAATCCACGTGATGCTTGCGGCAGCATCTGTGGTCGCATGTGTTACAAGTGAAAAAAATACCACAAGGAGATTGGCACAGCTTTGGGCATTACCCAACCTCATGTAGCCACCGAAAATGCTTAAAAAAACAAAACAAAACAAAACAAAAACCCAAAAAACCCTAACAAAAGAAAGACACTAAGGAGTAAAGCCCCTTTTCCATGCTCTTTGAGAACAGAGATACTCCGCCAAGTCAGCACGAGGCAAATTAGGGGACAGTCACTCTTCGAGAAGACACAGGAGGCAGGTTCAGAGCCCCCTTCTGGGGTTGGTAGGGTCTTTAAGACTAGACCAGTGGATCTGAGGTGGCCCCAGCATGTACTGACTCTGAGGTTCTGAGGCTGCCCGCAGAGCAGGGTGTGCCCCTCCACCCCCGCCCGGAGCCTGCAGAAGTCCGAGCAACAGGGGAAAGGCCTTCGTGTTCTAAGCATTGGGGAACCCCCTTGTGGGGTGGGCTGCCAGACCTGGCTGGGCCCCACAGGAAGTGCCCCGCTTTTGTTGAGGTGCCTGTGCTTAGCAACAGAAGGCCCGCCCTTGTTTGCTGGGGCTTTCCTGCTGGGTTCTGTGACTAGGCTGGTTAAAAGCAGAAGGCTCCGAGAACCCCCAGCCCTGGGTCGGAACGGAGGGCTAGAAGTTAGGTTGAGTTCAGAGACGTCGAAGTCATTCTCCCGTCTCTGGGAAGGAGAAAGTCCAAGCTCACAGTTCCAGATGGGCTCCCAGTAACATGACGCGAACTTTTCATGGCGTGCCTTCACGTTTCTTCAGAGCCACTGACTCATTCATTCAGCTGACACTCAGTATTGTCGTCGGTGCTGGAGAAACCAAGTGAAATGAGACACCGTAGCTGCCCTCCAGGAAACCAGGAAGGCGGCGGAGAGTTAACGAGCCTCAGTGGGGGGGACTGAAGACCAGAGGACCGTGGGCACTCCCTGGAGAAGAATCTCAAGGATCAGGGGTGGAGTCGAGGGGGGGAGGGTGTGCGTGTGGAGGGCACTCTAGAAAGAGACAAGCCCTAGCTGTGTCTTATCTTGGTACTTCTCAGACCAATAGGCATAAGAAACTCCTGAGGATATTACTAAAATGCAGGTTCTTATTCGACAGGTCTGGAGGGGAGCCTGAGATTCTGCGTTTCTAACAAGCTCCCCCGGTAACAACAATGACGCTGGTCTGAGGGCCACACTTTGAGTGGCAGAAATCCTCAGTGAAAACTAGAAAAAACTAGCCATGTAGGGAGGTGGGAAGGTTCACTCCTGGGAGAGGGCATCCCATGTGGGCCACATCAGGAGTAGGGAGGTTGAGAGATGTTGAGGTTTTGTTAGATAGCTGTGAAATGGCCTTAGGCTCACCTTTAATTCTATGGAGGGTTTAAGTCACTCTTTAAGACTCAGTCCCAAACCTGGTATTCCGAGAAACACATTCCTAACTCAAGCCTGACACACGTCCTTCTGCTTAAAGGTCTTGTTTCCTTCATAATCCTTTCCTGCCAAGTAGGTGATAAGATCTTCACAGCAAACTTGGTAGTGGATGACTACTCGCTAGGATTGAGTTCAAGTCCTAGGCTATGAACCCCCAGCTCCAGGAAGGAAGTCATGGCTCTTCCATTCCACAGTTGGCACAGGGCCTGCTACATGAGTTCCTTTTGCTCATTATATATGGAGTATGAAATGACTATTCATACCTCAGATTGGGCTCAGCGGGAGAGGAGCAGAGTGGGTAAGAGCACAGACACAGACTCTGGAGTTAAAATTCTTGGGTGCAACTCCTGGCTTGGCTGTGTGCTAGCTGCATTGATCTGGGCACATCCTGTGACCTCTCTGTGCCTCAACTTACTCATCTGTAAAGTGGGGATGATAGCAGTACCTGCTCAGAGAGTTCTTGTGAGCCTTACATAATACATACACATTACTTCCAGCAATCGTAAACATCCAATAAACGTTACCTGTGATTTTTATTAAGAGTTAAAGTTGACATTAGCCAACTTGACCATATATTGACCTGTATAGTTTGGTAAGGATGAATGTATTTGTATCAGGTAGGACTTACAAGTGAACATTTATTTTTGCTCTGCCTGCTTTCCATGAACTCATATAATGACAGGTAACTGTATTATTTTTCATAAAGTTTTTCCTTGAATCTAAAACAGGAAAACATACATAAAGATGGAAAGAGGGGTCTTGACAGAATACATCAAGTGGGACTCTCCAGGATGAGCTGGTTTTAAAAGACCACCTCTAGTTATTAGGGAGGGTGACATAGGAGAATTTTATTCTATCTCCCTGTAAGATCACCTGAGGCAGGCTTCTGGAATTCCAGTAGAGCATAAAAATAGGAATATTTGGTCAACAGACAGCCGGCATATGGTTCTAGCCCAAACGGCATATTATATTGGTGAAAAAGGCCAGGCAACTCATGACATTGTTCCTCAGTACTGTTGTAGAATACTTAAAAATTTAGAGTGGTTACTGAAAAGCTCTGGGGCTGATAATTATCTATCTTCTGTTCTCTTTTGTCTGTGAATACAGAGATAGGTAATTTCTAATACAATATATGGCCATTTATATTAATGGCCAATGTGTGGCCAATGTGTGGCCATTTATATTAATAAAAATGAAATAAATTTAAATAGTCAGTTGCACTAGGCACATTCCAAGGGCTCCAAAGCCTCACGTAGCTAGGGGTTAACAAATTGTACAGCATGGATAGGTATAGAAGATTCCATTGAACAGCATTGACTTAGAGTTTAAGTTTTTTTACTTTGAATTGCAGATTGTATTTGAGATACCCAGAGATGGCAAAATCCAGAACTCATGCAAGGAGGATGTTGTGGAATTGAATACAAAAATTAGGAAATGTAAACAGTAAGTTTACTTTCAGACAGTAAAATTTGACTCTGTTAATTTTTTTTTTTTTTTTTTTTATTCTATAGCTACTTAATAGCGAGGCATCCTATGTGAACTCTAAACTTAGGGGCTGTGGGGAAGATAGCAAAGCCTGCTTACAAATTGTTTCCAATTGAGTTAGATAGATACTAAGTATATGGAATGACATTAAACAACAGTCCAAGGAGGTGTGTGAGAAAACAACACAGTGAAATGCTGTGAGACCAGAGTGGGTTTGATAAAAGACCCAATGCCGGACTTTGACAGGACAGGAGGCATAAGTGGTGCCAAGCCAAGGAGACAGAAATTGGTACAGCACCCTTGGAAAACAGGAAGCAGTTACTCTAGATGAAATAAAAATATTTGTAGGCAGTCAGATTGGAAATGGGGCTTTGGTCAGATTTTTGAAGGACTTGAATGCCAATTCAAGATGATTAGGCATTATTCTGCAGACAGTGAGAGCCATAGAAGGGTTGTGAGCAGAAGAATATAATCATGCAGGCAGTATTTTGCCAAGGAGAGTCTGGCCGCGGTTAAAACACTGGATTGGAGGAGGCAGCCATCTCTACTGGGATACTCTACCAGGTTGTGGGAATCCAGACAAGAGATGAGAAGGATTGGGGTGCCTGGGTGGCTCAGTCGTTAAGCTTCTGCCTTCCGCTCAGGTCATGATCTCAGGGTCCTGGGATTGAGCCCCGCATCTGGCTCCCTGCTCTTCGGGAAGCCTGCTTCTCTCTCTCCCACTCCCCCTGCTTGTGTTCCTTCTCTCGTTATGTGTCTCTCTGCCAAATAAATAAATAAAACCTTTAAAAGAGAGAGAGAGAGATGAGAAGGACTAGAAATAGGTCAATGAAAGAGGAAATGGAAAGAGAGGTAATAAAAAGGAAAACTTAATAAGTTTTAACTGAGCAGGAAAGAGATGTGGCAGAAACATAGATAAAGATGGCTTACTGGCTTTGGATATTTGAGATTTAGGAAATACTTGTTGATTTGTGGTTTGAAAGGTGGCTCCTAGATGTAATGTCATTGGACCCTGTATTGTTCCTCCTTGAACTGCTATTTAGTGTTTTTCTATGCATTGAGTATTTATCTAACTCCAGAGCAAGCAATTTAGGCCAATGATTGCATCCACCAGACTGCGCTTTCTTTCTCAAAGCCCCTAGTTTAATGCCATGCAAGGACAAAGTGCCCAGTTAGTGAACAGCTGGTCTGCCGTTAATCATAAAGTCAAATCCTATTGTCTAAACCTGTCCTTTAAATTTACTGGGGTAAAGAGAAGAAGGAATTACTTATTTGTTTTAAAACAAAAATCCTGGGGTGCCTCAGTGGCTCAGTTGGTTGGGCGACTGCCTTCCGCTCAGGTCATGATGCCAGAGTCCCGGGATCGAGTCCCGTATCGGGCTCCCTGCTTGACAAGGAGTCTGCTTCTCCTGCTGACGTTTTTCCACTTATGCTCTCTCTCTCATTCTCTCTCTCTCAAATAAATAAATACAATCTTTTAAAAAATAAAATAAAAGTCCTAAGCAAATGTTTCATTATTTTGATGAAGAGAGACAAATGC
This sequence comes from Martes martes, assembly GCF_963455335.1. Taxonomy (NCBI): domain Eukaryota; kingdom Metazoa; phylum Chordata; class Mammalia; order Carnivora; family Mustelidae; genus Martes; species Martes martes. The sequence goes on from NC_137888.1 coordinate 131,933,382, forward strand.
CCACGAAATGTCCAGTGTCTGCAAAATGGGAGTGCAAATACCTCCCTGGCGGAGTGCCAAGGATTAAATGGTATGCATACAAAATACCTAGCAAGTAGTAAGACATCAACACACGTCATTTGCTTGTAATCTAATGAACCGAACAGGCATATGTGGGATTGAAAAACTCCATACATAATTTTATGGTACCCACTATCTCTCCACTTACTCATTTATTGGGTGCCATATAATGAGGGAAGTTCTAGGGTTATTCTCGATCACACTGGGCAGAATTGTTAAAGATCTTGTTTGCTCAGTAAGGCAGAAGCCACAAAGGGCCCAGCCCCTGAGATAATCACTCACTTAGGTTTCTGGCTCACACCTCACTTGTTCTCTTTGGCTATGAGAGCATTGTCAGTGGTGCACTGGAAGAACAGAAACATAACGATATTAAAGAAAATTTTCCAGAAAAGAACAATGTAGCCATTTGTATGTGATGTGACTGATTTTTTTTCATCAGCATGAGAAAAATCAGTGTCATTGTACTCAAGTTCAACATGTCCACTAGTGCCAGAATCCATGTCAGGTTGGGACATGGCACCCTATGTGAGGTCACAGTCTCTTCTCAGTGTGCCCTCCGCCTACTTCTCCCTTTGTGTATCACAGTCAGACAAAGCTATTTAACAGACCTCCAAGGAACTACTTTTACCTGAAGAGGAAGTCTAAACTCCACTTCTTGGTTTCCCTCCAAATATTTCATTCACAACGTTGATTCAGCCATATTTTCTTATTTTCCAAGTGCAGCCTTAGCTGAAGAAGTACACTATCTCCTGCACTTAAAGACCCAATACTCACTTCCCTTCTGTGCTTTGGCCACTGTCCTCACCCAGGATGATCTCTCTGTTGCCCTCTGCTTTGCTAAATTGTAATCATTCTTCAAGGTGCAGCCAAGACCTACTTCCTCCATGAAACCCTTTCTGGTGATTTCCGCCTAAAGACTTCTCATCTTTTTCTGGACTGCACTTATTTACAGTGACAAAAAGTCTACCATTCTTGGTCTCTTACTCCTTACATGTGTTTTTTCCAACCAAACATGGTTTTTCCAACCATGAAGTTACGGTTCATGTCTTACCCTCCAAATCCCATTATCAAGACAGAAGGTAATGGCTCTATGATATCTAAAAATCCTAACTCTGGTTTGGAGTTTTCAAAGAGACATCTGAGAGACTTGAGCGAGGGGCAGAGGCTTCTATCTTTCGCATCCTCCCCACCTATTCTCATTCTTGGCTTCATCAGAGAAGCTCTGATCTTAAATGCTTTATGTATGATTTAGATGCTTGTGTCTGAAGAAAAGATTCCTTAGCTAAAGCTTGAGAACTACAGGCTCCAGTGATTAGAAATACGGCAATGGACTGACTAGTTATGGTGGCAAGGAGTATTCTAAACTGACCCATTCTCATTCATGACTATATGAAAGCTGAACTACTCCGGACAAGTCAAGTAGAAGATGTAGCTCAGCCCTTGGGAGATCCATCCTTCTGATGGAAAAGGAAATTTGTTCCTTGTAGGAAACTTGGAAATCACAGAAAAGTATAAAGAAAATGAAATTCAACTCTAATACCATGACCCAGTAAGAGATACTGCTAATCCTGTACTTTCCAGTTTTCCAACCAAATACACACACATGAATATAACTTGTCACAGTTGAGATCATTCCATATGTTGAATTACGTAACTTCCTCTTTTCACATGCAATTATATTACACTCTTATTCTTAAATGTATTTGTGATGGTTAATTATGGTTGGTTGGTTTCCCAAGCAGACTGGCTTGCAAGATGTTTACAGATTGGCATGCAAGATGTTTATTAGGAATAATTGGTCCTTGGAATCGATAGTTGCAAAAAAGGAAGACAAGGAGGCAAGTGTAGACACAGAGAGGGGTTGAGCCATGATGTAGGCCCAGCAAAGACCTTACCTAACTCCATGGGGAACTCTGGAGCAGGGATGGCTCTGGAGCTGTCCGAGGTTGGAGTGAAGGGACTGAACTTTTAAATCCCTAGAGGGGCCATTGATTGGTTTCACACTGACCCTGGAAGGATGCAGGATCTTGGGCTAGACATGATCTTGGGTTTTTCAGCTTGGCAGTTTTCAAAGAGAGCTCATGGCTGAAGGCTGTTTTGGGGTAGCATTCCCAAAAGCTAGGAGAATAACTCCTTCATTTCCAAAGGGAGATTTGGGCAGTACATCACAGCCTCACTATACCCATAATACTATACTGTATGGCCACTTAGCAATAATTGCTGAAATTCAGTACATACCTATGACAGCACTGTGTTAGGTGATCTTATTTAGCTCACAACTGCTCAATTAGGTAATAAGTAATGTTATCTTCTAATTAGTTCCACAGCTGATTAATTGGGGGAGCCAGAATTTGAAACCTAATTCTTTGTTTTGGTAAGTATTTAAAAGAATGTTTTCAGGTAAGAATTTGAGTTTCCAGGCAAAAAGTCTTACTACGTGTTGAAGAGATACAAGGTATGCAGCACTTTCCTTTCATCTTTGAAATCAACCAAAGGGTGATTTCAGAAATGGTAAAAATGATATTTTCTAGCCCCCAGATTAGGAACACTTAAATATTTAATATTTAATATTTAAATAAAATTAAAAAATTTTAGAAGTTGTGAATAAAGGACAATAGACACTGTGAGGAGTTACTTACAACATGTTCCATTCAAACTCTTTTATTCAAAACAAAAAGCAGCAACCACCAGTTGATGTGGAACCTCCAAGTCAACCTGGCCCCTTTTTGTTACTATGCATGTAAATCATTATTTCTACACGTGAGAAGGGAGGGTAATGCTAGGGTTGTAGGTGACCATCCCCGATCCTTTTATGCAAAGCACATTTAGTGTTATTCTTACTTTTGAAAAGATATTGTTTCATTAAGAAACAATAAAAGTTAATATTTTATTCTTTATATCAATATAGATGTTAGGATTTGGGTTTAATGCGTCTTCCATTCTTACCATTTTACTTATTTTTTTCCACAAGCCTACCCAGATTTTTCATATTTTTTAATGAAAATCTTCCTAAAAAGACAAAGGCTTTACCAATTTTTTGTATTGCTCTATTTGCCATCCCAAAATCTTCCGCACATGTTGCTTATTAATCAAAATGAATAGTGGGAGATCGCCTTTATTTATTTATTTGTCCCACTTAAGCATCAACACAAAAATTAAAATTCAGGGTCAGTTATTGCCGGGGAGTGTTCATAGCAATGTAATGTGGTTGCCAAGCAACCTGTGGGCGGGCATTACAGAGAGGAAGAGAAAGCTCCATCAGCCAGCACTTCAATAGCAGTATTGGCTTTCATTTGAAACGTGCTAAATAATAGGGCCATGCAATTTGCCTCCTCTAGCCCAAGTTGCTTACTCTTCTTCTCAAATGGAAAATTAATCTGGTTTAGTGCTGGGTAACATTTGCAACTGTATTTCCTCTGCCAGGCATTGGGGGAAAAAAAGTGTTTCCTACTTTGGGAAATAAGGAAGTTCTGTTTGTTTTTTCATGTTTGCTCGTCTTTCTTTCTTTATCTCTTTCTTTTTTTTAAAATTAATTAATTTATTTTAATAAACATATAATGTATTTTTATCCCCAGGGGTAGAGGTCTGTGAATCACCAGGTTTACACCTTTCACAGCACTCATCATAGCCCATTCTTTGTCTCTTTCTTTCTCCTTCCTTCCTTCCTTCCTTCTTTCTTTCCTAACTTCCTTCCTTCCTTCCTCTCTCTCTTCCTTCCTTCTTTTTCCTTCCTTCCTTCCTTCCTTCCTTCCTTCCTTCCTTCCTTCCTTCTTTTGTTAAGAAAATGCATTATTTACAGCCTGTTAACCCGGGATCAAGCAAGAAATTCAAGAACTCAGGAAGAAAAGAACATCCAGGATAGCAATTTATGAATCATAAACACCTTCACTCATCTTCTAGAAAACTATGTTTAATAGTCTTAATTTGTTACCTGCTGTTTTTGAGCTTTTGAAATACACACACACACACACACACACACACACACACACACTGATGAGTCTGAACTGCCAATATTGAGTTCCTCAAGTAAAAGAGGGTGGTTCTGGGGTGTAGGCTGGGGGTGGGCTTAGAAAGAGTCCCCCAGTGCCTGTGAACGAGATTTGAGAGCTGACCAGGCAACAGGCAGTGTTAGGGGAACTTGTCAAGAGGTCAAAGGGGGCTACATTTCTACTGCAGCTCCGAGCCAGCATATCTCCTACTCACCATCTGCTCACACTTAAGGCTTAACAGAGGCTTAACAGTGCCCCTTGCACAGTGTAGGTGCTCAGCAAATGTATTGGCACTGCACAAATCTTCCTGTGCAGAGCCTGGATACAGGAAATTCTCTCAGAACAGCTGCACTCACTCATGGAGCTGTAGGGGGGGCGTATTTTCGGCCTCACGTAATTTCCTGTCTTAAGGGTAGAGCAAATGGACTAGCAGCCAAAGCTGGCAAGCTGTTCCTGGCTGAATGTGAACCAGGCTTCAGCGCTGCATCATCAAAACTCTCCTGTGCTTTTTCTTCTTCGAGTAATTTCATTTTCATCTGCCTGTTCTACGTTTGCAAGAGCTATTGAAAGTGGGTTCAGAGTTACCTTCAGAATAGCTTTAACAGGATTCCCACGTTTTTGCAGATTTATAAACCTTGGTCCAGGCTAAGGATGCCAAGAGACTAACTTGAGGTTCTCCTTTGGAAACACCTCTCCTTTCTTTTCTCCCTTGCTGCTGCTGTTGGTAATTTTAGATCCCTGCTATCTGGGGCTGGGCACCCATCCAACCTGCTAAGTCTTCCTGCTTGGCAGACTTCTACTCACCCAGTCTCCCCACTGTGTCCCCACATCCTTCCTTCCCCGAGCTGTCGTTGGCAGAATCTTCTCCAGTTGTTTGTCCTTTCTCTTGAATATCACATTTGCCCACTATTGCTTCACAGGATCACATCAGCTCTTTTCACAATCATAGGCAATAGAAGTCCCAGGTCAGTGTGACTTAAAATGGGAACCAAACCACTTCGGTGGTCTTCAGAGGGTTCCTCCAAGGTCTGGAATCCCTCAGAGTTTGAGAAACAGCACCCAGTAATTTTCCATTTGAATTCTTGAATCTTCTTTTCTTTTTTTAAAACTTAATTTTATTTTTTCAGTGTTCCAAGATTCATTGTTTGTTTCTATTGCATAGTTCTTATACAGTTGAATTTTTGAACTCCAGAAAGTATTTTACTTTGCTCTTATAATGGGCAGTTACAGGCAAGAGGCACAACCAGGCTAGAGAGAGAGAAGAAATGCGGGCAAAGAGAAAGTTAGATATCCAAATAGAAGTGAACAAAGGAGAAGGAGCCTTCTGTGGAAGGGTGGAGAAAGAGGGTCTATGATGCAGGAAGCCAGTCAGGGCCTTCATGAATGGTCTAAGATCAGAAAACACACTCTCAGATGATTAAGAGGTAATAGGCTTCAGAATAAGAGATGCAAGCCCACTGCAGGGGGGTTTGGGTGAGTCTTCTGGGGGTGAGAGAAGTGTCCCTTAGAACCAGCAGACCCTGATGGGCAAATCAGATTATAGAACTGGGATCCCTCTTCCCCTCACTCTTCTGCCCACTCATGACATTTTTCCTTCCTTTCCCCTATCTCTTGGATATTTGGGGGGGTATCCTGGGTTTCTTTTTCTCTTTCCTGAATCAATCCATCCATCTCCTTCCCTTCTCTCCTCTTCCTCTCTTACCTTAAAAGTGTTTTGTAAGATGTAGGTGTTGACCTGTCAACAGGTTGAGAAACCAGTGTTGAGGGTTATAATAGGCATTTTTCAAAACACTGAAATAGAATAGAATATATTGAATAATATACAACACAATGAAAAACACTGGAGGGCATCTTAGGGTAAGGGTAAATTTTTGTTTCAGTGGTGTGTATGGGTATGAATGTTTGTGCAAAACTATTTTCAATCTGTGAATTATGGACAAGAAAAGTTTGAAGGTTGCAGAGATATAATTTACAATTGAAGAAATCTCTTTATAATTTGATATAACTAATAACATTTTCCTGATAAGGACTTTTAAGAGGGTCATATTGATAAAATTTTATTTCTTTCTCTCCGTTTCTGCCCCCCCCAAAAAAAGGCCTGAAGTTGTTTTTTTTTTTTAAAGACTTATTTATTTATTTGAGAGAGAGAGAAGAGGGTCAGAAGGGGAGAGAGGAAGAGAGAATCTTAAGCAGACTCCCACTGAGTATAGAGCCCCATACCAGGCTCAATCTCATAACACTGAGATCATGACCTGAGCTGAAATCAAGAGTCACTTAATCAACTGAGCCACCCAGATGCCCCAAAATAATCCTGGATTTTAAGATTACTTTGTCTTGGAATTTTTTTCTCCTTGTAGATTAACATACATGGAAAGGAAATACATTCTCTAGCTGAAAAACTTCCAAAAAATCCAGAGTTTCCATAAAATACTGATTTCAGTGTTAAAACTGCCTACAGTTAATCTGTAGGCAATATCCATTTGCTGGGTATAAACCAATTCCAATGGTTAGGTTGTTGGCTCAGAGAGGGCAGATTTCATTAACCACATCTGGAGCCAGTTATGGCAGGCAATGGGATATGAACACATATAATTAATTTTTATAATAAAATATGGCAGGCTTTGCCAGGGACTAGGAGAGATAGGTAGAAAGGATCCAAGTCTACCTTTAAGAAACCCCTCCTTGACTGTTGTGTTCTGCCCACCAGGGAAAAGCATTTGGTTTATTTGATATGCACTAGTTCACTAAACATTAAAATTAACTAATACACAGTCTATATGGTAATTTTTACCCTCCTCCCCTCCCCCAGTTTTATTGAGAAATAATTGATATACATCACTGTATAATATAAAGTGTGTGGTATGATGGTTTGATTTACATATCTTGGGAAATTACTACCACAATAGGTTCAGCTAATATTCGTTTTGTCATAGATGTAATAAAAAGAAAAGAAAGAAAGATGAAAAAGATATGTTCTCCTTGCAATGAGAACTTATAGGATTTACTCTCTTAAGAGCATGCATGCATGTGTGTGTGTGTGTGTTTATAAAATACATAAGTGTTACCTATATCATCATATTGTGCATTACAACCCTAGTACTTACTTATCTTTTTAATTGGAAGTTTGTACATTTTGACTACCTCTTATAATTTCCTTCCTCCAACCCTCCACCTCAAAAACACAAGTCTGATCTCTTTTTCTATGGGTTTGATTTTTTTTTTTTTTTTTTTTTTTTTAGATTTCACCTTTGAGATCATGCAGTATTTATCTTCTCTTCTGACTTACTTCCCTTAGCATAATGCTTTCAAGGTCCATTCATGTTGCACAAGTGGTAGGGTTTTCTAATTTTTTATGGCTGAATAATATTCCATTCGAGGATCTCGCATACTCATTTCCATAGTGGCTGTTCCAGTTTACAATCCAACAGTGCACAAGGGTTCCATTTTGTCTATATCCATTCATTATCTCTTGTTTTTGTTTTTTGTTTTATGGCCCTTCTAACAGGTATGAGATGATATCTCATCGTGGTTTAATTTGCATTTCCCTAATGACTAGTGATGTTGACCATCTTTCGATATATCCATTAGCCTTTAATATACCTTCTTTGGAGAACTATCTATCCCTATCCTTTGTCCATTTTTTAAAATTAAAAAAAATTTTTTTTTAAGGTTTTATTTGTTTGACAGAGAGAGACACAATGAGAGAAGAAACACAAGCAGGGGGAGTGGGAGAGAGAGAAGCAGACTTCTCACTGAGCAGGGAGCCCAGTGTGGGACTTGACCCCAGGACCTTAGGATCATGACCTGAGCAGAGGGCAGACACTTCAGCCTTCACTGAGCCACCCAGGCACCTCTCCTTTGCCCATTTTAAATTGGGATATTTCCTTTTTTACTATTGAGTTGTATGGGTTCTTTATATATGTTGGATGCTAATCCCTTATTAGATATATGGTTTGCAAATATTTTTCCCATTCTGTACCATCCATTTTATCTTTACTACTTTAATCCCTCTAATAGTAACACATGTTTGTTGAATCAAAGTCAAACAATACAGGTGTATAAGGGGAATAGCTCAAAGTCCTTTTCCCATTGTATCACTACCCTTCATGCCTCACTTCAGAAGACAACATCAGTAACTTTTTGTTCTTTATCCTTTTAGATACAAGGCAGTGTTACTCAGACTTATTATGCACATGAATCACCTGGGATCTCTTGTTAATTTTAGGTTCTGATTCAGTAGGTCTGGAGTGGGGCCTATAGCTCCACATTTCTAATAAGCTGCCAGGCAATATGATGCTGTTGGTCCAGAGACCACACTTTGAGTAACAAGGGCCATACTGGTTCACTGTCCAGTACAAGAGCCATTAACCACATATGGCTATTTATATTTAAATTTCTTGAAATCAAGTAGAATAAAAAATTCAGTTCCACACTCACACTAGCCACATTTCAAAAGCTCAGTGGCCATATGTGGCTTTTGGTTACTAGATTGGACATCAGAGATAAAGAACATTCAATTACCACAGAAAGTTCAGTCAGACAGCATGGGGCTAGATCTCTCCATAGGCCAATATAACACGTATGTACATTTTGCTCTGGTGTTGAAAAAGGGATGACTAAATTCATACAGATGAAAAATGAGTTTTAAATAGAGAAAGTTGGATAATTATGGAAGTGTGTTAAGTGTCTCCCTGTGGAAATATGGCAAACTGAGTCCTGGGAAGGAAAAGGGTGCAGTGTGAGAGAGCACCCATCTTTATGTGGGTACCTCAGGGAGACACCAGACCAATGGAACTGTTTAGTTACCACTGGTCTTTGACCAACCTAATTAATCTGTTAATCAGACCTGTGATTTGGAAAAAGCAGAAGCTCCTTCTTGGACTAATTACCTCATGCTTAACATTCTAAGGAAATAATCTCTTATAACAGACTGATATGGGATGAGTTATCACAGTGTAATTACAATAATGAAAAATAGAAACAACATGCAATGACAGGTACTTGGTAAACAGGTCATGGTACTATGTAACCACTGAAAATCAGGTTTTCTAAGAATATTCACTGACGTGGGAGCATACTTAAATGAGAAATGAAAAACTTTCTATTTCCAAAATTGTCTTTTTTTTTTTTTCTGGGTGATGGGATTTTTTTTCCTGGGTGATGGGATTGTGGGTGATTTTTATATTCTTCATACTTTCTTATATTTCCACACTGTTTACAGTGAACATGTTAGTGTTTTTTTTTTCTCTTCATTTGTAAGTATTTCACCATGTATTTTCTAAGATCAAGGATATCATCTTACATAACCACAGTAAAATTATTGAAATCAGGAAACTTAGCATTGGTATAGAACTATTATCCAATCCATGATACATATTCACATTTCTATAGCTAACATGCCCCATGTCCATCCAGGATCAGAGCCAGAGTAGCATGTACTGTATTATTTCTTAATTATAAACAAAATAATAAAATACTTTAAAAGTTTTAAATCAGAAGGAATTTGAGTGTAAATAATTGTCAGGGCAAAGGAGAGAGAATATTTTCTTACAGGCTGCCTCTGATTTTTCCTGGTTAGATCATAAATATTATCTTTTGATGACTACCAAGTGTTTTTATTATTTATTTGTATTATATGATTACATATAGTATGTGGCAAAGCATATCAAGACTGGGTGTAATTTTTGGTGCACATCTGATAAAGTTTTTATTTTATCTTGAGTAAAGGATAAAGATCCACTCATGGATCTTGTTGGATCACTCATTCATTCAACAAGAGTTGTGGAGTACCTACTATGATCTAGACAAAACACAGGACTTGAAATCAAATTATTTTCAAATTGTAAACTGAAAGCTCAAAATTTGTAGCCTATTATCATATTGGTAGATCTGCCTATAAGCCATCTTTGGCCAGTAATTAGCTATCAGTTGCTTAAGACAATACAGACACACACAACATGCAGAATAAGGTCCCATGGTCTCAGAGAGATAGATTTAATTTAATCATACAGTCTTAACTAGGTGAAATCCTACATCCTGATATGTGCTCAGGCAAAAGGACTCACTCACTTAAGTCAACTGTTTCCATGAAAGGAATATTCTCATTTTTCAGTTACACAGGTTTTATTTTTAGAAAGCCTGTAAGTATTTAGAAAATGGCTATTAATCACCTTATTGAGGTATAATTTTCTTATGATAACATGCATAAATGTAGTATAAATAAAGCCTATCATTTGATGAGTTTAGACAAATGTTAATACCAGTGTGTCACCACTCAATCATGATGCTGAATATCTCCATCAGCCAGTCGAATTCCATCCTGCCGCGCTAAAGCCAAACACACCTCTTTTTCATCCCCTCATCCTTGCCTGAGACAACTAACTACTGTTCTGATTTCTGTCACCATAGAGAAGTTTTTCAGGTTTTAGGATTTTTTATAAATGAAATTACACAGTTTATACTCTTGTGTCTTTCACATAATGGATTTGAGAGTCATCACTTTGTGGTGTCAGTATTTTGCACCTTTGTATTATTGGGTAATATTCCATTGGATGAAGATACCAGTTTCTTTATTCACTCATGTGTAATGAACATTTGGATTGCTTCCAGTTTGGGGCTAATTATGGGTAAAGCTGTTATACACATTCACATACATTTCTTTTTGTGGGTACATGTTTTAATTTCTCTTGGATGGATACCTAGAAGTGCAATTGCTGAGTTATAGGGTATATAAACATTTAACTTTATAAGATACTACCCAATTATTTTCCAAAGTGATTGTACCGTTTTACATACTCGCTGCCGGTGAATGAGAATCCGTTTCTCCACATCCTCATTAACATTTCGTATTGTTAGTCTTTTTACTTTTATGGATTCTAGTCAGTATGTAGTGGTATCTCATTGTAGTTTTAATTTGTATTTCTTTGATAACCAAAGATGTTGATTAACTTTTCTTTCTGAGCTCAGTTTTATTTGTATACCTTTTTTCGAAATGGTTATTCTACTCTTTTGCTTCTTTCCTCCCTGCTGGATTGCTTCTTCTCATTGAGTTATATGAGTTCTTTACCTATTTTGGGTACAAGGTGTTTGTCTAAGATATATATTGCTAATGTTTTCTCTCAGTCTGTGGTTTATCTTTGCATTTTTCTTAATGGTGTCATTTGAGGAGCAGAAGTTCTTAATTTTGGCGAAGTATGGTTTCTCACTTTTCCCCCCATGGTTAAAGCTTCCTATTTCTTAAGAAATTATTGCCAACTCCAAAGGACGAAGTTATTCTCCTGGAGTCTTTCTTCTAGATATTTTATAGTTTAAGCTGTTATGTGTAGGTCGCTGATCCATTTTGAATTCACTTTTGTATAGGCTGTGAGATGAGAATGAGATTCTGTTTCTTCCATATTTGACATCCAGTTGTTCCAGCATCATTTGTTTAAAATATTATCCATTATCCATTACATTGTTGTGGCACTTTTGTCAAAAGTCAGTTCATTTTATATGTTAATTATATAAATAGTATAGTTAAGCACTGGTGTATTTAAGCCTTGATGTATTTTTGTATTTTTTAACCTAAATTTATAGCAACATCAAAAACTAAATCATGATCTGTTATTCTACTAGCCACAGGAAATTGAAGTGAAAATCTTGGAGGTGACTCATTTCCAATTTGACAGGCTGATCCTGAATATTTGTGAGCTCTTTCCTGCTGTAAGGAAGACAATAGATATAACCCATGACATTTTTATTGTTTCATTGAATTATTCTATATTATTAATTTATGTACTTATATATGAATTTTGGGATTTTTTGTTGAAAAATGGCTTTTAAATTGAATCAGAATATGCATTTTTAAACTACAGCTATTTTATTTTCTTTAAAACTTAAATTTAGCCAAGCTGTCAGAAAACGTGTAGACTGGGATTGTTTTGGTGTCTTGATTTATGTCTTGAATGTATTCAGGCTTCGGTTGGTGACTGGAACTGACATAGAAAATAACCAAGTAGGGGGCACTGCGGCACATTTCATACAAAACTCCTCCTTCTGTGATGCTCCTTAATGCTTCCACATGGAGATTCCACAACAGGCACATTCTCCCTGAGTCCAGCCTAAGAGTGGATCCTGAAATCATTTGGTTCCATTCCTTTGCCCTTCCAGTTCTGCCCCTTCTCCAACCCTAAAAGTACTGAGGACCAAAGCCATCATGCTTTGACACAGAACCCACTATGCTGATCATAAAGATCTGGATGAAGCCTTCCTGATAGACCTGCAGACCTCCCCTCGAACCACCAGTGGCCCTTTCTGTAAAGCCAAAGAGGGCCAGAAGAGTGTAGGAGAGCATAGGGGAGCATTTGATCTCTGCTCTATAGCAAAACATGGTTGGTAAGTTTGTAAGTCATGGTTAAATGCTATTACATCACTCGTTTTTAAAATACCCTCCTGACTTTATTCAGCAAAGAAGAATGCTCCAAAGAAAGAAAGAACTCAAAAGTTGGAGTCAAAAGACTTGGGGGTTGGAGTACTAGTTCTTTCGCTTGCCTCAATTTTGTACCCATGAAAATAGGAATGATACCAAATGACACACAGGATTGTTGTATCAAGTAGGAGCACTCTGCAAACTGTGATATTTAAATTTAAAGTATCTTTCCTTCAGTAGCTCCCAAAGTTGCTGATATTCAAATCTGAGTCATTACTCAAATAGGCTCTGTTGAAATCAAGTGCATAATGGCTTCTGGTTGTTTGTTAGATTCACTCTCCTTAAAAGCTCATCAGCAAACATTTGCCTGCTGAATGATTCCCCTGCAACCTTGAAATACATTAGAGTTGTTTCTACAGAAGGATAGTTGCTAGGAGCCTAAGTCATAGTAAACTTGTCTTTCGTTAAGGATTAAGAATTTTGCTGCAGAAACATTGAAAATGCTGGCAAAACCAAGGGCTGGTTATAGTGTATCTTTGTCTGCAGCATAAAAACAAAAACAAAACCTTCCCCAAAAGGCTACATAAATACCTTTTATGAGCTAATTTCAATATGAGCTAGTTTCAATAAATATTTTGTTGTTAATCATTTTTCCCTAACTATGATAGCAGTGCAAACTCATAATGGAAAACTTGGAAATTACAGATATGTATAAAATGAAACTAAAAATCACCTATAACTTATGCACCTGGAAATAACTGTAAAATAGATTAATGAGTATTTTCTAGTCATTTATACTCACATATGTATGTGTTTTTGGAAAATTTATAAACTATTCTTTTTAATTTTTTAAAAAATATTTTCTTTATTTATTTGAAAGAGAAAGACAGAGATAGCCAGAAAGGAGGAGGAGAAGGAGAAGCAGGCTCCCCACTGAGCAGGGAGCCCAATGTGGGGCTCAATCTCAGGACCCCAGGATCATGACCTGAGCAGAAGGCAGCTGTTTAACTGACTGAGCCACCCAGCCTCCCCTAAACTGTTCTTGCTATAGTCTTGCATATTTCTTTTCTCCCCACTTAGTAATATACACAAATTCCAGTGTCAAAGATTATTCTCAGAACAAATAATTTTGAAGGCTGCCTGATCCTTTATCTGAACTTAGAATACCTAAAAATTATTTCCATATATTTTTTCCCAAATTATTTTTATTAAGTTAAATTTATAAACATTAATTTTTATCCACTTAAATTTGTAAATGTTAAATGTTGTTGAAGAAATCATAAATACTGTTTAGAGTAAAGAAACTAAAATACATATGCTCAAATAAACACATGAATTTTCAAGGTATGTCATACATTCCCAATGGGGGTAATATCCCTCCAAAGCAAGAAAATATTGGTTTGGAGGATGAGAAATGGGGTTTACCCTTAAAATTAAAATTTTATGAGGGAGAGGGACAATTAGGAAAAAAAAGTCTAAAGAAGTTTCTTGTAGGGGGTTGTCATGAAAACTGGGTTCAGAAACGCTGAGATAATCTGGAGGTGAATTGCAATCCTACCGGGCAATTTATTTGCTTTAGACCTAAGATCATATCATGTTTCCTCTTCTGCAGTAATATTAAGATCTACCTGATATTAGTTCACCATTTCTTTTTGAGTACCGAATGCAGAGGGGAAAAAATCATGCAAATTAAATTAAGGTCGAATTTAAGTTTCCAAATGTTATGATTATGTTAAGTAGTATCACTGTATTATAAAACTGTTCTGTCAAAGGGAAAACCCAGAATTAATACCTTAATGCATGGAACCCAGAATTAATTATTTACTTCTACCTTAAAAACTCAGAATGAATTATTTACCTCCTAAAAGAAGATATCAGTGATTTTCTTTGTATTTTAATTTGACACACTTCAGCGATTTACCTGAAGCATGAATTCTCATTTCATAGACAAGCCTAAAAATTGAAAAGACATCATCACCACAAGAACAAAAACGATAGCAAGATGCATTGACTTAGGTTAAAAAAAGAAAACAGCTTTGTTGACATATAATTCACACACCATAAAATTTATGCTTTTAGAGAGTATATTCTTTTTTTTTTTAAGATTTTATTTATTTATTTGACAGAGAGTGAGATCACAAGTAGGCAGAGAGGCAGGCAGAGAGAGAGGGGGAAGCAGGCTCCCCGCTGAGCAGACCACCTGACATGGGGCTCGATCCCAGGACCCTGAGACCATGACCCGAGCTGAAGGCAGAGGCTTTAACCCACTGAGCCACCCAGGCGCCCCTAGAGAGTATATTCTTTTAAGGTATAGTGGATTCTAGCATATTTGCAGAGTTGTACAATCATCACTACTATCTTATTTCAAAACTAATTCATCACCCCAAAAAGAAACTCCATACCCGTTGGCTGTCACTCCCAACTCCCCTTTTCCCATAACCCCTGCACTCATTAACCTACAGCCTATCTCTATAGATTTTCCTATTCTGGTTATTTCCTATAAATGGAATCATACAAGGTGTTGCCCTTTGTGAGTGACTTCTTACATTTAGCATAACGTTTTCAAGGTTCATTTGCATTGTAGCACGTATTGGTAATGTATTCCTTTTTATGGCTGAATAATATTCCCTTGCATGGACATAACACTTTTGTTTATCCATTCAACAGTTGGATATTTGGATTATTTCTATGTTTTGGTTAGTATGAATAATGTTACCATGAATATTTGTATATAACTTTTCATTTAGACATATGTTTTCAATTCTTTTGGGTACATACTTAGGAGTGGAATTGCTAATTCTGTGATTAACATTTTGATTAACTGTCAAACTGTTTTCAAAAGTGACTGCACCGTTCTGTAATCCTACTAGCAGTGTGTGAGGGTTGTAATTTTTCCACATCCCTGTCAACACTAGTTATTGTCTGTCTTTCTTTTTAGTTATCCTGGTGGGAAGGAAATGGTATCTTATTGTGGTTTTGATTTGCATTTCACTAATGAATAATGATGTTGAGCACCTTTTCTTGTGCTTATTGGCCTTTTGTATGTCTATTTGAAGAAGTGTCTATTCAAATCCTTTTCCCATTTCTAAATTGGGTTATTTGTCCTTTGATTGTTGAGTTGGGAGAGTACTTTATATAGTTTGGATAAAAGTCCCTTATCAGATATGTAACTGGCAAATATTCTCTCCCATTCTCTGGATCATCTTTTTGCTTTCTTGGTAGTGCTCTTTGAAGTACAGAAGTTTTAAGTTTTGACCAAATCCTATTTACCTATTTTTTCTTTTATCATTTGTGCTTTTAATGTCATAGCTAAGGAAATAGTGCCAAATCCAAGGTCACAAAGATTTACTCCTGTGTTTCAGTCTAATCGTTTTATAGTTCTGCTCTTACATTTAGGTCTTTGATCCATTTTTTTAAGAAGATTTTATTTATTATTTATTTGAGAGAGAGAGCATGAGCAAGCAGAGGGAGAGGGAGAAACAGGATCCCCACTGAGCAGAGAGCCCATCTCAGGGCTTGAGCCAAGGACCCTGCAATCATGACCTAAGCTGAAGGCAGATGCTTAATTGACTGAGCCACCCAGGAGCCCTGGTCTTTGATCCATTTTTTTTTCTAAAGATTTTATTTATTTATTTGACAGACAGAGATCACAAGTAGGCAGAGAGGCAGGCAGAGAGAGAGAGAGAGGAGGAAGCAGGCTCCCTGCCGAGCAGAGAGCCCGATGTGGGGCTCTAACCCAGGACCCTGGGATCATGACCTGAGCCGAAGGCAGAGGCTTTAACCCACTGAGCCACCCAGGTGCCCCTACTCAGTTGATTTTAAGTCAAGGAGAACATCTTTGATAATCTAGGTGTTCTTCATAACAATCAGTTGAAAGACTTAAAGAACAGAACTAAGGTTTCCCTAAAGAGGAAATCCAGCCTGCCAGTTTACCATATGGGTTTTGGACTCACCAGTCCTACAGATACAGAAGTCAATGTCTTGAAATCTCTGTCGTCATATATACATACTATATAATATTTTATATCATAGTTATATAAAACCTGCCTCTGTATATGTTGCATATTATGTATATTATTATATGTCTTACTATATAAGTTTTTATAATTATTTATTTATATAATTTATATAATTATTTATTATTTATAATTATTTATTTATATAATTATTTATTATTATTATTAACTAGACATTAATATATAACATAATATTATGAATATATAATTTCTATATATTGATATAATTCACGTATTAATATATATGTACTTTAATTAATATATTAGCATATATTACATTATATATATTCTCTCTATATATCATCTACTGGTTCTATTTCTCTTCTAGAACCCTGGACTGATATGGTAGGAGAGCACAGGGGTAACTGAATGATGCAAATGAGGTTGACGTAAGGAGACTCCATTGAGACGTTTGCAAGTAAAATAGAGGGGAGAACAATTATTTTTGATAAAGATGAATATTTGAGGGAGAGAAATGTTCTCAACCAGTTGAATCTATAATGCTATCCTCTGTTTATTTTTTTTATTTTTTTTTAAAGATTTTATTCATTTATTAGTCAGAGAGAGAAAGAGAGAGAGCACAGGCAGACAGAGTGGCAGGCAGAGGCAGAGGGCGAAGCAGGCTCCCTGCCGAGCAAGGGGCCCGATGTGGGACTCGATCCCAGGACGTTGGGATCATGACCTGAGCCGAAGGCAGCCGCTTAACCAACTGAGCCACCCAGGCGTCCCGCTATCCTCTGTTTATATTTAATGTTTTTTTCCATAAATAGATCTAACATTTTAATCTCTTTCTCTTCTTTTTGTAATATTGCATCCAAGTAGTTTAACTGTATAATCTGATGATATAATTTTTAAGGTAATCTCATTAAAAAGCTATTTCTTGGGGTACCTAGGTGGCTCAGTCAGTTAAGCATCTGCCTTCAGCTCAAGTTATGATCTCAGGGTCCTGGATTGAGTCTCACATCAGGCTCCCCGCATAGCAGAAAGCCTGCTTCTCCCTCTCCCACCCCCCCTGCTTGTGCTCTCTCTCTCTCTCTCTTTCAAAAAAAAAAAAAAAGCTATCGTTTTCACTGAATGCCAATCACTGTAATTGCATGCTTAATAACAAGTAATTTTGGGAGTGCCTGGGTATCTCAGTCAGTTAGGCATCCGACTCTTGATCTCCATTCAGGTCTTGATCTCAAGGTTGTGAGTTCCGTCCCTGTGTTGGGCTCCACTCTGGGTGTAGAGACTACAAAAATAAACAAGCAAAAACAAAAAAACATCCAAGGAATTATCAATCAGCTCCATAATATTTTCTTTATAAATTCCTTCTTTTCTCATGTTGGCAGACATCACAGAGAAAAAATATGAATGAGGGGTTCCTGGGTGGCTCAGTCATTAAGTGTCTGCCTTCAGCTCAGGTCATAATCCCAAAGTCCTGGGATAGAGTTCTGGATCAGGCTCCCTGCTCAGTGGGGAGCCTGCTTCTTCCTCTCCCTCAGCCTGCTGCTCCCTCTGCTTGTGCTCTCTCTCTCTGTCACATGAATATATAAAATCTTTTTTAAAAATCATGAATGAGTCTTCATAGGGGAAAGTTATAAAAATAAAAACTAAAAATTTTAACGTGGTTGCCATGAAATCATAGCTATCATGGAATCAATCATGGAACAATATGATTACGAAGTTCACTGGAAAAAGTGAAGGAAATGTATTTTCTATAAAATTTAAGGAAAAAATAATTCATCTTATTTGATAAATGCCAGAGATGTGGAGATTTTAATTTCTTATCTAAATCAACAAAATGATAGTCTTTTAACTTACACACTACAAGTATAAATGCATATTCTAAAATTCATGCTTTAAAGAAAAAAAAATGAAGGATTTGGCTTACTTTGGGCCAGAGCTGGATGTAGTATTTTACAAACAAGCTGGCATGTGTTGACACATTTGATTCTATACCTTCTAGCTCCTATTACACTCCTACTGATTGCATCCTAGGGCCAAGTTGGCTTTGGAAAAAAACACTTTTTTTGATGAGTGTTGGGTTTACTGGGCTACTAAAAACATGTAGTTAATAAACCAGAGAAACTGCTGAGTATTGTTGTATAGTTTTGTTCCAGAAGAACTCCATGAAGTTAATATATAAGCATCCAATCCATGTTTTCTTGAGTCTGGTAACTTACATATTATTATGTCGTGTTCTATTGTTAATGACAAATGATGACATTTGTCAGAGAACACTATTGTAACTGGTTACCTAGGTTATATCCTAGGATACAATACCTGCCTATGTATATGTTGTTATATACAGAAGTCAATGTATACTTTTACACTGACAGAAGTCAGTGTACTCTTCTTAATGATTTTCAGTAGTTATCCTCTGGGAGAATAGGAAAAACAGGTTACTTATGGAAGAAGCTTCTTAGAAGGGCTGACTTCCATTGGCATGTTTAGATTAAATGGATTTAACAGACTTAAATCTTAAGGCTGCTTGATATGTTTTAATTGTGACAACTTCTATGAAAATAACTAATATAAGCTAAGCCAAAAAAGTATGTTGAAATGTAATTTTTAAAATTTTTTCAAAAGAAAAGGTAGAGATTTTGAATTTCTTAATGGCAGGGACTCTAGTCTACCTAACTTTATTGCTACCAGGAGTATAGGAACTGGTACATGGTAGGCATTCAAAAATGTTTGATGAATAAAATAACAAATAAATTAATTAGTTGGAATAATTGGCCAAAGAAAATCTTTATGATCTGGCATTGGCTCTAATAAGTAATTTTTAATCAGGTGATGGGTTGATATGAATTCTGGCATTCAGGTTATAGGCTGGATGAAAATGCACTCTGATGGTCAATTAGAGACCTGTTCTGAAGTAGTAAGAATTCATTTGTGGAGCTATTTGGGAGTTGAGTGACTAAAGGAAAGAAAGCTCAATGGCTCCATCTACTCCTCTTCCTTACAGCAAAATATAGGGAGATTTAATAACTGTGTGTGCAGTTTTCTCTTAAGGAAAAACATATTTCTGTTGTTTGACAGACTGAACATTATGCTCATGTGGTCAACTCTTTTTCTAACTTTGCAGGGAGTAAATTTCTTATAGATGTATTCTGGTTTCCTATAACAACATTCTACTTTCATCAATCATCCTTTCTGCCACTCTTACCTCTATCTTGAGTTCCATCTCCAGAAATGGGTAGTTCACTGTAGGCTTTACTGGATTCTACAGAAGACATTAAAGACTTAGGGAGTTAGTCTTGTCAATCTTTTATGTGGAACCTTTAAGCAAAGTATTGCATGCTGTTGCCCAATGGTTAGTCACAGCTGGTCTGACATTACAAAACTTGCTTGAGATGTGTTTGTCTAAAAGTTGTTGCCTTCCTCAAGAAACAGACTGAGGGTTGCTGGGGGGAGGGGGGACGGGAGAGGGTGGTGGGGAAATGGACATTGGGGAGGGTATGTGCTATGATGAGTGCTGTGAAATGTGTAAACCTGGCGATTCACAGACCTGTACCCCTGGGGATAAAAATACATTATATGTTTATTAAAATAAAAAAATTTAAAAAAAAAAGTTGTTGCCTTCCAATTGTCAGCCACCATCAGTAATGTCTGCACAATAATCATGATGCAGTTCTAGTGTATCAAAACTAATCCATAGTAAAAATGACTCCACATCTAGAAAAAAGTACTTTTTTTTTTTTATCATTTCACTCAAAATGTAGAAATAGCAAACATGCTCTGGTGAATACAAAAGAAAATACAAAGTATAAGAAATTGTTCCTACCTCTTTAAAAAAAGATTTACTTATTTATTTTAGAGAGAGGGAGAGAGAGTGAGCAAGCATGAGTGGAAGGGGCAGAAGGAGAGAGAATCTCAAGCAGATTCTACATTGAGCGGAGTCTGATGCAGGACTTGATCTCACAACCCTGAGATCACAACTTGAGCGCAAACCAAGAGTTGGATGTTAACCAACTGCACCACCCAGGTGTCCCAAAATTGTTCCCACCTTTATGTAATTAAAAATACAATTCTTTGTTTTCTCTTACCTGTAGAGAACTTATACTAGCCTCTGTATTGAGTTTATTTTGAAAAAGACCACCAAAAGAAGTATAATTTAAATCTAAGAACATGATTATAAAAGGGAAGAATCAGGAATAATTTAAGGATATTTGTTATCATTGCTAATTTACATTTTTCTGGAGGCCTAAACCAATGTAATAAGATAAGAAAAAATATAACAATACAATTAAAAAACTAACAGAAATAGAAATGTAACTGTATCTTTGAATGTGGATAGAAAACTACCCGAGAAGATACAGGCTAAACTATTAAAAGTGGTTGTTTTGAAACATGGGGCTGTAAAGTGGAGAGAAAATTGACTTTTACTTGTTTTTTTCTCTACATTTTAATGCAGTCTGAATTTTATGTATTACAACAAATATGCATTAGTTTCTTGCATTTTTAAGTTAAGACAAATTAAGGAATTAAGACAATCATGAAACAGGATCTCAACAAGCCAGAGAGAGAAACTAAATGGGCTATCAAGACAGAGGTTATGTCAGAAGCAAATTTTTAAGAGCTGGAGGATGGAGTGCTGGTCATGTGACAGCATGAAATGCTGAGTAAAAGATACAAGTGAAAAAACTGGGGAGCCGGGTGCCTGGGTGGCTCAGTGGGTTAAGCCTCTGCTTTCAGCTCAGGTCATGATCTCAGGGTCCTGAGATCAAGCTCCACATCGGGCTCTCTGCTCAGCAGGGAGCCTACTTCCCCCTCTCTCTCTGCCTGCTGCTCTGCCTACTTGTGACCTCTCCCTCTGTGACAAATAAATAAATAAAATATTTAAAAAAAAAAACTGGGGAGCCATCTGTGACAGTAAGTTTTTGTGTATACCATGAAAATGTGCTATCTCCATGTGATTAAACAGTTATTATAAGACTGAAAATATAAAGGTACATAAGTAACTTTTTGGTGTCTAAACAGGGAAATGGTATAACTTAATTCACATTTCCTCTCATATTTTTATTAAAAAATTCAAATCTATGGAAAAAACTTTTTTAAAAAAATTACAACGAACGTATATATTTCTTCACATTGTATATATTTCTTCACAATCTTCACAACACATTGAATATACTTCTTCATCCAATATCACCAGTTAAAATTTTGTTCTTTCTCTCTATTTTTTTCTTTCCTTGAATCATTTGAAAATAAGTTGCAAATATCATGACATGTCACCTCTAAATATTTCTGCAAGTACATAACACATATAACTATCAAATCATAATAATAGCCCTTTGCTAAATGCTTTACATACATTAGTTCATTAATCCTTACAACAACACTTTGTGTGAGATATGATTGCTCCATTTCATTGATGAAAACCAGGATGGGATTCAAGCTTATCTCTGACTGACTCCAAAATCCATGCTTAAAACCACAAGACAGGATTTAGTTAAGGGCTAGGAAAAGTGAAACAAGTTTCCATTGAACTTCAAGGGAGGGAGAAATCATGGCAGAACAGAATGGTTTAGAAATATTTTCCAAAAATGGTTACTTTAGAACTAGGCTGAAAGAAACCATTTTCTCTCTTTTGATTTGTTGGGAAGATATGTCCTAAAAGCACTGACATTATAATCCTTTTTCCCTTTTTATTTTCAAAAGTAAAATTAACTGTATATAAACATTTACTTCTCGACTTTTCCTTATGTGTGATTGCAATGTCATATTTCCCAATAAAAATTTTTACAATATATATAACATGAAATTTATTTTATTTTGGTGGCATTGAGTATGTTCATGGTGGTAAATAATAGATTACTATAAAAGAAATTTCTGTGAGTAGCTGTATGGAGGATTTTTAAATCTTAAGAATTTTCATAGCAGGCCTATTTCTAATGTATATAGAGATGTTATGTGTGCAAATATATCATCAAGAATGCACAAGATCAAAAGTGTGAAACTAAATACAGTTCATAACTCAACAAAACAAGAGTGAAGTTGTGCCAAAACAACTTTGCTCTTCATATTTCCCATTGCAGTAACATTTAAGGGATTATTTCCGAAAATGTTCATGAGTCAGAAGTGGAGAATGAGTAATACTGTGCTTTGGACTTTATGAATGTTTTACTGCCAAAGGGACATTATCTAGGTTGTTTTTTTTTTTTCAATAAGGCAATGAGTTGCTGCTTTGTACTGATTCCTAACTGGCTTATTTGGAAAAACTTGAATATAATTTGAACAACGAAGTTACTGGCATCTTTTGAACTTAGCACTGAGTTTTCTTAAACTGTTCTAATTTAGTGAACAATACTTTAATCTCATTTGTACCTGGGTAGACATAACTACTGGTGGCTGAGGGTTACGATAACCTTAGAATAGGTCAAGATTCTTTAGCAAATAGAAAAACAAGGTTGGATAGATTCATTCAAAGTCAGAATATGCATGGAAATATATTAAATGGTGAGTTGACATTTCAATTTTCTTTGTGGATTTCTAAACTTTATTATGATGAAGAGGTCAATGAAAAATATTTATGAAGCCTATGGTGGGGATAAATTTTGTGTGTGTTTTTTTTTAAAGATTTTATTTATTCATTCATGAGAGACAGAGAGAGAGAAAGAGAGGCAGAGGGAGAAGCAGGCTCCCATCCGAGCAGGGAGCCCCATGCGGAGCTCAATCCCAGGACCTGGGGATCATAACCTGAGCGGAAGACAGATGCCCAACTATCTGAGCCACCCAAGTGCCCCAATTTTATATCTTTTAATTTCTACATTCCACTGGAATTTGGAAACCTTTAAATTTTATTCCTCTATGTATTTCTTATCCTCATTTTCAGATTTCCCCCACAGAATATAACATTTTGGCTCTCATTATGAATGAATCAAGAAATTTTTAAAAGGGCCAGGACTGACTTGAGTTTCCATATTTTAAACCAGTAGGGTGATGCTATATTAATTCCTCAGTTAGCCACTTATTACTGAGCATGAACTGTGGTTCCAGCACTGGAGTTGGAAAAGTAAGCATCAATCATCTATTTTCCCCCTCTTTTCAGTCTTAGATTTTGCAGATAAACCTTCTTTTCCCATTTGACACACCCAGATTTTAGTATAGTGATTCTGGCATACACTTATCAACGGAGAGAATAATCAGGATCTTTTCAGAGGAACCACACTTGTAACCTCCCAAAAGAGAACAGGGTTTTTCAAGTTAGAGTAAGACACATCCCCTAAATTCTATAAAGGGGAAAGATTTAATCTAAAACTATGTTGTTTGGTTACAGGGAGGATCTAAATAACACAAAGACCTCTTTTTTAAAACAACGTTTACAACAAAATGTTTTCCCTCCAAATTTGTAGCTTGTGCAAACTAAGGTGGGACAGGGGCTGCTTTCTGGCTTTAGGAAAGAATCAGTTATACATTAATGAATCATATTTTTCTCTTTTCTTCGTGAGATAAAGATATGACTCATGTCACCATTGTGGACTTAGGATACATAGGCTCAAGAATAAAAATAAGATTTTGAAATATAGTTTTTGAAAATACAAGAAAATAATCATCAATTCACATTATTGATCACATTAGAACCTCTTCTTTAAAGCAAATACAGATTTTTAATGATAGACTTAACTGCTTTATCAGGAAGAAAGAATGCATAGGTTTGCTAGTTTTTGACGATGCCAAGAAGAGGAGATGATTGGACTTAACTATAGCAGCGTTATAGGAAAGTAGCTTGTTGTCTTGGTATCTGCAAGGGAGCTGGTAGAGGAAAGTTATGAATAGTTGGCCCAATTATGGTCATCAATTTCGTCAGTAATTTATTTGAAGATGTACATTATCCCTTTTCTTGCATAAAAGTGGTTCAAACAGTACAAAACAAAAACAGGACCAGATAACATAATAGGCAACAAAATTAAGATTGGACTTTATTATGGCAGATATGAAATCTACAGATAGAATTTTCCAGGGGTAAATGCAAATTTCTATTCTCAGTTTCAAAAACTTATTTGCATACTCAAAGTGCGGAGATGTCCTGGGTTGGTTAAGAGAAATATTAACAATTTAGTGGGGAATTATGCCGATCAATTTTTTGAAAAATATTTTATATTCATTCATTCACTCACTCATGTGCACTTAATTACAATATGCCGAAAACAGCTCAGAATTTCTTGCTCTTAAAAACTTACATTTTAATTGGGAAAGGTAGTCTCATAACTGATAATTGCTGAACAATGTGATAAATGGTAAAAGAGAAGGTTGAGCAGTTTTGCAGAAGCACAGAGAAGAGAACAACTTCTTTGGGGTTACCTTCAAAAAGGGGTTGACTTTTGAACTGGAATTTGAGGATTAAGTAGGAGTTTGCTGGAAAGAGAGAAGAGAATGAAGGAAGGAGAACATATGCAAAGAAAAGGGTGTTTTGATCATAGAGTGCACGTTGGAGGTGGTGGGAGTTGAGGTCCAAATCATAGGCAGAAGCCCATCTTGAAGGGCCTTCTGTGCTGTATTAGAGATTGAGATCTTGGATTCTAATAGGTTGTAGTGTGTGTGAAAGTGGAAAGCGACCAGCAGATTTATTTTTTAAACGGAAGTGACAAGTAGATTTATGTTTTAAAAAGCCATAAAAGATTATGGCTTGTAATATAATGGACTCTGGGAGGGCAGTTTAGAGCCTGCTGGGATCAACAATGTAACGTTAAGGTGTGAACTCAGTCAAATAGTGATAGAGATAGGGACACAGGAAGAAAAAGTAGGAAGAAACCTAGGAGATAGTATTCTGTGAGATACAGTCAGAGGAATCAGGTTTATTCAACCTGGAGTAGAGAAGACTAAGATGAATGGGTATCTGCTGTTGATATTCAGTATTACTCAAGACAGCAGAACTAGGATCAGTATGTGGAAGACATTGGTAACAATTGTAGTTACGTAAAAATGGAATGGGCTTCCTCTCTGGGTAATCAACTCAGAATAATATGGTTATTCAGCAAGTAAAGCTGAATAACCATATTATTCAGCTACAGAGATGCCATAGAAAGGAAGTCTTCAACTTTGGGAGACAAGTTACACAAGATGATCTCTA
Source organism: Martes martes (assembly GCF_963455335.1). Taxonomy (NCBI): domain Eukaryota; kingdom Metazoa; phylum Chordata; class Mammalia; order Carnivora; family Mustelidae; genus Martes; species Martes martes. The sequence goes on from NC_137888.1 coordinate 131,958,912, forward strand.
ATGTGTCTTGTAGGCTTTCTTTGATTCTTTGGTTCCAGTAAAAAGCCAAGCCATCCAAATGAGCCTTTAGAAACACAGACTCATATCCTTACTAAAATAACTCTTAAGGTTCCACTCCAAAATGGAGAAGGGAAAACAAATTAGTTTTGACGTCAAACAAAAGCAGACTGGCTTTTAGAGATTTTTTTCCCTTATTATAGAATGATGATTTCTTGTTTTGGACATTGGAAAATCCTCAAGGAATGGAATCATACCTATCTTACCCACCAGTCTAAGCCTAATGCCTGGGATATAGTTTGTGCTCAACAAATACATGCAAACAAATGTAATGGATACTTCATACATCATCCACATCTATTTTCAGGACTTAAGGACCCATTTCCCCAGCTACTGGGAGTGCTGTCAGCAGATGGCTCTCAAACCTCTTCAAAATTACCCTTGACTGCAAAGAGCTATCTCACCCAAGGGCAGACACCTCTTTTCAGGGCAGCCAGCAACTAATAACTGGTCACTGGAAGGGTATAAAGCTTGCCACAACCTAGGACAACTGTGAAGGGCCATCCTAGCTCCAGAGCTCCCCATAGGGCTAGCTGAAGCCTCTATTGTGACTAGAAGACTACCCAACCTCTCCCTCTGCCAATCCTGCTTCTTTCCCTTCCTTTTTAGAGAAGTTGATCCTGACAATACTTTTAATAGACCTCCTACACATTAATCTCCATCTCAGAGTCTGTTTCACAGGGACTCAGCCCCAGGAAATTAACCATATGAAGCAGAATCCATTCAATTTTTAACAGAATTTTGTAATACACAGAATGAGGGGTTCTTGGCTATCAACAGTTTTGATAAATACTTCTGTACTCAACTTCTCCATGGGCTTTTCCTTTTTATTTAAATGAATGTGAATGAAACCCTTTCATGAAGTGATGTTATCTACCCCCACCACCCCACTGCCTGACCCCCCCACCTCTGGTTTTCCTATGTTTTTCAAAACATTGACTGCTGTTTGATGTAAGATCCAAGGCTGAACTTTCAGAGTGTGTGTTTATTTGGGGCTTGATTTACTGCTCTTTGGCCTTGGTTTGTTTCCATTTGATTTCAAATGATCATTAATCTTCCTCGGAAAGCCTCCAGGGATTGATGGTGTCCTGGTCTGTTCACTGATTTAAGTGAAATTATTCAGAAGTTCATGTATCATCTCCTTTTTTGACAACTTTTATCTTTCTGTTAAAGTCCCCAGATGTGCAGTATTTCATTGGAGAAAAAGAGTATCAGAGGGCAAAGACGGAACTGTTTGAGCTTTACCAAAGGGAAGTAACAGGGGCTACAACTGGTTGGTGAGATGACAGAGTGTGTCAATCTCTGGTTTATCAGCAGCTCATGACCTAGGGCTGGACAAAGACACTTAACAGAAAGCACTGGAATTGCTCAACATTAAGCAAATCCTTCACAGCCTGTGGGCCCACCAGTCTACTGCTATGTGAACACTAGAACCTTGTAGGTATCTCTGACATCTCCAGGCTTCTCCCTTGTGGAGTCTCTTACCACCTAGACATGACCTTAGATATAGAGTCACACTTGGATTCTGGAAAAGATTAGTGGAACCCCCATACACTGAATGGTGGCAAACAGCATAGCATAATGGTTACGTGGACATACTCTGGAGCCAGGTTCAAATACTGGCTCTGCCACTTGCTAGTTATGTGATCTTTGACAAATTACTTCACCTCTGTGTGCCTCAATTTCCTCATTTGTAAAATGAGAATGATAATAGTAGTGTCCAATTCACAAGATTGCTGTGGGGATTATATGAGTTAATATATGTCAAGCACTTAGAAAATTACCTACAACATATTAAGCATTGTATGTAATTAAAAATTGAATAAAAATCTCTGGGTGTCAAAAAATAATGCATCGAGAGGAACATTTGACATGGAGATGGGGTCATAGGACTGGCTCTACCAAAAGGCTAAACATTTCCACTGACAAATTCTGACAACAGAATGTATAGCCACAAAATAGAACATGGACCTAATACTCAGAAACTCCTCTTCTAGTTTTGTTTTGGTTTTTGTTTTTTGGTAGCAAAATATGAATCTAATAATTCTAGTTGGATGGTGGATGCATGGAACATACTAATGTTGACAAAACGGTCAAATTTATGTAGTATTAAAGTTGGACTTTAATAACTAAGAAATACAGTGACAGTCAAAGGAAATACAATTTTCATAGCCACCAGAAAGACAGATATACAATGATTAATTTTAGTGTATCTCAAACTGGCTTAAAACAACACCCCTTCCACTCACATTATGGCATGACTTTAATGGCACAAACCACTTATTTGTGAAGTAAATGAATTTTAGCTGGCAACCATGACCTAGACAGTTGTAAGAATATATTTAATACACATCTTCCTCAACTTATGATGGATTATATCCCAATAAACCCATCATAAATTGAAAATATCTTAAGTAAAAAAATACACCTAACTTCCAGAACATCGTGAGCTCAACACGTATTAGCCGACAGTTGGACCAAACCATCTAACACAAAGCCTACTTGATAATAGAGTGCTGAATATTTCATATGATTTGTTGAATCCTGTACTGAAACTTAACAAGAGAACAGTTGTAGGAGTACAGAATGGTTGGAAGTGTATCAGTTGTTTACCCTTGTAATTCCATGGCTGACTGGGAACTGTGGCTCAGTGCTGCTTCTGAGCGTCGTGAGAGGCTCTTACTGCATATCACTAGCCTGAGAGAAGATCAAAATTCGAAACTGGAACATTTCTATGGAATGTGCATCATGTTCACACCACTGTAAAGTCAAAAAATTGTAAGTTGAAGCATTGTTAAGTCGAGGGCTGTCTGTATATGTCGCCCCATTGTGTTTTCAGACAAGGAAAGAATAGGAAGTACAATTTCCCCCCATATTAAGGCAGCATTTAAGCAAAAACCCAGAATACTCACAATGTTCAGGCTTATAATATATAAATAAGGCAAGAAGTGTCAGACAATATGCATTTCCAAAACTGGATCACAAGAAGAATGGATCTTTTGTGTTTCCCCTCTTGCTTAGTGAAAGACCTACAGTTTACATTGTAAAAATAGCAGGTACAATGAATACTGCAGCTAATCCTGTAAATCACTGAAGGGGTGTGAGGCGCTGGCCACTGGTAGAATTAACAATGTGCTCAGCTTGTTTTGATACCTGTATTCATAAATGAAAGACAGGGACGCCTGGGTGGCTCAGTCGGTTAAGCGGCTGCCTTCCAGACAGGTCATGATCCCAGGGTCCTGGGATTGAGTCCCATATCAGGCTCCTTGCTTGGCAAGGAGCCTGCTTCTCTCTCAGACTCTGCCTGCTTGTGTGCTATCTCTTTCTCTCTCTGACAAATAAATAAATAAATAAAATCTTAAAAAAAATAAATGAGAGATAGAGGGTAGTTGAATTTTTGTTAAAATAAGCTCTTAAGTTTACATGTTCTAGACATATTAAATATTTGTTGCTAGTCTTTGTAATATTAACACAAAAGAAATGGATATATGACTTTGAGATTATCTATTTTTATCTTTATTTATTTTTTAAAGATTTTATTTCTTTATTTGAGAGAGAAAGAGAGAGCGTGCACATGAGCAGGGGGAGGGGTAGAGGGAGCAGGAGAAATAGACTCCCCACTGAACAGGGAGCCCAATGTAGGGCTCCATCCAAGAACCCTGAGATCATGACCTGAGCCGAGGGCAGGTGCTTAACTGACTGAGCCACCCAGCCACCTCACGAGATTAAAATTACTATTAAAATGTAAATAAAAGGTGGAAAGTGTTTTAAAGAGAATAACAACAAGCTGAAAGGCCTCTTAGGTTAAATCATTTGAGACCTCCAAATACCCTAGATCATAATGGTGGTGACCTCATTTCTTTTTTCCTGTTGAAAATTAAGAGGATTTTAACAATTTTACTATGAAAATTATCATTGATTTTGTTTTTCCCTTTTCATACTTTGGGCTATTCATTCATTCATGCCTGCATTTTAGATCTGGACCATTTTCCATAGTTTTGAAAATCCCCCAGTATTAAGACATTGAGCCTATGCGGTCTGAGCAACAAAACGGCCCAGTTATGACAGTTTTTGGATCTCGGTTTTCTCACCTGTAAAGGAAGTGTTTCCCAAACTGAATTATGAAGCAGCTTTGTTAGGGTTTAAATTCTCTATCATGGCTCTCAGTGAGGGGTGGATGGAGCTGGGAATGAGTTGAGTTGGAATTCTGCCTTCTTGGGTGGGCCAGGAGTACAGAAGCTGCATTTGGTGAAGAGGTCTCTCGTGCACTGCTCTAGTCAGCATTTTCCTGAAAAAGTTTTCTGAAGTCAGCTCATTCCTGGTGAGTCTCTAGGTGCATTCCTTACATTCACTGTGGCCATGCTGTCCAATGTGGTAGCCACAAGCCACATGTGGCTGTCTAAATTTAAGTTAACTAACGTAAAGTAAAATAATAAAAGAAAACAGAAAGTTCTGCTCCTCCATCACACTAGGTGAATTTCAAGTGGTGAATAGCTACACGTTGTCCTGTTGGACAGTACAGAGGTAGAGCATTTCCAACACTGCAGAAAGTTCTCTTGGACAGTGCTGTTCCATAGCTGGGGCGTCTGTTTTGTTTTCAAAGAATCCACTTGTGGGCTACCCGGGTGGCTCAGCCGGTTAGGTGTCTGCCTTCTGCTTAGTGGAGAGTCTGCTTCTCCCTTTGTGAGCTCTCTCTCTCTCTCTCTCTCTCGATCTCTCTAATAAGTAAGTAAGTAAGTAAGTAAATAAATAAATAAATAAATAAAATTTTTAAAATGCAAACAAGCAAAGGAAACCAGTTGTTCTTTTCAATAGCCAGATGATTTTTAAAAAATCTTTATTGAAGTATAATTAACACACCTTACAATTCACCCACTTTAAGTGTACAATTCTTTATTTTTAGTAAATAAACCAGGGTTTCTCTTCTGAAGCACGAAACACACATCTTCCAAGGATGGTACATAGCTAACACAATTTTAGGCGGAAGTGAGTCTATTACATACTGTGAATGGATGTCTTGGGACATTGGGGGGTAATTCTCTCCTGGAACCCCAGGTGAGAAAGAAAAAACATAATTTGGCAGCATTTTAAATTACATCAAAGGACATGTAAGTGAGTGTAGTTGAATGTCCCTAGCTCAAAGATATGGTGCAACTGTACTGTATAACCAGAATTTGGCAATTATTGTGGTCGTGTTGCAATATAACATAGCATTTCCTTTCCTTTCTTCATAAACAGAAGTATCTTTAAAAGGAAAGGGACCCTACATCCACTGAAATGTTATTAATGTAAAACTGTTTGGAATATGGTCACACATTATGCTGTTATGGCAATATTAATATTGCATTCCTCATAATTTCAGATATTTTCTTTGTCATTGCACAAAGATGCTTTTTAATATAATTGTAAGGAACATTATATATTGTTTTATTTGGCTTTTGCTCCCTTCATGCAATTTTATACTTTCATTTTTTGTGCATTGCCCATATCTATAGACCTCATCACAGCGTATTTTATTTTATTGATTAAACAGTGTTTCCTTAGAATGACCCCTCTTTAGGGCCATGAGGATATTTCCAGTGTGCTGATATAATAAATAGTGCTATGATGGTAATATTTGTTACTGAGGTCTGAATGTTTGTGTTCCTCCAAAATTCGCATGTGATCATCCTAAATCCATGGTCAAAGTGTCAGAAGGCAGGGTCTTTGGGAGGTGATGGAGTTATGAAGGTGGAGCCCTCATGAATGGGATCGGTGATCTTATAAAAGAGACCCCATGGGAGCTCCTTAGCTCCTTCCACCATGTGAGGACACAGCGAGAAGACACCGGCTATGACCCAGTAAGAGGGTTCCCACCAAAAAATGACTCTGCCAGCACCTTGATCTTGGACTTCCCAGCCTCCAGAACTGAGAGAAATAAATTTCTGTTGTTTATAAGCTACCAATCTGTATTTTTTGTTATAGCAGCCCGAAGGGACTAAGAAACTTGTATTCTACTTCTTCTACTTTTCTCTAGAGTCCACATGCACACACACCCAATTGGTCAAATATTATCATTATCCATGTTGTCTCATCTACTATGGTAGCCACCGACTGTGGTAGCCACCAACAATATGAAATGTGAATAATCTGAACTGATATGTGCTGTAGGTGTAGAATACAGACAGGATCTCAGAGATTAATATGAACAAAAGAATATAAAATATATCATCAATAATTTTTATATTGATTACATGTTGAAATGATACTTTTGATGTATTAGATTAAATGACATTATTAAAGTTAATTTTAGCTATCTCTTTGTACTTTTAAGAATATGGCCATTAGAAAACTTTAAATTACATGTATGGTTCACATTATATATGATTGACCCCTGAACAATGGGGTTAGGGTTGCCAATACCTGCACAGTAGAAAATCTGCGAAGAAATTTGGACTCTCTCCAAATTTAACTACTAATAGCCTACGGATGACCAAAAGAAGCCTATGATATCATAAGTAGTTAACACATATTTTTATGATCTGTGTGTTATATACTGTATTCTTACAATAAAGTAGACTAAAGAAAAGAAAATCATAAGGGGGGGCCACCTGGGTGGCTCAGTTGGTTAAGTGTCCACCTTTGGCTCAGGTAATAATCCCAGGGTCCTGGGATCAAGCCCCACATCTGGCTCCTTGCTCGGCGGGGAGTCTGCTTCTTCCTCTCCCTCTGCCTCTCCTTCTCCTCCTGCTCGTGCTCTCTCTCCTTCTCTTTATCTCTCTCAAATAAATAAATATAAATAAAATCTTAAAAAAAAAGAAAATCATAAGAAAGAAAAAATACATGTACAGTACTGTACTGTATTTATAAAAAAAGATCTCCATGTATATGGACCTGCACAGTTGAAACCCAAGTTTTTCCAGGGTCAACTGTATTGCTTTTGGACAACACTGACTTAATGCATTCAATCTATTTCCGGATTTTCTGATTAAGTTTTTCTAATTGTTTATACCTAATTTCTGTGGTTTTGACATTTATTTTAATAACTTAAAATATATTTGAAATATAACCTGAGTATGATCATATCTTTAGGATAGTATTCGGTATTATTGGTTTCTTATGTATCAGTTGACATGTATCAGCAATTTATAAAGTTAACATATATTATATCATGGGACCTTTGACACCGTAGTCCATTAAACTTGTTTTTTCTTTTTTTAAACCTTTTTGTTAACCTGAAGTATGGTCATCTTTTCTACTTTTAGGCTTCCAAAATGCTGATTTCTTCTTAATTTTTTACATATTCCTGTATTTTTCCGTTTGGGTTTTACAGTGGTTTTTTATCAACCTATTTTAAGTTGGCTTCATTACCTTTTTCATTGTTTAATGGGAACTCTTTTTGTATTTTCTTCTGGTGTGTCATCACTATAATAAAGGAATTCCACTAAATTTTGTTACTCTCATCTTAATTCCTCTCATCTTTTCTTAATTATCTTTAATACTTTTGTGGCTTGTTCATTTCTAGTTCCTAAATACAGCTGCATTAACTTACAAAAACAGGACTTTAAATATTATCTTTTCCTTGTATTTATATATCACGTTTTTTCTTCTTGAATACATTGTGCTGGCATTTATATTTGGATTTTACTATTAAAGTATCTATGCTTTATTATATTAAGGTGGTAATCCACTGTGCTTATTTGGCTTATTTTTTATGATTAATTTTATTAGATATTTTGCTGTAATATACCAACTTTACATTCTTGGAACAAATCTTGTTTTTTTCCATATTGGGCAATTTTTTAAACCTATTATATGTGTGTGTGTGTGTGTGTGTATATATATATATATATATATATATATATATTTAAGATTTTATTTATTTATTTGTCAGAGACGTGGGACTCGATCCCAGGACCCTGGGATCATGACCTGAGCTGAAGGCAGCGGCTTAACCAACTGAGCCACCCAGGCGTCCCTATATATATATTTTTTTTCTTTTTCTTTTTCTGAGACTTTGGTTAAGGTTGTGCACCTTTGTTTCATTAATGAGATTTCCTAACCCTGACAAAACTCAACAAATTCCCTTAGGAAATATTGTTTCCTATGGAAATATACTATACTTTAAAAATATATATTGGGAGCAATTTAAATAATATGAAGGTTTATTTATTTATTATTTATTTATTTATTTTTAAAACTTAGAAGATTCTCCAGTGCCAGGGTCATAATACCTAACTTTTCCTATTCATATGTCACAAATTAATAGTGTTTTCTATTTCTCATTGCATATGTTTTTTATTACTTGTTTGTGAGAAATTATATAAACATGATTATTAAATCAATAACCATACCTTATAGGTAAGAACAATGTTCTTTAATAATCAACAAACTCTATGCTGTTTTAATTATCTTTTCCCTGCTTTAATTATCTTTTCCGTTGTTACATTAATTTGTAATTTCTCCTCATTGGTCCAGAGGTTTATCAATTTCGTCCATTTTGTCAAAATGCAAGCTACTGTTCTGTTGATTTGTTTCTATTATTCCTTCTTCCTTCCTTCCTTCCTTCCTTCCTTTCTTTCTTATTTTCTTTTAAAAGATTTTATTTATTTATTTGACAGGCAGAGATCACAAGTAGGCAGAGAGGCAGGCAGAGAGAGAGGGGGAGAAGCAGGCTCCCCACCCAGCAGAGAGCCTGATGCGGGGCTCAATCCCAGGACCCTGAGATCATGACCTGAGCCGAAGGCAGAGGCTTTAACCCACTGAGCCACCCAGGCGCCCCCTTCTTTATTTTTAAAATTTGTGTCGCATTTTTACTTTCCTACTTTGTTTTCGTTCATCACATTATTCCATTTTAAAGTTCTTGAGGCACAGAACTAATTCATGATGTTTCTGTTCTCATTTATTGTTAATATACGATTAGAGAGAGAAGTTTTTGGGTACCTGGGTGGCTCAATTGGTTAAGCTTCTCACGCTTGATTTTGTCTCAGGTCCTGATCATAGGATGAGGTCTGTGTGAGGTAGAGCCCTGCATTGTGCTCCATGCTGAGCACAGAGCCTGCTTGGAATTTTCTCTCTCTCTCTGCTCCTCCTCCCACTTGCATTCTCTCTCTCTCTCTCTCTCTCTCAAAGAAAGAAAGAAAAATTAAAAAATAAATAGATGAGTTTTCTTAGTTCATTTCTGCCACATCTCATTAATTATGATTTCTTGTACTTATAAGCTTGATCTTTTAAAAAATATTTGTGTTACTACAGCTTTCCTCTATTTAAGTTAATATGGTATTTCAAAGTTTGATTTCCATGTCATTTGTTTCTGTAGAATTCTGTTTTTCCTATTAATTATAATTGTATTGTTATGTTGTGGTGTGAGAATGGTTTCATAGATTTCATGCTATTGTTTTTTGTATTAACTAAGTGCATTTTTCTGCCCCAGTGTATAACTAATTTGTACAACTAGAAAGAATCTTTATAATACTTTGCCCTATGATCTAATATTTTCCATATGCCTGTTAGCTCTACTTTATTCCTTACATTTTTAAACTGTATTTGTTTCTCTTCTGTTTGTCCATAGGCCCTGCCATACTCCTTTAGTCCTGAGCTCTAGTTATATTTCTGTGGATTTCTCCCTGCACTTGGTCAGCTCCTCCTATCTATATCTGGATCAAGGACTGGCTTCAGGGGCATTTCAGCCCATGCAGTAGCACAGGGTCCTGCTCTAAGAGGGGCCCTGTATTTGATTTAATGCTTGCTGTCACAGCCTTAAATTCTTAAAAATTTCTGAACAAAAGGCACTGAGTTTTCATTTTGCAATGGGATGTGGCAAATTATGTCACTGGTCCTGCTTGTTCCTTATGTTCTGTGACTTTGCTGAACTCATTTTTAAAATCACGAGCTGATTGGGGATGATTTGTTGGATTTTCTAGATAAGCCATTCCATCATCTAAATGAGATCCTCTTGGAGCCAGGCAGCTTCAGCAGCAAAGTCCTCTGGTTAGCTCTTCCCCTCGCCCTCCCCCGGGTGAAGTCACTGCTGAGAGTTCTCTCCTCAAGTCTCCTTCACTTAATATCAAGGGTTCTTTTATTACTTCCAGAGGAGCTTGTGGTCAGGTGTCCCACAGATGAGACTCAGCTCAGGCCCCATAGGGCTTTTGGCTGGAGCAGCAGTGGGAACACAGGCAAGCTCCTCCCCTTATCTCCCTCCCTCCCACACAACCCAAGAGTCCTCATCTCCCCTAGCCTCTTCACACAAGAAGGATGGGGCCTGATCCCTTACACTTAGCATTTTAGGCCTGCCTTTTTTTCCCTACCATTCTCCTCTGCCTTAACTACACACTTTCATCATCCTGGAGGCACAAAACTCACTTTCCTTCAAACACAGACTTTCTCTTGAGGAGTGAAGGCGGTCGCTGGATGCCTCCTGGGAAACAGAGCTGTCTCACACAGCAGAATGAGGTTAAAACCCACTGGAGCATCACTGAAGCTTTGAATTTGAGTTTGGCCTCTCTCTCACCCGTGGTCTGGTCTTAAGCAAGTCCCTTCACCTTTCTGAGCCTTCTCAGTTCTACCATCTGTAAAATGGAGACAATAAGTGTAGCTACGTAGCAGAGTCTCTGTGAGGGATACGTGAAATGAAGGAGAAAAAGTCCTCGAAAGGGTGCAAACTGCATGATAAATTCTCACTGATTCTCCCCTGAGCTGCATGCTCAGTCCTCAAGGCTACACCGAGATGACCGTACTGGTTCAATGCTCTGAGGTCGTTTTTGTATGGTAACACCGGGAGGGAACGTAGAGGGAATTGTCCAGGTCTGTGTGCACCTGGAAAGGGAATAGCCAGCCAGGATGACTAACCAAGTCTCAATCTGCTGAAAATAATAGACATATAAATGTCTCCCCATAGCTACTCATTCCTCCTGGGCTGGACTTTCAAAGAGGGCATTCTGGCTCTTCTCCACCCCTCAAAATTGCATGAAGGTTAAGTTAATGGACTTTGGAGCCATACTTGTCCCTGGGCATGTTACTTAACTTTGGATGTGCCTCTATAGCTTCATCTGGTCTCACAATGACATTCCTCCTTCCTTCTCACTCACGTAAAGGAGGTGATTGACTCAGAAGGAGATGAGCAGGCTCTCTTTCGCCTTTGGATCCTGATTTCCTTTATCTCACTCCTCTCATTTCTCAAACTGAGCTCCATTTTTCTTTTTGGGGGGGGGGGATGGGTAACTGCTGTTGCAGGCTGAAACTATACTCACAGAAATCTCACCTCCAGATCCTGGAGACAGAGTCTTGATGAAATAAAATCATGAAGCTTGACTCTCTAAGCAGACCCATCCCAGGGGCCCTGTTTACTTACCCCTGAAGGGAAGTGTTCGGGGCTAGATAGGAAGTGAAGCTGCTTCTCAGTTGTCCCTCTCTTCCCAAGATGCCCGCATGCCCCGCCCTGAGCCTGAAATGATATGGACTTGCCCAGGGCAATTAACTGATAAGTCTTTGGTTCCTGTCCCCTACTCCACTCAACGCCAGAAGCAAGGAGGGCTCCTGAGCCAGCTGCACAAGGAACACTAATTCTACTAATGCTTTCTTTCATTTTGATACATAGGAATAATTCTTCTTCCAGCCCATAAGCCCCATTACTCATCCACCCTTCTGGATTGATGAATGGTTTTCCCCGTTACAGTCCCTAGTTGCTGGGTGGCCTCCCTCTTTTCTTCTAGGTCAGATCACAATGAACACAATTTCTGTCCTCTTATTGTTTTATGTTTCTTTCTCTTCAGAATTATTAGCTTGTGAGATGCACTTAGAGGAAGTAAAATCTGTGTATAACACACTGTGTGCTGATGGGTGAGTTAATGGGCAGTCATACAATCCCCAGGTCGACATACTGTATAAGAATCAGTAGTCGATAACACTATAAAGGGATGCAGTCGATTATGTTCCAACAAATATCCATATTCTGTGATTGAGCAGACATTCTCTTCAAAATAAAAATAAGGGAGCCACTGACTGGGGCTCTGGAATTTGGGAGCATGGAAATTTTTACTGTGAAAAATTTGTTATACCCCAAACTCACCTTTATGGGGACCAGTGAGGAGGGAAGTACATTAAGTACAGATGAGACTGAGAATTGCTATGTGTGCCAGAGAAGAAATCTTGTGGGCTAACTGACCTTTTGGGGAAATTATTTGTGAGCTCAGATTTCTACTTTTCCAATCAGCATTTATGCCTTTCTTAGCCTATACACAGTGTGCAGACACATTGGTCTGTACCCACCCCAGGAAACAGGTCAAAAGGTAGGTCAGCATTTTTATCCCTGGATGACCTTGGAGGAAAATGAAATCCCCAAGGTTTAAAGGATTATCTTATGTCAAGTAGTGACCAAATGGCAAGGATTCTGATAGGAGCTTCTAGCCAGAGCATCTCAGGTCTGGGGACTGAGTCACATAGCCAGGCTGCTTCTTAACATCCCATATTAAACAGAAGGTTTGAATTTCCCTACAAGTAAGAGCGAGAACAGTAGATTGTTGGAATGAAGTGTTTACACACCACTGTAGAGAAAAGGGCTTATGAAAGACTTAAGATTTAAGCTGTGTGTTTAAAAGGAAAAGAGAAGGCAGAGCAGAGATGGTTGTGATCATTTTTATGGCTGAAATGTCAGTGTCGACTAATACAATCTTTGTGGGGAGAAGGATGGACTGGAGAACACAGAAATGGTTCAATGTGTGAAGTGTTTATGGAGGCAGTAGGCTGAGTTTGACACTGGAAAATATGGTGATAAGAAATTTTATTTTAGAGGCAACACAGAGTCTAAAACACAAGTTACCCATTATCAAAACTGGAGATTGAGGGTGATTTAAAATTACTCGCATTGAAAATTAGTCCCATTAACATTGTACTCTACTAGACACTTTAATTGCCCATAGCTGTTACAAATACAGCATGCCCTCAGCATCAAAGAAGTTAGTTGCCATGTTAGGAAAAGGGCCGTTTAAAATTCACCAAGTGGAGAATCTACCCGGAAGAGAGAGTGTCCTGGGATCTTGGGTTCAGTGATAAAGAGAAACCAGGGAACCTGATTTAAAAGGTAGGAAAATGGACCAATTATGTGAAACACTTAAACTCAGAGTATGAGAATGCAATATTACAAAGGTATTCAGTTTCAAGACAGCAAATGAGAGGGAATTGGACACTCCGGTGAGAAACACATGGGATTGGAAGAGAGCTGAAACATTTCATTACAGCACACCAAAGAGTAATTCCACTAAAATGAAGACTACGGAGAACTGAAAACAAAAACAAAAACAAAAACAAAAACCAACCAAATAAACAAACAAAAACTCCAGCATCTAATTTGACTTTTAAAAAACTCTGTGATTAAACCTCCAGAATCATCAGGTCAAAGGAGTCATTCATTATGACCTTTTGCCTTCAGGCTGGGGCAGCCCAGACCATCCTGGTGGATAATTGCCTGCCCTATGCTTAAGGTTCTTGTGGAAAGGAAATTCCAAGCCTACCCCCACCCCCAATGCATACCAGGGTCCAATGGCTCTCACAAGGAGGGCTTCCTCTCCATAGAACCTAAAATCCCTGTGGCCACAGCTTATTCACTTCCTTGTGTTCCTGTGCTAGTCCCAGTTGAGCTCAAGATCCTCTGTTTGTATGATCACAATGATTTTAGAAGATCATTTAAGGCTCCCTTCACAATGTGTCTTAACTACGGTTTAGTAACGCAAGAAGTGGTTGCACAGGAACTGGTGACAAGCAGAGGAACTTGGATGTGTCTTGGTTTGTGCTGGCTGCCTTCCCCAGAATGACCTTCTGACCCCAAGCCAGCTCCATCCTTTCCTGCAAGGCCCACGTTCACTCAAGTCTTGCTCCGTCTGTCCCCAAGTCCTCTCTTAGGAGTTACGTTGTAAAGGGCAGGCCTGGAACTCCATTATAAAAACTACGGCACAGTACTCTCTTCACTTGACCCCCACCGCCTACCTATGGTTTTTTGTTTGTTTTGTTTCCTTTGTTTTGTTTTTTTGGTGGTGGGGATGGGAGTGGCTAGTGTTCTAAGACTCGTCCTCCTCCTTCCGGGTAACGAGAATAACCTGTCTTTTCTCTCTCATGTGGCCTCCATATGTGTATGCTGGAAAGGACAAGGTGACATTTGGCTAATTTTTTGTTAATGTGCATAAGTGGGAGCTGTCTAGGGAAGCTTCCTTTTGCCAGGTAATTTGTACATCCTAACAGCAGCCTTCTGGAGATTTTGTCTTCTCCTCTGTTGTGTACAGTTAGCGATGGGAATTTCTAACTAATTAAGAAGAGAGTTGGGCAGCGTGCCAAGCTGGAGGGGTAATGTTTTCGATCTGGTCAGGTTTTGCTACATCCTACCTCTCAGAGCTGGGTCAGACTTTTTACTGAACCGTGACAGAGCTGGGACTGCTCCTTTAATTTATTATTTTTAAGTACTTTTAAAACTGAGACTGTAATGCGTGCACAATGGAAACTAAAACTCCCTCCTATCCCCAAACTCCTAGTCACCTTCCCCCCATAGCATTAAATATAGTTCTTCATCGTGTACATATATGCTTAACAGATGTTAGCTTCATGAAGGGATTTATTGGAATCAGATAATTAGAAAAGATAGGGATAAAAATTGGAAGGCAGAGACTAAAACGTACTCAGCATATCCAAAGGAAAAGGCCTTATGAAATAAAAAAGGATTTTATAAACATATGAGGATTTTTATAAAAGGCTTATTGAAACCAAATTTACTGAGGATCTGTTATATGTCAAGTCTTAGGCTGGTACAGAGTTGGAAGGTGAACCTTATGTACTGTCAAACTCTGATAAGCTCAGTTAGCATGGAGAAAAGCCTTCTAAGTTGTACTCTGTTGAGCTCAAACTCATGGGGAAAAGACTCATAAATAATTACAGTATAGTATAATGAGGCCTGTGGTAGAGGTATGTACTAAGTGCTTTAAGAGCCTAGAGGAGTAACTCATTATGTCTTCTAGAGTCAGGAACATTTTATCAATGGAAGAAACATTTGTGCTTTCTTAAAGGATGCCTTTAAGTTCTCCCAATGGAGAGAGGGAAACAGGAATTCTAAACCTAGCAAACATATAGAGGCTGAGAATGTAGAGATGAGACTAGAGAGGAATCTGGGGACCTGGTTATGATGGGCCATGTGTGTTGGCTAAGGAGAATGATGTTTGTCTTGAAGTGGAACTGTTGGAGACTTTTAGGTTGACGGGTGATCCATTCAGGGCAATTTTCATTGTGGTTTGAGAAACAGATTGAAGCTGGGGGTGGGGTGTGGCAAGGAAGGGGGTCTAGAGTCAGCCAGGGTTAGGAGGCTTCTGCAATAGTCCAAGCCATGTGTAGTGAGACAGTAAACTAGGTCACTCTGCTGGGAATGGGACCACATAGAGCCATTTCTAGGTTGATTTATATGGTTAACTGTGCCTTAAGAGTTAACCGGAACAAGGGGTGCTGGGAGTTGAGGCTGATGCTGAGTTCTTCATAAGGCTGTTCTGTGGGTAGAGTACCACAAAAAGAAATATGGAGTACAGGAGAATAGAGGTTTGGAGTAAAGACTAAGGCATGTTGAGTTTGCAATTCCTGTGGCACAACCAGGCAAAAAAATCTCAGCAGGGAAAGAGAGAGTTTCAATGATATAAGGAGAGTTAACAACATCAAATGTTCCACAAAGGTCAAAAAAGATAAAGATTAAAAGGTAGCCATTGGGTTGGTTAATTAGGATGTCAACCATGACCTCTGGGAGGGCAGTTTCAGTAGAAGAGGAAGGAAATCAGTTACAATAGACTGGTAACTGAAAAATTACTAGGAAATTATATCTAGAATATATTTATATAAAAGGGAAGTAGAGAGATAGTACAATGGAGAGGAGCTTTAATACCTAACCTCTCCCTGCTTACAGCATGGGGGAATTATACCACAAAGAGTAACTTGAAACTGGCCACATAATGTTCCTATCCGGAGAGTCCACAGGCCCAGCCTTATGGAGTTTCTGATGAAGGCAGTCTTCTCCTGGCTCTTGGAGGCCTTATTTTCCTCCTAACTTCTCTGGAGCTCCCATGAAGACACACCAGGCCCACAAGGAGAAGGTGGACCAGGAGGAGGAAATTTCCTCTCTCTTTGATTAAGGCTGCCTTTCAAACCCTTGATTCTTATCCTTGTATGATTGACATTGAGATTGAAGACCCCACTCTCCCTTCACCCAAAAAAGGGTTATGAAGCCCTTTGGTCCCCAGAGAAAAAGACACATCAGAATGGAAGAGTCCAGTGATTGGAAAAGGCAGTCATACATGGTTTTTGATTTAGGGTTAGCTTAAGATCAAGGGTGATGGGTGAGGTAAGGTTAAATAGCATGGAGGGGAAGTTAAAGCAACTTATTTTCTGATGTATTTTATTGTGTGTGTGAAATAGAATTCTAGGACTATGGCTCAGATGGTGTGGGGGACAGTGGGCCAACTGGGAGAGTTTAGAGAATGGAAATTGGAGCCAATTAGGAAAGGGTAAAATAGTGCCTTGGAAAACCAAAGGTCCCACTGAACACATAAATTATACACTCATTCAGTCAACATGGCCATAGGACTTTTTTTTCTCTCTCGCAGAGTGGCAGCCTGGGTTGTATGGTTGGATGTATACAAAGCTGTTGATTCAGAATGGGCAGAGTAGAAGGACACGGAAGTGAAGGGCCTAGAATGCTGATGTGAAATGTGGTTGAAAGTCTTGTTCCTGAGGCCCAAGGAAAGGAATGAAAACATAGACTAATGGACCTAGAGAGTGGGAGGGGGTGAAGGAAGCCCATGTTTTGCTAAGGCTGGCAGACAGGGAAATAAAGGAAAGAGACCGCTGGAAGGGCAGAGTTTTTGGCTAGACAATGGGTTTCTGAGTTTTAGAGTTCAGAGATGGAATAGTTCTGGGATGGGGAGGTGGGCATGGGTAGATGAAGGGGAGTAAGTTGGAAGTCATACATCACACACTGGGATGCTGAAAATGATATGGTCATCAGATTTCTTAAACTCATTAAAATAAAGCTATCCTTGGAAATCATTTTGACAAGACCCCAAAATAGGCAAGACGTGGAAGTCATTTACACTTTGCTCATCATGCTGTTAGGAGGTGGGATAGGAAAAAATAGGCCCCTCTGTAGACTTATAAAGAACAATACAGGGAGACCTCACTTCATGGGTGTCCTTCTCTTAAGAGAATAAACTAACACAATAGTTAATTTTACATTCCAAATTTTTGGCTTCTCTGAAAAAATAAGATTATCCTGGCAGCATTGGGCCAGGATTCCCTGTGGCAACAGTAAGATTGCTTACCAGGTTATCTGAGTCCCTATCACTCCATATCGTTGCCCCACACCTGACTGGTGTTATTTATCATTAAGCTCACACTATCTTCCTTAGAGTTAGGAGGAAAGAGAAATATTTCTTATATCCAAGGGTCTTTTAAGACTAGAAAAACAAAGATGAATCAGGAGGAGTATTCCTCTGTTCTCGATATGCAAACATGTCACTGCTGCAAAACTATAAATTACGATGTTATTATGAAACACATCCTTCCAGCTTTACTCATTACATTATCCACCTGGCTTCTTATGGGCATTTCAGTTTGCAGTGAGTCCTGTAAGAAAATAAGAATAGAAATACATTCAAAGACATGGGAGCTTACAAAAGTAGCACGAGGAGCAATGGTAACTTTTACTTTATTTTATCTTATTTTTTTAAAGATTTTATTATTTACTTGACAGACAGAGATCACAAGTAGGAAGAGAGGCAGGCAGAGAGAGAGGAGAGGAAGCAGGCTCCCCGCTGATCAGAGAGCCCGATGTGGGGCTCCATCCGATCCCAGGACCCTGGGACCATGACCCACTGAGCCACCCAGGCGCCCCTATTTTTTTTTTTAAAGATTTTATTTATTTACTTGACAGAGAGACTGAGAGAGCACAAGGAGGAGAACAGTAGAGTGAGAGGGAGAAGCAGGCTCCCCACTGAGCAGGGAGCCCGATGTGGGTCTTGATCCCAGAACCCCGGGACCATGACCTGAGCTGAAGGCAAACGCTTAGCCATCTGAGCCACACAGCTGCCCCAGCAATGGCAATTTTTAGAGCAAATAATATTGTTACCTTTGTTGATGGGATAATCTTATCAAATTCTCAGTAATTAATGGATTCCCTCAAAGTGCTGCCTAGCTCAATAGCTACTGAGGAAGATTTAATAAATTGTTCCTCAGTGTTCCTCACAGGCGGGAATGTGTCGGTGTAATTCCCTGAGTGCCCAGCTTCTTGGCAGCCGTATCTACTTGTAAAAGGTGGAGCCAAGGAAAATGGGTGAAGGATCTTTAGTGTCACAGGAGAGGAAGAGTATGAAAATGAAAGCTCTTGGCAGGTCTAACTTGCCTCTTTGGGGCTTAGGAAGAACGGCAGTTGCTAATATCTCTCATTCAGGATCATGATAAAATAAACATAATCCAAGCCTTAGGAGCATACTAGATTAAAATCAACATCTTGGATTAACTCAGGAGGCAAATGGGTAGCCAGTGTGGACTGGTACGTTGATATAATCTGGTATTTCCTTAAGGCATTTTGCTCTTCTACTTTCTGCTCTACTTAAGCTTTCATACTAAGCATACAGAGAGCAGTCGAATATGAAGGCTTAGAAGTTGAACTGTGTCTTTGGCTAAATGCAGAAATAAATGAGATTGAGATTTGGGAAATGAAAATTGTTATAATACATTGAGGGGAAAAAATAATCTGAAGGCCAAGTGCTCAATGAGTCAGAAAAATTTAGAGAGTCGTAACGTTAGAGCCTGCGAACTGGAAACTAGATATGAATTCATAACCTACAAGGGTATAAATGACGGCAAGAAGTCAGTAAACAGCGTCAGTGTTATTTTGGGAGGCTAAAGGAAAGTTATTATGGACCAGGGAGCCTGAATAGCTTATGTTCTAGCCATCAAATTAAAGAGACAAACAAACAGAAGACAGTTTGGTAAGGGTGACAATGATGATTAAAAGCTGAGATGGACTGAAATATGAAGAAAACTTAAATCAAGCTATGTATTGCTTTGTAAAGCAACGTATTGTGTAACCGGATAATGAGCGTTTAAAGGTATTTATTGGCTTTAAACGTTACAGACAAATGACTCATGAACATCTAACCAAGTATATATTGATACAGTAAATTGGAATGAGCACCAGGGAGTTATCCAGAATGAGAATTTTATTCGTGTCTTGCCTATCTCTTATTACCCCGCTCTGAACATTTGTCTGAAGAAAGCATTAGAGAGAATTTGCCTAGGAATGACTATGATATTTTGGCTCTTATTTCTAACTCTAACTTCTATGAATTTTACAATGCAATGAAAACACTTCCACAAGATTTTGGCAAAATGTTTATAATTTCTTTAATAACACTGCTCATGGAACAGGAGAAATGGAAAGCAATCACTTGGTAACTGCAGAGAGATAAGCAGGAAGGAGGAAAAACAATTGCTTACTTTGCTGTTTTTGGTGAAAAAAAATCTGAGTTTAGCTATTAGAAAGCCTGTTGGGAGCCGTGCAGCCGGTTGCTCCTTCCCATCACCATATAGGAGAAATGTACCAATAGTCTGGCTGTTGGTGTGATGCAGAAGTACAGCTATAACATCAGCAGGCGTGTGACCAGCAGCTTGTGGGAGACAAGCACTTAGGGGGATAAAAAGGAACCTGGCACAGGCCTTGGGCTTCTGGCATCTCTAGTTACAGGTCTGCCAAGATGCTTTGGGAAACGTTTTAATTTAAATGCCAAGTCTATTTCAACGAAGTCTCCCTGGTTTGACCTGCTGGAGTCCAGAGTGAGACAGATAGGTGCTCATTTTGGAGAGCATTAGGTGAATTAGATCGTGGTTTTATGAAAAAACATCCCGGAGGTTTAAATCCGTATTTGTACCCCCACTCACCGGAGGAAACTCATGGTACGAGCTGCAAGATATAGGATGCTCATAGCATGTTGCTAGTGATTGGTAAATGCGGGAAAGGGCAGCGAGACCTTCAGGCAATTACTCAAAACATCAAAATTAGAGAATGTGAAGAATAAAGGCCCAGGATTTTTCCTTTCCTCCCCCTCAGCATATTCATTCACTGGCTACTATGACTATAAATCCAATATAAAGCAGATTAACAGCCTGATTTGAATTATTTGAATAATATTTTCTTGCAAAACTATCATGACAGAAAAATTCTTTTTGAACCAAAACTAGAAAAAAAGAGAAGAGGATGGGACTGAATAAAATATTAAAACATTGTGGTCCATCGATGTGAAAATATTTCTGTTAGTGTGTAGGCCCAGGTTGGCTGGAGATGAATAAAAGCTTTCCTGATGGGTTACAAAAACATGAATCCAGAAGATCAGAAGAATTAAAACGCCCCCAAGAATAACATGAAGGTATTTGAAGTTGCTTCAGAGGCAAGGGTGGGTATGTATATGTATGTAAAGTCCGTTTCCTCAGAGGCTACTTGGCAGTTTGCTACAACATCATGCTAATGAAAGCAAAGTCTTTAAGTTCACCCCCCAGCAGACTATCCTTTGCACCCTTCGGGAAGTGCATTCTCGGAAAAGGAAACACACTAGTTGGACAAGAACTGGGGTCCTGGAGAAGTGCTGGAGGCTAGAGCCAGGGAACCTGGGATGGGGAGGTGGGAGGGACCAGGCTGGGTGGGGCCTCGGGGACCACCCTGAAGAGCTGGCCGCCCATCTGGCTCGGGGGATGGAGATCCTGGGGAGATATTTGTGCTGGGGAGCGGCAAGATCAGGTTGATTTTTTTGGCAGGTCACTCCACCTGAAGCATTAGGGGAGGGGAAGAAGGGAAAAGGACTGGGAGAAGCGGGACTGGCTGTTGTGATCCTGCCCCCAAAGATAATCCTGACCTAAAGCCGAGACCCACAGCAGGCTACATGAGCCCGCGTCCCTGGCGGCGGGATCAGGAAGGACATTGGGAGGGAGGCACGACGGTGATAAATCCCTGTAGGGCGATTCGGAGGGTACAGAACTGGCTCTGCTGAGGTCCTCCACTCTTCACCTCTCGCCGCCCTCCTCACCCAACCCTCTCCCCACCCGCGCCCCGCCGGAGTTCCAGCATCCTTGCAACCAGTTGAATCAAATCACAGCTTAGGAGCCCGGGGAACGGAATTGGTTTCTGTATGTGAAATAGGTCTGACCCACTGGGGAAGCCCAGAGAGGAATGTCCGGAGGGCCTTTTCCCGAGCTGGGTGGGAGGCGAACAGGTCCCGCGCGCGGGCTGGGGGCAGGCAGGAAGGCGCAGAGGCCGAGCCCCCGAGCCCCAGATCTCCGCTCGGGGCCCCGCGGCCTGCTCGGTCGTTGCCCCTCCGGCGCCGGGCGGGTGATTGGCAGTTGCCGCAGCTTTAGGGGAACGGGGGTATCCAGGACCCGCAGCCGCTGCTGGTTGTCCGCTCGCTGGCAGCGACGTTCCCGCGGCCCCGTGACCCGGCCTCGGCGGGAGCAGCCACGACGGCGGCGACCTCGGGTGGGAGCCCGGGAGGCTCGCGGTGGGTCGGGGGCGGCTGGGGAGGGTCCCCGCGGCCTACAGTGGGCAGCGCCGAGCCCGGAGGAGACGGCCGCGGGCAGGGGGCGGGGGTTCTGGGCTGCCCCCTTCAGGCGCTGCCCGGGGCCGCGCCGCCACTCTCACGGCCCCGCCACCCCTGCCCGCTGTGCGCTTCCTCTCGGTGCGGCAGGCCTCAGGGCGACTTTGGGGGGGACGCGGCGGGGCTCGGCATGCGACGGCCCCTGGGGAGTTGGGGTCCGGGGAGACCCGGCTTCACACCCCGCCCGCCTAGGGCCGCGAGAGCCTCGGGAGGCGCCTCCGCGAGGCCAGAGAGCGGCGGCCGTCCGCCGCTTCCCTTCTCCCTGAGCCCGAGGTGGGCACCCCGGCCAGGGGCTGGGCGCCGGGTTCCCGCGTGATAGGCGCTCCGATCCCCGCGGGGGAGGGGTGCCCTGAATCTCTGGGGAGAGCGCCCAGAGGCCCTGAGGCAGCCGCCGCGTTATCTCGGGGTGGGTGCCCCGTGGCCTGGTGGGCGCCCGGCCCGCGCGGGTTATTTTTGGCGCCCGCGGCGGCGCGTGTGGCGGGGCGTGTTTTCCTTCCCCAGGTATTGGGAGCCCCGGCCCCGCCGCCGCAGCCGCCGCCGGAGCTGACTTGTGTCTCTCTCTTCTCTTCCCCGCAGGAATCTTCCGATAATTCTGCCGCCACGACTTGAACCGTGTGCGACGCGAGCTTGAAACAAACATCACATCTAAATTTGAAAAAAAAAAAAAAAAAAAAAAGAAAGAAAAAAAAAAGCGGAAGGAGCAAGCGGCCGAGGAGGCGGCGGCGGGAGGAGGAGAGGAGGAGGGGCCGCGCGCGGCGGCCCGAGGCGGCGGCGGGGACGCGGGGACGCGGGGACGCGGCTTTGTGCTGGCGGGTCGTGGGGCGCCCATGGCGGAGTGCGGCCGGGGGGGCGCCGCCGGCGGGGCCCTGCCCACCTCCCCGGGCCCGGCCCTCGGCTCCAAGGGCGCCCTGAAAGCTGGAGCCGGGGAAGGCGGCGGCGGCGGCGGGGGAGGTCGCCTCGGCCACGGGCGGGCGCGCTATGACAGCGGCGGGGTTTCCAACGGAGACTGCAGCCTCGGCGTGTCCGGGGACGAAGCCCGAGCCAGCCCCGCCAGGGGACCCCGCGGCGCTGCGCTCGCCCCGACCCCCGGTCCGGCCGCCTGCCCCCTCCCCCGGGAAAGCAAACCCGGCGGCCTGCCCCGCCGGAGCAGCATCATCAAGGTAGGTGGGAGAAGGGCTCTCATCGCCCACCCCCAGCCGCCCCTGGGGTCAGTTCCCAAGAGGGGAGTGGTGGTGGAAGGAGGGGGATTGTAAGAGGAGTCCCCTGCTAAGGGGAACCACTGGTGCACGGGTGCTTGGGGTGCTGGAGCAGGCGTTGGATGCAAATGGCATTTGGAAAGAATGGAGAGGTGATCCCTAATGTGCAGGGGGAGCTGTGCTCAGACATTCCCAGTTGAACTTGGGGCTGTCACCTCTCTCAGGACTGGCCTGGAATTATGGCCTGTACCTGGTTGGGCAGGACGTGCTTTTCTGTGGTAGCCTTGGCTGGTAACAGACTCCCTATAAGGTGTCTATTGTATGTTAAAGACACTGGTTTTGTGAAAACATTTTCTTGAAAATCCCAGGTGGTGAACAGAGCTTATTCAATAGGTTTCTTCTGATCTGTATCTAGTTGCCTCTAGCAAAATGGTTAGACTTGGAGGGTACAAAATCCCTGGTCACTCAGTCACGCAGGGGAATGGAGTAGGTTTCTGAACGTAAGTGAAGATTTCCGCTTTCTTAGGCTCAAAAGCACTGAGACATTACAGTTCTGCACAATTCAATCTTTTCCTTGCTGCAGTAGGCAGGCCTCCAGTTCTGTGGAAGTTCTTTTGAGCAGTTTGCTTGGTTTTGATATCTTTTGCATAGTGTTACTTAGCAGAAGAAAGTCAGCAATTGTTTTGTGCATTTTAAACTCAAGAAGTAACATTAGGAACTCCTCTGAGTTTGTGCTGGTTTCATTCTAATACTACATTTTTTAATGTAAAAATATTTCTTGTGACATGGAGTGAAAAAAAAAAAACAGTTGATGAGCTAAGAAAAGCAGAGCCTTAGGCAAGAGTAGCTCATTCTGCTTAAGTTCAGAGCAAATATGAAAACATTGCTTTCTGAAAATCAAGGGGTTACCAGGACAGTGAGCAGCAAAGCACATTGACAGGGCTGCACCCACCCTTCCTGTGGCTGATAACCCGTGGGGGAGAGGGCGAAACAGGCCACAGTAAAGAGAATTGGCACTGGGGGTATTTGAAATTTAATTGGACCTTGAGAAATCTTCTAAGTACTCTGTAGTGTCTCATGGTGTTATCAGCTTCTGCAGTAATCTAGTGAAATATACCACCTTCCTACTCTCTGTAACAGGCAGTTGTGAAACTGCTTTTCGCTTTGTCATCTATTTGTACAGTTTATGTCTGGGCAAGGGCACAAGTGAAGGGCTTAAAGATCAAGTGTATTAACTACCTGCAGTAGGCGTTGAGAGTTTAAGGAAAATAACCTATTTTTGCTGCTTACCTGGCTTTTAAAAGGTGACTTATATTTTCTTTTACTTTACTTCCATGGAAGTTGTTTCAGCTCTGCGTGATAATCAATCCTGTTAACAGAGTTATGTGTCATGTCTGTTTTTATTGGCTACCAGATACTTGTTGTGATATTGCATTGTGGTGTTAATGAAATTTGAGGTGAAAATTCCAGAGAAGATACCAGCCTATCTAATTTTAATTTTATTCCCCAATTTTATGGAGGGACTGTTTTTGCACTTTTTTTTTTAAAATCAAGCTTTATTGGTGTCCACAGTGGGATCCACGGCGTAACTTATTTAATTAAAACAGCTGCTTTAATTTTATATTCAGAATAGAAAGAGGGATGATTTGCCAGTATTTCTGATATGTGGAACTGAGACCTTGTTGGTGGATTTCATTTCTTCATTGAAGATTCTAGGAGCACATGGGAAAATCATTGATTATTCAACAATCACTGGTTTTTGAGTTTTGAAACCTTGAAAGGTATCTTTGTCATTTTTCTTTTTCCTAATGAAGGCAGGTGGTTTCTTGTTCAGGGTTGTATCCCTGGATACACGTTGCCAGGAACATAGTGGGGGCTCAATAGATTGCTTCCTGAATGAATGGAGGCATGATAAGGAAGTACCTGTTTTCTCTAAGTTCTGTTAATTTCTAAAATTGGTGGTTTGGTATTTACAAGTCTCATATCTTGTTCATTTTCTTATACCTCCTAAACTGACTTGATTTACTCCTTTTTCTTTCCTTTGTGTCAATGTGCATTTTCTTAAACACCCTTTGAAACTATGGGAATAGTGTTGATAGTTGGTCAAGCCTGGGTTATAGAAAGGGGTATGCTATATTTAAGTAGGTAACTAACTTGGTATATTTCCCTTTAAATTGGTGCCTTGAAAGATCAAGATTTTAGAAACTTAATGTGGTATTTTCTAAAGACATAACAGTATGAAGGCAATATTCTGATAGAATAAAGAGATCTTTAATGTCGAATTTCATAAAGCAATGAATAGTGCACATTTTGTCACATGAATGGCAGAAATTATTTCACTTTTGTTAAAAAAATAGTAAAAAAAACCCAAACCACTTAGCAGAAGCTCATGTGAAGAAACACTAATGACATCTTTCCCTGGTTTCTTTATGTTCTTTTCCAGTTAAAGGGATGAATTCAGTCAGGTGATGGAAAGATAGAGGGGTAGGAGTAGATGGGTAAGCAAGATGGTACTTGGGGGCTTGAGGGCATGGCAGGGAGTTGCTAGCTGGTATTGACGGGGTTGCTTTCGTTGAAATGTCAGGCTTTTGAGCTATGCCTGTTTCCTAGCTTCCATTTTCATTACCATCTTGACATTCCTCTTAGGTGGGGATCTCCAAGTCAGAGGGAGAAATAACAGCCCATATATGATGAGCAGTGGGCACAGAAAGGGGATTATTGCTGAGATGCAGGACATATGCAGAAATACACTGTGGGCTGACCAGAATTATCCTTCTCATTTAAAATGATTTCTTTGGAACTCCATCTGTTTTGTAAATATGGTGTTGAGTAAGAAATTGTTGTAAAACTACATTTTCTGCCAAAATAGATGTACAGATCTGTACCAAAAGAGCTCCTTGGTTATGGTAACAGTGTTGATGAAAAATTCAGAGTGAGCAGCCCTATAGAATCTTTTACAAATACATTGAGAAGATAAATAAATCATGGAATCCATCACCAGCCTTCTTTACTTTTCCTTAGCTTATTGGAAATCATGTTACACTTTTTAGATTATTTACAAAGGCCCATTACCAAATTTTGAGGGAAGGAGCCATTATGTTTGTCGTCTTAAGTAATCTAGTAAACGAAAACATCACTTTCATTTTCTCTTTCCATATTTCATTTCATCACATCATTTGGTACAATCCACGCTTTCTTTTGAAACATTTAATTTGCTTAATTATTTAGGTGACATCCATTTTTTACAAATAGCTCAAGCCTTTAATTCAAAGACTTGGTCTAAAAATGTGAAGTAGCATTTTAGGCCTTACATTTCCTTCTAATTTTAGAAATAAATAGAGTTAAAATGCCCGTTATTTTAGATGGTTTATTTGAATTAAAACTAATTTGAGTACTGTGGTTGGTACTTTTAAAAAGGTGGTATAATTTGCATAAAGTAAAATTTGCTCTTGTTGGTGTCCAGTTCTATGAGATTTGGCAAAACACAAATTCACATAACCACCACCACAATCAAAATATAGAACAGTCTATCACCCTCAAAAAAATTCTCCCGGTCCCTCTTCCACTCTTCCCATGCTCAGACTGTGGCAATCACTGATCTTGGGTGCTTTTTTAATAAGAAACTATAGCTGTTACAGTATTTTGATAGTTAAAAGTAATTATAATAGGCTCTATTTACTAAATACTGTGTACAAAACACATGAAAAGTGCTTAACATAATTCTGTGAGTGCCACAGAGAAGTGAACCACATGCCTAAGGGGCTAGAGCTGGTTTTTGTACCCCATTTCGGTATGGTGGCACTCCACTGTCCCCCAAATTACTCTGGCTGTTTTAAGTTTTCTGTATCATTAAAGTAGCATGGGTGGTTTGGAATGCCGGATTTAATTTTTCCCTTTAAACTTAGGGGATACTGGAGGGAACCAAAGGCTATTCCCGCTGGCAGAAGAAGTGGAGAGCTAATATAGCCGGGCAGCTGTAGTTCCCTGTCATGGCTACTTGACCAGAGCCTCCAGCTTCATTGGAACAATGGTTTGGTCTTGCCCAAGGTAGCAGCCCTTACTTTTCTTAATACCATTATTGTTACTTTCACAGTATCAAGGTATATAGGGGAAGCACTTTTACTGCCTTTATATCAATGTATATCCCTAGATGCTGAGTGCCCCAAGGTGGGAAGAAGCAGACATTTACATCTATTATACATTTAAACAAAATTAAATTATATTTAAACAAAATAATAAAAATGTACATATGGATATTATATTGGCCTGTGGTTTAAATGAATTAGACTCCTTGCAGGCAAAAGCTGGGCTGTATTTATCAGTTCTGCATGAGTAACAGCCACTCAATAATCATTTCTTGAACTGGGTCTTAAAATAATATCTGCATTTGGCTTTAGATTTTTTTTTAAGTAGTGGGGGAGGGGGTGACAGCTCCATGCCCAGCAAACTTGTGGGCATGTCACAAATATTACACAAACAGTAACTGGATCACAAAGTGAGTTTGTCTGGATAGATAGGCAGCCTGGATTATGTAGGTCAGAAAACTCTAATGCCCAATCAGCAACTCTCCACTTCACTTTGTCCTAATGCATTTTAGGCCACATAAGATAACTACTGAAAGTCTGGGGCGTGATTGCTTTTCTCAGCCTACTCAAAGAGCTTTTGTCACAATTCAGAGTTCGGTTTTCAGGAGTGATCAGAGGGTATTAATTTTCATACCCTAAAAATTACTTGCCTCCTTTCTTGTTTTCCAGTCTCTCCTCAAAGCAGTTGTTTGATCTCTGTTTTTTTTCCCCCACCAAATCCAAATAGACAACTGTTGGGAAATTGTTTGTTTGTTTTTAAATTACTGATCCTGGTCACTCAAGATATTTTCTTAGAATGCTTTCTCCCAGAATCTGTTCAATTCCTTTTGTAGCTCTGTGTGCTCTGCAAGGGGTGCTAAACTAGACTGTTCTTCCTTTTTCCCTTTTTAAATACTTTAGTTACCCATCCTTCATTATTCAACAAAATAAGGCAATGTTATTTACAGCTTAAAATGCAGACATAAAAGAGAGTGTGAACATTCATATTTTCTCTACAGACTTTATTTTATACATATAGGTTCAAGAATAGTTGCTTTAGGGGTGCCTGGGTGGCTCAGTCAGTTAAGTATCCAATTCTTGATCTCAGTTTATGTCATAACCTCAGGGTTGTGAGCCCACAGATTGAGCTCCACGCCCAGCTACTTGGAAAAAAAAAAATAGTTGCTCTATTTCTTATTCATGCTAAGTTTTGGCTGTTGTTAGTCTTTTACCAGACCTCTAGATTAGTTTAGCTACCTTTTTATTTTATATTAATGGGATTCTCTAGTGCAAGGGATATTCAGGTATTTTTACCATTAACCAGACACTGTGTGTTTGCAAGCTGCCTGACTGGCTTTTTTCTGCTGTTGAGAGTGGTAGACCAAGAGGGATGTCCTTGGCATAAGAGCGTTAGTAGTGACTCAGACAAGTCAGAACCACCGGGGAAGATTCAGTAGTACCCATTTTCCTTGTGTCAGAATAATTGCATAGCATTAGAGTACTCAAAGTATATAATTAATCACACTGAGCTTTCATGACAATTATGTGAATGGTCCAGGCTGCTGGCAGGACACTTGGCACCTGCCTAGTTCCAAGTAGTAGAGGAGAGCAGGTGGCTAGGCACTGCTGGCCACCAGTGCTTGGTCGCCTGGCAGGGGTAATTAGGTAAAGCATGTTCTAGCTAATACTTTCAGCTGGACTGTACTCCGGGGTCTTGGGCAGCACTCAGCCCACATGTTGCATGTCTGGATTATTCAGGAGGCAGGAAAGTGGTGAGAAAAATAGAGTGTGAAGTTAGGAGCTTGGATCAGACTCTGGCTCCCCCTCTTCCTTTCTGTGTGGCCGCGGGGAAAGATATTTAAGTCTCTGTGTCTAGTTACCTTGTCTCTAAAATGGAAAGAATACCCCCTCCCATAGCTTTGTGGTGAAGATTAAATGAGATGATGTGTGTCTGAAATATTCAGAGCAGTGTGTGGTGCCTAAGAAGCACTCAATAAGCACTACCTAATATGTTTGTTTTTCCGATTTTTAGTTTCTCTTACTTCGAGTTTATCCTGAGATGAGCAAACGCACTTAGCTCCATTTGAGTTGGAGATCTGCCATGCCCATGTTGGAAGTTTTGTCTTTTGAAATCTGCAGAATGTACCCAGAGAGATTTTTCAGACATATTCTAAAGATGCTTTCAAAAATGATTTGCTTTGGTGCCTTTCTAAATCTGATGCCTCAGGACAACAGTGCGCTTGCGTCAGTTACCCCAGCTGAGGGCTCAGAGGGTACTGAATGGTCCGTTTCACTGAGCCAAGTACCTGTTTGTCTTCATTTGCCCAGGACATTCCAGATTTACACCTTTTGTCCTGACAAAATTAGTAATAGTGTCTCCTTTCCCTCTCAGAGGCATCCTAGTTTGGATGAGAAATAATGTGATCACCCTACTGATCAGCTCTGTGGGAGCCCGGTGGACTGCTCTCCACACCCAGCCTCTGTTTTCTCAGCCTGGGTGCTTCCCTCTTCTGTGTTATCTTCAAAGGCTTCCTCAGGTGATCACTTCTCAGAAGGAATTGTCCCTTTCTCTCTGCCTTCCAAATACCACTCTGACTGTATCTCTGTGCAGCCTTGTTTCCTTCTGCCTCTTAGGTAACTTCGTCTTCATCACCTTGAATTTAGGAAGGCACCTAGGTCTTGTGAAAAGCCCTGTTTTTAGGTATGTACTTATTGAATCAACGTGTGAATGGTTGAATACATAGACATGGATGTTGTAACTTACCTTAGGGGTTCAAACAAGATATTTAGACTTCGTTTAAAATTGGTATAAACATTATGTTCATGTCAGGTGTACATCGTAATAATTTGATGGTTGCACAGAGCGATCATCACGATAAACATGGTTGCCATCGTAAGTCCCCTTCACCCATTGCGTCCACCCCCAAGCCTGTTCTCTTTTGATAACCACCAGTCTGTTCTCCATATCTACAAGCTTTGTTTATAATGTTTATTCCTTTGCTTTTTGAATTCCTTTTGTAAGTGAAATCATATGATAGGTGTTTGCCTTTCTCTGTCTGACTTATTTCACTTAGCATAATAACTAAGCATAACTCAAGGTCTGTCCCTGTTTTCACAAATGGTAAAATTTCATTCTTTTTATGGGTGCAAGTCCACTGTATGAACTTTTTCATCCATTTATCCATCAGCGGACAGTTAGTTTGTTTCCATACCTTAGCTACTGTAAATAATTCTGCAGTGAACATAGGTATACATATATATTTCAAGTTAGTATTTTTGTTTTCTTTGAATAAATGCCAAAAAGTGGGATTGCTGGATCATATGGTAGTTGTATTTTTAATTTTTTGAGGAACTTCCATATTGTTTTCCATAGTGGCCGCACTAATTTATATTTCCACCAATGGTGTACCAAGTTCCAACCTTTTCTCCACATCATCTACAACACATGTTACTTCTTGTCTTTTTGATAATAGCATTCTAACAGGTATGAGGTGATATCTCATTGTGGTTTTGATTTACATTTCCCTGATAATTAATGATATTGACCATCTTCATATGTCTGTTAGCTATCTTTATGTCTTCTTTGGGAAAAATGTCTATTTGTACTCAGCCTGTTACTTATTTATTTATTTATTTATTTACTATTATTTATACTATTGATTATATGAGGTTTTTAAAAAAATATATTTTGTATATTAACCCCATAACATATCTGTCATTTGGAAGTATTTTCTACTATTTACTAGGTCTTTTCATTCTGTTGATAGTTTCCTTTGCTGTGTACAAGTGTTTGAGTTTGATATAGTCCCACTTATTTATTTTTGTTTTTATTACCTTTGCTTTTGGAGTCAGATGAAAACAATTTAATGCCAAGACCAATGTCAAAGAGCTTGTTGCCTATGTTTTCTTCCAGGAGTTTTATGGTTTCAGATCTTATATTCAAGTGTTCAGTCCGTTTTGGGTTAATTTTTAGGTATGTTGTAAGATAGTAGCCCAGTTTCATTCTTTTGCATGTGACTGTTCAGTTTTGCCAGCACCATTTATTGAAAAGACTGTCCTTTCCCCATTGAATGCTCTTAGTTCCTTTTTTATGTGTTAATTAACCATATATGTGTGGCTTTACTTTGGGGCTCTTTCTTCTTTTCCTTTGATCTGTGTGTCTGTTTTTGTGCCAATACCATTCTATTTTGATTATTATAGCTTTGTACTATAGTTTGAAATCAGAGAATATGATATCTCTAGCTTTGTTCTTTCTCAAGTCTGCCTTGGCCATTTGGGATCTTTTGTGGTCCCATACAAATTTCAGAACTATTTGTTCTAGTTCTGTGAAAAATGACATTGGAATTTTAATAGGGATAACATTGAATCTGTAGAATGCTTTGGGTAATATGAACATTTTAATAATATTAAATCTTCCAATCCGTGAGGATGGAGTATTTTTCTATTTATTTGTCTTTTTCATTTCTTTCTTCAGGGCCTAATAGTTTTCAGTGTACAGAATTTTCACCTCCCTGGTAAAATTTATATTTAGGTATTCTTTTTGATACAATTGTAAATGGTAGCTAAAAAAAATCTCTTTCTGATAGTTCATTACTAGTGTATAGAAATGCAGCAGATTTCTGTATATTGATTTTGTATCCTGCAACTTTACTGAATTCACTTATTCTAACAGTTTTTCATTGGAATCTTTAGGGTCATGTTATCTGCAAATAGTGACACTTTTACTTCTTCCTTTTTAATTTGGATGCTCTTTATTTCTTTTTCTTGTCTAATTCCTCTGGCTAGAATTTTTAATACTCTGTTGAATAAAAATGGCCAGAATGGGCATCCTTGTCTTGTTCCTGATCTTAGTGGAAAAGCTTTCAGGTTTTCACTGTTGAGTATGAGGTTAGCTGTGGGTTTGTCATATATGGCCTTTATTATGTTGAGGTACATTCCATCTATACTGACATTGTTGAGAGTTTTTTTCATAAATGGATATTGAATTTTGGCAAATGCTTTTTCTGCATTTATTAAGAAGATCATATAATTTTTCTCCTTTATTTTTTAAATGTGGAGTATCATGTTGATTGTTTTGTGGATGTTGAATCATCCTTGCATCCCTGGAATAAATCTCATTTGATCATAGTGTATGATTTTTTTAATGTATTCTTGAATTTGGTTTGCTAATATTTTCTTGAGCAGTTTTGCATCTATATTCATCAGGGATATTGGCCTGTGATTTTCTTGTGGTGTTCTTGTTAGGTCTTGGTATCAGGGTAACGCTGACCTCATAAAATGAGTTCGGAAGCATTCCTTCCTCTTCAGTTTTTTGGAAGAGTTGAGAAGGATAGGTATTGAAGCTTTATTGAATATTGGTAGAATTCACCAGTGAAGCCATCTGATCCTGGACTTTTATTTGTTGGGAGATTTTGAGTATTGATTCAATCTCCTTATTGGTCATTAGTCTATTCAGATTTTCTATTTCTTCATGACTCAGTTTTGAAAGATTGACTGTTTCTAGGAATTTATCCATTTCTTGTAAGCTGTCAACAGTTCAACAATTTTTTTGGTGTGTAATTATTCAGGTAGTCTCTTGATGCTTTGTATTTCTGTGGTATTCATTGTAACTTCTTTCATTTCTGATTTATATCTGTCTTCTCTTTTTTCTTTGTGAGTCTAGCTTAAAGTTTGTTAATTTTATTTCTTTTTAAAGAACCACCTCTTACAGGGCGCCTGGGTGGCTCAGTGGGTTAAAGCCTCTGCCTTCGGCTCAGGTCATGATCCCAGGGTCGTGGGATCAAGCCCCGCATTGGGCTCTCTGCTCAGCAGGGAGCCTGCTTCCCCCTCTCTCTCTGCCTGCTTCTGCCTACTTGTGATCTCTGTCTGACTGTGAAATAAATAAATAAAATCTTAAAAAAAAAAAAAAAAGAACCACCTCTTAGTTTCATTGATCATTTCTAATTTTTTTGTTTCTATTTCATTTTTTTCTGCTCTGATCTTTATTATTTCCTTCTTTCTACTAACTTTGGGCTTTGTTTTCTTCTTTTTCTAGTTCCTTTAGGTGTAAAGTTGGATTATTTCAGATTTTTAAAAAA
Organism: Martes martes; assembly: GCF_963455335.1. Taxonomy (NCBI): domain Eukaryota; kingdom Metazoa; phylum Chordata; class Mammalia; order Carnivora; family Mustelidae; genus Martes; species Martes martes. The sequence goes on from NC_137888.1 coordinate 131,991,944, forward strand.
ATTTTTAAACGTGTAATGTATTATTTGTTTCAGGGGTACAGGTCTGTGATTCATAGCCCTACACAATTCAGAGCACTCACCATAGCACATACCCTCCCCAGTGTCCATCACCCAGCCACCCCATCCCTTCCACCCCTTTCCACTCTTAACAACTCTCAGTTTGTTTCCTGAGATTAAGAGTCTCTTATGGTTTGTTTCCTTCTCTGATTTTGTCTTGTTTCATTTTTTCCCTCCCTATTTTTCGTATTTCTTGAGGTAGACCTGTATCACTATGGATTTCCCTCTTAGGACTGTTTTTTGTTGCATCCCATAAATTTTGGACTATTGTGTTTCAATTTTCATTTGTCTTAAGGTATTTTTTTGATTTCCCCTTTGATTTCTTCATTGACCCATTGGTTGTTAAGTAACATGTTGTTTAGTCTCCACATATTTGTGGTTTTCCAGTTTTTTTCTTATAATTGATTTCTAGTCATTGTGGTCAAAGAAGAGGCTTGATATGATTTCAGTCTTCTTAAATGTATTGTGATGTTTTATGGCCCTAACACATGATCTGTCCTGGAGAATGTTGCATATAAATTTGAGAAGAACGTGTATCCTGCTGCTTTTGGATGGAATGTTTTGTATATATCAATTAATATATCTCCACATCCATCTGGTCTGTCCATGTCAAATATATCTATTATCCATCTGGTCTAAAGTGTTGTTTAAGGCCAGTGTCTCCTTATTGATTTTCTGTCTGGATGATGTATCCATTGATGTAAGTGGGTATTAGAGTCCCTACTATTACTGTATTGCATTGCTGTCAATTTCTCTCTTCAGGTACATGTTTACTTGCTCCTATTTTGGGTGCATCAGTATTTACAATTGTGACATCCTTCATCATTATCATTACATAATGCCCTTTATTTTGTCTTTTATGATACTCTCTGTTTTAAAGTCTATTTTGTCTGATGTAAGTATAGCTGCACCAGCTTTCTGTTTCCATTTGTGTGGAATATCTTTTTCCATCTCTTTGCTTTTAGTGTGTGTGTTCTTAGATCTAAAGTGAGTCTCTTGTAGACAACATATGGCTGAATCTTCTTTACAAAAAAAAAAAAATCCACTCAGCCACTCTTGTCTTTTGATAGGAGAATTTAGTCCAGTTACATTTGAAGAAATTATTAATAGGTATTTAATTGTTGCCATTTTGTTAATTGTTTTCTGGCTGTTTTTGTAGATCCTTTCTGTTTCATTCTTCTTTTTGTCTCTTCCTTTGTGATTCAATGCCTTTCCTTAGCATTGTTTAGATTGCTTTCTCATGATCTTCTCTGTATCGACTATAGGTTTTTGCTTTGTGATTACCATGGGGTTCACTAATCACAGCCTATAAAGCAATCTATTTTAGGCTGATTGCAACTTAAATCTTACAACATTCTGAACTCTACATTTTTTATTCCTACTTCCCATATTTTATGTTTTTGACATCATATTTTATATTTTTAATTTTGTGTGTCCTTTAATTATAGTTAATTTTCCTACTTTTGTCTTTTAACCTTCATACTGGTTTTATTAAGTGGCTTATCCACTACTTTTACTGTATATCTTTAGCTGTGAGATTTTTACTTTTATGTTTTTTTCTTTTTAGTTGTTGGCTTTTCTTTTCATGTTAAAGAAGTGTAAGGTCAGTTTAGTAGTGATGAGCTCCTTCAGTTTTTGCTTGTCTGGGATAGTTTTTTTCATCCCTTCAATTCTGAATGATAATCTTGCTGGGTAAGGGTATTCTTGGTTGGAAGTTTTTCCTTTTAGCATTTTGAATATATCATGTCACTCCCTCCTGGCCTTAAAAGTTTCCCTTGAAAAATCAGCAGATAGTCTTATGGACATTATACTGTATGTAAAAGTTGTTTTTCTCTTGCTGCTTTTAAGCTTCTCTCTTTATCTTTCACTTTTGACATTTTAATTACGTTTCTTGGTGTGGGTGTCTTTGGGTTCATCTTATTTGGAACTCGCTGTGCTTCCTGAACCTGGATGTCTGTTTCCTTTCCCATGTTAGGGAAGGTTTCAACCTTATTTTTTTCAAATAAGTTTTCTACCCCCTTTCCCTCTCTCTTCTCCTGTGACCCCTATAATATTAATGTTATTCTATTTGATGTTGTTTCACGGATCCTTTAAGCTGTCTTCACTTTTTATTTATTTATTTTTAAGATTTTATTTATTTATTTATTTTGAGTGCACAAGTTGGGGGAGGGACAGAGGGAGGAGGAGAGAGAGAGAATCTCAAGCAGACTCCCCACTGAGCACAGAGTCCCATGCGTGCCTTAATTTCGTGACCCTGAAATCAGGAGTCAGATGCTTAACCAACTGAGCCACCTAGGTGCCCCTATCTTCACTTTTTAGAATTCTTTTTTTTCTTTTTTGCTGCTTTGTTTTGGTCAGTTCCATGGCCCTGTTTTCCAGGTTGCTGATCCACTTCATCTAGTCTGCTGTTGTTAAACCCCTCTAGTATATTTTTCAGTTCCGTTATTGCATTCTTCAGCTCTCTGACTTCTGTTTGGTACTTTCATGTGTTTTCTGTTTCTTTGTGGCAGTTCTCAGTGTATTTATTCATTTGTCTCCTGAGTTTGGTGAGCATCTTTATGACCATTACTTTGAACTCTTTAACAGGCTGTGGGAGAGTGCTGAAGGTGCAGCCAATCTGTGGCTTAGTGATGGGGAAGAATGTTGGGGGCAGGGCATGCCCAGAGCTTTAGAGATATAGGAGAGGAGCATTGGGATGGGGCATACTGGCAGCTTTAGCAAGTCTGTATCCATGCACACCCTCCTGAGCTAGCAAGGTGGAGGGAGAGTGCAAAAACAATGCTCACAAGTAGCCCTGTCCCCAAAGAACCCCTCCTGGTCCCTGCCCCTCCGGCAGATGTTTTATGAATGGCAAATGAATCTCCATATATTATCCAGTCACCTTGCAAACTGCTGCCTTTGTGCTCATCCTGGGATGAGCAAGGCCACACATATGCCTTTCAAAAGGAGTATCTCGGATTCCCATAGACCTCTAGGTCCCGTGGGCATAAGCCTTGTTTATTTTCAAAGCCAGACATTTTGGGGGCCTCATCTCTCCAGTGCAGGCCCCAAGGTTTGCTGTGTCTCATGTGGGGAACAATACTCTCACTCCTCAGGGAGAAGCTCTGGACCTGTGAGATCCTTCCCTATTGTGGGTTGCTGTGCTGGGGTGGAGTTTTGGGCAAGACCCTGTCTCTCTGCATCTTTTACCCATCTCGATGTGACCCTTTTATCCCTTGTTGTGGAGAGGGTTGTTCAACTAGTTTTCAGTTCTTTTTCGGCAGGATTTATTCCATCTGTAGCTATAAATTTGGTGTGGCTGTGGGAGGAGGTGAGTTCAGAATCTTCCTATGCTGCCATTTTGGACCTCCTCCAACTCCAGTTGGTTTTGATTGGAATGTAAAACTCAGTGGGCTGTGTATTTCAAAGAAAAATTTATTTCACATACATAATTTTGGAAATGATCAAATGGAAGGAAATACCTTCATTGAATTTAGATCCAGGAATTTGGATGGTTCAAGAATTGTTCTACGAGATGTTAATATAAATGATCTGTCCCATTTGTGCCCCTGAAATAAGAGTAGACCTTTGAAAATTTCTTTTGATTTATGTTCTGCTATCAAAGTTGAAAAAGCATGGCAAAAGATCTTACTGTTTGTTAAAGCATTTGATTTCTTCTCTGGTATTTGATTTCTTTAAGTGATATCTGTGGTTTCTGCTTAGTTTTAGTTTATTTTTAAGAAACTTAATCCTTTTTATTGTCATTATTATTGGATGGTCAAAAGATGTTCATTGGGAATGCTATAGAATTAATAATAAAAAAGAAAATACGTAAAGAATATAGAGTACTAATAGGCACAGTTGGAGAAGTAGGATCTTTAATCCCTCAGCATATTTCATCATACAGTGTTAGAAATTCTACCTTTAGTTGCCACCCAAGGATTGGTGTAGAAGAGATACTAAGAAATGCTTTGTATGCGTATCGTCTCATGCAAGTCTCCCCACAGCCTGCAAGGAGACATTATCATTCCCTTTTAGCAGACAAGGAAACTCATTCCTCAAGGTTTGGGAATTTCCAGGCAAGGTCACAGAACTTGTAAGAGGCAAAGCCCACATGAGATGAGGTTTGATTGACTTGAAAGCCCACACTTTGAACTGCTCATCACCCACTTTCTATTTCATCTTCTGAAATGTATCATTGACTTTTTCCTTTCTTCTCCTGCTTAACTAAGGAATTCTGACTCCTTGATCATAGCAGTTCCTACCAGTCCTAAAATAGATGACTGAATTTTAAGGAATTTTGGCCTTCTGTGGCTGAATCTTGGGATGAAGCCATCATGTACCTAATCAACAAAAAGCCATAGCAGTCGTCCTCTGCACCATGCTGTAGGTTTCTGTCTGATCCACAACACTAGGATTTTGTCTTTTTCCTCTCTGCTTTCCTTTCGTGGATCTGAAAACTTCTTTCAAACCCATCAAAGGATGAGGGAGGTCATTTTCCACTTTTGTTTCTTTTTTTTTTTTTTTTTTTAAAGTTGATTTATAGTTACCCACTTTTTAGGGTGCCGGAAAGTAAAGCAGGTAGTCATTAGTAACAATTTGTTTTTAGGTGAGCTTCTGATAGTATCTATCCCTGTTATTGTTTTGGAATTGTCAAATAGTTATGAAGTGATAGAATGTTTTTAATACTTACAACACATTACCAGGTAATTGGTGTTCAGGTATTTTCATGGAGCATGCTAAATATACTGATTTACAGATATTAATATCCCAGAAACCAAGCAGCTGGATTTAAAAGTAATTAATAATGTAGATTCATGGGATTTTTAGAACCGAAAGAGATCATGTAAAATTCTTTTGTAGTTAGAGATACACAAGGCCGTACTGATTAGTACATTTAGCTCCTGGCTATGGTTGAGTTCATTTATTTGCATATTAGCATAGCAGAATTGGAAAAAATTTGTTACGTAATACTGCAGTATGTGAGTATTAATAGAACAAGATGTGGTCTTCCAAGCAGCTATTTTTGAGAATTTGTTTTTTGCTATAGATGGCTGCATGTGTACACACACTATACTTGTGCATGCATCTACTCTGAAGACTCTGTTTATAAATAGCAATGATTAGGAGCAAATCAAATAATGTAGTGGTAGGTTGACACAAGTCCTGTCTTGTGAGAGACTGATGGGTAGCAGGTGTCTGCTGTCTAAACTGAAAATGCCCAGGAAGAGGTTGGCTGTTTTTTATGAGCATTGCTGATGAAGCCTCTCTTGCTCTTGACCAATTAGTGTGGCCACAGAGGGATAAGTGACCTCATTTGCAGCTACCATTAGAACCACGAGCCATATGACTCTCTCCATATGGTTTCCTGCTACCTTTTATTTTTCATCTTCCTTCTGAGCTCTGATAGCCTGTGGGCATAGTAGATGTAATTTTTCAAACAGTTAATACAGTTTAATGTCTATTATTGAAGGAAATACAGCAAATAACTTTCAGATTTTTATGTCTACCAGTCCATGCTAATAGTCCATATTAAGTACCAAAAGAATTATTCAGATGTTTCATATTGGAACTAATAGAATTCCTGACGTAATGCCAGTTTTAAAGATGTGTTTATCTTTGGGGTTTTTAACGGCTTGTTGAAAGAGATCTGTTCAAGGCTTTTCTCTAGTTTATATGTATTCCCATAAAATTTTTTTATGTATTAAAAATAATATTAAAAGTAGAATTGCTATGACATAGGATATGTATATGTTTAGCTTTAGTAGATATTATCATGTGATTTTTCTACTTGGTTAAACCACATTTACACACCCACCAGGTTCTAGCTGCTGTAAATGCTTACTAACACTTGGTATGGTGTGGTTATGTAATGGTACCTTATTGTGGCTTTTAGGTTGCCTGATAACTAATGATGTTGAATACCTTTCCGTATGTTTTCTTGGCCATTTGGATGTTCTCCTTTGTTAAGTGACCATTTAAGAAATCGGGCTATGGGGCACCTGGGTGGCTCAGTCAGTTAAGCGTCTGATTCTTGATTTCAGCTCAGGTCATGATCTCAGGATTGTGAGATAGAGCCCCGCATAGGACTCTGTGCTCAGCATGGAGCTTGCTTAAGATTCTCTTTCTGTCTCTCCCTCTTCCCCTATTCCCCCTCCTCATACTCTCTTTATCTTAAAAAAAAAAAAAAAAAAATTGGGCTTTTATTTTCTAAAACACTGTATGACTTCTTTACATTTTCTACATATGTCTTTTGTATGATAAATATGTTGAAAATGTCTTCTAGTATGTGACTTGTCTTTTCCCTGTCTTAGAGGGTGTGTTTTATTGACTAGCAGTTCTTAATTTTAGTGAATCCAGTTTATCAATATTTCCCATTATGGTTATTATTTTTATGTCATATTTAAGAAATCTTTACTTAGCTTAAGACCATGAAGATACTAATTTATTTGACTTCTAGTACCTTTATTTTTCACAGTTACATCTATAGTCTATCTGGAATTTATTTTTGTGTATGGTGTGAGATAGGGGTCAAGATTTTCTTTCCATATAAATATTAAATTAATTCAACATGATTTACTTGAAAAATCATTTTTTCCTTCTGCACTGCATTGGCCCTTTGTCATAAATCAAGTGACTGTGTATGTGTGGGTCTGTTTCTGGAGTCTATTTTGTTACATTGGTTTATTTGTCTATCCCTCTGTTCACACCACACTGTCTTTCTTACTAGGTATATTCTGAAGTATATACCCAAATGTACTAGATTGAAAGATACATACAAGAATGCTTATAGTGGATTAAGTGTAGTAGCCCCAAACTGGAAACAGCTCAAATGCCCATCTTGTAAAAATAGCATATCATGCATTGGAATACTAGGAAGAAAAAGGACCAAAAGAAAGAACAAAATAAACAGGTAACTGCTATGTTCCACACCAGTCTCTCAAGCATAATGTTGAGGGAAGGACACCAGACAGAAAACAATGCATGTTGTATGATTCCATTCATATAATATGCTAAAATAGGCAAACTAATTTGTGGTGATAAAAGTCAGAATAGCGGTTACATTTGAGGCTAAATGAACATTTGAGGTGGAACCTCAAGTTCCTTCTGAGTGCCATTAATTTTTTTGTTGCTGCCTCTGGGGGTGGTTTTGATAGTGGACACTTTGTAAAAATCCATTGAGTTGTAGACACTCATGATTTTTCTGGAGGTATATCATACTTCAGTAAATAAGTTGGTTTAAACAATTCCATTGTGAAAATTAATCAAATGCAGGTACTTATTGGCCACTCCACTCTGCAGGATGTGAAGGACAGCAGTTTGCTGCTGCTTGTTGATGGACACATGAAATGTGGAGCCCTTGGGTGGCAGTGGGACCTGGCAGAGTTCTGAGCCGAGTGACGATGTGGAGGGCAGGTGGAGGGAAAGGCAGCTGGCTGGAAGTGTGAAGACTGTATCTTTCCTGGGCTATATTGAGTGTGCACATGGGCAGCTGGGCCTCGGGGTGAGGGTGTGGGGGAGTTGACCCAGTAGTGAAGTAGTGAAGTAGTGTCTTGGTCACTGGAGTCATTTTATACTGTTTTTACACTGTTTTGATTGCTGGGAGTTTTTAAGTCTTGTTTGGTGTCCTGTTGAGAGTTTTAATCCCTTCAGGTTTATGTTTAATCCCTTCAGGTTTAATGTTCGAAAGTGTGCTACGTGTACAAAACTTTGAGAACCACTCATTTGTGGAGCACCTGTTCTCCGCATGATGGTTTTCTAGATTGCTCTTTTTTGTCTTAAAAGCAGTTAACTAACAAACAGAAACCAGCTATCCAGGTTTTCAAGAAAAAAGTGAGAGTTGTTTGATTAGCACTGGGTGGTCAGCAAAGAGTTTTAGCTCTACCGATACTTATCTTGTCTCATCTAAATATTATTCTAGGTGGGGAAAAAAACAAATCTTCAGATAGATCGTTTTAGGACACTAGAATTAAATCTGGATTCTAAAACTGCTAGTGTGTAGATCCATTCGAGTCCAATTACATCAGAATTTCTGGGGCTTTCCTAAAATGCCCTGGGAGATTTTAAGCTGTAAGTAGGGTTAAGAACAGCTGTGAGACCTTTCTCATCTGTTATGTCTTTGCCACATTTAGCTCTGTTAGATATGAGAGAACAAGCAGCTCCAAGGTTCTGCAGGCGAGAGACAGTTGGTGATCTTGTGGCTGGTGGGGAACAGGGGATAGGGTTTAACCTTCAGCTGCCTCACAGAAGCTTTCCCATAAGAAGTTGAGCTGCCCTTTTTCTGAGGGGAGAAAAAGTACTGAGTAAGGGGAACAATTCCTTAGTCAAATCTGTAGAAACAGATTTTAAATTTGAAAACGATGGTCTACACTGTGTACTCATCATTGTACCATAAGAATGTATTTTTGATCCAAGTAAAGGAATATGTTGTGTCAGTTTCCAGAAAGCCTGGGGCTTGGTTGTTTGGAGCCTTCATCTACCTGAATTAATCATTACTGTGCAGCACTACTTCCTCCATCTTTTGGCCCTTTTCTATCCCTCACAAGAGAAGAGGCATTTGTGTGCCTATGGCATTCTGCATACGGAGGAAGAACTTCCGCAGGGGGAATATTTTTAGGAAGAATATTTTTAGAAAGAATCATCAATAGTTTGATTGAGGCACTAGCTCTGTTTCTAGAGACTAGTGATCATACATTTTAAAATTTGCTGAAGGAGTCTCACATTTCCTTTAACCAGCTCATCTTGTGTTCAGGTGGCAGTGCATGGTAAAAACCCTTGTTACCTAGAGAACATCCTAAAGCGACCCTTGTCAGACAGGTATCTACTTGCACGTGTAATTTACACTAGGAGGAAGAGAGCCCATCTGGTGATGCTTCAGTGCACCCCATTGTGGTGGGCTGACAGTCTGGGCTGGTATGTCATGACCTTTGGGTGAACGTCTACTTTCTGAATGCTGTGGCATTTTCTTTTCGCCACATAGCCCCTTGTGGTCAGGAGGAATGGCTGTTGAACTCCTTGAGCATCTGTGAGATATATTTTATTGGCTGCAGAGAGGGAACATGTAAATACGTGGTGTTGCATGGTCACGGTCTTAGTCACGTGGTGTGTACTTCTCCTTAGCCTCGTTGCTCCGTTAGCACATCATCATCAGTCATGTTTATTCTGTTAGGTCATTTTTTTCTCTTCCATGTTAGCATAGGTGGATCTTTCAGCAGAGAAGCTTGTGTCCATTTACCCTGGGTAGGCACTGAAGGAGAGACGTGGTCTGGTGGGAGCGCTGAGTCTCTGGGGACTCCAGTCTCTAGAGCCTGGAGGAGTACTCGTAGTTTGGCAACAGAAAGAGAGTGTCCTGGTGCCTTCCTGATCGTGGTTAGGGGCTGTTTATTCATATATACATCTTCAATAAGTAGTTTATTTCTTTATACATGGGAAAAACAGTAGAAATGAACTTTTAACATTCTTTGGGGGGAGAGAGCCTACAAACTTCTTGTGAAAATTCAGTACTCTGTAGTATTTACCAAGCAAAGAATCTGTAAGGAAAGAATTTTCTTTCCTCCAGCATAATTAGCCAGATCTTCTTCCCCATCTTCCTTGTTAGGGAAGAAAGTATTGTTGAAGAATATTTTTAAATAGTTAAGTAGCCCTTTTATCCCAAAGAATAGCTGCCATTGGTGCATGTACCCTGAGGGGCCTGGAAACTAGAGAGTGAAATACAGGGAGAGAAACAAGGTACATGGGCCTCTGCTGGGCTCCTTACTTGTGAGAAGTAGATGAGAAGTGTCCTTTCTGGGGGAGAGCCCTGACCCACTGCATTTATCCTGCTGTCCTTGTAAAAAACAAAGATAATGCTTAGAATATGTCATCAAATAACAGGGTATGAGAAGGCTTCTGTCCCCAGAGGGAATTCAGCAGCTCCCAGGCTCACCACTCCTAGGAACACCAGGGCCATGGGATCCATCAGTCATGCTCCAGAAGAGTGCTTTCAAGCAGTCCCACACCAGGCTGCAGTTAGGAAGAGATGTAATTGCACAGGAAGTTGGAAGAGACTGCTTGTGGCTAGGGGTGCTGCTCAGCTATGTGAGGATAGGGATGGAGGCAGGGGTCGGTTGGGTGCTGGATGCAATAGCTCCGCAGGCCTGTGGGCCAGGGGCACTCAGGCACATTCATCAGTGGGCAATGCTTTAAAGGCAATGGAGAGGAGAACAGAGGTACAAGGAAAGGTACGGTCAGCTCTGGGGTGCTCAGCCTCCGTTGCTGTCAAGGGGATGCCCTCCATAAACAGCTCCAAGAGCAAATTTACTTGATGGTGGGTTGAAGCTTGGCTCTAAGACATGCCATGGAGCTGTGGCCACTGTGCAAACAAGAGCAGCAGACGGGTTGGCCTGGCTTGTGGCCATGCGAACTGAACAGGAATGGAGCCTCTCAAGAGTGAGAGCAACAGTCAAGGAACTATATTCTCAGGAGGCCTAATTTCATACCAAGAGAGGATGGTGAATCTAGCCTGAGGCTTTTCTGCTGTATCTGAACAGGGCGGACCACCGGGCTTGTGTTTAAAAGCGACAACAGAAGAGCCTCAAGTAGGCAGAGAGGTTGACTTCGCCTGGTTTCTCCGGAGAGGCTCAAACCTGGTACCTGGCCTCCAGCTCTGGTGGTCAGGGAGCTGGCCATGGGGACTTGGAGCTGCAGATCCAGAGTTAAGTGTTCTGATTTAGGGTCTAACCCTCTGGGTGATTGAAAGGACTCTGGTATCTCCCCTTTTTTTGCTGTAAGAAATACGGGATTTCTTATCTGCCAGATTTCTTACAGGTAGTTCGAGCACCTCGGTATTTGTTGCATGACTGATGTGGCAAGTAAAACTGTATAGATCTTGGGAGGATCTATACATTGTCTGAATGTATAGATACATTCATAGATATAATCATTGTCTGAATGATTCGGTTTCTCCCATTTTACTGTTCATTTGATTCTCTTTGTGAGAAAGGTCTGTGCTGTTCCTGTCAGTTTGCTTATAAATCCATTAAACTACTTGCTTTCTTCCTTCCAAAAACCCCAGCAAAACCTCTATCCTATTTTAAAGGTCACATTTAATTTTTCCCCTTCTTTTATCATCCATAGCTTAAAATGTTGTTTTCAACACACCCTGTTCCATCTTATTTGAATATCATGTTTTGGTTTCATATTTTTAATTTCGTTCACTCTGACTTTGGTTTGCTTACTGTTTTAAATGGAAACACTTAACCCCAGACCTTGTGTATTGTCCCCAGTCCATAATTATTTCTCAGCTCTGTGAGCTGGTGGGTTGATATGATTATTTTAGTCATTACCAGGAAAGCGAAGTCGAAGTCTTAATCTCAGAGTCTCAAAAGTGTCTGTTAGTTGGTAGCAGTGACTGTGATACTAAAGAAAATCACCTTCATTTTTTAAAATTTTTTGGACAGTGATAAAATTCAGAGAGAATTTGAGAAGTGTCTTAAGACAATAACAATTTAAATACAGTTATTTCTTTATTTTTTGTTTTAATTAACAAATTACGAACTATACTTTGGTTTTTTTTTCACATAGAGAGTATCCAATTGAAGACAGAAGATCTGAACTTTATATCTAGCTTGTATTTTGACTTTTAAGAAAATCAGTTAAACTCTTTATGTCTTTTTAAATTTTCTATAAATTGAAATAAAGCTGTATGTTGATCTGCTCATTTCATCAGGATAATCTTCCTGATGGTTTGAAAGAAGTTTAAAACTCCTAAAGCAAGATGTTTTGAAAACACAAAATGGTGGTAAAACAAAATAAACAAACAAACAAACAAAAAAACCCACTTCAAAACCAAAAAAATCTGGGCAAATTCATTTGTATGTTAATAACACTTCATATTTGCATAGTTCTTTAATCTCTAGGAGGCACTTTTAACAGCAACTTAGGTTGACAACTGTCTTGGACTGTAGACATCATTGGTGGCCCCCATTTTATAGGCAAAAGTGTTGAGCCCCATGTGTACAGAGTGAAACAGAGTTGCACAAAAGGTCAGCAAGGCTGAGCTTTGCCTGGGTTCCCCTGACCTGCTGTCCAGTCCTCCCCTCACTCTCTGTGCTGTGCAAGTACGTTCACACATCTTACTCATGTAAACTGGGCAGGTGGCTCTTAATTCCTCACCCACTTAACTAACAAGACACAAAAATAGAAACCCAGTATCATTGACAAGTAATCTTGGGGCAGCACCTATATGAGGTGCTGACTGAGAAACCAGAGTTGTTTTTCTGTTGTGAAAGGCCCTGAAGTTTAATACCTTGAACATTTGTCTCCGGCCCACTAGTACTGAGAAAAATTAACTGCTTCACTGCTTCTTCTGATAAGGCAGAGCATCTGTGCGTCCTTGAAGTTAAAAAGATTAAATTTTTTCACGAAATTTATTTAGCAAGTCGTACCTGTTTGTCATTCCAAGAGAGCAAGAGTATCACGCCAGGCCATTCTGGAGGCCACCTGCTGCTTTCAAGAGCTCCACGGAGGGTGCGGCTCCCGGGTGACTGGAGACCCTTCAGAATGTGAGGGCTGCGTCATGCCAGATGTGCTGGGGCAGTCCTTTTCCCACGGTCATGTGACCCAGGGTGGCACAGGTACTGATGGGGGTCATAGACTACCCTCTTCTGAGTCAACAAGTTTCTCTGAGGGAAAGACTTCACTCTCTGGGCCAAGTCTGCATCCCTGGCCCTTGGGGGTGGGGACAGCGTGCCTACACAGGTGGATGACTGTTGGCTAGGAAATCTGTGGATGTCCATCCTGTCACCTCCTCCCCACCGTCCTTAGCATATGATCTCATCTCATGCTTCTGAGAGAAATCCCTCAGTCTGTGCCTTGAGCCCTGTTCCCCAGCCCCCCGTATCTTGTGGTAGAGGGCTGCCTCCCTTGCCTACTGTCCCTGTACCCTAGCTCCCATCCTCTTCCTCCTGTATCTTTAGCTTCTACTTCTGTGCTCATGTCTCCTCCAGCAGCATGTAAACATGCTCAGGTTTTTAAACAAGGGAGGTTGCAATAACTTCCCTCCTCTCTCTTCACCTCGCTCTTCAGCTACATCTTGAAAGAGCAAGTGTCTGTGATCTTCTGCTCCATTTCCTTTCCTTGCATTTGCTCCTCTACCGTCTGCCACCAGTGAAGGTCATCGGGGCTCACTGTGCCATACAGTTAATAGGCCTCCTTCCCTTATCCCAGGCCTCATCCTGGACAGCTTTTCCACACCCTGGGCTGCAGTTAACTAGGCAATCACTGCTGAGTCTCCAGTTGATGTCTCTAGCTCAGATTTGCCCTCGGAACCCCAGATCCAGCTGTCTCCTCAGCGCACTCAGTGCATCTCACTGCAACAGGTTCAAACTTGGCCTTCCCCTTCTTATCCTGCTCCCACCCTCCTCTTTGGGCCTTGTCTACAGCTATTTAGTTTGGCAAATGGTACCACCGCCCATCTACCTTTCTTTGTGGTTAGAGAATCAGTCTGGATGAAAGAGTATTTTTTAAAGGAATTGGAAAGCTTAAGAAATTATAGCAAGCTCTTCTTTCACAAGAAAAATGCTTGCATTTACCTTTTTTTTTTTTTTAAAGAGATGATCAGTTCTGGTATATGGTGCTATTAAAATTTAAGTAAGTGCATGATTCTTATGGTAAGAACTTGGGCTGAATTGAATTAAAATGATATAACTTGTAGGTATAATTTTCTAATTTTCATTCTAAAATGGTTTGGTAGAAATCATACAGCTATCTAGGTATTCATCTGCCTCTGCCCTCAACCTCCATTAATTTTTGAGAGTCTCCTACTATTTGCCATGAATTGGTTTACTTAATACAAAGGAAAATTTAATTGGTATCTGGCTCAGAACCGTTTGTTTCTGAGAGGAAAGGTGTTATAAGTTAGGGATATGCATATTTGTGAGTCAGAGAGGGACAGTTTTTAAGCATTCTGAAGAGGGGTATCTACATGAAGAATTGATTTTCTTTTAAGGTTTCTGTTTGGAGTCTAATCATCTTTAGAGTGGGGAAGCAGTTCTTATTCTGGAATATGTGATTTGTAATTTTTCCTCATTAATTTCCTTCCTGCTACTTTCAAATTTGTTTCTCTGAAGAATGTGTGTGTGTGTGTGTGTGTGTGTGTGTGTGTGTATGCACGTGCACATGCCAAGAATATTACCAAACGTTTTTGCTGCAGGTGAGTAAGAGTGGGATGGAATGATTCTGTGCACGGTCTGGAAGTCACCACTGCAGTGACCTTCATGTTACAGAACCAGTTTTGTTCCTTGTTGATAGGCACTAAAGCAGGCCTGTCCTGCCACAAGACCATGGACATCTGTCTCTCCTTACACGGGAATATGCTAAAGATGGCAAAGTGCATTGTTGCTCCAGCACTGCCCAGCAACTCGACAACCTAGTACAATAGCCCTGGCAGCCTGTGTGTACGAGGAAGCCGGTGGACTCCATGAAAACCTCCAGAACACTCATGAAAGTGTTTTCAGTTCTGACAGGCTTCTATTGAAATGTGTACTAGATCCCTCCTTCAAGACACAGACGGCATCACTGGTGCTGTCCTTGCTACAAAAGGCCCAGGGTGTATGGGCACAGGGAGTGAATGTAAAGTGAATGGAACTAGAAGAGGTTTGGGGGATTTTTACACTCATCACTCATGCCTGGTCTAGTCTGCTGGCAGAGTAGGCTGTGACTGCATGTGGCACTTACGTGCCTCCTCTCATTAAAACAGAAACTAGAAGTTGAAGCTGATCGACTGTTGAGGACCAGGGCCCAGTTTCAACTTCTGTATCAAACTGGAGCTACCCTCTCACTGCAGCTTTCTTGTGGGATACAGTGTACTTTCTGTTTTATCTGTACAATTTAGACTTCTTTCATTTTCTTTTTCAGAAACAGCCAGTTCATTTTTGCATTTAAAATGAGAGTATTAGTATTTCCAAAATATTTAAATCTGTGTGTAAGAAATGAATTTCTAAGGATGAAATTAATTACATGTAAAATTTTGTGGCTATGTGCACATGTTTCTGAGAAGTTTTTGTCAGATTTCCAGAGGCATCTGAAACTTAGGAAGGAACCAAACAATTGATTCAGAGCAAAACTGTGCTGTGGTAGCAGCCCCAGCTTACCTTTTAAGCCTCCTCAGAATATTGACAGTATACAGGGAGCCTTTTAGTTCTGTGTCCTGTCTGTGGGGGCAACTGGAGGAAGAGATTGTTGGGAATGGGTCCCCATGAATGGAGGAGTAGCTGCTGACAGGTGCCCATCACTCTTCAGGCTCAGCAAAGGCACCACTAACCATCTTCTGCTTTGATAAGCATCATCTAGATCCACGTAGAGAGGCTTCTGGGACAGGAAGGACTTACAGTTGATGCTTGAACAAGACAGGGGTTAGGGGTGCCGAGTCCAGTGCAGTCAAAAATCCATGTATAACTTTTGACTCCCTCTAGAATTTAACTACTCACAGCCTGCTGTTGATCAGAAGCCTTACTGATAACAGAGTTGATTAATACATATTTTGTATATTATATTATTCTATACTGTATTCTTACAGTAAAGTAAGCTACAGGAAAAAAGTTAAAATCATAAGGAAGAGAAAATACATTGACATTACTATACTGTATTTATTGAAGAAAAAAATCTGCATCTAAGTGGATCTGGGCAACTCAAACCTGTGATGCTCAAGTATATGTGTAGCAGGCCTGCTAATTGACTTTCATGGTCCTAGGCCCTTTGCTCTCTGTGCTCTCCTTACTCCATTAAAAAAAAATTAAAATTATTGCAACTTTGCTGGCATAAAGACAAATTTATTAATATTGTATAGTAAAACATTCAACCTTTTTTTTAAATTCCTTTTTTCTTCTGATTTTAAAAGAAATTCATACATTTTTGTGGGCCCCTAAAAAATATTGTGGACCTTAAGCATTGTGTCTACTGTTCAATGGATAACTTGGCTCTGCCTGATGTGTATAGACGATCCCTTGATTTTCTTTCTAAAATGTGTGAAAAGTAGAATATACAAATAGCTTTGTTCTTTTTATTTCCAATCTATTATTCTTGAGTAAAGCTGAATTTTTCAGCACACTGTGAATTTAAATTTTGGAGATAATTTTGCATTGGTTAATACATAAATTGTCTCTTCAATTGAGATTTCATTGTATTGTCAATTTTTGCAAAGAAGTTCATTTTCAAAATTCAAACAAAATTTGAGTTTCAAAATGAAAATTTTACCCTCTTAACACCAGTAATTTTATTCTGTAGTTGAGAAGATGTACTCTTTTGAGTATACACAATGGAAATATTTTAAACATTCTTTCTAGTGTGTTTATTAAGTGAATGTATCATGGTTTTTACATAATAAATTATTTTCTAAAATAAATTAGTTTTATGTAGGAACTTATATAGTCACTTCCTGACCTGAGAAGTTTTTTTTTATGATTCTTTGAGTAAAAATCTACTTTAAGAGATAACAGGCAATAATTTGTGACTTGGAAATTTCAGAGTGGCCAGGGAATGCATGCTAAAAATAGAAACTCTGTTTATTTACTCTCTGCTCCACCCAAGCAAAAACACAGCCGTGTGGCTGCAGGCTTGGGGACTGCCGATGGTGACTTGGAGGGTGTTTTTTTAAAATCATCTTCCCCCTTGTTGCAGAGTTGAAGAAAGAGATCATCCTTTTAACTTCTGATTCCTATTTCCTTTGTTTGTCAGCTCAAATGATTTATTTTCACGTGCTGTTATCTGAAAATGAAATTGGCCATGTTAGTTTAGTTTTTGGTTCCTTATTCTTTCTTTTTATTTATATATTTAAGCTCTGTTTCATGAAAGGAAATTTTGAAATTGTAGGTTTTAGTAATGATTATGCTTTAGAAATTTATTAGCTCATAACTAAGTTTTCCTGTGTTTTTCATGCTAGCATGTCTGAAAAGATAGCTACTTATTTGGTCATTGTATTTAAAAGGGCCTAAGTATGAGTTTAGTTCTTGAGTAGGTTTATCACCTAGGAAAGACACAGCTTCATAGGGCTGAACATTAACCAGAGCCTGTCATTTGTGTGATGGGTTATGAGGATCCTGGGGAAGTGCTCAGCTTAATGCAAAGCCATGACCACCAGATGGGCAGCCCAGTGGTACCCCTGGTGGACCAGCCACACGTCTTATTAGTCAGGTGCTTGAAGCATGTGCTATTGTCATGATGTTTTGCCCGAGTGATGTTGCTTTCTTAACTCTGCATCTGGGCAGTAGGGCGCTGATGATGCCAGTTCCACAGAGCACTGCTTTGGAAGGATCAGTACGTTGCTTAGGCTTTGGAGTCCACTGGTTTACTCTCAGTCTAGACTGGGATCACCTATTAGCATTAGTTTCCTTATCTCTAAAATAGGTTTAATAATGGGATCAACCTCACTGGGTTTTTGTGAGAATCAATTGAGGCTGTATATGTAGAACACAACCTTCATAAGAATTAGTGACTGCTTTTGTACAAACTTACAGATTAGCAGGAGTGTAAACTTAATATCTTAGGTCATGCCCTTCAGGTGGGATCTGGCTGTTTTCTTTACCTACTTTTAGAATGACTGCATGAAAGAAATAGCGATTCACTTTATTTCAATTCAGTTTATTTCGAAACACATTTAATGAATCTTCACTACATTTTTTATTCTAGTGCTTTCTATTAATCCCAGTATTTTACTCCAAATAATCTTTAAACAAATAGAAGTGAAACTGAATTTTGTGGGTACTGTCCTATTGTCCTAGATGTAGGTTATTTAATTTAGGGTCCAGATAGGTCCCACATATTGCAATTCTCTTGATGTGTCTCTTAAGTTTTAATTTTCCCCATGTTAGTCAGTCATTGCCTGGGGACATAACACCCCATGGTTAGTGGAGAGCTCTTAACAACCAATACTCAGAGCAATTGGGGGACTTGGATAGGCATCCACTACTTGGTGGAGAACTTCCAGACAAAGGAAACAGCATGAGCAAAGACCCAGGAATGGCATAGTATGGCTTGTTGGTGGAGTAATCAACTTGGCTGTCCTGGAGGCAGACAGCCTCAGGGAGGAGATGCCGGAGACTGAGGCTGCCTCCCAGGTGTGTGGTTTATTATACATTTTTGGTCCTGGGCTTTAAAAGTGCTTGTTTATTCAGATGAAGATGCAATTAATAAAAATGTGATGGTAGCAGAGACTATTGGAAAGCTGTAGTGTATCAGTTTATTATCTGATAATGCCTAAATTGAAAACTTAAGGTAATGTGTGATAAGCATTGTGGCATCTAAGTTAACTAGATCGTTTGGAACACAGCAGGTCAGGCTTCTTTATATTCTTCTTTTTATTATATCATAAAAGTAATGTTAGTAATTATATAAGTAATGTTAGTACCTATAATGACATCCCAGACGGCAGACTGTCGTTATCACTGAGTCCCAGGAATAATCTAGAAGAACTTGAATTATCCACCTACTGAACTTGGGTGAAGGCAGAAATAGTTTACCAGCTGAAGAGATATTTTCATATTTTTGTCTAATAAGTTTAAACAATTGTTATCCAAACTGATGCTCATGAGCTGAGTTCTTGAGGTAATAACTTAAAATGTACACTCTTAACACAGAGGTCAACAAGGACCTGGGTTTAAATTCTAGCTCACCCACTTACTGTTGGGAAAGTTATATAACTTCTCTGTGCTGTAGCTTCCTCATCTATGAAAAGGGAGTAAAACAGTGCTTCCTTCAGAGGCCTTCTGTACTGATTTGTTGAGAATGGGTATATTACAGCATTTAGCACAGAGTTTGGTCCACCAAAGCTCACAATAGTTCTATATATCATTCTTCCTATTCTTACTGTTATTGTTTATTCAGTATCTTTTGGGATCATTGAGTTAAGGTGCATAAGCAGATGACAACTAATGACTAATGAAGAGGATTAGAAACAAGGGTATTTTATGTGTCCTGGGGTTGAAATTTGCATGCTATAACTCTTCTTTATAATGCTTCTTTTCTATTCTGTAACTTCCTTTATACTCTATAACCTATTTAATATTGCTTTGGAGTCCCTACTCCTATTCAACAAAAGGCAGGAATATATAAAAAATAACTGCCTTTTCTGGTTTAACACAACCTACATTGCATTAATAGCCATTTCTTTTTTTTTTTTTTAAGATTTTATTTATTTATTTGACAGAGAGAGAGATCACAAGTAGGCAGAGAGGCAGGCAGAGAGTGAGAAAGGGGGGCGAGGAAGCAGGCTCCCTGCCGAGGAGAGAGCCCGACTCGGGACTCAATCCCAGGACCCTGAGATCACCCTGAGCTGAAGGCAGAGGCTTAACCCACTGAGCCACCCAGGCGCCCCTAATAGCTATTTCTTTTAGATAATTAGGACATTAAAAATTTAGGGTGAAAAAAATTAAAATTTAGGGTGGTTTGTTCTTCTTTATGGGGGTCTTCCCTTCCCACTCTTAAGAAATAATAGAATTGGTGTGAATGATTACCATTATTGCTATTTGGCCGTGGCCCACTACCTGTGTACCCATTTCTCGGCACTGCATCCACATATTCTGGTTTCCCTCCTATTACCAAGGTGAACTAGTCTAGGTCCTCCCCAAACCAGTCTCCAGTTCAGATGTAAGATCTCCACTACCCACCCTCCTTGTCCTCTCAGCGCATTCATCAGCATTTTCCTCCTCTCTCTCCTGTAGTTAGTTTTTATTCTCAGTTGGATCATTCCCCTCAGCAGACAACATTCTGATATTTCTTCCCTTTCTCTTGATGCCACTTCCCTGCCGGTCCAACTTCTTTGTCTCCCTTTGCAGCAAAACAACTCGAAGAATTGTCTGTGCTCACGGTCTCCAATTCCTTGCTCTTAGTTTTTCTTAAACCCACTCTATTCATGTTCTTTCCCTCACTGTTGAGGAGAAGAGCTGCTCTTGTCAAGGTCACCAAGTCCTTAAATCCATCAGTCAGTTGTCAGTTCTTCCTTCCCTTTCCTCATCAGCTTCATGGGGCATGGCTGATGGTCTCTTATCTCGCTTTAGTTACTTCACACATCTTCATGGCTCCCTCCTCTCCCGCCTTCCTCCTATCTCACTCAACTGTCTTTTCAGTTTCCCTTGGGTGATCCTCCTTCTCTTTGACGTCAGAATGTTGTAGTGATCTCTTTCCCTTCCAATCTGTTCTTTTCTATCTGTTTATGCTCCTTGGGTGATCTCATCCTGTCTCATGGCTTTACATGCCATCTGTGTGTCAGCCACTCCCA
The DNA here is from genome assembly GCF_963455335.1 of Martes martes. Taxonomy (NCBI): domain Eukaryota; kingdom Metazoa; phylum Chordata; class Mammalia; order Carnivora; family Mustelidae; genus Martes; species Martes martes. The sequence continues at coordinate 132,012,231 of NC_137888.1, forward strand.
AATTTATATCTCCAGCCTAGTATCTCTTCTGTACTCTAGGTTCCTATATCCACCTGCCTCCTGGAACTCTCCACTTACCATGTCTCAAGTGCATTTCTCCATTTCCCTCTCTCTATCTGAGGTCTTTCCTATCTCCATTGGCTGGCAGCCTTCCTGGTTGTTGAGGCCTAGCAGTCTATTTGACTCTTCTCTTTCTCTCACACACCATCCAACCTATCAACAAGTCCTTCTGGTCCTGTCTTCAAAATATATGTAGAGTCTGAGTGTGTGTTGAAGATATTATCCCCATTAGAGAGTTAGTAATGGGTGCATCTCTGATTTGATCAGTTCTGTCAGGTTCCAAAGTCTTCACTATTATTTTGCATTAATACATTTTTAATTTGATATTTACATGTTTAAAAATGTCTCTGCTTAATGGGAGAATAGGGAGACCATGCAAAACTGAGGAGCAGAAAAAGAATATTCCAGGGTATCTTTAGAATTCATTTGTCTCCCTAGTGCTAAGAAATTTAAATCTAATTTGCAAAGTAGACTCTGTTCTCTTTTGAAGGAACCCAGATCTTGAAGAAACAGGAGTTCAAAACCTTTTCCCCAATTAGCTGATAATGTATAAGCTTCGCTTTTATTATTTATAGGGCTGGATTCTCAGAGGTCGTGCAGTTGCAGCTTGTATGGACAAGGGGAAGTTAGAACTATCTCCACTGACTGTTAGGTGTTCCTTACAATCAATTTTCATGCAAAATGAAAATTATCATTTCTTTGTCTCTTTGTTTTCATAGGTAGTATGTTGAAGCCTTGTCTCGTAGACAGCCTGCTAAGTGATTTATTTCAACTGTTATATTATTTAAAAAATTTTTTTTAGATTTTTATTTATTTATTTGAGAGAGAGAGAGAGAGAGAGAGTGCACAGAGGGAGAGTGAGAGGGAGAAGCAGGCTCAGCATGATGCGGGGCTCGATCCCAGGACCCTGAGATCATGACCTGAGCCAAAGGCAGACACTTAACCAACTGAGCCATGCAGGCGCCCCTATATTATTTTTGTTTTAAATATTTAATTTGGATTTGAATTTATGGAAAATACTTTGCTTGTCAGTTTTTGAAAATAGTCATATGGTGCTTCAAAATTATATCACAATTGTGATTGATCTTTAAGCTTAGAAGCAAAACACAGTTATGGAAAGATGATCATAGGTAGATAAAATGGTGAATTTCGGTGTTAACGTGTTCAGACATGAACATTCTCATAAATAACACAAAATGCAACCAGTTTGGTAAAATTAAAGGTCATCTGGCATCATTCAGAAAATATTACTTGCTAGTGGTTTCGCATTTATGTAGCAGTTTTATTCCTAGGCATTTGGTTGCACAGATTCAAGTTTGTTTGTCATTACCCCTCCTCACCGCCCCCCCCCCCGCCTTCATGAGTTTCTTTGAGGGGAACTTAGACCTATTTGGTTGTATAAGGTGATGAGCCACATTGTTCAAAAAGTCAAAAATAGATTTGTGGGTTCCTAATTGTGAAATCAATGCTGAGTTATTCTGCTTTCTTTGCTTAAAAAATATTAACACAAAATACTGAATAACTAAGGACTGTGACACGGATCCTAGTTAGTTGTATGAAGATGTACTTCCTCACCAAACCAAGTCAATCATCCAGACGAGCAAAACCCTTCTTGAGATCTTTGTGTTGAAAGATGGCCTCCTCCTACCAGCTGACCATGTTCTCGTTATTCCCCACATCTGTCTCGTTACGTCTAATGTTGGAACCAGGCACTTGTCACCATACGCTTGGAACACTAATAATTAATCTCCTTTTCCCTGTCCTCTTCCTTTCCCTCCAATCTTTTCGCGATCGTTTTCAGATTAATACCCCTATAACACTACTTTGAGAATTTTTTCACTCAACAGTTCCATGATGCTCTTTGCTTTTAGGCTGGAGCCCTGACCTTCATCTTGGTTTTCAGATTATCTCCCTTCTATCCTTGGTGTCTCTCGAGAATCCTTTCCTGTTTCTCATCAACCCCTGTTCTAGCCAGCTTGGGCCCCTCAGACTGCAGTCACTTTACCATCCCTCTCATCCCTGTGGTTTTGTATGCTGTGTCTTACTCCAGAAATTCTCTTCCTCTCCTTTGCTTAGCATGCCCAGCCCTTCTCGGGGCTCACTTCTCACTTGTTAATTGAAATTTTGATTGTAGGGGTTTGCTATATTCTTTAGCTTCTAAGATTCTTCTGTGGGCTTACTAAATGTCTTCACTGAGAAAATGGGATGACTGCCTGGTATGAAATATGGTGTCAGATTTTTCTTAATCATATTATCAGATTTAGGGTGCTTGGATCGCAGCATCTGATTCATGGTTTTGGCCCTGTTGTGATCTCAGTGTTGTAAGATTGAGCCCCATGTTTGGCTCCACACTCAATGTGGAGTCTGCTTGAGATTCTCTCTCCCTCTCCCTCTGCTCCTCCTGCTCATGCTTTCTTTCCCTCTCTCTCTCAAATGAATAAATAGGGGTTCCTGGGTGGCTCAGTCAGTTAAGTCTCCAACTCTTTATTTCGACTCAGGTCTTGATCTCAGGGTTGTGGGATCAACTCCTCCCTTAGGTGTTATGCTCAGCAAGGAGTCTGCTTGAAATTCTCTCTTCTGCCTCCTTCTGCCCCTCCCCCTGTGTTCTCTAAGATAAATAAATAAATAAATAAATCTTTAAAAAATCATATTATCAGATTATTGCTGAAATTCTGTTATGATTAGTAAACAAATAATATTTTAATGGTTTACTGCTTTCTGCTATATTTAATTAATATCATTTTAGATTTGGCTGTAAGGAAAATAAATATTTAAATTTAGTCGAAGATTTTGAGAAATGTGAAGTGACTTTGCTTTGAGAACATGAAATTAAATCCATTTACTTATAGAATAGGAATGTTATAAATATATTTGTACATATATAATTAGGCTTTCATGAAGTTATTTTCATGATTACATTGCTAAAAACAAAACGAAACTCATAATCATTTTGAATAGAATGCTTGAATTTTAATGTGGAATTTTAAAATTTATCTATTTATTCATTTATTTATTTTTAAAGTAAGCTCTACTAGAACCCAGCATGGAACTTGAACTCATGACCCTGAGATCAAGAGGCAACATGCTTGGGGCGCCTGTGTGGCTCAGTGGGTTAAAGCCTCTGCCTTCGGCTCAGGTCATGATCCCAGGGTCCTGGGATCCAGCCCCACATCGGGCTCTCTGCTCAGCGGGGAACCTGCTTCCTCCTCTCCCTCTGCCTGCCTCTCTGCCTACTTGTGATTTCTCTCTGTCAAATAAATAAATAAAATCTTAAAAAAAAAAGATACTTATTTATTAAAAAAAAAAGAAGAGGCAACATGCGTTACAGCTAGCCAGGTGCCCCTTAATGTGGAACTTTTGGTGTACACATATTTTATGAGAAGTTTTTTTTTAGTTTTGAGTTTGGGAGAAAGTAGTTGGAGAGGAAATTAAAGTAACTCTAACATAGATCTTAATATGGTCTATAAAGTTTTCATGAGGATAATAAAGTACATTTTATGTATGTATATGGAGAAATATATATAACAGTGAGTGGAGAAGCATACTAGCTCAATTAAATTTTCTTAAACACTAATATTTATATAGGAGAAAGATGGGATTTCAAAGGATATATTCTTAAGTTCACCCATCTGTAATTTTAGTATGTTGAATTTAATTGTGAGCCTATTAATTCGTGTATTAGTGTACTTCCAAGATAAATTAAATTTTACTTTTCAAATTTTTTTCTCTTGGTGGTCCAATTTTACTGGTCTAGAATTTGTGGTATTGAAAGTAAAATATCTTTTCTTTTAATACAGTTCGGTAAATTTATAGTTTTCATGAAATTACACTGTAATAGAAGTGAATGATTAAAAATTTAAAGATTTAAAGGTAGATTCATAAAATATCACTTAAAATTTTAGATAATACTTTCAATTTAAAAAACAAAGATTTCATCTGTATGAAAAGCTGTATTAATAAATGTTAGAATGAATCAATGAAAACATCTTCTGTAATGTGGCAAAGAAAAATCAGCATAAACCAAATAATGCGTATTAGTGAAAAATCTTCTCTCTATGAGGTTAATGCTTTTGATTAGACCTAGACCTAGAATTTGCTTAAGACTTCTTTGAAATTTCGTATTTATTCTTACCTTGCCTTTTTTAGTTTTAAGGTGAGAGTTTTCAGTATTAACTCCACACATTCTCTTTATGCTAACATTTAGCCAAAACCTAACTAGAGAAAGTCAGCATGTATTTGCTGTTAGGATCTCTGAAATTTTCGGTATATATTTCATTATTTTTAATTAACTGAATCAAAGCATACTTAGTAAGGGGATGCATTCTTGAAAAGCATTTGTGTTTTGATCTGACTGAAAGGTCTTTCTTTGTTGTTGTCGTTGCTGCTCTTTGCTTTCATTCTGTATTCCACATCCTTCCTCAAACTTGTCTAGGCCTGCCCTACTAGGGAATAGACAAATTTGAGGAAGGATGTGGAATACGGAATGAAAGATTACTCAGCTTTTTAAAACAACCACCAAAGTCTTTGCTTTTGATCTAGTTGTTTCTCACTTATTTTGATTAAGAAAATGTAATATCCCTTGCTGTTACAGGTTTTGCTGATGCTAATAGGTTTCTGTAGTAAATGAATTCATACATCTGCTGAGAGTATCATTCCCAAAGCACTGAAGAAAGGAAATAAAATGGGGGGTGGGGGGGAAATGATCAAGAGGGACGTAGTCTTCCTGGCACTATTTCGGATATTCTGAAGTTTCGCACTCAAATTTGTTACTACCAAAACTCCAGGAATAATTTACCGCCAAGAACTTCCAGTCTAAAAGAAGAACCTTGATACCATCTATATAAAGAGTCAGTGATAATATGGCATCAAATGAATGTGCTTTATATGACTCTATCATCTTTTTAGTTAGAGGAAAAGTCCGAATTGTTAATGATGAATGTTGGAGCTATTTTGATGAAAAGTACTTGAAGAGATTTAGAATATACATATATTATCAAACAAATTTTGAAGGATAAAAGGTAAAGATAGTTAAAATACTTGATTTTCCTTCACTGGTGTTCAGGTCTGTATGGTAAATTATATCTTAGGCTCTCTTCTCTCCTTTGCGGTCGTACATTAGCCATGTGTCAGCCTGTACCTCAAAGCGTAGAGGAACAACGTGTGTGTTCTTTATCTCCCTCTCCCCTTGCCTGTGTTCTTTGTCTTAGGAGCCCCTTGGAGACTCAGAGTTTCCTTAGTAGGTTGCCTGGCAGTGACTGGAGAATGAGATAGCTATGCTATAAAAGGCTCTTCCTCCCCTGGCTGAGCCTTTTCCTGGTACTTTTAGCCCTTTTCAGTCCTTCCCAATCCGGATGTGCATAGGCTACAGTCCCATTTTGTTAAGGACATACATCCTCTGTGTGCTAGTGGATTGATCTTCCTTTCAGTTGGGTCAAGTCTGAAGGGCCTTTTTAACCTTCTGGTTTATCTCACTACCTAGCTAATAAATAGAAGAATCAGTCCTAAAATTACATTCAGCAGTGTTGTAGATTTTTTACTATTTTTGGTTTTGTTTTTGGCCCAAACATACCCTTCTGGTCATCTTCAACTGTATCTGTGTAACAAACAGCCTTAAACTTAGTGGCATGAACAATAACCATTTTATTAAGATCATGGATTCTTTGGGTCATCAGTTTGGACAAGACATATCCAGAGTGTCTGTCTTTGCTCTCCAGTGTCCGGGCCTCAATTGGGAAGACTTGAATGACTGGGTGACTTCAACAGCTGGGGCTCCACTTGCAAGTTGGCTTACCCACCCATATATTGAGCACCTTGGTGTGGGTAATAGGAAGGTTGGGCTCAGCTGAGTGCCTGCATGTGGCCTTCCCAATGTGATGGTCTCAAGTAGTTGAATGTTCCTTAGAGCAAGCCTCCTAAGAGAACCAGGTGGAACCTCCATGGTCTTTCTGACCTAGCCCCTGAGGTCACTCTGAGTCACCTTTGCTGCTTTGTTTTAGTGAGTCATAGGCCAGCCCAGATTCAGGAGTAGGCAATGAGACCCCCACTTTTTGATGGGGCAGGACAAGGTCATACAGAAAAAAACCATCCAGCATGAGGGACATCGTAGCAGTCATCTTGAGAATTTATGTGAAAGAGGAAACTGCATCTTGATATTTTGATTCTACAATGCCAAATTTCTATTTTCTTATGTGACTCATTCAAATGTCTCATAATTTGAAAATTTAGTACTATATAGAAAAAACTTTAGAATGGTTGCTTGATTATTCTCCCTTTAGCCTATTTGTGTTACTGACTTTTTATATAACTTTTGTATAAGTGTAGAATCAAAGGATGACTGTTCAACACAGTCTTGTATTCTTAATCTGAGAAACTAAAGTAAGACTATAAGATTGTGCTTGGTTATTACAAAGAAGAGCAAATTATAACCAGGAACTTTATGGTCAACAATGCATTTAACCACGAAGATAAAAGGAGACAAGTGTTGGGACACCCGGGGGCTCAGTCAATTAAGCACCTGCCTTCGGCTCCGATCATGATCCCAGGGTCCTGGGATCAAGTCCTGCTTCAGGCTCCATGCTCAGCAGGAAGCCTGCTTCTCCCTCTGCCTGCTCTGTCCGCCAGTCCCCTCATTTGTGCTTTCTCTCTCTCTCACAAATAAATAAATAAAATCTTTAAAAAAAAAAAAAAAGAGAAGTGTTAAAATAGTGGAAATTTTTTTTGTGCTGAAAATAGTCTTTTAGATAATGTACGAAAACTTCCCGTGATGCTAATGACTGGACTGATTCTAAGTGTGCCGCAGAGAGATGCACGTTGGGGGTTTAGCAATAGCTTCCTTTTACCTTCTAGTGAAGGTAATGGGGCAGAATTATGTTCCACTGAATACAGAATTATCATGACTTTCTGTGTCGGAGGAAAAAGAGATAGTTAATATGACAACCTGGGCAAGTTACTTCACCTCTTTGGGTCTCAACTTTCTTATCTGTAAAATAAGGGGTTGAAATCCCTTCCAGCTCTATAATGCTTTGACTTTATTGTTCTTGTACTTACCTAGGCCTGAAATAAGGCAGTTATATGGCAGCTGAAAGTTAATATTAAATATAGAAGTACAAGGGTCATTTAGCTGTTTTAGAAAGTTATTAAATTATGATCATTCACACTTGGCAACATCTAGACACCTTCATTAATTAATCCCAAAATTTAAATAGAGATACCAGAGGAAAACTCTGATTAGGTAAATTCTTTAAGAAGATACAGACATCATTCTTAAATTTAGAGCATTTACAAATCATAATACTTAGTATGAAATATTGTAGATAAAATTTTTAGTTTTATTCATTTGAACCCCAAACCTGAATTTACTCATTTGGAGCCAGAATTTAAGTTACTAAATAACACCTTAATAAGACATAGTACAGTAGAGGTTCTGGGGCTTTTTTCCCCTCAGTTTTCAAATTTATTGAAATGATGTTCACCGTATTCTCCCAAGTCTTTGTAATCCACTGCATATGTAGTTATGTCCTTCTTTTCATTACTAGTATTTTTTATTTGTTCTTTCTTTTTTCTCAGTTAGGCTTGCCATGGCTTATCAGATTCGTTACTTTTTAAAAAAGATTTGCTGATCTTCTCTGTTGCTCTGTTGTATCCCTTTTGTTTCATTAGTTTCTGCTTTTCTCTTTACTTCCTTTATCCTTGTTTCTTCTTCTTTTCTTCTTTGAGTTTATTTATTAATTTTTAAATTATTTTTGCTATTTTTCTGACTTTAGAAGTTAAATGCTTTCGTATTTAGTCTTCTTTTTAAGGTATTCATTCTGTGGCATGTATAATTAGCTTACAAAAAATACATGCCTCTTTCTGACTAACCTTTTTTAGGTTGAGTGGGCATCTGTTTTCCTGGAGGTGCTTCCCCCAGAGTGAGGAAGAGTTATCTCAGGTAACAGTGCAGGAAGAATGTTCTTCCCTGGGAATCCTCACTGCGAAGATTCTGTGAATATGGACTTCAAGATGGTATTTTCTGGAAGCTGTGGCATAAGAATAGACAAAACAGTTGGGAGTTCGTTCAAGCAAATTGTGAAATAAATAATACCTATATGTGCCACGTATGTGTCATCAGTCTAAAATGTAATCACCAGAACCCAGTTTATTTCCTTCACTGTCTCTGAGGGTGAAAAATCAGTGAGACAAAGAGCCCATGTGTTTTTAAACAAATTAACATAATTTGTCCATAATGTTTTGTTAATGGTACTATTTGTAGTTTAGTTACTTTGTTACCTGAAAAAACATCTTCCATACAGTAGCACGTAAATGTGACAACAGATTCTTGAGTCACATTATAATGGATTCCAGATTCTGGAAAGGCTTGTTATTTAGAAGGCCAGGGAGGACATTATTTCATGGCTTTATAATATCGTTTAACTTTTTAAAACTGTGTTTATTAGATATAATGTTAATCCTCATACATTTTTCTTCTTTTATAGATGAATAAGGACAGCATTGTATTAACTCGTAGGGTATTCTACATAAATATAAGTTAATTTTATTATTTAATACAGTTATACGATAAACTTCTGTTTATTGAGAAAACAAACAACTGGAAAGATCAACCAGAAGTTTAGGAAAAAGATACGTAGATAAGAGAGAAGAGTGCGTGCACTCATGAGAGCAAGAAACATGCACTGTGAACCTGGTAAGTGGCTCTTGTCCACTGGTTTGGCCATTGGTGGGGTCCAGAGGGCCAGCCATCTAGGGAGCATGTGCTCACAGAATGCAGGAGTACAGATGCTTGTGTGGTGTTTTTACTTAAAATTAAAATAGATTTACTGGGGCGGCTGGGTGGCTCAGTCATTAAGCATCTGCCTTCGGCTCTGGTCATGATCCCAGGGTCCTGGGATGGAGCCCCACATCGGGTTTCCTGCTCCGCAAGAAGCCTGCTTCTCCCTGTCCCTCTGCTGCTCCTTCTGCTTGTGTTCCCTCTCTCACTGTGTCTCTCTCTGTCAAAATAAATAAATAAAATCTTTAAAAAATAATAAATAAAATAAAATAAAATAGATTTGCTTATTTAACTGCAGGTCACCCCGTTCCTCCACTACTATAAATAACTAAGAGTTTACTGTATTGATAACCACTGCATTATAACCACCACTACATGAGAATACAAGAAAACATTTTGAATATCAGTTCCTCAGCATGAGATCATAATCTATAAATATATACAAATAGCTATATGTATAACAATAGCTATATGTATAACAAATAGCTGCTACCCGGTAGATAGCTGTTTTAAATATATATATAGAGAGAGAGACACATATATATATTTAATTAATCAGTTAACTTATTATAGGGAAAGAGAGACATCACACACATGTAGGGGGAGGGGCAGAGGGAGAGGAAAGAAAGAATCTCCCACAGATTGTGTGCTAAGCATGTGGAGCTGGATGCAGGGTTCGATCCCATGACATTGAGATCATGACCTGAGCTGAAAACAAAAGTCAGATGCTTAACTGACTGAGCCGTAACATATCTTAAAATGGACAATCCCACAATGAATTTGCTTTGGTAGAGGATCTTTCTTGTGCAGAAGCAGACTGTTTTATTTGTAATCATCTGTCTTTATCGTATAAAAAAGCCTTAATGGAGTGACCAAAGGGTCAGGGGACTGGTAAATTGGAAATGAGATTTACCTGCTTAATGGAGGACTGTAAATTGGTGACTGTCATAGCCATTCTTGGCAAGCTGATGAAATATCTAGCAAATGGTAAAATCATTGAACACATGAGCTGAGAACAATCTTTTGAGGAAAACAGCATCCGGATTTCCCTAAGAGGAGATCTTATTTCACCGTGCTTTCAGAATTATTCAAAGGCTGGGCGAGGATCTGGATGAGGAAAACAGGAGACGCACTGCTGCCTGTATTTTAGGAAAAAAAAAAGTGAAATAGGAGCATGACAGCTTTTGAAAGAATAAAGTTCTAAATTCCCAGCATATCACTATTCATTTTCATATACAAGTGCAAAAAAATGTTCTGTAAAGACAGGTGCAGATCATTTTAGCATGATCTTTACCACAGCCTCTTTCTATTAATTAGGCAATCATCAAGAGAGAATTTGATTATGAAAGGTCCAAATAGAACTATTTTCTATTTATGTGAGGACAGGAAATACTAAGATAGCTGTGTAGAAGAATCTCATCCAGGAAACTGGTGGCTATGGGGGAAAAAGTTGAAGTTGCTTTGATTTTAGTAGGTTGGTTAAGTTGTACATATTTTTAGCAGGACAAAAAAAGAGAGTTGCATGCAACTATTTGAAAAGAATGTGATACAACAAAAGCTATTTTTAATCTCTGGTGGGGAAGAGAAAAACTCATGCTTTTTAATGGTTATGAATGTATAAAATTAATTCCTGCAAAGCAGAATCTTTACTGCTAGAATAGAATTTGGCTCTGGAGTTTTTGTTATGTTAAAACTTATTCGGGCAGAATTTTAGTATTCAGAATTCAGCACTGCAATTTTAGAGTTTGTAATAGAAATGCTAAATTGAAACCTATTTTAAGCATATAACTCCTCTCAAAATTTTAAAAGAATTCTGAAATTTTGAAATGGTCTAAAAATGGTAACTTAAAAGATTTGAAATCTCTTCCTGCTTTTCTAACCAGTTAGAACTTTTTAGATAATGCATTGTATCTCAACTCTCATAAGAGATTCTTTCCTTGGTCAAAAGAAATCATTCCTACAATTTTGTAATTCCACCAAATATGGCTATGGAGGAGGCTGTATTTGGGCGGTTAATCTTCCTATGTATGTATTTGTTAACTGTATAATATGTATGAGAGCGGGCTTAGAAACTTTGGTATTAGATACTATTGAAATGTATTCTGCCAGTTTATTTCTGTCAGTAGAGAAATCATAATTCGCATGGGGCAATTGAAACATTCTATCTATAAATGGGCACAGATTCCTTTCTTAGCCCAAATAATAAAAATGAACATATTATGTTTTAGGAAAAAAAATCTTTTTAGAGACAGTTAATATGCTACCTCAAAAAAAGTAATCAAATTATGGGATTTAATTAAAGACCCTCTCTTTCATCCCTCCTCCATCAAAGCATCCATTAATACTTCGGACAAACAAAAAGCTTCTGGAGGTTGAATTTGCATATGGAGCCCTCACTTCCCTCTTGATACCGGCTGTAAAAGTAGAAAAGTGTTAATTGGAGGAAATAGTAACCCTATTATATTTAAAATATAAGAACCTCTAAGAATGAATTTAAAAGATTACAAAGTATAATAAAATGTTTTAAGCATTTAAAATCAGCCCACCTCTCTTCCAGCCAGTGACTGAAATGTGATTTGTGTCGGACTCCCCCACTGACCAGGGCGGGTCAGACTCCCTGACACCTGTAGGGTGGGCATCTCAGCCCTTTGTTCCTTGCTGGAGGGATCAGGCAAACCTCAGCCCCTAACAGTGGCCACTCACTACTCTGGTGATTTGGAAGTAGGAGCAGGGGCAGGCTACTGGCCTGTGAGGGAGTGTGTGTGTGACATCAGGAAACTGGTTGTGAGGGCTGGGGAGGCCCAGGCAGCTTATGGCTGTAAAGGGAGCAGAAGCACAGCAAGAGAGCAGAAGCGTGGAGACTGGTGAGTGAGAGTGGCCAAGGGTACATGGATGGAGGCCTGGATTTCTGTCTGCTGTCTCCTGTTATCCAAAGGATCTTCAGCATAGAGTGCTGTTAGACCTGTCAGAGCACTCAACTTTCACTGGACTTTTGTTCACAAGTAATCCTGTTTTCTTAAATTCTCTCACTCTTCCTGTGTCAGAAGTACCACTGGCATGGGGCAGTTGCCTCACACAACCACTTCTGTTAATTTTGGCCTTAAGTAAACATCAGTTCTTATTTTTCATTGCATTCTGGTTTTCAGCCATTATTTCTTAAAACCTTCTTACTGCTCTTTTCTCTCTTTCCTGTCCTTCCAGGAGTCCCATTATGTGTATGTTGGTGGGACTGGTGGTGTCTAGAGATTTCTTAGTCTGTGTCTATTTTGCTTCATTCTTTTTTTCCTTTCTGCTCCTCAGATGGGGTGGTAGCAATTGACCTATCTTCAAGTTTGCTGATTCTTCTGCTTGCTCAGTGAAAATCGCATTTAGTTATTGTACTTCATAAACCCAGAATTTCCACTTGGTTCCTTTAAAAAACATCATTCCTATCTACTTACTGATCATCTCTATTGGGTGAGACATCATTTTCGTGATTTCCTTTAGTCCTTTGTACACGGTTCTCTTTATCTCTTTGTGCATATTTAAAATAGTTGGCGTAAGTGTTTGTCTAACAAGGCCAATGTGTATGTTTCCTCAGGGATAGTTTCTATTAGTGGCCTTTCCCCCCCTCCCCCTATATATGAGCCATATTTTCTTCTTTCTTAACATGTTGTGGAATTTTTTTGTGGCATGTTTAATATACTGATGTGGCAACTCAGAAAATCAGATTCTTCTCAGCCCTGAGGTTTGTTGCTGCTTGTCACAGTTGCTGTTGCTTGTTTTGTGACTTTTCTGTACTAATTTTGTGAATTCTGTATTTTTTGTCATGTGTAGCCATCGCTATCTCTATTCTGTTAGCTTAGTTTTTAGCTAGTGGTTGGATAGATAACAGCTCTGACTTAGCCTTCACGTCCTGTATGCACAGAACTTGGGGGTCAGCAAGCCATCTGAGTTTAAAGTTATCTCAGGGCTTTCTTGAGCATGTCCTTAGTGCCATGCATGCACACGACTGTCTAGATTCCCAAGAATATGTCTGATCTTTTTAGTCAGATGCTCAGCTATAACCCCTCTATGTCTGATAGACATATGTTTGACAAAATATCTCATTCCCCAAATTTTCTTCCCGAGCCTTTTGGTTAGTTTATTGTTTACCTCCAGTGACTTACTGCCCCAGGCATCAGCTTTCCAGGGCTTTTGACCACCCCCTTGGGCAGCCAGCTGAGTGTTGGTAGGGTTCCAGGTTGGAGAGGTTTGGTGAAGCCCTTCCAACTGAAGCCAGGAGGCAGATCCCAACAAAGAACCCCAGTTCTTTCAGAGCAAGCTCCATTCTGCTGTTTCTGGTAATGGTAACTGTACACGGAATATGGGCTTTTGTCTTCAAGGCCTTTCACTGAGCTGGGGAGCAAGGGACTGGACTGGGGCAAGTTATAATACCATGAGGGGGCTGGATTTTCCTACTGAGACCTAGCTGGTTTTTATTAAGTTCGAGTTGCTGCAATATTGTGGTTGTTTCCACAGTCCCCCCAAAAAGCTGATTTTGACAGCTTTGCTAGTTTATTTGATGCTGTTATGGAGCTGGGAACTTTTGGGGTTCCCTACTCCGTCATTTTCACTAATGTCACTTACCATCTGACTTTCGTTTTATAGGCTGCTATCAACTTCAAATGAACTGCTTAGTTTAAACTTGGTCTAAAACTAAACCTTTCTTGATGAATCTTTTTTACTGAAATTTATGAATAGGTATACCCTTTTTTGCTTATCCATTTGATACTGCAACCTTTGCTTTTCCTAATAATATGCTTTCCATGTTCCTCGAGAGTCTGTAGGCATATCTGGAGCAATTTTATTGATTTTTCCAAGTTAATATAATAAAAATTTAAGTTCTAGTGTCTTCTTTTAGTAAGATTCCCTTGCATGACAATAAATGAGATAAAGCTTAGTGAATCTTAACAATTGCTGCAAGGTTCAACTTGCCTAGAATTTACCTAACTTCTAAATAAACAGTGTTCATTGCACACTTTTATATGTTATTATCTGATTGATGACTGACTGTCTTGCCCACCAGTCTAAGAACCCTCTAATCCAAGGACAATTTCTGTTTTTATTCACCTTTGTACCCCTAGCATTAGGCATGGTGCTTGGCACAGTAGGTGCTCAAGAAAAGTAGAATGAATGGAGCACCTGGGTGGTTCAGTTGGTTAGGTGACTGCCTTCAGCTCAGGTCATGATCCTTGAGTCCTGGGATCGAGTCCCACATCAGGCTCCCAGCTCCACGGAGAGTCTACTTTTCCCTCCGACCTCCTCGTTCATGCTTTCTCTCACTGTCTCTCTCAAATAAATAAATGAATGTTAAAAAGAAAAGAAAAGTAGAATGAATGAATAAACATAGGGGCTGTTAGGTGAAGACTTAGAGTGAAGGTTTACATGACTTCATTATCTAGAATTATCTAAACCTTTTAAATAATGGAGTTATAGGAAACCTTCCTGGTCAAAGAATGCATATGTAAGTTTTATCCTTAGTTTTTGTGGTTTACTTAGAAAACCCTAAAAACCATATTCTATGTGCCCACTCTCTTTTAATCACTTTCTGTTAGACCTTCAAGACAGTTTATTTGATAGTTGTATTTAAAGGAATACAAAATACTCTTAGGTCATAGAATATCTTGTAACAAGAAGAGTGAAATCTAAATCAAAAGTCTAGGATTTTAGCATTCCAAGCTGTGGGAACAAGTTAACTTGTCCATCACCTTCAGTCCCCCTCTGATTGTCCATTGCTGGCACAGGGGCATTGGCACAGAGGATGCGGGATGGTAGAGTTCCACCTGGCACTGTAAGGGTCATTGCTGTTTCCAGGTGGGATAGAAGGTGGTTTACCAGCTCACTGTACATCAGTGTTACTCCTGAAGCTACGGTTCTTACTAGGTATTAGAAGATACCTTTAGGTCTGAATTTCAGATTTTGTTCAGGTTTACTTCACATGTACAGAATTTAAATCTGTTTGGATTTTTGTTCTTGTCTTTGTTATTTAGTGTGAATGACCTAAGTTATAGGGTTAATCAGTATGTCTTGTGGTGCACCTAGTTACCGTAACCAATTCAAGTTATAAACATGAGCTTCATTATTCATTTTGTTTCTTGCAGTTATCCACTGTGCCTTTTTTGTTTTTTTCTTGAGATGTAATTCCCCTACCGAAAAATGCACCCTTTTAAAGTGTACATTTCATGGGTTTTTAGTACATTTACAGTTGTGTAAC
The DNA here is from genome assembly GCF_963455335.1 of Martes martes. NCBI lineage: Eukaryota > Metazoa > Chordata > Mammalia > Carnivora > Mustelidae > Martes > Martes martes. Next base: position 132,027,293 of record NC_137888.1, read on the forward strand.
TGTCACCACTATCTAGAACATTTTTATCTCCCCCAAAAGAAACACCTTGCCCGTTAGCAGTCACTCCCAGCGCCTGGTGACCACAAACTTACTTTCTGTCTCTTTAAATTGCCTATTTTGGACAGCTCACATAAATGGAATCATAGGCTATGTGGTCTTTTGCAACTGACAAGTTTCACTTAACATAATTGTTTTCAAGGTCCTTCCATGTGGTAGTATGTAGTATCAGTATTTCATTCTTTTTTATGGCTGAGTAATATTTCATCCTGTGTATCTACCACATTTAGTGTCTGTTCATCATTTGGTGGATATGTGGGTTACTTCTACCTTTTGGCTATTAATAATGCTGCTGTGAACATTTGTATATTTGTGTGGACATGTGTTTTCATTTCTCTTTGGCTGTATACTTAGAAGTGGAATTAATGGGTCAGATGTAGTAACATTATGTTTAATTATTTGAGGAATTGACAAATGTTTTCTAAAGTGGTCCAGGTTATTGTTTCAGGTTCATAAAACAAAGGAGTGGCCTATTGACTCACATGTCTATGAACTAAATGTTTCAAGTGCTGTAAGAGTTTGCAAGAGGAGTGTCTGGATGAAAACAGTTAACAGTTTTTTCTTTTGATTACTCTCTCCAGGGCTTCTCAGTCTTACTGCCATGCTTATCAGAATTAAGTCTAAATCTTACTGCCATGCTTATCAGAATTAAGAAATGCTGGCATTTCTGATTAAACTAACTTTAAATTGCTCACAAATTTTGAAATAGCCCATTATTTATAACATTAAATACTTTAGAATCAGACAAATGTGATTGCTGGCTCTGATGCTAGGTTCCTAGCAGTGTCACCTTGGGAGAAAAACTTCCCTTCTTGAACCTCAGTATCCTTCTCTGTAGAATGGGATTAATAATAGTATCTACTTCTAGGTGTAATTTACTTACATCTGTAAGTATTAGAATGAGATCATATATGAAGAACACTTGGCCTGGCACCTCCCAAGCACTCAATAAATATTCTATTGTTAACCTTATTATTACTGTTATATTATTATTTAACTACAGAGATTTTCTTTGGAAGAATAAATAATATTTTAAAAATGCTCTCTGGGGACACCTGGGTGGCTCAGTCAGTTAAGTGTCTGCCTTTGGCTTAGGTCATGATCCCAGGGTCCTGGGATCAAACCCCACATTATTGGGCTCCCTGCTCAGTGGGAAGTCTGCTTCTCCCTCTCCCTCTGCCTCTGCTTGTGTTCCCTCTCTCACTGTCTGTCAAATAAATAAAATCTTTAAAAAATTTTAAAAAAATAAAAATACTTTCTGAGACTGTTCAGAGATGAAACTTGTTTTACTATAAAGATCAGATTTTCTATTTTTACAAAATAATGTATAATCAAAACTTTTATGGTGAAGGAAGAATGGGAGAATAGCTGAAAAAAATCACTTTGAAACTGCCTTTTGGTAGTTTTTATTCATTTTATCTTTGGTGTATTAAAATTAAAAATTAAAGCAATTTGTTTTACTTTTCCTTCTTTCTTAAAGTTAAAAAAAATGGACACAGAAATTTTTTTAGAACAATTTATTTATTTATTTGAGAGAGAGAGAGCGTGCGAGCACATGAGTGGGGAGAGAGGGAGAAAGAGTCTAAAGCAGACTCCATCCTGAGCACAGAGCCTGATGTGGGGCTTGACCTTGACCTTGATCCTGAGACCCTTGTTGAGGTGAGCAAAAACCAAGAGTTGAATGCTTAATGGACTGCCAGCCAGGCACCCCCAGAGAAAATTTATTTTTTAGCAAAGACGAAAGGTTAAAACCACCATCCCTTTTAGCATCACTTGAAGTTGCTCTGTAAGAAGGAATAGGGTAAATCCTTCACAGAATGTTTGCAAGACATTTGATTGTGCAATAGGGTGTCACCTGTCACATTCCCCTTTAATTTTGCTTTATTTGTTATAGTAAGTAACCAGACAAAATGAATTTTTCCAGTTGTTGCCCCATAATGTAATGTTATCAACACATGCAAATAAAATAGTATAAAATGCAAGACATATGAAATAAACAAGTGAAGACGAAAAAATGAGAACAGCCAAGAATGGTTAGTGAACCTTCTGACCAAACCCTCTTTATTCGTTGAAAAAGAATGCATCTTGGCTCAGCCTTTGTTCCAGATGGGATGTCCCATTATCTTCATCTGGAGCGTCTTAGTAAGTCTTTGTGGCTTGGTAACATCAGCAACTTTAGAGTTGGAGGGGACCTCGACAATAAAGATCAGTCTTGCTTAGGGTTTCCCAGCTTGGGCACTCTTGACATTTTAGGCTGATAATTCTTTGTTGGGGAGGCTGTCTTGTATATTGTAGGATGTTGAACAGCATCCCTGATCTATATCCACTAGATGTCAATAGCATTTCCCTTCCAGGTCTGTTTTCCAGGTGAGGAAACTGAGGTCTTAGGAAGGCAACCAAAGGCTCCATATTAATGAATCTCATTGCTGAGGGAGAACCAGAATGCCCAGTAGCGTCAGCGTTAGGACTGGGGAGACAGTGACAGCACACAGGAGAGGCAGCTAGAGACCTGGTGACTACAATATTGGGCGGGGGACCCAAGTGCAGTGCAGTGAACTTGAGGCACCTCTGGAGGCGATAGGAGACCAGTTGGAGAGACCAACCAGTAGACTGCTAGAGAGACAGATTTTGATTCTGTGAGTAATAAGCCAGGGACTGGATGAGAGTACCCTGGCGATGAGGAGGCAAGGCCAGACCCTGGGGACATCAGTGTTTAAGGGTACACACAGAGCAGCCCCAAATGGAGGACAAGGAGGAAGTAGGAGGAAGCGTGGGGACAGGCAACGGGCTGCATTCTGGTGCTGCAGGGAAACGGCAGGCTGGAGTGGCTGAGGGCTTAGTGAGACTCTGGAGCGGAGCTTGTGTTTTGAGTCCTAACTGCCTTGCTCACAGGTTGTGTGACAGTGGGTACACGGTACTCTGCTTCTCAAAGGTTTGATTTATAGAAGGGGTGTAATTGTCAAAGCTACCTCATCAAGTGCTGGTGAAGGCCGGATGAGGCATGCATAGCTTGGAGTCTCAGAGATGGCACATGAAAGTGCTCAGTAAACACAGGGTGATAGCATCATTATTATTTTCAAATAAGACAAGGACTCAGAAACACCCGCTGCGTTCAGCGCGATGGAGGTTGTGGGTGACCTTGGCAAAGATCCACTTCCATGGAGTGACAGTTTGAGGAGTGAGTAGGAGGTGGAAGAGTAGAGGCTGTGCGTGTAGACATTTTCTCAAGGTTAGTTGTGAATGGTTTGGGGGAGGACTCTTGCTGGAGACAGTTGGCTTTTGATTACAGGTTTAGAAGAAATAGATAGGAGAGGCTTGAGCACACTTAAATGCTGAGAGGAGGAGGCTGGGGGCGGGGATGGGGGGTGCAGTGGTGGTGAAATTCGGCAAGGGCTGGTGAGAACTAGAAAAGCAAAGGCTTAGGAAGGTGCAGGGGGTGGAGACCCTCCTTCACCAGGACTTGCCTTGGAGTGTCCAGATACCACTGGAATTGAGACTGGCAGGTTCCTGAAAATCAGGGGTTAGTGCACCATTGTGGCATTCTCTACATAAAGAGAACAGATTTCGCATCCTGAAAGGGCTTCTGAGAAGACAGGTAAGAGTCAGAGCATCTTGGCAAAGATGTCAAACACTGGGAGTCACCTTGGAATGCAGACTCACTTTGCAGTAATTATTAACTTAAAAAAACAAACAAACAAACAAAAAACAAAAAACAAACCTCCCAGATGCCCTCGGAACTGCAGCCCTCGGTGCTTGTCCTGGTCTCCTTGTGCACAGATGTGTCTGCCAACATCCCCTCCTTCGCTCGTAGCCGTGGACATGTTTCTCTGATGAAGGAGAACAGACTCTCCTTCCTTCCCGGTCTCCAATACTAGGCAGGGAGCAATTCCCATTATCCCCCAGTCTTGGAGGATTGGGGAAGCCTAGGCTTCCTGAAACTTAAAGAGAGGGGAATGCTCTCTGCTCCCTGACACAGGAACTGGTTGAGTTTCAGGAGCATTCTCCATGCTTGAATCCAAAGGAGCAAGTGGACAGCTGGCGCACATATTGACGGCCTCTAGGGCCTAGCGAGGAACCCTGAGGTCCTGGCTTTGTTTCCACACTATTCTCTGGACTCTCCTGCATCTCACCACCGATAGGGCCTCAGGGACAACTGTCAGGAAGGTGGCGGCTTCTGTTTACAGATGGAGGAATGCTGAGCGAGGGGACTAGCACAGGACGCAGAAGGGTCCCAGGACTCTGAGTTGAGAGGTGGGTTCTTCCAGCCTGACTGCCTGGCATGCCCTCTCCCCCAGCACTGGGAGCAGGGCTCTTCTGCGGTACAGGCTCCTAGTTTATTCCCTTTTCCTTCTGTCTAAATAACAATGAATGTGGGTTAGAGGATGCTTTTGATTATTTCTCCATGTAACTTGAGGAAGTAACCTCGTGGGTTCCTATTTTTATTTCCCTCAGTTTGAAGACAGGCAAGACTTCCCGAGTAGATGGGAGAACACCCGAATTTGAGGGAGTGTTCCAAGGGCACAATACTTGCGGTGGAGAGAAAGCAATGGCCCTCCCTCAGCTACTGCAGAGAACAGCTGTGTTGAACAGTCTCCTAATTGTTATTTATTCCATCTGTAGATCTGCGGTCCAACAAATGTATGAATAGGACCTTTGCTGATCATATCTCCTTGTTTTGATCAGGACTGCTGTAAATAAGAGCGGTCTAATGTGCTGTTTGCTTAAACTCCTCAGGCTTTTACCGTAGTTCAGTGTTTGTTTCTTTTGATGCAGACTTCATCAGCCTCTGTTCATTTCTAAGAAGTTGAACCTAGAGTCATAAACCTAGAGTTCTGGAAACTCCCCGAGGGACTGCTTCTCCGATCTGTGAACCCCGTCATCTCTCCTAAACTTGGCTCACTTGTTTTCTTATGCCACGTGGAATGTTCCTGAAACTCAGCATGTCTCAGATGTGCAGACCATTTCCTTAAGTCTCCTCCTCCTCCAGTAGTTCCTGTGTCCTTAATGGCATTGTTTAATGACCCAAGCAAGAAATCTAGAAGCCATCTTTATCTCCTTTTTTGCTCACCTCCAGTGTGCATTTGATTATCCCATTTTCTGAGGTGTGTCTTCTGGCCAAGTCAGCCTGTACTCTTTCGTGTGTGTCTGTAGCTGTTGGTATAGGGCCCTTATCTTTACATTAATGCATCTGCTTGGAATTCTCTTCCTCTTGGCTGGTTCCCAGCCCCCCACCCAGATGTCACATCCTCAGCAGAGCCCTTCCTCCCTGAGCCCCCTGCCCAGAGGGATGCATTCCCTTCTTCCTCTGGATTGCCATTTCTTTTTTCACTCTAATATGCACGAAATTATTGGGTAACTTTGTGTTTGCAGGTTTGGCCCTTTGGCTAGATTATGAGATCTCTGAGGGTAGGAATTCAGTTTTTACTGAGATCCATGTCTGGCACGTATGTCAGTGCAAAAACTAGTGGCTACATTTAATTGACTTAAATTTAGAAAAAGATATATACAATCAAAGAGGAACCGTTAAATGGTGCTTATTATGTTTTTGTTGACCTCTTTTTTGTCCTTTTTTTGTCTTCCTTGCTCATTTGATTCTCTCACTTAGAAAGAAGTACATAAAAGTTCTGTTTCTATAAAAACAATTTAAATACAGTCTTCCTGTGTCGACAGATAGAATAACCTGGTTGCATTCTCACTGTTCTGTCAAAATGCAGTTTCATTAACATCTGTTGATGTTATAGAGACAAGGCATGGTCTTAGAGGCTGAGCATCCAGGTTCCAGGCCTGGTGCTGTCACTTTTTACCCGAGTGACCCCAGCCAAGTTGCCAGTGTTTTTAGGCTCTGTTTTCTCCTTTGCAACAGGAGACTAATAATACCTGCCTGATAAAGTTATTTTAAGGATTGGATCAGATGCTGGATAGGAAAGCATCCTGTATAGTGTAAGACCTAGAGTAAGTACTGATACAGAACAACTTCTCCTGGGGGCGCCTGCATGGCTCAGTCAGTTGAGCATCCAGCTCTTGATTTCAGCTCAGGCCATGATCTTGGGGTGGTGAGATCAAGCCCCACCTCTGCCTCTGTTCTCAGCCGCAGGGGGTGTGCTTGAGGTTTTCTCTCTCCTTCTGCCACTCTCCCCACTTGTGCATGCTCTCTCTCTCTCTCTTTCTTTTTTTTTTTTTTTTTTTTTTAGTATATGTGCTGCCGAAGCGAGCACTCTCTCTTTCTTTTTAAATAAATAAATAAACTCTTAAAAAAATGAGAACAACCTCTCATGTAATTTTTAAGTTGAATTTGAAGGTAGATGGATTTGTTAGACCTGGATTTGATACTCATTCTACTAGTTGCTTTATGTCAGATCAGCTGTCAGTGTATGTGATGTCTTGAGGACTGAGTTTTCCAGATCTGTCTTTATTTCATATAAGTAATATCCTTTTGTGGTATTCACAACTTATGAATATTATTTCAACTAATGATTTTATAAGATAACTGGACTGAATTTTCCTCTTTTCACTTAAGAATTTTTGGAATTCTCAAAAAAAATTTTTTTTTGGAATCCTCATTATTTCTCTCCCATATTTTGGATAATACCAAATTAATGGTATCTTCTTAAAAAAAAAACTTGGTAATTAAATTTAGCAATTTTATTTTGGAGGCATTTGTTTTCACCTTTGCATGAAGATGAGAAGTAAGATATTTCATGGTTATCATTATTTTGGAGTTTCTGCTGAATTTTTTCCATCCATTGAAGTTCTCCTTTGGGAAAGGACCTTCTCTCCATAGTCATATGCTGGTTTATATGGGGTGAGCATGATACTTGGTTGGTACCAGCATAAATAGGAGATCTAGAACATAGTATTTCCTCACACATACCTTTAAGTTGTAGGAAAGACAACTCTGAGATATGACTCACAACTTAATAGTTGTAGACAGAATCTATACCGTAGTACTGATTCCCAGGGAAATCGGCCCACCCTGTTTGTCCTGCCCTGTTGGCTGTCCCAAGTCAAAGGAAAAGCCCATTGGAATAAAGGCTTTTTTTCCCCTCCCTCTTGTTTCTTCCTTTTGTTTTCCCTTGGTCCGTCCATTTTTTTATGCTACTAGGAGCCACAAAAGCAGAATTTGTAGTTAGTGCTATTTGGCTGTACAGATTCATAGTTCTACTTTTCCTTTAAGGTTGATCTCAGCACCACTTTCTGGGAAGAAATCTTACTAGGTTCACATTGCCTCCAAGGAAATGGAATGTACTTAAGTATTGCTAGTCGGGGAAGTATTTTATAGTGGCTGCTGCTCAGGATGTTCTGGGATGAAGGCCTTAGAGTTGCAGAACAGACCCAAGAGAGAAGGCTGCAACCCTCCTCTGAGACGTACTTTAATTACCTGGCAGGGACGATGGTGCCACTGCTGCCACTTGGCAGCCTGGTCCAGAGCACCGGAAGTTGTAAGGATTTTTTTGCATGTGGGAGGGGAAGGGGTATATTAGAATCAGCCTTTGTGCTTCTTCCCGTGTGAAAAGTTTTGTCAAACATTTGTATGTACTTAGTTAAAGGGGAATCCGTAGTAAGCTGTCATGGAAGTGCATAGCACACTAACAGGGCTGAACAAGAAGGTCATCCAGGGACAAGTCTCTCCATCCTGGCCCCTGCCCCTCAGTTTCCCTCCTTGTAAGTGTGTTCTCCCAGACCTAACTGATGCATATGCCTCCCCTTTTTAGACACAGCAGTGAATTATAGTATCATTCATCCTCACGCTACTTCCTGATGTTGTCCAAGTCAGTATGTGAAGAGAGTCTCACGCTTATGGCCACACAGTACTGCACTGCATTGGTGTATAGTTTATTTAACTAGTCCCCTCTTGAGGGACATCTAGGTTGCTTTCCATCTTTGATTATTACCAAAGGATTGGGAATGAAGGAACTGGTTTTTTAAATTCTCTTCTTAGTTTGAGAAAGCTGTCTTCATATGCTGTGCTCTATTCATATGATGAATAGTTTGTCCTAGAAAAAAGAATAAAAGAAACTACGTAGGATCTCTGTTTCCAAAACAACTAGCATCACATCTGATACTGCTTAAAGGGGAACTAATGAGGGCCCAAGAACCACAAAAATGGTCTAAAAATGTGCAGCTTCAGTAGGTCTGTCTCAGGCAGCTACACCCAGGTGTATGTATGTATTGTGAAAGAGTTGAGCGTGTGTCAAAGAGCTGTTGGGGTTGTGGTCCGCGAATGAAGGAGGAAGCTGCTGCGAATGCTGACTCCTGTGTCCTCAGAAAAGGCCAAGCAGTAATAATGGTGCCCGGAGGTACCCACAAACTAAGTGACCCATGGTCCCGATACAGTGTGTTCAGGGCTGTTGTTGGGTAAGAGCAGGGTGCTGCGGCAGCTACATCCGACTCAAATGTGGGAGAGGCAGGAGAGGTTTGCCCTGAGGAAAGGTCTGCTGAGCTGAACCCTGAAGAGTGTGCCTGAGGTGTCTAAGTTAGCTATGGGGTGGGCTGGTGTAGGGACCCTGCTCTAGGACAGGAAACAGCAGCAAGCCCAGAGACCATCACTGGAGGAACTTCAGAGTGTCTGAGGGAGCGTGGGGAGAGGAGGCCAGCACGGTCATCAGGGGTCAGAAGAGCCATGACTCTTGCAAGCGGTGAGGAGTTGGAACTTAGCAGTGGGAGTCCCCTGGAGGCTTTTACGAGGGGTGTGAAGTGACCTCATGTGTGTTTTTAAAGTCTCATTTTGACTGCCAGGTGGAGAATGAAGTGGAAAGCAATGAGATGCTATTTAGGGAGCTGTTATAGTAATCCGAATGAGGGCCGATTGCCAGACGTACGTGTAGAAGCAGAGACTTGGCCCCCGGGGTGTTCAGTTAAAACAGAACTATAAACAATGCAATTAATACATACATCTTCATGAACCTTCCATATTGTTTCTTTTTTTAAGTTTTATGTATTTAATTAATCTCTACACCCAACGTGGGGCTTGAACTCGTGACCTCAAAATCAAGAGTCACTTGCTCTTCTGACTGAGCCAGCCAGGTGCCCCCATATTGTTTCTTTTGAATAAACCCTGGAAGTGGAATTGCTGAGTGAAAGGAAATGAGATTTTTAAATCTTTTCATAATGTAGTCAAATCACTTCCCTAGAGGCTTTACCAATTTATAGGTCTGGTGGTAATTAGGACGCTGCCAGTTCCCCACAGCATCGCCTTCCCTGAGTGTCACCACACTGCGAATGGACACCAATCTAATAAGCAGGCAATACCTGTCTTTCCTCTGTTTTCATTTGTTTCTGTGAGTACTGTGAGCTGGACATTTTTTCGTGTATATGTATGAATTATATTTCCACAAACGGCAATTTTCATGTTTTTATTTTTCTTTTCAACCATTTATCTTTGTCTTTTTTTATTTCTAGGAGCTCCATAAATATTTAACCCTTTGTCTTTTATATATGTTGCCCTATTTGTTTTAATGTTCCTCTAATTTGTTATTCTGCTTACTTTTGTTGTTTCACTGAGCAGAAAGATTGTGTTTAAATGTAATAAAATGTTTTGTTCATGCTTTCTGCCTTTAGTTTAGTGTCCATAAAGTCCTTCCTCAACCCTGGGTTATATAAATATTGGAATTTGTGTAAGTATTTACTTTCATTTTTTACCTTTAAATAATTAATTAATCAGGATTTTTGTGATGTGGAAATTAATTAATTAATCAGGATTAAGATGTGATGTAGGAATCTACCTTTGTAGTTCCCAATGACTAAAAAAAAAAGTTAAAAAAATTTTCTGAAAGCAAGGGGTGCCTGGGTGGCTCAGTGGGTTAAAGCCGCTGCCTTCGGCTCAGGTCATGATCCCAGCGTCCTGGGATCGAGCCCCACATCGGGCTTTCTGCTCAGCAGGGAGCCTGCTTCCTCCCTTCTCTCTCTGCCTGCCTCTATGCCTACTTGTGATCTGTCTGTCAAATAAATAAATAAATAAAATCTTAAAAAAAAAATTTTTTTTCTGAAAGCAAAAATCAAGATCGTGCCCCCACACTCCATCCAGCAAAGAATTTTTATGCAGTTTGTGTGGGGAGGCAGTCTTAGAGATTTGATATTGGAATTTCTGAGGATTTTGATGTTATTATACATGGTCAAAAGAATTCAATGTATGGGAAAATTAAGGTTATGGTTTATGTGGCTATAATTTGCATTTCATCAACTCAGAGTTATTCTTTCTTCTTTGAAACATTAACTCACATTGAAATGAATTTTCAGGTGGTTGATGGCTCTGATCTTTGTGTATTCATAGGTTTCTTTCTGCACAGAATGTCCAAGATAACCCATTCTCTTGACTGCAGTAGAGGAAATCAGAACAAGACCAAACGTTATAGAGTGCTGACCTACAGTACTAAAGCAAAGCCTCAAAATGACTCAAGAAATCTTAGAAAATAAAGTGCCATAGTCACTGACATTCATCATTTTGGCAGCAAGATAAACATTTTTAAACCTTTAGAAATAATTTAGGTGCTTAATGGAAATATATATATATATATTTATATATATAAATATATATATTTATATTATATTTATATTAATATTTATATGTATATATAAATATATATATATATTTCCATTAAGCACCTAAACGCTCTGGAGCTTGATTTGTTTTTCCTGAGAAAAAGGACTGCCCTGTTCTTCCTGTTGAGAAAATCAGAGAGGCGTCTGGTAATGGGACTGTTTGTTTGTGCATGGCCCAGAGGGGCTGTGTTGTCCCCATTAGTGTGTACCATGGGCTCTCCAGTGAAGCCATGTTTCCCAGTAAATGCTGTTTGCAAGAGTCTGAGGTACGGCTTGGTGGCTTTCAGGCCACCCAGAATGCCATGTGCTTCTGTTTGATAAATTCTGTGGTTTGTCTGTTCTGTGTTTTTGCCAACTTGTTGAAAAAAAAAAAAAAGCATGCAAACAATGATATGTAAGATGATTACAATTTTACATGAATTTATGGAGAATCTAAATGTAATTGTATTCCTGAAAGAACAGAACGTTTTCCTGGGAGGTGGGTTTTTTTTTTTTCTTTTTTTGAGGTGATTTGAGGGTTTTGTTTTTATTTTTGTTTTTGTTTTTGTTTTAAATGCTAGGCTCGAACTCAAATCTCTAAGATCAAGACCTGAGCTGAGACCAGGTTGGATGCTCAACTGACTGAGCCATCCAGGTGCCCCTGATTTGGTCTTTTCTTTTTTTTTTAAGGATATGAATATTAACTATGAAAATGAACATAAGACTCTGTAAAGCACTTTTTTCCAGCAGGCCGAGCAATCGTTTCTCAAAAAGCAAGGCTATAACTGGGTACTCTGCATATCGGTCAATAAAAGAAGGAGTATTGGAAGTCATCCTTTTTATAATTATGGCACAGGTTTTCTGATATTGCTCAGGTATAGGTAGTAACCCTTTAATCGCTATAGTTCAGGCTTTCCAGCTTCAGCTGGAGTTAGGGCTGGCTAGGTCCTTGTTGCAGAAGGCTGGCCTTTGTGCAGTAGGATGTTCCGCCACATTCCTGGTTTATACTCCCTAGGTGAAAGTAGCACTCCCCCCACAACCATGACAATTAAAAAATGTCCCCATAAACATTGCGAAGTATCCCCTTGGGGGCATATCATCCCTGGTTGAGAACCACTGGTGTCATCAATGCAGAGAAGGTAAGATTGGTCAGATCAGGATTTATGTGTGACTTTTCTGTGGTCTAATTTCAAGTCAGGTAGTTGTCTTCAGGGTAGTAATAGGCCACTGGAAGAAACCCTTTACCTGGGCTGCAGTGGAAATACAATTAAATTCCATAGCACTGAAAGTCACTAACTAAATTTGTTAGATTGAAAATAAGATCAGTGAACTGAAACCCAAGGATAGTCTTGACAATCTGGGAGGTTATTTTCTAGAAAGACTGATTAGAAGACTGATGTAGGTCTCAGTTGATTCCAGGCAAAGGGCAGGAATCATATGGCACTCCTATGGTAAATCAGTTATGGTCGTTAAATTTAGTTATTTGCTGCGCTAATGGCATAAATCAAAGAACAGGATGCTTCTTTCCTAAAATAGCCTCCTGCCCTTCTAGGCTGTGCTGGCTATGCAAGATTTGCTGGCCTTCTGTGGACAGTTGACCTATTCAGATGAAACACCCACCTGCTGTGGAAAATCTGGAAAATCAACCAAAGCCTGTAACAAAACCCTTACTTGACTACGTATTTTAATGACTACAAGTTATACACTTGACTAGAAATCAGTGGCATGTGTTTTCCTCTCAGACGGTTCAATTTCCACCGTTGCTGATTTTTAAAGGTGTTTCCTTTTTATTAACACTGGCAACACATGTCAAACAAAAGACAAAAAGCCACAGACTAAGTCTCTAGCAGAAAATGTTGTAGTTGCATTAATTTGGGGTAATGGGTTACAGTTTTATGTTGGATTTTTTTTAATAGTGCAATAGAAATTACTTTATGAAAAATAGGTCTGAAAGGTGGCAATTGATGTGTAATTTGATGTTCCATATTAAAATTTAGTTGTCTTAATTTTTAGTACTTAATTTTTAGTACTGCTTTCAACCATAACTGCCTATATAATGCACTTGCATTAATTCATTGTTAAATATATTTTTACTAATTATTTAACTGGAATGAATTACAAATCCCCTGCCAAAAACATTGCTTTACTTATATTGAACAAGTAATCAGTCATATTTGGATCTGTTTTCTAAAAAACATTCTGATGATTTTAAAAAAGCTTTCAGATAATTAGATTAGGATGAACTGTTTCTGCACTGTATAAAATGCCCCTTAATGAATTTTTAAAGGACTATAAAATAATAATTAGAACTTAAAATTATAGTCACCTTTCAGTAATCATTGCTAGTAGAGGAAAGAAGAGGTACTATAGAAAACAGACAAAAAAGTATTTGGAAAGAAATACAAGAAGCCTCGCCATCCTCGGTCTCTCTCTGTGCAGCCTGCATGGTTCACCTATAGTAGAAGTTGATGGGATAGTGGTCGGGAGAAGCCACAGACTCAGAATCCACTTGTGGAAGATGGTGCATTAATTTTTTTTTTTCTAGCAGTTTTTCATTGGCCCTTGTCCTAATGCATTTCCATATGAAAGCAGGAAGTAGGAGCCCATTTTTTTTTTATTGTATATATAGTACAAAGGTAGCAGTTTGATGAAACTGATGTCAGAATCTATCATAACTGGATTCCTCCTGGCAACAACTGGAACAGATGTCATCAGAGCCTCTCTTCCCTGTACCTCTTCTCCTTTTGTTAAGGCCTCACCCAGGCATGAATGCTTTCTATCAAGGATTTACATTCTGTTTACTGCTTCCATATTTTTGCATGAAAAAAGAGAGAGATGGCTAACACCGTCTAAAAATTAGAGCACAAGAATTTAGCAATGTGAAGACAATGGATACAAGTGTGTGAGGGAGGGTATTAGTCCTGTCTCTTTATTCAACTTAAGAAGCTTATTAATAGCTAGCTATAGAGTTTGCCTGAATCATCTGACCTCGTCTCTGTCTAAATATAGACATTTCTAGGAACACTGCAGATCCCTGCTTTATGTTTTGGCTTCCTGCAAATCAGCTAAGGCGCATATGTGCTTGTGCAAATGTTGGCAATCTAATTCTCCCTGATACTCCCTATGAAGAGGTGGTCTTCAGGGTCCTGGGGCCAAAGAGAGCATCCTTGCATTCCACAGATATTTGTGAATGTCTGTTCTGCTGAGCTCACACCAGCAAACAAGATGACCACAGACACATAAATGAGAAAGCTATCAGATAAGTGAATGCTGATTATTAAAATCGGGTGAGACAACCAAAAGGTGGTTATTTCTAGAAAGAAATCAGTAAAGATGGATTAGTCCTCAGTGGAACAAAAATGATTGCTAGGAGTTACAGAGCCTCTGAATACAGAAGTCCAGGGTCTTGAATTTACATTGTGCAGAATATCGGGGACAGCTTTCATTGGGATGATTCTTTGTTATTTTCACTCCATCTCTTTCTCTGCAAAGTAACATATTTCAGAAAACCTCAGAACAATGTTTGCTTCCAGACGCTGTAGAAGGAGAAGAAACTGAGAGACCGTTCCCCTTGTGCAGGGCAGTGGGGGAGCCGAGAGAATATCCAAGCATGTGGGGGGTGGGTTGTACCTTGGGCCTTCAGGTCTACAAACAAAAATATTCATACTGTAAAAACACAGTTCTGTAATCGAGACGGTGGCGCTCAAAACCGTTCTTCAAGTGAGAGGGCTTCAAGGGAAACCATGGAGAGTAAGAGAAAGACTCGTTAAACGGTCATTTAGCACAAATCGTCTAGGCAGCAGCTCCCTTCCTCCCTGCCCCACTCCAGCCTCGAGGGTGACATGTTCCCTGGGCCCCTTGCCTCACCTTCAGATGCTTTCTCTAAACCAGCTTTGCTCCCTCACTTCCCAAACCATCCTTGTTTAGGGTCAGCATGCTCTGTTGGGTTTTCCTCCTTGTCATTTTCAGCCCTCCCTTACTGTCTGTCTCTCTGCGTCAACTATGACTACATGGGAGCTTGTGTTTGCTTTTACAAGGGCCACAACTAAGTTCCATGTTGTAAAAATGTAGTCCTTTTAAAACAAACCTTGGTGTGAGATAGTTGGGGGTTTGGATCTTGGCTCTGCTATAAACGAATCCAGTGACGTTGGGTAGATAGTGGTGTGACCTGCCTGGGCCTCATGTCATACGATGGAATGCTAACAGCTTCTTTTGTTGTAAAGACTGAATATGATGCAGCATAAATGTGCTCAAGAAGCATCTCACAGCGTTGCAGCACGTGGTGCCAGCCCACAGGACATGCCTCACGAAGGGTAGTGCTGCTCCCAAGTCTGCACAGAGCCGGCCGTTAGCCCGGCGCCCGAACTCGGAGGCCTGCAGTCCGCCCGAGGTCCTCCCGCGGCTCCCACCTCCCACCTTCTGCGCTGCACTCTGTAGGTTTGCTCCAGCCCCTGCCCATGGCTTGCCCTAGGTGCTGCTCAGAGGAGGCCGCCAGACATTGGCCTCTGCCTCCTGGTGTCTCACCATGTGCTTCCCCGCCCATGCTCCTGGTTCTCCATCATCGGACATGATCCCTGGAGCCCTACACGCCTTCCTTCAGAGTGCAGGAGAAACCCCAAACACCTCTCAGTTCCACTGTTGCACTAGCCTCCTAACTGTTCTTCTTTTCTTCTGTATGTGCTTTTCCTCAGATCATTTGTCACACAGAGTGATTTCTGGAAGACAAATCCATTAGTCCCTGTTAAATCCCTTCAGCCAAGGCCCTGGCCCAGCAGCATGAGAGCTTCAGCACCTTACCTGACTCTCCAGTCCCCTCTCCCCCAGGCGCCCACCTGCTGGGCACCCCATCCGCGTCATTCCCCGCGTCACAGTAATGCTCTGATGATGTCCAGTGCTGACGGGGCCGCTAGGGCACTGCGCGTGCTTTGCCTCCAGCTTCGTGATGTTTGCTCGGCCTGGAATACATTTCCTCCTTTCTTCGCTTAGCCCACTTTGCTTAACCTCAGCACAGAGCTTGTCTGTACAAGGCCCTCTGAATCCTGGGCTAAGGCCCGCCTTGTCCCCCACAGCACCCCACCTACTGCTCAGGCTGTCATCCTGACCCATTTTTAAATGATTAAATAAAACTGGACAGAATGGACCAGAAGAGGAAATGCTGTTTCACATGTGGGTGTATAGATGTACATAGGGTTGCTGTGTACACTGCGGGTGTTACTGAGGGGCACAACAAAAACGTTGGAAAAGCACGGATTTGCCATGCTCTGCTAAAAGTGTGTTTATGTTTCCCCATGGATTGTAAACCCCTCAAGGGTCAGGACTGTTCTCATCCCCTTAGCCCTAATGTTTAGCAAAGTTTGTAGTCAAATAAAAAGCTTGTTAAATGGAAGCTGCTACTTCTCAAAGAAGCAAGGGTGGGGGAATAGTGGAGTACATGGATTCCCGGGATGAAGGACGTGACTGTGTGACAGGCAGCTTCCCTGAGACCAAGCGCATCCCTGACTCGGCCTCCGCACTGAAGCTCCGTGTCCCGTGGAGCAGTTCAATCCTGTGTAGGACAGCTCAGGTGAGGGAGGATCTGCGGAGGAGAATACCTGTGCTCCTGTGCAAATGTGTATGAGAGATTATGTGATTGTTAGTTGGGGGGCAGGAGGCAGCTCTCTGTTGCTTTCGGGATGCTGGGCTCCACCACATCAGACTGTGAAATGGCTTTGCTGCGGCCAGGGTAGCCGAGGAAGGTAAGGGCGATCAGGTGAAGGGTTCTGTATTGACTTTCCTGTGCATTTTCCACAGGCAGGCCAGAAAACACCCGCCCGAGGCAGAGGCATATGTCCTTCCCTCTCAGGGGCCCACTGATGCCGTTCTCAGAACCTCTGACAGGGCATCCCGACACCTCCCCTTGACTTCCCTCACTGCCCTGCTCGTGGACTTGGCAGGGACCAGACGAAATTCGGTAATGTGTACCACTTTCCCTTCTGAGTTGTGCTGTCCTCTTTCCAGACTCTTTGCCTTTCCAGCTCAGCATTGGTCCTCAGTACTCCTGGCCCTTCCTCTCATGTGCCCCGCTGTCTTCTCACTCTGCCTTCTTCCTCCTCCTGTTCCATCCCTCCCCTCCACTGCCTCAGAAGCGAAGAGAAAAAGGAAACAGCTGTAAACAAAGCTTGTTGTCAGATGGCTTCCACTTCTTTGGGCACCCACACTTTATAAGGGGAAAGGAACCTGTTATAGTGTTATAGACCACATATTTAAAAACGATCATGGCCTTCGGGGGCCGTGGCTTGCTGACCTTTAACTTTGTAGGGCGTAGCGTGGTGCCATGCAGGGAGTAGTGAGCTCAGTCCTAGTTTGCTGTCCAGCTAGGGTGAATTACTAACTGTTAAGTATGGTGCTGCGATGGCTTTTTGGCGGGCTTGCCCCAAGCATCTCCCCACTCTCGTCTGTGCCCTGATCTGCTTCCTTCTCTCAAATGTTATTGTCAGTGCTTCGTTTTATAATCCTGACATAAATGACTTTGACACCAATGACAATCTTGACAGATTTGATACTATTAAAAATACCAGCTGAATAATATACTTTCACTTCTTAGGTCAGACACTTCATTTGTGAAAAGTTGATTCTCTGAGTCTAAATGAGTGATGAACTGGGAGTACAGTTGTGCTCTGTACCAAGTGTGAAATGCTCCTGCTGACAGATCACCTCCCGAGGGCGGCCTTGCGGGTTGTCAGAGCCACCAGAGAGAGAAATTCCTGGAGGGCTTGAAGGCCAGCCTCTCCGGAGAGCCCTGAAGATGGGAGGAGCTTTGGGCAGCAAAGTGTAGAGGAAATAGCTTTAAAAAAATCCTTCTACATTGGCATTATTGTTTTTCTACTCTTACAAACAATGCACATTTACTATAGAAAAAAATCAGACATAGAAGGTTTTTAAAAAGAAAGTGGAAATGACCCACTTTCTTACTGTCTCCTTGTTACTGTATATTCATCTAGGCTTTTGCATATACATGCAATGTATGTAACATTTTTAAAAGGTTATTCTGAAGTGTTATTGTATTACCTGCTTTAAAAAAAACCAAACTTCATAAACACAGTATCTATCCACGTAATCAGTGTAGTTTGACAGCATTGTTTTAATAGTTGCAAGGTGTTTTATTACAGAGTCATTCTGTAATTTTCAAACCAAATACACTTATTTCCATTTTTTTTTGTATTATAAAGTAAAGGACATTCTAATTAAAGCCTGTTCTAGAAAGCTTGTGTTGAACAAATAATTTGATCACCTTTTGAATCCACGCCGATGCCTATAAAAGCCTAGAGTTTAGTTTGAGGATCTCTTGCGTACCATCTTTCAGGTCAGTTTTGGTTTGCTTTATGGTTTCTTGCCTTCACCTCCCAGCTTTTGGGGGCAGAGGCAGTGTCAATAGTGGTTAGGAACATGACTGCTGCAATCTGAGTGCTTAGATCCAAATAAATCCCTTTTATTCCTCTTACTGACTGTGTGACTTTGGGCAAGTTGTGTAACCTTGTTAAGCCTTGGCTTCTTGATTTGTAAATGGAGATGATAATCCCAAAATTCTCATGTTGTCATAAGGATTAAAAGAAATAATGCGCCTGAAGTCCCAAGTGTGGTGCCTTACATTTAATAAGCCCTCCATACATGTTCATTGGCCATTGGCTCTTGTGATTTCTGCACCCAACCATCTCTGTGCATCAGAAACCTACTCATTGCTCAATAGTGAGCTCAGATGGCTCTCTACCTTTCTACTTGGTTGCACCAAAAACCTTGGACTCATTCTTGACCTGTTAAGGGATGAATTGTGTCTCCCCAGAATTCATACGTGGAGGCGTTAACCCCCTCAGTGCCTCAGAATGTGACTGTATTTGGAGACAGAGTTTCTAAAGAGGTAGTAAGGTTCAGTGAGGCCACTGGGATGGGCTCTAATCCAACAGGACTTGTGTCCTCCTAAGAAGAGGGCACAGAGATAACGCAGTTTGCAGAGGAAAGACCCTGTGAAGACAAACGCAGAAGATGGCCATCTACAAGGCAGGGAGAGAAGCCTGAGAAGAAACAGCCCTGTCCACACCTCGATCTCAGCCTTCCAGCGCCCAGAGCTATGAGAAGAGGAATTTCTGTTGTTGAAGCCATCCAGTTGGCAGAATGTTTGATATTTGTTATATTTGTAGGCTAATACAACACATCTTTTCCTCTTGTACCTGACACTGAATCTGTTAGGAAATCCTCTCAGGTCCCCCTGGAATATATCCAGCATTGGATTATTTCTTACCTCCTTCCACTGCTATCGCCTTGGTCCAAGCCAACATCATCTTTAGGCTGGATGATTACAGCACCCAGATGGTGTGGCCTAAATCTTATCATGTTGCTCTTTTTCCTAAAACCCAGCTCCTGTAGAATCAAGGCTTATGTCTGTCTGTGGACTGTGAGTCATTACGTGATCCGGGCACTTGTCACCATTAGTCTTTTCTCAAACATCTCTTGTCTCCATCTGCTTGGCCTCTGCTGCCTCCTTGCTGCTCCCATACCAGGCGCACGGCCATGCTTGTCCCTTCCTTCTGCCAGGAACACTGTTCCTGTGGGTATCTGTGGTGCTCAGGCTCACCTCCTTCAGGTCTGTACTCGATATCTTCTCAATGAACTCTCTCTCGTGGTCTCTCTCTCTCTCTCTCTCTCTCACACACACACACACAGAACCCTTGTCTTCCCTTTGGCTTCATTTTTCTTTTTTTTTTTTAATTAATTTATTTATTTGACAGATAGAGATCACAAGTAGGCAGAGAGGCAGGCAGAGAAAGAGGAGGAAGCAGGCTCCTCGTGCAACAGAGAGCCCGATGTGGGGCTCGATCCCAGGACCCTGGGATCATGACCTGAGCCAAAGGCAGAGGCTTTAACTCACTGAGCCACCCAGGCACCCCTGGCTTCATTTTTCTTCATGATACTCATCATTTTACATGCCATGTACTGTGCTTGTATTTTAAGTGGTAGGTTTTTGTTGTTTTCGTTATACCATCAGGGCTGATCTTCTGGTCCATTTTATTCACTGTATATCCACAGCACTTAGAACCTTGTCTGGCCTCTATTAGGTACTTCATACATTTGTTTTTGAATTCTTCTTCTAATTCTTCTTCTTCTTCTTCTTCTTTTTTGGTTCTTTTCCAATCTCCTTTTTTTCCCTCTGTGCTCCTATAGCTCTTTGTTTCATGTGGTTCTTAATATATTCTAGATTTACTATAATTTCTGTGCTGTCTCTCCCCCATAGACTGTGAACTCCTTGAGCAGAAAAAATGCCTCAGTTTTGGATTAGGGTATCTAGTGGTACTCTGTACACACTAGGTGCTCAGTAAACAGTGAATGACGATGCCTGGCTACTAACAGCAGCAGCATTCCCATAGCCATCTTGCACCCCATTCTTTCCCCACTTGGCCCAGAGCAAACTGGTGGCCCTGAGCTCATGCTCTACTTAATAAATGGAGTGGGGGTCTTTTCTAGTAGCTGCCCCGTTGCCGTTTACCCTACACTGCCCTTCATGCCCTGTAGGCTGATGCAACAACTCCTTCTCTACCTTTCCCTCCTTTCTCCTTCACTTCTCTCGGAAGGGGTCCATTCCTTATCTTTCTCCCCCGCTCACTTCAGATCCCTTATTGGCCAGCAGATACCTGTCCCTGACTGGTGAGAAGAAGAACAAGAGCAGGGCTGGCATGGAGATGCTCGCTGCAGGAGGAACAGCAAAAACTTGTGGAAGCAGCAGCCTTTTAGTCTAGGTCAAGATCCTTTCAGGCTGACAGATGGCCTTTATGGACATAGGTTTAAACCGAATATCAGAAGCTGGCAAAATCCGGATAGAAGAGCAGAAAGGGAAAGGGGGTTGAAGCAGAGTGCCCACCTCCTGTCCCCCAGCTTCCTCAGCCCCGCAGCATGCCTGGAGGACCCTTCCAACGTTCAGCAGAGGAACACATCTAGTCTTCCCTCAGTTCGTGTACTTTCCTTCCTGTTCTAGATTGAATAGGAGGATCAAAGAAAGGTTTAAAAATTATTTTTTATTGAATTTGAATTATTTTCTGTTTGGTTTAATTACCAGCATTCCAGCAGTAGTTTGCCATTTTAAAATACTGTCCATCCTCGTCATTTCAGCTACGTTATGGATTAAATAGGCTCTCCTGGGTTGCTCTGAGACTGTAAGCACTGTTTACCTTGTAGTTTTGTGAGAGAATGAATTTGGAGTTGCAAACAAGTGACTTACATAGAAATGTTTGGACTATACAGTAAGGGCAGACTGATCTGTTATAACCAACTTTATTTTTTGTTTTGCTTAAGATTTGGTTTCACATTTTGTTTTTCTAGTCTTATAAGTGGAATCCACTGTGGGCTTTTCCTTCTGATTCTGTAACTACTCTATGCAGTTAATCAAAAAGTAAAAACAAGTTCTAAGTCCTATCATAAATAATTTTATTTCAAATTTCCTATTATAGTATTTTACAAATGATTGGTAGTTCTTCTTCTGCCTTTTAATCATATTATAATTAGGTAGAGATTTTCTTTTATATTCATTTTCCCACTTAAAATGAATAGTTGAATAAATATGAATAAAACATTATGAATATTATTTTATACAGGAGCTCAAAATTGTTGAAAGAACAGTAAATAAAGATTTTCTGAATTCTTACTTTTGTGGGATTGGACCAGTTACTGGGTGAGCTCCTCAGAAGGGACCAGACCTTTGTCCCTGGAACCACATTCCATAAATGGGGCTGAACGAATAACAATTTATTTTGAGACAGTCAGAAAGCAAGGGCCATCTGCAGTCTTTGGGTGGATATACCTTACCTGTCTTGCACTTTGGCACTTTTGAAGGACAATTCATTACATCCATAAGAAAGAAGTGGTTTAAAAATGGAATATCTTTCTTTGCAATACTTTTGTCTCCAGTTATTTTATTATTCCAAATAATTTATAAAAATTCACTCTGAGTCCAAGTGCAAAGTATCTTTGCCACCAAAGTATTCAGTTACCTCAGTGATTGGCAAGATTTAACCATCCTTCCTTCTCCCACTATTCCAGGAAACCCTTTTATTTCTTTCTCTTTATAAAATTCTAATTAGTAAAATAGTTGATGGCCAAGGGTATTTCTCTAGTTTCAAAAAACTAATTTCATAAAATTTAACATTTAAAATAAAGTTAATTTGCAAGTTAATTATGATTAGTATGATATCAGTACTTGTTTCCTGTTCATTATTTTTATAAAATGGCTCATTTGATTCATTAGGGATTTCTTGTTAGTATGAATAAAGAAAAACATGGATTTTAATTGTCCTACTTTCTAAGTCTTCCAGCACACCTTTACATAGAATTGGTCAGCTTAAAAAAAAAAAAAAATTGAGAGATACCTGGGTGGCTCAGTCAGTTAAGAGTCTATCTTTGGCTCAGGTCATGATCCCAAGGTTCTGGGGGATACCCTGCTCAGCGGGGAGTCTGCTTCTTCCTCCACCTCTGCCCCCCCAACTCATTCTCTCTCTCTCAAATAAGAAAAAATTGACTTATACATGAAAGTTCATAGCAGCATTATTCATAATATGCAAATAGTGGAAACAATCCAAATATCCATTAACTGATGAATGGATAAATAAAATATGATATATCCATACCATGGAGTGTTGTTTGACAATAAAAAGAAATGAAATTCTGATTCATGCTGCAACATGGATGAAGCTTGAAAACATTATGCTAAAGTGAGAGAAGCCAGTAACAAAAGGCCACATATTTATAATTCCATTTATACGAAATGTCCAGAGGGATAAATTTGTGGTAATAGAAAATAAATGAGTGGTTGACTAGGGCTGGAGTGGGGGATTGGAGGGCAAGGGGAGTGACTGTTAATGGGTACAGGACTTCTTTTTAGGGTGATGAAAGTGTTCTAGAACTGACTGTGATAATGGTTGTACACCTCTCTGAGTATCCTAAAAGTTACTGAAGTCGTACATTTTACATAGATGAATTGTATCATGTATGACTTATAGCTCAATAAAGCTGTTACTAAAGATTTTGTTAGTAATTCATCCACTTATTTAATATAATCAGGAAAAGACTTCAGAGGTATACAGCATGGTCAGTTAGATAAATATAATGGATAGTGAGCAAATGAATTTACTGAAGAAAATTCTCAACATCTTTTTGAAACGCTATTCAGTGAGGATGAATAAAGAACAACTTTCTTCTTCCATAAATTTGAAAATATTATTGTACTTATGTACTGGGGAGCAGACCTCAGAGTTCACATGTACTTAAATATTCATTTAAGGTCTGGAAGACTGAAACAATCTGCTATGTTTCATGCAGAAACTTAGACTGTTACTGCTGTTTGCTTTAGCGATGACCTTGCTCTGTGTATCTCCAGGCCAATCGTAATATCATGGTTTGCATAAACCATAAGGGGCTGTCCAGGCAATGCAATTGTCGTGTGGATTTGGGAAATTAAAGTCACTTAATAATTAATTCTGCTTGTATGAAGGGGAAATGAGACATCATTGTACTGCAAAGAGGTCTCAAGAAAATATTTGGGAAAAAAAATATTTGGGCTTCTTTTCTTCCTCTTTGAGATGGAAGACACTTTTTTGAGGGGAGGGGCATAGGAGATTTGAAGCTGTTTAATGCTGCCCAGGTGAAGTATATTAAGAATAAAATCTGTCTTCAAATAGGCAATATTTATTCTGACACATTTTAAGTTATTTTTAATTATTAAATAATTTGTGAGTATGTGTCATTTAAAAAAAAAAGATACACACATCTCATCACATCACAGATTCTGCTAAAATTCCCTTCAAAACACCATCCAATCCCATTTCTTTCCAGAGACGAAACTACTGTTAGTTACTGATGTGGTAGGTATTGTCCACGGGCTTCTAGGTCTTTTTCTCTGTATTTCATATATACACATACGTTCTATAGAAATCTATAGTTTGGATATGTGGTTTCTTTTAAAAAATCAAGCAACATATAGTAGCATCCTGTGTTTATTTTTCTGCAACTCAATTTTTTTCCCTTTAAAAGTAGGTCTTAGAAAGCCTTTTATGCCTGTATGTATAAGGTTCTATACCTTTCTTTTTAACTGTTGCAGAACACTTACTATATGCAGGTATGATAAATAATATGAATATACCATAATTTGTTTAACCATTCCCCTCCCCTATTGATGGTCATTTAAGCTTTTCCCCCTAATTTTTGCTATTAGGAGCGGTTTAACAGTAAAGTCCCCATATAGGACTCCTTGCATGTGGAAATGTTTTCTCTGGGGTAGGAAGCAAGAAACGGAATGGCTAGGTAGAAGATACGCTTGTTTCTATTCTGAAACTGCCCAGTTGCCTCTCGGAGATGCCAGCGTACTCTCCCACCAGCAGTTTCCCTGTACACTTGCCCATACTTGACATCATCAGTCTTTATCTGTGGTTAAAAAAACCAAAAAAACCAAAAAACTCCTTGTTTAAATTTGCATTTATATTTGCATGAGTATCCTTGAGGTTGAACAGATTTTCATGTTTAATGTCGCTTTAATTTTCACTTTTGCATATTACTCTTGTATATCCTTTATCCATTTAAAAAAATAGTGGATCACTTATCTTTTATCGATTGACAGACATCCTTTATATATTTAGATATTAATCTCTGTCTCATATGTGTTGTAAACATTTCTTCTTCTGTGGCTTGTCTTTAAACTTTGTTTACTGGTATCTTTTTTCAGGCAGAAGTTTTAAATTTAGATGTAGTGCAACATAACGTTCCTTGTGCTCAGGGCCTGTCCATCTCCTCCCCACTTTGTTTAATTCTCTGCCATTGCCACCTTGAATGTCTCACCTTTTATTTTGCACTTGGCCCCACAAATTATGTTGTTGGTCCTGCGTATATGTTATGTTAGATTTTAGGTCTTTAATTACTCTGGGATATATTTGAGTGCGACTTGTGTGAAGAAGAGATTTTATTGCTTTTAATTTTGTGCTTTTTGCAAACAGCCAACTAATTACTTCAACACCACTTGTTGCATAGTTAATCCTCTTCCTATGATTTAGAATACTATTTTTATATTTGAATTTCCTTGTATTCATTGGGATGTCTCTGGTGTGTGTGTTCTGTTCTGTGAATCTGGTCATCTATTCATGCACTGGTATCAAGCTGTTTTAATTACTGTATCTTCACAGAGGTGTTTTTTTTTTTTTTTGATATCTGGTAGGACGAGACCTTTGTTCTTTTTAAGATTGCCTCAACTCTCTTGTATGTTTATTGATTTGCTTTACTTTTTTGTATCGGCATGTCAGATTTCTTGCAAATTCCATTTGGTATTCTGTTAGAGATTACATTAAATTTATACATTGATTTGTGGAAAAATTAAAGCTTTTTAATATTGAGATTTCTATCTGGGGACCAGATACTTCACTTATGTAATTACTTTATGTTTTTCAGCAAAGTTTTGTATATTTTTTCCTAACAGTCTTGTATGTCAGGCCTTTTCAAATCTTTATTTTGAATGGGATTTATTTCTAAGTTTTTTAAATTGATCATTGCTAATGTATATGAAAGCTAACAGTTTTTCTGTTTTTGATCTTGTATTTGACCTCCTTACTGACATCCTTATATATCTAATAGTTTGCCAGTTGGTTCTCTTGCTCTTCATTCAGACAATTTAAAAATCTGCAAATAATGACATTTTTGTGTCTTTCTTACTAATATATATGTCTTATGTTGTCTTTTTCTTGAGATACCGATTTGGCTAGTACAAGTCTTATTCTTCAGTTGGGATGCTTCTAGCATTTCATCATTAAATAAAAACCTTACCGTTGGTTTCTCATAGGTTCCCTTTTTCAAGCTAAGGAAAATTCTGTTTCTGATTTGTTAAGAATCTTACCATGAATGTGTTTTGCATTTTATCAAATAATTTTCTCTGCGGTAGTTAACACAAGCATATAATTTTTCTCTTTTAATTTAATATAGGGACTGCCTTCATAGAATTTTCTATTATAAATTGAAAATTTATTGTATTTCTATACATAGATACAGTGCCATTGTATTTCATAAACAATACCATTGTATTTCTGAAATAAACTCTGCCTATTCTTGATAAATTGATTAGCGGGTATTTTTTATTAAGGGCTTTTGAATCTTTGTTCGTAAGTGTGAATGATACATTTTGTTTCTTTTTTGTTGTTGTCATTGTCTGGTTTGAGTATCAGAATCATACTAAACCATACAATACATGAGACTGCTTTCGCCCATCCCCTAAATTAATGATTCTGTCCAGAATGTCAGGAGTACTGAATTTGAGAAACACTGTGCTAGACTATAAAGCTGGTTAGCTCTCTATTTTTTCCCCTAAGTTCCCGAATAGTTTATATAACATAACATTTACCTACTCTTTGAAAGTTTGGTGTAGTTTACTCAAAATGATCTGAGTCTGGTGCCTTTTAAAGGGATAGTGCTTTGACTACCTTTTCAGTTTTTTTCTAGACTGTAGATCTCAGTCGTTATCTTCTTCTTGAGCTAATTTTGATAATTGTGTTTTCTTGGGGAATTGGCCATTTTGTTTATTTTTTCCTAATTTATCCCTATTAAATTGATTATATATCATCTAGATTTTAAAAGTAATAGTTTTACTCTTTTTATTTTTATAATTCATTTTGCCAGAGATTTTATTTGTCCTTGAAAATTAATAGGTTTTGGTTTTATTGATCAACTCAACCATTTTCAGAGTTGCCTTTGTTTCTTGATTTTTCCATTTATCAGTCTCTTCTTATATCTTTATAAACCGCCCTATTCCGTATGTTTATTTTATTTCTCTTTTTCTAGCTTTTTGATCAAAAGTTTACCTACTTAGTTTTTATTGTTCTTATTTTCTAAACAGGCATTTAGAGCTATAGGTTTTCCTCAGATCTCCTTTTCCAGCAGCACAAAGGCTGTGGCATGCGGTACTCCTATATGATTCATTTTTTTTTAAAAATTGGTGATTTCCATTTTGATTAGTTTTTCCTTTAACCTACAAGTTTTTTTGAAATGTGTTTCAAAATTTCTACATGTGTAGGGTACTTTTGATCAGTCAGATTATTTCACCTGTATGTTTTCTGTTTGGGGAACGTTTTTGAGTGCTCTTTTGTGGCATAATACAAGATTGCTTTTTGTGAGTATACTAAAGACTAATACTTATTTAATGTTTGTTTTAGACACTCTCCTCTCTAGTTTTCTGTTCTTAATTTGATGATTTCTGAGAAAAATATAAGAGTGTCTCCGTGATTACTGCTTTGTCAGTCAAATATGCTGATATTCAAAGTCATAAACAATTTTACAAAAAATAAGAAAGGACACATTTCTGGTTTATTTATAGAGTTCAGTTCAACCATGGCACCTGTCATATCCTAAGGATGTAAGGAGTCACCTATGTAGTTGGGGCTGTAAAAACCTAAGGACTTAATATTGTAGAGATATTGTTTATTATTTTAAAATACAGACTGAGTCACAGGAATATAAGGTACAGCATAGAGAATATAGTCAATGGTATTATAATAGTGTTGTATGGTGACAGATGGTGGCTACACTTGTCAGCATAAAGGATAGAGTTCAAACACAATGTTGTATACTTGAAACTAATGTAACATTGTGTGTCAGCTGTACTCAAATAAAAACTTTTAAAAGAGATAAAGTACAGAATCTGCTCTAACCACTTTTTAAAATTTAATTTAATTTAACTTTTTTCTGTATTTCAAAATTCATTGTTTATATACCACACCCAGTGCTCCATGTAATACGTGCCCTCCATAATACCCACCACCAGGCTCACCCCACCCACCCAACCCCCTCCCAAACCCTCAGTTTGTTTCTCAGAGTCCACAGTCTCTCACGGTTTGTCTCCCCCTCTGATTTCCCCCAACTCACTTATCTTCTCCATCTCCCATTGCCTTCCATGTTATCCCTTATGCTCCACAAGTAAGTGAAACCATATGATAATTGACTCTCTCTGCTTGACTTATTTCACTCAGCATAATCTCTTCCAATCCCATCCATGTTGATACAAATGTTGGGTATTCATCCTTTCTGATGGAGGCATAATACTCCATTGTATATATGGACCATATCTTCTTTATCCATTCATCCGTTGAAGGGCATCTTGATTCTTTCCACAGTTTGGCGACTGTGACCATTGCTGCTATGAACATTGGGGTACAGGTGGCCCTTCTTTTCCGTACATCTGTATACCCAATAGTGCAATGGCAGGGTCATAGGGTAGCTCTATTTTTAATTTCTTTCTTTCTTTTCTTTTCTTTCTTTCTTTTTTTTTTTTTTTTTAAGATTCCACTTATTTATTCAACAGAGACAGAGACAGTGAGAGAGGGAACACAAGCAGGCAGATGCGGGGCCCGATCCCAGGACCCCAGGATCACAGCCCGAGCCAAAGGCAGATGCCCAACGACTGAGCCATCCAGGCGCCCCTCTATTTTTAATTTCTTAAGGAATCTCCACACTGTTTTCTAAAGTGGCTGCACCAACTTGCATTCCCACCAACAGTGTAAGAGGTTCCCCTTTCTCCACATCCTTTCCAACACTTGTTTACTGTCTTGTTGATTTTGGCCATTCTAACTGGTATCTCAATGTGGTTTTGATTTGAATCTCCCTGATGGCTAATGATGATGAACATTTTTTCATGTGTGTGTTGGCCATTTGTATGTCTTCTTCAGAGAAATATCTGTTCATGTCTTCTGCCCATTTTTTGATGTGATTATCTGTTTTGTGTGAGCTGAGTTTGAGGAGTTCTTTATAGATCTTGGATATTAGCCCTTTGTCTGTAGTGTCATTTAAGAATATCTTCTCCCATTCCATGGGTTGCCTTCTTGTTTGTTGACTGTTTCCTTTGCTGTGCAGCTTTTGATCTTGGTGAAGTCCCAAAAGTTCATTTCTGCTTTTGTTTCCTTTGTCTTTGGAGACCTGGAACTCATACATCAAATCAGTAATGTGGCAGGATACAAAATCAATGTACAGAAATCAGTTGCTTTCTTATACACTAACAGTGAAAATATAGAAAGGGAAATTAGAGAATCAATTCCATTTACTATAGCACCAAGAACCGTAAGATACCTGGGAATAAACCTAACCAAAGAGGTAAAGGATCTGTACTCAGGGAACTACAGAACACTCATGAAAGAAATTGAAGACACAAAAGGATGGAAGAGCATTCCATGCTCATGGATCGGAAGAATAAACATTGTTAAAATGTCTATACTGCCTAGAGCAATCTATACTTTCAATGCCATGCTGATCAAAATTCCACTGGCATATTTCAAAGAGCTGGAACAAACAATTCTAAAATTTGTATGGAACCAGAAGAGACCCTGAATTGCTAAGGAAATGTTGAAAAAAAACAAAACTGAGGGCATCATGTTGCCTGATTTCAAGCTTTACTACAAAGCTGTGATCACCAAGACAGCATAGTACTGGCATAAAAACAGACACATAGACCAGTGGAACAGAGTAGAGAGCCCAGATATGGACCCTGAACTCTATGGTCAAATAATCTTCAACAAAGCAGGTAAAAATATACAATGGAAAAAAAGACAATGTCTTCAATAAATGGTGCTGGGAAAATTGGACAGCAATGTGTAGTAGAATGAAACTTGACCATTCTCTTACACCATATACAAAGACAAACTTGAAATGGGTAAAAGACCTCAATGTGAGGCAGGAATCTAGAGGATAACAATACTGTTAACCTACAGTAACCTCTTTGACATCGGCCACAGCAACTTCTTTCAAGATAGGCTCTAACCACTGTTAAGAATCGCTCAAACCTAATGGAATACTCAGAGATGTGAAGATGCCTTTCTGCATTATTTGTAATAATAAAAAATCAGAGGTAAATGTCCAGTAATAACAGTTAAATGAAAAGATATTATGTAATCTTTGGGGCGCCTGGGTGGCTCAGTGGGTTAAGCCGCTGCCTTCAGCTCGGGTCATGATCTCAGGGTCCTGGGGTCGGGTCCTGCATCGGGCTCTCTGCTCAGCAGGGAGCCTGCTTCCCCCTCTCTCTCTGCCTGCCTCTCTGCCTACTTGTGATCTCTCTGTCAAATAAATAAATAAAATCTTAAAAAAAAAAGAAAGAAAAGATATTATGTAATCTTTAAAAATCATATATTACAGGGACACCTGTGTGGCTCAGGTGGTCAGGGATCTGACTCTTCATCTTAGTTCAGGTCTTGATCTCAGGGTTGTGAGTTAAAGCCCTGCCTTGGGCTCCATGCTAGGCATGGAGTCTACTTTTAGAAAAAAGTATTTAAAAATCACGTTTTTTAAAAAATATTTACTCTTATGGGATAATTACTGCTGATGTTTTTATTTAATAAGGCAGGATATCAAATAGGATATGATATAATTGCATTTTGAGAAAAACAGTATATGTATATTAAATATCTACATAGAATAAAAGATTTTTTAACAGTTATCTCTTGAATTATGATATAGGTAATTTCATTTTGTTCTTTATACTTGGCTATGTTTTCAAAATTTTTACAGTGAT
The DNA here is from genome assembly GCF_963455335.1 of Martes martes. NCBI lineage: Eukaryota > Metazoa > Chordata > Mammalia > Carnivora > Mustelidae > Martes > Martes martes. The sequence goes on from NC_137888.1 coordinate 132,057,414, forward strand.
GATTTATTTAATAATGAAATATATGTCTTTGGAAACATCTTTTACCAAATAATTTTTTTAGTTTAAGATGATTGTGATCTAAAATCAGAGGAGCACTAAATTTAATATTGGAATAGCTATATAAGGGTAGAAGTGCTTTAAATGATTATGACTGATTCAATCTAAAATATGTCAAGGATGTTTAAAGTAAAATAGTATCACATGGACAAAGAATAAAAAGATGATGATATATTTTGTGTTTCAGAATGCAAGGGGAAATTGGTGTGTTTATCTGCTGTTGGTAGTAGTGCTAGGCACCATGTGATGGGCAGGTTCACAATAGCTGTTAAAATTTTGAATATTTATATCCTTTGGCCCAGAAAGTTCTCTGCTAGGAATTAACCTGCAGTATTTCTTTTTTAAAAATTAATTAATTAATTAGTTAATTAATTACAATTTCTTATAAAAGTACAAAGGATTTCACCTTTCTGAATTTTTATTCTCAAAAAATTGAGCGGAAAAAAAAAATTCTAATATCCCTCAGTATGGAACTGGTCAAATAAATTGTGCTATATCTAAATAGGGGAATATTATACAAGCCTTAAAAAGAAAGGGGAATCTTTGGATAATAACATGAAAAAATGTCCAAGATGCATTGCTGAGTGAAACAAGTTACAAAATACCATGTATAGTAGGATCCCAGTTTTGTAAAATAGGATGTATGTGTACATGTTCATACATACTATGTATATGCATTAAAAATATTTTGGAGAAATACGTTTGATGTAGGTAACATTACTTACCAGTGAGCAAAAGATGGAACCTGAGTGACTTCATGTATTACCATAATTTTGAATTTTTACAATAAACAGAATTACTTTAAACAAATGTTGATAAAAGTAAATTTTAGGTTTAAAAAGGTATAAAAAAGTAGCACTGCAATCAGATACTATTATGTATGCCCTTTCTGTGTGTGGTAGTATCCTAGTGATGTAATCAGCATGTGAAATAGAATGACTGCTCCTGAGAAGCTTGCCCTTTGAAATTCTTTTTTAAATAGGTATACAAAGTTCATGTAATTATTTTTATTTGGTAGTAACATGATAATTTGCTAGAAGTCAAATAATTACAACTGAGTGATTCCTTTTTGAAAAACTGAGGTTTAATTGACATATAACATTATGTTAGTTTCAGGTGTACAACGTGATGATTTGTTATCTGTAGATATTGCAAAATGATCTCACTATAGCAGGTCTAGTTAACATTCGTCAACCTAATAACAATTTAGTAATTTCTTCCCTCAGTGGACTAGAACTAATTTAATGGATGTTTATCCTTTACAGGTCAGATAATCCCAAAATGGATATTTAACTTGTCTGAAAAAGGAATTAGATGGGTAGAATTAGTAACATGAGTGCAAACTTTAAAAATGTTCCTATGAAACAATTAAAGCTTTTGCAATGTTTGTACTGCTGTGTCTTTAATGGTAGATACAGAAGTAAGTCTTAGGAGAATTTATTTATTTTTTATTTATTATTTTTTTAACGTGATTTTTTTTAAAATTTTTTTTAATTTTAATAAACATATAATGTATTTTTATCCCCAGGGGTACAAGTCTGTGAATCGCCAGGTTTACACATTTCACAGCACTCATCATAGCACTTACCCTCCCCAATGTCCATTTCCCCACCACCCTCTCCCGTCCCCCCTCCCCCCAGCAACCCTCAGTCTGTTTCTTGAGATTGAGTCTTTTATGGTTTGTCTCCCTCCCAATCCCATCTTTTCATTTTTTCTTTTCCTACCTCCCCCCAACCCCCACCCCCGCCTTGCATCTCCACTTCCTCATATCAAAGAGATCATATAATAGTTGTCTTTCTCCGATTGACTTATTTCACTAAGCATGATACCCTCTAGTTCCATCCACGTCGTCGCAAATGGCAAGATTTCATGTCTTTTGATGGCTGCATAGTATTGTCTTAGGAGAATTTATTATTTACCATGGGTCATAAGTATCATAGAGAGTTAAAAAGATGCATGCATATATTTAAGTTTTTAGCTGATTTCTCATTTTCATTTAAAGGACCAGATGAACGTTAAAATACCTGTTATACATACAATATTGAGCTATACTTTCCACTCACTGGCATTTGTGTTTCTTGAGCAGTTCTGTTAGCCCTTCTTTAACTGCCTAGTTACCAGAAACCCTTAACTGAAAGCCAAGCTTAGAAAAGGATGAGCAAGAAACCATTAATTGTAGGTAATTAGGAAGCTAGATTTTTAAACAATGTTTATAGAAATGTCACATCACTACAGCTCACATACTCTGTGTTTTCATTCTTCCATGTTTTATTTCTGGTATCTGAAAATGTACTTTATGTACAGTAAGTGTGGGTACAGTGATCAAAGTAAAGGTGAAAATAAAGCAAATTAAAAGTGCAAGCAACAGAAGCAAGAGTAATTCCATGTGCAGTTTATTCCCTGAAAGTTCATAGATAGGTGAAGTCATTATTTTCTTTAGAATCATTGGCAGATACTTGAAATGAGTGCTACCTTGAATGACTACGCTAAATTCCTGATAAGTAGATCACACAGAGTAAAAATGAAAGTACTGGCCTAAAATAATGATGTCTAATTCTTTTGTATAAAAGTGAAGTCACTGCAGGTAAAAACAAGTTTTCCACTTTGAAGCACTTTTAAACTCCTGCATTAGTTTTTGCCTGATTCTATCCTGTACCTCTAAGCTCTGTCCAAGCTGACAATGTGTTTTCAGTAAGCATTTGTGTGGAATACTGTTTGAATGCACACCTGGGTCAGAAGCAATGCTGAAAGCTACATCTCTGGAAGTGGCAGAGGAAGGTTCTAGTTCCCTTTAGCTTTGCTCCCCATTAGCTGTATACCATGACTGCTGAGCAGGCCTTGCCCGGACACCTTTGCCCCTTTATTGGGATTAGGTATCTTTGCATCCTGTTCTCCACTACCGGAATTTAACTTCTACAGTTAGCCTCATCAGCACCTTAGACCATCTTCAGCTTCGGGTGCATCTTTCCAGCTTCCCATCCAAATGCAGAGAAAGGGGGTCCCAGCTTCACTCCTGCGCTAGCCCCTGCCTGTACCTGATGGCGTAACTCCTTCCCACCTCCCTGCTTACTTCCATCCTCATCCTTACTCTCTCCGGTATCTCTGCCTTTCCCTCAGAATTCAGGCACACACTGAAGCCTCACTATCATAATACTCTGCTCTTTGGCACTCCTATTCTATTTTGCTCCTTTTCACTATGAAACACACTGAAGAAGTGGTTCATGGCCACCATCTCCTGGCTTCTCCGAATGGACTTTCATTTCCACCAGTCTACAGAACTTCTTTCTTCAGTGCTGCCTTTGATCTTTCTGTTGCAAAACCCAAACTCTCTTCTTCACTGTTTCTTACTTTTGCCTTTCCACTACCCTAATGTTGCTGACTACGCCTTTCATGAGAATTTTTTTTCGTTTTTCTCATGTTGTCCATTGAGATTCTTTTCCTACTAGTAAAGCAGATCTTCCCGGCATACTTTGCTGGTTACTGTCCTCCTGCTGTCTGACAGTAGGCACTCATCAAGCCTCTGCCTGCAGGTCCATACTCTCCTCTATCAATAAATATTTTCTCCCTTGGAGAACTCTCATAAGCAGCAGATAGCACCTCGACACTAACAGCTTCTTCAGTGACTCCTATCCTTGAAGACTTAACCTGGCTGTCCGGACTGTATCCCACCCACATCCAGAACTTTTTCAATTAGCTCTCCACCTGTACGATCCTTTCCACCCTGAAAACGTGCTATTTTTTGGGAGAAAAGAAAGTCACTTTCTCCTTAAAACTGGTTAATGCAGGGGTGCCTGGGTGGCTCAGTTGCTAAGCCTCTGCCTTCAGCTCGGGTCATGAACCCAGGGTCCTGGGATCTAGCCCCACATGGGGCTCCCTGTTCAGTGGGGATCTGTTTCTCCCTCTCCCCCTCCCCCTACCTGTATTCCCTCTCTTGCTGTCTCTCTCTCTCTCTCTGTCAAATAAGTAAATAAAATCTTTAAAAAAAAAAAACCTATAATGCATAGAAATTATTTGTTTCAACAAAGCACCGTCATTATTCTGATCTCTGTAAGTGATGCCACCTTTTCTAGTGATTTAGCTGAGAAATCTAGAAGTCTCTCAAGTCTGCCCACCCTGTTTCCTCAGTGGCGTCATGTGCTGATTTAGGTCAGTTCACCCCCCACCCCCAGCCCCTGCTCAGCACCGCCACCCGGGTCCTGCTCATCTTGTCCTGCCTCTGACTGCTGGAGCATTGCCACCTAAGACCACTCTGTGAACACCACTGCGGCAAGCCACCAGTCTTCCAGCCATCCCCTCCTTGTTTTGCAATTGGTTTTAGCTCCTAGACCTGACTCTCAAAACCCTTGGGAGTTTGCCTTTCCGTCTGTGTCCCGCTTCCTTCCTCCTGTCCACATGCCCCTGAGTCAGCTGCATTCTCTGTCTGTTCCTTCAGTCATGTGTCTCCTTATCAGGATTGCGTGCTTCACTCCATTCCCAGTCCTACCTCGCTTACAAGGACCGCCAACACTTCTCTGAGGCTACACCTCAAGTCAGTACCTTTAACTGAGTAGTGTTCCTTTCTGTCTAGTGTGAATAAGTAAGCAATCACCTGCACATAAACCTCACCCTCCCTCAGAAGCCCTTCTTAAATCCCTTCCATTTTTTAATCATTTCTTCAAACATATTTTTGTCTTATTTTCCTGACTGTACTTGAAGCTTCTTCTTTTTTTTTTTTTTTTTTAAAGATTTTAGTTATTTATTTGACAGACAGAGATCAAAAGTAGGCAGAGAGGCAGGTAGAGAGAGAGGAGGAAGCAGGCTCCCCGCTGAGCAGAGAGCCCGATGCGGGGCTCGATCTCAGGACCCTGGGATCATGACCTGAGCCAAAGGCAGAGGCTTTAACCCACTGAGCCACCCAGGCACCCCTGTACTTGAAGCTTCTTAAGGCTGACAGTCTATTTCATCCCTTTCTTTGTCCCCTCTGGTGACTGTTGTTACTCAGGGGATAATTTCAGTAACTACTTACTTATTGATTAAATGCTGAGCATTACAGTCTGAATACTTCACAGGTGAAGGAAACTTAAAGAAGATTTTAAATAATCCAAACATCAATGTTTCACGAAATATTAGCAACACACCAGGGCCTAACATTTTTGGAATTAAAAAAACAAGAATGTTTTCTAGCTGAAATACTTGGAATATTAAAATGTGTCCTCTTGTTTCAACGGAGATGGAGAGTCGGCCACTTTGCTTAGGTGAGCCTTCTAACATTCAAAACATAAAACTCCCTCATGCTAGAGTCACAGAAGTCAGTGCTAGAATGGCCTTACAGATAGTCTTGGCAGAAATTTCTCTTTGCACAGCTGAAGGCAACAGAAATTGGGGGCCCGTTCTACCACTGGCAGATGTTGAGGCTGTGACTGGATGCTGGTTCTTACTTATGCTATGTTCTTACATCAAATCCACATACCTTTCCACTGCACACTTGCATATATTTTATTCACACATTTTTTTTCATCCAACACACACTTAATGAGCACCTGCAGTATGTCAGGCCATGCTGGGCAATGATACATTAAAAAAAAAAAAAAAAGATACATTCCCCACTCTCAAAGAACATAATCTATTAGAGGAGGCAGACAAGTCCCTGTAAAGTGGAAACACAGTGGAACATGAGGGAGAGGAAAACTTTTTGGTTTATGATTCTTTTTTTTTTTTAAAGATTTTATTTATTTATTTGACAGAGATCACAAATAGGCAGAGAGGCAGGCAGAGAGAAAGGAGGAAGCAGGCTCTCTGCAAAACAGAGGGCCCGATGAGGGGCTCGATCCCAGAACCCCGGGATCATGACCTGAGCCAAAGGCAGAGGCTTTAACCCATTGAGCCACCCAGGCACCCCTATGATGTTTTAATATAGAAGGGATTTGAAGAAGTCTAATGCTGAGGGAAAGTGCCAATAGCAGGGAAAAGGCTGAAGGTTTGGCTGAAGGTTACAGTGATGACCCTTTGAAGGCTGTGTGAAGGAAATGGGGTCCAGCTCCTGTTGGGAGGAAGCTGGGATTGATGAAGAAAGTAAATGGCAGGAATTTACTGGCAAATTATGCAGGAATGATCCGAGATCCATGTGGGTTACAGGCAAGCTCAGGGAATGTGGAAGTCTGGGGCTAGACACGAGTGGCTCTGATTCCAGGGACAGTAGACATTTTCTTTATGTGGCAGTTAATATGTAAGAAATAGCCAGTTGGTTGAAGGAATGAAGGGGAAGGGATATTAGACAAGAGATTATTTTAAAATAGATTTATTGTGAAAGCTTATGGTCTTTTGAGTTGTCTTGAAATAGAAGGCTAAGCTAGCAGAGACATACTGATAAGGTCTGGTCAGAATGAGGCCTCTCTGTCCTTGAATCACAGCAGACCTTAACTGCTGGCATGCCTCATGACCCAAATGTTCAGTTTTCTGGATTCTCAGCCAGTCAGGAGAAGCCCCACCTAGGCTCTTTTTCTCCCCCTAGGACCTTTCATGTTTGATTCTTATGCTATTTTAGTTCTTTAGTATTAATAATTCAGAGTCAATTGTTTTTAATAACCTAACTATAAATAATTAGTGAAAAAAATGAAAGTAATGGGAGTACTCATTGATATTCTCATAATCCTTACTCTGCCCTGTGGCATCACCTACTACTGATAAAACTTGATATTGTAAAAATTTTGTGCAGTGGAGTTCAAATGTGAAGAGAGGAAAAACAATTAAAGCTGCTTTGAAAATAGAACCAAGAACAACTGAGAGGAAAAGGAATTACGAGGACCTTTCCAAATACAAAACATATGGTGAATAAGAGATTTGAAAAAAAACTGTCTCCCAAGTATTAAAACCTCCCTTTTCTTGATTCCTAAAGATAATAGGATCTAGTAGTAAAAGTAAAGTCTATATACACACATAGATATGTGTGTATGTTTTTGAGGCAATATATCTTATCAGACTCTGAAAAAAGTAAGACCATCATAGTCATGAAGATGAAAAAATAGTTTATCTTGAGAGAAGAGTAGCTGTGCATTAGTATTACAAATAGAGTAATTCATGAATTAATTCACAAATAGATAATAAGATCGTATATTCTGAGCCTATGCCAGCAAACTATACATACCTGAGTATAGCATTTATGACTCCATGTTCACATTATTTTTTTAGTAATCATTTCCTTGCCCTTTTGATTGTGAATTCTTTGAAAGTAGAGTGCATCCTCATTTAACTTGTATTTCTAGCAGGTATTCATAAAAGTACTAAAAAGCTCCTCTGATAATAATGCTTCTACACAGAATGTCAAGTTTTAGAGTAACCTGTGACTTAGTATTGTTATCTTCATTCTGCAAGTGAGTTAACTAAAGCCTGAGAAGTTTAAGCAGTTTTTTTGTTTGTTTGTTTGTTTGTTTTAATATGATGTTGCTCCTTAATGACCAGACAGAAATTTGAACCTAGGGGCTAGAGCTCCAAAGCCCACAATAGGGCAGGAGATGCATTACTCATTTTTATATTCCTAATACCCAGCACTGTGTTCAAACATTGTAATTAGTCAATGAAAGTACTTGAAATAAAGAGCAGAAAAGTTATACTATTTAAAGTTACCCAGATTTAGTGAATTTTTTAACTATGTAAATTATCAGAAATATTATAACCCTTAAGTATTTTTGAATTATGCTTAAGATAATGAAAATCATAATAAGGAAGGAAGATCAAGATAAGGAAAATCATGAATTTTAGGAAGTATTGTTTTTAAAAACACTGGGAACCCTACAGTGTGATCAGGAGGAGTGGCATGGGAGTGAGAAGAGTCTCAGCTCTGCTACTGCTCCTGTCACCGTGAGCCTGTACGTTTCATATACTCATTCATTCAGCAAATTTTTTTTTTTTAAGATTTTATTTATTTATTTATTTGACAGAGAGAGATCACAAGTAGGCAGAGAGACGGGCAGAGAGAGAGGGAGAAGCAGGCTCCCCGCTGAGCAGAGAGCCCGATGTGGGGCTCGATCCCAGGACCCTGGGATCATGACCTGAGCCGAAGGCAGAGGCTTTAATCCACTGAGCCACCCAGGCGCCCCGCATTCAGCAAATTTTTATTTAGGGTGTGCCAAGTTTCTGACCCTGTGCTAGACACCAGGGAGTATAAACTGTCATGATTTTGCTCTCAGGGAGCTTAGAATTTAATGTCTAATGGGAGAAACAAGTGTCCATCGTGTAATGAGAGAAATAAATATAAAATTCCAACAATGGCAAGTGTTGGACAGCAGAGGTACATGGAACGGAGAGAAGACATAGTGGGAGATTTAGCCATGATGATGGGGATCTGGGAAATGACCACTCTTCTGAAATATGAAGACTGAGGAGGAGTTAGTTAGCTAAGCAAAGAGGGCAGAGGACAAGAAGAGCAAATGGAGCAGCACAGGCAAGGGCCCAGTGGATGATGGGGCTTGGGAGGTATCAGAGAGAATGGTGGGGAGAGGGAGACAGGACATGAGCCGGGACTTGAGAGGGAGGGGCCAGTCTTGCCAAGCTCCATGGGCCACCTGAAGGAGTGTTCCCTTCCCTAACCAGATAGGGAAGGGAAAACATTGGAGAGTTTTAAACAGATGGGCATCAAGACCATATGCCATGGCTGCAGTGGACAGTGGGTTAGAGGACAGGACTGAGTGACCATAGAAGGCTAGGAGGCCTTTATAGGATCCCAGAGACATAACGATGGTGGTAAAAAAGAAAGAAGTGAATGGGTCTGGGCAGGATGTTGGAGGTAATATCAACAGGAAGGACAGAAGGAAGTGTGGGTTGGTCAAAGATGCTTATAGGCTTCTGGCCTATGGATGGTGAAACCGTTGCTAAGGGGGGAACATCTCCAGAGGACAAGCTAGGTCCCATTTGCTATATGCTGAAATTGAAGTGCCTCTGAGACCACCAAGAAGAAATGTCAGGGAGGCAGCTGGGCAGACAGGTTGAGTGCTCTTGAGAGAACCAGACTGTTGTCACCAAGATGGACATGATCCTTCCTGTCCCTGAGTTCCCATAGAACTTAGTTCCTCTCCTGCTGCTGGTATTAAGAGCTCCGATTTTGGATCATAGTTATCTTCCTGAGCCTTATATTATTTGCTAAGTGAAATTTAAGCTCCTACGCCTTTGCCCAATAGCACAAAGATTTAATAGCTTTTGAAAATGTAGTTATGTCTTAGGTACAATTTGTGCTTATTTCTTAGTCTTGAAGATTGTCCTGACGAGACTCTATATGTATTGGAAGGGAAAGAGCTAAAGTCTGTGGCCGAGGCACTTGGAATCCCTCCAGAGCCTCCTGTTTCCATCAGTTCCAGTTCTGGTGCTGGTCCTTTTTTCCCAGTGATGGATGTTTAATGTGAGGAGGTTTGCCCAAGTGGAAGACCTTGCTCGCTTCAGGTCTGGCTGTGTAGAAGAGGCAGTGAGAATGGAGAACCCCACCCTGGGTTCCAAGAGTACTGCCTTCCTCTGAAAGTTCTCAAAGAACAAATCATGTTCTTTGCCCAAGTCTCAGATGACAGTAGGGCAGAAGTAGAAAGACCCTTGATAAATGCGGAGACTTCTCACAAGACCTGTGTTTGGCCTGTTCTCCCAAGGATGTCCTGGTGACCTTTCCTAAGTAATGAGAGGTTGAGGCTAGGATTTGGTTCCTTATTCATCTCTTCAAGGTACAGCTCACTGAAGCCTAGAATCACTTTGATTTCGGGCCTTCGCTGTCTTAGGTAGCAGGCTTGGCTGCTTTGCAAAAGCTTATTAAAAACTCTCGTTATAATAGGGGCGCCTGGGTGGCTCAGTGGATTAAGCCGCTGCCTTCGGCTCAGGTCATGATCTCAGGGTCCTGGGATCGAGCCCCGCATCGGGCTCTCTGCTCAGCGGGGAGCCTGCTTCCCCTTCTCTCTCTGCCTGCCTCTCTGCCTACTTGTGATCTCTCTATCTGTCAAATAAATAAATAAAATCTTTAAAAAAAAAAAAAAAAAACTCTCGTTATAATAGTTTTGGACCCCTGTGATGAATCGGACTTTCCAATTACAGAGTGCAGAGGATGTAGCCCTCTTGACTGTTCACACTGGCAGAAAGGTGTGAGAGGCCCAGGTAGCGTGGGACTTGCTGTAGGGCTTCTAGGCCATAGGATGCTTGGATGCAGGCACATCCCATAGTTGTACCATGGAGGTTCTTCCATGTGGCTGGGGTGGTGAAAAGCCATGCCCTAAACTGAAGGGCTGGAGACTGGTTGGGCAGAAGTCCAGGGTGACTCAATTAGGAAAAGGAAGCTTTTGAACTGAGGTGCTCTGAGTGATGGGGGCAAAGTTCATCCAGATGCCATGCCCTAGGTTTGGGGCAGCCAGCCTCCTTCAGACCCTCTTGGCAGCAGGAAAGCCACTGCCAGTCTTGGAGGAGGCCCACTCTCCTTGGCTCAGATCTGGTGTAGCTGAGCCACTGCTGGTTGGTGGAGCAGATGGTAGCTGGCAGGGCCTCAGTCCCATTGTAGAATGAACTGATAGGAGAACGGAACACTGAATCTTGCTCATCTGGGTGATTCTGTCTGGGAAAGAAATGAGCAAAGGACAAAAAGGATGTTTCAAATAGCTATTTAGAAAAGGGATGGTTATAAAAGAGGCCACAGTCCAGATCACAGCTAAGTCAGGATTCTCCAGAGAAACAGAATCAGTAGGCGTGTGTGTGTGTGTGTGTGTGTGTGTGTGTGTGTGTGTGTATGTGTATGCACATATGTAGGTATATGTGTACATGTGCATGTGTATATGAGAGAAAGAATGAGAGATTGATTTTAAGGAGTTGGCTCAAGTGATTGTCACGGCTGGCATGTTTCAAACCCATAGAATAAATAAGCCAGCAGCAGCCTGGAGGCTCAGGTAGGAGCTCATGTTGCAGTCTTGAGTCTGACGACTGGAAACTCAGGCAGATTTTCTGTGCTGCCTTCTGGGGGCAAAATTTTTCCTCCTGGGAAAACCTCAGTCTTTACTGTTAAGGCTTTGAACTGATTGGATGGGGCCCACTCACATTATGGAGTTTAATCTGCTTTACTTGAAGTAAACTGATTGTTATTATTAATCACATCTAAAAAAATACCTCTCCAGCCACATATAGACTAGTGTTTGACCACACAGCAGCACACCAAAGTCCATCCAAGTTGGCACATAAAATTAACCATTACCACAGTCTCATGGAATACTGTCATCTTACAAAGGAAGAAAGGTCATTAGGTGAGCATTTCCCCTCAAGAGATGGTGGGAAGTAGTGGAAAGAGGAGCGTGTAGTCCTTATTTGTGGAACTTTTTTTTTTTTAGTTTTTAGCTACTTCTTTTTTTTTTTTTTTTTAGATTTTATTTATTTATTTGACAGAGAGAGAGATCACAATTAGGCAGAGAGGCAGGCAGAGAGAGAGGAGGAAGCAGGCTCCCTGCCAAGCAGAGAGCCCGATGTGGGGCTCGATCCCAGGACCCTGAGACCATGACCTGAGCCAAAGGCAGAGGCTTAACCCACTGAGCCACCCAGGCACCCCAGTTTTTAGCTACTTCTTGAACTTAGAGTCTTCTGTTGGCACACTCTACCATGGATCATTGGTATGGTATGGATCACTGTATCCTAGATCATTGTCTCCTGAAAAGGTTACCCTTATTGGTACCAGCCAGAATCCCAGACTCCTGGTCTTCTCTTGAGCCCATATAGATAGGTGGAAGCACCTTAAGGATAGAATTTGTGTTCGTTCATTTTGGTAGCAGCCCCAGAGTGTCTAGTATCTTAGTACTGAGCCTCATGCATAATGGACATTGTTCATTTGAAAAGTATTGAAGTCTTCCAAGTTCAAGGCACTGTGCTAGGTATTGGAATAGCTATTGAGCATCTATTTCTTGAGTGAATTATTTCGCATCACTTCACATGATGATTTGTATTTCCTTTTCCTCCCCTCCCCTGTTGGAGGGGAATTTCCGTCTAGTATACTCTAGAACAGAGTTCTGTAAGAGCTTCCTCCTTGCCTGGCACTCATGTTTCGCGTGATTGCCTCAGCTTTCCAGCCTCAGCTCTCACTGTTCCCCTCCCATCACCTGCACTCAGGCCACACCAAACTAGCCTCCCTTCACAGTCACCCCAGAAGCATTTTCACTCTTTTGCTATTCCTTCCCCCTGAAATATCCTATCTTGCTAGTTCCTTCCATTTTGACCCATTCAGATCCACTCTTCAGTAGACAAGAATCTCTGGTGGTTCCCCAGGACCCCATGCTCATTGTCTGCAAAGATCACAGACCTTTCGTGACTTCTCTTTGGATACTGTGTGTGTTCTGTTTGTCCCTGTGGTGAAAGCTTCTGGAGGACAGGGTCTGTGTCTCACTCTGTATTGCGTGCCTGCTCAGTACCTTGCACTCTGTAGGTGGTAATGAAGTAGGATTCCAGCAGGCCTTGCATGTTTGATCTATATGTTAGGAATCTGTTCAGCCACTACATTCTTATTTTGAGGTGATTATCCAGTTTCGGGACAATCTCAGACTTTTCTTTTTGTATTTGGAATGTAGTCAGAAGACAGAAGAAGAAATAGTGATGCTTCCTGCCTGTTTTATTGTTGATAAGAGGGTAGTTGACCAGAAAAACCCACAGTCATTTGGAGGTTTAAAATGAATGGCTACAAGACAGATTAAAAATATCTGTGACTTCTTCATCAGTGAGCTCCATTTTCATTAGCGCTCACAAACTGGTTACTGATGCTTTGCCCTGAGGGCCAGTGACAGCATCTAGAACCTCTTTTTTCTTATTACTGCAGTTAGTTACTGTGAGGAACTTTTAGTCCAGTAACATGAGAGAAGGAGAGAGAAGGGAAAAAGGTAGAAAAGTTATAAAAAAGAGGCTAGGCGGGAGCCTCCTGGCTTCTTTTGCAGTTCAGTGAATTTGCTGGCTTCTTTTGCAGTCCAGCCTGGATATCACCACTTCACAGAAGAATATTCTAACAGGAGAAGTCCTGGCGGCCACGGTGTTCTTGGGGATGTAACGATGTAAGGACATTCTCACAAGCTCATTAGCTTTCTCGCAGTAGAAGCATTGGCAGGCTCCGATGCCAGACGATGTTATGTCAGTGCAACAAGCCCAGAATCCTAGCAACGATTTTAAATGTCGGAAACTTATTGAAAATGACTCTTTTCACATTAGGAAGTCTTGTTGGCAGAGAGGAAGCCAGATCTTGCCCTATGCCAAAGTGCAAGAAAACTCGTGCGTGGCCTTGGCTGTTCTGTTAGACCTGTTAGCAGCTACTTGCCCAGAGAGAGAATTGTCAAGAAAAGACGATTGTAAGGAATGAAGAAGTCTTGTCTTTGGAATGTTTACTCTTTCACAGCGCCAGTAATTTGTTTTTGTTGTTGCCTTATTTACTTTTTGGATAGTATGCCTGGGGTCCGTTGTGAACCCAAATTGGAATCCTGGAATTTGACTCGTATTTCAAAATCATCTGATGATGTGATTTATACATTGTAGGAATACAAGCCACATTTATTTTGCGATTAAAAGCCTCAGTTAGGCGTAATGCATGAACTCCTAATTTTTTTAGTTCTTATGGATATGTTCTCCTCTCTGCCCCCAGGGTGTTCAGCATATATAAATTCTATTTGGGGTGTGGCTTAACTTGAACTACCACTTTGAAAAAATACAGTTTATCAAACTGCCCTTAATTAAAATTGTGGTAATTTGTATTTGCTGGAAATATGTTTATTTTAATAATATAATGTTGGTTATATACTGATTAGGCAGCAAAAATGATAAAGGCATATTTCTCCCAGTTTACTTTTCATTTTAATGCAAACAAATTGTACATCAATTAGGTTTTCAAAAATAATAACATTTTAAAGTTTTATTTTGAAGGTTTGGAAAAGTAAGTCCACAGTAATATCCTGACTAAAATCGTGACTCCATCTTCTTTTTTCACTGTCTGTGAGAAGGAGTAGCTTCAGTGTTATCGGGACATCACATGGAGTTTAAAATGGCAATGAAGGTGTCTGTGATTTTGGTTATTTGGTTCAGATGTAGATACATCTTCCAAAAGATGGGTTTTTTTGTTGTTTTTTTTTAAATCATATCCAGAGACTATACTTGAAGGTTAATTTGATGGTTAATTTTCACTTCTTTGGGTCTCTCTTTCCTAGATAGAAAAGCACTTGCCACCCACTTTCCTCCACAGTGCTCTTTACATAAGAACCATGTGATGAGCTGCATCTCGAATTTAGTTTCCGGAAGGATCTTAGCAAGGCCTTTCGCTTGCTTAATTTTCTTGGACAGTGGAAGATGCATAATCCTGCGTGTTGCCATTTGTGACTTTTCTGTCACAATAATCTTCTATCTAACTATAGCAGTTTGCTCACTTCAGGTGTGTGGTGACATCTTAAAGCTTTTTTTAGGTGTTCTATTTTCTTCACCCCAAATTATCCTCTTTTATATTATGCTGTAACCATATGCCGTTTCAGATTCTTTATAAGTAGGCAGGATACACGTTTCTAAAAATATTATTTCTGGTTAATACTTTCATCCCTATGGAAGTGATGGAAGTGGGGAACATCTGAGGCAGACAATGCGTTTGCTTCATGTTCGAAAACCCGGAGTGCATTAGAAAAGTCCATGGCATTACTTATGGGAGGCACTCCGTAAAATTTGGATGAACTGATGTGGCTATACCACAGGAGTTTTCTTCCAAACTGTAAATTAAGACCTGTTCCCCTCAGTGCCCTTTTTCTTCATCCCAGACTCTATCCTCTTTATCATGGTACCAATTTACTCAGGCTTTTGCAAGTCTGGAGGAGCTACTGTTTATCTGCCTGAGAATTCCGTGAGAGCTTCTGAGCCATAGTGTTTGCACGACTTGCCATTTCTGTTCTCTTTTCCTGTTCTGGGGTATTTGTGTTTTGGGGTGGTGGAGAGAGTGTTTATCATCATCAGTGCAGCAGCTGGAACCTACTCCGTTTATCAAAACCCAGGAAGGTGGCCCAAAGCCAAGACAGAAACGCACACTTCTGGGCAGAGGGTTTTCCAGCCATTTTGAATTGGAAAGCAAGAGTGAGAGGTTGTCTGGACCTGCATGGTTTAATTTAGTGTTTAGGGTCTAGCAGTTGTGTCCTCATTTTCCCCTTGACGTGTGAGCTCCCTGGCAGCGGGGGAAGTCACTTCCTCTGTTAACAGTGTTGAGCACCCTTGCTGTGTTGCCTAGCTTTCTTCTTCCTTCCTTCAAAGGAGGGAAACTGTTCAACAGCTGCCTGTTTTCTTACCAGAACACAAAAACATGATAATTTAAAAAAAGAAAGCCAGAGTGAGGGTTTTCAAAAATGTAATCCATTCTTCCCAATTTAATGACACAAAATTATTTATCTCTAAGTATATTTTTATTTTTACATCACTATGTCCTCAACCGTGTCTGCATTTCTATATTCGATATAAGCCCTAATGCATCCATCTACCCTTAGTGGGCCTTCGCTGTGAGTTGTTTTTCCATGGCAGTGTGGTTGTTTTTTTATGTCTTTAAATTTCTTATATTAACTTAAAGATGATCGAGAGTATATATTTAAGAACATTTTGAAAAAAAAAGAATCTTTCCAGGTCTCACCCTCCCACACCACTGTTTTTGTTAGTGCATTTTGCCTTCTAGTTGTCCACACATCCAGCACAGCTGTTGTTAAAGGATGCTTGCTGTTGTTCAGGGCTGGTCGTCTCCCCATCCAACCACAGTCTCTAATCCAACTCTCCTTTGGATTTATAAGATGCCCAACCAAGTTCAAAAGTCTGTGGTCTGTGGCCATGGTTCAAAGCAAAGCTGAGTGTCTTCTATGGAAATAAAATGGCCCACATGGGAGAAGGGCTTCAGCGTCTTTAGAGCTAAGATTTAATAAACGAAGTGGCTGGAATCCTCCACCACAGACTAATGCATTCTATAATGCTAACAATGACTCATTTAAACTGAGATGATTTTAATAAGGACAGAGATATCCTCGTTGTCCAGACTTTTTCTACTTTATCAGAAAAGTAAAATATCATTTGAGCAAATTCTTATTCCTTTGATGTGGAATATGTTCAAGGCTTCCATTGCTTTCTGGAGTCACATTTTCAAATGTAATGATTTTGTACCTCATTGTAGGTCAGCAGCAAACTACATTTTTGTGTGTATTGTGAAGACAGTCAAGATATGAAAGCTATTTATTTTCAGTCATTTAGGTAAATTGTTGTTCACAACCAAGACAGGAAATGGTATAATTCTACAGTTTCTGCCTAAAGCCTTCTTATGTCTTCACACTTAAATGTTTTGAGAGTGTTTCTTTTCTAATATTTGAAGCTTAAATAATAAGACCCCATTGGCAGGTGTTAATACTTGTTTTTAGAAGAAATTACAGAGGTGCCTTGGTGGCTAAGTCAGTTACACATCTGCCTTCAGCTCAGGTCATGACCCCTGGGTCCTGGTATTGAATCCCCACGTCAGGCTCCCTGCTCCAGGGGGAGCCTGCTTCTCCCCCTCTGTCCACCCCTCCCCCTGCTTGTGCTCTTGTTCTCTCTCAATTAAAAAAAACCTTTTTAAAAAATTACTTAAACAGAGCTAATTTGTTTTTTAAGATCGTGATTTTTGATGATTTATTTATTTATTTTTAAAGATTTATTTATTCTAGAGAGAGAGAGAGAGATTAAGAGCTTGAGCAGGGGGAAGTGCAGGGGAAGAGGGAGAGAGAGATCTTCAAGCAGACTTCCCACTGAGTGCAGAACCTGAAACATGACTTGATCTCATGATCCAGATTGAGATCATGACCTGAGCCAGCCACTTAATTGACTAAGCCACTCAGGTGCCCCAAGTTTATGATTTTTTAAAGAGGAAATAAATATCTAATAATTCTGAGAATAAAACTAAACTAGCACCAGTTATTTTCACTGGTTTTTCCTTTCTGATTTTGCTTAGTAGATTTATAATTGGTTGTGAAGTTTTGGAATACTGGGAAAATAAGTTTTCATTAAATTATATATCATCTCCCTGTTTCTTTGATTATAAGGCATTATGTGTGGACAGAGTGCTAGAGTTTTTGTTTTTATATGAATTTTTCCAGTGTTCCTTCTTTGGGTAATCTACATAGCTTCTGATCTCCATAAATTAAAAATGAGAGCAATGATCATTCATAATTGACATAGAAAGTCAGAAAGAAGAGGGTGTCACCACTAGGGGCAAAAAAGAGTTATGATTTAAGGGTTGTGACTTAAGAACCAGACCCATGCCTAGCAATTTCAGGCATGAATAGATTACTTAAAAGAAGCTAAGGTTGATTGTTTTCATGAAATACAAGTGCAAGGACATTCATTTCTGATTTTTGGTTGTAAGAGTATATCATTTGCAAAGACATAATTTCATGGAATTGCTTCAGTTATTTCTTTTCTTCAGTAAAGGAGGTAGTAACTTGACCTCTCTGTGTTTTAGTTATTTTAAGGCTTGAGAGTCCTGACGAAGCCTTCTCTAAGCCTTTCTGGTGGGGATGGTAGCCCCACTCTAGATGCCCATAGTTCCCTGGGCAGACTTCTGTATCACATCCTTTTGAAATTGTTATTTCTGTCATCCCCATACTTTAAGCTTTTTTAGTACTTCCATGGTACCTGGCTCATGATGCTTTTGATCGTTTATTGAATTGAAACTAAACTAAAAGCCAAAATAGAAAGCATAAAATTGTGCTGTCTTATGCCTGAAGTTAGTACTATACTTGATGAGTATAATATTCCATTAGTTACCCACATTGAAACATTGAGGGGTGGAGGTGAGGGAGACTTTTGCTTATTATTCTAATCTAGTGTCATTCTTAGTTTATTTCCGTAGGGGACTGAGAGTCTAATGGTTTTGTCTGTGCTTAATTTGTGCTCTCTATGTGCTTTTGCCTCCACAAGAGAATATATGAAAAGGATTGAGGGTTGTTGCCTCTGTGTTACAGTGTTCGGGCCCTGCCAAGAGGAGTGATAACAACTACTCTGCTGTGCCCTGGAAGGCCACCTTTATCTTTATAGGCACCCAGTATGGAGGCTTAGACGGGCTACATCCACCCTTAGTAAGGACAGGTGGGAGTTAGGCATGAAAGACTGTTGGCTTGTTTCCACCGGCAGTTTCTGAGGGCTTTGTGAAAGGAACAGAGGCAGTCATCAGCATTGAACGGCAGTTCTCGATATTCCTGGCAGTCCCTTGGAGAGACCAAGGGGAGGAGAACAGAAAAAATGAGATGGCCCATGGAACCATGATGTCATAAGCTGCCCCTGAGTCTGATGACCTTGGAGATGTTGGTAGGAACAGTGAGTGGAACCAAGACATAGGGAATTCTAATTCGTAGGAGGGAGATCTTGTCTAACCAGCAGGAACTGTCAGAGGAGCTGTAGGAAGCATCCAGCCACGCATCTGCCAAACTGAGTTTAGTGGCCTTGTAAGTCAAAAGAGAAGTCATGAGAAATGATGTTGGGCCACTTGTATCTTCATCACTGTGGACCTTCTCACGCTCCCTGAGTACTGGGTTTCTTTGTAGAAGGTAGAAGATAATGGTGTCTGCATCTTGGAGTGTTTGTGTGGTTTAAAGGAGGTAACACATACGATTCACCTAGCCCTGGGCCTGGCACGCCACGGTTATGCTTATTACCATGTTAGTTCCTTCCTGACCCTACAGTTCTTCTTCTGGTGTGAGTCGCTGCCCCCTCCCCGCCGCCCCCCCCCCCCCCCCCGTCAATGGAAGGGCCACAACCTTAGGGGTTCTTTAGCTCCTGTTGTGGGCGTGGTAGAACTGATTTTAAAGCTCTGACGGAGGAAGAGCAAATGATAACTAACAATTGACTAAAAATATGTCAGTTGTCAGAGAAACTCAAGATGGGGGAATCAGGCTACCTCCCCCATTTCATTTGGCTCTCACAATAACCCTGTAGAATAAATTAGTATCCTTGTGTAATATGAAGAAACTGAGGCTGACAGAGGACAAATCTAGGAGCCTGTGGCTGCCAGCTCTTGTCAGGCAGAGGCAGAATTCAGACCCACATCCATCAGGGGTTCTCTGACGTTGGGTGATATGTGGGAAAGCCTCCCGGCAGGGCAGGTTTTTAAAAAGTCACAGTAGCCCCTCTGCACAGTGAGTGCCTGGAAGGCCGGAGCTGCCTTTTCTGCTTGGTAAACCCAGAGCCCAGCAACATCTGGCACATGGCAAGCTCTCAGTAAATATTTACTCAGTGAATGAAAGTCACAAGTTAAGGTAGAAAACTAATTATTTCAGCAAGTGGCAGGTTGTCAGCAATATGAAATTTGTCATCAACATTATTGAGTTACTGAAAAATATGTGACATTTATTAATACAGGCTCCGCTCAAGTGGCTATCCAGCACTTTAAAGATCTGTGTTTAAAATTGGACAATATGTGAATAACTGACACAAGATAAAATTCAAAAGATGTCAACAATTTTTTAAACGATTGAAGAGGCACAAGCTGCTTCTTGAGAAAAGTAAACTGATAAGCCTAAAAATAGCTCTTAAAAAATAATAATGACATAAATTTTGATTCGTGTGTTCTCCACTTCTTTTCTTCTAAAGTGTAAATGTTCAAATCTTGCCATAATGGAGATTTTTTTAAAGCACTGTTTGTTTTCATGTAAGAACAATAAATTTTCAATCAGATTGAAAATTAAAAGTAAATACAATAATTGAAGAAGTAAATACACCATGCCAGTTCTTCACCAAATAAATTCTATATGCAGCTATTAGCTATAGTTTTATGAGAATTTTGATGATAGAAATGTAAAAGGCTAGCTGAACACTGGTATTTATGAGTAACCACAGAACCATAAATCTGTCAAGCCTGGGATCTGAGGGAAATTCTATGAGGTTGAACAAGTCAAGTTTCAGTTAAATGAGAGCTTTTCTCCACAGGTAAAAAACAACCGCTGTGACCATGGAGCTTTTCGTCAGCACAGTTGCCTTGCAGTTGGTTGAATCACCTCAGATCCCCCTTACCTAGGAGACAGGAGCTTTAACAGAGAGCTGGGCACCCTGAGATACCTTTTTTTTTTTTTTTTTTTTTTAAATCCCTTTGGTCAAAGTGTATTTAGAAGTAGCAAAAACCAATCTTGTCATGGTAAAGGAGAGGCTTTTTTGTTTTCCCACAGAAAGCACCTTTTCAAGTAAGTGCCTTTAATCCTAGTTGACTTTTCCTTGGAAGTTCATTTCACAGTCTTAGCGAAGATACACCAAGTACTTCGCCATTTCATACAACTTTTGTTGAGGCTCTCCAGTTCCTTTTCTTGAGGGGAATGGGAAGCCTGTTGAATTTTGTGGAGAAGCTATCACACACCAGTGGCTGCAGTCAGTTAGTATTTCTGGTAGTCAAAAGGGACTTGAGCTTTGTGATTTCTGTACCACAGGCCAGAAGGAGCTACCTTCTTAACCTTGGCTGTGTGTGTATTATAGTTCTATAAACAGTGTGATCTTGTGGCCTTCAGGAAATGCAAGCTATTTTTTTAAGTGCTTATCCTGACTGAAAAGTTGATTTGTTTGCATGAACTAGGTAAAAGCTAACTGTAATTAGCGTTTATTAATCCTCAAAACTTTCAAGTCAAATATACTTTTAGTAACACTGAACAAAAAAGGTATTCATCATTTCCATAAATTAACTGGTTGCAATATTAGTTTTAATGCTCTTTCAAGGTATGTCTATATCCAAGCATACACTACATGGTCTTACATAACACCAGACATAAGAAGTCATTTAAACAATAGTTGATGATTCGTTGAGGTCTTTTGTTACAGAGATCTTGTTGGGGCCATTTTTTATTTTACTCTCTCCCCCTCACTTTTTTTTTCTTTTTTAGAAGAAAGTTAACCTTGCTTTCTCTTTATATATAATGTGACTTTTGCAGTGATATTAGGGTAAGTGAACATTGTGGGACTTTTTAGCAATGACATTCATTTTGCATGTTTTAAAGTGTGTAAGACCCATAAAATGTAACTTCTTCCAAGAAACTTATATTGGCTCTGCTTGCTTTTATGGGTGACAGCCCTTCTTTCCAGCCATCCATTCCTGAGATCAGTGATGAAATTTGTTGACTGCTTGCTTTGGGCAAAGCACCACACTAGAAATGTCAGGGGGAATTTGGAATTGAAATATGACAAGTTCCTACCCTTAAGGAGCTTGTCATCTGGACCTGTGCTGTCTGATGCATTAGCTTGGATCCTTGTAGTTCTTGAGAACTGTGCTGTGGTCAATCAGAATGTGCTAGGTTTCAGGGATTTAGTATGAGAGAAGAAGGCAGAGTGTTTTCATAATTTTTATACTGATTACGTGTTGAAATGACAGTATTTGGGGTTAAATAAAATATTAACGTTTATTTCATCTGTTTCTTTTTATATTCTTTAAGGCAGTTACTAGAAAATTTTAAAATTACATATATGACTCATACTTTTTTGGACCACTGATCTAGATGATCTCTGCTTTTTTCTAGTGCTATCGCCAAGGGAAGGTATCCATCTCCCAAAAATAATTCAGTGTTTTCTCCATCAGTGCTCATGTTTATAACCACAACAAACAATAGCAATCAAAGAGTAACAGGATAGGAAATCAGAGTATTATGGTTTATTATTAGCCCTTTAACCCATTCTTATATGAACACATGGCTACATAATAGTTTGCTTCTGTCACAGTATGATACAAAAAAAAAAAAAAAAAAAAAGGCGGGGGGACTGAAGTTCCCAGGTGCTTAGACTAGAAATAAAAGAAAAGGAAGAGGTGGGGTGGGAAAGAGAGCCGTCCTTCTTGTGTGTAATCATGACTGCTTGATGTGGGTGATGAGGTCCAGGAAAGCATATCCTAGGCTGCTACTTCTCTGGGAATGATACAAGCAGAAGAGAAAGCTCTAATCAAACTCTTGTGAAATGCTCATCCTAGGAAAGAATAGTGGTAATGCTAATAAGAATAGTAGTGATAAGATCATCCACGTGGACTACATTTGACATTGACTGGGGGCATCAACAGCTTCAGTAGGCATTTCTATATTATTTGATTTCTACATTGTGTAATACTGAGCAGCAATCCTAGGAAGCAGGCACTGTTATCTAGTCCAGGTTCCCAAAGCAGCAGGCCAGGGGTAGTTACACAGGAAGCAGTGGTGTGGACTCCAGCCGACCACAGACAATAGACCAATAGACCATACCTGTGGAAGCCAAAGACACCATGGCCAACCCACTATCTCTATGAGGTCAAAGTGCTTGTCAGTGCCTGGTGAGCTCTTAGAGGGCAGCTCTGTGTCATTTTTAACCATTTAGATCCTTGAGATTGATTTGGGGGTGGATTTCAAATAAACTCCTTTTTCTCTGTACAGCAATCCCAGTAGATGGGACTTGAGGACTTGTAAAGTAAGTCTTGGGTAAGTCAACCTATGTAGTACTCTCACATTTGGTATCTCACCTGTGCCTTACAAAGCCCTGTGAAGTAATTAAGGGCAAGTAATTACTTTCTTCATTTTATGAAATCAGTGACTGAGGTTTCAAGAGGTTTACTGACCGTCCGAGGCATGCAGTCGGTCACTGGGGATCTGGGAGAGCTCAGCCCTGGCTGGCAAAGTGGGCCAGCTCGGGCAGTGGGAGGGACCGGGCTTTGCACTCAGCAGCTATGCCTTCAAGCACTGAATCACTTAGCACTAAATCGCTTCCAATCAGAAAAACAAAACAAAAAAATAGCATTTTTCTTGAGAATTTAATCCAGGGGATTGTTACAGGTGCTGAAAGAACCACAAGGCCAAATGGGGGATTGGTGAAGCCACCCAGAGATTAGCAACAGCAGAAAACCATCCCCCTGGGCAGGGTGGAGAGACGATGCAGATTGGTCCCTGAGCCCAGGAACCATGGGGACCTTTGAGGGGATGCAGCCTCTGCTAGCCTCTCCCCTGCAGACAGAGGAAGATGAAAACCCACCCAGCTTCGCCCCTCCTCCTGCCCAGGGTCTGGTTCTGTCAGAGCTCCTGAAAGTAATCCAGCAGTCATACAGCTGACATGGGATCTTAGGACATCTACCCCAAGGGCCGGCTCCCTGGTAATACAGAGTACTGCAAGGTTGGAGAAGGAACCCATCTGCCTGGCAAACCATTTAACCTCTGAAATGGGGGTGATGATAGGTCCTGCCTCAGAGTTGAGGATTCAAAGAGATAATGTTTATAAAGTGCCTGTGGATGACATAGTTCAGCAGAGGTTGCCCCACCTCCCCTGCCCAAGGGAACACCTGCAGTTAGCATGGACAGTGGTTACCATGTGACCTAAAAAGCATGGGTGTGTGGCACATGAGAATGAGTGAGATCCTGATGGTCTGAGCACTGCAAAAAGTCACAGATTATTCCAGTCATTCTCCACACTTCATTTTCTTCATTCTTCTTGCAATTTTCTTTCTCAGTTACTTCATAAAGAAAATGCATTATATTAACTACATCAAGGACATTTCCCATTTTGTCCGGGGCTAGTGGGCTACAAGAGGGAAGTAGGATTGCTCAGAGGGCACTGATGCTGGTCATGCAAGGGTTGATTTTACCCATTTTTCTAGCCCCAACTTACTCTGAAAAGCCCTCGGTCTCAAGTTTTAGTCTTATTAAAAACTGCTCTAGAGTAATGCTTTTAGAAGCACAACTAAATTACTTGAAAAACAAATTTTATAATTGGAGTAAACGTGACTCAGCTAAAATTCCTCTTTCCAGAGGATAAAATGTGATTTCTGTATTGCCATTATAATTTCCAGTAAACCCAAGTGAATTTTGCGTCGTCTTTGGCTTGGGGGGGTGGAGGGGAGATGCATCCAATCAGATTAAGAGATAAACTTTTTGCTAATCCTGTTTTTAGATGCATTTCTTAAATGTCATGAGCCACAGACTCAACCGAGCAACCTTACAAAGGATGTCCGAAGTTGGAGAGTTGAATTGTGAGAAGGCTGGGGCAGAGTCCTAGGTTGTCAGTGGTGACACATGTGATGATGATGGTGTTATATGTGTGTAGTACATTCATGTTTCAATTTGGAATGAGATCTGCAATACACATGCATATTTTGGAGGGCAGGGAGGCATGAATCGATCCCCAGAAGAACTGGTCTGTGGTCCACTGGAATAGCCCAGCCCTCAGTTCCTTTACCCTGCCTCACACCTTACTTCTCTGCTCTAGCTCCAAGAATGCACACCCCCGCTCCAGGACCCCCTTCTAACAACTGTATCCCCTTTCTGCAGGGCTCCCTCCCTTTGCTTACTCTCTACAATGCTTACCCATGCCCCTGTTAACCTCTCCAGAAGATTGTAACATCCATTTGTGTATTGCTCCCCCTTCTGTGGGCTGCATAGGGAATTCTGTGTGATTTGCAACAAGTCCAGACTCTGGGAGAGTCAGGAGTTAAGAACTTCAGGGGAATCTGACTTGCAACACCCAAGGCTGTGTGGCGAGCCCAAGCCAGTGCCTGCAGGGCAGCTCTTCCTGCGAGTCATGGGAGAACAGCTTAGCTCTGTGCAGCTAAGCAGGTGATCTCATTGTTCTCCCAACAAGGTCCATGCAGAGCAAAGGGGAGCTCCAGCCGGGAGCTGGGCAGGGACTCTGTTCTAGCGAGGCAGGCTGGAGATTGGGCTACAAAGGGGCAGAGGGTAGGGAAAACTGTAGCAACCTCAGGAAATTAGTAAGAAACAGCTCTAAGGACTAGGTCACCATGCCCAAAGGTATACATGGCTATCTGTCCACTGGTTCAAGACAGCAGGACTAACCACACCTCACAAACACCTAGACGTGGGTTCCTGGCCTAGGCAGGATGGGCTCTTACACTGGACAAGGTGAGGTGTGCAAGTTGGAAGTGTCCAGAGAGGCTAAACCGCCAGCCTGCGAGCCTGCAAGTTGGCCCGGGAACATCTCTGTAGCTGAGATTAGACTTTGGTTATACCTGACTCTGCAGTGCCTGGCACATGGTGACAACTTAACACATGGTTAATAAGGTCACTTTCAAACAGGGTGATCAAATATTTCAGTTTGCCCAGGACCACCCCGGTTTTTGTGGCATATTTATTACTAATTCCCACTTTCACTCCCAGAAGTGTCCCAGTTTAGATGTCATTCTACCTTGGGGGAATAGAATCCACCATTTGCTGGTGGTCTGTGGGTGCTGGGGGCCTGTGTCTTTGTCCTCCTTTCGGAGGCTTCTGTTGGGGTACAGCTTCATTCCCCAGTGCTCTCTCCCCAGAAGTCTTCCCTGGGAGAAGCTTGGGCCTTAGCGAGTCAGTCAGGGTTGCATAACTGGCTGAAGGATCAGCTTCGACACTCTCAGAATTTAAAGCAGTGTTTAGAGGTGTAGTATGTAAAGCAGCCTGATTCCTGGAATAAGGACAGCACCCTGCTTGGTAAGGGCTTTTGGTGATTGGTTTGTAAGTAGATTCGGAATTAGTCCTTGTTGTCCACTCCTAGGTAACTTTAATGAAATATAATACAATATAGTTAAATGTGGTATTTTAAGTTTACATTATGTAGTTGATACTCTGGTTTCTCTTCAGATTGCATAAATCTTTTGCCTTTTATATTATGCAGTTGACCCCTGAGCAACACGGAGGTAGGAAAATTAAACACCTCCCCCTGCCCTCAAAAATCCTCATATAACTCTTGACTCCTCCCAAACTTCACTAATAGCCTACTCTTGAACTTACCAGTAACATAAACAGTCAATACACATATATTTTGTATGTTATATGTATTATATACTGTATTCTTACAATAAAGTAAGCTAGAGAAAAGAAAATGTTATTAAGAAGTCAAAAGGGGGAGAAATACATTTACAGTACTGTGCTGTAGAAAGATCCGTGTATAAGGGGACCTGCGCAGTTTAAACCCATGTTGTTCAAAGGTCAACTGTCATACTTTACCTTTGTAGAAAATCTAAGCATGCCTTAGAAGTGCCTGTATTTTGTCTTCACACCAGTATCCTGAAACATAGGCGTGAAAAGCTTTCTAGTTCCAACTCTCAAAACCCAAGTTTATGGGATGTACTTTTGTAGGATTGCCTGAGCTTCTTGATTTTATGTCCTATACAGAATGGGATAGAGACCCCTATTCACAGTGCGTTCTATGTTGTATTACTTAAAGCCTGAGCCAGGTGCGGGAAGCCGTCTGTAGAGCGAGTGTCATACAGCTGTGGGGCATGACCTGTGCGCTGGGGACCTGTGTTCTCTCCCTTGCCAAGTCTCACGGCACCAAGGGCTGGAAATGTGACACGGGATGGCACGGAAGCAGTTCCGTTGCTTTGTCACTGGCCTCATAGACCGTCTGAGATGCATTAATGATGAGATCTTACTGGTTTTTAAAACTGCTTTTCATTTCAGTTTGATGAGCTAATTAATCTGGAAGGGACTTATGGTTTTAAAAGGGTATACGACGATGAAGGAAAATGGCAGAACCGGACCTTCTACAATCCAAATTGGCACTGCTCTGTTTTACAAATGCTCTCAGCTAATTGTGCAAGTCTTATGGATTCCTGCCATGTCGGCATTGGCATTTTTATTGATTGCTTAAGCCAAGTGGGGCTTTTAATTAAAAAAAAAAAAAAGTCTTACTGTGGGCATAACATAAAGCGTATGTATGTTTTTGCTGTAAATCAAGTAGATAAAAAGATGGTGAAGGTCTGTCTGTGCTACTTAGGCTGGTGTTTGCATGAGACAATCTTTTATTTGAACCTCTCTGAGGAGGAAAGCCGTGTATTTGGCTTTAATTTTAGAAATTGGCTTTAATTTTAAGAATTTTCAATGATTAAAAGAATTGGACTATAACAAGGTGTACTATAATTTTGGAGATAATTCTAACTGTTCAAAAGTTATTTTAGAAGTGTGCAGGTTTCTATCTGGTGTTCAAAATAGTAATCTTTGAGTTCATTCATTCAGGGGGGTTGATAAACTGTATAACATTTAAACATTATCTATCCTTTAGCTCAGTTTTATCAGACTGTTAAGGCGGAAGCAAAATACATAGTTCCCTAAACGGGCTGGTGATTGTTAAAGTTGTAAAACAAATGAGGCTTTTTCCCTTTGTTGACCTTTTAAAACAGGTGGTGAGTCGTATTCACACGCATAGGAAAAATGCGCCTGATTATCAGTTCTGTACATATTTGTATTTTTTCTGTCTACGGCATGGGAGTATGTGTTCCCAAGACTGGGAGGCCTTCTCAGAGGAGGTGCTGGCTCAGAGCCAGCCTCCTGGCCTGCTTCCCCTTCTCCTGCTCCCAGGCCCCATGAGTGGCTTCAAACCTTATAGGCTCTTTCCTCTCTCGTGCCTTTGCATTTGCTGTTCCCTCTGATTAGCCTTCCCCTCTTCATCTTTCATCAGGATCCAGCTCAAAAGCCACCGTCTGGGGGAAGCTAATGACAGTCTTGTCTCTTGCTTTCCCAAAGGACTCTGCTCCTTCGGAGATGACATGTTTCCTTTCTCCTGCATCATTAATTTCCCTTCTTTACTGGGTGAATCCCTTCAGCCTTGAACACTGCTGTATGGTCTCCAGTCTGACTAAACACTCTCTCTCCCTCCCTCTAACCCCCTTCTTCATGGAGTTAACCATACTCACGCTCTCTGCTCCTCACTTTCCTTTCAGTCCCCGCTCCCCCCAAGACTAACCCTTAATCTTCCCCTCTAATTAGACATCACAACATTGCACACCATTTCATCAAGCCAGGAACTTGGCAGCTGCCTCAGACTCCTCCATTTCTCTCATGTGTGGCCTCCAGCCCATCGGCCAGTGTCATCAGCTCTGTCACTGACGTCGTGAAGCCATCCGCTTCTCTCCGTATCTGGAGATACGGAGAGAAGCGGATCCGTATCTGTATCTTCTCTCCGTATCTCTCCATATCATGTCACCGCCATGGCTCCGGCTACCATGGTCCCATGTGTGGGATGCTGTAGTTATCTCTCTGCTGTCTCCCTGCCTCGGCCCTTCCCTTCCTCATCCACTCCACTTGGCCTGTTTTAGAAGGGCAAATCAGACCACGGCACTCTCCTTCAAGGAGTTGCCCTTGGAATTAAATCCAGTGCCTTCCTGTAAAATTCTATCGGCTCTAGCCTCTGCCTCCCTGTGGTTTCTTCTCCTTCCAGTCTCACCACCTACCTACACGTCCGCTACATTTTTCTCCTTTGTGTGCTGGAGTACTCAATGTCGCTTGGGCCTCAGCATCTTTGCACTGGTCATTTCTTCTTCCTAGAAAGCAGAGTGGAACAAGTGGTAGAGGCCAGACTCACCAGAAGTTAGGGCGTTTGAGGGATCTATCCGGAGGCTGTCTGGATGAAGAGCAAGAAGCAAGGGAAGCCACGAAGCACCCACCACAGCTGGGACCAGGCCTGGGAGGTCCACGAAGAAGGCCTGCAGGGTTTTGATGGCCAAAGGCTGCCAGGCAGGGAACCGGTCTCCAAAGCCTGCTGAGCCACAGCACCTAGCTTGGGCTCATGGTTTAGCGTGGTGTTGGCCAGCTTGAGTATGCCAGGAAGAAAATATTAGAACTTCAGTTTCATTTTGTGAATGTTCTCCAACATACACAATCTGTTAGTAGCTAGCACACGTATTTAATAAACACACACACACATCTCAAAGGCATGCTCAGTAATAAGAGCACGTGACCAGTGTACAAAAAGCACTTCATTAAAACAATAAGTGCTTTAAAATTGTTGTGAGAACCTCCCAACACAGAAAAGCCCAAAAGCAGATGGTTTCACTGGTGAACTCTAGCAGACACTTGAGGAAGAATTAACATAACTCTTCCTTTGTGTTTCTGTGGTATTAGTGGTAATGTCTCCTCTTCCCTTTCTGATTTGATGTATTTGAGTCCTCTCTCTTTTTCATGGTAAGTCTAGCTACAGGTTTGTCTATTTTGTTCACCTTTAAAAAAAAAAAAAAAACAACTCCTGGTTTCACCGATCTTTCCCTTTGTCTTATTGGTCTCTCATTGATTTCCAGTCTGATCTTTGTTATTTCCTTCCTTCGAATAGCTTTTTACTTAGGTTTGTTCTTTTTCTAGTTCTTTGAGGTATAAACTTAGGTTATTTGAGATTTTTCTTATTTCTCGATGTAGGCATTTATTGCTATAACCTCTTTCTTAAGCAGTTTTTGTTGTATCCATGAGTTTTCGTATGTTGTATTTCCATTTTCATTTGTCTCAAGGCTTTTTCATTTCTTCATTGACCTACTGGTGGTTCAGTAGCATTTTATTTTATCTCTATGTACTTGTGAATTTCCCGATTTCTTCATGTGATTGATTTCTAGTTTCAGACCATGGTGATCAGAAAAGATGCTTGATATGATTTCAGTCTTCTTAACTTTATTAAGATTTCTTTTATGACCTAACATATGAGGTATTCTGGAGAATGTTCCATCTGTGCTTGACAAGAATGTGAATCCTGTTGCCTTTGGATGGAATTTTCTGTATATATCTGCTAAATTCCTCTGGTCTAACATGTCATTAAGGCCAGTGTCTCCTTATTGATTTTCTGTCTGGGTGATCTATCCGTTGATGTAAGTGGGGTATTAAAGTTCCCTACTATTACTGTATTGCTGTCTATTTCTCCATTCAGGTCTGTAAATATTTGCTTTATATATTTAGGTGCTCCTATGTCAGGTGCATAAATATTTACAAATGTCACATCCTTTTGTTGAGTTGACCCTCTGATCTTTGAGATTACCAGTTCATGAAAAGGGGCTACTGTTCTGATGGCCAGCATTAGTCTCACCAGGGGCTATGGACTATAAGAGCCCATTCCCTCAAAAAGTTCACTTTCTGCTTGAGAGATAAGGCGAACCCACATAAAACAATTAGAGAACTGAATAAGACTATAATTAAGTGTTAAATTATAGGGTAAAGACTTTAACTACTATAAGAGTTTGGAGAAGAGACGGCATTGAGAGCACAGCCTTGTGAATGGTTTGGAATTTAAAAGAATATTTTGTAGAAAGTGAACTTTCCCTTTTATTTGATTCATGCTCTCCCCCCCACCCCCGGGCTAATTGTTCACACACACTAATCTCATATGCAAATAAACCATTAGATTAAAAAAAGCCCCAGGAAGAAGTTTGTTTTGCCTATAAGACAAGATGGAAAATAATAAACAAGATGATTGCAGAGTAAATTATCTGTGAAGGAATTTTCCTTTTAAAGTTTGATTTTAAAATATAAAATATAATATATATATAATATAATATATATTTATAAATATAATATATATTTATAATATATAAAATATAAAAGTTTTAATTTTAAAATATAAAATTTCTGACTGAAAGAGCTACTGCCTCTTCCTTCTCTGTGGTGGGTGTGGTCCAAGACGGCAACTCTGCAGGTCTGCCTGCTTACAGGTCTCTGTGAGGCTTTCCTGTTCGGTTTTTTAAAGATTTTATTTTGAAGTAATCTGTACATCTAATGTGAGGCTTGAACTCACAATCCCGAGATCAAGAGTTGTGTGCTGTACAAACTGAGCCAGCCAGGAGTCCCGGGAGCTTTCCTTCTGGGTCCTGACTAGCCCCGCAGAGCCATCATTTCCCCTCAGTGCCACGTAGTGATGGATTTAAAGGTAAAAAGTGAGGAAAATATCCTTCTATGGAAAGAAGGAAAATATCCTTCCATGCTATCCCGAAATAATGAAGAACCAGCACAATGTAGGTGGAAAAATTGTGATTGAGAAGCTGTTCTTAGAATTGATCATATTGGAGGCTAAGATTATATACTATGTGATTCAGCTTGCATGGCTTTTAAAACTCGGTATGATTTACCAAACAGTTATTAACAATTAAAGTTATGTAACCACATCTTGAAATAGCACTGTAGTATAGGAAGTCAACCGGCTTTATGATGTGCTGAATAAAGAATTATCATATACACAGTTGGGAAACACTGACAGTTTTCACACCAAAGTGGGCCACTTAAGTACCATTATTATAGATCATAAATTAAAATTCATTAGCATCAATAATTTCACTGGAATGTAAAGCAGCACTTGCATAGTTTATAGGAGCTCAGTGCTCACCATTAAGTTTTTCATTACTGGAGAAAACCAATGAATTTTATTGCAGTGTACATTGGACACAGATGTACATTATGGTTTTATAAATTTACTTTACTTTGAATAAATATTTCAGTGGTAGTGAAAGTGTTTGACCAAAAGAGTGTTGTCATAAAAGTATTGTATTCCATTATGTTCTCCTGATTTCATAATTAAAGATCCTGTTTTTTTTTCAAGGCAGGGGCAACCCATCACATTGAATGAGCTGGAAGCTTTAACCTGACATTGAAAACTTCATTTTATAGGAACTGGAAATGTATTTTCTTTGCGCATAGTTATTTTGAACACTGTAGGAAATAATATAGGCGTATGAAGTAGAAGGGGTCATCTGAATAATTCTGGTCAGAAAGTGCTTTGAGTGAAGTCGTTTTAGTATTTTTTAGACAAAAATATTATGAAGATCATTGCTTCGTATTTTTCTTTTTACATATGAATACTTACGTGTGAGTTAAATTATAATTCTAACTAAATTGATGGGATTTAAAATTAACAAAAGAAAAATAAATAAAATTAACAAAAGACATTGAGAACTGATTTATTTATTTATTTGTGCCCTATGAATGTGGGGATACAACCTGCTGAAGAGGGCATCTGGTTGCTTTTGACAGTTTCCCAATATATCTTGGGCATCACATCCACTTGGTTGTGCTTAAAAGTCCCCCCAGGAGCATTAACTGGTAGCCTCAGTGAAACACGACACAGAAGGGAACTGTGTTCATTCTGTTCCTTCTGGAATGGGACTAACTTCCAACAAATCCTAAGTGATTAGAGTACTGCAATTGCACATTTATAATCGTGTTCTTTTTATTATTCTTTCATGAAGAAATAATTTCAGCCTGAAATGTATTTATTGAACAGCACCTCACGCAGAGTGTACAAAACTTCAGGCAGCGTTTTGAGCACTTTCCAGCTGTGAACTCATTTATTATTATAACAACCCTATGAAGTAGATACTATAAATAACACATGGGGGGCACAGGTATTTTTTTAAGTCTCCGTTTTACAGTTGGAAAGCTGGAGGACTAAAGACTATATAATGCTAGCTTGCCTCTTGGGGCTCATAGTATTTCTGTGGGTGATTCCTAAATTAGAAAGTACATAAGCTATCAGATTATTTTGTTCCCCTTGGAATTAAGAAAACCTATTTTACAGCTATAAATAAGAACTCTTCCTATGACTGATTGGTTTTGCTGTTATTAGTGAAAATCTGTTCCTTATATTCGTAAATTATGTGGTTTCCTTTTGTTTGCCTCTCAGTTTGTCATCTCTCTTTTGGATAGCCTTAAAATTTCCTTGACAGTCCTATAAAACATATACCCTTTGCCTTTAACGTGTAAGGCTGACTTTCTTTTTTAGGAAATGATAATCTTTTTCTTTGCCTTTTGAAGTTTATGTTAATAAGGTGCATGACTCTAAACCTCTTCGAGGAAGAGGGATGGGTTTGTGTATCACTTTCAGAATCCACTCAGTCTTTTGAGGACTCTGAAACCCTCCTGTGAGCCTTCAGAGACTGACATCTAGGTTAGGGACACCTTTCTGGCAGCACAGGAAAATTTAGGAACTGTAGTGCTTTAAAGGGGAATAACTTTTGAAAATAATTCAGTACATTTGCAAGCCTGGTCAAGTAGATGCCCTGTGGCTAGACTTAAGTGGATCACCTGTAATCCACTCCTGTTGTCATTGTTTTAAAGAGTGATTATTTTGAGAGAGAGAGAGAGAGAGAGAGATAAAGAGAACAAGGTGGGGAGAGGCGGAGGGAGAGAATCTTTTGAGCAGATTCCACGCTGATCGAAGAGCCAGATGCTGGGATCGATCCCATAACCCATGAGATCATGACCTGAGCTGAAACCAAGAATCAGACGTTAACCCAGTGAGCCCACCTAGGTGTCCCTGAATTGTTATTCTTATTTGTGTTCCTCTGTATATAACTTTAAGGTTTTTCTTTTTGTATTTGTTTTTGAGCAATTTGACTGTGAGATGTCAAAGGGGTGTTTTATGTGTATGTGTGTGTCTGTGTGTGTCTGTGTGTGTGTGTGTCCTATAATGTGGATTGAATGCTGGGCATCATGTTTTGTAAAGACTGAAGTAAATAACACTTATGCTCAGAAATGAACATGCCTCTTCATCTTCTGGGTCGTTAATGTTGGGGAAGTTGATCCAGTCTAGTTAATAATTGCATGGGTTTTGTATTTTGAAGCGCCATTGTTACCTTTATTGTACCACTGACTTTAAATTCCTCCCCCAGTGGGCAACAATAGCCTTGTGTTTAGGGTGGGGACTAGAGTCCCAGAGGTTTACTTATTGTACCTGCTCTGCCCTCGGCTTAATCCTCAGATGGCTGTGTGAGAAAGGAGTCTCTTTCCGTGTTATTGCCCCACCTCCATGGTGCACGGCTTGCTCCTTGGTGCCAGGGTTCTGGGAAAGTCAGGGGGAGTTCTTTGTCCTCCTGATCTAGTTTCAGTATTCCGCAGCCATATGCTTCTGTTCATCAGGATGGAACCTTGTGGGCACACCTGCCCTGCTCCCCTCAGCAGCCACACTCGGCCAGTGTCTGTGTGGAGTTGGGGCTGGAGATAGTCTTCTGCTCTCTCTTGGTGGTAATAGAGTTCTGCTTTTATTGGTGCAGGCTCCTGAGTCCAAGAGGTTCTTCTACCCTTTGGGGCAGTAGATCTTTGCCTGGCTGTAGAGATAGATGGATTTTGCTTCTACCCTGACCCCAGTGGTGCAGGAGAAAGAGGGCTTGCTGCCCTTCCCTCAGTGGCTTAAGGCGTTTGCTTCAATATGGGAGGGTAGTTGGGGAAAGAGGCAGAGTTTCAATCTGCCCCCCATGTCTGTGCCCTGGAGAGGGGCTCTCTCTCCTGTTCTCCCAGTTTTTCTCAGGAGCACCCATGAAGCAGACCTACAAATGTGTGCAAACTCTGCGTGTGTCTGGGGCTCCCTGTTACTCTACACTGATATCCTAGCCCACACTTGGCCTGTAGGAATTCCTGAAAATCTTAGCCGACTTCTTATGTGTGTGGCTTCCATGATGACCTCTCTTTCCCATGCCCGGTCAAACGTAAAGCAGTTTCTGGGTCTTGTCTGTCCTTGGAAGGGCCTGTCACTCTCTGGAATGCAGCTCCCTTGGTTGCTTTGTGACCACATCTATTCTGATGAATAGAAGAAAACTTAGGATTTTATAGATAGTTTGGCTTTTTCTCATCCTGGTGGTAATGATGTTCTCTCTTGGCTTTCCATATTCTGAGCTATCCTCTTGATGGTACCTGCTCACACACGTGACTTTCAATTCTCCTGTGGGTTCCCAAGCCAAAAGCTGATCTGCGGGTTCACAGACTTCTTGCCAAAGTTGGGCCAGGGTGAGCTCTGGGAATGCAGTAGAGGGCATCCTGGGAGAGGGGGGCCGTGAGGAGAGGAACCTGTGGGCCAAGCAGCTCTCTGTTATTTGCAGTAAAGGGAATTCCACGTGAGCGGGAAGCAACATTTGGCTGTACCTAGCTTTTCTTCAAGTTATTTTATTCTTTTCAGTTCATCTGATTGTACAAAATGACCTTCAAAGTGACCGATTTTCCTCCAGATCCACCCCCCCACCGTCTTTGCTCATCTTGGAGAGCACATCAAAGTTTTAACGATGAATGAGAAACCTTGCAAGGTAGCTCTGATGTGCCCAGCATGACTTCTTCCTTCAATTCAGGTTCTTGTTACTGAGCTTAAGAAAGGTCAGGCCTTGCTGTGCTCCTTTAAGGGGCCTCAAGTTGCTTCTGGGGGCGTCCTGTTTTCTTTTGTTAAGGATAGAAATTTCTTTAACCTGGTGTTTCTTAACTCTCTTTATTCCTAGGCCCCCTTCAATTAACACATAGATCTCAAGGTCTTTTTAAATGTTATTTCTAAACCAAATTAAATGACTTGACTCAAAACAAACCAGAAAGGCAAACGAAGGCTTGGTTTTCATATTTTCGTAGTCCATCCCCTTCTTCCTTCTGAGATGCCCCACCCCCAGCCCACTCTGGAATCCCCACCTGTATCTAGAATTCAGCATTTTAGGGTTGATGTGGAGATAGGCTTTTCGAAAGCTGATTTTCCTTCAGACCGAACATTTGTTTCGTGTTTCTTCTCTTGGTGTTAATAAGTGCTGATAGAGTATCAGAAGTTTATATTCTCTTGTTTTTGCCACTGAGAAGATTTAGATGGTGAGTGCTTAAAATGGAAGAACCAGCTTCGAAACATCACACTGTTTTTAGAAGCATTTTGAGACATCTTTATCTCAGCAGAAACTTAACATCTTTTCCTCTGGTTTTAGGTGATTAGTTCATGTAAATCATATGAATTTTGTTTTCTCTAGATAAAAAAGACTATATATGTAGCACTTTTCACTGTTAAATTTAAACTAAGTAACACTAGGAGCGAATATAGGAAAGAGACTCCAGCCATGTGGTGTTGATCAGCTGCTGAGTTTATGCAAGTACAGCGGACCCTTGAAAGGCGAGGGTTTGAGCTGTATGGGTCACTTAGACGTGGACTTTTTTTTTTCCAATAAATATGGTGCAGTGCTGTAAATGTATTTTCTGTTCCTGACGATTTTCTTAAAAACATTTTCTGTAGCTTAGTTTATTCTAAGAATACAGCATGTAATACATAACATGCCAAGTATGTGTTAATCAACTATGTGTTACCGGGAAGGCTACTGGTCAGTAGCTGGCTCTGAGTGGTTGAGTTTTTAGAGAATCAGAAATGATCAGCAGATTTTCAACTGTGTGAGGGATGGGCACCCCTAACCCTCGAGTTGTTCAAGGGTGAGCTGTTCTTGATCACACCTGGGCTGAAAAGTGAAAGCCGAGTAGGTGTGGGATAAAGATTCTGGGAGTCAGGTCAACTGGGGACCTGGATCTCCTGCTATTTGAGCCTCAGTTGTTCCTCCCTCCCACACAGGGGCTTCTGTCCTTCTCTTCTCTTCCTCTGGGCCGTGGGGGCTGGCCTGCCTTCACATCCACCTGCAGCTTCCAGCCAGTGGTTCAGGTCCATCCGGTGGCGAGAGCAAGCTTGCACATCCGTTCTCCTGTTTGGTCTCTAAGCAAGCACACTGTTGGTGTTTGCTAATAGCTTCATCTGTTGGAGAGGAAGGAGGCCGTGGTGTGCTCTGAGAGGACAGGAAGGTTCTGGGTCACAGCAGACAAGGGGGAAGAGACAGGAAGGTCTCTTGTAAGGGAAGTCCCTGCTGTCATTATATCAGCCTATGTTGGGGTGACCGTCATGTGCCTGTGTCTGCAATGAAGGATCAGAACTCACCAATCAAAACCTAGCTGGCTTGTGAAAAGCA
This sequence comes from Martes martes, assembly GCF_963455335.1. NCBI lineage: Eukaryota > Metazoa > Chordata > Mammalia > Carnivora > Mustelidae > Martes > Martes martes. The sequence continues at coordinate 132,093,850 of NC_137888.1, forward strand.
GGGCAATGTTTTGAAAGCCTCAAGTGTGGTGGTTAAGCTCCTGTCTGTCCCACAGATGGGGATGTGTGAGCACATAAGTATGTTATTAACGTGCTTTGTGATTTGGCTTTTTCTTCTTAATAACAAAGAGAACTATGAATCTGAAATGTACCAATTGTAATACATTAGACAGTAGTAGGTGAGTATTAATCAGTATGTTAAGATGGACAGAATGAAAGATTACGGTGCTGAGGAAATGCTATATGTATTTTTAATGGATAAATGGGTAAGCAACTTCATTTATCTTTGTGACTTCTTTTTACTAGTGGCACCTTAGAGATATAATTTATAACGATTATAAAATTCCCTTACTTAATTAGTATGTTGTCTTTACTAAAGGTACATGTTTGTTTTTAAAGGTAAAGCAACCGTCGTTCTGAAAAATTGGAAATTTATACATTTGTTTCAGGCCCTTATGCATGGCTGATTACAAATTTAATTTCATGCCAACTCACTTAAATAGATAGAACACAGGCTATGCTTTAGGGGTTTGGAAGAGCTATGATGCAATTCATCTTATGGATACAACTGCCACAGTTTTTATGTCTTTTGCACTTTATTGTTCTGAGGATTCAGTTACAAAGAAATATGCTACCTTGTGGCTTTTATGTTGTATCTTGGTATTTAAAAAGCCTCTATGGTTCATTTTGAAACTTTAAGGGAAATGATAACCATATGATTTAAAGTTCAAGTTTAATTACCTCCTGCAAATTGCTTTTGGAAGTATAGGTAGTCAAAAAGTAAGAGTGGATTTAAACTTCGGATGCAGAGACTGGTGTAATCACTCTCTAAAATGTAGAGATTTTACTCAAAATAGATTCTCTCCAAAGCAGAAAAGTTAGAATTGCCTTTGTATAATATTCTTCATGCTCTTCTCTTCATTGCCACAAAAGTTATATAATCTCAACCTCCACGTCTATTTCCTGTGTATGAATGGAATGACTTACTGAAAATTTATCAAAAATTTCATATACTTCTTGAAAGGCAATATCACGTTTTAGGTGAAAATTATGAAAGATGCTTTGAGGTCATTTGAGCATTTTAAAAAAAGGTAATAAAGATGTCTGTACAGGGAAGGAACTTCAATACACACATAACTATGGCATCAACCTCTTAAGGCGGGCACCTGTGACACTGTGCAGGAAGTTGAGGGCTGTGCCCTTGGAGACGCAGACTTCTTCAGAAATAGATACTGCTGAGAGTGTTTCCCTTGATGGCGTTCACAACCCGGTGATGCTGCACATACTTAGGTGACATTGTTCTGAGCACTAGCCCTGTGCGTGGCAGTAGGCTTTAATAAATCCAGCTCTAGGGTGTCAGAAGCACCCTCAGCTGTCCTCCCACCCAGACTCAGTACAACTGCAGCCGCAGAACCGTACGCGTGCGAAGTCTTGAGAACCATGACTAATCGGAGACACTTAAGAGCCAGGAATTTTGGCTGGAATTTCAGTGTCTACTCATTTAACACACAGTTTAGTGGTCAGTATTTAGCTGTTTCTGGATTTTTGGCGTTTCCAGAAATAGCCCAGATATCTTAGTGAGTCCAAGTGGTCAGGAAGTGGTTTTCAAACTTCAGTGTGCCTCCCCTTCACCTAGAGTGTTGCTTACAGTGCGAATTCCTGAGCACTACCCCCTAGAGATCTGATCCTGTGAGCCTAGGAATCTGCATTTTAATCAGGTAAGCCAGGTGGTTCTGAGGCAAGTGGTGTGGGGACAGGCCTTTGAGGAACACTGGTGTGGGAGATGCATTCAGATGCAGAGTCTGCTTCATGGGTGTATGACCTGTGCAGTTGGGTAGGCCCCACACTCAGTAAGGCCCTGTACTTGAATCAATACTCTTCTGTCACCTTAAAATTCTTTTTTTTTTTTAATTTACTTATTTATTTGACACAGAGAGATAGATCACAAGTACGCAGAGAGGCAGGCAGAGAGAGAAGTAAGCAGGCTCCCTGCTGAGCAGAGAGCCCCACGTGGGGCTCGATCCCAGGACCCTGAGATCATGACCCGAGCCGAAGGCAGAGGCTTAATCCACTGAGCCACCCAGGTGCCCCCTTTGTCACCTTAAAATTCTTAACAAAAAAAAATTTTTTTTTTTGAGAGAGAGAGACTGGGGAGGGGCAGAGGGCGAGGAGAGAGAATCTTAAGCAGGCTCCGCACACTCAGTGCAGAGCCTAATGGAGGCTTGCCCTCATGGCCCTTGAGATCATGACCTGAGCTGAAATCAAGAGTCAGATGCTTAACTGACTGAGCCACCAAGAGCCCCTAAAATGCTTAACAATTTTTGAATAAGGAGTCCTGCGTTTTCATTTTTCCCTGAGCCTTGCAAATTAAGCAGTCCATTCTCTGTACAGGATTTTATTTTGTATTACTGAAATTGTGTTTCTTGACACCCATGGGCTTGCAATTATTCAATAATGATTTTTTACCTGTTTATATTAGACTGCAAATTCCAGGGCTGCTTCTAAGCTCTAGAAGTGATTGTCATTTATCATAGATCATTCAATAGGAGATCCTCACAGTAGGATTTTTTTGAAGAAATTAAATTTTTATTCCTAGTCTTGAACACAGAAACCCATGTTTATGTTATTCTTTTACACTTTTTTTTTTTTTTCTCTCCCAGGATGGTACAAAACAGAAAAGAGAACGGAAGAAGACCGTCTCGTTTAGTAGCATGCCGACAGAGAAGAAGATCAGCAGTGCAAGCGATTGCATCAATTCAATGGTCGAGGGTTCCGAACTCAAGAAGGTTCGCTCCAACTCCAGGATTTACCATAGGTACTTTTTATTGGATGCTGACATGCAGAGCCTGAGGTGGGAACCATCTAAGAAGGATTCCGAGAAAGCCAAGATTGATATCAAATCCATCAAGGAAGTGAGAACAGGAAAAAATACAGACATATTCCGCAGCAATGGCATTTCTGACCAGATATCTGAAGATTGTGCATTTTCAGTCATATATGGAGAGAACTATGAGTCACTTGATTTGGTTGCCAACACTGCAGATGTTGCGAACATCTGGGTTACGGGACTGCGGTACCTAATTTCTTATGGAAAACATACACTTGATATGTTAGAAAGTAGCCAAGACAACATGAGGACTTCTTGGGTTTCACAAATGTTTAGTGAAATTGATGTAGATAACCTTGGACATATAACTCTGTGTAATGCTGTGCAGTGTATCAGAGACCTCAATCCCGGTTTAAAAACTAGCAAAATTGAGCTTAAGTTCAAAGAATTGCACAAATCCAAGGACAAAGCTGGTACTGAAGTCACAAAGGAAGAATTTGTTGAGGTTTTCCATGAGCTTTGTACCAGACCTGAAATTTATTTCCTTTTAGTTCAGTTTTCAAGCAATAAAGAATTTCTTGATACCAAGGACCTTATGATGTTTCTTGAGGCAGAGCAGGGTGTGGCACATATAAATGAGGAAATAAGCCTTGAAATTATTAGCAAATATGAGCCATCCAAAGAAGGTCAGGAAAAGGGCTGGCTTTCCATAGATGGGTTCACTAAGTACCTTATGTCCCCTGATTGTTATATATTTGATCCGGAACATAAGAAGGTCTGTCAAGATATGAAGCAACCTTTGTCTCATTACTTTATAAACTCATCTCATAATACATACTTAATAGAGGATCAGTTCCGAGGTCCCTCTGACATCACGGGATACATCCGAGCTCTTAAAATGGGTTGCCGGAGTGTTGAACTGGATGTGTGGGATGGGCCAGATAACGAACCTGTAATTTACACGGGCCACACCATGACCTCTCAGATAGTCTTCCGCAGCGTCATTGATATTATTAACAAGTATGCATTCTTTGCTTCAGAGTACCCTCTAATCTTGTGTTTAGAAAATCACTGCTCTATTAAACAGCAGAAGGTAATGGTTCAGCACATGAAGAAGATTTTAGGGGACAAACTCTATACAACATCGCCCAATGTGGAGGAATCTTACCTACCATCCCCAGATGTCCTGAAAGGGAGGATACTAATTAAAGCAAAGAAGCTGTCCTCAAACTGCTCTGGCGTTGAAGGGGATGTTACCGACGAAGATGAAGGGGCAGAAATGTCTCAGAGGATGGGCAAAGAGAATGTGGAGCAGCCCAACAATGTGCCTGTGAAGCGATTTCAGCTCTGTAAAGAACTGTCTGAGCTGGTGAGCATCTGTAAGTCCGTTCAGTTCAAAGAATTTCAGGTATCATTTCAGGTTCAGAAGTACTGGGAGGTCTGTTCGTTTAACGAAGTGCTTGCCAGCAAATACGCCAATGAAAACCCCGGGGACTTTGTGAATTACAACAAACGTTTTCTCGCCAGGGTTTTCCCCAGCCCAATGAGAATTGACTCCAGTAACATGAACCCTCAAGATTTTTGGAAGTGTGGCTGTCAGATCGTAGCCATGAACTTTCAGACCCCAGGCCTGATGATGGACCTGAATATTGGCTGGTTTCGGCAGAACGGAAACTGCGGCTACGTCCTCCGGCCGGCCATCATGAGGGAAGAGGTTTCTTTCTTCAGTGCCAACACGAAGGACTCTGTGCCAGGAGTTTCACCGCAGCTTCTTCACATTAAAATCATCAGCGGGCAGAACTTTCCCAAACCCAAAGGATCAGGTGCCAAAGGGGATGTGGTGGATCCTTACGTCTATGTGGAGATTCACGGAATCCCTGCCGACTGTGCAGAACAAAGGACAAAAACTGTGCACCAGAATGGAGATGCTCCCATTTTTGATGAAAGCTTCGAATTTCAGATCAACCTACCTGAACTGGCCATGGTGCGCTTTGTAGTACTGGATGATGACTACATTGGGGATGAGTTCATTGGCCAGTACACAATTCCCTTTGAATGTTTACAGACAGGCTACCGCCACGTCCCCCTGCAGTCGTTGACTGGAGAGGTCCTCGCGCACGCCTCTTTGTTTGTCCACGTGGCTATTACTAACCGAAGAGGAGGAGGGAAACCTCATAAAAGGGGCCTTTCTGTGAGAAAAGGGAAGAAATCCAGGGAATATGCATCTTTAAGAACACTGTGGATTAAAACTGTGGACGAGGTGTTCAAGAATGCCCAGCCCCCTATCCGGGATGCCACAGATCTGAGAGAGAACATGCAGGTATGCTCTTGGGTTTAAGTATTTCCTTAATGGCTTTTCTTCACAGTGCCCCCTCTGCACCATCCACGAATACTTTGAGGGCTTTGGGGTTTACAACAGTATGTTTCATTTTCGGTAATTTGTAAATTCCAATTTGTTATTAGAACATTTACCAGTAGTCTCATCTTTTTTTATCATTTGCATTTCTAGAACCGCAGTTGGTATCGAAAGTATTGATAATGCATTAGAGTAAGCCAGTTTTGTTGCTGTCTCACATAACCACATCTTAGTCCTTGTCTGCTTCACAGATCTCCATTGTTTTCTAAGAGTGTACGTGGGAATCTCTGGTTTTCCAGAATATCCGTTAGCTGGAACATACTTTGATGACCTACCAAACTAAAAGGCCCATGTTCCAACCCTTTCTTCTGAAGCTGTATTGCTAGGAAAATAGCAAGCACTTAAGTGATCTGATGTGTGTGTGTTTTGAGCTGCCTCTTGTTTTTGGAGGACGGTTGTTCAAGTGTTTAAGTAAAAGACGTGTGGAGTCTGTATTTATTAGAAGTCTAAGATAATAATTACCTCTAAACTGTGTAATGGCTAAAAGCAGTCAGGAAGTAATTAAGGATTGTCCGCATGTCCAGCAGTGTGCCAGGGCCTGCCTCACACAGCTTCTGGCCCTTTCCCACCCCAGTGTGTGAGAGTGCCTGCCACTCTGTGGTAACTGCTCTGTGTGTGTTTATTAAAACATATATATTAAATATATTAGCTGGTTATATAACTATAAATAACTATCACGAGAAGAATGCCACCAGCAAGTAAAATCTGACTTAGAATATTCAGCAGATTTCAACCCTGCACAGATCTTATAGATACCTCATTCATAAAAAGACCTTGCCACAATAGAGGAATTTTATTCTCTTTCTCTCCAAGTCAAAGCTTTAGCAGAGACCTGAAGGGCTCTTACCTGTTTCTGAGGGCAAGAATGGCTTGGGAAACCCTTAGCTCAGAGCAAGGCTCACTGTTGTTGCCTGCCCTAGGGCTGTGCGTGCCCCAGCACTCCCGCGGGGATCCTCTGGAGCTCTAGCATCCTGTGTCCAGAGTCGCGTGTCTGCGCCATGCCCGGCAGAGCGGTCGGTGGCAGGGTTAATGGGCACCTGTCGCACAGAGAGTCTGGGCCCTGAGGACGCAGCCATGAACAAGCAGTGCCTTTAGCTGCAAGCAGGCGGCAGGGAGGGAAATGGACCGTGAGCAGGTGAATGAGCAAATAAGACAGTTGCAGACGCTAGCAAGATCTGTGAAGAAGATAAAACAGGGAGGTGTGATGGAGTGATTGGAAGACCCCACAGCCATGGTTTGGTATCATGAGCAGTCACCATCCAAGAGATTTTAAATGAAATGTCCTTAAAAGTCCATGTTTCAAGAGATATTAAAGAAAATGTTTGAGAAAACCAAAGTGCTGCTTATTTCTTAGACTGGGGTATCTGAGAACAGAAGACACAGGACTTGGAAGGCCTGGATTCTTCTCCTCTGGCCACCATGCTCAGCCCAGATCAGGACCCAAGTGCACCGGGAATAACTCCCATTTTGGTTAGAATTTACCGGTTGTTATAGCACAGTAACTAAAAGCATAAACCTCAGTATCAACAGATTCCAGGTAAAATTTTGACTCCTTCCCTCACCAGATGAGTGACCTTAGGGAAACAACAGAGAGAGGTCAGAGCCGAGACTCTGCTTCACACCCACAGCACAGCTTGTTGGGAGTATTAAGTGAGGGAATGGATACTAGGTAGTCCTACTCGCTTAGCACTTGGTAAGTGCTCTAAGAATGCCAACCATGACATTTGACAGTGTCAAGGGGTTTTCTTTACCAGAGATTTTTTTTTAAATTAAATTTTTTATTTATTTTCAGCGTAACAGTATTCATTGTTTTTTCACCACACCCAGTGCTCCATGCAATCTGTGCCCTCCCTAATACCCACCACCTGGTTCCCCCACCCTCCCACCCCCGCCCCTTCAAAACCCTCAGGTTGTTTTTCAGAGTCCATAGTCTCTCATGGTTCACCTCCCCTTCCAATTTCCCTCAACTCCCTTCTCCTCTCCATCTACCCTTGTCCTCTATATTATTTGTTATGCTCCACCAATAAGTGAAACCATATGATACTTGACTTTCTCTGTTTGACTTATTTCACTCAGCATAATCTCTTCCAGTCCTGTCCATGTTGCTACAAAAGTTGGGTATTTGTCCTTTCTGATTTTAATGGCATAGCTCCGGTGGTGAGAAAAGAGAGAAGGGGATGGTGGGGGAGAGATGTTGCAATCAGTGGACATGCTAATAGGGGAGGGTCTCCTACTGGGCAGACCTCCTGAGTAAACTGCTTTGTCCTTAAAATTCCTTTAGATTTTCTGTAGTTTGCTGGCAATCCTCGGCATCCCTTGGCTGGTAGAGCTCTGTCTTCACATGACTTCCAAAGCTAAGAGAGATAGTGCAGTCTGTCTCTCATGCCCTCAGAGGAACAAACCATATCAAAACCTTGATCTTGGACTTTTAGCCTCCATAACTGAGACAAAAAGCTTGTTGTTTAAACCAAAAAAAAAAAAAAAATTCCTTTCTATTTGGAACTGGTGTAAATGGGTGAAAGACACTCAAGTGTCTTCCTTCCTTGCAAATATTCCTTTCCTTTTTGGATGGCTGGCATATTTGATGCTTACTGTAAACCTGATTTGATTTTTTTTTCCTTTACCTTTTTTGAACATAGAAGTCATTCTTTTTGTTTGCTTGTGATTGCATATCAGCATTAGCACCACCGTGAACTTGGATCTGAAAAGAGGTTTTATCCTTCAGATGAATTTAACTTACTCACATCTTCTGTACTTTTGATAAATTGGATTGAAAATGTCTATAACTGTATTTACTTTGGAAAATAGCCACTTTTCCCTGGTATGGAATAATCATTGGTTAATTCTGTCATGACATTGCTAATAGTGGTTGTACCAGGCAGTTCAAGTATAATCAAGTCTATCAAGTAGAATATCCACAAGAAACTAAAACCTCCAGTTAATAAGTAAGCGCTTCCTTTCTTTCCACTGAACAGAATGCTGTGGTGTCATTCAAGGAGCTGTGTGGCCTCTCGTCTGTGGCCAATCTCATGCAGTGCATGTTGGCGGTGTCTCCCCGCTTCTTGGGACCTGACAACACGCCGCTGGTGGTCCTGAATCTGAGCGAGCAGTACCCCACGATGGAGTTGCAGGGAATTGTGCCTGAGGTTCTAAAGAAGATTGTAACAACTTATGACATGGTGAGTTATTCTTTGTATTTTTATGGAGCCTGGGTGAGAGAGATATCTCAAGACAAAAAAACCAGACATACTCAGGCAGGCACTCTTGCTAGGGTGAGCGTTCCCATTTCATGCTTCATTTACCTATGTTGGAAAAATGATTCCTCTGACCTTGCTGCATTTGAAAGAGCTCAGTATTTTATTAGTGTTGTTTTAGAGAGCAGGATTCAGAAATACTTGCTTCCGTCGAATTAAATAGTGGTTTGCTTTTCAAGAACATATCTGAATTGATTTCTAAAGCATGTGCTATTTCCTACACATACACGGCGAAGAATTTTTTTTATCTTTCTCTGCATCCAGCCCTTGATTTGCTCATTTTTATTTTGTTTTCATTGTTCAGGCTGGTAGAACTGAGAAATTTAATTATTTTCTGAAATAAATTTTAAGCACCATTAGGGACAATTGCTTCCATCTTGTGATTATAATGTGTGACGCTTTCCTTCCTTACAGCAACTGCTCTGAGATACCTGTAATTCGTAATCAACTTAACGTTAATGAGGTATCCTCAGGATACCTAGAATATTACATTTTTGTTCTTACATATATCGCATTTGTGTTAATCCTATCCTGGTCTTATTGTACTTTTTGACTTATCGTAGCTCTAAGGGAGAATTAGTGGGCGAAGAGCACTGTTTGGACCCCAGGATGTCGTGGAGGCTGTCAGCACTCGGGAGTGCTGACGGTTGCTCTCCAGCCTGCAAGGTTAAGGGTGTGGGACACTCCTCTCCCAGATGGGCCAGGCTGGCAGCCTGTGCTCCTCAGGGTGCTTTGCACTGGGAGGCCGCCTCTACCACCTCTTCTACACAAAATGCATGGGCTACAACCACAAAACACTAGGCCTCGAATGATGTAGCTGCTGTGGTTAATAAGACAGAATGGGAGTGGCATCATAAGACTTAACAGAAATATTTTTGACCGTTCTAGAACTGGATCTGAAAGCTTTAATTCAGAGGGGTTTATACAATTCAAAGGAAAGACAAAACAGATTAGACCAGCATTTCCCACAGTGTGTTCAGAGGAACCTTGGCTTCTTAGGGGATTAGTAAATGTCACATGGGAGAAAGGGCTCCTTGGTAAAGCAATTTGGGGAAATACTGGTTTGAATAAAACTAATCATATGTCTTTACTGCGGGATATCTTAGGGCTTTTGCTGACACTGAGTTCCCAAGAGGGCGATACATAGAGAATGCCCTGTTTCACAAGCTGACTGGACCAAGGGGTACTGTTTCCAAAAACAGAAGTTCTAAATACCTTTGTTCTTGGTCTTCGTCACTTCCTGATCTTACTCGCTCAAGTGTTCAGGCAAAGAAGTTCTGGAAGTACGAGTCAGTAGAATGCAGTATTTTAAACAGAGTATCCGTTCATTACCTACCTTTTTCCTCGATTCCTGCACAGTAGCCACACGTTTTAGCAGATATGTATTAGTCCCCTACTATTTCTAGCTTAGAATTCATGGTAGTGTGAGCAATCTAAGGACCAAAACAGTGGGCTCTGCAGGCACACTGCAGAGAGTGGCGGTCAGCCTGAAGAAAGAGGGAAGGCCAGGGGCAAGTTCGTCTAAACACTTGGGAGAGAACTGTGCTGGGTACTGTGGGGGCTGCAAAAATGAACTTGAGTTGCCCCTGTCCTCAGGGAGCCATCCAGTCCACCGGAGGGTAAGGGAGGCAGCTGGGGAGCAAAGCACGGGACACTTATGCTGTGCTCCTTTGCAGCAAAAAGTGGAAAGGTAGGAGAAGGTAAAGGTGAAAAAAGTGGAAAGGTAGGAAAACAGATAAAAACGGGAAAGTTTGAAGAACTCTTTTACGCTGTGGCTGAGGCCACCTCGTTAGTTCCCACCTCCTCATGTTTTATGAGAAGAAAACAGAAGAGGTAGCTGATGCATATAAATGCTTCTTAAGCTTAAGCCACATGTGAAATCCTTAGACATCTTGTAGACCTCTTTTGTTCACCAAAATCTAGCACGGCTTAGACCCTTGGGGCTTCATGGATCTCTGTGGCAGTCCCTCAGTGACCTTTCTTCATGGTAACCTTTTTACCAGGAACTTCCCGAGAGTGGGGTGATGGCACCCCACGTGGGTGATAACAGGGGTGACTGGACAAGGGTGAGGACCTAGGACCTAGACCAGCAACTGAGTGCTGACCACGGAGGTTCTCAGGGTTCATGGCAAAGAGGCTTCTGGACGCCTGGACCTCCCAGCGCCCATCACAGGATCCGGCACAGGAATCCCTTAGGGCTCCTTAGCTCCCTGCCCCTTCTTCTCCTGGACTCCTGAATGATAACTCTTAACCACGAAACTCTTATTTGCACATAACTGGATAGTTGTATTGCTGCAGAAGTGATCAGACAGAATGCTTTAGTATGTTCAAATTTTTTAAACTGTGAAATTTACTCTTACCTAATGTTTAATGGACATGTGGGGTCCATGGTCAAATGAGCAAGACTGATACAAAGCGAAGGTCAAGCAAAGCTTTATTTCGTGCCAAGCATCAAGAATCAAACTGACTGGCCAGGGACGTCTCTTGCAAAGAGGCGATGACCCTCTCTGCCTTACAGACTAGCTTTTATAGGCAAAGGCCGTGTGGTTGGGCCTGGCCACGCAGAGGTGGTCAATGAGATTGTAACACGGAGAAAGCTGCACAGTCCTGCTAGGTCACACATAAGTGACCAACTGAATTACAATTTACCCTATAGTAGCTATTTGAACTCGCCTATCACCTTGGGCAGAATGGGCGCCCAAAAGGCACCCAAAGTGTGGGGCCCACACTCCTTGGTAGCTAAGAAACAGTATGCACCCCCACTGATTGAATGCCTCCACCTGGCCTGACCCCCCCTTGTATTTGGGCTTTGTTACCTGGGACTAGTTTCCAGGATTTGTTTTAAGTAAGGCCCCTGGGGGAAGGGGGGCAGGGACAGTTTAAGTTTTACTGTGTAAACAACAAAGTCATTATTTAACCGGATGGCATCGCTCTGGCTAAATAGGCCCTTACAGACATAGCTGTGGTGCATTACACCCCTAGCTCTATTGATTTGTTCTGTTTTAACTCCATCTGAAAAAGTAAGCCATAGAATATTTAAAATTAAATTCAAATTATTATAATTTTAACTTTAAAATAATATTGCTACAGCAATAACTCTTGTAATACTTATATTTTATATTTCTTTTTTAAAGTAATTTAATGGTTTCTTACCTTGTGACAATTAATTTATTAAAGCTAGCTAAAGGAGTGTGGATGGGAAGTATGCTAATGTCCTGGACAGTCTGGAACCTTAAATATAGCTCTTTGTTTTTGTAATATTATGTTGAGCTTTACCCAAAATTAACCTTGGAAATAAGATCTTATTTCATTTTGTTGACTTCCCATTTATAATACAAAGGCTGCAAGTGAGAACTAAGAGTAGTGTGAGAAACCCCCTCCAGGACTCCTGTGTCCTTGCCCGTCTGCACCGCTGAAGCTCGCCCTCTGGGGAGGCCAGAGCCCTGTGTGCCGTCTCCTAAGAGTGTGCGGTTATGTATTTATGCTGTCACGATTGTGATTACTTCTCAGTGTCTAAACTCTTATTAATAAGCCAATATATCAAAAATGTGCCATTTCTTTGGGAAAGGGGAGAATGCAGAGAAGGAATTGATCACGCAAATGTGAACAACCTATAAACCATTCTGGAGGCTAGGAAAGAATGCCCACGTCTGGGGTGGCCACATATCCTGGTCTTCCTGTTGACACACCTCTTGCCCCAGAGTAATTATTAATAGTTCCCCTTTAACACTTAGAAGTGTCTCTATCGAGGGCGCCTGGGTGGCTTATTCGGTTAAGCATCTGCCTTCAGCTCAGGTCATGATCCCGGAGTCCTGTAACTGAGCCCTGCACTGGGCTCCCAGCTCAGTGGGGAGTCAGCTTCTCCCTCTTCCTTTGCTCCTCACCCTGTTTGTGCTTGCTTTCTCTCTCCCTCTCTTTCTCAAATAAATAAATAAATAAATAAATCTTAAAAAAAAAAAAAAGTGACCCTATTTAGATAATTAGTTGTGTGGTTACCCTATCCATGGCCCCTTGATTGCCCTAATGGCCCTTGTGATTACCATCAACAAATGGACCTTCTAAATTGTGGTTTTGTACTATGTGTGGTCCCTCCTTGGGTCCTAGAAGTGGTGAGGTTTAACCCTGGGTCAAAGTCATGCAGGTGTCAAAGCCATGCAGGAGTAGAGGAAGAAGAGAAGTAGAGACACCTTCTTAGGCTAGGCAGATTGGGGTGGGGGATATTGAAAACAAGGACTAGACTGGTATGGAGATTGGGAATGGCCATGTGTTGTCAGGCAAATAAGCCTTTTCTCCCCTTGAGGTGTTTACAGTTTAATAGAGGAGATAAAGTGTATCCGTAGATAGTGAGATGATACATAACAGATATTTCAAAATGTATAAACGAGGGACGAGGGACGTCTGGGTGCCTCAGTGGGTTAAAGCCTCTGCCTTCAGCTCCGGTCATGATCTCAGGGTCCTGGGATTGAGCCCTGCATTGGGCTCTCTGCTTGGCAGGGGGGGGGGGGGGGCTGCTGCTTCCCTCTCTCTCTGCCTGCCTCTCTGCCTACTTGTGATCTCTCTCTCTCTCTCTCTCTCTGTCAAATAAATAAATAAATAATCTTAAAAAAAATAAAATGTGTAAACGAACCATTTGGATGTTATAGACAAGAATGGTCAGTTTCAGGTTTAGGTATTAGGAAGCTTCAGGGAAATACTGGCCTTTGAGCTAGACCTTTAAGAATGAGTCACATTTGAATAGGTAGAGGTGATAAGGAGGAGGCTGTTGAAAGCTGAGTTCACAGAGTGAAACGTGCTCCGAAATGTGGAAGCAGATATTCTGGGAGATTCACCTGAGGGCCATGGTTGTTCCTGTACATCTTGGAACAGTATGCGTATACACACTGCATGTTTCCTCAGGCATTATGCAGTGTAGGAGGCTGAGAGTGAGAGAGAGCCTGAAGACCACATGGTGAGTGCTTTTATTTTGCTCCTGATCCAAAGGAAACCACGGAAACCCTTTGGCACATCAAATTAGTGGTAGAACTAGGCTTAGGAGTCTTTGTCCCATGTTTTTTCTGCAATCCAGGTCAGGAAAATTACCATGTGTGATGTATAGATGAGTGATCAATATACAGATAAAGCTCAGATATTTTCAATAATAATAATCTAAAGTTGTTCACGTGGGGTTCTCCAAGTAGGAGGTAATTTGTTTCTGATTCCTGTTCCTTATGACGATGAAAAAGAATTCATTTTTCATACTTTGGTATAGATTAAAAGACAGATTTGATGAGCTTAAACTGAGGAAGCCTATTTCAAAAGCTAGATCAGATTCCACTCAAAGAAATCTGGTTATAGGTAGCTGAACATATCTTTTGTATTATTAGTTCAGAAAACAAAACATTTCAATATTTTAGTAAAATTTATGTAAATGAACTTGAGTGCATTTGCTTTTCACAATCAAATATCAAAATTGAGCTAGAATGTTCTCTCATGTAATTAAAAGCTGGTAGGAGAAAATAAGGATTACATAACCTGAGTTTATGTTACAGTGAACAACAGTACTCTTTACAATACACAGTGCTGTTAAGAGCACACCTGCACTGGCAGGTCAGTGTAACCCTTCCCGCCCATCAGTATCAGTGATCTAATTCAGCATCGTTTTAAATGAAAGTGATTTTTACCATCCTTTTAGTATTGATGAAAGTAATAATTCAGCTTTCTAGCTATCTTTATTAGTGTCCTATTTCAGACTTAAAATTTCTAAATTTTTGTGAGATCTGTAATAAACTATAGAGACCAAGGATTCAACATCTTTCCTCTTTAGAGAGAAAACTTGGAAATGTTGCATGAAAAGAAAGTTCTCCTTAAGAATTTTTTTCATGGGGCTTTGAGGACAGTCTTCAGAGTGAAATGAGCCAGACATGGAAAGATAAGTACTACATGATTCCACTTACATGAGGGATCTAAAATAGCCAAATTCATACAATCCAAGACTGGAATGGTAGTTACCAGGGACCTGGAGGATATGGAGGAATGGAGTTATTAATCAATAGGCATAGCTCTGGTGAAGTATGACGAGTAAGCTCCAGAGTCCCCACCGGCCAACATCGTGCCAATAGCCAACAGAAATGGACTGTACACCTAAAATTGGTTAAGAGGATAGCTCTCCCATGAAGGGTCTCTTCATGCAGCTCTTTTAAGAAAAAAAGTTTTTCCTTGATTTTGTTAGGATTTTCTGTAACACGGAATAGGCTTCAGTCACCGTAATGAACTTGAAAGTGGAGTTGTAGGGAATGAAAGGAGAGAAGAAACAGTAAAGAAAATTATGCCTGATTCTGTTCCAGGCAGTAGGGCTGTTCCTGCGCACAGCGGTGGACGCACAAGCAGCCCCATCTGTTCAAAGATTACACGGGACCTCATTCCTACCATTGCAGTGCCTTTGTATCTACTTTCTGTTGAAACTCAGTTTGTTTTGATCTTTTTACAGCTTCACAAAAATCTTGGTTTTAATTGCTTTCACATCTAATTAAGAAAGCATACTCTGGGGAATCCCTTTATCCAGTAGAGAATAGTATTTTTTCAGTGTTTAAAGGGAGGAAACTGATGCTTTGTCTGGGAGGATATTATTTGCTCTCTGAGTGTTTTTATATAAATTACTGAATAGTCCCTTCTAACACATTACTTTCAATATTTCTTTAAAACAAGTTTCTTTCAATGAAATATGTGAAATGAAGGTCTTCCTTCTTATACAGACATGCTGGTGGTTGGCATGCAACGTCAGGAGCATTCTGCTTTATCTTACGGGTGTGATTTCATGTATTTTGTCTTGCCACTGCCTAATGCGGTAAAGAGATAAATCACACTTCATAATTAATGGAGTCGGCCCATCTGGACCAAGCCAGAGATGATCTATAATAAGGCTGCTATTGATCCCCGTCTCCTTTGTGGCTCCTTTTATCACTTTACTGCCTCAGAACTTGACATTAAAAGCTTCTTTTTAATTGGAGGTGTCAACCTTCCCAACTTTTGTAATCAGAGAAAAAAGACCAGATAGATTACTATGCTTTAGGATAAGACTGAGCTTAGGGTGTGTGTCTGTGTGTGTGTGTGTGTAGAAAGGTGGATATCCCACAGAGGGAGGATCAGAAACTCAAAGGCTGTCATTTAATTCAGTGACAGGGGAGGTCCAGCCAGTGATGTGTCCAAACGCAATTTCCCTGGAACCGTTCAAACCATACAGCTGAGCCACTCCAAAACCGTTCAAGCTGCTGCGCTGCTAGGAGGGGGAGGAAACGTTAAAGATTACAGCGTGATGACAGTGTCACATGCAGGATTAGATCAGATGCAGCAGGCTGCCACTCGGTAATCAGATACAGGGAGACTCAGAAACATTTGGAAGATAGTGCTCAGGGTGTGCACGCGCTGGTGATGGTAGATTTTCCTTCTGATCCGTTTTCTAGTTTTATATGTCTCCGCAGAAACCAAGGAGCACATACTCAGAAGTTCTCTCTCTCTCTCTCTCTCTCTCACACACACACACACCCCCACCAGATACTTAAGCAATGAGCAGTTGGGGAAAGAATAGCATTTGAAGGACTGACCATTCCCTTGAGACTTCACCCTACAGCAGTTTTTATCAACTAAATTGGATACCTAACTCCAGACTCTCTGGGAGGACAGACATGAAAACCGTAATGGAGTTCAACATGTTGTCAGGCGGTGTCTTCAGGCAAGAAGTGATAAATGGTATTAAGCAAGCCCCTGTATCATCTGACATACCCGCAGTCTGACTTAAAATTTCTGCGTAAGCTAGGAAACGGTGATATGGCTGGTGCTGTCCAACCATATTGGTAAAAGGAAACGGGAGCCGGCTCTTGGCTCATTTCGGTTCTCGGGTGGATATCACTTGAACCAAGGCTACCTGGGGAACTGTTACCCTGCAGTGGTTTGGGACATGTATTTGGTGGGGTCTCTACCCTTTTACTTCTCTGTTTGGAGTCTTTCTTTGGCCTTTTAAAGGGCAAAGCAAGATTGCTTATTTTTCAAACACTGAATTTCTTTATTATTTTCATATTTTTATTTTACTGAATCTTGTAGAAACTATGTATAAAACATATCCGCCACCTAAAGCTCCAGAAAAGTTAGGGAACTTCTTCTTCTTCTTTTTTTTTTTTTTTAGGGAACTTCTTTCTAAACCTATGCTTTATGCAGAAGAACACTACTACATTTTTTATAGTACTAAGATCACTGAAGCCCTGTGATCTTTTTTTTTTTTTTTTTTGCCTATACAAGAGCAGGGGAATTACTTGTTCCCATCAAATCCCACATTGCATTTTCGATTTTGCTCTTACATTCTTTCAGTTTATTTTTGATATAGTCTCTTCTTGCCTGAAAGTATTTTATGTTTCTGCATTGGGTAAAGGCAGGTTGTTTGCTAAGTTCTTTCTGTCAAGGATGCTTCCAGGAAATTAAGAAAGAAAGAGAGGAAGGGAGGAAGGAAAGAAAGAAGGAACAAACTGTATACATAAAATGCTGTCCTTCCTCTGTAAATAATACATTCATACTGTTCTTTTGGTTAGTTGTGATGTGCACTGGTGGCTTCTAGAAGCTGTGAGGAAGTGTTTAGCTTTCTTATCCTAGTTTATTCGGTAAACTTTTGTCTCCATTTAACTTTGAAGAAGTAAAAGTTCACTGAGCAGAGGGAGCTGGGCTACTGTGGCCAGCACCCAGGCTCAGCCCCTCTATGATCTGTGCCTCTGGGGCAGAGTCTGAGTGCAAACCTCACACTCAACTTAGAAGGCAAAGGAAAATGCAGCTTTCCTCTCTCAGGAGGGAGGTGGGTATGCCCCAATTTCTGTTCAGTTTGGTGAACTTGAATCCATTGCATTGATTTATTTTATCTTCTTTGGACTGTAAATACTCATCTCTTGAGGTAAAATGCTCAGTCTCTTGGACTTTCTTTCCCTTTGCTTCTCTACAAAGTGGTCACTGGTTGCCTGGAGGGGAATGGTTGCAGAAGGCTTCTTTCTTTGTGCTTATAAAGAGCATCACTCTAAAGCTTGCCTTCCTCCCCTCTGTCCCCATTCACCTTGAGACCGGGCCATGCAGTGGAGGGACTCCCTAGCCACACTCATGGCCATGCAATGGAGGGACTCCCTAGCTACTCTCACTCAGGACTTCAAGAGACGGACTTCTAACTTCTCCACTGTTCTTTCCCTCCTCCTGTCTGCGTGCCGCCAACCTTTCCGCCCAGCCTTGGGAGGTGGATGGCCGTCTCCCCAACTCCAGGGCTTAAGGCTCTGTGATCTGTGGGTTGATTCTTCGCATGTTAAAACAATCTAGAAAATTATTTCTCCTCCACACATCCTGACTTTCAAGCCTGTTGTTTTGGTGGGAACCCAAATAAAAATCTAATTTGACCTTTAAAACGGAGAAGTGTCTGATTTTATAAGCGAGCTACGCTTCACCCAGGGCTCTGAAACTAGCTGTTTGAATCGGTGGAAAGCCCCCGGGGCAAAATGGTTTCTAAAGTATGGCAGTGCATGTGGGAAAAAGTGGCTCTGCCCCTTTCCCACAGCACCTGTGCTCCTGCTGTGCCCCCCTCCCCCCACCCCCCGGATGTCAGCATTCCCTTCCCACTGCAACACATCTTTGGGATTGCTGGAGTCCTGAAGTCCCAGCTAGAGGAAACCCCGGGGGTTTCAGAAAGGAGCCAGAGGGTAGAAGTAGAAGTATGATGGGACAGCTTTAAAAACCCCACCAGCTAAAGGGATTCTGTTATGATCATCTGGAGAAGCAGAGCCAGATTGTTCTCTGCGACCTTCATTTATTGTTAGGTGAATAACATTCTTCTTAGAGCCTCTTGGAACAGTGGCATCTGTTTGGTGTGTTTGGACTGATGAAGTTATGTTAAGCCTAATAATTGCCAAGCAAGAAGGGGAGAAAAATAACTTTAAGGACAATTACTCCATGCCTATATTTCTCCAGCAATTGAAGTTTTCCAGATTCAAAATTTTTGATTTGCTACTATTAATACTGTGAAGCTCTTTTTTTTTTTTAAAGATTTTATTTTATTTATTTGATAGACAGAGATCACAAGTAGGCAGAGAGGCAGGCAGAGAGAGAGGGAGGAAGCAGGCTCCCTGCTGAGCAGAGAGCCCGATGCGGGACTCGATCCCAGTACCCTGGGATCATGACCTGAGCCGAAGGCAGAGGCTTTAACCCACTGAGCCACCCAGGCGCCCCTACTGTGAAGCTCTTTAAAAGAAAAAGTTTTTTCAACTTCCAGAATCTGTTTGACATCTTAAAGTTTGGAATTATTTTTGTCATGTCCACAGAACAATATCATCTCTACATCTAGTTTGGTAGGTGTGAGTGTCCTCTTTTGTGGGAATCCTTTTCAAACAGAAAAGTGATGATCAAAGAAACAAAAAGAACCTAATTGGCTTTCAGTGCATGGTAATTTATTTGTATGTCTTTACGCAGCTTGTGAGTTCCAGATCCTTTTAGATTCACAGAAATGAAGATTAGCTGACCTAGAACATGCACTTCGTAGCTCACTGATACATTCAGCCTGCTTTTTCCCTTGAGCTTGGGAGCCCTCTGGTCCTCTCACCTTGGACCCAGCAGATGGCTGTGTCTCTCTTGACCCTCTAACCTTTGCTGTTGGCACAGAGGTGGCTTTGCCAGCTACTTTGGCAGAGAAATCAGTGTGTTCATCTCCATCTCTGTCAGGATGCAGAGACCTGAGTTGGGAACCCTGGAGCTCCCCAAGTGTGGGCTCCACTTTGAAACCCCAAGTACTACCTGGGCCACACCCCATTGGAGGACCCAGGAAAGGCTGGAGAAATGGCTGCCTTTGCCCTCTGAGCCTGCAGTTTGCCCTGTGTCTGGCTCCATTTGGGGTTCAGAATGTTCTCCAGGCGGTTAAATGGAAATCGTTTGCCTGAGTGATTATTTTACCAGTGCTGGCTACAATTAACAAGTAAGAATCACACGTGTGAATTTCTTTTCAGAAGTATTTTTTTTGGTCAAAGATTCATCAAAAGGATGAGCAGCTTAATATTTCAGTGTGTCCCTTTGTTGTCCATATTCAGGTTAGAGTTTAGAAAACATGGAAGTTACCTGGATAATATAATTTTATTATTTAGAATTTTGATGTTTTTACTATCATGCCCTGACTTTATACATGTGAGATCCATTCAAAGATTGATTTGATTTATTACCACCCATTTTTGTGGAGTTTAGAACAGCATATACTCTTCCATTTAGGAATTCAGCACTGTCACAAGTGTAATTTGGAGTTGAGTTTAAAAAGACTGAAATTACATCAGATACTTGTATAAAGTTGTTAGTGGTGATACATAGATTTGTTTATAAACGCAAAGATGAGCGCCTCTGTTTTTGTGGACAATATGCTTTAGATGTGCAATCACAGTTTAGAAGACAACTCTCCAGGAAATGGGATAATTTGAATGGAACCAACTCCGTGAAAATGAAGCTACTGAGATAACCAGCTTATATGAAAAATCATGTATTTCCGAATCGGTTTTGAGATTGTATGCACTACAATGTGATTGTAGGCACTTACTCGAACCACCTTCTGACATCTTTTCTGGGGCAGTAGGGTATACTCATTTCTGACCTTTTTTTTTTTTTTTTTTTTAAGTCTGTTATATCCCTAGTTTTAAAGTTTTAAAGGTGTTTTTCCACAGCCTTTTGAATAATGAGGTGGTGATTTTTCTTCACAGCTAGATGTGTGCCTATAAATAACATTTGGCACTACACAAGCTTTGAAGCCTACATCTTGTTGATGTGTTACATTTGACCTCATCCTCATGAGACAAGTAAAATTAAGCCCTGCCTGTGGATCTGTTCTCTCCCGGTTTGGCGTGAGTGGGAGTGTTCACCCTCAACCTCACCAAAACCCTCGAGTGTGCAGGGGGCCACGCAGTGACTGCCCTCTGCACACCGACTTCTCGCTCAGTGGGGACCGCAGGAACTGTCACTCCTTACTCTATTTTAACAGCTCCTGTTTTTCATTCTGTTCATTTCTATTCCCCCAGATTGACATGAAATAATTAATGCCACTCACCCCACAGAAATAACCACCTTTAATACCAGAAATCTGACCTTACTACCACATGAATTTATCAGGAATAAAAATAGGACTTAATAATGGCTTTAAAGGCTTTTCTAACTTAATTAGGGTATTTTAAATTCTGAACCATAAGAAAACTACTCTCACTGTAAACTCAGTGGGTGGACAATATGATGTGTTCAGAGTTAAGTTTAACTCTACAAGCTTAATTACCAATTAACTTAAAAATAACATGTTAGGTAGTTTAAAATATTTATTTCCCTACTGCATTTCGTATTAGTCAGATCTTTAGGGCTGACCGGTTTAGATTTTTATATGGAGATTTTATATAGGACATCTTTTATCAACTTACAGAACTCTTTAATTCTGGTATTTTCTTTGAAATGAGTGTTGATCATTCTGTCTTTATAAACATTACACTCCTACGCTAGAGGAGTGTATGGAGTCACACCATCATTTATGTCATCGTATGGGCAAAAAATAATTTGGGGGTTTTTTTGAAGATTTTATTTATTTGAGAGAGAGAACTCATGAGCTGGGTGAGGGGCAGAGGGAGAAGCAGGCTCCCCACCATGTGCTATGGGGCTGTTTCCCTGGGACTCTGGGAGCCAAAAGCAGATGCTTAACTGACTGAGCCACGGAGGAGCCCAATAATTTTGGTTTTTAAATCACTTATCTGGTGCCGAAAACAAGCAAGGAAGCAAGCAAACAAACAAACCCCCCAAACCCTATCTTTATAAATAGAAATGGCTGAGTATTTAGCTAAATGGAAGTGGGATGGTACTTAACTAATTTTTAGTTGATTTCCTGAAACGGAGCCCTGTTTTTGTGGTGAATCTATGGAAGTCTTTGACCAATGTTAGGACTCTCCATAACCAAATCTTTCTTTAGCCGACACATATCATATGTTTACCCTTTGGAAATACTAGTTGCACTCAATTTTTCATGCTCTTTTCTGAAATGTGAATGTAATCTCTCAAGCTATGTTCTCTTGAATACATTTAGTCCAATGTCACCAATGCATCTTGTACCATGTTAGGTCAGGGGTTGGGAAACTGGCCTGTGGGTCCTGATCTGCCACCAGCTGTTTTTGTATGGTCTGCAAGCTGTTTTGAGTGGTTCTTACATGCTAAATGATGGAAAACGATAGAAAAATAATACTGTATGACTTGTAATGTGAAATCCAAGTCTCAGTGCCCATAAACAAAGCTGTATTAGAACCCTCACATGCTCTGTGACCGTTTTTGTACCACAACAGCAGCACGGAGTTGTTGAGACAGAAACTGAGCCTGAGCCTAAAAGCCTCAAATACCTACGGTCTGCTCCTTCGCAGGAAGGCTTGGCCAACCCCTCACAAAGAGGATCAGGCGAAAAAGTCCCTAGGGTATTTTAATGCCCTGGTTCCCATATTTGCCTTCACCAGTTTAAATTATGATTTCAGAGGGTTTTCTTTCTCTTTTTTTAAAGTAATGGAGTTACTTTTTTTAAAGTAATGCGTTTTGAATTTTGACCCATCACAACAGCATTCTACTTGTTCAGTTGGTAGGAGGAGCACGCCGCCAGAGCTGGAGGGCTCCTGTCCTGGAAAAGCTTAACACTGTTGACATTTGTTAGCTTTTTGATGGTCAAGAACCTGCAGGCACTAGAGGGGGGCATTGGAAGAGGAAAGTCAACAAAAACTTTTGCTCTGGCTGCTGGCAGTGCTCCCCAGGCAAGCTGGCTACCTCGGCGGGAATGGTGAACCATCGCGCAGAGTTTTGTTATCCAGAAAACTGTGTAACTAGCTTACTTCACAATGAGCGTATAGTCCTGCTTGTGCTGCTTAGTACTGAGGCGTTAAAAAATGAGCCAAGGAATGGAGTTTAAGTGGTGCTGCTTGTATCAGTTGAAGCCAGCTTCTCTTATTGCAGAGAAGGGGGAATTGGGTGGAATTCCCAAGCAGGCTCTGTATGTCTCTGAAAAGCCCTGGTTTCCTTTTACCCTTTCCAAGCAGAGAGCAGGGCTTTCTCTCAAATGAAAAAATTCAGGCTGTGCTAACCACATTCTATTTAAAGCTGTCTCATCAGGGAAGGGATATAAAGGGTGCTAGAGGCGGAGATGGAACCTGTGAACCCCACCCCACACCAGGGGGAATGGGGTCTACTCCGAGGGCCCTCTGCAGCTTCCCACACCCTGCTTCTTTATGCTGTTCATTTCCTTCTCGCACCCATTGCAGCTTGTAATTATATACTCGTTGGTTTGGTTTCTTTTTTTTTTTTTTTTTTAAGGTACCTCTCTCGCCCGCTGCTGGATCGGAGCTCCAGGATGGCAGGGACAGTGTGTGCCCTGCTCACCATGCTGTCTCTATCAGAGAGCAGGTGCACAAGGTAGATGTATAAATGAGTGAATGAAAATGACCTTGATCTCCAGGACACAGATCAGGTGTTCTTCCTACCCTGTCTCTCTGCCCCCAAATGGCTACATTTTCCTGAACTTGGCTGATTTATGTCATCACATGTAGTCTTCCTTGGGAGGGTTAGGTTTCAGGGCTGGCCAGGGGCTGGAAGTTGGGACTGCCGCTCTTCCAGGCTTGGTACCAGACGGCAGTCCCTACGTCCTAAGGCAGTGAGTGGAGCCTTTGTAATGGGTCCCACAAGAAGGAGATGCCTGAGATGCCAGTGGGAGGGGTGGGCCAGAGGCCAAAGGCTTGGGACTCCCAACAGGTGGATAGAGGAATGCAGGCATGAGGGTCCCCTTCCCAGATCATTTACCTCTTGTTCATACTCTCAGATCTCCCCTACCTTTTGCCAGAGGACTTTGCTGTGTCTGAAATTCCCTACTTAAAGATTCGTATGTCCTAAGAGGAAAATGCAGCAGAGGTGAGGAGTGGAAGGGAGAGTCCTAGTTGTTCACCCAGCTGGATTCAGTGAAGCCACCCTGGGATGGGAACGTTGCTCATATAGAGTGCACTGTTCTAGGATTTCCTAGAGCGGGTCCACAGATGGATTTTCATTCGAGCTAATTGACGGGCATAGGCTCCTGTTGTACCAAGCAGAGAAATACTTGAGTCAGACAGCCATCTTCTCTCAGTTGTCCCACCCGCTTCATTGCTGGCACTCACTGTCCCTGCTAAGTGAGCTGTATCACACTCCTGTGCTCCTGGGAGAAAAATCCGGACTCTCCTGGACACACACCCACACACACGCGCATGCATGCACGCACATGCACACTGCCCACCAGCTCTGACCCCACCTTGGGAAAGTCTTTGTCCTTATCTCACCTGCCATCATGAATTGAGTTAGTGCACCGGGCATCCAGCAGAAGGTAATGCCCCGGTGTGTTTCGCCAGTAAGTACAGTTGTAGCTTCACACTGACCATCTGGGCGGGTGTGCGTGCAGTATGAATACCTACGTGCAAAACAGCTCTCTCCAAAGGCACCGTGACTAGAAATTGGGGAATGAAGGAGGAAGTATACACCCCAGACCCTAGGAAGTATATGAGTGGGTTTTGGGGGCTGGGGTTGTGCTGGCAAAGAATATGAGCCCTGATGATGAAATGGGCCCTGCCTATCGGTGCTTATCTGAGGGTGTGACTGAGGGCGAGTCTACTTCTCTATCCGTAAAGTGGGCATAGTTTCACCACCTCCAAGAGTACAAAATTATATGTAAATAGCCCAGACCATTGTAAATTCTCAGTAAATGGGAGTTATCATCATGGTGTTAGTTTCCAAATGCTAGACACCTGCAGCTCATGAAGCTTTAAAACCTTCTGTGCGTGTATCACTCCAAAGTTCAGAGCACAGCTCTGCTGTAGAGAGAGCATGGCTGCTCCATTTCATAAAGGCAGGTTTAAATTACAAAGTGAAAAGCAGAAGATAAGGTTTAGGTGAGTTGTCTCTCTTCTCTGAAAGGGGAAGAGACAGGGGAACCCTTGAGTTACGTTGTCAACACCCGGAACAAATCCTGGGTTTCTACCGTAAATATACTAGTAGCTGGTCAACCTCATTCTTGTCTTCCTTCTTGATCTGCAATTCCTGGAATACTGCGGGCACTTCACTGGGCTAAAAAATTAAATAAATAAATAAAATAAAAATACTGCTTTTCATTACAGAGAAACCTCCAATTGCTTTTTTTCTCTTAACTAACATCTATACTTAGTCACACAGACCTGAGAGAAACTAATGATACCTTACAGTAAGAGTGTGATTGAATTACCTTCTGTTAATTAGGAGTTTATAAATCACCTTGATCCCCTTGGAGAAAAGACTTGTATAAGTAGACAGTAATAAAAGTGGTACTATGTTTCGTTCTAATTGTATCTTTTGAAATTCAATTAATGTTGTAATAATTGTTTTAAACAAGGATGTCGGAGCTCAAAATGGTCCTTGGTGACTTGAAAGAGTTAATGTAGCATCCAGAAGTTCTTAATCCCTTTCCGGAAGTAGCTTGCTCACTGAATAATTGGGTTTAAGGAGCTGAGTTCCCCATTCTTTTGCAGGGGTGATTCTGGCCAAGTTTTAAGCCCTTCTTATCAGTTCCTTGAGGACACTCCCCTCCATCCAAGGGGTAGCCTCTGAACTCGCTGTCCAGAAAACTTCCGAGACTGGAGACTTAAAACAGCAGAGCGTTGCCCTTCTTTCCTTCCGGCTTTCCAGGCATTTACTAGAGGCAGAGGGAGTGGCCGGCTATAGACTGTGTCCCTGCTGGATTGTGCCTGGCTGCCCCTCAGGCCCAGCTGTAAGTCCCTTTGCAAGTTGCTGCGTCCCTCTGTCCTCCCATTCCTTCCTTCTATCCTGACAGCAGAGGCTGCTTGGACACCAGATGCACTTGGGTTTCCTGCCGTGTGTCATGCAATCACATTGTTGTTATAGTTTGGGAAAGCGGGAGATGTAGTTTACAGCGTTAAGAGGCTGACATGACATGACCAAAGTCCTGGCGAGGATGGGGTTTATGTGTGTGTCTCCTTGAGGCAGCCATGGTGCCCAGTGACTCATCACACGCCGTAGATGGCCCATTGAGTGTGAGAACTTTGAGTCTTCCCACAGTGATTGTGTAAACCCCATGTAATGCTGTGTAGCACACCAAGTTATTCCCTGATGAGATAAGGCTCCATAAAATGGAGAGATGAGAACATTATTATAATTTAAATGCATTTGAACTTTACAATATATGTGTTCTCCATGCAGAAAAGTATAGTACAATATATTATTATATGAACTAATAAGAATTATTATATACTTTCTCTATATATAGTTTTATAATTCGGTGGAGTTCCTCTTTAGGATAGCTTAGGTTATGTTTTGTTGCTTAATTTTCAACAGTTTTTGTTTCCTTGGAATATTGTATTGTATAGGACCAACAAGAGCCCGAGAGTAAAACCAAAATTCTTTTCAACTTTTTGGATTTCTGTGTACTTCCTGAGGCTGAAACTATTCAGAAGTTTTAAAACTTCGCCAACAGTTTATAGTAGGATAAACATTTAAAATCTGTATACTAGCTTTATAACTAATCTTTTGATCTGTTAGATCCCTAGGTATTTCCAGAGCCCTTTGTTAATACCCCAAGCTATTTTGCCTAGTGGAGCTCCTCCAGCTTCTGGTCTATTTAAACATGTTTGGGAATATATGGAGATCTGTAGTAATGCTAAACCCCAATTAATCTAGAAATAGGAGTGAATTTCTTTTAAATCAGTGTTTGGTTATGGCTTAATAGTTTATTCAGTTGTCTACATAAAATAAAATTTTCTTATCTGTTTTAAAATATGATTTTTGATAAGATAGATCACCCTGGTGCATTTGTTGTTTTAATTCCTTTGAGCTCTGCCTCTGTGATTTTTTCCTTTTTTTCCCAATCTTTTATTCTTCTTTGTAGCACTCCCCCCAAGCCCAGTTTTCTCTTTGCAGTGTTTTCTCTCATCTTTGCTCCTTTCTCCTCTCCTCCAGTGTAGCAAATGTGTCTAACTAAGGACTTCTAGCGGCTGACACTGGAAATGCCACTCAGAAATACCCACATGTATAAACATTTGGCCCTCCGTGTAAGCTGGGTGCCAGGGAACTGGCAGAAAGCAAGAACCCAGGGCAATCAGTTGGTTGTTTTGACTACATGATACTATTTATTTTCATAAATTTTATACTGAATCCAAATTTTTTTTTAGGTGAGTACAGGAGAAACCTATATTAGTCTGGTATAATAAACATAATATCTTTGTCTTGTATTTATGTGGTTGGTGATTCACTTGAGAATCTGCAGTTTAATTAAAACTTAAGGTTTAGACGATTCACAGACCTGTACCCCTGGGGCTAATATTACATTATATGTTAATTAAAAAAATTTAAAAAGAAACAAAATGAGGTATATAGAAGAAAAAAAAAAAACTTGAGGTTTAGTGTGTGAAATGTCACCCTTTCTAAGTGTTGTGAATGTCATTATATATTAACTGAAAGTGAGAAGTGGTAGATGGAGACGATGATGGTGGTAGAGGAGGCTTTTTTTTTTTTTTTTTAATTTTTTTATTTTTTATTTATTTTCAGCGTAACAGTATTCATTGTTTTTTCACCACACCCAGTGCTCCATGCAATCTGTGCCCTCCCTAATACCCACCACCTGGTTCCCCCACCCTCCCACCCCCGCCCCTTCAAAACCCTCTAGAGGAGGCTTTATGTCATGTGAAAATTCAATTAGATACTTATGCATGAGATACAGTGTTGCTTTACAGGATTTGATCTGAAGTTTAGTGCATAAGGGATTCATGTTGTACCAATATTCAGATCTCAAAGTTATATAACAGGAAAGCCACGTTCATTCCTTAGGTATATACCACCCTAGCTCTGAAGTGACCTTTATGAAAAATCAGAGCATATTGAAAAGCTAGAGAATTCTTGGCTTCCTGAATGCGGACCCTGGGTCACTCATAACTCATAATTCACTCCAGATTTATCTAGCATTTGGCATCTACTCTCTGGCAAAAAAACAACAACAAAAACAGTTGTTAAAATAGTTGAGTACAGTGTGGAGGCAGGCTTATACAACGCTGAAACCATGCTTCGGTTGAAAATCATAGCAACTGAGAGTTTAACTGGACTTCACAAAAAAATTGCATGGGATATTCTGAAAAAAAATTCAGAAGGGTTGTGAAGTGCTCTCCCTTTTATAGTCACTTTGGCTATAACACTTGTTTTGAAAATGCAAATTTATTTGAATGTGATGGCTACCTTAAGGAACAATTTTAACCTCACATTTTGTGTTTGGGTGTGTACAGTTTTGACCACAAGAAACACTGGTGGACACAGAAAACTTGACCTGGCTGACCTGCACGCACACAGGCACCTCAGACAGCACCCAGCCCCCCCAGTGCATGAGCGCCTCTGGAGCTGGGCCCATCCCACAGCTCCTATTCCCCGCTTTCCTTGCACATCACCCCCTCCACCAACCCTCAGAACACCCACTTCCCAAGCAAACCTCAGGTCTTTTTCAAGGTCAGTCACCACATGCTTTGCAGTAGGTTTGCCTTCCTTAACTCTTTAACATATGCAGAGCGGGTCTGTGACTTTTATTCAGTTCCTGTCTGTTTTTAATGTGTCATTGCAAAATTTTTGAATGCTCTGGCCCTAACCCCATTTTCCCCACAAACATTGTGATTTTTATTGCATGGTGCAAATGCAAGAAAAAATGTTTCTGTATAGTGCAATGATTTTTAGGAACCTGCACATCCCATTATAGCAGAACTATGGGGTCAATTACCAAATGCCCAAATCCAGAGTTCCCAGGCCCAGATCCACCCTCCTTCCAGAAACTCCTCACACATCTGTAAACATTTAATATCCTTGTCTGTTCCTTCCCCTCTGACCGCTCCTGCTGTGTGTCATACACCAGTTCTCTCTGCTTAAATTTAAGTGATTCTGGAGCATAACTATGATGCTTTCACCTCATTTGTCTTCTAAAATTCCTCCCTCGGAGATGTATATCTGTTTTCATCTCAGCCGCTACCTTTGTGCAGAAAATCCCCAATTTTCCAGTGCCAGAATTAGACCTCCACACACTGACTGCCTCCTTGTAGCCACCTACTTTGCTCTACTAAGGAAGAACTCCACATCCTAGAGGAGTGAACACATTAAAGACACCTTGTAACCTTGAAATGCTTTCTGACCCACTGTGGGGTGTGTCTTATCTGTCCAGTTACCCCTTTAAGGGGAAAGAGTCTTTGGCTCTTCCCCTGTGCCGACAGCAAGCCAGTCACTGAAACCTGCTCTGTCCCCTACAGAGTCTCCCACTTTCATCCTTTCCCAGCCCCTCTGCCACCTCCCATGTCCCTCCCCTCCCTCCAGAGCTTTGGCTCCCTGCCTGCTTCCTGTCCCCACCGTCACACCCCCACCCTGCGTTTCTTCCTCTTTCTCTTGCTCACAGCTGTGATTAGGTATCCCATCCAAACTGACCCTTCCCTGCTTTCCTCTAACCTGGTGGAAGTGCCTAGAGAGGGTAATGATACTTGACATTGATTTACATCCCCACCACGCCTACAGTGGGGCCCCAGGTGCCCTAGCAGCCAGCTGTGCTCCTCTCTACATGCTGGCCACAACTCAGGAGTGGTTTTCATCTTGCTATAGGTTCTTTCTGTAACTTTTCTCTTATACAGCATTTTTTTCTATACTTTTCTCTTTTGAGTTATATAGTGGAAAACTGTGGAAGTGGAAGTGAGGTTTCAAGAGGAAACTAAGACAAATTACTCTGGAAACCCCATTTGTTACACGGAAATTGTTTTTATAGTGGCCTTGCTGGAAGGGATGATGCCTGCAGCTATTAATGACGTGGCATACCTCATCCCCTAGATGGGGACCAGCTCTCCACAGATTGTGGCTGCGGCCTCTGCCCCCCTTCGCTTTCCCCCCCACACCCCCTCCCCCCTCCCCCGTGTGAGCTGCAGGGGGGCTGGGGTTAACTAGCAGGCAGCTGGGCAAGGACCCCCACAGGGATAGAACTTTGACGCTTCATTCAATTATGTGATTTTCCTATTATTTTCAAGTATTAAAAGCTGTCTCGTATTTTCCAACAGTAACTCTTCCATTGGTTCAGCTCTGGGACATCTTGCTGGACTTGGGACACTTTACTGAAAGAAAACGTTACCTCTGAATTTTCAGTTTCGAAGTCACGAATCCCAGTGTTCTTGTATTTGATTCTAAAATTCGTCAAAATTCTTAAAAACTTTTTTTTAAAGTATTAAAAAGAAAGTTGGTGTTATTAGAGAGACATGACTTTTTCAAAAGCCCAGAAGTGAACACCAAAGCTTACAGATTCTTGAGAGAATTCCCTTCTTCTCTAATCCCATTCTCAGCATTAGCGAAGTGACTCAATTTGTAGGCCTATGTAGTGACAGTCCCCTGGTGACACTGAGCTTTAGAGACATCCGCACAGATAACTCTGACTGAGGGGAGAGCACTGCTTTGGACTGAATTGGGTGGTCTTCTGAGGACATCAATCCTTGATTCACTTTTGCTGTTTTCGTATTCATTCCCCGAGTCCTGAGAGGCAAGTCCTGCTTTGGTCCAGGGTGGTACCTGAAGCCACACCTGCCAGCTGGGCATTCACTGGCCACCAAAGCCTTCCATGGATCTCCACGACAGCCTTGGAACCTGGTTGGGGGCCAGGGGGTTGGGGGGAGGTACCTCAGAGGTCGGGGCAGGTGTACCGTTTCTCTAAGCCTGTTGGCAGGTTTGAGAATGATGCTCAATTACTTGAGTTTGTTATATGTCACAGAGTCACAGATTCTGTGTCAAGGAACAAACCTTTTTTATTATCTAGAAGTTCCCTTTTATAAGGACATTAGCAATTCTGAGACCTGTAACTTCATTACAGATAGCTACAGCCAAAGCAGCAGCAGCAGCCATGTGTGAAGATGGGGACGGGCAAAGCCAAGTCTTAAGTGGAAGGGATTTTCAGCCTGCAGCTGAGGTCAAAGCAAGATAAAGGGAAAAATCTAGAACTCAGGAAATCTTATGATTAAACTAATTTCACCCGAGGACTTGAAATTATTGGCAAATTGTTTTTGTAATTCTCAAAATCTATGTTCCCTGGGATGAAAGGAAATTTGGTGTACTGTCCAAAAGCAGACATAAGATCCTTCTATAAAACTGTAGACTTGCTTATCGTGAAAACATAATTTTCCTGCTTGATGTGCAAATTTCAAAACATAAAATTAAGAAGCAGTCTAGAAATCTAGTGATATAAAATATATTAGTATAGTAACAGTTCTCAGAACCATATCCTTAAATGGAGAAGTTTGCTTTATACAAATAGAGGAGTTACTTTCAAAACAGAATATTCTTAGGAAAGGCCTTTCTGGTTTCTGTCCAGCTTAATAAAATATGAATTTTTTACTTGCCTTTAATTGAAATATCCTGCTTTTCATCTGCTTGAGTCTTGTATTAAAACCCTAATATATATATATTAGAGTTGATCAAATTTATGAAATGGGTTTCCAGGCTATGTTAAATTCGTAGATTTTCCTAATGCATTAGTTCCAGAAATTTAGGGAGTTACTGGTAACTGGACACTAATAGAAAATCTATTAGCAACAACTACCCAAAAGCATCTTGTACTTCATAAATAATATGAGCTGTCCTTGTGGGAAGTTACCAGGGTTAGCAGCAGAGTGATCTCATTGCTGAGCCAAGACCCATAGCTCTGTGTTTAAAGGGATCAATGGAAACTCATTTGCATTAATGCAAATGATGCTTCTAAAGCCAACCACTCTACTGGTCTTTATTACATTGACATATTCATGTAATATATACAGAGAAAATAATGTAACTTAATATAAAGCAGTTTCTCCCTTTGACTCATCTGTTGATGTCACTCCCCATGTATTTGCTTTTGTCTACTCTGAAGTGCTTATTCTAGTAGCTTCATATTAAATGCAAATGATTTCTCTCTTATAATGATGAATTGTTAAGTGGAGCCAAGCAAATAGTTTATTGTTGTCATTTTAAAAGAAATGTTTTCCCAAAGCACTTTACAGAAATATTTTTAAAATGACAATTCTTGGGGTGCCTGGGTGGCTCAGTCGATTAAGTGTCTGCCTTCGGCTCAGGTCATGATCCCAGTGTCCTGGGATGGAGCCCTGCATCGGGCTCCCTACTCAGCAGGGAGTCTGTTTCTCCCTCTGCCTCTGCCTGCCTCTCTGCCTGCTTGTGCTCTCTGTCTCGCTCTATCAAATAAATAAATAAAATCTTAAAAAAAAAAAAAAGACAATTGTAGGTTGAAGTCAGTAGTACAGATTATACCACCTACTGTGTGTAGCACCTGTCAGGTGTTACTAGATTCCTTTCTGCTTTTGTGTGTCTTTCTGGCTGGAATGCCCTTTCCTCAGCTTTCCTTGTGCAGTTCTACTCCTACAGCAAGATGCGTCATGGTGCTGTGGAAAAGCAGGGGCTTTGAGGTCAATCAGAATGCATTGTTTCTTAGTGGCAGTCCCTTCGCCCATCTAACCAGAGGACCTTGGGGAAGCAAGTTAACTCTCAGGCCCTCAGCCTTCACACCTGTAACACCAACACTATAAATACCCACCTTAAATGAAATGAAATAGAAGGCACCAAGGACACACCTGATGCAGAGGACGTGTTCAGTGGCTTTCATTTTGATTCAGTCAATCAACACTGGTACTGTTTATGATCACAGCTTGTTATAAAGCTGCAGACCACGGCAGAGATGGGCCCCCACTAGATCTAATGGTCCTCCCCATGTTGTCTGTGCTCCCTCCGTGCCATGTGCTCTACATTCAGTCCTAGCTGTGAGCTAATGAAGCAAGACCTCAGGCAGCTGGGTGGGCAGGCAGGACGGTCCACCACCTGGCTCCACCCTCTCAGCCTGTGCTGAGTGCACTGAGAGGAGCCCACAGCCCAGAGAGCTTGCTGGGGAATACGCAGTGGGGTTCTCCCACTCAAGGACAATTTATGCAAATACTGCAGGAGTTGAAGATTACTGAACTCACTCTCTGGACGAGAACTATAAACTGTTTACTATACATTAACGTAAGTGCCCACCCTAACTGTAAATATGTACCCTAGAACTATAAAAAGACATAAACTGGCAGTTCCTCCTTCCCAAGGAAGTGGTGAAAACATTTAGTAATAGGTGTGGCAAGATGAATCATCTCTGCCAAGGTCTGGATGTGCTTTCTTCCTGCTTCTCGAAGTTCTGCTGATTGTTTGTTGTGGTGCCTGACCTTCTCTGAGGCTGGTTCCCTCTAGAATACCCCTCCAATATGGTCTGCAAAAACCTGCGTGGTTGACTTCCAGACCTGAGAGGAGTGGCTTCTCGCTGTGTTTGCATTCTCCACCCTGGTGGAGTTGCCCCTTCATGTTTGATATACTGCTCATAAATAAGGGGTGGAGTGTGTGCTCAAGTCTGGTCCGCAGACAGAGCATCAGCGAGTCGCCATGATACTGTTCCGGAACCCGGCCTGGATCCTGAGAGAAGAACCAAGCAGCCCTCGGAGGTCTTTGAGGACAGGAGGTTTATTTAACGCCAGCGGGCTCAGAGGAGAGTGATCTCCAAAGGTCTGAGCTCTGAACACAAGCAAGGGGGTTAATTTATACACTTCTACTTCCGCATACTTGGCACTTTTGGTGCGCGTGCGAAGCAGAGCAGGGAGAAGAACCGGGAAGAGCCCTGGGGCAGGGACTGGGGCTCTCCTGCTGGCTTGGTGGGCCATCTTAGGACACAAATTTTGCCTCTTCCACACCACCAGTTACTCCCCCACTAAATAACCTGTCTGCCTACTGTGGCTTAGGCGTATTTAACTTTGTCATGCCCAGTAGCACGTGGGCTACAGTGGCAATGCCACATCTTGTTGTGATGATTTTTTGCCCAGAGTCCTGGGTCAGCAACTCTTCTGTATTCATCTGTAGCACTTAATTCAGGGGCCCCCCACTCAGAGGACCTCAGTAAAGGATTGAGCCTTCAAGAGTTCAGAGCATCTGAGGCCAGCGAGCTTCTCTCTCTCCAGACCCTTGTAATGGATGTGCTGGCCTTAAACTTTGCATGTATTTTATAAACCGAAAGGTGCTTAACTGTTTAACCTTTGGTGACACTTTAAACTGAAAGAGGCTTCTAAGAAGAAGAATGTGATTTGTTGTTTCTCTCAGCTTCATCACACCAGGGTTTTCAAGTAAAACTAAAACTAGTAATGGATGTTTGAAACATTGCCAGTGAGGCATGCTCGTCCAGCTGATCTTGGGCTGCCAGAAAATGCTCTGCCAGGCCCCCTGGATCAGTGGGGGAGTCCATGGTCACATCTGTTTGCAAGTGCCTTAATGGCACATCCTTTCATTTACTCACAGCATTTTGAAGGTAGTGTCTTTTATTAAACTCATTTTATAGGTAGGAAATTATGGCTCATGATGTTTAATATCCTGGTCTGGATGGCAAAGCTAATGAACAGCAGAACCAGGATT
This sequence comes from Martes martes, assembly GCF_963455335.1. Lineage (NCBI taxonomy): Eukaryota > Metazoa > Chordata > Mammalia > Carnivora > Mustelidae > Martes > Martes martes. The sequence goes on from NC_137888.1 coordinate 132,127,852, forward strand.
TGAGCCCATAGAAATCTGTGTTCTTTCTGCCCCCACACCGCCCCTGGTAAGGGTGTGTTCTGACCACATTTCCCCCACAGGTATGCGGGAGCCTGTGCCTAATGCTGTTCTATTCTCCTATATTCCTTCTGTTAATCGCTCCTTGTCCTGCCCATCTGCTTCCTGACCAGGTTCCTTTCATTGCTGGTACTTTTTTCCCTCCTTTTTCCTATTTGCGTGATGGAGGCACAGTTAGCTAGTTCTTTGATAGTGGGTTGTGACAACCACCATCCTTGCTTTAAGAAGTCCTTGCTTCTTCATATCTGTCACTTTGGCTTGACATCAAAGCTGAAAAAGGTTACTGATGACGGTATGAACCTTTTCAGTATGCAAATGATGTCATGGTATGAATGACTTTATATCAGTGTAATTGAGCTCTTAACTATTCATTTTTATCATTGCCTGTTCAATATGTCAAGTTATAAAATAGAATATTTTAAGTTACAGGCATGACTCAGATCTTGAAGAATGAATGTGAAAATACTGAATTCCAAAGTGTGAGCTCTTCCACTGGAATATAGGCTTCTTGAAGATAGGGGCTATATCCTGTATGTCCGTGTGTCCCCAGTTCCTGCTCTGGGCCATGGATAGTGAATGAAGGCATAAATGAACACCTGTGTTGGCCTTAAACATTTTGGTGTTCACTATAATTCTCTTAGAACAGTAGACAAGTTGATAAATGCTGTGTGACTCATTTGAAGGACCTGGTGCATTTAAGAGGCACGTTGATTATGCTCTGGTTTGTCATTAGTCAAAATAGGGTGTTCCTTCTTTGAATTATACAAATAATCCAACCTACATATATTTGGTTTCTATAAAATAATGACTGTGGCAGTTAGTGTTAAATACTATAAAGAAAAACAAGGCAGGATTTAAAGAAATGCACGATGATGGATGGGTGTTTGTTATTTAAAATAAAATGGTCATGTAATATAGGTGGGTAATATTATAATGCAAAATATTTGGACATTTAAATACAAAAAGTTGAAATCTATAGTTAAGGTAAGCATCATATTAGTACTCAATTATGGTACAATTTTGGTATAAAAAATGGCTATCCCATTTTCATAGTGATTTTAGAGCCAAAAGGATTACTTCAGACAGATCTTTTCCTAACATTTTGGTAAGTAAAATAATCGATCAGCTGTGCCTTTATCCTTTTCCTTTTCTTTTCTTTCTTTTTTTTTTTCATTCAAGCTTGCCTGCTAAAACAAACACATGTAATTTGGAATAGGAACTCAAAATTGAATCTTTTATTTTTATTTATTTTCTTTTCAAAATTAAGTCTTTTAAGATCATTGCTAGGCACATTAAAAATACTAGTTTGAGTGATATCATTAGTGATGCATTAAGTAAACACTGTTTTAAGGGGCACCTGGGTAGGTCAATTAATTAAACATCTGGCTCTTGGCTTTGGCTCAGGTCATGATCTCAGAGTTGTGAGATCAAGCCCTGCATTGGGCTCTGCATTCAGTGGGGAGTCTGCTTGAGACTCTCTCTCTCTCCCTCTCCCTCTCTCTTCGCCCCTCCACCCTGCACTCTCTCTCTAAAAATAAATAAATAAATCTTAAAAAAACATATAATAAATGCTGTTTTTTTGATCCTCATGGTAAGTTTTAAACTAATTTTCAGATGAAGGCATTTTAGCTGTAATGAGTAAGGTGTGTAGGTGGCAGAGCTCTCTGTAAGATGCCACTAAAGATTTTGTTAAAATGAATGACTGAAACTATAACTTAAAACACAGATCAGATGTGTATACATATTTATTTGTAGCTTCTCACACTGAAACCCCATTCAGCATTGACACAAGGTTCAAATTCAGTGTTGTACAAACCTAACTATGAAACACGATACTCCCAGTCTGTTCGAACCACTACTTGGAAGGCAGGATTTTTCATTTTGTACATACACGTTTGGACTGAGTCAAGGGAAGTCAGTTCAAAGAGCATTTTGCCCCAACACCTCAGCCTGTTTGGAGAAGAGAGGCCCCTGCTCATGCGTAGACGGGTGCTTGGTCGTCAGGTGTAACCCTGTGTCTGGGTCTTCCCTTTGCAGATGATCCAGTCCCTCAAGGCCGTGATTGAAAATGCAGATGCTGTGTATGAAAAGATTGTACATTGTCAGAAGGCAGGTAAGTGAAAGTTTATTTCTTCTCTTTAAAATGAAATTTGTAGCATCATTATTTATGTCCTTAAACTATTTTATCTTTTGCTGGAAACTATATCCAGGAAATCAGATGAAGAATTATTTTTCCATAGCTAAAGAAAATACTAATTCACTGCTTCTCAAGCCTGGATAACAAACTCACTTGGGGGAAGCTTTTAAAATATACTGACACAGTCTGGGGTATGGATGAAAAATTCCTAGCTGTTAAATGTCCCAGGTGTTTCTGGTGAGCAGCCAAGATGGAGAGCTGCTGCGCTGACCTTCTCCTCAGCTTGCCCTATGCTGCTGACCCCCCTTTGCTTCCCCCATGACCTTCCAGCAGGCAGTGGGAAGGGTGAGTGGGGCTTGAGCAGAGCTCTCTCTGCTGTAAGTTCTTAGAAAGGAGAGTGGGCATCGGTTAGAGCCTCTTGACACTTTTTAATACACTGGCATGTTCAAATGCTGATGGATTCATCCATTTTATATCAAAATGTTATACCAGATTATAAAATGCTACCATCTGATGAATTTTAGCTGAGATAAAACCAAAAACTCAAGTGTTCTGCATTGTACTAAGAATAGACAAAATGGAATTCTTTCAATTTTCCTATTTTGTTAGGGCATCATTTTGGAAGATGTTAATATGGAGAATATTTGTAATGCATAAATAACAATATCTGTCCTTAATTTCTAGGATTTCTGGTTGCTATTCTTTTTTTTTAAGCCTTTATTTATTTTTTGTAATCTCTACACCAAGTGTGGGGCTCCAACTCACAGCCCTGAGATCAAGGGTCACATATTCTTCCAAATGAGCCAGCCAGGTGCCCCTGGTTGCTATTCTTTAACATCAAGGGACTATAAGTACCACTTAGTCTGAAAAAAAAAAAAAAATCATCTCTTATCTCAGAAATGAACTTGTTAAAAATAGATCAAAGACAAAGATACATGTGACAGTTTTCTTTTTTGGTGTTTATTGAAGGAACATTCACATTAGTGACTAATCAACAGACGAAAATCCTAATCTTGTTTTATTCATTAGCAAAGTGATCTTTCTACATCTAGTCCTTTCTGGGCTAATACTCTCTACAACGGCAACTAGAATGAGATACTTCAAACACCATTTTTATCCTGTCACTGTTGTACCAAAATTATCCAGTAGCTGACTAGAGTCTGTTGTATCAAATCTAAGCTTCTGACTTCCCATATAAGGTTATCTACTAACGGGCCCGCCCATTTTGCCAATGCTATATAAAATTTGTTAGTTAAATCATCTGTTCATTCATTTAATAAATGTTTTGAACTTCTGACGTACCAAAGGTACTTGTAAGATGTACTTGTAAGAGCTATCACATACCAAAATATTAAAAAGTAAGCAAGATAGTTGTTTGCCTTCTAGAACTTTTCAATTAAGCAGGAGATTATGAAAGTAATCACACATACTCGAATACATTGAGTACTTATGCTGTGTTACTCAGGAGTCTGAATGAGGAGCCATTCAGACTGAATGGGGAGCCATTGATTTTTTTTTGAGCAGAGTAAGAGAGAACTTGAGCTTTAAGGTGGTGATCACAGTATCTGTGTGCAGAAAATTTTCATGGGCAGAACCAACTGGGAGGCTGCTGGGAACAGTGAGAAGGAAGTGAAGTGACAGTATGCATCCAGCCTGGCCTTTGGGCAGCCTTTCCCACTTCTCAGTGTGTTTTTCCTTAGTCAGATTTTCACAAGCCTCTCCTCTGGTAAGACTTCTTTCCCCTCCTCTCGGCTAGTCTGTACATTTCGTCCTTTTGTCTCAATGGTCTTCCAGGAGACCTTTGTGATTGCAGGAGTTACGTCACCTAACCATTCTATTCAGCCCTGCAGAATGTGTTTGGTTCAGCTCACAGAACTTCAGTGACTGTGTTTTATTAATGTGTTCCCTGTCCTTTAAACAGGCTCATGACCTGCTGTGCCACAGGCTTGCATGTTGAGATCTCTGTATTTTACCCACAGCACCCGTTCTCACATTCTACACCGGGTAGTAGAGTACTGACTAAATGTGATTTGACTTGTACTAAGTACTCAATTCTACTCAATCCATGTATTGTCATGAGAATTGTGGACTTTTAGAATCTGAAGCTGTATTTATCGGACAAAAAAGAACTATTTATTAACAATTAGAGTTATTGTCAGTTCTTTGCGACTTCATTGGTTTATGAAATGTGACTATTTCTAGCATAATGCAACTTTCTGTTGTCGTTCTATTGAATTTCGGTGAGGGATATATTTGCTTGTATTTAAAAAGCTGAAGAGTGTTGCCTATTAAGAACTTTGCTTGGAGGGCAAGCAGGAATAACCACAGTGTAATGGTGCGTGCTGCTCTGGGCTGGAAGATCCTGAGAAGCACATAACGATTATCTTTTGGTTTCACAGCTACTGCTGACCGCCTACACAGCCCCTCTGTTATCCCAAGTGCTTATTTTAGAGTCCTTGATCTTTTGTTTCTCATGTTTACAGTTATCGGAAGGGCATATAGTCATTAGTCATATGAAGAATTGCTAATTTGTATTGGGCTCAAAAACATTTGCATGAGATTTTACTTCTGAAAATAATTGCTGTTCTGCTTACAGAACCTTAATCTGACAGTGACAAAATGAAGATACAGGTACCAAAGCGCTATAAGCAAGGATTCTTTTAGAAGCATTTCAAACTTCTAAACCCAAATTTATATTCTTATAGATAAACCTTCATCCAAACAGCTCCATGAAATATGGAATCACGCAGCCACCTCCAGCCCATGTTCAAAATCGTGCCCAGTTTGAACAGGTTCCGACTCCCAGCTCTCTGGTTCTTTTTTTTTTTTTTTAGATAGATAGATAGAAATGGGTATTGCTCATGGTGTTCTTAGGAAGAGGGGGTAAGGCAAGAGAAGAATGCCAAGAAGTGAAGACCTCCAGCCAGGGTGGGCTGGGATCCTGCAGACCTTGGCAGGCAGACACTTGGCCAGAAGCGACCCCCTTGGGGAGGACAGGACGAAGGAGATGAGTGGTTCAGGCAGCCTGCGGAGCCCATTCTTTTAAGAGGAGAATATTGCAGCACAGAGGGCTGAGGGGTTAAAAGGACTTCTTTATAAGCAAACCATGTCCCTAAAAATAGGAAAGAGCCACTGAAGAGGTGAAGAGGAAGACCTTAAAAGATGAAACAAGGAGTAAGGAGGGAAGAAGGGAGGAGGGCAGAAATCCAGGACAGTTGTGACCAACTTGACCTTAGAAAGGGGACTAGGCCCCTCTTCTTCCCAGACACTCCAAATAGCTGTGACATCGAGAGAAATTCCGAGGAGGAGAGGACCGTTTTCCATTGGGCAGGTAGATGTGGACACAATGCCATAGGAGGGCACCGGCTTCGGGAGTGAGAGAGTGGAAGAAGGGCCTCTGGACAGGGGCAGAGTCCAATGGCCTAGTGCCAGCGGAGGGACAGGTGGCACAGAGGGAGGTGCAGGAGGGATGGAGGGCAAGTGGGTCTGGGCCGATGCGTGAGTGAGAGAGGGGTCAGTCAGATCTGGTGTGGCTGTATGCGTGTGAGTGTGCATTTCCAGGATCACAGGTGAATGAACACACTCTCACTCTCTCCTAAATCTAACACATGCTTGTGTTTCCAAGACAGGGCAAAGGAGGAGATTGCTGGGGAGCACAGGCAGGGGAGCTGGACTGAGATCTGCAAAGGGGGAAGCTTCCTAGGAGTTCTTCTTTAAAAAGTTTACAGAAGGTGGGGCGCCTGGGTGGTTCAGTAGGTTAAAGCCTCTGCCTTCGGCTCAGGTCATGGTCCCAGGATCCTGGGATCGAGCCCCACATCGGGCTTTCTGCTCAGCGGGGAGCCTGCTTCCCCCTCTCTCTCTGCCTGCCTCTCTGCCTATTTGTGATCTCTGTCTGTCAAATAAATAAATAAATAATCTTTTAAAAAAAGTTTATAGAAGGTGATAAAAGGGTAGCCAGATTCTTTCTGGGGATAAGTCTTTTCCACTATGTATTATCTGTCTCTCTTTTGCTGGCCCCAAATGGCAGCCTATCTTTGAATTTTAATTTCTTCTTTGGTCACTGCCTTGATCTGCTTCATAAAGGATAGGAAGATGATGTAGAAGGAAACCCAAACTGCCTTGCTTCAGTGCGTTGGGTGTTTTTTATCTGGTGAATTTAATAGGAAAATAATTTGCTCTCCAGAAAGGAAAAAGAAGTCAATGACATACTTCTTGTTAAAGACAGTGAATTAACACACGCACTTACTTTCCCCTCCCTTCTGAACCTCATTAAAATGATGGTTAGGGTATGTTGGTTGTTTTTTTGTGTGTGTTTTTTATTTTTTTATTTTTTTATTTTTTTTTATTTTAAGGCATAAGTTCATCAGGACAAAATGGGAGGAACAACACTTTGGAAACTGAAAACTACCCGAACAAGTGGCAGTTGGCTTAGGTGGTGCAGGAGAGCCAAGTTGGAGGCTGGCAGCGGACACTGCGTGCAATCTGATTTATACTGCCAGCCTCGCCCACCCCTCCCCTGCCACTGCGCAGAACATGGGGGCACCAGACGCCTCTCTGCAGGTTGGGGTGAAGGTGGGGATAAAGAGAGAAGTGTCTGAGAGGGGGGATTAAGGAGCTGTTAGACCGCAGATGCCTGGGAGACGGCATGTGTCCTGACAGTGGAAATGTGAAAATAACAAAATTTTCATCCTTCATTTGGGGAGTTGAGTAGGTAATGTCCAGGGAAAAAAAATGGAACATTATCATCATGTTACTTAGAAATATGGACAAAAACACTGAAACAAGAAACAAACAACTAAAGGGGTCGAATATAACTACTTCTGGAAAGGGGGAATGGGTAACAGCGATTTGGCTCTTTAAACTATGTACATAATATTGATCAAAATTAAATTAATAATAAATCTAAATTTCATTTAAATGACTAAATTAAACAACAGAAGAAAGAAGGAAGGAATCAAGGGCCAGAAGCTGTCCCAAGAATCCCTGACTGAGAATGTTCCAGGAGAAGGCATGGGCCACACTCCCCAGGTGTGGGGACAGTATTGAATGATTAGGTAGGGTTTCTGCCAAGGAAACCCACGGGCATCGTGGGCAGGCCCAGTGCACAGGTGATGTCCGGGTGCCTGGGTGGGCAACAGCCTAGTTCCTCTTCTGGCAGGAGAATTGATTCTACCCTCTTTCCGAATGACGGGGGAAGATCAAGCTCTAAATGAAAGAAACCCCAGCCCACCCCAGAGTTATTTAAATAGAAGCTCCTTTTCTAAAAGCTCTAAGGGATTCTCATGCATGGTAGGGTCACATCATTACCTAGTGAAGTGGGATATAAGCTAAACTTCCAAATAATGAAAGCTTTTGTTACCCTTCATTTTAATCCTTTTAATGGAACACTTTCTATAACAGATTCTGTAGGTCCCTGCTTCCTTAAACTTGCTTTACCAAACATAATTTGAACTTTCACGACCGAGGGTCATTTTGAGAGGCATCTGTTATTATCTTGCAGTTTAATGGTGAGTCCCCCAGGAGCCTGTATGTTCCCAGAGGACCCCTAAACCGCTCTGCCTGCTCAGATCCCGTTCCAGGGTTAATGGTTTATTCGTTACTTCCATTCAATTTTCACTTCCTACTGCTAATTTGTACTGTATCCGACTGCCTATTAGTACACCGACGTTTTTTTTCCTTTCTAATTTGCTGCTTCTAGTCTGCTGAGCAGTTGGCATCTCCCCCGTGGCCAGGCTTGATAGATTTGTCTCACTAAACGCAGGTGAGAGCCCGATGCACTCCTACTCAGAGAGAAGCAGCAGAGCACTGGGCCAGGCCTGTGTGTCCTGCATTTGATTGCTCTTTTTTTTATTTTGGAAACTCCTCGGATCTCAGCATGGTTCTAGGAGCTGGGATTACCAGAGAAGCAACCTGTCACCACCCATTACTTGCTTTGCTCACATCAGTGTCTTACCCAACACAGTAAACATAAAAGCAGCTGTTAAGATTTATCCTGAAAGCACCTCACAAGTTTGCAAAAGGAAACCTATAATTTCTGTTTTCATTTATGTCAGGGTGTTTCTCACCTGTGTCTGACAGAAGTAAGAGGTTCTTCCCTGGGGATCCAGAGACCTGTGTTCTTGTGCCTTGTGTGTGACGTTAGGTTAGTCACTACCCCTCTCTGTCTCATTTTTCTCCTTATGAGTGACACTGGAGTATGTGATTCCCTCCTGGTGCCGCAGGTGCTGAAACGCAGTGACCTTAGATCAGTTGTCTAATTAGCAATTTTGGAATGGCTTGCTTACAGTTACTTAAAAAGATTACAAGATTAAACAAGCAAACAAGCGGCCTCATCCAGTGGCATGGGGACACTTAAATTGCAGCTGCTCCTCATGAGTTTCAAGTGGGAAAGTTAATGCCTAACATTGAAGGTGCAGAGTGACCTCTCTGAGTCTGAGACACGGACCTGGAGGTGGACCGCAAAAGTCCTCCGGGACCCTCAGCATCTGTACTCTTCTTAAAGAGTGGAGACTGAATTGACAGATCCTCCCCCAACCACTTCATTTAGCTTGGTTAGTGAAGGCGTGGTACACCAAGAAGTTGCAAGTCTGCCCCACCTGCCCTTTTGTTCCCCCAGAAGGAACCTTCAATTGCTGATCAGGGAGAGTAAAGAGAATGATCACAAAGGTGACATCTAGGCCCAATTCAGGGCAAAAAATTTTCAAAATAAGGAACTGGTACCTAGAATCCTCTGCCTTACCACACTTCTCCATCTCCTGTGCCCGCCACCCAGTCGCATTTTAAGATTCCCACAACCTCCATCATACAACAGAATTCCTCCTAAGTGTGGTCCCAATCTCCTGGGGATGCTTGTTTTAAATGCTGTTCCTCTGTCTCACTACCCACAGTGAATCTGTGGGGATAGAGCTCAGGAACTTGCACCTGAATGAGGACATTCAGGTTTTTGAGAACCTCTCTTTGGAGGGTGGAGCGGAGCAGCCCCCTCTGGGGTTCACATTCCACAAAGGGAGAAAAACTGTTCAGACACAGACATGTACTTGGTGGCGTGATTGGTTGGCAGCCAAGTTGTCTTCTCCAGAGGTGGATCCCTTTTTCCTAACATGCCTTTCGTGACTGAAAGTTCTCCACAAATGAAGGGGAGGGAATTTGGGTGGGATGCTTGACCTTCCTGAGATACCTGTCCTGTGAGCAAATCCCAAAGCTATGCTTTCTTGTCATTTCTTCCTCCCTCCTCCTTTGTAAACCCCCGGAGTCTAAAAGCATCACTGGCACTCCCATACATGTTTTTTGTTTTGTTTTGTTTTCTTGCTACTGTTCTGTTACACTTGTTTATTAAAGCTGAGAAGAACCACAATTCAAATAAAGTCCACAGATAAATCGTCTTTCTCGGACAAATACCAGAAGCTTATATATATATATGTGTACACCTAATCGATGTCTTTGGGTCTAAAATAAATGGTCCAGATGGTCTCTAAGGCTTTTTCAGCTCTCAAATTTTATGGTCTACAAGTCCCATAATATAATAGAAATAAGGCATTGTAGTGAGTAAAAGTGAACAAATGCATTCTAAGAATGTTGAAACAATATTTAGAGATATGTCTTCTTATAGGAATAAGGAGTTTAAAGCAACTTTAATTAACCTGTATTCTTTCATTACAGGTCAGTCAGTGCCATGTCAAAAACATGTCATTATACATGTTAACATAGGATAAGAAGAACACAGTTATGCATTTGTGAAATATGTTCAATGACAAGATATGCTAATTATTTATTAAAGTTGCAAAATAATAATAATAATAATGAAAGGACTTGAAGGAATGCAGGATCCATGGAGGCAGAACAGAAGGAACAGGACTTTCTAGGTGGGCCGAAGTGTAGAAGGCCTCATTACCGAGCTGTGCTTTCTGCGCACATGAAATATATCGCCCTGGTCTAAGGGAAGTACTTGCTTCTGGAAGCAGCAGAAATTAGGTTTGGAAATAGAGCTTGCTTCAAATGATGGAAGCGTTTTAACTCAAGGATAAAGTATTTGGGGTTGCCTTTCTAGACCAGCATTTCTCAAAGCTTGATTCAAGGAACACTGGTCACACTCAGGAAAGGATCTCATCATCAACTTTTCATAACAAACTTACTCCCCTTTGGAAATTCTCAGTACACATTACCGTGCTAAATATCCTCAGTTCAACTCAGCGTGTCCTGAACTTACATTCTTATAAAGCCCTCGTTTAGAGTTCTGTCAGTGTCTTGAATACTTAGGAAACTGCTGTAGGTGGTGGGGGTGCGAAATAGTTTGGGACAGGCTCAGGGACTCATTGATTGACTCATCTCTGCCCTTTGTCCTCCACATTCAGATGCTCCTCCCAGCAAAGGAATGTGGATGCTTGCAATGTGAGAACAGGAAGGAGTTGACTGTGAAGACCTGTGTCAGGTCTGGTGAGCATGATCACAGTAGGGCGTCACTGCTATAACAAATACCACTGACAGCACTGTTTATAAACAACAGAAATGTATTTCCCGCAGATCTAGAGGCTGGGGAGTTTCAGATTACTGTGCCAGCAGATTTGATAGGTGGTGGGTGATGGTCCAGTTCCTGGTTGGTAGATAGCACCTTCTTGCTGTGTCCGCAAGTGGTGGGAGGGTCTAGGGAACTCTCTGGGATCCCTTTCATAAGGATACTAATCCCATTCATGAAGGCTCTACCCTCACGACCTAAGCACCTCCCCAAAGTCCCACTTCCTAATACCATCACACTGGACATTAGAATTACAAGATATAAATTCGGAGGAGGACACAAACATGCAGACCTTAGCAGATGGTCCAGTGGAAAAAGCTAGTAAGCTGTTGAAGCAACTATAATGAAGCTTGGGATGGAGTCAGGCTTACAGATAGAACTGGTGTCATCCATATGGAAGAGTTACTTGCTTGGATGAGTTCTCTAAGGAACAAGGGGTTGGGAGGAAATACTGAAAATCCAGGGACATGATTATGAACCCCTAATTCAGTACTGGTTATTTTACTTTAACCTCAAGTCGTAAAAGCATTCCTGGCACACCTGATCAAGCAGTTGGCTTACTGTGTTTTCTTGCAACTTGAATATAAACTTCTTGGGGCAGGAGTTTACTTATCATGTATCCCAAACTCCAACAACAGTGCTCAGCATTCAGCAAATATATGTTGAGTTGAATTGAATGTTGAATGCTGCACTCATTCGATCATTCTTATTCACCAGACACTTACAAGGTCCTTACTCCCAATGCGACAGAAGCTGGGGACTTCGCTCCCTGTCCCCAGGGCACTTGGGCAGAAGTTCCAGTGACAGGCCTGTAAAGAGAGCCCCCCTGCACAGCATACTTCACACGGTAGCAAGAGGGCATGCCCTCCACAGCACGCCCTGCGATCAACTCCGTCCTGGGTGATCAGCGAACCAGGTCTCAGAACAGCAGCTGAGTCCTGCAAGTGGTTTCTGGGAATAAGGCAGGTTGGGACAGGAATTCCAGGCAGGCAGGCAGGAGGACATGTGCAGGGTGACACAGGACGGCCCATGCCAGCAGTGGCCGTGACAAAGGCAGGAGCAGCAACTGTGGTTGGAGGTACAGGCAGGGACAGCACAAACCCAGAAGCCTGGACATAACCTTGAATGACAAGGAGAACTTGATATATCAGTACTGCATAAAAAGAATTCTATATAGCAAAAACTATCAGAAGCAAAGTTGTAGCAAAAACCACAAACAGAAAAAATGTAAGCGATACATATCACAAAGGACTAATACCCCTGCTCTGAGGAACCCCTCAAATCAGTAAGAAAAAGGCCAACAACCCTATATTCTTTGCAAAGAATTTGAACATAGTGCATGGTAACAGAACTCAGAAGACTGAAAACAAAATAAAAAGATGTTAAGCCTCATTCGTCAAAGGTGTAGAGCTGTTCGAGGTATGGGGAATACAGTCATGAATAAAAAGTCTAAACCCCTGCCTTCGTGAAGCTGAGAGCTAGTTGTGAAAGACAGAAAAGAAACGAAAAGCAAATGGATAAAACATTTAGGTATCAGGCAGTGGTGAGTGTTTCATAAACAAGAGGCAGAGAAGGGGAGAGAGCGTGCCAGGAGAGCAGTCAGGGTGGCGTTTTTAATTAAAGTCCTCACTGAAGCCCTCAGTGACTTCTGATGGAAACATGATTGGAGGTAGAGAGCAAGCTTTCCAAACATCTGGAAAAGGGATGATCCCAGGAAGAGGGGCTGTGGAAGCAGAGGCCTTGAGGTGAGGGCGGTCCATGTGTCAGCAGAGGAATTAGTAGCCAGTGTGGCTGCAGTGTCTGCAGGACAGGGAGGGAGGGTAGGAACCAGCATGAACAATGAGCCAGAGCTAACAGGAGGCCAGACATGGGCTGGCTTTGTTCTCAGTGAGGTGAGCAGTCTTTTCCTGGGTCTGAGCAGATGACTTGAGGATAGGACGTGGGGGCAAGAACAGCGGCCGGAAGACCATTCAGGAAGCTTTTGCAACAATCCAGCCCCGTCTGTGGTTATGGTTTGATGGGTGGTAGTTGGGTGGAATGAGGCAAAATGGTTATATGCTGGATATTCGGCTATATTCTGGATATGTAGATTGGATGTGGGTAGGAGGGAAGAAAGAGGGAAGTCAGTATGACTGCAGGATTGGGGGCTGGAAAGTAGACACTGCTCTTGACTGAGGTGGGAGGACTGAGCAGGAGAGGCTTGAGAGGGAAGGGCAAGGATTTGGTTTGAACAGGGTAAGTTATGCCTAGTTGAATTCCACATCTGAAGTTCAGGTGAGGGGTCCAGACTGGAGGTAATGAGTTTGGAATCCATAAGCACAAAGTGATCTTTTAAGCCTGGAGACAGTCGTCATCTAAGAAGTGACTGGGTAGAGAAGACAGAGCCCTGGCCCTCCACCATTTAGGTGTCGGTGGGAGGGGTGCCTGTGGAAGACCAAGCACAGGAGGTGTGGATGCAGCCAGACAGGCAGGAGGAGAACACTGATCTTCTAGAAGTTGAGTAAATGAGGTATTTCAAGGAGATTCCACTTTTCACATATCAGATCCAAACGTTCATATCCAGGATTGCAGAGTTCCATCACACAGGGGTCATGATGGATTGGTGAGGCTACAGGGGAAAATGATACCTGTCACATTGTTGGGGGTCCACACCTGGGGAGGGCCGTATGGCAGTAAATGTCAGATTTACAAGTTATGTACACGTTGAACCAACAATTCCATTCTTTCAGAGTTTATTCTACAGATATGATCATATACTTGGGGAAGGACAATGTGTATAGAATTTTCTTTGCAACACTGAGACCAGGCTAAATGTTACCCTAAGGGCCCTCGTTAGATACATTCTGATAAATCCACATAATAGAACACTATGCTAGCATAAAAAAGAATAAAATCTATATCTGTATATATACATTCTCCTGCCCCCAAAGGTGCTATGGATTACACATGCACAAGGAAGATCTTATAAATACGTATAGGTTAAATCTGTATATATATTTTTCAAAATCAAACAGTGTATGCTGTTTGCTAACATTTGTTTTAAAAGGTGGGGTGGGAGAATAGGGCCCTGTGTGCTTGTGAGGGTGTGAGTCTGTCTGGGAGGATTCGTAAGGGGGAGTCGACAGCAATTGCCTGTTGGGAAGGGAGCAAGAAGACTGGTGGATGGGGAAAGGAGAGAGAACTCCATATACCAGTTTAGACTTTTTAAATTGCTGAGTCACATCACAGTAATATCTGTTCAAAAATTTAGATAAGAAGTGGTACAAAAAGCAAGGGAGGCACGGACAGGGTAAGGTGAGGAGGCCGGGTGTGCCGGGGTGATCGTGTCACATTGACCTAGAGAGACAGGATCCAATTTAAGAGTGGCAATCCAAGTAAAGGTGTCCTAGGTTTAAAAAGAAACTAATCTTTGAGATAACTGGGGTGAAGAAGGCCTTTTTACTTCTCAGCGAAATGAACTGGGGAGGGTCCTGCTAACCGCCTCATGGCTCCTGTGACCCCGGCCCGCGTGCTTCACGTAGCCTCATGGTCAGGATGGTGGCCTGGCACTTGGATTCCGCACAGGCCTGAAAGTTATGCAACTTCCTCTCACCTCAATTTACCCAGATGGAGCAGGCTGGCAGAGGAAGGAAAACCTCCCTGTGCAATTCATTCACAAAGTGTGCCGCTGTGGATGTGGCATTCCGGGGATCTTGTCATCCATCTGGGTTTCAGGGATATATTTAAGAGACCTGGTTTATCTATCCCACCTCATGTGGAACGGGATTTAACAGCTCAGAAATCCATCTTAAAATAATTTGGCTTTTGTTAATGCCAAGATTGGAAAGAAGGCCAAGAAAAAGAGACTACCAGCTAGAACTGTATGAAAAATAATTAGGCATTTCCATGTCTCTGTGGGGATTATGGTGTAAAGGCCCACATGTTAGCAGCACACACAAACTTCAGGCCCCTGGAGTCTGGGGGCAGAGCGTAGAGTTTACAAAGGCTGTGTATTTTAACGGGTGCTATAATTAAATTAGTTGGGGAGAAAAATCAGATAACCGTATTTTGTGTTCAAGATACTTTGATGTGCCACAAGGCACGTGCAGAGTGTGCTTATTAAGGTACTTTTAATACTGTTGATAAATCATCCTCTTGAATGAGGTCCCAGATAGACCTGTGTTATATGGAATTCCATCTTCCAGGAAATACCTCACTATACCCAACTTGGGGAATTTGAAACAAAATATAAATATATATTTCTTTTGTCGCCATTTGAAAGATTTTGCACTTTGCTTGTGGTTTCTATTTTCAACACATAAAAAAAATATTTTTGCACTGGTTGTGTTTGTGATAAAAGCTTTTTAGGGCAACAAAGTAAATTTTCGGTTGAAAAACTGATCTTTAAGTATATAATTTTAAGGGCCACCTAGGTGGCTCAGTGGTTTAAAGCCTCTGCCTTCAGCTCAGGTCATGGTCCTAGGGTCCTGGGATCAAGCCCCACATTGGGCCTTCTGCTCAGCGAGAGCCTGCTTCCTCTTCTCTCTCTCTCTCTCTGCCTGCCTCTCTGCCTACTTGTGATCCTTATCTGTCAAATAAACAAATAAAATCTTTTTTAAAAAAAGTATATAAGTTTAAGATCAATATGTCTCTCTAAGTTTTTTTTTTTTAAATTGTATTTGTTTCTAAAAATATTTAGCCTTGTGCTACAGGTGTATTTTAGAGTCATATCATTTAAATTGGTAGAGAAAATCCCAACCAGAATGTTTGAAAGGTCATCTGCTTTATGTTTGGCAAGAAGAAATGGCACTCGTTTTAATCGAAGAGGAAGTGATGCCATGTTTCTTGAGTCTCCCTTCCCTTCCAAGCAAAAGCCTCTTTTTCATATCTTAGTTATTTATTGTATGTTTCATATATTTTTACATTTCTAGTTTACTTTTATGGCTGTTTGGCTTTCATCTAAGTTTATCTGTGATAGGAAGCAGGAAACTTAATAGAAGCTCCAGTATGCCCTATTCTTTGCAGTTTTAGTAATGTGCTCAGTTAACTTAATTGTATCATCCTGGAAAATGTATACTTATTTATTAATTTTTATAAAACATACTTAATCTGTCAGCTTTACATTTTATTTTTAGTCATAAAGCTTTAAGCCCTTCCCAAAAGAAACTCTTTAAAATATTTAGATTATAAAGTATTTTGAAATAATAATTGGAAAATTATATGAAACCAATACCTATGTGTACAAAAAATTTTAGCTGTTTAGATTTTCAAGAGATGACATGGAAAGAAATGACAAATTTCCAAAATTAGTTCTTAACATTAAAAAAAAACAAATCATAGGGGTGCCTGGGTGGCTCAGTGGGTTAAAGCCTCTGCCTTCGGCTCAGGTCATGATCCCAGGGTCCTGGGATCAAGCCCCGCATCAGGCTCTCTGTTGCACGAGGAGCCTGCTTCCTCCTCTCTCTCTGCCTGCCTCTCTGCCTACTTGTGATCTCTGTCAAGTGAATAAATAAAATCTTTAAAAAAAAAAAAACTTTAAAAACAAACAAACAAACAAAAAAAACAAAACCAAATCATATACTTTTGTGTGGCCAGACCAATTTTTAAAATTTAATATTACAGCTAAAAATGGAAAGATTAAATGATTTATTCAGTTCCCACCATGGACACCTGACCCTGTTCTTTGTTCACATGACCTATGTCTCCCATTCTCTTAGACCAGGATGGAACTAAACTCTCATAGAAGTCACCTGAGTATGGGTTTTCCCTTTGTACTTTCTCTGCTGCTGATCACCAGCTCTTCACTTCCTTAATTCTCAAGTTCATTACCACCAAAGAATTCGAGCAGATTTTCTTCTTGGTTAACATTCCTGAAGAAAAATAATTCACATCTTTTCCCTGGAAACAGAAACCTGGGGTCATGGAGTCAGGGGAACCTAAGTGTAGGTTCTTTGGCACAGAGTAGCCAGGGCTCAAAGACAATCCTTTGGGCAAAAGAGCGGTCACAGCAGGCCCGGCCAGGGCTGTGCATGAGACATGACCATTCTCTGCTTTCTGGCTCATTTCCCCCAGGCTTTTGTCCATGTTCCCGTGCACTTCATTGGGTTTGCGTAACAGATGCTCACAGTCTGCAAACTTTAATGCCTTTATACACACCATGTATTTTGACTGTTGAATAGTATAGCCCATTGCAATTGGATAGCATGTCACCCTTTTCAAAAGACAGTTTATCTAGTTACTATTGGTTTTCAAGTGAAGTTTCCTAAAACTTATAAAGATTTCCATTTCTTTGGCCAGAATTAACTGTTATCTCTTGTCTTACTTGGGTGGCAACATCCTGGTAGAATCAAGGAATCCTGTTTCCTTCCCCTACCTTTCTAGTTGCCCCCACATGTTGTAAATGTTAGTTAGGCCACACTTTCTTTGAGGCTCTTATACTGCCATTTAATGTATATCAGACAAGGAAATGGGACATAACCTATAGGAAAAATACAAGATATTGTGAATAGCAACACATGGCCCTAAAATACACAGATTTATGAATAAACTGTGTTGGTGGCGTATTTGGAAGGTAACGGAAACCTACAGGGAAATGCAACGTGTTCCTGAAAGAAGAAAAATGATCCCACTTCTTTTTCCCTCCTTATTATTGGCCTGGCTTCTATTTTTGAACCTGGATATTGTTTTCACGGTGGGGATTCTTGTCACTAAGCCATGATAGGTATGTGCGCAAGAGCCAGCGACCCCTCCCTTCTCCCCAGCCCCTGTCTGGGGGCTCTCTCTAAGTCCACCTGCCACACTCAGGCCACAGAAGCTAAGAGCTGTATTTTGTAAGAACATTAGAACTCTTTGGTCTTAAATCTGCAATTTCGAAACCTCCAAATAATGATTTTGCAGATGATCACAAAAGAAATTTTCTCAGGATCAACAAAATTCTCATTATTTTCAGAAGCATATAGGATTTTTGTTTTTCGGGTTTTTTTTTTTTAACCTATAATTCATCAATGAGAAGTACTGTGGTTTAGAGCTAAAAAGCCCTCTCTTTCACCCGCTAATGCCCCAGGTGAATATGCAGTTTGCGTAGAAAGCCGCCTTCGTGTGCCTCTTCCCACCACGTGCTGGCAGGGCTGTGTGTAGGGACAGACCTCCATTGTGTCTGCGTGTCTGTGGAGGGAGCGACAGCTGCAGTGCTCTATTCTTTCTACTTTCTCAGAACCTGGTTTGGGGGCTTCTGCATCTTCTTACCCTTTTTTTTTTTTTTTTTAAAGATTTTATTTATTTATTTGACAGACAGATCACAAGTAGGCAGAGAGGCAGGCAGAGAGAGAAGGGAGGAAGCAGGCTCCCTGCTGAGCAGAGAGCCCGATGCGGGGCTCGATCCCAGGACGCCGGGATCATGACCTGAGCCGAAGGCAGCGGCTTTAACCCACTGAGCCACCCAGGCGCCCTCTTCTTACCCTTTTAAGAATCCTAAAGGCAGGGCATCTGGGTGGCTCAGTTGTTAAGCTTCTGCCTTCCGGGCTCAGGTCATGATCCCAGGATGCTGGGATCAAGCCCCACATTGGGCTCCCTGCTCAGCGGGAAGCCTCCTTCTCCCTCTCCCACTCCCCCTGCTTGTGTTCTCTCTCTCTCTCGCGCGCGCGCGCGCTGTGTCTCTATCAAGTAAATAAATGCAATCTTAAAAAAAAAAAAAAAGGAATCGTAAAGGCTTCACTTCAGCTAAAAGCCAGCTGTGAGGACTGCTTCTAAACACCGCGCCTATGTAAATGAACAGCCCCCTCCCAGATCGCATGGGCTTTCACTCTAAAAAATACAGGTAATACACCAGGCAGATAAAAGACACACTGCTAATTGGTAAACGAGGAACGTGCAAATATGTCTGGTATTTAGTCTGTGTAACTGCATGTCAGTTTGGATAATAGTGCAGTTAGTAGGAAGGCAGGATGTAGGGCTGAGCTGTGTAGGCTAACACAAGAATAGCTGGCAGAAGAGGCCAGGTCCCCTTTCTAAACAAAGGCATCCTGAGGCCCAGCCAGCATGTGGCCGGTGCAGTTGAGCTGGGGGGTGGGGTTGGGCTGGCACGCCCTGCCTCCCTGGCTCCTCCCGCCCCCTACCTGCCTGCTGGGGAGAGAGTTAAGCAGAAAGCCTCTCCTGAATCAGCATCCAGGGTTCTTACCGGTTCATTTAGAACACTAAGGTAGCAGGGATCAAGAGCAGGAAATGAGCAAGGCCTCCCTGTCCACCTTATTATGTAGCTTTCCAATGGAATTGCTTACAATTGTATAGTAGGTTCAAGGGTGATCAGCGCTACCTAGGACATATTTATTATCTGCTCCTTTTCTATCCAGTCACTTAAGTGAAAAACACCGAGTGGACTTACTTAGGTCTTCAGAAATTTAAATTTGTCTGAATTTTTATTTTTCAATTACTTTGTTAAGATGAAGCAATTCAGTCTTAAATGATCAGTTGGTTGTAATTTATTCAGTAGAATTTGACATTTTAATACATAGACTGTAGATGCCTCTTAAATCTCCCATGCATAGTGTCTGTTTCTTAGTACAAAAGTCCTGCTTTGATAGTGTTCCTACAGAGTTTATTTTGGCCTCAATTTAAAAAGCAGCTGTTGTTAGGTATTCTCACATCATCATTTTAATGCTGTTGCCCTATTTGCTATCCTGATGCCTCTAAACTCAGCCATTGTGTTCCAGAACAAATCTATAAATATTTCTTTATGAAAGAGTTGCCAGTGAGTTGATAATATGAGCACTAGTTCCCTTACCTCAGATTGTTCCCCATACTTCTCGAAATCTAGTTTTGTTTTTTTTTTTTAAGATTTTATTTATTTATTTGACAGAGATCACAAGTAGGCAGAGAGGCAGGCAGAGAGAGAGAGGGGGAAACAGGCTCCCTGCTGAGCAGAGAGCCCGATGCGGGGGGTGATCCCAGGACCCTGGAATCATGACCTGAGCCGAAGGCAGAGGCTTAACCCACTGAGCCACCCAGGCACCCCGAAATCTAGTTTTTTGCGGAATGATCAGTAACAGGTTTAAGCACTGGATTTTAGTAGAGCTCAACCCTGCATATAGTCAAATGACCTACACATGGTGTGTGATCAATAAATGTTATTTTCTGACCCATTGCCCACCCCAGGCTCTTCCTGGTGCTGGTTAACACCCATCTCCACCTCCCTCAAACTCTAATTGAAGAAAAAGCATTTTAAAACAAAAACAACTTGGCTTCCTTGTGGGGGTTGGGGCAGGGGTGAGAGAGGTGCTAATTTTGTCTTAAAATTTTTGCTTATTAGATTTTCACCAGTTGCTTTAAATCTCACTCTGCTCTTTAGACAGAATGGTATAACTTACGGACGGAGAAGGGGTATATATATAAGTGGTATCTTAGTAAGTTAAACACTTTCTCATTGGGCTCATGTTTCTTTGCTGAAAATAATGTGGAAAATAGGGAGAAAGTTACTTAACATCTAAACTAGACAAGTTCTTTATACTCAATGTTGACATAAAGAACCAAAAAGACCTCCTGTGACACGTTAGAGTAGATTTCCTGATAATTTAATATCAAGGGACTAATGCAATTTGCATCTAATATAATTAGATTTCCTTGTTATGTACGGGCTGACCCAGTTCGAACGCATAATCTCATTTGCTGTCCCTCTGTATTCCCTTAGAACTGGGTCAGTGCCTGTGCATTTGCCCTTACAGTGCTCTACCTCATGGCAGAATTATTGGATATGCATAACCATAGCATGAGCTCACATTAAGGGTAGAGACTCTTGATTAGAAATAAGGCATGGTAGGGGCTCCTGGGTGGCTCAGTCATTAAGCTTCTGCCTTCCACTCAGGTCATGATCCCAGGGTCCTGGGATTAAGCCCTGCATCTGGCTCCCTGCTCAGCAGCAAGCCTGCTTCTCCCTCTCCCACTTCCCCTGCTTGTGTTCCCTCTCTCATTATGTTTCTCTCCATAAAATAAATAAGTAAAATCTTAAAAAAAAAAAAGAAGACATGGTAGTTGGAAAAACCATGGGACATTGGGCTCGAACAAACCAGTATTCAAATCCTTCTTTCTCATTTCCTTGGGAAAGTGCTCTAGCCTCTCTCCAAGTTTCCTGTATAATACATGTAAAGCACCTGGCCAGTTGCTTTTCACTTCCCTCAGTTGTGTGCCCTTAGTCCTTGCCCTGGGCTTTTGCATATCACAGGGGAGCAAGTGAAAGGTACAGTCATGTTCTATGGGCCAAGGTCAGAATCCTTTGATTTCCTTAAAATCAACATACACTTTGAATCAGTGGACTAGCAGGTGTTTGCAAATATCCATCTCTAAGTTATTAATATAAAAAATTTTTTAAAGAAACCATTGTGTTATGCAGCAAGCTGAATAATGAATAATATAACAGTAGGACTCATCATCTTGGTTGCTTTTTAAAGTTTTGGATTATATATATATATATGCATATATGTATGCATATATATATTTATTGGTCAGGTTTTATATTTTTAAAATAATTTTTCCAGTTTTCTCACCTTTTTTGCATGCATTTTTTTTAAAAAAAATTTATTTATTTATTTGACAGACAGAGATGACAAGTATACAGAGGCAGGCAAAGAGAGAGGAGGAAGCAGGCTCCCTGCTGAGCAGAGAGCCTAATGTGGGGCTTGATCCCAGGACTCTGGGATCATGACCTGAGCCTAAGGCAGAGGCTTTAACCCACTGAGCCACCCAGGCGCCCCCTTTGCATGCATTTTTTTTTAAAGATTTTATTTATTTATTTGTTTGAGAGAGAGAGCGCACGCGCAAGCACAGGCAGACAGAGAGGCAGGCAGAGGCAAAGGGAGAAACAGGCTCCCTGCCGAGCAAGGAGCCCCATGTGGGACTCGATCCCAGGACACTGGGATCGTGACCTGAGCCGAAGTCGGCTGCTTAACCCACTGAGCCACCCAGGCGTCCCTTTGCATACATTTTTAAAAGAATTTCATTACTAATACATTTAGTAGTTCTGTATGGACTTTTATTGGACTACTGATATTTCAAGAGGGGAGAGAAGAGGGAGTCATGTCATCTCACTTTTCAGTAAACATATAAAATATGAGATTTTTAGACACAGCCATGTATTCAGCTACCCTTATTTCTTTACACGTTTCCCTGTTTCTTCCTTATCGATATCATTTTTTTTAAATCATTTTAACTGTGTTTCTTCTTCCTTGAGTCCTCAGTCCTTCTCAGGGCAGCCCATCCTTTTACTGCCTCTGGCCCTGCGTTGTTCTTTCCTGCAGAAAGCTGCTAAAAATTGAGCATAGATGTTTGTCTAAGCTCAGCACTCCCTTAGAGACCACAGGGTTGTTTACCTTCTTGTTTATGGAGAGCTTCTCCCCCAGCAGTTCTCCGGTGTCTCTTCTCTCTCCTGAGTTCCAGCGACGAGTTCCATCTGCCATCCTCAGTGATGCTTGTAAGCCTGCATTGCCTCCTGATGAACAGCATAGAAACACTGAGTGTTCATGTCCCTTCCTGAAATCCAGATCTTGCCTTAGTCCAGTGTTAAATCTTAACAGAAGAGCCAGAACATCAAGGTCTCACCACTCAGTCTTCACCGGGCCATGTTCTCAGAAGTGGGTCTGAGTCATCACAGCGCTCTCCAGGAGTCTCCCAGATGTGGCCAGGGGAAAAGTGTGCACGTACTCGCATACCTGCAATTAAAGGCTCTCGCAAAAAAAAAAACCCTGTAGATTGCTTCCTACTCATAGTTAGTTAGTTAGTTAGTTTGTATGTGTGTGCAGTATGCTAAGCCAAGAAGAACTAGACAGAGGGTACACAGCCCACTGTCTGCGCCAGGTCACCAGCATTGTGGAGGAAGGGTTTAGTTGATCAAGTTGGGAATGTTCTCAGGTACCATCACTGGCAAAAGAGAAGTTGGAGAAAAAGGGAGTGGTTAGTGTGGAAATTTTCTAAACAGTGCAATGAATTTTACTGTTCATTCTTGAAACCAGTTATGTTGTTAAGCCTTTACAAGACAGGAATTGGAACCATCGTTCCTATTCAGTGAGGGGAAAAAAAAGAAGAAAAAAGACAAAATTGGCAGCTTTTACTATATTTATCATATGTGTCAGCTTTAGCTTACTGTTTAAAGACACTGAGAAATGAGTTGCTGTCAATCACAGTATAGGGAGTTAGGAATTGGAATGCCCAACTGAGCAGTAAGCTTGCACAGAGGAACACAGGAAATGTCTTACAAAGATTATGACTGCTCCACATTATTTGTAACAGCAAATGCTCTTGAAACAACCCAGTGTCCATCAGGAGGGGACTGGTTAAATAAATCCTGGTTCATCCACTCAAGGAGTCCATGAGCTATTAAAAAAAAAAGTGAGAATGAGCTCTCCAGGCTGACATGGAGTGATCTCCATCCACTATGTACCAAGGTACAGAACAGTGTATTTCTGAGCAGTACACAGAAAACAAAAACCCAAGTACAGAAATTTCTTGTGCAAGAAAGGGATGTTCATGGATATACATACACAGTTGTTTATATATTTTTTTAAAAAATATTTATAGGGGCGCCGGGGTGGCTCAGTGGGTTAAAGCCTCTGCCTTCGGCTCAGGTCATGATCCCAGGGTCCTGGGATCAAGCCCTGCATCGGGCTCTCTGCTCTGTGGAGAGCCTGCTTCCTCCTCTCTCTCTGCCTGCCTCTCTGCCTACTTGTGATGTCTGTCTGTCAAATAAATAAAATCTTTTAAAAAATTATTTATATATTTTTAAAATTAATTAACTAGTTAAATTTATTTGTCAGAGAGAGCACAAGCAGGGGCAGCAGCAGGCAGAGGGAGAAGCAGGCTCCCTGCTGAGCAAGGAGCCCCATGTGGGGCTGGATCCCAGCACCCTCACCCATGACCTGAGGTGAAAGCAGATGCTTAACTGACTGAGCCAGTCATTCCCCACAGCTGCTTATATTTTCAAGGAGAAACAATACAGGAGAAAGTAAATTAAAAACTACCAAAAATGTGTAGGGGAAGGGAGGGATCTGGATGCAAGACACAAGGAGGAAGCAAGACTTAACTGAGCACACTCTGATAGGAGGTTTGGCTCTGGAATCATGTATAAAGCTTTGACGTAATCACATAGTCGTAAAACAGATTACATCCAAAAAGGCACTACCCCACCACACACACATAGAATGAAAAAGAAGAGCAAAACAAAAGCTAAATGAACCTAATTGGACTTTGTTGGTGACATAACAACGTGGAGAAAAAATTATTTTGATTTACCTTCGAAGACAATATTCTTACTATACATTCTTAATAAGATGCTCTCTGAGGACCCTCCCCCTCCCCCCAAATGCAGATTTTAAATCATATTCAGCAGTCTCACTACTAATAGTTAGGTTGATGTGGTTAGGAATTAAGATTTTCCACCTAAGAGATATAAAATAAGCATAAAAATTTTTACAAAATATGTAAAAACCTCATACCCTTAAATTTGAATTAGAAATCTTAGCAGGGCCCCTGGGTGGTGCTGTGGGTTGAGCAGCTAACTCTTGGCTTTAGCTCAAGTCATGATCTCAGGGTCCTGGGATCCAGCCCTGCACTGGGTTCCACGCTCAGCAGGGAGTCCGCTTAAAAGATTCTCTTTCCCTTCCTCTGTCCCTCCGCCCTGCCCTTGTGCTCATGCACGCATGCTCTCCCCATCTCTCAAATAAATAAATCTTAAAAAGAAAAAAAAAAGGAAGTATTAGCAAGATGTTATTCCTCCCTTTAAAAAAAAAAAAAGAAAGAAATGTGTCTGAGATCTGTCCAATGAAAAGGGCTAAAAAATAATGAAAACTCAGTAAAGATAGGCATTCCTGGCACCCAGATTGTGGTCTTTAAATATCACTCCCCAGTAAAAGAACCCTGAGGTTCTTGAAGAAATGCCTGGCTCCAGGGTCAAGGTGGAAAATGTACTCGGTGAGTCTAGAACATCTTGGGCCAAAAGGCTGATGAGTCATTTCAAAAGGATATAGGAACCGCCTGAAGGGTCCCCATTGGCCAGAGTGGGATCATTGACCGCAGTTTAATATATAAAATTCCATGGGTTTTCATGGTATTAAAACAGCAAAAGAACCATCATAGCACTCCTGCATTATTGTATTGTTGTTGCATAGGGCGCTTCTTTGAGACTATTTTGAATGGCAATAGGGAACGTTCATTTGATTATGTAAATTATGTTAAAGAGTCATAATGGGAATGCAGAGTTAGAGTTCAGGGACTTTGTCCCAGTCCATTCCCTTTCACGCAGGCTTGGTGTCTAACCTCAGACTGACACTCTCTGTGACAGGAAGGGTATTACTTTGCATTTATTTCATCACCAGTTGCCAGCATGGCGTCCACAGAGCTGAAATCTGCCTCCTGAGGTTCCAAAGACCTGGGTTCTAGTCCCAGCTCTTCCTCTTGCTTCCTCCACAGCTGTCCATCTCTCACTCTTGCCAGGCCTCAGATTCCTCATCTCTAAAATAAGGACGAGAATGCTTTTATGTGCCCCGTTCTCCCTTCCAGACCGTGAGGAGTGACTGCTGACCTCTAAGTTGTTTCTGTCTTGCTGAGACCATGAATTGTCAGTGTTTCCCCTCAATTACTACACTCTTAAAGAGTCACATTTATGAAATTCCACTGGAGACTGGAATTCTTTGAGCTCTACCTAGAAAAATAAGCATTGCCTGCTCATCAGCACAGGTTGGACATGGAAGTAAAATGCTTTGTTTCTTTCAGCCATGGAATTCCATGAACACTTACACAGCATCGGCACCAAGGAAGGACTGAAGGAACGAAAACTACAAAAAGCAGTGGAGAGCTTTACCTGGAATATCACCATCTTAAAGGTATGTGGCCAAGCTGTTTCTGATGCCGGTGACGCTGCAGCCTTTCTCAGCACGTTTCCTCCTTTAAGTAGAACAGGTCTTGCCTTAGGAATTATCAGCCACTGAGGCGATAGCGCGGCCACCGCCGTCCAGTGAGAACTCAGCCCTCAGGAGAGCCCGCAGGCACAGTCCCCGGGCGGTGCGGTGCGGCTTGGAGAGAGCACAGCGGACTCCTGTGGTTGGCACATTGTGGATTCTGACGGGAAGGGAGAGGACCTTGGCTTCTACCCTTAAAACACTGTCAAGTTTATAAACGCCAGTTGCTATCTGTGAAATAGTGTGATTATAGAGGGATGATTGGGAATTTAGATTCTAATTACTCAAATGTCATTTAATACTTCCAAGTATAATCACAACCTTAATATTTATATGATCCCGGACAAAATGGGAAAGACTTACGTGGGGCATAATTAAAACAAATATGTAAAGGAATTGCCATTCGAAAGAAAATTTGCTTTAGAAGCCATCTGTTTGTCTTCCTGCCTCCCTCCTTCCCTCCCTCTCCTTCACTTCCTTCCTTCCTCAGCATGACCATTTTTAAAATGTTTAGTATTTTTTACTATAAAAGTAATACATTATAGTTGAAACTGTCAAAATTGAAATAGGCAAAGATGGACATGGTCCCACCGTTCAGAGGCGACTACCACCAGCCTTGTGCTGTACACTCTCCCTGTCTTTCTCTCTGTGCTGTGTATCATGTGACATGGTTTTTAAAATGAGGCTATGTATGTACCTTGAAGCCTTTGTTAAGTTTTGTCTCAGTGGTCTTTACTTTTCTTCTCCGTGTTTGGGCACTTGAATAATCATAACATAGAAATATTATTTCACTCTGGATCTTGGACAGCTAAATCTAAAATTACTCTCTGGTAGTCACCCTCCAAACTTTCTGCTCCCTTGAAGTCAAAACTATAAAGATGTTCTCACTGCTGCCTCTTTTAATTTCCTTGTTTCTCCTCAAGTTAAACGATGCATCCCTGCAGCAGACAATGGTTTTCTGATTTGATTTAAGAGAAAGTCACCCTTCCAAAGCTAGCCAACTTGCATTTTCTCACATTAAACCTCTACTTGTTTGTATAATTAAAATCATTTTCTTGACTTCTTAAAACAGTTCCCTTCCTTCACATGTGCTTTCTTTTGTAAGCTTTCAAAAGGTTAATCAAAGTTAACCTTAGAGGTTAACTTTGATAGTTTGCAATTTAGTAAACAGCAGATAGAAGAATTTACAAGGAAAAGGAATTTAGCTTTATAACTTGCTGACTCATTCCCACCCAGAGGTGGGGGTACACAACAAATTTCCCACAAATCTCAGGGAACAAAGTAGCACAGTAGTTTAAGCCCTGTGATAGAACAAATGCTCGTGTTGCTTTTATTAAAGGCAAAACCAGACTTACAGACCAGACCCTTCACCTGTCAACTGTCCTTGCTACTTGTTTGAGGTCTGGGAACCGGAAGCCTGGATATTACCTGGGAGCTTGTTCAAAAATACAGATTCCCAAGCCCCACCCCAGGTCTACCGAATCAGAATATGCATTTTTACAAGATCCCGGGGGATTCTCGTGCACATTAAAGTCTGAGACGCACTTGGCTAAGAGCCACCGAAAATGGGAGCCTGGCACACACATTAATGAGAAACAGCTGACATAAAGTAATATACCAGATTTTAGAAATAAGTAATTGAACTTATTTAGTAGTTACGCCGAGAAAACCCATTTTCTTTTGACTTATGTCCAGGACAGAGAATTAACACCTCAGACTTGCATTCATATGGAAACTAATGTATAGGACAGGGTAAAGGATTTTTTTTAGAATTTCCAGCATATTTGTTCTAGATGGTGTTTGAGTGTGGTAGAAGCTGAGTGAGGAATGGGAAAGAACCAGAGAGATCTATGTGTCATTTCCATATAATGGAAGGGCTTTTTCCACCCCTGGGTGATTCACAAGTTTTAACTTTGTTTAGGAGAATCAGTGACCCCTTGGATGTGAATTTGGATCTGAGTTGAGATACTAACCTTTTCCTGGCAGGAAGGAATCAGATCCTTTGCATTCCTCTGACCACTTGTTCTTCGTGGTAAGCTAGGAGAGGTGGCGGCCCTCCGAGGCTATGCATGGTGGGCAGTAGGCAACCGTGACCTCATGGTGGACCCAGAGGCTAGGGGAAGGTTTCAGATGACACTGGGTATGGAGAGAAAAGGAGAAGGAGGGCGGGGAGACATGTCCGGGGAGCCCTGGAACTGTGAGGCCAAACAGGAACTTCCTGTAGTGCTTAAAAATGCAGCCTCCTGAGCCCCACCTCAGAAGCTGGGTCAGATCTCTAGGGGCAGAACTTAGGAATCTACTTGTTTAACAAGTTCCTTGGGGGATTCTGAGGCATCCTAAAAAAATGGAATACCTCTGCTCTAGAACGAAATCGAAAGTATCTTCCTCCACTCATTTGAACATTGAAGAAGGCAGGGTGACCGATCATCCTGGGACACAGGACTTCCCGTGTGGAAATCAGGACAGACCTGGGCAAACCAGAAGATGATGGTCACCCAGCGTGGGAGCCTCCTGCCATAAACTCCTTTCATCTAGGGATGTGCCTCCCAGTTTTTATGAATTTTTGCTTGCTTTGTTTAGTTTTGCAATTTTAAGAATTGCTTTAAAAATACAAAAATGAATAAAGAAGAAATGTCAGCTCTGATCACCACATCCAGAGTTATCTACTATAGACACGTTAGCATATTTACTCCCAGACACTTTTTATTTTGAGTAAAAATCATTCATTTGTTTTTGTAAATGCATCTTCATTTATATGAAGCCTTTTTTAATGTAGAAAAGATAAAAGTTTTAAAATGACCTCAAGCTCTCTGAGAAATAACTATTATTAAATGTAGATGATATTGGGGCACCTGGGTCGCTCAGTCAGTTAAGTGTCTGCCTTCGGCTTGGGTCATGATCCCAGGGTCCAGGGATTGAGCCCCACATCGGGCTCCCTGCTCATCGGGGAGCCTGCTTCTCCCTTTTCCTCTGCCTGCTGCTCTGCCTACTTGTACTCTCTCTCTCTGTCAAATAAATAAATTTTTTAAAAGAAATTTAAATGTCGGTGACCTTATTTTAGGAACCATTTTAGTTGCATATGGATGGATGGACGGAGATACATATTATTGATTCTGAATCATACTTCTTTTTTCTATTTCTGATATCTTCTAAATTGGCATGTATCTTATAGTCCATGGTATCTGTACACTATACCCTAGTTCGTTGGCAGTGATTTTCTTTCTTAATAGAACCTCTGACAAGAACTGATGTCTCAGATATTATGAAATAAGGTACGCCAATAGACAGAATCCTACTAGGATCGCTCTTTTTAACTTTTTTTTTTTAAGATTTTATTTATTTATTTGACAGAGAGAGATCACAACTAGGCAGAGAGGCAGGCAGAGAGAGAGGGAGAAGCAGGCTTCCTGCTGAGCAGAGAGCCCGATGCGGGGCTCGATCCCAGGACCCTGGGATTATGACCTGAGCCGAAGGCAGAGGCTTTAACCCACTGAACCACCCAGGCGCCCCCGCTCTTTTTAATTTTTAAAAAAATACTAAATTTTACTTAATTTAAAAGAAGAAAAGTAAACCATAAAGAACTTAAATGAATTTCTATTTATAGGAAATAATTATCTCTCACAGTAAACCTTGTTCAGTGATTCATTTAGCTTCTTTCATTTCACCATAATGCTTTGCACATTCATCCAAGTTGAGGTGTGTTTCAGCAATCCATTTCTTTTCATTGATGAACAGTATTCTGTTTGCTGGCCATGGGACCCTTTGTTCATATACTTACTAGCTGATGGGCATTTGGGTTATTTCCAGTTTCTAGCTCTCGTGACTAAAGCCACAGTAAGCATTCCCAAGCAGGTCTTTGTGTGAACATGTGCTCATTTTCTCGGATAAATATGAGTGCAGTTGCCGGATCATATGGTTAAGTGTATGTCAGACTTTATAGGAGATTGCCAAACCACTTTCCAAACTGGCCCATGTAGTATTCCCCCAGCAGTGTTGTGAGAGTTCTAATTATCCCACATCCATGTCGACATTTGCTATTGTCAGTTTAGCCAGTGTACGGCATGTGTAGAGGTAGAGCAGCTTTTTGTTTGGATTTTTTTTTTTTTTAGCTTTTTAAAAGAATTATGATGGGCCTTAGTCTGATTTTCATCATGTTTCTTCTCCTTTGGGTTTCTTGAGATTCTTCCACTTGTGGATTTATAGTGTCCATCAAATTTGGAAAATTTTTAGCCATTTATTTCTTTAAATCTTTTTTCCTGTCTTACCCTTTCTTCTGTAGCTCCATATATATATATATTTTTTTTTTTTAATTTATTTATTGCTTGTTACCTTCCCAGAAGTGACAGATCCACTATTCACTTCTTTTTAGGTCTTTTTTCTTTCCTTCTTTTTTGATAGTTTCTGTTAGTTCTGCATCTTCAAGCAATATTATTGTGTCTTCCGCAGCATCTACGCTGCCATTAGTCCTTCCCAGCTCCCCACTTCTCTCGTCTCTGTGCTCACCGTATCCCCCGTCTTCTTGAACGTAGATATTTACGGTGATTGTTTAAGAGGCCCCCCAATCTGCCACACACATCCTGGCCACCTTACCTCCCCAAACTCCAGAGTCCATCTCCTGGGCTCACTGGGGCCTCTGGGCTCTGCTTGGGCTCTGGCTTCCCACACCACAGCCTGGAAGAGGGCTGGACCTCTTCCCACACCACAGCTCCAAATAGGGAGCTGGACCCCCCTTTGCATCTTTTCCCTCAGGGTTCTCTGTGTTGCACTGTCGGAACATCATTGTTGAATACATCGTGTCCAGTTTTCTCCACTTGTGTGTCAGCCCTGTTCCTCACTTGTCTTGTGTCATCTCTTTCATCCTGCCCTCTGTCCCATCGTCTGTTCTGCTCCATCAAACAGACGTAAAAGAGAAGGACACTTTGTGTCTTTCCAATTTGAGTGGCTCTTAGAATTCTTGGGATTTTTATGAATTGCCACTGTGAATTCTGTGAGGTTTAGAAGTTTCTTAAATTGTGTCACACCCTTCTGTTTGTTTGCTGCTTGTGTTATGTGTGCGTGTGTGTCTGTGTGTGCGAGTATGTGTGTGTTTGCCAATTTTACTTTTTGCTTGTCTCATCAGGAATGTGGGAAGGAAATTCTGTTAATATGTCTTCCACCCACAAGCTTAATCAAGATGTTCCTCTCCCTTTATTTTCCATTTGCTAAAATATTCACTGAACTGGTGATCATTTTCATTGTTTCTATTTCTTATTGTTCCCCAAATGATAGAATCCTCATGGTAGAAGAGCCCTGTTTTAATTGGTCCCTTTTGGTATAAGAAGCCAGATTCCTGTAGGCTGGCTTACAGAGGAGAAATGAGCAATTCTGGCTCATAGAAGGGATCATGAGAGGACAGGGAGGCCCGAGACCAGAAGCTGTGGTCTGGCCACACGAGAGTGAAGAGCAGTCAGGAAGCCCAGCAGCGCCTGGGACAGCTCTTCTCTGGGGGACTGTGGTCATCCACTCTGTCCTTCTCCATCTGCCAGTGGCTCCCCCTGCTCACTCGTGGTTTCTGCTGCTCTATGACTTGGTCTTGTGTTGCTTTGGCCCTGACTATACCTTAGAAGTTTTTATTCCAAGTCCTCAATCTACTTGTACTTCCTAATTTAAATTCCAAAGAGAGGAAATCTGATCGGCTCAGCCTGTCCTTTCATTTCACATCCAGACCAGGAATCCTAAAGTTATAAGCCTCTTCTTGTATCATGTTCTCCTTGGATCAGGTTCTCTGCCTGCTTCAATCCACTGTGCCCAGAAAGGCACTGTCACAACACATAAAATACGGCCATCTGACCTACTCTCTCAGTTCCCTGTTGCTGTGTAACAAACCATGCCAAAACTCGTGATTCTGTGGGCTAGCTGAGCTCAGCTGGGTGGCTTTTCTGCTCCCTCTGGTGTTGACCAGGTCACCTGTGAGGCACGGTCCAGCTGGGAGGTCAGCTGGGCCTGGAATACCCAAGAAGGCTCCACTCACATGGCTGGCATCTAACCAGAAATGGCTGGAATGGCTAGGTCTCTCTCTTCTCTCTCTCTCTCTCCCCCCGAGGTCCATCATCATTCAGTAGTCCAGCCCCAGCTTCCCTAGATGGCTGTGAGATTCTAAGAAGACAAAAAGGGAAGCTGCCAGGCTTCATTAGACCACTTCCTCCACGTTTAATTGACCAAAGCAAGTCAAGGCCAGTCCAGATTCAAGGGAGGGGGAATTGGACTGCACCTCTTAGTGGATGGAGCAGCAGGATGCCTGGACAGGGATAGAAGCAATTATGGGCAGCTGCCATTGCAGAGAGCATCCTACAGTGGTAGAACCTGTGAATGAAGCATTTTCCCTTTGACGAGTGGAGACTTGGCCCCACAACAACGTGGGGTCATCAAATCCACCTTCGTGCCGCTTCTTCCTTCCTGCTTGCCAGCCTCCTCTACCGTCGTGGAGTTTTAGCTGTGTTCTGCCATACAGTAGGTAGAATTTGATCTCTCTGTAACTTCACTTCTTCCTACTGGTTCCAGTAATACCCTCAGAATAGCCCAGAATTATTCTATTCCTTCTTCCTCAACATCCCTTTATACCTTTGGGAACTCTCATTATCTTCTCTTAAACCTCCCCGATTCAGGTCAGACATGCTCAGCTTGTGCAGATTCCAGGA
The DNA here is from genome assembly GCF_963455335.1 of Martes martes. Lineage (NCBI taxonomy): Eukaryota > Metazoa > Chordata > Mammalia > Carnivora > Mustelidae > Martes > Martes martes. Next base: position 132,160,150 of record NC_137888.1, read on the forward strand.
TGAGATGGCATCTGGCCCCCTCCTCACTGAGTTCCTTGGCTTTCTGAAGGCTCTAGTTTGTCAGTGTCTGTTGGAAGATGGGGTGGCCAGAATTGTCCTCGTACTTTGGGTGCACAGGGCACTAACCACCCCAGGGTAGGACTTGTCAGTATGATTTTGTTCATAGTCTGAAAATTATCTTACTGTTAATACAGGCCAAAATAATGCTGGATTTTTCTAGCACCTGTGTCATATCCTAAACTCAGATGGAGCTTATTACAATCCAAGATGTTTTCCAGATGAATTGCTGCCAAGCTAGCTCTCCCTGCTCTGTGCCGCTCCACCCTCAGAAGTAAGACTAAAAGCTAAACCCTGAAAGCAATTAGAGATTTGTTCTCTTTAGGAACGTAAGACTTCTGCCAAAAATAAATAATTAAACCAGACGGTCTTTGCACCTGGTAAGACATTAATCTTGATTTCGTTTTTACCTGAGGTGCAGTACTTACCTTGAAGACCTGAAGACTAACATTTGTTTCTTTTCCAAAAATTTCTGCGATGGTCTTTGTGCAACTTTTTTTCTTTATTGATGGCAATATCCTTTAGCTATGTTATGCATTATAAGAAATGTATTATATTGCCTGTTTTCCTGAAAATCTATAATCGGCTGAACGCCATTCCTCTGGTTGGCGTGTGCAGATTCTTCAGCACGGCTCAGGAAACCAAACTACAGTAGTGTTTGTCATTAGGCAGGCTGTTCTTTCTGGTCCACTTAAAACAGTAAAACCTCAGACACTGGATCCTACTAATGTGGAATTTGTGATCTTTCAGCTAATGTTTAATTATGCAGAAGTTGTGCTTAAAAGACTAATGGCGCGAGGGAAGTGCTTCTGCATGCTGTTTTAACTAGTGTTTTCAGGAGATTCCACGCTCATGATTCTGGCCCTGCTCCTCCCTCTACAACCCCTTGCTCTCGCCAGACCTGCCACCCTCCTGTCTGGTCCTGGTGCCACTCCCCAGAGCCCTCTCTCGACCTCCCATCTCTGCCCTTCAGTCCCGGCTCCCTTCCACTGTCTGGAGCCTCCAGGGGCAGCTCCTGAAACCCTCACCCCACCCCCTCCCCCAGAGCCACCAGTTCTGTGTCAGGCAAGGTCTTCTCCCAGGGCAGGGGCCGGCACTCACCACTAGTGGGAAATTTAGCCCTTCCCATGGCCGTTCCTGTTATAGGGAGATGGCAACACAGTTGGAGCTCAGAAAGCTTTGTAGTATAGAAGTCATGCTCCTGAGCCGTGGTTAGGCCCCAAAGGCATCATGTGTTGGAGTCATAGGTCACGTGTGGAAGGTGGCCTCCTCCACAGCCCGTCGGCCTGCTGAAAGCCTTTCCTACCCGTCTGCCGGGGCCCAACTCAGACACCACACCTCCTCCACGGTGCTGCCTAGGAGCTCCTGGGAGCCCCCTGCCCCACCCCCCCATCTTCGCTGAGTGAGGCATAAACTTGTTTCTGAGGTGGGAGATGTCCATTCTGAATTTAAATGACATCTTATATTGAAAAATTTAAATTAAACTTTGTATAAATCTTTGAGCGCCACCACTGCGAAATTGAGGAACAGCTGTCAGTGTGATGAAATAGCCAAATTCTCGGCAAGGGTGAGAGGATCAAGGTGCCGGGGGCGTCTCGGGATCCACCCAGCAGGCCTGTGTGATCGACACTGCGTTATACGCCTGGAGGGGCTCTGGATTAAGGGAAGAACCGGGGTTAGGAGCCATGTTTCCAGAACTATTCTCACACTCTCCCAGGTCCTCATCCATCTGGCCAGCACCCAGGAGCCCTCTGGGGACTCCGCAGCAGAGTCTTCCTGCTGCGGGGAGATGAGGCGATATACAGTTTCCATTCCACTCCCTCCCAACACGTGAATGAACGTAGTAGAAGCTAAAAGGACAGAAAAAATAATGAAACACGTAAAAGGAATTTAATGTTCTATAGAGAAGTGCGTGCTGCTAGGCTTTGTTGCTCTCACTTTAGACTGATGATCAGGGGGCCTTTTTTCAAGTGTAAGGCTTACTGGGACGTCAGTGGGAAGAGGGCCTTCTGTACCTCGGATGAACATGCTACAGCCTTTGCCGGCCACACAGGCCTCTCAGAGGGAGCTGTCAGAGTGTAACGAGGCGGCTTATATCCCAGAACCAAGATACCCACAGCCCCACCATCGTGGTGTTCACTCTATCCTCATTCAATAAATACAGAGGGAGCGCTCTATTTTTGTGCTTCTGTTTAAGCCCAGGAAGAGTGAATTGTCTGCACTGAGGACATTAGAGGTGGTGGTGGACATTCCAGTTGGCTTGCTTGAAAGTGTCACGTGTCACACATGGGGCTCAGCTCTATGGTTGGGCCCAGTGGTTTAGTTAATCCAAAAAGAAAACAGAACACACAGAGAAGAAGTTGTGTGTTTAAGTGTAACATGCTGTGTAGACTCTGCCTTCTGCCAAGCCCTTAATCTCTCCAAACTCTGTTTCCTCATCTATAAAAGTAGGGATAGGAAGAGCGCCTCTGGCAGAACTGAGAGACTCTCATGACATAATCTTTGTGAAGGGCTTAATATGGTGCCTAGTGCGCTGTAGTTACTGTGTTCCCAGTAACTGTGTTTCCTGGTCATGAGACTATGTTAGGGTTTTGCAGTTTTGATTCTGTGGTTCGGGTTGCAGAAGGTGCTCCTGTGAGAAGTAGCAGAAGAGTCCTAGGCCCCTGTGTCGTCTTCTCAGAGTGATGCTGAGGGAGGAGATGGGTGGCCTCTTGAAGACTTCCAGGGCGACAGGAAAAATAAGGACACGTGCATAGCAACTTGCTGAGTAAGGGCCCAGCTTGTGGGTTGGTGCTAGGCTTACGCGGGGTGGCAGTCCATCTTCCTGCTGGGCCTTCAGGCTAAGTGTCTGCCCCCATCTCTTTTTGCCAGAGTTAGCTTCATCTCTTGGGGGAGCAGAAAGTGTCAGTGAGGGTGCCTAGAAGCTTCTTTCTTCTCACTGTATTCCTGAGTGGATAAGGAAGCAGGAAGGAGGCAGCATAGTCCATTACCAACCAAGGGAACCTTCTGGGGTTGGAGATTTTAGCCCCAGAACAACACAAATGTCAGGGTGGCCCCTGGACATGCTGAGGTCAAGCCAGATACTGATAACTTGGGTTCTCACTTGCATTAAATTTAAAAGTATCTGACTACCTTTATGCCTCCTTCAGACTCCCAAAATGGTGTGAGTGTCCTCTTTTTTCTCTTCCCTCCCACTGCTTGTAATTTGGAAGAAATAGGTCTGCTAACTCCCAGGGAACAGCAGGTGGCCATCTTTGCCTGCTCCAGCTCTTGGCCATGTGGCCATTGTGTGGTTTCGTGGCAGAGGTCGGGGGAGTCTTTGTGGCCATTCTGGTTCACTCACCTCAGTAGGAAGGCAACTCTGGTCTTCTCTAATAGATAGTTGGATAGAAAAGGCTTTGAAAAAAAATAATAACCGAAGTATAGAATCCCTATTGTTTCAGCTCTAGGTCTAAATAAAAGCAGTGAATTGTGATTGTTAATTTTAGATTCAAAAACTATGTAGCACTAACAGATGTGCCTGGAAGTATTTTTAAAATATTTTCAAAGCTAAGACATGTTTTATGGTCAGAGAGAAAATTTGGTGATTGGCCGATCATTGAGTATGGCTGGGAATCTGGCTCCAGTGTCTGGTATCAGCCACCATCATTCCTTTCTGGCAGCTCCAGCGTCTGACCCCATCTCAGGCAGCCACCGGCAGGGCCAGAAGGAACATGGTCGGCCAGACTCTCAGCAGGAGCCGCTGGGATCTGGCCCTGCCCTTAGCTCCGTCTTTTAAAGATTATGTTCTGAGTTTGAGTAGGAGCCTTAAATATTTTGACCTAAGGTTGTTAGAAGTCTTTCATGGTGAAAACCAAATAGAATAAGTTATGAAATTCAAAACAGAATGTGTGCAACCAAATAGGGTTTGAGTTTCTCAACTGGAAACATTGTGAAGCCAGTTTCGTAGGAGTCTTCAAACCCAGATACGCTGTGGCGGTAGGCGGCAGTGTTTTAAATAGCCTTTGCTCTTTTGAAGTCTTTGAAGCAATGAGATGTGAACGCTGCTGCAGCAAACACCATCATCGCCCCTTTCAAATTGTTCTTTATTCCCGCTGGATGGTGCAGTCCCAAGACGTGTCGGACACGAAGTTTTAGATGCACAGAACAAAACAGAAGTAATATGAATAAAGCCCAGCGGTCCCCCAGCCCAGGCTGACAGCCTGTAGGGGTTCTTTGTGTCTCCCAGGCTAGCGGCCCATCGCCTTGTCTGTACGAGATACAGTTAATGACCTGTCTGAACTTGGGAAGCAGAAGATCCAACCACATAAAGAGTTGTATTATTACCACAGTGATTATCCTCTACCATCTGGGGATTTCTGTATTTAAATGCCCCATCGTCCTGTGGCCAATCTGTATAGGCTGACATGGAAAGATTGCCAAGGCATGATTTTTGGTGAACAAAAAGAAAACCAAAGACTTCAATAGTTTGCTTGATTCCATTTCTGTAAAAGTAAAATAAAATACCTGTTCATAATACATATAAATCCAGAAGAAAATGCCTCCATCTTTGGGAGGCTTCTGTGAGTAAAAGAGGTACTTTCATATTTTACTCTCATTATATTCACTCAGTCTGTTTCTTGAGCCCATATTGTATGGCCGCTGCTGTTCTAGGCCTGAAGGGGGAGCGTTCAACAGTGGTCTGAAGATGTAAAAACCCCTGTTCTCATGGAGCTCACATTTAATGGGAGAGACAGACAGTAAATAGCAACAGAGAACATTACATGGTGGTACATATTATGGAGAAAGCAAGGCCAGGAAGGGACAAGGAGAGCTGTGGGCAGGATAGGCAGTTTTCATTTTGGAAAGGTGGTTGGGTAGTCAAGGCCTGAAGGAGGTGAGAGAGCAAACTATGTTCCTTTCTGGGTAAAGGCCTGCCCTGCACAGGGAATGCCGAGTGAGCCCCCTTGAGGCTGGGCTGGAGAGTATCTGCTGTGTGTAAGGAGCACTGTGGGGCCCAGCATCACAGTGGCTGAGCACACAAGGTGGGACCATCAAGGGGGTGAGAACAGCTCAAGGGCAGGACATATAGGGCTGTGGGAAAGGACTCTGATTCTCACTGAATTATATGAGGAGTCACAGAAGGTAGGGGGAAGAGATGTTCTGACTGCGTGTAATTGTGTCTCTCTGGTTGTCATGTTGAGAAAAGAGAAGCAGGATGGCCAGTTGGAAGGGCATTATCATAAACTCAAACAAAGGTGATAGTGGCTCAGGCTACTGTTGTGGCAATGAGGGTGGGAAGAAGTGCCGAGAACCTGTATATGTGTATATGTGGATTGATGATAGAGGTAATGGGGGCTGCTGACAAGTGGGGTGAGGGATGCAGGAAAACGAGAGGACTCAAAGATGGTAGTGGGGCCTTTGGTCCAAGTCACTGAGAGAACTGAGTTGTCTTAACCTAGGAAGAGTTGGTTAGAGAAACTGGTAGGATATCAGGAACTCAGTTTTGGAAATGTGAAGTCTAAGAGGACATGCCAAGTGAGCATTTTGAACATAGACCCACTGATTTTCTATTAGTAAAAATACAAGAACAGAAATCAATGAAATTGAACTCAGGAAATTGATAGAAAAAATCAAGAGGACTAAAATCTGGCTCTTTGAAAAGATCATTAAAATCAGTGTGTCATTAGCCAAGCTAACTAGGAAGGAAAAACAAAAGGAGGATGCAAATTACAAATATCAGAAATGAAAGAAGGGACGTCAGTACAGATCCCATGGATATTAAAAGGACAACAAAGTAATACAATGAACAACTCTTGTCCCACAAATTTGATAACTTAGATGAAATAGACCAATTTCTTGAAAGGCACAATCTACCAAAACTCACACAAGAAGAAATAGACAATTTGAATAGACCTATCCTCATTAAAGAAGTTGAATGAACAATTATCACCTTTTTAAAAAGATTTTATGTATTTATTTGACAGAGAGAGTGGGAGAGCACAAGCAGGGAGAGCATTAGGCAGAGGGAAAGGGAGAAGCAGGCTCCCCACTGAGCAAGGAGCCCAACGGAGGACTTGATCCCAGGACACTGGAATCATGACCCAACCCAAAGGCAGATGCCCAACCGACTGAGCCACCCAGGTGCCCCTAAGTATAACCTTTTAAAACAGAAAGCACCAGCTCACATGGGTTGACTGGTGAATTCTATCAAACATTTAAAGACGAAATTATACCAGTTTTTTTTTTTATTTTTTACATTCTCTTCCAGAAAATAGAGGCAGAGGGAATACTTTCTGATACCTTCTATGTGGCCAGCACTATCCTAAAACCAAAACCAGACAAAGACATTATAAGAAAAGAAAACTACAGATCAGTATCTCTTATGAATATAGATGCAGAAATTCTCAAGAAAATATTAAAAAGTTGAAGCCAGCAATGTATAAAAAGAATTATACACTATGTCTAAATGAGATTTATACCAGGTATAAAGGGTTGGTATAACAATTGAGAATCAATTAATGTAATCCATCACATCAACAGGATAAAGAAGAAAAATCACATGATCATCTCAATAGATTGAAAAAAGGCATTTGACAAAATCCAATACCCATTCATGATTTAAAAAAAAAAATCTTCTCAGGAAAGTAGAAATAGAGAACTTTCTCAACTTGATAAAGAACGTCTAAAAAACACCTGTAACTAGCATCATACTTGTGAGACCTCAAACCTTTCCCACTAAGATCTGGAACAAGGCAAGAATATCCCGACTCTACTGTTTTTCCACAGTGTACTAGAAGTCCTAGTGGATGCAATGAGACAAGAAAACTAAAAGGTGTGCATTGGGAAGGAAGACATAAAACTGTCTTTGTTCACAGATGACATGATTGTCTATATAGAAATTCCAAAAGAACTGACAAAAAACTCCTGGACCTAATAAGCAATTACAGTAAGGTTGCAAGAAACAAGGTTAGTGTGTAGAAGTCCATTACTTTCCTAGATAATAACAAGGAATGAGGATAATTTGACATTAAAAACATAATGCCAGTTATATTAGCACCTCCAAAAATGAAATACTTGGGTATAAATCTAACAAAATATGTGCAAGGTCTATATGAGGAAGACTATAAAACTCTGAGGAAATATATCAAAGATAAAATGAGTAAGTGGAGAGACATTTATTCATGGTTAAAAAGCCTCAATATTTTCAAGATGTTTCTTTCCAACTTGAGCTATAGATTCAACACAATCTCAATCAAAATTCTATCAGGTTATTTTGTGGATATTGACAGGTTGATTCTCAAGTTTACATGGAGAAACAAAAGACCCAGAATAACCAACACAGTATAAAAGGAGAAAAATGAAGTCAGGGAACTAACACTACTTTGAGATTTATTATAAGGCTTCAGAAATTGAGACAGTGTGATATTGGTGAAAGAATAGACAATTAGATCAGTAGAACAGAATAGAGAGCTCAGAAATAGACCCACATAAATACAGTCAACTGATTTTTGACTGAGGGGCAAAGGCAATACAATGGAGCAAAGATATTCTTTTCAACAACCATCCTGAAATCACTGAACATCCACATGCAAAAAAACAAAACAAACAAACAAAAAAACCCACAAATATATATATAGATAGTTGGATAGATAGATAGACAGACAGACAGATACAGACTTACACCCTGCATAAAAATTAACTTAAAAGAGGTTATAGACTTAAATGTAAAATGGAAACTATAAGGCTCCTGGAAGATAATAAAGGAGAAAACTTAGATGACCTTGAGTACAGTGATGACTTTTTAGATGTAACACCAGCAGCACAATCCATAAAAGAATTCATAAGACCAGACTTTATTAAAATTAAAAACCTCTGCTCTGCAAAAGATAAGAGAACAAGAAGAGAAGCCGCAGACTGGGAGAAAATGCTTGTAAAAGACACATCTGATGAATAGCTGTTGCCCAGAATATAGAAAGAACACTTAAAATTCAACAATAAGAAAATGAACAGTCTGATTTACAAATGGGCAAAAGACCTGAGCAGACACTACCAATGCAGATACACAGATGGCAAGTAGATATGTGAAAAGTTATTCAACATTAAATATGAGAGCATTGCGAATTAAAACAAAAATGAGACATCAGTGTTTACCCATCAGAGTGACCAAAATCTTAAACACTAACAGTACCAAATGTTGATGAGGGTATGGAGCAGCAGGAACCCTCATTCATTGCTGGTGGGATGCAAAATGGCCCAGCCCTTGTGGTGGAAGACAGTATGGCAGTTTCTTACAAAACGAAATGTACTATATGATGCATCAATCACGCTCCATTCGGTATCTACCAAAATGAATTGAAAACTTACACCACACAAAACTCTGCACATGGATGCCTACAGTAACTGTATCCATAATTGCCAAACCTTGGTCATAACTGAGATGTCCTTCAGTAGGGGAATGGATAAATAACCTGTGGTACGTCCAGCATTAAGAACAAATGAGCTATCAAGCCATAAAAAACATGGAGGAAAGTTAAATGCATCATACAGAAGGAAGGAAGCCCATCTGAAAAGGCTACATATATGTGACATTCTGGAAAAGGCAAAACTATTGAGTTAGTAAAAAGATTGGTGGTTGCCCAGGTTTAGGGGGAAGGGAGAGATGAGTGGGTGGAGCACAGAGGATATTTAGGGCAGTGAAACTTACTCTGTGTGATCCTGTAGTGATGGATGCAGGTCATTACATATTTGTCCAAACCCGCAGAATGTACACCACCAAGAGTGAGCCCTAATGTAAACTGTGGACTTTGAGTGACAGTGATGTGCAGGGTAGGCTCATCGGTTATAACAAATGGATGCGCTATGGTGGGGCAGGCTGTCAGTAGTGGAGGGGGTGGTGCCTGTTGTCGGGAGGGGGGCATATGGGAAATCTCGGTACTTACTGCTCAGTTCTGCTGTGAACCTGAGACTGCTCTAAAAAAATAAAGTTACTAATTTTTAAAAATAATGTTTGTGATTTTAAAGCACAAATGGAATATCTAGTTATAGTCTATTAACCATAAATGTATGTAGCAGTCCCACATGGGAGGACAAATAAACTCTTTAACAAGAAATTACATTTTGGGCACAATATGCTGTATTTATATACAAAGACTTTACTGCTTGTAAAATTTCAGTATGTGAATCCAGTGACTAGTAAGAATGAATAAAAAATGAAGCTCCTTCAGTTAAACTAAGCAGTGGAGCATCTATTTATAGTTACTAATTAAAGGTCTTTGTAGAGTAGGAAAATCATGAACAGTAAGTGGTAAACAGCAAACCATTGTGTGGATTCTGGCCTCTGAGTAGCTTAAAATTACATTGCAATTTGGTCTCCCCAGAGACTGAGATTTGATTATAGTCCAGCTGCCTGCCAAGCCAAGTCCTATACCTGTTACCCTGGGGCAGCTGGACCCCAGCTTTTGTTGTACAGGAGTACTTTAATGGAGATGCGCATTGGGAGGCCATTAAAAAAAACAAAAACAGAAAGGGAGGAAGGAAGGATCGTACCAAGCATGTAAGTATGACCGAAGAAAAAGCCAAACTGTGGAGGGATAATAAAGAGAATAATAGAATAAACTTAGAGCCTGAGGAGAGGAAAAAATAGCAAACAAGAAAAATAAGAAGGGAAGGTAATAGAATAAGTAGAAAGACTATTCATGGAAGGCAGTTAAAGATAGGAAGGAAAAATAGAGCCAAAGTTCTACCAAAGTGGGAACGTTGGAATTTCCAGTGGAGCACCACATCATCTCTCCTAAGCAGTAATCTTAATGATTGGCTGATACGTGGGCAGTTTCAACCCCCAGGGATATTTGACAACATCTGCAGACATTTTGATTGTCACAGCTGAAGGTGTGCTACTGGTCTCTAGTGGAAAAAGGCCAGGAATGCTGCTACCCAGCCTGAGATGCACAACAGAGCTGCCCACCACCTACCCCCGCAAACCACCTGGCAAAAGAATGCTCTGGTCAAAATGTCTAGAGTGATAAGGCTGACGGACTCCCAGTGAAGACTCCCAGTCTTTCCCACTGTATTTTGACCTGTAATGTGGCTAGACCGCATATATGTTTAATTGGCCACACCCCATAAAAGAAATTACAACCTGGCTAAGAAAGTCTATCCAAAGTAAAGTAAAGTAAAGACTAGCAAGTAGTCAGTGAAAACTTGCTGTGTGCCTGTCTGCCAGAGCTTGCTTCCAAAGCACATTTTTATAAATGGAGACAGGACTCAGGTGCTCAAGGGGCTAGGGATGGTGGGGGATGGTGTTGGGTGTGATGATGGAGTCATGGTACCGGGGAGATCTTTGTGGCAGCAGAGTAGCTCCGTGTGTTGGTTGCAGGGGTGGTTACATGAATCCCCCTTAGAATGCAGTGACACAGAGCTATACACATGCCTGGCATCTGTGCCAGCTGCTTGGTTTGGATACTGGACCATAGTTATATAAGATGGAACCACTGGGAGAAATTTGGGAAAAAGTATAGAAGACCTCTTTGTACTATATTTGCATCCTTCTGTGAATTTATACTAATTTCAGAATGAAAAGCCAAAAATAAAGCAAATCTTAAAAGAGAAAAACCAAGATGGGCCAAACAAGTTAGCTAAAGATATACTTCTAACCAGGGTAGGCAGCTGTGGTCCACACACACCGAATTCGGTTCAGACTGATAAATAGAAAGGACTGAAGACACAGCACACTCTTGGAGTTTGGTGTGGAAAACTGGGAAGACAAACTTGTTTTTTTATTAAAATTAACCTATTCGGATGCAGAGCCAGTATCAAATAACATGCCCTCGTGCAGCATCAAAATGTTTCTATTTCAGTGGGAGACCTATATTGTCAGACTGCAGCAAGAAGTCATGTCACACCTAACATTTAATTGCGTATCTTGTTACAGGGACAAGCGGATCTTCTGAAATATGCTAAGAACGAGACTTTGGAGAACCTGAAACAAATCCATTATGCTGCTCTTTCATGTGGACTGAATAAACCAGGCACAGAAAATGCCGACGTTCAGAAGCCGCGCCGGAGCCTGGAAGTCATACCTGAAAAAGCAAATGATGAAACTGGAGATTGAAGGAATTTTCTAGAAACCATTATGGAGTTTATAACTCTAGGACCAATTGTAGTCAAATGGGACATTTGCTTTGCACTCACTAATGAAAATAATATTTGGGATTTTAAAGCACAACTGGAATAGCTAATTACAGTCTGTTAAAACTGTGAATGTATGTAGCAATTCTGCGTGTGAAGGCAAATAAACTCTTTAACAAGAAACTATATTCCTGGCCCAAATATGCTATATTTGTATACAAAGACATCATAACAGTTCCAGTGTGAACAACAGGACTATTCGCTCTAGTTCCATTGAGAAAAAAAAGGTTTTCTCTGCCTGAAAACAATTTCTTGAGACGGAAATGGATTGTATTGTCAAAGTAGTATTTATTGGAGAGAAATCTAATCTACGCATTTTGTTTATAGATGATTGCCAGAGTCTCTGGGTTATAGATGATTTTGGTGGCATGCCTGCTGAGCCATAATTACTAGGGAGAATGTAAGTGGACAGATGCCCCGAGTCCCCAGGGGCCCTGGAGAGCCGTCGAGCACAAGGAGAACATGCAGGATGGAAGCCTCTGGCTGAAGACGCCCGCTGGGTAGCCACGCGATGTTAACGGCGACCGGTCTGGAAGCAACACATTGTAAATAGTTTTTCATTGTATGAAGTAGTGTTCACATTAAAAAGATGTTTTATGATATTTCTCCAATAGCAGTTCCTGCCTTTCATGAAAGTTTAACTTTCAAAGTTTCTAGCTAAAACTATTCTACTCTCCAGAGTACCCAGTTGTCAAACAGTTTTGTCAAAAGTGAGTTGCTTGTCTGGCGTTAACAGTTTTGCCTCGAGGAAGGTGTTCAGGACTCTGCCCCGTGACAGCTGACAGCGGGTGCCCGGGAACGGGGACGCCTCTCTCTGCCTCCTGCCTTTCTCACGGTCCTGCAAAGAGTGCGGCAAGGACGGCAGAGGCTGGAGCGCTCCTAGCTGTCCTCGGCCAGCGGGGATCTTAAGCCAAGCCTTTATTTTCTAAATCAGTGACGCTTTGTGCTATTTTTGAAAAGATACCAGACACTGCAGCCTAATTACCGCCTCCCCCAAACCCAACTTGCTTTCAGATTTTGGAAGAGTAAAAGCTATCTAAATCTTCAGCAACTCTTCTTGCTTTGTCCATTTTCTTTTCGGTGGCTCAGGTCTGGGTGGTAGATTAAGTACAAGGAGCCTGCTATGTCCTCCCAGTTAGGAAGATGCTCAGGCCAATATATTTGATTTATTTCTGCCCAGACTCCTAAACATCCTCTTAAAAAAGCACTTTCTCTGCTCAGCTCCTGTCGTTTGCATTCTAATAGCATGCCTAAGTTAAGGTATGCATCTCCACTGGCTCTCCCTAGATGTAATTCCAGTTAGAAAATTAAACCTATCTGTTACCTGAGTAATAGCAGAGTTCCCTGCATGCCCCAGCAAGCAGTTGGCTGCTAGCTTTGGCTCTTAGCTCAGATAGGAACTCTACCCAGAAAAAAGGAAAGGGAAAAGAGCGAAGAATTAAAAGTAGTTTCATAGAAGGAAAAATAAAATAATGTATAATTTAGACTAATGTTAGCAATCCTTGAATTTAGCTGGCAAATATATAGCAATATCCAACTTAAAGTGAAAACCAGAAACAATTAAAAATAACATTAAAAATATAATATTGGAGCAAATGCTACATTTACGGTGGTGGCAGGCGTTGTGGAAGATGTGACTTGAATGAGTGAGAGCAAGGCACCCGTGGTTCACTGCAGTTCTTCCAGGTGCACAGTCAGCACTTTAGGAAGTCTGATTGCCTCTGACACTGTTTCCCAGATGCAGGAGTTGCAGACAAGAACGATACAAAGTCTGATAGGGCATTGTTGGCCGTACACCCAGCCCTGGGTTTGCTCCACCTTTCCTCGATAAAAAAAAAAGTCAGCCTTCTTTTGACCCATCTTTTCGAAGGAATTAGCCACATGATGGGAAAAAGGAGGCACCCTTGTTGAGGACTTGCTCCCAAAGCTGCCCCGTTGCTCCTCCTGGCTGTCTAGCCCCCGCCTACCGAGACCCCCACCCTTCGGTCAAGATGGTGGCTCCATGGGGCGCCTGGGTGGCTCAGTGGGTTAAGGCCTCCGCCTTCAGCTCAGGTCATGATCCCGGCGTCCTGGGATTGAGCCCCGCATCGGGCTCTCTGCTCAGCGGGGAGCCTGCTTCCTCCCTTCTCTCTCTGCTTGCCTCTCTGCCTACTTGTGATCTGTCAAATAAATAAATAAAATCTTAAAAAAAAAAAAAAAAAAAGATGGTGGCTCCAACCCGGAGCACGCGTTGGTGGCGATCTGAGCTTCTTGCTCCTTCCTTCCGCATTTAGACTGAAACTGGAACTGTCTGTCACGTGGCCTAGGGCCAAGGTTATGATTTATGACCTTCGTAAGCATTTTTGTTCTATAAAGGACTAACTGGTCTGCTCTGTATTGAATGAGTGGGGGCTTTATTCTAACCCCACTGGTCAAACAAAGGAGAGTCATGCTCCTGAGTTCATAAATTGTGGCAACAGCGGGTGACTTGCCAGCTCCCCATTGTCATCTACATTCCTTAAATGGGGGGACACCCCCCGGTAAGTCTCTTATTGTAAATACAAATAATGCCCTTTAGTTTGACTAATGCATACATTAGTCCTACTGTCCACACGGGCTGTGCATCGTCCCCTGAGGCACAGATTACGGCGAGTGCCCGGTCAGTTCAGGGGGAAAGGAGACGCCCCACAGGCAACAGGCAGGCAGAGTGGAATGCCAGGTTCCCAGCAGCTGTGGACTACCATCCACAGAGGAGATCCCGAGGCCTCTGCTTGTCCAATGGATCCTCTCTGCTACCTGAGCCATTGTAAGTGTTGGTCTTTTTGCTGCTTTCAGCAGCTACAGCTTCTGAACAGTTGGAATGAAAACCTCTAAGCCCCAGATGCTCACCCCTCCATGTGGCCGGGGGTCTGGGCCCAAGGAGAGTTCCTCCCCAGCTGACTGGCCTGTTCCCTAGGGAGGATGCTCTCCACCTCCACGTCCTCACCACGTGGCCTCATTTGGTATATTAAATACTTTGCACTGAATCTTTAGTCAAGGATTGAAACAATATAATGCAAATTTAAACCCAGTAAACAGCATCACTCCCCTGAGTGTCACCCACTGAGTGCGAAAGCCCAGGCTCAATTTCTCTCTACCATTTTCGGTAGGTGCTCGCGTCTGAGCAAGGCTTTCATCTGAGCAGACACATCAACTGCAAATTGGAAGACTTTTCTGTTTGTTATGTTCGACAGTGGGACCCTTTGTTGAGGTGGTATGCCAATGGCTGTGTTTGGGGACTTTGCATATGTCATTTCATCCCCTCAACAGCTGGCAAGGTATTTATCCAGTATTACAGGTGGTGAAACAATGACTTTAGCCAAGGTCACAGACTGCTCAAGGCCGGATGTGAACCCAGATGTGCCTGCTCTGAAGTCTGTCCCCAAGCACTATACTCTTCTGAATGCCAAATATATATTTCTCTGCTAAACTACAAGGTATGTACTAGGTCATAAAGAATAATGAGGTAATTGTCATTTTATTTCTCGTTCACACTGAAAATGAGCTCCCTAGAAACCACTGAGATTTACTCTCTTTTCTATTGAGCACATTTTAGACACTAGGGATCACCATGAACAAAAGCAGACCTGGTCCCAACCCCTGTGGAGCTCACAATTTGGTTCTGAGGAGCAGGAGACATTAATCCAAATAATTACAAAGATAAGATATAATTAGAACTCTGTTGAGGGCAATGAAGGGGCTCCCTGGGCTCACATCCTAGCTGCGTACTGAGGGGAAGTGTTCTCAACCTCTCTTGCTTCTGTAACTCAAGGATTGGGGGTGGGGGGGAAATTCTGCTTTCCCACACAGGATTCTTTTTTCTTTTTTTTTTAAGATTTTATTTATTTGACAGGCAGAGATCACAAGTAGGCAGAGAGGCGGAGGGGGGGGAGCAGGCTCCCTGCTGAGCAGAGACCGCGATGTGGGGCTCGATCCCAGGACCCTGAGATCATGACCTGAGCTAAAGGCAGAGGCTTTAACCCACTGAGCCACCCAGGCGCCCCCCCCCCACAGGATTCTTGGGAGGACTGAATAAGATGGTGTTTATAAGGTGCATGGCTTGTGGTGGACCTGTATTATCACCAGTAGTTATTCTTGAAAGGCAGAGCCATGAGAATATATACAGGGCCCTTACCCTCTTGCGAAGATGGACTCACTGTCTTTTGTTCTGAAACGCCACCCTCAGAACTTAAAATAGTCATTATACCTTTTGTGGTTCTGGGCGTTGGCTGGGCTCACTTCAGTGGTTCTTGCCTGGGGTCTATCACTCAGTTGCTGCCAGATGTCAGCCGGGGCCGCAGTCACCCAGCTGGCTACACATTCAAGATGGTTCCCCCACAGGGCTCCGGGCAGGGCCCTGGGCAGGGCGCTGGGCTGGGCTGTCAACCGGAGCATCGACATGTGGTCTCTCCATGTGACTTGGACTTCCTATAGCAGGGCACTGGGTTCTAAGAGTGAGTGTTCCAGAAGACCCATAGGGAAGCCCCAGGTCTTTTTGAGACTTCTTGAACCTATCTTTCTGACAATACAACATTCTCCTGTATTCTCTTGTTCAAATAGGTCACTAAGTCTGCCTGGGTTCAGGGGGGTGGAGAAATGAACTCCCTCTCTTGCAAGGGTTGTGGCAAGGTCACGCTGCAGAAGAGGATATGGGATAGGAGCTATTAGGACCACTTTTGGAAGATAGAAACTGCCACAGAAGATTCCCTGAGAAAGTGATATTTTAGCTGGGACCTGAAAGCAACAATGGTCAGGAGAGGGTGAAGCATTTCAAGCAATTTAGGCAAGGAAACTGGCATGTTGTAAAAGCCAGGGATAGGAGGAAAGCTGGCATGTTTGAGGACCCAAGGAAGCAGGGTGAGACTGGGGTGCCGACAATGAGAGGGGGATGAGTGGTGAGGGTGCTGCATGGAGTCCATCATGAAGGCCTCTGTAGGCCTTGTCAGGGATTTTGGTCTTGTTTTCCTAAAAAGCTGGTGCCAAACATTTAGTTTTATTTACATTTAATCTACCTTTTATTGGTTTTGTTTAATTGCAAAAGAAATATATGCTCCTTGTTACCAAAAAGATCAAATGCTAAGGAATGTAAATTAAAAAGTGCCCATGCCTCTCACACTGCCCATCTCCTGCTCCCCATGGGAAATGGGTTCGGCCAGCTCCTCCTCATGTGGGGATGCTCAGAGAACACCAGCAAATGCCGTCTTTCTCTCTCTCAGAAGTTCCCACTTTCACTGTCGAGAAAAGATAGAACTTTCTTTAAGGATCACAGAAATCGAAGAACCGAGTATTTAAGAAGTAAAGCTATGGCCTGGAGAGTGATGAATAGCAATTTGATTTTACGAACTACAATAATTTGCATTTTATCAAAGCCACAGATGTGAGGTAGAAAAGAAATTAACAACTTCTGTGAATTATGACTATTAGAATTTATAAGAACAAATGTCTTCCCTCTAAAAAGATTTTTTTAGGGACAGCTAGATGGCTCAGTCAGTTGAGTGTCTGCTTTCAGCTCAGGTCATGATCCCAGTGTCATGGGATCGAGCCCCTCATCAGGCTCTTACTCAGCAGGGAGTCTGCTTCTTCCTCTGCCTGCTGCTCCCCCTGCTTGTGCTCTCTCTCTCTCTCTCTTTCTGACAAATAAATACATAAAATCTTTAAAAAAAATAAAATTACTTTTTACTCTGAACCAAAAGTCACAAAAATTCTTCGGGAATGGATTGTTGTGGCCATTGAGGTTGATTATAGGTTGAGATGAGCATTCTGGATGCATAGTAAAATATGATTTGAATAATGAATTGTCAAAGCATTCAGTAGGTATAATATGAAGAATAAAAACCCCCTTGCATTTCCCCCTAGCCCCAGGGCTAAGCACTTGTCATGCTTAATCATTTCTGGTTTTGATTCTTCTGATAATTGTCTCCCAAACTCTAGACCAATGTTGTCCAAAGAACTTTCTAAGATGATGGAACCATCTCTATCTGTGCTATCTAATGCAATAGCCACTGGCCGCATGTGGCTATAAATTTAAATTTTAATTAATAAAAACTCAGTGAAATAAAAACATTGCATCCTCAGTCACCCTAGCAACATTTCGGTCATCCCACTGTCACATGTGGCTAGCGGCTACCATAACGGACAGTGTGGCTGTAGAGATTATGCTCATCCCTGTGCTTCTGCTTTATCAACTTTAAAAGATCTGTTACTTTACATAAAGGAAAATAAAAATTCAGCTCACTTCACTGCTTCTTCTCTTTGCCCTCCCTTCATTCCCAAGCCCTGCTAGGAACATTTTAGTTTTAGTGCTGTTGCTTCATCATGATAGCTTTTAGCAGTATATTTTATAGTGCTTCTCGGTACATCCACTGTTGATTACCATGCTTCGCCCCACCACCTTGGTAGGTCAGGCTATTAGAGCTCTTCCCTGTTTCCCTCCAAGATGCCTGCACTCAGAGCCACCAACCAGTTCAGGGATGTTTGTCCCATTGTCAAGGTCTCTGGATAGCATTACATTCTGTTCTGGAATTGTAACCTTCCTCTGCTTTCTTTCAGATTGGTTCTAAAATTAAATAACCAGCCTTTATAATGTTATAATTTCTTAAGAACTAATTTGTTATGGAAATAGTGTGACTCAACCTTCCTAGAAGACCTGTGGGATCCCAGGCCACCAAACCTGTACCATTTCAGGTGAATGGAACCAACTTCCACTGTCAGCCAAGACAGAGTAATGGGGAACAGATTTTCCTTCCTGCATGAAACAAACCCAGAGACCCAGAAAACAATGGTCTTCAAGACACTGGACCTCAAGCGTAGAAAGACAGTGATCTCTTAGAGAAAGAAGCAGATGGAGGTCTCTGTGATTATCTTGAGAGAGCTTGCTGGCCCTGTGCCAGGAGAGGAAGCAAGGTAGAGCCTAGAAGCCACCCTTCCCTCACCCCCAAGTCCAGGAAGTGGAGCTGAGAGACCGGGGAGATCTAGCTGGCTAGAGTTCATGGGACAGGGTGCTGGAGGGGAGAGAGCCGCACAGACAGAGAACAGACACCTGCAGACAATCAGTGTTCAGCACGGTGCCCATTAGCACAAATGAGGACGTTCCCGAAGGCAGGAGAACCACTGTCATTAGGAGAGCATTTCTCAAACTTTTAAGATTATCAGGCCCCTAATGAGTCATCTTAGACATTTTTTACAATCATTCTCTCCCATGAAATTTAACACCATACGTACAAATATATCTGCATAGCTATTTATGTATCATGTATCGTATGTGTATTATACTTTATATAATTATGTATTATATGCATAAACGTGTGTGTGTGTGTGTGTGTGTGTATGCACTAGAGAGTTACATGGCTTGCAAAGAAGTAGAAAGTTATGACCTATATGAGGAGAAAAATCCATGAATCCATGAACGAAAACCAACCTAGAACAGATATTGGGATTAGCAGACAACAGTATTAAAACACTTATTTCAGCTGTTCCTTACGTTCAAAAAATCAAGCAGTTGCATGGATGATATAGAAAAGATAAAGACTGGACTTCTGGAGATGGAAACATCAGTGTGTGTGTGAAAGCTACAATGGCTGGGATTAATGGCAGATTAGACATTTCAAAAGAAAAAAATTAGTGCACTTAAAAACATCATAATAGAAACTCTCCAATATAAAACACACGGAAGGGGGAAAAAAGAGCAAAGCAAAACAAATGAACAGAGCATCAGTGAGTTGTGGGACAACTGCAGGTGGCTTAATATGTGTCATTGGGGAGTGCCCAAAGGCGAGGAGAAAGTGGGAAGAACCAAAAAGGACACTGAAAATATAACAAACATTGTGTACAATTGACAAGCGCTTTAAGTCCGCAGACGCAGGAATCTCAGCAAACCCCAAGCACAAAACACATGAAGAAAACTACACTAGGGAACATCAAAATCAGAGTGCTCGAAGCCCACAGTGATAAAGGGGAAAATCTGAAAAGCAACTGGAGAGAAAAAGACATTCTACACGGAAGAACAAAAATGAGGGTGACCGCAGATTCGGCAGGTGGCAGGAGTGCAAGTGAGAAGTCAGGGGAGCAACATCTGTAAATGACTGACTGACAGAAAAGTAGCCGTCTCCCTCGATTCCTATGCTCAGCAAAAACATCTTCCAAAAAAGGCAAAATAAAACTTTGTTAATGTGTACAAAAGCTAAAACAATTCATTACCAACAGACCCACACTACAAGACATAACATTTTTTAAAAAACATTTTATTTATTTATTTATTTATTTATTTATTTATTTATTTGAGAGAGCAAGAGAGAGAGCAGGAGGGAGAGGGCAGAGGGAGACAGAGACAGAAATCTCCAGCAGACTCTGCACTGAGGTTGGAGCCTGATGTGGGGCTTGATCCCACCACCCTGAGATCATGACCTGGGCTGAAACCAAGAGTCAGATGCCTAATTGACTGAGCCACCCAGGTGCCCCAAGACATCACTTTTTAAGAAAGTTCTCAGGAAGAAGAAAATGATAGCAGACAGAATTATGGATCTGTACAAAGGGATGAAGAGTTTGGGAAATGGTAACTGTGTATATAAATAGATAAGATGTTTTTCTTATTATTTAAATCTCTTTAAGAAGATCTTTGACTGTTCCAAAAATAATGTTGGAATATTATGTAAACGTAAAACACATCACAACAGAAGCCCAAGATCCTGGAGGTGAGAAATAGAAGTATATCACTGTGAGGTTCTTGAGCTTTGTGTGAAGTGATAAGACAGCACTTCAAAGTGCAGTGTTGTGAGTAAAGACGTATGCTCTAACCCCTAGGAAACCACCAGAAGAGCAAAACAAAGCTCTAGCTCGTAATTCAACAAATGAGGTGAACCGGAGCAGTAAACACTCTAAAGAAAAAGAAGAAAAAGGGGGAAAGGACGCATAGATGGGGCAAATAGAACACAACAGGCAAAATCAAATACAAAAATTTGATAAATCTGACTTGAAAATTAGTTTCTGGTTTTTTGTGGGTTTTTTTGAGATGCTGCTGAGAAAACTAAAAGTCAGACTGGAATAAGTATTTATCACACTATACTTGATGAAGAACTTGTTTCCAGAATACGTAAAGAACTCTTACAACTCAGTAGTCAGAAAGCAAGGGATATAATAAAAAATCATAGGTAAAGAAATATTGACAAAAGAAAATATAATGGCCAAAAAGCTTACGAATTATATTCAGTATTGGTAGTTGTTAGGGAAATGCAAATGAAAACCACAATAAGATACCACACCGCACCTGCTAAAATGATTAAAATTAAAAATATTGACAATACTGCACTGGCAATACTGCACTCTTTGACAAGAATATGGAACAACTCTAATTCTCATACATTATTGTCAAAATGCAAAGTGGTGCACCTATTTTGGAAAACAGGTGGATGTTTGCTATAGTTAAGCACTTAATTTATGAACCAATAATTCCGATCCTAGAGTTTCTGCAGAGAAATGAAAACTTACATGCTCTGTGAGATTTGTATAAGATTATTGACAACAGCTTTACTCATAATATTCAAAACTTTAAACTGCCCAAATGATCATCAGCAAGAAGATGGATAAACAAAATTGTGCTATATTCATGCAATTTAATACTTCTCAGCTCTAGAGAACAGACTGCTGGTGGCCGCCACAAACGTGGATCACTGTGAAACCCCTCGTGCTGAGTGCATAAAGCCAGACACTGTAGAGTGCCTGCCCTGTGCTTCCGTTCCTAGGGAGCTCTGGAACAGGCAAAGCCAGACTCGACCATAGAAAGGGTTTTTTACAGGGCTTCGCTCGCCAAGGGACCCTCTGGAGGGACGCAGATATGACATGGATGCGAATTTACCCCTAGATCGATTGTAGTTACGCTGATCTTTGTTACAACGTACCAGCCACCTGTCAAAAACTCATTGACTTCTATATTTGAAATCTGAGTATTTTTTGTATAGAAGTTATATTTCAATAAAGTTGAGGTTACATTTTTAAAAGGAGATTGTATGTTAAAGACCAGGAGAAAAATGATTGGGAAAAGGAGTGGGAAGAGGGAATATGATACTATTTCGTATTTTTCCTTTATCAGTAAAATCCTTTCTGTTTCTTAATTATATAATTTTTTTACACATTATTTTCTTTTGAAGACTTTTTTTTCCCCTCTGAGTCTTCTGATTTCTTGTTTTTAATTTGGACTAACTGCTTTCCAGAACTGCTGCACAGATTCAATTCTGAGATTTATTTTATTTAGTACGGTGCTGACCTAGTTTTACTATATATTGCTCTGTCCTGGATCCTATGTGTTGTTGGGGTTGAGGGGGTGGGAGTAGTCTTTGGTTTTTGCTCAGGATACCTGTGGGTAATTCTTTCAGAGAGTGTTTATGGATGGCAGATTTTCTGAGTCTGTCCATGTTCAAAAATTCTTCATCTTGCTCCCATATTTGATGGCCAGTTTGACTGGGTGTCTAATCCAAGACTCTAAACCATTTCTCTCAGAACTTTGAAGTATCACTACATTTTCCTCCAGTGTTAGGATTGTTTCTGAGCAACAGACCATTCTGATTCTGATTCTGATTCTTTTGTGGGTAACCAGTTTCATTTTCTTGGGAATTTAGGGATCCATTCTCTATTTTTGGTGTTCTAAAATGTTGTGATGAGGTATATATAACTTTACTCACTCATTCAACAGACACTTATTGTAGATACTGATTTCAGGGAAGCCTGGGAGCTAGAAATAGAGCAATAACTTCCCCATTCTCATGGAGGTTACATTCTGGTGTGGAAAGGAGACGATAAAATATAAACAAGTACATGAGATCCCTGCAGATGTTGATAAGTACTAAGAAGAAAATAAAAGAGGAATGGGGTTATAAGGAGCACGTTAGCTGAACCAGTCTAGGGAGGCCTCTCTGAAGAGGTGGCATTGGGCGCAGGCCTAAGTAATGAGGAGCCCTGGGTTGATCTGGGAAAGAACATTGCAATAAAGGGAACACAACAGCACCTGGGTGTCTCAGTTGGTTAAGCGTCTGCCTTGGGCTCAGGTCATGATCCCAGAGTCCTGGGATCGAGCCCCGAGTTGGGCTCTTTGCTCAGCGGGGAGTCTGCTTCTCCCTCTGCCTCTGCCCCTCCTCCCTGCTTGTGCTCTCTCATGCTCTCTCTGTCAAATAAATAAATGAAATCTTAAAAAAAAAAACAAAAAACACCACACCCCCAAAGGGCCGAGGTGGGAATGCGCAGGAAGCAGGAAGACCAGTTAGGAAGCCGTTGCTGAACCAGGGAGGCAGTGACGGTTGGGAACAGAGTGTAGCAGTGGAGATGGGGAGACATCGTCGGTCTGGGCTCTTAATTGGATGTGGCAGGTGAGAACCCAAAAGCAGGAATGACTCGGGTTTTCATCTGGGCAACTAGGAGAATGGTGTGCCTTTAACTGAAAGAGGGAGACACGGGGAGCAGCAGGTTTGGAGGAGAAAATCACATCTAAGCCGGGATGCCCAAGAGACTGTCGGAGTCCAGTGTCTGTGCCAGATATCCAGGTCAGGCGAGGGAGGCAGATGTGAGAGTCTCCCACGTGCAGGTGCTGTGTGGTGTCCTGCATGAGACCTGACGGGACCTTCCTTTCTGAAGTCTGTGTGTGAATTGTGCATCTTCAAGTCTGGACCTTTTTCCCCCTGCTATTTCTGTATTATAACCTGTGCATTCTGCCTGACCTTTCTTTCCAGAATTTCTATTAGGTGGATATTCCGTTTCTTGGGTCAATCCTCATTTTGTTATTTTCCTCCGTTTTATTCATCTGTTCGCACTTTTTTTTTTTTTAAGATTTTATTTATTTATTTAACAGAGAGAGAGAGAGAGAGATCACAAATAGCTAGAGAGGCAGGCAGAGAGAGAGGAGGAAGCAGGTTCCCCTCTGAGCAGAGAGCCCGATGTGGGGCTCGATCCCAGGACCCTGGGATCATGACCTGAGCCAAAGGCAGAGGCTTTAACCCACTGAGCCACCCAGGCGTCCCCATCTGTTTGCACTTCTGTTCTGTGTCTTTCTTGCCTCTTTTGTCTGGCTGTCATATTGATCCAGGTGATGTTGGCTTTGAGATATATATATATAATTTCCAAGATCTCTTTGTTGTTTTCTGATGGTTGTCTCTTCTTTCGGGACATCTGTTCTTGTTTCATGACCAGAATCAAGACCCTATTTAGACCTTCTGTAAGTGTGTTTCTTTTCCCTGTGTTATTTCCTATGTGGTCAGCTGTTCTGTTTATTTCTCTTGGACCTTCTCTTTCTCTCTCTTTTTCTTTTTTTTTTTTAAGATTTTATTTATTTATTTGACAGACAGAGATCACAACTAGGCAGAGAGGCAGGCAGAGAGAGAGGAGGAAGTAGGCTCCCTGCTGAGCAGAGAGCCCGTTTGTGGGGCTCGATCCCAGCTCATGACCTGAGCCAAAGGCAGAGGCTTTAATCCACTGAGCCACCCAGGCGCCCCGGACCTTCTCTTTTGTACTCTGCTATTCATCGGTTGTCAGGAGGGCTGTAGTGCTCCGTTCCTGTTTATGAATGAAACACTGCTGGACCGGTCAACATGGCTGGGAGGGTTTCTGCGCATGGGTGTTCTCTTGTCTTTCCCTGAGTGGGGACTCCCCGAGAGGATGGAGCGTGCCTGTCGGCAGGCTTCGCGGCAGCCCATAAGCAGGAACTGTCAGTCAAGCTGATATCTTAAATGCTCGTAAATTGGACAAATTGCATTATAAACTAGAAAAGAAGTGGCGGACATAAGTTACCCCTCTCTGAAAACACAGGCAAGTATTACCAATTAATCCCACCTCTTTCTGAGCCTTGATTGATGAATGATGCCTGCCCTGTGTGTGGGAGGAGGGGCTCAGAGCAGGCGGCTCTCCTGTGTGCTTCCTGCTTCAGACCACACCAGGGTCAAAGCGTCAGAGCTCGGGAATTTGTAGTTCCGTCAGCCTGGAGGAGATGCTCAGGAACTGATCTGGGGGCCTTTACAGCCATCATTCTATTCAGTGATAAGTCACAGTTAGATGTGTGTAGATTTACTTTGGTCTCTATTGCCAGAATGCTGAAAGGAGGGCTGACCTGAGAGGAAACCCGGTTGCCTATGAAGCAGCTGTGTACTTTAGTCCTAAAGTGCAGGTACGTTGATTAGGGGAGCGATGGTGTCCCAAGCTAGATGCAGGTTATTTTTGGAATATACATACCTCTGTTAATTCCACAGACACGGTTAACCGGAGTGCACTGTGTTTGATGGTATTTTTAATGGCTGATATGAAAGACGCATATTTACGGACTCTGCTAAAGAACACGAACTGGATGTTGTCTTTAGCAACTTGGAAAGACAGATTGGAATGGTTTAGAAAGGACGCCAGAGTAAAAGTAACAGCACATGTTGTAGCTACAGGGAAAAATTCAGAGGAATGAAGACAGGGAGGACAGAGTTCAAATGCAAGGTGGGCGAGGTCGCCTGCATGCAAGGTTAATGGGGCTCCCACTGGGAAGTTATAGTGATTCAGTCCCAGTTTCATGAGTCACTGAGGCCCAATGTTAATCAGAAATATGAAAGAGAAATGTGATGATGGGACAAATGATGATCTGAAGAGGGAAATGGGCCAGAGCTATAACCATAAGTGCTTCCAGAAGCCAGAAGCCAGGCTGGTGGTATAAATGCGTGAAATAGCCGGGAGGGCAGTAGGGAATAGTGAAGGCTGCAGCTAAGTGGAGAGTTAATATCACCTCTGCAGACACTCTAATTCCGATTCACTGCCACCACCAACGTACCGGCCAGGCATACAGAAATTTCTCAGAACTCCCAGCATACTGTATTTGTGGCGTCACAGGCAGTCAGCATCCCCTGTCCCTAGAACT
Organism: Martes martes; assembly: GCF_963455335.1. Classification (NCBI taxonomy): domain Eukaryota; kingdom Metazoa; phylum Chordata; class Mammalia; order Carnivora; family Mustelidae; genus Martes; species Martes martes. The sequence continues at coordinate 132,185,264 of NC_137888.1, forward strand.
GTTGAATCAGTAATGGTTGGCGTAGTCAGCCGCCCCTGGGATGCCTGTGGGTTGTGATAGTGCGCCTTGTTATCCAGCCACCTTTGTTTCACGGTGCTTCCTATCTACAAAGTTACCTTCAGTGTAGGGAGCATTATCACCAGAATCTCCACTTAATTTGCAGAGACATAGAGGAGAAGGAAAAGAAGTGCTCTGATTGGGGTGTGGTTGGGATGGAGAATCTTCTTGCAGCTTTCCTCCCACATCTGCTGTTGGCTCATGGCATTCACTAGGAACATGAATATTCATGCGACTATAATATGAATGCTGATTAAATGAAAAAGGCAAATTGAGGTCATGTTCACAAGATTTGGGGGAACTCACGACACTCGAGTCTTGGCATTTTATAATCTCAGGAGGAATCTATCAGGGATGAAAATCTGTCTTCATTAGGCTTGGGTAAAGGAATTGGATGGCACAGTAGTATTTCAGATGTGGCCACGGCTCCTGGGTTCATCAAATCCAACATGTTTTCAAAATGCAGAAACCGAGGCCAGAGATGTTAAGAGATTATCCAAGGCCACAGAACTTGCCAGGGTCAGATGTCAGACCCGACCCTGGGAGCTCTGGTTCCAAACACAATTCCCTTTCAACTCTGTTCCTATAATTTTGTTTAATTTGGAGCTGATGCCTAACAGTGATGTATCTTCTCTGGAAATGACTCCTCGGTTCACATAGGTCAACAGTGTGGAACGGACCAGCCAAAGTGATGTCACCTATCAGATACGCATTTAGATGTTTTCATCCTGGTGTGGGATTCGGTTCTCAAATTTTGCACCCATCTTCATTTAGGAATTTTAACAACATATTTTTATCAGTAATAAAATTTCTGAAACTGTTGTAATACTGCCTGCTCCCTCACTTAAACAAGAAATCGAAATTTAGGCCTAAAAGATAAAATCCAGGGGCGCCTGGGTGGCTCAGTGGGTTAAAGCCTCTGCCTTCAGCTCAGGTCATGATCCCAGGGTCCTGGGATCAAGCCCCACATCGGGTTCCCTGCTCAGCAGGGAGCCTGCTTCTCCCTCTCTCTCTGCCTGCCTCTCTGCCTACTTGCGATCTCTGTCTGTCAAATAAATAAATAAAATCTTAAAAAAAATAAAATCCATATTCCCTTAGTATGGATACATATCTTCCTACCATGTAAATTATATCTATTGTTAAAATAACTCTAGAAAGCACGAGCTTTATCTTAGATACAAAATAGATAAGATAAGATCAGGTCTTGAAGAGAGCAGAAAAATGCAGAGGATGTTGACCGGTGAAATATAGCTAGAAAATGCTCATAAAAATGCACCTTAATAGAACAAACTTAGAGATTGATTTTTATTGGCATGTCTATACCAGCAGCACAAAATGGTTTCCTATCTGTAACATGTCAAGTTTTCTCCAAAAAAGAACCTGACCTGGATTTGAATACAGAGCATTAGTGAAGACAGTGAGAGAGAGAGAGAGAAGTATTTGGAGAAAAAAACCTCAAAAAACAAAATGTCAATATGGGTACGAGGTCTGAAATTCTGCATTTATAACAGATTGCCATGTCATGTCTACACTGTGCGTTCAAAGACCACATCTGAACAGCAGGAGTCTAGAGACTATCCTGATTGTCTGTACAAAGGCAGTTCCATGAATGAATTCTGCCAATAATATATACAAGGCATTTAAATTTGCCCAGTGATTTTCACTGGAAAAATGAGGAGTTTGGGGAAAATTGAGTGGATTTATAAGTGAGAGTATATGACATATTTATAAGCACTACCTTAATTTCTCATAAATTTCTATGATACACCATATATATTCATCATAATTTGTAATAAATCATCAATAAATGTTCATTTCTATCCTGGATCGTTCCTATGTTCAGAAAATCTTTGTGTTGGCTCATGTGAGCAAGAGAAAGCTTCTCCCATTGTCCCCATGTCTGTGGCCGGAGAAGGGAGCACGAGGGACCCTCAGGCAGACCAGACTGATGACACAGAAGGGTTGGCTAGAACCAGCACCTGCGGGAGCCTTTGCCTTCCCAGAGGTGCCCTGGGGGCTGCTGTGCGGGAGACACAAATGTACATTAGACCTGGTTTTTTTTTTTTAAACTGTAAATATTTAAAAAGGGAAATTTGGAAACTGTGCTTTCCAGATGAGGAAATTGTGGCCTCGAGAGGCGAAGTGACTTCCCTAGAGAGATCAAGCTCCCGTCCTGGTCCTGCCAGTGTTCTTATCAGCCCTGTTCTCACAGCACCGCTCTTCCCTAAACGACCCCCCACTCTCTTTGTCATCACTCCCGTTTCCTTTCTGAAGAAACAGGTACTGTCTCAGACCCAGGACCAGAGTTTGGATTCAAATGGATTCCTCCTTGTGGTGGATCCCCTTCCCCCGCAAATGCCTAGCGTGAACTTGGACAAGGGTCTTAGAAATAAGAATGCCTGGCCCCTGGGGCTCAGCCAAAAGAGGTTCTTGCTCCCCAAGTGTGAGGTAATTTGGCTGAGCTGTAATCACACAACAGACTTTTATAAGTGGACTTGATATGTCACACACGCACACACGCACACACACACACATACACATGCGCGCACGCACACACACACGCATACAGCAGCGTCCCCCAAGGATCTCTGACTCAGAGTTCTTTGTCTTCTTCACCTAAGGATTTTTCGGACCCCTCTCTCTTTAGAGATTTCTTTGACCTAAATGGAACACATCTTGTGTAAGAACCATATCAGCAAGAAAATTCTCACCCAAGTATCCCTCATGAATGTGTGCTGGTGATAGGATTCTTGTTCTTCCCCATCAGCAGCAAACGAAGACGTTATACAGTCTGCATTCATACCGCACTTACTTCTTGAGCTCCCATATGTACCATGCTCTGTTCTAGGCTCTGGGGTAACAGGACACTAGCTGACTCTATAAAGGGGTCAGGCAACAAGCCACCCAACATTGGAATAAATGGCGAGCTGTAATGAAGTTTTATGGAAACAAGTCAAGAGTTACTTTAAAGAACGGCAGGAGGGATTCTCTTTTGGGTATAGTTGTTAAGGAAGGCAAAGCCTTCTGACCTTGAGAAGATTGGATTTACCTACACAAAAAGTGGTAGAGCTAGCATTTTGGGCAGAGAGGAGAACATGTGTGGAGGGAGCTGAGGCAGGGGAGCTTGGTATGTTGGGGAGCTCGGTCTGTTGGGGAGCAAGAGGAGACACACAAAGGGAAGAGTGACCTACGTGAGTCTGGAGAGACAGGCAGGGACTGGATAACGTGGAGATTTGTAGGCCACAGGTGTGAGAAGCGTGGGCTTTATCCTAAATATGATTATGATCGGACCGCTGTTGAAGGATTTTAAGGGTCTGATTTAATTTTTGTTATAAGATCGTTTTTGTCGCTTGATGGAGGAAACAGTGGAGGGTTGCAAGAGCTGTAGTGGAAGGACCAGAGTGCAGATGCAATAATATATTAGCAAGGGGGGCGGTGGCCTCCATTACAAAGATTGCAATAGAGGAAAGAGGAGGGTGCATCCAGGACGTATGTTGGTGACAAAGACTTTCTACACAATGGATGAGTTGGATGAATAAAAGGAGGGATGAAGGATAACTTCTAGGATTCTTACTTAAGAAATGGTACCAGAAAGACTAGGGGAAAAGCACATTTGGGGGAGTTCAAGAGTTCCTTTTTGGACACATTGATGTTGAGATCCCATTAAACATATAAGTGGAGATGTTTAGGCGGGTGGACATATGAATTTGGAACATAGAGGGGCAGCCAAGGATGGGAAGATAAATCTGGGGATCATTAGCATACATACATGGCCTGTATTGCCAAGGAGTTTGATGAGAATATCTGGGAGAGGGTGTTGGTAAAGTGGAGGACTCAGGACAGCTATGAGGATTCCAACATTAAGAGCAGACAAGCGGCTTGTTTGGAATTCTCACCATTGACGTCCTTGTTTTTTCTTACGGTATTGGGTGACATTGCTTTGAGTCATGTTTCCCACATACTTTGCAACAGCACAAGAGGTATTTTATGTGAAGAACCAAATGTACCATTTTGGAGACAGTGTAGGAGGCAGGAAGCAGAAGAGGTACTCACCGCCAGTGGATTGTTGCTGGCGCCATTTGTATTTTTTAACCATTTATCTCGTTGACATTGACACAGGGCAAGATTTGTGTGTGTCATGGGAAGCAATCAACACTGTAACACAGTGTGTAGTTTGCATCTCCTTCAGAATAAAGTCCAAATGCCAGTGCCCTCCGCGAGGAGCCAGTCCTCTTGCCCAGCCTCCCACCACCCTCTCTGGAGCACCCTTTGCTCCAGCTGCACTGGAGGGATACTGACCCTTCTGGCATGTATGGCTTCCTGCCCTGTCTCCCACCCCTCAGCCTCCCTGGCCACCTTCTTCTTATCCTTTATTCACCCCTCCTGCATGCTGCTTGGGGAACACATTCTTCCCATACCTTTCCATCCCCAAACATTGGCCCACCATGTCACTCTGGGTACCTTGTATCATGTGGGATCATGTATGTGGGATCCCAACCTGGAATTTGTATTCTTATACTGCTCTCACTTCCCGCCTGCCTTTCCTCATCTCTGCCCTACAGATTTTGGATTTGCCAGTAGCCTCCACCATCGCTTTGGCCATTTTGTTGCAATAAATGTCCTGGTGGACTCTGACTGCTAGGAGCAGGTGTCTAGTTAGCTAGGGCTGCATTACTGAATGTCCATAAAGCTGTGTGGCTAAACCAACCACCAGTTTATTCTCTTCATGGCGTCTGTGAGTTGAGAAGTTGGAAAGGGCACAGCACGCATTTCTCTCTCCTCTGTAAATGGCTGGGGCCTCCACTGGGATGACCTCAATGGCTGTGGTGGGGTGAGGGGTGGGATTCAGTTGACTGAGGGAATCAGACTACCAGGCCAAGATGACTTCCTCATACATACTTCTGGCTCTGGGGCTGGGATGGAGGGTGGCTGGGCTCAGCCAGACTACAAGCCAGAGCACCTCCACATGAATGTCCTGATGGCAGTCTCAGGGAGGTCCAGCTGTTCGAGGACTTGGAAGGAAACATTCCCTGGTGACAAGGCAGAGCTGAGTGACAATTTATAATCTCACCTCAAAAGTCACTGAGCAGTACTCCTGCCGTAACCCCTTCCTTGAAGTAGTCACAGGCCCAACCAGGTCAAGGGGAAATGACATAGCCCCAACATTTTCAATGTCAAGAATTAATGGCTATATTTCAAAACTACTGCCAGCCATCAGCCAGGAACCAAGTCCCAGCAAGATGGACCCAGCTTAGCCGTAATCCCCCGGAGGATCCCTGGTGTGGACATGCCCCAGCACATCCATAAACCCAACAGACATTGTGTGAGACTCTGGGCTCATGGCAGGGGCGGAGGTGGGGTAAAGATCCCACTTAGAACCCAGATCTGCTCAGAGCTGGCAGGGAAAGACATCTCCATTTCCTTGTCTGTTCCCGGCTGACTCCCACTCCCACTGAGAACATAAGTATCACCTGGGTCTGGCAAAGTCTCATATTTAATACCGTCTCAATAAATGCCATTAAATGAACGACTCAATGCGTGCATGAAGCACTGAGTACATGAGAACTGTAAGTAGAGATAAGCAGTGAAGGCAGGATGTCTCCGCCACCTCTACCCGTGTTCTAGGCGCTATCTCCTTTGCATACCGTTTCCACTGTCCTGGAATGACAGGGAAACAAATGCATAAGGGAAATAATTTTCTTATTTCTCTTTATCTTTTGCTTTCTAGGCATTGGAGTCAGAGTGCCTGGGTTCGAATCCCAGCTTGGCCATTGACTAACCATGTGGTCCTGAGCAATTCAGTTGACCTTAGTTTCTGTTTCTGTAAATAGACATGACTGCAGCACCTACCCCAGAGGGATTTATTTTTAATATTGTTTATTTATTTATTTATTTGATAGAGAGAGAGAGAGACAGTGAGAGAGGAAATACAAGCAGGGGAAGTGGAAGAGGGAGAAGCAGGCTTCCCGTGGAACAAAGAACCCGACGTGGGTCTCGATCCCACGATCATGGGATCATGACCTGAGTGGAAGACAGACACTTAACCACGGAGCCACCCAGGCGCCCCCCAGAAGAATGTTTTGAGGATTGTATGAGCTCAAACACGTAACATGCTTGGAACCATGCCTGGCATGTTGTAAGAGCTGAGTCAGCTATGATGGTCCTTATCAGGGTCTCCTTTGAGAGAATTATTACTCTAGTTCTTGGTAACTCTCTCATCAAGGATCAAATTTAGCCCTCAATGTAATTCTCTTTCCAACTGTCTGAGGCAGGAAATTGGTCTGGGAAGGCAGAAGTGATATTCCAAAGGCTTCACAACTGGCACCATGCACTGTGGATACTGTGGTGACGTGAGGCGGCCCCAGCCTTGGGAGGCTGGTGAGTGTCATGGGTCCGCAGGCTGGCATGTGAGTACCAGTACCAGGTACTGGCATGTGAGTACTGGCATGTGAGTACCAGTACCCTCCCTCCCACCAGGTCCAGGCCTTCATTGGCCAGAGGGGCAGAGTTCAGGGCCTGGGAGCTGTGACAGGCTAGCTGGCAGGTACACATCCAGTGTGGCCCCTGACAGAGCCTGGAGGGCTAAGGAGGAGGGAGATATAGGGGAGATTCAGGGCAGTGGCTCCTTTCCTACTCTTATGGAAATATGTCAACACTCTAGCAATAGGTATGATCGATCATTCCAGCATGGGTCTGTTTACCTTCAGTGGGGTGGGGACAATTGGGCTGAACACGAAAGCCCCGCCCCCCTCACTACGTCCTCCTGTGAACACCTCCAGGACACAGATCTAGGTTGTCAATGTCCTGTTACCTGAAATCAGTTAGTTTGGGTTCGAAGCATGGGGCTTGGATCAGGGCCGGTGGGAAACTCACACTCACGCCTGCTCTCCGTGTCTATTAGGACCTGCAGAACCTAGGGGTGGGGGGCTCCGGGGACCCCAGAGCCAGCCAGATATGACCCGGGGCCTGGCTCTGGCACCAGCTCTGGGTACTGACACCAGAATCAGATCTTTAAGGGCTCCTGGCCACCCATGTACTTCTTGTTGTGTGGGCAACAGGAAATGTGTAAATAAATTGTGATATGTTCACACAGTGGAATACCTTAGAGCCGTGGTAAACAAAATACCACAGCTCACCACAGTAGGTGTTCATGGGTGTAACGGTGAGAGAAGGAAGCCAGACCGTAAGCCAGTCTTACTCAATACAAGGAAGGTGCATTTTTTTGCGTGCTCTCCTTCCTCTTCCTTTCCCCTCCGTCTTCCACATCTTCTTCTTCTTGTTCTCCTTCTCCTCTTCCTCCTCTTTCTTCTTTTAATTCTTCTCTATGGTTGGCTTTGGAAGCTCCTGGGGATTCCATGCAGAGCACCTGGGGGGTCTGCGGTGTTTCAGAATATTATTGGAGTGAACCCCCGTTGGAAGTCATAAGCCCAGGTCCGACCATGGCACCATCCTGCTTGATGCCTTCTAATGGCAACACATTGAACCCGGAATAAATTTCGAACTCATCACCAGGATTTAAACAAAGGACTGGCAAGCTGCAGTCTGTGGATCAAATCCTACTTACCATCTGTTTTGTGTGTGTGTGTGTGTGCGTGTGTGTGTGTGTGTGTATTTTTTTAAAATTTAAATTCAAGTTAGTTAATATATAGCGTATTGTTAGTTTCAGGGGTAGAGTTTAGTGACTCATCAGTTGCATGTGACACCCAGTGCTCATTACATCACATGCCCTCCTTAATACCCATCACCCAGTTACCCCATCCCCCACCCACCTCTGCCCCCCGCCCAGCAACCCTCAGGTTTTTTCCTAGAGTTAAGAATCTCCTATGGTTTTCCCTTCCCCTATGTTCATCTGTTTTGTTTCTTAAATTTCACATACGAGTAAAATCATACAGTATTTGTCTTTCTCTGATTGACTTATTTCACTTAGCATAATACCCTCTAGTTCCACCCATGTCATTGCAAAGGCGAGATTTCATCCTTTCTGATGGCTGAGTAATATTTCATTGTGTATATACCACATCATCTTTATCCATTCATCTATCGATAGACAGCTCGGCTCTTTCCATATCATATTTTGGCTATTGTGGACATTTCTGCAAAAAACACTGGGATGCAGGTGCCCCTTTGGATAGTCCCTAGTAATGGCACTTGTTTTTACCAACAAGGGTTATTGGAACACAGTCACACCCAATCTTTACATATTGCCTATGGCCGTTTTCAGCTACAAAAGGAGAATTGACTAGTTGTGACAGAGTACACATGACCTACAAAGCCTTCAACGTTTATTACCTGGCTCCCTCAAAGGAAAAAAATCGCCAACCTCTAATGAGAAGGTCCCACATGATGTGGACCTGCCCAGCCCCAGCCTCATCTCCAGGTTCTGCGGGTCCAATCTCCCTCCCATTCTCCAACCACACGCCGTGCTTACCCCTACAGGGGCTGGGTACCTTCTCCTCCCAGCACTTCCCAAGACTGGTCCCTTCTCATCATTCCAGTCTCAATCCTAATGTTCCCGTGGTCTTTGTTGGCCACCAGATCTCACTCCTCACTCTCTAGTTTATCAACTTTGTTGATTCTTTTCAAGATTTGTTTTTGGTTTTGTTTACTTGTACACCAACTATCTCCCTCAGTGAGAATGTAGACACCATCATGGCCAGGATTTGGTCCATCTTGTTCATTGGTGTGTCCCCAGCACCCAGCACCGCAGCCCATCATAGGGGCTCAGTAAATATTAGTTGAACAAACAAATGAAGGGATGAACATTTTCTAGAAGACAACACTACACATTGAAGACCTGGCGTAACAGACCATGTCATTCATAAGGCTCTTACCATCGAATGATCACATACCTTGCAATTTAATTCCCTTTAACAGCCTGTGCTATCGGCGGTATAACGCCCATTCTGTAGATGAGGAAACAGAGGCTCGAAATGGTGACTCTGCTTGCCCACAGTCACACAGTCAGCAAGTGACGGAATGAGATCAGACTCATCTGAATTCAGTGCTCAGACTTTCCCCGGTTGCCCTGCTCTCGAACCCAGGCCAGAGGGTTTTGGTTCCTGATGATACTTGAAAGGCGCCAGCCTCCTGGAAACTTCCCTCTGCAGACGGAGCTTCAGAAGGCCACAGAACCCAGCTGGCAGGCAACATCTTAGAATTTGAGTCCAGGCTGTACATATGCTATTGATCTGCTCCTCTCATTCATTTTTTTAAAATCCAAATAAAAATGAAGCCCAGCAGTCAATCTGAATTAATTAGCTTCTCTGGCAGCTGCCATCTGAGAATTAGGGATTATCCTGAGCCAGTAAATCCTAGCTGATTCTTTTTTGCGGTGTCAGATTGGATTAAAGGAAACGTTGTGGGTAAAATTAAATGCTATGCCTTTCTTACTGCTTTAGTTGCCCAAAGATAAATGCTTTTCATGATGATAAATATACCATAAATTCTCGTAACAATAACTGAAATTCAAATAAATAGGCTGTGTAACCCCATGCGACTGTAATTTTCCTTTTATAGTCCGCTTGTTTACTGTTTATTGAAGAGACTGCCTGGTCCTTGCTACAGAGAAATTTTAGAACAAGGTTAGCCTGGACCTCTTAAAGAAAGCGCCAAGCCCAACACCTGTCTGTATCTTTGATTATGTTCTCTTGATTAAGAGATTACAAGGTCACAAGGTCCCTGACCCAGACAGTTGGAATGGGCACAGGACAGGGGTGTAAAGGAAAGGGGAAATAAGAAACAAGGATCTGGGCAGAAGGCAGGAGCCCTGGGCTCTGGCCCTGTAATTTGACTTTGGCTCACTCGCTTCATCTCTTTATGCCCCAGTTTTCTCATCTATTAAGTGAGGGTATTAATAACTTCCTGCATACATCATAAAGTGTTTTACCCACACCGGAGCTATGGGGTGTGAAAAAGGACACAACTTGTTTCTTAGGTTGATTCATGGTATTGCAGTGAGTGAGTAGCTTCACCTGGTGTGCAAAGACCACTCTGGACATGTGATTCACAAACTACAGTGACAGTAATGAGGCAGAAATCACCAGGCACTGGCATTTATAAGTTAAATGTTACCTGCAATAAGCAAAAGATAGTGAAACTAGCAGACATATTTCTAGAAATGTGACAGCATCTTAAGTTGGAGTTTTGACTAAGGCACCGTAATGTGATAACTGTGAAATCCCAAAGATTCAATCTATAAATTCAGTGCAATCCTTATCAAAGATCAAAGACGTTTTTTATAGAAATAGAAAAAAAATACTAAAATTCATATGGAACCACAAAAGATCTTGAATAGCTAAAACAATCTTGAGAAAGAAGAACAAAGCTGGAGACATCATACTTCCTATTAAAATATATGACAAAGCTATGGTAATCAGAATAGTATGGCATGACATTAAAAACAGATACATAGGTTAATGGAACAGAATAGAGAGTCTGGAAATCAATTTGCAAATGTCCCAGGAGCAATCTTTGACAAGTACCATGAACACGTAATGGGGAAAGAACGGTCTCTTTAAGAAATGCTGTTGGGAAAACTGTAGCCACCTGCAGAAGAAATTAGATCCCTATCTCATCCCATGTAGAAAAATCAACATAAAATGGATTAGAGACTTAAATGTAAGACCTGAAACTATAAACTCCTAGAAGAAAATACAGGGAAAAATCTTCCTGACAACGGTCTGAGCAATGATTTCTTAGATATGACCCCAAAAGCACAGGCAACAAAACTAAAAATAGACACATGAGAGTGCAACGGGCTGAGCTTTGATACAGCAAAGGAAGAAATCAACAGGGTGGAGAGACAGCCTATGGAATAGGAAGAACATTTGTAAGCCACATATCTGATAAGGGCTTATTATCCAAAATATATAACGAACTCCAACAACTCGACGGCAAAGCAACAACAATAAAACTATGTTAAAAAATGGGCAAAGGACCTGAATAGACATTTTTCCAAAGAAGACGTCCAGATGGCCAACAGACACGCGAAAAGATGCTCAGCATCACTCATCATCAGGGAAATACAAATCAAAACCACGATGAAGTATTACCTCCCACCTGTTAGAATGGCTGACGTCAAAAAGACAAGAGATAACAAGTGCTAGTGAGCACGCGATGTGACGAGCACTGGGTGTTACATGCGACTGATGAATTACTGAACACTACATCTGAAACTAAGGATGCATGCTATATGTTGGCTAATAGAGTTTTAAAAAACAAACAAACAGGTGTTGGTGAGGATGTGGAGAAAAGGGAACCCTAGTACACTGTTGGTGGATGTGTAAATTGGTGCAGCACTAAGGAAAACAGCATGGAGAGCTCTGAAAAAGGTAACAGGCGTTCGTTTAGGTCACATGCGGGTTGGCCAGGGATTAGCTGGTCTAGGATGGTCCTACTTTTATACGTGTGTGGTCAGCTACTGAGTCAGCAAATCGGTTCTGTTGATCTTGTCTGAGCTCCCTCATGAGTCTGGGACAAATTAGCCGACTCAGTTTTGTTCCATGTTGTCTGTCATTCCCCAGCAAGCTAGACTAGGTCTGTTCACAAGACCGTGGCAGAGATCCAAGTGAGTGAGCGCAAGTGTTCAAGGCCTCTCTAGGTCTCTGCTTGGATAAGGCCCATCCTAATCTTACTGCATGGTATTGACCAAATCAAGTCACTAGACGAGCCCGTTTTCAAGGGAGGGAAAATAAGTTCCATCTCTTGCTGGGAGAACCAATGGAGTCACAATGGAAAGCGGTGTGACTGCGGGGGGGCGGTGAGGGATGGAGAATTGTATCTAATTTTTCAAGAGTCTTTGGTGAACTTGAAACAGTGCAGTTATGGTGGGGCATTGAATTTAATTTCTTGCACCTGACTAAGGAATTTTAAGATTAAATTATATGGCTACCTCTAAACAGTCACCAGCAGAGAGAGGGAGTAGAAGGCTGGATTGGGGGAGTCACGGCACTGCTACCAAGAATGGGGTGAAGAGTCTGCGTTATGTTTCTTATGAGCTAGAGATGGGTCACCTAAGAGAGAGAGGCCCTCTGGAACAATGCAAGAGAACAGCCAGGAGGGGCGAGTGGACTCCAATGGAGGGAGTTCTGTGCTGAAGAGACCACCGAAAAACCAAGAGTGGGGGCAAGGGGGAAGCAGAAGGACTTCCTTCTCTCTCAGGAGCAGTAGCTGGTGGGACTCAACAAGGGGATGTCTGATAGGTCCTTGAGTGTTCTCATGAAGGAATGACCCTTAAATACTCACCAGACGCCCAGAGTTTGAAATACCAGCTCAGGACAGTATCAGACAAGTAAAGAACTTCCTCCGTCCCCTTCTCTGTGTAACTCTCTGAAAAGACCAGAAGCCACTTCCTCAGCAAGCAGAAAAGCGAGGAAGAAGAGCGCAGTGATCACACCCGCTCCTGTCCCCTGGAGCCAGGCTAGCTGGGGGGAGGGGAAGATTTAACTCGGAAGCAAGTTGGGAAGTTTAGTTATTCTGATTCTGGGAAATTTAATTAGCAAATTGAGCCTATGTGTGTAAAGGACCGTAAGAGTAATACCTATGAATGAGCAGAAAAGTAACACCAGAGCTGTCATCCCAGGCAGTGTGGAAATTCCCTCACTGAATATATTTTCAAGAGGCAGGTTTTGTGTTTTTGTTGTATGCTACATGTCCCTGTGTTCACTGTATCAGTTATAGTTTTTAATATTTTATGCTTCTTTACAGTGACAGAAATTATTGTAGAGTACTTTGTAGGATTATACAGTGATATGCAGTAATACACATTTCCTTGTGAATATTTTTGTGCTTGAAGTTTAAATTTCCATATATTAAAAAAATTTCCATATATTAGACTGTGATCTTTGAGAATAGTGATTTTCATATTTCTATAGAATTATAGAACATTAGAAAAAATATATTTAACATCACTAGTAATCTGGGAGAAATAAGCTAAAGCAAGACACTGTTTTCCCATCTATGAAATAGGCAAAGATTGCAAGAAACACTAATGTTCAGATCAGACTTGGAGCAAGTGCTGTGAGAAGGGCAGTCTATTATCCTCCTGAAAGGAAGGTGAGCTGCTGCTGTATTTGAAAAACAGTCTATTCTACAGATTGCATGGAGAACTTTAAAAATATTCATAATTCTTTGACCCAGCCATCTCTCCTGTAAAAAACATGCCAGGAAGTAATCAGAGAGATACAGACAGATGTATATAAAGCAGAAACCTGGAAATGACATCAATGGCTGGTTAATGAGAGATTGGTTGAATACTTATTACATACACTGGATTTATACAGCTGTTAAAATCTGGTCATAATGAATTATTGAATGATATGCAAAAATGCTTATAATTGAGGTTAATTGCCAGAGAAGCTTGTAATGCTTTTAAAGCAAAGACTATACTATATTTTTTCTATGATATATACATATACATAAGGAGTTTTTAAAGCATCAGTCAAAGTGTTAATAATATTTATCCTTGGGAGCTGGAAATAATGACAACTTTTTTTCCTTTCCATTTAATTTTTTACAAAGTATACACACTGCCTTTTTTTTTTTTCTTAATTAACATGTACTTTATTATTTGCCTCAGGGGTACAGGTCTGTGAATCATCAGGCTTACACATTTCACAGCACTCACAATAGCACATACCCTCCCAATGCCCATGACCCAGCCACCCTATCCTCCCCACCCTAACTCCCACACACTGCCTTTTTTAACAGAAAAAGGCATTTGTCATGTGTGCCAGGCTCATCCACACTGTTGGGCATTTACCCAGAACTGGAATTGCTGTGTTTGTGTGTATGTGTGTGTTCAGCTTCAGTGGATGCTGCTAGTTTCCAAAGAAATATACAGTAAATAAGACATTCTTCATTAACATTTTTGCATTCACGTTTTAGGATAGGGGCACCTGGGTGGCTCAGTGGATTAAGTGTCCGACTCTTCATCTCAGCTCAGGCCTTGATCTCGAGGTCATGAGTTCAAGCCCCAAGTTGGGCTCCATGCTGCTGGGTGTGAAGACTACTTAGGAAAAAAAAAAACCAAAAAACAAAACCTTAGCACAAAGCATACTGTCGCGTCAGCAGTGCACATGAATGGCGTTTGCTCCTATCGCTGTCAGCACTTGGTATTATCAGTGTTGTTCATCTTAACCACTCCAATGGGTGTGTGGTGGTCACCTCGCAGCACTAACTTTCAGCTTGGGCCAAAGGGGCCCCTGCTCTGTGACCCACGCTTCAGAGAGCCCACATTTCTTCCTAACACTGTCAAGGCCTGGGAGAACCATTTCTCCACATTTCTCACCTTCCATCCTCAACCAAATGTAACTATGTCCAAATCTGGTGAAGGTGTGTGGGTTGGGCCACAGCCAACACCGGGGACCAGCCCCGCCTTGGGAGGCGGGAGGGTTAAAATGGAGGAAGCCCTTAGCAAGAGGGAACACAACAAACTTGTCAAATCGATCCTGTCCTGTAGCAGGGAGGCAGTGGATTCCTGCATAATGGAGTCCCATTTCTTCACTTCCTGCTTTTCTTCCTGTTCCAGTTTGTGGTTCTGGGGGTACTCGTTCACAGCCCCGTACAGTGCCGCTGAGCAACCTTTGCTGCATTAGCCAACCCAAAACCCGTTCACATTTGCTGTTACCTAAGTCTCGACCAGGGCTTCCAGTCTTGGCACTGTTGACATTTTGGGCCTGATGATTCTTTGTTGCAGGTGTCTGAACACAGTATGTTTAGCAGCAGCCCCGGCCTCCACCTGTCGGGTGTCAATAGCACCAGCATCTGTTATGACAATCAAAATTGTATGCAGACATTGCCAAATGTATCCAGAACTGCCCCTGACTGAGAATTCCTGGTCTAGCCATAAAGACCATGGACACTAAGGGACACTAGGCCTTTACATGAGCAGTAAGTAGATACTGAATGCTGTAATGATGGAAATTTAATTTCTAAAAAATGCAAAGATTTACCTAATTTAAAATTAAAAATTTTTTAAATTCAAAAACAAAATAATTTTAATTTTTACACTAATTTTTTGATAAAAATTAATAAAATTATATATACATTGAATATATTTTAATCCTTTAATTATTTCTCTTAATTGAATAAAATTATACAAAAACCTTATAGTTTTTCTGAAATTAGTGATTTGGCTGAAAGGGAAGGCAAAAAGAATGACTTTTGTGGAGATTATACATATAAATATTTATGAATTATTATGTCTTTATTTTATTACCCATCCAAACACCACTGGCCCAGTAACAGAACACAGAGGTAAAGTATCAATTAAAGTCAGTCATTTTTAATATTTAGTGACTGAATCAGTCATATAAAAACTGTAGTTTTATTCATATTTGCAATATTGTCTTTATGAAGGTTTTTTTTGTTTTTTTATTTTAGTTTTTGTTTTGTTTTGTTTTTTTTAGAGAGAGAGAGAGAGCGCACGCTTGTGCGCATGGGCACACATGCGTGCGTGAGCCAGGGAGGGGCAGAGGGAGAGGGAGAGAGGGAATCTTGAGCAGGCTCTATGCTCAGCATGAAAACCTAGGTGGGGCTCAATCTCACGACCCCAAAATCATGACCCGAGCTGAAATCAAGAGTCGGTAGCTCAACTGACTGAGCCACTCAGGTGCCCCAAAGATGTATGTGAAGGTGTATTTGTCATATGAAGGTATATTATGAAAGTTAAAACCGAAAGGGAAAAATGTATTTTTTTAACAGCTTTCCCAGTTTAATGGAAAACATTAAAAGGTTTAGATAAATGCACATGAGCCTTCAATTCCTGCTCTCCCCCTAAATCACATAGTGTTATGGATAGGCCCTTCTCCTTTGGTCTTCATTCATTTTTTTCTGATTACTAGTAGAGTTTGAGCCATTTTCGTAAGTTTATTGGCTATTTGGATATCCCTTTTGTGACTGTGATCAAGACCTTTACATGTTTTCCTGTGGACTCTCTGCCTTTTGCTTACTGGGTTCTAGGCTTTCTCTGTATATTCTGAATAGGAACCCTTTCTGGACTGTGTATCTTGCACATAGACTCTCCTACTCCGTGGCTTGGATTTTTCCTTCCAAATGGCCTCTTCATTGCTGTGCAGACTTTGGTCCCAAGGAGGCCTCAGCTTAGACCACCTTAGCCACCCAGGCTGGTCCCCTGCCCTGGCTGTCCTCTCCATGATTCCTCTACCACTTGCCCTGTTTTCTTCTCTACTCTATTCTACTCCTGTCCAATTTGTGAAGGAGTAATTTTGGCCAAGAGGAGTGCTGGTCACCACAGCCACTTTGGAAGAGTCTTGAATACCCGTACCGGTCAGGGAAGGCTTGGGCCCAAGGAAGCAGTCGGTGGTGAGTAATAGGGGCTGGTAGGGGCTGGTGGCAAACTGTGGGAAAACATGTACTAACCCTAAATTTAAAACAAAAACAAAAACAAAAACAAAACTGAAAAACATTTTGACCAAACACTGTAACAGTGGCTTGTTAAGGAGGGGGAACAAGAGGCAGAAAGGCCGGGCATGTCCCGTGGGAGACACAGGTGCCATGATAACAAAACAGGCACTGAGAACGGGAATGTGCCAGGCCCTAATTTCGTGACTGGCCAGTCATCCTGGGTTATGGCGGGAAACTGGGAGCTCGCTATGGCTGAACCAGGCACCTCATGTCTGGTGTGGCCTGTGCTCACTTACACAAGAGACCCCTCACACATTGGTGAGCCGTTTGGCTGTTTCTTGTCGCTCTGCCAGAAAATGAAGCTGTCTTGAGACCCTTAGAAAGCCCTATAGAAACATCATTCCTGTAGGTGCCTGGCCCTCCAGCAGAGCCCTTCTAATGAGGCCTTTCCTTCCTTCTCCTTCTGGCTGACACCCAAGCTTCCAGAAACCAGCTCAGCCTACGGCTTTCTGGAAACCGTCCTCTACCCCCAGCTCCTCCCCAGAGAGCAGACCTCCTCCTGGATTCAGGATTTTTACCACTTTTCTTCTCCCCATTGGGGGAGAGGCTAGCTTACTCTTTTTTTTTAAGTTGATTCACAGTTTTAGCTTCTTTTTTTTTTTTTTTTGAAGATTTTATTTATTTATTTGATAGATCACAAGTAGGCAGAGAGGCAGGCAGAGAGAGGGGGGAAGCAGGCTCCCTGCGGAGCAGAGAGCCCGATGCGCGGCTCAATCCCAGGATCCCGGGATCATGACTTGAGCCGAAGGCAGAGGCCTAACCCACTGAGCCACCCAAGCGCCCCCACATTTTTAGCTTCTTGACTCAAACCTCTTTTAAAGGAAATTTAATTCCCACAAGAAGTAGAAAGTAGTGTTCACCATGCTGAAAATCCCAACTCACTGTGCGGATGGCTGGGAAGAGCAAATCACATTCTGCCACCATTTCTGAGAGGATTGGACGCCCAGAAGAAAGGTAATCAACAGTAGCTGCCGTGACACAGGGCGAGCACTCTGGGTGGCTTCGTACTGTAAAGCAGAGGCCAGCCGTCAGCCCAGAGGCCTGCTGCCCTGTTCCAGGCGGTGTCCTATTGGGCCACCGCCATGCCTGTTCCTTCCTGTGTTATCTCTGGGGGCAGGTTCTCCAGCGGAAGAGCTGAGTCCCTAGAGCTGAGACCCTGCTCACGCAGAGCCTAATGTTGCCTCTTGGGGCCTTTTTGAGAAAAGACTGCAGGCTGCTCTCAAGATGTGTTTCTCTCTGTGGTCACATCACGGTCTGTGTGGGTGTGTGGGCCGCCTTTCAGGTGCCAGGAAGGGAATCTCTTTCCATCCTCTGCTGTGACTTAGGGCCTTGCCCCAGAAGAAGATCCCGAAGGGCCTGGGGAAGCCCCTCTGGGGAGTGGGATGCTGAGGTGGGGAGAAGCAGCAAATCCAGGATGCCTCGCTGAGCTGTGGGGCCTGGCCATGTGGGCCGTGGTTGACTGAAACAGGCCTCTGAGTGCTCCCACCTGAGCAGCACGGGCCCCGGGGCCTCGCCCAGCACCTCCACCCACCAGAGGCTGGGGGCCTGCCCCACAGATGGGCTGAGGGTGATCCGTGGCCCACAAGAGGCCTCGGGCTTGGAGTTGTATCTGAGGTACAGTGAGTGCCAAGGGCACACCGTGGACACCACAGGGCATGATCTCCTAGGGTCTGTGGTGTCTTCTGCTTCAGCCTCTGCACTGGGCTGGCTGGCAATGTAGGGCATGCCAATGGCCTTCATGGCCGGGGCTGGAAGGGGCATGCTGCCCTTCACTCCCCTGCACTGGCCCCCTCCTCCCCCCACGGCTGCCTCCAACCACGGCGGGACTGGGGATCCTAATTAGCCTGCCCGAGGACTCAGAAACAGTACACACGAACCTCCGGCCTCTCTTTGCCTTAGTAACTTTTGTTGAAACTTTCGTTTCAAGTAATTTGTCATGTCACTTGGTGTTCCTTCAGTGGTCACCACAGGTTGGAGAAGTTGTTTATGGAATACTTGCATCCAGCCTTCCAGGTTGGAAGGTCTCTGCACAGGCTTCTAGATGTTTTCAGAGCATTCTCTCCATGAATTCAGGTGCTTGGAAGGTCCCTGGTCATGGCTGAGTGAGGGAGAGAACTCACCCATGGGGAGCCGGCCCCTGGGTAGGGCACACAGGAATAATCTCCACACGAGAAAGCATTTGGGGCCACCTGCTCAGTGCAGGCACTTGGCCACACCATGTCATTGTAGCCACACAGGGACACATGGTGGAGGTGGCCTTACCAAGCATTTATAGCCTAGGTCTTCGGGGAGGTAGAGTGACTTGCCCAAGGCCCAACAACCAGCCATTCAGTGGGCTTGCACCCAAGACCCATCCACAGACCCCTGAACCCAATCCAGGGTTGTTGAATGTGAGGAGACCCTCAGCCCCACCTCATGCTGCCCACCCAGCCCAGGGTTCCTCTGCTCCCTACAGGCTCTCCCTCTCCTCCCTCCCCTCCTTCCTCCTTCCCTCACTCTCAGCCAGTGCCACTCCCCAGCCACGAGGCTGCTTGCTGTCATCTCCCATGGGTCCCACAGGGGCAAGAGCAACCAGCTTAGTGGAACCACCATTTCTGTGGCATCTAAAGAACTCGAGCATTGTCATCAGATGACCTGCATCTGGAGGGGCTTGGCCGTTCGTCTGGGTGACCCAGAGCAGGCCACTTACCCCCTGACTCAGTTTGCTCACCTGTAAATTGGGAGTCATCTACCACCCATTTAGCGGGTTATCACGAGTGTTAGATCAGATCGTGGATGGAAAAATTGAGGATGGAGCCCAGCCCCCAGGACATGATGGGACCTTTGTGAATACTTCCTCCACAAAGATGTGCGGAAAACGATAATAATTATGTTGCTATAAAAAACTTTATTAATTTATATATTGAAACATTTTCCTTAACCTTGAATTTCGGTTTTTTACCTTCTGATTTCAAAAGAAATTAAACCATTTTTATGGGCCCCTCAAAGTTTCGTGAGCCTGGGGGCCCATGTCTGCTAAGCCGACCGCGGAAGGTGACCCTGCCTGGCACAGTGTGTGCTGGGAGTTAGGGGCAGACCGCCCACAGAAAGGGCCGGCGGCTAGTCTGGTTCCCGTGTTTGAGCTGTGAGCCCACAGCTCTCACTCACCATGAGGAGGGGGCCAGAACCCCTCCTGCAGTCAGACTGTGGGATCTCCAGGCACTTGCTTCTCACAGTCCCCCTGGACACAGCTTCATCTCCCACTAGGGCTGTGTCACTGCACCTGGGCAGCACAGGCCAATGTTAGCAAGGGTGGCTGTGTGTCCTGCCTGGTATCCATCATCATACCAGCCTTCTCCCTATGGGGTGCGATTGCTGTTGAATATCCCCTCCCAGGAAAAGGTACGCTTTTGGTGTGGTGGTAATGGTTGTTAACGTTGACTTGAACGGCTCTGTGAACTCTTTCCCTTTTTGCTTTGGCTCTCAGGAAGCTCATAGCTGGCATCTCTTGGGGACCTGTGTGGCAGATGTTTCTGCAGAGGAATCTTACACCCGACTTTGTTCTACTTATTACCTTGTTTTCTCCCTTTTCCTCATTTCTCTCAGCTATGTTTTTGTGACTCCAGAAACTTACTAAAAGAACATAAATAATAGATTACAACTATTTTAGAAAATACTTTTTAATTTTTAAAACTAACATCTTCTCAATTATGAAGGACTTTGAAAACAAAGGACAGGAATATAAAGACAAAACCAAAAATTACCCAGAACCTCACGGACCAAATAGCTGGAAGTGTTTTCATATAGTCCCTTCTAGAGTTTTCTTTAGGTACATTATTTTAGTCATACCATGTAAAAACAGTTGGAATTTTTCCAGTTCAATAGCCCCTATCATTGCATGCTTTAAACCTGATGTAAGCATTTTAGTGTACAAATGTGTCACACTCTATCTGTGCCTCTGTCATTTTTCTCACCCCCAATTCTTATCCAACATGAATGACAGTGTGAGGAATATGGACACACCCCTGTGGGTATGTCACTTCTATGTGAGTCTATGACTCAACAGGTGTTTGGGAGGAATTTCCTTCTGGTATTTACTTGATTTTATAATGGAGAGACCCAAGGAGCTGCCTCAGCTCCCTTCCAGGCGAGGCATGGTGCGAGTGAAGAGATGAGTGGTTAAAATAACCTATCGAATAAATAACGGCCCACCTCTAGGCCAGGACCCTTGGAATCCTTGGCTTCTCTCATTCCGGCAACAAGCCATCCTCAGATGCTGTCGTTTTCCCTCTGGACTCTTCCATCTTTCAAACACCACCTTCTGCCATTTCTCCTCACATGATGAAGAATTCCATGGTATTAACGGGTGTTTCAAGCTTCTGGGTCCTTGCCCTTATCCTGTCTTCTACCTGAATGTCTTCCTCTCCCTGGGCCCCCTGATGACTTGCTATCCACCCTTCAAAGCCCTGGTCTGGCATCATGAACCTCATGGGCCCTGCCCCTGGGAAGAAGGTGACTAGTCTTCTGCAGTCCTCAGCCGCAGGCCTCTCCTGGGCAGTCAGGCTGTGGGTTTCCGGGCCTCCCAGAGACGATGGAGCACAGCAGTCGAGAGTCCGGCTACCTGGACCAAACCCTGGCTCTGCTTCCTCATCTGGAACACCGGGCACTAACTGCACCTGTGCGGTGTTGTGTGGAAACAAGGCGTTAACGCTTCGAGGGCTCAGTGCAGCTCCTGGCCCTGGGATGCCCTCAACCACAGTTGGCTCTTCTCAGCTTAAAAATGGAACTGTCTGGAAAAACACAGTACAAATTCCATGATAATTTGATTTTTACTTTGGCTTTCTCTTTTCTCTAAATATTCTTTCTTTAAAAAAAATAACTATTTATTTATTTGACACAGACAGGGAGAAAGTGAGCACAAGTGGAGGGAATGGCAGAGGGAGAGGGAGAAGCAGGCTCCCTACTGAGCAGGGAGCCTTATGTGGAACTCGATCCCAGGACCCCAGATTATGACCTGAGCCGAAGGCAGATGCTTAACTGACTGAGCCACCCGGGCGCCCCTCTAGATATTCTTAACATCAACATAAAAGTGATTTCTTATGACTCAGTGAATTCTTCATGAGTTGGCTTCTCAGGGGTAAGCCCACAGTGTGTGGTTCTGGCCAGCCCTAGCTGGATGTGGGAGTTTCAGGAGGGCTGAGGCCTGGGGGGAGAGAGCAGAGTTTCTTCTGCCTCCAGGGAGGGGTCCTTTAAAAACTCCCTGATCAGACCCCCATCTCTGGCACCTCTAAACTCCAAAGAAACCAGTGAGAACCTCCCAGCAACAGCATTTGGGTGGAATGCAGCTGTGAGCTGTGCCGCCATGTTCTGAAGGGGCTAAATGTTGGGTGCAGGGGTGGGGGGGTTGTGAAGCAGCATGTACGTCTGGAGTCTGAGGGCACCAAGTTCAAACCCAATCTCTGTACTTCCCATCCTCTGTGACCATGGGCAAGTTGCTTTACCTCTCTGAGCTTCAGTGTCTTCATCTGCAATCACAGTTCCTCCCTCACAGGGGTTCCGTGAGGGGGACACGCCAGTCAGAAAAGTGTCCAGCACATGAAAGGTTGATTATAAATGTTACAGCCCTTCCCAGTGAACTTGAGGGACAAGAAAGTGTAAGTCTTATTTTTTTGTTGTTGTTCTTCTATTTCAAGCAATAATAACAGCAATGATAATATGCATTTCCCACTATATACAGCATATATTTGTTTTGGGCATCTCCTCCTGCAAGAAGTCTTCCCTGATGCTACCGGCCTGGACAAGACACCCCTGTGCATGTGTGGTAGTCAGTTGTGCCATTCATTCAACTTTCCAGCTCTTCCTCCAGACATGTGGTAAGTCTCCAGTACCCCACCTCGCTCAGGTTGGGCATAACCATGTGATTTGCTTTGGTGACTGGCCGATGTATGTGGAAGTGATGTGTGTCCTGTGTGGATGGAAGCTTTAAGAACCAGTCCAAGACTCACTCTTCTCTCCTTCCAGGCAACTCGTAATGAGTGGAGGCTCCACCAGCCTGGTCCCCAGGTGGGGAGCCTGAGTGACTGAGCTCTGCTGTTTATGGCCTCTGAGATGTTTTGTTACTGTAGCATAACCCCGCCCAACCTGACTGAGCCAGCAGCTCTCTAGTTAGTAGAACATGTCCCCCAGGCCACGAGCAGCCCTTTCACTTTGACCCCCAACACCTGGCCCCGTACCGGCCATACTGGGTACTCAGCCCATTCCACTCTTTCCTCTATCTCTTGGTCTGCAACTCGGTGGCTTGGTCCTGGAAGCACAGAGGACTCGGGCAGGTCATCCTTCCCCTTCCTTCACCTTCTCCCACTCCATTTCAACTGACCCATTTCAATGATTAGAGGAACCTGTGACCATCTGGTACCTCCTCCAAATGTTTCTTCTGACAGGAGGTTGAGCTTCTCTGGCTTCTCAGTGCTCATAACCTTATTGCTTATTTTATTTTTTAACATGACAGACTCATGTAAAAATACATCAGCTGATGATCAATATGTGTTATATAATAACTCATTTAATCCTCAAGTTGCTTAACTCCCTGTCCTTCAATTTTCTCATCTGTAAAATGGGGGAGAGAATAGGTGTTCCCAATATTCATTCTTCCCTTGTAATAGACCTTCCACCACCACCACCACCAGCACCACCACTATTACCAAGTTTTAGCAGCACAGGTGCCTTCCTGGGATAATGGGTACATTTTCCAGGCTTCTTTGAGGCATGTGACTAAGTTCTGGACAATGGGATACAAGCAGAAATGTCATATATAACTTCTGGGGAGTGCCCCAATGGAGCAATTATGCCCTCTTCAACTATTATGTTTCCCTGCTGGCTGAACTATGAATGTGATGGCTTGTTCTTGGGCAGTCATCTTGTGCTGCGAGGAAGATGTTAGATATTGCAGATGGCAGAGCAAAAGGATACTATCAAGACATGTATCAGCCTAGGGCTGCTTCTCTTTGAACATCATTTATCTGGCAGAGAAGTTAATCTACTATCTCACTGAAGCCTGTGATGCTTGATCAGCAGCCGTGGTATTACATGGGAATTTGTTAGAAATGCAGAATCTCAGCCCCCACGCCAGACCTGCTGAATCTAAGTCTGCATTTTAACAAGATCCCCAGGTGATTTGTGTGCAAAATAAAGTGAGAAGCACTCACAGATTTGAGCTATGGTTGTTTGAGATGGGCCTGTGGCTCACAGCTGAATTCAGTCCCAACTAGACCATCACTCACTGCATTGCTGGGGAGATTAAGCAAGTTCATGAAGCCGAGGACAGGGCTCTGCCCAGCATGGAAGCTAGAGTTATTGAGTTGAGTTGCCTTGGGGTGTGGGTTCTGTGACACAGCATAGACTTATGGTACCTTGCCATATGCCCCTACGAGCCCAAGGACAACCCTGACTCTGTGAAACTTTGGACACAGAGCTGAGAGAGCCCAGTATTTGTTGAGTAACAATTTATTTTGCATAAGCCATTGATCTGGGTCCAGGGGAAGGGAGAGGTCCTTGGGATGGACCTTACTGAGCCTGCCTCACAGCCTGACCCCAAATGATGCAGGCCAGGGGGGCTGTAGGGAGAGGAGGTTTCAGCATGTTGTTGCCAAAGCCCTTAGAGGGGGTAGACTTAGGGGGCTACCTTCACCTACCGCAGTAGGAAGGGACCCCCTTCCTACTGTGCTCTTGCATGAGAAAAGCCATGTCCCGCTCTTTCAAGCTGGCACCCTGGCTGCAGAGGGAAAAGCTTTCTGGATGGTGACTGGCTCTGCAGCTGTACTTACCCTCAATTTTCCAGCCGGTCAAGCTTCATTCTCTCCTGCTATGTGACTGGCAGAGCTCTCCGAAGCACCCCCATTATGGTCTGAAGGACGCAGTGGCCTAGTTTTCGTGCGGATGCGGGGAGCCTTGTAATACAGGACTGCAGCCTGCCATGGGGTGTTGCTGGGGAGGGGTGGAGTCTCCCTGGGTCAGGATGTGATGGGGTTGGCCCCGAGGCAAGGGACCCTGAGGAAATCCTTAGGTGCAGCTGATGCACAGAAAGCCCTGGAACGGAAGAGGGCAAAGGCAGTGTGTCTGGCGGGGCCTTGTCTCTCCAGCCTGTTCTCCCCCTGCTCCTCTGCCGGCAGGACTTTCTCAGACCCAGACAGCCTTGAGTGGGTGGGCATGGCTGCTAGGAGGGTCTGTTCAGGTGGCTGTACCTCACTCAGGATGCCATGAGTGTGTGTGTGTGTGTGTGTGTGTGTGTGTATCTTTCTGTATGTCTCCACATGAAGAGGTCTTTGGAGCAGATCACCTGTGACATTCAAAACCCCCACTCTACCCCTTCCATTTACCAGTCGGATCAAATGAGGCACAGTCCTCTCTCTGAGCCAGCAACAGATCCTGGTTGCTGGTACTGACGTTCTTGAGCCTGCCAGCCACTTGGCCCCCCAGCAGGGTCTGCTCAGTCCCCCAGGAGGACAGACATGCCGTGGGCACGTGAATAGAAGGCTGGGTGCAGGTAGCCCGAAGAGCAGTTGCCCTTCTGTCCTGCTCCAGAGTAAGTCATCAGGAAGCCCTTCTCCCGTGAAATCCCCTTAATTCCTTACACTTACAAACAAAAGGGGATTCTGGTCCCCGAGAGCCACTGATCCTCTCATTAGCTCTCCTTGTTTCTTACTGAGGTTACTTGGGACTGAATCCCACACCCTCAAGTGACAGCTCAGCTTCAGGGAAGTGATTTGCCGACTCCGGGTCCCTCGAGCCTGCTGACAGGCCTTCCTGCACCAGCGCTTGGCTCTAATCTCTTTTTTATTATTATTTTCTGTTTAAATCCATTGTTGCCGCCTGGGTGCCTCTGACATTTAGCGGCTAAATGTCTTGCCGGGAGGCACCATCATGTCTTTCAAAGCAGGAATTCTTTTGGCGGGATTTTGCCCAGGGAAGGAGAGGGAGAGGTGTGTGTGGTGGAGGTGGAAGTCCCACGACCTTGGGGTGGAGCCAGTTTCCCCAGACGGAGGGTCTTCTGGCCCACTTGTCTTGTCCGGAGACAGGGAGAAGAGGCTAGGTGTGGCCTGTCAGAACCATTCTCCCCTCTGAGCAGGGTCCTGGCTCCTCTGGAGCCCTGTGTGCTTTGGGTTATCTCAGAAGCTGATTCTAAGACAAGGATTCAAGTGCAAGCAGCCCATTTAAGGTGATACCAGACACGGTGGCCAGGTGGGCATGAGGGATGTGAAAGGGCAGGTACCACGACATGCGGGATGCGTCACCAGGCTAGGATGCTCACAGCTCCACTCTTCATCAAGGGCCCAGGTGGCTCTGGGGATGGCATTCTGCAGCATCTTGGCTTGCCCTGTGTGTTCCCCCAGGACAGAAGCCCTCAGATGGGACATTCGGGGCGGGCCGGGGGTTGGGGGAGTTGCAACGTGCAGTCTTCTTCCGGTAGAGGTGGATGTCCCTGAGCTCAGAGCCAAATCTGATCGGGAAGGTGTCCATGCCCCGTCCCCCACAAACCCCTACATCTTGGTGGGCTCCTGGCTGGGCACGTGACCCCAGGTGGGCAGCAGCGAGCCCCAGGGTTTGGCTGGTTTGGGTGGGTGGGGAACAGTGCCCTGCTCTGTTGGCGGGCAGAGTGTGGGCGGACTTGCTGAGCTGGAGGGGGCGTCTGGCCATTCTGTCACTGGGTAGGGAGAGACTGCTTTCCAGTGATGCCAGCACCAGGAAAGCAGAGCTGAGAGATCCTGATGGCATAGTTTGCACCCCTCAATTTTAAAAAGATTTGTTGTAAAAAAAAAAGTGTCAACTATACATAGTATTACATTTGCCATTTCAACCATTTTTAAGCGTACAGTGCTGTGGCCTGAAGTGCATTCACGTTGCTGTGTGACATTTTTTTTGAAAAAATATTTTTGAATGTTTCTTCTTAGTAAGGGCCCAACAACTCTGATCTATTCTGGGGGGAAGTTGGTGCATGTGTTCGCACGGTTGACAGGCAGACAGGAAAAGGGCGCTTCGGGGAGGGGTCGGGAGCCAGCAGGGGACCGTAGCCCTTCTGGGCCCTGTGGTGGCAGTGGGGCGCCCAGCGGCCCGGCCAGCAGCCAGTGCGGCCACGTTGGCCTGCATCCGTGACTTGGAGAAACACTTAATCCCAGCCTGGAGGAAAGTGGTCTGGGCTGCTGGTGGAATTTCTCTTTCATCCAGGGCCAGCATGTGTTCTAACCCCAAAATAGGTCCCTGGTCTGAACCCATGTGGCTCCAGGTTTATTTATACCCAACACACTGAGGAGCGTCCCTCTCCCCTGGCTTTCCCCGGGAAACAGCTGTGGACAGACAGACACACAGGATAAGTCAGGCCACGGTTGAGACTATGATCCCCGAGTCATCTCTCTCTCTGCCTTCTGTCCTGGACTGCACTGCGGGGACCGCTAGGGTGCTGAGATGTGGCAGGACACATCTCTGGGGTGTTGACATTTCTCCTGCCCCCTCGGAATGGGGAGAGTTTCTGGGCAGCAGGTTGTTCCCCTAGAAACTCAGCCTGTGGCCCCTGTGGGCAACTTGTAGCTGTCCCTACAAGTGGCCTCAGCCTTGTCCCAGTGGAGGCTGAGGCTGGAGACCCAGTGGCCTCATTCTCCGTTGCGGTGGGGGAAGGGTGCATTCCTGACCCCGACTGTTGGATTGTTCGTGAACCCCTTGCTGAGAAAGCATTCTGGACCGGGATCTGGGTCTGGGTGAGAAGGTTATTAGACTCTTGAAGAAGCATCCACGTGTGATCTTTCAGGCAGCTGGGGGCATGATGAAAGCCTGGAGGGCCCCGTGATCAGCGCTCTGTGCAGCCACCTAGGAGTTTTCTGTTTGTCTCCTGCAGATTCTAAGTCTTTCCCTCTCTGGTGCTGTTTCTTCCTTTCCCCATCCCTGCATCTGCTCCTGTGGCTAGGCATGTTTCTCTGTGTGTCTCTGTCTGTGTCTCTGAGCGCCTCAGTGTCTCGCTGCTATTCTTGGGGGGGGTGTGTGTGTGCGTGCGTGTGTGTCCCTCTCTGGCTATTTCTCCCACTCTGTGTCTCTCTGGCTAGTATTTTCTCTTTCTTATCTGGCTTTCTCAATCTGTGTATATCTTTTTATCTCTGTCTTTCTCTCTGTCTCTGTCTCTCACTCTCTCTTTGGTCTAATCCAGAAACCTTGGCATGGGGACATGGGTGAGTCAGGACTGGCTGTGACTGGAAACCACAGGGAAGCCAGCCAGGGCTGGTCTGTCTGAAGGGGAAAGTGTACTTCCTGGAGAAGCCTGGGCATACACTCTGTCCAGCCCTTTCTGCCTTGCCTACCCCACGGACCCTCAGGAGAACTTTGGTCCTGGTCGTCCCCAGGATGGCTCCCCCTCACATATCCCCATCATGGGGCTGTTCTTGGGCTGTGCAAAGCAGCTCTATACTCAGACTGGGTCAGACCTAACAGGGAAGAAAGTGCACACAAGACAATCCAGTGTCAAGAGATGCTTTGGATTTATGTGCAACCAATTAATAAATCAAATGTACAGAACATTCGAGTAGTTTCACTTGATCCCTAAATATCTAGATGGTCACAATCCGAAAGATCTTACTGGGAAAACTTTATATCTGGGGGTCACTTATACTTGATGCAAAGGTGGCCTTCACCTTCCCTATGCATTTAGGGGGTGTGGGAACTGGCATGTGCCCCAAAGACCTAAGGACCCCAAGCGCAGCCAAGGGGGCCGAGGACCAAGATCTGTCCCACTGCACCTGATTCACACTGCCCACCACCCCCCCCCCCCCCCCGTTAGGCTAGACACACAGACCTGTCCCGTCAGCCGGGAACTGCACGGTCTGGCCTTGAGACAACTTACTGAGTGCTCCTTTCCTCTCTTTCCTCTAGCCCTGCGCCTAGGTGGTCACAAAAATAATGACATCAGGGAGAGGGTGAGTCAGGTGATAGTGTGTCTGCAGGTGCAGATCGTGAGCAGAGGATTGGGGCTGCTGGCATTGGGAATGGCTTCATCCAGGAGGGGGCAGCTGACCAGGTTTTAGGCTTAGATAAAGCAGAAAGGTCCTCCGGGCCAAAGCCCCAAGGCCCCTGCCATGGGAACAGGTGTGGAGGGTGTGCAGGAGGGAGGCAGGGGGAGCAGCCACCTATGTATGGCCCGTGAGATCAGACTGGGGGCATGGAAGGTGCTTGAGCAGCGGGTGATGTGAGCAAAATAGTATCTTATGCAGGAAGAGAAACCCGGCAGCTCCGGGAATGATGGGCAGGGTGGGAGGCGAGACAGACAGCTAGAAGACAGACTGTCAAGGGACGCCTTCATGAGCAGGAGCCGATCTAAGGAGGTTCTGCCCATTCCCACAGATGTAGTAGTGGCTTGGCCACGTGTGCGCACGTGTGCACGCCTGTGTGTGTGTTTGTATAAGTGTGTGATGTTGTAGCACTCTTAAACTGAATTCCCTTCTATGGCTGCTCCCCTCCCCTCTCTGTCCCTCTCACAAATCCTTCTCTCTGTGAGCCCACAGGAAGGATGGGCAGGGAAGACAGGCAGAGATTTTCTAAAGCTGGGGGGTGGGAGGGTTGGGAAGACTGGGCCTGATCTACATTCTCTCCTCCCCCATGAAGGTGAGGGGCTTAGAGATTCCAGCAAATCCCCTCTTGCTTCTTCATGTGTCAACGTTCTTCACAGCGGCCCACCAAAGACTTGGCTGCCCACCAGCGGGAGAACAGTTATGCCCGAGGCGATAGGACCCCACAGTGGACTAAAAAGGAACCACTGGGGAGACCTGCAGCTGTGGGCCCGTCTACAGATGGTATGTGGAGAGACAGAGGAGGCGCCCCCAAAAGTACCCGCTGTAGGGTTCATTCCTGTGACGTCCCAGAATAGGCGAAAGCATTCCTGGTGATGGGAGGTGCATCAGTGGTAACTCAGGTGAGGAGGTCTGGAGTCTGGGAGGACGGGAGAGCTTTCCGGGAGAAGGAAGTACTCTTGTGTCTTGATGGGGCCATTGTCACGCGGTGCAAACACCTGTCAAAACTCACTTGGTTGAGTCTTTAAGATCTACTTTACTGTTACGCGGTGCAAACACCTGTCAAAACTCACTTGGTTGAGTCTTTAAGATCTACTTTACTGTATGTGAATTCAAATTCAGTTATTAAATTTAAAAAAAAGGAAAGCAAAGAGGGGTAAGGAGGGAAGCAGAAAGAGTAGAATGTGGCTCGGCTTCTCAAGGGTCCACTTAGGGTAAACTGAGATATCCATCAGTCCTAAATGTGAGCCTGACAAACATGACGCCCCACTCGACCGCTATGGTTGCCTGGACAGATGGGTGCAGGCCGGGGAGGGGCTCCTTAAGATCATGCACCGTGGGTGCCTCCCTGGCTCCCTAGCCCCGGCTTGGTGTCGCCCGTGGACAGAGCCACCCAGACTTCAGGAGAAGGCATCCTGATTTTGGGTCAGATCTCCCCATTATTAGTGTTGGCGACTATAGTGCTAATAGCCCACTGTTGCCCAGAAACCTTACTGCTCATGTCATCACTTAACACATATTCTCTACATGGGGCACCTGGGTGGCTTAGTTGGTTGGGTGTCTGACTCTTGATTCCACGTCGGGTCATGCCCTCAGAGTCCTGGGATGGAGCCCTGCTTAGCTGGGGGTCTGCTGGAAATTCTCTCCCTCTGCCCCTCCCCCGATCACGCGCTCTCTCTATCAAAAGACAGATTTTGTATGTGTACGATCTACTGTATTCCTATAATCTCACTTTTTCTTAATTTTTGAAAATATTTCTAGCCTATATGGTTTGTCTGTGAGCTTTTTCAAATTGTTGCTAATCTCCAAAACATTTCCCCAACGTGTTGATTGAAAAAGGTCCGCAGTGAAGTGGCCCCGCTCCGCTGCCCATCATGCGACGGGCCTCACAGAACCCCCTGGGCCTCGAAGAAGCCCTCAGCTGTTGCCTATAACCACCTCATCTTAAAAGTTTTGGCCTGTAGTGTTTCCATTGATGACAGGGTTGCTGGGGATTCTCGGGTCTTTGGGGCGCACACACCGTGATCTCTTGGCATTCAAGCACAGGGCCAAGCAGCTGGGGCTGAGCCGGTAAGAGGCCGTTGTGGGCCAAGACATGAGGAGTGGGAAAGGTCGAGTGGGAAGGACTTCTAAGAGAGAACGTCCTCTCTGAGATCAGATGTGTGTTTGTGTGTTTCCTCTGCTGTGGGCTAGGAGAAGGGGACAAGGTTCAAGTTTGGCTGGAATGCCAGCCCCCCAGGACACCCGTGTGAGGAGAGCCCTGCGGAGTCCTCCCTGGAAAACAGCACCCCCTCCCCCTTATTGGGGGTACCCCCATGTTATGCCACAGCTGGGACCCTCTGCGTCCACTCACCCCAAGGCTGGGAGTTTTGGGGCCCTTCTCCCTCTCTCCTCAGGCCCCATGGTTCCCAGGCTGGCTCCAGGAAGAGGTCACGTGGTGGCTCCCTCCCCACCCCTCATGCTCCTTGCCTAGAAAACGGGTATCACAGCAGCTGCGGGGACTAAGGGAAGCCATGTCTGCAAAGGCGGCAGTGTGTGTTAGCAGTGGAGGGGGTGTTCTGGCAGCGTGAAATCAGAACTGAGGCTGCTCATGAAAGAAACCATCCCAAATGGGGTGAGACATGGAGAAGACCCTTTCCCTGCTGCCTGCTGAGCACCGCCAGAGTCCTTCAGGGCTGCCCCCGTCCCAGGCGGGCCCAAAGGGGAGAGCCCATGTGCTAGAGGGAGCCAGTGGGGTTCATAGCCTCTCTTTGCCTCTTACTCACTGTGAGACTCTGGCCAAATTATTTAACTTCTCTGTGCCTCAGTTGTTTCTTCTCTAAAATGGGATAAGAACCCCACCTACCTCACAGGAAAGTTGTGGTGATTACATTGTTAATATATGTAAAGCACTCCCAGGCCTAGCCCATAAATGCTTGCTAAGTGGGCCTTTCCCTGCTGGGAAAACAATTTAAGGCCAATCACAGAAGGATGTTGATAAAAGACTTGTTCCTATAAGTAAGAAAACCTGAGTATTCATTCTTAATTTGAGTCACTGCAGGTTAATAACGTAGAGATTTTGCCCTCAGAGAATATGGGCGCAAATCCCAGCTCAGCCATACACCACCCGTGGCCAACTGGAGAATTATTCTAGCCTTCTCTCCCGCCCTCCCTCCCTCATCCCACTGGGGGCCTACTCCCCCTCCTCCTGGCTTTGGCCAATGGCAGACATGTGCAAGCCAGAGTCTGAGTTGCATGTGCACAGTGGGGCTTACTCACTTGCAGGGCTGCTCTCGCCATCAGAAAATTGTGTCCTTGCCTGCTTGTTGGGGACAATGACCTTTCAGAGACTCTTCCATAAATCATCTCCTTTAATTCCTACCACTCTCCTTGGAGGGGATCTTGTCATTCCATTTTGCAGGTGAGGAAACTGAGGACGCACTTGGGTCCCAGGATTTTTTCTCCCATTGCAGCCTTGGTTGGTGGCACCAGGAGACATGACACCTCTGGACTCAGGGCAGAGCTTGGGATTTGAGCTTCCCCTGAGCAGGAGTTTTTCTGGGATCAGACTCTCCATTGAAAAATCCTGTCCCCTCCAGTAGGCATGGAGTAGATTCAGAGCAGAAAAGAGGGTGCCTGCATTTTCCTGCTCAGGCAGACAGGGGCATTGAAAAGGTTCTCTCAGGAAGAGAACATTTGCCCCAGTGCATCTAATTAAGTGTGGTTAGTGTCTGGAGGGAATGAGACGCTCCTGTCACTGGGAGGTTTCGAAGTTGACAGCTGCCGGAGGATAATTTCTTGAGAAGAGGCCGAGAAGAAATTATCTGAAGATAATTTCTTCAGATGCTGCCTCCAGGAGCCCTCAGGTCTCCAGAGAGGAGAGACAGTGCTTGTCTGCTGGTGGAGAAGGAGAGGGGATGTGGACAGGAGTCCCGAGGCCGGGGAGTGTTCCAGGGGCCCTGAACCTGATTCCTCACCAGCCAGCTGATCCCTGAGTGTCCCAGAGTCCAACGGAACTCACAGCCTTTGAGGTTGGCATTGGGGACAGAGGGGGACACTGAGGCAGGAAGTGGCTGAGGACAGATTTCACTGCCACGACCAACTGGCCCCATTCTCACCCATGTCCAGGAGGGTCCCCACATGAAAGTTGTTCCCACATGAAAGTTGTTTCTTCCCAAGCCCCTAACATGCCACAGACCTTCATCCTATCCCTTTCTTGTTATGACCCCTGCTGGCATGTACTACCACCCCCATTCACTGATGGAGAAACCCAGGCTCAGTGAGATTAAATGACTCGACCAAGGTCACCCCACTGACTACCACATCTGGGTGTGTGTGTGTGTGTGTGTGAGAGAGAGAGAGAGAGAGAGAATGAGAGAGAGAGAAAGACTTCAGAGCCATGCTCTTTGGGGAAAGTGGGATTCAGTTCCTGTCTCCACCCTGCTTCTAGACGTGAAGCATATGTGGGTCTCCTGGCCTGGCTTCTGTTGGGATGTCACTGAAATTAAGAACATGATACCTTATTTATTTGGCATTAGAGGATGTGGTACTCTTCAAGTCTGTTTGCTAGTGCTCACTAGTTGAAGTGTTTTGATTTCTGTAATTGTCCATGAGTTGAGGTGAAAATTGCTCTCAAATGCGTGCCATCTGTTGTCTTGTTGAGGGGCATAGGAAGCATAGTTCAGTCTTTTCCAGGGGCTTCTGGTAACTGTTGGGAAGGGTGCTCGGTGGCAGTGGCACAGGTGCCTTCTGGATTATTGACAGGAATAGGGTTAGTCATCCGGCTCTGAACGGCTGCATTTTCAGCTTTATGGGATGCTTCTCTGGTCTCACCCCCATGGCCTCCTGTCAGCTGTAACTCCAGCTGCTGTCAAAAGCTGTCTCCGGGGCACCTGGGTGGCTCAGTGGGTCGGGCCTCTGCCTTTGGCTCGGGTTATGGTCTCAGGGTCCTGGGATGGAGCCCCGCATCGGACTCCCTGCTCCTCAAGGAGCCTGCTTCCCCCCCCCCGCCCCCGCCTGCCTCTCTGCCTACTTGTGATCTCTGTCAAATAAAATCTTAAAAAAAAAAAAAAAAAGCCGTCTCCATGCCTTCTATGCCGCTGTGGTCAGGAGAGAATGTGGCCAAGCCTTTAGGTTGGTGTAAAACATGCAGTAAAACATGTGAGGCAAGGCTGACGGGCCTTCTCTGGGGACTCCGTGACACTTACAGAGGACTGTCGCTCCTCCGTGTCTTGTCTGCTTTCTTCCCGACTCTCGGTTGTGTTACTGGGTGAAGATTTGTGCGTGACGGTGGAGTAATGGTAACGAGGATCTGTGGCTGGAGGCGAGCAGAAGAAGTCCAGTCCGTGCGTCAAGGCCGTTTAAGAGCCTGCACAGCAGTTTAATTGGCAACTTTATTTGCAACAGCCCCGAACTACCAAGAGCCCAAGTGTCCTTCAGGGGATGAGTGGATAAACTGCTACGTCCACACTGTGGGGTTCTTACACAGCAACAAAGGGAGCAAGCGATTGCTATACACGCCTTGGATGGATGGCAGGAGCATTAGGGCTGAGGCGGAAGCCGGTCCCCGAGGCGGGTCACACACTGATTCAGTTTACAGAACACTCTCAGGTGAGAAGACGGTAGCCGTGGAGGACAGGCCCCCAGGGGTTCGGGTGACAGGGAGGCCAACGCTGTGGAGGGGCGGGAGGGAGTCCTCAGGTGTCCTGACTACAGCCGCAGCTCCGCGAATCTGCACATGGGGCCACATTTCACAGAACCATTCACACACGCTCACACACCCACACGAGTGCTTGTGAAAAGGGGTGAAGTCGGAGTAGGACCTGCAGTGCACTTGATAGTAAGGTACCAATATCCATTTCCTGGTCATGAGAACTGTTCTCTGGGTAGGAAGGCGTTTTCATTGGAGGAAGCTGGGTGAGGGGTGAACACTCTGTTTTTTTTCTTTTTTTTATAAGGTCTTATTTGACACAGAGAGAGAGAGATCACAAGTGGGCAGAGAAGCAGGCAGAGAGAGAGGGGGAAGCAGGCTCCCCGCTGAGCAGAGAGCCCGATGCAGGGCTCGATCCCAGGACCCTGAAATCATGACCCGAGCCGAAGGCAGAGGCTTAACCCACTGAGCCACCCAGGCGCCCCTGCTTTTTCTTTTTTCTTTTTTTTTTTTTTTAAGCGATTTTATTTATTTGTCAGAGAGTGAGAGAGAGAGAACATACAAACAGGGGGATCAGCAGCCTTCCCACTAAGCAGGGAGCCTGATGCAGCACTTGATCCCAGGGTCCTGGGATCATGACCTGAGCCAAAGGCCAGACTCTTAATGACTGAGCCACCCAGGTGTCCCTATTTTGGCAATTTCTATGTGAGTCTAATATTATTTCAAAATAAAAAGGTAAATTTCTTCTTTTTTTAAACCTGTGTAAGAGGGGAACCTGGGTGGCTCAGTCGGTTGAGTCCGGCTCTTGATTTCGGCTCAGGTCATGACCTCAGGGTCGTGATATCAAGCCCCGAGTCAGACTTTGCACTCAGTGTGAAGACTACCTAACGTTCTCCCTCTCCCTCTGCTTCCCTCTTCCCCCTGCAAAAAAAAGCCTATGTAAGAGAGCCAGTAGAAACCTTATGTTCTCAATTCTCTCTCCCATCTTTCCACCTAATTGTGAAGTTTCCATTTATGTATAATGTTGAAATATAAAATCACTTTTTCCAAGTTGTTCTTTCTGGTTTATCATTATTATCATCATTATAACCACAATTATTATTCATCATGACTTTTTCTGAGCTCTTTCATTTACCCAAACCAATGACCCAGATTTGTAACATCTATGAGACCAGAGGAGGCTGGGGTAGGGAGGGGGCAAGAATGGGAACATTGGACCGTCGCCTCCATAAAGACACATGCGTTGTTTTTCTTCCCCACTACCTCTTCTCTAGTGCCTAGGATGGTGTCTGAAATGCTCAATAAATACTTGTTGAATGCATGTATGTGTTCCTACGTCCGTAGGATCTGCAGGGGTGCTTTCCTTGGGTACTCATAGCTATATTTGACTATTTGGAGGTGGAATATAGTTTTATTCAGTGAGAAGAGGGAAAGGGAGGGAGGGGGACAAGATGGGGGAGAAGAGGAGGGTATTTACTGAACACAGTGCGGAACATTCTCTCAGGCCTCCTCCCGGGAAACCCGCACCCCCACTGACTGGCAGCAACCATTTTCTAATGTCTGTCCCTAGAGACTCCTTTTTGTCTTTTCTTGACCTTTATTGAAGTTGGATCCTAGTAGGTATCCCTCCTTGTCTGGCTTTTGTAGCTGACCCTCTGTCTGTGGGCTTCATCTGTGTCATCTGTAACTCGAGCTCGTTCCTTTGTACTGAGTGCCTTCCCGTTGTGCGGCTGTTCCGCCGTTTTCTTGTCCACTCACCTGCCCATGGACGGGAGTTGTTTCCGGCCAGGGGCGATAACGAACAAGGCTGCTCTGAGTGTCTGTGTGTGAGTGTTTTTGTGAGACGTGAATTTCATTTTGCTTGAGTAAATGCCTAGGAGTGTGATTGTTAGTGGGCATGTCTGACTTTATTAGGAGCTGCTGAACTGTTTTGCAAAGCCCTTGCACCATTTTGTACTCCCATTAGAAATGAAGAGTTCTAGTTCCTCCACCTGTTTGCCCAACTCCCCACCCCCCCACCTCCTCCTGCCCCCTCCCACCCCACTCCTGTCCAGATCAGAAACAGGAATGGATTGTAGACTCCCTGCTGGGCTGATTCCTTCTCCCCCCTGCCCTTCTCCCCGTGGCTATTTGTATAGTGCCCAGATCCCATGCTCTGGAGGGATGGTGAGCAGAGCCTGTACCCTGAACTCTGGAAGTCCACACTCTAGACCCCTACAGTGATTTCTGTCCAGTTATGCCCTTTCATTTCATCAATAAGGAGACAAGACTGGCCTGAGGTCTCCCAGGGAGAAGCAGGGCCAGGGCAGAAACTCAGATTCTTATTTCCAGCTCCTGCTCCTTCCTAACACCAGAAAATTCTCTGTAGACTATCTTTCTTTCCTTTTATCCCAGCCTCTCTGCCTTTGCTCATGCTGTTCTCCTATCACAGTGCCAGTCTCCCTAGGTTCCCATCGGACACAGACTGGCTGTTCTGAGGTGATTCCTTAAATCTGAACTTTGAACCTCGGCTCTGAACTGCAGATTTTCTAGAAGCAGTTGCAGATTTTCACCTCCAACAAACACAACTGCAGAGTGGGAAGAAGGTCCCAGAGAAGCCTCAGAGTCCTCAGACCTTCCTGGGGCGGGGGGGCTCTTGCTGAGCACTATCCCCAACAAGGAACATCCCCTGCTGCCTCCCTGCTCAGGACCTCACCTCTGCACATGCTGCTGCTCCTGCTGTCCCGAATACCTCCCTCCAAAACTGCCTGGTCAACTCTGAGTTCCAGCTCCACTTCCTTGGGCAAGCCCACCTGCTACCCCTTCTTCCTGGTTTAGGGCACATCCCTCTTCTACTCCTGAGTCTGCCTTTTCCAGATTCACAATTGTCATACTTGGACTTGTCAGGAGATATATATGGGGGGGGGGGCGGCAAGTTCCCGGAGGTCAGTCCCTTGGCTGGGCTGGATATGTGGTCCTCTGGATGCACCCCAGTCCAGCACACATGGGTTCCTAGTAAAGGGCTCGTGGGGCCTGTCACGTCCATGTAAAGGGCAGTGAAGTTTACTCCTTAGAAAATGTGGTTTTGTGGCCCTTCCTCATGGCCAGGGGTCAGGGTGGACAGGCCAGTGCCTCCTGGGCATTTACCATGAGTCATGCCCTTTCCTTATTTTAACTTACCTGCTCCTCACATGTGTCTCGAAAGGCAGGCAGTGTGTATCGCTCCCAGGCAAGAAAATGGAGGTCCAGAGACGTTGTACAAGTTGTTCAAGGGCACACAGCTTATGTGGGTCAGAGGCCCTTCTTGAACCCAGATCTGTTGTCTGTACAATCCCATATTCCTGCCCTCACACACCTTTTCCATGGAGAGAATCCTTGCTCTGGGTTCGTAATGGGAGAGTTGCACAAGGTATGGTGTATGGACCAAAATTGGTTAAATTTTGCACCACATCTATACAGGAAAATCTAGGTCACTCATTGAAGGCTGACTTGTCCCTCCGAAGAAAAGGATCCATGTCTCCAGGGTGACTTTGGTCACAGACGTCAGGAGCAGACTCACAGTTATGGGGCTCTTTCCCAGGTGTTCCTGAGAAAAGGCATCCAGGTATGGAAGTTGTTCTGCAAGCCCTCAGAGCTCAGGGAACACCAGCAAAGAGATGGGGCAGACCAGAACTTTCCTGGGAGTGGGGGTAAGGTGAGAGAGAAGAGGTAGTCTTGGTGGCGGGGGGATACCGGGATATTTCATTGCAGGTGGTAAGAGGCCTGCTCCTTCTCCAATGTTTGAGTGAATCGCCATTGCCACCTAGCTGAAATTTTGTTCAAAGAGCATTCTGGGAAAAGAACTTTCAAAATCCCTCTCAGACGGAAGCTTAGAGCCAGCATGTTCCTCCTCCCACCCCAGTCTGGAATTTGCTTTGGAATCCACCCTCCTGGGCCTCCAGGCATGCCTTCTGCTCCTGGACATCTGACCAGGTCTCACTTCTTTGGCTAGGAGTTCATCCGGATCTATCACAGGTTAAAAGCCACCTTTTCCTCATTGCATCTTCCCCTGAACAACAGCTGTGGCTTTGAGCAGCTCTCTTGGCTGAATGGAGTCCTCCAAGACATGTGGCCACTCAGTTCTGTACACTCTTACAGGATTGGATAATATCATGGCCATTTCTTGGAGGAGTCCTCTGAATTTTTAAACTGTAGGCACTGACCCAGTAGTGGGTCATGGGATTAATTTAGTGGGTCATGCCCAGCACTAATGAAATAAGGCAGAAGGTGTCAGAATCAGAAGGCATCGCTGGCGGCATGAGCAAATTTGTTTTGTGAACCTTCTATTTCAGTTGCATGTGTGAGTGTGGGAGTCCAGGGTGTGGCAGAGGCGGCTGACCTCCTCCAGATCTGTGCTCCCCTCCCACAGAATATGCGTGTCCCTTGGGGTCAGGCAGGGGAGGGGGCTTCCCTGCTAGGAAGGACTATTCCCAGACTCTTGCCTCTAGGTGGGGCCCCTGGCTGACTTGCTCTCATCAGTGGACCGTGATTGAAAAGGACATGTTCGTTCTGGGTCAGGGTGGCTGGGTTCGTGGATCACCGTGTGGAGGAGAGTCACCCTCAGACCAGGACAGCCTTGCATTTGCAGTTATGTGAGTGAGAAATGAACTTTTCTTTTGTTAAGCCGCTGACATCCGGGGACCTGAGTTACAGCCCTTAAGGTTATCCTGTGTCGTATGCTGTAAAATGTTTTTCTTAATGTGGGTTATGGTCAAAAAGGCTTGAAAAAAGTACCTGATCTATAAACTCCTTTATTTTTCACATGGAGAAACCAATTGTCAGAAACTGTGAGGGGCTCCCCAGTCTTCTGATTGAGTGGGGGCTGGGGATAAACGCTTGGCCTGAGTGGGCTTTGTGTCTTGCTTAATGGAGCAGAGCTGACTGCAGGAGCTGCGGACTCCCGAGACAGTGCTCCTCCCACACCCACCTGGGGGCAAGGAGCTGACATTTGTGCTCTGCTACTGGGGACCTCTGCCCACAGCTGGGGACAGGAAGGGTGAACTCTCCCTGGCCTCCTGAACTGTCACCTGGCCTGTGCTCAGGCTCTGTGGTTAACATCTCTGTGGCACACCGACAGACTTTCTCTGAAAGCCTGAGTTTCTCTGAATCTCTGAGGTGCAGGATTCTGAGAAACCCAGCAGCAGCCTGGCCGCCACCACCAGAGTACTAGGTGAGTCACCCACACACACCCAGGAATGACGTCTCCCTATTTCACCACACAGGGAGTTTGGGCCCTGGTGCGGTCATGGACAGAGGAAGGTGGACCACGCAGAGGCCCCTGTGCTCAGGCATCCCATAGACCAGGTACCCAGGTGCTTGAGGCCACCCTCAGACCTGTGCGGGGAGGGAGCAGGGCTTTGTGACTTCTGCATCCCCGTGGGGTTACTGTAGGAGTTAATAAAGCAAGTGGCAGCTGGACCCAGTACTTGACACTTGATTCTACTCGCAGCACCCCTGAGAGGTGGCCACGCTCAGCAACCATCCCCCACCCCCCACCTGGCCCTGGGCATGTTGCAGACCAGGAAATGGAGGCTGTCAGAGCTTCCTTGTCACACTCAAAAAATCCTTTTAATTAGCTGAGAGTGGGCTGGCGCCCTGGCATTTGGAGAGTTAACACAGGCAGGGCTCAGGGCCCTGGAGTCCAATGGCATTAATTCTCCTCTGGATGAGTGGGGGTTGGGCAGGAGTAGTGACACTGGCCTCCATCTCCCTTTGGTCTGTCAGAGCTGACTCCGGCTCTTTCCCTAGGGGTAAGATTTGTGGGAATGAAAGCAAAGAATGACAAAGAGGCTTAGGAAAAACCTAGGGGAGAAAAGGGTTTCCCAGCCTCCCAACTCCTGCACTCTTGGGCTGCTCAGATCATCTCCTCAGCTCCTCCTCCTCCATACACTGCTCCTGGGTCATCACCCACAGCCAGTGGTCTAAGGGCAGTCACTGTGAGGGAAGCGTGGTCCAGCTGTGTCCCTGCCCAGGCAGTAAAGGAACTGGACTTTCTGAAGAGTTTCTGCTACATCATTCTCATCTGTCATTATGTCCTTCATTCATTCACAAAAGCAATGCATTGAGTAAGAAGGTATTGCCTGGCTCCCCCACTGGATCCCTGAAGACTGGGATCTTGTGTCTTGTTCACTGCCCTTGTATAGTAAGTGCTCAATAAACATGGGTGAATGAATTGCTAAAGCTCAGGCCCTCTCTTCAAGGAAGGAAGTGCGAGTTCTGGGCTTAGAGGGCTGGGAAAGATGGTTGGTCCCAAGATGGAGTTTAGAGGATGAGTCCTGCTGTTAGGGAAGCTGGACTGGATGGATCCTGACGGAACCACCAAGCAGCACTCGGAGACTTTGGAGGATCGGAGGTTTATTTGATGCCGGCGGGCTCAGGGGAGAGTAATCTCTCAAGGTCTGAGCCCCCAGCACAACGGGGGTAGTTTATACACTTCTACTTCTGTATCTGTGCCACTCTTGAGACTGCAGCCGGTGGGGCAGGAGGGAAAACCCGGAATGGTCCTGGGGCCAGGACTGGGATTCCCCTGCTGAATTGGTCAGCCACCCTAGAACACAGATTTCCCTTGTCATTCCCTGCCTTGGGTGCCCCGTTAAACACCTAGTTTAGAGGGCGTCATCTTTATTTTTCAAGGGGTGTAGTGAGTAAGGAGCAACTGGAGTCTGATCTTAGCAATTTGAGCAGTGGTAAATCTGGTAAGGGCATTAAGAATACAAGAGCCAAATGCTACTGTGAGGAGGAGCAGAAGGAGGGGGCCAATGAGAGGGGCGAACCAGGGGAACCATTGTGAGAGGGAATCCCACCAAGTTGCCTGCTGGAGTGCTTCCCACCAGTGATTTACTCGTTTGTGTAACTGGGTCAGAGTTTCTCGGACCACCCTTGGCTCATTAGTTTAGAAATGCTTCTCCTGTAAGAAGAGGCAGAGTTCCCCTTGCATGGCCGTGAGCAAGTTGAGCCGGCACCTGCTTTGGAGGACCACTGAGGCCAGCGAATCGAGCTGGCGCTGCAGGACCAGGGCTGGCTGAGGGCAGAAAAATCCACCGTGGGTTGTTGAGTTAGCTCCTGGTCATGAACCTGTGACATTCCCACACCAGTGGTGCCACGGGCCGCTCCCGACACGGCCAGCAGGCTCACGAGAAGGGTAATGGCCTCGGGGGAGCATCAGAGGGCAGCCAGGAAGTCTTCATATGAGTGAAGCGTCGTTCCGGGGAGGACTGGAAGATTGGGTAAGAGACTGACAAGCGTGCATGATTGATTGTGCGGGGTGATGCAGGTGTACACACCTTGATCACAAGCCAGAAAAGTGTTGTTAGGCGCACAAACCCGACTGAGGCCCATGATGGGAGAGGAAGAATTTCCATACAGTGGTACTGGGGTCAGAGAGGGATAGTCTGAGGTCCCTGGTGTGGAGGTGGGTGGTGACACGTGGATTGGTTGAGGATGACACCTAGGTATTGGACACGACCAGGTTTCATAGAGACCCAGCAGTCAGACGCTAGGAGTGGATCTAAATGGTTAAGTGATTGGTGGGAGGCATTAATCGTACCTAACAGTTGCGCTAGGGATGCTTGCTGTGTGTGGATGGGGCACCCAGGGATACGCCAGGGCGAGTTATTCTCTGTCTGACTCTGGGGTTTGACCGTAAGGCTTGGGGTGAATGTGGACTTAATCATAAACTTGGCCATGGGGCTGGTCCCCAAAGAGTGGTACTGGCCCAAGAGGAGAGTGATTCCCATGGGCCATGAGGTAACAATGGGCTTCAGGCCTGAGATGGTGAGAAGAACACAGTGGTCATTGAGACAAGAGGAACTGGTGACATTGTGTGACAGAGAAATCTGGATGTTACTGCAAGGTTTGAGGCTCTACCACCCATTGGACTATCGTTCCATTCCCAGCCAAGTCACCACCCATGACTCCCATCCTCAGGCCTGAGCAGAACCGAGGGCAGGTGTTTGGCTACTGAGGCATAGGGCCCCCACAGATGTAGATATCTACCAGTTGGTAACCTGAGTGAGGGTAATGGTGAGAACACCATCTATGAGGTTTCCAGGAGGTATCAAGAAGTTGACATCCACTGAAGTGGAGGTCAAACTTTGGTATGTGCCATTCCAGGTGGAAGAAGCCAGTGGGGGCACTGGTGTGAGATTGAGGGGGATAAGCTGGAAAGTCCATTTGCCAGTAATAGTGATATGAGAGGTTGGCCCCCCTCCTGGGTTGGGTGGGCTAAAGGCAGTGAGGAGGAATAGCACACCAGGTGGCAGAAGACCAGGACTGACTGGGGTCAGGAAAACCATAGTGAAATGCACTTAGGAGTAGACAGCAGAGGGCCAAGAAAAGTGGGGTCCATGAACTTAGTTAGAGGAAGCCATTGTGGCTAACCTGATAGCAGATAAAACCTGTGGAAAATAAGTGCAGTAATACACCTTAGGGTCACCCAAAAAACAACGACGGCAAGTCTCTGGGGGGAAAGTCCGTCAGAAGGCTCAACAGTGTAGAGTTTGACCCCCAGGATGAGGGATGTTATGCTGATGAGAGCTAGGGACCATGGCAAGCAGGTGTCCATCAGTCAGTGGGGTCTTGTTTGAGGCAAAGTCGGAGGGGGTCTGTGGGGTTTGGCTGGACTTCGCACCTGTGTCTTTTTGTCTGAGTGAGGGGCTTTTTTTTTTTACTCTTGAGTGGTGGACCCACAGGTGATACCAGAGACCTTAAGGGCAGCAGGGGTGGTTAGAACAATAGTGTGAGGCCCTGTCCACTGTGGTTTGAGTAGGTCCTTTTTCCCAACTTTTACCCAGACTGAGTCTTCTGCCTCGAAGGAGTGCACCTGGGACCCTAGGGAGATTGAGGTGCTCTCAATAGTATACCTTTAGTATACCTAGTAAGTTATTTAGGGTGGCCCCCAGGGCCTGAAGTCGTTTTTCTATCTTTTTATCCCCAATCTGACATAAGTTTCCTGGAAGGCTCCCCAGGCATGGGGGAGGCCATCCATACACTAATTCAAAAGGGGAGAAACCTAGCATCCCGGGTATGCAGTGGGCACGCAGAGGGCTAGGGGTAGCAGATCTGGCCATGGGAGGTTAGTCTCCTGACAAAACTTCGCTAAGGTTTCTTGAGAGTGCCGCTCTACTTTCCCTGAGTTTTGGGGCTGGTAGGCGGTGTGGAATCTCCATGTGATGTTGAGAGACTTGGGCAAGACCTGTACAGTGTCTGCTACAAATGCAGGCCCCTTGTCACTATGGATTGTTTATGGCAGGCCAAACTGGGGTATAATCTCCCGCGTGAGGACTTTGGCTACTTCCCATCTTTGCTCCGTCCTGGTCGGGAAGGATTTGACCTATCCAGAGTATATGCATATTATTATTAGGACATATCTGAACCCCCTGCTCGGCTGCATATCTGTGAAGTCTATTTCTAGATCTTCGAAAGGGGTTACTCCCATCCTCTGGACACCTGGCAGGGG
This sequence comes from Martes martes, assembly GCF_963455335.1. Lineage (NCBI taxonomy): Eukaryota > Metazoa > Chordata > Mammalia > Carnivora > Mustelidae > Martes > Martes martes. Next base: position 132,228,873 of record NC_137888.1, read on the forward strand.
TTGTGGTGCAGATCGAGCATTATTTTTAGCACATGTTATGCATGGCTCGCTAGCTGCTCGGCATGGTGCTGGTAGCTGGCTGATGTAGCAGTGCTTCTGGAGGAGGACCTCTGATGCAGTTTTTCCTAGATGGGTGAGTTGGTGGTATTCCTTGACTAGATACCCTCCCATTGCTGTTGGGATGAAGACATGCCCCTCTGGCATCACCCACCATCCCTTTTCAGTCAGGGTGGTCCCCTCAGCCATGGCTCATTCTCTTTCCTTTTTAGTGTAACTGGGAAGAGGGACTTTTTTTCCAGGGTGTTAGGGCCATGGTGAGGGAAGGGGCTCTGTTCATGTCTTTACTGGCTATGGTCTTGGCAGCCTCATCTGCCAGACAATTTCCCTGCACTATGGGGTCGTCTCCTTTCTGGTGTCCCTTACAGTGCAGGATTGCTACTTCTTTTGCAAGCCAGATGGCTTCGAGGAGTTTTACTCTCTCTTTCTTGTTTTTGATAGCTTTTCCTGCAGTGGTTAGGGGGCCCCTCTCCTCGTAGATGGCCCCATGCATACGCACAGTAGCAAAGGCGTACCGAGAGTCAGTGTGGACGTTGACTTGCTTGCCTTCACTGAGGGTGAGGGCTCTGACTAAGGCATATAGTTCAGCCCATTGTGCTGACTATGGTAATGCCTTAGCCTCCATGACTTTAGTGGTTGTGGTGACTGTATAAACTGCTGTTCGGGCACTCTCTTGTAGGTAACTGCTGCCACTGCTGAACAGTGTGAGCTTTGGATTCTTTATGGCTTGATCCTGGACAGCTTGCATAGACTTTATCAGTTACTTTGGAGGAGTGATAGTCTGGTTTCCCCTCTTCTGTAGGGTGGAAGGTTGCTGGGTTTAATGTTTTTACTGTTTTGAGGCTGACGTGTGGATTTTCACAGGGGAGCCCTAGGTACTGTGCTAGCCGGGAGTTGGAAAAGAAGTGGTGCCCCTGTGTGTTCATGGGGGACACAACTGCATGAGGGACCTTGACATTAAGTTTTTGTCCAAGGCGAGCTTGTCTGCCTCCTCAATGATTAGGACTGTGGCTGCGAGCACCCTGAGGCACGGTGGCCATCCTGCTGTCATGGAGGCCAGCTTCTTTGACAGATATGCAACTGGCCATTGCTAGGGCCCAACAGTTTGGGTGAGTACCCCGAGCGCTATCCTTTTTTTATGTAGGGGCCTGATTTTGGGCGAATCCAGGTGGGATGTCTTTAGCCCATACCAAAGGGAAGGCAAGCCTGAACTCCGGCAGGCTACTTGTTTGGGCCTGGGCACAGAATAGCCTCTCTTTTTCTTCCCTTGATGTGGTAACTGGAGAGTCTCTTTTTGCCTTGGGTTTAATTGGAGGCTGGTGTGCCTGGTGGGCTCAAAAGTATTTGAGTTCTAAGCTTGGAGAGAATGTCAGCCCAGAAGGGTGATGGGGCAATTAGGTAGATAAAGAAATTCGTGTCAGACCTTGTGGCCCGAGTTTACACTGATGAGCCTGGCAAAGGGCTGTTGTATTGCCCATGTCCCAGTGGCCACAAGAATGGTTGTAGTCCTTTTGCTGGAAGGGGCCACTAAGGAGGTGACAACAGAGTACTCAGCCCCAGTATCAACCGTAAAATTCACTGGTTGGTCCCCTACTTTTATTTTGACCATGGGCTCATGGGGGCTGAGGAGAAGAGAGCCCAGGCCCCCCTCAGTCTGAGTGTATTTCCGCAAGGCCTATGAGATCCCCTTCTCGGGATTCTTCTTTGTAGCAGCTGGGCTTCTGAGCCTTTTCCCAGTTGGGACATTCATTTTTTCTGTGCCCCTTTCTTTACAGTAGGCACACTGATCCCTGATCAAGCGGGGTCTGGGTCTCCCCCCATTTCGGTGGTCGGAGCCTCTCCCTCACAGACCCGCCAACAGGGCCACTCTGAAAACCCTTTCCCAGAATGAATTTTGTCCTCTTTGGTAAAGTTTCAGCTCAATCACAGGAAAATCTGACATGACGAGGGAAAGAAAAATTGGTTGAAAGGATGGGCACGAAGATGAGAGGGAGGAGGGCTCTTATAGGTAGGCTCATGTGTTTGGGCACTGGATCTCAGGGTGACCATCCACATCTCTGGGAAAGTGCTGAGTCCATTGTTGACCAAATCTGTCAGGTTCCAGTTATCTGCTGGATTCTCATGTGAAGGTTTAGACTGAACAGAATTAGCAAGACTCCAGTCACCACAAAGGTGCTACAGTTCATAAACTCAAAAAAGCAGCTGCCTTCACATGGGGAGCTCTCCATGATGGTCTCTGTGCAGATGAATGCAATCAGGGCCAAAATCCCTTGGTGACCTTGAGGCAGCCAACCATGCCGCACATGTAGTCGGGATCACAGCGCAGGCTGGCCAGCCAGCCCTCGGCATTGGCTCACCAGCTCAGTGGTGGGCCGGTATGGACTGCTGGTGCCTGAGACAGTGGAAGTGTTTGAGGCCTCACGTTTGAAGTTGTCCAGCTCTTTGCTGCTCTGCATACATACTGCCGTCTGGCCCTGGGCCACCCTGCATGGCCAGCCCCTACTGCCCAGAGCTGGTGGACTTAGTGGGGCCACTGCATCGCCATGGTTACCTGCTTGACCACCTGGGGCCTGCCCTGCTGCCACCGCTTCCTCTGTGCCCCGCGCCCCCCCCCCCCCCCCCCCCCCCGCCCCGCAAGAGGCTGTAGCTGTGGCTTGTTTGACTCAGGCTTGGTTCCCACTGCCTCGGTAGCAGAGAGCGGGGAGGTGGGAGCTGGTGCAGCGGGCCGGGTGTCCATCTGCTGGCTGCTCAGTGGCCCTCCGTGATTGGGGCTTCTGTCGGTCTTTTTAGGCTGCTTAGATGAGGCGGTTAAGACCCTGGCCTGTCCCTGTCCTTGCAAGCAAATCACACACCCAAGGGGGTAGGGTCTGGGCAATTCCTAGCCAGGATTCGATGTACAGAAACTGGTCCGGGTGTCCTGTTTCCCCTGTTACAATTTGCCACACCCGAAGAACTGTTGAGACATCCAACGTCCCTTTTGAAGGCCATCTGACATTAAAGGTGGGCCATTCTAACTTACATAGGGTTCTTAATTTGTTGGGATGCATCTTAACTCCACAGTCTCCTGAAAACCCCTTCTTGAGTTTTTTGAATATGGTCTCAAGAACCATAGGTATTGAAGAGCTTCGGCCCGTGATAAACAGGGGCTCTCGTTCACTCTATGTGTTCCCTCCCTGCCTTGGTGGTGGGTGCCCCTCCAAAGGAGAGACCAATTAGATGCCTGCCTGGCCACCCTCCTGGAGGAGACTTGGGTGCTCCTTAGCCATAGCGAGTCCGTATAAACCCCAGACTGGCACTCCCGAAGGGCTCACCATAGACTCTATGTGGTCACCACGGAAACAGGATGGGGCCCACTCAGACTCCGTAGTCTCAAGACTGTGGAGCCACAAACACAAAACAGGCTGACCATTCACTCACTCATGCATTTATACCAAAGTTATTACAGTTCCTCCCCCCCACCCCCAGTGCACGTGACCTGTGGAATTTCTTTCAGAAATGCTGAAAATTAGGCAGGGCACGCCTTCTCCCTTAGGACCCCTCATTCCATCCCTGCCCCACCGTTGCCCCCAAACTGGTGGCAACAATGGGCCAGCATGGTTGGGTTTCCTGGTCAGGGAACCAAATGTTACAGAAACTGGACTGGATCCTGATGGAAGAACCAAGCGGCACTCGGAGACCTTGGAGGATCAGAGGTTTATTTAAGGCCGGTGGGCTCAAAGGAGAGTAATCTCCCAAGGTCTGAGCCCTGAACACAAAGGGGGTAGTTTATACACTTTTACTTCAGTATCTGTGCCACTCTTGCGTCCTGGGCTGGCGGGGCAAGAGGGAAAACCTGGAATGGTCCTGGGCCAGGACTGGAATTGCCTTGCTGGATTGGTCAGCCACCTTAGAACACAGATTTCCCTTATCACTGCTAGTCAGGGTATAAGGGAAAGTTACCCATTGCTGGATCACTACCCATCCAAAAATTTAGTGACTTAAAACAACAGTCCTTATGTGTATTCATGATTCTGTAATTTGGGAAGTGTTCAGCTGGTATACCTTATCTCTGCTCCATAGTGTGAACTGGGACCAAAGGATCCACTTCCAAGATGGCTAAGTCTAAGTTGGCTGCTGGCTGTTGGTTTCACATTGGCCTCTCTGCAGAAATGCTTGGGCTTCCTTGCACACGGTGACAGGGCAATGAGTATAGCAAGAGACAGGAAATAGAAGCTGCCTGTGTTCTTAAGATCTGGGCCCGGAAACTGGCATGGTATGGTATCCTCCGTATTTTACTGTTAAGAAGTCACAGAGCCAAGATTCAAGGGACTCTTGATGGAAACTGTCAAAAAGTTTTGGGGCCATGCCTTGAAACCATCACAAAGGCTTCCTGGAGGAGAGGAGTGAGCAGCTACAAACACTAAAGGTTTGAATGGTACCTATAAGGTCTTCAGTATGGTTGGAACAGCCTTGGTTGTCTGCAGCATAGCTGAGGCCTTGTTCTGGCTATCCTGAGGAATCCTCCAGTCAATGGGCATAACAGGCTGGCCAGAGCACTTCCATTTGCTTTTAGAATGTTCCCTATTTCATCAACAAGGGGAATCTAGCTCCCCTCCCCTTGAAACTGGATGGACTTGTGACTACCTCAATGAACAGAATGTGGCAGAAGTGATACTGGGAGACAGCTGAGTCTAGGTCATAAAAGGTAAGGGGACATCCACTTAGTGCTCACTCTCTCTTCTCTCTCTCCAGACACTCACTGTTGGAACTGAGGCACCCTGCTGTCAGGAAGCCCAGGCCACATGAGGAGGCCACCCACAGGTGTTCCACCTGGCAGCCTAAGATTAAGATCTTAGCATCAGCCATCAGGCATCCAAATGAGCCAAACTTCTGAGGATTCCAACCCCCAGCCTTTGAGTCTTTCATCTGAGGCCCCAGACATCAGAGGTACCAGTGACAAACCATCCTCATCGTGTTCTGTCTGCATTCCTGACCCGTACAACCCATGAGCATAGTAAGTGGTTACTTCTCGCCAACTTGTGGGTGACTGGGTATGTATCTCCAGGAACTGGCACAGTGGACAAAGTGAAATAGGGCAGTGGCCTGCCAGAAAGCAGTTCCATGGGCAGGAAGAGTCTGGTGGACCCCACTAGAGCAGTCTGGCTACTGATGCTGGCTTCCACTAGGTACACATTGCAGAGCAAGGGGAGGTGTTTTGGATGGAGAAATCTGCTTGTGTGAGGCTTCGAGCTGGGGAAGGGCCTAGCAAGAGGAAGGTCTGTGGGCTAGAGCACAGCCCTGTGGGGACGGGGTGGGTGGTGCAAGGGGCCACCCTTCATCCTGAGCACTTGGAGGAGGCCCCTGGGTCAGAGCTACTTCCAGGTGAGGAGGCGGGCAGAAGAATGAGGCCACTGGTCAGGCCCAGGAAGTAAGGGTGAGGCTTCTGCTGTGGTAGGGCGTGGGCAAGAGGGCCTGACTGTGCCGTGGGATGGGTGAGGACCAGAGGCTTGACAGGAACTAGGGGCTCCTGCCTGCTGTGGGACTAGGGCCAGAAGCTGAGGTGGCCAGAGGTGGGGATACCCATGCTGAGAGATAAGGATGCCACTGGAAGGGCAGTGTACGGTACGCTCCTTTTGCAGCATGGCCTTTGCTAGCTGTCCTTCCTCTGGGAAGACCCCCTGGGGCGGGGGCGGCTACTGCAGTCCCTTTCCCTCTTCACTTACACCCTGTGACATATGTCTTTATTCCTGAGACTGAGAGACACAGAAGAACTCCCGCTGCTGGGGGCTTCCTCAACTGTGGCAGCGAGGATGATGATCTCAGGAGCCTGCTGGGCTTCCCCCAGCCGGGTACACTCTGGCCAGACCCAAACGATGGACAGCAGGTGTCTGGGGGAAAGGCAGCCTGCGTGGTGGCTGTTAAGTACACCCTCTGCTCCGATCCTAGCTCCTGGCACCTACTGACAGGAAGAGGGATGCCCTCGCTCACAGCAGCAGGAGGATGGCTGGCATGCTGGGCCTAGCTTACTGGTCTCCCCTTGGAGCCTTCCAGAGCCTCCCCAGCTGGAGGCCTTCCCTGGGCTCCCTTGGTCCTGAAACCGTTTCTGGAGTTTGTAGTACAGACATCGGTCTCTACCCATCCCGCCCCTTGCCTGGCAATCTGGGGGCCTTGGTGTGTCCCAGCATCCATGCAGCCTCACATTCTGAGGGCGTCGGGTCGAGTCTGCTGAGGGAACAGTGGGCTGATGCTGGACAGATTCTCTGGGTCAGTGAGTCAATGATCCGTGCCTCCACGGTCTGTCACCTTTCTGTGAGAAGGGTCCTTTTTCTCACAACAGATGTGCCTCTCGGAGTACAGACATTTCTGGTGATATGTACATATTCTTAAGAGGCAAAGAATGCTGTCTATGACAGAGGCAAGTTACAAAATGAAAATGAAGCTATCCACAGCCCCTCTAATGGCCTCACATGACATGGGGAATGGTCACGGCGGGCGGGGGGCAGGGTACTTGGGAACTTGGTGGGCCAGGGAGCAGCAGCTTAATCAGTGGCTGCCCCAGCCCTGGACGGGACTGCTGAGACAGCTCCTCTGCACAGCCGTCTGCAAGGACAGAGGACCCACCTTTTCCTGGTTGCCCATCGGCCTGGCTGAGGGGGAGCCAGGGGCATGGCTTCCGCCTGAAGAAGGGCCCTAGAAGGAAGATGTGTCAGTCTGATTCCCCCAGAAGCCGGCCCTTAGGTAAGTTGAAGAGTGCCTGGTTTTTGTGGGAGGAGCAAACACCATCCAGGGGTGGGGAAGGGGCTCAGGAGAGGGAAGGCAATCAGCGCCTGCACTTCAGCCTGCAGGGAAGCCCCCCGACCCGCACTCACCTCTCCTCAGGCAGAGATGTAGGGCCAGCAGGAGGAGGATCCAGCAGCCCAGGGGCCGTCTTCCCAAGAGCTATGCATGAGGCGCGAACCACACCTGCTCCACAGTCTCTGCTCCCGGTGGCCAGTGAGGGAAGCCAGTGTGCGTGGTCGTCGCAGGACAGGGGAAGCAGGGTCACCACCACCAGCAGCATGAGCGGGCTGAGAAGTGCACCAGGCCCTCCAGCCTTTTCATGGCAGAACAGGTGGGTAATAAAGTCCCTTGGGGGCTATGGGCTGTGACACATGGTAGGGAAAGCCCCTTGTTGGCTGGGGATGGGTCCAGGCACAAATTCTGGCAGTGTCACAAAGGCACCACTGGCCTCATAGTTCTACCTAAGCCATACAGATCCCCCTTACCTTTCCTAGTTTGTCATTTAAGACTTGGAGTGCACTCTGCACTGTGGCCCTCATCAAATCCCATGTCAGCTGGGTGTATGCAAGGCTACCAGGGCAAACCTGGTGTGTGTGCATTGGTGGGGGTAGGTGGAGAGAGGGTGGCAAGCCGTTGGGGCCTTGCCCATGACCAGCTTCTTGGACCACTAGGTGGAGTGGGGCCCAAACTGGGGAAGAAGGGACCAGAAGAGCTGGGCGTGAGCCCTAGGTCACTGCCTCATGTGGTGACGTCGGTGAGGCTGGGTGGTGGGCACCGCTGGCTGTGGCCCGGACAGGTCTTCTCTGGGTCAAGCCTGCTCAGCATTGATCCCTCACCTGGAAAAAGTCAAGCTACATTCTCAGTTTCACATTAGTCTTTTATTATTACTGTATTGAATGGGATCACTTTGCCAAAAGGAGAGGTCATTTCTTAAATCAGTATGAGTTACAGCATAAAGATGAATGAGAACAAAGCAATAGGATATAAATGGCACAACATGATATTCCATAAGTCAAATGAATTGTGCCATCATGAGACAAATTATTATGACAACTTTTACATCAAAGTGGTCTCAAGCCTGTTTACAGGAACTTTTTATTTCTTTTTAACACTATAAAAAGAAAGCTTTTGAAAGTTAACATGGGGAAACAGTAATGGCCTGTGGGAAGGAAGCCCAGCTTGCCAGGTGCTGTCCTTGTTCATCCTGGCCTCCTCTCCCCACACTGCGACCCCCCAGTGTCCCTGCTCTGGACACTCAGGGGCGGGGCCAGGTGTGTACCTGCAGGGGAGGGGGTGGAATGGCCCAGTGGGCCTCCATGGGACAGCCACCCAGAGGACCTATGTGTACCTCCCGCCCCTCTCCTCTGGTTCTATAATGACCCCAGGGGGCAGCTTCTTAAAGAAACAATAAAATAAAAACAAAAATAGGAAATCTGAGTCGACTCTGACAGTTTATCTGTCCTTAGCAGACCGTATAACTGCCACTGAGCTTTATGTCTGCTCCTTGTCTCTGACAAAGTGGAGGCATCATTCGTGTTCGTGGTGGGCAATCAGACCCGAAGGACCGGTGCACGGGGCTGAACTCAGATGCAGAGAATGCAACGCCCAGGGAGGCCTTGGTTTATTTTTAGTCACGCTCATTTTGCAGTGATACTATCTCTTACAGACTGCAGGTAGCAGTGAGCATTAGGAGGAGGTCAATTTTGGAAGAATAATTCAGTATAATTAAATATTTGAAGTGTTTTATGACCCCTTGGCATATACAAAAAGTAAGGCAAAGTCATAATGATTTTCTTCTCCAACCTGTAGCTTTCATATACAATGTAGAGGTAAATTTTAAGTCAAATTTCCAAACTGGTAACAGAGGAATGCATGAGACACAGGTACCTGCATTAAAAAACCGGAGAACAACGAAAATTCATCTAAGCTTTATATATATATAAAATATATTTAACTGCTAATAATCAAAACATGAGAGGGCTCCACTGATTATATTTGTTAAAGGAAAACAAAAAGATTTCAAATATTCAGGACTTTAAAAAATGTGCACTTAAACATAAGTACTTGATAAAATAATAAAAAAAGAACACATTCTTTAACAGCACTATAACTAATAAAAATGCAAACAATGCTCAACTATGAAGAATAAAAACAAGTCACTTGAAAAGATTAAGAGAGTAATATCCCTCAAACCCCAAGGACTATGGGAATTTGAGGGTGGCACTGCCTATCTCCCACTCCCCCACCCTCGTGTTGCTTTCTTCCAAGGAGGGAGTGGCTCGTTGGGGACCACAGAAGCAAAGCCTCTCAGAGACCCCCTCGGTTCTCACGTGGCACCAACATGGAAGCACAGAATGGAGGACCCACCCCTTGTGTGCTGGAGGGCTGGGAGTTTTGAGGACCGCGGACCACCCAGACAACTGCAGGCAAGGAGCCTAGAGCCTTATCGGGGAGGTGGGTGTCTGGTGGCCACTGTGGGCCCAGTGACGCTGGACTATCAGGACTCTAGCTCTCGGGGCAAAGCAGGGGACTGGGACCCACTGCCAGGGGACAAACATCTCCATGGCCCTTTCCACTTGTGTCTTGGGAGCCCTGGCGGGGGCAGCCCCACACTTCTTAGAACTGAAAACACTGACAACACCCCGACCGGGTCCTCTGAGGGAAAAATAATGGCAACCGTGTGCAGTTGCAGGGCCAGTCACTGCATGGGGACCTTGGGAGCATACAAAGTGTGGTCAAGGTGACCCCACGCCGGGCAGTAACTTACCCCGTGAATCACTGTCAGGGGCTGCTGAGCAGACCACTCCACGGGGGAGCCGGAGAGCTCAGCAGCTTGTCTCTGAGTAAGCATGGAAGGCCCAACAACCCTGTCACCTGAGCAAAAGCAGACTTGGTGTTCCTCTCCCATGCTCACGTGTTCACAGGTTCTCCTGTTAGAGTCTGAGGACAAACTGCAGAGCTATCTGGAACCCTCTGCAGTAGCTGACTCCCAGCCATCACTGCTTTCTTGGAGAGCATGTGGGGAATCAGGTCACTGTCACACAGTCTGTAGAGAAACACAAGGTGAGCAGCGGGAAGGACTGTAAACGGCGTCTAGTCTTTCACACTTAGCTTTTCACTGGTTCGCATGAAAGCTTCTACCGCCCAGAGGCCTTGCCCTCCTCCGAGGGGAAGGCCTGGGTACTTGTCACTGCAGGGCGGACACTGCAGCTATCCTGTTAGAAGTCCTTCTTACACAAAGGACAGGGAAAGGGGCCTCTCCGGGGCCTTTCTTCTTAAGGAGAGAAATAGCTCATATGATTCTTTCTGCCCAGCAAGATTCCACAAGCTGCCAGTTGAAAAGGGGAAATCTCTATTGTGTGCCACAGCCCAGGAAGGCACCGGGCTGGTCAGAGCTGGTCCCGCCCCGGCGGTGGTGCCTTGGACGTGGTGTACAATTGACCCTGGGCCCTGCAGCTCCTCTGCCCTTCCGGCGAGGGAAGGGCTGTGCACAAGTCCCACGTATTCCTGATGTCTGGAGCGTTCTGTGGGAAGCCCTGCTCCCCTAGAAGGGAATCCAGGTCAAATACCCGGTGACTGCTACTTTAAGGCCAATGGGAGGTCCTGACTGTGGATGGGAATGAGCTTGGGTTTTTCCCTTTACGTCTCAGTTGACATGTGTATTCCAGCGCCGAAACTAGAGAAACTACATCAGAAAACAGACCATCTGGGAGATGTCTGTTCCACAGTCAGGATCACATTTTCCAACTCAAGGAAGTAATATTCTTATGACTTCTGAAATCAGTGCAGCAAAGTCTGGCTTAATGTGACCTTATTTTCTGGTCATGGAAGATTCTAAAGGGGGAAATACAATCGTCTGAGGAGGGACAGTGATGGCCAGAGTTGATCTGGCCTGAGGTTTGGAAATGTACTCTTTAACAAATGAAAAAAATCTAAGTTTAGACCCTGTTTCTAAAGGTCACTGTAACTTTCTTAGAGGTCAGTGATGGGTTTTTTTTTTTCAGCCTGGAATCTACCAGTTCTAGTCCATTCTATTGTATTTGGCTCTGCTGTATGGCTTCCTAAAGGAGGAATGAAATAGGCTGAGAGAGAGATTTCCAGGAGAAAGCCTTCTTGATATCAATTTTCCTATGCCTAATGCTCTGAGGGAGGTAAGATTTGAAACCAACTCTTCCTTCTTCTAGTTATAATTAATGGAGTTGCCACACCTAATTCTTAGTTCGGGAGAAGGGGATAGAGGAAAAATGATTCGAATTGTGGTTTGGTCTTCTTTTGACAGCATGATACTGGATACTTAACCCCCGTCTACCTCAGAGCAAAGGTGGGGTGGGATAGGGCCCTGAAAACCCTGTCTGCATTTTGGGGAACACCTGTCTGTGTGCTCTGTGGCCGTCTGCTCCTCTCTAGAGGGTTCCAGTGGGTTGCACTAAGGCCACAGGCATGCTGGGAAAGAAGTGTTGGTTTCAGAGGGGTCTCCACTGGGGAAGCCTCAGCTGGGCCCAGGGGCTGCTGAGGGGGGGTGGCCAGTCCCCAAGAAGGAGGCCAGGGGCACTGTGGTCAGATGTCCAGGGGGCTCACAATGGTGAAGCCAGAGTCCTTGCTGTTGTTGCTGCTGTCCTCATCAGGGCTGGAACTGGGGTTGCTGGAGGAAGCCGAGGCAGGGCCCATCAGAGGGTCAGAGAACACCAGAGGGGAGCGGGCCAGGGGCTCGCTTCTCCCAGAGGTGCTTCGGAGGGTGCGAAGAGGCTGGGCCTGGCCTGAGAAGGACCCCTTGGCACTGCCTCCCTCGTCTTCTTTGGAGACCAGGATGAAGTCATCTGCACTCCCTCTGTCCATGCTCCCTGGTGTTTCTGAAGAGGCCTGTGAGGTACAGTTAGAAGTACAGGTGGGTGAGAGAAGACTCCAGTGAAACAAGAGAACTAAACAGCAGTCCTGTGAGATGGGAGAGCTTTCCAGAAGTTTAGGCCCTGTGCTCTTCCTTGGAAAGATGCACAGTCTGGCCCTGCTTCCCTGAAGCCCCAGCACTTCCCGGTGGCATGGGGCCAGTTCCTCTGAGGCTTGCTGCTGAGTTCCCAGGGCAATAAAGTAAGCCTCCTGCTGGGTAAGTTATGAGAGGTCGGCTCAGGAGGCAGGCAGCAGGCTGGAGCCCCCACCAGCTTCACGTGGCACCCTGCCATGCACGCCACCCGTCTTTCTTGGGCTTTCATGTTCTCACCTGTGACATGAGGACAAGGATGGCATCTCTGACCCAGCATGTGGTCACCATGCACAGAGATGATGTGCTTTGGATGTGCATCACACAGGACTGGCTCCCTAACGTAAGCCCAGACCTGGAGTGATTTTATTGCCTGTTTAACGAAGAGCCTCTGGAAGGCCCAGTGTGTGTGTGTCTCCTAACCAGCTCGGCCCAGGTGTGCACTTAGGGGCCCCCTGGGACAATGGTGGTAAATGTGAAAACCAGGAAGTGCAACTATAAAGTGTATGGCAAAAAACATAAAGACAGGAGGGCTTTATTCTACTGTTATTTTCCTTTCGTTGTAAGGAATTATGAGTAGCATTTAACTAAAAAAAGCTGACATCCGTGAACCCCAGGAAAGGTTTTGGGTTAAAGCCTGCCTTCCCTGGGGCAGATGTAAAGCTACTGTCTACCCAAAGATGTTCCAAAGCCAGCCTGACAGAAAACGTGCTGATGTTAAGTGGACGTCGTGCCCATCCTGCTCAACCCCCCTCTCTGTCTGCTCTCCCACAGTGTGGGCGGGGGGAAGGGGTGGGAACTGGCCCCCGGGTCTGAAGTCTGATGAGATGTAAAGGCCCCCTTGGCCGGAAGTGCCCCCTGCGTCCTCTAGCCCCCAGATTGGTATGGCCCAGGCCACCTGTGGACAAAGCCTGGACAGGCAGCTGGCAACACTTCCAGAGGAAATCCGGGCTTGTCTCTCTGAACTACATGTATTTGGTGACACAGGGGTGGGGGGCTGAGTGGCTAAATAATGGTTCAGGTGCCTCCATCCTCTGACCATTCATTCATCTTTAAGATCTTCAATTGGGAGAAGAGAAAGAGAATTAGCCTGAAGATCACAGCGCTAAAGCAACAGGCCTTGAAGTGCCTCATCTCAAGTTTTAAAGCTGCGTACATTCCAGCAACACATTAATTCTTACAAAACTGAGGAGAGATGCAGAACATGGCACTCAGGCAGAAGAGGAGGTGATTACTGGCACCAGGACAGTTTGGCAGAGAAAGACCATCCCACCATAAGGTGCACCCAGTCGGGGCTGTGCCAGCCTCGCAGAGCCTGGAACGGACATATGCGTGCGGCCTGTCCTCCCCTGCATTTGCATGTGGGGTGCAGGTAAGGCTGGGCGGGATCTCAGCTTCAAACTTCTACCTCCAAAGTGTGGCCGCGGTTCACATGACCATTGTCCTGAACTGTTAACTGTGAAACCCATGACTTCTCACTTCATACAGGGTCTGGGGCTGGATTGCTGCTTGGTAGAGCTTATCTGAGAAAATGAAAATATCACGTACAGCAGGCCCCATTTTCAGAGTGGCGTCTCTACTACAGAAATACCGTTGATAAGCTATTCACCTTTAGCTGAGAGTGAACACATTACAAGATGCTGAAGAAGAGAAATATGTTCTAAAGCCTGTGCCTGGAAGTGAAGGGGGTTCCTACCATCACTAATTATCTGGCACATTTCTGGGAAACTAGGAAAGGCGAATTATAAATGGTGGGTAACCTTCCATTCCCCATTCCCAGATAAAATGAAGGGCTGACTCAGACAAAGCCCGGTACAGCTGGCAGGGCCTGGATAACCCCCTTCTTTTCGTACCCCTCCTCACCTTTATATAGCAGATCACACAACGATGCCCAGATCAGAAGTCTGGTGGCTTGGCCAATGTCCCAAAGCAAATGAAAAGATCTCCCTCTTCTGGACTTCCACCTAGAACTTTTTCCTAGACATGAAGATGCCTTCCTTCTGGATTTCCATACAAGCTTACCTGCTACCTGGTTCTGTTTATGTCATTTACAAAAACTTTGGTAATTCCTAGGTCAATTCTCTTTGCCAAACACAGGCATGTACTATACAGTTAAAGAAGTTTTTCAAACTGTCAGTCCTGCCTAAAACTGGCCAAGCCTTCCACAATATATAACACCCCTCCCCCAACCCTACTGTTCACCCGGCCTCATTTCTTACTTTTTGTTTAGGGTTATGGAAGATGGAAGCAGGTGAGCCCAGCTATAGACCAGCTGTTCAGCAGACATGTTCTAGAGAGGTGGAAGTGTTCTCTTTCTATGCTAATACAGTAGCACCCAGCCGCATGTGGTTACCAAGCACTTGAAAGGTGGCTAGTGTGACGGAGGAACTGTATTTTTAACTTAATTCTATTGAATCTTAATGAGTTTAAGTTTAATTTTAAATAGATGTGTGGCTAGTGCCTACTATATTTAGACAATGCAGCTATAGACCGTACAGGTAAAAATAGGGGCCCCAAGCACCACTGAGGCACGTGAAAGGAGCTTGTTAATAATGAATCCCAGGGTACTGCAAGGTCCTGCCTGCCACTGGCATAGATTTGAGTCAAGTTTACCAAAAACCTCCCAGAGGAGTATGTGAAGGGAGGGAGGGACAGAATGTGGCTGTCTTTATGGAATACAATTGTGCACCTGCCATTTTTGGAGCTGGAGAGATAATTTATGAATCAAATGGAAAGAACAATATTAGCCACATCCTCATCAACCAGTGGGGAGTGGGGCACGCGCATGCCCACAAAGGAAAAGCCCTACTGAAGTTTCTGATAGGGAAGGACACTGGCACGGGGATCCTGAGCCACCTGCCCCAAGGCGGGGTCAGCCCAGTCCTCTGCACTATCCTTCACACATACTTTAGTGCTAAACCAAGAAAGCAAAGGCATTCCTAAGTTAGGGAACTGTGGCACAACCTACGCCAGCACTAGCGCTGCCTAGTACTGCTCTCCCCCCTAGTCTCGGGTCCTCTTTTTAACTGGAAGCTTGTGAGCAGGGGCTACATCCCATATCCCCGAACACACAGTGCCTGGGAGAGCAGGCCCTCAGCTCACATTTGGGAGGCAGGAGGGGAAAAGCCTTCAGAACTCCCACTTGGCACACATGTTCCTGACCAGAGCTAGCCCCCAGCCCCATCCCTGTCCCCATAAGCAGTGAGAAAGTAAGTCAGCCAGTTCCAAGCCCTGACTGCCACACAAGGCTTGGGACAGGCTCCTAAGGAAAGATGTTGGGTCAGGACTTCCTGCCGGGGTGGGAGGGCCCTGCATGAGTCTAGTCCAGATTCCCACAAGGCCTTTGATACTGGGCTCTCTGTGGGACTTGTTGCTTCATCTAGGACTTCACTTGCCAGTCCTCCCCTGAAGATGTGAGGAGAGCACTGCTTCCCTATTTTTTCCTTCCTCAGGAAAAACTTTTCAGGAAGGTGGGTTTTTATAAACTGTTTATACCCTTGGGGAAGAAGCCCTGGCAGGAATGAGAAAAAAAAAGCCCTACAATTTGCCCCTTTCCCACTTTTCTCCTTAACCCTACAGAGGAACAGAGGCACAGAAGGCAATGGTGGGGTATCTGGGCACAGAATGGATTGGCGGTGTTTTAAAAGCACAAGCAGAGGCAACAGGCCTCTTGGATGCTGCTTGGGAATACGGCACCACCAGCACTGGGACGTGTCCTAGCTCATGTCACCGGCGTCACACGGCTAGCGCACTGAGCAGGCACACGGGGGTCTGCGGGGGCAACAGGTAGTTCTTATAAATGTTGGAACTGGGAAAAACAAGGGTGAAGTATAATCAAGAAGCTTTAAATGTAGCAAATTCATGAGTGTTTTTGAAAGGTCTTTTTCAGTATTACTTTTATACATTCAACTACAAAAAAAAAATCACGCTCAATTTTAGAATAAAATTGTCAATTAAAAATGGTTGTGGGGGGCGCCTGGGTGGCTCAGTGGGTTAGAGCCTCTGCCTTTGGCTCGGGTCGTGATCCCAGGGTTCTGGGATCGAGCCCCGCGTCGGGCTCTCTGCTGTGCGGGGAGGCTGCTTCCCCTTCTTTCTCTGTCTGCCTCTCTGCCTGCTTGTGCTCTCTGTCTGTCAAATAAATAAATAAAATCTTAAAAAAAAAATGGTTTGGGGGGTGAGCCTAAGCTCAACAATATTTGAATAAAGAAATGATTATTGAAAAATTAAGTATCAGTTTAGGAAGGAGAATCTGGAGGAAGCAATCAAATCAAATTTGCAACATTAACACTGTATCCATGTGGCCAACGATGCAGACTAATGGCTTCATGAAAACTTCCCTTTAAAGCTGGACAAAATTAACCACAGAAAGTTCTCTCTTCTTGAAGAGTACTCTTGGCGGGGATACTCTCAAAACTAAAAAAAAATTCCCATTCTAAAATATCATTTTTTTAAAATCATAATTTATAAGCATCTGGATTCTAGTCTGAGAAAGAGCCTTAGATGAGATTTTGCTAATGTGCATTTTTCGTAAGCCAAAAATATATTATTAGGGATTTTTAGTCCTATCAGATAAAGCATAGTGAAGAAGCACGGTGGAGCTGGAGGCTGGCTGGGTTGGGACAGGAGTTCTGAAAACACCATGCCTGGTGGGCCTGTGGTCCTCCTGGGCCTTCACTGTCTCACTGGTAAAAGAAACAGGACTAAGCCTACACGGAAGTTCCTGGATCCTTTTTCACTGGAAAAATCTGTGGGTCCACATTAGATTAAATTACACACAATGTCCAACTCCAGAGCAGGGGGCAGCAAACTATGGCCCATTAGCCAAATCTGGTCTGTGGGCTCTTCCCCTCGGCTGTCAAGCTGAGAATCGCTTATACATTTCTAAAGGTTGTAAAAACAAACACACCAAATACAAAAACAACTATGAGACACAGACCATATATGGCCCATGAATCCTAAGATATTTACTATCTGATCCTTTATGGAGAAAGTTTGCTGACCTCATTCCCTTAGAGGATGGACATTAATGAGAAGCCCTTCTCTCCAGAGAAAAAGGTAGCCCAGAGAAGTCCACTGAGGACAGCACCAGGAAAGCAGGAACAGCACCTCTGTGCTAATGGGGACTGAAGGCATTAGCGGGAGGCACCCAACCCAAAGCTGTGGCACAGGGGTGGGTTTCTAAGGCCACACAACAGGACTGGCAGGAGGTTCAGGCTAATGCTGCTGCATAAAGGTCTGTAGGTTGTATACTGCACAACTCTGGGAGAGAATGGTCTCCTGTGGGGCACTGGAACATGCAATTTGCCTGGCTACAGAGCACCTCTGGTTCAGCCACCTGTGGTATTTTATAGTTGAACTTTGCACATGGTAATGTGAAATGACTTTGGGAAGGTTTTATTATTCATAACTTTGAAAACCTTATGTGAATATGTCCTCAACAAGTTACTGTGACATTGTTCACCAGAGCTCTTATACCTGCTTGGTAGCCCCAGGCATTTGGTCACTCTGGTCTTGGCCTTGGCCACTGGAGCAGTAGTGGTCATCTGAGATGGTGATCTGCTCATTCTCCTCAGCTTCCAGCTGACTCTGGTTGAAACGCAGGGAGCCTTTTAGAATGTCTTTGATCTAGTTTTCAAAAAGGAAGAAAATAAGTGACAGAGACAGATGAGTTTGTTTTGCAATACTAGCTAAACCTCTTAACATTTAAACTAGGTTTATCACTGACCATTTTTTAATAGTATGGATATGAATATATTCCCATAAGAAAGGAATAACAGAAAAAAAAATGCAGCTCTATCAAAGCCATGGACTTACTAACGACCAAGGAAAATTTCAAAGTCTTGATGGCCAGGTTCTCACAGGATGAGCCCTGGGTGTCACACCCTGGGCAATTCTCTTGTAGCAGGAAGTACCATTGCTTACCTACCCAGCCCCACCGAACAGCCCTTAGCTACCAAAGCAGCTGCACCCTCACTGAGCTGTTAAGAACACAGGCAGACATGTGAGAACAGCACGTTCTTTTCATTAACATGTATGTTCCAGGGGCGCCTGGGTGGCTCAGTGGGTTAAAGCCTCTGCCTTCGGCTCAGGTCATGATCCCAGGGTCCTGGGATTGAGCCCTACATCGGGCTCTCTGCTCAGCAGGGAGCCTGCTTCCTCCTCTCTCTCTACCTGCCTCTCTGCCTATTTGTGATCTCTGTTAAATAAATAAATAAAATCTTAAAAAAAAAAAAAAGAGATGTCATTCCCTGACATTTAAAAAAAAACAAAAAAACAAAACATGTATGTTCCACACAGCCCTCCAAGGGTTGGGGAAACGTAGTCCTTGTGGGTCTGAGGCCTGTCAGGGGTGCGGGGGGGTGGGTGGGTGATTATTACTTGTGCTCCAAGGACAGCATGGATTTACAGATGAAGAACTGAACCTGCTGCTGGGCCACACAACACCGGTTCTGGGTGAGGAGCAAACAGAATGGCTTTGGTAAGAGGAAGAAGCAAGGGTGGGGACAGAAAACTAGCTTGGGCTGCAAGCTTGTCAGACAGAATCGCTAGTAGGAGCAAGAGGTGTGAGGAGCTGGGGAGTCAGGATGGGCTCCGCCCAGGCGAACACCATGGTATGCTGTGCCACAGCGTGCCCTGCCTGACAGGCACGAGGATGGCCAGTGGCTCTCAAAGTCAGATCAAAGGGACATACCTGTTTTAATCCTGCCAAAGAAACCAGAATTTGATCTTCTTTTTCCAAATTTTCTTGTAATATCACATCTTGAATATTTACTGAAAATAGAAGAATGACATTTTATAACTAATGCTCTGAGTGTAACTTAACGGCCAGCCACACCTTAACTTGCTTGGAAATTTTTCTGTCCAATTCCATGGCAAGTATTTCACCAAGGATGCTCTGCTCAGCTGCGGATGGGGTGAATGTGGAGGACAGCAGAGGGGAGCACTGAGCCCAGCAGGTACAACCCTCCCACCAAGGTGACACAAACATTCTTGCAATGACAGATGGGTCTTCACTTCCACTGGGAGACCCAGGCTCCTCCTGCTAACCTCTGCTGTGAATGGCCCAGAGCATGGAGCCAGCCCCTGGAGGAGGCGTTTCAGCCTGTGCTTCCTACACCATCTCGTGGTTCAGTGATGTTAACTCACCTCCCTCTCTGAAGACCAGGCCCTCCCAGGTGACTGAAGTTAATAAAGATACCGTCTTTAAAGATTTAAACAGTAAGGCATGTTGTCAGTTCAACAAAATAGTAAGAATAATGGGACAAACTCACGGCACTATAGGCACCATCAGACAGCAATGCCTAAGGAGTCAGCCTGACATCACCTGGGGTCTTCACAGGAGCTACTTCTCTACGTCCTCTAGGAGGCTCACCCTTCTGGTGAGAGGTGCTCCTTCCAGGCCTGATCTGAGGGATCCAGCAAGTCAGCTGTGACTGCCAGGCTCAGCACTGCACTGAGCTGCCCACCAGGAGGTCCAACACGAAGTGGTCCTCAGCGCTCCCCAACTGCGCCTGAGGGAGGCACACAGCCCTCTCCCCATCCCAGGGCTGGGCAGGAGAATGCATTGGTGCGGGTGACTAAAACACACTTTAAAAAGATACCTCTATGCACTCCAATTGAATAATCACTACAATAAGTATGCTTATCCTCCATTAACACCTGCTCTCTGATTTTGTGGCCTTAAAGCACACCTAAGGGTGCCTGGGTGGCTCAGTGGGTTAAGCGTCTGCCTTCAGCTCAGGTCCTGACCCTGGAGTCCTGGGATCAAGCCCTGCATCAGTCCTGCATCAAGCCCTGCTCAGGGGGAAGTCTGCTTCTCCCTCTGCCTGTTGCTCTCCCTGCTTGTGCTCTCTCTCACTCTTGCTCTATCTCTGGGAAAACAAACAAACAAAAACTTCCTGCCCCATGCTTAGTCATTCACTCAGTAGAGCTGTCCCAGTCTCAACTGGGGACTCCTCAGTTCCATGCCCGGCCCCCTTCAGCCACCAGAGTGATGTATCACTCCTGCTTGCTTACCCCCTGCCCTGCTGGTGACAGCGGCAGAGCTGGCCTACAGTTCTCTTGGCCTGCAGGCTCTGGGCCCGCATCTGTGTAGACTGGCTCCTCCTCATCGTTCAACTCTGGTCCCTTCCATGTTGCCTCCTCAAAATGGCCTTCCTGCTCATCCAAACTGAGGGAGGCCAGGTCACCCTCTGGTCTTTTTGGTCTCTGTCTCGGCATCTCTGTTCCTATTTCACACGCGTCTGCTGGCTTGCCTGTCGTCCATCTACCTCAACAGGATATGAGCCGAGACTGTCTGGTTTAGGACTCTCCTCTCAGCCCTTAAAGTGAGGCTTGCTGCATTTCAGATACACAGTTAAGTACTGACTGACTGAGCAAATGTGGCAAAACACTCTTGGAAGTTGCATTTCAAAATACTGCTATGCTAAATATTTCCAAAAGTATCTCCAGTGAAGGAAAAGGCAAAGACTGATACCATCAACATGAGCCTGGCCGGACAGTTTCTCAGAATCTTCAACGACAGTAAGTCTCTAAACTACGCCGACAAGTCCTCTCACATACTGTGGAAGAAAAACAGCAGCTTTGATTTACTCAGAAAACGTGACTGTAGTTTCTGGCTAATAATAAAGGCCTGCTTCAAAACAAGAAAGCAAGATGAATGGGAACGGAATAACAGATATAATTAGAGAGGGAATGTTTTTGGTTTCCTTAAAAGCCTGTAACAATTTGTTCTCTCTCAACAAAAAAACAACACAGAATCCACTCAACAAGACATAAAGGACAGCCAACTGGAGGGGACTGACAAGAACCAGTTACGTAGGCCTTTCAGAGGATTGAAAAGGTTGCTTTTGTTTTTGTGACAGCCGGGGTTTTTAGGGCAGAGGTCTGAGGGTCTAAGGGCTGCCTGAGGACCGCGTGACACATAGTAGCTGGCTAGTTTGGCGGGGCGCTGAGTTCTGCCCTCTGAGCTACAAGGTGGGGCAGATTTCCCAACTTCTGCTGTGTAAGCGGGGGCAGCAGGGGAAGAGCTCCTGGGCCCTGAAAGGACGCTCAGCTAATGGATACAGGAACACCCCGATGTCTGGAAGAAGCATGGGGGGCTTCTTGGGTCCAAGGAGCTAATGGAGAGGAGGCCGCTGGAGGCCATACACAGCAAATCAGGGGGCCAGGCCAAGTGGGGGTCCACTGCCCTGACTCTATCTGTAGCTCCTGCCTACCCCTTTGATAGTCTGCTGTGCAACATATTCCCAAGCCAAAGGTTTGGCCAAATTGCCTGGCTCCTGCCTCCAGTTTAATGTGGGGCCCATGGTCAATAGCAATAAGGACCGAAGGCCTTTAGGGTCATAGGCTACAGGCTAACAGGGCAGTCAGGGGCTCCAGTGGCCACCAAAACCCGTAACTGCAGGGTAGAGCTCTCTGAGGCCAACAAAGACCAAGAGGACACTCAGAGGCCGTTCCTCAAATACCAAAGAGACATATGAGCCGTCCTAGCCCCCTGACACCATCCTGGCAGGGAGAAGAGACAAAGTGAAGAAACCCTAACTGTGGGCCTTTGTTCAAATGGGATGGTTAACTTCTAAGAGACCAGGCTGCCTTAAATTGGCAAGTTTAAGCTTGGACTGCTGTTAGTGGGAATGGAACTTCAGAGTGAGATTTCTGTGTACCCGAGTTTAAATATATGATTCGGTATCCCACTAGGGAAGTTCCAGTGTCTCCCTGAGATCTTACAAAATCATCGGTCACTTTGCCTGAAAATCCCAGGAAGCAAGTCACCCCAGTGTCCTCTTTTGGATGCCACAAACCTCTACTTGAGTAGTGGTGGCGATGAAGGTGGAAGATATGACTGCACCGGCAAGCTGGAACAAGAGAAGCCTCTGTCTTTCATGACAGGCCTAAGTGGGAGTAATGCTCCATGATCTAAAGTCACACTCGATCAGAGCATGAACAGCCAACAAGCTTAGAAGCTCACCGCTATACTGCCTCCTGGGTCTAGAGGTGGGGCCACCCCAGCTCCACCTTCCATTCCTTCCTCATCAACATGTCCCAGATCTCATTCAGGGCACCACCACACGAACCTTCCTTCACAGCCAAGGCTGGTCATGTGACAAAGCTCCGGCCAACGAGGTGTAAGAAAAGTCCCTGGATGAAACTTCTGGAAAGCTCCTCACTGGGTCTGACTCAGTTTGTGCCTTTTGGACCTTTACACTTCCCGCTTTTGCTACATGAAATGCTGGCAGGTGCCCCGCAAGTCATCTTGAAAGCATGTCAATGAGGATGCCAGCTTGAGGACTGTGGGCAGGAAACCAGAGGGAGCCTGGGGCACTAGGCACATCACGGAGCTGCTACCCTTGCTTGGACTGCCCACCTTCTGGCTTCTTTTAGTTATTAAACCAACACAAAACTTCCTGATTTGTTTATTCTACTGCTTTTTGCGTTTATGTTTGTGTCCAAATTTCCCTTTTTTAATAAGGACACCAGTCACTGGATTAACTAAGTATGACCTTGTCCCAACTTGATTATATCTGTAAAGACCCTATTCGCAAATAAGGTCACATTCATAAGTTCCAGGTGGACATGAATGGCAAAGTGGGGGGTGGGGGGTGGAGAACACTATTCGACCCAGTACAGCAGCCAAACTGCTTCACTGTTCACAGGATACAGACCATCAACTCCTCTAACGAAAGGGGACTGAGACAGCCCCACCAATCCTCTCCTGCATGCGGAGTCCGATCTCAAGTTCCAGGCCACTTCCAGCCTGCTGTGCAATGTGGCTGGCCAACAGTACACCCAGGGAGCGAGAAGAGCCCAGAGCCTCAGTATCCTCAGTGGTAGACCCTTACCCAGAATTCTTTAGCCTTATTTTTAAGACAAGATCAAAGATCACCTTTCAGAATCTGATGGAAACCAGGACCTTCTGTCCCCAAAACCCACATTATCTATATAATGTTCATTTACTCTTAAGGACAAATCTCTGTTATAATCAACTAAGCTGCCTACTAGTCTCATTTTAAGAAATCCAGCATATAGAAATCAAATTAAAACAAAAGGGCACTTGTGGAGGCTGTTAAATGTTTTGAATATAAGAATTCTGACTTTACTAACAAAGTACTGGCCATGTAAATTCTTTGCCTAATCGGTTCAACTATATATTGATTTAAGGTAGCATTTATGAACATTCTACTAATATATAAGTTTTCAGTAACAAATTTATTGCTTTAAGCTGCACTTTCATGTAAAAACAGAAAAACATAATATTTTTTCTTGCCTTTAAATATTAAATGCAGAAATTGAAATGTTTAAATTTCCAATGCAATGCACATTTTTTCTTATAGGAAAAGCAGAATAAATTATGAGATAAAGGCTCTTTTTGTTTCTGAGTAGAAAGAAGATTATGTTCTTTATAATCTTCTATTTAAGTTTTATATATTATAGATGCTATAGCACTGAAACTAAAGGGGGAAAATCTCACAGAACTACTTCTGTGGAAATTACACAAAAATCTCATCAACACAACAGTTCCATTGTGACTCCACTGTTTCTAAAGAGGTGTCAACGCCACAGAAATAGATCTCTGACTCTAAGAGTAATGGAAATGGCACACAAACTGGTTTTTACAATTTCTTGAAAATCTTTTTTCTCCAATGCTAGAATAGAAGTGTTTTATTTGAATGGCTGGTACAAAAGGTCACATAAGCCCATATTCATTAAGAAGGGAAGCAGAAATGAGATCAAAGCAGAACTAGCATCTATCTGTAGTAGAGGTGAAATTTAGCTTCCTTGTGCCTGAGAGTAAACCAGAACCTTCCTCCAAGATAAAGGTAAAGAAATAGTAAGTTAAAAGGTAAACAGACAATGAAGAATCAATAAATTAGCACAGTACCTCACCCACTACAGTAGCTCAGGACTCAGTACCTTTCATTCTGCCATGGCGACATTACCTTATTTGACTATCCCAATGACCATTCTCGATGAGAACCATCATCCCATTACAGAAAAGGGAGCCAAGCTCAATAATCCCCAGTCTGTCATCTGAAGTCTCCTGAAGGGAAAGTGGTAGAACTAGGACTAGATTCCAGCTCATCTGGACTCCTGAGCTCCCCAACGCTTACACACACAGCACTGATGGAGGGGCCAGAGAGAGACATGAAGAGGCACAGGATGGGGTCTTACCACTGACTGCCTGCCTACCAATGCCAGTGCCCTTTGTTTGGTGGTGGAACTGACCTAAGTGAAGTCAGCCAGTACGACAGGAAGTCACCTACATGCAAAACAGATGGCTCCATCATTTCTACCAGAACTTTCCAGAGCACTGGCACTAGCATCAAACAGCTTGAACTTTGATGGCCTTGGGCAGAGATCTGTGTATCACTAAACCCATCAGTAACGGGGGCAATACCTATCTTACGGGGTGGCTGGAGAGATTCAATGGGATAATCAAAGTGGTCCACTTCTAGCACGCTGCTCACTATTACTATTATTGGTTAGTATGGTTCCCACCCCCCTTTCCCATTACTCAAATATCCAGATAAATGGATTCTGCTCTTTGAGGTTATCTCATCTCTGACAGACATTTAGTTACCTTGACCTCAGACAATCATAAAAGGGACTGTCCCAGACTTTAAAGAGGAAACATGCAGGCTGTTACAAAATGGAGGGGTCACATGGAGGGTTGACCTAGGGTCACATGTGTGATCAGAATGGTAGTGGCTGAAGAGGTGGCTTGAGTCAAGGAGTGGGGGCAGACCTGTAATTGTCACTAGTGGCTTTGGCAGCACTGTTGACAAAGGAATTTGTGCTCACAGTGTGTACGCCATGGTTGGGAGATCTTGGGAGAAGACAGGTTTAGTAGAGACTGTGGGCGGCAAATTCATTCTTTAATAGATTGTGTGCATTTGTGTGTCTCTGCAAATGCCATTCCCCTTCTAGAAGACCCTCCTAGCCTCCTTCCAACACCACACCCTTCTTTGCTTCCAAGTCAACCTTAAAACTGTGTTCCAGCATTGGCTTCCTATTAACAGTCTTCCCTCTGAAAGTATCTGGTTGTTTGACTCTCTTCCTCCTTCATCTTTTGCTCTTGGAACTGTATTCACACATGAGGTTCAAAAATTAGTCTCCTGACTCTTTCTCTTTAAAATAAATAAATAAATAAATAAATAAATAAATAAATATCTTTAAAAGGGGGGAGGCAACTGGGTGGCTCAGTCAGTTAAGTATTCAACTCTTGGTTTTGGCTCAAGGTCATGATCTCATGGGTCAGGGGATCGAGCCTCACCCCTGGCTGGGGCTAGGCTAAGCATGGAGCCTGCTTAAGACTCTCTCCCCCGCCCTGCACTCTCCTTCTCTCAGATAAATAAAATCTTAAAAAGAAAAAAAAGATTAAAGTCTCCTGAAACTTCACAGTTCTATGTGGCAAATTGTGGACTCAACATCTTTTGGTTTCAAATGTGGTACTCTGTTCACTATATCCATTATTACTCCCGAACCCCACTGGTCCCTGCCAATGTTTCTGAGGTCACTCTGGGAGGACTTTGGTTTCATGTGACACTATGTGTCACTTTAGGTATTTCTAATGAGGTATATTCTCCTTGGTGACCTTGTGCTCACATGCTCTCTCTCCCTACTTTGAAGTTTGACACCTTCCATATGCTCTGAGCTCAATTTTAGAATGCAATCTTCCACTTCACTCTACCCTCAATCTACTTCTCCTAGAACCTCTTTTTACACCTGAGAGCAGGTAATCAGTAAATACTGGCTGAATGAACAAAGCAGGGCTTTCCCACCAGCATAGGGCGGATTATTACGTCCTGAGTAATCCATGCAAGTGAGATATTTCTCAGGTGAAGAAGTAAGAGATATTAACATGCTCAACCAGATCTCTGGCTGAGAAGTGATAGGGGCAGATAAAGGGAAGTAACTTTCACTGATGATTTCTCAAGAGCCACGTATTGAGTCGGGCAATTTATGCTCAGTATTTTCTTAAAAAGCAAAAGCAGATCACACAGAAAATATAACCAAGGGTCCTATTTTGCCTCCAGCTGCCAGAATGACTGAAGGCCCTAAACTCAGCACTGGGGAAGGAGCATTTAGTTAGGAAAATCCAAGGGTAGGACTAAGCAAACACATGTTTTACACTTAAGATTAGTTTTTGTTAATAATGCATTATAAGTTAATTTAAAAAGATTAGTTTTTTGTCAATTAATAATTCTCTTAAGTAAAACTGAGTGTGCTTAGCAGAGTTAGACATCTTTACTTATCTCTGTCATTTAGCACCTTACTCTCTTAGGATTTACCACTCTGCCAGCCAGGGAGTGTCATAGAAGCATGACTCCTCACAGCAAAATCTATCATATTCATGATATAGCTGAGGGTCAACCAGAAAGAAAGGCTTTACATATATCTTTAAATGCAAACAGTCTCCAAGCTCCAGTAATGGCTAGATGCCTTTGCCAGAAGACGTACTTCTAAAAACAGAAGGAGAAACACAGGTAGGGCCTTACTAAAAGGAAATACCAGCGTTCTGCCATCAGACTGATTCATTTGGAAGCAATGAGACAGGAGGGCAGTTGGAGTTAGACTGACCTAAAATCACATCAGTCAGTCAAATAAGATCCTGTGAACTGGGTTTAAGATGGATATAATTTTTTGTGAATTTTAGGTAATAAAGGCTTTGCTGATAGGATCTAGTGAAAGGTAAGTGCTGCTACTCAGCTGGTATTTAAACATGGCCCAAGGCAGTGAACATTAGCCTTCTTATTTGGGTTTCACCTTCCCCTATGCACAAGCTCTATGCTTAGCATGAGATGCTTGTGGTGGCCACAAAATCCTTGCGCTTTCAAGCAAGCCTGTTTCCACAAGATGGGGTGGAACAAGTCTTTCGTCTACTGGGTCATTTGCTGGAGAGGGCCCAGACTGGAGGGCATGGAAAGGCAGCCTGATATGGAAGGCTGAGAACAGGCTATGCAGCCTGACCGTTTGAGAAAGAGGAAGGACTTGGAAATTATGTTTTAAAAAAGAGAGGGAGAGCTATTCAGTGTGAGTTCCTCCTGTGGAAGAGCATGTGGGAACATGGGACACAGCCAGAAAGTGGGAAACAAAATGATGAAAGATGGACAGTCTCTACCAAGGCCATGGGATCAGAGCTGTGGTATCTTCACCCAGGAAAGGATAAGACAGTGTATAATTTGCTGAGTTTTTCTAAATAGGCATAGGGCTGGTAGAAGGGAGATGCTGACCAGTTGTTCCAAGTCTTCTGATCATAAAACTGGGGTGGGGGTAGGAAAAGCCTTCTACTACTAGAATAGAACAAGTTCAAAGCGGCTGAAAACAGAACTGAATTTCAGATGATTGAAGGCTCCACCAGAACAGCAGGGGCGGTTGTGTGCTGTCTGCCCACAGAACTCAGCTGCACGTGTGCCTGAAGTGTGGAGTTAGGAATACATTAATAGGATTATGAATATATTCATTTAATTCTACCCACATAATTTTAAGTTCTTTTGCTCTCTGCTACTTGAAGACTGTCATGGGCCAGTAACATTAGGTCACCGGGGGGCTGTGAGAAATGCAGAACTTTAGGCCTCAGAGCACACCTACTGAATCAGAAATTGGCATTTTAACAAGATTCTCAGGTGAAGGTATCTTTTCCTTTTACAGAGGATTATGCTACCCACAATTAAATGCAGTATTTAAAATTCTCAATATAATTATGAAAACTTTTTATCACAGTGTGATTGACAGAGAGGAAGCTGTTTGGTGATCACATTTTCCTTCCCTGTTTTTCAAATGCTGTAAGTTAACTGCCTTATTGAATGTTTCCAAAGATGTCCATTGAAAGTTGTTTTTATAAACATGAGAAAAATCAGATTTATAAAGTTCTTATGGAAGCAAATAAACTGATTTCCAAAACTGGCCTCCTCTTCCAGCTAATGCTTACATAAATATTATGGCAAGTGCAAAGCCAGCAATGCCATGTGCAACCAAATGGCAGAGGATCTGGTCCCACTACTGACTTAAGGGGGGCCTCAGCAGAGGCATCAGTGAAAGAGAAGCCAGGGACTAGAACTGGGTCCAGACGTGTGGTGTGTCATGAGCTAGGTGTGTGTCTCTCATCCTTCCAGGACCTTGGTCTCCTTGTCTGTGGAATGAAGAACTGCTGCGCTGGCTTTTACAGCTACCAGATATTCAGCATTCTACAGTCCTGGGAGATACAGCATTCTGGGAAACCTAACTGCCCTTGATTCCCTGCACTGTCGCCCCACCTCCTGTTGCCAGGAACCACCCACGAAAGGACAAGCTGCTGGAAACCACTGTCTGTCTATACGGCCAACAGAGGACTAGAAATACCTCTCCTGGGAGTAGGCAGGTGCGGGCTTTAGGGCCGGTGGGGTGAGCAGCTCGTGCTCCCTGTAAACAGCTGGCAGCTCAGCCCAGCTGCTCATAGATCAGAGAAGCGTGGGCTCCTCACCCACGTGCAATTATGTGTAAAATACGGCAAATCTAAAAATAGCCTGAGCTCAGCCGCAGAGGTTAATACTGTCAATGGCTTTTAACTCAACTGTCAGGATGACAGGAAGGGGAGTAACTATAGCAACAGAAAAACGAACACGTAAAACAAGTCTTCTGAAGTTGACAGGAAAGTTAGGTTTAACAAAACATGTATTTTCAATTCCTGTCTCTCAGTCTTTGAATTCAAGTAGTTCAATTATCTGGAAGTAATAAAATTAGAATTTTGGTCGAGTTTCGATAAAACAAATATTCCTTTAGTTTTGGTTCCAGGACCGTAAGGAAAGAACTGCTAACCTGTCAATGTTATTATCTCTATAATTAAAGGACCATCTGAACAAATGCCTTGGTATAATTTTTAACTGAGAGGTTTTCCTCTGTATTTGTTCTGGCAGTTATAAAAAGAGCCTTGAACTGTACTTGACATTTTAAGGCATTATTGCATGTCTGATGAAAATGCAGGGTGAAATGGAATTGTCTTGAAATGAAAGGAACTTACTGAAAACAATTAACACTGGGAGAAGACACAGAGAAATACCTGCTGGAACAAGTTTCGGAGGCTGTTCTCACAGCCACCGTGGTAGCCTGTGGCCCAGGGCAGGATGGAGGCCCAGCAGCGCTCATGTCAAGGAGGCCACATCATTCTGTTCTGCTATAGCTATTCTTGCTCAAAGAGCTCACACGCCTCATCTTAGGACCAACACACCCCAAATTCTAGCATCTTTCCAAATCGTTTGATAAAGGAATATTTAGTTAGGTGCTGGGGAATTTGGTATTGGTCAGGAGTTAGGGGAGAGAATTTGTGTGGAAAACCCAACTCTGGGCCATGCCCTGTGCTGGGCTTTAAAAACACATTTATCTTGGCAGCACACTGGCAAGGTAGATAACTGGGTCTCCACTGTATATATATATATATGAAGACATGATCCT
The DNA here is from genome assembly GCF_963455335.1 of Martes martes. Taxonomy (NCBI): domain Eukaryota; kingdom Metazoa; phylum Chordata; class Mammalia; order Carnivora; family Mustelidae; genus Martes; species Martes martes. Next base: position 132,258,094 of record NC_137888.1, read on the forward strand.
AAGCAGGCCGGGCTAAGAAGTGACAGAGTCTGTTCTCACCCTGTGTCTGTCTGCTGCCAGACAAGGCTGCTCTTCCTAACACCGCTCCGGATACACTTCCACCTGACTCTTGCCTGGAGTGTAAAGATGGCCCTCCAGGCACTTCAGCCATTTATAGACTCTCAGTGGCTGTGCTGCATTTCCCAGGCATTAAAAATCGGGCCCCCTGGAGAGTCCCCCTGTGATCTTCCTTTTATCCAGACCATCACTGTTAGTGATTATTTTTGCATCAAATATATCCTTTTATGCTACCTGTATTTTCCCTTAATAATATAGCTTAAACATCTCCTTAAGTTAATAAAAAACTGTATTAATATTTAATATTAAGATTACATTACACTATGTTATAATCAGTCACTTACTAATATGTTTTTCAGTTGTTCGCATGTTGTACTGCTTTAATAATCAGTAAAAATAGAAAATATCATATGGAAAAAAATACTAGGGTACTGAAGCCATTTTTAAAGGCAATACAGTAAGCCAAAAAGTAAATCAAGAGCTTCACCTTAATTAATCTTTTTTTGTCTTTCTCTAATTTTTGCTTGGAATCAAAATTGCCTACAACACAGGAATAAACCAATGTCGTAATAGGCAGGTGAAATGAAATCCATCTGTGGGCCCGGGGCCCAGAATTCTTTGTAGCATCTTTTGACCCTACTTTAAAAAGGCAGTCCTGCTATTTATATGGAGAAAAGAAATTGACAGCTATATGAAGGGATTCTGGCTGAAAGTGAAACGTACACACAAAAACAAATTTAGTTTTGCGGTTAGTTGAAAATTCACATCTGGTATGGGTTTTTCTTTAATTAAAGTGTTTCCCCCTCCCATGCAATGAGAAAATACTCTTACAGTGCTGACTGAGAGACCAAATTCAGAGCAAAAGTTCTTTGAACATTCTGAGGCTTAAGTAAAGCTGCTTTAAAAGCTGCTATGTGAACCAAACAACTTAGAAATTTCCTAACAGGATTTTCTAGAGTTCCAGGAAATCTTTCTCTCAGTCACTTCTTTGTTCTCCTACTTTGGTCAAAACCCAAGTCAAGCAATACAAGGTCACCCACACAGCCAGAGAAGCAAACATACACATATATACCCACCCACACACTTGCTTTAGAATTAAAATTATTCTGAAAGAAAATGAGTTATAGAATATATATTATTTATATATAAACTATCTCTCTTCATTACTTCTTTTTGGTACATTTTAAAGTGAGATGCTATGAGGGGTGCCTGGGTGGCTCAGTCGTTTAAGTGTCTGCCTTTGGCTCAGGTCGTGATCCCAGGGTCCTGGGATGGAGCCCTGCATCACACTCCCTGCTCAGATCGCTCTCCCTCTCCCCTCTGGTCATGCTGTCTCTCTGGCTATCTCTCAAATAAATCTCTCAAATAAATAAAATCTTAAAAAGAAATAAAGTGGAATCCTATGAGATTCTTGAAAACTTAGTTTTATCTGAATTTTTAAAAAATGATCATAATGAAGCGTATAAATGAACAGCTGTGCCAGGGGCGGATCAGATGTGACAAGGGTAACAGTTCTTGCTGTGATAAGAGATATTATCCTTTTGATCACCTTCTAGGGTTTCTCCAGTTACTTCCTCTCTTGAACTCTTTCTCTGAAGGAGTGGTCAAGAGAGGAGAAATAGCTGAGGCTAGAACGGGGCCCAGCCAGCTGCCTGGTAAGACACTGGTAGACAACTAGCCACCGAGGTCAACCACCTCCCCAACCATAAGAGAATATGAACTCCTTGCTAGAGGCCAGTACAGGTCAGGCCACACTTAAATGACAGCTGTTCTGACTGCGTGTAATGGACTCATGACCTAACAGACTGAGATATCAGTGGAGACCAAGGAAGAGAGTCCACCTTCTGCAAAGGCCCTACAGATGGGCTACTCCTAGGACTCCTGCAGGGGGAAGGGGCCTCGGTGGATTCTTTGATTTTCCCTCATAAGTGGGATGCATCCTGATTTCTTATACTACTTGGTATTGCCATTTGTCCACAATCACAGAGCACCATATTGGCCCTTGCCATTGCAGTATATGTTTTATTTTTCCTAATCTGTTTACAAACCACAGATGCTAGACACTGAAGAATGGAAAAAGAAAGGATGCCCATAAGAGGGCTGAAAAACACTAATAGTCTGCATTCTAAAGTTCTGCAAGCAGAACAGTCACTAAAGCAAAACATACATGATCCAGCAGAGACCATTTCTAATACAAAATACAGAACTTTCACAAATGTAGAGAATAATGCCTGAAGACTTTCTAATGTGACATATGTATGACTCACATGTAAATGAAACTTCAAACTAGGACATTTCTTAGAATATAAGCAGTCAAAAGTAAGAAAAGGTCATGTGGTCCTGACATGCATTTCAGGTTGGTGGTTAAAAACATGTATTAAAATATATATATAAAGCACTGTCAAAATCCTGATCACATTGGTAATTACAGACAGGTTGGCACAACAGTAGAACTATTTGATCTCAAAAGCTCAACAGTTCTCCTTTTTTTTTTTTTTTTTTAAGATTTATTTATTTGAGAGAAAGTGTGCACGTGAGCGTGGGAGGAGGAGGGGCAGAGAGGGAGAGAGTCTTAAGCAGCCTCCACGCTGACCACGGAGCCCAACGTGGGGCTTGATCTCAAGACCCTGAGATCATGATCTGAGCCGAAACCAAGAGCTGGACACTTAACCAACTGTACCACTCAGGTGCCCCTTGAAAGCTCAACATTTCATTTTGGTTTGAGGCAGACAGTTATTTACAAAAGGTAGTGTAGCAGCTGAGAATTGAAATCTATGGTTAAACTGCTTGATTTTGAATCTCTACTCTATTTACTAGGTGACATAATCTTGAGAAATTTTACTAATCTTTCTGTGCTTCAGTTTCCTCATTTATACAATGTGGATAGTAACAGGACCTCTACCATAGTGCTGTTGTGAGGATTAATGAGATGATACACGTGAAAAGTTTAACACAGGGCCAACTGGATACTGTTGTTATAACTATCATTACCCCCAGGGCCAAAGTAGCTCACTCACCAAGATGAGTGTCCATCACCTTTGCACAGTATTTGCACATGGCATCCAGGTCATTCAACTGCCCTTGAAGGAAGGAAATTTGGGCTTCTAATTCTTCTTCCTAAAATGAAAGGGGTAAAGATATGGAAATTTTATTTATTTTTAAAGATTTATTTATTTTAGAGAGAGAGAAAAAGAGAGAGTGTGCACACTTGAGTTGGAGGGAGGGGCAGGGGGAGAGAATCTTCATGCAGACTCTCCACTGACCACAGGGTGCGATGTGGGGCTCAATCCCAAGACCCATGAGATCATGATCTGAGCTGAAACAAGAGTCAGACTCTTAACCGACGGAGCCACCCAGGTACCCCAGCATGGAAATTTTAAAAAATTCAAATAAAATCCCCCCAAATCTCCAAGTGATTTGGACAATTTTAAAGACGCACAGTGTTTTTTCAGTCATAGACAAACAAAAGAAAATAGCAAATAAACAAGAGCAAACTCACCACTGCTACCCCTAGCAAAATAAGAGAAAGGATAAAGTGGAGTTTTAAAAAAAAATCTGGACATTTTCTAATCGAATATAAGCTTTGTGCCACATGTAAATGCTTACCCATAAAACCCTGTTCCAAAAAGAGTCCATACAGTATCTTCAATAACTGGGCCATATAAATTGGGAGAATAAATGCGGTTTCAGTGGACCCTACTCCCTACACAGCTGGGTATAAGATAATCTCTTAAGAGTAAGATTTCCCAAAGCACTTGGAAAAGCTTTGCCCCTACAGCCTTACATTTCCTCTTTTGATATGTATGACACTAGAGAATTTTACTTATGTGATTGTTTCTAGGAAAAAATACTCTGGGTTGAATAATTCTCTAAATGACAATCTAACTGTAACAACAACAAAGAAAGTCTTTGTTTTTTAAGGAAAAAAACATACATGCAAAAAAATTTGTCAAGGAAATTGAGAAGATTAAGAGATTTTTTTCTCAAAGCAAGAGAATATAGGTATACCCTAGAGATATTGTGGGTTTGGTTCCAGAGCACTCCAAGAGAGTATTACAATAAAGTGAGTGAAATGAATTTTTTGGTTTCCTGGTGCACATAAAAATTGTGTTTGCATAAATTTTTAAAAAGCTATGTTTACACTATACTGTAGTCTTATTAAGTGTGCAATAGCATTATGTCTAAAAAACAATGTATATACTTTAATGTGGGGCACCTGGCTGGCTCAGTCAGTAGAGCATGTGATTCTTGATTCAGGACTGTAAGTTTGAACCCCATGTTGGATGTAGAGATTACTTAAAAACAGAATCTTAAAAAAAAATATTGCTAAAAATGTTAAGCATCATCTGAGCTTTTTGCTGTAAGGACTCTTGTCTCCACATTGATGGCTGCTAACTGATTAGAATGGTGGTTGCTGAACGCTGGGGTGGCTGGGGCAATTTCTTAAAATAAGGTAACAATGAAGTCTCCCATATTGATTGACTCTTCCTTTCCTGAACACTTTCTCTGTAGCATGCAATGCTGTTTGATAGCATTTTACCCACAGTAGAATTTCTTTCAAAATTGGAGTCAATCTTCTCAAACCCTGCTGTTGCTTTATCAACTCAGTTTATGTGATAATCTAAATCCTTCACTGTCATTTCAATAATCTTCATAGCATCTGCACCAGAAGATTCCATCTCAAGAAACCATTTTCTTTGCTCATCCTTAAGAAGCAACTCCTCATCATCTGTTAGTTTTATCGTGAGATTGCAGCAGTCCAGTCCCATTTTCAGGCTCCACTTCCAATTCTAGTTCTCCTGAATTTCCACCACATCTGCAGTGACTTCCCACTTAAGTTCTTGAATGTCTGAGAGTCATCCGTGAGTGTTGGAATCAGCTTTTTCCAACCTCCTGTTAATGTCGATATTCTGACCTCTTCCTATGCTCCATTAATGTTTTTAATGTCACCTAGAATGGTGAATTCTTTCCAGAAGGTTTTCAATTTACTTTGCCCAGATCCTTAAGAATCACTCTCAATGGCAGCTGGAGCCTTACAAAATGCATTTCTTAAATAGTAAAACTTAAAAGTCAAAATTGCTCCTTGATCCATGGGCTGCAGAATGGATGCGGCCAAGAGAACATTAATCTTGTACATTTCCATCAGTGCTCTTGGGTGACCAGGCACATTATCAATGAGCAGTAACATTTTGAAAGGAATCTTTCTTTTTTCCTGAGCGGGAGGTCTCAGGAGTGGGCTTAAAATATTCAGTAAACCATGTTATAAATGTGCTGTCCTCCAGGCTTTGTTGTTTCATGTACAGAGCAGTCAGAGCAGATCTATTGTGATTCTTAGGGGCCCTAGGATTTTCAGAATGGTCAACAAGCACTGGCCTCAACTTCCAGTCAATAGCTGCATTTGCCCCTAATGAGAGTCGGTCTGTTCTTTGAAGCTCTGATGTCAGGCACTGGCTCCTACTCTGTAGCTATGGGAGTCCTAGGCGGCATCTTCTTCCAGCAGACGGCTGTTTTCATCTGCAATGAAAATCTGTTACTTAGTGCAGCCGCCTTCGCTAGTTATCTTAGCTTGATCTTCTGGATCTCCTGCTGCAGCTTCTACATCAGCACTGGCTGCTTCCCCTTGCACTGCGATGTTATGGATATGGCTTCCTTTAAACCTCATGAATCCCCCCTCTGTTGGTGGCAAAGTTTTCCTCTGCAGCTTCCTCACCTCTCCCAGCCTTCATAGAATTGGAATGAGTCAGGACCTTGCTCTGGTAGACTTCAGCTTAAGAGAATGCTATGGCCAGTTTGATCTTCTCTCCAGACCACTCAGACTTTCTCACTATCAGCAATAAGGCTGTTTCACTTACTTATCTTTTGTGTATTCACTGTAGCCACACTTCTATTTTCCTTCAAGAACTTTTCCTCTGCATTCACAACTTGGCTAGCTGTGTGGCACTGGAGGGCTAGCTTTTGGCCTATCTCAGCTTTCAACATTCCTCTCTCACTAAGCTTAATCATTTCTAGCTTGTGATTTAAAGTGAGTGTGACTCCTCCGTTCATGTGAACACATGGATGTCACTGTAGAAGGTTATGAATTGGCCTAATTTCAATACTGTGTCCCAGGGAACAGGGGGCCCAAAGAGGGGGAGACAGATGGGGAAATGGTCAGTCATTGGAGCAGTCAGAACACACACATTTATTAAGTGCATTCTCTCAAATGTGTGCAGTTTGTGGCACCCCTAAACACTTACAATAGTAACATCAAAGATCACTTACCACAGATCACAAAAAATACATTTATGATGAATGAGTCTGAATGAAATATTGCATGAATTACCAACATGTGACACAAAGACATGAAGTGAGCAAACGCTGTTGGAAAATGGTGCCATTAGATAGACATGCTTGATGCAAGATTGCCACAAACCTTCAATTTGTACAAAATGTAATATCTGCAAAGTGCAGTAAAACAAAGTATGCCTGTAATCCTCATCCTATAGGAATTTAAAACCAAGTTCGTTAGAATACAAAGAAGGGATGTTGCCAGAGGTGGAATAGGCTAGAAAATTGATTTTTCCAGTTTTAGGTGCTTATTCTTTCACATAAGAATCTTCTGTGTTGTTAAAAAGAAAGCAGGAGAAACTTAATGAGATCTGCTTTTTTTTCTTAGTGATGAAGTACAATTTGACTTATAGATGGAAATTAGCAGTTGAAAAGGTTACCTGTAGGTGTATTACATTTTAGCAATACACAATGCAGAACTGAAAAGCATTGTTTTTAACTACCGCATAGAGAATGAGCCTTTAGAAATATGCATTTAAAAGCCTGACACAGAAAACAGACAGCAGTAGCTCTAAAACCAAATTATTGTAAAATGCCCACCGTAGGATACACCAGCACCAATCGTGCTCTTTACATTCAGCGCAAAGAGCAGCAGCCTTTCCTCTGATGCTCAAATAATGACCAGAAGAAACTCAGCCAAGGAATGATCAGAGGGGCTGGGGGGTAAGCAGGTATCACCTTCCTAACCCTTTGGCTAGGCTTTGAGATGGAAAGGGATGGGTAGTTTCAGGGCATTTTTCTTCTCCCTTTTCTCCTTTGTTTCTGCATAGGCTTGAGTTTTTCCTGTTCTGTCAGGGCGCTAGGAATTAGGGAGAGAAGGCTGCATCTGCTAGTTAACTATGGTTATGGTTAGTCTCCAAGATGGCCACCACCAATTTCTTCCCTCCCTCAGTGTATATGCTGTTTCTCTCATTGAGAGGGAGTAGTATCTATTTTCCCTCCCCTTGAATCTGGGCTGGCCTTGTGACCTGCCTTAACCCAGAGAATGCAGTAAAAATCACACCGTCGAGGCGCCTGGGTGGCTCAGTGGGTTAAGCCTCTGCCTTCAGCTCGAGCTCTGCATCGGGCTCTCTGCTCAGCAGGGAGCCTGCTTCCCTTCCTCTCTCTCTCTCTCTCTCTGCCTACCTCTCTGCCTACTTGTGATCTCTGTCAAATAATAAATAAAATCTAAAAAAAAAAAAAAAAAGTCACACTGTTAGTTCTGGACTAGTGTAAGAGGCCTGCCAACTTCTGCTTCTTTTTGCTAAAGGAAGATAACTACTAAGTTGTAAAGAAGTTCAGGCTATTACTGAAAGAGAAAAGAGAAAATATGGAGAGGAAGAGGCCATGGGAGAAGCACTGAGGTTCTAGTCATGGAAATGAAACCTTCTGGGACCTTTCAGCGCAATCCACACGAAGCCAGCTAATGAGTGACTCAGTCAACATCACAGGAAGCAGAACAGCCCAACCAAATGCCTGACCATAAACCTATGAGAAGTACCTGTGTTGTTGTCTTAGGGAGTGGGATTTTGGAGTGGTGTGTTATGCAGCAGCAGATAACTGAAACAGGACAGAATACTACGTTGGTACATGGCATGAGGAAATCATGAGTATTATTTCTGGTCCTGCCATTGACAAGTCATGTGACCCTAAGAACTCCTCGCCCAATCTGGGCCTAAATTCAGTAGTGTTTGGAGAAGATATAAATCAGACAGTTTGCTTCTAAAGAGCTTACAATCTTGTAATCAGAATAGAAGTATTCTAGAAATTACTGCAGTATGAGGTAGAATACATCCAAGTCTTATAATAAGAATAATTGTTTTGGAAATCCTGGTCCCTACTTCCTGTCCCCTCTACTGAACAAGTCACTTTTTCAGTGGGTTACAGACACTAACCCAGCTGAATGAGCTCAAAACTGTAACAAGACCAGAGCTTGGCAGTCTTTTATCTTTTTTTTTTTTTTTAAGATTTTATTTATTTATTTGACAGAGATCACAAGTAGGCAAAGAGGCAGGTAGGGAGAGAGAGAGAGAGAGAGAGAGAGAGGAAGCAGGCTCCCTGCTGAGCAGAGAGCCCGATGCGGGACTCGATCCCAGGACCCTGGAATCATGACCTGAGCCGAAGGCAGAGGCTTTAACCCACTGACTCACCCAGGCGCCCGACAGTCTTTTAAAAGAAGGGGGCTTATCAGTGGTTTAAGTTTCTCCTTACATGTGGCTACCAACTCCCAGTGTGGACAAAGGACACTAGGAATGCATGGCCTCCTGGCTTAAAAACATCCTTTCTATTTATTTTATATATTAGTTTAATTTGGATTTAGCAATCACTTCTTTTAAATTATAAAAGCCCTTGGGAGCTTTCATCTTCAGTAGTCACTCCTATCTAAGTGGATTTATTTTATTAGTTTGTTTCCTTTTTAAAAGCTGAAAGGAAAGAAGAGCTTGAGAGGAGAGACACTTTTAAGGAGAGAGGCCCAGTCTCCTGGTGGTGAGGTGTTGGACAGCTGGAGGAAGTCTGCAGCTCAAAGAGGGTCTCTTCCTCAAACATTTTACTGTGAGAACAGGTATATAACATTAAATAATAAAAACATGATGAGACCGGTGTCCTCTACATTGTGCAGTGCACAACTTGCATGAGTGCATGGGGAAGCCCTGTGAACATGGCAGCCCACAGCACATGCTCAGTGAGCATGCATGGATATAAGAACACAATTTTCCAAGTTTTCACTTGTGCTTAGGGCTCTGGCGGCAAATGAAGAGCATTTTCTTGCTTAATCCCAAGTAAACCTCAGTACAAATGGAATCTACACTGTAGAAAATGACAACTTTCATTAATTTAAAATGTTTTTTTCAGAGGAAAGCCCACCAAATAAAATAAGAGGATCATTCGTACTGAAATAGGTTGAGGAGCCCAAGAAACTCTTCCACTTGGAAATTTGAAATCCAGGGCTTTACCCCTCTAGAGTTTGTGTAATCTTGAAACATTCCTAAACCCTTCAACATTTTTCTATAAATAGAAATGGAATCACTTGGAGGCGAAAGGGTGGCTTGTCACTTATTCTTCACTCTATTATATAATTACCAATAAAAGAAGAGCCAAGAATTGAGCTTCTAAGATTGTGGGCACCAACTTCATATTTCTATCTTAGCTTCTCATGCTTCACTCTCCCCCCCTAACATGCTTTAAAACACTGACAGCTTTAGTCATTTGTTTTCAGTAAACTGGTCCTCTGTAATCAAAAACAAATGCTTGGCTAATTGCCTTGAAGTTTTATGGAAATAAGCAGTTAGTGTAATTCTGATGTGTAATAAGACACTGAAGAGAAATCCTTATGATATTTACTCTGGCATATATGTTCTGCGTTCCATTACAGGAAGGAGTGCTGGATGAGGCCGCAAGTCTGGCAGAGACAGATCTAGGTCCAAATCATGTTCCTGCCAGTTACTAGCTGTGTAATATTGGATAAGTTTTGTTAATTCCCTGTTCTCCTCACCTCCACTGGCAGAAATGGTGGGAGAATGAGATGAGAGCACGGGCAGATTATTTGGCACTGAGCAGGTATTCAATAAAGCCAATTATTCTTTCTTTTAAAAATTTTGTTTGTAATCGGGTCAAAACAGTGAAATGGAATATAAGTATAGGGCTTTATGATTTACTGCCGGAAAACACTGGTTCATAGTTTCAAAAACTTATGTGGCTTAGCCCAGAAAGACTAATTAGGGCTAAAGGCAAGAAATGGATGGAGGTTTAAGAAGTTCAGCCACGTGTACACTACACCACCTCCCATACTTGGCAGTCCTGTAAGGCAGGACCGGAGAATGAGGGCAACTCCACCTTAAGAGAAAAACAGCTGGTACTCAACGCTTTATACCAACTACAATATGCCAGCCACTGAACCTTGCCTGCATTAAGTCACTTAATCCTCACAACAAAACCATGAAGTAGATTCTGTCATTATTTCCTGCATGGTACACTGTCTCTTTCTCTGTAAGTCACATTTTCTGCAAGCGTGTGCCAAGGTTTAGGCAGCTAATTGAGGACCCAAGTCACTTGGCCCACTCTCCCCTTTCTTCTCTGGGGATGCTTTCTTTCTTAGGCTTAATTACCATGGTTCTTCCAATGAATAACCTCACATCTCAGTTTCCTTCAAGAGAGACTCACCAATTACAATGTTAGGTCCTAACCCCAAATTCCTTACTAAATTGTTTTCCTTTAAAAACACTGAGGTATGATTGGCTATATTCTATTTTTTGTTGTTTTGACTGTATTGGAAGACATTTTTTTATAATTTATTTTTCAGAAAGTAGTGTTTCCATGTCCTTCACCCCCTCAATAGCTGATGTATCGTTACACTTTTACTCAAATATTATCAACTGTATACATTGGTTAATATTATATGGACTTTTTATATCAATATTATAAAATGATTCAATGTCTGCCTGTTATTTCTTGGTTTATAGCACAAGCTTTTGGATTTTATCATTTATTCACTGATTCATTAATGTATTCAGCATTATATCCATGTGTACTCTTAGATCCTGTGGGAAGTACAATGATGAATGAGACACGGACTCAGAGCTCGGTAAGTTAAAGGGAGGTGTGAGAGGAATAGCGAATTCTGTAGAAGATATGAAAGATGAGGCTTCGCAATTCTAGGGGGAGCAGATGACTTCTGATTCAAGAAGTGGAACGGAAAGCAAGTTTCTGGAAAAAGGCAGCGATTTGGGAACTGGCTCAGAAGAAAGGATGAATAAAAGTGTTTTAGGAGGCAGGGGCCCGGTAAACGAAGAGCAGCCCGAAGTGTGGGCCCCGGGCAAAGAACCCAGCCACTGAGTTGAGCCACATCGGGGAGAACAGCAGGGTCAGCAGGAAGGCTCCCCTCCCTTCCCGTTCCTCTCTGTACATTTTTCCTTCAGACAGTGACGGTTTAAGGGCTGCGGTCTGACACACACGCCCCTCACATGCACCGGGCTCACGGTGACTGTAACGGGCAGCAGCAGAGTCACTGTCCACGGATGGATTCAAAGCCCGCAGTCCTTGGTTTGGGAGAAGAGTGGGGCAGGAAGAGCCCCGGTGTGGAGTCCTGTTTGGCTTCCCTGGGGTGCCCTCAGATAGCAAGAGAAGCAGGCAAGAGAACCGACACCAACTGCAGCAGCAGGAACAGGCCAAATATAGCAACCAGAAGACAGGAAAGATGCCCCGTCTTTCTCGAGCAGATGGGTGAACAAGAAGTGGGAAGTGAGGGAAACGGAAAGTCTCAAGGAGAAAAGTGGGCAGGCCGCGGATGTTCTGAGGAAGCTGTGGTGTACACAAGGGCAAATACACACGCAGTGTGGATGAGATCCAAGCCAGAGCATATGGTATCAGCAGAGGAAGACACTATCCAAAAAAACGGAAGAGGAGCACAAAGCCAACTTGAGAGGAGTATAAAAATAAGCGGTCTGGGTGTGTCAAGCAGCACGTCAAGCGGCACTGCCGTGCTGGAGCACGCCGAATCTGACCATGAGCCCTGGAGTAGGTACAGACTGTGCTCGCACATGCTGTCTCCGTGACCCTGACCGGAGCGCCAAGCTGTCTGACCCTCCATGTCCTGTCTCTAAAACTGGGCTAATGCTAATTCCTATGCCAGATGATTGGTGGAGGACTGAATTACATTAGATTTTCCACATGAAGTGCTTTGCATGGTGTTTGGCACACGGTAGACACTCAATAAATGTTCATCTTGTTGCTGACTCTAGATTATTTATATAATTCTAGGAAGTTACTCCAAGGAATTATGGATACAGGCAAAAACATGACTCCCAGGACAGTCCCCACACATTCAATGGCAGCATGCATACACACATACTCCACACAAATCCTCAATGTCTAATGACAGGTGACCTAGGTAACTTGTGGTACCTTCATGAACAGAATATTATGTGACTTTTTGAAATGTTCTCCTAGGAGAACAATTAACAATAATATCATGTATTAGGGGAAAACAAGTTACAAAGTAGTAGGAAAAGAATGATTGTGGAAAAAAAGAAAAGGAAAGATAGTCACCAAGTGTTCATATTGGTTATTCTCCAAATTGTGGGATTATGGATAATTTTTCCCATTTCTTTTTTTTTCTGGATTTTCTACAATGAAATCTAATCAAATTTTTGCAAAAACAGAATTAACGTATTATTCAAATAACAGTAAAGAGAAAAACAGAAGAAAAAGTAAAAGATGATTACCAAGGAGAAGATGTTACTATTTTTTAAATCACCAAAGATTATTCCAAATCAAACTCTAAACAACACTACAGTCTAAACAAACCTGTATCCTAAACAACACTGAACATTAAGAATAAGTTACATGAAATAATTGTTAAAAGTAAATAGCTATCATATTTTGTCTAGTGTGCAAACCCTGAGTATACTCTCAGGGCAAAGGATCTCCTTCTATGCATTTGAAGTAGGAACATCAGTGTTGTATGTTGTTCTTTATGGACTGCCCAGAAAGAATGAGATTCTTAAAGATACTTAAAAAAGTAAAGATGGTAAACGAATTCCCCAGTAAATAAAATAGTTCCTGCTTTCAGACAGGATGTAAGCAAACATGTTAAATATGATGGAAATTCTGAACTGAAATTCAAAGCTTAAGGTGTTATATTTTAAGGTAACAAATGATATTTCAGTGCTGAACTTGCCTTTAAAGATAATCTACTTTGACCCCTTCATTTTATAAATAAACTTTAACATGGCTGGGTAGTCAGTGGCAAAATTTACATGAGAAGACTTCCCTGTTTCTCAGATGCTGAAGCAGTGTTATGTCTACCACTGAGATGCACCCTACCTGCAGACACCAGAGATATCCTCCAAGGATTGGTTTTTTGTAACAATCACTGAGACCTCTCCCTCTACCCACATCATGCTACAATGGTGATGTTCCTTCCTGCCTATGTACTCGAGAAAAAAAGACACTAAACCCTAAACTTGCCATTATTTTGTATGACTTCATACTATTTAAAACCACTACACTGAAGAATACTGCCTCTGGGTTAGACGGTGGCATAGGAAACACCAGGAATCTCCCCACTAGAAAGCAATTACACTGGCAGAATCTGTGTCCTGTAACTAATTTAGAAAGCTGCAGTCCACTGAAGGCTGACTACTTCCAGGGGAAGGCTTGAGGGTAAAAAGAGGTTAATTTTGGTCCATTTCAGCTCTTAGCAGAACAGCAGTTCCCCTTTCCCCATCCCTAGCCCTGTAGCAAGCAGCGCTGTATTTGTTCCCAGAGCAGGTTGCATGCAACGTGAAAGCCAGGATAGGACTCTGTCCTCCAAACATCAGGGATTTGTACTCTGATCACTGATTGCTAATTCTGATCACAAGGGTGGAGACAAAGAAGAGAGTGGTCACTACTGTTGCACCCACTCCCTGCGCCCCCCACCAACCTCCAGTGGATTTAAAGAGTCTGCATTCTATCTGCTACTTCATTTTTCTTTTTTTCATTTTTCATTTTCTTTTTTTCCAACGATTAAAGACTAGAACATTCAAAAGCTACTACATATATGGGGGAAGAACGTGACTGCATATGCCCAGGGAAAAGCACAGGTTCAGAAAAGACCTGACAAGTCCATAAATTGAAACCTCAGGCTGATCCTTGGTACAGAGATAGTATACAAACAAAAAAACCCCCCAAAAATCCCAATAACAAAAAACAGTAAACCCTGGTAAAGGGGGAGAATATTATTTCTGAGTTACCATATTATGACCTGATAACAGATCTACTGGAAAAAGACTTTAAAACAGCCATCTTAAAGATGCCCAAAGAACTTAGGGAAGATGCGGAAAACAACAAGAAAATGATGGATGATCAAAATAGAACCATCAGTAAAGAGACAAAAATCTAAAAATAAACCAAGAAAGAAATCCTGGAGCTGAAAAGTAACTGAAGTGAAAAATTCACTAGAGGGATTCAAAGGCAGCTTTGGGCAGGCAGGAAAAAGAATCAGCAAATTTGAAGACAGAACAAGAGAAATTATTGAATATGAAGAGCAGAAAGAAGAGACTGAAGAAAAGTGAACAGAGCTAAGGGACTTTTGGGACAGCATCAACAGGACCATTATGCACATTGTGAGAGTCCCAGGAAAAGAGAAAGGGATAAAGAGGCTGATAATGTCCTGTACTTAATGAAAGACATGCATGTAAACATGCAAGAAGGTTAACAGATCTAAGTAAGACGAACTGAAACATACCCATACTGAGAAGATTATATATGAATTAAAGGTTCAATACAGCAAGAAGACAAAATAACTATAAACATTTACACATTTAACAAACCAGTAATATATATGAAGCAAAAACTGACAGAACTGAAGGGAGAAAAAGACATTCCCACAATAATACTGGAGACTTCAATACTCCACTCTTAACAATGTAGAGAAAAACAAAAGATAAGTAAGGAAATAGAGTATTTAAATACTGCAATAAACCAACTAGATATAACAGACATATACAAACACCATATCCAATAACAACACCATACGACCATACGAATTCTTCTCATATGTTCACAGATCTTTTATAGAATAGATCATATGTTAGGCCACAAATTAAATCTCCATAAATTTTAAAAGACAGGTATCATACAAAGTATATTCTTTGACCACATCAAGATAAAGTTAAAATCAGCTATAGAATTAAAACTGGAAAGTTCATAAATATGTAGAAAATTAAAGAACTTTAAAACAACAATGGATCCAAAAAGAAATTATAAGAGAAATTAGAGAATATTTAGAGATAAATGAAAACAAAACCCCAATACAACAAAACTAAAAAATATCTCAAATCAACAACCTAATTATACAACTTAAGGAAAAAATTAAACCCAGACCTAGCAGGAGGAAGGAAATAATAGAGATTACAGCAGAGAAAAACAAAATAGAGGATAGAAAATGCAAGAGAAAATCCATGAAACCAAAAGTTGGTTCTTCAAAAAGATCAACAAAATTGACAAACCTCTAGCTAAATGGACTAAGAAAAAAAGAAAGAAGACTTAAATTACTAAAACCAAAAATGAAAGGGAAACATTAGTACTAATTCTGCATGAATAACAAGGATAGAGAATATTATAAATATCTATATGCCAACAAACTGGATAAGCTAGATGAAATGAACAAAGTCCTAAAGACACAAAATCTACTGAGACTAAATCACATAAAAAATGTGAATAAACCTATAACGAGTAAAGAGATTGAATCGGTAAATTAAATAAAGAAAAGCTCTGGACCTGACTGTTTCACTGGTGAATTCTAGCAAACTTTTAGAGAAGAATAAATGATTACTTCTTTTCAAACTTTTGCAAAAAATTGAAGGTGAGAGAACATTTCCCAACTCATTCTATGAGATCAGTAGTATCCTAATACCAAAGTCAAAGTCATTATAAGAAAACTACAAACGAATTATCTCTTATGAACACTGACATAAAAACCAAACCAAATTCAAGAGCATATTAAAAGGATTACATACCTTCACTAGTTGATATTTATTCCTGGAATGCAAAGATGATTCAAATATGAAAACTGCTCAATGTAATAAAACCACATTAACAAAATGAGGGAAAAATATGATCATCTCAGTTGCTCAGTAAAAACATTTAACAAAATTCAACACCCTTTTATGATAGAAGAAAAACACTAAAATACCCTATCATTAGAAGGAACTCCCTCAACATAATAAAAGCACATATGGAAAAACCACAGAGTATCAAACTCAATGATGAAAAACTGAAAGCTTTTCCTTTAAGATCAGGTACAAAAAAAGCAAAGATGTCACTTTCACAACTTCTGTGCAATATAATATATACTAGAAGTACCAGCCAGAGCAATTATGGAAATGAAGAAAGAGACATTAAAAACCACTCACAAGAGAAGGAAGAAATAAAGTTGTCTACGTGCAGATGATCTGGCCTGTAGAAAAGCCTAAACATTTCACACACACACATTAAAAAAAAAAAAATCCCCACCAAAAAAATGAGTTTGCAATATTTACACAGTAACAATGAACAACTGAAAAAGAATTGCAAAAACAATTCCATTTACAATAGCATTAAAGAGAATAAAATGCTTAGGAATTGACTTAACTAAGGAGGTTAAAGACTTGTACAATGAAAGCTTCAAAGAAGCTGAAAGACATTAAAAGACATTAAAGACATAAATAAATGTAAACACATTCTACGTTCATGGATTGGAAAACCTAATATTGTTAAAATGTCGGTACTATCCAAAGTGATCTATAGATTCAATGCAATCCCCACTAAAACCCAATTAACATTTTTTGCAGAAATAGAAAAACCCATTCTAAAATTCATATGAAATCTGAAGGTATCCCGAATAGCCAAAACAATCTTGATGAAATAAGTCAGTCAGAGAAAGATAAATACCATATGATTTCACTCAGATGTATAATTCATGAAACAAAACAAATGGGCATAGGGAAGAAAGAGAGAGAGAGAGAGGAAGGGAGAGAGAGGCAAACCAAGAAACTTTTAACTACAGATAACAACACACTGATGGTTACCAGAGGGGAGGTCAGTGGGGGTATGGGTTAAACAGGTGATGGGGATAAAGGAGAGCACTTGTGATGAGCACCAGGTGTTGTATGGAAGTGTTAAATCACTAAATTGTATACCTGAAACTAATATTACACTGTATGTTAACTAACTGGAATTTAAATTAAAAAAAGAAGGACAGGAGAACTCATACTTTCTGATTTCAAAACTTACTATAAAGCTACCATAACTAAAACAGTGTGGTCCTGGCATGAAGAGAAATATGTAAACCAATGGATTAGAATAGAGAACTCCAAAATAAACTCTTACATATATGGTCAATTTCTGCAAGGGTGCCAAGACCATTAAATAGGGGAAAAGGACAGTATTTTCAATGAATCATACAGGAAAAACCAAATATCTATTTACCAAAAAATGAAGTTGGATCCTTACTTAACATAATGCACAAAAATAAACCCAAATGGGTCAAAGACCTAAATGTAAGATCTAAAACTACAAAACTCTTAGAAGAAAACATGGGACACTGGATTTGGCAATGATTTCTTAGATATGACACTAAAGGCATAGGCAACAAAATAAAAAATAGACAACTGGATTTCATAAAAAAAAAAGTAAAAATGTACATTTAAAGACACAGCAGAGTAAAAAGGCAGCCCCAAGAATGGGAGATATTATTTGCAAATCCTATATCTGATTAGGAATTAATATCCAGAATATATAGAGAATTGAAAAGTCAATAACAAAATAACCTGAAGGACTTGAATAGATATTTCTATATCTATTCAAGAAGATATACAAATGACCAACAAACACAGGAGAAGATGTACAACATCCCTAATCATCAGGGAAATACAAACCAAAACTATAATGAGACATCATGTCACATCCATTAGAATGGCTGCTATCCTAACACCAGAACATAACAAATGTTGGGGAAGACATGGAGAAATCGGAACCCTTGTGCACTGCTGGTGGGAATATAAAATGGCACAGCTCCTGTGAAAACCAGTATGTACCTTCCTCAAAAAATTAAAAACAGAATTACCAAATGATCCAGCAATTCTGGGTATGTACCCCCAAATAACTGAAAGCAGAGTCTCAAAGAGATATTTTTACACTCATGTTCACACCAGCATTATTCTGTGGAAGCAAAAAAGGTGAAATTAACTGATGGCTAAGAAAAATATGATATCTACATATAATACAACATGATTCTACCTTAAAAAAGGAGGATATTCTGGTACATGTTACAACATGGATGAACTTTGTGGACATTGTGCCAAGTGACATAAGCCAGTCACAAAAACACAAATACTCTATGATTCCATTAACATTAGGTACTTGGAGTCAAAATCATGAAGACATTAAGTAGAACGGCGGCTGCAAAAGGCAGGGTCAGGGGGGATAGAAGGTTACTGTTTAATGGGTACTGAACTTCAATTTTGCTGAAAAGAGTTTATGGAATCAATGCACATTTATGAAAGAATTTAATACACTGAAATGTATACTTAAAAATGGTTAAGGTGGTAAATTTTATGTTATGTCTATTTTACCACAGTAAAAAGGAGAACACTGCCTCCTTATAATGAAAAAAATTAAAAATTGCTTGCCTTAAAATCAGAGTAACCTGGTAAGGCATGATCATGCTGCCTCAGCCGGTCCTGGGGGATAGAGACCCCCCACTGCAGCAGTCCAAGGACAGACGGAGGGCAGGTCCACCAGGTGAAATATAATTAGAAATTTTTATTTTTCCACGCAAATCTTTCCTCTCCCAAACTGCACTGTGACTTTAGCGTATCCCTAGAGTTGACCAATTACACATTAAATCCACACTCACTTCATTGCTTTACACGTGAAAGTGTTCCAAATATCCTTTTGAAGTCAGGTTTTGGCAGGTTAAAATAATTAATTCCAATCACGTGCTTGCTGTGGGTGGGACATATGGGACATGGATTATAAATGATATTTTAAAAATAGAACATGTGAGGCTCACAAAATTAAGAGAAATAAATTTTCTTTTATTCGGGTGCCGCTCATAATTTTTATTGAGGGGGTAAAAAAAATCTTAGTTTCTTACCCGATTTTATTCTTTTGGCTCTACCTGATAATGGAGAAATTACCTATTGCCCCAGACATGACTAGTATCTTTTTGGGGTAGGGGGGCGCGGTACATGGAGTTAACCGCATTCTCTCTCTCCCTAGCTCTCTCTTCTGTAAAATCGGAGGTAATTAGAGCACAGCCCTCATAGAGTCTTTGAGGATTAAAGAAGTTAATACCTGTAAAATGCTGAAAATAGAGGAAACGCATGGAAAGTGTTCTCTAACCTTTAGCACAACACTTTGCCATCACCCACAGGAGAACATGTTCATACTAGGATATATTTGAAGCTGGATTTATCTATAGCAAATTTCATTTCCGATTTGGTACTCAATTACTCTTAGACTAATTCTTTTCAATCTTTAAAATACACACAAATCACCTGGGGTATGTTGTTAAATGCAGTCTAATTGAGCAGGTTTGGGAGGGCCCAAGCTCTGGCATGGCTAAAAAGCTCCCAGGAGATGACTAAGCCACTGGTCCACATGCCGCACTTTGAATGGCAAGGATGTAGATGACCCACCTCATGCCCTTCTACTTCTGGATACGGCTTCTAATCCCTCTAGGAAAGGTTGCGAAACACTTTCCTATTTCCCTGCTCTAAGGCAGTTTTAACAGATGGCAGCATGGTGAGACTCAAATTTGGTAACAGTCCAAAAGACCTCTTCTCAACACGGAGTGGGATGCAGGGAGAAGAGAGGCAGGGCGGCAGACACAGCTTTCCAATCTCTCTCGGTCAGTTCTGTACAGAGTGGCTTCATTCTTCTGTTTAGAGCTAATTCCTAAGACCATTAGGTATCAATTTATCCTACTGTAAACATAAGAACTTAGTTTAAAACCAGATATAAATTAATTTTGTTATTATGCATGCTCTCTTCTGTAACTTTGGATAAACAGAGGCTGTGTATAAATTTCAGAGAACAAAAGATGCTTTTCAAACATGAATGCAATAAAAAGGACAAAGTAGGACATGTCCGTAATCCGTGTTATTTAAATTCATCCCTCATCTTCTAAAGATATTTTTCTGGTAATCATCATAAGTAATATTTATTAAATATGTTTAGCCTTTAGAAATGTGCTTCTGCGCCTATTGCCATTTCAATATTGTGAGCTATTTTAATCTAACTGTGCCTTTCTAGAAGTTGTTTACAAAAAAAGCAATAAATAAACAGAAAAGATAAGAATGGTGCCAGAAGATAGGATCATGTACCACAAATTCTGAGTAAACTGAATAAATTTATAATCCTGAAATAAATATACTGGAAATTATAATGTTTAACCAGGACCTCAAACAGGTATATCCGGAGGAAGAATAAAACTACTTGCATAGTTACAAACCTTATTATTTACAAAAATCCTATAACTTCTCCTTTAAATAAATAATTATAGACATACAGTAAGTCTTAGGAACTTCCTAGCCTTTAAAAATTCAAAAGGTATAAAAATGTTAAGCATAGGTATTAAGACAACTGCTTGTCTACTGAACATTTTAACTGGAGGAAGAGAGGTCTCTCCTAAAAGGGACTGTTTGCCGCTCTCATTAAATGGCATCTGAGGAGAAATGTCCCCATCTTTTGGATTTTTAGGCTCTATCATCTCATGTTGTATTTTTATAATTAGGCAACCTGACCAATCTTTTATAAACCAGAATAGCTCTCTCCTCCACCATGCCAATTAGCACAGATGTTACTTTATTTAATAAGGGTTTTTCCCTCTCTGCTTACACGTGATCAGACCAACTGATGAAACCACCCAGCCAGCACCGGGGCCTCCAGCTGAGTTTCTCATACTATTACTGGCTGGGTAGAACCATCTGCGTGCTTTCCCTTGCTGTTCCTGGCACCAAAAAGTAGGCGTCTGCACAATGGCTGACCCAGATAGAAGGGACTTTGCCAAGGTTGTTTTCTTATAGCAAAGCTAACTGACCCGTGTGAGGCTGAAATGTGCACCCTTGTACCACCATTCTCTGGGCTGACTCCCATAATGTCCCATTAGGGAAAAGCGAAATATGGTACCCTATCACAAATCCAAGCTAAGAATCAAGCGCGGTTTAAGAAATACTTTGTTTCATTGGTAAAAGGAAACCAAGCATTGGAACAGCTTTGATTAACACAAACACTACCAATTCTAAGATGTTGGAAATAAAAAAAAAAAGAGAGAGAGAGAGAGAGAGAAGGAAATAATTCTCTAAGTTAGGTAGCTTATTCACATGCTTATCACGCTTTAGTTAATTTACCACTTAAACTAATTTATAAAAACCTTATTTCTCACTATGTACCAACAATTGCTATTCATTTTTTCATGCAGTCGCTGAATGTCACTGGGAAATGAGGTGACTTTTCAGGCCCTGGGAAAGGTCAGAGTAAAGCCTAATACATCTGAATTCCTGGAAAGCATGCAAATCCCCCCAAAACAATCATTCATAAACACTTACTGAGTGCCAGACACAAAATCTGTGATTCTAGAGACAAGAGTCTTATAATTGAATAAAGGTAGTTCTCTGGCAGTCAAAGCAAAGGAAGCATTTGCAGATAACGTAGGACATCCCTCTCCCCCATCTGAAGATGCTGCTTCTGTAGGTTTGGGGAGGGGCTCTGGAATCTGCAGCCTAAGGCAGTCCATAGCTACCTAATGAAAGTGCTTACAGCTTCTAGATGGTGGGAAGGAAGGCTCCATGGGACACAAGGTTCTTGGACTGAGACTGGAAAGAACTCTAGGAGTTCCATCAATAATTTTGGTCAATTCCAATATCAATTCCATCAATAATTTTGGTCAGAAGAGACAGCAGAGCAGAACAAGGCAGAGGTATGAGACCGCATGGTTGGTGGGAGGGAACTGAAATAGTTGTGCATTCCTGAAGGGCTGAAAAGAACTAGAGGGAGAACTCATGATCAGGTTGAACAAGCCCTGGAGATCATCAAGGACCCTGTAGACTGCTTTAAAATCATAGGATTTATCCCAGGGAGTAGGAACCCCTATAGAATTCTGGTGGGGCTTGGCATCAGACACTGAGGAAGACATTCATGGGGAGCAAGCTAGTGTTATAAAATAGTTGAGATGTGTGTAACCATTAATAAAATGGACTTTAAAATTTCTAATTAATGCAGTATTGTTAGTTTCTGAACCGAGAACAAAAAATTAATAAAGTATCTTTCTCTATCCTCATTCCCCTAGCTGCTGACATTCAGAAGATGCATGTCAAACCCAGAGTAGAATCAATTCTGTGATAATGCTTGTTTTGAAAATGTGAATGTGTCCCAATGAGATTGATGGATTAGGCAACAATGGAACATAATGTGAATTTCATGTTGGCTTATGCACAAATATTTCCACATGAAACACCAGATGAATGCTGGAAACTACATGCAGCTGAACCCAGACATGCAGGAATACACAAAATGCATACGTGCACACACCTCACAAATCTGCCAGTTACCTCAGTCACAGTGCCCATATCCGTCAGACTCCACACAGCCCTCCGTCCATTACCTCATGGTAATTCACAAGCTACAATCTTTCTGAGGTCCACTTCTCCAACCAAGCTTCAGGATTGTATTTATTATAGTAATTATTTATTTTCTAAATCATTTAACATGTGTAAAACCATGCTACCACTTTAACCAGGTTCCTACCTCTTTTTACATATCACTGATGAAGTTTGAGTATTGTTCCCCAACTCCATTACCCCATGAGTCCAGCAGTTTTGAATGCATGATTTTGCACGGCATGGTAATTCTAGGGAACAAATAAATTGCCTATAACAGAAGTAACTGTTCTGAAGATGACTTCATTTGAAGATGAATGTGTCATGACAATCAAATGGATATATTTTTCTACAACAGTTAACTGCAAAGAAGCTTTACTTGATAGATCATGGCAGCACTCAGTAGAGCTAATGGAACTCTGACTCTGTAGGGAGGAGTGTTGGTACTCCATGGTCATCCCTCCTGCCCTCTTCCCCAAGAGGACTCTCCTCTCAAGAAGGTGGTGACCCAGGGGCACCTAGGTGGCTCAGTCAGTTAAGCATCTGCCTTTGGCTCAGATCATGATCTCAGGATCTTGGGATTGAGCTCTAAATCGGGCTGTCTGCTTGGCGGGGAGTCTCTTTTCCCTCTCAAATAAATAAATAGGATCTTAAAAAAAAAAAAAAAAGGAAGGTGACCCAATGCAGAGTCCCAGGAAGACATGGTCTATCTTTCTCCTCTAGATGTTGGGGACTAGATGTTGTACCAAGAACTGCTGCAGCTGTCTCACTTCTAAACTCGGGAAGGGCCTGTTCTGAGCAGGGCAGGGCAGGGAGGTAGAAAATAACTTGGTCCTTGAAGACACTAATGACCTTCTAAATCTCTGGTCCTAAACTTTTGAATAAGGTTGGAATAACCTGGAAAGCTTTTAACAGTTGTGAAGGCCCATACCCCACCCTAGAGATTCTGATTCAATATTGCTGTTCCTGACCTTTCTCTGGAGTTCTCTAGGTATTCCAATGTGCACCTAGAAATGAGAAGTTCTTTGGACTTGTTTGAGCTAATAATTTTCCTTATTATTTCAATCTGTTTGAATCAGAATGTCTGTTTTATTCAGCTTGAAGCATCCTAGATGACAGTCTCTCTGGAATGAAATGCATGAAATGCAAGGTCCAGTATTTAAAGTCTTTAAATTCATTAGATCACCTCAGGAATTTAAATCTCAGTTCCTGGCAAAAACAAAATGAAACAAAACAAAACAATACAAAAAACAAACAAACAAAAAAACCCACTCATTAAAAAAAAAAAAAAGATCTTGTGACTACACAACTTTCAAACTAATTCTGAAGATAATCATCACAGATTATCAAAAAAGGAGTTTAGTCATAATTGAGACTGAGGGTTGGTGACTTTGACTATAGACACTGAGAAAAAAAATCAACACTCATTTATCCTGGGCAGTAAAATAGGTATTTATAGTTTTATTGCTGTCCAGGTGGGTGAGGTTAAACCTTGACTGTTGTCTAGAGATGAATTTAGGATTTCTATAAATGTTATTAGCATTATCAATAGCACTATATTGCTGGTTTCATTCTTATTTTCTTCAATTTCATTTTTCAAAAGTATTTTGGTATTTTATGGATGTATCTCTTTGCATCATTATGACTGAGAGAGATGTGGACGGTACAAATAATGCTTCAAATCCAAAAGACTGTCTAGAATCTAGACTGAGAACGTTCTGAAATTAAGCAACTTGGCAGCATTTCTCCCTACCTATTATAAATTAATTGTAGCATTATTTTGGGTATGAGGCCCCCTTCCCTTTTTGGGCTGTGACGTGGTGGGTGTACATGTGTATGTGAGGCAGGTTAATGCTATAGTTTTCCAGTTCTTTACACTTTCCTGTTAATGGGCCTCTTGGTAGATCTGAGGGGACATTTGAAAGAATTCAGGTAAATGTTGCAAACTTTCATGATCTTGCTTACAGTTCTGTCTTAACTTCGGAAAGGTGTCCAAGAATTTAAAGGTGCTGATGATCGAGAAGTCAGAGTGATCACCTGAAAGTGATCAATTCCAGATGCCGGTCTGAAAGGTCCTTTCTGTTGCAGAGACAAGGTATGGCTGGAATGAGTTTATTTAATAAGATCAGACAATCCTTTAGAGTTCGTCAAAGAGGCAAAATAAGAAAGATAGGGAACTTTAAAAGCAGAACAATAAGAACATCAAAGGTGAAACAATAATTGGGAAATACTGCCAAGAAAGCCAGGAATCAAGAGTCTAGTCAGGGGTGTATGAAGAAATGGTGGGAGTGGGAGTGGTCAAGGGACCCCTTTCCTAACTGCTTTTCCAGGTGGAACATTTTTGTTTTCTTCTCTTGTTTTCAAATGTAACCTATAACGTTTTAGGGTAAAGCTAATCTGTCCATGTTTTATTAAAATCATCATACTTTGAGTTACTGCTGTCAAAGCTTCTATCTATTGACCTAAGTAACTGTGGAAAATGATGTTCTGACTGCAAATAAGGCTCTAGACAGAACTGTACTAAGTTGGTAACAATTCTGGGAGAAAGAAGGGAGGGCCCTGCCATCATCTTCAATAAAAAGGAAGTTTGGGGATTTGATTATATCCTGGTGATCTTTCAAGACATTTTAAATACTTCAGACACATGGTAATATCAGGGCTGAGAAGGGTCTTGCTTATTGTTTTTTCATATATTTTTTAAAAGTTGCTCGTGACCAACTGTACTTCACAAGCAGAGAACACTATAGACCAAGGTTAAGCTTATGTGAGACAAGTTTCCCGTCTAGTCAAATACAATTTACAATGAAGTTAATCACATATATTTATAATGACAGACATGCCTATTAAGAAGCTTAATTAAGCATGAATGGTGAAAACTCTGTGTAAATGATTATACTTAGTATTCTTATGGTCAAGAGAATTTTGTTTTTGTTCTTTTCTCATCTTTTTAGTTGTTCATATCAATGTTAACATGTTTTTCTGGTACCACTCACATTACCATTTTTTAACATTTTATCATTATTGCCACAAAATAGAGAGGTCCAAAAGTTTCCCAACAATTGCAGTTCCATCTTAGGACCTCTCCTAACCTAAAATATGCTTTTAATTTAATTAGGAAAAGTCACTTCCTTTGGGTACAGGACTTGGGGAATGGATATTACCTGTGCATAGAGAAAAAATGCCCCCTTGTCTGGACAAACATGGCCCCCAGACCTAGGCATGCTGCTCAGTGGACAAAGCGTACCCACTCGCCCCTTCAGCAGGGCTCTTGTGAGCAGTGCACAAACTGCACTACTGAACGCTCTGTAACCCTGCCCCTTTCTCCCCATGCTGCAGGTATGCAGTACCTGGCATTTACCACCTGCACTACATCCGCATGGATGAATTCCGGACGCATGGGCATCTTGGAGCTGAAAACCAGAGTGGAAATATCAGGGTTCTGAGAAAGAAAGAAAGCTGCAGCAAAGGTGCCCAGGCCATGACTGACCTAGCAGTTCTAGCACGAGGGAAAATCCAAAGGTGTTTCTTAGCCTTGAGGTTTCAAGGCAAGGGGAAAGCTGCCTGTCTGATACAGTTCTTCCCCTTTGTTCGGCTGGCCTAGTATTCCTATGACAGGAGTAAAGCCATTCCTCCTGGAATTAAAGCTCAGTCGATTAAACATAGAGCTTTCTGGAAAAGTTAACATAGAGGTTTCAAAGAACAAATGATGAGATGCTAGGGGCAGAAGATTTAAAAGCAGGAAGTTGTGATGTAGGAGAGGGTGGTTCTGTCATTGAGGGGGATGAAGGGGGACAACCTAGCCATCCCCACAGTTTGGCCTCTGGCGTTAGCTGACCAGCTGCACAGACAATTCAAAACCCCCATCTCATTCCCTGCCATACACATGTATACTTCAGGACCCAAATGACTGTCCCCAAGGCAATGTGGCATTGAAAGGCTACATAAATGTCAAATTTCAAGAAAGGTCATTGGAAGGAAGCAAATGCTATTAGTGACACGTTTAATTAAGCATGATTCAGACCCACAGGAATTTCTGGCCAGGGATTCTAAATATTTCTGTTTCACTTGAGCTCTCCCCCAACTATTATTTATGCCTCCTAGGCAGTGTTCAGCATGGGTACAGGCTGGCAATGTCGCATTTTATGGGGATGATGGAGATGAAGACAAATGATGGGGAAGAAGGCCCAGCATGAGGGGAACAGGTGTCTCATTTGTTCCCGAAGGGCACCAGCTCACTGTCCTAAAAAGGGCATTACAGTCAAGGTTCAGCACTCTACTTGCTATGGTTCTGCTTTCATGGGCTCTTCAGATATTTTGGTTAAAAAGAAATTTACTGAAGCATAAAGATATTAAAAATTGGTTATAAAATCTGTTTACTAAGTTAAATTAAAACTGTTGACAGTGGAGAGCTCTTTATGATTCTCCTTTTGACGTTCATATTTCTTCACGATGGATTTACATGTTTTGGGTAAGGCAAAAAGATGGAGATAGGAGGAAGGAACGCTCCTACAAAGATATATGGTCCACCTTCCCTGATCCTGAGTTGGTGCACGCGCAGAGAGATTGTGAACGAGGTTCATATTAAGATCTAATGGGTAACCAAATGTTGTGCTTCAAATATCTGAGCTCATTTTGGCCTTAGATTGTAATTCCTTAGAAGCTAGTAAAACTGCTGGTGTCTAAATTCATTTTATACCTATTCATGTCAATAAACTGTATTAAATGGGAAGGTTGTTTTAAATGGGAATATATTTTAATCCAGCTAGCATTAGTGTTATTGATTCAACAGCGACAGATTATAAATATATATTTGCAAATTGGGAAAAAAATTCTATAATTAGATATACTCTAGAGATGCCAGTTTTCAATTCTACTCAGATGTCACAGGAAATACGTTATAATTAATACTTTCCACATAATACGTGTTCTTAGGAAGTATATATCACTGACGGAAGAGGAAATCAGGTAACTAGGAAAATTCTGGCCGCCTGGGAATGCCACTGCTCAATTTCTCTCTTCCAACTACCAGTCTAACTCAAGCTGCCTAAAAATTCACCAATGAAACATCACTGACAACAGAACTGGCTCTTTTCAGAGGCAAATGCTTCAGGGAAGGATTAGAGAAATCATTTTGGCAATTAATACTTAAGGGATGACTCATCTAGCTGTCTAGGTACATCCTTCTACCACCTTTCCGCAAGGTCACAGACTTCTCTCTAAAGTTTCCTCTTATCAGAAATTGATTTTGGAATGGGCGTGGGATTTCATTCTGGGCAACCAATAAGATGGGAGGGAGAAGGAAAGCCTGCTGGGTAGCTTCCGAATAAAGACTTTTCCAGAAGATGTGTGTGTATGGGCGGGAAGGGGTTGGGGGGATGACAGGATATATACCTGCCTCTGTGGCAGCCCTCTAGAGAACATGATGGGTATGAGATGAGGACAAAGCCAAAACACTGAGGATGGCAGAATGAAAAGTTGGTGATGTCAGTGAACAGCTGAATCATCCAATTCTAGACCAGGACCAGTCTATCTCAGGACTCTTGTTATTTGAAACAACAAGCAACAAATTTCCTCATTTGAGATAATGATTTCTTTTATTTTTACCACAAGCAAATTGCTATAATCCCAACCACTTTACATTCTGCCAGAGGCTATGAGGGAGAAGAAAACACCCACAACAGACATTGTTGACTGCCTACTCAGTATCCACCACCACTATCTGTCTTAGGCAGTTGCTGGATTTTTCATAAGGGAAAACAATGGTTGTATTTAATGAAAAAAGAAATATGTTTGTGGTTCAAGTCTGATCTCTCACATGAAGCCTGTCTAGATAAAACAAAAAACAAAAAACGAAAACCCACGATTGTCTACTTTCTGAATCCATGTTAATTATGATCTCTACTGCTTCGCTGGCATTAAGCCATATAATGTCTCTCACACTGATGAGTTATATTATTATTTAGTTTAATTATTATGTAACTTTCGATGGGTTTCCCTCTCTGTCAATTTTACCATAAGCACCCTCACTGGGACTACTCTCATTTATTTTTTTATACAGATATGTCTTAACTTTCAATTCCTAGACCATAATCAGAAGTAATTTGCTAATGTTCAGGTTTTCTATACTTCCAGAAGTAACTATGAGTTACCTTTTAAATTGTTTTCATACATCTGACACTTTTTGTAATTTTGCTGTCATAAAGAATGCATATTATAAAAATAATTATATTAGTATGACCATGGCATATGTTTGCACTACCCGAAGGCAATGATGGGTGCATGCAGGGGTCACAAAGACAGATGATGAGAACCCTTCATGCACTGGGAGCCTTCAGGGGGTGCACAGTTCATTACACATCTTGTTCCATGCAAGGATTTCTAGATCGGACAATTTCTGATTCCTGTAGTTTAGAGAGGATTCTGAACCATGGATAACTTAAGATCTTTGGAGACTGGTATGTAATTATCACAAAGCATAGCAAAACGTATTACAGTTCATCAGAAACTTTAAAAAAGTTTTACTTGGCTGATGTGCTTAAACATTAGAACTTACATACAAATCAATTTTAGAACTTTTCTTATGTTCAGTATTTTTCCTATTCTTGAATGCTAGCAAAGATATTCTTGGAAAATGATTTGGCAACAATTGTAGAACATGACTAAGAGTGCTAAAACAAGTAAAAAAATTACTTAACAGTCAGATGAATGACCAACTAAAATAGATTTCTAGAAAACTAAGTGTTGGATGTCATCTACATTATCATGAAAAATAAAGTATGGAAAATTAAAAGTATCAAAATTCTCAATTTTGTTTTCAAGACTAAAAAATGAGCACTTGATGAAAACCAGGGTTTGAATTAGGTGGGCCCTAAAGGCTCTTTTGGGAAACAAAGCAGAGGGAAAACTGTCTTCGTGGATAAATACTAACCCTCAAAACAACACTACTACAGACAATGAAGTAAAGGTCAATTTTTAAAACTTCCCACTAGTTTGCTCACATTTCAGAGAGGAAGTAGAGTGACATCTTTCATAAACATATGGCACAAAGCTTAAAGTGTTACCTCTTTAAAGACTTAGCTGAGTTTTGTATTCTAATATATGGCCAAAGCAGGGGCATTGATAGGAAGAAATGTGATATATCTTCATCTAAAGGAGGCAGTCTGCGGATTAGAGAAAGGCTTTCTATGATACAGAAAAAGATGATATTGAGAGGAAACAAGTTTATGACCTAAGATATGATGCTTGTCCAAAATTTGTCACACACAGTGATTTTGAAAATCATTTCTCAATGATTAGAACCACACTTGCAAGCAGACTTTGCCACACTTAGGTTGAGAGCTGCTACCGGACTGTTTTGTTTTAATGTCTATTTTCCACTGCTATTTTAACCTTTGCTAACTGACATTAACAACTTCTTGATCTTGGGCCACTTTTAAAGATCTATGGAGTCTTGAAATCTGCAAGGTACATAGAATTTAAGGCCCTGGGGATCCAAAACAAGAAGTATCTTTGCTTCAATTTCTGGTTACTTGCTTATGTGAGAAACTGATGATCATGATGTTAATGAAAAACAATCTTGAACTTTTTCTGAAGACATGGAATGTCCCTGTATCATAGCAAACTGGGCTGAAAATGAAAGCAAGACAGGCCCAGGGATGATAGGGGCCTAGTCATGGGCTTCGGTGCGACCTGGGTGGCAGTGGCACTGGTGGTATGTGGCTCCCACGGGAGAATGGTTCCCAGCTGAACATTTCCAACTGTGCACCATTAGGCTGTGCTAAGCAACAATCTCAGCATAAATCAATACAGGCTATTTCTCACTCATACTTCGTGTCTATCATGCGTTGGCAGAGAGAAAGGGAGAGGTGAGGAAGATCTTGTAGTGGTAATACATACACATCACTTGCCCTTACAATCACCGGATAGAACTAGTCCAGTGGCTCTGACAGCTCACGGGAGATAAGGAGGTGCAACTATACCAAGTGCCTTAGAATGGGGGAGAACTGGGATTACCTAGCAAAGAGCACGGACCACGTTATTTCATAAAATCATCAGATGACCTATTGAAAAACCCGGGACTTTCTCTTGAAAATTTCTGCCTACTTACTTCCCACAGTTAGAGAATATATTAAATTTTGAATAATAATTTTAATAATAATTTAATAATTTTAATTCCATTTCTTGGTATATAACAGGTCTACACAGAGAGTTCGACTTACTCTGTTTCTATTTTATTTCTATTTTTACTTGACTTCTCAGTTTTAAGTTACAGTTATCACCATAAAGAAAAGTAATTAATTGGTGTTGTAGACTAATCCATATGCCGCCAAAATATGACAGAATGCAAATGAAACAGGTCTCCATATGCCTTTTTCATTTGTTATTCCTTATTCTGGTTCTTCCTAGACATGTTCTTTATACAGGCAGACATCTCTTCTAATTTATTACATTCTGTTTTTGTTGTGATTTTTAGTTATTATTTTTAATCTATGTTATATATATAAAACCCTTTGAAGAGTTAAATGGTTCTACAAGGCCTGTTATGAAAAACACTTCACACAGCCCCGCCCTCTACTTCCTGCTCTCCAGAAGGAACCACTTTCAATTCTTTCACCCATTTTTTTTTCATCTCACTATCTCTAGCTTATAGTGCTCCCTCTTTACTTTTTCTAGAGACAACTACACTTATTTTTCACTGTGGAAGATAAAGACTTACATTTATTGGCCACTACCACCTGCTCGCCCCCTTCCCCATGCAAACACACAGTTCCCACACCCAATCTTCTCCAAATAATTTTATCATGATTTTTTTAAAAAAAGATTTTATTTATTCATTTATTTGAGAGAGAGAGAATCTGAAGCAGACTCTCTGCTGAGTGCCGAGCCTGGCAAGGGACTCGATCCTACGACCAAGAGATCATGACCTGAGCAGAAACCAAGTGCTGGATGCTCAGCTAACTGAGTCATCCTCACCATGATGCCCCACACCCCAACATGATTTTGATTAGATTAATAGTTAACAGGCTTTCATTATAACGTCTATGTAAATTCTAGTCAGGGCTCAGTTATAAGGCTTATCATAATTTTTCATCCTTTCTCTGACACTCTGTTTTTTCTTTGGAGTTATAAACTGTCCTGTGTTTCAATGGCTTAGTTTCTATAAAGTTATCATTAATTCAAACCCAAACTCACCCCTCGTTTAAATCTCTTAACTTGTTCAAATATATTACTTGTTCTCCAAATAGCATCTTTTTGGAGAAAACTTTCTAGAACCTTCTGACTTGCTCCAACTTGGGCTGGCCTGCTGCTCTCTAGACCTGCTAAACAGCTGTGCTCTATTTAGTTTTGGAATCTCCCCATATTATCATTCTCGGGAATCTTTTTGTCTTGCTCTGGATACTCTATTTCCTTGTTCTCAGGTATTGCCCATCCTTAGTGTATGTCCTTATTTTCGTAGACTACATCCTCCAGTGGATCCTGAGAATGGAGGCATGGGAAAAACATTTTTGAATCCTGAATATCTGAAAGTGGCTTAATTCTAATCTCACACTTAATTATTTGACCAGGTAGTGAATCAAAGACATAAGTAATTTTCTCTTAGAACTTTAGGGGCGCCTGGGTGGCTCAGTGGGTTAAGCCTCTGCCTTCGGCTCAGGTCATGATCTCAGGGTCATGGGATCGAGCCCCGCAACGAGCCCCGCATCGGGCCCTCTGCTCAGCGGGGAGCCTGCTTCCCCCTCTCTCTCTGCCTACTTGTGGTTTTTCTCTCTCTGTCAAATAAATAAAATCTTAAAAAAAAAAAAAAAAAGAACTTTAAAGGTATTCCTCACTGTCTTGCTTCTGGTGTTCCTATGAGTGATTTTTAGCTATTTTAATTCCTGATCCTTTGATGAAAATATTTCTTTTCCCTCAACTCTACAAATTTGGAGGATATCTCTTTGTTCTCAGAGTTCCTACCCTTCACAGTGATGTATCTGGGTGTGGGTTTATTTCTACTTGTGTGGGACTTTCTAGGATGTTTTCAATCTGAAAACTCAGGACTTTCATTAGTGGAATGTTTAATTAACTATATTTTTGATTATGTCCTTTCTTTCATTTTCTCTGTTCTCTCTTTCTGGAACGTCTACTTTTCAGGTTTTGCGTGTCTTAGGATGGTTCTCTAAATCTCTTCTATTTGTCTCCATTACTTTCCATTTCTGTCTTGTATTTTGTTTTCTTGGGGACCGTTTCTCAATTTTATCAATTCCAACTCTTCTACTAAGCTTTACATTTCAGATATATTTTAATTTCTAATAGCTTTTGTTGTTGTTCTCTGAATAAATGTTTTCTTTTTTTTTTTCCCCCTGAACCTTTCTTCCCCTATATAAACTGTTCTCCCAGTTAGTTTTTTCTATTTGCTTTTGGCGGGCTTTAACTAACAGATGCTCTCTTCAAGTATCTGGTGATCCCTGGCTGTCTTACTCATGTAAAGCAGCGTGAACTAAAAGCTAAGATAAAGTTCTGTGTGTGGACAGAGTTGTGCAGGGTGGGTTTACTCTAACGTGAACTGGCTGTTTCCCTGGAGAACACCTAACGTCAGTACACTTCGTGTTTTTAAAAATTTGTAACTTTTATCTAGAGAAAACTCTTTTCATTTCCTCCCTGAAGGGACAGACGTACTGGTATTCTGGGAAGCAAGTGGGGTTAAGCCTGGGGATCTCAGATTCAGTATTTAAATGTATTCATCATTCCTCTTCCGGTAGAACGTACTCAAATGTGCCTGACCTCCCTCAGTCCAGAGACATTCTGTTTTACACTTTCCAGAGGAGTAAACCTCCAGTCTTCTACCAGAGTGGGAAATGGAATCCTCTTGCTTCTTTTTTTCTCTTGTTTTAATTCCGGTACGATTAGCACACAGTGTTGTGTTAAGTTTCAGGTGTGATACCGTGATTCAGCACTTCCATTCATCACTTGGTGCTCCTCACAAGTGCCCTCCTTGCGAAGGATCTTAGAGAGCAGCTATCAGTTTACGACCATTTAAAAGTAATTTGCATAAAACTTTTTAAAACAAATGGTAAAAAAATTACTTTTCAAGAAATAAAACTGAAAAAACACTGTGTTTGTTTTATACAGATCTTAATCTATTATTTGGTATAATGTTACTTGCTACAATTTAGAAAAAAACACAGGCTTTGACAAAAATGCATTTACAGAGGCAGAAAGGATGGAGACCTGGAATTCAACTCATTTTAAACCGATGCTGCTTTTATCTCCCAGTGCGATGCAGACTGGCCTTAAACTATTATTAACTTATAATAATAAAAGTAAAATATTTTGATGAAATTGTTTTAATTCGTCGACACGTTAAGACCTTTATAAAACTCAGTACTAAAGAGGTTTTAACAAATGCAGTACTCTAGAGGAAGATGAAGGATAAAAGAAAAGGTGTCCTTAAATACTTACAGATTCTTTTCTGCCCATAGTTTTGCTGTGTGAGCGGGAACGTGAGATGTTGCTAAAAAAGGAATCCTTTTTAGTAGCAGATGAAGGTGGGGAGCCAGTGAATTCTCTTCCTCCAGGCAAACTTTCCGTGCTTGGGGATGAACTGATGGTTTTAGAACTTTGTCCTGTAGGAAAAATTAAGAGGCAATAATGAAACACTAGATTTTTTTACTAAGCTACTTTAGTCACTGTCTTTAATAAAGGATCAATTATTATACTTCTTTGTTCACACTATCAACATAAGGCCACTGTGGAGTTATTAAAATGCATGCATTTTTATGTATCAGAAGAGCTGCCAGTTTTTTAAAACATGAAGTGCCGCTATACTTTTCCACATGTAATTTACGCTATGATAGTCCGAGTGTTGCACACATACAGAAAATCATAAAGTTCTAATTTTTAGACATCACAGGTTAGAGAGATGGATTTTCCCTCACTAAAGGAATCATCCTTAGGGACAGAAACCAGAAATTATTATACTATACTTTATACCATTAATATTAAAAAAATCTAAATCCTTCAGCAGTTTTTCAAAAGAGCGTCTTTCCTTTTCACTAACTGTACAACAGATACATGGCTCCCCTCCAGCTATGGGAGAAGCATCTGAAAAATGGGACAAGGTGCTGGCTCACAGGGCCTCTCTCTAGGCTGATTCTTACATCGGAGTGGGTGCATCTGTGACCCTGTCATCTGTTAGTTTGCTTAGCAAATTACCTTTTCAGAGATAACACTAAGGTCAGCTCCTATTAGAATCTCTGAATTATCAAGTCCCAAATTAGTGGTAGTACTGGAAAGGTTTTGATTGGCCTACATCTCACAGAAAACCCCTGCTCCAAATACATTTTTCCCCCTCAATTACAGAACTAGTTTACTAACATTTTTGTTCTCTTTGGGAACCCCAAACATTGAGACCTTAAGAAAATGGAGTCACCAGAACATGTCCCCCAAGGAAATAAGGGGGTCTTCCATCTGGACATCTGAAAGAAAAGCCTAGGCACCAGGAGGAGTCTTGCCTTGAGACAGAAGAAAGGACTATCAGACTTTCCTGCCCTTTCCATGCCTTGTACACACAGAAGGGGACAACACTGGTATGGCACACTGGGCAAATGGATGAGACAGTCCGTGGCCCAGGCCTCCCCTGGACAGCTCCCGAGGTGAGCAGTCAAGTATTCTTAACAAGCTTGTAATCTGGAAGCTATGCAGTGGTTCTGAAGCTCTCTATAAACCTTTTAAAGTTTTTAACCAATAGGAATAACATTAATCATTTCTTTGTTGCATTAAAACAGAAAGCCTATTCTCAGAGGCATGTTCTTCAATATATTGCTGTGGTGTCCTGCCCAAGTTCCCCCCTCAGGGCCACAGCATTTCTTCTCCCAGCCACTGGGAGTGTTGGCTGATGATGGTTCTTAGGAATTTCTCTTTGGAAACAGCCCTCAGCTCAAGAGAGTTGCTCTAAGGTCTTGTCCCTTCCCCAGGGGATTAGCTCCAATCTAGCAACTGGTTGGGGGAAGAGGATAAAGGTGGCCTTCTTGCCTCAAGATGGATGACTCCAAAGGGCCGGCCCAGCCCCAGAAGTTCCAGCTTTGCAAAGCAGCCCAACTCCTCCCTCAGCTCCACGCTGCTCCTTTCATTCCCCAGATGCTGACCTGGATGGCACACACCGCCCCCTCCCCCAAAGCTTCCTGCCCATAAATCTTTGTCTCACAGTTTATTTCTCAGAAACCCTGACTCATGACAATTATTGAGAATTATTTTAGATTGCAGGCATTTTTAAATATACTAAATAAAGACCAAATTCTTAGGCCACCACCAGCACGCACATATTCCGTCACTCATAACCAAACACCAGGGGGACAAGCCCCATGCAGATGGAGCTTATGAAATGCCTAAAGAAACTCTGCTGAGCACTAAGGATGAGGGATGACGGCCAGCAGGAGCTCTTAAGGGATCCTAAAAATAGCAGTGCAAGGGAGTACAGACTGGTATGCACACTAACGAGCCTGCAATCCCAGGTGATAAAAGCAAACACGGGTGTAAACAACGGGACTCTGGAAGCACAGAAGAGGGAGCCTCTGGCCGGTCCCAGGCCATGAGAGGTATGAGTGCCATCTTAAAAGCCTGAAGAGCAGGTGGTGGTGGTAGGAGTGGGGGTGGAGGCGGTGGCTCAGGAAGGGTCTTTTTTGACAGAGAACACAGTATTTACCAAGGCAACCGGTAAATACTACTGGGAGCACCTAGCTCCGGCAGAGCCTGACCAAACCCGTTGGAGCTTCCTGCCATCCATATGTAATTGAAAATGACACCAATACTAGTGTCCCACAGAGTGCTTTTTTTTTTTTTTAAGATTTTATTTATTTATTTGACAGACAGAGATCACAAGTAGGCAGAGAGGCAGACAGAGAGGAGGAAGCAGGCTCCCTGCTGAGCAGAGAGCCCGATGCGGGGCTTGATCCCAGGACCCTGGGATCATGACCTGAGTGGAAGGCAGAGGCTTTAACCCACTGAGCCACCCAGGCGCCCCGAGTGCTTCTTTTTCATTTGATAATTATTTCACTGGTTTTCTGGGGCAAGGAGAATCAAATAAATCCTTTCAAGAAGTTGCTGGTACCCTACATGCAAGTTCATTTTCCCTCTCAGTCATCAGCCCTAGGGAGAGAAGGGCAAGAGGGAAGAGGAGACTCTAAAGAGGGCCAGGGAGCTCAATGACTGCACTTTGTTCTCAGGCTTGTCCGCAGATGATGGGAGACACTACAGATTTGAAGGAGGAAAGGAAATTACAGAAGCTTGGTTGAGTAAGGCAATCTCCTGTACCTGCCCACACAAGAGATTATAAGGGCTGAACCTAAGGCTATTTACAAGGCAGAATTCCTCAAACTGGTACCTGCTGGGTCTGATACGCCTAAACTTGAGTCTAAGCCCAGTGGCTACCTAGTTGTGGGGCCCTGAACAATTCACTGAGCCTCCATCAGCTACGGTTCTCATCTGTAAGTGAGACGTCTACTTTTTACACGCCTTGTACCCCGAGTGGGTAATGTGCATGAAAGGCTCAGTGTGGCTGAGCACTTCAGAGAATGAGGCACACATAAACTGTGACTAGCACAGCGGTGACTCCCAAATCTAGAGCAGGGAGTCTAACATGTGGTACTGTGGGTTGCAGATTTGCTAGTCCTCCTCCCTCTTAGGACCATTCTTATGTTGGCTCCTCCTCCCACAGACTTCAGTGAACCAGCTCTAAGCACAGGATGACCACACAGGCCACACACACGAGACTGCCTAGCAGGACGGCTGGCATCCAGGACCTGCTCTAGGGTTCCACCTGTAAAGATGCGTGTCCTGGAGTGAGCTGCCCCCGCATGGAAGTGGGAGCTTTTTCTAAAGTGCACAGAGGTGCCATTTGGACTCAATATGGATGTGTCTAGGTATATTAGATCTTGCGTCTTCTTTTCCTCTGTGAAACATCCAATGAAAGTTTTGTGTCCTAAGTGCTATGTGTCAGTGGAGGTCCTTGTCAAGAGCCCAAGCTGACTGAATGAGCGTCACAGGCCTCATGAAGAGCCCTCACTATAGAACAGCTGGGAGGGACGAAAAGGGGAAACGGAGAAAAATATTTCTTGAGCACCATCATGTTTTTGTGATTTTGCTCTCATGAAACTCCAGGGGAAATAAGTGCTGGCACTGGGAGGGGAGGTGGTATTCCTATATGGACAGGCAGAACCCCTGTAAACTGGAGACCAGCTGGAGGAACTGGACACGAGACACCCAAAGGCAAAATGTTCACATGGCTAGGAAGCCTGGGGGTCTTTGGTGGGAGGACGCAGCTCGGAAGAGCCAAAAGGGAAAGGCCTGGGAAGCCTAGTGCTGTGGCCATGGAAAGGGGATCTCCTTGACTTTACTCAGTGACCCAGGAAGAAATATGTCTGGCTCCTATCTGGTGACATTTTGTTATCTCACAGACTTGAATGACAGACAGCAAGAAGACTGATGTTTACACATTAAAAACACACATTGTAGTGTCACAGGACAGTGAGCGGAAGCAGGTTGCACCTGGAGCCCCTGGAGCAGACCTGCTGTAGTCTGACCACAGTCTAGTCTAAGCACTGCTGGATGTGCCCACATGCAAACATGTGGTTATAGGATATCAGGAGTAATGATTAAGAAAAGGAAAGACAGGGGTGTTGAGTTGGCTGTTTCATTATTTGATTCTGAAAACCAGAGGTAGTAGGAAAACAATAACAAAAACAACAACAAACACCTACTAGTGCCACCCTCATCACCACCACCCGAGCAGAAAGCACTTTTGAGTCCT
This sequence comes from Martes martes, assembly GCF_963455335.1. Classification (NCBI taxonomy): domain Eukaryota; kingdom Metazoa; phylum Chordata; class Mammalia; order Carnivora; family Mustelidae; genus Martes; species Martes martes. The sequence continues at coordinate 132,296,368 of NC_137888.1, forward strand.
TATAGGGGGACAGGGGCTGTGGAAACTTCCAATGATTCACCCTGAACCAGCTGCTCTTTTTTTTTTTTCTTCCCAGATAAGAGGGTGTGTAACCTCCCTAAGTCATCCAGCAAGGCAGTAACAGAGGCAGAATTCAAACCCAGACCCAACTCCAGAGCCCATGCTGGGGAAAGCTGCACCCCCTCCTCCCCTGGTAAGGGCTATGCCAGGTGGGCTGTGGCACATGTGACCTCAAGTTGAAGAAAAATGGAATGAGGTCTTTGAAAGTAAAGGGCAAATTCTCCTTTTGTTCTCAGTCCAAAAACTCATTTATTCAATGTCTTCTGGAAGTTAAGTTTTCCACAAAAATGCATTTTCTAGCTAACTGATGCTTCCCCAAATTTTTTACATATCATATGTTTCTCTGACTTCTTAAAATGATTATCCAGAACCCAATGGAACGGTTTGTCCTGCTTCATGATGATCATTTCTCATCAAGAAGCAGAGTGGCCAACATAGGGTCATTCACGAGAGTAGCTTTTGGTTTCTCAGTCTCTCTTCTCACCCCTGTGAGTGGGACCCCTTTGTGTTATCATTACTATGTTCTACTCTAGTTAATTTGGCCTTTCTTTTTATTGTTGTACCAGTCTGTTGCTTGTCATCTGCACTGGGGCATTTCTGTCAGAGCTTTGTTCTTGAAGGTCCTGAGAGGAGTCATCTCCAGACATGTGAGCTGTTACTGTGCTAATGTGACTTACACGTCACTCCTTCATTTAAAATCTATTTTTTTTTCCTAGAAGGAATTACAAAAAACTTAACAATGGTTACTTTTAGGGAAATGGGTTGGCAGAAACAAGTGGGAGGAGTAAACAGAGGATTTTTTTCTATATAATGGCTTTAATTAATAGGGGTGGCCTAAGGTTGTATGTTTTAGTTTTGCCTTAAGAATGTCATCAGTGGGGGCACCTGGGTGGCTCAGTCAGTTAAGCGTCCAACTCTTGATTTCAGCCCAGGTCATGATTCCAGATTGTGAGATGGAGCCCTGTGTCAGGCTCCATGCTGGGTGTGGAGCCTGCTTAAGATTCTTTCTCTCTCCCTGTCTGCTCCTCCTCCGCTTAAAAAGTCAATGATGGTTATCTGAACAGGGAGATTTTTGATCTTTTTCTCCCTTTTTTATTTTTAAAACAACCTGACAAATGTTATACAATGATATTTATGTGTGCATGTATGTATGTACATTCATATCCACAACATAATATGTACACACAAGTATAAATATTAAAAATGCTTATGGCAATAACTTAAGAAATCTGAATTTCTTTCCTAATGGGCCATTAGGTGATAATACTTGTATACTTCTGTTGTTGGAAATTCTAAATTCTTTTTGGAAGTAATGTCTGTGTGTGTCTGTGTGTGTATGTGTACTCATATTTTAAAGCTTTGTGGTTCCTAAATATCTCTTGAAAAAAGTTTCTGGGGTAGCCAGGCAATTTCCAAAAATAATTCTCAGTAAGCTCTTTGAGTTAAGTCTTGACAAACAAATTCTCCCATGGTACATATTTTGACTACAACCTGCACTGAGAGATGTAAAATGGAACTTTCCAATAATTTTGCAAACACTATTTATTCACTTAAATTATGGGAATTCATTTTATAGTCAGTGTTTTTCTTCAAAAACATAAGAAAACCCACACAATCATGGTTTAAAGGCAAACATACAAATATAAAATCTCATGAAACATACAAAGAATCACTGGAAGTGTTAATATTTACTTCATTTCTTGAATATACTCTATTACTTTGAAAAAAGATACTTGGGAAAGTCTAAATGATCGTTTTATCTCCCTTGTAGGTGTATCTACTCTTAAAATGTTATACAGGAGACTGTTAACAGGCATGGTATCTCTGAGGAAGCTCTCCAACTTCTCATATTACCGATCCTATTAAGCCTAGATTGCTAGAAAGTTTTTTGTTGCCACCACTATTTTGGTTGACTTCTACTTCCCCTTGCTTTTTGACACTCTGCAGGAAGTATGTTGAGGAAAACACAAGGTGACTTCTCCAAATCAGGGTTGGCATTGTCTCATTTTCTTACCATTGTTGTCACAATCGTCATCACAGACTGAAAGCTTTTTCTTTGGGCGTCATGTCTCACAAAGCAGCTGGGGCCTCCCCTACCAGGCTGACACAGTCTCTGTCAGAGCACAGCAGGCAGGAGGAATTCTGAACTGGGTATCCAGAAAAACAGCTGGTTCCTGACTGCGGCTGCCTGCCTGTGTCATCTAACGCACAAGCGATGCCCAAGCAGTCCAGTAAAGCCACAGGGAAAGCCAGGAGACAGTGAGAACAGAGCTTGGCACACAGTAAGCACTGAACAAATACTTGCTGAATAAGTGAGTAAGATGATTCTACTTCTATGACAGAAACAATCTGAACAAAATGATATAACCCCCCTCTTTAGGATGCTATTCAAAAAGCAAACTGTTGCTGTGGCTCCGGTCTGTAGGAAAAAATGGACGGAGCAATAGCATAGAAACAAAAGTCAGACAACCTTTAACTTTTTCTTTCCATAGGTATAAACTGAGATTCCACAGCAAAAGATCTACTTTTCAATAAACTAACTTGAAAAAGTTAGCAAACTAACTTTGGGATATCAAAACACTTTGTTAAAAAGTTGCCAGCTGGTTGGGGGGGGGGTGCTCAGATTTTTTTTTTTTAAGATTTTTTTAATTTGTTTGCGCAGGGGGAGGGGCGGGGGAGTGGGAGAAGCAGACTCCCCGCTGAGCAGGGAGCCTGAAGTGGGGCTTGATCCCCGGACCAGGACCCCCCAGGATCATGACCTGAGCCAAAGGCAGACGTTTAACCGACTGAGCCACCTAGGCACCCCTGAATGGGAGATTCTTAAAGTTAGTCTAGGCTTTCCCTTAATATAGAAATCCTTTTTATAGCATATTTTATCTAAAAGATGATTTAATAAAAAGATTAATGCAATAATTTCAATATTTACACATTTAAATATTCCACTGGAGGAGCTAAATGTAAATTACTATTATGATGTATTCTTGAAAAAAACCTGTTTTCTAGATTTTGAACAAAGGGCTATGGTATTTAAATGTGCTCTTTTTATTTTAAATCATTGCCAATTACTACACAGATATTTGTCACACTGGACTTTGATTCTGTTAATAAGATTTATGATACAAAGCCTGTACTTAAACAATTATTTCCAAGTCAAGTTATAATTCTTTCAGGTAAAACACAGTATTTCTGGCTAATACATGTAAAAATATGCATCCAACAGCATATAAGTCATTTACTCTCAGAAATGATCTGTTAAATGCTTGCACAAGGCACCTATGCAACAAAAAGAACACCTCAGTGTGACCTTCCAAATGAAGCATAGTGTTAAAATAACCACAAAATATAGAGTGACCATATTTTGCAAGAAAAGAGGCCGGTGCAAACTTCATAGAAAACCCACACGCAGCCAGATTTGGCATCACCAAGGTATGACATGAGAGGGGACTTTTGTTCTGAACAACAGTGCCACTCAGTGGCTGAACAATGGTAGTGAACTGATCAACAGTATGAATGGAGGGTGGGCAAAAAGAAAAATGGAATTTTAGAGTAGGCAATGATAAGACTGCGGGCAAAGAGATATACTACGTTGCCGTGGTAACTGTACCTTGGAGGTCAGTTAGAGTCTGGACAGGAACAGAAACCTGAGCATCGCTTCCTGTAACTACATCGCCTGGATTTCATAAGAAAAAATAATTAGATTCATAAAAAGGAAAAAAAAATCAACTTTACTTTTTTTCATAATACTTTTATATCAATCTAGTTACTAAAAGTACAGTAAAACAAAATACAATCTCAGAAAAATTAATATAAAGTATTTTTAAAGGCAATAATTTTTAAAAAGTGTTCCCTAAAAAGCTTCTGTGCATGTTTTTGTTCAAGAAAAGCAACAACAACAACAACAACAACAAATTGCTCCTAGTCTAAAGCAGAGGAAAACTTTAGATTTTGCTGAAATTTCATTATGCTATAAACAGTAGTGTGATATAATACTTTCTTAATTTAAAAAAATTCTTAATCCAAAAGTAAGTTATATGCATTTATTAAGAAGTAGGCATTCTTTTGAAGCTGATTTCCTCCTGTAACAGAAATTATTTTTAACTAAACTTGAATCCAATTTCTTTAGTGATATGATAAATACCTAAACAAGCTCTAATTTCATAGTAAGTATTGAAAAGATTTCATAAGTTACCACATGTACTTAAAATGTCAACATGTAAAAATAAATCTGTGAACTGCACAGCTTTTAAACCTGATATACTTATTATAGGCAAGATTTCATTCACAAATTGGACCTATGGGAAATGCTCAAAATAAAGAAGTGTTTGATTTCAAAGGAAATGGGGAGAAAGGGAGTGCATTTTAAAAGTACAGGAAAGAAAGGAAAACAAGCACAAGAGGTACTTCTGTGAAGAACTTAAGGTATACTCCCATTGAGAAGGAAGACTTTGTGGTTCTCTGATATCCTTCCTGGATGACCAAGTTCAACACTAGGCACAGTCACTGTCAACAGAATCAGCCTCTCGGCATCTGAAGGCCTAAGCTATGTTGAAGTTAATGAACTAAAAACCAAGCCTTCTTAAAAGACACCGTATTTTCCATGTTTGATAATGTAGGACTAACAGACTTTCTTCCCCTGTAGCCTTTATACAACAGTAAAGAATCAATTTTTGAATTATGTAACATACCCTTGGTGCCTTGACTACTTGTTACAATTGTAACTGACAGCACAGACAGCTCATCTGGAAATTACTGGGTTGTAATCATATCGTCCCCATCAATTAACAGTACATACATTTTGAGATATATATCTATCTTTATCTCCTGTAACTGAAATAAAATCTATAAATAGGTACACACTCGAAACAGCAATAAGCAGCTTTTAGCAGAATTTATCAGGTCCTGAATTTTCATAATATAGTTAACTCTCTGTTCACTGATAAATGGAGTGTCTATTTTCTATTTATTTGAAGGAGATTTTCAATTCTATGCTTGCTACTCATTTTTCTCTGCTGCTTTTGGATCACCTATTAGTGTATATTTAGAGGCTGAAAACTCATTTTAATATTAAATACCACCAGAAAGTTATGGAGGAACATTTGTGCTCCCTCTTCCTTCTTTCACGACCCTACTCCCAATGCATATTCAAAGTAGTTCGCATTTCCAGCAAAATATACGTGAATTTTGGGTTTTCTATACAACCGTTCCCCTACATAAGCACAAATCATCCAGAGTTAACTAACCTTTGAAGACTATAAACATTTTCATTTTTAGAAACAATCATTTTTCAAAGCAAATTTCAAATTCTCCAGCAGAGTACACTGAAAGGGCTAGTTCGTTCTTCCTCCTCAAAGGCACCGAGTAGAAGACCGTTCTGAGATAGTTAGAAGCCTTATTCCAACACAAGCCTCCTGGTGCAGACTGTGCTCACCATCTCTGGGATCAGGGGACACACTTGCAGACTTGTCACTGTCACAGCACAGCAGGATACTTGTGAGAAACACCAGAATAAAGAACCAATGCTGGAGAAGTACTTTTCCTTGTAGAGGGAGTTAACAAATACATCTTGATAGCTGTTTGGAGCTGGGAGGCTCCCCCGGGGAGCAGTCCAAACCTCTCACTTCAGGGTGAGGAAGCAAGTGGTCAAAAGGCTTTAGGACTGTGCTTACAGTTCATTTCACCAGTGAGTCAATGAGACCTCCACTGGCTTCTACGGGCATCAACTGCTCTCTGCCTTTTACTGTTTCATTCACACCTTTATGCAGGGAGGGGCAGTAGCAGGAATATTTATCTTTGAGATGAAGGTAGACAAGATTTTCATGATTGACATGAGAAGAAAGAGAAATAAAAAGAAGAGCTGCCAAACAAGGAGATTCTTTCTCAGCACAGGGATCAGTTACAAAATGCCCTAGTGATACTCATGTTCCAAATACTTTGCTTAAGTGCTCTGCTGTCTCCTTACAACTGGGGACTTTGTTTTCATCAATTGTTCCATCCTCATGCACTTCCTTTCTCACTTACTGTGATATTAATACTTGACATTTCCTTAGAGATACAACTTTATACTTATACAGTCATTTGGCTTGGTTCCTCAGAAAATTTAAGCTACAGCATTAAGAGATTCTCTGACTCATTTGCCTGCCATCAGTTAGAATTACTACTGACTATGGCTTGTTATCAAAGCAATACTGAAATCATATTTGGTTAGAACAATAAAACAGTACAATTAAGAAATATATAAAATAACATTCATTTCCATTCTGAAAGTGGGCATGTCTCCTGGCATTAAAATACATTTACAATGTGTTAATGATCTGAAGTCCTCTTTTCTTTAAATCATGTGTGATAACTCTACATGAAGAAGAAAAGAATGTAGTTTTAAACGAGATAATCTTATGCAAGGCAACCGGAATATTCTAATAGAAACTTATATACTAACTATATAAAGTCGAATACTTCACCTAGGCAATGACAGGTAACACCAGGTAATGGGAGAATAAACATACACTCATTATTGAATAATACTCATTATTTTGCACCATTGGGGCATAAAATCCATTTAAGTTTACCAATGGAAAGTCAACAATTTAAGATTTTTAATAATTTTGGATGAATCTTCTTAAGCAGAGTATATGGAATGCGGCTTAAGGTCTTCGTACTGATCCAAGGGTACACGATTGTTCTCAAAACCAGCTCCTGAACATGGCTCCTGAACAAGGGAACCCTTTAAGACATGAATGAGGCATGGTTCAGGATATTCATCCTGACACTAAATGGCCACAGACTCTGTCCTTTGTGAGGTCTCAGGACTGAATTTTGTAGATTTTCTGCCATCATGTTACTATTTCTTGCTTCTATATAGCATAGATAGCAGAGTCCCACCACTAAAAATAAATGCAGCTGTTTCTAATCTGCTATGAATAGGGGTACTTAATACAGAGTTCTCTGTAAATCGTGGAAAATAAGAGCACACAGGTTCTCAGTAAGAACCTGAAGGGCTGTCTTACAAGTAAAGTTCAAGCAGGAGATGATGCACAGAAAAGCCATGACACAGAAAATGCGCTCGCATGAGGCCGGGGCCACTCTCCGCCACGGCAGCGGTGCTCCCGCTCATCAGAGGGCAGCTCAGGACGACGTGGTCTCCTGAGTTTGCTCTGCTCTGACATTCTACAGCCCTAAATCCTGGTGTGTGGACTCACTCACTTTGGCTGCTCGCGGTTCTGTTTAGCTTTGCTCTCCCTGTTAAGGGTCTGGCTGGTCTTCCTCAGGGGTAAAGCAGCTCGATGCCTGGCTGCGAGCCCCGCGCTTCCGCCAGTACCAACCGCATGGAGGAATATTACTGACTGTTAGAACTTCCTGTTTCCCATTCTCTCTTCCAGCCAGGAGCACCAGGACACAATGTTAGCAGGGTCAGAGTGGACCGCTTTCAGGTTCTGCATTGTGATAGTTCATGCCACAACGTGCGGGCATCCACGGGACTCAGGAGTATACAGTATAGTCCTAAGCATATGAGGACATGCATGTGAAAGAAATACCTTAACAAATCACCTCATAACGTGCTCCTATTAAGAACAATATGGTACCTAATATTGCAACTTAAAAAGGATCTAATACAATTGATTATTTACAATTAAGTATTATATTAATTTCTATTTCTAGGAGGCTGGTTCCTCATAGGCAGGTGAGGAAATCCCAGGCTACATTGCAAGTGTTTTCTTCAGATTTATTGGTATTTTTTCCTTACCTTTGTTCAATTGCACGGGCATGCTTTCCGATTTCATCAGTCGCTGCTGCTGCTGCTGCTGGTGCTGCTGGTGCTGCTGGTGCTGCTGGTGCTGCTGCTGCAAATGTTGCCTGGGGACCTCTGCTAAGGTCCTGGCGGGAACCACAGCAGCGGAAGAGCTGCCACTACCACCTGCTGGTACAGGGCCACCCGCACTGCCTGGGGCAGTCATTGCTGGAGAAATCAACTTTCTTCCAAAATTGATCAGGCTATTAGAGACTTTATTTATATTCAGGGGAGCACCTTTGGCATTGGTCCTGTAAAAAAAAAAAATAGGTGGAGAAACATCACTTAAGTTAGAGGACAACCCTATTTCACATATTCCATTGGTATAAAAGATATTTTAACTGCTTTGAAAAAGGCCATTTACTAGATCAGCTATAAGAAGTAAGAAGTAAGAACTTAAAAGTGATCACAGAATAATAATACAATAAGATTCTTCAAGAGGTGGTGTATGGAAAAAGGTCTTTGAACTTTTCATTCACTCACTCATTCATTCATTCATTCATTCATTCAACAAATGGGACCTATGTTGTGTTAACACTGTGCTAGGTTCTGGGGATACAATCATCCAGGACATAGTTCCCCTTTTGGAGTTTCCAGTCTAGTAGGGGAGAAATATATAATTGCATTAATAAAGCAAGGTTAAAACCTGTGATGAGGGCTCTAAAGAAGAGGTACAGGGCTGGGCAAGCCTTGGGGTACTCACAGAAGGTAGCACCTATGAAACAATGTGGACAGGAGACTTCCCACAAGCCCTGACGTGTGGGTATTGGGCCACATTTAATCTGACTTTGAAAAATAAATGTGTCTGAGAGTCACAAAATAAATTCAGTTAGAGTTATATAGAATTGCCTACTACCTGAGAATTGCAATCCACCTTTACTACCCTGACCAGTCCTGGCTGTCCAAATCTTCCTTCTCCACTGCCCTGCTTTACCTTTTTTTTTTTTTCCTTTTCCTTATTTATTTGAAAGAGAGAAAGAGAGAGCACAAGCAGGGTCGGGGGGAGGGAAGAATGGGGAGGGAGAAGCAGAAACCCTGCTGAGCAGAGAGCCTGATACAGGGCTCCATCCTAGGACCCCAGGATCATGACCTGAGCCAAAAGCAGACACTTAACTGAGTCAACTGACTGAGTCACCTAGGTACCCCCCATTCTACTTTTCTTGGTGGCACCTTGCATCATCTGACATGCTGTCTATTTTACTTGATTGGTTATTATTTGTCCATCTCCTCCAATCCCTGTTCAATCAAAAGTTTCACAAAGACAAGGATTGTCTCTCTGCTATATTGCCATTGCCTAGCATATAACAGATGTTTTATAAATACTTGTTAAAAGGCACCTACCTGTAGTCTAAGTTTTTCCACCTTTACCATAACGAGTCCCTGTTCCTGGCCATGGCCAGCTTCTCTATTTGTGCTCTGGATCCCATCCTCTGATCTCTCGAAATTGTTGCCCCTGCACTTCCCTCTCTTGAATCATCATGTTCTCCTTATGCGTCATTCCCATTAACATACAACCATGGTGTGTGTGTGTATGTGTGACTGTGAGCTTGTGCACGCACACATATGCACACACCCACGCGAACTTATCCTTGACCCCTTGAACCTCCTTTCTACTTATTGTTCCTACTTTTCCTCCTCCTCACAATGTATTTTTTCAAAAAGCCGTCCTTCATGCTACTTCTGCTTCTTTGGTCCTAAGCCTACTACAGTCTGGTTGTGGCCTCCTGGCCATTGCTCAGAAACCTCTCCTCCCCATCCCCAATCATGTCCATGCTGCACAGCTGACAGGCCACTCTTATTTTATTCTCCCCTCAGTGGCAGCGAACTCCCTAAGCACCCCTCTGCTCACTCCTCACTGGGCTGCCATGGTTTGCCAGGATCTGTGTTACAACTCTCTGGCAAACAGAGGACACCAAGTAAACATTTGTTAACGGAATAGCTACCGAATGACTACCTCCTGGATGATTCATAATCTTGAAGTATCTCAGGGATATTATCTTGAAGACCAGTTACGATTATAAATTATTTTAGTTGAAGTACGAGGTAGTCCAATTCCAGGACAATACCAATGTTTGTATTTTTATTGCCCCAATCATTAATAGAAGCTAATTTTCTCTCATTTTGCTTTTCTTTTTTTTTTCCAGAGAAGTGGAAAAATGAAAATCAAGTTTGAGGGATGCATTTACTTGATTGGAGTTAACTCGAATTTTACTATCATTTCCTTCTCTCAGATCTACCTGGCAGCTCTTATGTAGTAATTCTCCTACATTTTATATAACAGCTGTATCCTTGGCACTGCTAGATATAGCTTAAAGACAGAACTGATCCATAGTTCTATAATAAAAAGAACACTGTGCTTCTTCCTTTCATAAAGTTTTTCTCTAATGGTACTAGCTAATATTATGGGCTAGGTTTTGGAGACTTACATTACTTTGGAGATAGGACAAATCAAATTTAAAACCTGGAATTCAGCTTTATGAGGGAAAGATCTATTCATTTACAGCTCAATGAAATGTGAAAAAATCATTTTTCAAATGATTCTTTTTGCACCGGGTTTTATTTTTAAAGAACTTTAAATGCCCTTCCAAAAATTATTGAAAATAACGTTTCTTAATGGAGGTAAGGATATATAGTGATTATGCACCACTTACTTCCAGTTTCCAGCTGCTTCCTAATGAAGTACAGCATTCTCAATTTACAGACACTACAGCTTGCCACAGAGAAGGCGCTCAATCCACGTTTATTGAAAAAAGAATGAATGAAATGAAAAGAACTCATAAATTGTGGATTAAGTAAGGCATTCACCTCTGGCACTGTATTCTACTCAGCAGCTTGCACACATTCCCATTTCTTGTGCATGGCAGTAGGAAGAGGAGCTATCATGACACTGAAGTTCTACTGCATTTTAGTTTTGCTTGTTTGCAAGTCAAGATTCATAATTCACAGATATGAAGAAGTTATAATGTTGTTACCCTTTTTTATAAACAAAAATGTACTAGTCAAATTCCCACACTGCCAGTTCTAAAATTTATATGTTGATAAAAGTACTAAGAAACTGCTAGAGCATTATCAAGAGAATATGGTTAATGCATCTTCATTACTACTAATAACCGCAAAAAAACATATAGATCAAGCTCATGCCGAGCAATTTTTCATCCAAACAGCTCTTAAAAGGGGATGAACACTGTTTTCCTTTTTTGTATATTTTTTGTTTTCAACCAACTTCCCCCCTCATCCACTACCCATTGCTTCCAGAAGAACATTTTCTTCTCAAAACAACTATTGAAGGTGATGCTACATCTTTCAGATATAAACAACTGTAAACCACAGATTTCTAGGTAAAGCACCCTATCCACAGTCTGTTTGTTTTGCAGGATGACAATTTTTTGGCCAAAGGTAGCTAACACAGATCTTAAATATCAGTAGCAGCATTCTTTACAAGAAATCCTTGTCAACTTGCGACGATTATTACTGGCTGTGACGTACACTATTAAGTCACGTGTGTTAAACTGACGAAAATTAATACAGTTGTCAGAGACTTGATGGACATTGAGTACTGGGTTGGACTAACAATGGTGTGCAATGTGTCAACAGTGTTGAAATAAATAGTAAGAGAACTCTGGAGTTAAGACATTAAGCAAATCTAATGAGTAACTGGTTTTGTGTAATCAAATTCTTTCATTATTACTGTCTAATAAATACTATTATTAAATAACAAAATAGTACCACATAGGAGGGACTGTTTTGAAATTGTTGCCAACACCCTACTTTTGGCACAGACTCACTTAGTAGGTTAAAAGAGTAGCAATGGGGCATTTTTCTTAAGATTCAAGATTCCTTAAGACACCTGTATCAAAACCCAACCTGGCTTCACTGTTGGGCCCCTTTGGATCAGTTTCTAAAATTCTAAAAATGGGTGGCTCTTGTTGCCTCTTCCTACCCACTTGAGCTCTGGTAGCCTGGCTTTCTAATGTATACTCTACTGAAAGAGCTTCTAGGGTTTCCAATGCCTTCTTAACTGCCAGAGTCATGAGCTGTTTTCATTCAACTTCTAAAATGTTTCGAAAGCTTAAAAACACACACACACACACACACACACACACACACACACACACACACACACACACACACACAAAACAAAAAAGCCTTAACTAAAATCATTATCACATCATAACCTCTGTAAAACTCTCCACAACAGTGGAGATTTTCCTTTCCTGTTATCCAAACGTTGGCACAACCCCAGGCTTTTTCTTTTCTATCTAAGGATTTATTTTTTAGGTCTCATATTAAGTGTCCGATATATGTTTATTTCACTCCTTCTGTGATAAATTTTGTTATGTGCTTGTTTATATTTTTGTCAAAGAGTTTTCAGTTTATCTGTACTTTTTTCCTCTATACTCTAATTTATATTTTCCTTGTTATTTCCTTTCTTGTGTTCCCCAAGGTTGAATGCTTGGCTTATTCATTCATTCATCCACTCATTCACTTATTCATTCCCTCTCTTTCCCAATAAAAGAGTTTAAAGCTATGTATTTGCCTCTGATTATAGCAATAGCATCAAAGTTTTCCCTACACATTTTCTAAATAGTCCATTGGCTCAATTATGACTTAGATACATTTTAAAGTTTCAGATAGTTGGTTTCGTTTATGTTTAAATGTAACATCTACTTTGTTTTATTGAATAAAAACAGAAATATCAGAAGAATGGAAGTGGGGGAGAATGTTCTAATTTTTCAAAAGGACTGTAGAAACCACCAACTGGAAAACAGACTGGCTTATTCAAATTTTTTTTACTAATTACTTAGAAATGGTTGTAGTTTATTACAAGTAGCCGTATGATTCAAAACAAGTCATTCTAAGGCAACTTTATTTCTTATCTGAAGTATTAAAGTCTGTTAGATTTATCAAGTTATGTCAGTGCCAGTGGGATCTAATGGAAGATAAACGTGTGCTCAGTTATAGTTAGGGAGCTGTACCTCAGGTTTATTGCTGAATGTTCTAGCACCCACCAAGGACTTCTGGTGATGACAACTGTCTCACACCTGGTTCACAGACCTGCTCTGCTCACAGTCCGTTTTTTAAGGTCATAATCTTCCTTCCATCAGTGAGCTGCACAGGTAGGGAGAGTTGCATAGCTATTCTCTGGACTAAATTTCCTTATCTTTAAACAAAGGGGCTGAATTATATGATATTTTGGGTCCCTTTTAGATAGAAAATTCTCTAATTTTGTGACTCAAGGAAAGGAAACATGTGCCTATTCAATTTGAGATACCTAATCTATCAGATAAAAGAATCAAAATTTAAAATATTCTCAACATGCTAGCATAAGAAATGAATTAAACAGGTAAAATCTAACAAAGAGAAATAAAATCTTAGCACTTAGGTTAAACCTTTTTACAACTGTGCATTATACACAGAATAGAGAGGTGGATTAACATGAGTTCATATTAAAAAACAGACTCGCAAACATTAGTGTCTTAGTTTAGTCTATAAGGCTAACACAAGCCCAGAGGAAAGCTGCTATAGAAAAGTAAGATTCTTAGCCTGCACTAATACTAAATGAGTGAACTTTTAGTTTCCAGTCTGGCATGTAAGAAGCTTGGAAGTTTCTGCTCTTTCCTAACAACCAGAAAAAAGTTGAACAAATTGAAACAAAGCAAAACAAAGCAAAAACAAATTTTTCTTAGATCCGTAAGAGAAGTGAGGTCATAGGGCAAACTGCTGTCCCCAGATCAGACAGACTGACAGATGACCACAGAGAATCAGGCTTGACTAGAGCAGAAACCCACAGGAAGCAGAGCTGGAGTAGGGAAATGTGAAGTGCAACTGCCCAGTTACTAGGGGCTGAGAGTGAATCAGCTGGACAGATTAAAAACTCCAAGGGGCCTGGTCACACAGGGGGCAGCCTACACTTCTGAGTTTTACCTCTTGGAGCTCTACCAGAGTGTCGTGGTGAATATGAGAGAAAAACTGTGCGTACAACAGGTGGAATGGAAAGGAACCATTTTGAAATACACCTGAGCGTTCTGTTTTTCTTAACATTGTCTGCCCTCAGGATAAACTATTTAACCAAAGTCTAACCTGCTGAGGTTTTATCAGAGCCTAACTGACCTGAGGGAAGGGAAACACCCAACCCCAAACCCCTCTAGCCACCCTGTCCCACCTAAGTTGAGGAGGGTGGATAAGAGGCATGTGTGATGTTCATAGTCTGAAGGTGCTGGCTCATGAAAGGCCTGAGACCTATTCACAGGACTACAGAATGCTTCCTCTCCTCACACACCTTATCACTATATCACTATAAGTCTACTCACAGCAGTTCCTTTTACCCACTACATCATATCCAACTATCAGAAAAAAAAAAATCACGAGACTTACTAAAGAAAATAAAAAGACACAGTTTGAAGCAACAGAGCAAGCATCAGAACCACACTCAGATATAGCAGGGATGCTGGAATTACCAGACTGGGAATTTAAAACAACTATGATTAAAATGCGAGGGCTCTAATAGATAAGTAGACAGCATGCATGAACAGATGGGAAATGTAAGCAGAGAAAAGAAAGTTCTGAGAGAGAAAAAGAAAATAATGGAGATAAAAAGTACTGTGTAACAGAAATGAAGAATGTCTTTGCTAGGCTTATTAGCAGATAATCTACAGCTGAGGAAAGAGACTATCCACACTTCTGAGGTTGAGGATGTTTTAACAAACATTCCCCAAACTGGAAAGCAAACACAAAAATGACAGAAAAATACTAGAATAGAATATCCAAGAACTGTGTGACAATTATAAAAGGTATAGCGTATGCATACTGGGAATACCAGAGGAGAAGAGGGAGAGAAAGTATTTCAAATAATTACAATCGAGAATCTCCCCAAATTAGTGTCAGGCACCAAACCACACACCCAGAAAGCTCAGAGAACCCTTGCAGGGTAAATGCCCCCCACAGTATACTTCATCATATCATTTTTTAAACTTCAGGAAATCACAGACTAAGACATAAATCCTGGAAGAAATCAGAAGAAAAAAAAATCTTACCTATGCAAGAGCAAAGATAACCACCTTCTTAGAAACCATGCATGCAAGAAGAGAGTGGAATGAGTATTTAAATATTCAGAGAAAAAAACCCACCAACTCAGAATTCTGTACCCTGTGAAATTTCCCTTCAAAAGTAAATATGGTACCTGTATATAGAAAATATGCATTACTGTTAATAGTAAATAAACATATGACTAGAAATACTAGGTGAGAGCCTACATTACAGAAGCTAACTGTATAGCTACAGCAGACAGCTTTTGGTGAGGCATTAATTTCTGGCGGAATTGAGATGTGTTTATAAAATGGAGTAGAACAGTGGGGAGTTTTTAAAACTATGCTGAAAGAGGAATGGCTTAAGAAAAGCTGGGAAACAAGTCTTACAATATCATGAGAGTTGCCATGGGGGAAAGCAGTCCTTTATGGCATGGCTTTAAAAAACGAAATGAGTGGGGCACCTGGGTGGCTCAGTCAGTTAAGCCTCTGCCTTCAGCTCATGTCCTATCTCATAGTCCTGGGATTGAGCCTCACATCGGGCTCCCCGCTCAGTGGGGAGTCTTCTCCCTCTGCCTCTGCTGCTCTCCCTGCTTGTTCTCTCTGCGTGTCAAATAAACAAACAACAAATCTTAAAAAACAAAACCAAAAAGAGTTACATAAGTTACAGAAGACAGTTCAAAAAGAAATTCTTTCTAATGATTTAACACGCTCTATTTAAAATAGTAAGTGCTCCGATTCTGGAACTGTATAAAAAGATGGGAAAATCACCCTCAGACACCCAGGCTTCCTTGTCCTGGCCTGGGTGAGAGACAGGCTTAGATGAAAGGCCCTTTCCAGCGCTAAGTGTTTATGACCTGCAGGTGCCAAAGGGCTTCTGCCATCACATTCATTATACTGTTGAAATGACAGGACGAAATGAGAGGCCTTAAGGAATGCTGACCCAATGAACTTAGGGGCCTGTTTGCCCTGCCTCTTTATCTCCACCTTTCATTTCTACTCTGTTCTCTTTGCCCCTCCTTTTTCCTCCATGTTTATCGTCCTTCTGTTTTCCTCTATTTTTCTTCCCACTCCCTTTTTTTGTATCATAGTCTCCTTTTCTTTCAGTTTCTCATCTCATTCTACCTATACTTTTTTTTTCCCCACCATAAAACCATGGAACTTACCTTAAAATTATTTTCTTAAGTGTAAAGAGTAGTTGGAAAAAGTAATTATAAATACATGACTTCAGTTTTTGGATAGAAACTATATTCCCTTTACATCTCTGTTATTTTTCTAGAAATCTACATTATTGACCTACCCTCTATGGATTATCATTCATATTTATTTCTTTCATGTTTATGGTCATTGATATTTTCTTTGGAAATTCAGAACAGTTGTCAGGGTTGCAACATAACAGTTTTCAAGATGATTCTAACACTTGAGCTAACATTTATGATATAGTTCTGCTTAGAAATTTTGTGAGCCGAAGGCTTCAAGTTCTATCAAATGAATTGGTTTCAGCCTTTCTTAATTCTTTATCTTTAAAATTGAGAATAGCAAATTTGCTTCAGTGCAGCCATCTATATGTAATTCTAAATGTTTGCCATATTGTGAGGTTTCTATTATCTTAGAAAACAAACTATCCACATCTCAAGAAACTCCAGGTTTCACAGGTCTTTATTAAAACAAAATGATAGGGGCGCCTGGGTGGCTCAGTGGATTAAGCCACTGCCTTCGGCTCAGGTCATGATCTCAGGGTGCTGAGATTGAGCCCCACATTGGGCTCTCTGCTCCGCGCTCTCTGCTCTGCTCCTCTCTCTCTGCCTACTCGTGATCTCTCTTTCTCTGTCAAATAAATAAAATAAAATCTTTAAAAAAAAATGATAAAAGTTAGTTTGTTATTACTTATTCCTTAGGAGTCATAGGTAACATTCACTCCTTTTAGCTATAAAGGCTATGATTATTTTGCATGTGGCAGATAAATATTTGTTAATGTGATATGAAGCAAAAGGAGTGTAGTACTTGCTAGGGATAAAAAGGGTGGCATAACATGTGTTTGGATATAAGATGAACTGTGGGGCCTACCTAAATGGGTCTGAACACAATTCATAGTATTTGTTAAACTAGTACAAAAAATAATAAGGAATTATGTATTAGTTGCAGTGTATGAAAATCATTAAACTTCCCAAGATATACCTATAGAAATAAATATTGAGGTTTCTGTTCCTATAGTTTTCAATTCTACCATTTTCAACTAATTTACTTCCTGACCCAGTGTATCTGAAGGATATAAATTTCTCCCATCAGTACTCATGATTCACTATATCAAAGTTTTTAGAGGGTCAGGGATTCTCTGGCCTAGGGAAATGCATCAGAATGAAAGAGGATATAATTCTGAGATGCCCTCATGTTGGGGAGTTCTGTCCTCTTCACCTTTCTTTCCTCATTTTGAGAATCATTAACTATCTTCATAATTAAAATCACAAGCAGCTTTTGAGAGTTTGAGGCAGGATATATGGGAGTCAATAAAGATAAAGAAATGTGTGAGTCCATGGAAGAGTCCAAGGAAACACTTACATTAAAAAAATATAGGCATAGAAGGGAATGGGTTGGATGCAGAAAAAAAATTTTTTTCTCTTAATCAAAAAAATATATAAGACCTATATACTAAAAGCTAAGAAACACTGAGAGATTTGGAAGACACAACTAAATGAGGTGATCCATGGTCATGGAGAAGAAAATTCAGTAATATTATGGTATAGGTTCTTTCCAAACTGATCTGTAGATTCAATATAATCCCAGTCAAAATCCCAGTAATTTTTATTAAAAAATTTTATTCTAAAATTTATATGGGAATGCAAAGGCCTTAGAACAGCCAAAAGAATGAGGGAAGAGTAAAGCTGGAGGACTCAAACTACTTAAAATCAAGCTTGCTATTAAAGTACATGAATAAGTGATGATGGTTATTAGACAAAGAATAGAACATACAGAAAGAGACATACATACATATGGTCAACTGACTTTCTTTTTTTTTTTTTTTTTTTTTTTAAAGATTTTATTTATTTATTTGACAGAGATCACAAGTAGGCAGAGAGGCAGGCAGAGAGAGAGGAGGAAGCAGGCTCCCTGCTGAGCAGAGAGCCCGATATGGGGCTCGATCCCAGGACCCTGGGATCATGACCTGAGCCGAAGGCAGAGGCTTTAACCCACTGAGCCACCCAGGCGCCCCTGGTCAACTGACTTTCAACCAAGGATCCGGTTCAACTCACTGGGGTAAGGAAAGACTAAATAGATGGCACTGAACAGCTGGCTATCTACAAAGAAAAAGATGGGCCTAATCTCTACCTCACTCCAAACACAAAAATTAATTTGAGGTGGACCACAGATTTAATACAAATACTAGAACCACAGAGCTTTTAGAAGAATACAGAGTATCTTTGAGAATCTACAGTAAAGGCTTAACTCAGCAGGCCTGGGCTGCCTGAATCCTGCTCATTCCAAAGCTGTTTTGGACAGGCCCTTGACCGACAACTGGGATAACCTCCAGCCCCTGGAAAGTCCTACCTGGTAAGATTGTCTTTGTATAGCTGGGGGTTTGGGCCACACCAAACAGTTCCTGCTTACAGTGGATTTATGGTTAAAGTCTGTTTTTATTCAGCCTGGGTCCTGTGCCACTCTATATCAGTCTGACCTCTGAGGGGACTGGTGACTGAGTAGCTAATGTTAGTCACACTGTTCTTTCATGCCTATATGACTGACCCCTAATAAAAACCCTTGGGGGACACCAAAGCTTGGGTGAGTTTCCCTAGCTGGCAACATTTACCATGTGTTGTCATACATTGTTCCTGGGAGATTTAAGCACTGCACTGGGACAGGGCAATTGCAAACTTGTACCTGGTTTTTCCTAGACTCCAACCCTTTTTCTCTCCTGATTTTAATCTGTATCCTTTGGCAATAATACACTGTACCCATGAGTATAACAGCTTTCTGGAGTGCTGCAAGTCCTTCTAGGGAGTAACTGAAACTCAAGGAGGTCTTGGGAACCATCAAAAATGGAGACTAAAGGGGATGCCTGGGTGGCTCAGTTGGTTAAGCCGCTGCCTTCGGCTCAGGTCATAATCCCAGCGTCTTGGGATCGAGTCCCGCATCGGGCTCCTTGCTCGGCAGGGAGCCTGCTTCTCTCACTGCCTCTGCCTGCCTCTCTGTCTGCTTCTGTGTACTCTCTCTTTCTCTCTGGCAAATAAATAAAATCTTTAAAAAAAAAAAATGGAGACTAAAGGAAGGCAAAAGTTTCTTAGATAGGAAACAAGATGTACTAGCCATAAAAGAAGAAACTGATTCATAAACTTTACTGAAACAAAACTTTTCTGGTCATCAAAAGACATCATTAAGAAAATGAATAGATAAGCCACACACTGGGGAATAATATTTGCAGTACATATATCTGACAATATATAAAGAATTCCTAAAATTAAAAAAAAACCACAAATAACCCATAAAATAGGTAAAAAACTTGAAACCGTTTATAAAAGAAGATACACAAATCATTGATAAGTTATGAAAAGATGCTCAACATCACTAGTCATCAGAAAAATACAAATTAACCATAATATGATACTATTTTCAAACCAACTGGGAATGAATAAAACAAAAAAGACTGATAATAGCAGATGTTGGCAAAGATGCACAACTACAGACATTATACAAGGACATACAAGGATGCAAGCCATTGGAACCCCCATATATTCCTGATGGGAGTAGGAAAAAGGTATAGTTACTTTTAAGGGTTTGGTAGTTTCTTATAAAGTTAAACACCTATCCTACAGAGCAACGGAATTTCTAAATGTTTACCTATAAGAAAGAAAACCATATATCCATGAACAACAACAGCAATGACAAACAACAACATCTGAACACCTGTACAAGAATGCCCATAGCAGCCTTATTCCTAATACTCCGAATCTTGAGATAACCCAGTATCTCCCAACAAGAGAATAAATGACTTGTGATATATTCCTATAATGGAAAACGACTCAACAATCCAAAGGAAGGAACTATCGCTACATGCAATACGGATGGGCTGTAAATGTGTCATGCTGAGTGAAAAAAGCTAGACGCCCAAGAGCGCACACTGTGTGGTTCCATTTTTGTGAAGCCCATGAAAAGGTAAAACCAGTATTTGGTAACAGGAATCAGAAGGTTGCCTTGGGGTGAAAGGTTGCAACTGACTGTGAAGGGACCCCAGGGAACTCTCAGGTGAAAGAAATGTTCACACCAGGTATATCGTTTCAGATGGCAGTCACATGGGGATGCACAACTGCCAAAACTCATCAGGTGGAACACTTCTGGTCTGTGTTCGGGTATACAGGATGAGTAAATTAAAAAAGAAAAGGAGAAAGATCTGTTTGCTCTGGACTAGGTAGGAGATAGTATTGCCAATTTACCTAAATTGGTTGGGAATTAACAACTCTCTCTGATATAAGAGAGCACTTTCAGACATGGATGTGTTCACAGCACAAGTTATCTGAGCACACAAATATCACAAAGTTACATTTATACAGAAATCAGGGTCCTCTGAAATTCTCATTAGCCAATGAACTACTAATACTGGTAACCATGGACTTCTTGGGTTCACGGCTTGGGGAATATTATTAACAATTATTTCTTTACGATTTTTTAGCAAGAAAATAGTTCTGAGCAATTGCAGTTATTATGTAAGTAAATAGAATAAAGCCGAATTTTTAAAAAAAATTGTTGATCATATTAAATGGAAATTGTCCAGGGGAATTTTATAATGACTTTTAGGTATTCAAAACAGTATTTGTTTACTCAGTTATTAAACTAAATATTTGCTAACCACTATGAACAGTTCCAGGTACTGTGCTAGGAATGTGAAGATTCTAAGATGCAGATCCTGACATCGGTGTGAGTGATTCTACAACTGAAGGTAAAAAGCATTTATTTTATTCATATTTGAATTTGTTCTCTGTGCCAGATACTGAAGAAACAGCAGTGAATGAGGTAGATATGGTCGCTGTCCTCACGAAGCTCATCATATTCTAAGACAATATTGCTAGAAGGATCCTTGGGCTTCTTGGGACTCTGCACTTTCTCAGAATATTCTAGTTAGGCCAGGCCCAGAGAGGAGTCCTCTGAAGGGCTGAGATCCTGCTCCCAAGAAGAGATGCAGGCATTCTGGGGTAAGAATGGACTGGATGCCATCACTCTCCAGGCATGGGAAGCCCAGCTGAAGAATATGGGATATATCTTAAGAGCTCAGGGTACCCTCCTTATTAGAATCTTCCTACCCTGGAGCCTGGCTTCCTGTTAGATCTCATGCAGGGTTCCTGACAAGTGGCCTTCTGCAGAGGGCCTACCTACCAGGATTATAATTCTGGAATCTTTCATCATCGATATGTATTGTTTAAAGTATGCTCTGACAGGGGGGTGAGGGGCAGAGAAAAGCTGGAGTAGTTAGCACAGAGAATGTTCCTGTTGATCAGGTGAGTCGAGAGATCAGGAACTGAGCTTGGTACCTTGGGTCTTTAAAATGTTGGTGATACGAAATTGCTTCAGCAAGTTAAGAGGCCTTCAGTGTGGAGCCTGTGAAAAGGCACCGCTAGATAGAGTGACACGTGCTCTTGAGGCACTACTGCCATCTTGGGTGCCACCATTTCATCCCCTCTGCAGAGCAGAGAGAATTAAACATTTTGAGAAATCATGTTGTGTCATTTTCAAAACAGAAAATCCATGCACATTCTGGAATAAAGAAGGTATGTGATTCTACTCTTAATGCAAGCAACTGCAGTATTTAAAAACTATGAAATTCTGTTCCATGCCTACTCAACTGGGCATTTTAGTAGTTACAGATTCCTAAATAAATTGATAGGTCCTTCTGAAGACTGGTCACAAATTAGATGTACTTATTTTTTTTATAGCAGCAATTTCTGGTTATTTAAGGACAAAATTAGAATGAGATTTGAGTGTTAAATTGTCGTTCTGAGCTTAAAAGTTGAATGAATAAGAAAATGTCAATTCCCATTTTTAAAAAGAAATTTGCAAGTAAGTAAAATCAGAGCACAGTGAATATTATCCACACACGTAATGGAAAATCTACCACTAAAATACCTAGGCACTTGCTTTTAAAGACTTAATTATAGCAATCCATGGTAAAGCAGAGACGAGAAATCAGGCTTCTTGATTTCTAGAGATATTCTTATCCATGAAATCACATGTCATCTTTGCATCCTCGTCCCTTATTTGGATAAGCAACACAAATAGAAGTCCACTGCCATGGATATAGCAGGTATTAGTTCCCTGCTTTTCAGGTGTCTGCCTGTCTCCTGTCTGTTTTCTATTTATTAATCACTTCTGGGGGTTCCCACATGCGTATGCACCCCCCTGGATCATTCCTACTCCCTCTCTTGCTGCTTCATGACAGCCCCAAGGCATTAACTCTTTAAGAGCCTCTAAACAGCTAAGAAAGTAGTTGCAAGGTTAATTATGGCTGAAGGGCTCAGCCAGATAAAAGACCCAGATAAGATCTTGGGTCTTAATAAGGAAATGGGGACTTTACCAGTGGTTTCACAGCTACAGTGGTTTTTGATCATGGATAAGCAAACCTCCAGAGAATTATCTGGTAGTTATAAAGAACTGGAAGAATTCTTCGGCAAGATTATCAAGTTTGGGGCGCCTGGGTGGCTTAGTTGGTTAGGTATCTGCCTTCTGCTCAGGTCATGATCTGGGGTCCTGGGATTGAGCCCCACATCAGGCTCCCTCCTCAGTGGGGAGTCTGCTTCTCCCTCTACCCTTCCCTCCTGCTTGTGATTTCCCTCTCAAATAAATAAATAAAATCTTTTAAAAAAAGATTATCAAGTTTGTCTTAATTTATACTTCAATTGGTGACTAAGGGTATTCATGTACCTTCACCAGTGCTAGCTTACTCATTCATTCACTCACTCACTCACTCACTCATTAATTCATTCTAAACCACTTTCTTGAGGTATAACTGACATACAAACAGCTGTACATATTTCATGTGTACAACCTGATGAGTATGGAGATAAGTAAACACATGTAAAACCATCACCACCATCTATGCCATTAACATATCACCTCCAAAAGTTTTCACTCTCCCTCTTTATTATTATTGCTCATTGTTTTACTTTTTGTGATAAAAACACTTAAAATGAGATCTACCCTCTTAGCAAATTTTTAATATATATTAATTAATATATTATTATTACCTACGGGCACTATACAGTAGATCTCTGGGACTAATTCATCTCTGGCTCATTTATTTTTAATTTTCTAATATGAAAGGTGAAAATGATACTTCATTGGTATTTTAATTTGCATTTCTATGACTAATTATGAGTTTGACTAACCCTTTAAATGTTTATTTGCTGTTTGAAATTCTTTCAGTAGTGCCTACTGTATTCTAGACACTACGTTAGGTGCTGGGGTATAACAGTTAAAAAGATAAAATGTACAGTTTACATTTCAGTGCAAGAAACAAACAATAAAAACAATAAAAAACGCCCAATCATTTTTTAAACCATTTCAGGTAATAAGAATTGCTATAAAACACAAAAACAAAAACAATAACAAAGTAAAGAGACAGAGTAAAAGGGTCCATTATTTTAGATGGGGTAGTCAAAGAAAGGTTCTCTGAAGAGATGATATTTAAACACAGAGTAATGTGCCATGTGGATCCTTCAGGAAGAATCCAGGCACAGAGCACAAAGCAAGCTCAAACCTCCGGAAGTGGGAACATGTTTGTTTGCTTGAGGAATAGTAAGCAGGCCAGTGTGGCTGGAGTTCAGTGAGAAAGAGGAAGAATGGTGGTAGCAAATGGGGTTGGAAAGATTGGAGGCCAGATCACGTAGGGCTTACCCTGCAGGTCAGTAATTGAATGGTTCTGGGTAGTAGAGTGATAGGATCTGACTTACATATATTTGGCTGCTATGTGGGAAAGGTCTATAAAGAAGTGAGAAAGTAAAAAGACCAGTTAAGAGACTAGTGGTGACTTGGTATTAGGAGTACAGAAGGAAAGGTGATTTCTTTCAGGATATATTTTGAACAGGATTTGCTGATGGTCTTGATGCGTGATGTAAGAGAGAACAATTCAAGGGCAATTCTAAGGTTTGATCAACTGGATTGGCTATTTATTGTAATAGCGAAACACAGGGGAGTAACAGTTTGAGGAGGTACAATCAAGAGTCTAATTTGGAAAGTATTAAACTGAAGATACATGTGAGACATCCCAGAGGAAATACTGAGTAAATAGTAGAACACAAGAGTCTGGAGTTCAAAGGAAGAGGTCTTACTAAAGATGTAAATTAAGTACCCTTCAGTCATAAACGGTATTTAAAGCCATGAACCTGGACTGAGATCATCTAGGGAATGAGTACATGGAAGAAAGGAAGTCTGGAGGGTGTTCTAAAATTTATAAGCAGAAAAAGAGGATCCAACAGAGCATGGCATGAGATGGAATGACCAATGAGATAGGATCTCATGTTTCTTACTGAACTGCAAAAGTTCTGTATACAGTAATGATACTAGTTTGTCAGTTACTAACACTACATAAATTTTTCCAATTTTCCAACTGGAAAAAATTGCTTCTTGATTCAGTTTATTTTATTTTTGACATATCTACTTAAAAATAGTTGTGTAGTAAAATGTACCATTCCCTTTGTGATTTTTCCCACTATTTTTAAGGTTAAAAAGTCTTCTAATAACCAGAGATCAGACAGACACCTGCATTTTATTTCTACTTTTGCTTGAGTGTACTTTGATTCAGTTGGAATTTGTTTTGGTATATGATAATGTTATAAGTTGATAATTCTTTCAAAAGATTTGTCAGGTTTCCCAACATCATTTATGAACTCTCTCACTGGTCTGTGATGTGTTCTTCACATATGCCTTTCATTTGGTTCAATTTTAAGCTCTGAAAGTACAACAGAGCTGGTGAAAAACCTTCCTTCCAATCATCACAATGATACTATGTATAAGAATTTCAATGTGCGTATAAGGAACTGCTAAGACAGAACCAATGATCTGAGAAGAAAAATGCAAGGACGGAAGGCTAAATAGAAGAAAGATAAAATATGAAGGGTAGAAAGGGAAGGGTATAAGCCATTTCCTTTTTTGAAAAAAAAAAAAAGTAGACATTGAAAAATGTAAAAAGATAACATGTATACATACTTTTTTTGTTGAGTTACTTCCCCATGCCAGCCATTATCCACAGTGCTCTCACGTGGTAAGACAATGTGCCAGCTGTCAAAGGCTTAGATTTTGGTGGGGAAATTGGGGAGTCAGATGACAACACATAAATGAAGTCTGTAACTTCAGTGAGTAATGAACACTATGAAAGTAAGACTGGGCAATGAGGTAGAGAGTGAGCAGAAGAGAAAAAAACAAGAGGGAGGTCCAAGGGGCCTCTGTGAGGTGACCTTTGGGCTGAGCTCTAAATCATGCAGAAGAAAGAAAAGAGGGAAAAAAGGGTGCTCCAGGAACAGGGAAGAGCAAGTGCAAGCATAAGTTAAGAGAAGGGGACAGTGGAAGGAGTGAAGGTCACAGAGATATGGACCCAGGAAGAACATGTCAACACCACAAGTGGCCTTTGGAGGCATTTATGTTGGGGTGTGACAGACTCTGTTGTTAACTGAGAGTTATTTGGCTGTTACGTGAAAACTAAAATGGTGGTGGGGTTGGGGAGAATAGGGGAGCGAAGAAGGGATTCTAGCTAGAAAGAGCTCCTATAAAGAAAGTACCTAAAAATACCATGTTCTTTTAAATATACTTAAACTAAATATTTGACATGTTAGGGTAGAATAGAAATACAAGTGTCTACACTGTAAGATTCCTGAGGGCAGGAGTTTTATCTGGTTTGTTCACTCAGCAAAGAAAATCTTGCATGCAATAAAAATTTGTTCAATTAAATGAACAAAGTGGCTAAGGAGAAGATCCTTTCATTAGTGAAACAAGAATCTGATGAAATGAACAAACCGAAAAGAGCTTCAGAGAAGCCTCGTTGGCCATAAAGCTGGTGTCACAACAACACAGAACGTTAAAATGATGGATTTCCATCAAGGATGGGTCACTTAAAAACATTATTACACTAAAACAGGGTTCAAGACACAAGTTTAAATTTAGCCACTCTCTTGCAAACTTCTCACCCTCCAGACTATGAGTTTCTATGTGGCAAGAATTATGTCTTCTTTTTAACTCTCCAAGTAAGAGCAGAACACATAGTATGTGTGTACTCCATAAATGTATATTTAGGCTGCTGGAATCCTACTGAAGAAAAGCTAGCATACAGGCAAAATGCTTAAGGAAAAAAAATTCGGACAACTTGGCAGCATTTATCATTACTAACATTTTAGTCTTCCAGAGTAAACTTTGAAATTACATTCTAATTTGAGATGGTTCTGGTTTGACAAGTTAACTCTTGAGACATCTGAGTACAGTATTATGAAAGAACAAAACTGCTCATCAACTGCTCATCAACCCCTTATGCCAATGTTAATTTCTTTTAAAAGTAGAATTTTAATGTTTTTTTATTCCTACAGTGACCCTTAAAATTTCTATGTATATAATCACAAATGCACACGCAAGATGCATTTATAAGCTTATTGTGTAGTTCTAAAGACAGTTGGGAAACCCAATTTTAATTTTGTTACTGAAATAATTTAAAAATATATTATAGAACTGCCTCTTTTCAATCAACAGCAAGGATCTAGAAAGACATTATACAAGTAGGCACAATTTATTCAGGTTTATTAGTGTTAGAAAAATGAAGTTGTCTAACTTCAAATTATAACAAATACTCTACTATTTTTCTTCTTACCACTGACAGCAATATATACATTTTCTCATGCCTTAAAAAAAACTCAGATATTTTATTTAGTAGAGATGTCATTGCATGCATTAACCACTGATACGCTAAAATCTATAAATTTATTGTCAGCAAATGTGTAAAAATTCCTGACCATCTCAGAGAACACCTTTGCGGCTCATAACTTTCATCATTTAAGAAAGAGGACTTACCGGCTTTTATTCATGAGGTCTGCTCCACGTGCTTTGTAATAATCTAAATTTGGATGGAATTGGTAAGTCACTGGTCTTGGATTTCTCTATAGAAAAGAAAAATTTAAATGTAAAAAGCTATTTAAATTATACATTAACACATACAAGGACAAAAACAATTGTTTTTATATTCTTTCAGAAAAAAATTCATACAATAATGAAGTTCAATAATTAGTGTGCTTGGGTTTTGCTTTCATAGTTGAAGTTTAACCTTAAATGATCTTAGTCCTGATTAAACAATGAAATTATTTTTTATCTTTTACTTTTACCTGTCTCAAAATTTACATAGATTTATTCCTGTCATTAGGTTTTTCCCCCAAGCACACTTAATACTACAGAGCGTTGTATTAGTTTCAGGTGTACAATATAATGATTCAACAATTCTATATTCTATATAAATTCACATTTCCAAGTGCTTAAGATAAGTGTATATTCTATATAATTTTATATAGAATATAGAATTACATTCTATACAGAATATAGAATTCTATATTCTATATAGAATATAGAATTACATTCTATATACATTCTATATTCTATATAATTTTATATAGAATATAGAATGTAATTCTATATTCTATATAAATTCACATTTCCAAGTGCTCAAGATAAGTGATTTATTTGATAATTTTGATTGCTTTTAATATGACTTTCCAAAATACAGTAAAATCCAATTCTGACAAAACTGAAAAATTACATGAGATGTAACACAAGCACAGTCTACCCTTAAGGCCTGAGAGATACGAAGTGTTAAGAAAGCTGCATTTTGGAAGGAGAGTAAAAATCCGTTAGTTTTGGATAACCAGAATGCCAAATATGCCCACTAGATGGCACATCGAGTCCTTCTCCAAAAATGAATCTGTTATTTTAGAATTGAGCAGTTCTTTTAAAGTTAGAAATTTCTATGTCATCTATTCTTATATATGAGTTTAATCAGTACCCAGGTAGTGAAAATATTAGCAGGGTGCCATCAAATGCAAAAGCAAACTGACCAATGCACATAAAAGCAGCAATATGCTGGCCTTTCTTGCATTTGATACTTATTCATAAACATTGTAGAAATGTCCTGAGATCATGAGGTCAGGGTCTCTATCTTAATATGTTATTTTCACTTACTGTGTCTACTATTTAAATGTGTCAAGTACCTCATAAGCAAATAAAAATTAATCCAATTCTACTTTATAAAAGTAAGTATGTTAATATCACAGCTTAAATGAATACCATCTCTAAAAATGTTAAACTACATAAATTTTTCATTAAAAAGTTTTATGAAACTTATAAATAAATGTGTTCCAGTGTTTCCCTGAACTTATAATTCAAATTAATAATTAGGACTTTGAATTAGAGCATGCCCTGTTCTTTGAGAGCTCTATCTAGACAGAAAAGCTGCATTTTATCTTAATAGAAAATTACCAATATGCTTTGATATCAATCCTTGGAGCCATAATAATCCCAAAGCACTGATATACTTGTATGTATGCAGGGGGTATATAATTGCTAAGGTTAAATAGTTTGAAACTCATCAAGCTAACAAGCTGCATCTTAATGGCCATGATGGACCTTTTCTTTTTCTGCTGAAAAGAGAATATTTACACAGCTCAACCCTTTCACATCTCTTCCAAGTCAGCCCTAATCATCTGACAAAAATGACAATCCCTTGATTTAGCTCCAGCTACTACTCCTCTGGTTTGGTATTCAACACAGTTCTACAATAATCAAATCTGAATGGCCTTGATGAAGATAACCGATGCTTCCATGACTACCATACTATTAAGTCTAACAGTGCAACTTTTCTCTCTCTAGGAATTACACGGGTTTCCTCATGGTAGCTGATGACAACCTGGACCCGAGTAGAATGGGAAAATAAAATAGAGGTGAAAGCCACTGGCAGCTTGCCAGCACGTTCATGATTTATTTAAAAAATTAACTTCCGCAGGACTATCATTCGTGACTAATTTTGCTCTTTATTCTCACTACCTGGAAATACATTTTGTTTTTGCTAATATTTAAAAGGCTTTTCTTCTGATTCCCAACAAACTAATAAAATATTATGTTACTTTTTGCTAGAAAACAATGAAATAAGGGATTGCATGGAGCAATTTCTTGAAACATCTTTATAAAGAAATGACAAGCAATTCAAGACACGAAGTGCTGATCTATCTAAGCACTTAAACCCATTATTAGGAATAATGATCTAACTTGAACATATGAATGAGGCTCAAGTATTGCTTTCACAGAGGCCGATTTAAATTCCTAGGAGACTTACTAGTATCAAAGGGAGAGGCAGTTTAAAGTATCGCTGTATTGGGATTAAAAAAAAAACAATCAAAAGATGATGTTGGAAAAACAGCATTTGAAATATAAGAAAATAAAATCAGAGGTTAAAGTTGAAAGTTATTCAATAGGATTTTCTGAGAAGATGATGCTATTACTAAAACATAACTATGTACACATAGAGGTGATCTAGACTAACACTGTCCAACAGAAATATGACATGGGTCACAAATGCAAGCTTTAAATGTGATTTAAAATTTTCTAGCAAGCACATTAAAAAAAAAGGAAACAAGTGTAATTAAATATAACATTTTGATTCAGTATATCTAAAATTTGTCACTGTAACATGTAATCAATATAAAATTCCTTGAGATATTTTACATTCTTCGTTTTGTATAGTCTTTGAAATCCACTGTATATATATTACACCTACAGCACATTTCACTTTGGATTAGCAACACTTCAAGTGCTCCACAGCCACATGTGGCTTGTGGCTACTGTAACAGACAGCATAGAACTAAATGTCTGACATGTACATAAACCAATGCATGGCTGTGAAAACCAACATGTATAGACATGAACAATAAAAGGGCAGATATACTTTGATACGTTAAGATTCAGTCCTGACAGCTCTTCATTTGCCTATAAATCTTCTCTTTTACTTAAGTTAGTTTTCTGAATAGGGTTTTAAGAAGTCAAGAATTTTTGAACAATGTCCATTCACACAGCTACGTACTAAAATGATAACAATGGTTTCCTTAGGGGCATGAGATTAAATGAGTATAATTCTAACTTAACACAACTGAAATATTTTAAAAGTAAAGAGATACTTGCTTTTCTTATTTAAAGGGATTTTTATCCTAATAAAATTTTCATAGAAATGTAACAGTTCTGATTTTTAATTTTGAAAGATCTGGAATTTCCTCTAAAATATGAGCCAGTAGAATTCTACATATATAAAACACTGTAATGTAAGAGAGACCAGACTCCATGACAGCTGTAATTTTTCATCATGTAGGAACAGGGATATCAACAGTTTTAATAGTATGTCTTTGCACGGACTGGAACGATTACTAATTATTTTAAATCCATTTTTACACAGATAGGATTTTGACTATTAGAAGCTTTTCCAAACCAATGTGCACTAAAAACAAAAACCAAAACAAGAATTTTTCTTTGGAAGACAACAAAATGGTGATCGTAACTGACGTTGGTCTATGTACAGAGAAATACCAATTTTGTTCCATGATGTGGGAAGTCTATATAATTATACATGAAGTTGCAGAAATTACAGATTCAGTTGACCCTGAGTTTACCATGCCTCTCCTAGACCAACCCAGATGGACTCGAGATACATCTTCTATAAGCTTGCAGCTAAATACCAGTACCAGTCACCAAATTCTTCTCTGTTAACAAGTCTTTAGAGCTTTTCTTAAAGCTTTCTCTTCAATATTTTATTTTATTTCAATACAAAGAGAATGTTGAAAATTCCACCCATGGCATAGACAGGCTGGGTTTTTGGGAGGATCTGAAAGCCTTGTGGACAAAATGACTTCCAGAAGCAGAAACAAGCATCCAAGAAGGAAGTATATGGGAAAACCAAACCAAACCAAACCTAACCCATGCTGTGTTTCTGAATTTCCAAAAATGCTTTTGTTAATTTGGCATGATGACAAATCAATTTTTAAACAGTACTTAAATGACAGCGATCACTGTAAGGGATAAAAGTGACTGAAACCTATTTAACCTCTCCACTGCAATTTACGTTCTACACTTCTAAGGTCTCTGTTACACGCTAGAAAGCCGCTCCTTAATGTAACTGCAGGTAAAAAAAAACACCCTCTCCCTTACGGAGTATGACTTCTGATGGTGGCCACCTCCCCTCTGCTCTCCTCTATATGGAGATCATAGATCAGCATATCACCTCCCGCCCCTGCACCCCTTATCTGCATCATAATATTTCAGTATTTTAAGCTCACTTTGTGTGCTAATATACAAAAATTTAAATGTTAACACACACTAAGCATAACTAAATGTAAGATACTATAGGAATAATTCACTACAATATGGTACGTGGCAGTTTTCCTTGTTCTGAGCCAGGGGATATCAAACTCATCCAACAAAGGTCATTACAAACAGTACTTTCTAGATTGATCCCTTAACTAAACCTACCCTCACCTGAAGATGACTATCTCCTTTTGAACTGTTATATAGAGAGCACAGAAGGAAAAGAGTCTAAAGTATTCATCCTGCTTGGAACAACACAATGTGTTTCAAAGGGCTGGCTATTTACAAACACATGAGCAAAAGAAAAGCAATTCCCTGTGACTCCACTGACCCCTTCTCTAATTTATGAATGTACCACGAGGAGTTAAAATTATATGTTAAAAACAAAGGGACTAAAGGAAACATCAGTCATCTGCTGCTGGCAGGCGAGGCAAGGGATCAAGAGTTGGTGAGGGTCCCTGCTCCACCCACCACTAGCCGAGCCCTTGCGCCATGTCAGTTACACCCCTAGCTCTAGTTTCCTCATTGAAAACTTGCGGTAAAGAGCATGAGGTGCGCAGTATGGTGCCGGGCACTTGATAAAAACTCAACGAAACGGAAGCTAAGATTATCTCTTGATAACACTGACAAACAGGCATTTGTGAGCAAAGCTGATAGTCTGTCAGCTTAAAATCCATGATAAACTATACGTAGAGAAAGTGATGCTTTTGAAGATCATATATAAATTTAGAGTATTTATCAACCATTACATTTTTTTAAAAGCAAAAACACATATTTAGGAAAATATTTCATGTATACTGGATCTCCTCTGTGGGGAGAAAGACTGTTTTGCTCCTAGGAATAGAGTCCATGTATTTTTATAAATTTTAAAAACCTGTAAAACCATATTAATGCACATTTGCTTGCCAGCTTAGGAGGTTATAATAATTAAAGCGATTTCTGCAATATGTGCAATTATCACTTTTATAGTTTATTGATCACAATTTTACCTTAAACTGATAAAGTTCTTATAGCACTTGTTTAACAGAAAAGATTGTTTACAATATAATGCATGTTTGGCATGAAGAAAAGAAAATATTTGACAAACGAAGAATTGCTTAGTTTTCATTTCCCTATTATCTTGCTACCAACTCTTAATTTTTCACATGCCAGATTAGAAAAGGGGAAAAAATAAGGCTCAGAAGGAGAAGCAGAACTGTAAAAATATGTCGAACATTTCTCTTTGATGAAAAATGAGACTCTTATTTTAGTGAATACGTTATTGCCTCAATGCTGGGGGAAAAGCAACCGTCATTAGAAAAACGAATTGCTCAGCTGTTTATAAGCAAAAAGCTCTGGGGGAATTTCTTAGGACCCCAAAGGCAAAGCATTACGGGGTTATGCAAACATATGTTGCAGGTGTTTTAGGGGAGACAGGTGGGCAAACCTCCGCCATGGAAGAGGAGTGAGTTTAATACGCTGTAAGTGAAACGAGAGAACCCACATGCATCCAAGTGTGGGGGTGCCATGATGCCAGTGAGCTGGGGCTGTAGAGCAAAAACTCGCCCTAAAATTATCTTGTTAGTGCCAAGCAAACAGAATTCTTTCCTTCTTGTAGTTTTATAGAAAACAAACACTGCCAATTACTTTTTTTTTTTTTAAACTAAAGGTATTTTAAACCTGGAACAAAGAACAGCCTGAAATAGCGATAATTATCCAAAAAAAGATAAGGATGAAGTATTGTTGCCTTTATTTAAACAAATATTCCTAAGGAGACAGTTTGTTGTAATATCCCCTCTTTGGTTCACTAGGCAACATTAGATTTATCATAATTCTCCTAAAGCCTAAGATATTTCTATATTAAAATGCTAATTTTGTCTTTTCTTTTGCCTGTAATTAAAGCTGGGGAAATTTGTGATCTGATATTCACTGATTGCTAGAGGGTCCACAAAGGTCTCACTATTTCTGTTTCTTATTGCCACATACTGCCCTCTTCATTAAAATTAGATAGAGTAACATAGTGGATCAAAAAGGCAGACATTATAATCCTAAATGCTCACAAAATTCCCATTTAAGAAAAAAAATATATAAAAATAAAATAAATGGTATTAGTTGGATATTGCTGTCAAACCTAGACTTGTTATCTTATTTCCTTCCTCGTCATTTATCCGAGAGTTCATTTTCTTTTTATATTATTTGTTGAGACAATACTCATTTTACTACACATAACTATTAAAATAGTGTTTTGAGCTATGCCTTCCTTATCTAAACCATTTTTCCTTTATTCTTTAAAACAACCCATACCATGAATTAAATGTCAAATACTTAGTATAAAATAAACTCACAAAACAACAGATTTGGAAAAATAAAATCTAATTTGATTGTTGTGCAATATTACAAATCCAAAATGTAGATACAATGCATTCATCAAGTTAAGATAGAGAAAAAAATAAATCTTTGTAACAAGGTTGCAAATTAGAGTACTATTCTAGTACCAGGATTAAAATGACCTCTGGTTTATATACTAATAATTCTGATGTATTTTGATGGGACATATATATATGTATATAGAACATGAGGCATTAAGAATCTTAGTGCAATTGACACAAATATTTAGGTAATTATACTCTATGCATCTATAGATTAAAACTTAAAGAGAAAATTTTAAAGCCCTTAAAAAAGTTAAAAAAAAAAAAGGAAGCAAAAAATCATTAATTGGGTAAAGACACAGACAAAACCTCTGAACCCATGCCAGCCTCATTTTACATACTGAATAAGCCCAATTCCCTAAAGTGACATCCCCATCTATACCCTGGCAAGCCGAGATCTCAGATGGCAGAGAAGCATTTTAAACCACCTGTGCGTTATGCTCGACTGTAGCTTCACACAATAAATAGACACCAAAAGAGAAATAAATTTTTTTCCTTTTTTAAAATATATTTACATTTTTGAATTTAGCATGTACAAAGATGCCAGATTAACATGCCCCCCAATACACACACACACACACACACACACATATATGCAAAGTAGTTTAGGTCTACATGTTTTCTTTGTTACTAATACTGGTCCTCAAAACATTCCTTTTGGTTAGCTCTTTTCAGTAGTACTGAACTCTTCACCTTTTTCCCCTCCTTAAATGTGAGCAGGATGGGGGAGAAATGTTACTTGAATGGTTTAAAGAAATATGGAAACCCGTTTGTCTTTGCCCAAGAGTGGTTCCCAATCTTCAATGATACAAAGGAAAAAGGAAAGAGGCATTCTCAAAAAATATTCCTAAATATTTCAATTTGGGACTTCAAGCTAAAATCTTTGATATGAAAATTATCATTGTATATTTTTATCTTTAAAATGTTAAAATAAGTTTAAACAACGTATCATCAAACTAGAAGCCATTCAAAACTGGTTTTAGGGCTTTTGAATCCCAAAGAACAAGCCTAGGTGACCCTGTGGGAATGAGAACCCTGGTTTGAGAAATGTTGCTCCCTTCTTCTTTTCTCTATCTTCTTCCCTTTCATTACCTGCTTTGCAATTGCCAAGAGAACAAAAGCTAAGATTCTGCACACTGAGGCCTGGTAAAAGGAAGCCTCGCACAGCCACAATTCTCATGCAGTTTGGGGAGTAATTTCAGTGATAAAATTTCTCGAAATTAAATTCATTTATTATATAAATCCACTCTTACAAAGGTCATTCACTTACACTATATTTTTTTATGCTTTTTAACATAACAATGAAGTATCAGTAATGAACTTTAAAATGTCTATATGAAGAAGGAAATCAGAAAACAACCATAAATAACAGATTTAGTTACATGTTCATGAATGAGACCAATCTCTACTTAAGAAAGTGTGTCAAATTAGACCACTAAAAAAGTCCCTATAGATGGACTCTTGCCTTTCTTATTTTGTTCAAGATTTCATGTATCATAAAAAAAGAAAACCAGACGCAGGTACGAATTTCTCTTAAGAGTAGATAGTGTCATAAAACATTTTCTTTTTAACCAGTAACTCTGGATACAGGTCAGTCTTAAAACCACAGACCCTTCAAATATCCAGTGATAATAACTGGCATGTCAACTGCACACCGCTCACAGGACAGTCTATGCTTGGGGTTCTGATCTCTTTTGTGCTATGGACTGCTCTGCTTTCTGGTGATGACTTTGGGCTCCTTTTCAGAATAATGTTTTCAAATGTATAAAATAAAATAAATAGGGTTATAAAGCAAACCAATTATGCTGAAATGCTGTAATCAAAATATTGAACAAATTTATAACATAGTGAAATGTACTTTTATATTAATGTATTAAGTAAGATATAGTGGCTGGTCTAATCATTACTATAATTTAGAAGTAGCGATGAATGTAAATGGTATTTCAAGATATCTTCATCAACTGTAATGTGATATAAAATATCTGTGATTGCTATTAGTGAAAATGTCTGAGGTGCTGTCAATACTATTGCAGTTTGTTATCTTCATCTCTCCTTGAAGGAAATACTAAATTTTAGTAAGGGCTTAGTGAAGATAAAGATGTATATTTTTCCCATCCAAGTTCTCAGAACTCCCTCAATTCCACCCACAGACCATTTGGGGGCTTTTCTCAGAAACTTGAAAGGTGGCTATGGATAACAGCTTTCATCTAGGGACGCAGAGTACCACGGATACCACTGGATTAGTTTATTAACCTTTTTACTGCAGAGATGTGGGCAGAGGTAATAGTCAGATATAAAACAGCCACAATAGCACAGGCAGCTCTAGAGAGCTCCTGCTGTGCCAGGCTTTAACCCTTCAGATCCTGCATTTCCTTAACTACTGACATCAAAGTACTTCAGTATCTTAACAACTGGTATACCTGTAGTACCAAAGGAGTGCCAGACGTGGAGACAAACAGCATTTAGGAGTAGGGATGTTTAGAAGTACAGGTTTGCCCTGGGTAGAATCCTGTACCTTATCTGCATGAATGAGAAATGAGGTTGCATGGGGGGTGAGGGTGAGGATGATGGGGAAGTGCTCCATGACAAAGAAGCAAGCTGTCTACTTCTGGAGAGCACACTCTTTCTGGCCTAACTTCTCTGATTTCCCTACTGGTGTGGAACAACTGATGGCATCCAGATTTGTAGAGGGATGCTTCATAAGTGGGGTTGTCTATTCACGACTTTTTTTTGTTTTTGTTTTTTTTTTTTTTTGGAGGTAGCTGATCTTTCTTTTAGTCTATAGTCAGTCAAATGCTCTAAGAAAATAACTCTTTTAAGAGGTGATTCTTTCCAAAGAATCAAATCAGTTAGTTGGGGTCCAAGATCCCCCTGGTTGGAACTTTGAATCAGTGAGATGAAATAGAGCTGGATACTTTGTAGTGATTCAGAAAGTAGAATGAGAATGGCTTAAGTAATCACCCCATCTAGGTTATAAGGAATCTTTGGAGGCCATTTCTTCTCCAGCAGTTATTCTCTGTGGAAGTACAGAGCTCTTATTTCCTGGGAGACTGCACTGAGAATACCCTCAAGAGAGATGACTTACTTATTAGATGAAAGGGGGAAAAAAGTACAGAAAAGCAAAGTATAATTCTTTCCATGTATTTTTTTTACAGAAATAGTTTGCAGAAATTGATGAGATGATTTTAAAATTTATACAGGAATGCAAGTGACTCAGAATAGCTAAAATTATCTTGAAAAAGACAGAGTACATGGACTCATAATTTCTGATTTCAAAACTTATTACAAAGCTATAGTAATCAAGATAGTGTGGTACTACCACTAAGGACAGACATATAGATCAATGGAATACAAGTGAGACTCCAGAAATAAAACCTCACATTTATGACTAGTTAACTTTGGGAAAGGGATATGACAATTCCAGAGGTGACAGATTAGTCTTTTCCAAAAACACAACTGGATATCCATGTGCAAAAGAATAAATATGGGCCCTTACCACACATCACACACAGAATTGATTCAAAGTAGATCACAGACCTAAACGTAAGAGCTAAAACTATCAAACTCTTAGAAGAAAACACTGGAGTAAAAATTCTTTGTGATCTTGGGTTAGGCAATGATTTCTTAGCAATGACACCAAAGCTCTAAGTGATAAAAGAGAAGATTGATAAGTTGGACTTCACCAACATTAAAAACATTTGTGTTTTAAAGGATACCACTCAGAGCATGAAAAGACACACAGATGAGATAAAATACCTGCAAATCAGGTATCAGGTAAGAGTCTTATAACAAGAATATATAAAGAACTCTTATAACTCAATAATAAAATGACAACACAATTAAAAATGGGCATTTTTAAAGACATTGCAGACATTTCTCTAAAGAATACGTACAAATGGCCCATAAACACATGAAACTATGTTTAACATAATTAGTCCAAAGAGTAATGTAAATCAAAACTAAAATGAGGTACCATTTGATACCCATTAGAATGGATATAATAAAAAAGACAGAAATAACAAGTGTTGGCAAGGATGTGGAGAATATGAGTCCTAATACATTTTTGGGGGGAATGTAAAATGGTGTAACCACTTTGCAGAACAGTTTGGCAGTTCCTTAAAAGGCTGAATGTAGAGTTACGATATGACCAAGCAATTCCACTGCTAGGTATATATCCAGGAGAAATAAGAATATGTCCACAAAAAAATCTGCACAGGAAGTGTTCACAGCAGCACTACTCATGTAACTACAGAGTGGACACAACCCAAATGTCTACCAGCTGATGAATGGATAAACAGAATGTGGTATATCCATAATAGAATATTATTTGGTGATAAAAATAAAGTATTGATACAAGCTACAGCATGGATAGACCTCAAAAACACTATGCTAAATTAAAGAAGCCAGTCACCAAAGAGATACCCTACTGTATGATTCCATTTACACAAAATATCCAGAATAGGCAAAGCCACAGGAACAGAAATTAGATCAGTGGTTGCCTATGGTAGGATGGGGGGAGGGGAAGAAAAGTAGAGAATGACCATGAGTGGGTACAAAGGTTCTTTTGGGTATGATGAAAATGTTCTAAAATTAGATTATGATGATGGCTGTACCTCTCTGTAAATGTTATTAAAAACCAGCTGGTTATATGCTTTAACGAGTGGATTTTTTATTGTATGTAAATTATATCTTTTTTTTTTTTAAAATATTTTATTTATTTATTTGACAGACAGAGATCACAAGCAGGCAGAGAGGCAGGCAGAGAGAGAGGAGGAAGCAGGCTCCCTGCTGAGCAGAGAGCCCGATGTGGGGCTCGATCCCAGGACCCTGAGATCATGACCTGAGCCGAAAGCAGAGGCTTTAACCCACTGAGCCACCCAGGCGCCCTGTATGTAAATTATATCTTAATCTAGCATTAAAATCATGAAATATGATATATGCTGGTAAATGAATACACATACACATACGTTTTTCTTTTCTTTTTTCTAGAAGGAGAAAAGAACTGATGCAGGCAGAGGAGGACTAGATAGAGAATTTGTTTTTCATTTTGTGTTTTTTCATACTTTTGTAATTTCCTTAACATGTGCCATATTACTACGCTCCCATCTGCCTATTGATGGAAGTTATTTCTACAATGAGTTTATGTACCAGGACCATTCTGATTTCTTCTTTATACTTTTCTGCACTACATGAAAAATAAAACTTATCTCTTTAATGCTACTTAGAGTAAAAGATAAAAAGTCTTTTATATCTTTCTCAGTTTAGTTTTTGCACTCATATCACACATATCATAGATTAAATAAGTATGCAGAACACTTTACAATTTTGGCTGAAGCTGTCAGTCTTTTCCCAAAAGTCTATCATACAGCGTTATGCTTACTTTTTTTTTTTTTTAAAGATTTTATTTATTTATTTAGTGAATCATTTTGACCTCTAGTAGGACTGGTTCTTTCCATACAAGCCTTTGAAGATCTGGGAATTCAGATGAGACTGACACTCGAAGGTCATCTAGAAGCCTTAAATGGCACCAACTATGGCATCTAAGTACAAACTAACACACATACACACATGTAATCTTACAGATCTGGCAGTAACTCCTTGTAAACATACCCTCAATTTCAATCCTTCCTATCCAATCCTTTTTATATTCATCTTTTCGCTATCACCTCTCTGCATAAGAACTCCTAAACCTCCACCTCTGGTATCAACATTTCAGACAGCCTTTTAGACAGAAACTTAGACCCAGGACATAAAAATCTAGGCTGAGCAAGTTCTATCATTCTGTCTTCTCCATGACTCCTGTGACAAGACCACACTGCTGTATGACCATGACCCTCCCTGTAGTTTAGACATGTCTTAATTTTTGCTTTGACTAATCCAAGTCTCTAATCTCATTCTTCAATGATCCATACATATAATGTCACCAAAATCACCTTTCAAAAATTTAGGCCTGCCTTTCTTTCTTTTTTTAAATTACCTTTCTCGGATTCTGAATCAGGTCTCGAATGCAAACTGAATAAAGTTCTAATTTCTTAGCATGACATTCAAGGACTTTCATGATCTGGGCCCTAAAATACTTCTTATATTACCCCCTATATTGCCTACATTTCACTCACAACTAACTATGGACATTCCCTATATCTCTAGACTTTAGGTAAGCTGTTCCCTCAGGAGAGACTTGTCTACTCACTATTCTTTTTAAAATCCTTATTCTCAGTTCAAATACTACCTCCTACGTGAAGCCTTTTATGAATTTCCTTACTCCAATAACACCATTCCAATAGCTTGCTAATTTTAAGTTAATTCTGCATGTATTTCTTCTTTTTTTTATAGTAATACTGTTTTTTTTTTTTAAAGATTTTATTTATCTGTTTGACAGAGGGAAAGAGATCACAAGTATGCAGAGCAGCAGGCAGAGAGGGGGCGGTGAGCAGGCTCCCCGCTGAGCAGAGAGCCCAATGTAGGGCTTGACCCCAGGACTCTGAGATCATGACCTGGGCCGAAGGCAGAGGCTTAACCCACTGAGCCACCCAGGCGCCCTGCATGTATTTCATCTGGTCTTACATTGTAGTTAGTTGTATACATGTCTACCTTCCATGTAGAGTATAAGTTCACTGAGGGCTGAGCCTATGTCCAGATCACCAACTGCAGAATCAGTCTCTGCCTCCAGCAAAGTATCTAGTACATAGTATGTGCTCAGTGATTGTTTATGAACTAGATAAACCAAAGAGTTTGCCAGAGTCTGGCTTTTAAAGAAACAGTTGCAGAGATGATATGATACTAATACAGAAAAACTTAAAAACTCCATCAAAAGCTACTGAACTGACAAATGAATTCAATAAGGTCGCAGGATACAAAAACTACAGAAATCTGTTGCATTTCTATACACCAATAATGAAGCAGCAGGAAAAAAAATTAAGAAAACAATCCCACTTAGACATATCACAAGTACATTTCAGAGAAAGCGGGAGAGGATAAGAATGAAAAAATGGGGGTGCTTGGGTGGTTCAGTCATTAAGCATCTGCCTTCAGCTCCAATCATGATTCCAGGGTCCTGGGATCAAGGCCCACATCAGACTCCTTGTTTGGCGGGAGCCTGCTTCTCCCTCTCCCACTCCCCCTGCTTGTGTTCCCCCTCTCGCTGTGTCTCTGTCAAATAAATAAATAAAATCTAAAAAAGAAAAAAAACTAAAAAAAAAAAAAAGAAAAAAAATCCCACTTAACAAGCGTACTAAAAAGAATAAACTAGGAATAAACATAGCCAAGGAGATGAAAACTCTAACACTGATGAAAGAAATTAAAGATGATACAAATGGAAAGATATTCCATGCTCATGACTTGGGAGAACAGATACTGCCCAAAGCAATCTACAGATTTAATGCAATCTCTATCAAAACACCAACAGCATTTTTCATAGAACTACAAAAATAATCCTAAAATTCTCATGGAACCACAAAAGACCCTGAATAGCCAAAGCAATCTTGAAAAAGAACTAAACAGGAGGTACCACAACGCTAGATTTCAAGATCTACTACAAAGTTATACAATCAAAACAGTATGGTATTGGCACAAAAACAGACACATAGATCAACAGAACAGGATTGAGAGCCCAGAAATAAATCCACAATCACATGGTCAATTAATCTACAACAAAGCATCAAGAATATCCAATGGGGAAAAGACAGTCTTTTCAACAAATGGTGTCGGGAAAACTGGACAGCCACATGCAGAAGAATGAAACTGGACCACTTTCTTACAGCATACACAAAAGTAAATTCAAAATGGATTAAGGGCCTAAATATAAGACCCGAAACTACAAATATCCTAGAAAAGAGCACAGGTAGTAATTTCTCTGACATTGACCACAGCAACATTTTTCATGATACATCTCGTAAGGCAAGAGAAATAAAAGCAAAACTATCGGGACTAAAAAAAACAAAACAAAACAACAACAAAAAAACAACTTCTGCACAGCAAAGGAAACAATCAACAGAATGAAAAGATAACTTACTAGATGGGAGAAGATACTTGCAAATGATATATCCGATAAGGGGTTAGTATTCAAAATATGCACAAGAACCTATACAACTCAATACCAAAAACCCCACAAATAAAAAATGGGCAGAAGACGACAAGAACTGACATTTCTCCAATGAAGACATCCAGATGGCCAAGAGACACATGAAATGATGCTCAATATCACTCACCATCAGGGAAATGTAAATCAAAACCACAATGAGGTATTACCTCACATCTGTCAGAATGGCCAAAATCAACAATACAAGAAATAGCAAGTTGGCGAGAACATGGAGTAAAGGAAACCCTCAAGCACTGTTGGTGGGAATGCAAAATGGTGTAGCTACTGTGGAAAAGAGTATGGAGGTTCCTCAAAAAATTAAAATAGAATTATCATGTGATCCAGTAATTCGACTAATGGGTATTCACCCAAAGAATAAGAAAACCATAATTCGAAAAGATAAATGCCCTCCTATGTTTACTGCAGCATTACTTAAAATAGCCAAATTACGGAAGCAGCTCTAGTGTCCACTGATAGATGAGTGGATAAAGAACATGTGGTGTATGTACAATGGAATACTACTCAGCCATAAAAAAGAATGAAATCTTGCCATTTATAACAGCATGGACTGATCCACAGAATAGAATGCTAAATGAAATAAGAGAGAGGAAGACAGATACCATGTGATTTCACTCATACGTGGAAATTAAGAACAAAACAAAGAAAAAAAAGAGACAAAAAGACTCTTAACTATAGAGAACAAACTGGAGGTTGCTAGAGGGAAGGTGGGGGGGATGGGTGAAACAGATGAAGGGGATAAAGAGTACTCTTAATCCTGATGAGCACTGAGTAATGCACAGAACTGTCAAATCACTAACACTGTATGTTAATTATACTGAAATTAGAGGGAAAAAAAGAAAGAAAGAGTTGCAGAGAATTACCGTGAAAAATGATCTGACCTGCAGGTATGCATGAATTAATGACAAAGGAGAAGGCATTTCTTAAATGCCCACACAAGTCCTTCCCTTGTATGAGAGCTGAGGCCAAAGACGCTACCATTATGCCCATTTTGGAAAGAAACTCCAACAAGGCTAATTGGCAATGAGTGTTACCTCATAACTGCTCTCAGAGTTTATCCAAATGAACAGAATCCTAACTCACCGTATCCAATTATGCACTACTACCATGTTCACAATTCAGATAACAAAAAGAGCAGTCCAGTGAATAGTCATGGAAGCAGCCTGTTCTAACAGAAAAAAATCAGGAAGCAGGAGCACACAGGGGTTGGCCATAACTATCTGACCACCCTTTTGACGGGTTATCTCACAGAGGAGCAGCTGGTGGAGTGGATATGGATGGCACTCTGCTTTATAGAGTAGACCAGCAATTTCATTCACTTTTCTTAATTGAGTTGAGCTTTTTGTGGGGAGTAGGTTGTTTGACTTTTGTTTTGTTTTTGCGGCGGGGGTCTTCATATGTCTGGGTCTTCCTATGAGTTTTGGTAGGAAATAGTGAGAAGCTGGAAGTCATCTTAAAACCAACAAGTGCCATTAAAGCTGGATAGAAAGGAAGGTTGTGAAGTTGCCAATAGGAGAGAGGCAGAGAGAGCAATCTAAGCGGAGGAAAGAGAACACAGAACTGGCATAAAGATAATATGGGAAGAAACATCCTTCTGTCTTCATTCATCCATCCACTCACCCATGTATCCTTCCATCTGAATATATCCTATGTGTTAGGCACCTGTTAGGTAATTGGGTGTACAGTGGTGATACCTCAGTCATGACTCTGCCCCGAAGGAACTTATATTAGAGGATGAGACAATCCAATTAGTACATATATCAATGTAGGACTGCATGCTGAATACTTTGAAAAGGAGGCATAGAGTGCTATGAAAGTGCACAATGGGAATCATATTTCATCAGGGAAATCAGGGAGGACTTCCCAGAGGAAGTGACAATAGAAGGGCAATCTGAAGAAAGCGTAATTAAACTATGTGTTGTGAGCGGAGGATTAGGGTGAGAAGCAGTACAGCAAGGTGAGGAAGGAATGCACCTACTGATTTTGTAATTCTTGGAGCTCTCATCAGCTATTAAAATGTTAACTTCTTTTTCTAGACTGTACTGTTTAATGGCTAATGATTTCTATAACCATTCCACTTTATCTGTATATAAATTACATAGAAAGCAATAGACAATTTTAAAAAAATCAACTAGTAATAATATGCTATACTATTAAATTATTTGAGAAGTTTTCTATGTAAATGAAAACTTTGAAAATTATGAGGTTTAAAAATAACTTTACTCATTTGTGAGGCACCAATTAAACACGAAATTTAAAGAAAAAACCCACAGCTTAAATATGCCATAAATAAACTCAAGGCCATTTAGTTTTGCTTCTTTTTCTTGGAGAAAGTACACATAGCATCAGGAATCCTCTACTGGGTGCCAGATCATACTGGGTCCTTTACAAATACTATTTCATAGTCACTGGATTTTTGTAACAAATGCATCACCATTTCTCAGGTAAAAAAATAGGTTCAGAATGGTACTAAGTAGTGTCACCAAAGTCCTGAAGATAGTAACCGAGGAACAGAATCCCTTTCTATCTTCAAACTTCTCCTGGCTACAAATACCAGTGGCTGCTCTCATTTATGTAAGGGTTCATGAAAGTCTGAAGAACACTGTTAATTAATTCTCAGTTTTCTTTTTGGGCTAAATAATCTCAGATCCAAGTATATACTCTTGATAATTTTTTCTCGGCTTTATCTGTGTTTCTTCTAAATAATCAGTTTATATATTTTCAAAAAGTATTTTACAATGTTTCACATCTCAAAATTAAGAATGAAAAACTGGATTTACAACTTTAGTAAGATTCTGGTTGGCAAACGCCATACTGTCTATGCATTTGATAATAGTTATTCCTTGGTTATGACAGCATTATGTTATTTATTTATTTTTAACACTGGGTTCTACATTCTCTCTACTTCTCCCTCTTCATTTCTCAATCATCTACAGTCTTTTTGCTTCTCTTTTATATTTTTCATGGCATTGTTTTGGAATGAAAGGATACTTTTATTTCCCCTTCAATG
Organism: Martes martes; assembly: GCF_963455335.1. Classification (NCBI taxonomy): domain Eukaryota; kingdom Metazoa; phylum Chordata; class Mammalia; order Carnivora; family Mustelidae; genus Martes; species Martes martes. The sequence continues at coordinate 132,341,105 of NC_137888.1, forward strand.
TACATCCTAAAATACATCAGCAATTTTCAACAGCATTATTTGTTTTTAATTTTAGTTGATCTCTTCACAACATTTGTTGTAAAGAACATTTCTATGTTCTTGGGATTATCTTTTCTTAAGCCAAGAACATTTCTATGTTCTTGGGATTATCTTTTCTTAAGCCATTGTAATTCTGTCTTCTCATGGTTTTCCCACATTCTAAGTCTTCTCCACATCTCCTTACTTTTGCCCCTATTGTTATGTCCTATGATTCCCTTCCTGGCTCTCTTCTCATCTCCTCAACATATCATTCCTTGAGACTACCTATAATACCTCAACTACAATTAATGTCCATAGTCCATGATTTCTAAATCTCTATCTCTGGTTCAAAGCTGTCCTTTGAATACTAGATACATTCCCAGTTGCGTTCTGGGCACTTCTCCCTGGATATCCCATAACCTACTCAAAATCAACCCATACCCAACCTCCTTATACTTGACTACTCTTGCTCATCCATACCTTTTCCCACCAACTCAATCAACAGCTGGATACCTGGGAAATACAGTGTATTGGTCACCATCCACAGCCAATTATTCGCTAAGCCTTGCCGATACTCTCTTAAATGTTCCTTCAAATTATCCTCTACATTTTCTGTTTTCAAGAAGGTCATAATTAAATCTTTTTCTTTTTCTTTTTTTTTTTAAAGGAAGGAAGAAAGGAACGAGAGAAAACAGGACAAAGGATGCTCCTATTTATATTGTACTGTTTGCTTTCTTACACCAGAAGGAATGGTTGGTAGAAAATGACAATGATTTTAATAAAAATATTCATACACACATATTAAATCCTCCAATGAAATCCTCTAGGACACTGAACTGTATTACCTCTGTGATAATGAAATCTCTTCCCCCTTGTTTAATCAGAGGTCAGTTTCTTCTGAGTAAGTCCTAAATATATTCTGAAATTTAGTTTTTGCTCAGCGCTGTTTCTAGGTAGTTGGTTAGTCTCTAGAACTCAAATGAAAGAAAGTTCAAATAAGAGAGCTTAAATAAGATGTTATCAATTAAGTAAATTAAGTAGTTGATCTCAAATTAATAGCTGACATTCTCGTCAGCGGGTCCTCTCATAAGTGGAATATAAAATAGATACATTCAATTACAACCTTTATGAGAAAATCTGGTGGGACTTCTTCAGATACTAGCTGGAAAGATGAGGCTAAAAGGTTTATCTCTTTCCTGGGTTTATGAAAACAACTCTAACCATTCCTGTCATTTTTCTGTCTTCCTCACATTTTCCTATTTGGAGCTATTCCCCAATGATAGCTCAAGCCAGGTAAGCACCATACATTTACTTTAAGTGAAATAATTTGAAATACTCTCTATTTTTATTGCTGTTGTTACAGAAAGAAAGAGGAAAGTGATGAAAAAGGCCCTTGTACTACAATAGGAACTTTAAGAAAAGGCCAGAAAGAATCAAATCACTAACAACCCCAACTTAAAACGTGATGATGGTCAGACCTATGGATGACAATTTTGTGAAACATCTTATAGCTCTCAACTGCATCAATTCATATCTCTTCGAAACATTTTCTGCAAACACTACAGAGGATAAACTTGAAGGGGCTGTCAGAAAGCTCAGAATGACAGTGTGTAGAGAAAAACCTGGAGCCTAACTCTTGATTTATTGTAGCAACCATGCAGTAAAAGCATGTTAGTGCCAGTATCCCTGAAATGGTGGGTGAGGAGACAAGTATTTCCAATTTTCCTTTTCAGAAATCAAGTTTATTAATGATTAGGAATAATTCCGAGGTGCACCCAACAACTATGGGAAGGTCAAATGGTAAAATTAAGACAAAGTACCTCTAAGCAGAGGTATGCAAAGCCTTCCTCAAAAGACCAAGTGGTTTGCAGGTTAACAAGGTCTGACTATATCCCTTACATGTTTAATATATATCAAAAGCAAAAAGATGTCAGTCAAAAAGGGCTTGCCAAGGAAGCAGAGAAAAGTAGTCAAAGAGGCACATATGGGCAGAGTCAGTGGGGGAGAGTGCCTGAGTTAGTGGTTAATGGGCCATGTGCTTTCTAGGACCACAGGAAGACTACCCTTACTGTGGAGTAGGTATGCTAGGCTCTCATAGCCTGGTTTCACTAAATATGCCTTCCCATCTGCATCCATCTGACACCAGGCCCTCCAAGGAGCTCTGTGATTCTAACTGCATTTTCCATGTAGGTCTACACTGCGCCAGTCATATTTGGTTTAATAACTTGTTTTTTCCCCTCACTGTAAGTGATCTGATAATGACGTGGCATCTCTCTAAGTCTGCCACCAGGAAGTGAATGGGGCATCGTGGGGCATGAGGATGTCAGTCTTAAAGATGCTCCATCACTGTAGATGGAAAAAGGGACATATTGGCTCTACACAGTGCCTTTTGAGCTCAGTTTTGGGAGTATGTTTCTGAGAAATGGCCCGGTTTTTTGGAGAGTGCTAACAAAATCAGAGTTCTCAGATTGTGAGATTTAAGACCACAAGCCTCCCACTGTGACCTTAGCTTTTCCCTAACAGGGCCCCCTTTCAAACAGCAAAAGAGGTAAAGCAATCAGAAGCCTTCCCCTGTTAAAGAGCCACTGGTGGCTCACCTGCTTCCTCCTCTTCTTGGGCACATGGCTCAATTACATTTTTCAAAGTCCTTTGTGGTCAGAAACAGCCAAAGTTTGAGTTCCAGCCAATGGAATGTAAGTGAAAGTGATGCATGCCACCTGCAGGCTTTCTGTTAAAAACTCCCAAGGACCATCCTTGCTACTTTTCTCATCCTGCTGGGGATGACTGCATACTAGGTGACCCTGGAAGGCTGAATTTTAAAACAGCAGGGCTAGCAGAAGCCCAAAGAACTGTGTGACTATGAGACACTCCCACCCTTGACTTATAATGGATTTTCACTTGGATGAAACTTAAATATCTACTATGGGAAACCACACAAACACAGGGGTTCATTTGCTACAGCAGCTGATCAACCTTAACACACTGTAACAATGAAACTGAATGATAACTGTAGTATGCACACATTTTATTTTCAAGTAGAAAAGTTGTCCAAGGTGACTTCCTTTTTTCAGCTGCTTAATTCTTATTTGTTTATATTCTATTTTTGCTTTCCTTCTCTCTCTTGCCCTTCCTTCTGCATTTCACACTGTCATTCTTAACCCTCTGAACTGACTCTCTCAACTGGTTTACTTTTATTTTTTATCTTACTCTTTTTTGTCTTATTGTCTTCCACCTTAGTGATAGCCATTATAGTCTCATGATTAAGGAAGAACTCAAAGATCAGTTTCATTATAGTAAAGCAATTGAACATAACAATTAGAAAAGAAAAGCAATTAATATTATTTTTATACTTTTCCCCCCATCACTTTCACAGTGTACTTCACTTTAGGAACCTGGAGGCTAGACTTGGTAAACTAGTAACAGACCAATTTTCAAATTCGGTATTCAGATCATGAATAAATGTGAAATCAGAAGTAAACAACTATCCTTGGAAGGATAATCAAATTGAAATGCACTGTTTTGTGTTTATTATACAAGACCAAACAACTCATCTTAATTTTCGTGGGGGCAATGATGAGTGTGGAAGTACTGAGAAAAGTTCTGTCCCAGGAGTCTGCAGGGAGAGTAAGGCCAAGGAGGAAGATGTCAGATGGCTCCATGTTGGGAGTGGGAGCCTGGGGACTGGTCTTGGCTATGTCACTGAATCCTGGATGACTTTGGGTATTTCACCTCACCCTCATGAATCCCTCAGCAGGTAATGAAGGTATAATTACATGCTCGAACTCTAGAGTCTTAACTACCTCTAAAGAAATTGCAAAATGCATCATATCCCTATAACATATCCCTGAATGTTTTAAAGGCCCTACTTTGTAATTATTAGTACCATCTATAAAAAGTACAGGAGTCCAAGTGATAAGAACACAAGAGGACTAGGATGGAACAGGTATATTTTTCAGTAAAAGTCAATGGTCTAGAAGATATTAAATTATCAGTTTAATTAGAGGGGTTCAGGAGAACTCTCTCCCTCATATAGATAAGGGTAAGGCCTATGTCTTTCCATGCTGTCCCTGCTAACGTGTGTGTCTATGAGGACTCCAGAATTTTGTGTGTGCTGGGAGACAGCCTTAAGATTCTCATCCTGGCTAAGCATTAGAATTAACTGGATCAGTTTTCAGGAACTACTGGTCTAGAGCAGGGATCCCTCAACTTTCATTATTCCTTTACCAGTTAAAAATGGGGTATGTATGTGTTTGTACCCTCAATACATGCATATTTATTTCTAAGTCATATGCAGTTACCATTTGTACTAATCTATTATGTACATGAGAAAATATGTTTGTGCAATAGAATTTTTAAATGAGATAGAGCTGAAATAAATTATATTTAAATTAATTTTCCTAATAGTTTACTTACAATGGTCGATTTTGCTCTTCCTAAAATATATATGTTTGGCATATACTGATGTGATTGAACATGCCTCTTTTTGAAAATTTTGGTTAAATGCTTTGTGATAGTTTTTGTTAATGACACTCCAGAAAAACCTACCTTACAAAAAGACATAGGTCTGAATGGAGGAAGGATATTATTGGCTTCCCTTGCTAAAGTATGGCATTCATCGTGCAATCCACCAATTACGCCAAGATTTTTGTTAAACTAATACACTTTCTATCTTCCTTAATCAGCTTCCATTAGGGATCTCCAGAGAAACAGGCCCAGTAAGATACATACGGATATATAAGAAGAGATTTATTATAGGAAGTGGCTCAGGTGCTAGTACTGAGGCTGAGATATGCTAAAATCTGCCAAATGCAAGCTGGAAAACCAAGAAAGTGGGTGGTATAATTCAGTCCAAGTTCCAAGGTCTGAAAACTGGGGTGTGGTGGGTAGGGGTGGAAAGAGGAAGTGTAGGTGGATGAGTTGGGGGGAGGTCCGGGAAAGACTAGGGTGACATGCTGGTTAAGTTCTGGAATCTCAAGGCCCAAGAACCAGGAGAATCAGATGTCCCAGGGCAGGAGAAGATGGACGTCTCAGCTCCAAAGTTTGCCCTTCCTACAACTTTTAGTTTTATTTGGGCTTTTAAGAGATTAGATGATACCTGTCTACATTGGTGAGGGAAAATTATAGTCTACTGATTCAAATGTTAACCTGTTCCGGAAATACCATCACAGACACACTCAGAAATAATTATTTAACCAGCTATCTGGGTTTCCTTAGCCCAGTCAAAAGGACATAAAATTAACTATCATACAGCTCTCAAAATTTAACTGGAAAATGTTACACTTCTGTATTTTTATTTTTAAAGATTTTATTTGACAGAGAGAGATCTCAAATAGGCAGAGAGGCAGGCAGAGAGAGGAGGAAGCAGGCCCCCTGCCAAGCAGAGAGCCCAATGCGGGACTCGATCCCAGGACCCTGAGATCATGACCTGAGACGAAGGCAGAGGCTTAACCCACTGAGCCACCCAGGCACCCCTACACTTCTGTATTTTAAAAAACAGATTCAAACCTGACTTCATGTCTTCGTTTGGGTTATTAGTAACCAAATTAGGAAATCCTGTTCTGTTCTGTTCTGAAAAGTTCTGTTCCCAGAACTTTTCAGTGTACCTAGAAAGTTTTAAATAAATGATACACTTAAATTGTTTTTGGCAAGAACACTGCAAATGGATGAAACATTTCCAAATATTCAAATTTAAAATCTTCTTTCCATAGCATGAATTTCTTTGAAAAAGTTCCTATTTTCTCTCATTATTAAAACGAGAATCTTAATTTGAAGAGACAAATTGTTTTTTTTTTTTTTAAATATTTGCACGGTAACATATTACTACCAGCTACTCATCACAACAGAGGTAAGCAAATTTGAAGTATGTTTATTTTTTTTTCAAGAAGAAGTTTGGCGACTCTTTTAAGTATATTAGACAATACCTAGTGAACCCACAACAGCTGTCCATGGTCCCTGACATCTTTTTGGTATTTTAAATATGTCATCACTTAAGATAACACAGCCCCAAAATCCACTTAACTGGACATATGGACATGGCAATAAGGCACAAGGTAGTGAAAACAATGAAGAAGAGAGAAGGCCATTGTCAATGCCTTTGTGTGGAAAAGTCCCATCTTCCCTTACAAGACCTCAAACATGATACATGACTGGCTGATACACGGTCCTTTACATTAAAAAGTAAAGCTCAGTTTTTCCTTTTCTTTCTTTCTTTTTCTTTTCTTTTTCTTTCTTTTTTTAGAAAAGTGACCATACATATAAGTTCCATTAGTTTCTTCCTATACTCCACTGGATGACTTCTGTGTAGTCACTGCATATGCATGTACTGCACTTTAGAAACCACTGGTTTAGGAGCCAGTCTTCTGTGTTTAGATGTTTGGCTTTCAGTTTGTGTCATAACTTTTCCCTTAATCAAGTGTCTATTTCTTAAAGTGTTGTCTGCAGCTGACCAGTTTTGGAACAGTTACAGATGCAGATTTCTGGATCCCACTGCAGAGCCATTTACACTAGAATGTCTGGGAGTCTTAACAATCTCAACAATCATTAACAACAATCTTAACAAGATCCCACAGGTGCTTCTTTGGCACACCATAGTTTAAGATCCACTGCATCCTTGTCGTGTTCCTGATCTTAAGGGAAAGGCCCTCAGCTTTTTCCCATCGAGAAGGATATTCACTGTGGGCTTTCCATAGATAGTTTTTATGAAATTGAGGAATGTTGCCTCTATCCCTACACTCTGTAGAGTTTAAATCAGGAAGGGATGCTGTATTTTGTCAAATGCTTTTTCTGCATCAATTGAGAGGACTATATGGTTCTTCTCTCTCCTCTTATTAATGTGCTCTATCACACTGATTGATTTGTGAATGTTGCACCACCCTTGCATTGCAGGGATAAATCCTACCTGGTCATGATGGGTAATCCTTTTAATGTACTGTTGGATCCTATCAGCTAGGATCTTGTTGAGAATTTTGGCATCCATATTCATCAGGGATATTGGTCTGAAATTCTCCTTTCAGATGGGATCTTTGTCTGGTTTTGGGATCAAGGTAATGCTGGCCTCATAGAATTAGTTTGGAAGTTTTCCTTCTGTTTGTATTTCTTGAAACAGCTTTAGGAGAATAGGTATTATTTCTTCTTTGAATGTTTGGTAGAATTCCCAAGGGAACCCATCAGGTCCTGGACTCTTGTTTTTTGGGAGGTTTTCCATCACTGCTTCAATCTCATTATTACTAGTTATTGGTTTATTCAGGTTGTCAATTTCTTCCTCTTTCAGTCTTGGTAGTTTATAGGTTTCCAGGAAGGTATCCATTTCTTCCAGGTTGTTTAATTTCTTGGCATATAGTTGTTGATAATAATGTCTGATAATTGTTTCTATTTTCTTGGTGTTAGTTGTGATCTCTCCTCTTTCATTCATAATTTTATTAATTTGGGTCCTTTCTCTTTTCTTTTGGATTAGTCTGGCCAGTGGTTAATTGATCTTATTAATTCTTTCAAAGAATCAGCTTCTAGTTTCATCGATGTGTTCTTGTATTTCTGGTTTTGAATTCATTGATCTCTGCTCTAATCTTAATTATTTCCCTTCTCATGTGTGGGGTTGGCTTAATTTGTTGTTGATTCTCCAGTTCTCTAAGGTGTAAAGAGAGTTTATGTATTTGAGATTTTTCTGTTTTTTTGAGTGAGGCTTGGATGGCTATGTATTTCCCCCTTAGGATCGCCTTTGCCGTATCCCATAGGATTTGGACTGATGTGTCTTCATTCTCATTGGTTTCCTTGAATTATTTAAGTTCTTCTTTGATTTCCTGATTTCTTGTGATCCAAACATTCTTGAGCAGGATGGTCTTTAGCTTCCAAGTGTTTGAATTTCTTCCAAATTGTTTCTTGGATTGAGTTCCAGTTTCAAAGCACTGTGGTCTGAGAATATGCAGGGAAAAATCTCAGTCTTTTGGTATCGGTTGAGACCTCGTTTGTGACCCAGTATGTGCTCTATTTTGGAGAAAGTTACATGTGCATTTGAGAATGAGTAGTCTGTGCATGTCTATAAGGTCCCTCTGGTCCTATGTGTCATTCAAAGCTCTTGTTTCTTCGTTGATTTTCTGCTTTCGTGATGGGTCTGTTGCTGAGAGTGGAGTGTTGAGGTCTTCTCCTATTAACATATTATTATCAGCATGTCTCTTAATTTTGGTTAACAGTTGGCTAATGTAGTTGGCTGCTCCCATGCTGGGGGCATAGGTATTTACAATTGTTAGATGTTCTTGTTGGATAGACCTTTTAAGAATGATATAGTGTCCTTCTGTATCTTTAACTACGTCTTTAGCTTAAAATCTAATTTGTCTGATATGAGAATTGCAACCCCAGCTCTCTTTTGAGGTCCGTTGGCCTAAAAGATGGCTCTCCATCCCTTCACTTTCAGACTGGATGTATCTTTAGGTTCAAAATGAGTCTCTTGTAGACAGCATATGGATGGGTCCTGTCTTTTTATCCTATCTGCAACCCTATGCCATTTCATGGGAGCATTTAGGCTGCTCACGTTGAGAGTGATTACTGCAAGATATAATTTTCATTGTCATCATGTTGCTTGTGAAGTCCTTGTTTCTCTAGATTGTCTCTGTAAATTTTGGTTCTACATCACTCTTGGGGTCTTTCTCCTTTTACAGAACCCCCCTTAATATTTCTCGTAGGGCCGGCTTAGTGGTCACATATTCTTTCAGTTTCTGCTGGTCTTGGAAGGTCTTTATCTCTCCATCCATTCTGAATGAAAGCCTTGCCAGATAAAGTATTCTTGGCTGCAGATTCTTCTCATTTAGTACCCTCGATACGTCTTGCAGCCCTTTCTGGCTTGCCAGGTCCCTGTGGACAGCTCTGATATTATTCTGATGCTCCTCCCTCTGTATGTAAGGAATCTCTTCCCCTGAACTGCCCTTAAGATGTTTTCTTTGGATCTAAGATTTACGAGTTTTACTCTTACTTGCTAGGGCATTGGTCTGTTCTCCTTGATCTTGGGAGGGGTCCTCTCTGCCTCTAGGATATGAATGCTTGTTTCATTCCCCAGATTAGGGAAGTTCTCAGCTATGACTTTTTCAACTATATCTTCTAGTTCTCTCTCTCTCTCTCTCTCTCTCTCTCTCTCTCCACCCTCCTCAGGGATCCCAATAATCCTGACACTGGAACATTTCATGGTGTTTATTTCTCTAATTCTGTTTTCGTGGATTTTATAAAATCTCCCCTTCTGTGAGTACCACTGAAAATGGCAACCTCCCACAGGCAGTGCACCCCCCCCAGCGATCCTCTCAATGGTTGACCCAGAACCCTGCTTGTCTCTGCCCCCTGTGCTGCCGAAACCATGGGTGATCCTGGTCTGGGCAGGTGTGGGTAGTGGTGGCAGCCAGCCCCCCAAGTCCGCAGGCACAGATCCTGGCATCTGCCCTTTAAACTCCTGGATTCTGTTGGAATGCCATTACCATGTGCTTCCCGTCCCCTCACTACTGCTCTGCAAACTATTGCAGGTCCCCAGGCACAGGATGCTTTTGCACTGGGATATTATTTTGCTTTCCTGTGGACAGCTTCTGGTGGCCCCTTACCCCTTGTGTTTATCCTCTGATATCTGTCTGTGCAATCACAACTCCCTCCTTTGTACCTCTTGACTGAAGATCTTCTGCCCCTGTAGAGATCCAGATGCATAATCTTACATCTCAGGCTGACTTCATGGGTGTTCAGACTGGCTTGGTAGATATCCAGCTAAATTCAGGGGACCAGTTGAAACTAAGTCCCCCACTCCTCCACCACCTTAGGCAATTTTGGTGTATTTAATATTTTAAATTAGCAATATAATATTTACTGAGCAAATACACTTAAGGGACAAATAAAATATTTGTTGTGGCTACAACTTATACTAAAAGAATTATGTTTTTTTTTCCTATTTTGCCAGTTTTAAGTTATTTATATTTTTGTCATACAATGGGATCTATTAGCCTTCAATTTTTTGAAATTGTAACAGCAAGACAATGTAGAAACAACTCCAAGTAGTGCCTTTTCTTTTTAAACAAGCTATTTCATATACAGTAAGGAGAATAAGTGATTAGCTAGATTCTCACAGCACTTAGAGCTGCAAATGACTTTTAGAGATTATAGGCTAATTAAAGCCTCACCACTCACCTATCCCTTTTTAAAAAACAATTAATGAACCTGAATCTAAGGCAGCAAAAGGTTAAATGATTTCTCTGGGGGTAAAATGGCAAGTCAGCAGTAAAGCAGGGCTGACACTTCATTCCCTGACCTCAGGGACGTATCACAAACATACCACTGTAATGTGTTGTAATACTTCAGTGCTTTTACATTTGGGGCCTCCTAGTTGCCTTTCTAAACACACATGCTTTAAAAGCTTAAGTAATCTATTTAAAATAAGTATTTTCCTCCTAAAAATATAGATTTCTCTTACTTATAAGATATCAAATAAAAGGCAAGGGAATTATTTATTGTTACTCAGAACAGAATTAACCATGCATCCTAGTCTCTTCTTTAGTTATCTGAGGAAAAATAAACCACCACTGCAATTGGTTGTTTCAGAGAAGAAAACCTTTCATCTAAAACATGCAGAGCAATCTTTGCCACAAAGTTTCACAGCTCTCTTCAGCCACCCAAAATAAAAAACACTAAGCTTCCCAAGAGTGACTTTAAACATTTAAACAAAGATATGCCTATTTTGAACAAATACTGTACAACGAGCAATTATTTATACTCAATAAATCTAGTAAAAATCATTGGGATGAAATCTTCTTTACACTGACTTTTCACTTAAACACACAACATTTATTTGTGCTGAATAATAACACACAAATTGGAATACCATATAAATTAATACCAAATAAAATACTATCACATTAAGACACATTTGATGGACTTTTAAAAATGAGTGTCTGCTAATACATGAGGTACTGAGAGGGGACAACGTCATTCTCTAGGTCCCTGAAGGGGTCACTGAGTGAATCTGGATGGAGAACTGCAAGGCCCAGCTTGGCCACTTGCCTCAGCAATTCTCAGGAGCTCTGCTTACACTATTTTCTTAAGACAGAGTAACATCTCCTAGGAAAATTCTTCAAAGCCCAGTTGGAATGCCTCTTCCAAATGGAAGTCTTTCTAACTTTCCAAGTCCAAATTAGCCATTCCTCCTCCTATACTCTCACTCAAGTTACCTTCCATAACAATTAGTTTTCTACATCTATAAAGGACTATGTCCTAGTCCCATGGACCAATTCTCATGCTCTGCCCACAGCAGGTAATTAAAAAGTGTATCTGTTGAATTGTATCTTGCTAAAATAGATCCAGAAGGGCCTGCTGGGATTATGCGGTCTAGCCTCTTCATTCTACAGTTCAGGAAAGGAGTGAGTTGCCCAATACATATAGCAGGCTGTGATGTGAGTGGAACCTGAATTCTGTGCTTCCCTCGAGTGGCTGTCACTGGGTTAGTGCTCTTGGAGCTCTAATCCCTGACCTAGCAGAGTGCTCATTTGGGGAGGTGACAAAGACTGGCCTAGTTCCCTTGTCACTACACAGTGAAGCAGAAAACTGATATAATGAAAGCAATGCTGACTGAGACGGGTATCGTATGGAAGGAAGCCAAGATAGTTTTTAAAAAGATAAAGATATGTTTTTAAAAAGTTTTTTTTTAATTAATTTATTTTAATAAACATATAATGTATTTTTATCCCCAGGGTACAGGTCTGTGAATCGCCAGGTTTACACATTTCACAGCACTCATCATAGCACATACCCTCCCCAATGTCCATATCCCCACCACCCTCTCCCAAACCCCCCTCCCCCCAGCAACCCTCAGTCTGTTTTTTGAGATTGAGTCTTTTATAGTTTGTCTCCCTCCCAATCCCAAGAAAAGATATGTTCAGGGTCCTGGCTAATCTTCCTAACTCATGCAATGGCCTACTGGTCAGACCCAAGTGACAGCTTAGATGTCTGAGTAAGTGAGTATGCTCTACCAAGTGAGGAACTCGTTTAAGAAGAGTTCTTAGAATTTCCGGCTGAGAATAGGAGCAGTTTGTAATCAAAGCATGTCTTAATCATCAGAAGAATCACCACACATCCAGCAATCTTTTTGGAGTTTCAAAATGTGACCTCAAACATGTTGACTGTATATCAACACGTAAGATTGCGCAGGAAGAACAAAGTAATAACAAGCCTTCCCTGGCTCGTCCATTGTCTCGGGCAGGTGGTCCCCAAGCTCCCAGATCTAGTTATGCTGTAGCTCTTCTTTCAATTCCATCAACAATCTTGGCAGTTTTCTACTTTGGATGTTTGCTGTTCCCCTATCTAGAGACTCTTCTCCCTATTCTCTGTCTGGTTGATGCCTTCTCCTCCATTAGTTCTCACCCAAAGTAGTATCTCCTCAGAGAGTGGGCCTTTTGACCAACCTACATAAATTAGGTTTTCACTCAGCCCAGATTCTTCCTCCTCTTATTATTTTAATGATGCCCTATTTGTATCCTTTATAACACATGATAAATTGAGTACTTTACTTGTGTATTTATGATAAAGGCCATACACACACACACACACACACACACACATTGTTTAGATCCCGGTAAGATATAGATATACAGATATATCTCACCGGGATCTAAACAATATGTGTGTATGTGTGTGTGTGTGTATAGATATCTATATATCTATATCTATATATCTATATCTATATATCTATAGATATAGATATATAGATATAGATATATAGATATATATAACTAGATATATCTAGATATCTAGATATCTAGATATATTTAGATATATATCTAGATATTATATATATAGAGAGAGATATATAGATATATAGATATATCTCACCGGGATCTAAACAATGCCTGTTGAATTCTAGATAGTACACAGTAAAGACTGGTTTGTTGAATAAATTAATAAATTCAAAATATTTTTATAAAAAAAATTCAAAATTATGTGAGGCCCCAGGAAGCCTTAACACGTTTTGAGAAACACAACTCTACTTTATAAAATGTCTACAATAAGAACAAATTTCAAATACTGGTTTAGTAAAGATTTTCAGATTACTTCCTTACCGATTTTTGATAGGCACCAATTACTTCAGAAATAAAACTTAGGGTTTTTTCAGTGCTGATCTATGTGAAAAAAGTCTATACCTAATTAATCACTAATACCTAATAATAAACATCCAATTGTCTGTAACCTAAAGATTAAAAAAAGAATGGCATGTAGTTACATAGCTCAGATACCAAAAAAAAATATTTGGGGGGTCATTAACAGAGAAAACAAAAACAAATGATTCTCAAAGAATGACAATTTTCAGAGAAATGCTCCAGCTTTTTAGGGAATAAAAATGGATGAAGAAAACAGAAGTAGCATTCTTTCTACAAGAGAAAATCCAATTAAAAACTAATACTGGAAAATCTGAATGGGAACATCATGAAAAGTAAATAAATGGATACTGTGCATCCTCCTCAAAGAGTTAGTATATGTGGTTTTTAGGTTCTTCACTACTCAGAGGAAAAAAATTACGGTACCATTACTGTGATGCACATTTTCCAACACTGTCACTTGACTGGTAGTAGGTTTGGATCCATTCACCATTTTTCAATTCTGATAGATGACATTTTACCAAAGCCATTTGATATTTTTAAAAAGTAACACCTACAGTGGGGTTTTTTGGAATTAAAAGGGTAAAAATCTACTACCTGCATAAAATCTGAAATCTGAATATTTAGACTTTTTGTAATTTAAAAAGGCAAAATTTAATATAACTCCAAATAAAAGCCAAAACAGAATTGGCCAAGCTTAAGAACATTGTACACTATATTTTTTATAGTGTTTTTGTGTACAAGAATGACTATGAAATTAAATTGTCTTATTTCTAGCAATTTTTTTCCATAAACAATAGCCATCGCTGCTTAAAGGGTTGCTTGCAAACTTACTAGAAATATTTTTTGGAGAATATTCTAGTCTTCAAAACAAACAGTAGCTGTCAAATTCTTACTGCATAATCTAAAATGTTAATCCATGTACTGTATTTCATTTGTAATAAGTCTTTGTGATAAGGTTAACACTTCAACACACAACACAAATAAGAGAGCACCGAAAAATGAAAATTACTTTGCTTATGTTTCCGTATTAGAATTTTATTTGCTAAAGGGTAAAAACAGATTTGCAAAATTCACAGTTAACTTAAAACAATAGTTTTAAACCTTTTATTCCTAGCCCTTACTGCCTTCAGGAAGGAGAGAACATCTGGTTATTTAAGGAACACAATATGTTCACATTTTCTATGACTTTTGTTTCTAATTGGGTTTTTAAATTTTTTTTTTTTGAATTTGAACAACTAGTTAGAACAATGTTTTTTAATCACTTCATATTTTTCAGACTGTCCTCCTTCTATCCCTCTACTTCATTTAGTGGATTGTTTCTGGAAATCTGCTCAGTGGTTCTAATATGATAAAGACAAGAAAATGAGAATTAGGATCATGGTCTGAGGAACTAAGCATAGAAACTGTATTTATGGTGAACAGAGTATGTATGATGCTACAAACAGATATCTGACATTTGGTGTCTTTACATAGCATACATTTAAGAAAATTTCAAACAGTTCTAGGTCCACTTATATATATAGTAGTTTTATTTATTACAGATACAAATTAAATGTCTATTGTAAGTTGAATAATTTTTAATGACACATACTAGTAAACAGGAGTCTACTAGTTTCAAAAACTATAGTTCCTGTGTGGAAAGGTGGTTGGAAGACCTGGGTTCAATTGCTGGCTCTGCCACTGACAAGGTGTATTAAAGAAGTCTCTAACTTCACTTTGATCCTTAGTTTGTTCAACTACAGAAGCAGAAGCTGGATTAGAACTCTAGGTTCCCTGCAGTTCTGAAATTCTGACAGTCACAGCAGGGTATATTAACTAGATTCTTTGTTCTGTCAATTTTTCCATAATACTTGAAGGTGCTGATTGGATTTCAAACAATTCTGACACAAAGCAAATTAAGGAACTGGATGCCCTTTAAGTTCAAGTTGTGGGGTTCATTCGCCATCTTGATAAAAATGGCAGCTGACATATACACAACTGGCAATGGCTTCCATGGAATGTGGGTATGGGTTCCAGAAATACGCTAAATGAGTGAGATCCACCTAGATTAGAGTCAATACGGTATACTGGGAGAGGCTTAGCAACTGCATCAGAATTCAATTCTACCATTATTTTCTTAATACCATCTACCACAGAACACAAAGCTGAACACTAAAAAATGAGCAGGATCATATGGAATAATGGAGGCAAAGAAATAAGAAAACAGCTAAAATACAAGGTCCTTAGGGGGACTCAAAGGCAAAAACATGCCCTATCTGAGCCTGGGAATGGCTTCCTGAAGGAGGTAGAAGATACGCTGGGAATCTCAGGAGGAGATGGATAGATACATACAAGGGTCATGGAGTCACTCTAGCTAGCTTGGAAGCTTATGAGTTTTTGGTCTTGGGAAAGCCACATAATCTCACCCTGTCTACACTGAAAAAGAATGAAAAAAGATAACCTCCTTTGTCTAACTCCTAGCTTATTATAAGGACCAAAGTAAGCACATCAAAGTGCTTAGAGACTATGAAGGAGGATGATCTTCTTATTACAGTTTACAGCCCCATTATTTCACTCTGTTCAAATAAATCTTTTTGCAGTAAACCCTACATCTGATATAAAACAATTAAAGCTTCAGTGTCTCGTGCTCTAGTTGCAGAGTCTGTTCTCAACTGAGAAATCTCCACTGGGATTTATGGAAAGCGGTAGGACAAAGTGCTTTTCTGAAGCTGGCAATGAACTTGGAGGGCTCAGAGTTCCTTGTTTATTTTTATTTTATTGAGTCTGTCAGCAGCACTCAACACTACTGTCACAAGGAACTGGGCTATGCGAAAATGTACTTTCATGCCTCAAATCTCATCCTTCTACTTACTAGTTCACTTCACAGAGATTCAGTGTGTTTATATACTTACTCTGATCTCCTTGAATTGGGAATGATTCAAGTATTTTAAGTGTTTCATTGTTAATAATAAATAGGAAAAAAATTAAGCACACTGATGTTTGGATTTTTAGAGGATACGGGGGGGGGGTACTAGCACCATCTTTCCCTCTTTTTCTTCCCCTTCAGTGTAAATGGCCTGCTATATGAATTTATAATGACATTACCACACTGAAAACTCTGTCCACTTGTGGATTCCTATGCTATATATAAAACTTGCGCTGTGTGTCTGTTTTCCGTAGCACTGGACTGGATCTTATTAGATCATTTTAAGTCAGTTCTTTGTGGACAAAGGAGCTCTGGCTGGGCGGGTCATTAGATACAATGTAATTCAGCCCCAAAAGAGAAGACCAAGATACAGCAAAGGACAAAGGAGCTCTGGCTGGGCGGGTCATTAGATACAATGTAATTCAGCCCCAAAAGAGAAGACCAAGATACAGCAAATCAAAAGGATGGTTTTTAGCAGAGTCAAGATTTGACCCAGTGTCCTGAGTCCTAATTCAGTATCCTTTCTCCTTAACTAAATCTATCATCTTGCTGGGTTAACCATGTGAAAGCCCCTTAAAACTATATACATCTTTCTTTATTTTTCCTATAGATATCATCATTCTATAAACTTGTTCTTAACAGCCTTTTAAACATGATTCTCTCCTCTGCCTGATCAATCTCTTCTATCTCAGAAATATCAGTTTAGGTCCTATATTTTGGACCATTATCTTGATGATGTTTTTACTTAGTTAGATCCTAAATGTAAAAGTGGAGAATACTTTTTTTAAGATACTTAGGCTATTATGCTATTATTTTTTCTCTTAATCCTTAGAGGATATATTTTTTAATGCTTATAGACTTGGCTTTATTATAATTCTATTATGCACACTACCTTATTGAGATAAAAAGAGCTCTATTAAAATCACAGATTCCACTAATAACACTGACAGATTTATTATACGAAACCTGCCTCTAGGACAGTGGATGATTCATAGCAAGATCAACCATATTTAGCCAGGGAAAAATTACCAAGATCAATAGGTTTAGATAACATATTCACTTCTCCCTTCAGTGAAGCCAAATAAATCATTTAAGTACAGAATTCAGATAGTTATTTTAACAATTTTTTCCCCCACTCTGTATGATTCTAAGAATTCCTAATACTGAGCTGACAGAATTTACCTTAAGTTTACAGACCAAAACTCATAT
Source organism: Martes martes (assembly GCF_963455335.1). Lineage (NCBI taxonomy): Eukaryota > Metazoa > Chordata > Mammalia > Carnivora > Mustelidae > Martes > Martes martes. Next base: position 132,358,346 of record NC_137888.1, read on the forward strand.
ACCCCATTGACAAGTAGTCAAATTCTGTATTTCTTTTATAGATATTTCATAGTTGTGGTTATTTTTTATAAAAAATACATACATAAAAATATGGGATTTTTTATTTTATAATCAGACTCCTAAGCTTTACCAGAAAAAAATTTTACCTTATGTATCAGAGAAATTATGGATTATATCTCTGATACTCAATGAAATATTGTATAGGAGAAATTATATAAAATTGTGTATATTTGTAGAAAATGGTATAAGCACAAGGAAATAAAATCTTTTAAATCTATCAAAGAATAAATAAAGGTCATACTGAAATGTTGAAGTCAATAGTCGAGGGAAAGCAGAAATCCTTTTGAATTAAAATTTACGTTAAACTTGGAGGCCCAAGTCGATCAGACAGAGCTTTGGCAATGGATCCACAGACAGACTGACTCAAAGACAGTTTGACAACTGCCAACATGACTGTTGGGAATTCTGCCAAAGAGCCAAAGGCTGGGATTACCACCCAATGCCTGGCATTCTCATACTTGTGTTTGAAGCTCTCTCTCTTATACTTCATCCAATATTTTTGTTTGGCTCAAAAGCATCAAGGATTCACAGATTTTTTTAGATCATTAAATGTTCTTATTTTCAAGAAATATAACATTAGTTGTAAAAGAGCACACTTCTTCTCTGAAGTGTAAAGAAAATTTTGGTGGCTTGCTTTAAATTCAAATAGAGAAATTAGCATTAAAGTCTGTTTAAATCTTTATTTTATTAGGTAACTCTTCACCCACACACACAAAAATACATATTCCTAATATGAAATGATTTGAGTATTTCATTATGTCTAAAACTTTTACAGAACCAGTCCTTTTTATAGCTTTAATGTCTTGCCCCTCACATGGCCTCTGAGGCTCTTCCTGTGAGGGGTACCAATGATGATTAAGTGTGGCTCTAAGGAGAAGCAGTTGCTGAACTACTTCCTTGAGTTATGAGGAAGGAGGAGGGCAGAACGACCTTCTGAGGGACAAGAGATGTGTGTTCCAGGTTCTCATGGCAATGTCCACTTAATTTACCTGCTAAGTTGCTAGCCAGTGAGGTATGTGAGTTTTGCCTACAGCTCTAGGCAAATTCTGTCATTAGGCAATTCATCGGTCATCACACAAATTCCCCATTCATGCCGAGAAACCAATTTTTCACCCAACTTAAAATTGTGCGTCTTCTCTTTGGAAAGCTTACCTTTGGATCTCGAAGGAACAGAGCCTTAAGAATCAGTGAGTGTACATCCCCAATTAGTGGGTAATGCATCAGAAGGCCAAGACAGGTCTGGTAGTTACTAGAGATCACTAAATAAGAGGGGGAAAAAAAAAAGGAATTTAGAAGCAATACTGTTTAAGATGTTTGCATTACTTGAGAGTAAAAAAATAACTTAGATTCAAAGAAAGTAAACCAATAACTCAATTAATTTGATAAAAGGAAATAGGGAGAAGGGATCTTTACCAAATGGCCTTTGAAGCAGCACACTTACTGTTAACTGCAATCTAATATCTAGCACTTATCCTCAGGGGGTGTTGGAAGAAGAGCCTCAGATATAGAGATGTGTACGTTTGCAATATAAATAAACTCTTAGAAGCATGCATATTTATTGCCATTTATATGCCTGTGCTTAAATGTCTCTAGTTTTGCTGCTTAGAAATTAGTAACAAAAATCTTATGAATGGGAAAGAACCAGTTTAAAATTCTCATAAAATAATATTTACCCTAATTATTATGCTTCCTAAGTTACATATGTTACATTTATTCTTTTATATATAAATATTACATAATTCAAAGTTAAAAAATATAATTTCTTCCAATTATTTTTTTCTAAAGGTAATGAGAAATTTAGGGAGAGTATCTATGCAGCATTTCTTGGAGGAAAAATGTCAAAATCTTCATAGATAAGCCTAACTGTGTTCCTTAGACTGTCACTTAATTTTTTTCCCAAATCAACCTAATTATGGGTGCAATTATTAAACACATCTTTTCAGGCAGGTCTATGTAAACTACTTCATTTCTTGGCAATCCATCTGCCACTGCTGTCACAGTCAGGCCCATTAACGACGCTTGTTTTGTAAGCCACACTGACTGCCTCCACAGCACCGATTGTGAAGAAACTTTACAGTTACAACTTCCTGTTGTTGCAACCGAATCCTTTGCATTAATCAGAACAAGCAGCTGAAAAAATATTCCATAGGAAAACTGATTCTATAGAAACAACACAAATCAAAACATTAACAACTGTTTGTGATCAGAAATACCCTTGATTATTAGACTTTTTTTTTCCTTTCTTTTGTTGGAAGCACCATTTTTTGCAACAGCTTCTTACCCCTCCCCCTTCCCATGAACATTATGGGGAAAGGAGACAGGACTGGGCAAAATGAATAATTATAATCTATGTAAGGAACCACTTTATCATCTTCATTTCCGTTGCTGATCTGACAGCTTGTAATTTCATACATCTGCTTTCATTTGTAAAGCACTCACTTATCCTACCTTTTCTATATCTGTTCAGACTCTTCTCTTCTTATTCCTTCATTTTGTCATATTCACATTCAGTTACCTGTTGTCCTTTTTCCTCTAGAATTTGAAAAGCTAGTATACTGAGAATGGTATAATGTTTCCATGTAGGGTTTTCTTCGAGAGTTAACAAATAAATAAAACTTAGATAATCAATTCATTTTCCAACTCCTACTTTCCCAAATACTATGATGTTTATATACTAGTAACTGGCCCGGGAAGAATTCTTGTCTATTTTGTAAGAGAAGCAAACGGTTCTGGGCTCTGGATTCCAAGATGTGGGTCTGAATCCCGGGACACCATCTGAACCTTTTCTAAGGTTGCCGTAAGATCAAAGGACATAATCTGTTCAGCCAGTGGAGAGTTGCTGATCAAAACCTGTTGTGGGTAACCTCTCTGAGCTTCAGTTCGGTCATGTGGAAAACTTCCTGTTTTAAAAAAAAGAGTGACCTGCCGGATTTATTCAATCCAATAGCTATTTGTTGAGTACCTAATCAATGACAGGTGCTATGTTAGAGGGGATGCAGAGATAAAACACAATCCTTACTCTGAAGAAAATTAAAGTGCCAAAGGGCAGATGTAGAAAGAGAAGGAGTTATTGCTACTACTACCACTAAGATGACAATCAATCCCTAAAGACTTACCAAGACTAGGCCCTATGCCAAGAGCTTTCCCTATATTATCTCATTTAATTTTTATGACAATCGTGTTATAAGGGTAAAATTATTATCCTTGTCTTACCGGTGAGAAAACTAACACTTGGAAAGGTTAAGTCATTTGCCCAAATCATATAGTGGTTTGGTAGTGGAGCAAGATTTGAAATTTCAAAGCCTAGCTACAGGGTTCAAGCTCTAAAACATGGCTTTGCTTTGAAAAAGCAATTTTTTTTTTTAAAGATTTTTTTATTTATTTATTTGTCAGAGAGAGAGAGAGAGAGCGAACACAGGCAGACAGAGTGGCAGGCAGAGGCAGAGGGAGAAGCAGGCTCCCTGCTGAGCAAGGAGCCCGATGTGGGACTCGATCCCAGGACGCTGGGATCATGACCTGAGCTGAAGGCAGCCACCCAACCAACTGAGCCACCCAGGCGCCCCGAAAAAGCAATTGTTTTAAAAATCAGAGAACACAGTGATGCAAAGAGTCACTGCAAACTAGAAGAGTCAATTAGTATTATTACTCTCTTATAGTAGTTTTGAGGAGCTTGGAAGGTCAGCATAACCCAGTCTCTAGGAGAGCCTGATATAGACAGGTATTTATTTGGACAGATGAGGGCAATAATCCTGTTCTTATAACTAGACAGAACTTTTGAAGCTGTCGGAAGCTATAAGATATGTAAGGGAAGCCAACTAATACGTTAATATTCCACTTGCAGAATGAATGAAGGCACTAACATTCCTTCTCCCACTTCTTCCTTTCATCCATCCAGTCACTGAACATTAATGAACATTTCCTGAGCATCTTCTATATCCTGCACACACAGAGACAGTGCTAGGCACTGGTACTAGGGATATAATGGCAAATGAATCTGAGCTCTGAAGGGTAGCAGAACATGCCGTCTGAAATACTGCTGTGGGGTACTCGCTTTGGCAGCATATACACTAAAACTGGAATGACAGAGAAGATTAGCATGCAAATTCATGAAGCGAAATCCTACTCCAGGAGTACAGGACATGCCACCCTAAAGTATGCCACTTGGATATATTGATTGTTTTGAGCTGTAGGCACTTGAAAAACAGCAAATGCACAGTAAGACTTTCTCTGAACTCCCCTTATCTGCCTAAAGATAAATCCTCCAGAAGGAAGTCGGTTGTAATAAATTCCCCCAAGACAAACTTTGTCACAGATTCATACCTCTCATCTATTCTTCTAAAGGACCATTCGTCTTTCCTAAAAATCCTCTCCACCTTTCTTTATTAAGGTGGTATTTAATCCTGAGTTCTAAAACCGTATCTTTGACAGTTGGTCATTTTCCTAAGTTTCTACCATATACAAATGAGGCATACATTTATATATATGTCAACATATGTTAATTATATAACTATAATATATATTATTATATAATAGAATATATAATCGTATAATAATAATAAAACATACATATGTTAATAAACTTGTTTTTCTAATTAACTTTTTTTTTTTTTTTTTTTGTGAAAGAAACCCAGAAGATGTTTCTTCCTAGAAACATCACAAAAGGCAAGGGAAGCAAGGGCAAAAATGTACTGGGATTTCACCAAGATCAGCTTTTGCACAGCAAAGGAAACAGTCAACAAAACCAAAGGACAACCAACAGAATGGGAGAAGATATTTGCAAATGACATATCAGATAAAGGGCTAGTATCCAAAATCTATAAAGAACTTATCAAACTCAACACCCAAGGAACATATAATCCAATCAAGAAATGGGCAGAAGACATGAACAGACATTTCTGCAAAGAAGACATCCAGATGGCCAACAGACACATGAAAAAGTGCTCCATGTCGCTTGGCATCACGGAAATATAAATCAAAACCACAATGAGATACCACCTCACACCAGTCAGAATGGCTAAAATTAACAAGTCAAGAAATGACAGATGCTGGCGAGGATGCGGAGAGAGGGGAACCCTCCTACACTGCTGGTGGGAATGCAAGCTGGTGCAGCCACTCTGGAAAACAGCATGGAGGTTCCTCAAAAAGTTAAAAATAGGGGCACCTGGGTGGTTCAGTGGGTTAAAGCCTCTGCCTTCAGCTCAGGTCATGATCCCAGGGTCCTGGGATCGAGCCCCGCATCAGGCTCTCTGCTTAGCGGGGAGCCTGCTTCCTCCTCTCTCTCTCTCTCTCTCTCTCTCTCTCTCTGCCTGCCTCTCTGCCTGCTTGTGATCTCTGTCAAATAAATAAATAAAATCTTAAAAAAAAAAAGTTGAAAATAGAGCTAACCTACGACCCAGCAATCACATTACTGGGTATTTACCCTAAAGATACAAATGTAGTGATCCGAAGGGGCATGTGCACCCGAATGTTTATAGCAGCAATGTCTACAATAGCCAAACTATGGAAAGAACCTAGATGTCCATCAACAGATGAATGGATAAAGAAGAGGTGATATATATAAACAATGGAATACTATGCAGCAATCAAAAGAAATGAAATCTTGCCACTTGCAGTGATGTGGATGGAACTAGAGAGTATTATGCTGAGCAAAATAAGTCAATCAGAGAAAGACAATTATCATATGATCACTCTGATATGAGGAATTTGAGAGGCAAGGTAGGGGGCTGTGGGGGGTATGGAAGGGAAAAAAATGAAACCAGATGGGATCACTAGGGAGACAAACCATAAGAGACTCTTAATCTCACAAAACAAACTGAGGGTTGCTGGGGGGACGGGGGGAGGGAGAGGTTGGCTGGGGGATGGACACTGGGGAGGGTATGTGCTATGGTGAGTGCTGTGAAGTGTGTAAGCCTGACGATTCACAGACCTGCACCCCTGGGGCAAATAATACATTATATGTTAATAAAATAATTTAAAAAGAAGAAGAAAAAAGAAACCCAGCTGAAAACCTAAAAGATATAGGTACAGTTTTACCTCCGCTATAGTCCCGTTTTCAGATAATACTATCTCTAATTTATTAAGGAAAACTTGTACTTTGAGAACACTTAATTTGCAATTACATACGCTAAGTATTAAGTCCCTTTTGAATAACTGTGCCCAATTTAGAGTAGGCAGGGAGAATAACACAAGATGTTTTATAAACAAAATAGTGGGGATCTGACAGAATAAGAACTTACTTTTGATCTTTACAGCGAAGTTTGGCTGAACGTGAGAAGCTCATCTGCAGTGCTCTTCCTTCCCTAACATTTACTCCATCAGAGCAGGGCAGTAACACAGGAAACAAAGTGAAGATTTAAAAAAGGCCAAGTTTTGGTATCTCCCTACATTTGAAATCAAGCATGTATACGCTTTAAAGACAAAGTACTGAAGCTACACACTTTGAAGAGCGTATTCAGAGAAATGGAAGACAAAGGTGAGTGGCAGCTAGGAAAATATACTGGTTCTGGGGTCAGATGATCTAGGTTAGAATCTTGATCAAATCTAGATTAGAATGCTGGCTAGGCACTCATTATGTGTGTGAACTTAAGCAAGGCCCTGAACTTTATGGGCTTTCTTTCCTCCACTGATAAAACCATAATGATGCTTACTTTAGCTGCAGGGTTTCTGTAAGGGCAACCCTGATGCAAGGGAGTGTGCTTCCCATCTCGCTTAATTCTTGCTGACTGGCACTCTCGCCGCCCAAAGCAGAGCCGGCCTTTTCTGTCTCTACTTTTAAATGGCACATTTCTGTTCTGGAGTTGTCTAAGGGAGCTGGTTTAAACAGTTTCTCCAGTCATAACAAACAAAAACATAATGCAATCAGTAAAGATAGTCAGAGGATGTTATTATTTTGAAAAAGCTTAGAGCAATACAGTTAAATAACTTATGGGTGATTCAAAGTTAACTGCACCGACAACTGTTAACACTTGCAAGTAGAACACTTCATTCAAATTATTTAATTTTGTATTTAGATATACTTACTTTCCCCAAGGTAACAAAATGAACCAGGAACAACTAACCAAAGAACACAAAATTAAATGTAGAATTCTTTAAAAAAAAATTCTCTAAAATTAAGAACAGTAATAGCTATCACTTACCAAGCATCTAGAATGGGCCTGGAAACTTGCTATATATTACATAAACACACCATGAGTCCTTCTAATCCCCACTAAGGCAGGTATTATCATCACTCCACATTTTAGACAAGGATATGGTATTACAGAGAGGATGAACTACACATCTAAGGCCACTGGGCTCCCGAAAGGCAGAGAGGGCTAAACAAAGGTCTGCGTAGCTGAAAGCCTCACTCTTGACCACCGTATCCTATTCTTTCTTGTATTCCTAGCAGAAAATTCCATGCAAAGAAGGCCAATTCAGACACAGATGGCTTCTGAATGCCAACTATGTGTGAGCCACAGAGAAGCCTCTAAGATACACTGAGAAAAGCCCTCCATATATAAGGCCAGGTAAAGTAAATTATTTAGAAATAGGCACGAATTCTTGTAGTTAGCTCTTAAGTGGCAGAGAAAACAGATAAGCATGAGTAAAAATTAAAGATAGTTAGCTAACAGCAACAAAAAAGAAAACCTTAAGGCCTTAACATAATTTATTTTACCTTTCCACTGAAAACAAAGCCGATGTGTAGGTAAGTGTCTTGCAAGGCACCTGGCATGCAGAAGACATGGTTGCCACCGTGACAACTGCCTCTCTAAGCACCTTCAATTACAGCAACATCCACTCTCAAAACCTAACAAGGACACACACTCTTCCATAAACAATGGGATGGTCCTGGGGCGCCTGGGTGGCTCAGTGGGTTAAAGCCTCTGCCTTTGGCTCAGGTCATGATCCCAGGGTTCTGGGATCGAGCCCCGAGTCGGGCTCTCTGCTCAGCAGGAAGCCTGCTTCCCTTCCTCTCTCTCTGCCTGCCTCTCTGCCTACTTGTGATCTCTGTCTGTCAAATAAATAAAAAATCTTAAAAAAAAAAAAAAAACCAATGGGATGGGCCTTATTTCTCTAGTGGATTTTGTGCAGAAATATGAGAAATTTAAATTCGATTTTTGGAAAGAGAACAATCTCAAGTTCAGCAGAGCTCAATCTTTTTTTCTAGAAAAAAAAAAAAAAACTTAAAAAAATTTTTTTAAAGATTTTCAGTAATCGGTACACTTAATGAGTGGTTCGAACTCACAACCCTGAGATCACGAGTTGCATGCTTTACTGACTGAACCAGCCAGGCAACCCTAGAAAAAAACCTTTAAGAAGTGCTCTTCTTAATGCTTTCCAAGCTTAATACACTTTAAACAGAATTTATTTTAATCAGGTCAAACAACATAAGAGATCCTCTCAAGAATTTGTATTTTTAAAAATACAGTGTTGTCAATGGAAAGGTAGTAAGCAAGCAAGCAGCCAAGTGGAGGACTGCTAAGCGGTAGGGTATGGGCACAGGACAAAGAACATCGTACTGGTGAAGTCAGCGTAACTGCGCGTTAGCTCCAGAGAGCCGACGGGACTAGGATTAAGTTTGAAACAAATCGGTTACCTGTATAGGCTTACATTCTGTCATCATCTCTGTCTTGTTACCCATTAAGGGAACTAGTGAGATGATACAGTGCAAAAACCTTTAAGTCTTCTAATGCAAGTTATTACCATTAATGTAGTAACTCTAAGGATATATCTAGAATCGGGGCTCAAGTTCTATCTCCAAATTATAAAATGTTACAGAAATGAAATCTAAAAAATTTAGCATGTATTAAAATTTAGGAAAGAAATAATAACATTAAATAATAATAATAAATAATATGACTCATAGTTTTTGCCTCTTATTTTTAAATCAAGTTCTAACCAATTTGGTTATTTTTAACCAAATGAAGGAAAACCATAGGTCAGGTTTTTAATTGTTGGTCAATCTGAATATAGACACATGTGTGTGTGTTGTATTTCACTGCTTAGTGATTTTTAATTCCTGACTCTGAAATACAGATCTGTCAGTAGACAGGGTTGAGGTACAGAAGATATTTAAGAAGGGGGCTCCTGGGTGGCTCAGTGGGTTAAAGCCTCTGCCTTCAGCTCAGGTCATGATCCCAGGGTCCTGGGACTGGGCCCCGCATCGGGCTCTCTGCTCGTCGGGGAGCCTGCTTCCTCCTCTCTCTCTCTGCCTGCCTCTCTGCCTACTTGTGATCTCTGTCAAATAAATAAATAAAATCTTTAAAAAAAAAAAAGAAGATATTTAAGAAGTACTGACAATATTTCTTTCTTGTATTCACTCAGCTAACAGGCATGTATTAAATACCTATTTTGATCCATGTACTGCTATGACAAGAAAAAAGACACAATCTCTACTTTCTCTTCATATTGCAGTGGAAGAGCAGGATCAGACTAACTGCAACCCAGGTCAGAGCTGGAACAGTGGAGCATCCAGTGGGCTGTGACAACTGCTCGAGTGGAAAGCTGCAAGGTCAGTGAGCATCAGGCAACAAGTGGAAGTAAACGGAGGCAGGATGCTGCGTGGCTCCTGTGGCACGAGTGCTGAGGAGAAATGGAGACATGGAAGCAGGTGGGGGTCCTGCTTATCCATAGGGGATGGAGTTTGGATTTCACTCTGTAGCTGCTACTTCTGCTAGAAGACTAAGTAATGTGATCCAGTTTTGTTTTAGGAAGATTAATACCAGCACAGGGTGACCAGTTGGAGGGAGGTAGAGGGACAGGATGCAGGGGGCCAGCTGAAATTCCGGTGATACCACAGAGAGGGGAAGATGGATAGTTAAAGTAAGCAAGGGGCTGAGGGGTATAGGGGCAGAATTGCTGGAAAAATGGATAGGTCTTTATATGCAATTAAATTTGAGATATGTGTGCATATGAGAGAGAAACAGAAAAGCAAAAGCAGACAATAAGAAATTATCAATAAAAATGTTAACGAATTTACATAATAAGGCTACTTAAAGAATATAGCAACTTTTCATTATTTCTCTGTGGAAGTTTAAAACATAGTTCTGATTTTTATGAAAGTTATACATGTACATAGTTTTAAAAATCCAATCATTCTAGAAGGCTGGTAACGAAAACAGCACTTGCTGTTTCGCACCCCCCTATTTCCCAATCCCCAGCGGCACTTGCTTTCTTTTAGCTGATGAAAAGAAAAAAATTTACCTCCCATATTGTGGAAAAAAACAAGCTAATGTTACTAACTCTGACTTTAAATGCTGTCTACTGACTTCCCAGTCAAGAAGATGAAGCTTTAACTCACCTTGAGTACTGAAAGCCAACCCTCTGCCAACCTCTACAGCCACACATGAGCTCCTGGTCTCCCTCCCTTGATGCTGTTATACCATAATTCTGGTAAGTCAACTTTCAGAGTTTCCATTTTTCTAACGAGGCAAATGTTATCTTACACAGTATATCATGCCTACTCCTCCTTTCTCCACAGCCTCCTTTCTTTCTTGGAGTCTATAACTGCCATATTTTTCATTTGCCATGTCTTGTATGTATTTAATAGGAGTTTAGCCTTATATACTCTCCCAGTTGTATACATATATTTTCGAAACTTCAAAAAAAGTTTTAGGTCGTTTTAGCCATTTCTTTTTCTCCCTGCCTCTCCCCCACCCCCCTTTCATTTTTTTGAGGACATTTCTCAATTTTTCATGAGCTCTCTGGCCTGTTCCCTCCTCCCAGAGATGCCCTTTACCTCTTGCAAGTGTTGTATCCTTATTTCCTAGAGTACCTACCTTCTTCTTTCGTGCCTTTACACCCTTGTTTTGATGGAACACATCCTCTAAAAGCTTTATACACAGGACATGAATTTTTTGAAAACTTGTTTGAAAGATTTATTGTGACAATTAATGGTTATAGGCTAGGTATGGAATTCCAGGCTGGAAATATGTTTCCCTCAGAAAATTGGCAGCTCTGTTCCAGAGTATTTTGGCTTCCAGTTAAAAAGTCTCAAACCATTCTAACTCCCATTCTTCTATGTGACCTATTTCTCTTCTCCCCGCCCCCATCTAAATTCATAGTAACGCACCTTAATTTGCATGTATTTTCATATATAATGGACCCTTTCAATTTAGAAACTCATGTTTTTCTGTTCAATTGGAAATTTCTCTTTAATTGCTTCACTGATGATTTTCTCCCTTCTGTTTTTTGTTTATTCTGTGTTTGTTATTTCTTTCTACTCTCTTTCTCTCTATTAAAAGAAATCTCATTATCTAGATGTTGGATCTCCTGGTCTGGTCCTTTAATTTTCTTTCTTATTTTCTAACTCTGTTTTATGTGCTGCTTCTTGGGATATTTTTTCAATTTTATATTCCAATCATCTTATTTGCATCATATTTTAATTTTCAATTACATTTTTTCCTTTTCTAAGATTTTATTTATTTGAAAGAGAGAGGGAGCAAGTGAGCGAGCTTGCACGAGCGGGCGACAGGGGTGGGATACAAAAGGGAGAAGCAGATTCCCTGCTCAGCAGGGAGTCCAGACACAGGGTTGATCCCAGGACCTTAAGATCATGATCTGAGCTGAAGGCAGACCCTCAACTAATTGAGCCCCCCAAGTACCAACACTTTTTCCTTTGACTTATGTCTTTCCTAGCTCCCTGAGACATTTCCTCCTCCCTGTGTAGTCTCTGTGTACTTACAGTTGTTTTTCCTCCTCCTTGCTTATTGAGATCCCTGCTTTCATTTTGATGCTTCCCTCAAACGTTTGATGATTTTTTTGGTGATCTTCTCATGTCCAAGAATGGGCCAGTCCAAAGGTAACTTGAAGCTTTGTGTGCATCGATGAGTGGGTCTGTTAACTCTAGGGTTTACACGGTCATTCCTGGGTAATCCCTGAGCCTACATTTTTAGGCTTTTTCTCTTGGGCTCACTGGGTACCCCCAGAGAAGAATCTCCCAAATTTCTTCTAGAGGGAGGCAGTCTGGTTCTAGTGTTCTGGGAACACTAAAGATGGTAAAAGAACACTGGTGGGCTCCATGTTCACTGAAACTCCCCAGGTCCCTAGTCCAGACATCCATTTTACCACCTCTAGGATAAATCCTCGACGTACTGGTTGGAGATCTGAGTAAGGCTGGAAACCTGAGTATATATAACAGCTTCTTAAATATACTTTCGACCAGTTCTTTTTTTTCAGTCTTAACTTTTTCCCTCCCCCTACCAATTTCCATGTGATACCTAGCACTGCCAATTTCTATGCTTTTAGGAATTTTATGGGTTATTTCTTGGCTTTCTCCATTATCAATTTTGTATTTAGCTTTCTTGGATCTGCTAAGTCAGTTATCACTCACCCATCTGCTTTCCTACTTCCAAAAGTCTCTGTAATCTCCTTCCTAATTCTCTGTGTCCTGTGTGTTTATGCTATTTAATGGGGTTTCAGGAGCAATAGGGGTAAATGCAGGAGCTCAATATAACATATCATATATGATATCCTTAATCACTTCTTTAATAACATTTCTACTCAGCATCTGGGCAGGTGAACTGACAAGGAAGAAGAATCTAGGTGAGGTGAGGGAGCAACTGAGTGGGGAAAGCCAAGGAAAAAGGAGAAAAGGAGAGAGGGTGAGACCTGGGTGAGAAAGCTGGGGAAGTCAGTAGTCAGGAAGACCAAGATCACCATCACCTTTTCTCTAATCATCAGAGAGAATGACTGTAGTCAACTTGCAGGACTATTCATATTGTGTTTTGACAGACAGATGGACATGGAATCTTGAATATTTCTGAGTAAGATTCCAGTGATGCATGTAATGTTGCTGGCTTTTGCCCATAGATGGTATCCTGGAGTTCCGGAATCCATCCATTGTACTGAGCTCCTCAAATTTACCATATTATCCAGCAATCATGCTCCTTGGTATTTATGCATATGAAATGAAAACTTATGTCCACACAAAAACTTGCACAGTGATATTTGCAGTGGCCTTATTCATAGTTGCCAAAAGTTGGAAGAAACTAAGATGTCCTTTAGTAGGTGAGTGGATAAATAAACTGTGTTATATCCAGACAATGGAATATTATTCCGTGCTAAAAAGAAATGGGCCATCAAGCCATGAAAAGACATGGAGGAAACTTAAATGCATATTACTAAGTGAAATAAGCTAATCTAAAAAGGCTACATACTGTATGATTCCAACTATATTGTATTCTGGAAAAGGTAAAATTATGAAGATAATAAAAAGATCAGTGGTTGTCATGGGTTATAGGGATGAACAGGCAGAGCACAGAAAGTTTTTACAGCAGGGAAACTACGCAGATATCACTATAATGAGGGATAGATGTCGCTATACATTTTGTCTAAATCCATAGAAGGTACAAACTGTATTGTAAACTAGGGACTTTAAGTGATAATGATGTGTCACTGTAGGCTCAATTATAACAAACATACTACTGTAGTGAGGGAAGTTGATAGTGGCGTAGGCTGTGTGTATGTGGGGGTAGGGGTACCTGGGAATTCTGTACTTTCAATTCCACTTTGCTGCAAACCTAAAACTTCTTTAAAAAGAAAGGTCTATGTTTTTAAAAATCTAACCATAAAAAAAGCACTACTATGATGTATCAGCCTAACTTAGTGAAATTTTAAAAGATTTTTAAACTAAAATATAAATACAAATGGCATTTGTAATTCAAAGGGTTATATTAATATCCACATCTGCAATGGTCAGAAAATGAGTGGCAACATTTAATGTCTGGGAAGGAAGAGAGCTGGCAGTCAGGAAGTGCTTAAAGACTACTTTAAAAACAAGACCACCAATTTGTGCTTTGATAAAAACTCTGTAGCACACTACTATGTAATTGAAGAGAGCCTTTGTTTCTTAGTCCCTGAGGTTGGGTAAAGCTTTTCCAGGAAAGACAAATAAATTCGATTTGTAGTTGAAATAAACTGCATTTTGACATCAGTATAATGTTGAACATGCTCTTAATGAGAAAATAGAGAAACAGTAATTCTGGGGTAGGACAGATGGAAACACTGGCAGAGAGACAGGTATCGGCTGAGGAGTTTAAGCAGAGATCTAAAGCAAAATGAAAAGGAACGATGTTTGTAAGCCATGAAGAAGATACAACTGCCACACAAAGCCAGGCCAAGAGATGGCTAAAGACACCCCTAGAGAAAACCCAGGAAAATGACAGGGCTGTGACATGTTCATGCTGGCTGAAAACACAAGGTAAGAAGTTGGTAGAAGGGCCAAGAAGAAAAGTTTTCCATTTGCCAAGTGTTCAGAGAGAAAGTATGTTAAAAGATACCATAAACATTTAAGAGATACTTTTCTTTTTTAAAAATTTTTAATCTCTTTTATTATGTTCAGTTAGCCAACATATAGTATATCATTAGTTTTTGATGTAATGTTTGATGATTCATTAGTTGCACATGACACCCAGTGCTCACCACAACACGTGCCCTACTTAAAACCCAACATTCTGTTATCCCAATCCCCCGCCCCCACCACTGAAACCCTCAGTTTGTTTCCCTGGGTCCAGAGTCTCTCATGGTTTGTCACCCTCATGGGGAAAAGGAGAGAAAACTGAAGGGGAAGAAATCAGTAAGAGATACTTTCTAGTTAGGAAAATCTACTGTTAAATGAAGTTGACTATATTGTTTTAGTTATTGTAAATCAGGAGAAATGTTTTTCTTAGGCACTCATCAAAAAAAAATTAAATCAATAGAAAAAGAGATGTGAAAAATCTGATGCTACAAAGTAGACAACGCTTGCTTCAAAAAAGCCATGTCAAAAAGTGTATTTAAAAAAAAAAACAACAGGGGCGCCTGGGTGGCTCAGTGGGTTAAAGCCTCTGCCTTTGGCTCAGGTCATGATCCTGGGGTCCTGGGATCGAGCCCCGCATCGGGCTCTCTGCTCCGCGGGGAGCCTGCTTTCTCCTCTCTCTCTCTGCCTGCCTCTCTGCCTACTTGTGATCTGTCTGTCAAATGAATAAATAAAATCTTAAAAAAAAAAAAAACTACTTATTTGAGTTCTTATTCTAAAAGCTTCTTGGCACCTGTCTTCTCAGCAGTTACTGTACACATATCCATACCACCTCCCCAGTCCGGGCCTTTAGGCTACCCTTCCATCTGAGACCACCCCAAAAACTGAGCGCATGAAGAGCGCCAGATGCTTTGAGGGTTAGGGAAGAACTGTAACACATGTGGTTCTGGTCCTGAAGAGCTTACAATCTGTTTTAGAAGGTAGGACTAACATGCAATAAGGAACAGCATAAGACAGAGTATAATTAAATGCTACACTGCATTGTATTGATTAAAATCTTCTAGGAATACAAAAGTGAGAAATCGATGTGGGCTAGAATAGTTGGGGAAGGTTTGGGAAAAAGCTGCCTTGTCCTAGGCCTGAAAACAGAAGTACAATTTAGGTAAGTAGTGCCAGGGGAAGAGGAGAGCCACATGAGTGACTTTATTATAGTACGGAATAAGGCCGTAAAAACAATACTGTGATGAGAGTATGGCTATTAATAAACTATTACAGGAGTAATGGTTCATGAGTAGACTTCTTTATCTCCTAACCTTTATTAGTGTATATAAGCTTCATCCAAATAATCCAGCAAAGAATCAAAAAACACTTCTTATAACACATAAGACAATAAACTTGTTATGGTTTGATTATAATGTTTGGGAATAATTCTATTTCGAAATGGATCCTATGTAATTTTAGTAAAGCAAAAGTTTCATTCAAAGAATAGCCATTTGACCATTATTTCAATGGTTAAATTTTAAAATCTGTAAAATGTTCATATTATTTTTCCCAATGTGCAATTTTACTTTTTAACTTAACAAAATCAAGGTAGGGCTTGAGGAACAGAAAAGGTAATATGAGAACCAGCCCGCCTGTCACTAGCCCTATGGCCTCTATCCGGCTTCCTAACATCCAAATATGGCAGCTGGGCTCAAACTCTGAAGCCTCATGAAGATGTTTATACGAAATCTATTAAGTGGTTGAATACTGTACTTGCCTGACTAACTGGATTACTTTTAAAGTGAATGAAAGCTTTGTCCAGGTACAGAAAGAACATTATAAGGGTACTTTTGTTAAAAATTAAGTATGAGGGGCGCCTGGGTGGCTCAGTGGGTTAAAGCCTCTGCCTTCGGCTCAGGTCATGATCCCAGAGTCCTGGGATCGAGCCCCATATCGGGCTCTCTGCTCAGCAGGGAGCCTGCTTCCTCCTCTCTCTCTCTCTGCTTAATTGTGATCTCTATCAAATAAATAAATAAAATCTTTAAAAAAAAAAAAAAATTAAGTATGAGATGCCAAGAGTAGTGAAAGGGGCAGAACAAGAACAAAGGGGGGATGGGAGTAGGGCACGAGTACCCAGCTCCACAGACCAACTGTGACTGTTTTAAATCACTTAACTGCCAAGGGCACGGTATTAGTTTGCTAGAGATGCTGTAACCTAGTGCCTAAAAAGTGGACAGTTTAAAACCAGGGACATTTATTGTCCAAATGTTGTGGAGGATACAAGTCTGAAATCCAGGTGCTGACGGGGCCATGTTCCCTCTCAGACCTGCACGGAAGAACCCTCGTCACTTCCCGCTTCCAGTGCTGGCTTGTTTCTTCACAGGCTCGGAGGGAGGACCTGTTCTACGCTTTCTCCTCGCATGTGGTGACAGCTAAAAAACCTTGGTGTTCCTTGGCCTGTAGATGCATCATTCCAAACTGTACCTCCGTCTTCATATGGCATTATTCTCCCTATGCGTCTTCACGTCAGCTTCCCTCTGTGCATGTCTGTGTCCAGATATGCTCCTTTATGTAAGGACACTAGCTGTATTGCATTAGGGTGCCTGTCCTACTCCAATATGACTCATCTTGACTAATTACATCTGCAACAACCTATTTCCAAAGAGGTCATAGTCTGAGGTACTAGGGGTTAGGATTTCAGCATATCTTCACACTTCATCAGTGCCTGTAAAATCAGGATTTTAGACTAGACACAGTTGGCCATTTTTCAGGTTATATAGCCCTTTGAGAAGAGGATGTAAAGTATATACCCTTGGCCCTGGGAAATGCACACGTATACGATATTTTGCACAGTATCAGCATGATCACTGGCCCTTTGAAGCCCTACACTGAACGCCTAGGAGGATGCGGTCACTGGAGGAAGGCTCTTTTAGTTTCCCCAAGCACACCATTCTTTGAGCTGTAAATATATCACCTCCGGCTTCAAGAGAATACATGTAATGCCCAAAGCCTCACACAGTGGTGTTCAGTTAGACTTTTTTGAATGAATGGGCTTGAAACTACTACATGTAATAAACATCACCACTCTGGATGCTCTAGGCAGGGCACCATGATTCAGAATCCACTGAGATGGAATAAAAACTTGACACTAAAGTTCTAACTGGAACACTGAGGCTGGTCAACTGTCCATCCTCTTCTTGTCTTTGACCATGGCCTAAAATGTAAGCTCATTTATTAGTCCTATCCTCCCGTGCATTTGAGCCAATCCTGTTCAGCGTCCTCCTCCTGCTATTCCTCTCCCTCTCCATCTTTTCCTCTGAGGAGTAATGCCTGTCCCTCTGGGCCCAGTCTTCCTGGAGTTACCACTGCCTGGGCAACCTCCAGCAGAGGGGCAGAGGATGCCACCTTGTTACCATGATTCTTGGCCAAGTGTCCACAGAGGACCAAACAAAAATCCCAGCTGCCTCACGATATCTTTATCTCCTCAATGACTTACTTTCCCCTAAACTAACTTCGACTCTTCTGGCTGTACCAGAACTGCTCCAGGTCCTCTTGTTTGACCACACCTCTGATGCTTTCCAATCTCATACCCTACTTTAAATCCCTTCACACTCTGATTTCCCCATCATCTTTTCCTGGCCATGCCTTCCTCTCCCACACATCCCAAACCACCCTCATAAAATGCACTCAACACCCTCCATCCTTCTGCTTCCCTTCAGTTCTACCTAATGATTTGGACCTGGGCCTTGCTTGGAGCCTAGATCATGAGCTGCTTTCTTTGTATCTTGCCTGGACTGCTGAGCATGCCTTGGAAAATCATAACGTTAAGTCCTGGTGCTGTTGCTCACTGTTTGTCTCTGCAGAATAGGATCTTCAACAGTTAGATCACCTTGTCCTAGTCCATGGTCAACCATCTCTCCCATACTTCCCAGGTAATTCCCCTAAACTCCTAAAACCCTACCATGCCTCACTCACAGCAGACAACCTTGCTTCCTCCTTTATCAGACATGGGATTCCTCCACTTCCCATCTCGCCCACCTGTAAAGTAGTGTACTTCTGAAACCTGCCTAGTACACTCTTCCTGGATCAGCACCAGCTTTTATTCCTGCTCCCCAGCCAGTCTGCCACAGGATTCCTGACTTCATTCCATTGTCTCTAAGCCCTTGTTTCTTCAATTATTTCACTCAAAAAATACTTGTCAAGATCGCTATGTACTGGGCCCTGTTCTGGATGCCAGGATATGGCAGGGAAACCAAGACAGACAAAATCTGGTCTCTTGTTGCGGGGTAGGGGAGTGGGTGTGAACAACAATAAACAAGTAAAAAACCTCAAGTAAACAGGATAATTTATCTTTTCATAGATCTCATCAATGGAATGGGGAAAAACTAGTACTGATCCTTTATAGAACTTGAGACTGATTGAGAAGTAAATCCTTGGTTGGTTCTCCTCCATCTCCAGTGAACCCTGATCTCATCCTAAAGACACCCATCCACCCTTCCTTGCCTCTGCACTGATCCCTAGTTACATCTTTCTTCTCCTCTGCTCCGCTTTCTTTAAAGATTATTCTACACATGCTATCTCCACATTCTTTCCTTTTCACTTAATTGACTTTTTAGTTGAAACTGTAATTTATACAGAAGAAAAGAGGAATGACAACAAAACTGTAGGAAACGCTATTATACTTAACCGTCCAGTCACTCCTCAACCCATCATAATCCAGCCTCTGCTTTACTACTCCACTAAACCATTCTGGCAAAGGTATTTGATGACTGTCCCTCCAGAGGGCCAAGTCTGAATGGACATTTCCTGCCTAACCTTTTTATACCTCAGTATTCCCAACCCATATGACTTCCCTTGGCTCAGCTAACACAGTCCTCCTGTGAGGTTACAACACAAGCCCTTCCTTCTCTGGTGCCTTAAACACTGAGGTCAACTTCAGAGTTCCATCTTTGCCCATCTTTTTCTGTAAGCACCCGCCTTAGATAGGCTGACTATGTAATTCTTACCATCCTAATGGGATGACTTTGAGAGTGAAAGAGGGAAGTATTAATAATTACCACTCTTGACTAGCAGGTATAAATCAAGACCACCCCAAACAAATCAGGATATATGGTTACCCTATTCTTAGGGGTCACATCTACTATTATGGTTTTAACTAACACATACCTATTAACCATTTGCAAAACTGAATGTGTAGCCCTGACTGTGACATTGAGCTTTATTTTCCAAATCTTCAGGTTGTGATTTCTCACAGATCTCAAGTTCAGTAGGGCCAAAACATAATCATTTCCATTCCTAAAACCTGCTAATCCTTGCATTTCCTATCCAAGTTATGCATATTACCCAGCCACTCAACTCTCCAAGCTGGAGATCATTTTAGACTTCCTGTTCTCCCTCACCCATCATATTTATGCACCAAGACGTACTGACTTTAGTTTTGAGGATTTCTCTAATCTACAATTTTCCCCTTGGACTTCTATCTTACCTTTTATCTTACTTCCTTGCTCTACTCTTGTCTCCCTTAAGTCTGTTTTCCACAGAGCCACCAGAGTGATCTAACACTGACTGTACTTTTGCTGTGAACCTTTCAGGAGCTTCCTATTATTTATCGGATAAAGACATCCATCATGATCCTATCCCTGTTCACTTTCTTTGGTCTCATAACCTGTTGGTCTCCCTCTGCACTCTAATACCAAATGCCTATATACACATATAGGCAACATGGGGCTCTATCCCAAGACCCTGAGATCATGACCTGAGCTGAACACAGACGCTCAACCAACTGAGCCACCCAGGTGCCCCTCACTGCCTCTCCTTTAAATTTTCATATTACCTATCCATATCTCAACCACAGCACTGGATATTAGTTTAAAATTGATTATGTCACTCTTTCCTACTACTGAAAAACTTCTTCAGCATAGGGGCAATGGCCCTTAAATACTTAATAGTCATCCTATTTTTAGGAGCTATCATCCACGGTTCTGGATTCAACTAGGCAAATTAAAATAAGCTAGTTTAAATATTGAAATGAATACACAACTTCATTATCCTTGCATTTTTCCACATCTGCCCATAGATTTTATAACATCAATAGATGGACTGAAAATGTGGAAGGTCTTCAGTTACCAAAAATTTGCCTGTTTTATGAAATTAATGAAATCTTAGCATAGGAAACAGGATTAAATTTTAAAAAAATATCTAGTTGTGATATACCAAAGTTAAGAAAAGAGCAAATACTTCATTGTTTAAGATTAAAGAAAATCAGAATATATTTCGACAGTTGTTTGAATTGGAAAATTCTGTGGAAAGATTATCCTAAACCACTTTTTTAATAAAAGAGGCTATTCATTCCTTTTGTTTTTTTTTTATTATTTACATTAAAAATTCATACTACTTTAAAATAAGAGCTTAGTATCGAATATTCTAAAATCTAGTATCCATCAAATCTACCCAAACATCTTTCTCTACTTTCCAGATGTTAGCTCTTATGATTTCCATGTTCTTATATGATTAGCTCTGACTTAGAAAGAAGGAACTTTTCACTTAGTATGTCAAAACCCAAACTATTTGACCTTCGAGGCACAGAAAAAACCCACAATTTTTGGATAAAATGTGGTGCTGCTGTCACTTGTTCATTCAAGTAATTTTGAGGGCATTAAAAAAGTATAATCTAAAATTTTAAAGAATATTATTAGCGTCACCAGAGGCACAACAAGAGCATCTGGTGCCACTGGTATTCAGTGAACAAATAAAGAGAACTACACAGCAGTGTAACAGTCAAGATTATGAATGATTCCAAATAGTTTATGTTCTGACAAAGTCCTACTCCTAAGAGTTTTTTTTCTTATTTCCTATTTAATCATCACTTTGTGCAATCTTCCTAATTATATTTTGGCTTACAAATCTTGTTTTGTGAACAGTGATTATTTTTTTGAGAAGGAAAACAATTTGAGGTATTTCAAAATTTAAAACATGCTCTGCTATTTTCTTCAAGCTGAAGATTTTCAGAGTACTCCAGACAGGCATCAGCTCCCAGCTATGGCAAGCATCCTAAGGTAGATCTCATGAGATAGGAATACGTCTACCATTTGGCAATCTACTGAGAAATATATTTGGCCAAAATATAACTGAGAAGAAGTTAAAATATCTTTAAATGTAATATTTATTTTTTATTGGCAAGTTGTTGATACTATAAAAATAGCTCCAATCTCCTGATAAATGTCTTTGAATACTCCCTACCTGTCAGAAGGTGGAGCTCTAAACATATCTGAAATACGGGCTTTTTATTTGTGCATTTCACAAATGTGTGTAATGAGGAGATTAAAGCAGGAGTAAAGTCTTTAGAAAAATGGCTCTGAAGAATAGTCTAATTCTCTCAGGACAAAATCACCCACATCTCCCAATAGGTACATAGTTAACTAACAAAAAAGATATTAATATGCTCAATATATTACCTACCATAAAAATGCAGGCACAGTAATTCAGAATAAAAGAACAAGTATATTTAAAAGATAAAACACATTCAAAAAATCAGGACCACCTACTTGGATGTAGGCAAGGTCATTAACACTTACAAGCATCTCGGATGTAGAGTAACATGGCTATGAAGATATAATCAACTAAACTCAGGCTGAGGCCATCTGCAAACAAGGCATCCCAGACCACGAGAAGATCCTGCAGGGGGAACTCTCGTCCAAACAGTAGCCGGACCCATCGTCTGGAAAGAAACAACACCAAAATTCAGAAATGTGTACTTCTGGCAGTAATATAAAGAGGAATCATTTTCTTCTATACTTGTGAAAAAAATTATAATTTTTAATTGATCACACAAGGCAAATACTATATATCAAATATGTAATACAGTAAAATTCAAGTTTTAAGCTTTCAAATGAATTTTGTAAATTTTATAACTGGGCCACAATCATTGAAGTTTATTTCTATACATATAAAACACTACGATGATATTTTAAAACGTAGAAATCTTTCATATTTAATACAAATCCCAAATCTCAAAAGGCAAAGAGGAAAATGAATGCAGAGTGGTCTGACAGTTGCCTCGTAGGTAAGGTTAGGAATTTAAAAAATAGAATTTTCTAAAATTTTATGATCACTACTGATTTGGTTGTTGTTGTTGTTGTTAACTGAACTTTTGCAAATAATTGTACAGCAATTAACTATAACCAAGTAGAAACCTTCATTCTCACTCTTCTCACTCTTATTTTAAAATATCTATTTTAAAATTAAATGTGGTTAAAAAAACAAAAATATATATATTGTTAAGCACAGACAGGTATTTCAAATGAAACAAATAGTAATACTTTATTTTTAACTTTAGAATAGATACATCTTATTAGTGAGGTTATCTTTTTAGGGCTGTTTATAAGAGTCACTTCTATGGCCAGGAAAATGAGTATCTGTGCTGTAAGCACATCTGGGTAGCTTATAAGAATACTGAACAAGATCTGCATATAATTATACGTCATAAACAGCTATACTTCAAACTTTCAACAAACCCTAAGCTACTCATAAATAATTCTTAGAAGAAAATTAAAATAATTTACTTTGATATCCATTTTTTATCCACTTACATCTAATTGTATATAACATGGCTACAATTTCCTTACACAAACCTTTCTACAGGAATTTCAGCTAGAATTCTATGTGGTTCTGGCACATAACAAAGAATCAAAAATTCCAAATTTCTAGTATACTAAGTAGCACAGAAGAGAGGGAATTCTTGAAAAAATTAGTTAAAACAGATTACCTCCTCACAAAATTAGAAACCAAATATAACCATCTGTGGGGTTAAAGTGAGCACCAACCACCCCCCACCCCCACCCTGAATTCAAATACTTTCTTCAGGAAGTATCATACTTAAGGAGAAATCAAAGCTGTGATAATACAGTGTAGAATTACACAAATGTATCACAGTTATTAGGAACCATATACCATACAATCAAATACTAAAGTTCTTTCATTCACATTATCAAATTAATCAATAGAATAATTAAACTCTATTTTCAATTACATCTTAAATAAAGAAACTCAATTTTTCAGGAAAAAGATTGAATGCCTAAGTAACATGTATCTTTTTAAAAATGTTACAATATCATTTACAATTTTTATTTATCTTTCAATTCTTATCCTACTTCCAATATGAGAGGTGACTAAAACAAATTATTTTTTTTGTCTAATATTGTCTGCAGTTATGTAATTCAGGGAAAAACATTCTTTCTCCACACATTTTTAATTCTTTCAAATTACAAATGCCAATATTTACTATTCTAAGAAGCACCAAAATATCCCTAAACTACATAGGATATTCTTCCTAATGACAAAGAATTAACTGGTCTTGCAAGGAGTATCAGGGGAAGCAGAGAATGGGCAAATCCAAAAGTAGCTGGATTAAACCATTTTAGGCATCTGTTTAAAGAATCTTTAAACTTATAATTGTATCTGCATTATTAAATGACTAGAACAGAATGTGGTCATTTACAGTTATTCAACTGATTCAACTGGAAGAAAAATTCATCAAAAAAATTACATTTAGGGGCACCTGGGTGGCTCAGTGGGTTAAAGCCTCTGCCTTCAGCTCAGGTCATGATCTCAGGGTCCTGGGATCGAGCCCCACATTGGGCTCTCTGCTCAGCAGGGAGCCTGCTTCCCCCTCTCTCTCTGCCTGCTGCTCTGCCTACTTGTGATCTCTGTCTGTCAAATAAATAAAATCTTTAAAAAAAATTACATTTAAAATATAACATGCTGACTGTGGTTGGTAACACTGTATTGATAACTGAAATTTGCCAAGAGAACTAAAACATTCCCACCATAAATGAATGAATGAATGAAAGAATGAATAAAGAAAATGTGTGAGGTGATGTATATGCTAATTAACAAGATGGGAGGAATCCTTTCACAATGGATACATATAGCAAATCATTACAATGTACACTTTAAATAGTTTACAATTTTATGTCAATTATATTTCAATAAAGCTGAAAAATAAAATAATTAAGAATTATCTTGGTTGGGGCACCTGGGTGGCTTAGTGGGTTAAGTGTCTGTCTTTGGCTCAGGTCACAATTCCAGGGTCCTGGGTTCAAGCGCATGTCCAGCTCCCTGCTTAGTGGGGAGTCTGCTTCTCCCTCTCCCTCTGCCCCTCCCTCCAGCTTGTTCTCTCTCTCCCCATCCCCCAAATAAATAAATAAAATCTTTTAAAAAAGGAATTATCTTGGTTTAATGGACAGGCAAATTTTGGCAGTTTCAAAATAGAAAATTCTGACACTTAACTGATCCTTCATGGTTCAAATCTGGATGTCAGTACAAAATTGAAGAATTACACCTATATAATGGCAGCTACACACTTGAGGTGAGCATAGCATAATGTGTAAACTTGTTGAATCACTATGTTGTACATCTGAAACTAATGTAGCATTGTGTCAACTAAACTCAAAAGAATTAAAACAACTGAAAAAAAAAGAATCACACCTATAAAATTGTACTGTGCCTTGAACTCACTCCTTTCATTCTTGGAGGTTATTTTAATACTTTCCTTATTTGAATAAGCCCACTTATGTAACTAAGGCTGGTGTTTCCTGAAGGACATTATTTTTGCTTACCCTTCTTATGTGTGGGAGGAAATTTTTCTGTTTTTCCTGCTATCTCCCATTAAAAGCAAAAAGACTTTTGAAAAAAGTTGACGTCTCTCATGCTAAAATGGATATCATTTAGCAAAAAAAGAAAAAAAAAACCGGACGGTCTGATATTTGCCACAGAGAATACAATACCATCTTTTTGCCCTTTGCTTAAAGCTCAAAGTCCCCTCATTTTCTTATGGAAAATCACAGCTTTGGTTTCATCAGAGCTAGAAAGAAAGAAAGAAAGAAAGAACGAACGAACAGATGGAAAGAAAGAAAGAAAAAGGCAGGGGAGGGAAGGAGGGAGGAAGGAAGGAAAGAATGGAAAGAGAAGAAAAGAAAGAAAGGAAGGAAAGAAAGAGGGAAAGAGAGAGAGGAAAGAAAGGGGGAGAGAGGGAGGGAGGAAGGAAGAGAGAAAGAGGGAGGGAAAGAAAGAAGGAAGGGAGAGAGAGAGATGGAGGAAGAGAGGGGGAAGGAAGGGAGAGAGAGAAGAAAAAAGAAAGAGGTGGGGGAAGAAGGAAGGAAGAAAATACCCCCCTCCTTTTAAAGAAGTTATATATTTCCTGTTATTTCTATAACAAAATGCCCCGTTACTGCTCAAAGTCATGCAACTTTCCTGCTGCTTGGGGTTTTGTTAGCTTAGCTTCAAAAATGACCCCACAAACACCTACGTGCAGCAATCTCCACTGCAGCACTGTCAGGAGGGAGAACTGCAAATATATTGTCATCTACATTGAATAAAACATATCATCAAAACTACACACAACGTAAGTCCTCAGTACTTTTATATTTAATATGTAATCTATGATGTGCTGCTTTATAAATGTTTCACATTGCTTTATTTTTGAAGCTTCACCTTGCCAAGTACACTGCTAAATAATTCCAGGGCAAAAACCAAATTCTGTGTACGTGTGTGTGTGTGTGTGTGTGTGAGAGAGAGAGAGAGAGAGACATACACACACACAAAGAGAGACAGATGAAGAGAGACAGGAGACAGAAAAAGAGAAAGATCCAGAAAGTTCTTTGTAAAGAGCTCTGTACACTTTGCTGAGTGCTCTATGTGTTTACCAAGGTCTTGATAAACTCACTGTGAAACCACCTGTCATGCTATCGAGAGGCAAAGGTGTAGCTAAATTGAAAGTACAGGCAGTGATCTTGTTAGAGGCAACATAAAAATAATTCAGGAAGTGGAAAAAAAAAAACCCAGAAACACATAAGGAAAAAAATTTATTATTAGATGCTTGGCATGTTCCTTTTATATAAGACTGTTATACATGCAAGGATATAAAATTAAAGCAAAACACAGTTTCCTGTATCTTATATGCGATTATAGGAAAATTAAAGCCAAATTCTCAAAATATTTAAGTAGTACTGTATGACTAATGGAAAGCTTTGGGACCAACAATGACCTTATCAATAATTTAATCATTTTAATCCCTACTGGATTTAGTTCATACATATATTCACCACACACAAAATTTCCTGTGCTATTTTGGGCTTTCTTCATTGAGCTTAAAAGCCAAGGAAAAATTTCGTTCTTTATGGAATGAGTTACCAACAGAAATTATTTCAGTAAGCTTTTGTATTCTTAGAAAGGAAAACTTACTCGAAGAAATGAGGTCTTAGAAAGAAGTCACTCCTAAAATTAACATGCTTTTATTGCAGTTAAAAATATTTAGCTCAAGTTTAACTTACACTTAAGGGTAGCATTAAGGCTTTCTTTTCCCCTTCAAGATAGCTTCAGTTTAATTGCTTCATACTATTAATCTTGCTTTATGTATGTTACACCTGCAGATTGCAATGCTCATAACCGTACACATTTTATCACTTGTGATAATACAATAATTCATATTTTACCAGACCTACTTAGTAATTAAAATCTACACAAACAAAAAAGACCATCTGAGGTATTAAATTTAATAATAAACCACCCAAAGACAGGATTGTTTCTATGTCTGCAGTTATACCACTATTCTCAATTTAAAATTTCTGTGTAATTAAGCTGCTATCCCCAGGGGATCAGTAACTCCTGATGGTATTATTGCTTGGTGAATGACCCATGGAAACACCAAGAGAAATCCATTTTTTTAGTAGTTTATGACAATGACCAATTTGAGGTGCATACTTCATCCAACATGGCTGTAGTAGGTTATACATGCAGAAAGAAACTTCTAAACTCTATCTTAATTTCCTTTTCTTTTAATGACTCTTTAGTAAGATATAGGCATAGCCAGCTTAGAAGAACAAGTAAAATAAAAAAGGTATATTCAATTTAATTTAACAAACATTATAAGGGTATCTTAAGCAACTTGTGATCACAAAATGATAGCACTGGACAAGCATACTGGAACACAATAGAGCAATGTTAGATTTTTGTTTAATGATATTAATTTTGCTTTTTTGCCTTCTGTTCACTTGTACTTTTCAAAGCTAACAATTTTTAAATAAACCAAGTAGGGTAGAGAATAAACACAGAATCCAAATTCTATATTAGTATCAGAGGAAAACAACGGCAAACCAAAGCGTTCATCTCTGTGGTTGGTAGCTCCTTGATGAAGTTGAGGCTCTTCTTATATTGTGTTCCTTTGCACCCAGTTCTTTTTAAATTAATTTACCCTGAGTTTTCCTTTATATCAACTCTGTGAAAATAGTCTTAAAATTAAAACCAAATATTGCAGTTCTTATAATTAGGGTCACAAGGCATTCTCATCTTTAATTCTTATTTCTTTGCAGAACAGAGCTACAAAAGATGGAAGCCAAAATAAAGCATCTTTTCCAATTTTACATTCTTCTTAACAGTGCTGCAGAATACATTATTGGAAGGTGCTTAGCCTATTCATGAAATTTTTTCTTTATCTAATACTATTCCAATTCAGTACTCTTAAAAAATGTTTGGGATATGCATGGGTTACAGAAAGATTTGAATACTTCAAGCCCGTTAAACTCTGCTTCAAAAGTAGAAGGAACTGAAACTCTGAATTAGTTATTATCTTTACAGAACTCAAATTTGATTTCTATGTGCACCTTGTAATCCATGGGCTGAACCCAGCTTGAATTTAGCTTTCTGTGAACACATGTTAAACTTAATTTAACCCCCACAGGATATGTACACCAACTGTTAAAAATATGCTTTTGACTTTGGGGAAAATTCTCTATTCCTTTCAAAGGGCAGTACATAGCCCTTTATTAAGAAGGTTTCTTATTCCAAAAATAAGTTCCTAATAATTACCACCCATTCCTACTGTAATTTATTCTCTTTGGCAAATGTTTGAAGCTGTTTTGTCAGAACAACTGTAATACACCCTTTGCAAGAATAGTTTGAATAGAAAACAGAGCTTGTGCATTTTTCTCATGAGAATACTGAGCATAGAAGATGACCATCATATGTTCAGAAGCTGTATAATCTTTGAATATTTTCTCTCTCTCTCTCTGTCACTCACACACACACAAATACACATATACACACTCAAACACCCCTCTTTTAAATGTATACCTGCTATTTGGTTTACAAGTATGGTATTTCAAGGGCTAAGAATTTTAGAATGTGTGACTTACCAGCAAATTCAAACAAATGTATAAAATACGGTATTCCTTCAATACAGATTTCATTGTATGAATAGGATGTGCTCTCTTTGAGAATCCTATTTTATAGTCCAACCAGTATGCAGTTAGAATATGAGTCCTGCCTTGAAAGGACTATGGGAGTAAAAGTAGCTAAGAACTGATTTTTCTATCCTATCACTTACTTGGGCTCCACTAGTAGTGAGCTGCTACTGGACATCTCCTTGAGAAAATTACGTGGAAGCCACTACTGTCTATAAACAACACCATGAAGAATTAATGGACAGTTGGTGGTTATGTTGGGAAATTTAATTTTAGGCTCCGTGAACACCACTCTTTATTCATACTACAGATAATTTTTACTTCTAGAAAGTCCGTAAATAGGCTTTGTTCTGTCATTTTACCTTTGGAAAGGGAATTATGATCAAATCAGTCTTCTAAAAGAGCATGCAGAGAATTGCTAAAAATAACTGCTCCTATCCTCCCTAATCTGAAACTCATTAAAAAACAAAAACTTGTGTGACTTAATTTTTTTTTCAAATTGTCATAGACCATTTCAAATACCAATGGGATCTTAACCTCTCTGAGTAACACTTTTCAAATTCCTCTGCATAAAGCTTCTAATGCATTTATACATATTGTTCGAAGAAGTGACATGAAGCATAACACAAAGCTTCAAAGTATGTGATTCTGGATGGAGGGAAGACCACGAATCTGTAAGCTGATAATACATCATCAAGAAAGTCAGACTGAACCAGTTCCTAAAAGGCAGCAGTGGTACTGCTTTCCTTTTCACCTCATCACTTACCTATAGCTGTAAACAGCCTGGGGGACTCATTTTACTTCCTCTGTCTTCCTTCTTTCTTCCCGATCCTGTAAGTCATTACCCTGACCCTGCCTGACTGCTCAGAGGCTAGGACAGGTACTTCACTTAGGGCTGCTGTTTGGAGGTTCCATTATCTATTGGTCTCTCCACTTTCTAATTACACTTTCCAGAGATACAGGCACTGATAAGCAAATTACAGCTGAAGGGTTAGTTACTGATAGTTTGGTTTGGTTATTCTCCCTTCTCTAGCAGATCACAAGCTCCTTGGGGTTACTTGGTATTAGACATAAAGTCGGGGATTAACAAATGTTTATTAACTTAACATGAATCCTTTTCCTGTGTCAGCTCTTCTTAAAGGGGATCTTCTTGATCTTCACCCTACATCCTTGATCTCTCACAGGTTTCCTAGTTGCTAAGCAGATGTTTTCCTAAAGTTTCTCATCTCTGTAGAGAACCCTGGACACCCACGTTAAGTTGTAAGTGATCACACCTATGTCAGAATTGATTAAGGCCTCCCCCTACATTTCCTGAACACTGGCAACCTGCTTGCTCATGCCTCGGATGCTCCTCAGCTGGATCCTGTTTCTACTAAGACCATGCTACTCAAAGCATGATCCTAAGACCATCATCATCTCCTGGGAGCTTGTTAGAAGTGCAGACTCCTAGGCCCCTAATACAATATTCCTGAAATGAGAATCTTCATAGTAATAAGACCTCCAGGGGATGTGTGTGTCTATTAGTTTGAGAAACACTGGCCTAGATAACAGATTCCTGTTTCCTGTCCATTCTAAGATGCCAACTGTCAGGGCTCCTAAAATCTACCATGTATTCATGGAAATTGTTACTCCAGGAGAAGAAAAGGCTTAAATGATTGAATGACTCTTCTAATTAGAGTAGTGGTCTCAAACCTTAATATTTATTAGACTAGCCTGGAGGGCTTATTAAAACACCATTGCTAAAACCCATACAGAAAGTTTTGGGATTCTCATTTTGAGATTCAGGTGGGGCCTGATAATTTGCATTTTTGAATTAGTTCCTGGAGTTGCTGATGCTGCTGATCTGGGGGCCAAAATAAGAGAATCACATTCTGGTAATTCTGATTTCTCTCTACATCTGCACAGCTCAGTCCTGGGTGTGGGTCTTCAAATCAGCTTACTCAACATGTCTAGTCATTGGACCAGTGACCACTAAACATCTATTGGCTGGGACAGAAAGCACACACAGCCAAACACCTCTTCATATTCTATCTCTATTAACTTCTAAACTTTTATTTTAAAAAACCCCCACAAACACTATAAAAACATTATCCAATAAAAAGGACAGACATGGATGTGGGAGAGAGGCAGACCTCCCAAAGGTTGGGAAACCACAGGCCACTGTGATTTCTTTTCTTTTCTTTTTTTTAAACTCCCAGTGTATTATAAGATGAAGAAATGCCAAGACAAGGCTATAAAAACTGTGACATTTTAAATGTTAACATTTACAAGTCAATGTTTTTTAAACATAAATTTACTATGATGGATAGATATAATCTCATTTGAAGGCAAAGTGAACACTCAAAGTGAACTTTGAGGCCCCTCATGTTTAGTGTTGAGCTAATGGCTTTCTTGGGCCTCTTTTGTGATTGGCTCTAATGAGGTAAGAGAGTTGGGACATGACAGGAGATCCCTGATTAGCTCAGTGTAAAGAGAGAGAGCCCAAGAGGAAAGTGGCTCAGTCCTGGGTGTGGGTCATCGAATCAGAATACTAATCCTACCAGGATCCAAAAGGATATTCTCGCATTTCCCATGCAGAAGCCCTACAGTACTCGAGCCTAGCGGGAAGGGTCATCTCTCCAGTGTTTGTTTATTCTGCTTCACCTGTGAGCTGTTCTCACTCTAAGGTTCTGCACTATCAACTTTCTCAGATCTGTCTTTAGAACAAAACATGCATTTAAAATACAACAGAAATTGTTGCTTCGGTGGTTCACCTGGCTAAGCATCTGCCTTCAGCTCAGGACATGATCTCAGGGTCCTGGGATCCAGCCTTGTGTCAGGCTCCCTGCTCAGTGGGGTGTCTGTTTCTCCCTCTGCCCTTCTGCACTGCTTCCCCACTTGTGCTCTCTCTCTCTCTCTCTCAAATAAATAAATAGAATCTTTTAAAAAATAGAAAATAAAATGAAAACACAATGGTCCAAAATCTCTGGGATGTATCAAAAGCACTTCTAAAAAGGAAGTTTATAGCGATACAGGCCTATCTCAAGAAACAAACAAAAATCCCAACTGAACAACCTAACCTTACACCTAAAGGAACTACAAAAAACCAAACACAAACACAAACAAAACAAAGACTAAAGCTAGTAGGAGGAAGGAAATAATAAAGATTAGAGTGAAAATAAATGAAATAGAGACTAAGGAAAAAAAATAGAAAATATCAATGAAACCAAGAGCTGGTGCTTTGAAAAGATAAAGCTGATAAAACTTTAGCCAGACTCATCAATAAAAAAGACAGAGGACTCAAATAAATAAAATCAGAAATGATGAATGAAAAATAACTGACACTACAAAAATATAAAAAAATTATAAGAGAATATTATGAAAAATTAGATGCCAAGAAGTTGGATAACCTAGAAGAAATGGATAAATTCCTAGAAATACACAATCTTCTAAAACTGAATAAGGAAGAATTACAAAAACTGAACAGACTAATTACTAGTAATATAACTGAACTGATAATCAAAAACTCCCAACAAACGCAAGTCCAGGACCAGATGGCTTCACAGGTAAAGTCTACCAAAAATATGAAGAAGAGTTAATACCTATTCTTCCTAAACTATTCCCAAAAACTGAAGGGGAAGGAATGCTTCCAAGTTCATTTTACAAAGCAAGCATTACCCTGATATCAAAACCAGGCAAAGACGTTACAAAAAAAGAAACGATAAGCCAATATATGATGACACATGGATGCAAAAATCCTCAACAAAATAAAAGTAAAATGAATCCAGCAATATATTACAAGGATCATTCACCACAATCAAATGGGATTTATTCCAGGGATGCAAGAGTAATTCAATATTCATAAACCAATCAATATGATATATGACATTAACAAGAGGCAGGATAAAAAGTATTTACAATGGGGAAAAGACAGTCTTTTCAATAAATGGTGTTGGGAAAACTGGACAGCCACATGCAAAAGAATAAAAACTGACCACTTTCTTCTACCATATACAAAAATAAATTCAAAATGGATTAAAAACCTAAATGTGAGACCTGAAACCATAACACTCCTAAAAGAAAATGTTGGTAGTTATCTTTTGGACATCAGCCATAACAACATACCCATGGATATGTCTCTTCAGGCAAGGGAAACAAAAGCAAAAACAAACTATTGGGACTACCTCAAAATAAAAAGTGTTTGCACAGCAAAGGAAATCATCAACAAAATGAAAAAGCAACCTACTGAACTGGAACAGATATTTGCAAATGATGTGTCCCAGGAGGATTTAATATTCAAAATATATAAAGAACTCCTAAAACTCAACACTAAAAAAACCGAATGATCCAATTTAGAAATGGGCAGAGGACCTGAATAGACATTTTTCCATAGAAGACAAGCAGATGGCCAACAGACACATGAAAAGATGCTTAACATCACTAATCAGTGAAAGGAAAATCAAAACCACAAAGAGGTATCACCTCATGCCTGTAAAACTGGTTACTATCAAAAACAGAAGAAGTAACAAGTGTTGGTGAGGATGTGGAGAAAAGGGAAAAGCTTACGCACTGTTGGTGGGAATGTAAACTGGTGTGCTCACTGTGGAAAATAGTATGGAGGTGTCTCAAAAAATTAAAAATAGAAATACCACATGATCTAGTAATCACACTACTGGGTATTGACCCTCAAAATGAAAACACTAATTCAAAAAGATATCTCCATGTTTACTGCATAATTATTTACAATAGCCAA
This sequence comes from Martes martes, assembly GCF_963455335.1. Lineage (NCBI taxonomy): Eukaryota > Metazoa > Chordata > Mammalia > Carnivora > Mustelidae > Martes > Martes martes. The sequence goes on from NC_137888.1 coordinate 132,391,572, forward strand.
GATACGGCTATTGTGCCCATCAACAAATGAATGGATAAAGATGTGATACACATATACAACAGAATATTACTCAACCAGTAAAAGAATGAGATCCTGCCATTTGTGATAACGTGAATGGATCCAGAGGCTATTACATTAAGTGAAGTAAGTCACCCAGAAAAAGGCAAATACTGTATGATTTCACTTACACATGGAATTTAAAAAATAAAACAAACAGAATCTTAAATACAGAGGATAAACTATTGGTTAAAAGAGGGGAAGCTGGTGGAGGGATGGGCAAAATAAAGGAGTTTAAGAGGCAACTTCCAGGTAGAAAATAAACCATGGAGATGAAAAGTACAGCACAGGGAATATAGTCAATAATATTGTAATAACACTGAATGGGACAAATGGGTGACTATCCTTACCGTGGGGAGCTCTGATGTACAGAATTGTGAAAGTGATATATTGTACACATGGAACTAATATAACATTGTATATCAAGTATACTTCAATAAAAATAAAAATGAATGAGTGAATGAATAAGTAAATAAAATGTTATTTCTGGAAGAATTAAGAGCTAAACTTCAAGATGTTCTCCCAATGGCATTACTGCCAGCTCTGTGACATCCTGGTGGAAAAGAGTTTTCTGTATAAAGGAGATTTCCTGGAACCTTTCACATCTCAACGCACTACTGAAATAAAGGAAGACCACCCAAATAAAAATAAGTGGAGGTTATTTATTCAAAGCTTGCTATAACAAGGGAACTGGCTACCATCACCTGCTTGGCAAAGAAGCAAAAGCGGTCATGGGAGTGAGAAGCTTTGTAGTGAAAAACACGAAAGGCTTCAGGTATGCCTGACTAAAGGTTTTAAGTATGGCTGTAGGGTAACTAAAAAGGGAGCACCATATGTGATTGATTTGGGGAGCATGTGTATTTGGTTTTCTCTGGCTGGTCCTAAGTTGGAAGCAGACAAAAACAGGAAAGGTGTCAGTCACTGAAGTTCTGACTGTTCTGGGCTGATTCTGCCACAGAGGTTATGGTTTGGCTTCCTGGGCTTCTTATGCGGGTCAGAGCTCTACTGTCCTATACTGTCTGTCCACTGTCCACTTGCATATTCAGCCTCTGAATACAGACTCTTGGCTTCTGAGCCTATGCCTGTGCCCAGTCTGGAACTAGCTGCAGTTACTGGAATTCACAAAATTAAGTTATCTGATAGTTCTAAGTTCAAATAGAGGTAAGTTTGAGAGGCAAGTTTGGGTATATAGTCCCCTCTTTGCAAAAGTTTATGAAAAGTATAAAATAGTGAAACTTAAATTCAATTTTCCTATAATAGGAGTTGTGGACCCCTTTTAGAATTTAATCAAGTTTATGAACCCTCTAAATTACAAGTTACCTTTCTTCCCTAGTATGAGGAGCAAAAGGGAAACAAAGAGGGTTAAAGAGGACTTGGCTGCTTCATTTTATCCCTAGCTCCCCAGTTAATAGCTGAAGTCTGGTGCCCAGAGAACTTTACAAGTCAACTGTATGTGTGTAAATTTTGTTAAAAGGACAGATATATGTTAAGCAAGGAAAATGTGTTTCCTTATGCAAAGAAGATTGCAACTCAATGTTTTAAAATAAACACAGAAAATTTCTGGTGACAATGGCAAATACCATGCATTTATATGACTTCTTTGATATCTAAAAGTACTACTAAGTAGATGATCTAAAAATACGCCTTAACCACCTAAAAGCAGTTTTATTTCAAGTGGTCTGTGGAATATATGCATTAGAGGCACTTATGAGAAAACTCCTGCATGTTTCAGAGACAGGTGACTTCTTTGCTCACCTCCAGTACACAAATCATGGATCCAGGGCAGGCTCCTACATGTTGCAGATGCCTCCACAGAGGCAAACGGTAGTGCCTGAGCACACCTGACCAAAAGCAGACGGTAGATTTATAGGATGATAATTTAGCTCTGAGCTCAGTGTTCCTCCTACATTTTTATACTCCTCTTGAATTCTCCTCTTGAATTCCTAAAGGATACCTAATTCAGATTTATTTTAAAAAATCTCCTCTCCACATTAATGACTAAGTTTCAAGACTCGAGATGCACAATATCTACCATTGCTATCAAACGTGTGATAACTCTCTCGGAGTAGAAGAAAGGGGGCTTTCTAAAGGACTTATTTTGATGAATCATGATCTGCTATTTCATGAGCACTCCAGCTACCATACAGTGGTGATTACAGCTATGGTATGCTACAAGATTTAGTGTGCTTCTTCCCAAGGAAACTCATTAAGGAAACTATAAAGAAGTAAGAACTTACAAAGAAAAATTAATTGCCACTTTTGGTCAGCCGATTTTAGAAAGACTTATGAGGTCTAGAATTGTATATTGGGCTAACAGAGAGAACAGAAACTCAGTGAAGTCTAGCTTACTGGGGGCATCATGGTATATAATATGTGCATAAATTAATCTGCTCGTAAACCAACTCAAATATGAAGCACAAAAACATCACATAAAATACTTTAAATTTATTTCCATCAACAACACTCATTTCCTTTCCACATCAGCTAGCTGATACTGTGGCTGAGAGCTGGTACTGAGAAGCTACAAATCTGCAATCTCAGAGTCTGAGAGCCTTTGTTTCCTGACTATAGATAGCATCCTATATTGCCACCTTCCTCACTTCCTAAATTCTTTTATCGCCTGTGAATTAAATGAAAACTATATAAAGCTATTATTCTCCTAATCTGGAGTAATTTCTTTTCAAATGGTGAAAAAGAATTTTAAATTGTAACAGGACATGCCACGAGAAGACATTTCCCTTCTCAACCCAGATCCTCTACCTCTAAATCCATCTTCCTAAGGGAAGCCGATGTTCTTCCTTAACACAGAGACATTTCTGTGCATCCATACACCTTTTAAAAACATATATGGGAATATACTGTACCATGTATTTTTTAATTTAATGACATAATTGTTAAAATGGAGATCGAGGCACCTCAGTGGCCAGTCAGTTAAGCTTTTGACTCTTGGTTTTGGCTCAGGTCGTGATCTCAGGCTCACGGGATGAGACCCACGTCAGGCTCCACACTCTACGCAGAGTCTGCTTGAAACTCTCTCTCCCTCTCCTTCTGTGCCACCCCCAACCATTCACTTACATGTGCACTCTCTCTCTCTCTCAAATAAATAAATCTTTTAAAAAAACCAAAATAAAGTAAAATGGAGATCATTCTAAATCAGCATTTATAGGGTGCCTGGGTGGCTCAGTGGGTTAAGCCTCTACCTTTGGCTCTGGTCATGATCTCAGGGTCCTGGGATCGAGCCCCACATCAGGCTCTCTGCTCAGCAGGGAGACTGCTCCCCCCAACCCCTGCTTGTCTCTGCCTATTTGTGATCTCTGTCAAAAAAATAAATAAAATCTTTAAAATAAATAAATAAATAAATAAATCAGCATTTATAAAAATACCTTGTTTTTTATGGTTGCATAGTGAGTGGATGTATCATATTTAACAGTATTTTATTTTTGGGCATTTAGATTCCTTCCATTGATACTCTGTATGATAATGCATAAACTATACTCGTATAGGTCTTTATGCTTGTAACTATAACATAGGAAAAGTGAACTGTTTACTTTATGTTATCCTCAATACTTCAGTTTGATTTAGAACTCTTTGATTACAAAGAGCAATACTGGGTGGTCTTGGGGGGAAATGGGAAGATTTGGGAACATGGTAAAACAGTGGTTTTAATTTTTTTATTTTTTTAATTTATTTTTTTTTCAGTGATCCATAATTCATTGTTTATGAACCACACCCAGTGCTCCATGCAATACGTGCCCTCCTTAAACACTGGTTTTTAAAGTATCGTCCCAGACCAGTAGCGGTAGCATCACCTGGGAATTTGTTCAAACTGCACATTCTTAAACTTTACCCACCTTATGCCTATTAAGTCACAAATTCTATAAAGGGCTCAGCAATTTGTAGTTGAACAAGCCCTCTGGGTGATTCTGAGGCAAGTTCAAGTTTGAGAACCACTACTCGAGTATATAGTCCTGGGCACAAAAGCTGCCAGGCACCAAGGAAGTTTTAGTGACCCCCTAACTTTTTCCATTTTTCTCAGACTACAGGAAGGGCTCTTCTCCCAAGCAGAAATTTTACTATAATGTTGTCAAATTTACCAAGCTTTTTCTTCATGGTTTATGGATTTTTGAATTGTTCACCTTAGAATAGAAAAATAATAATTTTATTCCAGTTTTGTTTATATCACTGATCCATCTGGCATTTGTTACAGTAAAAAAATAGAGATTTAGTTTCAAAGTTTACCAAACAGCTAGTCAGTTCTCAAAACTGTATTACTAAGCAATCCATTGTTTTCCCACTGAACTGAAATTCTACTTTTATCATATATTAGATTCTCCTATGTATTAAGCATCTCTTTCAGATTCTCTATTTTATTTTACCAACATGTCTGCCTAATTATGTGTCACTTCTAAACTGTTATAATTATGGTACCTATTTTTACAATGGGTGGGACTAATAACTCTTTTATCCCAGAACATTTCTGGTTTTACTCGAATATCTGTTTTTTTAAAATTATTTTTGCAATTAAAAAATCATTTTTAAATTGAGGTATAACTAACATAACATTATACAAGTTTTGGGTATACAATGTAATGATTCAATACTTGCACATACTGTAAAATAATCACTGTGATAAGCCCAGTTAATATCTGTCACCAGTTACAGAATTTGTTTTCTCGTGATAAGAACTTTCAAGATCTACTCTCTAGCTACTTTTAAATATGCAATGTAGTATTATTAATCACCATGTTGTACCATATATTCCCACTTTATTTCTTCACTTTACGACTGGCAATGTGTACTTCTTGACAAATTTGTACCTTTGGTAATCTATTTTCAATTTATGCATGTATAGTTTGTATTTTTCTGTGTTATTATTTTAAACTACGGAAACTATGTTAAGGTGTTTATTATTTATTTTCCCCACAAGAAACACCTCCTTCATGTATTAGTTGTAATTTATGTTTTCTTATTAATTCATAACTGCTTTTATTTTTATTCCCTTCCTTTTGTGTTCTTTAGATTTATTCTGATCTTATATTCCTCATCACTTGAGATACATGTCTAATTCACGTATCTTTATTCCTTTTCATTAGTAATTTAAGAGTATCAGGCTAAGAACTTCTAAGAGTACTGTTTTGGTTAAATCAATAGGTTCTGATCAACATACTTTATCACTTTTTTCCAAAAATTATGCAATTTCAGTTTAGAGTTCCTTTTAGAACAAGAGTAAAGAGAGTTTTCACATTTTGTGATAGGCTTTCACTAAGGGTTGTTTTCTTTTTTTGTTGTGTTTTTTGTTTAATTGAAAGTTTTGTTGTCAAAGAATGCAACCTGTACTTTTCCTGCTATGCAAAATTTATTGACATTTTTGTTTGTGACTACCGTAAAAATAAATATTGTATGGAGACATTCATTTCATTCTTTGTTTATAGTACACAGATTTTAATATATATCACTTAGATCTGACTTATTAAATGTAAATAGGTTCTCTATATCCCTACTTTATAATGAGCTGGCCTGATTTATCGTGAATGAAAAGAATTACAAGTAATTTATTTATAATTGTATTTCTATTTCTTCTATTTCCTGCAACTGTTACATGATAAAATCATTTGTTCTTTGGGGGGTTGTGTACAATGATTAAAGAAGAGTTTTTGTTGTGAATTGTAAACTTTTTCACTATAAAATATTCTCATTTATGTCATTCAATGCTATTTGCCTTAAATTCATTTTGTCTGAAAAAAAAAATTCATTTTGTCTGATATAATTATTATATACTTCATTTTTGTTTTTCTCATTATGTATGTGAAAAGTGTTTTATTTTCAATCTCTTTCAGTTTGCTTTGCTTTAGGAGTTATTTTCTTAGAATAGGACTGGTTTTATTTTAATTTTAAAATTAGATATGACTTCCCTTTCAGACCACGATGGAATAACTGATTCTACAAATAAAACTGGATAAAGTACATGAAACATGAAACATTAGAAAGCACGCCATGTAGCACAGCATCGTAATTCTGGCATAAATGTGGTGGGGCCAGGAGGGGGTATTGGACTGGGGAAAGGGGAGCTCTATGATGCATGGTTTTCTTACTGGAAGCACTTTTGGGAGCAATCACAAAAAGGGGAAACCCAAAGCAGAATGCATTGGTCTTCCTGGGCTGAGAAAACAGAGATCAGAGACTGTGGGACATTTATTTGCAGGACATATTACCCTTAAAAGAGGAAGCTTAGATAGAGAAAGAATTCCAGAAGTCTACACAGAGGATCAGTGCTGAATACTAAATTGTACGTGTGTAGGATAAACCTTTGACAGGCCCAGCAAAGAAAAACTATCCAAAAAAAGAACCACTACTGGGGAATGTAACAATTGCAGGAAGGTTTTATGAGGCTAGGAAATGTTCAAGTTCTGACTAAACAGACTGGAGAGAGACTGGTGTACACATGGGGAATTCAGTAGAAATCCCACAAGTGTCATGCGTTAGCAGCAGAGCTAAACTGGCCCTTGGGTCAGGATACATTAGACTCATATTTTTTAAAAAGCCTAAATACAAGCATCAAAGAGATCAAAATGATCCAAAAGTTATTTAAAAGACTGTCAAAAAGTAAACTCAACATTTCTTTAAAGATCACAAAATTCAGAAATTCAACAACATTTAAAATGTGCAGGATTTAATTCAAAAAACACAAATCATGTGAAGAAACAGGAAAATTTACCTACAACTAAACATATCAGAAAGGAATAACACCAATTTTAAACAAACTCTTCTTGAAAAAATAAAAGCAGAAATGTGTAGGAGATCAGCATTACCAAGATCCCAAAGCCAAAGACACCATGAGAAAACTGCAGACCAATGTCCCCCATGACCGTAAGTACAAAAATCCTTAACAAGATATTAGCAAATCATACCAAGCTATGTATAAAAGGCATAAAGATTAGAGAGAAAGAAATAAAATTATTTTAAGTGCAGAGGACAGAATTTTCTACAAAATCCCAAATAATCTACAGAAAAGCTACTTGCGCTAATAAATAACTTCAGAAAGAATATAAAATGAAAACACCAAAATACTTAAATCAATTATATCTTTACATACCGGGAATGAACAACTAGAAATTGAAATTGCATCAGTATCTTTACAATTAGCACCAAAAAACCCCCCACAAAATATTTAGGGATGAATATAATAAGTGAAATACTAATTATACAAAATATGCTGAAAACTACCAAAAAATAATGTGAGAAATCTACAAATATCTAAATAAACGCAAAGATATACCATGTCTATTGACTAGAAGTATCAATTCTGTTAAGGTGTCTATTTACCTAAAATTAATGTTAGAGATTTAATGCAATCCTAATCAAAATCTCAGCAAGTTTTCTGGAGAAATCATAAGCCAATTAAAAAATATGAACAGAAAAGCAAAGAATTAAGAATAGCTGAAACTACTTTAAAAAGAAAACCTAAGTTGAAAGACTCATACTACATGATTTCCAAAGTTACTATCCAAGTATAGGAATCAAGACAACATAATATTGGTAAAAGACACCTAGATCAATGGAACAGAACACAACTTGGAAATAGACTTCACATGAATGGTCAATTGATTTTTGCTAAAGGTGCCAAGGAAATTCAGTTGTAAAATACAGTCACAAATCATATTGGAATAATTGTACATTCACTACAAAACAAGGAACCCTGGACCTGTATTGCACACTATACACAAAAACTAACTTAAAATGGATAACATATCTAAAAGCAAAAGCTATAAAATGTCTAAAAAAATAAGTAGGATAAAATTTTGTGACACTGATGTATGCAAAGATTTCTTAGGATACAGAAAACAGATCAGGCAAATTAAGTCACAAATACCCTGAATGCTAAGCAATCAAAGAACAAAAGGTCAGTAAGCCAATAAAGACTTTTAAAAATCTGAGTTAGTATTAAAGTCGGTGGGGAAAAAATAGTAGATCAATTTTGTGTGACTTTTTTCATTTTCTAGAGAACTAGGAATGTAACATGTCAGGAGGATATCTGAGAAAGAGTAAATGATTCCACTGAAATATAAACAAGTACTACATGTAAAAAAAAAAAAAGCAAGCAAGCAAGCAAACAAACAACAAACAAACAAAAAGACACAAAACAAACAAAAGGCACACACACAAAAAAAACCCTTGTAGAACTCAGGGAAAAATTTGTTCTGATATTCACAACACTGATAAAGAGAAAACGTGGCGTATCTAATCACATAGAACAGAGCGGTGTCCCATCCAGGGGCAGGGGACAGTGGAGAGGAGGAAATGGCAAATTCACTGCTAGATTGGTGGTGCTTCCAGCTGTGGTCTTCTCCAACGTGCGTACTTCCGTTAGCTCCAGGACCTCTCCTGTGGCTACTTCAATCATTCAGATAAGCTTTTCTGCATGCAGTGCGGCACAGAGTGTGCTTGCTTTGTTTAACCCGGAACCAGAACCTCTCTCTTTGAATATTAAAAAGGCATCTCAAACTAAAATATCCAATCCCAAACTCCTACTCCTCTCACCACCTTCCCCAACTCATCTAAACAGCAATTCCACCCTCCTTGTCCTTGTAGCTCAAGGACAGACAATCCGGGAATCTTCCTTATTTTTTTTTCCTTTCCTACCCCACATTTAGTCTATCAGTGAATCTCACAGAGTTTCACCCCAGAATATATTCATAATCTGACCATTTGTCACCAACTTTACTGACTACACCCTGCTCTTCCATCTCAATATCAACTTTACTTTGCTGACACCGCCATCATCTTTCACCTTGACTAACCAAACATTTAGTCTTTCATGTAATTAAAAAATATGTGAGGGCCTAATATATGCCAACTACAATTATAAATAGTGAAGTTACAGCAGTAATCAAAACAGACAAAAATCTCTGTCCTCGTGGAGCTTATTTGGTAGAAAATTACTTCTAGTGGAAAATGATTATTATTTCAATAGCTTCTTAACTAACTTCCCTGCTTTTTGCCCTTGTCTTCCTACAGTCCATTCTCATCACTGATTCTAAGGTGATCCTTTTAAAAGGGTAAGTCATGCCTCTCCTCAAAATTTCTCCAGCATATCATCTCAGAAAAAAGCCTATGTTCTTAAACTGGTTTTCAGGACCTTACACAACCTGGCTGCATGTACCCTCTGACTTTATTTCTTACTACTGTTCTGCTTCCTCAGCTTCAGCTTCATTGGCTTCTTTGCTGTCCTTTGAGAACGTAAGACACCGGCCTGCTTTGGGACCTTGTACCTGCAGTATCAACAGCTTAGAGGCTTTCCCCCAGATACACACATGGCCTGCCCCCATAGCTACTTCAGGTCTTCACTCAAATGTTACCCTCTCAGCGAGAAGTTCTCTGACCATTCAATTAAAAATTGCAACTCTTGGGGCGCCTGGGTGGCTCAGTGGGTTAAAGCCTCTGCCTTCGGCTCAGGTCATGATCCCGGGGTCCTGGGATCGAGCCCCACATTGGGCTCTCTGCTTAGCGGGGAGCCTGCTTCCTCCTCTCCTCTCTATCTCTCTGCCTGCCTCTCTGCCTACTTGTGATCCCTATCAAATGGATAAATAAAATCTTTAAAAAAAATAAAAATAAAAAATAAAATAAAAAATACTTTAAAAAAATTGCAACTCTTAATCTGAGGTCCCCCAGTACTCTCTAGATCCTTTCCCTATCTACTTTTCCCCGTACCACTTAGTATTCCCTAACATAATCCAATACTTCATGTTTACTGCCTATCTCGCCCATTATAATAGAAGCTCCACAAAGGCAGGGATTTTTCTATTACTCCCCACCCCCCACTACTATAAAACCAGCGCCTGGCATACACAGTTGTTGAACAAACATGCTCAGCCATTTTTCTAAAATCCAGGTAGAACCATGGTCTGTCAGAACGGGGTGTGACCTTAAAGATCTGGTCCTGTCTTTGTCCGCACACACTACTGATCATCTTGGTAGGATTCGATCAGTTTTTGTGTCTATTACTAATGAAAAGCTCTCCATCCAGCTAGATGATCATCAGTAAGTGTATTCTGCTGTCTCCCCACTGACCTAACCTGCCAGATTATCCACCTGCAATCATCTGGCAGACCAGTGGCAAACAGGCAAATGAGGACACTGAGAAGTGAAGTGGCTTGTTCGGTTCAGCAGTGAGACGGTGGCAAAACTGGGACTCACTTCTAAATCCCCACCCTACAATATAGTACTCCTCCTTCCTTATGCCCTACTGCTTCTCAAGGGTTTGCAAATGATCTGAACTGCTAGTTTCAGTTACCTTCTGAGCTAGGAGTTATTTTCTACAACATGAGGTGAAGACTTTGGATATTAGAAACGGAGACCCAGAGTAACAAAGTTATATTAATAAAACTTCCTCAACTAAAAAATCTCAAAACACTTTATACGATCAATAAAATTCAGGGGTTTAAAATGTGGATCCATAAGCATTGGAATTGTGTCTATCAGACAGTTGGTACAAATGTTTTGGTATCAATTGTTTATAGTCTTATTAAGTTCAACTTAAGGGATGAGGAAACAGTAATTTTAATAAAGACATGTTTACTGGATAACATTGAGGAAAGAGGGGGAAAAAAGACTTAAAGCCAGGTACTAGAGAAATGCTTCCTGAGACTCTCTAGGTTTGCCCTATGTCTGGAATGGACAAAAAGTCCTCTTAAGCACCACTACATGCCATTAACAGGCATCTTTCCTGAATAGCCAGGGGATGGCATAAGTTTCTGCTGCTAGAATTACAGTATATTAATTATGGGAGACACCATGCTTAGGTCCTTTATAACATCCGTAGGGATAACTTGATGATCATTTCAGAATCATTGTTCTAAGTCTCTACTAAGCCATCCATCAACATAAATGGGCTTATATAACAAACACACTTTACAGAGTACCACACTAGGCATAAATAATGGGGAAATATCCAGCTTTGATGCTCAGGAACAAATACATGTGCACATGTTATACCTTGACAGGCTGGGTGACCTAAAACTGGTGATTTTTAAATAGGATATTTTCAATTACCTTAATTGTATGGAAATTTGGTGGTTTTATGTTTAATCAATAATTATTTATTGTAAAAGCACAAACATGCAAAAATAAAATGTGACCCTTGACCTCACAAAGGATAAAATACAACAAAAACACAACTTGCAAAACACCAGATAAGTGACTATAAACTCAATTTTATAAAGTATGTCACAAAAACAAATCTTAGATAAACATAAAAAGAGGTAGTTAGGGGTGCCTGGGTGGCTCAGTGCGTTAAGCGTCTGCCTTCGTTCATGATCTCAGGGTCCTGGGATCAAGCCCCACGTGGGGCTCTCTGTTCAGTGGGGAATCTGCTTCTCCCTCTCCCTCTTGACCTACGTGTGCTCTCTTTCTCTCAAAAAAATAAAATCTTAAAAAAAAAAAAAACCCTGTTATACAAAAAATAAATAAAATAAAAAGGGGTAGTTAGAATCACTGAAGTGACTCTAGAAAGTGGGTCTCCTGACTCCTCTATGTCCAGTGATTTTTCCATGCTACCTCTTGCCTGCACCTTTTCTTTGTCTCAGTCCCCAGATCTTCTGCTCTACTTCTTAAATACGCAATTCTGAGGTCCAGAGATAAACATCTGAAAGATAAGAGCTAGTGCTTTGGATTCTGCCATCCTTTATCCTTTCACCTTTTGAGTTTCAAGTCTTTGGTAAAACACAGCATTTCTTTTCTCTATTCTTTATCATTGGCAATAGATGCAAAGCACTTTAGGAAAACCTTGGGAATACTGGCAGGATATTTCCACGACAAATTGACAAATTACAGCTCCTTCTTCATTGATAGAAACAACCCAGGGTCACCGAAAACAGGGGTGTGAACCAAACACAGCAGCCCAAACAGATCTCCCATTTGACCGTGGCCAACTCCCAGTCATCCCATCCCACCATATTACAAGTTCTAGGTCTTAGACCTTCTGAACGCCATCCACCAGGCCCCTCCCCCATCTTTGTTCCCTTTCCTGTCCAGTTTAGAATCTCTGGTCTATTACTTGAAGCCCTTACTATCACCCTTCTGTTTCATCTGCAGGCACATAGGTAGCTGATTGGCTCTTCAGAGCAAACCTCTAAATGCAGTTCCCTGTATAAAGCCAGTTACTCAATCTTGGTGGTGCCCTCAGCCCTCTCTGGCATTTTCTCAAGCTGCTCCTAGTCAGTCACTCTCAGTTTCATCATAGTGCCCATTTCGAATTTTCTTTGATGTCCTCAAACCCCCCAACCTGCCATTTCCAAACTCCATTCTCAATATGTAGCCTTGGTTCCTATTCAGCAGCCTTCAGGCAAAACTGCTCCCATTTTCTCACCATCAAACCACAAAACTACCGACACTCACACCTATTTTCTCCACCTTCCCCCTTGGCGAAGTTAAAAATGAGTCCCTCCCAACCACTGATGTGCTATTTTCCAACTCTCCTCTCCAGATTATTAGAAGCCCCCTCTGACTTTCAGACTTACATATATACCTGCTTGATCATTGGGCTTCATCATCTGGATATCCTTTAAGCCCTCAACACCCAACATGTCCAACAGGGAACTCATTTTTCTCTTTAAAGTTCCTCCTCCTGTGCTCTTCATCTCAGGTACCCAAGCAAAAAGCAGGATATTATTCAACTCCTGTTTCCTCATTTCACCTGGCATCTTCCTCACCATCTAATAAATACCATCTATACTTTCTGATCCATTCTTTTCTCTTCTTTTTCAGTCTAGTCCAGACATTATCACCTTTGGCCCATCTGACTGCACTGCTCTTCTGTCCACAGCCTGGCCTCTCTCCAGTCCCCTTTCCATACAATGCCCTGAATGTGTTCCTGCCATTAAAATCTGATCCTGGATACTGTACAGCCATCAAGACCCCCGAAATCTTGCCATTTGCAACGACATGGATGGAACTAGAGGGTATTACACTAAGTGAAATAAGTCAATCAGAGAAAGACAATTATATTCTCTCTCTGATATGAGGAATTTGAGGAGGGGGTTGTGGGTAGGGAGGGAAAAAATGAAACCAGATGGGACGGGGGAGGGAGACAAACTATAAGAGACTCTTAATCTCACAAAACAAACTGAGGGTTGTTGGGGGTTGGGGGGTAGGGATAGGGTGGCTGGGTAATGGACATCAGGGAGGGTATTTGCTATGGTAAGTGCTGAGAAGTGTATCAGCCTGATGATTCACAGACATGTACCCCTGGGGCAAATAATACAGTATGTGTTAATAGTAATAAAAAAATCTGATCCTGGAACTCCCCTACTTATAACCCTTTAGTGACTTGCTTGAGGTCAGAGTTCAAACTCCTAACTGGATTAGCAAGGCTCCTCCCTACTACACCCCTATCTCCTTACCAAACTTCCAAGCCCAACCTCCAGCCCCTCTACTCATTGTTTAGGTCTAAAAAAGTTGAAATTCCTTCTTAACTTCCATTTTTCTTTCCATCCACTAATGCTTTAATCTCGTGTATTACTTTTCTCACATTCTTTAACATTTGTCTCTATTGACAAAACCCAACATCTGGCAACTTTCTTCTTCCACAGCCTCTGTGATGACAAACACTTGCCCAGCTCTTCTTTGTCTGTCTCTATTGTTCTTCCTCTTATTAAGATACTCTTCACCCTGCAGATGATTATTAAATATCATTAATGACTTTTTATACCAGACAACTTGAAAAAAGAAAAAAAGAAATGTAATCTATTCATTCACAAATGTTTACTAAGAACATACTATAAATGCCACAGCCTACTGTAGGTGCTGGGGACATAGCCATGAACAAGGTAAGTCCCTGTCTTCCTGGAACTTACACTGTACTGGGGTACTTAGAATGTAAGTCAGTAAATACATAATAAACCATTAGTGCTATTAAGAAAGATAAAGTAGGTAGGGGTCCCTGGCTGCTTTAGTGGGAAGAACATGTGATTTTTGATCTCTGGGTCATGAGTTCGAGCCCCATGTGGGGTGTGCATTGAAATGGGGCGGGATGGGGGGCAGCCTGGGAGTAGTGGGTTTAAGAGACTGGAAGAAATGGAATTTTGCTGCCCAGTATGTACAGATTTTGGTGATTCATAGGGAAACTAACATTTACAGAAGACCCTTGTTTTAAATATTTTATGTCATTTTCTTTCATGTTTACATCAATTCTGGGTGATAATTATTATGCATCCATTTTACAAATGAAGCAGTTATAGCTCAAAGATGTGTAGTAACTTGCCCAGGGTTACAAAGCTATGCAAATGATGGGGCCAAGTTAAAACCTAGGACTGCTTGACCACAAAACTGAACATGCTTCCTATTTCTTAACTGGTACCTTTAAAGAAAGCCTAATTCTTCTTAAATATAACATCACTGAAAAGAGAAAATACAGCTTTCTCATCCTAAGGATTGCTGAGATCTGGTCTTTCACTTCAAAATCTAGCTAAATTCAAATACTGAGACCTTCGTAAATCGGTTTTTGATACACTTCTCTACATAAATGTTTTTCATATTTCTATAGAATTGTACTGAAAGGATTGAGAGCAAGGGAGAAATTTCCTACTTTGTCTGCTGAACATCTCAAGCTCTTCTAAGGCTGATATTAAAGTGGGTAATTGGAACTGATAAATTTTTTTATTCCTTCCAAAGTCATCTGACTTTGTGTATTTAAAGCAAACACTGCATTCAATTTGGGGGGGGGATCTACAGGTAAAGTACAGATAAGCTAGTTAGCTTAAAAATAATACTAAAACCTTTATAAAATCAATTATCCATGTACCCTCTAATCAAAATAAGATAATAGAGATTTAAATTTGGTCTGAGCCTTAAAATCTAAGTACATATACCTAAAAGATAAGGAAAGCAGTAATTTCTTATAAGTCATTTTGAAAATAGTAAATATTAATTTGGTTAATTATTTTGATGGATTGTATTACTAAAAATATCTTAACAAGTTATAGTCTTATCTCATCACATGGGGCCTTAGGAAGTTTTATGAAGCTCACCACACGTGTATTTTGTAAGTGACATCTCTGAGTTGGTATTTACCTAATGCTAAAAACTTTTGCCCTGACCTATTCATTATCTCATTGGATCCTTTGCATGGTCAGGGCAGCATGGCAATAAATGACTCTAAAACTAAAGCAAAAAGGACCCACCTTAGACTCTACCTACTAGAGCCACAACCCCCAGACTGAGAATACAGAAAGCCATTCCTTGATGATAATTACTCCACTTTATCAGCAGCAAGTATTATTAATGCCCACTTGCACATTTAACTGTCTTGAGTCTAGTAGAACACAAATTAAATAGGCATGGGTCCTACCTGCTAAAGTGAAAAATCTGAACAACAATCTATGCTTTAAGAAGTCTATAAAGATTTCATTTTGAATTTTAATGAATATCAAATTATGCAGGATGGATTTCAACTATTGTGTTGGAGAATTTCAGTGATGATTTTCCCCAAAGATAAAGAGTTGAGGTGTTATCTAGACAGAAGAAACAAAATGCATATTCATACTTACTGGAGGTCTTATTTTGGCACAATGAGCTTCTAAGAGGAATTTCATAAGCTGCTAATAAAATGCCCAAATAAGTACTGCAACAAAATAAGGCTTGCTGACTTCTTGTTTTCTATGATCTTATTCCAATGCTGCTGAACATAATACCATTTACAGATATAAATCACTTTCATCTTAATTCAGCTTTGACAGAATATACCGCTATTTTTCAGAGTTTACAATGTGTCAGGCATGGAGCTAAAGGTGTAGAGCCATTTACATATTTAATCCCTTTAGCCAAATGAAGTATTACTCCCATTTCGCACGTAAGGAAATGATGGCTCAGAGAAGTTAAATAATTTGCCAAAGATAGCTAGTATGATATGGAGAGGGGATATTCAAGTCTAAAGCACGTGGGCTTAGTTAACCTTTATGCCAAGTGTTTTATAATGACTTTTTGGTGTACAGAAAGTAAGACTGAGAAAACAGAAGAAAGAATTTAGAGACAGGAAAGTTACATATTTCTCCTTTATGGAAATAATTCTACTATGCTCCTTAATCAGTCATGATTGCAGCTGGTTACAAGTAAGAAAAAAATTAAAGTGTCTAAAATATGAGGTTTGTTTTTATCTTGTGTAACTAGAAGTCTGCAGTATGTGATTGCTGACTTCGGTTCTGCAATTTCTCTTTGGCATTCACTCATAGATGCAAAGTGGTGGTTGCATCTATAGCCATCACACAGCAAAGAGAAAGTGGTAAGGAGAAAGGTTGGGGCTGATGCTGGAAAGCAAATTTTTTACCTAAAACCCAGCGGCTGACTGGAAATTAAATATAATTGTTCAGAACGGTGTCATATTGCACACCCGAAAGTGGGGATGTTATCATTCCAAAAACAACAGAAAAATCCAACAAACTCCACATCAGAGTTATTTTAGTAAGTAAGGAAGGGCAAATGAATTTTAGGTGGGTAAACAGTACTGTCTGCCACATCTAACAGGAAAAGAATTTGGCATAGTTGAGTTTCATTACAAATAAAGTACAATACATCACTCAAATAACTTCACAAAAGAGGAACCTGCATTTTGTATTTATTTTACATTTTATTTTTATTATTTTATACTTTATTAAAGTATAGGGAGGGTGACTGCCTACCAAGAATCTAGTCTGGCCTTACCTCTTCCTAAATGAACTTGATTTAGTTCAGTAATGCATGTCTCTCCAACATTATTCAGAAGGAAACTGACAGTGTCCCTTGCTCTAGAATTCAGTGGTTCTCAAACACAGCAAGCACGAGAATTATCTGGAGGGTTTTAAAGAACACAGGTGGCTGGGCCCCACCCCTACAGTTTCTGAATCAGTGGGTTTGAGGTAGAACTTGAGAATTTTCATTTCTGACAGGTTTCCAAGTGATGTTGATGCTGCTGGTCCAGAGGATACAATTTAAGAACTACTGCTCGAAAGGAAGACCCCAATTATTCTAATGTAAACAGTATTCTTTAGAAACTGTTCTTGGTCTGGGGTAGGAACGTGATCTAATTTGGTCCAATTGGACCAAAAGAAACTGTTTTGTATCTGATGGAAGGTTTCATTGTCTCAGTCCTGCTGGGCTAAAATAAGGAAGCCTGTAGCCCCCAAATAATTTGTGATTATAAGAGAATGAGTCTTAACAAGCTGATCATGAGGTTAACACAGTGGAGATATACAAAAAACTTAAGTCCTTAATTGAGCCTCTTGAGTCACAGTACCTCTAGACTCCAGCTATGTTAAATAATTAAATTCCTTAAAATGCTTGAGCCAGTTCGAGGTAGAGTTTTTTACAATTTGCAGCCAAAAGCATCCTGATTGATACAAAGGATAATCTTGCAGTTTAAATGAAGAACATAAAAGCAGTACATGAATAAATAAAATCTACATATAATCCAAGCATCATTTTAGACACTGGCTTAAAGTTTTTCTCTACACCAATTTTTTAAAACTGTTAATGAGTACCAAAATGAAGTTTCATTTTTCCCTGTCTGACCCTCTCTCTAATGAATAGTAAAAAGACATAAAGCAGAAGAAAGAAATAAAAGGTCTAAATAATTTTATCCACAAAGTGAATAAATAATCAGCAGTTAAGCTGACTGAAAGAAAATCAGATTTTTTTGCTTTCTTATGTCCAACTTTCAGTTTGCCTAGTACAGTCTCTACCCTGTGCCTCTGAGTCTACCCATGGAGAAGCAAAGGAAGGCATGAAAAGAGAAGACTCGTTTAAATAAGAGAGTCTGAGTAACACAGTGATTTTAAATTTTGCGGAGTTTAGGATTTAGTGAAGCAATGGTTTGGGGCTTAGGTAATTATAAACTTATAGTGAAATAATATTTCTAATTAGTGATTTTTGCTTGGGGATTTTAACCGAAGACATCAGTGATTCTAAAATTCTAGAAAAATGTGTTTGGCTTGTTCCTAGTAAAGCATGCAATAGGACAGGAGTGAGCAACGAAAACAACTGAGATAGTACAGAATTCAAAACTATAACTATTTATATATTGAAAAATAATTAGAGAAGCTGCTTCTTAACAGACACCCATAGCAGCCATTTCCCTTCATCTGTTCAAATGCTTCTGTGTCACCAAGGTGCTGGCTATCATCAATCTTCTGTCTTTCCTGCCCAGTTACCTCCTCACAAAGCAGAGCGGCCCAAGAAGCTCTCTTAATTAGAGCATTGTGTCAAACACAAATGAATTCTCGTTCCACTATTAAGATGAAGAAATGAGTATTAGTTTATAAGTGACTGAAGTGAGTATATTTCAATATTAGCAACATGAAAATGTAAGTTTCCATTGTGATATTGAAGATGGTAATATTTACTTCATCCATAATTGAAAGACATGTTCAAAATAATTCATTTTGGGAGCACTACTATGTAGTATTTGCCGGAAACAAATTATGCAAATACTTACATCTTGTAATTTATTCAACTGCTTTCTAATTCCTCATTTTCTTAACTAAATTAGCTAAAACCGGAAATATATGACCAAAAAATGAATGTCCATCATCCGAATTAGTGTACAATGAATTCATCTTTCAAACTCTAAGATCCAAGATGGGCAGATTTCTACTCCCACCTTAAAGGAATATTGCCTGTTTAAACATATATACAGGGGTTTTAATGGTTTCATTTAGATACTTGTGCCCCTACAGAAGCTCACACAAAATACACCAATGGTAAGCAGTTAATTCATTAGACAACGTATTTTTGAAGAAAAGACAGCATTAAGCAATACAGTATTGGATGTGCAATTGTGGTTTTTTGAGGTCCCTGTCTGCAAAATGTGTGGTAGAGACAAGCAATGCCTATGCTGTTTCTAATTATTCCAATTATCATGGCACACTATGAAAACTTGATTAATAACACTGAAGATATTGTTGTGGCAATTAGCCATATGGTTGTGGGACTTTATTCTGTCACGATTTAGCCATTAGCATCTACTTATGTTTGTCAGAACAGTGCATCCGTGACAAGTTGAAGTTCCGCTCACCTTGCCGAGTCCCCTGTGAGCAACACTAGAGAACTGTTTATTCCTAGGAGCTTCTTGCCTGAGTAAATTTTTCATGTGGCATCCGGTCTGACTGGGGACAAATGTCAAATAGCTTATGTGACGACCCATCAAGCTAAGCTTTCTCTGAAAAAACCATTTAGTGACTTGTGTATCCAAACAAATTCCTCAAAGAAAAGAATCTGACCAGTAATAATTGGTCATCTATGTTGCCCCACAAATTTCCATGGTTAGTAATTCAGAAAAACTGATCTTCATATACTGGTATATAGAAATCTACAAATGTGGCATTAAAAAGGGTATATGTAGGTACACACTTGTCTACACACTCACCATATAGCTGAAAATTCACCATCTATAATATTTTGCATGACATTTGCAGCAAATTTATCTAAGAAAATTAAGGAGATGATCCTTTTAATCATGGGCAAGGAGATTATGTTAAGGGAAAAAAAAAGAAGGCAAAGATGTCGGTCAGTACCTAAAATTGCCAGAGACAAAATAATCAAGGGTCTTGCAGCAGAAAACCAAAAAGATCAACTAAGGAAAACAAACTTTACATTTAAGATGAAATGAATGTTAATGTGAGAAGTATAACACTGTTTACCTATTCATTTAATATTTAGAAGATAAAACCTTGAAACAGTTGCTAGCAGCTGTATTTCCCATCTCATGCTTGGGTCCCTACCACACTGAGAATGGGCCACCACATCAAAGGACCAGGCAGCTACCTAGTTCTTGCCTGCACACTTTCAAATGCAGAAGTTCACAATAAGGAACAATCAAAACATTTATGCTCCTGTTCCCTGAATAATCACATCAGGACAAATGGGGCCTTTAATCAACCTGGAGTCCAAAACCCCCAAAGAAGTAGCTCTCATTCTAGCTAACACAAGCAGGGACCATGCTGAAGGGCTAGGCATGCCCATGGCCCTGAAAGGTAAGGGTTCACGGGCCACTACACGAATGCCTCATTTAGAGTAAGCAGATGGAAAAAGCACACATCTGGCAATGAGAAGGGACAGGCTGAGTGTGTCACTGTATCTTTAACCAAAGCAGCTCTTGTTTCATGTCAGGAAACTGAGAACAGGGAACGTACCCTGGACACTTTGGAATGCCTTCCTTTGGACTCTCCATACTCCTTCCAGAAGAGTTGAAAGAGCGGTGGGATTAGAAAGAGCGTTGGATGAATCACCACGATGGTCTGGAGTCAGAGACAAAGGGGAAACCAGCTTCCTTTCCTGTGATCTCAGCAATTCAGTCTAATCCACAGATACTTGTGAAATAAGGCATTTCTTCTTCTATCAGTTATCTGTAGCTCCAGTACTCGTCCCTGCTGTTCTTTAATCAGTCCCCACCGGATCCCCACTCTGTAGATAAACTCCTGAACTATAAGCACTGACCCCTCTTCAAGTCTCTGAAAATGTCACATTCATATTCACAGAATTCCCTTAGTTTGGCATAGTGAATATATTACAATAATAATTTTAATAAAAATGTGCAAATATTTTATATATTATTACTATTATTTTGTTTTAAAGATTTTATTTATTTGAGAGAGAGAGAGAGCACAAGCAGGGGGAACAGCAGGCAGAGGGAGAGGGAGAAGCAGGCTCCCCGCTGAGCTGGGACTCGATTCCAGGACCCAGAGATCATGACCTGAGCCAAAGGCAGCTGCTCAACCTTCTGAGCCACCCAGGAGCCCCCCAAACTGTGTTTTAATATAAAATATTTTGCCTTAAGTTACAATATAAAACATATAAAACACTTTGCCTTAAGTTACAATTAACACTGGCTAACATTTGAGTGATTACTAAGTTGAGAGCTTTACCTGTAACACTTCATTTAATTCTGAACACTTTAAAGGTATTATGCCCATTTGGAGATGAGAAACTACAGCTTAGAGATGCCAAGTTACTATTCTATAAGATCACACAGTGTAGGGGTGTCTAGGTGGCTCAGTCAATTAAGTGTCTGTTTTTGGCTCAGGTCATGATCCCAGGGTTCTGGGATCAAGTCCCACATCGAGCTCCCTGCTCAGCGAGGAGCCTGCTTCTTCCTCTCCCTCTGCCCCTGATCTCTCTTTCAAATAAATAAAATCTTAAAAAATAAATAAACAAAAGCTTTAATGAAGAAAAAAAAATCACACAGTGTTAAGTGGTGGAGTTGGGTTCAATTCTGGGCAGGCTGACTCACATTCTGACTCACTCTTCTAAGGTGACTACCAATAAATCATATTTAAATCTAGTAAAACCTTTAAAGCACCATATTTAAATGAAAACAAGTATTCAGGGATGATATTAATAGAATATTACAAACAAGTGTAAAATGATCATTGAAGTTGAATACTGCAGTAAGAAATCACAATACACAACTGTAACAGATATAGAGATTTGAACAGGCAACTAAAACCTCATTCATCTGGTATAGAACTCATCACAGTGCCTCCTCCCACCACTCACCTCCCTCCTCCTGTATCTGCCAGTGGAGTTAATGGCCCCCAGACTTTAAGCCCTCCCTCTCCTGTCTCCAATCCTTAAGGGCCAAGATACATCATTCTCTGGTCTCTGGTTCCTAGTTACCTTTCTCTCTGTCACACCACTGCCAAACACCTTATCTTTTCTGCCTGACATTCCATCAGTTTTCTGTTTTCATGTTGCCATCCTATTTCAGTCCATTTCACTGCCAGAGAAATCTTTTTTTTTTTTTTTTAAGTAGGCTTCACATGCAATGTGTAACTCAGTGTGAGGCTTGAACTCACAACCTTGTGATCAAGACCTGAGCTGAGATCAGCAGTCAGACGCTTAACTGACTGAGCCAATCAGGAGTCCCAGTCAGAGATCTTTCTAAAATGCAAATCTCATCACCTCCATCCTGCACTGCTGATTTGATGAACACCTCAGTATGGCGTCTAAAATCCTGGCTATCTTCCGACCCTCACTTTCGGACAGTTGCCCAGACACAGCCCATATTTTAATCTTTCCTAATCGTAGACTACAAAGTTGTGTTTTCTTCACCTCTTCTACACATGACAAAAATGCTCTGCCTCTTCCATGGATTTGGGTAACTTCTTTAAAAGTTCTCTCAAATATCTCTTCTTGACTAATCTACCTTCTGACAATTACGAAGTACAGGTGGCCATTCGTCTGAACTCCAGCAGATCTATCTTCATTACAACACAAATCTTTCAGATTTACATGCCTTTTATTTACAGGACTAACTTCTTCCATACCCCAAGATGAATTCCTTCAGCTGTAGTTCTGGAGTTAGCACCAGCACATAATAAGTGTTAAGTTAAAGGGAAATGTTTAATCTACATTTAAAATAGTTGGGATTCATGAATTTTTCTACATACCAGTTAATGTCAAGGTTGACCTTATTAAAAATAATTTTACCTTATTTCGTAAGTAATCTGTACTTGTTTCAGAAAAGCCAAGAAATAAAACTATAAGCGGAAAGAGAACAAAAAGATACCCACAATATCATAGCCCACAAATAACCTTGGTGTATGGTTTTCCAACTCTATTTCTATGCACAGATAAGATATAAACACATTTATTTTATAATAAAAATATATTCATAATATGTATGTATTGTAATCCTTATCTGTGTCAACAAATATTTCTCTCTGAAGAGTGGTTTAAAAATAGCTGAATAGTATTCCACGGTACAGATATACTACTATCTATTGAGCTAGTTTTCTATTTTAGGCATTTATATAGTGTTTCAGTATCATAAATAATATTGCACAAAAAACTTTAAAGCAAAATTTCTATATGCCATTAATCATTTCCTTTGAAAAAATTCCAAGTAATGGACCTGAGGGTAAAGGTTATATATAGTGGTTTTGTTTTTTTTTTTTTTTTTTTAAGATTTTATTTATTTACTTGAAAGAGACAGAGACAGAGATAGCAACAGAGAGCACAGGTGGGGAGGAGAGGGAGAAGCAGTCTCCCCGCAGAGTAGGAAGCCTTGATTTGGGACTAGATCCCAGGACCTGGGGTCATGACCTGAGCCTAAGTCATATGCTTAACCAACTGAACCATCCAGGTTCCCAAGGTTTTGTATAGTTTTATGAATTTTGAAACAAACTACCAAACTGATCCTCTTGATGAAACTTTCCCAACACAGGTACACAGTTTTGTTAATAATCCAACAGGCAAATGGCATATTATTGTTGCTTTAATTAGCATGGCTTTGATTATTAAGTTAAATGTTTTCATATGCTTATTAATACAACTGTACATACATACACATACCAATATCAAGATATCTATATATTTGCCCATTTCTTTATTCAGCTGTTAGTCTTCTTCCTATTTATTTCTAAAAGATTTTAGTATATTAAGGATATTATCCTTTGTTAATATAGTTGCAAATATTTTTCCCAGTTTGTCCTGCACTTTACTTACCAAAAATCTCTCAATTTTTGTATGTTCTTTTTTTGCTTGGAAATCACATGTAAAAAGACTTTCCTGTACCCAAGAATACTTAATATTCAACTATTTTTTCTCATGTTTTGCAGTTTTACTTTTTAACTTTAAATCTTTACGGAATTAATTTCTGCATATGGGCTAGGATACCTAATTTTTCTCAGATAATTGTCTCAACACTATTTACTGAATAATTTATCGTTTTCCGTAAATCTGAAGTCATCTTTATCATGTTCATACATATAAGCATACAGAACATATTTAATATCTATTTCCTATTGATATACACAAATTTTTATATATACTTAAATCTGTCTATGGACTTTCTATTCTGTTCCATAGAAAGGGCTGTAAATTTCTATACAGGGTTGACAATGTATGTAATTTAACCACCAATTAAAATTTATTTTTATTTATATACTTTTACAAGGATGTTTTACAACCTAGGGCTATTCCTTTATTTTATGTTTTTGAAATAGGGTGACATTTGGCCCAGGAGTCTGAAGATAAAAGTTCTAGATATTGCTCCATTAGATACAAGCTTTGGGTACTTGGGTAAGCTAGTCAGCTTCTCAGAGCGTTGGTGATATTTGCTTTGTACACCTCAGAGAGAAGCTAGGATGGCACATAAGATCAAGCATCTGAGACCACTTGTTAACTGATGACTTTATATCAAAGTAAACGTGGTTTAGCCTCTTAATCCAAATAACCTAGTCTTCTGTAATTCTCCTTAACCATTTGTTTTACTAAATATTCGCTTCTTAAGCTATTCTTGCTTCTTCTTAATATGGATAATTCAAAGTTGGCTGTAAGTGAATTTTTCTCAGCTATGAATTGAGCTATAAATTTTCTCAGCTATAAATTGAAAGTGGTGTGACAAGTTACCTAAAATTATAAATTTTTCTTCTGGTATTGTGAAAAAAAATAATAAACTAACCTTTTTTTTTTCCATTTCCTGAGATGAAGCAACAGTTTTAAAAATATAAAAATCTAAATACTTCTATCACTTTTTAAAGACCAAATTAAGAAAGTCTAAGCTCAGAATTCTATCCTTCAGTTGTAGCCCCTTCACACTTATATCACCTTAACTTTAACACTTTTTCTCTGGGGGAGAGACAAATAAAATTTAATTTTAAAAATCATTAATCAAATTTTGTATTTCCATATTGGATTTATTCCAAAATCAAGTGAATGAGGCCAGTAAAATAATTCCTCCTACAATTGCAATAGCACTATGTATTTGTTGAAAATCCCCTTGGAACTATCATAGCTATAGAGAATTCGTCTTCATATAAAAGTGTGACATTACTTAATGGTTTGCCTTCAGTATCAATCTTTGATCCAACCTGCTGTCTGCTAATATACTAAGCAAGTGATTCTCCATTTATAATGCGCATGCAAATCTCCCAAGAATCTTGTTAAAATGTGAATTCTGAAGTCAGTAGGCTAGCCTAGTATGGGACCTGAGATTCTACTTTTCTACTGAGCTTCTGGTGATGCAGTGCTGTTGACTAATGGACCACACTTTGAGTACCGAGAGACACACGAATGCCTTTTAAACAGATCTGCCTATAATTAACATCAGTTCTAGATCACTTTAGTAAAATTCTTCCCGGCTGTCTTTTTTTCTGATTTCACTTGCCACTCTCCACCTTAGACACAATTCCAGTCTTGGGGTTAATCTGCAGCTACTGGTAACAACAACTAATCACTCAGGCTTCAAGGTGTAAAGCATCAAGTCCTACTGATCCCCACCAGCCATTCTGGGGTACATGACCCATTCCTTCCAGGGATACCCGCCTACTCCTTCAGGGATTCACCAGCATGGCACTGACAGAAACCTGTTCTCATCATTTGAAGGAGACTACTGAATAGCTTTGAAATAAGTTTAAAAGTAAAAGGTGAAACAAAATACTAACCATCAAATACCAGCACCTTTACATTGTTAGAAACATTTGCCTAGTAATAATTAACAGGCAAAGTAACTTGGAATTTGTCTGAAAACTCTACCTAAGGTAATCTAGCAAAATGGGTACAGAAAGAAGGTATGTTAAGAAGAGAAAAAGAGGGGCGCCTGGGTGGCTCAGTGGGTTAAAGCCTCTGCCTTCGGCTCAGGTCATGATCCCAGGGTCCTGGGATCAAGCCCCATAGGGCTCTCTGCTCCACAGGGAGCCTGCTTCCTCCTCTCTCTCTCTGCCTGCCTCTCTGCCTACTTGTGATCTCTGTCTGCCAAATAAATAAAATCTTTAAAAAAAAAAAAAAAAGAGAAAAAGACAGGGGGTTTCGGGGAGTAGCAGCAAAATGACCAAGAGGAATTGGAATGAGATGGACTGGATCTTATGGAAAGTATCTGAAGCTGAAAGCGGTCTCTTTAACTTTTGGGTTCTATGTATACATCAGGGATTCACAAACGTCTTAAAATGTTTATTTTGGCTTCAGTTGCCCTATCACTATATAGCAGTGGCTCACAAACTCTACTGGACATCAAGAATCACTTGTGGGACTTGTTAAAACAGATTCCTGGACTCCTCTCATAGTTTCTGATTCAGTAGGGAATGCGGAATCTGTATTTCTAACAATCTTCAAGAGGATACTAGATGCTGGCTGGATCAGGGACTAGACTTAAGAACCACAGTGTATACTACTCTGAAAAACAGTTTCTGTGTATTCTTCCTCTGATTAAAACAACTAATTTTTTAAAGATTTATTTATTTATCTGAGGGGGCAGGGGCAGAGGGAGAGGGAGAGAGAAACTCAAGCAGAGTTTGTGCTCAGCACAGAGTTGGACGTGGGGCTTGATCTCATGACCCTAAGATCACAACCTGAGCTGAAACCAAGAGTCAGATGCTTAACAGACTGCCCACCCAGGCACCCCTAAAACAACTAATTACTATTTTTAAAATATCTGGGTTCCATCTGGTTGATACTTCACACTGTCAATGTGAATTTCCAATTCACATTTTCAGTATGGTGAGATGACAACTTTTAACCTAGTACAGAATACAAGTGAAAGAAGCTTACAATGTTGTTTTGTTTGACTGATATATAGTGATGATGAAAAACTTCTGAGAGATTGGGGTTCCTAAAAATAAATGAGGGCAGGAAGATAATCAGCCAAGAGCTGAGAGGTTCCCAAATGAAAATTACTGTTTTGTCCTTTCCAGTAAATTCTTAATGTCTTCAGCTGCAGAATAGCTCATTTCTGAGGTTCTTTTTGGCCTCATGAGTTAATCACACCAGGAGGAGTCACTTTAACTCACATGCCTTTAGGAGTAATGATACATTTAAATGATTAAACAATCAGAAAAAAAAATGCATATCTCTGTAATGAAAGCAGTTAGCACACAGATCCATGGTTTATATGAGTATCACAAGTCATTTGTAAATAACATGTTCATTTTAGATATGTAAAGAGTTCTGTCATGCCCTATGAAATAAATTATATTTTATTGGTGCCCGGGTGTTTCATAACTTTTATTTATTTGCTGCAAGAGTGGAGAATTAAGATAGAGTAGTTTATTTCAGCAAAAGACTGACAAATGGCTCATTAGACACTTATGGAGCTGAAGCTAATTGTACAATTTTTTGTTGTATTAATTGTCACTGCTTGCTTAACATGCTCATGCTGGTGGTCATCAGCGGCCATTTCTCACCACTATCCCACAAACCACTTTTGAAAAGAAAAAAAAAAAAGGGAAGAGGAGGGGAAAAAAAGAAAATAGAACTTAATATATAATTTGGGCTGGAGAAGTGCATAGGAGAAATGACAAAGGATTAAAGTGATGGCTCTTCCCCACTGGGCCACCATAACCATCAATCCCAAACAGCAGTCACCTCACATCACCACATCACCGAACAGTTTGAGTCACAGAGAGTCAAAGAGCCGCTTTTTGTTATTCAGATTAAATATCATTTACATTATATACTTTTTTTATTTCACCAGAGACATAAGGTCAGAATTGATTGAATATGTACTACCTGCATATAATGATTTCTCATTTTTTACAATCATGTGCTAACGCTGCACAGTAATGGCCTATGGATGAAGAGACAGATGTACTACCAGTCATTCGCTACACATTTGCATTAACAAATCATCATTTAATTGAAGCCCATCCAACAAGTTTATGCTACTTAAATAAAGTTCCTTTCAATAAAAGATGCCACAATGACACATGGTTGTTAACCACGAGGAAAAAATTTTTTTAAATTATATTTATTTTTATGTCCACGGCCTAGGTACGCATTAGACAACCTTTTATTAATTTCAATTTTGCTTGGAGAATAAGCAACCTGAAAACTAATATTTCAATCCAGGCTACTGTAAAGCAGGATCATTCCCTTTGAGATATAAACAGTAACACCGTAAGTTTCTGCATTGCAGATTTCACCTCCTATTCCTCTCCTCCAAACACATTAAAGAACATGGCTTATATAAAAGCTATGTAAGAGATATGTGTTAACATCTATGCCAAAGCTCTAATATTAATATAAACCTAAAATCCTGCTACTATCAGGGAGGGCTGTTATTTTTTAAATATCATTCTAAGTTTCCTGTGATATTTAGGAAATTACCCAAAAGACTCAAAATTTCTATGCTTTTAAAAAAATGGGGAAAGGCTGTACAAATACTAATTCTCAACCTTGGTTTCACAAACACAGTGGCCATTCATACCACTGTAAACAATATTCTGATTACACTTACAGCATTACCTCGTTTTTTTTTTTTTTTTTTTTTTTTTTTGTAGGAAGAAAGGAAAAGAGAAATAAAGAAAAAATATCCCCTAGCACTACCTCCCACCACCTACAAAATTTCTCACACCATCTTAAAAGGATGGTTAAATATGGTTAAGGGCATTTTCTCTCACCCCCTTCCCAAGTCTTTATGTCAAAGTGGTTTTTCTTAGTTCATGCTAAAGGTAAGGACACTCATTTAAAATCAATTTCTACCCACTGATAACCTAAAGGCAGACCATTGTGCATTTAGTAGACACACAGATCTGTGTATGTACATGTATTTCATGCAGGTATATAGATCTATGTGTGTGAATGAAAGACATTACAAGGGGGTTATTCTGACAGCTTTTAAGCAGACAAAAACTGAGTCCTTAAATGCATGTTTTGTTTTCTCCAAATAAAAATAACCTTTTATTTTTTCCTGGATTTGTGTACATTAATGAATATATAAAGTGTTTTACTTAAAATGGCGATACAAATCTCTGAAGTGTTAAAATAAGTCTTCTAATTGTTTTCTAAATCGCATTCTTTTAAAATAAGAGAGGAGGACTGGAAAAAAGGTAAGAAAAAAATATGTAAATCTATACAGTAGGTTGCCTTGGATTCTTTTACAGTCGACTATACAGAGACAGGTGAAATTTCACCTTGGTATAGGATTCAAACTAAATTATGGGATACAGAAATGTGTCATAAATCAACTTCAAATACTGAACAAAAGATAAATAACCAAAGATTTATATTCTGACATAAAGAACAGTCTGTAACCACAATACAAAGCAAAAAGCAAAAAAAAATCCTACTGTGCTAACCAGCAGGTTCTTCTGGCCCTTTTTATATGCTAACTCAGAACAGTAATTATGGATCTTGCAAGTTGACTTCTGTTTTTCAGAACCATGAGTTGTACGTAAAACATGCCTTTTCATTGAAACAATTACCATTAATCAAAACACTGAGAGCTAATACCACTCAAGTCCAACCTACCGCTGTGCCCAGCAATATATCAAACTGTCTGTTGTCAAACACACTGAACAAACTCAAACAGACTGTTTTCACTACAAATAACAGAAAAAAATGCTTGCTAAGTAATTTTAAAATTCAAATTGCTATCTCAGTAATCCATTCTGTCACTGGATTTTAATTTTAAGTATTCAATCACAGTCCAACACAGACAGATCACTATTTGGCTCTGGAAAAAGAATCAGTGGCACTGATAAATGAAGCTACCTGCAAAAGACTTGGTATTACAATGAATTTTGTTAACCTTTGATTAATTTAGTACAGAAGTACACTTTACCTGTAATACATTTTACTTTTTTAGGGGTTTGTAATGCTTCATATCTCCTGGCAAGAACTATTAGCATAGGAAAAGAAGGTTTGATTGCTCTACAAGAGTCAGAAATAACAAAACTATTTCTATATTAAGGCTACAAGGCCCATTTGTTTATTTTATACTGACTTTAATTTTGAAATCCATCTCAGAGAAAATGACACAAGAAATTTTCTACAAAATGGAAACCACTTAACTTCTAGTCGCATAAATATCAGACATTTTTATCACCAACACATTTCAATACACAGCTACCTGTGTGCAAAGCCATCATCTATAAATGTAGACTAAGACTTCTATTTTCCTAAATAGAGCTATTTCTTTTCCTACTTTACTCTAATTCTTCCTTTTTTACTTATCAATCCAAAAGGTAATCTTCTCATCCAATGAGGTAAAGGCAACATATTTTATAAATCAGAAAGTCATCTCTGTTTACCAATCTCTAATCAGTGGAGATGTCAAGGTATTTTATAGAAGAAGACGAGAAAAGGGATGGGAACAGTGGAGTTTAACAAACAGATCAGGCATTTATTACCAGCAAGCTCCATTATGGATTTCTGAGCTTTGTAAGCCAAGCTCCCCCAAGTGTAATTAAATTTTTATTTATAATGGGTTTGTGACTGTTAACTTCATGTTGCCGACGCTCACTTCCTCCACACATGCTCATACACACCAGTCTGAAATGGCATTCTACATTTACTACTAGACAGTACATATTAATGCTGATTCTTTTCACTGAAAATATCAAAACTGAACATTAATAAAAATACACTCATAAAATAACAAAAAGGACATGGCAAGCAGCAGCTGAGAACACATGCACATGCACAGATCACTCTTTCATAGAATCAAATCATTTTTCACAGCATTATGGAAGAAGGGACACCACAACCTAGTATAGAAGGATATAAGGATGTTACACAGCAGACTACAAACTACATTTCTATGGCTAGGGATCAATACCCAAGAGTAGTGTAAACATAACTAGGAAAAAGGTCTGAAGTCCACCCAAAGCCAATGTATTCTTACTCATCTGAGCAGTTTCTTCATTCACAAACCTCTCCTCCTGATAGAATTTATCACCTTTGTTTTATCATTAATCCCTTCCCCTTCTCATTTAGGTATAAACCCCTGTATACTTTACACCTTCTTTTAAATGCTTAATACAAGTAACCACAGGAGAATCTCTTCTCCCCTTGAAAAACTGCAAATAAAGATGTCAGCTATTGAGTATATTTGTGGCGTCTCCAGCAGCTGCTGTTAAATACCAGCTGGTCTAGCTGATTAAAATTACCTCCGAGTTGGTATTATAAAGATGCCTGGGCAGCGTTGCTGTATTAATGGATTATTGAGTGAGCGATGAAAACCTTGGCCAGCTGATGCGTTTTATTACAGATAGGCTTTATGATGTGTAATCACTGTAATTTTTACAACTAGAGGAAATATGAAAAAAGGAGTAAAAAAAAAATCCCCATAGAAACTGATTTAACTAGATTATTCCTACCATTCTGTTTCCTAGAAGGAATCCAAGTACATAATTGCTGTGGATAAATATCCAGGTATGGACCTATACCCACAATTTATCCATCCATCTATGTGGATATGTTATCATCAATATAGACAAGCAGACAATGCACATGGACAAATGCAGTATGCGTACAATTTGCGTGAATAGAAATTTACTATGTTGTTGTCTGCCAAACCACCCAATTGGCTACAATGGGATCACATGACCTAAAATAGTTTTGAACTGTTCACCAGCTGGGCAATAGCTGAAAATCCAAATCTGGCCAACTGGACTGTGGTTTGCAATCCAAGGGACAGGATCATTTCACTCCCTTTACCATTTCCCTTTAGTTGTTTTCTTATAAGCCAAGGTTTTTATAGAACTCTACCAAATTGTCTCCCAGATTCTCTAACTTCCAGCTTATGTTCAAAAGAAGGTATGGCAGTTTATTGGCTCAGCTATTTTTATGGCTGCTACAGGAGCCAGGACCCTACTCTATGAGTTTCCATGGCCCTTCAAATGCACTGTTCTATTTATGGCACTCTCAAGGCTCTGGTATGCTCCCAATTGTTTTTAAGGATGAACACTGACTCTCAGGAGGCTGTGGCCAATTAAACTAGCTCACATAGAGAACAAAACTCAGAAAACTCAGTCAAGTATGTCACTGGCTGAATGAGTGTCTTATAGGAAAGGAGAGCATCTCACACTGGATTCTCTCCTTTAGGTAACCCACAGTTTCACTTTTAAGTAATATTTAAGAATATAATGTTCATCATCAGGTGAGCACGGGGTGTTGAATATAAGTGATGAATCATTCAATTCTACTCCTGAAACCAATACTACACTATATGTTAACTAACTAGAATTTAAATAAAAATTTTAAACAACAATAACAACAAGAATATAATGTTCATGGAGGACATTGGGTGAAGGAGAAAAGAAATGATTTGGGGGAAATCGGAGGGGGAGACGAACCATGAGAGACTGTGGACTCTGAGAAACAAACTGAGGGTTTTGGAGGGGATGGGGGGTGAGGTTTGGGAGGGCCTGGTGATGGGTATTAAGGAGTTCTCGTATTGCATGCAGCACTGGGTGTGGTGCATAAACAATGAATTCTGGAACACTGAAAAGAAATTAAATTAAATTAAAAAAAAAGAATATAGGGCGCCTGGGTGGCTCAGTGGGTTAGGCCACTGCCTTCGGCTCGGGTCGTGATCCCGGGGTCCTGGGATTGAGTCCCACATCGGGCTCTCCGCTTAGCGGGGAGCCTGCTTCTCCCTCTCTCTCTCTGCCTGCTTCTCTGCCTACTTGTGATCTCTGTCAAATAAATAAATAAAATCTTTAAAAAAAAAAAAAGAATATAATGTTCATCGTCAAGGTCTATCAAGTGCATTGTTTTGGTTTTGCTGTATGATACTTAACATCAATTTTTCACGTATCCATAATACTAAAAAGTAATAAAACTGATTTTTTTAACAAAAACACCAAGTTTTATATATAAAACGATTCATTCAGAACACGATAGGTTTTTTTTTTATACTCCCACAGAGGCCAAGAAGTATGTTTTGAGGATGAGTTTTATCCACGCAAGTAACTAACACTTCTAGTAAGAGACAAATGTGATAAACATGAGAAACGAGGACAGGCAATACTCTGAGGTCAAAAACATATTATTATTTGGATTGTACTGTTATAAAGAAAGGTTTCTAATGTGGCTCCTATGCTAGCAATGAAGATAATTCCAAAAAGGGAATTCCACAAACATTGTGACTAATAATGTTTCATTAAAGTAAGTGTTTAACTTGTTAAAGCGACCATGCTTTAGAAGGGGCAGTCTTTTTTAGTACAAAAACACCAATATGCTGGGTTTAAAAAAAAAAAAACTAATCATTGTCTGTTAAAAACTTCGGTTTGGTTTGAAAGTCACTTACGTGATTTTCAGAGATGTGCAACTTCAACATTTGACTTTATTTGCCATTCTGTCCAACCTCTCATTCATAAGGCAATCTATCCATACACTTTCTGCTGGCTAGGGACTATTAAGCCTCTGTTGAAACATCAAGGTGAAGGCACTCAACAGTACTAAACCATCTACTTTGCAAATATTTTTTGACAGAGGATTTTCCACTTGATGATTCAAAATATGCCCCACCACCCAAATTCTTTCTACTGGCTCTTACTCTTCTAAGAGGCTTAGCTTTCTAGAAGAGCAGCTCCCTGTTCGAATAATCCTCCAAATACCCAAATGGTGCTAAGGTAAAGCCCGAAGCTTGATATCAATAGGTGCTTACTAATAATTAGTGAATGCTGAATGAATGAGGACTTGAAACAGTACTTCTTAAAAAACATTAAACTGAAAAAAACCAATTATCATAAAAACATTAAACTGAAAAAACCCAATTATCATAAAATAAATGAAATCAGGCAAGAGGTATTAAGTAAAGAAACAAAGAAAAAAGGATATACATATAGCTTAATCAAATTCCCTTAATATGAAAACTTAGAACAGCTAGGTGAAGAGTCAAACTTCGGACCACCTAGAACAGAGTGGGCAGCAACCAGAAGCATAGAGGCCAATCGTACGCGGGTCAGGAGCTGGCTGTGAGTGGTCAGGTGGCTGTGAGGACCCACTCTCCGGATGTGAAATACTGGCCCTGGATTTGGTGGGCTAGTCTTCCACTGTCTGGGGGCTTTATTCCAGAATGCTAGGCATGAGAAGCAGGGGTTAAACCTACAGTTGTAAACTGGTACAGGGAAAAGGGTCAAAACTTGTTTCTTCAGCCTTTAAAAACTTTACCAAAAAATCTGGGGAGGGCATAGCTGATCAGTTTATAAACTCTAGGTGAATGCTGTAAATGCAGCATGGCTACCAATAACAAACGCCACATGTTTCATGAGCCTCCCTTCCTTTTCTTTCTCCTCCTGTCTTTATGTCCTACCAGCACCAGAAAGCGTCAGCTGGAGGTGGGAATACAGTGAGGTGGGGGCAAGGAAGAGGTTGTAGGGAGGAGGTGATAAAGAATGAAGGACAGCACAGGCAGCAAGCCAAGGTGGTGGAAGAGAGCCGGAGAAAGCCCATCAGACCCACCCCGGGCAGCACTGTGCACAAAGTGCCTGGTCTTCACCACCAGCCACATGCCCTGCGGAAGAGGATTATCAGATAACTGATCACTCTCACCTCAGGTTTACTACTGTTTTAAAACTGCATTTTCCCCAAAGAAAAGAGTGGGAGGGAAAAGCTGGAGAGGAAAATCACATTAGGAGCCAGTCCAGCCTGATTTTTTGGCACTGTTGTCATAAATACCAAGAGGCAGAGGCACTCCTCCTGCCTGGAGCTGATCAAGCTACAGAAAAGACAGCTATTACTGATGGCCTAAACCAGAGCAAAGGCATTCGGTATATGGGAACTCATGACTCTGTAAAGAACCATTTCCCATTAATTTTCAATTTGAAGGAGTAATATTATTCATCATTTTTATTATTATTTAGAGGTATGAGGTCTTAACTAGAATTTTATGATCCTTGCTATGATTTATCATTATTTTTTAATTTAATGAACACTTAGAAAGTATTTCCTGTGTGCCAGACACCGTTTTAAGTGCTTTGCAAATAGAAACTCCACGTGACAATCCTATAAAGGAATTACTTTTAATGTGACTTTAACTTGACTTTTGCAAGCATTCATTGTAACCCAGAACCAACATATATTCTCCAACAAATTCCATGTAGTACAAACTTTAATTTTAATAAGACTAATTAGGGTTTTTTAAAGTCTAGAGATTTAACTTTTTTTACACACTATTTATAGTTCAAGTCCTAATAAAAGCCTTTTGGAAGTAGTACACTGGTTTAAAAAAAGTCATCTATGAAATCATGCAAAAATATCTAATAAATAATAACTGAAGTGAAAACAAAGCATTACTTTTTTACAAAGAAAACAAATTTAAGGGAAGAAATTTTTAGAAACAAAATTGTGTGTGTGTGTGTGTGTGTGGGTGTGTGTATGTGTGTGCCAAACAGAATTACAAATAGTTTTTTTTCCTGCACTTAAATTCTGGTACAAATCTATTTATAAATACAAAAATAAATAATTTGAGGGAATAAAGAAACCTATGACGAAGAACCAAAAACATAAAAAGCAAAAGGAAGAAGTAATAGGCAACACGCTCTACCAGTATATCATCTGTATCCCCAAGTAGTGAAGAAAAAAGGTTTTCTTAGTTTGTGGTAGAAAAACTCTATTTCTTATCCTTTTTAATAGAGTATAATAAATGATGAATTTTCTTAATTGACTCGGCAGCCTTTGTCAAAGGGCATCTTATGAAATTATGAGCTTGGAAGAGGACCTCTTCATTAAGCAAGCTCATCATTTCTGTAACATTTCAGTCAGGGAAGAATTAATAGTGGGAAGGCAGCATTCTATCTTGGTATTATGGATCATATAAAACTGTATCTATGTAATAGTAAACCACTGTCCTTAAAATAATTTCACAGAAGTCAGAAAAATAAGAGAATTTTCACAAAAAATGCATACTGGCAATCTTAAATATCTTAAAAGCTAGTTAAGAAACACTTCTTCAGAAAGCATGACATTTATATGCACCTGTTTCAAGTACTAATAGTTTTTTTTTTAAAGATTTTATTTATTTATTTGACAGAGAGAGAGATCACAAGTAGGGATAGAGGCAGGCAGAGAGGGGAAGCAGACCCCCTGTTGAGCAGAGAGCCAGATGTGGGGCTCGATCCCAGGACCCTGAGATCAGGATCTGAGCCGAAGGCAGAGGCTTAACCCACTGCGCCACCCAGATGCCCCAAGTACTAATAGTTTCTACAAAAGATTTTACACATATTAGGCAGAGCCCCTAGAGGTCAAGAAATAAAGGTAGATGTTTAAGTCTGGCCAGAGACCTATCAAAGACAAACAATATGACTGCTATAAGTGATACAAGTTAGGTTAATTACAAGGTATACTTAATAATGGAGTATGAGAGCATACATGAATTGCCATATGGCAATAGGAAAGAGCTTATTAAGGGGCAATTAGCTGTTGATATTCAGTTTGCCTCTGGCTTATGTGGTTATGAAAAGAAGTAAAGAGTCAGAAAAACATTCGGAGACCCAGAAATAAAGAAGCCAACTATGAGAAAAGAGGGAGAGAAACTGAACATGAGACAGAGGTTAATAACGCCAAGATTTTTATCCACATTTAACTATTATTTCTCAGTATGTTCTAAAAATTTCCCCTTCATGCTTTAGACTTTACAGTGTTGATTTGAGGAAAAAATTATTTCCCTTCTAATCTCACCGATTTCTGCTGGCTGGCTAATAGACTCTGAGGCAATACAGGATTTACAGTTGTACCATTCTGTTGTTAAACTAGAAGGCTTAAAGAAGACATTGCACTGTCCCACTGTGATTTAAAAACAACTCTGACGACATATTTCTGATGACGTTTTCTTTTTTTATGACCCTCATTAGATGGCATTTTATGTGTGTAAAGTTTTGGGGGTAATATTTTTTTCCCTGTATGCTTACATTCACTTAAAGACATCACAACAATTGTAAAGTCACAGTTTTATTGGGCTTCATTTAGAGAATACTGATGTAACCTGAAGATGATCCAGGATCATCTTAAACAATACAACACTTTGTTTAAGATATACAACTGAAAGATAAGGATGACTTTTAGTTATCTAGAATACTGCTGGGGTTGTGGGGTATGTTCTATCTGGAACTATTGTGACCTTATAGTCTTTAGCATATCAGTATTTCTCAAGTGTCTATAGTATACCTTGTGTTTCAATCACTTTAATTCTTAATCAGAAATACAAATTTCAAAAGTGAATTTAACCACATCCTTACACAAAACTTTGGAAAATATATTACACATTCATCTTGAGTAAATGACATATTTTAATAAATAAATACAACTTAAACAAGGTCTTAGTTGCAGAGCTAAAAAGTTTGTGATTAAAAACTTCTCATATGCTGTATATTTTGGAATCATTTTAACATTCACTGTAAATACTTTTTTTTTTATTAAACACTTATTTGAGAGAGAGAGAGAGAGAGAGAGAAAAGGAGATAGAGATGGGGGGAGGGGCAGAGGGAGAGAGAAATCTCAAACAGACTCCCTGCTGAGCATGGAACCAAAGAGGGCCTCGATCTCAGGACCCTGAGATTATGACCTTAGCCGAAATCAAGAGTCAGACGCTTAAATGACTGAGCTACCTAGGTGTCCCCACTGTAAATACTTCTTATTAGAAGATAGATACAGGCATATCTCATTGTGAATTTGGTTCTAGACTACTGCAATAAAGCAAGTCAAATTAATTCTTTAGTTTCCAGTGGTGCATATAAAAGTTGTGTTTATACTATAGTCTATTAAGTGTACATTAGCATTATGTCTAAAAAACGTATATACTTAATTAAAAAATACTTTATTGCTAAAAAAATGGTAACTCATCTGAGCTTTCATCAAGTCAAAAGTTTTTTGCTGATGGGGGGTCCTGCCTGAATGTTGATGGCTGCTGATGATCAGAAGGGATGGCTACTGAAGGTTAGGGTGGCAGGGACAATTTCTTAAAGTAAGATAACAATGAAGTCTGTGACACTGAATGACTTGACTTCCTTTCATAAATGATTTTTTTCTGTAGCATGATTTTTTCCGTTTGATAGCATTTTACCCACAGTAGAACTTGTTTCAAAGGTGGAGTCAAACCTCTCCAACCCTGCCACTGCTTTATCGACTGAGTTTATGTGGTATTCTAAATCTTTCGTTCTCATCCGAACAGTCTTCCCAGCATTTTCACCAGGACTAGATTTCACCTCAAGAAACTGCTTTCTTTGCTCATTCATAAGAAGTGACTCCTCATCTGTTAGTTTTAACATGAGATTGCAGCAAGTCAGTCCCGTCTTCAGGCTCCATTCTTAAGTCTAGTTCTCTTGAACTTCTACCACATCTGTAGTTACTTACCCCCACTGAAGTTTTGAATCTTCAATTTGTAAAACAACACAATATCTTCAAAGTGCAATAAAGTCAAGCACAATAAAATGAGGTCTGCCTGTATTTTGGAAGCATTTAGAACCATTCAAATATATTAAATGAAAATGCCACCATTTGTTTTTTAGCTGTTTTCACTAGTCCAATATATCTACCAAGCTCCAAAACACTAAGGGAAGAAACCATTTAAGCGGAAGAAACTATGTGCAGAATTTTAAGAGAGAAAAAAATCCTGGTCTATGTTAAACACCGCATTTCCAAATATATTAGTTACAGTCCTTTTAGCTACAATATGCCAGGATTTCATATTGGATTGGTTTCTTAAAGTTCATAAGCCCTACTATATTTAAAAATTGTATGATAAATTCTGGACATAGCGACACAAATGACTGAAATTATATCCCCTGTATGTCAAAAAAGAACCCAGAAACAAACAAAACTGAGTTGCATGCCTCACTTGTCTCACTTGTATTGGGTTAAGTAAGAACACTGGGTGGTTAATTCTCAATCTTGGGTGTCAGGTCATTCTAAAGTAGTTCTGGATTCATAAGCTGAGAAATTCAAAGTTATAACTGAATCAACACATCTCTCAGTGATTAATGGAACAAAAGAAGAAAATATACAGAAGATCTGAACAATATTATCAATACGAACATTACCCAAGACATTTATAGAACATTATACTCAGTAACAGGAGAATAAATACTGTTCTTATGTGCACATGGAATATTCACCAAGATAGATCATATCAGGACTAAAAAATGAGCTTTAACAAAATTTTAAAAAATCATGAAAAGTATGTTCTTGAACCATAACGGAACAGGTAATAAATAACAACAACAATAACAAAAAAGGATAATCCCCAAATATTTGGAAAATAAGTAAGAGACTTCTAAATAACCCATGGTATAAAAAAGAAGTCTTTAAAAGACTTTTTAAATATCCTGAGCTGAAGAAAAATGAAATATACCATGGTAATTTCAGGGATGCAGCTAAAGCACTGCTTAGAAGGAGACTTATAGTATGAAATTCTTCTATTATAAAAGTTAATTCTGAAATCATTAATCTGGGCTTCCACTTTCAGTAACTTAAAAGAGAAGAGCAAAATAAATCCAAAGTAGTCAGAAGGTAGGAACTTTTAAGGTAAGAGCTAAAACCAATGAAAGTGAAAATAGAGGGAAGAGAGAAATCAATCAAACCTAAAGCTGGTTCTTTGAAAACATTAATAAAGTTGATAAACTTCTATGCAAATAAGAGGTAACATAAAAATAGTCCATAGCAGGAACACACACATACACACTGATATATTAACTATAGACACCACAGAAATTAAAAGGATAATAAGGAAATCAAAACTTTGCTCTCAGAAATTTGACTCCTTAGATTGAAAAAGACAATTCCTTGAACAGCATAAGCTATTAAGTCACTAAAGACATAAATGATATGAGTAGTCATGTATGTACTAAAAAAGAATTCATAGTTAAAAACCTTTCAACAAGGACCACCAAACTAGATGGTTTCACTGGAAAGTTCTATTAAATACAGAAGAAAAAAATAGGAATCAATGAAACAAGAGAGTTCAGAAATAAACCACACAGATAATCAACTAATTTTTGACAAAAGTATTAACGCAATTCAATGCAGAGTGGGTAATCTTTCAGCAATGATATTAGAATAACTGAATAGCCATGTACCAAAAATAAATAACCTTGACCTGCATCTCTCACACTATACAAAAATTAGCTCATGATGAATCATACATAAAACCATAAAACAATCAGAAGAAAATTAATACTTCTGACTTGGGTTAAGGGAAGGGCTCTTAGATATGATGCGAAATCAAGTTTGATAAAAAAGTTAATAAACTGGATTTTACCAAAATTAAAAATTTTTATTCTATGAAAAATACTTAAAAGAAAACAGAAGACACAGATTGGAAGATAATATTGTGAATCACAGATCTGACAACAGACACATATCTAGAGTATATAAAGAACTCTCAAAACACAGTACTAAGGAAAAAACCCAATTTATAAGAAGGGCAAAAGTGAGCCATCTCAACCGACATTATTCTAACAATACTTTTTTGTTCTGAGGTAATTATTCATATGCAGTTGTAAGAAACAGTACAGAGAGATTCCGTGATCCCTACTTCCCTTAACATCGTGTAAAACGAGACAATATCTCAACCAGGATATACAACCACTGATACAGCCATAATATAGAAATATGCCATTACCAAGAGGATCTTTCCTATGTTCTTTTGTAGCCACACCCACTTTCTTCCTATCTTTTCTTGTCAGACAGTAAATTCATTGATCTTTTCAAAGAAATCGATTTTTGTTTCATTTTTCTTTAGTGTTGCACTGTTTTTAATTATATTGGCTTCAATTTTTACCTTTATTCCTTCCTTCTGCTTGCTTTTGCCCTCCTTTTGCTCTTCTTTTTCTAGGTTCTTGAGGCAGAAGCTTAGATTATTACAATTTTGACTTTTCCTTTTTTCTAATGTAACCAGTTAGTGCAATAAACTTCCCACTTGGCTCTGCTTTAGCTGTGTCCCACAAATTCTGATATGTATTTTCACTTCATTCACTTCAGTGGAATTTTTAAATTTATCATGAGACTCCCTTTTCAATGCAGGGATTATTAGAAGGGTGCTGTTTGGTTTCTAAGCATTTGTAAAATTTCCCATCATCTTTCCGTTATTTCTAACTTGATTCCATTGTGATCAAAGAACACATTCTATATGATTTCAATTCCATTAATTTTGCTGAGGTTTGTTTCATGGCCTAGGATATAGTCTATCTTGGTATATGCTCTGTGAACACTTGAAAAGAATGTGTATTATACCATTATTGGATGAAGTGTTTCATAACCGTCACTCAGATTTTGTTGGATGATACTGTTGTTGAGTTCTTCTATATACTTGGCTATTTTCTATTAATTACTGACAGTCTCCAACTATAAACATGGATTTGTCTAGCCCTCCTTTCAGTTCTGTCAGTTTCTGGTCTACATATTTTGCAGCTCTGCTGTTTTGTGCATGCACCTTTGGGTGCACTGAGCATTTTATCACTAGGTAATGTCCTTTTTATTTCTGGTAATTTTCTGTGCTCTGAAATCTACTTTATTCGATGTTAATATAGCCACTTCTGCTTTCTTTTGATTAATATTTGCATGATACATCTTTTCCTAACCTTTTAATCTGCCCATATCATTACATTTAAAGTGAATTTCTTTCTTTCTTTTTTTTTTTAAAGATTTTATTTATTTATTTGACAGATCACAAGTAGGCAGAGAGGCAGACAGAGAGAGAAGGGAGGAAGCAGGCTCCCTGCTGAGCAGAGAGCCTGATGCGGGGCTCGATCCCAGGACGCTGGGATCATGACCTGAGCCGAAGGCAGCGCGGCTTTAACCCACTGAGCCACCCAGGCGCCCCTTAAAGTGAATTTCTTGAAGACCATATATAGTTGGGTCATATTTTAAAATCGGCTAATATCGATCTTTTAATTGTTGTACTTAGACCATTTACACCATCTCCACTGTGACAGTCAATCAGTAGAAAATGGAATCTGGAGAAGACCATTATTTGTGGAAGTGTGGAAGGAAAGACCAAATGAGTAGGGCTGCTGGAGGAGAAGGGTCAAAACAGTATATTTTTTTTTTCTTAAAAAAGAAACAAGCAAAGAGGGAAAGGATAAAAATCCTGTAGGTATAATACCTGATGACTCATGGTCATGAAGGAGAGTGAATAGTCAGTTCCAAAGTAGAAGGACAGAAAATAAGCTGAGGTTCAGGCTGCTGGCAAGGGAGAAAGAAGTTGAGCTAGTCATTTCTGGTGGCATACATATTGGGCAACCACTTGAGAACATGAATAAAAGGATGGCCCAACAGGGTAGCTGGATGCTTTAAAATGGTAGTGCCTCCAATCCACAATGTCTCCCACTCTCACAAATACCATACAGCATTTTGGGTTATTATCAAATCACAGATGCTTTCTCAAGGGTATTTCTTTAAATTGCCCCTCCTCCGCTGCTATTATCAAATTCCTACCCAACAAGTGCAAAGCTCTCCTAACTGGTATCCTTGTTTCCAGTCTTGCCTCTCTCAAATACACAAACTACAGTAATTTATTTTAAATGCCAATTACAACAAATCACTTCCTGCTTTATATTCTCATAAATCAGTTACATGTGGTAGATATTCTTTAGAATTTAATCTTTGTCCTTCTCCTCTCACTTTACTGGCAACTTCAATTAGCATCATATGGTACGTGGACTATCAAACTGGTACTGTCAAATCTCTCTCCAAAGCTCCAGAACCATAATACTCAATTTTCTACTGGATATCCTGGTCCCTCGGATACTCCAAACTCAACACGTCCGTAACTGAATTCCTCTTTTCTTTGGCATTTCTTTCCCTATCATTCATTATCCCTGTGATTTTTACCATCATTGCCCATGCTGTCCAAATTATATTTGATTTTTCCCTCCCCCTCACTCCCATATTCAATTAGTTACAATTCCTGACAATTCTAGCAACTTGGTATTTTCCAAATTTTCCATTTATCTCTATCCTCACTGCCATCATCTCTTTTAGCAAAGATACTACTTTTTTAAGCAAATCACTACTATCCCATTCTTACTTGTATCCCTTCAATCTCTTACCAGTATGCAACTAGCATAGTACTAAATCACAAATATCAGAAAACCATTATGTTTCAATACCACCCACTCCCCCCTTACTGTAGAAAAAAGATCTAGACCAATGCTGTCCAACAGAATAACCACTAGCCACTATATGGCTGGCTACTGAGCACTTGAAATAGGTATATTCCAAATGAAGAAGCAAATATATAATTTTAATTAATTTAATTAATTTAAACTTTATAGCTGCATTGATTATTATATCAAATAACTTATTATTCTTCCCCATAATTTTTAATCATGATAATTCTTCATAAAGAAGTGAAAGAAATTTTTTTTCAAAGGGAGTAATTCTGGCATAATACTCAGTAGTGTAAGACCAGGTATCACTGGACCTTGTAGTCCTTCATTATGCTTTTTACATCTACTGTATAACATAACATTCACCGAAAAGAAAAGAATATTTCAATCATTAGCTGTGCTTAGAATAGAAAGCTATTTGTTTAAACTGTTGAGACACAGAATTTTTAAGATGGGTAGCTATACTGACTTTGATGGCTAAGAATGATTTTTTTTATCATATGTTTATACATCATATATAGGTTTAACAGCTTAGAAGTCATACATAATTACACTGTGATATGTGTTAGAATATACTATATTTTAAAATATCACAAAATTTACAAGATTATTAATCAACAATGAAGAACCTCCCAATTAAATACTATAAACCACCACAGCAAAACAATTGCTAATCCAGAAAACAGGAAATAAGGGAAGATGTATAATAAACATTTGGGAGATATGAAATTTATCCCATGAGTGTTGTAAAGAGTTCATAATTTAAGGATGCCAAAGCCCAAGTGTGTTATGAGGGTCTTTCCTCAAAAGTGACATTAATTGCATATCCCACAGATGCTTATTATGTACTCTATTTATATCAAAGTATAAAATGTAGTTGAAAATATACAGGTTCAATATATTTAAGGGTGATAATAAAACACAGTTACTCTGGCCTAGCAAAAATTGTTCTTTTTAAACTTTAATTTTTGGTCTCTCTGTAAAACAGTATTATGGTACTAAATGAAAATGGTATTCAATCTGTATACTTGAATCTCTTGTGATTAAGAGTCTTTAGGACTCAAATAAATACATACTCAGGGATGGAACTGTAACACTGTATTTTAGAGGCTTTTGCACAAAAATAACCCATAAGTGATGAAACACAGGACATTCTTATTCTCATACTAAAAATGAAAATGCCAAAAAAAGCAACTCTTGGGAATTACCTTGGAAAGTTGGAAATAATATAGCCAATGTTTACTTTGGATATTAGTCAGTATGCATTGACAGGCCCCTATGGAACTTAATTTTTTATAAGTCTAATACCCATTAATAATTGGCAAACAAATGACAACTCAAAATATTTGAATTAAAGCAAGAGAAACTTTGAAGTGCAACAGGAGTAATCTTTCATAAAGTTAATGAAAAACACAGTATAAATTACCTTCAGAAAATATTATTTTATAATATCACTTACATGGAATTGAACATTTAACTTCAAATTAATTTTGTTTAAACTAAACAGCAGGTTGATTGATTTAACATTTTGTAAGAGAAAAACCAGCTATAATTATCCAGGGGATAATGTACTCAAGTACATAAAATAACAGCATTAATAAGCAAATTATCATATAATATACAAGATCTCATGGGTAATTATTCCCATATTTCAAGATAAATATCATCAATTTATTTAAAATTAAGATAAGC
This sequence comes from Martes martes, assembly GCF_963455335.1. NCBI lineage: Eukaryota > Metazoa > Chordata > Mammalia > Carnivora > Mustelidae > Martes > Martes martes. Next base: position 132,436,112 of record NC_137888.1, read on the forward strand.
TAATTTGGAATGACTTTAGCCAATGTTAGTACAATTAATATTTTTATACTAATTCTAATTTTGTTAAATAAATTTATTACCAAAATATAACAAATAGTTTGCATATGGCATATCTGTCATATCAGGACACTTCTACATATAGTTTCTTACAATAACCAGAACAAAAACTATTTTTAAAAATGGAGTAATTACAAATCTTTCCCTTAGTGATAATACAACTATATCATAATGCAGGTTTTTTAAAAAGAATTATTTATTTATTTTAGAGAAAAAGCAAGAGAGAGCCCATATGCATATGAGCAGGGAGAGGGGTAGAGGGAGAGAGAGAGAATCTCCAGTGGACTTCATACTGAGTGCAGAGACCGACTAGGGGCTCCATCCCAAGACCCTGAAGTCATGACCTGAACCGAAATCAAGAGTCCGATTCTTAACCAACTGAGTCACCCAGGAGCCTCTACAAAGCAGATTTAAATAAATTTTAATGTACCATGCAACTGCTGAAGAGTGACTAGAATATGAAACCTGGAGTCAACAGGATTATAATTTCATTTTGCTATCACTTTCTTCACATGTAATAAACACATATTTATGATTTACTTCCCATTCTACACAAATTGTTAGTACTGATAATACTTACCACTGACACATTCATTACTGACATTTTTATCATATTGTTTTCTAATTTTGTTACAGTATTTTGGTATGTAAGAAAATACTTGTTTGAAAATTTAAATTCTGTAAGAAAACAGCTGGAATACAAAAGCACATTTTAGATGGTGGAAGTTATGGATTCTGATGTCATCCTAAAGAGTAACTTTTATCAACTGAAAATTGATTACTTTATATTTGTCCACTTGAGGATAAAGTACTCAAAATGCAAGCTTATTGTTTTTAAATATTAATATTGAATGTCAGCCTAAATTACCAACTTTCTTCCAGCAGGAATGGATAGTAGCATCAGCAATTATTTAGATGAATATTACTTGTATGACGTAAAACCAAGCATGATATTTCAATTCATTTTCATGAGGTACAAACCTACAATATTTTTTTAGATTTAAGAACACAAAATTATTGTGACAAACTTCTATAGAAGTTTACTCTTCAGCTTCTACACTGTCTAGTTAGAAGCACTGGTCTAAAAGACAGCTGTTGTGTTTCCACATAAGTAGAAGCTCAAACGCTTTGGTGAAGAAAACACAAGAAGCCAGAGGTGGAAAGGTTCATGAAACACATACTACATCATATTCACAAAGCCATGACATCTTAATTGAGTAATGGTAATGCCAGATAATGATAACAAAAGTACTGCCAAACATATCTTGAATGCTTACTACATACTGAGCACTATGATTTTTGCATATTATAACTGAATTCTCATCAGCACCCTAAGAAGTAGGTACCATTACATTTAATCTTCATTTCACAAATGAAGAAACCAAGGATCAAAGTGGTTAAACAGATCTACTTCATTTCAAAGCCTGTGCTTCTAACTGCTATTTCATATTATACTCATATTTTTCTCTGGCCCCCAAAGACTCTAAAAGTCATCAATAGGAAATATACAGATGAGTTGTACAACTGAAGGTAGCATAAAGACAAAGGAAAATTTGACTACATGTATCCCACAAATAGAAATAAAACAATCAGATTTAGTAAATGGAGTAAACTCCTTACACTATAGTAGAGACCAATTAAGAGAATGAATGACTTCCTCAAAGATGAAAAAAAAAATGTATATTTTTAGTTAATGCAGAGGAGATTCTATACTAAAATAATGGGATAACTGAGTCAGCTATGGTTACTGCGAGCCCTGTTATTGTTAGTACTGCTGAAAAATAAAGTTGCAAGGATTAAGAGTGATTATTTCATGGATCATGGAATTTTATTGGGAAGGTGCTGGTGGGATGTCAAAAAAGCCCTATGAATCATTATGATGAAGAGAAAGCTGATGGAAACTAATGTCTAAAAAGGAAACTGGAACACAATGGTTTATAAATCATCTTACCCGAGTCAGTGCCACCACCACTGCAATGTAAAGCACCAGCTCAAAGAGGTAATAAACAATAAAGCATTTCAAAGAAATGATAAATACGCCCAACATTAATTTCTTTCTCCAATATCTAAGAACAATGTCTAGAGTTTAGTAAACAATTTTTGAGGGTGTAAAATGGGTTTTTCTATTTGAATAAATCACTTCTTTGAGTGCACAATGGAGAGGAATACAGACTTCATCTCCTGACCTTGCCCTATCTGTTTTAAAGTAAATTTTTATATCTATAATCACAAACACATTAGCCAGACTTTCAAGTGTAAATGATGATTCATTAAGAAGTTGCAGTACTGCCCAATACCCATGTTACCCACAACTTTCTCATTTCCAGTGGGAATGATGGAGCTGCTCTCAATGATGAAGTCAAGCTTAAGTCACAGAAATGAAAATAAGCACCATTAAAACCGAAAAGCAAGCACCTTTACTCACAGTTCAGGGCTTCCAAAGAAGATAGAAAGCTGAGTTATAATTAGTGAAAGACTCTTTCACATGAGAATATAAAGAAAACACTCATTGATATTCTTTTCTTTGGGATAAATAAATAGCCTCTGCTCTGGTCTGAAACCTTTAACTTGTTTGAAATTCTCTGTAATTCAAATAATGAATTCATATTTACTGAGCATCTATTATATATATCTTAATAATATCTTCTTAGTTTTCCATGTTCTATCTGAGGGATGAAATTGCAGAAAACATCTACCAAGGAACTGCCCAGCACTAGCTATAAATGTTCTACTGCTTCAATATAAAGGATCCTTTTAATATCTGTAGTGCTACACAATTAATCCATATTTATTAAAACTGTAATCTTTCTAATTTTCCTACCCACCCTATTAAGCCACTGAATAAGTACACATACAAACAGACACACATATCTGAGGAGTGACTGGCTCCCTTTTCTTCTGCTACAGCATGCTACAGAAGTTACATGGCTGAAGATGATTACCACATTATGTTCACTGTGAGGGACATTTATCTTACTTTTAGAAATGCACTTCCCAAAAAAATGGAAAGAACATGAGTATCCTACAGGTTTGTTTAGGTTTGAGGCTGGTTTCATGTGTGTATGATCTGTGTGACCCTGAACTTCTTAGAATGCTTGGCTTAATGATCTGCTGCTGTCATCTTGAAATTCTTACTAATTTTTTTTCACAGGGGACGTTCATTTTTATTTTGTGCTGGGCTCTGCAGATTATGGAGCCAATCCCACCTAAATCTGAATTATGACTTCACTATTTAATATGTCTAAATGCACAGTTAGGCTTAGTTTCTTCCCCTGTACAACACTCAATTAACAGGATTGGTGTGAGTATGAGACGAAATATGATTATGTGAAAATAGTAACACAGAGCCTGGCACATAAGACATATGAAATGAAATGGAGCTGAAACAGTTCTGGTCTTACTTCTGTGGATCTGAGACATACAGAAACCACCCTAAGTCATAATTAGATACAGCTGAAACTTAAACTTTGGTACTTACAACCCATATATCTGTGGTGCGATTTCTAGTCTGTTCAAGTGCATATAAAGCTCAATATCATGCTTCTTCAGTAGATGATCCTGGATCTGGTTGACTTTAGTAACAATAGCAATTGTTGGCCCCAAATCCTGTGGTCTAGCAAAGGGAATGGGAGTCATCAGTGTTTCTTTCCCCTAAAAAGAGAAAAAAGTGGAGCAATGTGTTATTTCAATATGAAATGAACAAGTGTGTGGACATCATTCTTGAATAACCAGTAACTACTTTAATCATCTCATGACAAATGCTTAAATTGTGGAATCATATGCTGATCATCATACAGATGATTGTGCTCATAAAATAAAGGCCAGAAACTGTCTTCTGAAATATTTCCTACCTTATTCCCTTGACCAGTTTGTCTGGTGATATTAAGTATTTCAAGATAATTTTTGCTGGAGGTAGTGGTAGCTGCTATTCTACTTGTCTATAGTTAGTTGGTCTAATCAGCCATGGGACCTAAATGGAATGATTCTGATAAGATATTTCTTGTGACATAAAATCTAAACACGAAAAACAAGAAATGAAAACTGTTTTACTGTTTTACGTTGAGCTCTCAAAACTATAAAAAAAAGGCAGGAAATAAAGGAAACTAGTATTAGAAAAGAAGATATTTTCTGTCCTTTGATCAATTTAAATAGCTGAGTAGGAAGATTTTTAAACTCTCCAGACCAAAAGTACAGCTGAGTTAAAAAAAAAAAAAAATCTATGTAGGCTAACTACAACTTTCCTTCCTCCCCTTCCAAATCCCACATTAAGAAAGATGCACCTGTACTGCTTGTAATGCTTTAATGTAAACTTCAACCACCATCTCAAGTCTGATGATTTCCCCTAATATGATGTCCAAGATTTTATTTTTTTACTTGTCAGAGAGAGGGGGAGGTGACAGAGGGAGAGACCAAGAAGAACAAACAGGGGGAGCAGCAGGAAGAGAGAAGCAGGCTCTCCGCTGAGCAAGGAGTCCTGGGACTCCATCTCAGTACCCCAAGGTCATGACCTGAGCCAAAGGCAGACACTTAACTGACTGAGATACCCAGGCGTCCCTATGTCTAACCTTTCTTATGTTGAGTCCTCAATTTCTACCTCTCTCCAGTCTTGAGATTTATAGCATCATTCTCTGATGACTGCCTGCCACTCCCTCACTCAACTTCTCTAGCTCAAATTTTTGTTTCTGCTTTGCAAATGCTGCTTTTTCATAGAGGTCTGGTCCTAGTTTAATTCTCTACTTGCATGTGATTCCCTGAGTGATCTTACTCATACACAGTACTTCAACCAACACCCATTTGCCAAAGACTTCCAAATCTGTATCCATAACCTAGAACCTTCCTGGGTTCTCTCTCATACATTCATATGTTGGCAAGGAATCCTGGGTTACAAAAGGGTCTCCAATTCAGCAGACCCACTACTGAGCTTATCACCTTCTGCTCAAAAACATGTTCAGCCTTTCCTCATGCCTACCTCAACCCATCCTCCAATAACAACACACACTTTGCCAATTTTAGCTCCTCAGAACCACTCAGGAGACTCTTACTATGTATGTCTTCTCTCCTATAGCTCTACTGTTATAACCTGATTTGGGGTCCCAATCATTTCTTTCCTCCTAACTGGTCTTACTGCCCTTAATTTAGTCTGCTTTTAAATCTAGCTTCCAAAATGCCTGGTGATTCATCTAAAACAGGTATTAAATTATGTCATTGCCCTCCTTAAAACTTTTTAATGGCTCCCACAGGAAAAACAAAAACAAAAACAAAAACAAAAGACAAATTATTTTTTTTAAAGATTTTATTTATTTATTTGACAGACAGAGATCACAAGTAGGCAGAGAGGCAGGCAGAGAGAGAGGAGGAAGTAGGCTCCCTGCTGAGCAGAGAGCCCGATGTGGGGCTCGATCCCAGGATCCTGGGATCATGACCTGAGCTAACAGAGGCTTTTAACCCACTGAGCCACCCAGGCACCCCAACAAAACACAAATTCTTGAGCTAGGTCTATAAGGTCTTTCATTATCTGGTCAGTCTCTACTCTTACTGTGCTTCCAGAGATCCTGGGGATGCCATTCTTTAACTTCCCAGTTAAAGCTTCCTAGAGGAGCTTCCCAGTGTTCTTAAAGATCTGGCTCAAGTGTCAGGTCCTATTTCATCATCTTCTCCTTTACTACTACAGTACCTTTTTCTACTTCTCTGGTTCCTAAACCATGAGATCTCTAAAAGGAACATCATCTTATCATCACTGGACCACATTCAGGGGCACAAAATAAAGAAAGTAAAGCTCTTGCCATTGTAGTCTGGAGAGGAAGACCATACAGAAAAAAACGTAGAAATCCACATAAGATCAATGACTAATCAGGCTCATAGAAAGAAAGAGCAGAGGAGGGGCATGTGTTAACATTAGGAAAACTTTGCTGGAAGAGGTTCCATCTATCTTTCCAGGATATAAAGTCTTAAAAAGAGATGTAGTCCTTAGTACTTGCTACAGTGTCTACACCAGCATCTTCAGGTCTGAGGAATGTAAGACCATACTGATTTTTTATGGCTCAATTAGTTTCTGCTAATTTGTATAGATAGGAGAAAAAGATACCTCTGCGTTGTGGTCATTTATTATAAAAATAGTAAAACCAGGATACCATTTTCTGATCTTATAATATCAAGTATTCTCTTCAAATGACAGGATGCTGTAATTAAAAAAAAAAATTTAATTCTTGCTCAAATTTTTTCCTACTGATATTAAAATAATTTGGGGGAGTTCATGTTAACTGTAAGACACCATTCACTTTCAAGAGACAGTGTTTACTCTGAAGCCAACTTTCCTTTAAAAATGAACAACTCAACTTTTTGCTTATTTTAGTTATGTAGTTTTTCTTTACTGAAGAACGTTGTGCGGCTGAATACCATAGTCTGTGGCATGAAGGCACTGAGCTCAGGTAGGGTTTCTAACAACCATGTGGGAAACAGATCACTACACCTAGTCATCTTCTAAGGGTCTTGAATAAACACACTTCTGTAAAGATACAATCACTGACTTTGGAGAGACCTAATTCTAAATTAACCTGTTAAAAAGGTTTAATTTAATGAAATCATGTAATCCATTTCCAGGTTGAAGAGAATGAGTTGTCACTAAATCAACAGCCTATGTGGTTCATTTATCAAATACTGAATGGAGACTCATGTGTAGCTTAAGAACTACAGACTTACATAAACTGTAGTTTGAAAAGATTTCCCCTGTGCTCAGAATACTTACAACAAAATTGCTTAAATTTAAGAAACTCACAAGTAAGGTTCATGATCACTTAAATGGTAAACAGCTTATCTAATGATGAAACCAAAAGAGAAAATTTTAAAGTTAATATAAGATATTCCTTATCTTCAGGATTTATCATAAAAATGCTATTTGCATTTAACAAATATTACCATATGGGATGGTTACAAGTCCCAATAAAACTAGCAATCTTCCTAACCATTTATTAAGTGGTACTCAAAATGTACTCTACAGGTTAGTGCCAGTCCACAAACTGTTAAAAGGATTCAGTGAGATAATTCTACACCATTATGTAAAGCAACACACTGCTTTCTTCATGAAGAAAGTCTTATTATGGGAAGGATGTCTGCTGACCTAGGCAGCACGCACAGTGATAGAACTGAATTGTCAAGGGAACTAGGAGAACTTAAAGAGAGTAGTACATTCATTTCTCAAACTTCTTTTAAGAAAGGTGATAGAATCAAGACATAGATTAAAAAGAGGAGGATGAAAGAGGGATTCACTACATATGCTTTATAGAAATGTATTATTCATTGATATATGCAAGTAACATAAATGTTCAGAGGTCACATCTATGTGTTTTTTCTTGATAAAATGAATAAATATCCTTTTTTATGTTGTCTTAGCCATTTTCAGGAACTTGACTCAGTGATATCAACATGAATGGGTAAAACTGAAAAGTAGTAACGCTCACATCTTTATCATTCGCTTTTGTAGATACTGTGAATCAGTTATAAAATACAAAATGACCACTGCATAAAAAGATCAAGTTTTTATTTAAATATATTCAAATACTTTTTGCTCAAAATTTTGATTTTTCACATAAGTCTATGACTTCATCAAATCTCCTACCAAGAACAAATATAAAGTAATTGTTCTACAACATGGCAGTTCATCAAAAATGCTTATAAGTTTCACCTCTAATAACCCTTACCGAATGTAACATGTTGATATATTACTAAAGACTTTATCACCTAGGTTGAAGATTAGCAAATTTTCTCTGTAAAGGCCAGACAGTAAATATTTTAGGCTTTATAGGTCATATAGTTTGTGCTGAAACTACTTAACTTTGTAATGAGCCATTATAATGAGCAAGCCACAATAGACAATAAGGAAACAAACAGGCATGGCTATTTCCCAATAAAACTTTTTTATGAACATGGAAATTTGAATTCCATATAATTTTCATATGCCACAAAATATTATTCTTCTTTTCATAGTTTTTCAGCCATTTAATAATGTAAAAGCCATGCTTAATTCCCAAGCTGTATAAAAACAGCTGGCAGGCCAAATTGGCCTGCAGGCAGTAGTCTGCCCTGATCTAGACCAAAGGCATAAAACACATTAGTTATCCATTTCATTTTTTAAGAGATGGAATAAAGTGACAGAATAATATATGGTTTCTAAGCAGAATGCAATCAATTATACCAATATAAAATAAATTAATCATATAGAAAAAATATACCAAAACTCTTAATGACATCCCTTGCCAGAATAATTGGCAATTTTTCTAATATTGTGTAATAATAATGAAAACACCATAATGATCTCTAAGTTAGCATATATGTTTGTTTAAAATGTCAGTTAACTCAGCAATTCCACGCCTAGAGAAATGCCAAGAGCATTGAAAACATACGTAGACATGAAGTTTGTACCCAAATGTTCACAGCAACATTATTCTTAATAACCAAAAAGTGAAAAAACCCAAATGTCCATCAACTGATGTATGGATAAACAAAACGTGGTATATCCACACGGTGAAATATTATTTGGTCATGAAAAGGAGTGAGGTACTGATGCATGCTACAATGGGAATGAACACCAAAAACATCATGCTAAGTGAAAGGAATCAATCACAGAAGGCAACATATTATATGGTTCCATTCATAGGAAATGTTCCGAATAGGCATGTTCATAGAAAGCAGAAGTACACTAGTGATGCCAGCAACTCTGGGAAATGGAGGGAATGCAGAGTGACAGCTAATGAGTATGAGATTTCCTTTTGGGGTGATGAAAATATTTTTAAATCAGATAATAGGGACATCTGCATAATCTTGTGAATATACTAAAAACTACTAAATTGTACACTTTAAAGGTGAATGGTATGGCATATCAATTATAACACATAATAAAAATTACAGTTAAAAAGAGTAAGAGAGAGTAAATGATAAATGATGGTATTGAAGCTAAATGTGTAAATTCATTAGTGATGTATTAGTAAAAATAAGATAGCCTATTTCATACAGAGTTTGTCTATGCACTTCAGTAACAAAATGTCTATCATCTCACATGTGTAGCAACAGATCAGGCAGATAAATGTACTTGTCACTCAAAATTTGTAATAATTTTTCAAGTCAGAAGCTCTACTGCACAGATAATATACATATAAAGTAAAATTCCCATTTACATGAAATTGTTTATTTTACCTTTATATACCTGCCAATATTATTAGCAATATGGCTTAGATCCCCAATTCAATCTTATTCATAGATTTTTAAATTTGGGGGTTTTTCAATAGCAATAATTAGATGTTCCTACTTATTAAAATCATTTGTTCCCTCAAATATATTGAAAAGATCTGTACTGTAACACTTACCTTTTGACCATCATGCTCAAAAGTAGAAAACCAAGGTTCAGCAGTTTCCATAAGCTGTGAGAACATTGCACTAAAAATTAGAAAAATAATACAGTACTAACGTTAAACCCTCACTGAAGTAGAGATGGTATAAAAAATTAGAATAATATAAAGTTTTTGTACTTACTAGGCATCATGTTCCAGATACTCAGGGTTCAAAAGAGTTTTCATTTCCTCACTTAAAAAAAGCAATACAAAAAATCAAAATGTATAATTTTTTCGTAGAAGAGAACACAGAAGTTGCCTTATTCCATACTCATAAGCCAACTTTCATACAGTGTGCAAATGAAAAATCATCCCTTCTAAATAAAAAAAGCAATATCATTAATAAATGAAATCTTTTCTTTCTATAAAGATCAAAAACAAATTAGTTGCCTTGTCTGTACCACAATGAACTATCTAATTACTCCAAATAACCACTACAAAATGTGATAATATATTCCTTGAATGTGCCTGATCTAGAAAAAATTGATTACGCCACAATCTGTCACTTGTTTTCCAAAACAAAACAAAACAAAACACTTATTTACTGGTCAAATATATCCTATCAGAATATTATTTTCTTTCAATGGCATATATTTTTATTATATTTTAACATCCATTAATTAGTGATAATACCTCTTTCAAATCTATTTTAGTGTTGCTTTTACCTTTCAATGGCTTGAAACTGCCAAACCAGCATGTCCAACTTATTTAAAAGCAATTTCGATTATCTATACTTTCCTGTGAGGCATATTGTACACACATGCTTTTAAAAAGATAAAACTGGCATGAAAACAGGATCCCAAGACTAACTTCATCCTTACCATACTTTAGAATAACTGACGAAAAGGTTATTAAGATATGGTTACTCTAGTCAGATGCACAAACTCATATTTGTATAATTAGAGAAACTCAAGAGAAACTAGAAAATACTAATCTATAATATAGTAAACAAAGGTTAATTTAACAAAGGCTCTAATTTATGCTCAGCAAAATGGATGGCTATATTTGATAATAATTGTAGAGATAAATACATAAAATGTTATGTGTTAATTTTTTATGTTCTGCACACAGAAGGGTTAACCTATGAAATACTTTTGACAAAGTTTTATCATCTCACAGTCTCTAGCCCCAAGATACTGGCTAGCTGCCTCTCTGGGCCCTCAGTTACTGCATCTAAAGTAGAAATAAATTCTAAAAATTAACCTAAGTTAAATATAATTACTAAAGTTACTTGCTGTAAAGAATAAATTAATGTATCTCAAAAATCTGACAAGTTATTTTTGTTTATTTACAGACGGGGGTTCATGACCTGAACTCAGTGAAACCTCGTGGGGAGAAAGGATCTCACAGACAACGTTTTCATACAGCCAATGGTGAAAGAATCATTAGAGGATGGTATATATGAATATCATCAGTCATTAGCATTTTGCCATTTTAACAAAAATTTCCTCTTCTTGATCCATTAGTTATATACCTTCCTTTGGCACAGATCTAAGATTTTCAAAGACATTTATGATTCCAAATTTGTCCCATAGCTGAACAAGGACTACAACTATTATGTGGAATTAACAATCAGCCACATGAAACACAACCAAATGTTTATAATTTACTAAAGTACCTTCAATATAAAAGATTCTGAGCTTAAAATGATTACAGCAAGGCTGAAAAAAAGAGAAGGAGCTCAAATTAAAAACTTGCCTTGGTTGGGCAGACTCACTGGCATGAAGAAAAGCTTGGTGGTCACAGTGGAGGATAAAGACAATAGGCGCTAACAGCTCGTGCATTCCCTGAAACATAAGAGCAGGAGAAATGAGAGGGGGAGGATGCTGAGGGTCCACCAGTGGACAGAATAGGCTCAGTTAAATGCTTCTTTAACTGATCTTCACCACCAACATTTCCATATTTCATTGAAATGCATAAAATGAAAAGCTACAAAATGAGATTTTATTTACTTTTAGAATTTGATTCCAATTCAACCACAGCACAAATTCTTCTTTAAAACATGGAGAGCAGTTCTCTTTTAAATGACACAACAAACAATAAATTGGCATGGTAGACAACCTTGCACCTGTCAGTTGCTTCACGATCTGTACTCATAAATATGAATTTCATTTATGCAAATTATAATCATGAGCTACAGTGTAAAGATCTGCAGTAAGAAGGGCAACTAAGAACTGTAGACCTAAGGAAATTACATCCAATGTTTTCATTACATAATGGCTCAAAATTAGGATGTCTGTAGATTTAGGAAGAGCTGAAGTCAGCTAGCTGGAAATGTTGGATAATAAAAGAAACAATCTTTAGCAGGTATAACAGCAAACAAAGTTTTCAAAGTATGATTTCAACATCTTTAATCTGAAAACTACCATAGTTGTTTTTTTTTTCCTGTCTACTTCAACTATAAGGTTACTGTTAAATTTATTTAGTGAATTCACCAATTATATATTTTTTCCTTATATTGGTGCTCACCTGTGGATTACACAAGTAAGCACAGAAGCAAAAAGCTACATTGGTTACTAAGTTGTCTCTAAAAAAATATTATAAAAATTCATTATTTATCCATTATTGTAGAGAATAAGGCATTCTACATTAGTAATCTGCCTTGTTAACTACAAGATTTTTCCCCCTTAAGCATCAGAAAACATGCTTTAGCAAGTTAAAAATAGATTATAATCTTTTCTGCCTCTTAAAGTAAATTATATTTTCCTTTTGCTTAATAACTATGGATGATCTTTAATTTAAAAAAAATAATACAAAATACCACCTTAATAAGAAATAAAAAAATATGGAAGCAAAGACAAGACAGAGTTTCATGGGTGGAAGTAGTGACTTCCCATGATGGAAGGGCAGACACACAACTTTCTGTACATTCTAGAAGTACCATGCCATTCTTAAAAGCTAGTGATCATCACAAAATAATATCAAAGTAAACTCTATCAGAGTTCATTTGTAAGTTAGCTCTAGACTTGAATTAGGACTCACTGACGTTTGTATAAAATAATTTGTGACACACCGACAGCTTTCTGGTGATTAAGACAAATTACCACACACCACTTCAGTCTTTTAAGTAACCATTTTCTTACTAAACAAACTTCAAGAGGACTATTTGACTATCCCTTAGAGGAACACGGTAGAGACACAGAAAAAAATGGAATTAAGTGCTAAGTATGCTTTAAAATCATCATGAGGTATTTATTCTCCTGGAATAATCTCTAATTATTCCAAAAACCAAGTGCCATAATTTAATGATCAAAGTAATGGCAAACTGCTGTAAGAATTACTATAGATACAGAAAAGAAAAAAAAAAAAAGACAAGGAGAAACGAAGGAAGAAATGGGAGGGAAAGGAAGGAAGGCCAGGCTGACCAAAAGAAAGAAATATTAAAAACTAAATTAAAAATTAGATATCTGTGTGGTAATCTTTTTGCCTTTTCCTATGACTTCCTCTGGATAAAGTCCCTAGAAGCAGAATTTCTGGGTCAATGAGTAAAGAAACTGTTAAAGTTTCTTATATATACAATTAAGCTGCGCTTCAGAAAGAATTCCCTCACTTTAGGGCATAAAAATTGCCACTTCACACATCTTAACTTGTACTGTTTTGTTTTTGTTTTTTGAAATCCTATAAAATTCATAGTCAAACAGTTATTTTACCCTATTTAAATGCTAGTGAGACTGACAAAAAATTTTATTGGTCATTATCAGTTAATGAATTGCCCATTTTCTCCTAATGAAGAGTTCCCTTTTTCCTGATAATTTGTTACAGTTCTTCACCAATTCAGGATATTAACCTGTAGTCATTTTTGTTATACCTTCCCACGTTTATCATTTGTTTTTTAATTGTGAGATCCTAATGTCATCATGAAGCTCCATACTTTAAAACTATCAGATCAATACATCATCCTTCATGGCTTCTTGTTCTATTTTCATGCCTGAAAAGGCCTTCCTTATATGGAGATTAGGTGAGTACATAGTTTTCTTTATTACAGCTAATTCTTAACTGATCTGGCATTTAGTTTTGTCCTGAAGAATAAACTTGTATTTCTCTCTGCAAAAGAGTTCAACTAATTATTGAATAATCCATCTTCTCCTAAGAGTTTTGAGATGTTGTCTTTACCATATACTGAATAGTTAGTGCTCGTTTTTTCTTGACTTTTATTGGTATTCCATTGGTTTGTACATTCTTTTTAAAATTAATTAATTATTTTTTTATTATGTTATGTTAGTCACCATACAGCACATCATTAGTTTTTGATGTAGTGTTCCAAGATTCACTGTTTACATATAACACCCAGGGCTCCATGCAATATTTAGTTTGTACATTCTTAACAAGAACTTTACTACTTTAATGACTTCAACTGTAAAATATTCTATTCTTCCATATTTTCTATTCTTTTTCTCAAAATTATCTTGCCTGTCCTAATTTAATTAGAAGGTAAACTTTAGTGTCATTTAAATAAAAGGCTAAACAAAATACTGCAATTTTATTGGCACTGCATTAAAGTTAACTTGAAGAAAATAGATAGTTTAAAAAATAACAGATTTTCCAACCCAAGAGTTTGCAAACTGCTAAGTTTTTACTAGGTTTTTGCTGTTGCTGCGGCGGTGATCTTCTGATTGGGTCTTTTCCCCCTCTATATAATTTTCTGACTAATGGCTGCTTTAATAAGAATCAGTTCTTGCCTAAATGCATCTTCCCATCCTCTTTAAATTTCTCTTCCCTCTAGTTTCTGCAATCCTATTCTCTCCAGATTCTCATTTGCTCATGCATCACTCATCTTCAAGTTCCTATGTCAAAAATTATTAACTACCTATGATAATGCTGAGAACACAAGAGTGAATGAAGTGAACAAGTTTCTAACCATTATGGAGCTTGCATTCTAGAGAACAAGACACACAATAAAATGAGCACGGAAGTGACTAGAAACTGTGATAAGTTTTTAGAATTAGAAACTGTGATATGTGTTTATTTGTAGATAAAAAAAAAATCCAGTTCCTACTACAGGTTCAGCACATAGAAGGTACTCACTCACTCCATGGTGACTGATTAAATATCTACCTCTCCATATAGCAATGTATTGGTAAATGCTGAACTACAATATGAAAAAATGAAGTAGAATAACATTAAATATTTCAAATCAATAAATAAGGGTGCTCTTTATATAATGAAAATTAAGAGTCCCCTGAATATCATTAAGACAACCTTTTTTACAAATTCACTGTTGACTTCCAACTAAACTGGAGACATTTTCTCAATTAGACTTGGAAGAGATTGTTAGTTTGACTCTTAATTCTAGACTAGCAAAACCTGATTAATAATTACAAATGGCAAGTGTATGAACATCTTTATAGGAAAAGAGAACCATTTAGAAAGAATGATCATAAATTCAATATGCTGTAAATTCAACAAAGCAAAATAAAGCATAATAGATTGCCAGTATACTTATTGGTTCCCAAAATGTGTATTTTGCTTGCATCTACACCATCAGCATTTCTGCTTGCTTAAAGCCTTTATCCCTGCTGGATCGTTAGTAGTCACTGCACTCCAAACTCATGCCAGTTGAAAATAAAGGTAACGAAGTTTTCTTCATCAACAGCCTGTAGGCTCACAAAATTGAACCTGTTCTTTTATCTGCCTGTGTTCATTTAGCCCACCAAGCAGTCTTTATTAAAGCTGAGGCATCAGGCAGTCAAAGTTCATTAATACCATTTATATAATCTCTGCAGTTTCAATTAACTCAGCAAGACATTCTACTACATGATAACAGTCTCATTAATTCAATAAAATCCCATAACTATTAACAATATGGTCGATGTTAAACGGGGTGTCACCTAGTACAAAATAATAGCTTTAACAGCTTGTGATGAAACTCAAGGTTTTTTTCTTAAATTTGATCTGGCTAAATATTCAGTCCTTCTTTAGCAAGGTATTATTTCTATGTAAAGAATCTATAGGATTTTAAACATGTACAGGGAGTAATTAAGTCTTATTAAGGGACTCCCAAGAGTATGTTAATGATACTTTCTTATTCAGTAATTGACTTTGTCTAAATTATTAAGAATCTGACCTTCCCTATTCCTGTCTAGTCTTTCTTACAAATGCAGAGGCCCACACACATCACTAATGTTTGAGTGCAGTTATTATGTTTTTATTCCTTGTCTGTGGAATTTGTTTCCATTATTATAACACTTCCTTAATCGACTTTTTTCTTTCTCTAAAGAAGAATGTGTAACTTGGGATAATTTTATTCTGACTTGGTTCGCTATCACTAAATCTTTTACTGTGAGGTATTTTCAAATATTGGAAAGAAGAAAGGGTACAACGAAGAGATAAGCTTGATGACAGAAGCCAACACAATGAGGAGAGAACAGAAAAACAGAAAGGAGTCTGAAGTACTGGAATAACTAATGCTGCAGAACCATTTTGCCCCTAGACTTCTTGCCAAGTGTGTTAACAACATCCTTTGAGTTCAAGTCATTCTGAATGGGATTTTCTGTTATTTGCTTCCAAAAGTCCTACACTGATATTTACTTTCTCCCAGTCTTCTTTTTGGTTTCTTTGTTTTTGGTCTTTGAACCTTTTATCTGACTTCTGGAGAGTCTATCTGGCTTGGAAAGGTCTTCCCAATCCTGTGATTATAAACAATTCCCCCACATTTTTTACAATATTTCATTTAAAAATTTCAGTTTTCATATTTATATCTTTATGCCACCTGGAATTTATTCTTCAATAAAGGTATAATTTAATCTTTTTCCTAGATGGAAAGTCAAACATGGCAAGTCAATACTCTTTTCTCCCATTAAAGGAAAATATCCTATCTTATCATATTAAGAATTCATATACAACTGGACCTGTTCTTAGTTTGTTCCACTGATCCATGCTGATTCCCATACTAATGTCATATTAGCTTGATCACAGAATGTTTACATAAGTTTTCATACCTCCCTTTGCCATTCTCCCCTTGCCTTACATTCTGTAGCAACTCTAACATATTTAGTAATAATAGTAAATCCACCATAAATACCAACAAGAACTCTTAATGATCACTATGTGTTTTTAACTCTACAAAGTCAATACTATTATTGCCCTCATCTTACTGACAGTAAAACTAAGATTTAGAAAATTTAAGTAAGTAAATTGTCCAGGATTATGTAGCTAGCAAATGCTTGAGTTGAGATTTAAATAACAGATTTAAGCCCAGACCCAGTGCTCTTAACCCCTAAGCTGTATTATCTCCATTAAAATTATGGTAAAGCTTTTTGGCACTAAATTTAAAATGACTATGTCCAGTTTTCAAAAAATGCATCTCTCTCTCTCTGATTATCACTGGAATGATAATACATTTACATATTAATTTGGGAAGAAGTAATATTTCATGCCTTCCCATCTACAAACATACAACCACTTTCCTGTTTATTCAACTCTTGCTTTATGTCCTTCAATAACATTTATAGTTTTCTTCACATATCTTTTGCATCTATATTATTATATTTATTTCAAGGCATTTTAAAGTTTTGGTCGTCATTATGAATGGGATATATTTTTTCCATCTTCCATTCTAAAAGTGATAATCACCATGTAACTAACATGAAGGTATATTACTAGTATTAAAAAGTAAGATAAAATTAGTTCCCTTGGGTATTCTATGTATATAAAAACAAACACATTATTTAGGACAACTGGAATATGACTTGGCTTATTATCTTTATTTTCTTAAATTTTATTTAAATTCAATTAATTAACATACGGTGTATTATTAGTTTCAGAGGTAGAGCTCAGTGATTCATCAGTACTTTATTATCTTTAAACTGATCAAGTATATTTCAAATTAAATACATTACTCTAGGGGTGCCTGGGTGGCTCAGTCAGAAGAGTGTGTGACTCCTGATTCCAGGGTTGTGAGTTGGATCCCCATGCCGAGTGTAAGATTACTTAAATAAACTTTAAAAAAATATATATATATATCTATTTATATATATAGGTATATATATATATAGATATATATATATATATACATACACACACACACACACACTGCTCTAGCCAAACAGGTGTTTTCTGTTCTATTACACTGAAGGTAGAAAGTGATCAGTTGGACATACATTGAAACTTTTGATTGTTAGAGAATTTATTAATTTGATTTAAATTCCCACTTACTATACATTTTGAGAAATACATAAAATATCCAACTTTTCTCCCTCTCCAACTTCCATTTGTGTTCCCTCTCTTGCTGTGTCTCAGTCAAATAAATAAGTAAAACCTTTTAAAAAAATCCAACTTTTGTATTTTTATTGGAACACCATAAGCTTAAGTAGAAACCTAGATACTTCTTTATATATTAAATAATGTACATTTCAATGAAAGCAAAACATAATCCAACAATCTTAATCTTCTTTCCTTTAGTAATGGGATGAATATCTGGATACCAAAGAATATCATAAATTTCAAAAAATTTGGAGGAACTTTCCGAAGTTATAGCACCAGTAAATCTTAAAAGAGTAGAAGGACACTTGATTATTTTTTACACAGCATGTCACATATTTATAAATGCTGTATTTAGAAACAATATTTATACATACAACTCTGAAAAGTTTTATTACTAGATTGGCTTCAAAGATGCTGTTTATAAACAAACTCCCAAAAGTTGAAAGAAAAGATTGAACGCCTTATAGAAGACAATTTGGTGGAATGTCTTATAATAAGGAAGAAGCATATGTGCTTCAATGAGCTTACTTTTCTCACCATGCAGCTGACAAGCAGCTCTTTGATTGCTTTACTATTATGATACAACTTTGGATACAATAAAGGCTACATTATTGCTCTATCATTTGTCAAGCTGTATAGAAAATTTTGAGTCAATGGATGCCACCTGTACGATATTTTCATTACCTGTTTATAAAGCAACTGCTCGTTTTCTCTAGCATAACAGAAAAGAACATCTGTAAGAATTTTTCTCACATTTTCTTGTTGGAAAAACTGCATTTCAGGAAACCTGAAGAAAGAAAACACAGGATTAAAACTGACTAGCACAATTCTAAGAATTACCTTCAAACTCTCATGTTTAAGAAGTGTCAAAGGCTACTTTTAGGTGTTAGTACAAGCATGTATTTACCATGCAACTAGCTTATGCCACTGGTGGGACTGATAGGGTAAGAGAAAAAGGGTGAGAAAAGGGAAATTATTCTATCACAGATGGAAATTATACCTTTCAACACCTAAATATTTCAAATGTCTCCATATATTTAAAGTCCTCACACAGTGGATATGACAGTTCTTAAGCAAAATGAATCATAGCCTATATATTTGGGGTGCAGGGTAACTTTGTTTTAGCCCATTTAGTTTTTAGGACTAGAATGTAATTTTGGTGCACCAGCTTTTTGAAGAAATCATTATCTTTTTTTAATGCCAGTATTAGGATTTAAATTATTATACATGACCATGCTGTTAGTTTGTCTGATTAAAATGTTGACTTCAAATGGAACAAGTTAGTCAGTATTGCTTAAACGCTCTCCAGATCAAAAATTCTACCAGGTGCTTTGAGGTAATGTGAAATAGAAAAAGGGCACAGTATCCACTTGAAAGGAGATTACATAGTTGTTGTTGTTTTTAGGGTTGTTTTTTTTTTTTTTTTTAAGATTTCATTTATTTATTTGACAGAGAGATAGAGCCAGAGAGCATGGGGCAGGGAGCGCGGGGGAAATGGCAGAGGGAGAGGGAGAAGGAGGCTCCCCACTCAGTGGGAAGGGGAGCTTCCCTGGACCCTGAGATCATGTCTGAAGCTGAAGGCAGAGACACTTAACTGACTGAGCCACTCAGGTAGCCCTACATAGTTGTTTCTAATGAAAGAATATAGAATTCTAACAATCCAAAGAACAAATACATAGCAATTTAATACAAAATGAGTACATAAGGGAAAAAGGAATGTCACCTAGAAGTTAACAGTCAAATAGGTTCAATCACAAAGGGTTTGAACAAGAATTTTTAGGAGAGGAGGAGAGGAAGATGGCATATCAGTGGTAAAGATAACCAAATCAGAAAGAGAGATGAAGGCACAGAAGGCAATGAGTACTCCAAGTGTATGGCACAGTACAGCAATCAGTACTGAGAAACGGAAGTCCTTCCATGAAGTACTGCCAGTCCAAAGCAGGATGACTAGACAGGAGAGGCAGGTGGGGCAGGTCTGGAAAGAGCTCGGAATTGCTGAATCTACAAACAAAGAAAAACCAACCAAGTGACTCTACATTTTTGAATAGGTAAGTAAAAAAGAAAATAATATTTGAGTAACTCTAAGTGGGAATAAGCCTTGAAAGAGGAGAGATTACAGGAAGGAACAAGATGGCATTATAATGAAGTGAAGTGAAAAAATCGCAACCCTGAGGAGAAAAGCCTGCATTCAAATTCATGTTGCATAATTAGCTACATAATCTTAAGTAAGTGATTGCTTAACTTCCTCACCTATTAAGTGGAGGGAATAATACTGATTTTGTGATCAAGATGAGATCATGTTAAAGCACCAAGAACAGTGCCTGGCAAGCAGTAAATGTGCAGGAACAGAGGTCATTAATAGTCTTTTGAGTATTGGTACTTTAGGGGATAAATAAGTGAATTAGGTGGCTTTGGGGAGGCTGAAGAGGAAGAGTACCTAAACCATGGAAGGACACGGCATTATCAAAACAGAAAAATACTCCTTAATGAGTCTTTTAAAGAGCAAAAATGGCTGTTTTACTTCAGATTGTAATGGCTAACTGCCTTGTTCTGGAGACTTCAGCTGTTTTATGCTTCATTCTGATCCTTTTCTCGCTCCCTGTGAGAGTTAATGACTTTCTTCCCAGTTTAGGCTGGGTTCCTGGGTTAACTATGCTAGTGGTTTGTGAAGCATCTCGTTTCTGGTCTTAATTTTTCTAATAAATTGAAGCCTATTTTATCTTCATCTGTTCATGTGACTTTCGCTTGAAATTCCCTTGGATGTGCAATTGTCCCCAAACACATATATTTGGTTTTATCTCTAGCAAAGGAGACTTCTTTCTTGGATTGCCAGTAATAAACAACCCATGGATTTGAGCGAGATGATCTCATATTTCTCCATGAATCTTAATTTGATGACCCCTCCAGACAGTTTCTACTCAGGCAAGGGAGTGTGAGTAGGCATAAGTGACCTTAGCTCCCAAAGAAGAGAAAAATTAACCTGAAAGTAGATTCAGAACAAGAATATTATATCATAGAAGCCAAAGGTGTTCCAGAAAGATGTCAAATGAACTGAACCAGGGAAGAAACAAAACCACTTTTTAAATGACTTCTTTGGGACAAAAGAAAGTTGATAAAGCCCTTAGAAGTCAAATATCCCAAACTAAAGTAATCAGGATGAAAGACAGGTAAGCAGTTAAATTGCTAAAGAGAAACTTCTTGGGAAAATTTAGTCACTAAGTGTTTAAGTGTTTTAGTCACTAAAACAGATTAATTCTTCGGAGAAGTGAAATTGTTTCTCCTTCTTCCTCATTAGATGACTTAAATCTAGCCTTATCTTTTTTTTTTAATTGAGGTATAATTGACATACATTATATTAGTTTCAGGTGTAAAACATAATGATATGATATTTGTATATACCACGAAATGATCATCACAATAAGTCTAGATACCATCCTCGCCATGTCTTTAAGTAGAATTCTTGCCCCATAATTTAGATCACATGGCTTAAATGATTTTGCACATCCCCTCCATTAACTATTCTTTGAAAATTTTCCATGCACACCAGCACAACCAAATTTTGCGTAGTTGATGCAATCTGAACTGATTATGCAAGAAAGTACTAAAAACTGCAACATCCACTTTGTAACAAATACCCATGAACTATATAGTAAGAGTTTAATACCTAACTACTAAAAATGTAAATTATATTACATACCAATTCATAGTTTCATTTAAATGCATACTAACCACTTGCAAGATTAAAAACAAGAGAGCTACAAGAATTAAATTGCAGGTAGATAATTTAAATTACCCACTTTTAGCAAATACCCAATCAACTAAAAATGTGTATTAGGCAGACATAGCATATCTACGCAATAGCACACTACCTACAACACTACTCTACAACCCTAAAGTGCCAATTTATGAAGTTTCATGATACCCTCTTTTTTAGAAAAGTATGACTTGCTCTCTAAATTCTGTTGGTTTCACAGCATTAAATAAAGTAAGACAGAAAGACACAGAAAAGTTTTTTAAACGGTATAAAAGTTTACACTATTTAAGAAGCTGGAAAAAGAATTTACATTCAGAGAAGTTTTAAGCTGAAGAAGTCTTTGGAGATTAGCCAGTCTAAGTCAGAAGGTCACAAGTAAGGATTCTGAAGCAAAGAGATGCACACTTGCCCCCACATAGCTGGGTGGTTAGGGCAGCAGTACTTCCCCACTGCTTCACTCATCAATTATAAGTGAGTCAGACATACACATTTAGGTAAAATTCCATGAGTTCAGAGTTAACAAGAAGAACTACATCATGAGGTTGATGAATACACCTGAATAATAACATATTTCCCACAACAAATACTTGATTGTCTTATTGTTAGGCTTCACAACAGAAGATGTATCATCTATACAGATCAGAAATAAGGGAGAAAAGTACAGTGAGTAGTTTTTCTAGGAACTGTAATAATCAGTTTGGGTTTCTAAAAAAGATTTTATTTATTTACCTAGTTGAGAAAGAGGTGGAGAAAAGGGGGAGGAGCACAGGGAAAGGGACAAGGAGATTCCATGCCTAGCACAGAGCTGGATGAGGGGCCCGATCTGGGGCCCCCCGCGACACTGAGATCACGACCAGAGCTGAAACCAAGAGTCTGATGCTCAACTGACTAAGACCCAGGCCCCCCAGTAATAATCAGTTTTTAATGATATGTTTTCTGTTTCAAAATAGCTTCCCTGCCATCCATTACATGTTTTTTTTGTTTGTTTGTTTTGTTTTATTTTTTAACCCCAGGCCATCTGGTATTGATTGAGGATAGGTAAAGTAATTTGAACAGCATGGGGCAAATTTACTTCTGAAACAATAATGAAAATCACAGAATACAGACCCAAGCGGGCCTCAATAATTGTTAAGATTTTGAAAATCAATAGTGACTCTACACTTCCATTAAAAAAAAGAAAGAAATGGTAGTAACTTCCATAAAGATAAAGTAGAGAAAAAAAACTTGAGTTAAAACTGTGTTAAGTTTATGATTCAAAACAATTATCTGATAACAAATAAAAGGGAACAAAATTCATACCAAATGGGCCTAAAGATAAATTTCGTTATTATCAGATAATGGAAGCCCAAGAGAAGAAATTTCTAAATTTGGCCAGAAAATGAAAATGCTAAATAAGTGAGATTGAAACTCTGACATAGATAAATACCAAAGAGAAAGTAATATTTAAGTACTCCATGATGAAATTTAGACAATACAGTCTAAGATTTTTCTTTTTCTTCTTTTTATTTATTTACTTATTTTTACTGTATCCTAGACTTCTTTAAGAACAAAGTGATGAGTGATGTGGAGATTAAAGCAAGAGCATCCTTGAACTTTACCTTCCCTCCAACTAGTTCCCCCTCCAAACTCCCTGCCCCCACACCCTTCGTGTTCCCAAATCTGTTCTCAGTGAATAAAGAATTTAATCCCAGAGCCCGTGTACAAACCCCAGGTTCTCTTTCCCTAGCCCTCCCCCTTCTTCTGCCCCCCATTCCTGGGATGGACAAGCACCGCAGTTTGAATGCACAGGAGAGCCCAGAGCAGTGACAGACACAGAAGGAAAGGCCTCACCATCAGGGAAAGGGACTGAGTACCACCATCCCAATTCCTGACCTGCCAGGAGGGGCTTGGAAGCTCAGCAAGGTCCCAAGGCAAACCCAGCAGGGCTCTGGTCCTCCCAGCAAGGTGTCAGAAGCCAGGTGCTTTGCCATGGGGAACAAGGGCACCCCAAACTGGGGACCCAGAAAAATGAGGGCTCTCCAAGGGACTCTAAGATTTTTCTTGATTTTCTTGATGGAAAAAAAAGTAGTACTTCAGTCCCAAGTTAACAGATCAATATTTAAAATACAGCAGTTTCTCTCCCAAGATGTGTGAAGGAACTTATAATCAGACAAATTTTACATATTGCAAATTAATCCCAAGAGATATAAAACTTTGGTGTGTGAGTTTTGTTCTGCATCTTGAAATAACCCAAAATTCACAGATGTTATAGTCTTCATCACAAGACTTAAAAACTTTCATTATGGAAAATTCAAACATTTCTAAAGAAGAGACATGGTAGACTCAATAAATCCGTCACCCAATATCATTACCAATCAGTTCTTGATTCATATATAGTCCTCCCTCAATTCTGTATTTTGAAACAAACCTGATGTCACAACTATATCTCTAAAAGGACTCTAAAAACATAACCACATACGATTCTAACACTATGACTAATAATCCATTAATTAAATCAAATATCCAGGCAATGAGCAAATTCCCCTAATTTTTTTCAGTTTGTTCAAGATCCAAAAAACGCCCATATGCTACAATTTGTTGATGTATCTCTTAAGATTTATTCTTCCCCTCTCTTTTCTCCTCCCTGTGTCTGTCTCTACGATGTATTTGTTAAGGAAGCCAGGTTATTTATTGTGTCGAAACGTCCCACATTCTGAATTTTTCTTATTGTTCCTCTATTTTGTTATTTAACACATTCCTCCTGCTATACAGCCTATAAACTGGTAGTTAGGTCTAGAGACTTCATCAAATTCAAGCTTAATTTTCAACAAAATTCTTCATGGGTGGTATGAAAGTTTTAGTATACATTTACAAATTCTTTGACACTTCTGTGAGAAGGTGGAAGAGTCTAACTCCTCTCCATTTGAATGCATGCTGACCTTAGTGACTATTTTCTCACAAAGTGATGTTGTGACACAACTTCCATCTGGCTCTCTGTGGACACATCCTTGGAACTCAGATATCATGCTGCTAGGCAGTCAAGCAGCTACATGGGAGGGCCATAGGAAGTGTTCTAGTCCCCAGCTGCAGAGAAGGTCTCTGCTGAGAGCCAACTTCAGCAGCCAGACATGGGAATGAACAAGGCTTCACACGATTTCCAGCCTCCACCCTTCAAGCAGGGTTGGCCAATACCACATGGAACAGAGATAAACTGTCTGCCTCAGTCTTGCCCAGGTTGTACATTCATCAACAAAAATAAATGCTGCTGTTTTATGCTTTGGGGTGGTTTACGATGTAGCAATAGGTAACCGTCACAGTTGGTATTATGTACTTCCATCAAGATGCATATATTAGCTAATTTATTTTTAGGATGCTAGCAACCACTGATGATCATTGCCTACATCTATCAATTCATTAGAGGTTGTAAATAGTAAAGCTCTTAATTCTATCATTTTACCTTCATTATCTAAAACACATATATATAAAAAAAAAATTTCCCTTCATCAATTTTTACTTATCCTGAAGTAAAGCCAGCATAATTTTGAAAAATCTTGACTTCCATTACATTTGTCCATGGATACTTGTTGTAGACATCTAAATGAATGACAGAATGGCCACTAATTTTGTCACAAAAGTAGTTTACAACAACCAGACTATTCTATGTGCCTTTTGGGTATCTGCCCACGTGACTACAGTATACTGGAATGAATCAGGAAGTAAGGGATGGAGAAAAACCACACAACAACTTTAGAGCCCCAATAGCCAGGTGCCTGATGTAAGTTAAATGGAAAGATATTCAACATGGCAGTGATCTGTGATAATACAAACAGACAATTAAGAGAAGCGAGGCAAATTTGGGGGTCATCTATAATGAAGAGTTCCTCAGACAACAAAGAGACCAAAAAAATTTTAAAAATAAAAAAAAAAATCCTAAGCAAAAAAAGGGTTAAGAAAAGAGTGAAATGATAAAGGGCTTTGTCACTGCATTATAGTACATAATTAGGTAATTAGAAGTATTAAAACAGACAAAGCATTGGGCCCAGATGAATTACTGAAGATGCAAGTATTCAATAAGATGTCCCAGGGGGGAAAATAAAGCCCTTGGTGAAGGTTTATAATCATGCAGTAGGACAGAGAAGCACAGAAGGACTTGTAGGAACAATAACTGATGTTATGCTCATACTTCAAAAACAGAATTTCAAAACAAGCATTCATCCAAAATTTAAAATGAGCTGATGGAAACTCCCTAGAATACTATTAAACACCAAAATAATGATAATACCTTCTTCTGGTTTATTGTTTTATCAAAGAAAAAGTGGAAAATCAAGCAAAAACCATCAAGAGAAGCAATTTCATATAGAATGAAAGCAGGCAGACTTTTTCTTCCTGTGCTCCCTATTTTGGTTGATTTCACCACTGTCCCTATTCAACCAAATACGCTTTCTCGTCTTTGCAGGCACACAGCTGGATTTAATTTCTCAGCTTCTTTCTCAGTGAGCTGTAACACGTGACCAAGTGCTAGCCAATGAAATGAGAGTGGAAGTGATGTATGACCACAAAATTCAACCCCCACCTCCACTTCAGCAAGGCCCCATACACATATTTCCTTTCAGCAAGGCCCCATACACATTTTTCCTTTCAGCTGGACGGAAGAGAAAAGGTCATCCAGGAGGCTTGGGAAGTTACCTGTGGATGGTGGTGGTTTTAAAAATACATGTGCAAATTCTTAAGAATATACTCCTCTCTTGGATTGCTTGCTCTGGGAGTAGTCTCAGGAGAAAGACACGTAAGCAGCCCCACAGAGAGATGTACGTGGAGAGGAACCAATATGGATCCTCTAGTCCTAGTCAAGCCTCCAGATGACTGCAGCTCCAATTGATATCTGACTGCAATCTCATGAGACTCCTAAGCCAGAACCTTTTGGCTAAGCTGCTCTCCAACTGCTGATATGCAGCAACTATGAAATAAATGATTATTGTTCCAAGTCACTAGGTTTTGGTCAACTTATTATGCAATTACAGATAACTAACACAGCCTTAAGTACCTGAATCTGGGGTGTTATTAAAAAACCACAAAATACATGGTAGGAGTGTCTATGGGACTGGGCAGAAGCTGGAAGGACCTTGTATACAGCACCAGAGAAGTATTAATGCACATGTAAAAGGCTGCTGGCAAAAGACAGACTATGAGGAGGCAGCCAGTGAGGGTTTAAATGAAAATAAGGAAAACATTATAGGAAAAATGGAGGAAGAAGCTTCCTTATAACATAGCGGCAACATGGCAGCCTCTAGTTATACAGAAAATAGAAAATGTACCACATAAGCTGGGTGACCTAGCTAAGGAGCTATCCAGGCAGAGTGTTAAAGGTGCTGAGTTATTCTTGTACTTATAGTAGAATGAGAGAGGAGAGAAGCAAAAGGAAGAACTGCTAAATGTAAAGGTTCTAGGACTTTGAAAATAAAACTTCTCATTCTCAGCTTCTCTATTCAGCAAATGATGCTAACATTATTACGAAAGTGCTTGTGGGCAAACATCAAATCTAAAACACAATTAAAAAAAAAAAAGTCTAAAGATGAAACCAAGGAAGTGAGTGTAAAATCTTTCGTTAAGATCTCAGAAGGCTCTACAGTGGTGCCTCAGAGAACCCTGTGTCAGTCAAGATGCCCCAATGCCCTGTGACAATTGAAAAGCACGCCTCACAGAGCCTTTAGCAGTCAGAGGCCAGGGATGGTGCCGCACAGCCTACACAGCACATGACAGCCTCGCACAACAAAGAATGGGTCCAAGATGTCAATGCTCCCAGGTTGAGAAACTCGGCATTAGAGTATTATCAGCCTAGAGGGCACAAACCATATTTATTTAATCTCTTTCTGAGTAAGACTTACAATAACTCACCGACATTTCCATCTCCTGTTCGCTCCACAGAGTGCTCTGCATACAAAAGGTATTATTCACTTGTTATTTCTTGAACTGAAAAGTGTTAAGTCTAGGCAAACAACATTAACATAAAATATTACAGAGTTGTGGAAAGATTAGGAGTCCCAGGCATTATTTCCATTTTGGCCATTAACAAATAATATTTTCTTTTCATATTCTTTTTTAGTTTCAACTCTGCAGGTTTGCAAAATAGAGAGATGTAGTTAGATGACTACCAATAACACAAGTGTCTATTATGGGTGGCAGATACAAGAACTAAGCACTCAAGAAAATCTAAGAGAGAAAACAGACATTTTACAGATATATTAAAAGGAGATAATTACAATAAAATCTACATGATCTATAAAAGAGTAAAACAGGCACTATTTTCCTTATCAGGACCTTCAATTTCCATGGCAGTAGCTAGCACATAGTAATTTCTCAAGTAGTATTTGTTGGATGAGTCAATAAATCCACAAACCTACAAACAAACCAATGAAAAATAAAAGTGAAATCTATGGACTCAGGGACTGGAAGTGGGAAGGTGAAGCAGAAGAAAAGCTGGGCAGAGTTCTGCTGTCACTGTTTCTCCAATTAATAAAGAAAAGAGCAATACAGTTTTCACAGGCCACAAACTGAAGGTGAACACTGATTTTAAAAAGCTTAAAAAAAAAAAAAAGTAGAAATCTGATGTGATGACAATAGAATCCAGCCCAAGAGGATAGCAGAAAATCTCCAAGAGGCCTAACATGGAAGATGGGAGTTTGAAATCACCTTACAAGGGAGATGATGAAGCAGAAGGGTTATGATGACAGGAAACAGCAAAGAATGCACAGCGGAGAAAGGGCAGGTGGGGGTGGAGTTTCAAGAGGTGGGATGTGTCACCATCTAATAGACATTTTCATCAAAGCTTCTATCTAGTTCTCCAACATCCTTAAACAGCAAGCCCTTGACCCTACTACACCCCTGCCTCAAAAACAAAAAACTTTCTACTCATCCTATAAAGGTGAAAAATTAGGGAAAAAATATATAAGGAGATAGACACATGCACTTTAAGTGCAAGATTCTCACAACTGAAAATAGTCTCTACTTTGCAATTTTTCAACACTTAAAACACTTTAAAGTAATTCAAAGCATTTACCCTTAAAGTACTAAGGTAGTTCAGTTCCGAATCTGCACTCAAGTTCTGAAAAGATTCTGTTCTACTACTGAACAGGTTATACCTGGTAGGAATATTTCAGGATGAGCTATTACTTGACCACCCATCAGACTTTACTTTTGAACCTTCTTTAGTATGTGACCCCACAACTATATACAGCACTGAAAAACCTGGCTTAATTTAAAACAAGGAGGATCTCAAAAGCAAAACCTCTTCTGGCCGGCAGCTCACGGTGATCTATCCATGCTGCCGCTACATGGAGCCCTGCTTCCAAAGTCCAAACATTAGGGGCCTCAGGATGCTAACCAATCGAAGCACCACGACTGTCTGTTCCGCAGCAAACACACCTGCATTTTCACTCAACTACTACAGAACTTTTTTCAAATTGAAAGAAATTCCACAAATTGGAGTAAATGTGTAGTAAGAACTTGCATGCCTAAATGGAATAGAGATGGGAAAAAGGGAAAAATACATGTTAAAAACAGTACAGGAAAACACACACACACACATACACACAACTTGCATGCCTAAATGGAACAGAGATGGGAAAAATACATGTTAAAAAAGTACAGGAAAACACACACACACACACACACACACACACACACACACATACACACACATATATGCTTGCAACTATAATAAAATATTTTGTTTTTACCTTAAATGTTGTCAAATGAGGCAGGACTACAGGCCATTTGACAAGAATTGTTTCTTGTATTCCTGAAAATCTGTTTTTCCCCTCTTTAATATTTAAGAAACACACACACAGGTTGCCGACAACTCTCAGAGAGCGGCTTGTGTTGTCGTTTTCGCTTTCCCGGCTGTGAACAAGTGCATATGTGAGGGCTGGTCGTGCATGCACAAGCATGTACTCTGCCTGCATTAAATAAAATCACAACACAACACCAACTACATCCACTCATTCATGTGTGCCTGCAGTCCACCTCGAGGAGACTGAAAATATAAATACAAGCTGCTATTTTGGTGTGATCACACGAATATGGCAGCTTGTATGTTTTTTTTTTTTTTTCTCTTTAACATTTTAACACTGGGCAGATTGTCTGCATTAACACAAACCAAAATCAATTCTGCTCTGAAACTGCTTGTAAAATCTTCCTTCCCTAAGGAATTTTTTATTTAAGTAAAAAAATGGGCTTGGAGGATTCAGGACATCTTAACTTTGTACAATACGGCAAACAATGCTGGACCAGAGGACTGGCAGTTATTTCTCTCTAAATGGGAACTTTGGAGAAGACGGACTTTAAGAAAAATTTTAAAAATCAGTAAGTTCACCTTGTAAAATTACTTTTGTGTATCATTAATATAGGAAAGATTTGCAAAGTAGTCCAATTTCAAGTTGCCTACTATAATATAAGTTAATAACTAAATTCGACTAAAACTCAGATGAGACTTGTATACTGTAAAAAAAAATTCACAGAGGTACTCTTAAGGGCAGAGGAAGGAAATAAAAATTAAGTATTTAGCATAGACCATATCTAAAAATTCACTATGGATAAAAAATAAAATGCAGACATTCATATCATATATAAATATATAGCAATAAATTATCTATACAACATTGCACAGTAGAACTTTTTATGATAGAAATGTTCTGTATCTATGTTGTCCCATCCAATAGCCATTAGCACTTGAAATAGAACTAGTGTAAATGAAGACTTAATTTTTAATTTTGTTTAATTTAAATGTATACAGCTACATGTGCCTGGACAGCACACACATCTATAATTTTAAAAGGGAATTTTAATTATTAATGAATCCAAAAAATACTGAATTACAAGAAAAAACTGAGAAGACAAAGTTTGCTTGTATCAGTTATAGCTAAAGCTTGATCCATATATAAACTATAACCAAAAGGAAGCATTAACATGGGAAACTTGAGTTCTTAGGGATCCAGCCATATCATGGAGAGTGAAGTAGGAAAGAAGGTCATTAACTGAAGAGCTGAGCAGTCTGAAGTGCCACAGGAATAACCCTACAATAACCAGAAACACAAAGGACCAAGAATTGAAGATGATGACTGCCGTATCCAACAGGCAATCAGATAAACTTTAAATACAGTCAAAGTTACAGTGATAAGTTAAAGAATTTTAATCATTTAATTCAAGAGAGAGGAAGAATGCATCTGAAGAAAAAGCAATACTGTTTAGCAATAGCTTATTAATATGTTAACTTGCAAATGATATTACATACACTACAAATACACTTTTAGAATAGACCTTGAGAGATCAAGTAACAGACTTCCCTGATATCTAATACGGAAATATTTTATTCTGAACTTACTATTTCCCATCAATTTTAAATAATACTATATTTCACTTAATGTTACAGTCTTTGAAGCAAGGCAAAATTGGTTCAGAATGGACAATTCAAGCTCTGAATTAGAAATGCTGTAAATTAGAAGTTCCTTGATTTACCTTTTGATTATCAGTTTTTTCAGTAATAAAAATGAGAACAGTAACAACCTCATTAGACTGACATAAGGAACAATTAATTGAAATGAATAGAAAACGCTTTGAGGCAAAAAAGGGCTAGTAGAATAAAGGAATATTAAAATTAGTTGAGGAGGAATTATATTTAATATAGTGACATATTCAGATCAAATAAATTCAATAATGATGGCAACAACACAGCTTATGAGACAAAATTATCTTGTTTAAACTCAGACTAGAAGGCTAATAACAGTATTTTTTTCAAAGGGTGCTTATGTCTCTGAAGACTAAAAATGCTAAAGACTGTTACTGCTAAAACTAAACAATACGGATCATCAGTGATAAGATTCACAATCAGTGAGCTTTTAGTAAGCATCAACTTGACTCTATAGTGACACAAGAACAAATCAGGTCCATGCTCTCCAAGGGCTGACCAGTAGATCTGAAAGGTGAGACGTGGGTTAAACTCTCATACATACTCTTTCCACAACAGCACCAGTTATCTTGCACTGCAACTTTTTTTTTAGCTGCTTTCTCTATTAGACTTTGAGATTCTTAAGGGTCCATGCCATATTTATCTTGGCATCTCTAGTGCCTGGCACCCTGAGGAGATTAATATAAATGTACTAAATGCATTGGCAGATTGAATACACTGGCAGGTCTAAGTAAATATAGGATGAAACAAAATTAAGTAATATCATCAAAAAGTTATTAAGAAATTCTACTAGAACACAGGATAGGCATAGATTATTTCCAATTGTAAAGACTAGAAGATGTTTCATGAACAGGGTGGTGATGAACTCAGGCCTTTAAAAATGAGCTTTCAGGAATCCCAAAAGGAACAATGAGGAGAAGCAACATTCCAAGAGCAGCCAAGCAAGTAATGCAAAGCATGGAATATGGAATGCACAAAATCCATTCAGGAAATAATGCCACAGCACTGATCTAAAACAGAACGGGGAGGGACTTCGAATTTCTGGTTCTGCCTATAAGGAACTTGGACATCACTACTCCTCCCCAACAGGTAAAAAGCCGAACAGACTGAAAAATCAACAACTCCTCTTGGCTCTATAAGAGAGGGGAAGACACAGGATAAACAGGCAAATATAAGGAGTCACAACTTACCAGAGCAGAACTCATAAGCAAAACACCTGGTAGGAACCAGTGCAGGAGAGGAAAACCTGAACTACACTGAAGGAATTGCTAGAAGCTCAGTATGGACAACTCTGAGAGTTAAATACTCCGAGGAACCCAGTAATAGGGAGACCACCCCCAAACAGCTCCAAGAGCTTGACCAGGATTCCACAGTGAATATCAGGAAAAAAATCCCCTTGGCTTCTAGTATGTGGGCGGGGGCGGATTCAAGATTCATTCTGAACAGAGCACTCGGTTCTTAACAAAACCTGCCGTCAAAAAACAAAAACAAAAACAACAACAAGAATGAAAACCCGCCCTTAAGGAAAAGTAGTTAACAGAGCCTATCTGCTGGGGCGTTCTTAGACCCTACATGACCTGGGGTTAGGGAAATACCCAACTCTAGTCCACTTTAACCATTCTGCCCCATCTAAGAGGGTGCAGAGAATTAGAAACACTTGTGAAGTTCATGGTTCAGAGGACAGGTTCATAGTAGGACTGAGACCTAACCATAGGACTGAAGAACACCTCCCCTCCCTACTCACCTTATCACCACATTATTTAAGGCATATTTACAGCAGTTTTTTTACCTTCCACATCATGTTCTGGCTACCAGGAAAAAAATTACAAGACATAACAAAAGGCAAAAGGTACAGTTTGAAGAGACAGAGTAAACATCAGAACCAGACAAGGCAGGGACCTTGGAATTATGAGATCAGAAATTGAAAACACCTATGATTAATATGCTAAGGGCTCTGATGGACAGAGTAGACAGCATGCAACAACAAACAGGCAATGAAAGCAGAGATGGAAATCCTAAGAAAGAATCGAAAAGAAATGCCAGAGATAACAAAACACTGAAATAGAAATGAAGAATGCCTTTGATGGGCTTATTAGTACACTAGACATAACTAAGGAAAGACTCTCTGAGCTAAAGGATAGATCAACAAAATTCTTAAAAACTGAAAAGCAAAGTGAACGAAGACTGGGGAAAAAAAAGGCAGAACAAAAAATCCAAGGACTGTGGGACAACTACCTAGAATATAACACACATATAACGGAATTATCAGAAAGAGAAGACACAGAACAAGAAACAGAAGAAATATTTGAAGTACTAGTGACAAAAATTCCCCAAATAAATGTCAGACACCAAACCACAGATCCAGGAAGCTCAGAGAAAACTAGGCCGGATAAATGCCAAGAGAACTACAGCTAAACTTATCATCTTCAAACTACAGAAGATCAAAGATAAAGTCCTTAAAAAGGCAGCGGAAGGTGGGGACAAAAATAAAAACACCTTACCTATACAGGAACAAAGATAAGAATAACATCCAACTTCTACTTAGAAACTATACAAGCAAAAAAGAGAATGAAGTGAAATATTTAAGGTGTTGACATAAGAGAAACATCAACCTAGAATTCTGTATCCTGTGAAATTATCCTTTAAAAGTAAAGGAGAAATGGACTTCCTCAGACAGTCAAAAACTGAGGGAATTTGTTGTCAGCAGACCTACCTCACAAGAAGTAATTTAGAAGAAAATAGTATAGGTTAGAAACTCAGATCTACATAAAGGAAGAACATAAGAAGGAATAAGTGAAGTAAAATAAAAACTTTTATTTTTCTTATTGTCAATTGATATAACAGATGCTAGTTGTTTAAAATAATAATAATACCAACAGGGATGCCTGGGTGGCTCAGTTAGTTAAGCTTCTGCCTTCAGCTCGGGTCATGATCCCAGGATCCTGGAATCAAGTCCTGTATCTGGCTCCCTGCTCAGTGGGGTGCCTGCTTCTCTCTTTCCCTCTGCCTATGCTCTCTTGCTGTCTCTGTCACTGTCTCTCTCTTTCTCAGATACATAAAATCTTTAAAAATAAAAAAAAAATACCAACAATATATTCAACTATGTATGCTTGTATGTATATACACATATGTATGTATGTATGTATGTATGTATATGTGTGTGTATGTATACAAACACACATGGATACATACATGCTCATATATAAGTGAAATGAGTAACGGCAATGACACAAAGGATGGGAGGAAGGAATTAGGATGACTTTGCTATTATAAAGTACTCACACTATCAGTGAAGTGGTACAGTGTTATTTGAAAGTGGATGTGGACTACCTAAAATGCATAATGTAAAATTTAAGGCAACCACTAAAAAAAGCAAGAGACGTATAACTGGTATGCTGAGAAAGGAAAGAAAATGAAATGCTCCATTAAAACTACAAAAGCTGAAAAAGGGTGGAAGACAGTAATAGAAATGAAGAATAAGGTAACAAAAAGAAAAGAGTAACAAATATGATAGCTAATAATCTGTATCAATAATCATTTTAAATGTCAATGGTCTAAATGTACCAACTAAAAGATTGTCAGAGTGCATCAAAAACACAACCCAACTGTATGCTACTTACAAGGAACCCACTTTAAAAACAAATACACATTTAGATTAAAAGTAAATGAATGGACTGTGGACTCTGAGAAACAAACTGAGGGTTTTGGAGGGGAGGGAGGTGGGAGGTTGGTGAGCCTGGTGGTGGGTATTAAGGAGGGCATGGATTGCATGGAGCACAGGGTGTGGTGCATAAACAATGAATCTTGGAACATTGAGAAAATAAAATAAATTTTTTTAAAAAAAGAAAAAAAAGTAAGTGAATGGAGAAAAATATACCAGGCTTATTACACCATCATTACACAATGATAAAGGGATCAATTCTCCAAGATACATCAATCCTTAACATATATGCACCTAACTACAGAGCATCAACCTGTGTGAAACAAAAACTAATAAAATTGCAAAGAGAACTTTTAAAATCCACTATCATGGTTGGCAAGTTCAATAACTGTCTATCAGAAATGGATAGATCTGGAGGGTAGTAAATCAGAAGGACTCAGGTGAACGCAACATCATCAATCTACTGAATATACTGAGATCTACGTACTTCTTGAAACAACAGCAGCAGAATACACATTCTTCTCAAGCTCACATGGAACATTCACCAAGATATTACACATTCTGGACCCCAAAACACACCCAAACCAATTTGGCAGACGGGAAATCATGCTCTCAGACTGCAGTGGAGTTAAACTAGACATCAATAACAGAAAGACAGCTAGAAAACTCTAAAAGAGAACCATCTGTGTGTTAGGGGGTCTGGATAAGTCCATTCTTCTGCAGATCAGAGAGAGTCCAAGAAGGCTTTAGATTAGGCAAGTAGCATGACCAGTTGTGCTTTCTGAAAATAAGGCTATAACACATGGATTCTGCTGGAGGAGAAAGAAAAGACATCTAAAGAGAACAATTAAGCAAGTGAGAAACTACATAGGAGGTTTAAAAAAAAAAATACCTAAAACAGGGCAGTAAAAATAGAGGAGAACTGATGAATGTGAGAAAACTACATATAATGACCTCTTAATATTTAAAAGTAGAAAATGCATATCCTCAACTTACCTATTTCTAACCATCTTTATTACTACATCTTTCATCTAAGCCACTAACATTACTTAATGTGGAAGCATACCACAAGACTCCCTGTTACTTTTCCGGACTCCATCTTCACCTCTACCCACCCCGCTGCACAGCAGCCAGAATGATCTTTTTAGGTATCACACCCCTGCTCAGTACCCACCAATGGCTTCCCATTGCAAGTGGAATAAAACCCTAACTCCTTACTTTGGCCTATAGGACTGCTTGGATGGCATCTGCTCTCTCCCAGAATTTCCCTACTTAAATCACTTACCTCCCGCCATACCTGCCCCCCTTCAGTTTCTCAAAACACTGAGCTTATTTTCACTGAGAGACTGCACTAGCTGTTCCCTCTGCCTGGAATGTTCTTTCCCTAGATCTTCAAATGGCTGGCTTTTTAAAATTTTTCACATCTCAGCTCAGATATCATCTTCTCAGAGATGCTTTTTCTAATCACCATTCCTAAAACTGCCATCCTTCTATCTTATCACCCTGCTTTATTTCTTCACAACAGTTACCATCTTTTACAATTATCCTCTTTATCTATCTATAGGTGCTGACTTTCTCATTCCTCCAACCCCCTCCCCACCCCACACTAAAATGTATATCCCATGAAAGCAGGACCTTGTCTGTCTTATTCACCACTCTATTCCCAAAAAGGATAAGGCTGGAACATAGCAGACATTCAATAAATGTACAGTAAAAAAAAAATGTACAGTAAAAAAAATTCTTATCACAGATGCTAGTAAATGAGTAACACTGTATAACATTCATTGAGCTGTATTTCTTCTCTTCTCCTATTGCATCATGAGGTGCCTTACAGACTCGACTGAAACCCATGGATTTTAGATAAGGCAGTGCCTTATAAAGAGAATGTATTACCTAAAGTAGTAAAATTATTCAAGCTATTCAGCTTTTATTGTTAGGCAATTTGGTGGCTTAAAAGACTGACAGTCTTACCTTACAAGCTAAGTTACCTGCCACAAAATTTATAAAGAGATGGCAAGGAGCCTTACTCTAAATGTGGAGGAGAGCCATGGAAGAGCCTTCTGGGAAAGAAGATGCAACCTCCTCCAACCATGCTATGAACTACAGGGTCTCCTAACTGCCATCCCTGAATCTTAGGCTTGCCAAATGAATTAAAATGTACCATTGGAGACCATTTATAAAAGAAAAAAATAGCCATATATATGTTATACACATCACATGCATACACACATTTTAAATATATAAAAAATGCATAGAAAACATAAAACCAAATAGTTACAAGCATACAGTTTTCAAGAAATAACACTTCCTCACACAGCAAAGCATAAATGTTTGTGTTAAGTAACCAAAATAATCAATGGGCTCCCAATGCCACTTCCTATGAGGCCTGGCTGTCTGAGTTTTATTTTCCCCTTCTCCTGTTTGTTTTGTCTTTTCAGTGATCTGATCCACAGAGCCTCTGACTGTGTGACGCTCCAGTATCATGGTCCCTCTATTTTCATTTGATAACAGCAGATTGATCATGATCCTTCTTATTAGCCATTTAGAGCTGAAGCTGCCAAGTTTTCTAAGATAACTGCCTAGAATTTTTTTTTAAAAGGGATACCTTTACTGTTTGGCTAGCAATATATACCATGCATTTTGCTTTTAAGAGGCCTGTTTTACTGCCACTGATTATACAGCTACTTAAATGATTGGTGAGGAAATTCAGTTTTTGTTTTCTCCAATAAATATTTGAGTGACTCCTGCACACTAATACAATGGCACTCTACTTTCTGCAACTATATGCTAGAGGTCAAGAACTGCCACACGATGTCTCTGTGAGTAGTTTCTGTATAATTGGCTCCTCTTGGGTTACCTAGATAACTCAGCTCATCAAAATGATCCCATACCTCCCTCCCTCAACCTACCACCATTGCCAGTTACATACAGTTCTGTGGTACTCTGAACCCATGATTCCCCTGTTTTCATTTTTATTTTTTAAAGTAAGCTCTAGGCCCAATGTGGGCTTGAACACACAACCGTTAGATTAAGAGGTACACATTCTACTGACTGAGCCAGCAAGGTACCCCTCCATTGATTTTCATTCTAAAATAGAAAATGTGACTTGTTCAATATGTAGTATAATGTTAACGGCCATCTGTGTCATCTGATTACTCAGTGTTTGGGACCTGGAAAGAGAT
Source organism: Martes martes (assembly GCF_963455335.1). Taxonomy (NCBI): domain Eukaryota; kingdom Metazoa; phylum Chordata; class Mammalia; order Carnivora; family Mustelidae; genus Martes; species Martes martes. The sequence continues at coordinate 132,473,793 of NC_137888.1, forward strand.
GAGTGTCAGAGAGCCAGAGGCCCTGACCTTGTAATAGGTCTAGCAGGAGCTGAACTAGCAGCAGAACAGACAGGCAAAGCTACAGAAGAACCTGGAAGAAGGTACTAGGGATATCTATGACTCTGCAAATACATGGCCCATCCTAGATGCAATGATTAAATTTACTAACATTTATGTAACTGTTTACAGCCTAAAGTGTTAACACATCTAGGGGTGCCAGGGTGGCACAGTCGGTTAAAAGTCCAACTCCTAGTTTTGGCTCCAGTCATGATGTAAGGTTGTGATTTCAGGGTCATGAGATTGAGCTCTATGTGGAGCTCTGTGCTCCGCATAGAGCTCACTTGAGATTCTCTCTCTCTCTCTTCCTTTGTCACTCTCACCTACTCGCGTATGCTCGTTCTCTTTCTCTCTTTCTCTAGGATGAATAAATAAATCTTTAAAAAAATGTGTAAACATATCTGAATAGTACTATTACAACATACATTTATTAATCTACAGCAATCTTTTGAGGTTAACTATTATTCCCATTTTACAGAAAAGGACACCGAGGAAAGATGTTCATTGAAAGTAAAATGCCTAAGATTATAGCGTATGTTGCTAGAACTTATCCTAGGACTTTCCCACAAAAATTCCATGTACTTCTCACTACATGACGCAGAAAGGTAAAGCCCAATTATGTAAAAGTCAACAGATATTAGCCATGTGCTAAGTAAATAACCCCTTCACATGGTAAATACTATGTAGACTGAGAGAAGAGGTTGTTTGCAAACCTGAATGACTTCAAGAGAGACACAAATAAGGAGGGTAAAACTAATAGTTGTCATTTAAAAAGCAATTTGGTTAGAAAGGATTTCTAAAAAACAGGAGACAAATGTTTCTAGCAATACCAATATTATGACCACATAATATAACCTTAATCAGAAGCACATGATTTCAAATCATTGTTGAAAATTGAAAACCAGATTAGATATTATCCTAAGATCATAAATATTGGAATTTATGTTGAAAGAGGGAAAACAGGAATCTATATTTTAAGAACAGAAAATAATTGTTACTATCAAAAATGGCCACAATAACTTTGTTATTAACATAAGGCAAATATTGCACTTAATTAAAACTCCTCTATGGATTTTGTATCTTACTAAAATTACAAAGAGATAACATCAATTTGAATTACTATAAGTTCTACATACGTTCTTTTGACATCTTGTTCAATCATTGATCGCAGTTCTTTATCTTGAAAAAATTTGTTCCACAGACTCTGAAATAAGGAAAACAACCTATTTAAGATAATTTTACACCTTTACTTGTCTTTTATGATCTCAATTTAATAATTTAAGTGATCAAATTTATCCTTCTCTGAGTTATCATTTCACATTGTGGAGAGGAAACCTGAAGTAGAATAAGTTTTATTAAAAACTACTAGTCTAATATCAGAAACACATCCTTATACTAACATCAATTTTTCCAGTAATAATGTTGTGCATATTTAAAATTTTTATATTATATTTATAAAGTAAATGATAGTTCTGCTGCTCTACACCCACTACTTCCCTTACAAACAACAAAAAGCTCTGCTTAGATTAGAGCAGAGCCATAGGCCAACTGGTCTCAACTTGAACCTGACCTGAACTCCCAATGCACTAAGACATGTAATGTTTTTTTGCAAAGCTTGGCTTTATGATCAAGCAGATTTTTAGACACTTTGTAAAATGTGAATTTCAGTTTTAAAATTCACTTAATATTCTGTGCTGCTATACTATAAACTGTATCATAACAACTGTATGTATCAGTAAAAAAAGAAATGCTGGTATTACATATTAGCTGGAAAATAATTTCTGTTAGCAGGGAAACAGGAATTAGAGCAGCAATTGAAGAAGTTATACAATACTCTAAAGTAGTAATTATTCTTAGTCTTCTCTGAAGTATCAGTGGGGAGGGGCAGATATTTTTCATTATCTTTAAAAACTTCTTAATAGACTCACTCCAAAAAGTCACTTTTCTTCTTGCAAGTTAGTCCCACCAAGTAAACCCCCATCTATTTTTATCATAAAGGGAGGCCTTCCTAGAGTCCCCACTGCCCACTACAAGTTGACAGAACAGTTCTAGCCTCCTGTTTATGCTCTTCTCTTTTACCCTGAGTTCTTATGGTCCCCTGTGACATCTCCAGAATGCCATTCCACAGAAAGAGATCATAAACCTCCTACAACACAAGATGAATATAGCATAGAATAATTTCCATCAGGTTTTAGGTTGCATAATATATGGAGTAAAAAAAAAATTAATTGGCATGAAATAACATTGTTTTCATGGTGATTGATAACCTGTCTCATAAGCATATTCTTATGGGCAAAAGAAGCTGAGATATGAATAAAGATGAACTTTACCCCTTCATCCTGTGAAAGGGGATTATTGATCATCAAATCTTGCTGGCCAACAACCTTCCTTGGGTTTGTGATGTGCTGGCAGGGAAAGAAAGAAAACACACATGCAAAGATCAGAGGTTACTGGACTTTAAAGCATACATAAGAAAACAATCACATTAATTAAAGTACAACTTACTATTTCTTTAACGTTGCTATACCATGCTCTTAATTCTTTAATTCTACTTATCCACTGACTTTTATCTTGAGGAAGAACACAAAGAAATAGCTGTCAAAGAAAAAAAAAAGGAAACTTTTGTAAAAATCCTAACAAGCAACATGTAAAACTATGCCAAACAGAATCACCTGAATCAGATATTCATACTGAATGCTCCAAGAGACATTCATATTCATATCATTCCGGTTCCCCATAAATTATATTTGGGAATGTTTATGTGTATTTGGACAATTCAAAAAGTGAACAAAGGCCACAAGACCAAGATCCCAAAAACTACACCACAAAACTGAAATCAAGGTCCCTCCAGATTTATATTAAAAATGAGCAAGAATGTATCAAGGTTCAAATATAATTCCCATTTTACAGTCTTATATTAATGGGGTATTGACAGACACAAAGTCCAATGATTAATTTCAAGGTTTTTTTTTTTTTTTTTTTAAAGATTTATTTATTTATTTATTTGACAGAGAGAGATCACAGTAGACAGAGGCAGGCAGAGAGAGAGAGAGGGAAGCAGGCTCCCTGCTGAGCAGAGAGCCCGATGCGGGACTCGATCCCAGGACCCTGAGATCATGACCTGAGCCGAAGGCAGCGGCTTAACCCACTGAGCCACCCAGGCGCCCTAATTTCAAGGTTTAAGATTTGTCTTAACACAGGCAGGTAAAGGATAGAGAAGAACAACCTGAGGGCATGGCTTGAGAAGTGAAGTCATTCTTTCTACGGCAGAGACATTAATTTACAACTGGCAACTAGCTTATGAAAACAATAAGCATTCTTAAAAAGACAAATTTGATTTAATTTAGTTTAATGCCACATTAAAATAAATCTGGACTTGAGTTTATTTTTAGCAAACGAAGGCTACTAAAAGTTAAACAACAAGGACTAGGGGATGGGACACAAATATTTGTATACAAATATTCTAGCAGCACGTCTTTTGCCTTTACTGCCTGCATCTAACAAAAGAAAAATGTATTTTAATTATTAAATCTAAATTATTAAATCTAAAACTGTCTAATACATCATGTGTTCCTTACTGTCTTTACTTGCACAGACTCTTTATGCTCAATTTATGCAGATATAACCTAAAAAACTTTCAATAGAAGTCATTTCAGAAATAAGTCTAAACCTCAATTCATTTTGAGAGAACAAAAAGGGACAATATTTCCAGGCAATTAAAAAAGATAACTGTAAATTATTACTAGTTTTGGTAATCAATGGCCCTTTCTCTTAGGAAACTGATCTAATTTTCTTCCACTTCTCTTTCCTGCTGCCCTTCACTTTATGTTTCCAGTTTAAAAAAATGTATATGTACATATATGTATATATGTACATATACATATATATATGAAAAATCTTTTCCATCTGCTATTTCTGAAGCAAAAAGGGGGGGGGGGTGACTAAATGGCTGCACTTGATACAGTGGGAAGCTGGAAGAAAATTCCCCTCTGCTCCTGCCCAGCTTCAAGGATTTCTGCAGAAGCCTCTGCGGGATGTAAAGGTGTTGCTTCGAATTCTGCTCCATCAAATGAGATGAAAGAACAGCTATTTCAAATGACTCCTTTAACATCACCAGTTACTCGGGACTAAGGTGGTTCAACCTTATTAGTAAATGTCCTATGAAAGATAAACTTGGATGGCCAAAAAATCGAGAGTGAAGTCTCCTGGAAAATTCAGTGATCCCCTGCATGGGTAATCTCTCAGGGCATCAGGTAATGTGTTGATATACTGCAACCACAAACTGTAAATAAATATTTTCTTCTTACCTTCCAGCAAATGCTGCGGAACCTGCTGCTTCTCAGCTGCCCATTAATCCCCTTCTGCCTTATTGTTGCCAAGTAATTGTTGTTTACAAATAGTTCTTCCCATTCTTTCCTATATGCAAGAAACCAAAGCATAGGGATCCTTTTGTTAAAATTCTCTGCTTGGAGAGGAATGCTACAGGAAATTAATTTTAAATAAGTCTAAGAAATGCAACTTTTAAAACATATATATTTAGTTGTGTACTGTTTCTGAACGCATGGCTGTCTTTTTGGACACAGTTCTTCTTAGATTTAATGAATATGTAGATCGCTATAATTATGCCAGCTACTGAAATTCATAATGTCTATGGAGGCTATTCCATTTCCTCTAAAATGCTGGTAGCGCAGTTCAGTGCAACAAGAAAAAAATGAATATTAATATAAATATATGACTGCTTTACCCATTGACAAAGACATACCTGCTCCAAAAATACACAACAAAAAGGGTACTGTTGATTACATTGGCTTTTCACATGAAATATCTGTTTAAATGAATCCGTTTCTCTTTAGTGTCAGGCTGGGGAGTTAAATATAATAGAAGACTACTTTCTTTAACTTCCAGTGCAATTTACTATTGAAATCTCTGCAACTTCTTTCTACATGATCAGTTTTAAAATTTTAACAGGTGCAGGCAAATTTGAAAAAAAACATCAAAAAATTAAAAAGCCTCACTGTAAAAACTGTTAAAGGCAAGCTTGAGTACCTTGCAGTACCTATGGCTGAGTAGATAAACAACTGAAATATGCCTCCCAGGCACACAGACACCAGGGGCCTAACACCTGTGCCTCATTAATATACAAGTAAATCTGCTCTACTGGGAAACAATTGGAAATTAATTGTCCCAAACCATTTACTGAGTTTGAATAAAGGAAGTAGACCTATATTCCCTGCATCTTGTACCAAACTAAACATCAAGAATCATTTGTCAACAGTTGAGGCTACTGAACACAGCTTTGTGAAATTTCTGATTTCCTAATGCCGCAATCAACTTATCATCAAGGCTGAAACCCTGGCAATCTCTTCAGAGAGACTTCCTCAAAAGAAAGCCTTTAAAACCCTCAACTGTCCTCCATGTAGGTACACGGCAGCAGTTCTCACTGGTCGGACCTGACTCAATTTGAGAAAGGATGGCCTCGCACATCATGTTATCTTAAAGCCAGTAATGCAACCAACTACTAAAACACCCGACTGTGGAGTATCATCTCCACAGAGTTTTCAGAAGAGTGACCCCGGCAATGGCACATTCTTGACTGCCACAAGCAGGAGAACTTCCAGCTCAGGGCCCTAGTGCACCGATCCCGAAGCCTTCTGCCAGGAGGGGCTAGTGGCTAGGTATGCCATATGAGACAAGCACTCCAGCACCTTAGTGAGGAAGTCCACTCCTAACACCACTCCATGAAAATTCCTTACTCCCAACACTCCATTCATAAGAGAAAATAATACTTCATTTTTATTTTAATTTGCATTTATGTCATTAGTGAAAGTGAAAATTTTTCATTCTTTTGAGTCATTGTATTACTTCTTTTTTAAAAACATCCCTTCTTGTCCTTTGCCTATTTTAAGCACCACAGGAATAGTGATTAAGAGAATGGACAGCAGAACCACACTCCTGTGATAAAAAGATAGTCATGCCTTCACAGAAACAGTACACAATTTACTAGCTACTTACTAGCTGTGCAAGCTTGGGCAAGTTACCTAATGTCTCTGTGCCCCTGTTTCCTCATCTGTAAAATGAAATAACAGCATCTACCTCAAAGAATTATTGTGAGGATTAAAATACATGACAAATCCTCAGAAGCATGTCTAGTATATAAGAATATTTTTTAAAATTAGCATTATTGTTAATACTAATTATAATATTACTTTTATTTTACTGTGCCTTTATTGGTCCAAAGGAGGAGTTTTTCATACATTAAAAACATCACACCTTTGTCTGCCACACACATATACTTTTTAACCCAATACCTTGGTTTTCAACACAGTGAAGCTTTTTAATGTGTATATTAATTTAAATTGAACATTATTTTCTCCTGATGCTTTTTCCACTGTTGTCATGTTTAAGTAATCCCTAGCCCCTCCAAACTCAAAGAAACGTTTTTTTAATCATATCAGTCCATTTGTATTACCAATAATATTTTAAAGACATTATCCATTTCCCAACAATCTCACATATATTATTCACATCTCATATTCAGGTTTTGTTTTTACCCAGTTTTAGCAGTACTCAAAGATGAGATAAGCAATGAGTACATCTCAGAAAATGTTAAGTATGTCTAAATAGCTTGTGGTCTGCAAGCAAAAACTGCAGATTTTAAATGGATTCTGAACCCAAAAGGAATCAAAATTTGTGCAAGACCATGCAGTTCCATGGCCTGAAATCACCGATACATTCCAGATAAGAGAGGGAAGTGTGAGGCAAGGACTCCCCCAGCCTCTTCCAAAATCAGCTCCTATTCACAGGGACTGGGACAGTGTGAAGGTAGACACAGCTGGTGGCTAGATTCATTGCCATCTTGTCAAGTTACGCAGCCTTTTAAGGTCAAGTTACATACTACTTATGTAATGAAGGATAATTATTTGTTAGCTTAGATAAGACCCTGGGCCTTGATTACAGTGTCGGCAGAGAGAACAGGAGACTGGGACATGTGAAATGGAAACATTATCTTTGGAATTCACAATCATCTCAATTTATTCAGGGTACTCAGAGTTCCAATTAAGGCTGAACGCCTCAAACTGATGAAGAGCCCTAACAACAGAGCAACACAAAGGTCGCAAGAGAACTCATTGTCTTGCTCTTCTATGGCACCGTGTTTCATTAATGAACAGTGATACGGAGTAAACACAAGTGACAGTGCCTACTATGTGCTCAGCACTCAGAGAGATTAGAGAAAGCATGAAGCTAAGGAGGTCGAGGGATCTGTAAACTAGTAATAATCGAAGTGAAGGCCAAGCACTCTGGTAATACAGAGAAGGGAGAACTAGTTTTATACCTACAAATGAAAACTGAGTGTAGAAAATAATAGTAGTCCCAGGGGCACTCAAATGCCACTCCAAGAGCTGGGCTGTCAGACCTTTAACAGTATACAGAGGACAAAATATTGAACACTTTAGCCCTTCGAGGGGAGCCGAACCATAATTAAAGTTTTTTACAATCATAAATACAAATGGGGACCTACTTCTGAACTTAGATCAGGACATGGGCAAAGAATACTAAGTTATTGATGAGTCAGTGGCGGAATTTTTCAGCTTTACAAAAGTAAAGGAACGGTAGTTTCTAAACTTTGTCTTATATTTTTTTTAAAAAGCAAGTAAGGGGCGCCTGGGTGGCTCAGTGGGTTAAAGCCTCTGCCTTCGGCTCGGGTCATGATCTCAGGATCCTGGGATCGGGCCCCACATCGGGCTCTCTGCCCAGCAGGGAGCCCGCTTACTCCTCTCTCTCTGCCTGCCTTTCTGCCTACTTGTGATCTCTGTCAAATAAATAAATAAAATCTTTAAAAAAAAAAAAAAAAGCAAGTAATATGCCTGTAACAGTCAAAATCTGGCAATGATGCTATTGAAATGCTAAAAAAAATCGATACATATTTAAAAATACGATATTTTAGTAGTAGGAGCCTGGGTGGCTCAGTTCCTTAAGCATCTGCCGTCAGCTCAGGTCATGATCCCAGGGTCCCGGGATTGAGTCCCACATAGGGCTCCTTCCTCAGTGGGGAGCCTGCTTCTCCCTCTCCTCCCTGCTCCTGGTCTCTCTGTCTCTGTCTCTCTCAACTAAATAAATAAAATCTTAAAAAAAAAATACAATACTTTAAGTAAATCACTTTTAACCTTTACAACAACTCTCCTAGGGTGTGTATTTTTAACCCTTCTTTATCAATGAGGAAACTAAGACTCAGAAAAATTTAATAAGAGGGGGAAAAAAAAGAGAATCAGGAAAAGCCTCTTTCTGGAAGCAACACTAAAAGGGAAATGCGATACTGCGGCCATCAAGGGACAAAAATGGCCTCTGGAAACAAGGCAAGACAAGAATATGACCTTATATTTTCTTCCTTAGATTTCTAGTTTTTGAACATTAAGTCCAAGGGTACAGAGATAAGTTTTCACCAGTTGGACTGAGGAAGTAAGTCAACAGGGCTGTGAGTGGTTAAAAACCTGGGGTATTTAGGTAGGTTCCTCAAATGGAACAGATGAGAGACGCCTGGGCCTTAAGGAGTTTCTTGACAAAGCACTAGTGCCATCTAGTGACAACCACTATGCCTTGCAGGCACTGGGTCCCTAAAAACAACCAGCATCTAGGCACAGAAAGGCAGAAACTGGTTTTCTTCTCAGGCCTTAGTGGCTGCCCTAGAAGCATTGTGTGAAAAAGGATTCTGAAGCTACCATGTGCTCCTCAGAAAAGAATATTGTGACTGATTAAAAGTGTTGACCATGAGTATTGCAGTCATTTCTCAATAAATGAAATCAACTTTTGCAGCAGCAATTGAGGTCTCCCCTCCAAGAGTATCTGTTTAGGTAGCTAATCCACTTGGCAATGTTTTTGTGTTTTGTTTTTTGTTTTTTTGACATGGCAATCAACCAGAATACGCAGTGAATAAATACAGCTGATGGTCATAAAGAGATCTCTATTTCTTTCTTTTCTTTTTTTTTTTAAAGATTTTATTTATTTATTTGACAGACAATGCGGGGCTCGATCCCAGGACCCTGGGATCATGACCTGAGCCGAAGGCAGAGGCTTTAACCCCCGAGCCACCCAGGCGCCCCAGGAGATCTCTATTTCTAATTACATATTTTAATGTAGTATTTCCTAAGATATACACATAAAATTAGTATAAAACTAGTTAGCACCTTCTAAATGTAATTGTTTAAATACTTTTGTAACCTAAATAATGCATAAATTACTTGATTATGTGGCAGTTCTCTACTAGAAAATTTCTGAATTGTCCTAAATGATGACAAATTAGAGAAAATAAGTTTATGCTGTATATTTTATAGGATGGTTTCTACTCCATTTTTGGGCACTACCTGAGCAGGCAGCAATGTCTTTATGTGGCTAAGAAGAAACCCAAACAACTACAATTATTGAAAACAATTCAGAGACTACATACAGTCTAGTACTCAGGATCTTCAATACTTGGTTAAGAGGAGCTACTCTGGTTTTCACTGATAAAGAATGCAGGGAATGGAGAATGGATTATCACCGGGGATGTTCAACAGGTCCAACAGAGAAGGAAGATCAAAGAGGGAAGTATGGTGAGGGGGTGGTATGGTGAAGCTCTGCACAGATGACCCTGTAGTTTACAAGCTCATCTAGCTCTTGATCATCTCATTTTTTGAGATTTGACTAGACATAGTAGCACTAAAGTCCAGGGCAAAATGAAGGTGATCTTTATGCAAAATAAGATCACAGTCAGATGCGTAGAATATTTGAACGTAAGAAAGCATAAAGTAAGAAAACTGAATCTGATGCAAAAAAGTTTATACAATTTTATGATTCTGAAGTGCACACCAATATTTGAAAAAAAAAATTGCCGTATTAGTGACCATAACTGCTTTACCAAATACAGAGATAAAAGGACATAATAACATTTAAATTTGTACAGAAATACATTAGTGAAAGATTTCTACTAATGAAAGGACTGTACCATAAATCCACTATTCCAAGTGAAAGAGTATACACTTTTATACCATCTTAAAGGAATGATTTTAAAAATACTATTCAAATACAACAAGGAACATCTAACTTAAAAATTAATGGAAATATGAGAAGTGTAAATTAGGTATGTCAGCATCAGACTGTAAAGTGTGGCACCAGATATGGGTAAGCTACAACACTAGGACTGCAGGTGCCAAGATCAACCAGATAAACACTGATGTTATCTATAATTACCTCATTTTTAGCTTAAATCACAGGTAATGAGGGAACTCAGAGACTCTAAAAGGCAATTAGAAACTGTACTGGCTTTTTTGCTTCCTGTATCAGGAATTTTTAAAAACTTACTTTTATTTAAAGCTTTTTTTCCCTCCATAATGAAACATCAGGGCATATTACTTATACATATATAAATAAATATAAAGACAGAATGCGCAATTACTTACAAGCTTAAAATGGATTTCTTTCTATGTCTAGGTGAAATATATTCTCATCTGATGAGGCTCCATTGAAACAAAGGTAACAAATAGTTCACTGTGTGGAGGTTTATCAAAATTAATTTACGATAATGTTTTAATTTGGGTTTGGATTTAACTCTGAATTGAGAAATTTTGAACTTCCCCCTCAATGTTCGCAAGGACACAAAGCACTGAGTTAGCAATAGTTTTGGACTGTCAAGTATAATATTCTTTAAAAAAAAAAAAAAAAACATGTATCATTCTCTTCAAAATACAATGTTTAAGAGCTTCCCAATTCAAGGTCATATTAAGTAGGTAAAGTCAACAAACATACCTTTAGAAAAGGAATCCAAAAAAGCTGTATCACAAGGTTATAAAAAATTAAGTATATAATAAACACATTATTATACTACCAATCAAAGGTTCAGCATTTAGAAATGAGGTGAGAAAAGGATCCTGTACCAAACTATCTCTACGAAGTCATCTGAAATGAATATATTTGATACTCCATAGTTAACTGATGTTTCTAACAGAATTAATTCTTTGAGACACCTTCCTGCAGACTTCCCCCACCTTCTTCACATCCCTACTGCACTACATTTACCTTACTATTTGTGAAACTAGCATGGATTTGATATCTAACTTCCAATGTGATAAGAATTTGCCACAGTCTACAATGTAAACAATATTAAGAAGTAAATGCTTACAGAATTGAAGACAAATTATTCTGCAGTAATTTAGAAACAGACATTTATTTAGCAAAATCTGATGTCCTAATTTAAAGTAAATCCAATCTCATAAACCATGTTTTTCAAGATTGGGTTGACTTACAGAGTATTATATACACATAGAAATACATGTATGCTTCAAATAATACTTTCTCTTAAAAAGATCTGAATGAATTATAACTGAATCCATCATTCATTTGACAATCTGTAGATCAGCACTACTTAACAGAACTTTCTCAGATAACAGAAATGTTCTATATCTAACTGTTCAATATGGTAATCATTAACCACATGTGGCTACTAAGCAGATGAAATATGGCTAGTGTAACTGAAGAACTATATATTTTAACTGATTTAAGCCTAAATTTAAATAGATTCATGTCACTAATGGTTCCTATACTGAACACCAAAACTCAAAGTGTTTTAAGGATAATAAACCATTCATAGACACATTTGATTTTTCAAGTAACAACTATAAAAAAGTTCAAGAGATAAAATATACACACTATATATATCCCATATAGTGTTACTGGAGAAAGAAGACAGATACACTTTAAAAGTTAATACAACTAGCTAACAAAAGTCAAGATGGTTCCATAAGAGATCTAACAGCATATAATTAATTCTAAATGAATGGTGCTACTAATAAGATCATATATAGATATAATAGATATTGTTTATCTCTATCTATAGTTGCCTTTCCCTGTCTAGGTTTCCCTGTCTCTACCACCATCCCTTACCCCCTGCTTCCTCTCATCCCTCTCTTCTTATATACACACAAAAGTTAGGAAAGCAAATCTTTAAGTGATGAAGTGATGCATCTGTAAGTTACCAAAAATAATCAACTGCGGCAAGAACGAGATCCAAGATCTGAATCATGAACCTAATATGACCATACTCTGTATTAGACTGGCTCAAAGATCCAGAATATGAAAATTTCAAATGAAGATAAATGGGTCATGTGATAAACTTTAAGTCAATATGGACATTATGTACTTTATAATTTGTTTGGATTAGTGTACCTAAGAAAATAATTTCACATGGGCGTCTGAAAAGGTAAGGAAATATCCTCACCCAAAGGTGACCAGAAAATCTCATGGTATTTAAATCTTAAAGAAAAAAACTCACACTATAAAAAAAATCTCATGCTTGAATACCTCATATACCCAGTATAATGAAAGACCAATGTATGCCACATAAGTGATTTTTTTTTGCGACACAAAAATATTGAGAGTATCAAAATATTACTAAGCCTTAAAGAAATTTGTGTCCAGATGTAGGATACATCTGGAAAATGGATGGCTATTTCTTACATTAAATAACTCGACACTGCTTTACTTTTGGAGTTTTCCATTCTGTTTTTAGGGGCATTTTTCTCATGACTATCATTATCAGGCTATTGGCTACCAATCTGCACAATGATTATACATTAGCTCTTTAAAATCCTAAATCTACACTCCTCTGTCACTTTTTCAGTGTGTCTTTTTTAAAATAAAAACAACAAATTAGACTTTAAGCTGTCACATATTTTAGCCTAATTCAACATCATAAATTATCAGAATCTTTTCTAGTTTAAGAAAAAATGTGAAATAAGACTGTGGGAATAGGGACTAGAACGGCTCTCCTGTGCCTCAATATATTTTAATAAGCAAATATTTTGCCTGTTCTAATATTTTCCTCCTATTTCTAAGTTTCTGGTTATATTCTAGCTGGTTGAAGCTATTAGAAATTTGACTTGTAAATAACTGATATGTTACTGTATATCCAAATGTCAGCAACCAATCCCATTCTCCTCAAGGCTTCAGTCCTTGAGTTCAGCCAAGAAAGAATTCAAAGCCAAACCTTTAAGCAAGACTTTACTAGCAGTTAAAGAGAAAGCACCCTCTCAAGGTGGGAGAGGAGGCAGGCACAGAGGTGGCAACTGCATCAGGGGTCAGAGTCTTCTTTTGTCTTTCCTTTTTATGTTTGCATAGATTATGGGTCATAGCTAGGGTGGTCTCTGACTGAGGCTGCTTCCAGTCATCTAAGGGACTCCTCCTCCCAGTGGGGGGCGGGTGGTGTGTGCGGTTTGGCCCTATATGGTCCTCGTTGGAACTGTCAGGGCCGCCTTCTCCCCACAGGGAGGGAATCAAAACCACAATGTACATGTATCATAATGAGGCTATAGGTTACTGTTGGCCGGAGTCATAGGGGAGAACACATGTGTATCCCCTCTGTGGTCTTTCCTTAACTGCCTACTATATCTCAAACAACAAAAAAAGAAAAACCCCTTCTCTGAATATTGGATATAGGGGGTAGGGGATAAAGCATTGGTAGAAGACACTAAAATGAAGGAATCAGGGTGTGGAGACCTAATTTGAGTCTGCACTGTGTTTCCTATGTAGGCTAGAACACCAGTGGGAGTAGTATTTTTATTACTGATTTTTTTAAAAAGAGTTGCTCTGCATCACAGTGGAAGATGAACCATTTTCTCATGACCTCCTTGTCCAAATTAAAATATGTTTCATAAAACTTCTGTCTTAGGCAGAAGTATTTTCTACTGATGAAATTTTATGTTATCTGAAAGTTCATCTACTTCAAGAGAACTAAAATCTAGTCCTGACTTTAAAAAAGGCCTTTTGTTATTTTTTTATTCTGTTATCCATATGCTCAATAATTCAGATATTCCCAAATGGATGCCACAAAAATTTTAATTATATGACCACAGATATCCTTATATGAACCAAAGAAATGTTTCCATAAAACTGTCACATGAAATGCTGCTATAAAATTGAAAACTAGCACAAGAAAATTCTCATTTTTCTACAGAGCTTTTTAAAATATTATGATTAGGAATAACACCTAGAAATATAGAGGCAGGAAAATGGGGATCCTTCTCTAGGGACCATCAACAGTCCAGGTGACAGTGGGAAAAACAGGGCCAGGAGCAGTGTTAAAAACACCAGCCAGACCACTCTGGCTTTATTTATCCTACTCCCTTGACCCTCTTCTATATCTCTCAAGTAGAAAAAAAAAAAAAAATAGTCCCTGTTCAACCTACATAATCAGAATATTAAAAGAGAGAAGCAGGCTCTGGGTTTGGCCAGGTGGTCAGGGGCAACCAAACAAAAGTAGTTACTTTAGAGGTTATAAACTCATTACTGTGCACTGAACAAAATCCACATAACAAGAGTTCTGTGCCTGGTTCAATGACAGTAGAGCTCTGCTGCTCAAGGCAACTTTAAGACCTAGAAGCACATTAAAAAACTGGAATGAGAGTTAAGAGATAGTGTTCAACTATCCCGTTTTGCTTCATATGGGTTCAGAGACTTGGGCTTGTCATCTGAATTACTTTTCTAATCTGAACAAATAGCTTGAAATTCAATCTTTGAAAATCCTTGAAATATGTCAACCAGCTAAACTACTATAACTATCTCAGAACATTGCATCTATAATCATGAAATGAAAACTATGTCCATATGTTCAGATGATACTAGGACTTCTTTTAAATTTCAAATATTCTCTCATTAGCAGGCTATTTTTTATTCCATAGCTGCTTTATTGATTTTTCCCATATTTCTAAGCACATAATATTCATTCTCAATTATATCATTATCAGCTATTTCATATAATTTTGTGATTTAAAGATTCTCATTTTCAACTCCCAGTTAAATTTTTTGATCATGGATTTAAATATATCAGACACCTCCGATATACTAAAATCTAAAACTTTAATACTATCAAAATACTACTTCATGCAAAGTAACAAAGTCAACAGAATGAAACAGATGTATGTAAATACTCATACTGTAAGGGCCACTTTAGCTGTCTTTTATAACTAAGGGCATAATGTTGTCACTAACAAATGTAAGGGCAATTGAATCTAACCATTTTAACAGTGCCCCCCCAAAAGAATGTATTGTTAGTAGAAAATGAAGACTATCTTTACTCATATTGTTCACCTCATAGAAAAGTCTTATCCCTCTAGAACGTCCAGCAGATATACCTTCCCTGTAACCACCATTCTCCCAACAACCCCTCAAATTTAACTACGCCATCTAGTATTCCTCTAGTTCTTAGTAAAATGCCCCCATTAGAACACTGGTCATCACCTACATTAGTTGCTTCCATGTCTGTCTCCCCTCCTAGATGATGAGTGGGCAGTGTTTTATTCATCCTTGGGTCTTGGAGGTTTAGCCCACTGGCTTGTCTATAATGGGTGTACAATAAAGATGTGCAGGATGACTGAAGATTTGTTAGCTCTCCTGAACCAAATATATATATATATATAACCAAATATATATATAACCAAAATTTATATTGTTTTTTATATTTATATGTATATTTTATGTATATATGACCATATATAAAAATATATATTATATATAAATAATAATATATATTTATAAACATATAAATATATATGTATATATTATATATATATAAAAACAAATGTCACAAAAACACTTGTGAAACCTCTAGATTAGAAAAAAAACTTGAAAAAATAGGATTACAGGGACACCTGGGTGGCTCAGTTGGTTAAGTGACTGCCCTTGGCCCAAGTCATGATCCCAGGGTCCTGGGATTAAGCCCTGTGTGGGATGGGCTCGGGGTGGGGGTTCCTTGCTCATCAGGGAGCCTGCTGGTGCTCTCTCTCTGTCAAATAAAATCTTTTTTTTTTTTTTTTTTTTTTTTAAGAGTATTACTAACCACTGCCACCTTTCCCCCAGAAGGCAAGGTAATCTGATACGGAAAATAGACAAATACTGAATATCAATCTCTATTAAAATATTCTGTAAAAATTACACCTTTAAACTGTATCTTTTGTTTGTCAAATCAAAAATCAGTAATCAAGCCTTATGTAGATCTAACTATATAACTATAAAGCACACCCATAAGTAAATAAATAAGCAAGGTATTTGTAAAATGTTTAAAAAGATTTATAACTTTCCACTTTTAGACCATTTTTCTTTGTATTATTTTCTCAAATTATAGATCCAGTAACACACTTCAACATTACTGACCAAATATTTAAATTGACATTGTCCATTTCACTATCCTACTTAAAAAGTACAGCATGCTAATATATACTACAAATAGTGACCCATGGGGCTGACAGAGGTGCATTTCAACTGGGGACACCAGGAAAAAACAGAAGTGTGTTCAGGGGAAGGGACTCTCAGTGATGACTGACTCAGAGCACCTTATCCTCATATTTCAAATGTATGCCTGTCTTTTCAACAATAAACATTTACACGGCCTTGGATGATTGGAGCTTGCAGCTGACTATGTAAATAAACAAATACGAAAAAAATTTTTCCCCTAGAGCCTGGCTACAGATAATAAAAAGGGCTTGAAGGGGCTTCTGAAGCAAAGGAACTCAAACTAACATGTATGCTCAAGTCAGTTTGGGTTATGTTAATGTAAGACTGTAAATGCAAACAAGCCAGTTAATTAGTTAAATGGAAGGTAACATTTTCAGGACCTTACTGGATCAATAACTAGTTCAGACAGTTGTATATCACAGAAAAGCATAGACACTGACCAGTTCCATTATCATAAAAAAATAATAAAGTTACTTCAAGAAGATATATTCATCATTCAAGTGTGATTTTTTCCCCCCTTCTCTCAAACATGGCTTCATTATGGAGATATGAATTAAGGTATTATTTTGATTTTGGTTTCTGGATAATGCAACGGTTACCTGCATATTTTGTGCTTCCTGAAATTATCATTGAACTATAAATTTGTCGTGCTAGGTCAACAAATATGAAAACAAGAAATAAGAAAATTTGATACTGAGATTATGAGGCTCAATAAGTGTGGATTTTATAAACATTCTTCCTATATAATCTATAGATAACTGTAGATATTTATAAATTTCATCTTTTATAGATAACTGCAGGTCTAATCCTTAAATACTCATTTACTGCCAGTTTAGGACTGCAGAGAATTTTAAAAATACTTTTTTGAGACAAAGGACAACTTAAATAGATGAAAAGTTGATTAAAACTTAAAGGAAATTTCATGAGCACCTGGGTGGCTCAGTGGGTTAAGTGTCTGACTTTGGCTCAGGTCATGATCTCGGGGTCCTGGGATCGAGCCCTATGTTGGGCTCCCTGGTCAGCAGAAAGCCTGCTTCTCCCTCCCTCTGCTCTTCCCCCCTCTGCTTGTCCTCTCTCTCCCTCATTCTCTCCCTCTCTCAAATAAATAAACAAAATATTTTTTTAATAAATTTTTTAAAAACTTAGGAAATTTCAGAAAAGAGAGAAAGGAAAGATGCAGAAATTAGTTTATCATGTGTTAGATGACTGGGCCAGGTGTTCTACACATTATAGGTATGCTCCCTACAACTCTGTGATATAGGAGCTGTTAACATTCCAATTTTACAAATGAGGTAATCAGGAATCAGATTAATTCTTTTGCCGAACGTCACACAGTCAGTAGATGATAGAGCCAAGATATAAACTTTAGGCAGTCTTACTGCAATCTGTATGTTTTTTCCAAATTGTTTTCCTGAATCATGTATTTATAAAAACTTACAGAGTTTGTATCATATAGTTACATAGATTCTCAACAAAATATAGGCAACACAAGTGAGAAAAGCACGGGGCGCCTAGGTGGTTCAGTCAGTTAAACGTCTGCCTTCGGCTTAGGTCATGATCTCAGGGTCCTGGGATCAAGCCCCACATCGGGCTCCCTGCTCAGCAGGGGTCTGCATCTCCCTCTCTAGATGCCCCTGCCTGCCCCCTGCTCCTTCTCTCTCAAATAAATAAATACAAAAAAAAAAAAAAAAAAGGTGAGAAAAAGCAATGATTTAAGAATCAGGAAAAAAAACCTTTCTCATCTACTTACAAAGCACTGATAGCCGAGAAAAATAAAATGGCAAGGGCTTACGAACTTAAAACTACTGGGTGGTAGAAGAGTGGGATGGAAATTCAGGTTAGTCTCTATTATCTTTAGTATATGCTGTGAACTGAATGTCCCACTTCGCCCAAATTCATATGTTGAAACCCAACAAACCAGTGTGACGGGTGTTCAGGGGTTGGGCCCTCATGAATGGAACTAGTGCCTCAGAGAGCTCTCTAGGCCCACTGCTATGTGAGAGCACTGTGAAAAGACAGAGAACCAGGAGCAGGCTTTTACTAGACACCACATCTGCCAGCACCTTAATCTTGGACTTTCCAGCTTCCAAAACTACAAGAAATAAATTTCTGTGGTTTATAAGCCACTTAGCCTGTGATATCTGTTATAGCAGCCTGAACAGACTAAAAGTGTAACTTTCAGCAATTAAATTGATATTGAATCCATATTCTTAAATGTAACAGAGTAACAAACATATCACTCTAAGAGTGTAACCAGAACCCAGATTTCTAAATATTAAATCCAGAGTATGCTTTTACTCTATGATCTCTACTAATATTTTAAATCACTATTTCATGGTTGTTTCAAGACACATATGACCCACTTACATACAAATGGGACAAAAAAGGTATTATACTAGAAATAAATGTAAATGATAGAAGGATATTTGCCACATTCTCTCAAATTACTGATTACATATAAATAGGACACATAAAAATATTTATGATAAAACTATGAGACTACTTTTTAAAGTTTACTCAATGACTAAACAGTGTTCAAATAAATGTATTTTTATTATTCAGGAAAAGAATTTACTTTGGAGTGAAAAAGCCAAACCAGCTACAATTTCTTTAAAAACATTTTATCAACTTCAAAACAGCCTTTAACTCTGTGGGCTACAGAACACACAATATTGATAAAGAGAGGCAACCTCAGAAGCTCAGATCAATATTAAGAAATTATAAATACCACCCAATATACAGCCAAGTGGCTTTTTATTTTCTTTTTACTCCTTTTTAAGGAAAGAAAATAAAAAATATAAAGGCGGAAAAGTTCCCTTTATTTCTGCAAATGTTCTTTTAAAATATGAAATGTATTATTTCTTAAAAGGAAAAAACAGGAAGCTAAAAAGAATGGGTAGTTCTTTAACTAATGTGTACTTCACATTTATTTGAGGTCTTCATAAATGTTTCAAGTCTCAAGTCATCCCACCATCCCAGTTGTAGGATTTACTAATTCAAAAGACATGCATAAGTATTTTGCAATCCTTTCTGCATTCACTACCTTTTTAAAAAATGCAACACCAAGGTTTCTAACTATTAACAATCTTTGTTTATTGGTGATGAGTTATAACAGAACAACCATTGGCTATTACTATTTTGAACTGTGTCTCCTGGTGTCAACATTTCATTTATAAACTATTATTTGGAAATTATCCAACTGTCAAAATTCACAAGATAATACATTTTTCCTAATGGCACAGCTTGGGAAAATATACCCAGCAATGGTACCATGTGAAATTAAATTGTAGAAGTAATTAGGGTAGACTACATGATTTACCACATATCAGAATCTAGAAAATCATAGTTAAGTAAACAAATTTATTTAAAAATGATCTACAATGACTTATTTTCTATCCTATGACATTTATACAACACACCAAGATGATGTCTGAAAATTAAGCAACATTCTGGGTTTCCCCAAGAATGCCAATAACCTGTCTGGGTCTTCTCTAACTAAACTATTTAAGCAATGTATTTTAACATGGATTTGTTACTACATAAACGCTACCTAAATCTCAAATGAGGCAATTCTAAATCTTTATATCCGAAATCAAAAATGAGGCAAAAATGAAGTTATTTTCTATTCTGGGAATCATAACATTATATGTGAAAAAAGCATTACATGGATTAAAAAACCATACAGACTTCTATGAACTTTTGTGGAAAGGTATAATTTGACCAATAAAGATATTTAGAAACATAGGGTAAAAAAGGGAAAGTTTAAAAATGTTCACCTTCAATTTATTTCATAGGTCACTGTTATACCATCTAATAAGATAATTAAAAACATGCAAGCAGCTGGTACTACAGCTAAACAGATTAATGTAATAGTCTGTAGTCATATGTGCTGGCAAGGGGCTCGCCTCTTTGGAGAGGAGAAGGTCAGCTGCCCTTGGGAAAGGAGGAGGGTGGTGGGGAGAGAATATTCCTTCTACCATGCGGCCTTGTGCTACAGTCACTAACTTAATCATCTACTGCAAACTGCTAATCGGCAAACCACTATTCTTCTTTCATACCCAGCAAGGGTCTCTCAGTTTTAATGTTTAAATAAGAAATATAGAAGGCTCATATAAACTGACAGAGAACACTGGTCTTTAAAAATCATAAGATCTACTGCATAAACCAATAATAACTTCTCAAGTCTTCTAAATTTTCCATTTTAACACATCATCTGCAAATTAGTTGGGAGACATATAACTGAATTTTAATAAGAAGTTCTAAAACAAGATCTAATCTATTATCTAGGCACCATATAATATTCATACCGGTGTCTTAGTTGTTAAATTCAGCTGCACTCCATTGGAATCAATGAAACAAAACCACAAAAGACACAAATCCAAGTAAAACCTCCTGGCCTATGAAAAACAAATCTATGAACATTAGGCATATAGTACTATCGTGTTAGGATCTGATCGACTGTAAATTTCAGAATTTGTCAAAACTCCAAAAATCCACATCTGAACTTATACAAAGAATAAAACATCTTCCTTAACATCCTTCCTTGCTATGTGTACAAATTTGCTTTTGTAGCAAATTTTGAAGGCAACTGGAATACTGTATCAGATTGAGAGTTTCAAGCCTCAGGTTAAGCTTGTTCTTAGCTCCTTTTCTCCAAACAAAAGATATTGTCCTGTAAGTCACACATTCTTTTTTACCTTCCTTTCAGTGTCTCTATATCAGGGCACTGCAAAAAATTCTCAATACCAGGAGGTTACCAATGATGATGATGATGATGATGATGATGATGATGCCACAGACAAGAAGATAAACACAGCTACTATTTACTCAGCATTTACCACATGACACTATCCCATCAACTCCTCCTTCTTACCCCCACTCTAATGGTGAGGAAACTGAGGCTAAGACTTGTCCAAGTTTCCCAAGTATTTGGAGTCAGGATCTGAACCATCTCACCATATATTTAGGCATTATTAACAAATGAAAAACAAAACAACAACAGTCAGTGACTCTGCCCTCTTGATAGTGACAATCCAAGACTACAATAAGACAAACACATAATGGGAAGAAGAGTACAGACTTAGGTGACCAATTCAAGACTGAATTCAATAGTTAATAAAACCTCCACATACACTATAAAAGGGTACATGTATTGGAGGGTTAAATGAAGGCTAAGGCAACAAAATTGCCAATTTATATGAAAGAATTAATTCCAGAAAGAATTAATAAACGCAATGGGTTTGCAATTGGATTTTCAAAAGGCTTTATCTTCTCCGTTTGATCAGTCTTTACAAGAGTTGTGAGGAGGAAGCAGGTTAGACATTAGAATGTCTGTCTTACAAGATGACAAACTAAGGCTAATCATTATCCTGGATAGAAGTATACAGAACTTGAATATGATAGTACTAGGCTGCCAGCCAGAACTATCTGACCATGAAGAAAGGTCAGGATTTCTGAAACAGTTTAAATAAGACAAAGGTAGAACTATTAGGCTAAAGGAGCTTTGAGGGTTAACAGTCACATTTTTCTAATAATTTATGTAAAGTTTAAAATAGCAATGATAGCAACGGAAAAATAATTTTCTTTTTCAAAAGGGAATTTTACTGACAATTCTGTTGCATTTTAGAGTGATCACGCAACAATTCCTAGGTTTTATCAGTTAACCTTAATATGAAAATATACCCCAGAGCTATGCTTCTATGAATTCTGCATTTAACCCAAGTGTCAAATTCACAAGTAAGCTCATTATATTGTAAGAGCTATTGCCTGCTGAGTAGAAAAATATTCATTTCACACCTTAAATACTATAATACTATTTAATAACAGCACTGGCCTGCCAACTATTAAAAGCTCGTTTTTATATATTGTACTACCTGAGCTTTTTATCTTGCCTTTTTAATTACAACAATAAATTAATATCCTAACATTACAACACTGACAGGCATTGATTAAAATTATATTACTTAACAACATTAGTATTTATTGTGCAAAGTTGCATTAGGAGTTCATTTTCAAAGTACAATTATCATTCTATAATACTAAAACATTTTAATCTTCAAACTATTCAAGAATAAAATAAACTACAAGATAATACTGTGCCTTCACATTAACAAATTTCTCTTAACTTTATATTATGTCCATTATTTACTATAATTAGCTAAACTACAAATGTAACTATAAAATTTAACTCACCAACAAAATATATACAGGTATGGATTTTCCTTCCTTTGAAATACATTCCTATTTTCCTTTTGTCTTAGGTATTTTTATTGTATTTATATCTAGCAATGATACTAACAACATAGATTTCACAATATTATCATATTAACATTCCTCACTTACATGCCAAATCATGAATGTTTAACTATCTTTTATATTCACTTCAGCACTAAAAGAAGGATTTGAAGAATTCCAACATTTATAAGGTAGGATGAGTACACTGAAAATATAATGACAACATATGAGCTTTACTGCTGTGATAATACCCTTCTAGAACACCATGGGAACATAAGCCTTTTGTAGTATCTGTGACACTTGAACGACTGATTATTTATACAGACCCCAACTGATATAAAATAAAGATGTCAAGTGTTTCAATTACCATCTCATTTCTGGAATTCATGAACAAATTGTAAAAAAATTTCTCATTTACCACATTCTTATTAAGTGCTTCCTTCCTGTATACAAGGCCCAATTCTAGATATTAAAAGCTTGCCTGGAATATGAAAAGACAAATGACACAGTTCCAATTAGGGACATACAATATGTTTTCAAATAAAAATATAAAGATTCTAATCATAAACTCCGTATTTATTACATAAAAGAAGGAGTTATAGCTTAACATTCAAGTGAGTTTCCAAGTGTACAGGGGTTCGTGTGTGTATTGTATTGAGTCACTGCACGAGTCAGAACTAATTAACCATCAGGACAGTGTACTCAAAGTATTTAAGAATCTGCACCGCTATCTACAATGCCTAAATGTATTATTATTAAATCTGGACCTTTCTTCCTTAAACCAAACAACCTAGTTTTTATATTTCATTGGTTAAGTATATGAATATTCAAATATTACTGGAAATAATATAATCTTTCTTCTTCCTAGGTTTCCCTATTATGAAGGCACAAAATCCATAAACATTTACTCAAGGAAATTAAGTTATAAGGAGAATATTACTATAAAACCAGATAAGATACATGTTTTCTTAACCAGCATATCCTTTAAAAAAAAATCACTAACGAGATGTAACTGCCCCATTTGCTGAAGAACCAAATGGGATATAAACAAACAGCACTTGATGTAACCACGGGTTACATTTCATATTCTCTTAGACACTCATAAGGAATATATTCTGTTTTAACAGGAAACTTGAACAAATGGAAGCCTTTAGTAAGGTAACAGATATACTGCAAAAAAATAAAAAAATGGATTATAATGGAGCTTAATACTATATGTGCATTCATACCAATTATACACGAACAACTGATGTCTACAATAGGGCAATTTACTTTAGAACCTAAAAGGTTACATTGTTCATTACAGTCTGCAGAACAATCACATATCACAATATTCTTACATCTGACTTATTTTTAAAGCACAGGTAACATTTTCTTACTACTCTAAGATTGGAATCCTGTAACATTAGGTATCTTGTATATTGTCTTAAAATAATACGTATCTATGTATTCATCACCTACCTATAGGAATTAAAAGTCCCATCAGAATCTAAAGTAGAACTTCTTCTTCCATTTTTATTTGAATCTCCTGGAAAAAAAAATTTAAAAACACTGAAATAATGAAGATTATGAAACTGAATATTTTAGTTGAAAAGCTGCTGTGTGGCAGCTCTATGCAGTATATTGGGTCCAAAAGCATTATTCCTTTACCCCTAACCCCCAAATATTTCTTGTAATCAGAGGTCCTTATGCAAAAAATTCATTTCGATGGAAATGAATTCCTAAATTGGATAGAAATACTATCAAAATAATTGCTAACAGAACAAATGAAGCACAGTACATTTTTTAATGAATCATAATCAACACCAAAATTTATCAACCATTTAATCATACATTAGTGTTTATAAACAAAGGGCAACTCTTTGTTAGTGACCAAGTCACCTGTCCTGACCATTGGTACAGCCAAAAGAGAGCAACAGACAGGGAACCTGGGATATTTCCCAGTCCCCAGCTCTCCATGGCTGAGGAATGTGGTAAGCAGAGGTAAAAGAGAAAGCAGGCTTCGGAGGTGGTGAATGCATTCCAACGAACTTTTCATACACCTTAATATTGTCCCTAAAACTTTATGTTTTAACTGTGGGCAAGAGTTCAGCAACTTTAAAAATGGAAAAACAACACTGAAAGTTATTTCTGCATCATATGGTAATATCAAACATTTAGGAAAAAAAAAATCCCACTCAAGAAACTGTTACATTCATAGTATCAAACTTAGAACAAATTCATACCTATTAGTTAAAGATTATAGAATAAAAATAAATGTGCTAAAGAAGTTTAAAATATGCTTACCAATGCCACAGTATAAAATATATATGCTTATTGATAGAAATTTAATTTTAGTAGTTTACATTTTAAAATATATACTTCAAAGTACAGTTTTTATGAAACCATAGTATACTACTATTAAATATACCATTTATTCTTAGAAACGAATTAAAAAGAATAGATTCTGATTACATTTTATACTTCTAAGTCTTGTAATGTAACTATCAAACATCAGGTTATATTCATTTTTATGATATTTAAAGCTTAATAATTTAATGATTTATCCATTTTAATTTATACTTTTAATCCACTTTGAACAATCTAAGGTGCCACTGGAGATCATCACAGTGGTCCTGGTTAAGTCAAATAGTAATTACAGAGCTTTCACTTTAAAGATGAGATTATTTTTAATTATTGAGTACAGTACTTAAGGTACCATACTTATATAATTATGGTACTCATTAAATGGTTATTGAAAGCTGAAATGTAATTTTAATGACAGCTACCTATTTTTCTTTGCACATTTTATAGTTGACAGATTAGTCAAGAATGTTGGTTCTTTTCAAAATCTTTACAGCTGTGCCAAAGTGTTTAGGAGGACAAGAACTGGACTGAGTCCACTTACTTTTTCTTAAAATTTTTTATTTCTGTGTTCCAAAATTCATTGTTTATGCACCACACCCAGTGCTCCATGCTATTCTTTTTTCAAAATGCACTTCAGGTTTTTTTTTTTTTTCATTAAACAAAAATCCTAAAATGGATTACAGCATTCAAAACTATTGCCAAATTTTATAGAAGAAAATTATCCAAAACCACTTAAATGTTTAAGATCAATTTAGCTGGGCATATTTTGTTAGTTCTTTGAAAACATGGATACTATAAGATCACTCATAGAACATACTTTATTTTCTTAAAAAATTCAATGGTATTATAATAAATAAACTAAAAGGATTTAAAGAAAATTACTCTGTTTCTTACTAAATGAAAATTTCTTACAACACATGTTATTTAACAGCTTGCAGACATTTCCTGTGAAACATTCTATAATCAGCATAAAATAAGTAACTATACCATACATTTAAAATATGAGCCTTCTTTCTCTTTAAAACTAAAGATTATAATTACTTAAATACAGAAGATCTCACCAATAGAATATTTCTTCCCTTCTGCTGATATTTACCAGATCGAATATAAAATCCTTCAAATAATTAAGAGACTTTCAGCTTTTTAAACTAGGTTTTGCCATCATAATATATTACAAAGGTTTTCTTCATCTTATACGCGTTTCAAAATGAGCATATCACATTAAATGTAACCTTCGAAGGATGGGAATAAGGAAAAAAAGCAGTTTTTCTTTTTTAAAAACATACCAAATAAGGAGTACAATTATTTTTCTGAATAGTATTAGAGAAAAGATTTCAGAGTTTGCTATATGGGGAAAAGGCAATAAAGTTTTGAAGCGGGAAAAACTGCTTTGTTTCTTCAAACCTCTAGTTGAAATTAATTATAGCAAATGTTTATGAAAACATCTGTTCCTAACAGTTATAAATTCTTAATTTTAGTATGGACGATTCCAGATTCTTATTTTGGAAGGAAACTGTCTGACAATTGAAAGATTTACAAAAGAACAGGCAGAATTTTTAATTCTGGAAAACTGTATATACAGTGTGTATATACTGCAGAGATTTTCATTTGTGTGAAACATTTGGAGGGGCTTGAAACTGGTAACTAGGAGAAATCAAAGACAAACAGAGGTTCCTCTTTGACTTAAGGTGTTATACAATAAAAACATATTTGTAATAGAAGGAGACATAAACCAATAATTATAAATAAAATGCTACTTTACTATGAACCTAATTTGGAGTAAGTATAATAAACTAAGTATTAATTTTATCAGGGATTTTAGTAAGTCTAATGCCAATACAATCATGGAAAGATACATGTAGTGTTCCCCAAAAATAACAACAGAGGGTGCAAGAGAGTTTAATATGATGTTTTTAGTTGCTGTTCTGATTCTTGTACTAAGTTGCCATAACTGTAACAAGGATGTAACGGTTGCTTTCAGATCTCTTTCCCTTCTTCTCTTTCTCTCTCTCTCTCTCTCATATACACACATACAAATACACACACAAGCATAGGTACATTATTACAGTAATCTTGCACAAAGGCCTTTAAATGACCAGACAGTACAAATACTTAAAAAGTGCTTTAAGATAACAGATCACCTTTCAGTTGCTTGAAAAGTAACTTAATTTTTAAAATGCAATTGTGATTTTTTTTTAAAGATTTTATTTTTTTTTTATTTATTTGACAGACAGAAATCACAAGTAGGCAGAGAGGCAGGCAGAGAGAGAGGAGGAAGCAGGCTCCCTGCTGAGCAGAGAGCCCGATGCGGGGCTCGATCCCAGGACCCTGGGATCATGACCCGAGCCGAAGGCAGAGGCTTTAACCCGCTGAGCCACCCAGGCGCCCCTACAATTGTGATTTTAAAGGTATTTCAGTATTTAATGTAAATTAACCAATAAGATAATCTAGATATACTCACTGAGGAAACTTTAATAAATACATAAACCACATACATATTATGTATGTTGCTATGTATATGTATATTGTGCAACATATATTCACAGGGATAGTTCATCAATTATTTGTGACAATTACAATGTGAAATTTACATAACAGACTAATTTCTCATTGGGAAATAACTTTGTAAAATAAATTCCTAGCACTCACAATTAAAATAAGTTGAGTGATTTGAAAAAAATACCTCTGTAGCCCAATTATTTTAAATGAGGATAGACAGAGCATATATTTTCCATTAGTAATTTCTAACATACATATATCTAACTTATTAAGCAAATAATGTGTATAATGGTGACTTAGATCTCAAAACAAGATAAATTCCAGATTCTTTTTTAACTTTTACTGCAGTCGTGTTTAGCAAAGGGCATTTATAATATCTACGCACTGTTGAAAATCATGCTAAATGAAGATTTACAAAAGACTTCGATAGTGCTTTTTATGTACAAACAGCTCTTTCATGAAGGTAGAACCAGATATTTTAAACTACTTTTTTTTTTTAAGATTTTATTTATTTATTTGGCAGAGAGAGATCACAAGCAGGCAGAGAGACAGGCAGAGAGAGAGAGGAGGAAGCAGGCTCCCTGCAGAGCAGACAGCCTGATGCAGGGCTGGATCCCAGGACCCTGGGACCATTACCTGAGCCGAAGGCAGAGGCTTTAACTCACTGAGCCACCCAGGCGCCCCTAAACTACTTTAGATTAAAAACTACCAGAGTAATGCTATAAACAACACATCTACTCAACTGGGCCCTCAGTTTACATCTCAACAACATTAAGTTTTAGAAGATCACATCATACTAGGTATGAATTCTAAAAAGTATCACATAATTTAAAATATAAGGTTTAACTCTATAAATTGTTACAGAAATGCCATCAAGTGTGTGCAATGAAGTAAGAGTGGAAAAAGGATTTGCTTTAAACTAAGTTGAAAACAAACCTATGGACAGCTACATTTAGTTGTGATAGGTTAATATGCCATAAATAGTGTAGAGACCTGAAACCTTTTAAATGAACATTATTACTGAAATGTTTTTTATTAGATTTAAATCCCATTCAAAGAAAATGCTTAAAAAAATCAATCAATTAAGTATATTCAAGTGCTGACATAGTAAGGCAAAGTATAATGACTCAGCATTGTCTATGAAGACAGTAGACACTGAGGACATTATCTCCACAGAGAGACAACAGTCTCTCTATACTAATTTATGTATGCTAAATATCCCCAGTGCTCAAGTAAACACAAAAAATTTGTCTATTTAATAATATTCCATTTTCTCTATTATTATTATCTACATTCTAATGATTTAATGGCCATATTTAATACTCGACATAATATTTAGAAGTTACTAATTTTTTTATCTCCAAAAATGTTTATTAGCATGATCAAAAACATTTTTTGAATAACGACAGAATTTCTAAACATGAAAGTGTCAGTGGCTCTACCTTATAACCAAATATTTGCAAGTGAATGGACAGCTTTATTGCCAGTCTTCCTTTCAACAAAAACAATAAATATTTATTGGTTCCATGTGAAGCTGTGACCATTGCTTTGACTGGGAATGAGTCCTTACTGCAATTAAGTATAAAAAATATCTTCCATAATTAGAATGTGACTTGTATTACTGAGTAAAGAGTTGATAAAAATCCTCAAAAAGTTGGGTTTTTGTTTTTTAAAAACATTCCTTTTATACACTACAAAGAAATAATTAGTAGTTTGGCTATTTAAATCACTACATGATATAGCAATGGTAGTCCCCAAAGGTCCTCCCTTCACATAATCACAAACACAGTCCCTCTTCTGGAGTGTACATTTTTGGGGTAGGCTCTGAAGACTTGAGCCTCCCAGTATTTATACTGGTTTAAAAATAGTAGTAGTAGTCATTACACATGTCGCCTTCACACAGGTATGGCAGTCTGGTGAAAGCTCTGGTAACAAAATCAGCTTTTCTGAAAACTTCAAGCAAGCTACTGACTTGTTCTTCCCAATTCTATCTCTTGGTTTCTAAAATTTCTGAAGGTTCCTCCCACTTATGTTTTCCACATAGGAATGAAAGGGTAAAACCAGAACAAGGATGACCCTGACTCTCATTGCCTCCAAGACATTTCTGGTATCTTTCAACACAGTCAGGGGCTGTCCAGCACATTTAAGCAACTTATATCATAGTGGAACTCTGTATTCTGCTATTCATTTATACCAAGCACTTTGTATTTCTTCTTCTGAAGTTGCCATATCATAGTTTCAGAGAATTCAATAGCATATATTTCTTCAAAATGAGGGTTCATGATTTTTCTGACTTCATCTCCAGCACCCAAATCTATAGGCTTTCCAATCTGGATTAATAATGTAGTCTCTAAAACTGACTGGTGAAAATGCAAACATTGAGCCTCCTCCTAGCATCCCAGCAATAGATATTCTAGACATAAACAGCCTGAAAACAGATGACCCAAGAGTGACATAACTGGACAAATAGTCTGATTTCTCAATGCTGTTAAGAACATCTGTGTTCCCTGATTAAGGTAACTCTAAACAAAGAGAGCCTGGAGTGATTCACATTTCTCTCTGTTGCACACCTACTACTTACTGGTGGTTCTCCTTCTTACTGGCCTCAGCCCTGCCAGCCTGTCAGGGCCACTTCTCATGTTTACATACATGGAGTGGAGAGGCAGGCTCCACAGCATCCACATCCTCCACGCAAGGCAAACAGATGCCAGGTTCAGGCACAGCCTGCCCACAGTTTCACCAAGGGCCATGGCCACTTACTTGGCTTACCGCCAGTGTTGGGATGAGGAGGAAGAGGTACCACTGCTCAGATTAGAGCTACTACACCCAACTTGTCCGTCCAGCCCCTTCAGGGCCAAAACAGGGGGTCAAAATTATTATTTTAAATAATATAAAGTCAGATGTAAAAAACAAATACACAGAAACTTTTAAATAAATAATATCTCAAATGGATAATTTTAAGAAGACAGTATTTTTGTTATTGCTATTAAATCATTAATAGAATAATTTTCAAGAAGAAAGCAGAGTGACATCAGTGGAGTGGCAGACTATATAACTCCAAACTCTCATCCTCCCAAAGAAATACTGAAAACAAGCAATAACTGTCAGAACCAACTTTGCAGTGATTCTGGAAGACAATCCAAGATTTACAAAAACCAAATGAACAATGAATGAAGAAAGAGACTTCTTGAAGGCTTTGTGGTATTGTTACTTGCCCTTACCCTACTCCCACCTTGGTACAGAGCAGTCTTTTTTTTTTTTTTTTTTTTTTTTTTAATTTATTTATTTGACAGAGAGAGATCACAAGTAGGCAGAGAGGCAGGCAGAGAGAGAGGAAGGAAAGCTCCCTGCTAAGCAGAGAGCCTGATGTGGGGCTCGATCCCAGGACCCTGGGATCATGACCTGAGCTGAAGGCAGAGGCTTAACCCACTGAGCCACCCAGGTACCCTGGTGCACAGCAGTCTTGAAGAAGGAGGCAGTTTCCAGTGTGGGAGACCAGTACTTGGTTCTGGAGGGAGCAAAGCAGACCACATTTGTAAACTACTATGTAACTCTATTTTAACTTACTTAGGAGCTACCTGAAGGACTAACAGAGAACATTCATCTCTTTTTTGTCTAATTCAAAAAGAGTGGTAGGCATTGCTCTTGAACATACTGCAAGCTAAATTAAGAACAGGCAGATGCATAGGGCAAAGGTTACAACTAAAACATTAAAAAGACCACCTAATGCCTGGGAGCAAGAGTTGGTGAGAGTTTCCTTGGGAAATTAAGACTTTAAAAAGCACCCATGTATATCGGAAAATGTATATGCCCAGTGCAAGCAGAAGAGCAAAACCTTCCACCTGAAGCTGCTCACTAAGATGAATGCAAGCGTGGCTAAATGATGAAGGACTGCTGCGGCACAGAACCAATCTGTAAACAGGAGAAGTTTTAGTTTTTTTGTTTGGTTCTTGTTCTTTTTTTTAGCTCCTGGCTTTCAAAGAAATACCTGTTAAAACCCTGGCTGAACATAACCTAAGAAATAAAAGAGTTCAGTATCTTCATATGCCAAAGAATAAATCTTGTCAGAAATTAAAAAAAAAAAAAGGACTGGGAAATAAGGGGCTAAAATGTTTAAGAATACAGAAAATTAGCAAATATCAGGGGTAACTAAATTTTAAGAGTTACCAAATTATAATATTCAAATTATCAGTTGTCAACAATAAAAAAGAAAATCACAAAGCACATAATAAAAAACAGGAAGCAAGGCTCATTAAAAAATAAACTGATAAAAACTACCCTTGAAGAAATCTAGAAATTGGGTTTATCTACAAAGATTTTGACATAACTATCTTAAGGAAGCTTAAAAAGCAAGAAGAAAACATGGAAAAAGAAAGGAAATTATATAAATAAATGGATAAACAAAATGGGATTATCAATAAAGAGGTGAAAATTATAAAAGGAACAATTTGGGGGACTGAAAAATACAATACCTGAAATGAAAAATTCACTAAAGTGGTTCAACAACAGGTGTGAGCTGGCAGAAGAAAGAAATAGCAAATAAAGATAGGACAATTAAAATTATGGAGTCCAAGAAGGAAAAGGAAAAACAATGAAGAAAAGTGATCAAAACCTAAAAGACCTGTGACAAAAATCAAGCAAATAAACATGCATTGTGAGAGCCTGAGAAGTGAAAGAGAAAGAGGCAGAAAGTATATTTGAAGAAATAATGGTCAAAAACTTCCCAAATTTGATGAAAGACAAAAATCTACAAACCAATAAGCTCAAAGAACTCTTGATATAATTAACACAGACACTCACATAAAGATATACAATAAGCAAACTGTTGAACGACAAGGAAAAAATCTTCAAAGAAGCAACAGAAAATATGGCTCATCACAGATTTCTCACTATGATTAATAGATGATGTTTTATCACAAAACATACAGGCCAAATGACAGTGGGATGATATATATTTAAAATACTTAAAGAAAAAGATGGTCAACCAAATATTTTGTATCTAGCCAAACAGATAGTGGGGTGTCTGAGTGGCTCAATGGGTTAAGCGTCCAACACTTGATCTCAGATCAGGTGTCAATCTCATGGTCATGAGTTTGAGCCCTGTGTTGGACTCCATGCTCAGCATGGAAAAATTAAAAATAAAAAATAAAAATAAATAAAAATAAAAATAAATAAAGAAAGAAAAGAAGGGAGGAGGAGGAGAGTTAAGACATTCTCAGAAACACAAAAGCAGAGAGTCTGATACTACTACACATACTGTAAATGAAAAGCTAATGGCAATCCTTCAGACTGAAAGGACATCAGACAATAACAAAGCTGTGGGAAGAAAACGATCTCTGATAAACATAAATACGTTAGTATATACAAAGCCAGTATTACTGTATTTAAGGTTTGTACTTCCCAACTTTATTTCCTACAAGATCTGAAACACAAATGCATAAAAAATAATTATAAATCTATGCTACAGAGCAACAATATATAAAAATTTAACTTGTAACACAATATAAAAAGAGAGGAAGAACACTTCCAGGGAAGATGTTGGAGTAGGAGGACCTCAAGCTCACTTGTCACAAGGATACAACTACACAGCAGTCACATCAGTGTAATCAACCCAGAAAATGAACAGAAGACTGGTAAAACAAACTCCACAACTAGATGTAGAGAACAGGCCACATCAAAAAGAGTAGAAAGGGCAGAGACATTGTGAGGAGCTAAACCCCAAATCTCTGGCCACCAAAGGTCAGGAGCCATGGGCACAATAAGGGGGTTGAAACAGAATACCATTCTGGAGAGCCTGCAAGAGAAAGACAAATCCTCTAACATTTGCTTTGAAAACCAGAGGGGCCAAATTTCATTACTTCTTATAACCAGCAGGATATAAAGCATTAAACTTTAAAAATCAGCAGGCTCAGTTCTGGGACAGCCAGGAGGGGGACAGGAAACTGAGTTCTTGCCTTTAAAGAGAGAGCACAAGAAACAGCCAGCAAAAATACAGCATAGAATGAGCATTTTGAAAAATACCTATGGCATATCGGAGGGAAAGTTATTCAGAGTTCACTGAGGGACTTCTTCAGGAGCAAAGAAACAGGCAAGTACCATTTCTCTCTTTCACTAACCAGGATAAACATAGGGTCACCTGCAGAAACCAGTGCAGTGCCTGCATTCATAACCTAACTGCATACACCATGCTCTGCCCCCTCCAGCTGAGCCTGCCTCAGTCCTGGTGCTTCAGGTCCCCTCCTCCAGAAGACCTGCAAAAATCTTGCCAACACTGCATCTCCCAACTGCACACTTTGCAGGGCCTTCATCCTTGAGGCAGTGAAGGTCACCTCCCATGGAGGACACCAACACCCTTTTAAAACTGTACCACTCATCTACGTGCACTCTGAAGAGTGTCCTGGCCATCCCCAGTCTCCACAGTGGCTATGTTCCTTGTGGAAGAAGAGGACCAGCACCATCTTGTTAAAAGTGTGTGCCCCACTCATGACTTTCAAGAGCAAGAGATATAGCTGACTTTTCTTTTTTTTTCTTTTTTTTTTATAGCTGACTTTTCTTTTTCTTTTTTAATAAATGTTTATTTATTTATTTGACAGACAGAGATCACAAGGAGGCAGAGAGGCAGGCAGAGAGAGGGAGTGGAAGAAGCAGGCTCCCCTGCTGAACAGAGAGCCCGATGTGGGGCTCGATCCCAGGATCCTGGGATCATGACCTGAGCTGAAGGCAGAGGCTTTAACCCACTGAGCCACACAGGTGCCCCTATAGCTGACTTTTCTAACACAGAGACAAAATGAAGAGAAAGAGGAATATGTCCCAAATGGAAGATCATGACAAATATCACAGCAAGAGACCTATATGAAACAGAGATAATTAATATGCCAGATAAAGAATTTAAAATAATGATCATAAAGATTCTCACTGGACATAAGAAAATAGTGGAAGACATCAGTGAGACCCTTAACAGAGAGATGAAAATGAATCAATTAGAAATGAAGAATTCAATATCTGAAATTAAAAATATACTAGATGAAATAAACGGTAAACTGGAGGAAGCAGAAGAATGGACCAGTGACCTGGAGGACAGAGTAATGAGAAGCAATCAAGCTGAACAGGAGAGAGAAAAATCATTTCAAAAATGAAAACAGAATTAGGGAATTCAATGACACTATCAAGCATACACATTATACAACATCCACATTATAGGGATCCCAGAAGGAGAAGAAAGAAAGGGGGCAGAAAATAGATTCGAAGAAATAATAGCTGAAAACTTCCTGAATCTGGGGAAGGAAACAAATTCAGATCCAGGATGCACAGAGATCCCCCAACAAAATCAATCAAAAGAAGGTCACACCAAGACACATACTAATTAAACTGGCAAAAAGCAGTGATAAAGTAAGAATTTTAAAATCAGCAATAGAAAATTAAAAGTTACATAAAAGGAAAACCTCATTATGGATAAAAGTGGATTTTTCAACAGAAACTTTGTAGGCCAGAAGAGAACGGCATGATATATTCAAAGGGCTAAAAGGAAAAATCTGCAGCCAAGAGCATTCTACCCAGCAAGGGCAATATTCAAAAGAGAAGGAAACATAGAGAATTCCTCAGACAAACAAAAGCCATAGAAGTTCATGACCACTAAATCAGCCCTACAAGAAACATTAATGGGAACTCTAGAGTAGAAAGGAAAGACCATAAGAGTAAGAAGTAGAAAGTACAAAACAGTAAAAATAAATGTAGTTGTAAAAATCAGTCAAGGGATTAACAAAATAAAAGGATGCAAAGTATGAGACTATATACCTAAAACACGGAGGGAAAGTTGTAAAGAACAGGCTGAAACTTAAGCAACCTTCAACCCAATATAGACTGCTATATGCAGAAAATGTTATATACAGACATAACAGCACATACAAATAAAAAAAACAGCAATATATATGCAAAAAATAAAGAGAAAGGAATCCAAGTATCTCACTAAAGAAAGCCAACTTATGATGACAGAAGAGAGAAAGAAAGGAACAGAGGACACACCCATACACACACGCACACAAACACACATACACACAAAGGATGTGAAAAGAAGGCTGGGGTAGAAATACTTATATAGAACAAAACTAACTCTGAAACACAGACTAACAAGAAATAATGAAGGACATCATATAATCAGTAAGAGGATAATCCAACAAGAAGATGTAACAATTGTAAATATACAATTTATACACTCAATATGGAAGCTCCCAAATGCATCTGTTAGTAAAAAATATAAAGGAACTAACCTAAAAATTTTTTTTTAATTTTTAAAAAAAGAACTAATCTATAATAATACAATAATAATAGGGGATTTTAACACCTCAATTATACCAAGGGACAGATCATCCAAACAGAAAATCAACAAGGAAGCAGTGGCTTTGAATGACAAACTGGACCAGATGGATTTAATATATATATTCAGAAAAAACAGCAGAATATATATTTTCTTCACATACATATGGAACATTCTTCAGAACAGTTCACATATTAGGTCAGAAAACAAGTCTCAACAATTTCAAAAAGACTTAAGTTATACATCTTAACTAGATGAAAATACAAAACAATAATAACAAAAAGAACTACAGGCACCTCTAATGAACACAGATGCAAAAATCCTCAATGAAATATTAGCAAACTGAATCCAACAACACATTAAAAAAAAGCATCTGCCACAATCAAGTTGGATTTATTCCTGGAATGCAAAGGTATATCAATATTTGCAAATCAATACATCACATCAATAAGAGAAAGGATAAAAACCATATGATCATTTCAATAGTTGGAGAAAAAGCATTTGACAAAGTACAACATTCATTCATGATAAAGACCCTCAATGAAGCAGGTTTAGAGGAAACATATCTCAATATAATAAAAGCCATATACACTCACAAACATCAGACTTAATGGTTAAAAACTGAAAGCTTGGGGTGCCTGAGTGGCTCAGTGGGTTAAGCCTCTGCCTTCAGCTCAGGTCATGATCTCAGGATCCTGGGATCGAGCCCCGCATCAGGATCTCTGCTCAGCAGGGAGCCTGCTTCCCCCGTCTCTCTCTGTCTGCCTCTCTGTCTACTTGTGATCTCCTCTCTGTGTCTAATAAATAGATAAAATCTTAAAAAAAAAAAAAAAAAAACAACTGAAAGCTTTTCTCTTAAGGTGAGGAACAAGACAAGAATGTCCACTCACACGACTTTTATTCAATATAGTACTGAAATACCTAGCTACAGCAATCAGACAAAACAAAGGCATACAAACTGATAAGGAAGAAGTAAAACTTTCACATTTCAGATAACATACTATATACAGAAAACCCTAAAGACTCCACCAAAAAACTTGCTAGAACTGACAGATGAATTCAGTAAAGTTGAAGGATAAAAAAATCAATGTACAGAAATCTGTTGCACTTCTACACACTAATAATGAAGCAGCAGAAAGAGAAATTAGGAGAACAATCCCATTTTGAATTGTACCAAAAGAATAAAACACCTAAGAATAAAGTGAACCAAAGAAGTGAAAGACCTGTACCCTAAGAACTATAAAACATTGATGAAAGAAACTGAAGATGACACAAAGAAATGGAAGGACTTTCCATGTTCATGGACTGAAAGAACAAAAATCATTAAAATGTCCATATTACCCAAAGCAATCTTCACATTTAATACAATCCCTATCAAAATAACAGAATTTTTCATAGATCTAGAACAAACAATCCTAAAATGTATGTGGAACTACAAAGACCCCAAATAGCCAAAGTAATCTTGAAAAAGGAAAACAAAAGCGGAGGTATCACAATTCCAAACTTCACGATTATATTACAAAGTAATCGAAGTAATCAAAACAGTATGGTACTGGCACAAATAGACACAAAGATCAATGGAACAGAAAAGCGAGTCCAGAATAAACCTACCATTATATGGTCAATTAATCTTGGCAAAGCAGAAAAGAATATTCAATGGAAAAAAGACAGTCTTTTCAACAAATGGTGCTGGGAACATTGGACAGCAACATGCAAAAAAATGAAACTGGACCACCTTCTTACACCACAGACAAAAATAAATTCAAAATGGATTAAAGACTTAAATGTGAGAAAGGAAACCATTAAAATCCTAGAAGAGAGCAAAGGCAGTAATTTCTCTGACAATGACTATAACAACATCCTAGATATGTCTCCTGAGGCAAGGGAAACACATAAAAATAAATTACTGGGACTATATCAAAATAAACACCTTGTGCACAGCAAATGAAACAACCAAGAAAGCTAAAAGACAACCTACTAAATGGGAGAAGATATTTGCAAATGACACCCAATAAAGGGTTAGTATTCAAAATATATAAATAACTTATAAAACTCAACACCCCAAAAACAAAGAATCCAATTTAAAATGGGCAGAAGACATGAACAGACATTTCTCCAAGACGACGTACAGATGGCCAACAGACACATTAAATGATATTCAACAACACTCATCATCAGAGAAAAGTACATCAAAACCATAGTGAGATATTACCTCACATCTGTCAGAATGGCTAAAATCAAAAACACAAGAAACAAGTATTGAAAAGGATATGGAGAAAAAGGAACCCTCATACTATGTTGGTGGGAATGAAAACTGGTGTAGGCACTGTGGAAAACAGTATGGAGGTTACTCAAAAAATTAAACATAGAATTACCACATGATGCAATAATTCCACTACCGGATATTTACCCAAAGAACACAAAAACACTAATTCAAAAGGATATATGCATGCCTATGTTTATTGCATCATCACTTACCACAGCCAACTTATGGAAGCCACCTAAGTGTCCATCAATAGATGAATGAATAAAGAATATGTTGGGGGGGTGTGTGTGTGTGCACGCACACATATATACACACAATGGAATATTATTCAGCCATAAAAAGGAATGAAATCTTGCCATTTGCAATGACATGGTTGGAGATACAGAGTATAATGCTAAATAAAAAGTCAGAGAAAGACAAATATCATATGATTTCATGCACATGTGGAAGCCAAGAAACAAAACAAAGGAGCAAAGGTCAAAAAAACAAAGACAGAGAGGAACTGAGAAACAGACTGTTAACTACAGAGAACAAAACTTATATTTACCAGAGGAGAGGTGGGTGGGAGGATGGGTAAAATAGGTGAACGGGATTAAGATTACACATATCTTGATAAACAGTAAAATACATGGAATTCCCGAATCACTATATTGTACAACTAAAACCAATATAACACTGTATGTTAACTAGACTCAAATTAAACTTTTTAAAAAACATAAAAAAGAGGGGCACCTGAGTGGCTCAGTGGGTTAAAGCCTCTGCCTTCGGCTCAGGTCATGATCCCAGGGTCCTGGGATCGAGCCCCGCATCAGGCTCTCTGCTCGGCGGGGAGCCTGCTTCCTTCTCTCTCTGCCTGCCTCTCTGCCTACTTGTGATCTCTGTCTCTGTCAAAAAAAAATAAATAAATAAAATATTTTAAAAAAAATAAAAAAGAAGGACAGAGCTAAAGAGGAGTAGATATTTTGTATACTATGAAGTTTTGGTATCAACTTTAAGTAGATTGTTATAAATTTAAGATGTTAAGTATAATTCCTATGATTAACTATAGAGACCATATCTAAAAAAGTTACACAAAAGGAATGTGAAGGCTTTCAAGATGATCACTACAAAAAACTAATAAATAAACACAAGAAAAAGCAGTAATGGAGGGAAGGAGGGGGAAGACGGGTACAAAACATACAGAACACAATAGCAAAATAGCAGAAGTAAGTACTGTTTTATCAGCAGTTACTTTAAACTTAACTCTATTAAAGTTTCCAATGAAAGGCAGAGATTACCAGAATGGATTAAAAAAATTACACAACTATATGTTGTCCACAAGATCCAAATCTTAAGATTCAAAGACACAAAAGATTGAAAGTCAAAGGGTAGAAAAAGATATTCTATGTAAAAAGTAGTCAAAAAAGAGATAATGTCGCTCTACTGATATTAGACAACATAGACTTTGTAAAAAACTGCTACCAGACACAAAGAAGGACATTATATATTGATAAAAAGGTCAATTAATCAAGAATATAATTATAAACATTTATGCACCAAACAATATAACACGAAACTATATGAAGCAAATATTAACAGAATTGAAGGGAGAAACAGTTCTACAGTAATAGTTGAAGACTTCAACTCACCATTTTCACTAATGGACAGAACACCTAGACAGAAGATCAATAAGGAAATAGAAAATTTGAATAACGATGTAGACCAACTAGACCTACCAGACATATATATCACACTGTTCCTGACAAGAACACACAATCTTCTCAAGTGCACCTGGAACATGCACCAGGACAGAACATATGTTCGGTCAGAAAACAAGTCTCTACAGAAAAAGACTAAAAGCATACATATCTTCTTCGAATATAAAGAAATGAAGCTAGAAGTCAACTGCAGAAGGAAAACTGGAAATTTTTTAAGTATAAATGCAAATATGTTTGTCTATAGATGGGGAAAAGACAAACAGATAAATATGTGGGTGGAGTCTATATAAACATGGTAGTTTTAACTTTTAAGGGAAAAAAATATGCTACGGATCATCTCTGGTTAAATTTTAAAGTAACTCTCAGAACAAAACACTTGCTGAACTGGTAAAATTAAACTGCCACATTCAGTTTAATGAAATTTTAAAGTACAGGCTTCATAACATCACGACTAAAAGTCTCAAGCAAGACCAACCTAAGTATATGTTCTACCATTTACTGGCTCTGTTATTTACCATTCAGTATCTCCGTTACTTCATCTGGAATGGGGAAGGTAAAGTTTCCACCACAGAGAGGGTGGTTACAAGGATTAAATAAGAAAACTCAAGTGAAGTGCTTAGTGTAGGCATGTAGCATAATGTAATTCCTCAATAAATGTTAGCTATGATTTTTCTGAACATATTAATCAATCCATTTAACATACTGGATACGGTGAAGGAATAAAATTAAAAGGCTATTCTATCTAAAGGAAATAAATTTATTTATAATTTAAATAACTGAAAATTGTAACTCTTCTAGTCATTAAAAAGCATTTCTCATAAATTTGACAATTAACAAAAAACTATTTAATGGGTTATATAATTCTGTACAAGTTCTGTGGTATTCTTTTAATATCTTTCCTGATGATCATCATCATACCAAATATTGAATATGATGATATAGAGTAGAAAAAAAATCACAAAATTAAATAAAATTACAGCCTTGAAATGTAAAGCCAAATAATGCATTAACTTAATATATGTTTCCTGAGACTGATAAAATTATACACAGATAAAGAACTAAGTCAATCTAGTAATAAATTAAAACTCATATAGGACAGTTTACAATATTACCCATACACCAGAATAAAGCAAGCTTTAAGAGGAATTATTAATGATTCTGCAAATGAATGGAAAAAAGGTCTAATTTCAGAGATAGTCACAACTATAACTATCTAACAGTTAACCTGTAATAATACACAAATGCAAATTTTTCTATTTATTATAATTGTTATTTCTGGGCATACTGTTATTTCCCCAGGCATTCCATAGATTTAAATTTGCCTGATGGTGGGGGACTGGTGGGGAAAGCAGACCAGGAATTAGCCAGGAAAACAGAATTCCAATGCAAACTTAATCTCTCTGCATTCTAGAATCCACATCTATAGAAAAAAAAAGGGGGGGGGTAGGACCGGTTCAGTCTAAACTCATGAACATGATGATCATCCAAATCACCTTGTGACAAGTAAGTAAAAAGAG
The DNA here is from genome assembly GCF_963455335.1 of Martes martes. Classification (NCBI taxonomy): domain Eukaryota; kingdom Metazoa; phylum Chordata; class Mammalia; order Carnivora; family Mustelidae; genus Martes; species Martes martes. The sequence continues at coordinate 132,514,980 of NC_137888.1, forward strand.
AGTGTGCATGCATGTGTGTGGTGTGTTTGAGAGACAGCAAAGGTGAGATTGAGATAATGATGGTGGATCTATGATTCCCTACTTATAAATGGTTTTCTAATTATTTTGGTGATCCATGAGTCTTTTTTTTTTTACTCCAAAATAATAAGCTTCTACTGTGCTAAAAGTGAGTCTCCTATTGTAGAAGGCAATTTAATTTGCCCAAACAGGGGGGTATTGAGTATCTAATGTGATATCATTTACTGCGGACTATCATAAGCACAAGCTTCAGTCTCATTTTCCAGCAGTAGTAATGGGCTGACTGAGCTATGTCAACACTGTACATTATCTTAGTGTGACCAGTAGCATGTAGTGATTATTGGTTAAAGGGTGCAGACTGGAGGTGGCAAGCCTGTGTTTGGCCTGTATGTTCCTCCTGCAGACCACTTGGGCTTCAAAAGCACCTTCGTACAAGAGTTACACAATGCCAATGCTACAATTTAGATAAGTACAAAGCATATTTATACCAAGTAGATCAACAACAAATTTGAGAAGAGTTTCTTCAGAAGTAAATGTATTAAAAAAGAACATCTGAAAATATTTCTTTAAAGAATATTAAGGTCAAGGATGCTTATTACGTAATTTGCCCTCTGCTACATTTTTTTTAACAAAAATTCTAATAATGAATTGGTTTAGACCCTGATCAACCGAAATTTTTAGTTTAGCTACTAATTTCAACAAGTGTTTTAACAAAATGTCCCACCAAAAAACCAAACCAAAACAAAACAATAGCTTCTCAAAGAAAATCTAATTGATACTTAGGTAATTCTAACCCTGATGTTAAATTATGTTAAGTGCCTAAGTGAATATAACGAAAGTAATATACAAATTATTTGCTAAATAAAATGGAGTATATCTAGCATTGAAGTCCTATTTCATTTTCTATAAATCTTTCAAATAATAACTATAAAATATTTATATTAATTATTCTTTTTCTTCAATGTATAAAATAAGGAAATGCCTTTCTATACAGAACAGATTCCTTTGGGCACTTCCCATTTTCACTCTTGATTATAATCAATGCTAGATACTTTAAGATTGGTTTAACATCTAGTGAGTGGAAGACACGTCATAAAATGTAAAGATATCAAAAAAAAAAAATGTAAAGATATCCATTAACCAAAAATGATTAACTTAGCTAATATAAAATACATTTTTTGTATGAAAAATTGAAGTGAGAACTATTTGAAGGCTATAAATTACCATCCATGAGCTAGAGTAAATAATCCTGTTTATGTCTTAAATGACAGCTAACTGAGCAAGTTCGTATATCAAACATCTACTTAAAAAGTATAATGGGCATTATTAACTATAAATCTCAAAGTTCTGATAAAGAACCAAGGGTAAATATTCTAAAACGTATCTTTACTCTTACAAATGATATACTAAAATAAATCACATTAAAATACTGTAATTTCAGGAGACGTGGGTGGCTCAGTCAATTAAGCATCTGCCTTCAGTTCAGGTCATGATCTCAGGGTCCTGGGATGGAGCCCTGCCTCAGGCTCCCTGCTCAGCAGGGAGGCTGAAGTCTGGTTCTCCCTCTCCCTCTGCCTGCACTCCCCCTCTCATGCTCTCTCTCTGTCAAATATATAAATAAAATCTTTTTTTTCAAAAGCATTAAAAAATACAGTAATCTAAAATCCTCAAGCACAAATCAAAATTTTTTTTAATATTCACCATTTACTTTAAAGATTCAAAACAGAGCACCTGGGTGGCTCAGTGGGTTAAAGCCTCTGCCTTCGGCTCAGGTCATGATCCTGGAGTCCTAGGATCGAGCCCCACATCGGGCCCTCTGCCTAGCAGGGAGCCTGCTTCCCCTCCTCTCTCTCTGCCTGCCTCTCTGCCTACTTGTGATCTCTGTCTGTCAAATAAATAAATAAAATCTTTAAAAAAATAAAAAAAATAAAGATTCAAAACATTAACTGACCCATAAAAATGCTTTATTTTATAAGTTATATTTGTTATGACATTAAAGGATTACACTAAAATCTGATTTTTAAAGAGAAATTATAAATCCATAAGCTGATCTCTATTTATAATTTTATGATAAAGTATAATTATTTATCAATGGAGATGATTTATTAAACCTGATAATAACAAGAAATATGTAAAAGAAAAAATGTCTTCTCCTTAAAATTTGCTAGGAAATGTGCAATATACGAAATTCAACTATTCTTTTAGAGAACAAAAAATACCATTCAAAGTAGTTATTTATTGAGCATTTTATCCAAACATATTTAGCTATCTAAACAAATTGATTAATTAATAAATGCATTTCCTGATTCAAACTTCTATTCATGCATCTGGATCATGTGATAGTTTTTCTACTTATTTATTCTTTCAACAATTATGTGTTGAGTCTTCCGACATTTTAGTACTAGTGATCAATAGTAAGCAAAAGTTCAAAACCCATCCCTGACTTCCTTATGTTTGTTCCAAGTTCAGCAGAGGAGGGAGAAAGTCAAAGCAATGTACAATGACAACTTAGAAAAACATTATAAATTACATATTCTACTATATAATAACATAGGAGAGAGGAGAAGCCACTGACCAAAAAGAGGATAAAAAGTACTCTGCTAGAGATCAGCACATGCCAGGATTCTGTGAAGCTCATGTCAAGGATTTGGGTCAAGAAGAAATAGGAAGGCAGTGACAGAAATGTAAGGAGAAGCAGAACATAATAAAGTTTGAAGCTTTAAAAAGATCACTTGAACTTCAGGGTGAAGGAATTTGGGGGTGGGTATAGGGGAGGAGAGTGAATAGAAGAATACTGAATAAAAGTCCTTGTACTGTAAGGCAAAAAATGATAATAAAATAGCTATATTGGTTATATCATTCTCATAACATCTTAGAAATGGCAACTTTCCATTTTTAAAGCTTGTTAAGATTATTTACTGAGAACCTTCTATGTGTCAGACAGTTTTTAAGACATGGAAGTACTATAGTGAACAAAACAGAATTTAGTGTGGGGATGAAGGGAAGCAGAAGAAAACACAAGAAAATTAATTCTTAACAGATTATGTTCAGATAATTACAAGAGCTATAAAGAAAATGCAGCAGAAAAAAATAAAAAGAAAGTACAGCAGAATAATGTGAAATTCAGTGACTGGGGGAGGATGCTCTCTGCAGGGAGAGGTAATACCTGATTTGAAATTCTAGTAACAAGAAAAAAATCAGTTATTTAAATATCAATGCCAAAGGGTAGAACATGCAAAGGCCCTAGAGCAGAGGTTGGCTTTTAAAAAAGAAAAAAAAAAAGTCAAGATGGCTCAAAGGCTAGAACAGAGTTGTATGGGATGAGGTCTCTGGGAAAAGAAGCAGGCATTGAACTTGGGATTATATAGAGAGGAAGTCTAGATTTCACAAGTACAATGAGAAGCTACCAGAAGTTTTAAAATGATGAAAAAGATCTATTTCATGTTTGAAAGAGGATTCTAGCTGTGAACACCAGATTGAAAGTAGGGGGGCAAGATGGAAACTAAGAGATCAGTCAGGATCTACCCCATAGGATAACCTGATAAAATGGGCAAAAACAGCTGCATACTTAATTCTAAGATAGTTTAAATGAGGATCTGAAAATTGAAATCCTCTGAAATGATCCGAAATCATTCTTATGGTGGAAAAGTAAGTAACTGTGCTAGTATTTTATTTCTGTAAATAATGAGGATTATCTTAATTTGATTATTAATAATTTTATTTTTACAGACTGGTTTTTATATAGATCAGAAACTTGGTTTCTAAATAAGACAGACATCTGGTCAAACACACACACATAAAATAGAAATAGAAGAAACAGTAAAATAGCACATTATAGATTATTAGCAGGATTTCTAGTCCCATCCCCATGAAGGACCAGTGAAAGCCTCTCTCTCCCACTGATTTCAACTAAAAACTCTGGGCAAAGTACGAAAAGCCAACTTCTTGAGGACCCTGAAATATAACCAATAGCAGGCATTCTGGACAAGGACTCAAAGATACAGTGGTGGAGAATGTTCGGGGTTTTTTTTTCTCCTTCATCTCCCAGCTTGGAGCTCAGGTCAGAACTAAATAAATAGCAGGCACCGACAGCAAAAATTCCAATCCTGATTTACTGGCACTAGGAAAAGAATCCTCTTTTCTTTTCCCGTTTTTTCAATTCCAACCTTGCAACGAAGGCCAGGCCTAATTGTAGAACTACACTGCCATAGTTGGTGGGTGGTAGCAGTGGTGGGGGCATGTAAAACCCTGAGGAATAAAGCTATCTTTTCAGACAGAACACTAGGAAAGGAAGTCCCTAATGTGTGAACAATGAGGAACACCCATTATGATTTTTTTCTTTTCTCTCTCTTTATTTTGTCACTAAAGTGGGTCCCTTTGTGTGAAACTATATGATAGCATGAGAAGCAAAAACTGACAGAACAAGCCAATGGGAGGAGAGGGGAGAGGGGAGCGGTGATCCTGAAGAAGAATACACTAGACCAGGGGATTCTCTACTTCTATATGAATGGACACAAATCCTAAGTTCACCCCTAAGCTGTATATGCTCAAAACATACCCAAAGCAACACAGCGAAAGCTCTGAAAATTAATCTATGACATAAACTACCATCAAAGTCACAGACTAAACCCTAAGGGTTGCATGCAAGTTGGACTCAAAAAACATAGAAAAGAATTTGAGCACTGAACTGACACTGAAACCACCACCACCACCCACAGAAGGTAAGGCCAAACTTACAGTATGAACCTAATTGTGTTGGCTACCTGGGGGAGGGGAATAAAAATGGGAAAAAGAAAGGAGAAAGGAAGAAAAAGAAAATGTTTCTCTGGAGGATTTAACAGGATCTAGAGTTTTGAAACCAAATATTCAAAATGTTCATAATACAATCTAAAATTACTAGATATATCAAAAACGAGGAAAAACTCGCCAACTTTCAAGGTACAATACAGTCAGCCCTGAGATGACCCAGATGTTGGAATCCACAAAGATTCATAGACTCTACTAAACAACTTTTTGCCATGAAGCACACTCTTGAAAGACAGATGTTCACAGTAAAAAAAAAAAAAAAAAAAAATCATGAAGCAAAAAACTATTAAAAAGAATCAAATTAAAATTTTAAAACTATAAAGTACAAAGTATCTGAAATTTTTTAAAAAAGCAGTAGGTGAGCTCAAAATTAACATGGAATTGACAGAGGAACAACTCAATGAACTAGAAAAGAGATCAAAAGAAGTTAGCCAATCTGAAGAACAGAGTAAGATTAAAATATTAAAATGGACAGAACCTCAAAGAACCATGGGAAAATATAAAGCTTCTAGTAAATCTTCAAACTTCAAAGCTTTTTTAAAAACATTATCAGTATCATATTACCTAAATTATCAATTTACATAATCTTATTATATAAATTATATGTTTATATATAAATATATAGATATTATATAATCAATTTATATATCTCAATTATATAATCTAATTATCTTTGTAGTCATATTCAAATATGGCCTCGGCATAAAGAATAAAGATCTAAACGAAAAATGAGATTACAACACAATGTGGAAATTAATCTCACCCACTCTAGCTTTCACTTTTCTTTCATTTTTAGATTTATTTCTCCACTAAAAAAATGTATACATTAAAAACTTGTACATGTGAAAGAAATTACGAAGATAAAAATTAGCAAAAAACAGAGTTTCGAAAAAGAAGGAACTGAAAAAGAGAAAGGAAAAAACACCTATACTATAATTACATGGCAGAAAATATTTTTTTTCCTATAAAATTGAAGTTACACCCTATATAAACAATTCTGTGTTCTATTATCTCATGTATTGCAAGTGTAAGTACTTCTCCTCCCATGTTACTTTAAAAACTTATTTACAACAAAATTTTAAATAGCTGCATAATACAGTAATCAATTATGTTCTATAATTTAACCATTCTTTTATCAGTGGATATTTCTGTATTTAAAATTGTAAGCTGTTCTTAATAACACCATGATAAATATCTTTGTGCATAAATCTTTCCCTGGATACGCCTTAAGACACAAAACTAAATTCACTGGTGGAAAAGTACTAGCAAAACTACAAAATCAATGTAAACTGATAAAAATCACAAAATTTATACATGATTATTGTGGGAAACTTTAAAATGCAGATTCTTACAAGGAACAAAAAAGCCACCCACAGTTCTACCATTAACATTTTGACAGATTTCCTCAAATTTTTAATGGAATATACTATAAATTCTAGAATTTGAATGATTTAATACTATTATAAATAGTATGGTTTAATATATGGTTTAATACTATTATAAAACAACTTTCACGGGCTATACAGAATCTTAAACAATAGTTGATATTCACAGCGTTATTTATAAACCACCAAATACATTGATAAATATATTCCTACTACTGCTTACCCTAGAGCATACATATACAACTGTCCGTGTGAGCAGTAACTTGATGAAAGTCAATGCCTGAAAGAAGAACATCTACATGTTGTGAATTAGATGCTCTGCATTCAAGTATTACAGAATACTGGCTGCTGCCCCAAATCTTGTTTTCTGCTTTTTGTTGGGCCAGTGGCACTCCAGCTACAGACTATATTACACAGCTACATTATGCCTAGATGTAGCCCTGCAGACTAGGTGATTTAAAAAAAAAAAATTCTGATACCCTGTACTAATTCCTTCTTTCCCACAGACTAAAACAATGCTAACAATGGCTAGATCAGGCCTAAACAGTAGCTAAGAACAAAAAGACAGAAAATAGTGATGATGTGGAGAAACTGAAGCCCTCATACATTGCTCTGGAATTTATAAAATAGTGCAGCCACTTTGGAAAAACAGCATGCCAGTTTCCTCAATAGTTAACCATAAATTTACCATATGACCCAGCAATTTTACTCTAAGAATCTCTCCAAGAAAAATGAATAGAATACATGTGTATACACAAAGATCTGTGTTCAAATGTTTATAACAATACTGTTTATAACAGCCCCAAACTGGAAATCATACAAATATCCATTAGCCACTGAATAAGCAGAAATGGTATATCCATATAGTAGAATACTATTCATCAACAAAGAAGGAACCCAGTACTCATATTCATGCTACAACATGACTGAACCTCAAAAACATTAGCTAAGTCAAATAAGCCAGACATAATGAGATGTAATGTCTCTTTCTATCCCTTATAATACCCCTTGTTCTGAAGTCTGCTTACACTGATATTAATAGTTACTCTAGCTTTCTTGTTAAGTGTTTGCATGATGTATTTTTCTCTATACTCTTTTACTTTTGACCTAAGTAATTTGTGTTAGTTTTCTATTGTTGCTATAACAAATAATCACAAGCTTCAAAGCTTAACACAAATACATTATCTTACAGTTCTGTAGGCTAGAATTCTAACACAGGTCTCATTGGGCTAAAATTAAGGTGTAAGCAGGACTCTGTACCTTACTGATGGCCCTAGGGAAAATCTGTTTCCTTGCTCATTCAGTTCTTGAAATTAGCTCCTGCGGAACTGAGGTCCCCAACTCCTTAAGAACTGTAAGGAGAGAGCTGTTCCCAGCTTCCAGAGGCCACCTGAATTCCTTGCCTACCTCCATCTTCAAAGCCACAGCAATGAACCGAATCTTTTTCACACTTTATCTCTCTCCTGCCCTTCTACTGTTTTTCTCTAATGGCAATTGTAAAGGTTCTAAGCTGTTAAGGACTCATATGAGGAGGCTGGGCCCACCCAGGAAAACATTAATAACTTTCTGATCTAAACATGTGTTACCTTAAAAATATCTGTAAATGGGGTGCCTGTGTGGCTCAGTTGTTAAGTATCTGCCTTTGGCTCAGGTCATGATCCCAGGGTCCTAGGATTGAGCCCGGCATTGGGCTCTCTGCTGGGCAGGAAGCCTGCTTCTCCATCTACCTCTCCCCCCGCTTGTGTTCCTCTCACCGTGTCTCTGTCAAATAGATAAATAAAATCTTAAAAAAAAAAATATGCAAAGTCCTCTCTGCTATATAAGGTAACATACTCACAGGTTCTGGAAATCAGAGTGTAGAAATATTTGGGGGTGAAGGAGACATTAATCAGCCTACCACATCTTTTTATTTAAAATGAGTAACTTAGGGGCGCCTGGGTGGCTCAGTGGTTTAAGCCTCTGCCTTCAGTTCGGGTCATGATCTCAGGGTCCTGGGATCGAGCCCCGCATCAGGATCTCTGCTCAGCAGAGAGCCTGCTTCCTCCTCTCTCTCTGCCTGTTTCTCTGCCTATTTGTGTGAGAGCCTGCTTCCTCCTCCCTCTCTGCCTGTCTCTCTGCCTACTTGTGATCTCTCTCTGTGTGTCAAATAAACAACAACAACAAATAAATAAAAAAAATAAAATGAGTAACTTATAGACAGCATATAACTGCTTCTTGCTTTTTAAAATCTTTCTGACAATCTCTGCCTTTTAACAGGTATCCTTGGACTATTGCTATTAATGTGCTACCTATATGGATGAATTAAAATATAGGATCCAGCTACCTGTTTTCCATCTGTTCCATCTATTCTTGTTCCATCTGTTATTTTTCCCCCCACTTTATGCCATCTTTAGAGTTGAAGATATTTTATGATTCTATTTGATCTCCTCTATTGAATTATTATTTATGCCTTCTATTTTTATTTAATGAATACTCTAGAGTAGGGTTTGACAAACCATGGCCTATGGGCCAGTCAACTGCTTCTGTATTTTAAGTTTTATTAAAACTCATTCATTTGTTTATGTACTAACATGCCCATTTGTTTATATACTAAGGCTACTTTCAAGCCACAATAGAAGAATTGAGTAGTTACAACTGAGATCATAGAGCAAGTCTTAAATATAAATTACATTCTCCTTTAAGTAAATGTTTCCTGATCCCTGCTCTAGGCTTACAATATAATATTTAATTAATCAGAGTTTACCTCCAAGCAATATTATACATTCATGTGTAGTGTCAGGACCTTACAACAGTTTAGTTTCAATTCTTCCCTCTAATCCTTTGTGCTGCTGTTGCTAAGTATTTTACCTTTACATATGCTATTAGCACTACATGTTGTTACTATTTTTGCTTAGACAGTCATATTGTAGAGCAATTAAAAATGAGGAAGAATTAATTTTACTTTCATTTATCCTATTTCCTTCTTCTCTTTGTATAGATCCAAGTGCTTTTGTCCTATTATGTACCTCCCACCTGAGAATGCTACTTTAACATTTCTTATAGTGTTGCCTGCTAATAACAAATCCCCATGGTTTTGCTTATCTAAAAAAAACTTATTACTTCATTTTTTGAAAGATATTTTCCTCAAGATATCTGAAAGATACTCACCAGTTCCCAGCCCCACTTCAGCACATTAAAGTTGTCATTCCATGGTTTTCCAGCTATCATGATATCTGGGGAAATCTGCTCTAATTCTTACCTAATTCTGTAATTTCTGTATTAGTTTTCTATTGTTGCTATAACACTTTTTTTTCTGGTTACCTTTAAGAACTTTTGTTTGTTTTTATCTGTTTGAATATGACGAAATTTTAAAATTATTTTTTATTTTTGTGTTCTATATTCTGCTCTGTGTTGTCTGAGCTTCTTAGATCTGTAATTTAGTATCCATCATTAATTTGGGAAAATTACTGGCCATTATTTCTTCAAATATTTCTTCTCTACCTCTCTTCTTCTGGGATTCCAATTACATGGATCATTTGATATAGTCTCACAGTTCTTGTATGTCTTCTATTTCTCTGTGTGTTTCAATTTGGGTAATTTCTATTGACATATATTCCCATTTGCTGATTCTTTTTTGTCTGTGTCAATTCTACTTATGATTCTGTCATAAGCATTCTCTATCTTTGTAACTGTTTTAAATTTCTAGAATTTCCATTCAATTTGTTGATATAATTTTCATATCTATATCTGCTGTAATTAATCACCTGATTAATTTCATACTATCCAGATTTTCCACTAGAGCCTGAAACATGTAATCCCTAGTTATTTAAAATAACCTGTGAAATAGTTCCAACATGTGTCACTGCTATGTCTACTTTTGATGACTGCTTGGTCTCTTTTGAGTGCATTTCTTGCCTTTTCATATGCTTCATAACTTTTTATTTTTTTTTAAGTTTTTTTTTTTTTAATTCATTTGACGGATAGAGATCACAAGTAGGCAGAAGTAGGCAGAGAGGCAGGCAGAGAGAGAGGAGGAAGCAGGCTCCCTGCCGAGCAGAGAGCCTGATGCGGGACTCAATCCCAGGACCCTGGGATCATGACCCAGGCTGAAGGCAGAGGTTTAACCCACTGAGCCACCCAGGCGCCCCGTAACTTTTTATTAAAGATCTTATGTACTACTGTCATCATGTGTATGACAGTAAGACTAAGGTAATTTTTATGCTTGGACATGAGCACACACTTCCACTAAAACTTTTAGCAAAGGGGTTTAAATTAACCTAACTAGGAGTTAAACTAGGTTTGAAATCCATCATTGCTATGGCTACACTCAGTGCACCAAAGGCTTCAAATGTCTATAGTGCCAAAGAATATTTTTTCATTCTCCTAACTGTTCCACAGTCAGTTCTAAGGCTTTGTGCTCAGAAGATCTGTCTCTTGCTAATTACTTATATTAGACACTTGTTATCCTGGCAACAGGGAGTGAAAAATAGGCGAGAGTCTTCTTTGATCTTCTGGTTAAGACTTAGTCTTAGGTAAGCACTGTATCCCTAGATATCATGTATATTCCTTTTTATTGATCCTTCATCTCCTGAAGTATAGTTCTGGTTCCTGTAGATATTCCTGCCCCTCCCCTAAGGTTTGAGGGTTTTCCCTCCTGTTCCAATTCCCCAGCTACTAAGAGATTCCACCAGTGTCTGAGGGCAACAATATTGGTTGCACCTCTCCCAACAGACCATGACTTTGTTCTATAAGAGAAAAGAGGAAGAAGAGTCCAGGTGGAGTTTATTGTTCTTCTGGCTGTGGCTGCTATAGTTATCCTCCAGTTCTTCACCAAAGAGGGGGTTTTCTTTTATTGGCTGGTAAGGTTCACGAAGAAAAATCTATACAAGGGTGTGGGGTCCTCCTATTTTTGTGGCTACCAAGAGTTTCACCTTTCCTTGCCAGGACACACTTGGCCTCCACCAATTAAAAAATCATTTTAATTGAATTTTTTCTGTACGTGTCTGATTGTGTCTTGCCCAGTTAAATCAGTACTAGCGCTCTGCCTCTCTCTCTAAAAAGAATCTGTCTCTCCCTAGATTCCGGGCCTAGATTCACTGACCAGCCACTTCAGCACTCAGTGGGTTAAAGAAAAGTTGTGAACTTGCTGTTTGTCTTTAAAACTTGCTATTTTAAAGTTGGGATTGAATTATTGAACTTTCTTCTAGCTCTCTACATCTCTGATCAGAAACCAAGAGCCCTCCTATTTCTACGTAACTCCATGTATTATAGGTTTCAAAGTTTACCATATAACGTTCCACATAAGCGCACTCATCATCAAATGTTTAGCTAATGCTTTCTAGGTGGTAGGCAGCAGGACAGAAACCAATGCCTTCATTCTACCAAAGTTATGCGGCTAATGTTTGCCATACCAAACTCCCTACCAAGACAAGATAACCCAATTTCAAACCTTAAAGGTTAGTACACTTAGGTCAGAGAAAAATATTCCATGATTACATTTATCTGTAATTAAGTAAAGGTTAATATCAAGGTTTGACTCATATGACTTTAAAACACTTCGTGTGGTACTATAGAGAATATAGATATGAATAAGATAAAGACTTTATAATTCTTGCTTATAGAGAATAGTTCAGATATTTAAAAAGTACCATAGAGCACACTTTATCATTAACCTGCTGTTTAGGTGTTTAACAAGAATGTTAAGGCATGGGTAAATGAATAAGAATCATTATTCAAGGGTAACAGATAGAGGAATTGAAGGCATGATGCTGTAGGGAAAAAAATGAGGAGCTTTCCCTGGAATACTGATCCCATAAGTTTATGCCAAACAGTGGACAAGGAGTGGATTTTAAAAAAAATCTAGCAGGGTATATCAGATTATATTACATTACACAGCAGGAATACATTACATGGGGTTAAAGTTAACTAGCCTTCATGGAATATGATCTATTTCATGTTTGTACCTCTAGCACTCTTGTGGTAAGTACTCAGTTTTAAATCCTAATGGATGACTTCTTTAGTATATAAGATTTTACTGCAGTCAGGTACTTCAAACCAATTCTTTTTATATAAGAAATTAAAGTATATACGCCAATTAATGAATGCATTATGTGGAGCCAAAAAAAAGATCTGTGAGAAGGATCAGATTTTTGTGGAAGTCTAACTACCAGTCTCTACATGTAAGAAAAACAATCTGGGAAGTTAAGGTTTCAGAATGTAAATTAATAAGGAAAATACCATTTTCTCTAATTTTAATGGCTTCCAATTCTTCTAAATCGGATGCATTCTTCCTTCCACATCTTCGGAAATACCCGTTGAGAACACCGTGGTTTTCTAAAACAACTGCTCCTTCTAATGGTTATGCTGAAATGGTTATTGCCAATATTTCCTTCTTTCCATTTCCAGCAGACCTTCCTTCCCACAGATTAAGTTTCTCTAGGTATGTTAGTAACATTAGTTACACTACAGCCAAATTCTTAATCTGGTCTCTCATTCTGCCTCCCTAATACAACCATTTCTACTATTTCATATATATTTTATAATTTGATTCTCTAGGTAATATTTTCTAGGTTTTTCAGTTCTTAGTATGCGTGCCCCACTATTTTTATTTTCAATACATATTGTGAAAGGACAAAGGATCATGCATCACTTAAATACCACTTGAATATCAAACTCAGAGCTATGAAAATTAAAAAAAAAAGATACTACATAAGTATGTTGGTAATCATATAATAACAAAAATCAGCTCCCATATAATAGGGGGTCAGAGAGATTACTATACTAGTGCATGCATGATTCAATCTTTTGATTAAAAAAATACTATACTTACAGTTATAAAAAGCTCAGAAAACTGGAAACAGAAATGCAGTCTACGATAGATTTTCAGACTAATATAGAAGTCTTGGCATGAATAATAAGAGAACTGTGGTTGATCCACAGAACAGTTGGATTATGAACCAGAATATGCAAATCAGGTAACTATTTATGATAATTATTAAAATGTTAACTTGCAAATAAAGCATAAAGCATAAAAAATAAAATCCTACAGTAGGTTTATTCAAGCACAGTACAGGACAGTGCAGTATAATCAGAAGTTTATGTAGTTTATGGTGTGTATTACTCTTAAGCATGTTAATACTGAAGCAATAATGCAAGCACAGTTTAACTTTAGTTTTGGTTAGGATAATTGTTCATGTTCTCTTTAGACAAGCACACAGCTACCACTGTTTAGATGAAAGTCTCCTTTCCTTCCATTTCCAACAGGTTTTGTTAATATGTTCTTATGCATGTACTAAGGGATTCTCTCCAATCCCAGACTCAGAAGTTTTCACTCTTTCCCTTTATATCTGTTACTGAGTTATGTCAATTCATTGTACACAATGCTTTAAAGTTGCTTACATTGTTCTTTATTTCCAAAGCTACCACACTCTCCCCCCCCCCAGTTTCATAACCTAACCCATACACTGCTACTTCTGAAAAGAGTCTATCTGCTTTCATTGTCTCTCTCAATAGTTCTAAAAACAACTACAAGAATAGTCTTCACATAAATAATCATGTTTATCAAGGTAAGACATAAGGGTTTGCAGTTGTACATCTGTGTATACATATGTGTTTTGTTTCACTTGATTACTAATTCAAATCTAAATTCTTAAAGGATCAAAGGTCCTTATGAAGTGATCTTCTATCTTCCCTAATCCCCTTTCTACAATCTCAATGTTCTATAAGGGACTTTGGTTCTAATCATACCCATCACCTCAATTTATACAATCCTTGAAATTTGTCCTATCTACATTTTGAATTTCTGCTTTATTGATTCTGTTCTTTACTGCTTCTAATAGTTATTTCATTTCAGCTATTGTATTTTAATTTATCATTTTTCTTCAGCTCCCTCTTATCTTTTCCTATATTCTCAGGCAGATTTCTTTTCGCCCATCTTTTAGCTAACATTTTTCATACTTTATTTCAAAAGAACATGTATGCTTATTGAAGATATAAAGCATATTTTAATAAAATTTACTTGTTTTTCATAGATTATAATCTTTTCCAGAAATATGTATTTTCTCTGTCCCCTGAGAACAGTGCTCCCCTTATTTTACACTACCAAATCTTTTGATCTTTTTATTGACTGTTAACTCATTCTTGAAGTAGTCAGTTCTGCTCTTTCCCAATAAATGGGAGAAGGGAATGGTGGTGGTAAATTAATTTCTCTCATTACCCACATTTTTATTCAAATCTTCCAGATCCTAATTTCTCATTTCCGTCCTATGTCATTTGCTTACTATGGCTCTTAAGAAAAGAGCTCACCTGGGCTCCGATCTTATTCCTTCTTGCCAGCCTCATAGTCTCATATCTGACTGAAATAGCCTCCCAAATAACTGGTAACCTAGTCTCCTAATTTGCTTGATTCCATCTATGTTTTCTAATCCATTCTACAGCATGCCACTTATTATTCCCTCATTTCTTGCCAGCAGCAATAAGAAATCTATGCTCTACTCAGTCCTAGATAAGCACCTTTCCAACATGCTGTATATCCCTTTCTGGTTATCTTTGGCTTTATCACTCACTATATTTTAAATGCTCCTGGCCAAGTAAAACCCTAGATGTGTACAAGGTACATTTTAAATGAGATCTTTATTTTTTTTCAATAGATTATAAATTCCTTGGACCTAGGTATTCTCTCCTTCACTTTAGTCTTCACAGCACCAAATGGAATGTACTCATTTTATTTTTTTTTAAGATTTTGTTTTATTAGAGAGAGAGAAAGAGAGATGACAGCACACACAATCAGGAGGAGAGGAAGAGGGAAAAGAAGCAGCAGACTGCCCCATGAGTGCAAAGCCCAGTGTGGGGCTAGATTCCAGGATCTTGAGATCATGACCTGAGACAACCAGCTTCTCCCAATCTCACACTACCACATAGTGCAAACAACCTACTTCATAAAACTTAAGCTACTTAGAGTTAAGTAGTTTGGTTTCCATTAAGATGCCAATGGATATCGTCAAAAATTATAATGAAAAGAAACTTTCAAGCAAGCAAAACCAAGGATTCTTCCCAAACAAGTCCAGATCAGGTGTCCAGAAATTATTGCTGTTTTTGTATGGCCTATGAGCTAAGAAAGGTTTCTATGCAATGCAAGCTGGATGCAGCCACTCTGGAAAATAGTATGGAGGTTCCTCAAAAAATTAAAAATAACTACCCTACAGGGCGCCTGGGTGGCTCAGTGGGTTAAAGCCTCTGCCTTCGGCTCAGGTCATGATCCCAGAGTCCTGGGATCGAGCTCCACATTGGGCTCTCTGCTCAGAGGAGAGCCTGCTTCTTCCTCTCTTTCTCTCTCTGCCTGTCTCTCCTCCTACTTATGATCTCTGTCTGCCAAATAAATAAATAAAATCTTTAAAAAATAACT